>NC_090983.1:73398333-76325000 GCF_041146395.1 Eulemur rufifrons
AAGGTCAGCAACTTCCCCAGTGGTGATGCTGTGAGGGAGTGTGGCTGGAGAGTCTGTGTCAGTGCTGTCCCCACGCTGCACCGCAGCCAGAATTTTGTCAGCTGGGATCACGTTGCAGCAGTCCTCATCTTGCTCAGGATCCTGTGGAATCCCAAATTATTTAATGTCGGAGTGATTGTTTTTCTGATGAAGAGGAGCCAGCAGCTCTCCTCTGACATATATATATATGTGTATATATATATATATATATACACATATATATATATATTTTTTTTTTGGACGAACGAAGGCCAGAGGCCTGAGAGATTTACCACGTCTTCCAAAGAGGACTGGTTTACTTCTTTGCTAACACACCCTTGGACCTTTATGGCCATGACAGGCATATCTTTCCCACCCCTACCCCAACTTCAGATGTTCTAGAAAGCAATAAAATCAGGAATGTTCTTATCTCCTGTCTCCTCTTCCTGCGGACAACGAGGAGCAGATGCCAGAGGTTTTATTGCTCCCAATGTAAATCTGAGCAGATAAAATCATAGGCTTATGGAATAAGTAAATCACTACATAACTTCAGTCTGGGAAATTAGGTTTGTCTAGCAGTGAATTATCTTGTTTTAAGTGAGCCTTAAAATAACAATTGGTGAACTTAATATGACTACTTTTTTGTTCAGACTTTTCTGTCCATAACAAAGTCTCTTATGAATCTATTAATGGGGAACTTATTCCATTGATTAAAAGTAGAGGCAACAACTGATGAAAACATTTTTTCAGGAAAATCTTCAAAACCCTAGTACCTAATAAGCCAATTCTTGCCATTCTGGAGGGAGAAAGGAGATCAGTGATGACGCTGGGTAAGAATGTTTTCTTATAAAACTTCACCAAGTCCAATCCATAAAACAAAGATATTAATATATTGCGAACACTGCCATCCCTTCCAGCAGCACAGACCTCAGTGCTGAAGCTGAAGTCTCTCAAAAGAATTCATTCCACCTCTTATCTTATAAAACCCCAAGGTGAGTTATGAAATGTTGATGTGGAAAAAGGTTCTGTGGTTAAATAAGTTTTGGAAATGCTCAAATAAAGTTGAACAGGTTTCTTTAGTGTGCAGTTCATGAGAGCCTTTAATATGTGTTGTGATCTTGTGATCTCCAAGGGTGTATTGGGGCAAGCGGGAGGAATTTCCCAGGTAGAATCAGGTGGGCCACATGTGGCTTATCGCTGGACTGTAGTAGCAATAAAAACCGAGTTTCAGCCACAGAGCATTGTTCTCCATGCATTTTGAATAATCCCTGGGTTAGTAATGAGGTTATATGAGAATGGAGCCTGCTGATAACCTCACACTAAAAGGATTTCAAAGGCTTTTATCTAAAAGATAAAGGATGAATTTGAATTTCTACCAGGTTAGTTTCAGCCTCTAAAATCTCATATTCTGCAACTGCATGGTATTCCCAGAAGCTGTGAAACAAACGTCTTTTACTGTGAGACTCACAAGCATTCAACTAAAATCAGAAATGGGAAGGAGAGCTTAATCAACCACTGGAAAATATAATTTTCATGAAATTCACATACACACAGACACACACAGTCCATAACCTAGTTCTGAAATTTTAAAATAATCTGAAGCTAAACTGCAAATATTCATTTACCCACCAATGCTCAGTTTCAAATAAAAAAAACTGTAGTTAGACAAAATATACATAAAGTGATTTGAATTAAAATGAGTCATTAAAAATGCCCAACTCTCTGGCCAAAGGTTTTCTCACCACTCAATTATTCTTTGTGGCTCTACTAGTTTTAGTTTCTTTATAAACTATATAATGATTAAAGTGATGCTAGAGGAAAATTTTTCAGGTGCAAAATTAACGAGAAGAAAATAACTTTAATAATAATATTACAAATTATTAATATATTTGAAAATAAAAGGCTAGTGACAGCTTCCTGCATGCTCCCTGCACCAATTCCTTAGTGCACTCTGCTCTTCGCTTCCGCCAGGCTCCTGCCGTGCAATAACTATTCCCCTCGGTGTCACATTCCGTGCCTTTTTCCCATGTCTGGCCCTGTAGGATCTCTGTGGCTCTGGATTCTACTATCTGTAATCTCCCCTGGGGGATTCTCCACCTTGGACTTCAGAGTTCTGTGCTTTTCGAGATTTTCTCCTACATCTCTATTTTCTTCCCGTCCAACACTTTTCCTAACCCAAATGTCGATATTCTCCCATGTTCTGTCCTAGCTCCCTTCTCACTCAAGTGTCCTCATCAAACCCGTGATGCCACATCTTCAGTCTGAGCTATAGAACCAAATTACCAACCGCCTCCCAGACGCGGCCAGCATCACTGTGCACCTAACATGTCTCAAACCAAGCGCGTCATCTCCCTCCCCCTTGCACCTGTCTCTCTTCACGTGCGCCTGTCTCAGGAAGGGGCCTCCTGCATGCAGTGTGGCACCTCCATCTTCTCCAGAACTTTGGACTAGAAATTTAGAATCGGCTCAGACTTTTCTCCCCAATGTGGAGCCTCCAAGTGCTCTGAAACGTCTCCATTATCCACCTAGTTTTTTTCTATTCTGTTTTCCATTTCCTCAATTCAGGACCTCATCGTTTCCTGTTTCTTTTTCTCTGAAATCTCTCCTTTCAAATGCAAGGGTGGGACAACCAGCAGATATATTACTGAAACAAAGGTCAGATCATGCCACTCACCACCTATGGAAGCATGAATGACACCGAATTGTCAAGGAGTGCTGACTGCTGAATTGCTGGGTTTGTCTGGCCTAGCTGGGTGGCCAGTAGGTAAGCTCTTGCTCTCTCTCTGCTACTGAAGCTGTGTGTCAGTGATTCGGAGTAACTGTGCTTCCTGGTAGAACCATCATTTACATTTATAACTCAGGGCTTGGCATTTGAAACTCAGCCCTTATAACTCAAGGTTCTCCCTGATGAAGGCCCCAAACTATCTCATCATCGCCTACTATTAATACATACCTCGAGACACCAGACCACAACTTTTTGACCATTCTTCACAGTGACAAATTTAATGCATCCTCAACTTGGTCTGGATACTTTTTCCTATCTTCTGTATTTGGACACCTGATGTTCTTCAAGGCTCAATCCAAATGTGACAAATTCCATGAAACTTTCCCTGATTTTCCTCCCAGCCACATAGGCTTTGATCTTGTCTTTTCTCCATGTTGCCACAGCCTTTCTTAACTTCCTTATTTTGTATATCTCACTTTCCTTCTAGGTCAGAGTTTTTCAAGCTTGGCATGATTGACTTTTTTTTAAGGTATATTTTTCTTTATTTGTTTGAATTAAATCTTTTATTTTTAGATAATTGTATATTCACATGCGTTTTTAAGAAATAATAGAAAGAGCCCCTGTATCTTTTCCTGTTTCCCGAATGGTAACATACTGTAAAACTATAGTACGATATCGCAATCAAGATATCAACATTAATGTAGTCAAGATACAGAACATTCCGTAGCCACAGGACTCCCTCATGTTGACCTTTGACAGTCACACCCAATTCCCTCCTGCCCTCACCTCTTCCTTAACCTTTGGCAACCACTAATCTTAGTGTTCCATTTCTATAATTTTGTCATTTTGAGCATGTTATATAAATGGAATCATACAGCATGTAATATTCTGGAATTGGGCATTTTCTCTCAGTCTGATTCAATGGAGATTCACTGGCTTATTGCATGTTTCAATGGTTTGTTCATTTTTATTGCTGAGCAGTATTACACATTATGGATGTACCAAAGCTGGTTTAACCATTTACTCACTGAAAGGATATCTAGGTTGTTTCCATTGTGGGAACATCATTAATAAAGCTGCTATAAACATTTGTATAGAGGTATCTATGTGAACATAAGTTTTTATTTCTCTGGGATAAATGCTCAGAAGTGAAATTGCTATGTTATATGGTAGTTACATAATTAATCGTCTAAGAAACTGTCAAAATGTTTTCCAGAATGTCTGCACCATTTTACATTCCCTCTAATAATGTATGAGTGATATAGTTTTTCCTGATCCTTATCATCATTTGGCACTGTACCTATTTTTTATTTTAGCCATTCTGAAAGATAAATAGTGATAAGTCATGTTTTTAACTTGCCTTTCCTTAATGGCTAATGATGTTGACTATCTTTTCGTGTGTTTATTTGACATCTGTTTATTTTCTTTGGTGAAATATCTGTTTACATTTTTTCCCATTTTTAAATTATGTGTATTGTTTCTATTGGTGAGTTTTGAGAATTATTTATATATTCTAGATAGCAGGCCTTTGTGAATTATGTAATATGCAAATATTTTCTTCTGTTTCGTAGTTTCTTTCTTCATTCTCTTGGCAGGGTCCTACGCAAAGGAAAAGTTTTATATTTTGATTAAGTCCAATTTATTCCTTTTTTCTTTTATGGGTCATGCTTTTGGTATCAAGTCTAAGAACTCTGCCTGAACCTTGATTATTAAGATTTTCTCCTGTGTCTTTTTCTGAATGTTACATAGTTTCACGTTTCACATTTAAGACTGTGATTCATTTCGAGTTAACTTTTGTAAAAGGAGACATGGATCGAGGTTCATTTTTTGCCCATGAATGTCCAATTCCTCTACCACCATTTGTGGAAAAGCCCATCTTTCCTACATTGAATTGCTTTTACACCCTTGTCAAAAATAGGGGATATTTTTAAGAGTCTATTTATCTGCTCTGTTCCATTGATCTGTGTGTCTATCCCTCTGCCAGTACCACAATCTTGATTACTATAGTTATATATTAAATCTTGAAATAGAGTAGATTGATACCTCCCACTTTATTCTTCTTTTTCACAATTGTTTTAGCTATTCCAGTTTCTTACCTTTCCATATAAATTGTAGAATAATCTTGTTTATATCTATAGAAAATATTGCTGAAATTTTGACAGGAATTGTGTCAAACCCACATATCAATCCATGGGGAACTGACATTTTACTATGTTGAGTCTTTTAATCCATGAAAATGGTCAGTCTTCTCATTTATTTAGATTTTCATTTATTTCTTTGATGTTTTATAATTTTCAGCACATAAGTCCTATACATGTTTTGTTAGATTTACCTCTAAGTATTTAATTTTTCTGAGAAATTATAAATGGTATATTTGTAATGTCAGTGTCCATATATTAATTGATAGCATATATAAATACAATTGAGTTCTGTGTGTTTATCTTATATCTTATGACCTTGCTGAACTCATTTATTAGTTCTGGATTTTCTTTTTTTAGATCTGTTGGGATTTTCTACATAGAAATCATGTCATCTCTGAAAAGAGACAGTCTTATTTCTTCCTTTTCAATCAGAATGCCTTTCATTTCCTTTTCTTATCTTATTGCACTGGCTAGAACATACAGAACTACATTAAATAAAAGTGGTGAAAGCAGACATTTTGCCTTGTTCTTCATCTTTGCAGGAAAGCATTCAGTCTTTCACCATTAAGCATAACGTTAGCTTTTTTTAATAGATGTTCTTTATTTTAGGAAGTTCCTCTCTATTCCTATTTTTCTGAGAGGTTTTAATCATGAATGGTGTGAAATTTTACGAAACACTTTCTTTCTTTTTTTTCTTTTTTGCACTGGTTGATATGAATATGTGATTTTTCTTCTTTAGCCTGTTAATATTGTGGATTACATTGATTTTCAAACTTTAAACCAGTCTTGCATCCATGGAATAAGCCCCACTTTGTCACGGTGGATAATTCTTTTTATATATTGCTAAATTCTATTTGCTAATATTTTGTTGAGAATTTTAGTGTCTGTATTCTAAAGAATAATAGATTGGAATTTTGTATTTTGGGGGTTTTGGTTTGTTTGTTTATCTGTTTGGTATTGTCTTGATCTGGTTTTGGTATCAGGGTAACTTTAGCTTCTTAAAATGAATTGGGAAGTGTTTCCTTCTATTTTCTGGAAGATTTTGTGTAGAATTGGTGTTAATTTCTCTTTCAAAATTTGGTAGAATTCTCCAGTGAAATCCTCTGGGCCTGGAGAGTTCTTTTATGGGAGTTTTTAAGTTATAAATTTAATTTTCTTAATAGTTACAGAGCTATTTAAATTATCTATTTCATTTTCAGTGAATTGTGGTACTTTGTGTCATCAAATTTATGTTGAAAAGTTTTTCACAGAATTCCCTTATTTTCCTTTCATCCTTTATTATTCTAATGTTTTTCTTCATTGATTTTTAATTGACAAATAAAA
The DNA here is from genome assembly GCF_041146395.1 of Eulemur rufifrons. Lineage (NCBI taxonomy): Eukaryota > Metazoa > Chordata > Mammalia > Primates > Lemuridae > Eulemur > Eulemur rufifrons. The sequence continues at coordinate 73,404,541 of NC_090983.1, forward strand.
ATTGTATTTATTTATGGCATATAACAATGTTTTGATATATATATTCTCCATTGATTTTTGCTCTTATATTTATTATGTCCTTCCTTTTGCTTAGTTTTGCTTTCTTTTATTTTGTTGTTGGTTTTTTTTTTTTTTTTTTTTTTTTTGAGACAGAGTCTCACTCTGTTGCCCAGGCTAGAGTGAGTGCCGTGGCGTCAGCCTAGCTCACAGCAACCTCAAACTCCTGAGCTCAAGCGATCCTCCTATCTCAGCCTCCCAAGTAGCTGGGACTACAGGCATGCACCACCATGCCCGGCTAATTTTTTCTATATATATTTTTAGCTGTCCATATAATTTCTTTCTATTTTTAGTAGAGATGGGGTCTCGCTCTTGCTCAGGCTGGTCTCGAACTCCTGAGCTCAAACGATCCGCCCACCTCGGCCTCCCAGAGTGCTAGGATTACAGGCGTGAGCCACCGCGCCCGGCCGGTTTGTTTGTTTTTACTCTTCTTTTTCTAGATTCTTGAGATGGGAACTTCTTAGAGAATTGATTTTACTCTTTTCTAAAGTGTGCATTTAGTGCTATAAATTGCTGTCTCAGTGCTGCTTTTGCTGTGTCTCATAAATTTTGATATGTCTTACTTTCATCTTCATTCAGTTAATTGCCTTTTTAAATTTCCCTTAAAGACTTCAGTTTTGATCCATGGATTATTTCGATGTGTGTTTTTTAGTTTCCAAGTGTTTAGTGATCTTTCTGTCCTAATTTCTACTTTAATTTCATTGCATCAGAAAACAGTCTTGTATGCTTTCAATTTTTTCAAATTTTTTTTAAGGTTTGCTTTATGGCCCAGGATATAGTTTACCTTGGTATGTGTTCCATGGGTGATTAAAAAGAATGTTCATTCTGCTGTTGTTGGATGGAGGGTTCTGCAAATGTCAATTAGATTTTGTTGGTCAGCGGTGGTGTTAAGGTCTTCTATATCTTTGCTTATTTTCTTTTTAGTTGTTCTATCAGTTGTTGAAAGAGCAGTGCTTAAGTCTCCAACTATAATTGTAGATTTATTTATTTCTCCTTTCATTTATACCATTCTGTTTCATATATCTTTCAGCTCTGTTATATGGTGCTTCCACACATAAGATTGCTACATATTTCTGGTGGATTGGCTCTTTTGTCATTATATAATATTACTCTCTTCCTCTGGTAACTTTGTTTGCTCTAATGTCTTTGGATTAATGTTTGTATGATATCTTTGTCCATTCTTTTCCTTTTATTTTGCCTACATCATTATTTTGATGTAAATTTCTTATAGATGATATATACTTGGGTTATGCTTTTTTAGCACATTTTGCCAATCCATTTCTTTTAATTGGTGTATTTATACCATTTATATTTAAGGTAATTACTGATATGGTAGGACTTAATTATGCCAGTTTTTTTGTTTTCTGTTTGTTCTTTTTCATTTGATTCTCTGTTTTATTTTTTCCTGCATTCCTATGTGTTACATAAACAATTTTTAGAATTTCATGTGATTTATCTACAGTGCTTTTGAGTATGTCCTTTTGCATTGCTTTTTTTTTTTGCTATGAAGTATTAAATTATATGCATAGGCATCATAATTTTACCAGTTAAAGTGAAGTATAGAAACCTTACCTCTCTTTAAATCTTGCTGCCCTCTCTCATTTATAATATAATTGTCTTAAATAATCCTCTACAATACATTTAAAACCACATCAGGTAGCATTATAATTTTAGCTTCAGCTGTCACACATAACTTAGAAAACTCAAGGGGATAAGGACTATCTGTTGTATTGTAAAGGGCATATTTTTGTTTACTATGCTCTTTCTTTCTTTCTGATGTTCCAAGTTTCCTTCATTTATCATTTCCTCTCTGCACAGAGATCTTCCTTTAGCTATTCTTTAAAGGTAGGTTGGCTGATGACAAATTCAGTTTTCCTTCAGCTGAGGATGTCTTAATGTCCTCTACATTTCTGAAGATATTTTTCTAGATATAGGATTCTTCACTGATAGCTTTTTTCCCCCTGCCAACTGTTGAAAAATATCATACCACTCACTTCTGGCCTCCATAGTTTCTGATGAAAACTTTGCTGTCATCCAACTAATTTTCCCCTGTAAGGTGTTTTTTCTCTTGCTATTTCAAGACTTCTTCTTTGGTTTTAGTTTTTAAAAATTTAACTATTATGTGTTTTTGTGTGGATTGCTTTAGTTTTATCCTCTTTGGAGTTTGCTCAGATTCCTAAATCTGAAAGTTATTATCTTTTGCGAAACTTGAAAAGTTTTTAGCCATTGTTTCTTTGAGTACTTTTTTCAGCCCCATTTTCTTTCTATTGTTCTCCTGAGACTCATTTGTTATAGTCCACAGATCCCTGGGGCTCTGTTCAGAAATTTTTTTCAGCCTATTTTCTCTCTGTTGCTCAGATTGGATAATTTCTATTCTATCTTCCAGTTCATTGATTCTTCCCTCTGTTCTTTCCATTTTGCTGTTTGAGCCCATCTATTGAGATTTTTATTTCAGGTATAGTATTTGATAGTTCTAAAATTTCTATTTGGTTCTTTTTTATATTTTCTATTTCTTTAATAAAACTCTTTCATTTGTTTCAGATGTGTTTGTAGTTACTTATTAAAGCATTTCTATTATGGCTGCTTTAAAATCCTTGTCAAATAATTCTAGAATCCCTATTTATCTCAATGTTTATATTTATTGATTGTCATTTTTCACTCAGTTTGAGATCTTCCTGGTATGACAAGTGATTTCTTATTGAAACCTGGACATACTGGTATTATGTTGTGACACTCTGGAACTTATACTGTCTGCTTGAGAGTGGTAAGAATGCTTCATCAATGCTATGTGGCCTCTATTGATGCCATGAGGTGGCAAGGGCACATTATAGCCTCATTACCAATAGGTGGTGGTAAAGTCTTGACTCCCCATTAATTCTCCTTTGACACAACCTGGGGGAGTGGGATAGAGGCATCTCATTGTTGTTGGTGGAGGTGGAATTCCAGGCCCCACCACATGGTCTCCTATGATATTGTGGGGAGCCATCATTACTACCTGGAGGGGAAAAAAGTCCCCTTCCTTGTCCTTCTCTGATACCATCCCAGCAGGAAGGTCGGGGCACCTCATTACAGCCTGTTGAGGATAGAAGTCAAGGCTCTGCATTCAGCCTTTGCTAGTATGAGTGGGACTACAATTTTTTCTGTGGTGTTTGGCTGGAGTAGACATCAGGCAGACACCACATAAACTTTTAGGCAGTTATTGTCTAAAAGTTTTCTGTTTTTCTAGGCTGCCCATTTCCTGGTCCTTTGGCTTGAGAGAGCAAACTTTTGTTGAGGTTTATTTTGTCAGTGCCTGTGATATTTTCAAGTTGTTGACTTCTTCAGCTCCAAGTCTAGAACATATGAGGCAGAAAGAAAACCCAGTGAATTCACCACTGTGTTGTTCCTTGGGTCCTGAAGTCCCTAGCTAGTCTGTCATTTTCTCTCCACCTTTCAAAATCTTTTTATTTTTACTTTGTTTTGTTTGTTTTTTAAATATATAATGTTCAGGATTTTTAGCTTTACTTAGCAGGAGGAATAGAAATACATCTGCTCCATCTTTCCAGAAGTGAGATTTCTTAGTGCTTCTGACATTTTAGGCTAGATAATTCTGTTTGAAGGAACTGTTCTTTGCATTGTAGAATATTTAGCAGCATCCATGCCCTCATCACTAGAAGCTAATATCACCCCCAATAAGATAATCAAAAATGTCTCCAGATACTGACAAATATCTTTTGGGTGGGGTAGGGGAAATTGCTCCTGGTTGAGATCTATTGTTTTAGATTATAATCTTCTTGAGAATAAGGTCCATTCTTGTTGGTGTTATAATTCCTCTCAATTGGTATTGGTGTCCGCATTCCTCCCAAATTATAACACAGGGACTTGCACAATATAGTAGGCATTTAATGTATTATCAACAGAGATGGATGGGTAGGAAGGATATATCTAGCTGACCTCTTCCTCTCAAAGTTGAACCAAATTAAAACATGTTAATTTACTTCTATGATGTCTCTAACATCTTTTCCATTCTGTATTTTGAATGGTCTCATCAAATTTGAAAGTAAAATAATACTTAATACACTTATACCAGCAGTGCAATTTTTCATATAGTAACTACTTTGGAAAATTATTTGCCAGAATCTACTAAAAGCAAACCGATGTATATTCCATGAATCAGAAGTGCCACCCCAGATATATATCTAACAGAAATGATAAGTATTAGAATGTTCATAGAAGAACTATTTGTACAAACTCCAAAAATGTCAATTACTGATAGAATGAATAAATTGTGGCATATACTCACACAGCAAGCAAGGAGAATGAATAAATGACTTACAACTATATCTAATAAAATGGATGAATCTCACATAATATTGAAAGAAGTCAGACACAAAAGAGTATATACTTTATGATTCCATTTCTATAAGGAACCCAATCTATGCTATTGGAAATCAGGAGGGTTACTATATTAGTTTGGTAGGGCTGCCATAAAATCTTACCACAGAATGAATGACTTCAGCGAAAGTTTGCTCACATTTCTGGAGGCTATAAATTTGAAATCAAGGTGTTGGCAAGGCTGGATTCTTCTGAGACCTGTCTCCTTGAGCCATCTTCTCCCTGTGTCTTCATATCATCTTCCCTCTATGCCTGTCTGTGTCCAGTCTTTTCTTATAAAGACACCAGTCAGATTGGATTAGGGCCCACCTGAATGACCTCATTTAACCTTAATTATCTCTGTAAAGACCCTATCTGCAAATAGAAACACGTTCTGAGGTACTGGGGGTCAGGACTTCAACATATGAATTTGGAGGCGGACGTAAGTCCGCCCATAACAGTGTCTCTTGGCGGTGGAGAAAGTGACTAAAACAGGCATGCAGGAGCCTCTGAGCTGCTGGAAGCAGTTTCTTAATCCAGGTGCTGCTTATGTGGTGTGTTCAATCTGGAAAATCCATCACACTGATAACTATTCAGTATGTATATTACACATCAATTCAAAGTTCAGTAAAAGTGAAAGTGAAAGAAAAAAGAATGTAAGATGAAAGAAAATAGGCTTAAGAAAAGGATGAACTACAAATTGAGCCGCAGATAGACTGAATTATTTAAATCTCACCCTAATTAGGAATTATTACATGGTCTCTGGCATCCAAGCATCAGATTATTCTCTTGGCTTTCCTGCTTTTATCAATTACTCTCCATAGAGCCCTTAAAAAGACATGTTTTCATCTCTTGTGCCATGTAAGAAAATCCTCAAGGCAGAAATTAAAAATAAATAAATATTCATCAACCCGATTGAGTCATAACTGGTATCCTTTACCCTGCAGTCAGTACCTCTGGAGGAAGCTGCTAGATACTTTCCTGTTTTTTTGTTTTTTTTTTTAATTCACATTTCTTAAGGACAACTGACACCGTCACTTAAGAAACCTCTCTTTTAAAGCAAGTCACTGAAATACAGAAAGCGCTGTACTTATTACCAGGCAAAGCCCAAAAAGGTAGTTGAGAAAGGATGTTAAGGCAGTGAGGCCAAACAGGACTTCGCTGTGGACAGTGGTTAAAATAAACGTGAGTAGGTAAAAGTAGCAAATGGATGCTTCCTATCTGAAGCAACTGTATTAACAGCAAATATTTGCACACAAACACTGCAATTTGGAGAAGGTCAGTATACAAAAAAAATTATGTATCTTGTATAGGCTGATAGAACTTAAGGTTTAAAAATTGCTGGAAAAGTTCTGAGTAAAGAGTAATCCTGAGAATGATAATGCCAGCTGAGATGGAGAAGCCTGTATCACCTTGCCAAGAAACAGCAGAAGAAAATTAAAATAGCCAGGTAAGATGAAAACAACAAAAGCCTGTGCGAAGGCATGCACGAGCTACCAGGGCAGACTGGATCTGAAAAACAAGGTGCCAGAGAAAGGAAAACCTGCTGAGTGGAGCCAGACGTTCTGTACCTGTTCTACCCTCGAGGCAGCGGCTGATTCAAAACTTGCACAGGTGGAGAGGCTGAGACACCAAACAGAAAGCCCTGAGAAGGGGCAGAGAAGTAGGGCAGAGCCTTTATCAGTGTCAAGGGGATTGGGAGCACAAGCAGGAGTTCAGAGCCAGCAGGACACCAGGAGAGAAGGGAGGTGCAGGCAAGTGAGACGAGAGTCTCAGCATAGAATTCCAGGTTGGCAGTTACTTTCCACACTTGGAAAAATATCATCCCATGAACTTCTAGTTTCTCTTGTTTCTGTCAATACCAAGTGTGGGCAAGGTTGTGCAGCAACTGGTACTTGTGTGCACTGCTCTCATTAGAGTGTAACTTTGGAAAACTGTTAGGCGGTATCGGGAACGCCAACACTTACATGCCTCGCACCTAGCAGTCCCACTTCTGGGAAAGACTGGCAGAAATGCATACATACATGTACCAGGAGACATGTATAAGAATGTTTGTAATATTCAAAGGCTGGAAACAATCAGATGTCCATCAACAGTAGAATAGGTGAATTCTCGTATATTCATATAATGATCTACTATACATCAGTGAGAGAAAATGACCTATAGAAACATGGATGAATTTCACAAATAATGTTTGGAAGCAAGAAGTACATTCTCTGTGGCTATGTTCTTATGAAGCTCAATGGTAGTGGTCACAATATTGCTATCTTTGGGAATCGAATATAATGACTGGGGGCCTGGGGGCCTCTGGGCCCTATTGCTTCACATGGGGGGTGGACACATAGCGCGTTCACTTGGTAAAAATTCATGACCTGTTGACTTTCCTGCATGCATATTAAACTTTGATTAAAAATTACTTTTAAAAAAGGAGGAAATCTAAGACTTCCACTTAGCAATATGACAGTAATATGACAAGACAGATCATCTGCAAAGCCATCTTAATACATAGCAGCCAGAAGTGCTGTATAAGATACAACCAACTCCTTTTGTAAATCAACAAATACATTCTCCAGAAAGGAAAATGCCAAAGACCAACACTGGATAAGGTACTGATTTTTCTATCCTGGGGTGGAGAAGAAACATTAAAAGATAAACTATAAGAAGTTGCAAGGCCTTGATGAGATTTAGAGACAGAATAGAAACCCCTTGTAAAAATGGTAGAAGCCTTGGAGGGCTATATCCTAAATGTAAAATTGCCTAAAAGAAAGAAAACCCCATTCTTACATTAAGTAAAACAAAATAGGTTGTCTGTCTCAGCCTGGGCTCTGTCTGAAAAAGTCAACAATGAAAAAGCCTTTCCTGAAAATTTGCAACTGTGGTCGTGTCCTCAGTTGAGCCGGGATCACATTTATATTTCCTGCTTGTAGCAGGAACCATCAGACAACTGATCTAGAAAGAGCCATAAGGGACAAGTCCAGCTTGTTCTTTCCTTTCACAAAAGACTAGTGAGCAGCACAGAAGCTGGAACCAAACAGATAGGTGTCCTCTATCGCAAGATTTCTCTTGTTCTGATTTTATATCAGCAATAATTTCACGTGAAGATTTTGCCTTAGAGGGAAGCACCTGTACTTCGTAATTAAGGAGGAACATAACATCCTCAGCTTAGGTGTCTTCCACAGAACAGGCTTTTTAAAAACTGTAATGTTTTTGACTTGACATTTAATTCCACAGACTCTTAATAACCATTCACACAGTCCCTCTCTCAAAGAGCTTTTAATCTTGCGGCACAGAGAAAAGTCATGGGCAAAACGACGTGAACCCAAGCACGTGACGTTCAATTCTTATTTTACTTCATTAGTGCCTTCAGCGGGTCCCTCACATAATGTGACTGGAAGATCCTTTTCCATTCCAGTTCACAGGAAATTGAACAAATTTATAACGAGTGGCTGATGAAATTAAAGCTGTTGCAAAGGAACAGACTAAACAGAAGCCAAGGGGATGAAGCAAGGAGCATCAGCTATGGAGGGCATCGTGTGTCCTCACTTCTGGGGACAGAGTGTGGCACCACGACTGCGGGAGCACCAGGGGCATATGTGATGTAACAAGGAGACCACCCTGGCGTCACACACAGTCTGCAAACCAGAGTGAAGGGAACCTGAGTTAGCTAGAGCTACGGCTGACCGATGCCACCATTGCCGTCCGTGTGATTCCAGGCAGGACAAAGCCCTCTTGATGCTTATTTGGCCAAATGACGTCTCACAAGTCTGCCGAATCCCCAAGCATCACTCGCTAAGATGTCACCATGTGTCTGTGCACCGGCACGTGACTGAGTTTAGCTTTTGAAAATTCTTGAAATTCGGTGAATCCCCTAAGCAATTTGGTGTGTGAGTTTATTCCACGTAGATAAGATTAAATGCACAAAATAATCTTCTCACTTTCAACCAATTATTTTCACATGATGTGACGATTAAAACCTAGTTCAATATGTCACAAAAACAAAAATCCAGGCATGTGTCAGAAAGCCACGATGCCTTTCCACAGCAGCTTCTGAGCTGCCTTTATTGAGCCTGTTAGTCGTCCTACAGCTGTTTCAGACTAGTAATAAACTGAGAAAAATCTGACACATTTTATATTTTAATCTAATAATAAAATGGCATTATTTTCATTTTTATTGTCATAAAAATCTGGAGAAAACCCAAAGATATGAACAGAAAGCTCATGGGAAATGGGGCTGATTAAGCTAGAAGCTGAGTGTGGCTTCACCTCTTCTCAGGTTACGGCTTTAAGTTCCCACTCCTTACCTGATGCCCAAGGTCCCACAAAAATAACACGGCTCCGCTACTTTGCTTCTGTCCCTCTCTGATGCAAACTAGTTGCTACTCTCAGGTCAGGTCTCTCCCTGTCCACTGAGCATGCGTGGGGCATCCTGTCTCCATACCTTCCCTGTGTGAGGCTTCCCTGAAGGTGTGCCCTGTTCAAGGCTCTCCCTCCTCTCCCAGGTGTAGTAGGGCTGCTGCAGTTTCCCAGCACATAGCGCTTTCACCGGCCACCGCAAGCCCCAAATAGCTCTTCTTCCCTTAAACTCCCACCGCACTTAATGCCCTGTTTCACTTGGCACTTACCTTTGTCCTGCTATTTTTGACATTTGATATGTTCAGATCTTATCTGCCCAGCTAAACTGCCTGTCCCTTGAAAGAAGAAACCAGATTCCTATCTGTCACGGCATAATCCCCTCAGGGGCCTGGCACGGTGGTTTTGTGTCATGAATCTCAGCGCATGACTTTCTGTTTTTCCCTATAAATTTAAGGATAGAAAGATAAAAGTGGAAGGAAAAAAAAAGGAAAAGGATAAATTGTGTAGAGATCACTCTGTGATACTTTGAAAGGATAGACTTTGACCTCAAAAGAAAGCATCAAGATGGAACTTCCTCTTTTCCCAGAGAGGCATTCAAGCAGAGTGCTTCTGATCAATCACCTGTATTTTCTGTGTGACAGGGACATACTTGTATATTATCAGACTTGGACGGGGGTCCTATGACGGATGGCCCAAAGCCCACACCAGTTCCCATTCCCTCCTTTTCCTCTGTATTATCTCTGCTAGGGTACTACAGAGCTAAGTCAAAAGTAAGAGAAGCATAGCTACCCTTTGCTGTGGCCTGAATGTGTACCGCCAAATTCATATGCTGGAACTTAATCTCCAATGTGATTATTAAGAGGTGGAGCCTCTAAGAGGTGACTAAGTCATAAGGGTGGAGCCCTCATGGATGGGATTGGAGCTTTTATAAAAGGGCCTGAGGATTCCTTCCCTTCCCTCCCTTCCACCCTCTTCTGTCCTTCTGTCCTTCTGCTATGTGAGGACAGTGTTCCTTCCCTCTTGAGGACACAGCAACCTTGAAAGCAGAGAGTCTGGCCCTCACTAGAACCTGCTGGCACCTTATCTTAGACTACCCAGGCTCCAGAACTGTGAGAAATAAATTTCTGTTGTTTGTAAATTACCCAGTCTGAGGTATCTTGTTACAGCAGCACAAGTGGAGTGAGCCACACTTCCTGTACATTAGCTCTGACCAGTGGTGACAGTTTCAAAAGCAAATTGACCAGCTTTGTCCCAGCAGGAACCAGGCTACTGAATATACAAGCAAATCATCCTGATTTTGTCCAGCGTCACGGTTTACAATGGTTCTCAAATTTTGCTGCATGAGAACCACTTGGGGCTGGGGGGCTTTTAAAAACCCTTATGCCTAGCCATTCTATTTAAATACAACTCTCTGGGAAAGGACCTGGGCATTAGTGTTTTCAAAAATTTACCAGGTGGGCCGGGCGCGGTGGCTCACGCCTGTAATCCTAGCACTCTGGGAGGCCGAGGTGGGCGGATCGTTTGAGCTCAGGAGTTCGAGACCAGCCTGAGCAAGAGCGAGACCCCATCTCTACTAAAAATAGAAAGAAATTATATGGACAGCTAAAAATATATATAGAAAAAAAAAAAAATTAGCCGGGCATGGTGGTGCATGCCTGTAGTCCCAGCTACTCGGGAGGCTGAGACAGGAGGATCCCTTGAGCTCAGGAGTTTGAGGTTGCTGTGAGCTAGGCTGACGCCACGGCACTCACTCTAGCCTGGGCAACAGAGTGAGACTCTGTCTCAAAAAAAAAAAAAATTTACCAGGTGATTTCGAGGTGCAGCCAAGCTTGAGAAGCAGTGGTTTAACCAGGTCCATTAGAGCATTCATTTTTCCCTGGTACTGTTAGAAAACACTGGCTCATTTGGAAATGAGCAGTGCCTACAGAAGGCAACAGAGACAAAACTTATCTTTGATTACTCAGATGGCTGGATATCTAGCTTGTGATTAAGCCAATCTTTAGTGTCTCCATGTTTTTCTCTTCTCTGTGGTCTCTTGGGGACCCCATTAGCATCTCTACCTAAAAGTAAGCAAGAGGAATCTAGACACAATGACACATTTCCCTTTGTATTAGTGAGTAGACAAACTCCCAGTGGTTCTTGCCTTTGTTCATTGCAATCAACTGGGATATTTAAAAATACCCATGCAGGGCTCTACTCTCAGAGATACTGGTTCAACTTGTGTAGAGCTGTGGTTCTTAACTCATCACCTGGAACTCTTTAGAAATGCAAATTCTGAGGCCCTATCTCAGACCCACTGAAACAAAAACTTGAGTGGAGTGGGGAATGGGGGTGGTAGAAGAAATCTATGTTTTATTAATAAGCCCTTTAGGGAATAATGATGATGTTGAAGTTTGAGAATCACTGGTCTAAGCAAGGCACAGGTTTCAGTGATTTTGAAAAGTTCCACAGGTGTTTCTACTGGGCAGCCTAGGTGGAGACTCCTGAATTAGGTATTAACAGTACTGGCTTGGGTAATGGACATCAATCAGCCTTTTAATTTTGGTTTCCGTGCTCTCCCAATTTCCAGTCCTCCATGAGAAAGAGAGTGCCATTCATTGGGTTGAGTATGAGATCTCTTGCACCATGTTGAAAAATAATGGCTTTGGTGTTATGTGTTAAGTCATTTCAACAAGTGAATGAGATCAGCAGTGAAACCCATCTCACTACTCAAACATCTGCCAGTAAAATGCCCCATCCTTAATCACCCTCCCTTCAATGAATCAACTGTCCTCCAAAATAAAGCAGCCAATTAAGAGTGATTCATAGCCAAATATAACTATCTTTTTCCTTTGATAGAATAAAAATGTATGGATATGACAGATCTTCCTCATTTTGAAATGGGCCTTTGGGTAAAAATTTCATTCTCCAATTGGGCATCCATCTCCTCCTTCAAAGAGAACTTAATAGTTTAAAAAGTTCAGAGTTTTTACTTGTGCAATGAAGACCTTTAGGATTCTAAATTCTAGAGACGGCATGAAAGTCTCTAGCAAGATATGTAATAAATAGAATCTTTATATGAACATCAATTCATACTTTACATGAAAGAGGTTACTGTGCATTGACTAATGCCTCAAAGAGTAGCAAACAGGCTGGCTGTTCTCTTGTTCTGCATTTGGCTGGGCCTGAGGGTGTGGGGGAAAGTGTCACTTACCTCCTGTGGTGCTCCAGAGATACAAGAGAAAGGGCACAATCGTATGGATCAGTTTATGTCTCTATATCTTTGATAAGTCACAAAAAGATCTAGTAGCCTCAGACAAGAGGAGCAGTTGAGATGGCAAGCATGCCTCTCTCTATTCTTGCACCTATGTCAACAGGGCTACTCATTCATGGACAGCTCTGGGGACCCCCGTCTGTCTACTGAAAGTTTACCTCGAGGACAGTAGATGTCTGGAGCCCATCGGTTGCACTCATAGTTGTCTGCTGCCTTTTCACAGGTGAAACATTTAAATCCACCAGGATATGGTGTGGCTACAGAAAGGATCAAGAGAAAAGATTAGTTTTCAGACTGAGCACAGAATCCTATGAAGTTAGACATTTTCATTTTTTAAAAAAGGATTCTCAAGATAGCTTGGCAGTTTCTTATTTATTTATTATTTTCATTTATTTTTAAGACAGGGTCTCGCTCTGTTGCCTGGGCTAGAGTGGGGTGGTGTCATCATAACTCACTGCAACCTCAAACTCCTGGGCTCAAGTGATCCACCTGCCTCAGCCTCCCGAGTAGCTGGGACTCTTGTTTTTATAGAGAATGGGTCTCGCTATGTTGCTCAGGCTGGTCTGGAACTCCTGACCTCAAGCAATCCTCCCACCTTGGCATCCCAAAGTGCTGGAGGTACAGGCATGAGCTACCATGTCTGGCCTTGGCAGTTTCTTAAACTAAACATTCAACTACCATATGCCTCAGCAATTTTACACTTGAGCATTTATCCCTGAAAAATGAACACTTATATTCATGCAAAAATCTGTACACAAACATCCACAGCAATTTTATTTGTAATAGCCCAAAATTAGAAACGACCCAAATGTTGTTCAGTGGGTGCATGGTTAAGCTTGGTACATCCATATATGATGTACCACATCTTAGTCAGCAATAGAATAGAATGAACTATGACTACATTCAACAACATGGAGGAATTTCCAGGGAATTATTCTGAATGGAGGGGAAAAAAAGCCAATCCCAAAAGAATACATGATGTATGGTTCCATTTATATAACATTTTTTAAATAAAAACATTTTAGAAATGGAGATTAGGGGCTGCCAGGGGTTAGGGGTGGCAGGGGTGTGGCGGGGGAGACTTGGAGGGAAGTGTGAGGCCAACAGGAGGGATCCTTGTGCTACTGAAACTCTTCAGGGCACTGACTACACAAATCCACCCACGTGATAAAATTGTGCAGAACTAATCACATACACACAAATGAATACATGTCAAACTGGGGAAAACCGAATAACACTGTATCAATACTAATATCTTGGTAGTGATTTTATTCCATAATTTTTCAAAGTGTCACCATTGGGTAAAGGGGACATAGTATCTTTCTGCATTATTTCTTACAACTGCATATGACTCTATAGTTATCCCAATAAATTTTTCAATTAAAAAAGGCATTCTCTGGATTTCTAATAATTTACTCTGTGTGTCAACTTATATAAATTTGTCAGCATTAAATATAAATATTAGATTGAATCATTAAAAATTTCCTGATGTTTGACCATTTGGATCTATAAAAGTGGCAAATTCTCTAGTTCGGTATAGTATTTTTATCTGATCAAACCCAACACAGTTAAGAATCCCTGGAGATAGTAAGGGTCAGCTAAGAGAAGAGTCTTCACTGCTAAAATATATGCTGCCTGTGGAGAGGTGACCCTCCTAAGAGGCCTCTCAGGCCCATGACCATCCTCCCCGGGGCAGGAGACTGAGGGGACATGGGGACATGGACACAGCTAGGCTACTAGCTGCAGCCTGAGGCCTGAGCCACTCCAGGAAACCCCCCTTACCTATTCCCCTCTCTCCCCACTCCTGAGTTGCCTCTTCCTGCCTTCTGAGGGGACTATCCTCAGGGGCCGTTTCTCTTCTATTAAGCTCAGGTGGGAGGTGTCACGTGAGAGCCACGCTCCGGTGAGTGGCCCACACACCCAGGCCCTTCCCTTAGCGTAAGGATGACAGCCAACAAGCAATGTCAGGCCCAGTTGTTCCCTGTCCTCTTCACCAATGTGCTTCTAATTGCTTCTTAGCACTAATCATTTGCTTGCTTTACTACTTAGAGTTTTGCCTTTAATAAACAAAACTTGTGCATTTTTTTTTAATTTGTAAAATCACCTGGCCTATTTGAAAGCTGCAGACACTCAAACAGTTCATCTGCAGGAGCCAACTGTTCTCCCTCGCAGATGGCTGAGCCTGCATATCCCACTGGTGGAAATAATCATCTCAGGGTAAATTGCTTTGCCCACATGGAACCAATTAGGTACGTTATCAAAAATAAATGAAGGAGAAGGCAGCTGCTTAAGGCCAGAATTATGGGCCAGATATAACTTTGATTTTCACCTTGCCTGGAATAGCTGCCCATCCATGGACTTGCTTGCAATATTTCACAGAGCTGACTGTGACAATATGCAATAATGTAGCATGATCAAAACTCAGAAACTGTCTAGAAAAGACAAGTAACTAGACCTTTTTATGGGCCCATTGGAGAGTTCTATGTTCCTCCAAGTAGTTGGTGACTTAAATTCATAAACAGAATGATAGAAAGTAATGTGAATCTTCTTGCAAAATGATGGAAAACTTGGACATGGCCATCCAACCACTTCATTTCCATGAGGCGATTTCACTATGGGGAAAAATGCTCTCCTATCATATAATTACAATAAAATAGAAGTAAAGTATTTTGTAAACTACAAATAAGTAATTTATATATTTACATTACCTGCCTAGAAAAGTGGGTTACATTTGAACTGAAACATTCTATTTAGGTGAGTACAGGCATACCATACCGTATTGCACTTGATGCAGATATTGCATTTTTTACAAATTGAAGGTTAGTGGCAACCCTGTGTTAATTAAATCTATGGGCGCCATTTTTCCAATAGCACATGCTCATTTCTTGTCTCTGTGTCATATTTTGGTAATTTTCACAATATTTCAAACTTTTCATTGTTAGCATATCTGTATGGCGATCTGTGATCAGTGATCTTTGAAGTTACTATTGTAATTGTTTGGGAGTTCCAGGAACCACACCCACATAAGAAGGTGAACTTAATCTATAAATATGTGTGTTCTGACTACGGGACTAACAGGCATTGCCTGTCTCTCTTCTTCTCTTCAGGCCTCCTTATTCCCTAAGACACAACAATATTGACATTAAGCCAATTAATAACCCTATAATGGCCACTAAGGGTTCAAGTGAAAGGAAGAGTTGCACATCTCTTACCTTAAATAAAAAGCTAGAAATGAGAAAGCTTGGTAAGGAAGGCATGCCAAGAACCAAGATAGGCTGAAAACTAGGCCTCTGGTACTAAACAGCTAGCCAAGTTGGAACGCAAAGGAAAAGTTCTTGAAGGAAATTATAGGTGTGACTCAGTGAATACATGAATGATAATAAAGTGAAACAACCTTCTTGCTGCTATGGAGAAAGTTTGAGTGGTGTGGATAGAAGATCAAACCAGCCACAACATTGCCTTAAGCCAAAGCCTAAACCAGAGCAAGGCCCTAACTCTCTTCAATTCTATGAAGGCTGAGAGACATGAGGAAGATACAGAAAAGAAATTAGAAGCTAGCAGAGGTTGGCTCATGAGGTTGAAGGAAAGAAGAAGCCATCTACATAACATAAAAATGCAAGGTGAAGCAGCAAGTGCTGATATAGAAGCTGCAGCAAATTATCCAGAAGATCTAGCTAAGATCACAGATAAAGGTGGCTACACTGGACAATAGATTTTCAATGTAGATGAAACAGCTTAATACTGGAAGAAGATGCCATCTAAGACTTTCATAGCTGGAGTGAAGTCAATGCCTGGCTTAAAAGCTTCAAAGGACAGGCTGATTCTCTTGTTAGGGCCTAATGCAGCCAACGCTCATTTAGCATTTTGAAAATCCTAGAGCCCTTAAGAGTCATGCTAAATCTACTCTGCCTGTGCTCTGTAAATAGAACAACAAAGCCTAGATGACACTACATCTATTTGGTTTACTGAAGATTTTAAGCCCATGGTTGAGACCTACTACTCAGAAAAAAAGATTCAAAATCTTATTGTTCATTGACAGTGCACCTGGTCACCCAAGACCTCTTATGGAGATGTACAAGGAGATTAGTGTCATTTTCATGCCAGCTAATACAACGCCCACTCTGCAGCCCATGGAGCAAGGAGTAATTTTGACTTTCAAATCTTCATATTTGAGAAATACATTTTGTAAGGCTATAGGTGCCACACACAGTGATTCCTCTGCTGGATCTGGGCAAAAAAAAAAATTGAAAATCTTCTGGATAGGATTCACCATTCTAGATGCCAGTAAGAACATCTGTGATCATGCGAGGTCAAAGTATCAACATTAACAGGAGTTTGGAAGAAGTTGATTCCAACTCTCATGGATGACTTTAAGAGATTCAAGACTGCTGTGGAGGATGTAATTGCTGATGTGATGGAAATAGCAAGAGAACTAGAATTAAGAGTGGAGCCTGAAGATGGGACTGAATTGCTGCAATTTCGTGATAAAACTTGAATGGATGAGGAGTTGCTTTCTATGGATTAACAAAGAAAGTGGTTTCTTAAGATGGAATCTACTCCTGATGAACATACTGTGAACATTGTTGGAATGACAGCAAAGGATTTAGAATATCACAGCAACTTAGTTGATAAAGTAGCAGCAGGGTTTGAGAGGATTGACTCCAATTTTGAAAAAAGTTCTACTGTGGGTAAAATGCTATCAAAGAGGATTGCATGCTACAGAGAAATCTTTTGTGAAAGGAAGAGTCAATTGATGTGACAAACTACTATTATTTTAAGAAATTGCCACAGCCACCCCAACCATCAGCAACCAGCACCCTGATCAGTCAGCAGCCATCAACATCGAGGCAAGACCCTCCACCAGCAAAAACATTACACCTCATTGAAGCTCAGATGATCGTTAGCAGTAAGTATTTAGCAATAAAGTGTATACATTGTCAACAAAGTGTGTACATTGTTTTTTAGACATAATGCTATTGTACCCTTAATAGACTACAGTCTAGTGTAAATATCACTTTCCTATGAACTGGGAAACCAAAAAGTTTGTGTAGCTTTATTGCGATATTCCCTTTGTTGTGGTAATCTGGAATCAAGCTGGCACTATCTCCCAGTATGCCTGTACATGCCTGAAGAATTAAAAAAACAAAACAAAAAAACAAACCAAAACCAAAACAGGTCCTCAAATTCCAAAGCCATTCAATATTCTTACAGATATTTTAATTGGATTATAGGAAAACCATTCAAAATATTTTATGAAATTGTCTTCATTGGATACATTAAAAATAGCTTTCCTATCAAGTTTAAAATAGTATATAAATAACTTTAAAAGATAGGACTTTAAAATAGCTTGTAAAATTTGAAGTAGAATGATCAAAGTAGAAGTTTTGAAAAAAAGGTTATAAAGAATTTGTCAAAGAACAGCATTTCTCAAAAAATGATCATCATATTCACCAAGGTTTATGACTGCAAGCTAGCTGTACCACTTCAGTTTGCATGATTAATTCACTAGGGCATCCAATTTTATCATCTGTCACTGTAGCCAGTAAAATTTTTGGCTGGAATATTGAATTAGTTATTCCTGCAAACTTTCCCATCAAAGAGATAAATTAAGAACTTAATTAAGAATGAAGGTTGACAATCCAACTGCTCTAAGAACAAACTTATTGAGATGCTAACACTAATAAGGTGTAGCGTTCTCCAATTTACATTATTTAACGGACTTTTCAAAATAATCATTTGTAAGACTAGTAACATATTAAGTTACACCCTGTTATTTCTCACATAAGTAGGCCTGGACTCAGAAATCAACCCAATGTCTATTGAAATTTACATAGGAGCATGAACTAAAATATCATGACAACAAAATGAAGCTTTGCTTCAAATCATTTGTCTCTGAATGAGTTTATCAGCACATATCATTGGCAATTAACCAGATTATCTCATTTCTGGTGAGTACGATTTTAAAATCTACAGCCTCCTATTTGTGCACAACTTTAATATCTGCTTAAAGGAGGTCTTACTGACTCTTGGCAGGTATAAATAGTCAGTGAATTATCACACTTTGTTTAGTGACAAATCTCTGCAAACATACTCAGCTTTCTGTGCCTAATTATAGTACAATACCAAGTAAATGGTTAAATTCTTCCTTCTGGAAATATTTTGCCAAAAATAAGGTCTACAGGTGACCAACTATCCTCAGTAACTTGCTAATTGATACTGCATCTGATAAAGAGGTGTTTTTAAAAAGAACGGAAAGAGGTTTCTAAGAGATGTGCTATTTTCTTCTTTGTTACTTCAAAGCATTATAGAGCAAGCAGAGTTTCAAATTGTTGTGGCCCCAGCTGTGAATGAATCTAATTTGGCTCTTGATCACAGAGTTAATAAGCTTAGTACTCTGTATTTCAGGGCATAAGTCCTTGGTCCCTTATGAGAAGGTGATTGTAAAGAAAAAAAGAAACACCAAAGTGCCCAGTTACTTCCTGTAAAATAATCTGTCCATTAACTCTCATGGTCAGCGGTAGTTCAGCCGACCATAATTCATTTGTAAGGCATCAGAAAAGATTTAGTCTTTGTTTCTGTCTCTTGGAACTTTTGCCTGGACAAAGGCCTTCAGTCACCAAAAACATGGTGAAGAACAGACTTGTTTTTGAAAGGTATGCTGATGTGTAATGCATCCAAACTTTTTTCTATTCTTATCAAATCAATTTGCGTTGTTTTTAGAAACTGGATACAAATATAAAAATTCTAGACATCTAATGAATTTATCTTCCTTCTCAGTCTACTTGGCAACAAAATATTGTCAGTATAATTTTAATATGAATATATTTCCAGTAAATATGCATTTCCTGGTACCTTTCTAGAGAGTCCCCTTACCCTCTAAGACTTACATGATACAGGATTGTGAACAAACTTACTGGCTTTATACATGGGCATAAACAAGCCCTCTGCTGGAATACAGTTATGTGGTGCACATGATTAAGGAAAAACTCGAAACATGCCACCAGAGGAAAACTGAATATTCTTAGGAAAGTTTTCTATTCTAAGGAAAGAAAAGGAGGCCAGGCAGAAAGAAAAGGAGAACAGGTTGCAGGCACTTAGCATATTAAACTTTGCCATCTCGTGTGATGTCTGACTACCAAATAAGAAGCTCCACTTCTCTTAACAGTACTCTTGTTTTAAAGATTTTTATTAGACTTCAGTATTTTAATCACAAGCTGGTAAGAAATTTATCATTTTTCACATGAAAAAAAAAAAAAAACCCTGCATACGGATTATAGAAAAGAATATTATTGAGGACAGTGCTGTAAGTTTGAAAGCCATAAAGTTTATTTCTTTTAAAGTTTCAGGAACTTCAAAGATTAGGAAACCAGAGATCAAAAGGAGATTAGTCATGGGATGGTGAATTTTCCCAACCCCAGTTCCAATGTCACTCAAGGTATTATCAATGAGGGCTGTTTTGGGCCCATGAGAAACGAGTTTATATTTGTCTGGTACAGACAACTGTGTGTCTTCCCACACCTCCATCACCACCGTATTTCTCCCTGTGCAGGTTCCCAGCTTCTATATGTAATATTAATGAAATCTGGCTCACTCACTGACCCAAAGAAAGCTGTTTTGCCTCCATCTCCAAATTAAGGTGATTATATAAATAATTCAGAATCAAACTAATCCCACACTACCCTCTTATATTCTGTATCGTCTGGGTTCGACAGAAACCTGCTTCTTTGTAGAGATCACTCCATCTAAATGTGGTCTAGTGCTCAAGGACAGAGAACCATGCCATTTAAAACATCAAAGTGTGAAAACACACACCCAAACTTCTGAAATAGTTCAGAGAAATGTGAAGGTAACACTGATTTAAAGAGGGCAGAATAAACAAAGGTCTGCCCAGGTAGGAGCTCCTCATGGTAACGTCAATCTAAGAAGAATTCATACAGCACTCCTCATGATCAGTTACGGAGACACTAACGACAGCTTGGGCCCTGACCTGCTGGTGAATTGTCTACTTATTATCTATCCTTCTATCCTTCTCCATACTTCAAAATCATACCAGAAAACCCCACCAATTCTTTACATCTCCTGAGTTCCTTCTAATCACGCCATCGCTCCATTTAATTAACAGTGGTCACATGGGCATTTTCCACCAACTTCTGAAGAGCAGAAGTGATTCTCCTCTGGCTGGCAGGGGTCGTCCTTCAAGACCTCATTCTGAAATTGACTTTCCAAATAGGAGCCCACCGCCTCGGGCACTGACCCCCCACCCCACTGAGGCACAAGTCGTGTGTGTGCTTCTTTTGTTCTTGTTTGCTTAAATCCAATCGCCTTAATTTTCCTTTCCACCCCCTGTGTACAATCATGGCCCCAGAGAAGTTTAGGCATGGGTCCGTTTTGTGGCCTGGTTACTATTGAGTTTGTCACTGAAGCTGACAAAGAACACCAAAGAAACCTGGAAACCTGGGCAATCCATCCTAAGGGACTGAAATCCAGGTTTTTGCTTCTCCAAGTCTAATCAAGAAGTATGTCTATTTGGAGAATAGAATGAAATGCAATCTAGAAAATAGAACAAGTATCAAAACATCTTCTTTTCATGCATATGATTTTTAAAAAGTTAAAAGTCCTACAAACACAGGCAGCCAGAAAAGTTTTCCATACAATTAACCAGTGGGCACCAAGACTATACTAGTGAGAGGGTATAGTGACAATAAATCCAAAGAAATTATTTGCCGCCTATCAAAAGTATATTTGGAGTAATAGAAAATTAGGGTGGTGTATTTTCAGCACCCCCAGTTTACTGTCTGAGCCAATAGTAACAATATAAACAGCCATTCAGTTGCCTGGTATGGGATGGGCTTGGTATTTTACAGATATTTTTTGTGGTCCATAAAACAATGCTACAGAGTATGTATTATTTTGCCACCTCAGAAATGAGGAAATTAACACTTAAAAAAAATTCCCCTAACATTCCTTGAGCATTTACTACATCTCACACTCAGTGCTAAGTGCTTCACATGCGTTGTTTTATTTAATCTTCACAAAGTTAGGGAACTTATTTCAATTGAAAAGGCTACAAAGCAACTGAGCTAGTTGCTGACCCAAGGTCAGGTGGACTCCAAGCTCCTGAGCCCTCTGCGTACCACCTCTCAGCCAAACCATGCAGCAGTAAATATTCTAACCATGTGGGAGAGAAGTAGTCCGACTGGCTGCCTCCACTTTGTAGACTGGAACAGCCCTGGAAGAGTCTCAGAAGCAAGGACTATGTTTTATTTGGCTTTAATACCTTTCATGCCCACCACAATCCTTGACACGCACTGGGCACTCAAGCAATATTTGCTAAGCAGAACATTTCAAAAGAGTAATGTACCTTGGGGCAAAAGCTAAAGGTCAGAACATACACAATATATCCAGCTCTCACTGCAACAGGGGCAGTACAAAGAGGATTCATAAAAAAATAAAAAGAGACAAGATAAATACAGAAATGGAGATCAAAAGAGGAAGTCAAACTTCTGTTTCCCAAGGTGTAATCCATAGAATATCTGCAGAAGTGCCTGGAATTCCTACTGAAAGCAAACAGCCACAGGTATAGCCTGAGGTATTTGCAGACGAGAAACTCTAGGGCAAGGATCTGGGCATCTCCATTATTACACGCTCCCTAGATAATTCTTAAACACAGGAAACCAAAAGGCACAGGGCATAGGAAGTTGTGGGAGGCAATTATGCTGAAACTGAGAATTAGATGCTCAGAGAGGAAGACCAACTATTATCTTACCTATAGAGGATTGATCTTTTACAAACAATCCTCCTCCCGGGACATGGCAGTAAACTTTGATAACTGACTGAGGGCTGGCATGAGTACAAGGGAAGAGTATTCAAGATCAGAGGGATTGTGTAGGGAACAGAGAAAACAAGCCAAATAATTTGCCTTTAAAAAGAAATTAACTTCCTGTGAAAACATGAGGTTAATGCATAAAACATCTTTTGTTAATTACTTCATCCTCCAATTAAATCACAGGAGGTTTCCCCTGCATTAAAGGCTGCCTTCTCCTGGCCATTTTTCGGCCCACTTCTTGTTTGAATTAAAGTGGCATTTCTGCAGCAAAGAGAACAGTCTTACTTGAAGGGTGGAGGTAGATAATGTCCTTCACGGTGAAGTCTCGGGACTGAGCGGCTCTCAGACAATCAGACAGCAGGCTCAGGAGCAGGAGCCAGGCCAGAGCAGGGCCAGGTCCCATGGCAGAGCGAAGCGTCACTCATGCAGAGGGCCTGGGAGTGGGGACTCGGGACGACAGGAGAGAACGTGCACCTGCAACAGGAAGAGAGACTCATCTCAGCGTCCACCTGGAGACAGCCGCGGAGGCCTGGCTGAGCTCCCATGTGGGTGAGATGCGCCGGGGAGGGACACGGAGCTGAGGGCACAGGATGTGGGGAGACATGGAGAGAAACTTTATAAACAGTAATTTTAGAGCACTTAGAACATTGCAGCCCAGATCTGTTCTTAATCAGGTTGCTAAAGCTCCACTGGTAGCTGTCCCTCTCATATCCAGCAGAGATGGTATCAAGAGAGATTGAATGTTAATGAAATCCAGCTATTTTTGCCAGAAGGCCAGGGGATGGCTGTCGGAGCGCAACAATAAAGAAGCCAGGTGCAAAAGCTCAGAAGCGACTCCCTGATGGCAGCGCTGGCCTGGCAGGGAGCGCGGCCTTGCTGGGCAGCGGTGCCCATGCAAACCTCTGCAGGGCAGACTTTCAGGTCTGGGGAAACAAAGAAATACAGGTTAGTTGACCTCTCCAAAACCAAAAAGTGCCTCAACAACACAAAATCTCCTTAACGTAGTATTTGTTGGCCAGGTACTACTGAAGCCCTTTATATATGCCAATTCATTCTCCCAACAGCTCTGTGAGGTGGACACTATTATTACCCCATTTTGAGCAAACTGAGGTCCAGCAAGTGAGGGGAGGCGCTGACTCTTACCCAGGCAGCGTGGCTTTCGAGTCTGCATTTTTAAACACTAGGCGTTGCTGCATTCCTCCTAAGACTGATTCAAGGTGTACAAACAAAAACCGATAAGATCAAGGTATCATGGTAGCACTAAGCAATCATCTACTTCATCCTTTATCCTGATTCTGTCCTTTGCAGTCAAAATTGAGGACAGCAAAAATCTGTGATAGGGTTGAATTGTCCAGCTTACTTGGAATGCAAAGATGCGTCTTGATTTTTATACGTGTGCTATTCGCTTGCCATCTTCTTGATTTCCTGTAAAGCTTGTTCTTCTTATTCTACTATTTTTCCAAGCACCATCATCTCTAGTGCTCATGCAAGGGGTCAAGTTTAGATATTTAACCTGGCTGAAAAACCATGATTTGGATATTTTTGTTTACAGATTTTAATACAAATATTCAACAAGATTTGTAAATAGCATAACAAAATAATTCTAAAATTACTTTGTAAAAACAAATAGACAATGAGTAAATATATTATGAAATAGGAACTCAGTATAAAAAATCAATATGGCCTAATTGGATACTAGAATATACTATGAAACAATATTAATTAAAACAGAATGATAATGATAGAAAGTATAAAACTGAGGCCGGGCGCGGTGGCTCATGCCTGTAATCCTAACACTCTGGGAGGCCGAGGCAGGAGGAGTGCAAGACCAGCCTGAGCAAGAGGGAGACCCCATCTCTACAAAACAAACAAACAAACAAACAAAAAAATGAACGCAACGGTGCTTCCTTTCACATCCATCCTGGCTTTTCTCTGCCAGTGTGGCGAGGTTGCTAAGGTGACGCTGCGGCTGAGGGACAGATCCGCACAGCACCCTGTGGAGACACGACCGCACCTCGGCCAACAGTCCCATCGACACTCAGTCTGCACAGAGCTCAGTTTGAGAGTCAGAGATCAAAATGGCATGAACCTTATGTTTGTAACTGTAAACATAAATGTGAACAAATGTAGCAGACAAAAGACTGGAAAGGAAAATATAAAATAAAGATAGCAAAGACGCGGGGTATTAGTTTGCTCGGGCTGCCGTAACGAAGCACCGTAGCCTGGGCGGCTTACACAGCACAGATTCATTTCTCACAGTTCTGGAAGCTGGAAGTCCAGGAGGAAGCTGTTGGCAGAGCTGGTCTCTCCTGAGGCCTCTCTCCTTGGCTTGCAGACGGCTGCCTCCTCGCTATGTCCTCCGTGCCTGCACAGTCCTGGTGTCTCTTCCTCTTTTTGTAAGGACACAGGTCAGATTGGATCAGGGCCCCACCTTCATGACCTCAGTTAGCCTTAGCTACCTCCTTAAAGGCCGTATCTCCAAATACAGTCACATGCTGCGGTACTGGGGGTTAGGGCTTCAACATGGGAATTTGGGGGGAATATGTTGCAGCCCATTGCACAGGGTTTTTTTAGAGAGCATTTCCTGTCACATGACATGTCCTAGTGATGTTTCATAATTGTAATATGTTGTAAATGATCTGAGATGCCACAGAGTGCCGTATAGTCCCGCCCGGGTTGTAGAACTGGCTGCTCCTCAGCGCAGGGACTTTCCCTGCCTCAGGTCCTGGCCACAGAAAAGGTCCAGGCAGCCCCTGTGCAAGGGATGGGAACATTCGCCTCACACTCTTCTAATACCTCGGAGAAGGTCCTCCACTGATGCCCTTTGCCAGCTCATTCTCTGTTTTGCCATAAGAGGTGAATGATAGAAACATCATTGTATCTGCTAAAAAGAAAAAAAAAAATCCAGATCCATGCTGCAGAATAAAGCTTAATTTGAAATCATGTATACTCTTACCATATCTCTTATGACCCAAAATATGATCAGGTGGGAGTGGAGAGTGTCTTGGAGTGATATTTAAAAATTTGTCAATAATATTAAGAATGTAGAAACTGATCTTCATACTAAAGTAAATTAAATAGCAAAGCAAACTCATGGCAAAATTTAAATTTAAATTGATGAGGATTAAGGATGGCAGAACTTTTGTTCCAGTTACTTTTTTGCAAAAGAAAAAAATGGACTTAGAAAACTATGTGGCATCGCTTTAATTTTTAATTTACTCTTCCACTGTAATCGTATGCAGCATTTTGCATTTTTGTTTTATTCCTTTTAATAGTGTGTTAAAATTGCCTAATATGCTTCCCCTCCCCCATTATGCCACTTTTTTATCATCTAATTGCACCTGCAAACGTCTAAGCACAGAAATGAGAGCAAGCGTATACCTCCACCGGACCTCCCCTGTGGTGGGACAAACAGCCTGGGCTTGAGAGTAGGTGTTAATTATCAACCTTAAAAAGGATGGCGATAAAGAGCTCAGTTATAGAATTTAAATTTAGCCTCTCCTACCAGAAGTTTCTCTTTGTAGCTCCTGCCTACTCACTGAGACCTACTCAATGCCAGAATACGCTAGAAGGCACATCATTTTGAAATTTTTCTAATCTTCTTCATACTAGAAACCTAGGTAGAAAAATCTTAGTAGAGAATTAGCTGAGCTTGTAAAATGCAAAATGAACAAAAAAGAGGTGACGGTTATGGTAGGCTGAGTGATGGCCCCCAGAGATGGCCCACGTCACATAATCCCCAGAACCTGGGAGTATGTTACCTGACATGGTAAAAGGGACTTTGTAGATTTGGTTAGGTTAAGGGGCTTGAGACGGGCAGATCACACCGGATTATCCAGGAGAGCCCGATGGAATCACAAAAGTCGTCGTGAGACGGGGCAGGAGGATCAGAGTCCGCAGTAGGAGAGGAAAGCAGAAGTTGGAGAGATGAGAGGAAGACACCATGAGCCAAGGAATGCAGGTGGGTTCTAGGAGCAGAAAAAGGCAAGGAAATGGGTGGAGCCTGTCCTGAAGCCTCCAAAGGGAACCAGCCCTGCCAACACCTTGAATGTAGCCCAGTGAGACTGAGTTTAGACTTCTGACTTCCAGAACTGTCAGGTAATAAATCTGTATTGTTGTAAGCCACAAATTTGTTGTGAGTTGTTACGGCAATGATAGGAAACTAATACAACTATTTTAAAAGCAGAGTTTTAAACCACAGTATATCCTATTTCTAGAAATAAGTAGAAAATTAAAACCACATTTGTTGCTTTCAAGGAATTTTTAAAAATTTTTTAAGTTTTGAGTCACTAACAGAAGCGTCAGCTCGAACCATATAAAACTGCCATTTTTCTGAGTAAAAAATGGTTGTGTATTGTCAACTTCATGTGGTTCAACCTATAGCTTTTGCAAACAGTACTGACTATAGTATAGAAAATTGAACATTAGATGACCTTGGAGCAGCTGATATAAGGCCGTATGAAAACATCTGAGTGTCTACACACAAAACAAGTTATTTCTGTTTCCTGGCCTATGCATTCCGTCTATATGAAAGTCTCCACAGTGTCCCAGTATCATCTATAAGCTTCAAACTCTTATTCGGCTCCTGCACACACTTACCTGACTGTGTCTTGCTCACCACCCAGCTATGAAAAGAGTAGGGCCCACAGCTTTCTCACCTCACCATTTAAAAAGCTTGGTAACTTCTCAGACCCCATTGTGAATTGTCCACCACTATCACCAACTATTAAGTACATGTTTCATGTATGGTAACATAGTTGCACGTGAGTGTGTGTGATATACAAACAAGCCATGTATTTTATTTTTCCTTTTCAATTATTCCTGTTTTATAGGTGAGGAAGCCGCACTCAGAGAGGAGGAAGAACTTGCTCAAGACCCCGTAACTTCCCTAAGTGGGGATTTAAAGCTAGGTCTTTCAGCATTTGTAGCTAGGCACACTTACACCGAGCAAAACTTTCACAGTGATTTTTTTCATGGAATGGGCGGTGAGGAAAGCTATCTGGTTTTATTTTGATATAATTTCACATTAAACGTCAACTAGTTGCCAGCCTAAGTTCTTTTTTTTAATATGCAACTTGAAGTCAACATCAGTGCTTCACATATATCAAACACTGCAAGTGACACATTTTTATTAAAGCATTTCTCAACCACAATATCCCTTCCAGTTATTGATTTAAAGGTCTCTCTCTCTCTGCACAGTACTTGCTCTAAGCATTATGCATCACTTAATGTCATCCGAAATTAACCTTACTGCAACCTTTGCAGCATGGCTGCCCAGCTACCAGCCTTCATTTCACTGCATGTGTTGAATATATGTGAGTCACACACAGAGGGTAAGAGCTAGGCTGCCTGGGTTTCAAACCTAGCTCCAACACTTACTACCTAGGTAACCTTGCACCAGCTACTTAACCACTCTGTGCCTCAGTTTCCTCATCTGCAAAATGGGGATCATAATACTACCTACCTCAAAAGTATATCATGAGGAGTAAATGAGTTAATGTTTGTAAAGCACTGAACAGTTTCTGTTGCACAGTAAATGCTAGGTGGTGTTTCCTAATATTTTTACTACTATTGTTTTGTCCAAAACCAGTATAGTTTCCTAAGTGAAAGTAAATATGGTGTAATAACTTTGTTCAACACACAACTCACTTTCCTTAAGTCAGAAAAATACAACAATCTTGCAAAACTACTAAGTATGACAAATCAGGACTCATATGTCTCCTCTACCTCAGCATCTGCCCTATGGCCACCAAAGCGGGGGCAAAGCCACCGGGGAAAGGAGGAGGGTACCTCCCACCCCACAGCACTTCAACATACCTGAGGCTCATGCAGACCCAGGTGACTCTCTGCCATCCCTCGTCAGTGACACAAACAGGTGGGTCCTGCCCTCCTATGACCTCCCCATAACCCCCTCAGCCTACCCTACCAGGCCTATGTTCCACCCCACGACCCTTAATATCTGCTTTAATTAGATTTTACTCATATGAAAGATGTTGACGGCAGTCAGGAGCACATGCCCTTGTGTCCCCGCCAAGGCCCATGTCCTGTGCACGCACACGCAGCCCTACTGCAGGATGAAGTCAAAGCAACTACTTCATTCCCTATAAGAGATCCATCTCTACTTGCTATAGGAAAGGGCAAGGGAGATTCTTTAGGCCCAGTTTTTTTAGTACAAGTTTTCAAATTGGGGGGATTCAAATACTTTTTTAACCATGAATCTTAAATTGAATCTTAATTCTCCCAACACATTTCACTTATGAAATTGTTCCTTCTTGGGGAAAAAAAAAACAGTATGTCTTTTCCAGGTTTATGTATGATCAGAAAAAGGACTGGAAGGATAGGCACCGAAATGATGTAGGATTTAGGGAAAGTTTTAATATTTATTTGCATGTTCAAAAAATTTTTATGAGCATGTATTATTTTATAAAGAGAAAAACCATATTTTTAAATTTTTTTTTAAAGAATGAGTTGACAGAATAATGTCCCTTTTTATGCACAAATAAGTCAGCTTTTCACCTAAGGCCAATGAATATAACCTCAAAAATATAAATATTTCTTCTAAAATAATAGATTCAGTATAAGACAGCCTGTTCTCCCTCCCCTTCTTACCATGCCCTTTCCTTGTTTCTTAGTCCTACTGCTCATTGTAGCAGAACCTGGGCCAATGACTAAGGTGCTAACACCTTATTGGGAGATGCAAGCCCAAAACAACTAAGGCAAAGAGAAAAAAGAAGTCAAGCTAGAAAACATGAAGCATGGTGATCCTAGGCTACTATACTGCTCACCAATTCACAAAACACCACAAGATAGAGGATTGGGAGGAGGCCTGCACCCAGGTGTGGTCCAGAGGAGAGAGGAGAGAGAATTCACCTGCCTGGTTTCCCACTGATCAAGCTTCACTCCACAAAGAACTCACTCCCTCCGCTACACTTCAGCAGCCAGAGAGGGGTCAGCCCAGTGTGGATAGACCTCTGATCAAGAAAAAGAAAGAAGGCACCTGTCACAGAAATCTGGGAAAAGCACTTAAAGTTGGAACCTCGTGCATTTGTTATTAATCCTTGTAAACACCACATTGTCCTTTTCTTTGGGGTTTATTATTTTTGCTTTTTAAAAAATTTTTATTGAGATAAGATTCACATAGTGCAAAATTCACCATTTTCAAGTATGCAATTCAGTGAGTTTTGGTATATTCATAATATTGAGCAATCATCATTATTGTCTAGTCCAGAACATTTCCATCACCCCATAAAGAAATCCTGTACTTAGCATTCACTCCCATTTCCCTCCTCTCCTCATCCCCTGGCAACCACTAATCTACTCTCTGTCTCTATGAATTTGCCTATTGAGAACATTTCATGTAAATGGAATTATATAATATGTGGCCCTTTGTGTCTCTGGCTTCTTTCATTTACCATAATGTTGTCAAGGCTCACTCATATTATAGCATTAATCAATGCATCATTCCTTTTTATGACTTAATAATATTTCATTTCTGGATATACTATACTTGTTCATCCATTCATCAGATGATGGAAATTCAGGTGCTTTCTACTTTTGGTCTATTGTGATGTGAATAATGCTGCTATTAACATTTATGTACATGTTTTTGTGTGGACACACGTTTTCAGTTTTCTTGGGTATATATGCAGGAGTGGAATTTCTGGTTACTATATGTTTAACTTTTTGAGGAGCTGCCAAATAGTTTTTCACTACAACCACACCATTTTACTTTCCTATCAGCAATAGATGAGTGTTCAAATACCTACATCCTTGCAACACTTATTTTCTTTTCTCTCTTTTATAAAAAATTATCTCTATCCTAGTGAGTGTGAAGTGTATCTCACTGCAGTTTTGATTTGCATTTCCCAATTAACTAATGATGTTGAACATCCTTTCATGTGCTTATAAGCCATTCGAGTATCTTCTTTAGAGTACTGTCTATTCAAATCCTTTGACCATTTTTTAATTGGGTTATTGTCTTTTTATTGTTGAAATTAAATATATAATATAGAAAGAACTCTTACGAGGGGTGTCCGGAAAGTATCCAGCCATTGTTAATATAACAAGAACAGTTATATGGCTGGATATTTTCCAGACAGCCCGCATAAGAGTTTTTCTATATTCTGGATTCTAGACCCTTTTCAGATAAATGATTTGCAAATATTTTCTCTCCTTCTGTGTTATCATTTCACCTTCTTGATGGTGTCTTTTGACCCACAAAAGTTTTTAATTTTGATGAAGCCCACACATTGCTTTTTATAAATATGGATTTGGTTCCCTTATAACAGTCAAGCCCAACACAGCAGCACTAAAAAGAAAAAATCAGTATATGTTGTACAGTAAAATAACTTATCTGCTTTGTAGTAACCACAGCTATCTTTTCCACCTCTCTTTTCCATGAGAAAAACAGGATGGGCAGGACTGTTTTTTAATATCACCGATTGCTTATATTCCTGCAGTAAATCATGAAGCACCACTCACTCTATTAGTATTTTCTAGGAACTAAAAAATGAAAGATGAGTGACATGCATTTGCAATTAGCCTAACAGTTACTGAAATATGGGCTCTGCTGAGGGGATGCATCTTTATAGATGCTCAGCAGTCCACAGAGCTTTCATCCCCAAACCTCAGAAATATGATGCTGGACATGCCCAGATAAAATGAAGGGTCTTTTGTGGGATTTTGATGCTTTTCCCTGGAGCCACTGTGCCTTTGGACTGTTCTAGACATTTAGAGAAGATATTGCGTTTCCATTTTATGATGCAGCTATTTGAATATGCACTGCAGATCCCATCTCCGACTACGGTTCTCTTTATGAAGAAGTACACTCTCATTTTCACAGCTCTGTGACCTTTCATTTGTTATTTATGAGCTTTTGCAAATCTAATACCACTCTGACAGATTTAATTTGTGCTCTAAATTACCTTTGCATGAGTTACTCAACTGCTGGTTTTATTCCAATGGATTACTTGCTACATTCCGAAATAGAAAAAAAAAATTAGTTTGAGATCCATTGAACTTCCTCTACTTGGGAGAAAGTTGAGAAGAGTTGCATTCTAAATTTTCACTCCATGGACAGTACTAGACAGCATAAAGGAGGATTTCTATACTCATCACAGAGGCAAAGTGATAGAACCGTAATCAACCCAGGTCAAGTTTTACAAATGTACACTGTAACTGCTATTTCATACACAATCCAGAAAATGAGATACTCCCAACCTTTCAACTGGTCATTGGAAGGAAATCAAACACTTCTGGAAGCTACATTGACTTAAGAAACAAGTACTAAATGACAAAAGCTCAGTACTAAGAAAATATGTCAGCAATTGTGAAGCAAAGAACTAATGCAAATCTAAATGCTTCAATGCCATTCAAATTGAAATTTAAAGATGCCTAACATGAGAGGAAAATGGAATTCTGAAGCCTGAAAGATCATGACAAATCTCGATTTAATTTTTAATATTTATAGACTAGGCTTGGTGGTACCTTAGTGACCTGAAAAGGTTAATTCAGTTTCCAAAAGTATAAACTAATGGTAAGTCTTCCAAAAACTAAGTCTACTTAAATATATCATTCTGACCACAGGCACCTTACCTGCAATTTAGGAATTGCTCAAGATAATGTCATTAAAAATTTAAAATTTGCCTGCAAATTCTTTGACACATCTCCTTTGAAATATGGGGTCTACATCCTGTCATTTTGATTCTGGGCCAACATTATTGACAAAATTGTCCAGAGTGCAATGGAAATGACACTGTGATTTCCAAAGTTAGGTCATAGAAGGTGATACAACTTACACCTTGTGCTCTGGAATACTCCATGCTGAAGCCCGGAGCTGCTCTATAAGCAGTCTGAGTGCCTTGAGGCTGCCATGCTGTGAGGAAGCCTAAGTAGTCCACAGAGAGCTACTGAGACTTCATGAAGAGAGAAAGCTGCCCAGCAAGACTCCAAACCCTCCAGTCCAATCTCCTCTCCACTATTCCAGCTCCAGCCACAGTCTGCTTGCAACTGCATGGATACTCCCAGAACAGCCTAGCCAGCCCTTCCCACATTCCTGACCACAAAACCATGAGCAATAATAAAATGATTATTACTGCCTCTAGCCACCAAGTTTTGTGGTGATTTACAAAGCAGTAATATACACCTAAACATGAAGAAGTAGAGCAAAAGAGCTAACTAGGAATTCTGTATTCTAACTGTATTCAGCTCATGAAGATAATTACAGCTTTCAGGACACATGGGTTGCAAGGTACAGAACTTCAAATCAAACAGGCTGTGACCAAACCTGGCACTGGGAGGGAACAGGGAGAACTTTACTGTCTCACCTACCTGTTCAGTTTAGACATAGCTGGACTTTCAACCTCCTTTTCAGGAATGTCCATCCCTCAACTCTGCTTTGCCCCCTCTTGTGCCTTTATTCTCATCAGGTCTCCCCAAACTGTGAACACCAGCAGCTCTCAAAGCATTCCCAAGAAGGCCCTTTCCAAAATGTTCCAGAGAAAGGCCTAAGAAAGGAAGGAGGTCCATCCTTGGACCAATAATTGGCCAGAGGAATGTGCCGTTCCAATGAGCCAGGGCTGGGTCACTGGCATGTAACTAGCACAAGAGCATAGTGTCAACTTCACCAAAATCACGTGGTTTGTGAGTGGGGGAGGTATTGGTTCCCCAAAGGAAAATCAAGGTGTTGTCAGCTGAAAAAGAAAGACTAGACGCTGGGATAGCAAAATCACACAGGTGTCCACTACAATAACAATACAGAGTTTGAAATAACCTCAGTAACCTGAAAGGGCAAAATAAAGCTAAACGTAGCTCAGGTGACTATGTCTGCAAATGCCAAAAGGTGGGAAAGTTACCTATTGACATGTTACCTACTGACAAGTGGGAAGGTTATCTATTCTCTTCTCTAAAATCTGAATACCGCTCCATTACAACTTTTCAACCCAAAATATAAGTCTGAAGCAATGAAAAAAAAGCTGTGGTGGGTGCTTAGACTCCAATCTGCTCTGTACTTCCCTCAGAAAAGCCCCAACTATATTTAATTCTCGCTTTTCTGGACAATTTTTAACTCTTTCCTTAATTATTACAGAACCCTTAGTATCCATCCAACAAATATTTTGCCCAAGCTAGTTAGAGTGGCTTTCTGTCCCTTGCAACCAGGACCTCTGACTCAAAAAACATCTTCCAAAGGGGTCCAGCCACCAGTTTAAATTTTCCCTTATAATCAAATATGTTTTTTACATTAATATTTCTTTAAGGCTTATTAACTAAAAGGTTAAAGTTGGTTTTAAAAATGTCCATAATAGAGAACTAGCCAGAGATGACCTCTTTTGGACTTCGTAGAGACAGATGTTTCATTTCCACACCTACAAGGAGATATATATTCACACATTTCCAATCTAAATTGAGGATCTATTTGCATGAAAACCAATTTTTTTTTAAGTTCATTTCTTTTTCTGGAGCCCCTTAGCAAGGCCAGAGTTATAGGGAAAACTGCCTTTCTCCCTTTACCCAATCTGATTTAAAGGTCAGTTGCATCAAAAATGCTTCAATTCCTGAAGGATAAATGATGTCTGACTGTGTATGCCTAGCAATATACCGTCATGCATCATTTAACGATGGGGATACGTTCTGAGAAATGCATCATTAGGTGATTTTGTCGTTGTGCAAACATCACAGAGTGCACTTACACAAACCTAAATGATATAGCCTACTGCACACCTAGGCGAAAGGGTATAGCCACTATACTCTTATGGCATCACCATCGGATATGCAGTCACTCATTGCCTCAAGTGTCATTATGCGTGCATGACTGTATTCACAATTTAAAACGATGTATTTACTCAAGGAGCTATTCTGCTTGTTGGCTGTATGCTTCCTTGCTTCTTCCATCAATCTGAAGGTTCTTGAGAACTGATGAGAAGGCATTTTTTCAAGTGCAAACAGCCAGAAAGAAGTGGAGTCAAAGAACTCCCAGGCAGGGATGGAACACCAGGCACATGTCAGTAACAGCCTGACATTTCTTTTTTTTTTTTTTTTGAGACAGAGTCTCGCTTTGTTGCCTGGGCTAGAGTGAGTGCCGTGGCGTCAGCCTAGCTCACAGCAACCTCAAACTCCTGGGCTTAAGCGATCCTACTGTCTCAGCCTCCCGAGTAGCTGGGACTACAGGTATGTGCCACCATGCCCAGCTAATTTTTTCTATATATATTTTTAGTTGGCCAGATAATTTCTTTCTATTTTTAGTAGAGACAGGGTCTCACTCTTGCTCAGGCTGGTCTCGAACTCCTGACCTTGAGCAATCCACCCGCCTCGGCCTCCCAGAGTGCTAGGATTACAGGTGTGAGCCACCGCGCCTGGCCTTAGCCTGACATTTCTTTATTGACTTGGAAGGGGGCAGCAGTTTGGAGAAATTTTTGTTTTTTTGTGTCTTTTATTAAACTCTTTTATAGGTTTAAGAATGTCATGTTTTTTATTTTTTCTAGGAATGTTTATCCTAGACATATTGCAAAACTGTGGAAGTACAAAATATACTCAGAAACAATATGATAGCTATAAGTGGATTAAATTGCAACCAGATCTGTTCTTATGTTCAAAATAACCCAGTTCCAAATCCAGCATTAGGTTATTAGGCATATGCCTTCTATCTTTTGATCAAAGAAGAGTGATCCTGGTACTATACAAGGTAGCCGTCTGTATTTGGAATGATGCATTTTTACCTTTCATCTGCTAGTGTTTTCAAAACTTTAGAAGAAAGAAAGAAGTCCTAGTAATAATCATTTGTAAAGCAAACACTGCCTGCCATGAATTCATGGAGATAATCTGCACTATTTCAACCAAGTTTTATTGGCAGGGCCCACTGCGTGGTGTTTTGGGCCACGTTGTTTTGGTTTTACAGAGCTGGCATGAACATTCTATTTGAGGCCTTGAGTCCTGTTCATTCTTCCCTATCACCCCTGCCAGTAACTAAGGCACTGCCACACTCACCCACATTCTTAAGTGCTCTCTGCCCTTTCTGACACCCCTCACCATGTCGTCTGAAAGCCAAATGTAAACAAGCAATCTTGACCTCTTTAACCTCCTCATGAAATGCTCCTTCCATTGCTTTGTGTCATCTGAAGCCCAGCTCACAGCAAAACTACTGCTTTCTTTTGAGCCATCTACAGTGGTGGGTGGTCATTATCCCAAGTCCCATGGATCCTAGGGCCAGGAGGAGTCCAGAATTCTTCTTCCTACTGCAGCTTACAAATCACAGCCCTTCCTCTTCAAACAAATTCTCCTCCTCATCTCAAAGGCAGACTCAACTGCCCTAGCTGTCAAGGAGGGGTTGGAGAATATGAAGAATATGTCTCACCTTCAACAACTAACAAGCACTTAACCTAATCTTCATTCTCACCCAAGGCTGAGAAGAACCAAGTCATGCTGAGTCTTACATCCTACCTTGCAGGGAGTAGGGTTTTGAGCATGGCTCCAAAAATCCTGACCAAGTTTTTGTCAAATGGCCTTGAGTATTGTTTCCATTTGGCCTTTGAAATAATTCAAGTTGAAGAAAGAACTGTGATTGCCAGTTTGACAGGTGTGGAGAGCCTTTTCAGAATTTCTCACAGGGTAGGAGAGCCAGCCTGGGAGCTCTCTTCAAAACAATGGCTTACATAAAAACCCTATGGCTAAACCAGTATTTTCACACCACCGGGTTCCTTTTTTTTTTTTTTTTTATTTCATCTTATTGTTATGGGGGATACAGAATTGCAGGTTACATACGTTGCCCATGCACAGCCTTTCCCCCCAAGTCAGAGCTGCAGGCGTGTCTGTTCCCCAGGTAGTGCGCGTTGCACCCATCATGTAGGTATATATCCCTCCCTTCCCCAACCCCCCCTTCCCGAGTCAGCACCTTCAAGCGTTACCATTCCCCAAACGGTGCGCAATGCACTCATTGTGTAGGCATACCTCCATCCCCTCCCCCACCCCCCACCTCAGTCTGATATCCGATTGGTGTCGTTCCCAGATGTGTATTTAGGTGATGTTCAGGGAAACCAATTTTCTGGTGAGTACATGTGATGCTTGTTTTTCCATTCTTGGGATACTTCACTTAATATAATGGGTTCCAACTCTCTCCAGGAGAACCATAGAGATGTCATATCTTCATTATTCCTTATAGCTGAGTAATATTCCATGGTATACATATACCACAGCTTACTAATCCAATCATGTATTGATGGGCATTTGGGTTGTTTCCACATCTTTGCTGTTGTGAATTGTGCTGCTATAAACATTCGGGTACATGTGTCTTTGTTACAGAATGACCTTTTTTCCTTTGGGTATATGCCCAGTAATGGGATTGCTGGGTCAAATGGCAGGTCTATTTGAATCTATTAAAGATACCTCCATAATGCTTTCCACAGGAGTTGCACTAGTTTGCAGTCCCACCAGCAGTGTATTAGTGTTCCTGTCTCTCCACACCCACGCCAACATGTGTTGTTTTGGGTTTTTTTGATAAAGGCCATTTTCATTGGGGTTAAGTGATATCTCATTGTGGTTTTGATTTGCATTTCTCTGATGATTAGGGATGTTGAGCATTTTTTGATATGTTTGTTAGCCATTCTTATATCTTCTTTTGAGAAGTTTCTATTCATATCATTTGCCCACTTTTTGATAGGGTTGCTTGATTTTTTCTTGCTGATTTTCCTGAGTTCTAAATAGATTCTTGTTATCAGTCCTTTATCTGATATGTAGTATGCAAATATTTTTTCCCATTCTGTAGGTGGTCTGTTTATTCTCGTGACTGTTTCTTTGGCTACCACTGGGTTCCTTAACTGCCAACTGCTAAGTCTTAACCAATGTTTCTCATTTGATAAAGAATATGTTTTACAAAGAAATCTACCCTTGTACTCATCCTCCAAATCTCTGATCAACCAATACCTTGAGCTACAAACAATATGTCTCCTAACAGCTCAAAGACCACCACAGTTTCATTTTTGTGAAAGTGTATTGGGGTTGGCTAAATTAACCTCCACCATTAATGTAACTTGACTTTTCAAACACATTTAACTAATTAGCCCAATTATTCAGATGAAGGAAGATTTTCCACACCCTGTGTTTAAAGGAAAAGGAATGTATCAAATAAACTCCCAATTCTGTATCATTGACATAGGAATTCTTCCTTTGTAATGCACCATCTTCATTTACAAGTCTCTGTAAATAATGATTATTAAAGAAGTCTATTATTGTAGCAAATGGAATATAATAAGATCTTACATAATATTCATTCAGGCAGAAAAGGATGTAGGAGTTAATAAAAGAGAGTTGTCCTTGATAATAAAAAAATTTTGGTTTAGCATGTAAATTAATTTCTTTCTTAAGGAAAAAAAAGTGCTGAGTAACTTCTGTGGATAAGAAAATTGTCCTCCATGTTTTCTGTTTTAACTGTCCACTCATTCATCCATTCATCATCCTCTTTGAGGCAGGCATAGATAATATTGTCTATCATGTATGCTATTGTTAATGGTTCCATCTTAATTTCCAAATTCTTGAACTCTGGTAGTAAAATCATTAATGCTATTCTTAAAAGGTCCCACAAAGGTTCTAAGTACACGGGAGGAAATGTTGACTTG
Source organism: Eulemur rufifrons (assembly GCF_041146395.1). Taxonomy (NCBI): domain Eukaryota; kingdom Metazoa; phylum Chordata; class Mammalia; order Primates; family Lemuridae; genus Eulemur; species Eulemur rufifrons. The sequence continues at coordinate 73,441,988 of NC_090983.1, forward strand.
CCTAGCATACAGGGAAGAGATGTTACATCTTTGAGTCATTTAGGCAAGAGTGAGCATGGTTTGATGGTGACATGCTGTCATTAGGACCAAGGCCAATACTTATAAGACACCAGGAAGAGGAGCCAGGAAACATGACTGCACCAACCCTACACAGGCCCTCTGGGGATGGTATTATCAATAAAACCCAACCAGATGTCCATATTCCTTCCTGCCAACCAGGGCATCTTCGCTGGAAGAAGGAAGAAATGGAGTGAGACAGGGATGACAGACAACCTGAGGGACAGGTGCTAGCTGTGGAATGCCCCAGGACTTCCTGATTCAAAGTGATTCCACTGAAGCTGTACAGACTCTGATGACACTGGTTACTGGGCCCCAATTCTGGCTTCAAAACAATACTAAGATGCACCTTGGGCAAAGAGGTGGAGGTGGGAGCTCCAATGGCAATGAGAAGCACTGGTGCTGGGTAGACAGGGAAGTCCACAAGGCTCCCATGCTCTGGCACCTGCTTACCACTGCCCCCTTGGCATCTCGGCTCAACTGATAGAGCCACCATGCAGTCTCTAATGCACCACACTGCTTCTCATCCAGTGCCTTGGCTCCTGCTGTCCTCCCTGGCTACCTTCCATTCTCTACCTAAGGCCCCATTCATGTGTCACCTCCTTTAGAAAGTCTCCCATCTTCTCCTCTCCCATCAGATCAACTAGAAACCACTTTCTCTGCTCCTGTGTTAGCTTCTATGATATGTGGAGGCCTTGTTTCATAATGGTAAGGGCAATGGGCTTTGCACTTTACAGGTCTGGGTTCAAGTCCCAACTCCGACACTCATATTAGGAATGTAACGGCATACTTTTTCTTTGTTTCCTCATCTCTAAAATAGGACTGATAACATCTACACTGTAGGGACATAATGCAGATTAATATACCATGTATAGCTTTCATTAATTACTGTTATTACCTACTTGTATTATAACTAACTGTTAAGGTGACTGCCTTTTTTTTTTTTACTAGATTCTGAGCTCCTTAAGGTCATACATTTTATAGACATCATCTGATTTATCTATAAGACCTCAGCACCTATTACATAGGAGGTCTCTGACAGCAGATTTGTTGAATAAGTTAATTCTATATAGGAATAATAATAATATGATAACTGCTTTCTCTAATAGGTGTGTGTCTGTTGTATGCATATTGACATACATATACATGCTACAGGAACTGAGAGGAAGAAAGAATTGGATTTTTGTGGGGGATGGGGAGATAAAGGAAGTTGCCTTGAGAGGGTGACATCTTTCATGGAAATCTTCTCAAGTCCTCAAGTAATAGCCTATTAGGGTTGGACTAGATTGGCAAATGGTTGTGTCCCACATCTCCCCAGTCAGGCTTACTCAGAGGTGTCCATGGGAAGTGCTGTGTGTTACGAGTCACAGTGCACATGAGCATATGAAGGGCTCTGAAAAGGACGGCAGTGAAGAAATCTCTTCAGTTTTGCTTAACCAGCATTTCTCCACACTTACTTGTACAATGACAGACCTCTCCCAAAGAACTTGTTTTTTTAAAAACATCTATTAACTAGTCTAGTTTTCCAGGGAATAGTTTGGGGAACCAATGACCTATTCAAATTGCGTCTTTTTAAAATACTTGAAATAACTGAGGCACAGAGTATTTGAGGTATCTGTCCACAGTTAAAAGCTGCAGTTACAGCCTCAAATGCGGCCTCGTGTTCCGGCCACCCTGTCTAGGACAGCATGCTAGGTCACGGTCAGCAGAAACACTCCCAACTCTAAACCTTGCTTAACTTCAACAGAGAGAGCAGGCAATCACCTCATTTTGGAATTTAAATGGGGGTTAAAATCTACCCCAAACCTGTATTCCACCTATCAAAATTCTCCCTTCATGATACAGACTAACATCATCACCAACTAGAAATGTATTTAAGTTCATAAACATTTTCTTTTAAAACTCAAATACCCCTGGAAGGTGCCTTTAAGATAGTCCCCCTTTATTGAAAGCTCATGTCAATCTGATTCCTCGACTTCTACATCCCACCCGAGGTGCAGCTTCCTTTTGGTACTGATGAGGGAGGGAGGCCAAGGCCGGGGGTTGGTAGGGGCTGTCCAGCTGCCCCTCTAGCTGTGCAGATCATCCTGTGCCTCCTCCTCCATGGGGGCAGGTGGTTGTCTGTCCTGGTATTCCTTCCTCTCCAACTGCCAGACCAACCCAGGATCCATTACATTTTATAAAGAAGTTTATAAAGATAAACTTCTAGGTTCATTCCAGTAACCCAATGAGTATCCTAGTAATAGAACACTGGAAATGAGAGGGATTAGAAAAAAAGATGTTAAGATTCAATTGCAACAACAAGGATGAACCCGGAGGACATTATGCCAAGTGAAATAAGCCAGGCACAGAGAAGACAAGCACTGCGTGATCTCACTATATGTGCATCTAAAATAGCTGACCTCAGAGGCAGAGTAGAATGGTGGTTGCCAGGGGCTGAGGGGGGAGGGGTGAATGGGGAGATGTTGGTCACAGGGTAAAAAGTGTCACTGAGAAGGGAGGAACAAGTTCTGGGGATCTATTGTACAGCATGGTGACTATAGTTAACAACAGTGGATTTCATACTTGAAAACTGCTAAGAGAGTAGATCCTAAATGTCCTCACCACAAAAAAATGTTAAGTATGTGAGGTGAGGGATAAGTTAATTTGCCTCGTTCAATCATTCCACAATGTATACATATTTCAAAACATCATGCTGCACACCACAAATATATACGATTTTTAAAGTAAATAAATGAATAGGAAAAAATTCAAAAGTACCATTACTAGAGGCAGATGTATCATGGAGCCAATAGTGAAGCATATGCTTCAGGGCACCTGGTTGCACAGGCCCCTGCCAAGGCCCTGTTCCTAACTTTATGGTTCCTGTTCCTAACTTTATGGTTGTAATTTTGTATTCTTTTCCCTGCGGAGGGCTCCACTCTAAAAACCTGGATCAGCACCCACTGACCAGAAGGATGCAAAAACAATTTTTACAATTAGTAATAACATTCTTGGTTTTCTTTGGGAGAGGTTAGGTTAATAAATACAAACACATGCTGCCATTCTACTTTCATGGAAAGGAGGAAGAAAGGGAGTGGGGAGATGGCATGCTAGCAAAGGCAGGACTTCTCAAAACTGGGCTAGTGGAATTAGACCTGGAGAAAGCTATTAACCAAGTAACCCCATGCTCTCTGAGTGTTCCCCAGCACTGCCTGTGGGCAAAGCTCCCAGGACCCCACAGAGAGGAGACAGGGCCAGGGGCCCTGGGGCAATGGAGGTCCTGAGAGAGGCCCTGCATCAGATAATGAGTACATTTCAGCTATTCTAAGGAGGCTCAGAGAAACCAGTTCATCTTATCACCCTAAGCAGGGCAGAGGCCTGGTGCTGGGAAGGAGGTCCTCTAAGGGCGACAGGCAGCCACACCCAACAGCCACAAGCAGCCTAGCCAGGAGCCACTCCAGGTGCCCCAGGCAACAGAGCGAGGCTGAGGGCATTACCTGCCAAGCTCTGGAGCAGACAGACCCCCAGGCCCCTTTACCCACACCCCACCCCCCACCCCACTCCCCATCATTGTGAGGCGAAAATAAGATAATGCCCGGAAAGCAGTGTGATGCAGTCTTGAGAGCATGGGCTCTGCAGCCAGCCAGCCCGGCCTAGCATCCTGACTGCTGGTGGGCTGGTTTCTTAACCTCCCTGTGCCTCAGTGTTCTCATCTGCAAAGTGGAGAAATTAATCCCTAGCTCACAGGGCGCTTATGAGGAGTACAGAAAGGAGGGAACACACATAATACACTTTGAACAATGCCTGGCACGTGCTCGCCAGCTAATATAATTCTCCAAATGGGCTTACAGCGAGCTAGAAAGACAGCCACTTACTCCTCTGGGTCAAGGCACTGCCCAGGAACGCCTGCCTTCCAGTCCAGAAAGGACCTTTGAAAGGCCTTCCAGAAGGCACTATGGAGTGCCAAGTTCTATTATGAGAAAGCAAATGCTTGGGTTCCCGGTCAGACTTTCTGGCTGGTCCCAAACTAAGATCAGCGTCTTGTGGTGAGGATCAAAACACAGGGCAGATGAATTAAGTGAGGCAGATTAGGGAAGGTCTAGGGCAACATTTCTTAAATTTGAAAAAAACGCTTTTTCCTTTAAAAGGAAAAAAAATGTCACAGACAGAACCTCTCCCAATCCCAGTTAGCTAATTAATACTAATTATGATGCTACTAAAATATAGCATCATATATATAGGCAGAAAAGTAGGGTTAAGCTCTTTAAGCTTAAAGCCCTTGTATTGCTTTAAAGCCAAATGAAAATTGTCAAATAGAAATAAAATTATATTCAAATCTAATACACTAATTGAATAAAATGGAAAACAGCAGCAATTATTAACATTTATTGAGCACTTACTATAGGACTGGACAGTATAAAATTGCCACTGTTCCATCTTTTTGACCTACAAAAATGGCAATTTCCTATGGCTCTACCCAGTGTCAGCAAGAACCCCTCTAAGTGCTTTCTGCAATCCCCACAGTGCCCCCGTGTAGTAGGGGTAATTGTCATTACCCCCTTTTACAGGTGAGGAACCTGGGACACAGAGAAATGAAAGCATACATTTTTTAAATCTCCTGAAGAACTGGTGATGCCTGCAGGCTCACTCAAGCAGATGCCTGGGAGTGAGCAGATGCCGCTTTGGGAAGCTCTGACCTAGGAGGAATAAAGCATCCTGGGGATGAGGTGGCAGAGGGACAGCCAGACCCAGACAGGAGTGTGGGGCAGTCGGGGGCACTAAGGACACGGAGACCTGGACAGTGTCTCTTGCTGGAGGGAAGGGACCACTGAAGACTGCCTTGACTTGGTTTCCTGATGTTTTTGTTCAGGGCGAGGCAGAAGGAGGGCTCTGCTGCTACTTCCCAGGCAGACAGGCACTGGCCCATGGTGGGGAACCACAGCTAAGGGGAAACCTGGAAAGGAGAGGAGAAGGGAAGGGATGATGACAGGAGAGAGGGAAAATGAAATAGAGAAGCGCGTGTCAAATAAAAGGGGTGGAGTTTTCCAACTTTGCGGCCCATTAGAATCACCTGGGAATCCTTAAAAATTCCTGATGCTGGCTCTCATCCATTACCATGTCATTGGTATGGGGTGTGACCTTCATATTAGGATTTTAAAAATGCTCCAGTTGATTCTAGTTTGCAGCAAAGTTTGGGAAACTTTATTATGCTTCTGCAAGGTACTAGTGGAAAGAAACAGCCCAAAATGCATTCTGTTCTTCCACAGGCCCTGGCAAGCACTGGAAAGTTCTGCACACCACTCAGTAGAAGGACTATTAGCACTCGAACATAATCGGAGTGTAACTTACTCCACTAGCTCTCCTCTCTTTATCCTTCCTCTTCCGAGTCTTTGGGGAAAGGAAGTGGCAGGCCCCGACCTATAAAGCTCCCACAGCATCCTTCCTGGTGTCTACAATGCTCTGGCTCTAAACCTGAAAGGATTCTCTTCTCTTCTTTGGTAATGACTTCCCTAAAGTAATTCTCATGCTCTTGAAGGGATGGTCCCAAGTCGCCCTTGAAATGCTCCAGGGTGAAGTACGCTCTACCTTTCTGACCTAGTGCACTCAATTTTTATGACAACAACAGAGACAATGTCCTGAGGCCTCTCCAGGGACAAACACACTCACAACCATTCCTCTAAATGTAGCCAGTGGGATGGGTGAATTTTTAAGAAAGAAAACACACAACATCTTCAGAGGCAACATGGAATGATAGGAAGAGAAAGGTTTTTGCAGACTGCAGACTTGAATTTAAACCCCTGCTCTGCTACAAAGAGCTGAGTGAATTTGAACAACAAAATTTCACTGCAGTTCAATCTCCTCATCTGCAGTGGCACAGTGAGATGCCATCAGTTGGCAGGGACCGTGCGCTGACATCTAGGGCTAAGCCTTGATTAAGTGACCTCCTCTCTAAAGGTGGCAAACTTTCCATCTTCCCTGACTTTCTGGTCACTTGTTCTGATGCTGTTCACAGACGGAAAGCAGGCAGGTGGGAATACGGCAAAAGGAACAAATACAAGCAACGCAGTCAGGAATAAACAGAAAAGGGAATGATACATTCACCCTGATTTCACTCTTGTAAAGTTAAGATAGCATAGTTCTGCTATCAAAACCATACAATTCAGGCAGTTATATTGTATCCTGCAAGGTCTTTTTCTGTATAGGTGGGGAAAAAAAAAAAAAAGAATACCTGAGTAGACGTTGTAGAGAATTATCCTACAAGAGGCAAAGGAACTCAATCAAAAGTCTTAAAAAGGCTGGGATTTGATATGACTGGTTGCTCCAATTCCCGTTTTTATGGTTGTAGGCATCTGAAGTTTCCAGCCAGCCTGTCTGTGCACAGGAGTATAGCAGGTAGTAAGGATAAATGCTACAATGATTCCATCTACACAAAGGCAGCAAAACAAAGGGTCTAAGTCAGTACTGTCCCATAGGACTTTCTGCAACAATAGAAATGTTCTATGTCGGTGCTGTTCAATTTGGGAGCCACTAACCACATGTGGCTGTTGAGCAGCTGAAATGTGCAACTGTGCAACTGAATTTAATTGCATTTAATTGAAATTTAAGTTAATAGCCACATGTGGACAGTGACTACAGTATTGGATAGTGGCGTTCTGAATTAATGATAAATGAATGAAACCTAGTCATTGAAAGCTGTGACTTCAGAACCAATTAGGACTAGGGTGAAGTAGAATGATGACTACCCAGCTAGATACTAACACATCAACATTACTTAAACCAGAAAATATCACACAATAGCTTCTGTGGGAGGCACTCTGGCCTGGTCATTGGTGCTAAGAGGATAAGAAGGAAAGGAAATAGACCTGGACATCATACTTTCAGGAGCACCACAAAGAAACACTCTACCCTCACCTTCCTTTTGTAGTTGATGGCTGAAAATGTCAGCTTATGACATGACAAGAATCATTCTACATGCTTTACGTTTGATTCTGTCAATTACACTATAAGGTTCGTTATTATTTTCAATTCCAATTTTTACAGATAAGCAAGTTAAGGAAGAGAAGGGCTAGGTCAACTGTCACCCAGGTAGAAAGTGGGAGAGTCAAAATTTGAATTGAGGCAGTCTGGCTTTGTATGCCAGGCTTAAAAAGTCTTCAGTCATTTAGAAGTTAGGGTGAATAAAAGAACTGCCTTTGAGAAGAAGCTGGCTTGCCCAGTGTATCCTGGATATGCTAAGAATGTGTCCCTTTAGGGAAAAGTGGTCATTTCGGCTTTAAGGAGGATAAAGAAAGCATGTGAACACAGGGTTCCCAAGGAAGAGGGTGAAGAGAAGCCCAGCTCTGGGAGACTCATTTTGCCGACTGGCCGTTTTCCCATTCCTGCCCTGAATCTGCTAGTTTCTTCTCAAGTCATTAAAGTCAACGGAAAGATTGTGGATGAGATGTAAGGGTACAGGTCTTGAGAAAATTCGAGGAAAAAAAAGTGTTTCTAGTATATGCCGAGAGTTGGTTTCTGTCTAACCCAGTTTGCCTTAACTATAAAATCTAATCCTTACAGATCCAAAGGTAGGTAGTTGTAAAGGGCTATGTCCCCCCATTTCAAACCCTTATTATTACCCATTTCAGATAGTTCCAAATTTTTGTATTCTGGATAATCCTGTGAGTAACATCCTTGATACCACATCATATGGTCTATTCCCCACTATTTTCTTAGAATAAACTCCCAGACATGGGGGAAAACGGAAATACTAAGACCTTGGCTTGCACTGTTTTGATGAGTAAGAATGCTGAGGGTTTCCCTTCCCCTGGCCCTGGAATTATGTCACAAAGCGGTGGGATAAGTATTGCCCAGGAATCTTTACTTCCCACCTCCCAACCCTCACTTGCAATCAAGAGGAAAAGAAGACAATCTCTCTTGGTCCCTTCCTGCTATAGGATTTGATGGAGCCAAAAAGATCAAGTCCAAGCAAAATCAGAAAACTTCTAAGTTGCCCGTCACTTATTACAACCAGTCCCCACTTAGCCCAAGACCTGGGAACAAGGCACTTCTCCTCCGATATTTATTGCACTGTAAGTTCAACATCTCCCAGCAGTAACTCAGTGCTCACGGCAAAAGTGTATCATGAATTCCAGATTATTAATAATTATTGGCTTATTTGGGAGAATTCATTTAATAAATATTTACTGTGCCTAATGTATTTGCTACTGCTCTAGGTTCTGTGGTTAGAGAAAACAAAACAGATGAAAACAATACATGATACTCTGGTTCAATATATTTCTGGTTTATCCCAGCTCAGTATTTTTGGAAGAAAAAATTAATTCAATAAAAATTAATCTTGGGGGTCAGTTCAAGATCCAGCTGATTAAATACAGCTCATTAACATTTTTGGCTCAGCATAGTTCAAGTTTCTTTTAGTAGTATGGTCCTTGGGAACTCTTTACTCTAAAATACAACATCAAAAATTCAACACATGAAATCCTTTCTGGCTACTCAGCAGATCTTAAATGCCAGAATTGTTCTGGGCAGTTTTTTCCTCCCAACGTGCAATTTCCCCTTGTTTTATAGATCCTACTTTCCAAATATTTTTCACATCAGCCCCTTCTTCTTTATCATGCCTATGGCCTGAGCTTCAGTTCAGACAGGTTATTTTTTGCTTGGACTATTGCAGTAGCTTCTAAACTAGTCTCTCTGTTTCTTTTCTTTCCAATCTTTCTGTATTTTGGTTTTCTAAAACAGAGATATAATAATGTAATACTGCAGTTAGAAACTGTCAATGGTTCCCACTTCTCACAGGATATAATTTAACTTCTTTATTGGTACATGCAAGACAGTATAGAGCTTATGACAAGGCCCAGTGAGAAAATCTCAAAATAGGCCCCTGAGATTCTGGGTCAAGGCCATGCCATCCGCAATAGTGACATATACCCCTTTTGAGAAAGAGCCCTTGGCATGTTACTGAGCCCTGCTAAAGACAGAATGCTTGCTCATGTGATAACAAGTGACCATGACTCCAGAACTACCCATTATGGTTCTATTGGATGTGCCCAGTCATAAAGGCACTCACACCTGGCAGAGCCCCAGCCAGCACTATTATCTGTAGCTTTGTGAAATGTCTGGTCCACAGATATGAGATTCTGCACAGCATAGCATCTGCCCAGGACCCACTTCACAGAAAAGAGAGGCAAGATTGGGCCCAAGACCATGAGATCAAGTGTAGTATCACATACGGCACCGCTCAGCATCAGCTGGCCTCACAGAATGTTAGAATTGCCTTTCAAATGTGCAGCGGCAGCACCAGCTCGGAGGCAATGCCCTGAAAGGATGCGGTGCTGTCCTTCAGGATGCAGCACATGCACTGTGTCAGAGTCCCCCACGTAGCGCTGTGTCCTGAACAGGAAGAACACACGGGCCCCAAGACCAAGGTGTGGAAGCAGGAGCAGCCCACCTCATTGTCCCTCCCAGGGACCCACCAGGGGATTGTGTGCTTCCCATCACAAAACCCTGGGCTCTATAAGGTGGGAGGTCCTGGTTCCCAAGGGGGCATACTCTTGCCAAAGGACGAAGCAAGGGTCCCACTGAACAACAAGTTACTGCTGCCACCAGGGCACCTTGGACTCTGTGCCCAGGCACCAACAGAATGCCATACTGGCAGGGCTAACTGACCCCAATCAGCAGGAAGAGGAGGAGCTGTTTTCACACACGGAGGTGAAACCTTGGCGATCTACTTGTGTGTCCCCAGGTGCTTCCTTTCCCCCCCGTAACTGTGAACAACACGTGCAGCGATCCCAGGCTGAGAAGGGCATGACTACCGCGGTTTCAGACCCCCAGGAGAGGGTACACGAGTCACATCATTAGGTAAGCCAGCAGGACTCACCTAGGGTGTGAGGAGCTCGGAATGGACAGTCCAGGAGGGAGAGGATGGGCACTCACTAGAGACCCCAAATTAACTGCAGTGAGGAAGAGACATAGTTTGTCCCACTAACCTTCCCCTTCGGAGTTCTCTTTCAGGAAGAGCAGCCCACGGAAACCACAGAGGTGCTGCTCCTTAAATTTGAGTGGAGAAAGAGTCTATGAGGCACAAGGCATGAGCTGCGGCAGCCAGAAAACGCCCCTCAGATTTCTGCCTGTGGGGAGCACAGTCAACCCACGGCCCTGGCTGCTGCACTCCCGAATCCATCACGACGTCTACATGGAGGCCACACTTCCCACAGCCTGCTCCAAGCCAATGACTGAGCGTGGCAGGGATACTGAGGCAGGTCCACTGGAAGAGATACAGGACTCTTCTGCCAGGCAACTGTGGCCCAAGCTTAGCTTTGTCAAACGTTCTTACAATGACAGCTTAGTGTAAGACCTTTCCACCCGATACCCTTCCTTCCTTTTTTCCTTCCTTCTTTCCTTCCTTCCTCCTTTGCTCCCTCCTTTCCTTCCTTCCCTGTCTGTCTCCATCCTTCCCTCTCTCCATCCTTCTCCCTCGCCTTCACAAGGGTGAGGCCTGCATTGCCTTCTGATAGCTCCCACAGCCCCTCACCAGCCCCAGCCCCCTTTCCCTCAGAGATGGTCCCCCAATACTTTTGTTGCACAGCTGATCCCATCTCAGCCTCTGCTTCTGTCCTTCCTGATCTTTGTTTGCCCCCTTCTTCCCTCCAGCAACCCCCTGTTACCCATGTGCTCCACACACTCCACACTAACGGGATGTCCTTTCAGCAGCCATGCCTAGGGAAACCGACACTACTCCCGTCTGCCTTCTCTCCAGGAACTGAGGATTGGCAGCCAGTCTAAGCCCCAGAGTCTGGCCTGGCCCTGTTTTCCCCAGTGCTGCTTTGGCATGGCCAGTTCAAAGGGACCCGCCTGACCACAGGGCACAGGTTCCTCCACACCCTACGCCAAGCTGTCGGGCTCCATGTATTTATCCATGGCCCGCATCCCACTACGTCTCTTTCCCGCCAGACAGGGATGACACCTAGCATGTGTGTCCCTGTCCAAGGAACAGCCACTCCCCAGTCCCGGCCGCAAGTTGCCACGAGGGCTAGTTAGGTGAGCTCTGCTGAGTTGTTAAGAAGCCTCAGAAATCTAGATTTTTACTGTGAGATCACTGCATTTTAAATGCTACAAGCTGATTCAAAATGAATTAAAACGAACCCAACAGGGGGGCAAACAAAGTGCACCCACTGGCTGTTTTGCTTCTCGCCTGCCAGCAGGTGCCCACTACGCTAAAACGCTTCAGCGCCCACAACCGCGATCCCCACGGAACACGCACTAAGAGGCTGAGCTGCTCAGCAGTTTGAGAAACTAAAGTCATTACATTTGGGATTTTGTCCCTTCAGTTCATGGGGTACTTCCTAACCCCATGCTACTGCGGAATGCATTAACCTCACCAAAGAGGCAATTGATTCATTGTCAAATATTGTCTGAGAACCCAATATGGGACAAGCCTATGCTAAGATATGGAGGCTCTGCCACAAAATCATAATTTAATAGGAAACACAAAGGCAAAAAGTATATTTTATATTATTTGAGAAGATTTTATTAATACCTATATTCTCTACTAGAGGCAAACATTTTGATTTCTCAAAGATGAGTAACATCTTTCAAACAAACAAAAGTATAACACAAATAAATTAAAAATGCTATTTTTAGAAATACCTTTTAACCATAACTTGGCTTTCCAAAGAAAGATTTTAATAGATGAGAAATCTTGTTATTACAAAATTGTAGAAAGAAAACGAGAATTTAAGAAATGTGAATAGTTTTAAAAATATTTAGTAAATGTTTTCATAATGTAAATGCTTTAATAAAATCACTTCAAAATTATTCCTTATTTTCATACTCTGAAATTTCTTTTTCTGAATAGTAGCATAAAATACAAATTAATTTGAAGAAAGGAAACAAAAAGTACAATACAACTTTCTTAAGTGAGCACTACCCTATCAAAGTCTCATTGCTTATTAAGTCCTATTTCTAGTGATATAAATTCGTAAAGATATACAAATAGAACACCAACTTGTTCTGGGGAAATTAGCCATAGACTCTGGGAATGCTGAAGACCCATCAACACATCATAAAGATGCAACTGCTCATCCCTTGGTTCCTGTCCTGAACTTATGCACATTTTCAATAACTTGCAAAGGTTAGGAAGTGTGTTCTCATTGTGTTGTAAGGTGTGGCAAGTGGATGGAACCCAGAATTAGAGTGGACTAGGCAATTTTTGCAAATACTTTTTCCCTTCATTTCCCCTAAAACCCATAGTCACATAGCAAATCCATAGTCGGGTACCATTCTGGTTCCACAAAGTAGCTATGAGAACTTCACTTTCCTGATGACCCTGGTCAACACTTTAAAACACACAAATTGAAACTGGTCCATGTCAGTGAGTATTGGGAGAATTTTAACAACTAGATTAAAAGGCCAATCAATTGGTAAGTCCCCAGGGGAAGTGCTAATGCCAGGGAATAGATTAACTGTTAACAGATTTCAAGAACAAATGGAAAGTGCTCATCTCACAGAGTGAGGTAGAAAGGAGAATAAAATAAGTGGGAGATGAACAACTGAAAGAATTTGGGGCCATGGACACTGTGGTGTGATAGGTCTTCAGCATAGTAAAAAGATCGAATTCTTTTTTTCTAATTCTTTTTTTTCCGCCTCTCTTATAGGGTTTCCTTTTTCTCTACATGTGAGCAATTTTGTGCTGGTTTATTTTCTTCCTCGATTTTCCTGTATCATGCTTTGATAAATTAGAAGGCAGAAAACACACCCAACAACTCACAATCTCAGCCTCCTCCTTCCTGCATCCCAGTCTCTCCTGGGCAAGGCAGGGCTGCCTGGCAAGGGTGTTGGCTTCAGGATTACTGAGTAATGGGAGGTGTCTGGAGACCCAGCTGGACACTCCGAGATACCCTCGATTTGCCTTGGGTAAGGATAAGGCCAACTGCTGGATGATACTTAGAGATATGTTAATCTTTACAAAGTCAAAAAGAAGGGGAAATGCAAGGCACAGGAGAGATTTGGAGATGAGTTTAACACTCTCAAAAACAACAGAAATTCAGGAGAAATATAAATACCAGAAACCTAGCAAAAGACAGTTACTAGGATTAGTTTTAAAATTCAGCTCTGGGCTTCCTAGCTCAAAAGATAGTATGGAGAGCATCATGAGTTAATGATTATGAAAGGAAAACATTTAATTGGCACATCATTCACAAATAGAAATTCTCCTAGAAATATTTATTCTCTATCTTCCATTTTTATTTCCACCAAAAAAGACATTTTGGATCCTAATATGAGATGACTTCTTACAAATAATGTTTAGCTTAAAAAAAATTGACAGAGTATTTTGGCTTTCAATTATAATAGTGCTCCCAGTGCAATATTGAATACCAATTTCCTGTCGTCTGGCTAAAGACAGCGGGGATACAGCTGGTGTGAGGCAGCTCCCCGGGACGCTATGTTGATGCTGTTCATGGACCATAGTCCCAAACCTGACTCATGAGCAACGTTATCTTCCACAGTAGACTATTAGGGTACAGAAATAGCATCAGGAAGTCTCGAGTATAACCAGAAAATCTGTATTAAAAAAAAAAAAAACAGCTTCTCTGGTGAATGCTAAGGATTTACAGGTATGGAAACTTTAGCATTAGGTCATGAAAAACATAAATAAATGTCATCTCTAAACGTCAGTCCACTAAAAAAGAAATAAAATTAGGTAATAAATCTTTTTTAAATGTTCAACCTTATCAGAGTTAAAGAAATGTGAATCCAAACAATGAAATATGATATGTACCCCTATAAAATTGGTAAAAATGCTTTTATTTGCTAAAACCCTTGATAGTGAATGTGTGGGGAGAGAGACAAGCTCATTTGAGAAGCAAATTAGTTTATCTTTTCTGGAAGGTACATAATAAACAGTATCTATTGATCTTTTAAATGTACATACTCTTTAATCCAAAAATTCCATTTCTAACAATTTACCTGAAGCAGATATATTTCAAAAGTGTGCCACAGGCCAAGCATGGTGACTCATGCCTTTGAGAGGCACGTAGTCCAGGCACTCCGGCAGGCTGAGGTGGGAGGATCACTTGAGGCCAAGAATTCAAGCCCAGCCTGGCCAAAACAGCAAGATCCTGTCTCTACAAAAAAATTTTTTAATTAGCTGGGCATGGTGGCTCATGCCTGTAGTTCCACCTGAGCCCAGAAGTTCAAGGTTGCAGTGAGCTATGATGGTACCACTGCACTCTAGCCTCAGCGAGAGACCCTGTCTCTTAAAAAAACTAAAAAGAAAAAAATTGTGCCAAGACACTATAAGTCAGAATGTTCATGATAACCTAAATATCTAGTAATGGGAGATAGGTTTAGAAATTAAAGTGGAATCATACAAAGGAATATTGTGTAGACTTTAAAAAGAAAGAAGAGCCACATGCTATTTTACCAAAAAAAAGCAAGATTTAGACAAGAATGTACACTAGGTCCTTTTTGTGTTAAAAGAGAAATGCATAAATACATATACATATATATGTGAGCTCTATGCATAACCTTTTTTTTTTTCTGAAAAGATAGCCAAGAAATTGTTAGTGATTATCTTTGGGGAGAGGGCCATCACTGGGGGAGTGAGAGAGGTTTTAACTTTTCATATCTATCTATACTGTTTGCATTTTCTTACCATGTACAAGGATTCAAGGGCAGGCATGGTGTTTTCTGCAAGATATGTTTAATTCCACGCTCCTTCCCTACTATCGAGTACATTTCTTGGTCAAATACTTCTACTGTCAATCACTGTGAGTGAGTCACTTTGTTTCAAATGATATCCCACCCCACACTGCCAACCCACTTACTAGCAAAATGGATTTGAGAAGGCCCATAATAAAAGATTCATAGGAAGGCTGTTACATAAAACAAGCAAATAAAATTCGTGGAAAGGAAGGGGAATTAAAAAGCCCAGGCAAATGTAATGCCTGTGAACAATAGGACTGCTCCCAGTTTCCTGAAGGAGAAGGCAGAAACGGAAGCACCACAGTGACGTCACTCGTCTGGAGAAAGATTCCGTGCCTGTTTATCAAGGGAGAGAATTTTACCAGGCGCTGAATCTAAGAGACATCATGCAAGACACTTTGAAAACATCCTGATTTTATAGCCTTAAGCCGTGGTTCTCAAAGTTGATCCTGCATTGCTAAAACACAGATAGCCGGGCCCCACTCTCCGAGTTTCTGATTCATTAGGTCTGGAGGGAGGCCTGAGACTCCACATTTCTTACTGGTTCCCAGGTGATGCTGATGCTGCTGGTTTGGGACCACATTTTGGGACCGTGGGACCTTAGACTAGCCATTCCACTGTACTAACCCTTAATGATCAATGACTTTAGCAGTAGTTCTGTTGACCTGGAGATATTCTTCCCATAAGCATTTCAGTAAAACATTGAAATGTAACCCAGCGAAAGCATTTATAAAGCTAACGAAGTCAAACATACAGCTTTCTTATGATCTAGTCAGAAAACAAGGTGGAACTTGAGCACAGCCATGGATATAAATGTGCTGCACATACCTTGGCCCTTCTTAATACAAATGTATTACAAACCACCTGCCCCTCACAGGGCTTAGACAAGAGCTGATAATGCTAATTCATTGAATACTGACTCGCATTAACACTAGCCTTGTGTTACTCACACAGAAGGCTGGTCTCCTGCCAACATCCAAAATACATTATAATTCAATTCAAAATCAGGAATCAATGACCTTTAGATAATCTGCACTCTTTTTTTTTTGTTTTTTCCTATTGACATAGAGAATGGAGACTTAACTGTACCAGGAATTAACACAGGACTTTTCTCTGGAGAAGCAAGAGTTACTTTTCAGGTAAACAACCTCATTTGTCTTCCTGCATGGGGGGGTAAGCTATGCCTTAGTCACAGCACGGGAATTCTATGTCTGAGACCACCATACCTAACCTCTACTTGGTTCATGGTTCATGGTTAGTTTCCTATGGTTAGCTCCATAGGAAATACCTCGTGGTCTTGTGGTTTTGTTTTGTTTTTTTTTTTTTGAGACAGGGTCTTGTTCTATCATCCAGGTTGGAGTGCAGTGGTGCTATCATAGCTCACTGCAGCCTAAAACTCCTGGGCTCAAGAGATCTTCCTGCCTCCACCTCCAGAGTAGCTAGGACTACAGGTGTGTGTCACCACACCCCACTAATTTTTTTTTTTTTGGTAGAGATAGGGGTCTCACTATGTTGTCCAGGCTGTTCTTGAACTTCTGGCCTCAAGTGATCCTCCCGCCTCAGCCTTCCAGAGTGCTTAGATTATAGGCACAAGCCATCATACCTGGCCTAACTAATTTATTTCACAACTACACTTAGATACAAATCACATGCACACACAGACACACATGCACTCACACACAAATATTCACATACACTGGCACCAACAACCGGCATATTTTACAAGATTAGAAATACCTAAAAATGTATCCAACAGACACACTTATGAATGTATGTACTATACCTCGAAAAAAAATTTCAAAAAGAATTTTAAGAAAACTAAAAGTGCTCTGAGGTCCCTGAATTTCAGTAAGTTTAACTAGTTTTCAACAGTTCAGTTCAACAAACTTTAACCGAGCACCTACTGTGTGCCAAGTGCTGCGTTAGGAGCTGGGAATAAACACTGCACACAAACCCTACTCTAACGGCACTTGCAAGTGTGAGGCAGCACTTATATAAAGCAGAGATTTCCACATAATATGGAAAGTTAGATGCGATGTTAGACATATGGCTACCGGGCACCATCAACCATAAAAGAATGGACACTTTACCCCTCCTGGGGCTCACAGGGGGCTTCCCGGAGGAGATGGCACAGACAGATGCCTTCCCGGGGAGCACGGTGAACAGAAGTCAGCAGGAACGAAGGCAGAGGGGAATGGTGAAGGCTCCTGCGCCAGGCACTGGTGTTTGCATACCCCAAATCCAATCTCCCCTTCTTCGTTATGCATTGAACAATCCTGTTCTGGTTGGCAACCCGCCTGCCCCATTACACTTCTGAGAATTCCCTGCAGACTCCTGGCCAAGGAGACGTAAGGGACACCACCAACAGGGCTTCTAAGAAAGCCTCACATTCAGCTTTTGCTTTTTCTTCTTTGCCCTTCAGTCTTCGTGTTGCCTGAAATACAGATAAAAAACCCAAAGGCGTGGCTGTCATTTGGGGGAGCGGAAGTGTGGAAAGATGGAATGAGACTGGTCTCTGGGAGCTGGACTCCTGCTTTGGATAGCCTACGTCCAGTCTTCGTATTACGGAGGAAAAGAAATTCCTAACTAGTTAAGCCCCTTAGTTTATTAATAGTTTGGATATTTGTCCCCTCCAGATCTCATGTTGAAAATTGACCCCCAGTGTTGGAGGGAGCCTGGTGGGAGGTGTTTGGGTCATGCGGGCAGATCCCTAATGAATAGCTTGGTGCCCTCCCCATCCGTGGTCAGGAGTGAGTTCTCACTTTGTCAGCTCACGCGAGAGCTGGTGGTTTAAAAGAGCCTGGCACCGTCTCCTCTCTCCTGCTCCTGCTCTCACCATATGACACGCCTGCTCCCCCTTCGCCTCTGCCTTGATTGGAAGCCTCCTGAAGCCCTCACCAGAAGCAGAAGCTGATGCTGTGCTTGCCCAGTCTGCAGAACCCCGAGCCAAATAAACCTCTTTTCTTTATAAATTACCCAGCCTTGGGTATTTCCTTTATAACACAGAACAGACCAGAACACCCTGGAGAGAGGAGGCGCCCAGATGTGTGCAAACAGAAACCCATCTCACGCACATGGACAGTGTATTTAAGCATTATTATTTATTTGTTTGTTTTCATATGTTGGCGAAGGCCCCAAGTTTTATATATCCAAAAGCAAACTTTCTGAATCCTTCACTCTTATCAAAACATGAATTGAAGATGCCTGGACACCTTTGAAAAAATGCTGTCATATTTAAGTAGTAAACACTATTAACAATTGTGTTACCAGGAAGTTTAAATATATTTAATCAAGAGCTAACAAAATACCACAATTACAATAGCTTGCAACATTTGCAGTTTCCTCCCCCCAAAATTCACATGAATACATAATCCCAGGGCTTAAACAAGATTCGTTTAAACAACATGTATTCCTCTGTCATCTTCTGGAAATTGAACTATGAACACACCAATGGAGCGTGTCCACACACAGAGACACACACACACACACACACCCTGCCTCCTTCCTTTTGTTGTTTCCTTACATATAGTCACTAGTCCCAACCACTGTTGTTGTTCTCTTTGTTTGCTACATAAACAGCCATTTGGGACCTATCACCCGGCAGGAAACAATGCAAGAGTTTTCAAATCCATTTCTTTGTTACTCGCCCAGTAAGAATGTTAAGAGCCACATAAGGCAGGAGGCTGAAGTAAGCAGTAAGGGGTGCCGGGACAGAGGACATACTGCATCTGCTGCCAGCACAGAGGAAGCATCACTGGATGTTCTCCCAGGTGTAGAAGCATCAGGCCACTGTGCTGAGACGTCCCACTCCCAGGGCACTGGGGCTGAGGTGAAGGACCAGGACACTGGGGGTGGGGGTGCACCAGTCCTGGCTCTAGCCTTAACCAGCTGTTCCCCCCTGACACTCATCCGGCTTCTCCACCTACACAGCAAAGGCTTGGCCTGCATCCGTGTGTCCTAGACAGGGGGTGATTTGTGGACCGGTAAAAGAAAACTTGAAAACAAAAAACTGTGGTCCAACAAAGCTTTGCCAATGCTGTGTTTTTCTTAAGAAGAACATACAAATAAAGCAACAATAAAAGCCAAAAGCCAAATTAGACATAGTGTTCCCAACCACCCTTTATTGGGAATATTTGTCCTTTTATTATGAAGGATTCTGTTCGTCCCAGTTGGGGAGTGTTAGACTGTCCTTCCAGTCTCTTAACGTCCCTCTAATGATTTTGTTTGTTTATTTTTATTTGTCTATATACCTATTCATAATTTTATATTTATATTTTATTTTTGTTCTGTTCTTATTTATTCATATATTTTTATTTACATATTTTTCTCTGTATTTTGGAATATCTTTTTCCACTTGATCTTCCAGGCCCATAGTTCACCCCAACTGTCCCTATATCCCATAAGTTCTTGACCTTTTTGGGGGGCAGGATCCCTTTGGCAGTCTAACAGAACCTATGGACCCTTTCCCAAAATGATGTTACTAAATGCATAAAGTAAAATCCATAGGATTACAAAGGAAACCAATTATATGTAAATATCAGTATCAAAACACTAAAATACACAAACTCAATTACATAGTCATATATGTGCTTCTTTATTATGACATTAAATACCAAGCTCTAGGGGTTGTACTATTAACAATTATAATTTTGAGCAGCATTGAGGACATTTGAAATGTCGGCAACAGCTGTGAGGTTCTATGAAAATATTTTGAATTGCTATTGATGACAAAGTCACAGGTACTAATAATACTATTATGGTTTCATTAGAAGAGAATGAAAATAAAGATGTATTTTTTCCTTTCAAATTAAATGTTATATTCTCCTATAATTTATGAGCAGAAAATTTCCACCCTATCCTAACACCATTGCTTGATTTTTTTTGTACTACAGTCCCTTTCCATTCTCCACTCAACTGCATAACTGCATATGTATGTGACATGTCATTTTTTTTTTTTTTTTTTTTTTTTTTTTTGAGACAGAGTCTCACTCTGTTGCCCAGGCTAGAGTGAGGGCCGTGGCGTCAGCCTAGCTCACAGCAACCTCAAACTCCTGGGCTCAAGCGATCCTCCTGTCTCAGCCTCCCAAGTAGCTGGGACTACAGGCATGCACCACCATGCCCGGCTAATTTTTTCTATATATATATTTTAGCTGTCCATATAATTTCTTTCTATTTTTAGTAGAGATGGGGTCTCGCTCTTGCTCAGGCTGGTCTCGAACTCCTGAGCTCAAACGATCCGCCCACCTCGGCCTCCCAGAGTGCTAGGATTACAGGCGTGAGCCACCGCGCCCGGCCTGACATGTCATTTTGACTTGGTGGCAAGTGTCAAGGAAAAGGAAGCTGTCTTCTCACTCTGGTCCCCCAGCCATCTCTCTGTTCCCTCTCTGGAGGCAATTGCTGAGCACTTTCTTGGGTATCTTTTCCGTATACTGAATGTTTCTTTTTTAAATACTTTGTTTAAATTCTAGAAAACTTGTTTTTTTGCAATCGAATTATTTTATATCGTTTTTTGTTTGTTTGTTTGTTTATTTTTTTAGAATCATCATCTTTCTCCTCTATCCATTCTATTTGACTGGCACCAGTTCCGTTCTGCCTATTAATGTCCGGTGGCTAAGCCCCCTTGCTGTTGCTTTCCCAGCTTCTCTTTGTTCTATTCCCTCTCAGAGTTCAGGTCAAGCTCTGAACAGCAACAGCCCCAGGAGAGGGAATTAGGGTTGGGGCTCGTCTAGCTGGCTGGCTGTCCTCTGCTGAGGTACACAGGAAAGCCTCTCTGCTCCCCAGCCTCCTCAGTAGCAAAAGAGAGTGTTCTGAGGAGAGGAAAACAGCATCCCCTAAAAATCTGCTGGAACACATTCAGGACAACCATAAGACAGAACACACACACATACACACACACAGAGCCATCTTCTGCTATCCCCAACATATCGCAAAATAAAGGCCAACCTTCCAAAAGAGGAAAGACAGAACTTTATCTAAAAGGGCCAATGTTCCCAAGAAAAGGCAGTTGGCATATCACAGTCATGCAAATAACAGGAACATGCAAATACTAGAGAAAAGGGAGTCAATAGAGGAGAGACAATAACTGAAGAAATAAAAGAGGAAAATTTTCCTCCTTTACAAAAAGACTTCAGCTGGCAGATTGAAAGAGCTCAGCTTGTCCAGTTCCAAGTTAAGAATGGATTATAAATGACACCTATCAATGCAAATTATAGTACTTGCTAGAATAGAGAAAAGCTATTGTCTTTGTATGTTTATCTTGTAATTACTCATCTTATGTATTTCCTCTTTAATTGTAGTGAGTTTTTTTCTTACTGAAGTCTCTTGGGTTTGCTAAAAATAACCATCAGCACAAGAGAAAAATGTTATCTTTTCTAATATCTACTCCTTTCTTTTCTTGTCTTATGTTTCCTAGAACCTCCAAAGTTCTGTTAATAAGTAGTGATGGCTGTCTTATTTCCAATTTTAATGAAAAATGTTGAAAGTTTCCAGATGAAAATAGTAAGTTGTTTACACAGGAAAAAGAATTCGACTGGCATCATACTTCATCTGCACACTACTTACAGAATTGATTCCCAAACTTCTGTACCCATCCAAGATACCATTCAACTCTCAGAATAAAAGGAACTACTGTAGGTAATTTAACAACTGTAATAACATCATTTAGTTAATCCTTCCATAGCACTTATTCAATGCCAGCTTCTATTCTAAGCACTTCACTTTTTGTGGCAGCTTGTCTGCAAAGGTGGCTATAGTTAATTCCTTCCCTCTTTCTCCCCTTGTGCCAGTCCTCCAACTCAAGACAGTCTATTCTCCACCTCATAGAATCTGGTTCAAGAACTCCCACACTACTTCTGGACCAAGACATTATGGAGATTGGCAGTTTTCTGCCTCTTGGAGCTCTGAGTTACCATGTAAGAAATCCAGGCTACACTGATGGAAAGAGGGGTCTCCTGGAGGAGAACTCAGGCAAGTCAGTCTGGAAACCCAGCCCCGCCGAACCTTCAGATGATGCCACAGCCCCTGCTGCTATCTGACTCCATCCACATGACAGCTCCCAAGCAAGAATTGCCCAGCTAACCCCAGCCAATCCACACAACCATGAGAGAGAATAATAAATTGTTGTTACATTGCTGTTTTAAAGTCGTTCATGATATACAATCAGCCCTCTGTATTCACAGGTTCAGCATCTATGGATTTAATCAACGGCAGATCGAAATTTTTTTTAAAAAGGGTACAATAAAAAATAAAAACACAACCATAAAAATAATGCAAATTTTTAAAATACAGTATAGCAACCACTTACCTAACATTTACATTGTATTAGGTATTATAAGTAATCTAGAGATGATTAGACATATGCAGGAGGATGTGTGTAGGTTATATGCAAATATTATACCATTTTTATATGAGAGACTTGAGCATCCGTGGATTTCAGTACATATGGGGGTTCCTGGAACCAATCCCCCACAGATATAGGGAGGACTATAGCAATGGATAAGCAGAATGCTTGTATTAACTCATTTCACCTTCACACAATTCCTATGAGATAGCTATTCTCAGCATTCCCATTTTAAGAAGACTGAGACCCAGAGAAGTTAAATAACTTTCTTAAGGTTTCTCAAGATTTCTCAGCTAGAAAGAAACTCTTTGGAAAAATGTAGAGATTCAAAAGTAAATCAATACCATGCTTCCAATGAGAAAAATACTGAGAAAGACTAATACAACAAAAATAAATCAGAACAGAGATCTCAAGAGAGAGGAGAAGTGTGGGAGAAAAAAAAAGAGTGATGAGAACTGTATCTTGCAAATGTATTATGAAATTTAAAGGGATAACGATACCATGACTGAGAACATGCAAATTTAAACATTAAAGATTTCTGAAATAAGAGACAAACTACAGGGGTATAGTAATAGTCAGGAACAAAAGAAAACAGGAGTTGAAAAGAAGCAGGGCTGGAGGCAGGAGGAGGAAAAAGAAGTAAGAGCATTCCGAAGTCCTTGGTATGAATTTCCACAGAATATAAATTAATAAGACAACTGACTCAACAAGTAGAAAATTGGGTAGACCAATTACTGCAGGGAAAGTGATTAAGTTTCTACAATTAAAGAGAGCAAAAACAGATAATTTCACAGTGAGTTCTATATAGATTATGAAGAATAGAAATATGTTGTGGAAATTATTCAAGACTATAGAAACATGGGGGAAACCCCCTAAATCCATTTTATGAAACTCACTTGTAAATACTTGCAAAAATTCTAAATAAAATATTAGCAAGTAAAGTCCAAAAGTATATTAAATGAATTCTGCCAACAATCAAATGGGGTTGATTCCAGAAAGGTAGTTTCCACATCAGCAAATCCGTTAGCATCCTGCATAACAAAACAAACACATGGAGTAAAGGTGGTTGGTTACATCAACAGGTTCTGAAAAAGCATTTAGTGAAATTCAACAGCCATTTTAAATAAAAATTCAAATAAAATAGAAAAAGAAAGAAACTTCTTGAATATGAAAACACCCAATTATCGAAAATCAATTGCAAACATCATTCCAAACAATCAAATGCCAAGAATAAGATGGAATGCCTGCTATTATCACTACAATTCAACAGTGAATTGAAGGGAAAAATAGTTAATATAAACAGAGTAAATGAAAAGATAAAATTTTCTTTCTTGCTAATGATATATTCATAATCCTAGAAATTCCAACTCCTGTTTAAAAATAAAAGCTACTAGAATCAATGAAGCAATTTGATCAGGTGGTTGAAAAATTTTAGAGCTTTTCTTTATATCTATATATGATTTGAAAAAAAAATTATAATAACATAATATCAAAAATGAAAAGAAAAATTAGAGATAAGTATACAAATTCAAAATTTATACACATAGTTCATTAGAATCCCCAAACTTTTAAAGTAGATAGAATACATTTTTAAATAAGAGTAAATGTCCAAAAATTGGCAAAAAATTTTTGAAAAAGAATAACGACAGAGGCCAGGCGCAGTGGCTCACGCCTGTAATCCTAGCACTCTGGGAGGCCAAGGCGGGTGGATCTCTCGAGGTCAGGAGTTCGAGACCAGCCTGAGCAAAAGCGAGACCCCGTCTCTACTAAAAATAGAAAGAAATTATAAGGACATCTAAAAATATATATAGAAAAAATTAGCTGGGCATGGTGGTACATGCCTGTAGTCCCAGCTACTCGGGAGGCTGAGGCAGGAGGATCGCTTGAGCCCAGGAGTTTGAGGTTGCTGTGAGCTAGGCTGATGCCACGGCACTCTAGCCCGGGCAACAGAGTGAGACTCTGTCTCAAAAAAAAAAAAAAAAAGAAAGAAAGAAAGAATAATGACGGGAGTGCCACACCAGACTGAAATCCCTCACAGGGAAACCATGGCAGGGGAATAAACGACAGAACAGATTGATGAACTCAGAAATAAATCCCAGTATCAATGGAATCTCTTTACATGACAAGGTGAACCTTGTGATCCATTGTTGAGAGAACAGCTTATTGATAAATGGCTCTTGCACAACTATGCATATGGAAAAAAATGGGTAGAGCTCCTACCTCACCTCCTATTCTAAGGCTATTAATAAGTTAGCCCTGAATCATCAAGAAGAAAAGTCCATGAGGCACTGCTGAGAAAGAAAAGTAACATGCAGAAAATATATGTTACAATAATCTGCCCATTATGGGATTGTCTGGTCCACCATTTAGAATTGAGGATTATGGATCCTGAGCACATGATTAATGCTGCTTTGGAGGGTGCCTTTTTGTACAAAACAAAACATAAATCTATACATTTGTAGGTGGTTACATAAACATGGAGAGAAATGTGCAGATCTATAAACCAGCTTGTTCAATACTAGCTCACGGTGTTGGGGGGAGTGTGGATGTCAAGGGAGGGAAGGAACAAACAATGTCATTTTTTAAAGTTATGTCATGTACAGTAAATACAGGATGTAAAATATAATTTGTGAAAAATTATTTACACACACACACACTACACACCAGTGTGTGTGGAGAGAGAGACAGAGAGAGAGAAATATGTGAAAGAGCGGGCGCCAAAATATTATTTGTGGTCATCAGAGAGGCATGGGATTTCAAATGATTTTTACTTAAATATAATCAGGAAAAAAATAAATTTCATTGTCAAAAAAAGTATTCAAAATTATGAAATATAAATTTATGGATGTAAATGTACTTTTAAAATATATTGAAAACGGGTGCTAACTTGGTGAGTCTTCACATCGGTGTTTGTGGGGTTTAGCCAAGGTGGAGATTAAAAGCCCCTGGCACAGCGCCCGACACACAGAATGATTGCCACTATTACCATGACTTTCACAAGTCCAGAGATCACCTGTTGACAACTCTGTCTAGTTGTAGCAAAAGTACGCCCTCAGGGACCCAGAGTGAGAGGAAGCTCCTAGAATCATTAACCGTTCTAAAATCACCTCCATGCAGAGGAAAAAAGAATCTTGGCTGATTTTCTCAATACGGCTATGCAGTGAGAGGAGATGACATCATTGTGTGTTCAGAGTTGAAGCAAAAACATAAGCTTCCGAGTTTCCAAAAAAAAAAAAAAAGGTCTTAAATACTCTTGTCATCCTGCCAGAAACGTGACACTGTAAGCTAATGACTGTAGTTTTTATTTTAGACTATCAAGCCATCCAATTTGTAAGCAGGCTTTGTGTAACATCGCCCTACCTCGATCAGCAGGTCTAGAGAGCCCGGCCAGTCCCATTCGGCACCTTGGGATTCAAACCTCACCACAAAGGAGAGAGAATCACCTGGCCACTGCCCTCTCTTTGCCACGTTTCAAAGCCAATAGATGGTAATAGATTCTAGCAGAACCTAGAAAACCCTCCGGTTAAAGTGCTTTTTAAAATGCTCCAGTCTGTCTAGCGAGGGAAAACTAATCTCATCTTCTCTCACGGTACAGAGCAGCCCAGATCCCTTAATCTTCCTCGGATTTGTGCATAAGACCCACCCTCTGATGTTCAAGTCATGCAGTGTCCAGAAAGGCAGCCCCCAGCGCACCACTGGGTCTGCAGCCTGCCAGCTGCCCGCACGTGGCAGGGAGGACCACGCTTGGCTCCAACCCCGGCTCCGCAAGGCTGCCCTGCCCACTCTCCACTCCGTACGCCTGCTGAGTCAGTGGGCCTTAATTCCTGATAAACTGGCTACTTAGTACCTTCTAATGTTCTGGAAGAGCAACTAAGAGGCTATTTATTTTCAAAATTTATGCTTCTGTACTTGTGAGAAAATACCACTGTTATCTTCACACAGAGAAGAGGTTTGCATTCACACGCTCACCCGCAGTCATTATGACCAGACTGACTTCACTGGCCTTGCTGCTGAAAATGCTAGAAACACAAAAATGGGTTTTAAATGGACCCTCTTCAAGCTAAATCAGCCCTCAAAATACTTCTGATGGCATCTATTTATGTGTAAAACGCAGAAGCTATAGATGCATAAATGTCTTCAGATGTCTGATTATAATTACCATGAAAAAAAGGCTTTTATAGTTGCCACCGAATCATTCTAACTTCGGAAGTAAAGACGACTTATGTGAGGCTCTATGCAATCAGGTAGGTATACGGAAAGAACACAAGACCGTACAATTTTCATCATGCACCTGAGCCAAGGTGCAAGGATTAGTCTTCCTAGCAGGGCTGTACAGAAAGTAATAACCTCTCAACTGATAGGGACTTTCCCTGGGGGTCAATCAAACTTGAACCTAAAGGATTTCCAAGGAACAGATATTCAATACCTTTGTATAGCTCAAAATTAAACAAATAACATAACATAACACCTCTGCATTGCAGCACCCTGCTTGTGTAAACGGGAATGACACTCCTATCCCATCACAGCTTCCCTCTTCCTCAGGGAGGTTGGTAAGCATGGCATGAATTTCCAAGACGGTGAGAGAAAAGCTGAGGTATGCAAAGCATTCACAAATTCCACTCTCCTTTTACAGTCCAAATGCACCACTGAGAGATTGTCTTCTCCCACACTTAGACACCCACACACTTTGCCCTGACCGTCCTAGAGTGAGATCGTCCTCTATATGTTCTAACCTCTTTGCCATCATACCTCTGCTAGGGACTAAATTGTGTCCCTGCAAAATTCATGCTGAAGCCCTAACCTCCAGCGGTATGATATTTAGAAGGAGGCCTTTGGGACGTGATTAGGTTTAGATGAGTTCAGAATGGTGGGGCCCCTTGTGGTGGGACTGTGGCCTTATAGGAAGATTCACCAGAGAACTCACTCTGACCCCTGACACACACACATAGCATGCGAGGATACAGAGAGAAAGCAAAGGTGTACAAGCCAGGGGGCCAGCCCTCACCAGAACCCAAATTGGCTGGCACCTTGACCTTGGACTTCCCAGCCTCCAGAACTATTAAAAAATAAATTTCTATTGTTTAAGCCACCCAGTGGTATTTGATTATGGCAGCCCTAGCTAACTCACACACCTGCCTTCTCTGTCTTCCCTCTGCTCTGTTTCTAGTCCCCAGTCAGCCAAACCACGTGTCCTGCTGAAGACACATGGCATATTCTTTATTTCCCCAAGAATGAACAGGGGCACATATCACCACTTTCCTTCTGTTTCATGTGCTTGCTGTTCTTTCAGAATGCTTCTTTCTGACAACACCACCTCTTCCTCTTACTGAAATGTTGAAAGGGTGGTGTGTCACAGGCAGGGAGAACTCAGGGTCACATGTGGCTGGTCACACATCCTCGAGTGGCCTCTGAGAGTCCTACTGTGAAACAGGGATCAAGTATCTGCCCGTATGAGGGGCAAATCAAATAACTTACACGGAAATCATTTTATAGGTTGTGAGGGGGCGTATAAATAAGAAATGTAATTACACTGTCTTAACTCCTTTTGTGGAATCTGACCTCAAAGCAAAGAGCTAACAGAAACAAAATAAGTTGGTTTAAAAAAAAAGCCCCACAAGCATACAGAGATCGATAATAGTCTATTAGTCTATGCCATCCCCTACGGTGAGTTATTTTAGGGCAAGAAGTTTTCTCCATAATCAGAAAGAAAAGCAGGCTGGGGGTGGGGGGGGTGGAATAAGAGAAAGCTCAGAGATGGTTTTAATAACTTTCCAAACCAGACCAGTCAGTGACATTGAGCAAGTGCTTCCCCCACTGGACTACGAGATGCTCGGGGTAAGGGACAAATCTTTCTCACCTTTAAAACTTCAGAGTCCATCTCAGCACCTGGCACACAGCAAGAGAGAATCAGTCAATCACTCAATGAGCAGATATAGCGCACATTCAAGAGAGTGCTAGTGCCTTCTCCTGCTGATTGTAGGCCACTAATTGTCACCTCTAGGAGTCTCTTTGTGACTGCCCAGCTGCAGGGCATAATGGCAAACTTTGGCTTTGAAGTCAGATGTACCTACCGCTTAATGACACTGATTCTGTCCCAGTATCTCAATCCTTTCCTCTGTAAAATGGGGATACTAAGTCTCACCACACAAGCTGAATGCATGTGGAACATTATCCAATCCAGCATATGTGCTCAATAAATAAAGGTTGTTTTTATTATTGATGAATCTCTCCAAGGAAGAGTCGATATATGAGCCCAATTATACCCACTACATGATATCATAGCCTGTTCATCATCTGTAAACTACATCTAGCAATATTTCCATTCAATTGACTGTTTACACTATTTTGTGATTTAATGGATGGTAATATTTTGTGCAGGACATTAACAAATCATAATACTAAGAAGAAGACAGAATTGGCTATCTGAAGACCTCAGGTCCTGAAATTTAAAATGTAAACTAGGATACGTACCCTGATGCTTTGGGACAAGCACTAGGGACAGGGCCTGCGTGACTGAAGGGTAAATACCACCACAATAATTCCAAGTAACGATGTCCTAAGGAATTCTTCAGAAAGCCAAAACAGCAGGACAGAGGGCCACCAAGCAAGGTTAAAATGACCCACAGGCAAATGTGCAATCAAATGGAAGCATAGGAAGCCCTGGATGAGTATAAGATAGGAACCTGGGACAAGCCAGGCCTCCCTGAATTCCCTGGATCCATGAGAACTAGTGAGCACTTAGGTTCACAGCTACAGCATGTATATGGGTCTCCCCTGAGGGACAATGGTAACCCCCTTTCCAAAGATTGGGCAAGATTTATTCAAAGTAGAGATGCAGTAAGAAGATACTGAGGGTCAGAGGCCAGGAGGCCAAACTGAATGGTGGGGCTGAGGGACTAACCACTAGGAGGCTAATGATTTCAAAACTGGCCGTGACTTCTTTCAAGGTCAGAATATGGCACTGTGAAAATTACTCAGGATCCAAAATATGAATGAAATAGCTGGACAAAATATCTACCTACAAGGAATTGAATGGAAAATAATTATAGTCAATCACATCTGGTTAGCAAACAGCATTTAATGCTTTTCAATGTGTTTACACATGTATTATTCCATGTGGGAAAATGCCAAGGGGCTGCTAAAAGACCAAGAGCCAGGGACGGGGAAGGGTCAGCTAACATAATCTCAAGACCACCAGTCACCATGCTAGCCACAGGAATGACAGTTCAGTACCACAGCGCATCCCCTGCACCACAGCTCAGAGCGAGAAGGCTCGGGGGTCCTGTCCCAACAGGACTCAGGCAGTTGGAAGCAGGGGTAGTGGCTAATTAGAAACATGAAGCCAGTTCCCTCCACTCAAGGCCTGGCTCAGGGAGAGATCAACTTTGCCTGGAACAAAAGACCTTACAGACCAAAAATAAAGATATCAAACCCAAGCCCCATTTCGGTGACAGGTCAAAACTCTTAATCCCGGTGACCTTCCCTACTATTCAAATGCAGCCATTGTGATGAAAACGACCCTGGATTCAGTTTGTAAACCAAGAAGCAGACAACCACAGATGTTCCCTCAGGCCATTCATTAATGCATGGGGTCATTCTGGCTTCTCTGTTTCTAATTTTCGTATTTCTCTAATCTGATTTTCATCCTATAAATGCCTAAATAGGTCATTGTCCCTGAAGCCAGTTTCATTGCCTAGTTGTGACTATGTTTTTATTCCACAATATGTTACTTTCTTTAGGTGTCTTGATTTCAGTAAACTCAGGGAAGCACTATCAAATCAAACAGAAGAGGCTGGGGTACCCCTCCCAATCTCACCCCTACGCTGTACAACTGGCCCCAACTTTCTCAGTACATGCAGGACAGTATTTCTGGCAAGAAAGAGCTACCTAGGCAAAGGTTGGGGAGATTGTTATCAGACTGGAAATAAAGAAAAGTGATTCATCAAATGTCACAAAAGGACTACAATTTCATAAGTCTTTAAAAGTCAAGACTTAGGGTATTTTTTTTTTTTTTTTTACCTTCCATCCACTCTCCCTTCCTCCTAAAATCATGGCTTAATTGACCGTTAAATCCTACACTGTAACTTGATCTGACAATGCCCACAGTAACAGTGCTAACCCATTCTGTTGGGCAACTAACTTTCCAGAACATTCTCAATTCTTCTAAGGAAGGAGAGAGATAATGTGCCCAGCATCAGGAAGGGTTAAGTTCACCAGGCTGTGGAGAATTTTTAATCTTTCTTTTAATGTCAGTCATAGTACCATTAACTTGAATGTCATTGAAAACAGGTTTAGTTGATCAGCTCATAAAATACCAACACAGAGAAGGGGGGAAGGTGTTCTGACTTCAGCGAAGCTAAGAATGCATAAAGAACAGGTTTTTAAATGTAGCTAAAGATCTTGTAAAAAGAAGCCAAGCATTGAAACAAGGATTACATGACTCTTCTTCCCTCCCTCCCACCACGCCCCCCACTTTCCCACTGCCTTCTCCCCATTGTGGAGTTGGGAAAGTTCCATGGGCATTAACCAATTCCCAGATATGTTTTCCTGACACATCATTTTTGCACAAGGACTTCATTGTGTGCGGCTTTGCTTAATGGGGATGGATCCCAGGGTCTCTCAATCTTCTCCTCTTAATGACCTCTGCTTGTACAGTAGGGTAAGTGCCTGCCCAGGGGGGCTCAAGGGTCAGCCCAAAGTAGACATGCCCAAAGGCATGTCCTCCATGCCTCATATTTGTTTGTTTTTAAAACGTGTGTCAGTTTCATTCTACTCTGTGATACACACATTTGTTTTCATATAACAGCACTCTGCTTCTGAATTCTCGTGAATGATTCAGGATGCTGCCCCAGGTCAACCCTGTGCCTTGTGTATCCAAGGCACACTGAGAGCATCAATTTACCCTATCCTTTCTGTCTGTTGAAATCCACTGGAATCTTTAATCCTCTCTTTGGAGACCAACTTTAGACCCAAAAGAGATGAGAGAAGGGTAGTTGTACATATTTAATTATTTAAATGAAATTTAAGTCACTATTTAGAAACATTTAGAAGAAAGAGTATTTCAATTTTACGCTTCCCTCTGCCTCCCCCTCAATCCCATCCTCTATACTGGAGTGGAGCACAGTGGCTAGAATTTTTGCTACTTCCCTAGTGCCTTTTTTTGTGGCTAACAGAACCCTGTGTCAAGTGGGAAGCCCAGATCAAGTAGTTTAGGAAGGTTAATCTCCCCACACCAGTGAAGTGATGTCATTGACCCAGACCTATGTGGAATATCCATCTCCTTAGCTACAAAGCCTGGCTCAAGAATAGGCATATGGTCAACCAAAGCCAACCAGAGAATCCCCCAGCACTTCTTCCCCAGAGCTTGTGAGAAAGATTCTCTCTCCCCTATATTGCTACCATGTAGGATACCCCTCTGAAGAAGTCAGTGGCCATTTTGTTAACATGTAAAGAAGGCCTTCTAGGAATCAAGCCAATTCATAGAAAAAAGGTGTTGGGAGAGAACCAGAGAAGAAGGACACAGAGACTCGTGGAGAGAAAGGCATAGACAGAAACACATACATACAGGAAGAGAGCAAGACTTTGAGTAAGTGGGAACACAGTTCTGAAGACACCATTTTAACCCCTAGATTCTACTCTTCCTGAAGCCACAATACTCCTCAGATCTCCCATTTTGTGAGAGAAAAAAAAAATTCTCTTTTGGCATAACGTAGCTTATCTTAGGTTCAGTCATTTATAATAGAGTCACAATACACTTTCCAAAATGAAAATATGGACATGTACTCTCCCATCTTCAAGTCCTTCAATGCTCCTGATCAAATACTTAGAAGGAATCCAAACTTCCTAGGGTAGCACCAAGGCCGTCTGTCATGTAGACCCCACTTTCCATGGGTCAAGAGTAACTGATGGATGAGCCTTGGGTTTGTGCACGACATGCAAAGGCGACTGGGAAGATACTCCAAGTCTTGATAAAGCACATGTTTCTATTTTCTCGATTTATTTCATCATTTACACTTAGGGATCCTTTTACATTCTCTCACATACGCATGGTTGGCTGACCTGCTCTCCTTGCTGGGAGTATCTCATGCTCATTGTCTGCCCAACAAACTCATTCATCCTCCTATCTCAGCTCAAGCAGATTCCCCCATTAGAACTCTTCCCCAGTCCTTCCCCCCTGAGTTGCTCTCTTCTCTGAGGCTTCCTTACCACACTCTCAGAGTGTGTATGGTACCCTAGCATTGTCCACAGGCTGCCTCCCCACTGACTAGGAGTCCCTCCAGCCTGTGACCTGTCTCCTAGTTCTCTTTGCATCACCAGCATCTAATATAGTGCCTCCCATGCAGTAAGTTTTACGTGCATATTTACTAAATAAATGAAAGAGTGAACAGTGAAATTAATGTACTAGTCAGTGTTACTTTAATAAAGGGAAAGGTGAGAAAGAGAATGGAATTAGATGCCAGGGTTTGTTTTTTTTTTTTTTTCCCCCCTTCCTTCCACATGGAACCTAGCCAAGGACCTCTATTACTCAAAATGACTTGGCCTGAGAGAAAAGTGTCAAGAGGACTAAATTCATGGGACTAGAAGTATTAAAACATTTTTTCCCCTTTCTACTATCCACACTCAATTCCATTATCTACCCTTGATTCTACTCATTTAGAAAAAACATTTTGGTCATGTTCCTAGGGGAACTGCAAGTTAATACAGAACAACTGAGAATCTCCAACTAATGGAGGAGTTGATTTTCCTGAAGAGCACACTTTGACGTTGCTAGAGGGAATAGTGTCACGCTGGGTGCACTGAGATCTTTTTCCAGCTGTTCTCATCAGTGACTGCTGCAGTCCCCAGCCTTCCCAGGAAACACACAGTCCTGTGGTCATGCTGAGGGTAGGGACAGAGTGCTATGTCTTCATCACTGGGAAGCAGTATGGTTGGTGGGTGAGCCTTGATTTGTGCTCTACATGCAAAGGTGATTGGAAGATATTCCAAGTCTTGATAAAATACATCTTCCCATGCTCTCAATTTATTTCATTGCTTATACTCACCAGGCAGTTAATGTGCATGAGGATCACAGACAGCCATCTGCTGCTTGGCTGTGGGCTGCCACAAAGAAAGGGGACCTTGGTTTTGGTCTACCAGAACCTCCCATTCAGGGTTGACTATGGTGTACCTTATATCCATTCTGTCCCTTTTCAGAAATTCTTGAGTCTTCATTGCCAGTATCAAACTTCGCTTACCACCTCTTGTCTTCAGCAGTTGGGTATGTCTATATGCAAGGCTCTCCCAGCTTCCATCTAGGAAGCAGGTAATAGGTATCCACTCTGAGCCTGAGACTCAAGGACCCGTTTCTACCCTGCCACCTACAACTTCATGAAATTTCCATCAGGGAAAAGGAAGAATCAGAAGGGAAACAGAGACGAGGGAGAAATTGAGAGAGGGCAAATGAATGGATTATCCCATGAAATCACTTGACGGTAGAGGGTTCTTTGTATGCACATGGACAGAGCCTGATGAGGAGTAAGGAAAGTCCCACTGTCTAGTCTCAGGGATCCAGGGTTATACCTTGAGACAGGCTTTGTGCTATTTCTTCTGTGGTGCCAGCTGTAGTGCCAACACCAAGAACCAACTGTGGCAAGTGCCATGTCAAATAGAATGTTTCCCCTGCTGAGTGCCCAGGACTGAGACCAGCGCTGGGCCTTTGAACAGAAACAAAGCAGATGATAAAGATTTCATACTCAGGCACAGAAGACTTGGAGAAGACATGTCCCCCTGTAGTGCCTTCTCAATTTCCACAACAAACACAGACATCCAGCAATTTTTACTGGATATGCCATCTCAAGTTTTCTACGTACACTGGCAAATAAATGCCCAGGAGTTTATGATCAGAATACTTTGCTTTCAGTTTATACCACAAATGGAAATGTCCGCTACCTCAATGCAAAAAATTGGACCCTATATGTATTTTGCCAATTGCCTTAGTAAATAAAACATGAACATCTTATAATTGAGGTACTATCAAAAAATGAAGACTCCAGAAGGGATATTTACATTAAGTTCATTCATTTGGTCAATCAGTCAACATGTATTTAACGTTTTTCCACTGTGTGCTAGGAACTACACTGGGAATACAAGCAGGAATAAGGCATAGCTCCTACCCTTAAGAAGCTTACAGTGTAGAAGAAATGAGAATTTAAAGTGACATTTGGTATAATATAGATTTTTTATAATGTATTATTGAACCATAAAGGAAGAGTCAATGACTGTCTATGGAAGTCGGGGAAGGCTTCACAAAAGAAAGCCTTTAATTTAGATCCTTACAGATGAATACACATTTTACAGGTAGAGAAAGAGGTGTAGGTCATAATAAGCCCACTGTGAGCGGGGAAACTCAGCTGTGTTATTTACCGGTATATGTCATCAGTTACTAGGAAATCACCACCACTGTTACCTAGAAGCAAAAGTAAATGTACCAAGATTTTAAACTGAAAAGTTTTAGATTTGCTCAAAGTATATTCAGTTCATTGGAATTCACCAAACTGTTTCCTTCTATGGTTTTTACACAGTTCATGGAAGGCTTTGACCCATAAAGACTTAGTAAGATAAATGTTTCTCTCGTTCTAGTTTCCATGTACAGTTCCTTTAGTCATCTGTTATTTGAGGTCTCTTTCAACTGAACTGACTTTCATCTTTGGACTGTACATGCAGCAACACACATGACCATCAAATCTCTTTGATGTTACACTAACAGATGTTGAGTTTAATTTTGTGGTACTTTGATAAAAAGGATTAAGAGAAGGCTCATGAAAGCAATTACCTTGCCTGAAAAACTGAATTTTAGTAATAATCAATGAGCCCAAAGATGTGGTTAAGCTCATCCTAGTAAGAAACGAGCATATTACAAAATATACACTCAGATTGGATAGTTTTTGACCCAAAACACATTTACTGACCTCTTAAAACTCAAAGTATTTTAGTATTATTCAAGGTGAATCAACTGGTACAGAAAACTTTTAATATTTTCCTGAAATTTAAAAGCACTTATAAGATTTGGGGTAATGAAAAGGTTTTAGAAATGGTGGCAATGGTTGCAAAACATTGTGAATTTAATTAATGCCACTGAATTACACACTGGTTAAAATGGTAAGTTTTATGTTATGTGTATTTTACCACAATAAAAAAATACTGTATTAGAGTAATTTGTTTAAAAAGCACATGTTGGAATACTTTGTTTATTAACCAGATATTGACATTCAAAGTTTTTATTCTTACCTTTTTCCATGGAGAATATTTTAAGAGATCAAAGACTCTAGTTAAAGTTTACTGCCTTATATTCAGGCACAACTGTATGTGAAGTATTAACACTATAAGAAAACTTAGTCTCTCTTAAAGAATTGTAGAGGAAGAAAGTCACAATATTTTCATAACTTTCTATTAAAATAATGAGCAAACAACATTATAACAGGCTATCAATTTGAGTATCTACTACTCTTCTATAGACATTCTCAAATTATTTCAGTCCTTATATTTTTTATGTATGGCCAAAGTCTGTGCACAGTTAAGTTGTTCTGACACTAACGAAATCTTACACAAGATTTGAATCAAGCTGCTGAGAGATTTAGAAACTCAAGTGATGGATGGTATAGACAGTAATACCAAACTGAGATGCTGATTGATGTCAACATGAACTTCACAAACATGATTTAGGGCTGTAGACTCAGGTCTAAAAGAAGGTGAAAAGAAATGAGCAAACCTTCAGAGGGTGGAGTATGTCAAAGAGCTCATTTGAAGAGTCAGCATTTTGAGGAGGAGCTGTACCAGTTGAAATTGATTAAACCACCTCTGATACAATAGAAAAATAATCAATTTCACCTTAGAAATTCTAATCATACCTAAGGGAACATGAAAGATATTTAACCCAATATGATTTATGCATATGGCACAATTAGCATCGTGTGAGATGTGACTGCAAAGTAAGAAGAGTAATTCCGTATACCTCACCCCTATTTATGATAATACTTTGCACTTAAGGAAATTATAATTTCTTGTGTTAACTAATGCATTTCTAAAAATGTATTTATGGTCTGGAAAGCAACCAAAACTTCCATTAACAAAGCTATGTTTTTCCTATTAAGAAAATTTCATTTTTAAGTTCTGCAAGGATTTTCTCACCATTACACTTGCTACACACTGAACTATAACAGAAAAATGATGAAAATGAACACTTAATAGTAACAGACAAAAATACTTAATCTGATCTTTTCTCTCTAGGACTATTCAGAGCAATAAAACACATGAGGGGAAATAGAGACCCTGTGAATACTTTCATACCTGGAAATCATCACCAATTAACACTCATTTAAAAAGAGAAGATTAATTAAAGAAAAGAATTCTAGACTGCAATTCAAAAGACCTGAATTTGAGATCCACACTTTGATTTCAAGCTGTGTGATTTTAGAACATCCAACTCTCTCTGCCACCTCATAGCGTTGTTGGGGCAATCAACATGTGAGAAACCACTTGGTAAACAGAAAAGCACTGAAGAATGTAGGTTAACAAAAACCACCACCACCACCTTTAGAATTTAGTGCTCAGGATCAGACGCTAGTCCATTCATGCTCCTATTCTCCCAGATGACAATGTTGTATCTCCCTTCTTTTCTTCTCAAACTTCTACCATTCTTTACCCGAGCATCACCCTGTTGGTAACCTGCTTTCTGACTTCGCTGAGAAATCTGAAGAAATCAGAAGAGAACTTCTACACACTCTCACCACCACCTCTATCTACTGCCAGAATCTTGCCCGTGTACTCTGCCCACCTCCTGTTAGAGAGGACGAATTGTCCATGTTCCTAAAACACGGGCACCTCTTCAATAGATGCCATATCTTCCCACCTACTCAACAACACAATAGCAATTCTCCCCTCCATATCATTAATTTGTCCATTTAAAAGCAAAAACCAAACCAAACAACAACAAAATAGAGTCCTCTTGATCAAAGTTCCCCTACAAGGTACCAGCCTAGTTCTTTTCTTCCTTTTGAAGCAAAACTTCAAGAGTCTTCATACTCGTCACCAGTTCCTCTACTTCCATTTTGTTTTAAACTGCTCCCCAAAAAAGCATTTGCCCTGTCATGCCACCCAAACGGTTCTCATCAAGGCCACCAATGACCTCTGGGGTGCTGAACCCAATGGTCAGTTCTCAGTTGCCATCTTACTTGACCTGTTCATAGCATTTGCCACAACTGATTATATCTTCTTCATACTCTTTTCTTCACTTGGCTCCTGGGTCACCTCTCTGTTGAGGCTTTCCGTCATTTTCAATGGTTGCTTTTTCTCATTTTCTTTTGTTATTTCTTTCTCATCTCCCAGACTCATAACATTGAGTGTTCCAAAGGTCAGCCCTTAAACAACTTCTTTCTCTGCTTTCTTTCTCACACAGAACTTGGTGCTCTCATGCGGGCTGATGGCTTTAAATACCATCAGTATGCTCATAACTCTCAACCACGTATCTCCATCCCAGATCTCCCCATTGAGTTGCGTACTTCTGCACCTAACTGTCTATCCAACATTTCCCCCTGGAGGTCTAATGCACATAGAAAACTTCAAGTATCCCACACAAATTAACTGATCTGTCTCCAGATGTCTGCTATATTCACAGGGTACCCTGCCTGAGTTAATGGCAACTCCATGTTTCCAGGTGTTCAGGCCAAAATGCTTGGTGTATCCTTGACTCCACACTGTGTCTCCCACTCACACCTTATCCATCTGCAAATCTTCAAAATATATCTGGAATCTGGCTACTTCTCATCACTCCACCTCCACCATTAATTCTTATCTGGAATATCGCAGTAGCCTCCCACCCACCTCCCTGCTTCCCCTCTTTGCCCCTCTACAGCCTCTTCTCAACACACCAGGCAGAGTGATTCCTTAAAAGATACATCATTTAATGTTCTCCTCCTGCTTAGAACCCTCCTGTGGCTCTGTTTCTCACTCAGAGTAAAATCCAGAGGTGGTACAAAGACCTCCCAGACACTATATAATCAAGCCCCCATTGCCTTTCTGACTTTTCCTTCTACCTCTCTCACTGGATCACTCACTCCAAGGCTTGCTATTTCTCAAACTTGCCAACAAGATTCTGCCTCAGGGCATTTGCACTTGCTCTTTCCTCTGCGAGGAAGGCTCTCTCCCCAGAGATCCATAGGGTTTGCTTCCTCACCTCCATCCAGTCTCAATTATTCTAAGTCAATTTCTCAGTGAAGCCTTCCTTCCTTATCTAAAACCGAAGATCTCCCACTATCTCCCTGCTCTAATTCAAGGGAGTTCTCTACAGTACTTACTTCTCACCTTCTAAAATGCCATGTCATTTACTGATTTCTTTTGCTTACTGTCTCTCCCATGCTGCAAATATTTAATATAAGCTTCTCAAGGGTAGGGATTCTGTTTGTTCACTGCTATATGCCTGGCACTTACAGCAGTGCCTGGCACTTAGTAAGTTATGCTTGATAAATATGTGTTGAATCAATGTATTAAATCATAAAATCACAGCTATTAGCCATAAGGGTTTCAGAGTCAACTGCCTTAATCTGAGGCTCTGAAGGAACACGGCTGACAGGGCACAGAGCTCGGCTCAAGGCAGGCTCCTGCCAGCCACAGCCTCTCGTGAAACAAGGACACAGACCCAAAGCACAAATAAGTTCAATCATGATCATGAGAATAAATTCCCCTGCCACTGATTCTGGTTGAATTTAATACAAGCTAATCCAGAATCTTTTTAAGTATCAATTTTAAAATGAAGTTCTATTCCACCCCAGGCATTGGACATCCTTTGGTATGCTTTAAAAAAATTCTCAAAATTTAACCATTAAACATTTACGGTAAGCAGATTGTAAAGCTGGCACTCCCAGTGGTTTACCAGTTTTGTACATAGAGACTGAGGCAGGTGTTGACACACAGGTTGCAGCGGTTTCTGAGCAGTCTCTGCTTCAAACACCTTCCTTTTCCTCTCAGCTCCCCTAGCTCTCAATTTACAGCTGCTCATCTGACATCAAAACCAGCTGCGGCCTGAATGACACTCCTTCTACCCATAGCACACATGCAATGCCCTCCTGCCTGCTCACACCAACACAAACTTTGGTCTATAAAAGGCCAAAGACTCCTTTAGAGAGCAGGTTGCAGTCAATTCAGTGAATGAATATCTCCTTCAAATAGCCCAGGATGATCAGAAAAATGTTTTCTAATACTTGGCTTCCTCAAATAGAATCACTCTCTATCAAATATCAGTTACTCAACAACCAGTACTCTTCATACATCTATATTCTGCTCAAGATCCTTTGCTGAACACTGTGAAGGAAACAAAGATGTAGGCACGAGATTCCAAGATGTACACTGCAAGACAAACCAACAAGTAGGTGAGAAGTGCCCCAATAATGGAGGAAAAGAGTGCTTGAGTGATGCCCACCCTGTGGGTAGCATGAGAGAAGGTTCCATGTGGCAACTGCAGGGTGAGCTGAGGGGCTGTGACATAGGATGGGGAAGAAACGAGGTGGCTGACTCGTTAGACACAAGGCACGTTGCTGAGTGCAAGGCTTCCCTTTCAACTTCTGCAAACTCTCATTTAAAAGATCCGTGCAAATGAAAATAACCACTCATCAAAAACATGAACCTCATCGTGCCGTACAGATAATAGGCATTCAAAAATATTTGTTAATAAATTAATGAATATTAGAATAAGTTAAAATATTGCTGCTAAATTGACCCTTAGAAACAAGAGAATTAAAGTGAAATGATGGGATAAGTACTCTTATTAAAAGTTTGATCATATATGCTCCCTTCATTCTTACTATGAATTAAATATAGCTAGGAAAGTCATTCCCAAGAACGGGTAAACTGGCATCTCCAGCTTTAGGGGGCACACAGAAAAAAGAAGAGACAGAATGTAGGTAGGAACTATGCCTCCTCAATTGATCCCAAGGGCTTGGCTCGTCCCTTGTGCGTTAGGGACGGTACATTTGGGATGAATCAATGTGAGGTCCAATGGAGCCTCCAGGGCAAGAATAATGAAGACTGGAAGAGTCAGAGGGGCCCTGACACAGCTTCACTTGCTTTGCTTTTTCACACTCGCATTATTACTGGGCCTATGAGAACCACTGTGCCTTCAAGGGTAGAGCCCACATCTGGGAGAAATGCTCTTGTCTCCTGCAGTCTCCCTTAAAGTCTGATAAAGCAGTTCTTGTTCACCATGCCCAGGTCAACTCAGGACTTGCTCAGCAATTGTGGTTTTTTTTTCAAGTGATTAAGCAAAGCAGGAAGATTCCTACATAATCTCCTTACACTAAAACCTGCCAATAGACCTAAGAGACCACATCACTCAGCATGTTTCAAAAAAAGAAAGATAGAAAAGAAAGGAATAAAGGAAAAAAGAGGGTGAGAGAGAGAAAGAGAGTGAAGAGAGTCATCTACTTCACCACAGAAAAACCACTTGCCTAATTCAAAGTAGAATAGACTTCATCTTTCTTGTTAGAAAAAGTTCTAAACCAGGGGCCATCAATTTTCTTAGCAGCAGTGGTCTAAACCCTGGTTAAGACAGTGGAATCCTGTAGTGAGATGGCTCATATATGCACAGCCATGTACGGCAGTAGTCTGATTTTATGCCATCTCCTGGCACCAGTGTGACAAAGGAGGCAGGAAGGTACAGTGTTTGGGGACTGTGCTGTGGACAGTTTGTATGAAACCAGGAGAGAAGAACACACAAGTTTTGGACTGCTCTATGTTTAATTAAATAAATGTAGTCAGTATTCTACCTACCAAATGCCAGATTCCAAATTAGAGGACATAGCTATGGTTACACAGGAGCTCTGCTGTCGGTTCTGAGGTTTTCAAATCTCCTTGCTACTCTTTACAAGCTGTGTGTCCTTGGATTAAATTGCTTATCCCAAATGAGAAGTTGCATGTAAAGCCAGCCAAACAGTAGGACATAGTGAGTACTCAGTAATATGTTATTATTAGACCGTCTATACACATATGGCATCTAATGATAATAATGCATTTTTACATTAAATTATAATAATACAATTAATTGCATTTAATTCCCACAACAACCCTGCAAAGTAGTTATTATTAGCAACATTTTACAGATGGAGGATCAGGTTTATCTGACTCAAGCTTTTGTACTTAACTCCTCCCCTAGAACACCCAAGTGGTGGTTTTTCCAGACTAGAAAGGCCGCACCTAGTGAGCAGAGTTCAGAAGGCAATGCAGAAAAAAGTGCTGGGTGGGTGTGGGGTGGGTGAGGGGCCCCTATCTCCGTTTATTCTAACAGTATTCAGATGAAACACAGGCCATACAAATAGATATGCATGGTGTGAGTTAACAGCCAGAAAGCTCTTCAATATTGCCAAGTAAGAGAGAGCTGCTTCTTTTGTACCAGTTTTAGATTGCACATCTGGAGAATTTATCTGTAGGGCTGTTTTCCCAAGGCCTCCAAAACAGACCCGGGGCAAACCACACATCCCAGGCTGACACTGTTCAACTTCAGCTTCTGTTGTTTCAGCTCCGAGGCAGTTTCCATGCCAGCGTGCAGCCCTTTTGTGTTTTCGCAGCCCCATCCCAGGCCACATTTGTTTAGGTGCGTTCACTATTTCCAGTTCAGCTGCCTCCTCTCGGGCTAAAATAACACTTGGCTTATGTACTAAGAAAACGCTGCTATTGTAATTTTGCAGTGGTAGCATTGTTGGAACTAGACGCCCAATTCTGTATGCTTTGCATATTGATGGCATTGTTCTCGTTAGTCGCATCCTGTATAACTCAGTATCTCAGTCCTCAGCTTTCCTTCATCCCAGCCACATTCTCTTGTTGGAATCCCCCCCTTCCACCTTTCCAACCTGGTTCCTTGCCTCTCGGCAATAATAGCACTTGGAAGGGAATTTCAAATGTCTTGATAATAGTTACAGCAATGGACCCACAGAAAGCACAGTGGAAGGGAAACAAAAAGAGAATAAAAGAGCAAATGGCAGGAGAACTCCAAAGACTTTCCTGATTCTGTTTAGAAAAGATACTTTCTTAATCTTGTTTTAGCCTGTTGGGATTCCAGGGTCCAAGAACACATAGGAAGTTTCTGAGCTTTATTTTCATCGTGCCAAGACAGAGGGCAGGACCACATCTTCTGCACCCAGTCAGTGAACAGTAGGCGTCATTATCATCAGTCAACCTTCAGAGGAAAAGCAACCTCTGGCTCAGGTGCCTCCCCACTCACGCCACAGCTACCTCCCAACAGCGCCAGCCAAGGCCCAGCTCAATCTAGTTTGAGGCCACCTGTATGTCGAAAATCACAGTGCC
Source organism: Eulemur rufifrons (assembly GCF_041146395.1). Classification (NCBI taxonomy): domain Eukaryota; kingdom Metazoa; phylum Chordata; class Mammalia; order Primates; family Lemuridae; genus Eulemur; species Eulemur rufifrons. Next base: position 73,484,394 of record NC_090983.1, read on the forward strand.
ACACACACGGACCCTTGCTTACACGGTTCTGTCATACTAACGAAAAATCCTCAAGAAATCAAGGCAAGTCCCTATTTGGCTACCTCCAAAATCAATCCACTCCTACCCCCACCCCCATTTAAGAAAGATCTATTAATACGAAGGCTCTGTGATTCTAACCCAAAGTAAACCGTGAGGTCTGTGACACAGCTCTTCTGATAAGTCATGGACAATCCCCACGTCTGTCTAGATCCTTGAAGACTAAAGTTCACCTGGGCCAAACTGGACATCCGATCTCCCCTGAAACCCTGCCTGACTACCAGAACCAATTAAGCTCTGCTGACAGTGAGAGTGAGGGAGTTTCCTTCACTACTTTCTCTCCTGTTCATCTCAGCACATGTCCTTACATGAAAAAAAAAAAAAAAAAAAAAACAAGTAACAAAAAAACCCTTATTTTTTCTCTTAATTTTATTATAATATTGTATAAATATGACTATGCTGCAAAATCCAATGTTATCCTAAAATTACTGACCACCTATAGGAAAAGGCTAAAATGTGCTACCTCCCTATTAGGCAGCTTGTTAACCCTCCTCCTTGACACCAGTATCAAGGGAACCTCACTACAGCTTTGACCTTCCAATTCTCAGTAGAACCTCCTGAGTAAGAATGAGAAAATTAATACAGATCATTTCTCTTAGGAGCCTCAGACTCAGAAAGAAACGAGAGAAAGGAGATTGTCAGGGAGAGATTTTCCCTTCAGAATAATATTATTCCACACTTGGTATCACGGGGACACCCACTGCTTGCGGGGGTCTATCTAGGTAATACTCAAATGGCTGCCTTAGTTCCCAGTGTTGTGGAGCACCAGGAAGCAGGGCCACATGTCCCTCTAACTCTCCAGGATATAAGAAAGTCCCAAGTCTACTCTGTACTTTTCCACATTGGCCAAACTTCGACTGACATCAAATACTCTTGACCAAAGCAACGAGATGCATCATATTCACAACACACTTCCTACACTGATATCCTGAGCATAATTTGGAGGCATTTTTCCTTTTTTTTTCTTTCCTTTTTCACTATGTATTTAATTCAACAAAACAGTATGCTTGGGTTCTGAAAGACTGTGACACAAGTACTCCCTGCCCTGGTTTCTCTCCATTATCGGGATTTCTGTTAATAGGTTTAAGAAAAGATGCTGGCCATGTAGCCTAAAGGGATACTTAGCCTCAGTATCAGCTAGAGAAAGTCTACATTCTCCAAGAAATTCACTCAATACTTTGCCCTTTAAAGCAACATGAATCAAGTATCATGCAGTTCATTCCCGAGTGGGGGCAAGAATGGACATAAACTGACCTCTTTAAAAATCCTACTGAGTAAATATACAGACTCGACAATAATTTCCTACAGCATATTCTAAATTCAATTTCTTTCACTAAAACAGCTAGAGAAACTGGATCTCAATTAATCCCCTTACATTACACTATAGAATTAAACTTCAATTTAAATGTTGTTACACAACTAAATGTTCCATAAAGGACTAATGTTTTGAATACACAATTAAAGCAACAAATAACTTACAGGAAAAGAAAAATACATCTCTGCCTCACCTCAGTGTGGCTTCTACCACCAGATCTCTATATAAGCCATTCTCGCTGAGGTGACCGATGGCCGCCACGCTGCCAAATCCAATCGAGGGCTTCAGTCCTCAACTGACCTGAGTCCTCAACAGCGTTCTCCACAGCTGACCACTCTGCTTCTGGAAACACTCCTCCCTCGGCGGCCAGGATGGCGCAGTGTCCTGGCTGTCCTCACAGCCCCCTTGCGCTCTCTTTCAGCCTCCCCCACCTGGCCTCTACCTGGGGCACAGTCCTGGGATCCCTGTCCTCCCGACTCTGTGCTCTCCCAAAGTGATCTCATGCATTCCCATTGCTTTAAATGCCAGGCCAGCACCTCCCAAATTTATAACTCCAGCCCAGACCTATTTTCTGACTCCAGACTCAGCTATAACATTTAATTACCTCCTCCTCATCTCTAAGTTTGGCTCACTGGCATCGGAAATGTAACATGTCTCCAGCTGAACTTTTGATCTCCGGCAGTGACCCTTCCGTCCACCTTAACTGCGCCTGTAGGATGACTGGGAGTCGCCCTCAGCCCCTTCGCCTGCACCCCACACATCTCCCATCCCCGTCACCACTCTCACTCTTGTCCCCTCCCATCCTCTCCCCAGCAACCATCAGAGAGAGCTCCTCAAGCACAAATCTGACCCTGTAACTCCCTACAGGATCTTAAAATCCCCTAAAGGTTTACTGAGGACGTGTCACAAAGCCCACAACCTTGGGGAATGATAGTATAAACTTCTAGATGAGAATCACTTTTTTCTTTTTCACTGATAAAAATAAAGCCCTACAAATTTTTACATTTGTATGTCCCTATGTAACTCCCACCCAGAGCAAGATATAGATATTTCCAGCATTTTAGAAAGCTCATGCCCCTGCCCCTTCCCACCCTCTTCAATGGTAACCACCAGTCTGGCCTTTATTACAAAGAATTAGTTTTGACCATCATCTACTTCGGCTCATAGAGATGAATAATCTTTTAAACTAAACCGAATTCTTCAAGGGCTCCTGCAAGTTGATTAGGCCAGCTTTAAGACAGTGACATCCTGGAGTCATCCGAAGTCAGGTGTTCTGTTATAGTGTCTCAATTCCCAAAAGAGTTTGTTAATTAACAAGTAAGAAATAAATGCACACAGCACACCAGATGAAGGTATCCCTGTGAACTGTCCCTCAGTATTTAAAAGAACACAGGGACTACTACTTCTAAAACTCATGGGCTGGGGCGGGGCATAGTAGCTCACGCCTGTAATTCTAGCACTCTGGGAGGCCAAGGCAGGAGGATTGCTTGAGCTCAGTAGTTGGAGACCAGCCTGACCAAGACCCCGTCTCTACTAAAAATAGAAAAATTAGCTGGGCATCATGGCACACAACTGTAGTCCTACCTACTCGGGAGGCTGAGGCAAGAGGCTCGCTTGAGCCCAGGAGTTTGAGGTTGCTGTAAGTTAGGCTGATGCCACGGCACTCTACTCAGGGCAACAGACTGAGACTCTGTCTCAATCAATCAATCAATCAATCTCATGGGCTGTGAACCAATCTGGATAACTAATCTGCTAGGGAAATTTAGTCAGAGAGAGCACTCTTCTAATTCAAACAGAAACTTCAAAGTGACAAAAATACAACAGCATGAGCAAAGTGTATGGTTACAGTCTTAAGAAAGGAATGGGACTTTATCGGGTTTAAGGTCTTACCGGGAGAGTTGTACTGCGAGTCTTTGGAATTAATGAGGATGGGCTGCGGTCAGGCAGCCTGAAGCCTGATAAAGCCTCACCTGCACCCATTCAATGTCATACACTTTACCCTAGGGCCTAGAGGAAAGCTACCAAATCTCTATTTTTGAGCCACAGTCCCTGATTTTGCCCCTCCGTCCAGAATAAGGGCCTATTCCAATAACAGCCTAGGGAGCCAAGCCCCCGAAATGCATCAGCTCTCCTAAGAGTTATTCTGCCACCTGAAGTCCAAAGAGCCATCTCCCCAGGGCTTGGAATTCCCGAAGCTTCTATGGCAGGGCAGAAACAGAGGTCCTGGGACTTGTTTCTGCTCCCCTGATGGTCTAATACCCCTCCCTTGGATCAAGAAGAAAAATTCTAGATCTAAAATTTGGATCGACTAGGAGTGCTATGGACACTTCTGTAAAGTCTGCTAGAATTCAAAAAACTACTCTTACGGAGCGTCCCTGTTACTCACCAATGACGCACACTTTGGCACCGCAGTGTGTCAGCTCAGTGGCCCAGCTGGCCCGCACCTCCTGAGGCCGGCTGAGTGCCAGGCACAGGTTCCAATGGCATGATTCCTGGCATATATAAGGCACTCAAAGAACGCTGGTGAAAGAATTCCCACAAATCACAGTTTTTGCTTCCTAAACACAAAAGAGAAAAAGAATCGCCCACCCTTCTGTTTGAAGTGTTGCGAGGGTAAGAGAAGAAGAAGATAAGAAATTAATTTGGGCAGAATCACCATCATCCCATCTGCTTTTTGATGAACTAAACAAGAAGATTTCCTAGAGGGAAAAAAATATTTCTTCAGAATATTTAATGGCATATCAGTCTGCTTTCCCTTCCTTACTTCACCTAAATTTCCCTTGAAGCATACTAATTCTCACTTAGCCTGGCTGAAGATGCATGGGAGAAAACCTTCCAGATGCTCTGGTAATGAAGTGATGGTGGAAGGGTGAGTCTGGCCAGGGCCAGACGTCCTTAGCCACGTTCTTTACCAGTTATGGAACTTGGGAGCAAGCCCACCTCAGACAGGATCACCACTCTGCACTGTCCTCATGCGACCAAGAGCCAGCCCCAGTGAGGAGACAGGATAAAGACAAACTATAAGTCTTCCAACTTGTACAGTGGCCACCAGCCTTTGACCAATATTTTCATTAATTACATTCACGTTTTGATGTTTGCTGCTCTTGGGATGCTCTTGGGCACACTTAGGAAGTGTCTTAATCTGTTTGTGCCGCTATAACAAAATACTACAGACTGGATAATTTATAAACAACAGACAGTTATTGCTTACAGTTGTACAGGCTGGGAATTCCAAGCTCAGGGTACCAGCAGATTCTGTGTCTGGTGAGGGCTGCTCTCTGATCCCAAGATGGCGCCTCATTGCTGCAACCTCACATGGTAGAAGGGATGGGAGGGGAAAAGAGATGAACAGGTCCCTCACACCTCTTTTATAAGGTCACTAATCCCATTCATGGGGCCTCCTAAAGGCTCCACCTCTTAATACTATCACATTGGTGATTACGTTTCAACATAAGAATTTTGGGGAACACATTCAGACCATAGCAGGAGTGTAGGAGGCATTTGATTTGGACAGGTGACACTAGGCCCAACTAAGGGGTTCTCTAAGGAGTCCTGGTTGAAGCTCTCACATCAATCCCCTGTATATGAAATACCAGATTCTTTTGTTGGCAAAGACATTCAAATTGCTCCTCTCAGCATTTATTCAGTATATTTAAAGAGCAAGAGAAGAACTTCGGGTTTTGTAAAGAGGAAACAATTCCTGGTACCATAACCTGGACTTAATTTCTAGGCAATCCACCCTCCAAATTACCTATACCTATACCCCTCTTTCCCTCCTGCCTGGGTGAGAGCGAGGGCCCTCCCTGTCTGCTGCTAATCCTCTGCCAATGTTCCCTCCCACTTCCTCAGGAATCTCATCCAACGATCACGGCCTCTTTCCGCTGTATTTTCTACAATCCCAGTTTAATGCCTGCTCCTCCACTTCTTCCACAGACAAGCATACTTATGCCTTCGCCACGAAAACCAACACACAACTTCCCTCTTATTTTCGAAGAATTAGCTATTCAAAGTTGTCGACTCATGGTCCTCTTATTCCTCAATTCAACCTTTCCATGGGATCAGTGGCATCTAACACGATGGACCACTTCCTCCTCCTTGAAACTCTCTCCTTGTCTGGCTTTCCTGACCACCCACCTCCATTGTCTTCCTGTCTTTTCAGAAGCTCACAGCAGACATGATTCTAACCGCACTTCTCGTTTTCTCAGAGCTGACGCCAGCGGGGTGGCCCTCACTAGCCATACCTGGACTGCATGGCCTCTTGGGCACCTTCCCAAGGTGGGCACACTAGATTAACTCTCCCGGAAAACAAGAGTTGGGTCCAGGGGCAGCCAGTCAGACAGGCAACCTCTCCTCAGCGGAGGGGGTGGGGGGGGTTAAACTCAGGGGCTATAGATTGTCACCTGCATAGACCAACAGGGGAAGATGGCATTTAGACAGAAAAAGGAGACTTTGCTGAGATATGAGGACTTAAGTGTGGCAGGGTGACTGCTGTGCTCCCAGAGATTTTTTTGGTTCCTAGTTCCAGAACCCTAAGTGTCTTGGGTATCCCATTAGCCTTCTAATAAATTCTAAAAAAAAAAAAAAAAAAGTGGTTTTTCTTGAGCTGGCTTGTGTTAACTTCTGTGGCCAGTAACCCCAGGAATGCTGATGACCACAATTTCTCCTCTTCTCTTAAAGTTTCCTCTCCCACCACCGCCCCCTAATGCAAATATCACAGGCACTCACCCTTGACTCTTTTTCTCTTCCGGGTCTGCATGCCCTCCTTGGTGATCTCCTCCACACTCATGGCTTTAATGACCACCTCTGGCTGGGAAACTCCATAAGCTAAGTCACCAGGCCAGACCTCTTTTCTGCACACCCTGCAACACTGCTCATCTCTGCTCGGACGTCCCAAGGCTGCACTCAAACCTATCGCCTTTCCGATGCTTTGTAGACTGGTGACTCAGTCACCTAAGTCACAAATCTGAGTCAAGCTTCACTTCCCCATCTGCTTCAGCCCTGCACAACCCATGCACTCACCATACCTCAATAACTCTGCCTCCTTAGTACCCCTTGAATTCACCCTCTCTGGCTTCATTGTATCTCAGAGCCCCCTCCCTTCACCTGCATTTTATTTGACCTTTCTGTCTGCACACCCTTCCAATCCACCTCTGCTTCTAAAACACGTCTGGTTGGATTATCCTCTGAGGCCTTCAAGGTAAATTCAAACTCCTCGGAACAACACCTGAGAATTCTGATGATGGTTTGACTCCTGCCAACTTTGCCAGCCCCATCTTCAACCACTTCCTAGCAGCTCCCTAAACTCCATCCACACTGAACAACCTACAGTTTCCTGAGGTCTCAAACTCTCCTCTGCCTCTGAGCCTTCACACCTATACCCTCCCCTCCCTGCCAAGCCTGGCACATTTCTTCAAAATCTAACTCCAACTGTTCAGCTCTGCATCACCTCCTCCAGGAAGCCTTCCTGGAACATCGGCTAATACTCACACACCTGCAACTTGGGATTAGGTCTACAGCATCTGTGCTCACACGGTACCTTCTGCACAACTTTTTCTCAGACCTTTGGATGACGTTCGGTAACTGTCCATTTCTACCTGTGCTTCTTCCACAGGGAAGAGATGGTGTCTTTCTCTGTTTGTATTCACAGTGCCTGCCATTCAAAAAAGGCTCTTTGGATATCTCGTCCTGGAGCACCCAGCAGGGAATTAATGAAAGAAAAAAATCTAAAAATCTCCAGAACCAGAATATTCCTTTTCTTCTGATATGGCTTTAAAAATGAGAAGGAAAAGGTGAGCCATTGTTTTGCTGGAGCTCTGTGGTCTTTTCTTTCTCTTTCTTGAGATCCCTCAAGGAGGTTGTTCTGTGTGCATTTACTTAGAGGGGTCTTGTAATACCCAGTGCAGGTGAGGGCTGCAGAACCCAGTTCAGCAGAAAGTGCTGGCTGTCACCTTGCCAAGACTCTGTAAATATTTTAACTCAGGGGAAAAAAAAAAAAAAGGTCTCTTCCCCCAAAGAACCTAAGATCCTAATGGCTTGTTAGAATGAAGTCATGTATCTCTTTGGCATAGGATCCTAAGGTGTCCCTCAATCTTGTTAATGCCCTGTATAACTTCCTGCCCTTTAGTGTAGGCTGGTCTAGGGACTTTCCAACCAATAGAATATGGCAAAGGTGAGGGATGTCTTTCTAGCAGACTGCACCTCTTGCTGGCTTTGAAGAAGCAAGTTGCAAGGTTGAGAAGGCCCATGTAACAAGGTACTGAGGGTACTGAGGGTGGCCTCCAAAGCACCTAGGACACTGAAGCCTTCAGTGCAAAAGCCCTCAGGAACTGAATTATGCAACCACCGCATAAGCTTGGAAGTGGTCCGAGCCTTCAGATAAGATCCCAGCCCTGATTAACAACTGATTGCCGCCTTGTAAAAGACCCTGAAGCAGAAGACTCACCTAAGCCACGCCTCACCAAAAACGTAAGATAGAAATATTTGTTGTTTTACTTGTAGTTTTGTATGCAACAACTGATAATTAATACAATCTCCTTTACCCCTATTGAAAGTCTAGCACCTGGAAAAAAAAAAAACTTTGTTTTTCAGCAGGTTGGATAGAATGCCACCATCATGTAAATGTTTAACTAAAAATGAAATACCCTTTAAAAACAGGCTTTCAAATCACTTTAGCATTCTAAAAGCTAAGGCTAAAGGAACCCACACAAGACATTGTGCAAAATGAAGACAAGAAAAGGAAACAAAGATACAACTTATAAAGGGCCCCTGGAAAAAATCTGCAGGCTCCATTGGTTTATTTAACTTTTAAATCTTATTAAATTTGCTAGATGCATGTTAGCATTCATGGTTCATTTACTTTTATTCTGACTTCTATAAATAGGCACTCTATGAGCCCTGATAAATGACTTAAAATCTTGCTTGACTTCAGTAAAGAAATGAGCATGTTAATCTTAAAAATTCTACCAGTAGAAATGAATGAAACCTCCCTTTGGGCCAGCCTCCAATCCCTGCAAATGCACCTCCCCGATCCTGGGCCTCTCCCTTCCATCCTGGTTCTTTCTCTTAGGCTCTGTTTTTATAATATCTGGCATTCTCCCAAGTCACCTAGATCTGGCTCTCCTGTAAAAACAAACAGAAGCTACCTGGGCCTCTTTATTCCCGCTCATTTACATTCTTTCCAAGCCAAGGGTCAGGGGATGTCAGAGTTGGTGGCAGCCAGTCAAGCCCAGCATGGGATGGCCCTTATCTACCAATGCATTGTTTTCCTGCCTCTGAACATGCCAGCATTTGTTTGTCTAAATTATAAATGAAAACATATGTAACTGCCACAAATCTAAAACTAATAAATCTAAAAGTTCAGCCCAGAGCTGTGACCACAAGAAGACAAGAGCCCATAGAAAGCTCATAAAAAGGCAGGCAGTGGGTGAAGGGGAGGGCTATACAGGATGACCTATACAGTATATGGAAAACAAAGGCAAATTTGAAATTCCATGTGATCTGATCATGCAGAATGCATAATTAAGTAATTAACAATTCACACCTAACGCACAGCTTCTTTGTAAGTAATTAGTTGGTTCGTGGCTTTCTAAACAGCCATCAGGTGCAGAGTAATGTCACTGTCATATGTGTCCCACTATGACACATAACCAGCTGCATCGGCAAGTCAAACAACTCCCCTCTCTGCCCTGACAACCAGGGTTAAGGTCATCTAAGTTGGTTTGTCCATTAACATCACTTTTGAGCTCTCAAGAAGATTAAAATTGGTTGTTGGAGGCAAAATAAAAAAAAAATTCAGAGATTGCAATAGTTTATGGCCCTATAAGGCTCAACCCTCCCTACCTGACAAGATTTTATTCCTTAATATTTAATTTTTCTCATTAGGAAGAATTTAAATGAAATTAAATTTTGCTTCTGGGGAAAGGAGGGGCAATGATGAAAAAAAGAAAGTTGAGAAACACTACCACAGATGCGTAGCATTCCAGATGAGCACATAGGGAAGAAAATGAGCATAAGAAAGGCACGGTATAACCTGGAAGATGCTAAATGAAATAACCCTAATAACAATCTAATAACCAGATCTATTTATGTATTAAAACAGGAGCAGAACTAGAGAAATCTCAAAGGCAGGTTCTGATCCAGCGTTAGAAACTCTGCACTTGAAGTCAGAAGACCTGCAGTGTCCTAACACATGGTTATTAGTTGTACAAGCGAAAAGCCACTTGTTACTTGAGTTCTTTTTCCTTTTTTTGCAAAAAGAGAATGAAAATGCCTGATTCACAAGGTCCCTGCAATAATTGAATGAGATAATATTAGCGAAGAGCTTTGCCAACAGAAGATGCTATTCAGTTGAAAAGTAACACCGTCTAACAGAATTATTTGAACGTTGGAGAGCTCTACATGGGCAGAAGATTATATGAATAAGCCTAGAGTTGACACTCCGGTGAATTAGTGATTCAAGAGGGTATTAGACTGATAAAAGGGCTGCTCATTAGAATGGCATGTCCTGTATAGAAAAACACAGCAATGACCTAAGGAGAGTGATCTATTCTAAGGGGCCAGTGAGAGATATTCAGACCACAGAGAAGGAATGACAGAAAACCTCCATTCTTACCTTTCTCCTGTCAACTAAACCAGTGGTTCTCAGCTGCCTGTCTATCCTTTGAATCACCTGGGGTGCTTCTGAAAACTTTTGAAAAATGTCTGAACCTAGGAGATTATAAGAACTCCCTAAATGTTTATGCCGTAAGTGAGCACTGACAAAGTTGCAGTGAGATATGCATGCTCACCTACCACTGGCGGAAGTGTAAATTAGTCCAGTCTTTAGGGAAAGCAATCTATCAAAATGTTTGTTTGTTTGTTTTGTTTTAAGTTCATATTCTTTGTCGAGTAATTCTATGTTGTAGAATCCACCCCAAGGAAATAATCAGAGGAACATAAGGATGTTTATCACAGTATCATTTTATGTCTGGATGTTGCCCCATTCAGGATAGCCTGACTTGCTTTGAGCATGCAAAAAACACTTGCACTCTGTTGACTCACGTTATAGGTGGGAATATCTGACAGGTAAACAAAAGAAACGATAAATCAAAACAAGATGCTCTGAAAAGTCAGGTGTCATCTCAACCAAAACTCATTAATTTTTCAAAAAGTTGAGAACCTGCCAATCAGTTCAAGTCAGGTCAGGTCAGGCCTTCCATCATCCTGGTGATCTCAACTAATCTTAAAATCAAACAGCAGACAATTAGCAATTAGAGCATCTTAGAGGAAAAAGTAACCATGCAGGCTAAGGCAGGGCAGGGAGGAAGAATCAAATGTGCTTCGCTGACTTTCTTTTTAAACTCCCTGTCTTCTTGAGTCAGGACTCACTGGGATTTGCAACTCAACACTGGCCTCCCAATTCTCCACCACAAATGACTCAGCATTCTCAAGAGATTAATTATTCACTTAAAACCCTACTGAAAATCTGCTGAAATCATTGCGAGTCTTCTGTAAGTCCTACCTTCCTATGGGCTACAAGATAGATACATTCTCTCAGGGATGCAGTACGAAAGGCTCATTAACAAAAGTGGGGAGAGGAATGAAGTTCTATGCAGGAGACTAAATTGTGAGCTCTCAGGTTTTTAGTGTCAATGATCCAAAACATAAGAATGAGAACCAAGAGGGCAAAAGAGCATTTTTGTCAAGTGCACTTATCAAATACTATTAAGCCTCTACTCACCAAGTGAATCAAACATCATAACTAATCAGCCAGGGAACCCTGGTACAGGAAAATCTGTGGAAGATATATAGCAACCAAATATATACTCGTAAATAGCATAGGTATAGTGCCTGCTATTCTCCAAGCACTTTCCCTCACAATTTATCATTCAATCCTCATATTAACCCCATAAGGTAAGCAGAAAAAGAAACATTTAACAAGACAGGCACACAGATCTAGATTAGCTGACTAACCCAGATTTACAGAGTCAACTGATTGCTGAAGGCATCAATATTCCAATCTCGCCCTTCCAATTTTCTTCACACCATATCACACGAGGATAGCACACATAAGTTCCATGGATGTGATGTGAGTACATGATCAGGCAGGATAGAGTGCTGTAGCCATAGACCTGGCAGCCAGACTGCTCACTTTCAAGTTCCAATGCCATCACTATTGTGCAATATGATTTGGAGCAAATTATTAAAACACTCTGTGCATCAGTTTCCTCATCTACCAAATGCGGATAATAAATGAGGATAATAGTACTTAGCAATAGGGTGATTATGAGGATCACTTATAACACGCTGACTGCTGTGGCTGGCACATGGCAAAAAGTTCAATAAATGCTGGCTACGATCATTACGAGGGGCATGAATTGAGGATCAAGAACAATTCTCTGATTACTCAAGATAAGATGCAAATATACTCAGTCCAGCTGCATGCCAGGGGTGTGCTAGGTGCTGTCAACAGGGCTCAGAAAATACTACCCCAAAATCGGGCACCTTGGCATACTGAAATTTTTAAGCTGAAGGAATTTGAGAAAACCACAGAAGAGGAAGGTGTCTCTGACCTTCCCCTGTCCTTCTCCCCTGAAGCAGGGCATAAAATCTGGCAAGGATTCTCTGACCTTCCCCTGAGGGAGGTCGTAAGACCCTCATGTGGGAGGTGGCTTCCCTATACCAGGAGAAAAGGAACTTCTGATCTCTGAAGACAAAGCATCACTGCTATGGTTTGAACGTGTCCCCCAAAGTTCAAGTGTTGGAAACTTAATCCCCAATGCAACAGTGTAGAGAGGTGAAATCTTTAAGAGGGGATTAGGTCATGAGGGCTCTGCCCCCATGAATGGATTAATGCCATTATCATGGGTGTGAGTTCCTGATACAAGGATGAGTTCTAGCTCCCTTCACTGCTCGCTTTCTCACATGCACTCTCTTGCCCTTTCACCTTCCACCATGGGATGATGCAGCAAAAAGGAACTGGCACCTTGATATTGAACTTCCCAGACTCCAGAGCCATGAGCCAAACAAATGCTTATCGTGTAGAAATTACTCATTCTCAGATATTCTGTTATACCAGCAAAAAACGGACTAAGACAGTCATAGAAAAGAATCTGAACAAATAGGCTAGCTAAGTTCCCCCCAGGTTTTTACCATTAGATCATACCTTTTTGTCCTATCATATTTCTCCACACTATCCACTCTATATCAACCTTACATGAAAATACTCAGGCTTACCCATTGCATTGGGTCTTCATTTCCTTATGAAGGCTCCCATGTCATGTGAAGTTTATTAAATAAATGTGAACATTTTTCTCTCGTTAATCTGTCTTTTGCTATAAACCTAAGATGGGTAGAGAAAGAGATATTTTTCCTCCCCTGCAATGTATTCATTTCCTATGGCTGCCATAACAAATTACCACAAATTTAGTAGCTTAAAATGACACAAATTTATTATTTGACAGTTACAGAGGTCAGAAGTCCAATATGAGTCTTACTGGGGTAAAATCAAGTGTTGGGTTTTGTTTCTTATGAAGGCTCTAAGAAAGAATCTGTTTCCATGCCTTTTCCAGCTTCTAGAGGCCACCTGCACTCCTTCCTTTATCTTCAAAGCACATCATTCCAACTTCTGCTTCTGCTGACTATCTCCTCACTTCTCCTGTTCATCTGATCACATCACATTCTCTGCCCTTAACTTTCCTGACTCCCTCTCTTAAAGAACCCTGTTATACATTGGATCTACCATGATAATCAGAATAATAGCCCCATCTCAGAATCCTTAACATAATCCCATCTATGAAGTCCCTTTTGCCATGTAAGGTAACATATGGACAGGTTGCAGGGATTGGAACATGGAAATCTTTGGAGGACCATTATTCAGTCTACCACAAGTACTAAGGATACAAAAATGAATTGGATTCAACTGCTGAGCTCAAGGAGTTCACCAACTATTGAATAAAACAGATATATTAAAAAAAGAAAATTAATTCTAGTGCACATCAGACCATAACAGTACTATTACAGAAGTATAAACAAACTGCTCCGTGGGTAACAGAATATGGATCTGTTTATCTCAACCAAGACAGGAAGAAAGTCCACATAAAGAAAGGGATACATGTGTAAGAGCACAGAACATGCCACCCCAACATGCCTCTTAGCATAAAGATTATTTCCAGCTGATTATTTTGCAAAACTATAAATACAGGAGATGCTCTAAAAACAGAGTAGAAGGTACACTTTTGTAAGGGAAATTTACACCTATAAAGGAAATCTCCATTTATAAGAGTGTCTCCCACTCTGTGCCAGGCAGAGAGAGATGATTCTGAATCCCTGGAGCCTTATTAATGGAGAAGGCACTGACTTAAATTTGCAAGACAAACCTTACTTTTGTATCCCAGGATTTTCCTGGTCACCTCCTATAACTACCTCTTCCCACCAAATACCTTTCTTTGTTTCAGCTTAAGAAGGTATTTAAGCCTGAATTAAAATCCACCTTTTTAAGATTTATTTATTTCTCTGGGCATCTCCCACATATCTGTAAGGTATCCATGTTAATAAACTTCTGCTTGTTTTTCTCATTTTAATCTGTCTTTTGTTACAGGGGTCCATCCAAAATAAGAACTATGAAGGGTAGAGGGAAACTTATCTTTTCCTCCCCTGTATATGCATAGAATTGGGCATCTATATGTGCTTAAATTGTGGTGATGATGGGCATCCCAGGAAAGTACATGGCAAAGTTAGGAATATTGAATGGGCCCGTGTGATTAGTCTGGGAGAGGAAGGAAGAAAATGCTGAAAAGCGACATTAAAGCTATATTGTGAAAGGCCACAGCAAAGGGAGAGGGACTTTACAGGATGAAAAGCCATTGAAGTCTGTTGAAACCATCAATCAGATTTATGTTTTACAAAGAAAACTCCAGAGGCAGTGAGGAGAGTGGATTGCAGAAGGCAAAACCCAATTTTAAAAGCTACTTCAATAGTCCAGAGGAAAAAAGGAGGAAAGACTAAATTAAGAAAGTAATGTAGGAAATGAAAGCAAAGATGGATGTGAGAGACATGTGCAAAGTGCTATGAATGGGACCAAATGACTCACTGAACACTGTGTAAAATGGAGACAAAAGTGGTGCTGAAATGACTAGCTTAGTCACCTGGTGGTGTCGATGCCACTCTGCCATACAAAGAACGGAGAAGGCAGGGGCAGTTAATGGAGGGTTATATTTCAGACATGCTGATTAGAACCAAAAGGAAAATCGTGAAGAAATGCCATCTATATGTCTAAGAGACATGAATGATCTAATATTTGGAGTTAGAGGACCTGAGTTCTGGGCCTTTTCTGACATTTACTAGCTTTGTGATTTCAAGTCACTCAACCTTTCAGGGCTTTGGTTTCCCTGTGAATTAACAGATTGGGGGTAGCTGATAATCATTAAATTCCCTTCTCATTCTAACATAATATGAGTCTAACATAGGAGTTGTTATTTTCTTCTCAGTTTCAACCATTTCTCGCAGCCGCTCTTGACATTAGCCACTAACAGAAAATCTGATGGGTCCCGATTTTCAATCAAAGAGCCAGAGCTTAAAAGGAGAAGAAAGACAAGGACACTGCAATCATTGTGTGCCCACTATGTGCCAGGCACTGGGCCTGCCATACTCTCCTCCACTTGCTTCTCTCATTGGCCTTGGATATCCCCCAAGGAGTTACAGAAAAGACCTGAGTCGTGGAAATCAAAGATGTGAAGCTACAACCCATAGCTTCCATTTTTTGTTCCATCTTCTGTTTTACGTTCCATCCCCACATACTCCTTTCCCATTAGAATTTAAAAAGTGTTTGCATCAATAGTGCAACAAATGACTTTTCTTATTAGATATTGAAAAACCACATGGAGGATCATGGGAGCCTAGAGATAGAGGAGGCAAGTAACTAAGTTTTTAATTATTTTGTTTAAAGAATAATAAATTGAGTTAGTACTCTGATGAGGTCACTGACATTAAAGACAGTATCAGGCCTCACTTAAAACTTGTCAGTGGCTTCCACTGCCTACAGCAGGAATTCTCAGTGGGGTGTAAGTAGGGACCACAATCACCTTATGCATTTCTAAAATTATTAATACACCCCTTTCCTCCACCCTACAAGATCCTGATACTTCCCCACGTTGGTAATCAGAGAAATATTCACGCTCCTCTTAAATTTGGGGTCATACCAAAAAAGATTGAAAAATACTAATATCTAGAATAAAATTCATATTCTAGTTATATTCCTCCCTGATTAGGTTCTATCCTATCTTTTCTTTGTCCCACTTCTAGCTACCCACTCCCTTACACACATCACCCTAACATTATCCAGATAAACCACTTCCCCCATTTGACCATGGTGCTTTGTGCTCTGTGTCCTGGTTCACATTCTTTCTTCTTCCTCCTTGCCCTCTCTGGTCATACCCAGTTAACATAGATGGCCCACTTCGAATGTCGTCTTCTAGTTAAAGCTATCCATGAACTGAACTGGCCTGTCCCTAACTTTGTTTCCCACTGTACCTTATGTCATAACTTCTCTAAGTTTTTATTGTAGATTTATTGCATGTCTATATCTTTCTGCTAAGTTTAAGTTACGAAAGGTAGCATAACTGATGTTTGTTGATTGAATGAATGAA
Source organism: Eulemur rufifrons (assembly GCF_041146395.1). Lineage (NCBI taxonomy): Eukaryota > Metazoa > Chordata > Mammalia > Primates > Lemuridae > Eulemur > Eulemur rufifrons. Next base: position 73,500,411 of record NC_090983.1, read on the forward strand.
TATGATAATATAATACAAAGAAACAGGAAAGGATGGAGTCAAAAATCCATTTATGGTTTCCTCTCTAATTAAAAGCAAGAACTTCTAAAGGTAGTATTAATGTTTTTGAAATATAATGTATTCCCTGATTTAGAGGACACAGAATGAACCATGCACATAATATAGCTCTTAAACATTGGTTAAAATTTTTTGAAAATTGTATTTATTCTGCCATCATTTCAAAAAAAAGGGTAAAAATTGAACTATCACCACCTTAAATTTCATGTTGCAGTAAGATTTCAATTTGTAACACTAAAACAGTGGGACATTTAGTTTTGTTTCACCTGTACTAAAACAGGTACAGTTTTAGCCTTCAGGAATATATTTATGGCTCTATCAGTCAAGAAGTGAAAAGAAACAGCTCCCAGGGAATATGATCACTCCTGATGGCAAAAATAAACTAAGCATGTTAACATGTGCCAGGTGAAATTGTTATTAATGTGCCCATTTATTAAATGGAACCCTGGAAAAGAGTGTCAGGTAACTATGTGTCCAAATCCTCCCTCAATCCTAAAAGACAATGCCTTTTCCTGCAAAAAGTGCTTACTCAGTGTCAATTACAATGCAAACAAATCAGACTGTGACACAGGCACTTGAAATTAAAGCTCATAAAGCTCTCTTTAGTAAGAGAAAAATCTAATTCAATGGTTAAATGCCAATCAGGGTGGGATAACTAGGCAGAGCTGAAAATACAAGGTTTAGAAATCTACAGCAACTTCTTTGAAAATGCATTACTACTGAATGGCTGTCAGAGCAGAACATAAGTGAGTTAGCACCATTAACTTCGGGAAAAAACAGAATGGCTCCTATTTAAATGAACACACATAGAATCCCAGTAAATTTTTGAAGAGTTCCATGTTAAATGGGTTTGGAAAACTTTCTTAGCCTAAAAGCACATGCAAATGAATTTGGATAATGAAAACAAACTAGTAAACAAAGAAAAATCAAAAGTGCTTTTTCTCCAACTACTACACATGTTTTATATGTAAAAAGAATCAAATATCTCCTACTATAGTCAAGAAAATTTGGACTCATGACTGATCCATTCATCCTGAGAAAACATTTAGCCTTTAGCAAAGGGCATTACTTCCTGGGCCAAAAGCAGATTCTGAGCTTCCCCATTTGACCTTTCCCTCTGCCTTCTCCTCAGTTGCCACTTTCTCCTATTCTACAAAAAGGAAGATGAGGGTCACTGGGCCTCAAGGGAAAAGATCAGAAGAGATCTGCTCTAAATCATCAACCCAGGAATTCTCCTCCTGTCTACAATGTCATGCCCCCAAGTTCCTTACCAAACCATGAAAAGAAATGGCATACAGCATAGAGATAATGGGGATAAAAGAAGATATCTATAAGAGTCCAGGAAATCATGATTGGGAAGAGAGAGGTGATGTGTTCCATGTACGAGTAAATAAAATATCTCATAAAAAAAATATATATATATATATATACATATCTCATGTATGTGAAGTTTCTCCAATCCACAGTGGTTCTCTTTTTACTGATACATGGGAAAGGAGCCACCAGTGACAGGCTTCTACACTGTGGTCCCACCCCAAGCCACAGCTAATTGGTCCACGTTGATATTTGTCCCAATCTGGGCCAGTGACCTATCTTCCCTAGGACTGTTGAACCTGGGATAAGAGAAAGCATGAATCAGTCCTACATGATGGCATAAAATATGAGATAGGTACATCTCAGGAGCCTTAGAGGTCATTGTTCCACCTTGTTGGTATTTGATCTGAAATAAGAAAGAATGAAACCAGCAAGCTGAAGGAAAAAGAGAGATGGGGAGAGAGTATCAGATGCTCTCAAGACCCCGTTAGGAAGGCCCAGCTCTAGTCTTGTTCTTCCAGCAGTTTCACTATCTGACTCTTCCTTCAATTATTTTGCACTTAATAACACAAGGGAGGGGCAGCACAGTCCATCACCATAAAAATGTACTGCTAGCTAGTCACACAGACCCAGAGTACAAAGGCCAGTCCTCACAGAGTCCACAGAGAGTAAGTCATGTGCAATAAAAAGGCACGTTCTGCCCCACGCATGAGATAATCCTTTTAAATAAATTTCCCTAAATTAATTTGAGTTGAGTGTTTGTTGCTTACAAACAAGAGTCTAAATACTTGATAAGAAAAATAAAAAGATTTTATGGCTGGCTACCTTCAAACGTAGGAGATAATAGGAGATTTAGAAGGATGATTAGTTTGAGAAGCAAAGACAAACATGACTTTTGGCCCTCCGAGTATGCTGGAGTCCTTTGTCTTGCTGACAGCGGGGTTCTTTGGGACCTGATCACTCATACATATCGATATATGTGCAAATATATGTATGTAGGTTTATGACTGTCAGGTCTTTTCTTAGCACCAGATGTGAAAGCCAACATCTTCTCTCCCTGACTCAACGCAGTCTTGAGATAATATGGGATTATTTCGGAAGAGTAAGAAAGACAAATTTTGCAGTCCTCAGAGAAGTTCTGAAAGTTTATAATTTTCTAAAACTATATGCAAGACTTTGATAAAACATACCAAATGCTAATGTTTATGTGATAAGATTAAGAAGAAGACTAGGCCTCATGCAGAAGATAAGAACTGACCCTGGAAAGCAGATTTAATTCCCATCATATCGATGTAAACTATGTATCTTAGCAGCAGGTGATGTTACCGAAAAATGTAAAATGATACTAACAAGTTTTGATATTTAGAGATATAATGCTGAGATTGATGGTAGTTTTCTTGGTCACATCTTGGTAGATTATTCTATCAGCCCGCAATATTAAAAACACTCTGAATTAAAGATTAAATCATTTACCAGGAGCAAGTTTTATCCCACCAGAAAAAATATAATTAATTCATCAACTTGTTTTTTTAAAGAGATGGTGTGTTGCTCTGTCACCTAGGCTGGAGGGCAGTGGCATGATCATAGCTCACTGCAACATTCCAAAGGAACTCCTGGCCTCAAGTGATCCTCCCACCTTGGGCTCCCCAAATACAGGGGTTACAGGCATGAGCCACCATGCCTGGCCACACCTGTTAATTAAATAAATTCTAGTTTTCTTCATAACATCGTCTCAATGGATACTTCATAACACTACAAGTACTCTACGCTCATAAGTCCATGGTTCCTAAAACCTCTTAAATGCCCCAATTCTCAGGGCTCAGAAGTGTACAAAGCAAACAAATCTGCACATCATAAGTTAGTACAGGAGGCACAATTGTTGGCTAGTCCTGCCATTACATAAGCCAATACTGTCAAGGTTAGCTTCTTCTCCAGATTCTGCAGGTCATTAATATTCTTGAACTTCTATACAAGCTTGAAGCAGATTGGCTTTTTCATAATGTAAAAGGTCAGTTGCACTCCCGGCCCCTTTCTACTGCAAAGTGGAGGGAAAAGGTGAGCACAGGTGGTTCAGGGACACTTTGTGGTTTCCCGAAAACACAGGTGTGCTTCTGAACACAAATTGGACAATGGGGCCACAGCCCTGTAGTCCCGTCTAATCTCTTGTTCCACCATGTGTTGATGCTCTGGGCTTCTATTTTATATGGTTTTGCCTTTCTCTCTTAAAATGCTGTAGGAAAGTAGCTATTGAAATGGCCTTAGCTAAGAGGGGGAACCTCTACAGCCACTACCTTTACTGTACCCACCTCTTACCTGCCTTATCCACCAGCGAAACACATCCATGAACTGCTAAACAACGTGAGGGCAGGAGGGTAGATCTGGGAGACAAGCACAGGATCTTCTATTTGCATCTTTCTGACACCAACTCATTTCCCTAATTATACATTCTCATGCCAGACTTCAGGATAGAACTCCTTTAAAAAATGGCAAAATACACTGCTAAATTTGCATTCAGTTTTCTTTTTTATTTACTTTTTGTTTGTTTTTGTTTTTTTGAGACAGGGTCTCACTCTGTCACCCCAGCTAGAGTGCAGCGGCATCATCATAGCTCACTGTAACCTCAAACTCCTGCGCTCAAGTGATCCTCCTGCCTCAGTCCCCCCAGTAGCTGGGACTACATGTGTGTGTCACCACACTTGGCCAACTTTTTTTTCTTATTTTTTGTAGAGATGGGGTCTCACTATTGCCCAGGCTGGTCTGCATCTGCATTTGGTTTTCAGAGGGAAGTTTCAGCCCCCTGCATGGAAGGCAGACCACCATCTCTGGCCCGTCATTAAGAAGTGATCTTTATCACAGGCCCCCACTGCTCCCACCATCATCTGTCTGGTGCCAGAAAAATTTGATTTAGAAGCTGGAGAGGCACAGAAAAGATCCGTAAAAAGGTTTGAAGGTGGAGAAATTTTTTTTTTAATGAGCACATTTAAGTTGCTATGTGCCAAGTTCAAAATTCAAGTCACATATGAACAATTTTTACAGGGGGAGGAGTAACCTGATGTTCAAATTCATTTGCCTCCCATTTCGAAGTAATTCATCTTTAAAATTTCTGTGAAAATTCTAAAGTTGCCCAGAAAATGGCACCGACCATCTGTAAGTAAAAACAAAAGCTCTCTGTAGTATATATCACCGGTTCAAAGCACTTTGGCATCGGCAGATTGAACACATTATTAAAAGAATTTAACTGCAAGAAGAGCTACCATAATTACACAGCAGCTGGTCTAATGTTGACAAAACAACTTTTAAAGGCTTGCAGAAGCCTTACAGGCTAATCAATTAAAAAGGCATGAATAGTAATGTGCATCCTATCCTTAACACTTCGAGTTGCATCTCCTGCAAATACAGTGAGGTTTTCATTTTAGAACAATCATTTCTTATATCCTACAATTAAGCCAAATTTAGAATAAATTCTAAGTTGTGTCTAGGTGAGACAATTGTACTTAAAATAAAATAACTCCATAAAACTCAATTATAAACATTGAACTTTATGAGCATTTTCATTCTAGCAACGTTATTGTCAAAATACCAACAGCTCATGCCAGAATTTGTGCTTACTTTACCAAGAGCAGGCAAAGGAGTGTTTTAGATTACTACATTGGCCAACAATATGCTAGAGGCACTATGAATATGTGAATGAATGCATGCTGGAATGAGTCTGTGCACTGCATTCAAGGAAATGTGACTTAATCCTCTTGAGGTTTGCCCAGGTGGTCCATGCGAAACAGCCTGCTCTGCCAGGACAGCAAGTGTTTTCCTGTAAGGCCCCTGAAAAGACTTTCTGCCTCTCACAAGAACCCTTCTCCAGGCTTCACTCAAGGCTCTAGTCTTCTTTCTTTTCTGAATCTCTTACAATCAGAAAATTAGAAAGGATTTTACACATCTCTGGATTCAGTCCTACTTAGGGCCTTGCAAACGTTTTCTACAAAGGGCCAGATAACAAATATTTTAGGTTTTGTGGGCCAAAAATCTCCATCACAATGACTTGCCTCTACCACTGCAATTGGAAAGCAGCCATATAGAATACTCAAACAAATGAGCAATGGCTGTGTTGTAATAAAACTTTATTTACAAAGGGAGGTGGCCAGCAGATTTGGCTGAGTCCCCTCTTTCCCATCCAGGACGCAGAGTCTCTTTGTGAACTCCTCCAGTGAAGGGGCTAACCTCCTCCCAGCAGCCTGTTATCTTCTCCCAAGCTCTCCCTTCTACTGACCGAAATGAACCTCCCTGGAACTTGGAGCCATGGCCACGTCTTCATATCCTGCACACGCTGTCCCCTCCTAAGTCATTCTCCCTCCCCAGAGTACTCTGTATAAATAGGTCTTCAAAAATGATTTCTTTAATTAAACAGAAATACCACCAGTTTTGCCTTCTGGAGCCCCAGAGAGTAAGTCTAACACCTCTTCCACCCGACAGCCTTTTATGCATCTGAAGACAACGATTGGATATGGCATTTACTGTCTGTACCACTCATTGGGGATCTATCTTGTAGCGTTTTTTATCGTTAGTTTTCTTCTTCCATGTACACATTTTTTTCCTCCTCATTTAGATGGCAAGTGAAGCATAGTCCCTGGCACACAAGCTCCATTTAGTTTTACGAGAGAGAGTGGCAGAATGGCCACAGAAATATCAACCAACAAATCTTTTTAAACACCTTTCTCAGCAAATTCAATTGGGACGGCTTTTGAAACAGGAGGGGGACAGCTCGCCACAGCAGCGGGCAGACTGCCGGTGTGCCCGACTTCTCCAGATGTGAAGACTGACAGTGGAGAGGCAAAAGAACTCCTTTCTCCATCCTCTGCCACCCACTGTGCTCCTGCACTGTGACTTTAATTAGCACATTCCATAACACCGATGCTCCCCTGTCGCCTGTACTTGTCACACTCTCAGTCCTTCTTTGGCTCACAGTGAGTGACCCTATCTTTGCCATTTTAATATCCTGTACTATTTATCCCTCTCCTCACTAACCCCCATCCCAGAGCAATGCATATACCTTTTGCATTTATGTGAAGGTGCATGGTAGGCCTTTAATAATCCACCCTTAAATTAAAAAAAAAAAAAAGAAAACCCAAAGAGTGTGCCTTATGAACATGCAATCCTCCTCGAGGTATGAAACTGCATCCTTCGCAGGACTCCTACATTCAAGATAACATAAAACGAGCATCTCCCAATGTTACCTGTAAAATCTGCTCCCCAGGAGAATGCTCTCTCTCAATCAGTAATAAAACATTCAAATAGGCTATTCTTTTAATATCTCTGTGAGGAGGGTCTTTAAGACCATTAACAATCACCTCTTCTCATTTAACATCATCCTACCTTTCTATATTCCTGCTCCCCACTTCCAGAAAGGATGGGAGGGAAGTATTTCACAAAGTCCTGTACAATATCCAGTTCCTAGAAATAACCAGGGGTGCCGTGTCCCTGTGTGAAAGATCTGCCTCTGGATGCTCAGCAGGGAGGTGGGCGAGCCCCAGCAAGGGCAGTGTGGGCGTCTGTCCATGCTCCAGCAAGCCCAGGACAAGCTGTCAGCTCTGGCTGCACCATCACCAGTGTATGATAGACACTAGCTACATACATGTGGCTACTTACATTGAAATTAATTAAAATAAAACCAATTTAACATCCAGTTCCCCAACTGCATCAGTCACATTTCAAGTACCCAGTGGCCACGTGCGGTTAGTGCCTACCATGCTGGCCAGAGCATACATAGAATATTTCAGTCACCAAGGATAGAATAGACCGTTCTACTGGACAGTGCCAGAGGGTCCACAGGTAACTTTCCCTACCCGGGCGCCACTGGCTGATTGCTGCTCTCCAGCCAACATCTGCGGGATTCAGCGGAGTCAGATAAACTGTCTAGTCCTGCTGGAGTTGTACTCTGCACTTCCTTGAACCCCAAAGAACACACAGGGATATGGAATGCCACACCTGGTTATGCCAAGCAATTACCACCACATTATTTTAAAGGCATTCTTTAAGGAAAATGAACAAAGAAACACATAATTTGCTCTTATCTTGGGGGGAATTCTGCCAAAGTCCTCAGCTTTTGCAACTCCATGAGAAACTTTTACACAGAATAAAAACAAGATTTGACTCTCATCTAGATTCTAGTAATAAGTAGGAGGAAAGCAGACAAATAACAACATTTCTCTAACCATTTGTTCAGAAGTCAGCATCCTTTGTATTCATTTATGAAGTTCATTTTTGCTTTAGTTATCACTTTGCATTCAAAGCAGCACCAAAACTGCAGGATTGTCTTGGTTTTCTTTTTTTTCCTTTTTAAAAATATGACTCCAAAGTTGCAGGGAAAGTGTTAAAATACTTATGTGCCTTAGATTTATCACCAGGCAAGTAAAGTTATTCAATAATCTACCTCTAGGTAACACAGCATATAATTTTTTTTTCAAATTTACTGAAATTGTCATCACTCTAAACTCCAAGAACAAAAGAAAGAAAGTTGCCAATAAATTTTAAATTTCCCACATAGTTACTTTGGAGAACATGAAATTATAAGAGGAACTAAATTCAAATTCCAGGCTGCTTTCTGAAAGACGAGATAACCTCCTGATAGTCTATAAAGTCTGTGAAACATCTGTTTTGATAACATATGTACTTAAAATTCCACACATGTCAGTTTCAAGTTACTACAAAATATAAGGCGGCACCAGCTGCAAGGATAAGAAGGAGAAGCTGTTAGCAAAGTGTCGGGCAATGTTAAAGATTTTAATGGGACCCAAGTCTCTTTGCTATTTGCATATCATGATCCTAGAAAACAGACCGAACAGAAACTCAGTGCTACCCCTTCTGCACATGAGAATATTCCACCATGACCTTGGTATATTTTCCCTTACTACTTTATACTGCAGTGTGTTTACCTCTGGTAACTTTAACCAAAATGCCCTCTCCTCATTATTTCTGCCCCTCCAAATCCTAACCATCTGCAAAGACCAGTTCAACACCCTCACTTTCCACGAAGGTTGCTTCATCTCTCTAGCCCACAAATTCCTGCTTCCCTCTGCACCTACAGCAAATAATAAAGGACCACACAACTGCCCCTTAATCGTTCTCACTCTGTTTCTGACATACTGATCTCATCTCACGCGTGGAGATTTGCTCCCCTTTCATGACTTTTACTGAGAGTGCAAAGCTCCTAAAATTGTATCTTTAGCCGAGACTTTTCCCCTGAATTCATATTCATATTCCCAACCTCCTACCCCATAACTCCATTTGGAAGCCTAACAGGCATCTCAAATTGAAGGTGTCCAGACCTGATCTGATACTCTTCCCAATCCACTTCTCTTCAGCCCTTACATCTCAGTAGATGACAGCCCCACCCTTCCAGTCATTGGCCCCAACCTTGGAAGCACCTCTAATGCTGCTTTCTCACTCATGCCCCACATCCTTACCCTTCAGGAAATCCTGTCTCCTCTACTCTTTCCAAAGAGACAAAGAATGCCCTCTTCACCGCCTCTGCAACCACCCGGATCTAAGCCAACATCATCTGGATTATTCAACAGCCTTGTACTTAGTCTTCCTCCTTCCAACCTTGCCCTCCCATTTATTCTCACAGTAGCCAGTGATCTTTTAAATCATTTATTGGGCCATTCCTCAATGCAAAATCTTCCAACAGCTTGCCAACAAGGAAGGAAGGAAGGAAGGAAGGAAGGAAGGAAGGAAGGAAGGAAGGAAGGAAGGAAGGAAGGAAGAGAGGGAGGGAGGGACCAAAGCAGTGTGGTGAGCTCCAAGGCCCTGCATGATGGACAGCTCCCCTTACATCTGTGACCTTTGACTGTTCCCCCCTGGATTACTCTACTCCCACCACTGGCCTCCTTGGAGAGCAAGCCAGGCATGATGTCACCTCAGCACCTTTGCATTTCTGTCTGGAAGGTTCTTCCCACAGAGGTGCCCAGGGCCCTCTCCCTTACCTGGTCCAGGTACTCAGTTTCTCCATAGCACTTACCACCAACTAACATACTGCACATTTTCTTATTCATCTCCTTACTTTATGCTCCTATCCCTCTAGAATGTGAGCTCTATGAGGACAGAGATTTTTGTGGGCTTCCTTTACTGCTTTATCCCTAGAGACTTCTGCCTGTTTCATTTACTGTTATATCAATATTTCTACCTAGAACTGTGATTGGCACGAGTTGGCCCTCAGATACTTAAAGAGAGAGAGAAGCCAATCCCAAGTTTCATGAGAGCAGTTGCCGTGTCTTACACTCCCTTTTATGTCTCCATGTAGGGCCCAGAAAAAAAGTATTTGTTGCCTGACTGTTGCTATGTTTGCATTGGCAAATATAAAATATTAGATCATTCAAATTCTTGGATGCGTTAAACATAGGCAGTGTTGATGTGATATTAAAAGATGTAGCTATTTTTAAAAGATTTTAAGACTATTTAAACTTAAGCTCATAATCTCTGTTCAAGTATGAACAATTCGCAAAATCACCAATAAGAGAAAGTTTCTCAAGTGCTGCCAAAAAAATGACACAAATACCTAATCAAAAAAAGATAGGAAAGGAAACTGTCATTTTGGGGCAAAATTATAGCAAATAAAATAAATTTCAATGCTAAGCACAAAAAAAGTAATTTGAATTCTTTTGCCATTAGGTGGGTTATTAAAATGAACAAGTGCTTTTACAAATCAGTTCCATTTTGCCAAGTGATGATGTTGGTGATGACTTAGTCAAACTGTTAGGGAATTTGGAAATAGGGAAAAGTCAGTAGAGAGACAAGGAACCTTTCCTTTCCCGTGTCATAAAAAAGAATGGTATGTGTCTGCTCAACATTTGTATGTTGAAACCCTAAACCCCAATGTAATGGTATTTGGAGATGGCGCCTTTGGGAGTTTATGAGGTCATGAGGGTGGGGCCCTCATGAATAGGATTAGTGCTCTTATAAGAGACATTAAAGAAGTTTTGCTTCTTCTCTCTCTCTCTGTCACTTAAGAATGCAGCAAGAAGACAGCCATCGCCAAACCAGGAAGAAGACTCTCACCAGACAAGAGATCTGCCAGTGCCTTGATCTCTGACTTCTCAGCCTCCAGAACTGTGAGAAAAACAACTAGTCTTCAACAGAGACTTATTTAACTAGTTCAATAAGTCTGAGAAAGAGCTGGAAAGCCTCAATCTTTCTACACATCCAGAGCATCACCTATAAAACATCGACAATTAAGTACAGACCAATTGCAAACTAGATTTCTTTTTCACATAATAGGACTTGAAGGTTATGTAGAAGGCTTTATGGAAATCCTCCATCCATAAAATGATAGAGCATTCCAGAGGGGAAATGCTGTAACACGCCAAAACAAACCCTACCAAGTGGTTTTATGGCACTTATGTTCAGTCTCATAAAGAGCAACTCAGTCCTACGTGAGAGGACTCAGGTCTCTCCCAAGTTCACCGAGCTGCTGCAGTACAGAACCAACTGCATGGAAATATCTTGTCTGCTTTGTAAAATCTGTACAAGAACATCTATGTAGAATTTTTAAAATTTTATCTGTGCATTTTTAAAAATAGAAAAATTAACATTAAATACAAATTAGCATCAAGCTTGTAAGTCACAAGAAAAATTACTATTAATTGTTTTTAAAAAAAAATAGTGTTAGATGCCAGGTAATGGCTATATTACTGGCATGAAAGTGGTGACAATTATAATAAGCACTGCTCATTAACTAATCTGTTCATTTATTCAGCAAACATTGATCTAGTAGGGAGAGTCTGCTCGTCAAATATCTACTGAGCATCTCCTCTTACCAGTACTTGCTATCGGTGATGAACTAAGACACCCTTTATGTGTCTAAGGGAATAGAAAAGGTGGCCTCTAAAAATGGGAGCATAGAATTCAAAAACTGGTGCACACTGCACTTTGGAAGCCTCTCCAAGACAACTCAAGGAGGCTAAGGAATGAGACCTCAGAATCGAGTCGATATTATAATACATCTCTTATCTCTTTGGAAAAACATAGTTATCAATTGTTCACCAAATTTCAAAATGCAATTTGGAGTTTAAAAAATATGTAATTAAACATACATAACTAATTCCAATTTTTTTAAACAAGACAAGGAAAACTAAATAGGAATATTTTCATCAGAGTATAAGCTTGAATTCAAATAACAGAAAATTTGACAAATATTCTTAAAAATTTTAAATAAGGGTGGAGGACAGACAATGAATCCAAACTCATAGACCACTGTAAGATTTCTGCTGTAGATTACCTGTAGATTACCTGTAGAGATTCAGATTACTCTAATTTCAGAGAATTCATAAAGTAAAATTATTTCTATATGAGAAACAGCCCATGTGAATGCTTTTCCTCTCTCTCTTTCTCTCTTTATTTATTTATTTAGAGACAGGTCTTGCTATCTTGCCCAGGCTGGAGTGCAGTGGCTATTCACAGGCATAACTGTAGCCTGCTACAGCCCCAAACTCCTGGACTCAAATGATGCTTCTGCCTCAGCCTTTGAGTAGCTGGGACTACAGGAGCATGAGCCACACCTAGCTTTTTGTCTTTTTGACCCAAAAGATTACAGATGACCACTCTGTATTCCCCAACTCAACTATTTCTGTAGGAGGAGGTCCAACCCAGACTCAGCCATGCTATGCCCTGGACATCTATACTTGCCTCTAGTCCCCCACAACCTCCCCACAAAACACCTCAGCTTTCACCAAATCCTCTTCAAGACAAGGATGAATATGGAAGAAACCAAATAGAAAACCCAAGACTGGTGTTGGTGAGGCAAGGGGCAATAAACATCTGTAAGCCTAAAAATGAGGGGAAGAATAGCGCACATTTTGTATATATTCAGTATTCATCCTTTCATCTTTATGTTACAGCTCTATGATTAATTGCACTGCTTTGTTCAGAAATGGCTTTGTCAGAATAAAATCTTGGTCTTTTATAAATTGTTCTTTTCTGAAATATTATCCCCTCTATTAATATAAATGTTTCAATATTTCTGTTAGGGTATTTGGGGTGTGTGTGCAGCACTTGGGGAATTCATTATTTATGTGTTGACTGCCTGTGACTTAATGTAGTCTAAAATATAAAAATAAAGGGAAAAATGCATAGCTTGCAGGTTTGCACTATGTCAACGTGCACCTCTCTTAAAGTAGATGCAGGGATTTTTCTAACAGAGTACATTTTTGATCAAATTATTTATATACAGCACAAAAACTCTTCTAGGTAAGAGGCCAGGAGGCTGGCTAGGCAAGAAACAGGAAGGGAGACAAACTATCTAATTGTAGATTCCCAGAATTTAAAACCCAGAAGGATCTCAGACATCAGCTTGCTCAGTATTTTGTGTTGCAGAAAACACTGACCCTGAAGATAAGCCCTCAAAATGAGTATCATTGTCAAGTAGGCTGCCAAGCCTACTTGGGACTCATTGAATATTATACTTCCTTTCATATATTTAGAATGAACATTCAGGTACTAAAAGCTCTGAAAAGTGCTGCAATTCAAAATACAAAAATATTTTTTAACCCACTGTTTCTCAAACATACTTGTATTTGACCATGCTACACTTTTTTTTTTTTTTTCCTTGCACCATCCCACAGAGCCACTGTTTCTCCTTGCAGATCCTGCTCTGGAACTGCTATTCATATACAGTCATTTTAGGGAAACTGAGGTTCAAAGGAGTTAACTGGCTTGGCCAAAATCCTATATCTAATTGGTGGCTGATAATTCAGCAAATAGCATGATGAGAGTTTACATAAAAGTGGGAAATAAGCAAAGATCTCAACATCTTTCCTTTCCATCCACACCTTACCAGGAAAAGGTTACCTTCTCTGTGTTCCTGTCTCAGTCCCTTGCTTGGACTCATTGTCTCTCAACTTTTACTTGCCTACTTGATCAATATGTTACCCAGCTTAGATTCATTCATTAATGAGCATGTCCTTCCCCTTGGGGAAGCCTTTTAAACAGTGATCTTCTAGACTCAAGAGTTGAATCAATGACTTACCAAGGGAGTGGGTTTAGTGGAAGTAGTGGCAGGATCGTGGGAGATAATTTAACAGGAATGGATCTCTGTGGTTCTCCTCAAATGTATTTCTGTTTATTTTAGGGATTCCCCTGGACAGGAATCAAATAGGTTCAGAAAGTTTTCTTAAATTGATTATAAAGTAGATGGTACTTTTCTTATTGTAAGTCCCTTAGCTCCTTCTTCTCTGCCCTCCTTTCCTTTCCATTTTCTATTTCAATCTTATTGAGTCCACTGCTTCTCCTGGAAAGGCTGAAACCTACAGGTCAGAACCGCCAAGAAGCTGTAGGAAATGAGTTTACCCACTTGCCTGCAACATCTTATGGATGCTATAGCACTCTACGTTTCTTGAATTTGCATGACCTGGCTGAAAATTGTCCCACCTAGCAAAGTTAACTCCTTAATAGTTCCCAACTGAGAAGAAAATACCATTGCAGACATTTTAAAAATGCTTATTCCAGGCTATGAAATGTATTGCCCTTCAATTAGAAAGTTGAGCCTCCGAATAGCTTTGGTGGGAAAAACTTTTCACACCATGTTGACTTTCACTTGCCTGGTTTGCCTATACGAAAGAATAACATTGGCAACAGGAGTTGAACACCGAGTTGTTTCTCAGAATTGGGTGGAGTTGATGCTGATCCAGCCATATCTCACCTGGTACTCTTTTTTTTTTTTTTTTAATTTCAGCTTATTATAGGGGTACAAAAGTTCAGGTTACATACGTAGTCCATGTACCGCCCATCCCCCCGAGTCAAAGCCCCAAGTGTGTCCATTCCCCAGACAGTGCACACTGCACTCATCATGTAGGTATACCCCCATCCCCTCCCCCAACCCATATCCCCCCCGAGTCAGCACCTTCAAGCATAACCATTCCCCAGACGGTGCGCAATGCACTCATCATGTAGGCATACATCCATCCCCTCCCCCCACCCCCCACCTCAGTCTGATATCACCTGGTACTCTTAAAACAACATTTTAAATTAGTTGGCTATGATTCCAATCTATGGCAATGAACAGGAAGAAGAACCTTGGCCATTAGAGATTAAACAGATCTACCCTTTATTTCTCTGTTTAAAAGCAGCAGCCCTAATTATGAGCATTACTCCCATCTATGAACAGGGGGCCATATGGGAGACAGTTCATGAAAGAGTATTTCAGTGATATAGAAGGACAGCATACATCTTTACCAATATAGAGCAAGTTTGCTATCTTGTCCTCTATTTTACTCTATTCGGAAGAGAACCAAACACACTCAATAAAATGCTATATGCATAACTAGGTAGCCACCACGTGACCTAGAGAAAAAGAAATTACACATGAATAATTAAATCTTGGTGATGGAAAGAGGAATTATTTTCTTCCTTGAATTTTTCTGATTTTTTAAAATAAAATGACCTACGCATGGTTTAAAAGCACACTACATCTTAGTATGAAAGGGTGATGCAGCCAGAATTTTATTTTCACCTGTGAAGATGTCATACCTAACTTTCCAAAGTCCTAGGTCATAAGCAACTCAATGGCTTAGAGTCTGTTTTGTGAAGACCCTCCATACCTAGAAGGTAGTCCTAGGGCACAAAGGCAGGCTCTAAGGAGAATCTTCACAGCTTGTGGTATTTGTTTGCTTTTCCTGGACATCAGAGACCAAAATTAGATGGCAGTTGTCATTGGATACAAAATCCATCTGCTATGGTTGGACTGTGTCCCCTCAAAAATTCAGGTGTTGCCAATGTACTATTTACAGGTGGGGCCTTCAAGAGGTAATTAGGCCATAAGGGCTTCTCCATCCTCAGCGGGATTAAGGCCCTCATAAAAGAAGATTCAAATGACATTAACTCATTAATTTTTCCTCCTTCAACCATGCGTGGACAGAGCAACAAGGTGTCATCTTAGAAGCAGAGAGACCTGGCCCTCACCAGCCCGCACTTTGCTCTTGGACTTTCCAGCCTCCAGAAATGTGAGAAAATTGTTTTCTTTATAAATTTCCCAGCCTCGGGTATTTTGTCATAACAGCGCAAATGAACTAGGACACAGTCTTTTCGGATTTCCCCCCGATCGATACAGCTTTTCTCTGTGACAGCTGTCATGCTATTCAACATATGTACTGAGGGCTTACTCTGGGCAAGACTGTATGCCCATGCCGGCATCCATGAGAAATGAGAAATTAGGCAAATAATAAGCTAGAAAGAATCTGTCAGTACAAAATACAGGCATAAGTAAGAGAGCAAAACTTACAGTGATGAGGGACCAGGAGAAAGGGCTTCTGTGGGCAGGCTGCATTGAACTAGACCTTGAAGGATAAAAGGATTGCCAATTGGGGCACAAGGGATGGATGGATACTCCTGACCAAGGACACACCTGACCGAGAACAAGTCAGAACTGAGGCAAAAGATTCTGTGAATTCACTCAGCTGTGTGATTGGGAATCTGAATTAAAAGAATTCAACAAAAGAAAATTCTTTTATGAAGTCATACATAAAAGAAAAACCATGTACTTCTAATACCATTCCTTTGCTCTTCCATGAAAAGCTACTACATAAACGCAGAATATTACTTCTATTAAATTCAGTATTTTTAAATGGTAACATTTTTAGAACACCTGAAAGTGAATTTTTTTTCCTCTCCAAGATTGAAACTTTCTAAGAAATTAAACATATTCCACACTGATAGTCAAGGCAAAAAAGAGTGAAGATCTATATGGCAGGAAAAGAACAAATTCTGGGGGGACATGCTACATCTCTTAAATTATTTATCATAGATCTCATGTCCTTAGAAGCCAAGAATTCTTGTATGTTTAATTATTTTAGTCTATATACCAAAATTATGCCCCACTTTCAGTTAATCAAAACTATTTTATTAGATCAGCATTAATGGGTAGTTTTAAATGTCAAAAAATATATGTTGGTTCCTACTCATCTGGGAATTTAATTAGTGTAGCTTCTTGATTTTATAGTTGAAGCAAATGATGCCCAGACAGTGGGTGAATAACTGGCTAAAGGTCAGCCAGGTAGTTAATGGTAGCCAGTTGAACTGGAGAAAACTAAATAACTTGCCCAAGGTCACCCAGGTAACCACTGGTGGGGCAGAATTGCAATAGAAGAGAGTCCAGATCCCCCAACTTTCATTCTACACTGCCTCTCTGCCAATGGGAAATTAACATAACCTCTAACCAGCAGGTAGAGTCCTGTGGAAGAAAAGCTAAGCAGGTAAAAAGTGGAGGGTAAAACATGCTATTACTGTAAGTGCAAGTAAGTATATGCATTATCTAAATTGCTTTAATGGCATAAAGGAACTAGTATTTCTAGATGTCTTGATGGAAACATAAGTAATGTGTACATCTGCTAATTTATTATACTGTTTGGTACTGAAAAAAAGAAAAAAGTTTAAAATAGCATAATCTTTATTTCTCCCTTATTGCTCCTTTTAGGGAATAAAAATATTAAGAAATACATTTTTGAAAATGTTCACCCAAAATCCTACCACTAAAACACATTAACTGCATGGTTATTTAATTATGGAGAATGCTTAAAGATACTTGTTTTCATAGTTCAAGTAGCAATCATGATTTAAAAAAGAAACCAGGGATAGTAGGATAAAGCTGGGCTTAAGAATTCTCACATCTATGGCTGCTGAAAGGTCTACCAAAAGAGGAAGACTTTTACACTCAATACTTTCATTTTGCCTAACAACCCATTATGTGGTTATTATTCATGCATACACCTAAACTTTTTTGAAACTCTTTTTAATTTTACTCTGTATCCTCTTGGCAAAAAAGAGTAGGGATGAGCAGGTGGGAATGCAGGACAGGAGAGGGGGACCACATCATCTTTGAGCTTACTACTTTCTGTCTAAAATCCCTGTTTTCAGATAACAACTGATCTGTTCTAGTTTTTTATTTTCATGAAAAATAACCCAAATTCACTCTATCTTTAACTTCATGCATGAGAATTTGGCTTCAAGCATCTGTCTAGCTGTTCTACTCTAGCAACCTGATAAGGGTAAAAATGTCAATCTGATAAGGGTAGAAATGTCATGGTAACTAGTTACAACTATGACTCCTGATTGGTAGACTGGGAGAAAACTAAAATTACCTGATGGGGACATCATGCTTAGGGCTTCTCTGGGAGCCATGGTTCTGTTAACTGGACACATCCCTTATGGCTGCGGTTCCCAACCCCCAGGGCCATGGCCCGGTACCAGTCCGTGGCCTGTTAGGAACCTAGGAACTGGGGCACATCACAGCCTGAGCTCCGCCTCCCCACTCGCTCCCCTGTTCCTTCCCCTGCCTACCTGGAAAAATTGTCTTTCATGAAACTTAGAAACAGGACGGCACAGCAGGAGGTGAGCAGCAGGCTGTATTTACAGCTGTTCTCCATGGCTCACAGCTCTGCCAACACCCCACCCAACCCCCACACACTGTCAGTGGAAAAACTGTCTTCTATGAAACCAGTTCCTGGTGCCAAAAAGGTTGGGGAGTACTGCATTATGGGACCCTGGAAGCCTTGTCTATGAAATTGTTACAAGAGATATTGGCTCCTGGAGGCATAAGGCTTCTAAGCCAGAATGGCTTCTGCACCTGTCCAATATGGATTTCACCTCCTCACACCTGAGCTGTGTTACATGGACCATTTCAAGTGTTTCCTCAAGCAGGAATTCCTATGGGTTGGCCTCTGGTAGCCTTGGAGTCAGATTTGTTGAAGAAGACCCTCTAGTAGGCAGTAGCTTTCATAATGTATGGACAAGTGTCCTATCCCTTGAGCCTTTATCTTTACATGCCAGAGTTCTTATCTTTATATCCTGTCATCAGATAGCTACTTCCCCAGATTCCTCACTCACAATCCTGGGCACTAAGTTGATCATTTAAGCATTCTTATCTGATTCCTCCAAATCTGTCTTTCTTGAGAAATGAAAATCAGAGTTGCACGCTGTAACATATACAACAGATTTTATATAAGAATATGACAAAATGTTTTGTTCTGCTAAGATTCTTTCTGACAATACCAGGTATATTACTGAATGTTTTGACCATAGCACCTTATTAAGCTGATGTTGGAGAACGATATACAATGACTCCTAGATCCCTTTTGGGAATCAGGTGTTAATATTTCTCTTAGTCCATTTCAGGCTGCTATAACAAAATACCTTAGACTGGGTAATTTATAAACAACAGAAATTTATTGCTCACACTTCTGGAGACTGGGAAGTCCAAGATGAAGGTGCCAGCAGATTTGGTATCAGGTAAGGGCTCATTCTCTGCCTCATAGATGGCACCTAGCTGTTGTGTCCTCACATGGCAGCAGGGACAATGCAGGTCCCTTCAACCTGTTTCATGAGGGCACTAATCCCACTCATGAGGACTCTGCCCAAAAGACTCGCCACTTAAAACTATCACATTGGGTATTAGCTTCTAACATATAAATTGTGGGGTGATACCAATATTCAGACCATACCAATATTCACTTGTTAATATTTAATAGTTTGGGGAATAACGGCTCCCATGCAAAGATTCCAGCTTCCTAAGATGGGCAGGAGCTAATTGGGATCATACACACTGGTATCTGCAGTGGGGTAAAAGGTGTTGAACCCAAGCCAAGGCCTGAGAGAGAGGTAAAATCCAGAGCAAACGAAAGAAACAAAACACCAGTTCCAAAACACAGAAACAAATAAGAGATGGATACAAGTGGCAGGAGCTGGATCAAAAGTCGAGAATAAGCCAGAGGATCCTAAATGACCAACACAAAACACTTTTGTGACCCAGGGGTCATCCGATACAGGGACGATCAGGATGACTTACAGACACACAAATTAAGAGTGGGGTGAATCACGTGACCTCAGAGGATAAAATGGGCCCTAAGAACTCTTCTTATTTCAAATTTTTATGAACCTATAAGAGCTCTCAGTCCTTTCATTTAATTCAAAACATTCAATGGTATTTACTGGGAGACACCTCTGTGCCAGGCACCAAAGGAAGCATTGTGTAGTCAGAAAGGAAAGAAACAGACTTGGTCCCTGTCCTCTCGGGGTTTACAGCCTAGAAAGAAATCAACAATGCTTCCATAGCTTGGGTCTTCATATCCTAACAGTTATGGCAAAAATGAAATCTCTTTAGATTTCCCAGTTCTATCTAAGAAAGCACAGGTGTTCATCTTCAGCTGCACTTTTTCCCAATACCAAATGCAAAAATATTATCCCAACATGCTGCCCTTTTTATACAGGCGATTCAGGGAGAAAAACAGGCAAAATCTTCAACTACAGATTTTCAGAAAACATGGAAATGATCATCAAATGAGCTTTTCTTTAAAGTAAGACTACATGAAATCTGAGGTTATAATACTCAACTTATTTTTATAACATTTTTTTCTTATAAGAGCAATACATGTTTATTTTAGAAAATTTGGAGGATATTGAAGTAAAAGATGATAAAATCACTTGCAATTCCATAATACTCAGAGATAGTCACTGTTAATATTAATATTTCAATGTATTTCTTTCCATATAGATGAACAGATAGAAAGGATTTATATAAACTTACTGAACTACACATTTTTTAAAAAAAAATAGCATCACACTGATAAAGAGTTTTTTATCCTACTCTTTTCTTAACATTGACTTTAACTTGGTGGACACAATTTTTTTTTAGAGAGCTGAGAGAACATTAGCCAGCTATGTTGTCTGCTGATGGGAATAGAATTTAAAACCATCTCCTATAAATGTGCTTGGGATTGCTTTTCCCAAGTACACTTATCTTCAATCTTCCATTTTGACTTTAATCTTCTATTATTTTTCTTCCCATTTACGTTGTCTTCTAAGTTATTTTTATAGTTCAACTTTAGCAGCTGGGTTTTCACTTACCCAAAAGAACTGCATATCATCTGTAAACATTTATATTTAATAGAAGTGTAAAATAAGACCAGCCCCAAAGCACTTTCTGGAAGAGCCTACCTGTCCACTCAAAGAAGTACCTATTGATCTCCGCTTTTTGTTCCTCACTTCTTGGCCAGCTTCCCATTCAGAACAAAAGGTCATGAATGGAGAGGGAACTGGGATTTGAAACCTGGTTAGCCTTTTGGAATGATTAAAATATGACATATTATGCAACTCTTTAGCAACAATTACACAGTCATGCAGCCCTTAATGATGAGGATCTGCTCTGCGAAATGCATTGTTAGGTGATTTTGTCATTGTGTGAACATCACAGAGTGTACTTACACAAACCTACATGATACAGCCTACTCACAGCTATATGCCTATTGCTCCTAAGGCTAAAAATCTGTGCAGCATGTTACTGCACTGAATACTATGGGCAATTGTAACACAGTAGTATTTGTGTATCTAAATACATCTAAACATAGAAAAGTTACAGTAAAAATTCAATATGAGAGATAAAAAAAAAAAAAAAGGTACACTGGTATAGGGCACTTACCATGAATGCAGCTTGCAGGACTGAAAGTTGCTCTGGGTGAGTCAGTGAGTGAGTGGTGAGTGAATGTGAAGGCCTAGGACATTACTGTCCACTACTGTAGACTTTATGCACACTGTATAGTTAGGCTACACTAAATTTATTTTAAAATTTTTTTCTTTCTTCAATAGTAAATTAACTTTAGCTTTTAATAACATTTTTTACTTTACAAACTTTCAAATTGTTTAAATTTTTTTTACTCTTTTGTAGTAATATTTAGCTTGAAACACACTATACAACTGTACAAAAATATTTTCTTTCTTTATATCTTTATTCGATAAGATTTTTTCTATTTTTTAAAATTTTAATTTTTTTTTTTTTACTTTTTAAACTTTTTTATTAAAAACAAAGACACAAACACACACATCAGCCTAGGCCTACACAGGGTCAGGATCATCAATATCACTGTCTTCCACCTCCACATCTTTCCACTGGAAGGTCTTCAGGGCCAATGACACCCACGGAGTGGTCATGTCCTATGACAGCAATGACTTCTTCTGGAAAACCTTCTGAAGGACCTGCCTCAGGCTGTTTTACAGTTAACTTTTTTTATATATATATAAGTAGAAGGAATATACTCTAAAATAATGATTAAAGGCATAGTATAGGAAATATATAAACCAGTAACATAACAGTTTATTATCATTATCGAGTATTATATACTGTACATAGTTGTATGTGCTCTACTTTTATAGGTCTGGCAGTGCAGCAAGCTTGCTGACACCAGCGTCACCACAAACACATAATACGTTGCACTATGACATTATGGCAGCTACAATGTCATCAGGTGATACAAATTTTTCAACTCCGTTATAATCTTATGGGACCACCATTATATATGTTGTTGATCCTTGACCCAAACGTCATTGTGTGGTGCATGACTATATTTTCCTCCTTTAACTCTAATACATTAATCCGTCTTTCTTCAAAAGAAGTCGTTATTTTCTATAATCTGTGTTTGCTTTGAATACTGATCTCCCAGTCATCCACAGAGACACAGATCTGGTTTGATGGTCCCAGAGTCCTTCCTGAACCATTTCCCCTGACTGGAGTTCCTAAGGTCACCAGCCAATGCCCACCAATGCCACAGAGAGCTGTCACTTACACACCAAGTTTCTTCAGCACACTTGGGTGAAGGCCATCTAGTCTTGGTGATTTATCTGTATCTAGTCTGCTGATTAGGTCTGGAATATCTTGAGCACTTGGCACTCCTTGATTTATTACCTCCAATGTGTGTATTGCTTGAGAAAGTGTGGGTATAGGAATATTACTCAGCAAAAACAGAAGCAAAGAATTCATTTACACTCTGTTTTATCTCTTTTTATCTCTCAGTATATATTTGGTATGATGAAAGCCAAGTGCTTCCACAATTCTCATTTCACAGTATTTAAGGGCCTTTCATTACTGTTTTGGAAATCCAAAATCCAATTGTAAGGATCTTTTTCAAATTAATTTTTGGCTACCTCATTCTAGCGTGCCTGGGTCTCTATCACCCTTCATGTGCTCAATTTAATAACCTGCCCCTTCAATTTTTCTTTTTTCATTACATGTATCTAAATAAGCATTCTTTTCTTTCCTTTACTTTTCCTCTATGTATTTAGTGTTTTAAAGAGCTGGGGTACGAGATCTTTATTTTTCTTATCACATTGGGGTAGTTCCCATAAGGTAATTCATATACTCTGCATTTTCTTATGAGTAATGTGATATTTTGTAAGTATTGCTTTTCATTTTTCCCCCTAACATATCAGCTTTGAATTTCCTTGTAGAGATTGATTATGCACTTGATGTCTTTCTTTGGAGTCCTCTCTCCCATTAGAATATTTAATTGAATTAAAATATATTTAATTCATCATTATATGTAACAATCTGTTTACATCTGGCAGGCACTTGGTGAATATTTCCTGAAACAATGTATGATACCAACAGCCGACAATAATGGTGCATTTACTAAGTGCCATGTCCCATGCTAAGCACTTTACATTCATCATGTCACTAGGTGTCAGGTGATAGACAGTAAATTTCACAGGCAAGGAGTTTGTCCATGTATCCCTAGCATCTATAGCACAACTGATACATACTAGGCATACTAAACATTTGCTGCATGAATAAACTGAAAAACTGCATATGGTAGGTACACTCTTCATGCTTTACACATAAGGAAACTGAAGCACAGAGAGGTTCAATCATTTTCTGAAATCTCACAATTAGTTTAGACAGGATTCGAACCCCAAACTAATGTCCTTAACTAAGTCTTATCACTAGTAAACTCAACACCTACCCACATTAATGCAAACAAAATTAATCCCATTCATCTTAATAAAAATTATGCAATGTCACAATACTGTAAGCAATAATCTTCCAAGAAAAAATTTGCAAATGATGAGCCTCTTAAAAATAATCAGATAGGCAGATATCTGTAAGCTTCTTATTGCTAAGCTTTGCAAGTAAAAATATGATTTCTCTTTAACAATGTCTTCTGCTGCATTTGTACACTAGTTAATGAGGATTTCAGGACTTCAGATAAGTGGGTGCTTTTTTTTCCAGAGTGGTTCTGGGTTTACTTAAGTCATCTGTTTTGTCAATTCTTTTAAAAATAAGAATAGCACTAATGAAATAATCATTATGTCTTCATTGTTAATTGTCTATAGAGCTGATGAGGAGTTTCTGCTTATAAAATGAGATACATATTTCTCAAACATCTCTCCCACTACTAGTCACTTTGTTTTTCTGAAACACTCCATTAGGACATCATTCTTTAGGGTTTTGATTACTTGTATCTTTAACAACTCATTAGCAAAAATAATGTATACCTTTAAAAAGGGTAGTTCCTTAAAATCATTGTTAGCTTTCTCCTTAAATCTTTATCAATCCACACCCAAGTGGAAGCTAAGTGATATTTAGCAGAGAGCAAAGTCTTTTGGGAATGATTCATAATGGTCTTTCAATTGGGTTGAACAATAAAAAGAAGGGCAGAAATTAGAAGTAGGTACACACCAAAGATTTAGCCCAGCAAGAAGGAAGGAAGGAAGGAAGGAAGGAAAAGTGGAAGGGAGGGAGGGAAGCATTTGAAAAACACTTGACTTTGAACTCTGCTGTTCACCTTGAAAAAGTCAATCTCAGAAAGCCTCAGTTATTCCATGTGTGAAATGGGGATGATAAAAATTACTTCCTCACAGACACTTTAACAGATTTCAATGTGCCATATAAACTGTACAGTATGATACAATACATGGTATGATTTTTCTTTTTACTTGGCATCATTTGCCAAAAATCAGCCCCATTTCATGCATTAGTGCTAAACACATTCATCTTACAGAAACTGACAACAGCTTCAAAATGTAGCCCTATGAATTGTGTCTACCTTTTTTGGTCTGGAAGCATTTCTGATATTTTTAATGCAAGGAATCAATTCACAATTTTTAACAAGCTTCGCATGCCTACAAGCTCAGAAAGCTTACTGTGTGCTCTCAGGACTAGAGTTCTGTAAACCTCTGTTTAAACAATGAAGCCTCTCTTAAGTCCTGTTTCAACCTGGTGCTGTTGGTGGAGGTGAAAACTAAAATTGAAAACAGATAGATGTTTTACATTTCAATGGGTTTAACATAAATGTGCATTAAGCCATTTCATGGACCGTTGCACAAATATCTTTTGCAAACTTGGTACACGTGAGCACATATACAGTAACCATTAATGTCTTCTAGAGAAATAAGGTGCAGGTCCAAAATTTTAAACAGCTAGCTCGAGTTCCTCTTACTCGAAAGAAAATGTAATGGCTTTAAAGGAATTGCTCTAATAATATCATGGCATCTGCAATGGCTGGCCAGAGCAGAGCAGAACAGAGTGTATGTCACTGCAAGTCAATTTAACAAGAAATAAGCTTCTCCCTGGAGAATCTAAACTCCCTTGCCTCCCACAAAGAAAATTGAATTTTGGAGGTCACACCTTGGGTAGGTTACCAGAGGGAGAAGCTTAACATTCTTCATATGCTCTGGGAGGTCCATGGTGTTCTACCAACAAGTCGCTACCAAAGACCCTCTTCCACCTTCCCCAACCCCGCCCCCACCCCATTATAACAAGTCTTTGGAGTCCTCTAGGAAACGGCATGTGATTGTGACACTAAAGATACCAGCGACCACGCCGGATGCAACCATGTTCAGACATCAAGTTCTGAACCGTGAAGAGTAGGATCGATACTAGGGGGGACGAGGAAGGCAGAGGTGGTGAGGCTGTGGTGGGGGTCAGAGCGAGTCATACATACAGAGAGCTTTAGGTTGAAATTGACTGCTTAGCCAAATGGGAATCAACCGAACTGCTGTCACCAAAGAGAAAAACCGGTCGCCAAGTCAAGCCAAGGCGAAGTCCGGACTCCACTCTGGGGGTCGTCGGGGTGGGTGGTCGAAGGGCCTAGCGCGGTCTCGCAGAGGCGGGGAGGTGCCCCAGCGCATAGCTACTCCCGCAGCGGCTCCGGGTGGGCGCAGCCGGGCCACCGCCCCCGCCCCCCGCCCCGTAGCAACATGTGGGGTGTTGCCACTTCGCCACCTGGGAACTCCCTCCGGCTGGAGTTCCTAGTGGACGCACGCTCGGCCCTGGGAAGGTGCTGAATTACTCCTGGAGAAGAATCCTCCAGCCTTGAACTTGGCAGCTCCTGACATTTCCATCCCACCCTCCGCGCTCCAGCACCACACACACGCACACACACGCCCCTCTGGACCTGCCCAGGCTGCGCGCAGTGCTCTCTGCCCTCTCCGGAGCAAAACACCAGAGCAGGGTGCAGAGGCCGGGACCCACCTCTGCTGGCCCCAGGGGACAGTCCTAGCACGGGGTAGTTCCAGCGCCTCTGCCCACTCCCTGGCTTGGCCCAGGCCCCGCAGTAGCCGGGGCCGCTGGCACCAACCCCATCTTCTTTTGTGCTCTCCCGGGAAGCCCGCCTCTACTCACCCGGGCTGCGCGCGGATTCCGGCCGCCAGCGGCAGCCCGCTGCCCCATCCCACGAACACTGCGGCGCCCCCAGAGTGTGCAATGCGGAGCCCCGCCAGCGCGCGGCCGGAGCCCAGGAGCGCAGGGAGGGAGCGAGGAGGAGGGAGGGAGGGAGCGCGGCGGGAGGGGCGGGGGGCGGCGGGGGGCGCGCGCGCCACTCCCACTCGCGCCGGGCACTCGCCGCCGCCCGCAGCCGCCGCCGGCCAGCCCGGCCTCGAGGGCCGCGGCACCAATCACCGCGCGCGGGGGGAGCCGAGCCCTCCTCGGGGCGCGCTCATTGGCCCGGCGCGCGCGACCCAACTCCGGGAGAATCGGTCTGAGCGCCAAGTCTGCAAACTCCGGCCCGCGGGAGCCGACCGGCCCGCGCAGGTGGGGCGCCCCGGCGCCGCGCTCCCGCCCGCAGGGTGAGCGGAACGGGAGGCGGATTTGGGACCTGAGGGCGAAGCCTGTTCCCAGTGAGCGTTCAAAGCGAGCAGTGTTTGCTCAGGCTGGACCGATTCCTTCCTGTGCGCGACCCCCGGCGCCTCTCCCTCGCCGCCGGCCTCGCCGCGCCTAGCAGCTGCGAGCCGGGAAGCCTGGCAGTGGAAAACCGCCCGGGCCACATCTCACTCCCCGCCGGCCTGAGAGCTGGCGCTGAAGAGCAAGTCGAGCTCCGAACTCGGGGCGTACAGAGGCCACCTGACGTTTGCAATGGAAGACCCCGACTGCCGGGCGGAGGATGGAGGGGGTCGGTGGGGGTGGAGAGCGAGACAGGCAGGTCTAGGAACTGGGAGTCCAGTTACGGGTTTTGGTGGAAGAGCCCAGGGCATAAATCTCCCACACTCCGCCAAACCCTTTCCTCAAGTAAAGCCCCCGCAGCCCTCCCAGGAGGTATTGGTTTTTCTCCTCTTTGTTGTAACCCGTGTTTGACTCCTCTGCACTTTTCAGTCCAGAGCCTTGGCGTGGAAGTGGAGCACGACCCCACTGTGCTCCCCTCGGAGCAGCGGCGGGGTGAGCAGGGAAGGCCCCGGGCAGGTCCGAGGAAGGACTCCGCGGTACGTGGGCCGCTCGTACCCGCCGCCACTGCTCCTTTCCGCCCTGCGCCTGGCCGGCGGGGCTACCTCCACGGGAGCTGCCCGCCTCCGGGCTACATGTGTCGCCGCTGAGGCCACACCCCCTTCTCCTTGGACTTTCTGTTCCTGGAGCTTATTTTCAGGCCTCCCCTGAATCTCCCTGTCTCTGCTCTTCCCCATAATCTATCCTTCTCAAAGTAAAAACATCTTTATTCTTTTTTTTTTTTTCTTTTTATTATAACTTCCCTCCCCAGTCCCTCTATTTGGAAGGGCCTAGGATAATGTATTTTTGATCGACAGCTCCTGGGCCTCAGGAAGGTTTACTCTTTGTTTATGTGCACAGGCTTACTCAAGCTCAGAGTTCGAGGGGGCAAAAAATAATCAGCGCCCCTCAAGGGGGAAATCGCTGCTGTTCAGTCTTCCTGCGGGGCACAGCACGCTGAATGGACTGAATATGAATTAGTCAAAGGGAACCTGGAAGTGTCCCTCGAGGTCTGGGCAGGTTACCTCTGCCGGTTAGCATGTGCTAATGAGGGCATGTCCCGGCTGTCTTCGTTGACACTCATTTAGTTTCCAGAGGAGAAATTCCTTCTTCGGCAGTTTCCTTCCATGTACCTATTCACTCGATTAAAAAAAAAAAAAATCGGTGCATACTTTAGTCAAAACTTAATATTTGGGTTCAAAATGAAGTTCAACATATGAATGCAGTTTATGACAGTTCCTGGTGGAGAGAGAATCCTTAGGATCTCTTTTTAAAAATCAATCTTAAAAGAAGGGTAGAAGGATATGTATATGAAATGTCTGCAGTGGCTATGTCTGCATATTGTGATAATGGATAATTTTTTGTTCTTTGTACTTTACTGGATTTTCTAAAAAACATGTAATATTAATCAGAAAAAAAAACTTTAAAAAATTATGTTCACACCAACATACAATAACCCCCAGAAGAGCTAAAGTGTTAAATTCTCCTTCTACTTTACCCTCCCCTCTGATCAATCACCAAGTCCCGTAATTCTGCCTACTAGAATAGCTTTCAGATCTGTCCCTCCTCACTGTCTCTGCTGCCGCTGCCCGACTCTCATCAGGCCTTATGAGCGCTTTGGCAACAGCTTTTCACCGCTAGGCTCTCCAGTCAGCCACCACGCTGCCATCTCCATTTGAGAGTCATGACCATGATCACGTCACTTACAAGCTTAAAATCCTTCAGTCCCGCGACCCACTGCTATGAAGTTCAAACCAAGACTGGTTGGCAAGTCCTTTCCTTGCCAGTCCGCCCCCAGCTTTCCACGTTGGCCTTGTCTTCTCTCAGGCATCCTTAGGCAGGATGATCCAGCCCCGCGTGCAACTTTCTGTCCATGGGCCTTCACATGCCCTCGTCTGACTTCACAGCGCTGGAATGCTGCCCTTCTCCACCTTCCCAACCCTCTCTTGCCCCGAACAGCACGTTTCTACCTCTGCTTCAAGACTCACTGCAAATGTCACCTTTTTAATGAAATCTTCAAAACTGCCGGGGGCAGAATTAGCAATTCCTCCTTTCTGTACTTCAACAGCAAGCACCTTTATTCAGTGACTGTTAATCTAGTTCATTGTGCTATATGCCAAGCACAATGATGAAAACATATGTTGTATTTATACTCCTGGAGCCCACCATGAGAGAGACAGACTTTAAATCAAGTAGTCACACAAATAATTTCAAACTGAGATAAATGTGATGAAACCACTACATGCACAAAAAGAAACATGGTTCACTGAGAATGTATGTCAATCACATTTCTTACCACATCATATTGTAATCTGTTGATTTATTTATCACAAGTTCTGTATCTCATATTCATCTGTGTACCCCCATGTAGAACACAGTGCCTGGCTCTTAGGTGCTCAGTAAAAATTTTAAAATAAAGAAATGGAGGAATAAATGAATGAGTATTTGAAACCCCATGAGGTATTTACTTCATGTGTTTACATGCTACTATGATACAAAATCTAAAAGACTTTAGTTTTTTTGGTTTAAAAATTATCATTAGATCCTTGTCTCATCTTTCTGAACCCTAACTTGGTTCTTTCTGCACAAATTATCTAATATTTAATCTCTTCCCATTTAGGTTCATATTTAGGAGATATAGCTAATGTATTATTTATAGATAATCTATTGTTGCTTGGAGGAATTTATTCTTTTTGTGTTTTGCAAATTTTAATTTTAGCATATAAAAACCCAAGGCTGAAAATTTTAGTATACAAAGCTAAAAGCACAATCCATAAGAAAAAATAAATAAAATAGACTCTCTAAAAATTAAAACATTTGCTCTTCAAATAACACTGTTACGAGAATGAAAAGACAAGCAAGGACTAGGAGAAAATATTAACAAATCATATATCTAATACAGGACTTGTAGCTATTATATACATAGAACTCTCAAAACTTAACAAACAATAAGAAAACAAATGACCAAATTGTTTAAGTGGGCAAAAGATTTGAACACTTTACCAAAGAAGATATACAGATGACAAATGGTACATGATATGATGCTCAGTATTATTAGTTATTAGTGAAATACTAATTAAAACCACAATAAGAACTACTATACACTTATTAGAATGGCTAAAAATAAAGCCTGACAATACCAAGTGCTGACGAAGATGCAGATTGACCAAAACTCTCAGATATCGCTGGTGGGGATGCAAAATCGTATGGTCACACTAAAAATAGTTTTGCAGTTTTATAAAGTTCAGTATAACCCTAACCACATAACTCAAAACCCCCACTCCTCATTTTATTTTGCTTTACTGTATTGTGTGCACTTTAAAGATACTGTGTTTTTTACTAATTGAAGGTCTATGGTAACATTTTTCCAACAACATGTGCTCACTTTGGGTCTCTTTGTCACATTTTGGTAATTCTCATGCTATTTCAAACTTTTTAATTATGATTATATCTTTTATTGTGATCTGTGATCATTCATCTTTGATATTACTGAATTAATTGTTTTGGGGCACCATGAACCCATATACAATGGCAAACTTCATCCATAAATGTTGTATGTGTTCTGACTGCTCCAACAACCAGCCATTCCCCCATCTCTCCCCTCTCCTCGGGGCCTCACTATTCCCTGAGGCACAACAATACTGAAATTAGGTCAGTTAATGACACTACAATGGCCTTAAGTACTCAAGTGAAAGGAAGAGTCACAAGTCTTTCACCTTAGGCCTGGCATGGTGGCTCATGCCTGTAATCTTAGAACTTTGGGAGGCCAAGGCGGAAGGATTGCTTGAGGCTAGGCATTTGAGACCAGCCAGAGCTAGAGTGAGACTCCGTCTCTATAAAAAATAGAAAAATTAACTGGGCATGCTAGCACCTGCCTGTAGTCCCAGCTACTGGGGAGGTGGAGGCAATAGGATTGCTGGAGCCCAGGAGTTTGCTCACACCACTGCACCGTGGCCCAGGCGACAGAGCAAGACCTTGTCTCAAAAATAAACAAACAAACAAATGAAAAACAAGTCTCTCACCTTAAGTCAAAAAGCTAGACATGATTAAGTTAGCGAAGAAGGCATGTTGAAAGCTAAGATAGGCTTAAAGCCTAAATAGGCCGAGAGTTAGGTCTCTTGTGCCAGTTAGAAAAGTTGTGAATGCAAAGGACAAATTATTGAAGGAAATTAAAAGTGCTACTCAATGATAAGAAAGCAAAACAACCTTATTGCTGATATAGAGAAAGTTTTAGTGATCTGGATAGATCAAACCAGTCACAGCATTCCTTTAAGCCAACGCCTAACCCATACAGCAGGGCAGCAGGGTCCTAACTCTCTTAAATTCTATGAAGACTGAGAGAGGTGATGAATCTTCAGAAGAAAAGTTGAAAGCTAGCAGAGAGCGATTCATGAGGTTAAAGGAAAGAAGCCATGTCCATAACATGAAAATGCAAGTTGAAGCAGCAAGTGCTGATGGAGAAGCTGCAGCTAGTTATCCAGATTTAGCTAAGATCATTGATAAAGGTGGTTCCACCAAACAACAGATTTTGTTGTCAACCAAACAGCCTTCTACTGAAAGACTATGCCATCTAGGACTTTCATAGCTAAAGTGGAGAAGTCAATCCTGGCTTTAAACCTTCAAAGGACAAGCAGACACTCTTATTAGGAGCTAATGCAGCTGGTGACTTTAAGTCAATGCCAATGTTCATTTACCATTCCAAAAATCCTAAGGAAAGTCCTTAAGAATGATGCTAAATGTATTCTGCCTGTGCTCTAGAAATAAAAAAACAAAGTCTGAATGACAGCACATCTGTTTATAGCATGGTTTACTGAGTACTGTAAGCCCACTGTTGAGACCTACTGAACAGAAAAAAAAGATTCCTTTCAAAATATTACTGTTCATCAACAACACCTCTGGTCACCCAAGAGCCCTGATAGGGAAGTACAATTAATGTTGTTTACATGCCTGCTAATACAACATCCATTCTGCAGCCCATGGATCAAGGAATAATTTCAATTTTCAAGTCTCTCTCTTTTTATTTTTTTGAGACAGGGTCTTGCTCTGTCACCCTGGCTAGAGTGGAGTGGCATGATCATAGCTCAGTGTAAACTCAAACTCCTGGGCTCAAGTGATCCTCCTGCCTCAGCCTCCCAAACAGCAGGGACTACAGGCATGTACCACCACACGCGGCTAATTCAAGTCTTATTTTTTAAGAAATACATTCTGTTAAGCTACAGCTGCCATAGATAGTGATTCCTCTGATGGATCTGGGCAAACTAAATTGAAAACCTTCTAGAAAAAGTTCACCATTCTATATGCCATTCACCATTCCTGGAAGGAAGTCAAAATGTCAATATTAACAGGCATTTAGGAGAACAGTATGCATGCTATAGAGAAATCTTTCAAAAAAGGAAGAGTCAATCAATATGACAAACTTCAATTGTTGTCTTAAAAAATTGCCACAGCCACCCCAACCATCAGTGACCACCACCCTGATCAGTCAACAGCCATCAACATTAAAGCAAGACATTCCACTAGCTAAAAGATGACGTCTTGCTAAAGGCTCAGATGATCATTAGCATTTTTTAACAATAAAGTATTCTGTAATATAAGGCATGTACTTTGTTTTTTTAGAAATAATGCTATTACGCACTCAATAGACTACAGTACAGTGTAAACATGACTTTTATATGCACTGGGAAAATGAAAATTTTGCGACTCACTTTATTGTGATATTGCTTTATTGAGGTAGTCTGGAACCAAAGCAACAATATCTGCAAGGTATGTCTGTATTTACCCAAGTGAAATGAAAGAGCTATGTTCACACAAAAACCTGTAAACAAATATTTATAGCAATTTTATCACCCAAATCTTGAAACAATCCAAAAGTCCCTCAACTGGGGAATAGATGAACAAACTGTGTAGTACATCCATACAATGGAATACTCCTCAGTAATAGAAAAAATACACTGTAGATATAAACAAGATTATGTATCTCAAATGTATTCTGCTAAGTGAAAGAAAACAGACGCCTAAGACAAAATGCATACACTGGTTAAGAATGGCAGAGTATCAGGATAGAAGTATTCAAGGTTTTTCATTGATAATGGAGCCTGTCTTTGAGGTCTGAAGATCTAGATTTACATGAGGCAATTGTTTAAACCATTGTTATTTCAGATTTCCTGTCACACAGAGCTAAATCTCATTTTACCTAATATAATAAGTGCATATGTTAATCAAGTTAATGAAAATTCCACTAAATGTAAGCTTCATGAAAAGAGAAACTGCGACCGTCTTATTCACTGAAATATCACCATTGCATCCCAGGACACCAGTACACGGAGCGGGTACTCAATAAATATTAGTTCAGCGAATGAACAGATAAGAATGAAGATACAGTTGGAATTTTACAGGACAGAGTTTTACATTCAGATGAGTAAGCTCTCCTTCAAAGAAGCTACTTTGGCACATTACATTTTTCATTTGAGTGATGCTGCTTGCATTTGAAAATATATTCCCTTTCCTCTTTCTGCTTATTAAAATATTGCCCTTTAAGTAAAATTGTTTCCCCTAAATAAATTATTCACTTTCTTTCTTTCCCTCAATAAATTGTTTCCCAAACAATAAATTTAATGCGTCTTAACATTTTACTCATTTTTCAATATCCCAAGTAGTGTCTAATTTATCTTCTTTTTCTCTAACAAATATACGAAGTTTATATAACAGGCACAGAGTTAAAATAAAAATCCAAATTTTATGCAAAGCTTGAGAGATTTGGGCTCAAAAAACCATCATATTTCCAGATGTATCACTAAAAGTAATTTTCATTTATTGGACACTGATGGGTGACATTAAGCTCTTGAAATATCATTAAAATATTTCTGCTCTAACCAGTTTGCACAGTCAAGTGACTTTTAAAAAATCATTTACAGCTAAGCTGCTGTTACGGAATTTATTATAAGAACTCAATTTTCTCTACTGGTTTTTCTACTAGGAAACAGTAATCCTGGCTGCCAGCAGAGACCCCTCAGTCGCTGTAAGACTTCCGTCAGTTTTATACCACGTTCCTATCAGGGATCACTTTCTGCATAAGCACAGATACCATCCGATACCATCCTACGTGGAATTGACACTGTAATTCTTCAGATAAATAAACTTGTCTTCTAATGACCATCTGAGAATAAAAATATTGAGAGTTAAGGAGAGGAAGTTCAGGGAGATGGGCAGATATATGTAAGCTAAAGAGGATTTGCAAAGACTGTCTCCAAAAAAGCCTAAGAGTGTCATTACCTTTGTTTTTCCCAGTTTCTGTCACTGTGCCCGAGATCATCAAGTACAGTTTGAATTTTTCCCTATGATCTCAGTTCTGTACTCAGGGCCAAGAAAGGTGAAATGGGTAAGGGTTCAAGACACTGGGTTTCCTTCACCCCATCAACTTCCCTCAGCCCTGTGGCTGGTGCCTATAATTCCACCATCGGAGCAAATTTCCTTAGTCAGATGGCAAAGAGGGTTTATACTGAATTGAGCATTAATTTGAACTGTGGTCATGGCTGCCTGGGACACAGTGTTGACAAGGATCATGAGGCCAATTTGATGGATCGTCAGCAAACCTTTGGTGAACAAGGGCAATTTTAATTTTGATTTTAGACACGGACAGATTGAGGCGGTTGTAGGGTATCCAGATAAGATTACCTCGTGGGTAGTTGGATATGCAGATCCAAAGCTCAATAGAGATATAAATTTTTGAGGCTTAAGTATAAAGTTTAAACTGTCCCCACTCTCCATGTGTGCCCATAATAGGCATGGTGAACCAATCATGTGCTTGTCTCCTATGAGCCCAGCTTGACCTCGGCCCCCTTCTCAGTGCACTGCTCCTCAGAGTCACCCCCAACAGATAGTTGGAACAAGAAAGAAAAACAATTTTTATCACAAATTGTAAGACTAATCCAGGTTAGCCCTCTATGGGTTAGTACAACCCGACAGTGGCTAAGGAAGTTCTTTATGACAGTGAAAGCATTATTCAGGTGACTGACCATGTTGTCTAAGTTGGGTAAATGAACGAAAAATTAGGAATAGACTTAACAATGAGTTTTTTCCTCCTCAGTCCCAAGAATTGCTATGCCCAGGTGCTATACTCTCATCTGGCTTCCTTAGCTGTTGTGAGGATATTTGCATGCATGGATAGTTGTTCAAATCAGTGTTTTTTGCAGGAGGACAAATGTTGGCTTCCTGGGCTGTTTGCTGCAGAGGTTGTGAGTCACTTATGGTCATACGTGGTCTGGCCATTGTCCATTTGAAACTTAATTCCCAGTGCACCAGTGTTGGAAGGTGGGGCCCGATAAGCGGTGATTAGATCATGAGACTCTGCCCTCAAGAATGGATTAATGTCATTATCGCAGTAGCAGGTTAGTTATTTCAAGAGTGGGTTTGTTACAGAAGTGAGTTTGGCCCTCTCTTGCAGTTGCTCTTGTCCTCTTGCACTCTCCTGCCCTTCTGCCTCCACCATGGGATGACGCAGCAAGAAGGCCCTCGCCAGATGCCAACATCTTGACATTGAACTTCCTAGCCTCCATAACTGTGAGAAATGAACTTCTTTTCTCCATAAATTACCCAGTCTGTGGTATTCTGTTACAGTAACACAAAATGGTTGAAGACAGTATGCCTACTAGATTTTTGGACCTGCTATAACTATTCCCTAATTTTCTTTTCTCTCTTATTTTCTCTCTCTCTCTCTTTATTCTAGTTTCTAGGAAATTTCTCTAACTATCTTTCAATCCTCATATAAATTTTTTTAAAATTTCTGCTAACTTATTTCTCATTCCCAAGGGCTCTGTTTAATCTTCTGTTCTGATTTTCTGGTAGCCTGTTCTTGTTACGTGAGTTCAATATTAATCATTTCTCTAAGGATGTTTATAAATTTAGCTTTCATTATGAAATCTCATACATATATTATATATAAACTTAGAGTACTATGGTGACTACCCCCCTCCATGTGTTCATCACCTAGCTTCTCTGAAGGTAAAAGGTAACTGAAGGCAAAAGGTAACTGAAGGCTGTAGTGCTGAAAACAAGGGGTTAGGTAAAAATCTATACTCTGCAGCTCAGATCTCAGCCCTTCCCCCCACTCAGCTATCAGAAGCCTAGTAGACATGTTTCCCCCTGTATTAATTTCCCAGGGCTTGCCATAGCAAAGAACCACAAATTGGGTGGCTTAAAACAGCAGATGTTTATTCTCTCACATTCTGGAGGTTAGAAGTCTGACAGCAAGGTGTCCTGGAGGGCACTGAAGGAGAATCTGTTCCATGCCTCTCTCCTAGCTTCTGGTGCTTGCCCACAGTCCTTGGTGTTCCTTGGCCTGTAGATGCATCTCTCCAATCTCTATCTCATCATTATTTGGTGTTCTTTCTGTGTGTCTTCTGTCTCCTCTGTTTTCTCTTCTTGTAAGGAGAAAGTCATTTGATTAGGGCTCATCCTAATCCAGTATAACTTCATCTTAGTTACAAACACCATTATTTCCAAATAAGATTACATTCTGGGGCCAGGCATGGTGGCTCATGCCTGTACTCCTAGCACTCTGGGAGGCTGAGGTGGGAGGATCACTCGAGGTCAGGAGTTCAAGACCAGCCTGAGCAAGAGCGAGACCCCCGTCTCTACTAAAAACAGAAAGAAATTAGCTGGACAACTAAAAAGATATAGAAAAAATTAGCCAGGCATGGTGACACATGCCTGTAGTCCCAGCTACTTGTGAGACTGAGGCAGAAGGATTGTTTGAGCCCAGAAGTTTGAGGTTGCTGTGAGCTAGGCTGATGCCACTGCACTCTAGCCCAGGCACAGAGCGAGACTCTGTCTAAAAAAAAAAAAAAAAAAAAAAAAAGATTACATTCTGGGGAACCAATGGTCAGGACTCCAACATAGCTTTTTAAGGTATACAATTTAACTTTTAACACATACCCGTCCACTCTCCATCGCAGGAGATTGGATGGTAGTTTTTGCTAAACTCTTCCAAACCCCTGGTTTATCCCAAATCAAGCTCAGCCTCAGTTCCCCTACCTTTCAGGCCTTCCCTTTTTAGCAACCTAATCCTTCTGACAAAAATAGTCAACAGTTCTGTTTTCTATGACTACTCCCGTATGCACTAATATATTTCAACTCTGAGTACTCACTTGGAAAAAAAACAGTATTAAAGCATTTTCCTAGTGTTCCGCTCCTAACTGAGACATGTTTTTAAACTGCCATGCTGTTTTAAATCCAATTCACAGGGTTTTAGGAATGCAGTAACTACCTAGTTTGTCTTTGTAAGCCTAAACCATAACTTGAAAGGAAACCTGGAATATAGGGATAAACTTTCAATCACTTAGCAAATTATGTTTTTGTTAAGTATTCCTCATTTTTTCTCATACAGATACACGGACACATGTCTTACAGTGAATTCCTTTAATTATAGTCTTTGTCACTCACAGCCAAAAATTGCCCGTGTGTGTGTGTGTGTGTGTGTGTGTGTGTGGTAGGAGTGGTGGCCTCGCACAGATTTCACGTCCTTTCCCCCATTTTATAATCAAAATGCAGGCAGCATTGGGTGGGTAGAGTCCTGAGTAAACTGCCTTTCCAGCATGGGCCAGATTTCCGCTATTGTGTTGTGAATGAGCTGCTGTCTATTGGGAAGGACTGGGGGGCTCCTGCAGATGTCACACCTTGTCACCAGCCACCCCCACCATGAAGAGAACACCCTGTAGGCATCTGTTCCCTTTGAGTAACTGCCACCCTCCAAAGGGTTTTATCTTTTCCACAGGACAAAACATGCTTCACACAAAGTCCATTCCTGATTCAATGAGGGGCACAAAGAACATTCTTCTCAGGGGTTAAGTAAATGATCTAAAATGTAGAGTATACAAAGTTTTGCATTTTTTCCTACTGGCTGCATCTTATCAAAGGAAAGATTCTTATTGCTGCATCATGAACAACTGATGGTGTGCATTAGTTAATTTATTGGAGTAAAAAGAAAAAAGGGAGAACTAATAAGTATTTTAGTCGAGACACAGGAGCCTTTCTATACAGCAGAATAAAAAAAAAATGCCTGTTAAGGTATATTTTTCTGTATTTCTGCAGTCTTTGCCTGGAGGCAGTGCAGCCCCTGTCTTTGAACAAGGTCAGGTGCATTGTGCATACCCATGATTTGAAGAGCGTTGAAAGATTCCTGCAGGGGGTGTAGCCCCAGTAACAAATGGGTCTGTGGGGGAGGAGAAGGGACCCCACACAGACGGCTTCTTTAACTCCCAAAGGTAAGAGCCCTGCAGGCTCTTAACTAGCAGAGGTGGGTTAACACCTGCTCCCAGAAAGAATGTACTCAGGCTCTCTGGTCACAGGTAGCTGACTTCCTGATGGGCAGGGCTGGAGGCCCCTCTCGTGGGAAATTTTTCTCTCTTCATAGCAATGGTAAATGGATGGTAGACAACTGTATAATGTTTTCCAAGTTGTAAGGTCAACAGGTACTAGCTCTCAAAGCATGTAGCAAGGGGAGAAAAAAAAACCTGAAAATGTCAAATATGTACACGTTTGTATGTAGCTGTCCATTTTTGTATTTTAACATTACCTTTGGATACATAAATATTTTTGTTAAGCATCATAGTGCACTTGATTGAGTAATTAAGAAAATTTGAGATGCGTGGAGTAAATCAGTCTGGTAATTGATATTTATATCGAGAATTACTGTGTGTGGCTACCAGAGAATATGTCATTTGGGGAACACTTTAATGGTAAGTCATGGTCCCTGCTTTTAAGCAGTTGGCAGATTATTTGGAAAACAGGACATGCACACACATAACATTTCTAGCAAATCAACAAGTACTGACTTGTAAAACATATCACAAGTATTAACAGAAGATGTCAATGCTCAGGCTCTGTCAAGTGGAGGAATAAATAGGAGTCAATCATAGGTATCTTCCAGAAGGATTTCTTGCATTAACACAGAGGATGTGGAGCTCACTGTGGAGACGGGGGCTTGAAAGAAAAGTCATTTATTTACCACTTTCAAATGAATTAATTCAGACTTTTATAATGATCAAAAGGCTGTGAGTTCACCTTTCTGCTCTGAACATATTGCCAATGACAGATGAAATATTTGAAAAAAGAAAAGAAAAGCAGGAAGACCTAACCAGGCTCTGGTACAAAATAAACATCTCTGTGGGCCAGAAACAAAAGAAAAACATAAATTGTGGGCTGTCTGGGCTCTGGAATTAGGCAAGAGCGACTGAGAGTTTGGTCCCTGTGGGACAAGGGGCTCTGACTGTGAGTGAGACCTGGCGCAGAGCCAGGCTTCCTGTTTGATGCCAGAGGCGGACAGGGCCCTCCACCCTGCTAGGACCACGGCTTCAGATGAAGCTGACAGCCTGCAGCACAAAGCGGGAAGATGACGTGTGACTCCCAGGAACTGACGTGGAGACTCAGCAGTGGACCTGCCATATCCCTCAATGTCCCCCAGGGGAAGTACATCCCAAGCTCGAATGTAAACCTGGTTCTGCTTTAGGTGTAGGAGAGCTGAGCTAGGTGGAGAAGACCACCAAACTCTTAGGCAGAGAAAGGTTTGGAGGAGATATTCCAATGAGCTGCAAGACAAAATTTCAAAATGTATGAAGAAGGCTAATTTCTCAAAGGACAACCAAGAAACAAAAGACTTGGAAGTGTAATTTACTCCACTCTAAATGAAAGGTATTTTAGACAATAGTCTGAAAAGTTGTCAGAATTAATTCATTAGGATGGTTCAAAGATATAAATAAAGGCATTTATGCATTAAATAAATAAATTACAAAATAGAACGAGTCATAAATGACATGAAAATGAAACAAATGAAATCACATCCTCAGTTCTGACGTTGCTAGAAAGGTTGGGAACAAGCCTAGGTCATAATCAGACTCCTTCACCTACCTTGGAAGGGATGATGAATCCGTGAGGCTTACACAACGTTATTAGATGAATGGAAGATCTCTGTTGTTAGTCCATCCTGGTCCTTGTTAATATCCTCATGTCTAGGCCCTGTGGTCCCCCACAATGACTGAGCTGCTTGAGTTATAGGGAAGCAAAGACTGTACTGAAGCTAAGAGCCCTCAGGTCCAGGGCTCTGCCTTCCTGGTGTGCAGGTCATGTCCCTGAGCAGAGTGCCACCAAGGAGGAGGACACTGGTCCCACTGCTCTTAGGATATTCCCATCACTTCTATGTTTAAATATATTATACATGTTCTCGGGCCCTACTCAAAATTTTTGTTTCATTAGACCTGGGGCAAGCCTTGGAAACTGGTGTTTCTAAAAAGCTCCTCTTGTGATTCTTACTCAGCAGGCCCAGCATTTGGGAAATACTGATATTGTTTATAATCCTCATTTTTCAAGTGATGAAACCAGGTAGAACCAGAGAGAACAATACTTGCCCAGGTCCCATGGTTGATTGTTGCCAGAATAAAGCCTGATTCTTTCTTCTGTTCATTTTAGGTTTAATTCTCTCTTCTTTTTCTAGTTTCTTAGGTGTGAACCAAAGTCATTGATTTCAGACCTTTCTTCTATTCTCATAGAGGTGTTTAGTACTGTAAATTTCCTCCTAAGTACTGCTTTAGGAATCCCACAGATTCTGATATATTGTATTTTCATTTTCATTCCATTCAAAATATTTTTTAATTTCCCCTTTGAAGTCTGCTTTGACCCATGGGTAATGTATAAGTATGTTACTTATTTTCCAAATATTCGGAGATTGTCCACATATCTTCCTCTTATTGATTTCCACTTTAATTCCTCTGTGGCTAAAGAACATGCTGTGTGTGACTTGAGTCCTTTTTAATTTACTGAGACTTGTTTTATGGCTGAGAATATGGTATATCTTGGCAGATGTTCTGGGTGCCCTTGAGAAGAATGTGTATTCTGCTAGATGGGTGGACTATTCTATAAATGCTAACCAGGTCAAGTGGCATAGGAGTGTTCAAGTTTTCTTGCTGATTTTCTACCTACTTCATCTATCAATTATCAAGACAAGGGTGGTGAAACCTCCAATCATAATTATGTGTTTTTCTATTTCTCCTTGCAGTTCTATCAGTTTTGGCTTCATGAGTTTCGAAGCTCTGTTGTTAGCTATATAAATATTTAGAATTGGTATGTTCTCTTATGGAATTGGCCCCTTTATCAATATGAAATGTCCATTTATTTTTTTATCCCAGTAGTAGTCTTTGTTATGATATCTACTTTGCTTGATATTAATACAGCCAGTCCAACTTTCTTTTGATTA
The DNA here is from genome assembly GCF_041146395.1 of Eulemur rufifrons. Taxonomy (NCBI): domain Eukaryota; kingdom Metazoa; phylum Chordata; class Mammalia; order Primates; family Lemuridae; genus Eulemur; species Eulemur rufifrons. Next base: position 73,541,024 of record NC_090983.1, read on the forward strand.
GTATTAATATGGTTTATCTTTTTCCACCCTTTTACTTTTAACCTATTTTTGTCTTCACATTTAAAGTGGTTTTCTTACAGACAGCATATAGTTGAATCTTGCTTCTTTTTTCCAATCCAATAATCTCAACCTTCTATTTTTATTTTTATTTGTTATTTCAGGATATTACAGGGATACAAATGTTTTGGTTACATAGATTGCTTTTGTACCATTTGAGTCAAGGTTATGAGTGTTCCCATCCCCCAGATAGTGTGCATTGTACCCAATAGGTGTGGATTTATCCACCCCACCCACCTGCTTGATTTCCAATGAATGTTATTTCCATATGTGCACATAAGTATTGATCGATTAGTTGCAATTTAATGGTGAATACATGTGGTGTTCGTTTTTCCATTCTTGTGATACTTCACTTAGAAGAATGGTCTCTAGTTCCACCCAGATTAATACAAGAGGTATTAGTTCACCATTTTTTAATGGCTAAGTAGTACTCCATTGTATACATATACCACATTTTGTTAATCCACTCATGTATTCATGGGCACCTGGGTTGTTTCCATATCTTTGCAATTGCGAATTGTGCTGCTATAAACATTCAAGTGCAGGTGTCTTTTTTATAGGATGTCTTTTTTTCCTTTGGGTAAATGCCCAGTAGTGGGATTGCTAGATCAAATGATAATTCTACTTTTAGTTCTTTGAGGTATCTCCCTACTACTTTCCGTAGAGGTTGTACTAGTTTGCAGTCCCACCAGCAGTGTATGAGTGCTCCTATCTCTTTGCATCCACACCAACATTTGTTGTCTTGAGACTTTTTTGAGAAGGCTCCTCAAATATATTTTTAAAGTAAAGAATTGAATCTATATGAAGAAAAATATTATAAAGTTACTGGCCTAATGCCATGTGAATATAGCAAAAATTATGCAAGTACTTTGTAAATAACTGAAGCTTAGGAAATACCTGTCTACCCCAAATCACGCACAGTACAAGGAAAAGAGCCTAGATGGGGCAAAAAATGCAATAACACACAATTCTTTAGTGAGAGAAGAAAAGCAAAATTCACTTTTCCTCTCACTATGTCCAGTATTCTTGCCAATATTTCACTGTTTCAAGCTACCCCAAGCCTGCCAATTAAAAAGGAGAGATTTCATACTCTTACAAAATATACCTGATCAAATAGCAATGCCTTTACAGTTGAAAGCCATAAGTAACCAGCTACTGGTTCAATTTATTTGTATCATAATAAAAACTTATTTTCAACCTCCTTATGGATGCTTCAGGGACAAAATTGTTCACACTCCTTCTACTGAAATTAAATAATTTTACAATTCATCTGTGAAGGAAAGGGTGCTTCATGTTAAGTGATAGAATCTGACACTGGCTTAAGATTTCCCCTACCTTGTAAATTCTGCTGTTTTTATGAAGAGCAAGAGGACAAGTCGGTTGTGAGAAACCGACTGCATCTGACTGCAAGCTCTCCATATAGATAGGTCCTTTAATCCATTAGGCACCAAAGGTACAATTAATTGCCTGCAACCCTCAAGATTTCCAAGGCCCTGTGAGAATGTTTGAGATGTGGAAAAAGAAATTGATTGGTTTCGAGTATAAAAAAAGAAAAAAAAATCACAAAATTAAAACTAATGTTTTTACTTATAAAAATACAACCTGAAAAGCCGTAACTCTTATATTTCTGTATTTATTTAATTAGATGGGGGTTTTCAGTTCATTCTAATATGCTTGATATGTTCTGAGTGGAACAGCCACAAGTAAGTGCTCAGGACCACTAAAGGTCTTTTAAATACCCCATATTTGATTACTAAAATTCCGGAGAAGGATTCAGAGTGTTGCTGGTCACTTTTGCTTAGAAATAGTGATGAATTGCAATAAATACAGGCTTAAGTTTTTCTTTTTCCCATTTTACCAAATGGGAATGCTGCTTAGGTAAATCCTAGTTATTTTACATTTTTGGTGTTAAATTTTCTTTGCTTGTTAAGCCAGTTCTCAAGCAAGATCAGAGAAATCCATATCCCAGTGGAGGTCAGGTCTTTTTCTCAGTCATCTTCTGTTGGAGAATTTTAACAGATCTGAATTGCCGCATGGCTTCTGGAATGCAATAACATTTGTGTTTCTTAATTTTTCTAAATAAAAGAAATCTGCTTCCAACACTCCTTCACCAAAGTTGATGAGGAGTTTGGTTATCAGGGTTTTATTGCCACTCTTGGATCTTACAAGAAGCCCAGGCTGATGTCATCAAGACAAATGGAGGATAACCCAGTTGGGGTGGAGTTATTTTTTCTTATTTCTTATTTCCCTGAAGCACCCTGTAAGGGTACACAAAACAACCGGTAGGGCTTACAGTGCCTCCAACAATTCTCTACACTCCCACCACACTCAGCTGAGGGCATCTCTGCTGGGACCTCTTAGTCTATGCTGCTCGGTTCCCAGTTCCACAGAGCCATCCCCACCGAGGTTCCGCCATCTCTGGAGTATTGTATTGCAGCCACCCCATCACGTTGGCTAATTACAGGAAAACTAACCATACCCCAGGGTCAGGCTCTGTGACATAACAAAAAATATATATTTTGTCTTTGCCCTAGGTTCCTGGCATAGAGCTCTAAAACCCTTGTAATTTCCTAAGTGACAAGGATATTAGGCACATCTTTGTATTTAATATTTGGTCTTTGATCCTAGTTCCCAACATTGAGTGCCTAAATCCCTTAGAATTTCCTGGAGATAGGAGCATCTTTTGTTCTTATGAGGCAATTTTGGATGGGCTCCTGGATAGCTTCAGGATTGGGGGAGGTCATCAGAAAGAACAAGACATGATCAGAAGCTTGGAACTCAGCCCAAGTCCCCATCTTCCAGGAGGGAGGAAGGGGTTGGAGATTGAGTTAATAGTTGATTGTGCCTCTATAAAAATCCCTAAAGTATGGGGTTCAGAGAGCTTCCAGGTTAGTGAACACACCCATGTGCAGGGAGGGGGATGTACCTCAATTCCATAGGGACAGAAACTTCTGTGCTCAGGACCCTTCCAGATGTCATCTATATACCTCTTTATCTGGCTGTTCATTTTTATTCTTTGTTATATCTTTTATAACAAATCATTAAGTGCAAATAAACATCTCCCTGAGTTTTGTGAGCCATAATAGCAAATTATCAAACCTGAGGAGGCAGGCATGGGAACCCAAGATTTGTCACCAAGTTGGACAGAAGTGTGGGTAACTTGGTGACCCTATACTTGCAATTGACATCTAAAGTTGGGGGAAGTTTTGTAGGGCTGAGTCCTTAACCTGTGAGGTCTGTACTAACCCTAGGTCGTTAGTGTCATAATTTAATTGTAGGACACAAATAGTGCCCACAGAATTGGAGAACTGGTTGGTGTGGAAAACCCTCCCCCTCACATTTGATGTCAGGCATGGTATGAGACTAGATAAAAACTGTTTTTCCCATTTAGGCTCTTTCTGTCTCCCGCCCACACGGCCCAAGTCCCCATCTGGTTCTCTTTTCAGGCAATGTAGTCCGTTCCCTCTACGGACCTAAAGCAGTGTTTCCCGTAGTGTGTTCCAAAAGATGCTGGTGGTCACTGGTAGCCCATCACATAATCTGCATGTGTTTTGACAGTTTCAAATGAATAAAAGCATGCAAGCAACTTTGTTTCCATCCGGTTCACAAATCAGAAATGTAAGATTAATTATGACTTTTACAGAAATCCCATTGAATCTTTTATAACAAACCCAAGTTTACCAAGAAGCCTCTGCTGGAATAGATGCCCAAGGGAATGAGATGAACCAGTCTAAGAAAGGACCAGTGTAAGAGATAAGTTTTTGGTGGTTTTCTAGGTAGCATTAGGCATTAACAACTATGGCCTCTGCAGAAGGGCCGGAAAGGTCTCCTCACACAATGTCACTCATACTGCCATCTTTTTTTCCTTCAGCTTCGCTTCCCCAATAAATAGAGTGCAAAACAGCTGAAGAAGGATCCTCATTACTCACAAGGAAATGTTAACACACCTGAGGGCTTTAAGTGTATACCATGAAGAGCCCAGCTTTATACCATATAAAGTAGTAACGTTGATGGCAAATGAAATCTACTCTTTAAAAGCCCCCTGGTATTAGTCTTCATGAACACTGTTAGGCATCTTAGGAAAGACTAAAAAACATTCTGGAGAGAGAAGAATGAGTTTAGCCAGTGGGATCAAAGCTATCTGGTGAAACCTTGAATTAGCACCACTTTCTCCATGGTAAATCTTCGCTGGAACCCTCAGATTGAGCCTAATACGTGATAGCAGTAGTGGTATATTACTTCTCTTCCCAAACACTAGAGTAACTAATAGGATCTGATATCAAAAATCATAAATACTCACAGAGCAATGCAATACCACCAAGAGCAGAATTGTTTAAATGCTGCCTAAGAGCTGCCTTTTAGTAGTTACCCAACAACACTACACGTAGTCATCTCTCTGCAACTGCTTCTGCTTCTCTAATCTATACTATGCAATTAACACCTCATTCTACCCCACCCTGTTCTCTGTGCTTTGGCTCTTCAGCACTTTGTTTTGTCAGTATAAAACATAGTTAATTATCACATTGTCTTCCCACTAATTGCTATTTGAAATTATTTTGTTTTCCCAACTAAATTTTAAACTTCTTGTGAACAAAAAAGTATTGAAATGCTTTGGCACAGCATACTTACTAACATAAGTCTAAATACCTAATAGCTTCTTAATTATATAATCAATAATTGACTCGGGTTCAAACCACACATGAAAAAATAAAACAAAACTGAATATTTCTTAGTTTTCTTCTTCCCAAAATTAGATGTTGCCTCAGAGGTACTACAAAATGTTAGATTTTTTGTGTTATAAAATCTATTTTTTTTTCTTTTTAAAAGTCCCTTTTAGCAAACCAGTCAGAAAAGTGCAATACCACTGAGAGATGGTGACATCATAGGAGAGTGAAGATAAAAATGGGTTCCCTGTTAGAAATGGAGTTGTTTTAGTACTAATTTGAGTCTTCAACTGGATTAGTTAGATTAAGAAGGACAGAGCCATTCCTCAGGCATGTTTGGAAGAGTCAAATTTGGACAGGTGGAACACTGAAGGTAAAAAGAACAAGACCCAGGTCAAAGGTCTTCCCAAGGGACAGGCTTCATGACTCTGCGTGATGAAACCCTTAGTGTCTGTCACTATGTTCAAAGCACAAAACAGTGCACAACCCAGGGCAGGTCCCTGGTTCCATCTGCCCTGTGATTAGTGACAAGATCACTGAATTGCAGGCTGATGGGCCCAGTTGCTGACTGAACCTGTCGGGCTCACTTTTTATCATCCTAGTATGCATTTGTGAATAACCAGAGTTTCCTTCCTCCCCTTCCTGTCTGGTTTGCATCACTGACAAATTCCACTTTTCCTCTCTTGAGAAAGACATTCTTCCTCGGCCTAGCCTATTTGGAAGAGCACATTCCATTTCAAAATGAAGTGGAATACAGCCTTTATCATAAAACAAGTGTAAGTGGTTGAGATAAAGCACCCAATAAAGCAACTGGAAGTAGGAAAAGGCAGAAAGAATCTGTGCCTTCTTATGAAGCAATACTCCCCATCCATCAGCTAAGAAGGAAAATCTGGATGGAATGTTGCTTAAAATTTTCATTAAAATGGAATAAAGTATCAGGAAGTTGGATTTGGACCAATAAAGATGAGATATTTTTCGTACAGTTCCTTTCCTCAGGACAGCCTTGCAGAGAACTTCAAAGTTCTCTCGCTGACCAAATTCAGTGAAGTTGCTTTTTCCTCCTTTCTCTGAATGAACCAGAGCTTTGGGAAGGGCAGTGAAGTAAGCTGAAATGAAATTGCCAAAGTTATGGTTCCCGAGTAAATGAGATTTTCTCTAATGCTTACCGACTGTCACCAGGTCAGATGGATTTTTCTGCTTGAAGTCCCTTGATGCATTAATTTCCCTGCTGTCTTATGGTATCCCTCTGAAAGTAACCTTAGCAGCCATAAAAACATAAAAAGAAAATGCATAGCATAACTGGTGCACTAAAGGATGGTAAGAAATAAAAAGTGGGAGAAGGCTGGAAGAAGGGTCTTAGATAAGCATGTTGTTTTGCTTGGCTTCCAGCTCAGAGGACAAATTCACACATCACTCCATTCAGACCTACCGGAAAATAGCATGACATGAGAGGTCTGGGTTGGCTGAACTAGAAATCCTAAGGTAGCTGCATAGTCTCTTTCCTTGGTTCATCGAGTGCAGTGATTTTGGGATAAGTTATTAAAGCAGAGGAACCATGATATATAAAGCAGCCAAAAATGGGGCTGCCCTGGTTGAGTAAAGGGTCTGTCCAGGAGGGCCTCCCCTTCCCACAGCAGTAGCCCAAGCAGGATTGGAGGTGAGATAGTCACCACTCCAGAGGATTTTTAGTGATGCAGCAAGTGACAACACCAGGACTTAATTTCTCTGAATGCAAATGGCTGTCATCTACGTTAGGGAGCAAGAAGATATTCTCTGCTTCTCTGTAATGTAATCATGTACAGTTTCCTCATTCACTCTGGTTTCTTGGGCTAAAAATTAGTATCATTTATAATAGATACCCCAAGCCTTACCACCTACCATCTAATGGCCTTCATCTTCCTTCCTTTGAAAAGCACTTCACCGGGTGCTTATTGAATCTCTCTTATGTCCAAGGCACTATCTGGTCATCGAAAGATATATATAAGTAAAACAGTAGTAGTGGTTACAGCAGTAATAGTAAAAAATAATAGCAAACACATATATAGCACTTACTAAGTGCCAGACACTGCTCTAAGCTTCTTACATGTACTAAATCTTTCAATCATCTAAATGACACTTGAGAAAAGACATGATTGTCATTTCCAATTGATAGATGAGGAAACTGGGACACAGAGAGGTTAAGTAATGTGCCCAAAATTGCATATCTAGCAAGTAGCAGAGCTGAGATTTGAACCGAGACAGTCCAGCTCCTGAATCTGTGCTTTCGGTATATTGCCTGTGCACTGTCCTTGGGGGCTGCCAGTGTGTTTTTATTTGTCTTATCATCTATGCTGCAAAAGAGAAGTTTCTGCTCACAGACCTTTAAAAGTCTTTCTTCCTTTAAGAACTTCATAAAGAACTACGGACAGTGTGTACGTGAGAAACACTGCTGACTGCACCTTTCCCTCCCAAATCACTCATCGAATACCTATTATTTCTTAGGTACAATCAATATCATTAATTAAAAATGAATCAATGAAAAAACTGAGGATTAGAGGAATTTATTAATTTGCTCACAGGCCTGTAACTCATGAGGATTCATGCTGAATTCTGACTCACACTCATCTCACAACCAAACCCACATCCTTAACGCTTCCCTTATGCTGTGAATCTTGGCCAAGATTGTGAAGTAGTCAAAGTTGCTCATCAATACCTCTAATTAGGATCATTAATGCCATGAATCCTTTGCTGCAACTTTCTTCTCTTGTACTGTGTATGTCCTCAGGTAATTGTTACGCTTGTGTATATATTCTGCAAAACATACTTGTAGCCTTTCACTTATTGACTGTCTGTTGTCTAAATGTGGAAGAGGGGCAGATACTGCTTCCCTGTAAGTCCTGAAAATGACACGTGGCAAGTATGGGGACTTGGACACTCCACCTCCTGTGGTTTTCCACTGCTTTATCCTGAACCCTGAGCCCTAGCCTGCTCAGAAGCATTCAAATGTCTGAATATTTATGATCTCGTTCACTCGTTAGAATGCACCACAGAGCTCTGATGACTTGAATGAAGCTAACGGGAGCTGACAAAGTCTTCCCACACCAGGAGGGTTGAGCTAGTTTTGAAGAGGGGCAAGAATGACAAATCTGCCTCAGTTTAAGTTGGTTTTCACTTCTCTTGCCTACCAACTGGCAAATAAAGCAGTGCAAACACCGTACACCCGATTAAAGAGCAACACGAGCAGTTGTCATTCCTGGTTCCTTTGGTGAAAGTCAGTGGTCCACTGGAGTGAGACTCTGCTGTGCTGGAGGAACTGGACCTACAGACTTGTAGACATATTACAATAAGTATCCAGGAGTGCCCTGGGCGGGCCGGTACACATGCATGTGCCTGCTGGTACCATATAAGTAATTCCTTGCAGCGCCAGTCCCACTTCTGAGTTCTATCACTTACAGCATCACTGGGACTGCAGCAGGTCTGGCCATGGCCTACTGTTCTGGCAAAGAAAATCACTGATGTCACACTTGTGTGATTGAAAAGCCCTGTTCCTGCCAGATGTCATTAGGTGTTCTGTCTGGGCTGGGTGTGAGACTGTTTGGGTAGAGCGTGGGGTTAAACAACACCACCTCCCGAAAGTCTTTTGGGTTTTCTAAGCAAAAAGCCACCTGTTGTAGATATTCAGTGAATTTATTACTCATCATACAGTACTTGAAAATATTTAAAACAGATGCCCACTAATTTCTCTTGATTTTTATGAAACCTTGAAGACCCATGTCAAGGAACTTGAATCCTCTGTACAATGTGGCTGCAGACATGACGAACCCATTGGATGGCCTAGGCATCCTCAAAAAGAAGAAAGCTCTAAGACATGAAACCTGAATCCCTGCCAAAAAAAAAAAATCATCTTGAGGGAAGAAACCTGTCAAGTGTGGCCAGCTGAGCAAGAGGGGCTGAGCCTCTCGTTCTGGGTGGAGATTAAGGCCCTCGTGTGCCCAACCAGATAAAACCCATCGTCGTGCCCCGGGGACGCCTGGGAGCTCAGCAAAGCAGAGGGATGGGGGATGGGGAACTATGTCATTAGCCACCCCCCAGCTCTGATATGGGGAGCCCTTCCGAAAGATCTGGTCAGGGAAGCAGAAAGTGCTTCCCTAGTGAACGGTGGGGAGGAGAAGCCATGAGACTGGTGAATTGGAGAAAGGCGCTGTGTGAACGGGAACCTGTGGCAGCAGGGAGGCCAGTGGCCCCTAGGGCAGGCTGGGCCTGGTGAGGGGTAGAGTCAGCAGGCTCAGGCTTGAGCGGCTTCCTGTGGTGGTGCAGACCCAGACAGGCCAGAGGAAAGCCAACAGCAAGGTGGGAAACAGCAAGGGCAGTGCCCAGCGGTGGCCAAGTGACAGCAGAGAGATGAGAGGCAGAAGCAGAGCTGCAAAGCTGCATCCTCTGTGAGACGACACCCCAGCTGGGACTTACGGAGGGGGACTAGCTCCATACCGGACCCTCTAATCCTAGAGGAATAAGGAGGCAGCTAGGAACAGTCACGGTGCACTTGTCAACACACTCAGAGATTCTCCACCATCAGGGGAGAGAGGAGACCAGACTTCTTGCCAGCTAGCCTGGCAGGGGCTTTGGAGCATGGAGATTCCAGCTATTACTACAAGTGTGACATGACATCTCACCGTGTGAAGCCTGGGACTTACAAATTACATGAATAGCATTTGAATCTTAGTCCAGATGAACGTGCCATCTCTGTTATTTGCTACTGGAGTTATGTTTCAGGAGATAACTCTTTGGGGGCTGCTTTAGTTTGTATGCTTCCACCTTTTTTAATTCAGCAAACATTTGTTGAACATCTATAATATATCAGACAGTAGGCCAGGGGTTGAGAAAACAAAAATACATACACAAAAATAAATATGGTGTAGTCTCTGACCTCAACAATCTCGCAGCTTAGTGGGGCACTGACCTGTTAAATAATGCATGTGAGGTGAAGTGATCGTTGTCACAGAGAGGTATGGCCACGTGTAGATAGATACGAAGGAAGGGCTTGGGGGAAGTTACAGAGGGTAGCATCATGGACGAGCTATACAGGGCTTACTGGGTGACGAGTTTGCCGGGACAAGTGGGAGGCAGGGCATTGGATCTGCAGGGGCGAAGGGACAGTGCCCCCCACCATCTCCAGGCTTCTTCTCCCTGCTCTGTGTCCTGTGAGTTTGACTTCTGTGAACACGTCACCCCTTGTTCTCTGCCTTTACGTTTTGTATTTCTAAGGGGAGGTGCCAGCAGGAGGTCAGAGGACCAGAGGAAAGAGAGATGTTTATTCCCCCAGCTCCCTGTCTGCCCACTTTGGCAGTAGCTGTGTTCCTCTATCCAAGACCGAGAGAACAGTGACCAGAAGGGGGCAAGAGTGGCAGCTTCCTGCTACTGCTGGCCCCAGGGTAGTTACCTTCCTTTACTGGCTTCATTAAGCTGCCCACACCTCTGTAAAGAGTCCCTTCATTTAACGTCTTCCCTCACCTTTCTGGGAGCACCATCTGTTCCCCGTTGGGACCCTGCATGAAATAGAGCTCTAAGCATAATAGCACATGCAAAGGAGCTGTGAAACGACACTGCTCAGTTAGGGAGCTGTTACTAGCTCACTGGCTGGAGGCCGAGCTCCCAACCCAGAGACAGGAGATGCAGGCGGAGAGGATGTCAGGGCCAGCTCACACAGAATTTCATGTGCTCTAAGTAAGAGACTTTATTCCAAAGACTCCACTGTTAATATCACTGCGGTTTATGTCTTTGACTTCACTGGTGAGTTCTTCAGAATGCCTCACAATACCTTAGAATCTCATATTATTCATAACTTTGGATTAAAGGTATTTCTCTATCTCTGAATTATAGAATAAAGCTTTCAAATAACCAAGCTGAAACATAGTATTATAGAACTTGCTCTGTGTTCTGCTGAGAACCCCTGTGAATTACTCTTACAACGAAAACACAGGACTCCGTCGAAGGAAGTAGTTTCCTCCTCTCAATGTGCATAATCCTTAGACAAATCATCTACTAGTAGATGATCCAGAACTTACTGCTCCCCTAGAATTAAACAGTCGTTGTTCTTCATTTTATCTTTCCCCTAAACAACCACTGAATTATCATGGGAACATGAGTCAGGCACGAGTCTTTGCAAGCCCAGAAAATAAAAGGCCTCTGTATATTCCATATTCCTTCTCAAAGTCAGATTTTTATGCTAGCTAAGAGTAGATGAGCCAAGTGGCAGAGAAGACAGTTCTTTATTATCAAGCACAGCACATTTACTATAATAGGATCTTGGTGGTGGACAAGAAGGCTCTAACACATAAACTCTCTAGCCAGCCCCAATTTAGAGGCCATGTTGTAGGTGGGCTGACCTGCACTCATTCCCAACCCCTTTCTCCCTTGTCAACCTCTATCATAGAAAACAGAAAAGTTAAATATTCATTTTACCCACCTCCCTAGTGAAATGGACATGTGTTGAAATTCTGACCAGTGAAATGTAAGTGGGAGTCTGCTAGGGGTTTCTGGGAAAACTTTTGCATTTCTGAGAAAAAAGAGACATCATTCCCTCCTCAAGTCCTCCTAACCTGAACATGGAAGAGCTGTCTGGAGCAGCAGCAGCCATCTTGTAAGTAGGAGGCAATAACTATGAGGACAAAAGGTATACAAAGAGATTGGGCCCCAAATGGCATTGCCGAGCATTTAGAACAACCCAGTGGTTCTACCTCTGGATTTCTTGTTATGTTAGATGCTATTGAGGCTAACATTTGTTGAGTAATCTGCTCTTATAACCAAATACATTCTTAACTAACACACAGGAACCACAGAAAAGCCACAGCTATTCTAAACCTTTCATTTCTTGATTAGAATCAGTGCTTCTTAAAAGATAATAGCATGTCTTGTACAATGAGCCAGGATTTTTTTTCCAAAATGACCTTGACATGTCTCTACACAGAAATTAATGTTCCTATCTCAATGAAACACATTTTGCAGGAACATTAAGTGCACTTCCGTTCTTGCCCACCTTAGATTCCATGGCCATTATTACCAGAATTTTTGAAAAGACCTTCCCCTCTTTAACCCCTCACTCCCGCCGTCATACTCAATTAGCAAGACCCCACAACTGAGAAGATCCACCCTCTTCTCCTTGTGGGCACCCAAGCTACTAAAGATCGTAGACTGGTTTCACATGAAGTCACAGTTGCCAACCTCAAACTGGTCCTCAACTCTGCCCCGAAATCTGGGCTTTTCTAGGGCCTTACATTTCTACTCTCTGAGATGGCTTTTATGCCCTTTTTTCTCTTCTCAAATTTCCTATTCAGCCTCCTCCTCCCTCACTGTCACAGTTTACTAAAAAACTAGACACTCTCAGGTAACCACCGCTTCCTACCTCTGTAGCTGCTCATCTTCTTGGGCTTCCCTTCTCTTACAACTAAAGAAATAGCATTTCTTCAGTTAAAGATATAACCCTTTATCCTCTACCCTTGCTACTCAAAGTGGTCTGTGGACCTGGGAAACTGCCAGAAATCTCAGGCCCCTCTCCAGACCTCCAGAATCAGAATTTGCCATGTAACAAGCTCCCCTGGGGCGGTTATGTGCATGTGTACATGGACATTGGACAAGTACGACTATCGACTCATTCTTCCTTAAGAACTTCATGCCTCTGGCCACCCTCATTCTCCTGAGTCATCATTTGCTTTTTCCCCACTGACACAATAGTTAATTCCTATTCTAGAAGATTGCTTTCTTCCTTGGGGAAGGTGGTCTTTTTGATTTGGGAGAACTATCAGAAGGGGCCCTTTACTCTCGCTTAAATAAATCAAGTTCCTACCAAGTTCTCTTTGGGTACACTTTGACCTAAACACTTTTAGTCTGGATGCTAAGAGTTCCAGGTCATCTGACCCACTTGGTATAATTAAAGCCGAATTATTGCTCTCCCTGCTGATGGGTGAGGACACGTGTGTTTTATCAGGCAGATTGTATGTTGCATTGTGCCTGCAGTTGTCTCAGAGGCCTCGGTACAATCTTTTGTAAGTAAAAGCTCACCGAGGTGATGAGGACCATGAAAGTCAAAGGCAGAGGTTACCATTACCAAGAATTAGTACCAGTCAGGCACTGGGCTAAGAGCCTGATATATACTGTCTCAGTTCATGTCTTGACTCGTCTTTGAGGTAAGTACTATCTTTGTCTCCGTTTCACATTTGAAGGAAACAAGACTCAATGGTTGAGTTACATTCAAAATGCACTATAGCTACACAGAGCAGAGCCAGGATTTGAACAAAATTCCAGGCAGTGTTAAGGGGCGGGTGTTAATCACTGTAGGTTAAGGAAGGCTCTTCATCTCTTGCTGGAAGAGAGGCACAAACAAAAGCAACTCAACAGGACTGGACTGGTCTGGCGCAGTCCTACACAAGGTGCTATTGAAGGCCCATTGCATTGTTGGCCAACATGTGCTGAGTCATTATCCAGCCGGGGCCGTGAGCAAGACCATGTTCTTGTGGGTGAGGTGGGCTTTCTCTACAGGGAGAAGGGCATTTCCACTGTTCACTGCCTTGGGAATAGGAAATGATGTTTGCAGAGGTGGGCCTTAGTCTGGAGAAACTGGACATTGCACTTCTTTCCTGGGCCTTGGCTCTGAGGGAAGGACACGTGTGGAGAGCGCGGGGAAGCCTTGCCCCTGCGGTCAGGCCAGGCAGGGGAGTCTGGGCCTGTGGGCCCTGCGAGCAGCCAAGCTAAACACGGCAGAGAAGCTGTGCTCTGCCCTCAGGGGTGTGATCCAAATCAGGAGAAGGGCGTTCTCTCAGGTTGGGAAGGAAAGATAAAGGGAAGAGCCGCCCAACCCCACCTCACAAGGCCAGATCTGGAGATGCAGCGACCCAGGGGAGACAGTGCCCTGGGCTCTAGGGAAAGCGTCAGAAACAGAGGTGTGGCAACACGACACGGAACAGAGAATGCAGGGGCCTCGCTGAGGGGCCCATTTCTGAGCACTGGTAGGAAAGCACCCTCTAAGACACAGATGACCGGGAACACTTTTGTTTCTTGTCCCCGCCTTCCGATGACGAGGATCTAGCCTGTCTCATGCATAATTCATTACTTAATATCTATAAGATTGTATTTGTAGTCACAGGCTGGTGAGACCTTTTCTTGTTTAAGGTGACATTCTTGATTTATAACTGATATTTTGTGTTTGTGTTTTAGTCAGAAATCTTTCAGATGCTGTGACAGAAATCCTGCAGAAAAGGGAATTAATTGGCCCATAGACCCTATAAGCGTAGGAGCCTGGGGCCGAAATGTCTCAAGCACTCAGGGCAGCCCTCACCCTCCCGGCTCTGCTGTTCTCTGCGCTGGCGTCTTTCCCAGCCAGACTCCCCCCATGTTGTGGCAGAGATAGCCCTTGCCACTCCTAAGTGGTGCTCTCTTTACAGCTAGCAATCCCAAAGGAGGTGTAAGAAGGGGCCACTTGCCCAAAAAGCTGCCACAAAAGTCCCAGAGAGGATTTGTGATTGACTTGGTTTAGGGCACATGCCCCCTACTGAACCACTTAGGGTCCAGGCTAAAGGGATAGTGTATTTTGGCCAGCCAGAGCTGGGTACCAGAGTGGACAAGAGAGACAGCACCATCAGGCAGGAAGCTCCTGAAAGGAAAAGATGCTGAACTAACAAAAAAGTAACCTATGTCCCTTTCAGTGAATAGCACATAATCAATTGACAATTTAACCAAAGGCGCTTTCCAGCGGGAAAAGATGAAACATGGATGTGCAGACACAGAAGAGTGAACAGGAAGAAAGAATAAATCCGAGGGGTAAAAAGGAGAAAAAGAATGACAACAAAGAGGAAAAGGTAAAAATGTGTCGATTCCAAAATAACCCAGGAGCTCCAGCATACGATTGATAATATCCCATAGATAATGGGAGTTGCCATGGTCTCCGGAAGGTGTAGAAATGATTCCTAGAGCTGAGGCCTGGGGATATGCAACCTGAGACGATGACATCCCTTTCAGTCCCCAGAGAGAAACAAAGGCTATTCACAGACTGGAATTTGGAACACAAGGAGAAAAGGCATCCATAAAAAATTCACAGATTTTAGGTTTGTCCTCTATTATTTCCTGTAAATTAAATTTCTGTGCAGGGAAGCTGTAATTGTATATATTCAAAGGAGTTCCATGCCAATAGTGACCACTTTCCCTGAAGCAGAATACCAGGGGATCCTACATGATCCAACTGGTATAGCAGCTTGCATGTAATGCCCAGGGTGGCCAAAGATGGAGAGAAAGAAGCTACGTGTTGGTGATGATCTTGAGATATGGTCTGACTCCAAAAGTGTTTAATTAGGCCCAACTGATATCTCTGCCAGTGAGTCTCTGGAACAACAGACTGACTGTGGAATCCTGTTAAAGATAAATATCTGAAACCAAGGCAGATTTCATAGACCATAAACCATCTGGTACCAGGCATGTAGATGTAAGTGTCTCCATTCAGAATATCTTAAAAATAGGAAAGGGCATACAAATAGGAAGAATATACACATAGAGAATGAGAGAAGGATTTTAGGATACATTATAACTGGCACCTTATTTTCACAAACAAACCCACCTGCATAAGGTAAGAGAGTAACATGATGAATTCCGTAGCCACGGGACTGCTTTGACTCATAGTGACCCTGTCACAGAAGGGTGATCCCCACAGTTTTAGCCAAAGGACTGAGAAAAAAATGCATCTTGTTTTCAGCATTTCAAGTTATCACCTTTCCTCCCTGTGCCCCAATCCCTTACCTATAGCTATTCTCATAGTGCTGGGATCCTCTTTCACCTGACAAGACATCTAACAATGTGAAAAAAGAGCAAAAAGTCTAGAACAGGTGAGGAGCATGCATGGGGCCATGCGAGTGATGGAAAGGGGTGAGAACGCACAGGTACCGAGCTGTCAGCCAGCCCCAGGCCCATAGGAAATCATCAAAACAACTATTTCATTGAAAGTCAAACACCAGCCATCATCCCTGTTATGTCATCTTCTAGGCGCCACTCATATTTCAAGTTCAAGCGCTAGGACACTGTATTACTTGGTTTTGAAGATACACTAATAAATACCCCACCTTGCAGATTCATTTTAATCAGCCCTGTCTTGAAATAGCTGTTTACTAATGTTGTATAATATAATTAAACACCCAAACACTATATTTAAGAAACATTAAAGATATGACTTATCCTGATGAGAGTTGGGAAATTCCAAATTTAGAATATCTACAATCCCTGGTGTTGTGAAAATAAGATTCTCCACAAAGACAGCAAGCTGGAATGAGAATTAAAGAGTATGGTTTCTCTTCTATTAACTATTATGATACATGAAGAAATACAAAAGGCAGGAGCTCGGGGACATTTGGAATCTCGTTCAACATTTTCTCCTTTAGTGAATCCAGTCCACAAAAACTGAATTTGACGTTAGCCTTTGGAGGCTCCTAGCTGGAAGGGTTTGCAGAAAAAGGAGGAAAGGTATGGTAAAGGAGTTAATAATTTTTACCACTTTTTAGACCACCTGTTCCCTCTCTGTCATTTGACGTCTCCCTCTCCCCTCCACAACTAAGTAAGAAACCTTGAGGTCGTCTTTGATGTCTCCTTCCTCCCTTTGTTTATCTTTGACCTCTCATGTTTGATCATTCTTACTCATCCTACATGGCCTTTGTCCTAGTGAGGACCATACCTTACCTGGGTCTCCCAACTGGGCTTCTGCCCTCCAATATCTTTTTACTCCAGTCATTGCTGCTCATACTGTCAAACTGGCCTCTAACAAGTTGTCTATGTCATTCCCATTACTCAACATCCACCAATATACTTCAAACTCTTGCTGCTGGGATTTAAATTTCCAGGCCATGTTTCTCATATGTTTTGGACACCTCTCTACTCAAATGTTTCTGCCTCAGGCAAATTTATCTACTTCTTTTCCCCTAATAAAGTAGGTCAATAACTTAGCACAGTGCCTGGTACACATAAGGGAGGATAAGATGTATTAGCTTATCCTGCTTGGAATTAAATAAAGCTACTATGCTCCTAGCCCTTTGCCTACATCATCCCTCCTATCTAATGCCCTCCTTTCTCTTTGCCACTTGTCAAAATCTGTTCTTTCTTTTAAGAGATAAAGTTCCACATCTTCCAGGAAGCCTTTTCTATCCCGCCATTTTGGTTATTCTTCTCTAAACTTCTGTAGAACTTGCCTGTCTAGAGCAATATTGGGTTCCAGTCCAAGGGAGAAGCTGGGGTATTTATCCACTAACTCCCATCCACCACTGGTTGAGAGCTGCTTTCAGAAGCATTGATTCTCTGGCATTTTGGCCTTCCCCATGCATGGACCAAGAATGCTTTCAGCCAGAGAAAGCCTCAGACAGAAGGCAGCAAGTCTTACAGTAGAAAACTGTAGGATTGTAAGGGAATGTTGAGGTCCCAGGGACATGGGGGTCCATCCTTCCATGGTGTCTTGGGCAGGGAGGCACTATGAGCTCCCCCAGGGAACCTCTTGTGTGTCAGATACCCCCCTCCCTGCCCCTGTGTTGTAGCAGTCACCCTCTCCCCTCAAGATGTCATTATCAGATGGAGCATGGTGGCTCATGTCTGTCATCTCAGCATTTTGGGATGCTGAGGCAGGAGGATCACTTGAGACCAAGAGTTTAAGACCAACCTGGCTAATATAGTAAGATCCCATGTCTACAAAAAATAAAAAATTAGCTGGATATGGTGGTGCCTGCCTGTAGTCCCAGCTACTCAGGAGGATCACCTAAGCCCAGGAGTCTGAGGTTACAGGGAGCTATGATTGTACTGCCACACTCTAGCCTGGGTGACAGAGAGAGACCCTGTCTTAAAAAAAAAAAAAAAAAAAAAAAGATGTCAGTGTCAGCAAGTGACTCCAGCAACCCCTTTCTCTACCTGCTAGACTATTGGCATGAAGAGCCAAAATAACTAGGCAGCAGTGGATTAGTATGATGTAGTGGATTAGTATGATGCTCTGTGGAATAGCAAGATAACCAAGATTCTTTGGACTATAGTCTGCCAGAGAACAGTGAACACAGCCTGAGGTGAGGCTCTGATTGGGCACTGTCGTTCATCCAGACAAATGGAAACTGCTTTGGATCCTACTTTCTGATGCAGCCTGAAGGGTCTATGCACCAAATAAAGAATCACATACCAAGTGCCCAAGAGGGAGAAGCTATGTTGATCTGACAAAGACACTGCATCCAGCACAGCTGCTGTGACTGAGTTTATGGTGGTCCACCATAATTACCATGATCCACCTGGATTTTTCAAGGGCTAGGTTGATGTATTAAATTCAAAAATCAGTGTGGGAAACACTTAGAGTACCCTGGGTTTATGTTCTGTGTGAAGTTTGTCTACAGAATCTTTGAAATCTGGGGATGATAGGAGATACTAGGGGTGAAAAACAAAGCTGCTTTCAACTGGCAAGAGGTGGAAGACTTGGATCCACCTAAATGGTTTGATCTGGGAAAACCACCGGAATCAACCATTGACTTACACGAATGATACCATTACTAGAAAAAAGGGTTGTGAGATTCTCTGGCTATATGGTGTTAAACTGTTCAAAAGTTCTCTGTGTTGGATGCAGAGAACACTGAACACATAAGGGGCTGGGACCTCAAAGTCTGAAGCAAGAGTGGTGCAAGTCTCATGCTAAACTCACTGGGGAGGAGTAAACAGCTGGACCAGGATGGATAAAGCTTCCCCTTGCCTGTTGCTGTCCTACACATGGAGGCTAGACCGAATGAATAATTCAGATTTTGGGAAATACACTCGTGTATTCTGATATCATTTTTCTGATGGAGATAAAAGGCCAGAGTTGAAGCTTTCCCTGGGAGCCTGGTCGTTTCCACTCTGAGTCATCCTGGGAAGAGTCAGCTCTGAGGACAAGATAAAGATTAGAGACAGGCTTTCAAGGAACTAATACTTTGAGAAGAAGATAAGAATATAAACGGTGATTATTAAAATAAATAATTATAAACAAAAACAAGAGATCTAGGTTATCGTTATTTTCATCACAAGTTCAGCTGCCCAAGCAGGTTTAGCCTGAAATCCTCTGAACCAGTTGCACAGAAGGGAAACATGCAACCCATATCAAGGACCCACACAACTAGAAAGCAACTGTTTCATCTTGCAAAATAATGTTCAAGGTGATGGAAACTATGCCAAGAAAAAAATGGGCTAAGGTCAAAGATAATGGAATGAGCAAAAGGGCTCAGAACAAAGGTAGTTATTACACTGGCTTTATTTCTCTTGAAATCTTTAATAGAAAAGACCAACTCTAACTGACAGTGAAGTATTTATATTCATGCTGCTGGAGGCTCTCTGAGGTGCCACGTAGCAGGTCGTTACTGACCAGCTCAGAGCACCGGCTTGCAGGGACAAACCTATGTCTGCAGCTCCCCTGGTCACAGACCTCTCCTCCTGCTCATGGGATCCACTGGGGGCCTCTACAAGGCTTCAGATTTCTATAACCCCATCACCAGAATGGGGAGTTGTCTCTCCACACCTCTTAGAGAATTTTATTTTACAACAGTATTTGATTTGATGTATCTCATCTCCAATGATTTCCAAGGCAAGTAAACCTACTAAAGTTAGTTACAAAACCAACACTTCATGAAGTGACATAACCAACCATCCCCATCTATAGGGCATATGATCTCAGGTATTATTAGGTAATATTCAGTATTATTCTACCAAAACTGGATAGATCCTAGTTATTACCAAGTCTATAATAAAAAGTAAGTACATTCATCCAGTTTTCATATCACATAAAAGGATGTGAAACACTACACCTGGGGATTGGTACCTTCTTTTCACAATGTGTCCCTCTTTGCCTTTGTTCACAGAGCCACCAAATGTTACCCTTTTGTCGGAAGCTAATGGATGGTGCCTCCACTTTGTCTACTCTCAGCAGCTGTGGCCATCATCTAAATGAAGATGTGAATTGAATTAACGTGCAAAGTGTGCCCACAGTGTCCTGAACTATATTAACAATGGGGATTGATGGCCCTGAGGAATAAGTTCCTCTTTACTTTGAAGCTCAAAATCTGTGCGAGGAATAGATTAAAACTATCTAGTCCATAGTTCACCCCCCAACTGTGAACTAGAAAGATGGATAACCCATAAGTGTACTTTACTTTGGTCCTGGGGTTTACTTCTGTACTGACCCCTACAGGTGTGCATGAAATTCTGGGAATTCATGAAACTTTGATCAAAATAACAAAACCACTATGTGGAGCTCTGAGTCTGCCAGGAAGGTGTTCAATTTCCCCTTGGCAGTCCACTCCAGACCGAAGAGGCCGTAACTGTTGTAGTCATGGGGCCCACAAAAAATAGAAGGCGTGTTCTGATGGGGTTTCTGGGGAGACTATAATGAAAGGACTCTCTGCAGAGGTTTTGGTGTGATCATGGAAACTTACAGGCAAAGTTGAGAATCCCAGGGATAATACCAGGGGAAGTCATTACCACCCTGACAGTTCAATAGAGGTTGACATTTTGTCTGTGTCTAGGTGATAATAATGGTGGTCATTCACCTTTTGCCCTTTCCCAAATCCATTCTCCACCCTCCTCTATCCTGACCTCTACAGGCTACATCATCTGGGTTCCATTGCCCTCTGGTATCTGGTTGCATTTGGCCAATGTGAGGCAATGCAAGAGATGGAAATGTAGGCAGAGAGAGAGCCGTTGGAATGTGTCTTCCACTACCCATGTTTGGAACTAAAGTGCTAGCGGTGGTTACGTCTCTCTCTCTGATGGTCACTCCTCCTCCCCTGGGGTCCCCTGTCCTCTCAGCTCTCCCAGGCTCCAGTAACACCCTGTCAGGTCTCAGTGTGGTATTTCCCAAAATATATTCCAGATGAGGAATCTGTGTGGGTGTGTGGGAGGGGAAGTTTCCTGTGGATACATTCATTTGGGAAACACTGGATTAACACATTAAACTCTGGATCAACACACAAAACACGTCTTATTACTCCAGGAATTTTCAAAGCTACAGTATGTTCACAAATCTTTTTTTAACAAATAACTGAGGGCTATGATGAGCCAGGCACTGGACCTGGTGTTAGTGACACAGTGGTAACAGGGTGGTGACTACTCTTGCAGTACTTACACACAAGTGGAGGACAGACAATAAGCAGCAAACAAAAAACTTACTTATTACAAAGTGTTTGCAACGAAGCTCCCACATGGGAATGAAACGTGGAGTGTGTTTCACACATAAGTTATTTAGCTTCAAAAATCTTTATTCTGGAAATCTTCTAGGTAGAAAAGGACTTTATTTGAGAAAGACCACTCTAAGTTTTTTTCAACTATCGTTTACATGTTTTGGTCTAAAATTTACTTAATTAAATGCTTAAAACCTAGTTTTTGACACCAGCTTTTCCCCCTGCTGGCCCTCGGCAGCCAATCAGAGAGCAAATCTGAGATTTACAGAAAACAGGTAATGGGAAGGTAACACAACAAACGGGAAGCAGTATCTCAGCTGGCAAAGCCACTTAAATCAACTTAGTATTTTTCTTGCAATGCAGACTTTTTCTTGGCATCCGTCCTGTAAGGCGAGATGATATTGTTACTGAAATGACCATCAGAGTAGAGGTGTGTGAGGAAGACAGACTGACTTACCAGGTTTCAAGGCAAAGTGCACCGTGGTTCAACAAAGATAAAACAAAGAGGAGAGAGTAACTTTCAGGGGTAACTTGTTTATAAGACACATTTACCTGCCTTTCTGTTAGAGAAAAGGCTTTTTAGAAGAAAACGTGTGCAGTTGTCGTGGGCGCGGGTCTCTGGACTGTGCACACTGCCCCAGCTGCTGTGACTGTTGCCTGCTAAGAGCTCACAGCTGCCCCTTCTTACGCCTCCCCTGACCTCTCTCCTGCAAGGGCCAAGTGCCCTTGAGTGCTTTGTGCCAGAGGCGCCTGCGAATCAGGCCAAGGCTCCACGTCACCCACGCCACGTTCGTGCTGACTTGGCCCTTCACGCCTTCCCTCATAAACTTCCCACAGAGCCTTTCCATAGCTGTGGTCCCCCGTTGTCCTCAGGCTTCACAGGAAACTGGAATCAGAAGGGATCGGGAAGGAATCACACAGCAAATTAACGACAGAGTGCGAAAGACATTATTAGCCTCTTCAATATTCTGTCTGCTGGTCTTTCTATTGTGCCTCGTGGAGGTCTAGCTACATTAGCACATTTAATAGCTCTCAATTTTGACTCATCTTCAGAAAGAATATATGTGTAGAAAAGCTTATTGAAGTAACTCTTTCTGCTACCCACGTCTATGAGAAGCTGAGCTATTTAGATCATTAGTCACCATGACCTTCTGTTGACTATTGACCCAAATTATGGGCTTAACTATCTGGGAAGAAAATAAAAAATGTGAGCTTCCAAGAGCAACACTCTAGTGAGCTCTTTAAAGTGACAGCAAAAGTTACAATCCTTAAAAAATTTTGCCACCTATTAAATGTTGTTAGGATAGCATTTGCATTGCACATTATGACTTATAATACACTGTCAGAAATATTTCACTTATCCTCACAGTAACCCTGTGACATGAGTAAAATATTAAGATCTCTATTTCATAACTGAAAAAAACTGAAGTTCAGGGATATTAAGGGACTTGCTCAAGGTCTAATAGTTATTAAGTTGCATACTGGAGATTTGACAGAGTATTTTTTTTTAATTAGCAAATTTCGAGCCTTTCTACTTAATTGTCTATTTTATCAACTTTATTGTGTTTTGTCATTTCTTAAAGTGTTAGACATTACAACAGCAGCTTATTTCGTCATCACAAATCTCTGTAGTACTATTTTTTTTATTTCAGAATATTATGGGGGTACAAACATTTTGGTTACATATAATGCCTTTGCCTCCCCCAAGCCAGGGCTACAAGCATGCCTTTCTCCCATACTTTGTGCTCCCCATCCATTCGTTGTGAGTTTATCCACCCCCACCACCCCCCCCACCTGACCAACACCCAATGAATATACTTCCATGTGAGCACCTTAGTGTTGATCAGTCAGTACCAATTTGATGGTGGTAGTGCTATGTTTATGCTAGAACACGAGACCTTCTAGAATTTCTACAAGATAACAAAATAGGCTGCATAATTAAACATGTATCCTATTTCTATGAAGTTGATGTGTCAAGATTTTTGTTTCACTCCACTTGTTATAAATTTGATTTGTGGCTCTGTAAAATTAATGTCCATTGATTTCTCAGAAAACTGTGTATTCCCTACATAGAGGGTTTGGTTTTTAGAAGAACCAAACAGTACATCATTATTGATTATGTATTGCCTTTCCTTAACAGCTGTTGAGAATGTGAATACTCTTCTAAATGGATACTCAGATGTAACATTTTATTTAATTCATCTCCAAGATTCAGCCTGTCTCCTAGCCAACCACAACATTGTTTACTTTAGAAATATCAATATACTCTTTCAGCCAAGAAAAGTCAAACAATATTGCCCCAAGTGTCAGCTTTTATACACAGAGAAAATGTATGTTTTCAACTTTATGAGAGACAATAGAAACCATTTCTTCCCTGTCGCTAAAAAGAATATACCCTCGATTTCCACTATCTTCTTGATACTGGAATGTGCAGTTGAAAGTGACAATGGGAATATTGATAAGCCAGAGAGGGAACACAGAACTATCGAGGGGCTCTGGCATATCTTAGAAATTATCATTCCAAGTGCCGTGTGCACTTATCTCTAACTCTGGGCATGCATGAAAGAGCCAAGCAAATTTCATGTAATTGCCACACTCTGAAGGTTCCAGAGGGAAATCACCGAGCACAATTATTTACTTACACACAAATGGGAAACTTAAGTAACCTCAGGGTCACACCGAAACAGCTCTGGACTTGGGTTACAACTTCAAAATTAATGGGAAAGAGCAGGCAGTAAGGTCACGGGCTCATTGAGCAGCCTCGCCACAATTAAAGACCCACACCAGAAAAATGACATTATCCACTTCTCTGGTGGGGAGAGGGTTTACTCATTCCAGCAGGTCTTAAACATCAGGTAGCTGCAAGTTCTGGCCACAAAGTTCTATGCCTTTAAGAAAGCAAGTTTCCTTCTGTGTTGTTGGTAAACTGATTGTCAGGGGCAGTCATTTTAATTACTTTTAAATCTTTTATAATCATGTTATCAAAAGATTTACATACCATCCCGTGCCTGGCATAGGGCTGCAGGCACCACGCACAGAAGGGATCCGTGTACAATTAATTAGCTCTAATAAGCATAGAGAGCTTAACTCTGCAAGCTTCAAACAAACATAACTTGTAAGTCGATCAAGTCACTCAGAGCCAGAGATCTAACTGTTAGATTCTTGGAAGGTACAACTCACTTTGGAAGGTGATTATAATAACAAGATGAAGTAAGATTTGGAGTAGAGTGAGAAACACATGCAGAGCGCCCCAGCCGACAAAACTTCACTACCAAGTTCTCCCGTGGGACACATGCAAGCAACGATTTAAGCCTGTGGATGCAGCGAGGTCACTGCGATCGTCGGGCTATTTCATCACAGCTGGGTTTGGGTCACTGTATTGGCAGAGTCTTTCTCCAGAGGTGGCTCCTAACACAAGGAAATAGACAGCCCTTGTCTGTGGCCTCCCCAAAAAGCCTACTTTGGTCACTAGCCCTTAAAGATGGAGATGCCACAGAGCATCCTTTTATGAAATGTGTGAACATAAGTAAGGCAGAGAACCAAAGCAAGATAGCAACAATGGAGAAAAGAAAAAAAAATTTTAACTATTGCTTTTCAAGATATCTGATAAAATTAGCTGACAGAAATTAGAGTTTTTGTTTTTGTTTTGTTTTGGGTGTGTTTTATTGTTTTGTTTTGTTTTTTGGATTTTTTGTTTGTTTGTTTGTTTTAGCTTTATCTGCATAATTGCTTCTGGTTCCAGTCTGGGTGGTGACATACCAGACATCGGGTCCAGAGGCATCTCATTAGAACCGAAGGTTGATACAGGGGCACCTGGCTTCACCATGATCAAGGCCACACATTTCCTCAGCTTTTCTGGCTTAGAAGCAATAATAGCACCTTAGCGAGCTGTAATAAGAACAAGAGATTTTGCTTTTACTGTACTTTCCCACATGACATTTGAAAGGCATGACTGATCTCAAAAGTTGGATAATGGGGTAACTGAGTCAGAGTTTAAGAATTATTTGCCCCAAGTCAGGGAATCTGATAGAGTCACGTCTCCCAGGTGCAGTAGAGCATCTTTGTGAGTGGAAGTATTTGAGATTAGCCACCCAGAAAGTTTCCAGTGTTACTTAGTAAAACCAATTCTCAGCAAGCACTTGAAATATCAACCAATGCTTTCAAGTCTCTCTATGATTCACCAACATGTTTCTTTGTCAGGGATTTCTACTTCATTTCCACTTCATACTTTTTATTTGTACAGTATCAAATTGATTGCAAATACTTACAGAATTCTGGATGCAATACCTGGAAGATCTGGATTTTTAAAAATTTCCCTTCCCCAAGGATTAAGGTTAACTGTATCTTCTTCCCAGTATAACTCAATCAGACCAATAGATAAAACTAGGATCCAAATACTCATGTATTCGATACATGAGTGGACTAATAAAATGTGGTACGTGTAGACCACGGAGTTCTACTCAGCCACAAAAAACAATGGTGATATAGCACCTCTTGTATTATCCTGGATGGAGCTGGAGCCCATTCTACTAAGTGAAGTATCACAAGAATGGAAAAACAAGCACCATATGTACTCACCAGCAAATCAGTACTAATTGATCAACACTTATGTGCACATATGGTAGTAACATTCATCATGTGTCAGGCAGGGGTGGGGGGGGGAGTGGGTATATTCACACCTAATGGGTGCAGTGCGTACCGTCTGGGGGATGGACATGCTTGTAGCTCTGACTTGGGTAGTACAAAGACAATATATGTAACCTAAACGTTTGTACCCCCATAATATTCTGAAATTTTAAAAAAATAATTAATTCATTATAAAAATTAAAAAATAATAATTATGTCTTCCTAATGAATTCACCATTTTTTGTTATAAAATGTCTCTGCTTATCTTAGATAGTTCTCCTTATCTTGAAGTCTATTTTGCCTGATATGAATATATCCACTCCAGCTTTCCTGTGCCCAATGTATGTATGATATATCTATATTCATCCTTTTACTTTCATCCTATCTGCATTTTTATATTTAAAATGTGTCTCTTATATAAATAAAGATGGATCATTTCAAAAAACTCATCAGAAAAAAAAATACCCATGTTATTGGTAGACTACAGAAAAATCTGTGTTTCCTGATATAATAATCAGCAATATTGCTGCTTTCCAATTATTATATTAATTTTTTAAAAAAATTAATGTATTAATTTTTAAAAAAAACAGAAATATTTAATATTTAGGTGGATTGTTAAACATGCAATGCTAGCATACTTGCTGCTAAGTGCAAAAGCTATTTTAATGCACCACTCGGTTGGTTAAGCCATGTGCGCACAAGATAGCACATGACACATGTCCCTGCAAAGTTGCCTCAAGCTCAGTGTCTACACCCACCTTCCTAGACAGTAGGATCAGAAGCCTCTAATTTCTTCCAAAATCTTCTGTGGCTCTTTAAATGAAAGCTACAAACAGTATACAAATTAGGCTACATGCAGGAAGAGGCATTTAAAGAAAAGTTGAGGATCTACCCTAACATTATTCCACCATTCTTGTTCTAAAGAAATCTTTTGTATCCTTTTATAGTTAAAAAAAAAAAAAAAAGAGGAAATTACTCATTTCAGAAAAGTAAAATCAGACCATTTTTATGTGTCTTCGTATTTTCAGTGACTGATAGGTAGGTTTTTTTTTTTTTTAATGAATATCCTTTTTGTTTCTTGAAATAAATTTCTTCTGTTCTAAATGTAATGCTTTATTTTCAATTAATCTAAGACCTGAGAGCATTAATTATCCCAGCAGCAAGTCAAACTAAAACACTGATTACAGACATTTAAACTTTGACCCTAAGAAGTAGTTACTCTTCGACATGATTCATTTTATTTTTTTCCTCCAGAGGTCTAATCTTTCAACCCTTCCCAGACAACCTATAATTCTGTTCCTTTGCCCTCTCTGAAATTACCCAAGTGCTGTCTGCCTTCAGGGGAGATTTACTGCCCTAATGGCAGAAGCTGTGAAGGTCAGCCGAAAGCTTCGGGTCTGTCTGCCTAGGGACAGGGGATTCCTAAATAATTTCAGCAGTCCCCCAAAATAATGATTGGTTTCAGTAACTTGATGACAGGCAAACTACTACCCCATACAGCAAGGAAGTTTGTTTCTCCACTGGGAAGAATTCATTTGCTCAGTTTCTGTATATAATGACAGTAACTGACTGTGGGCAGAGTCAACACCACTGACTCTGTGACATCATCAACAAGCCATTAAACCACCACCACGTCTCCAGGAGTTTGTGCGGTGGTTGCTGTTGCTCCCTTTTAAGTGCACACAGCATTTCGTTCTCATACCAAATCTTCCCCTTGCTTTCCTCAGGGCTGTATAATGCAGTGTTTTATCGTCCATCACAGAACAGCTTCAGACCTGGCTCTCCAACTTCTCTTAAAAGATGTATGAGATGATTTCAGCTAAATTCTTTTGAAGGTTTGGTCTTGAACTAGGTTAATATCCATAAACTTTGTGAGCTAGAAATGGACTCGAATTGCTGAAGTCAACTCTTCATTACCTGAGAGGGGTTTACCTTGGCTCCCCATGACTCCCTACGTGCCTGTGGGTCAGCCCATAAAACACCAGAAGAGGCTAGATGGGGGTGGGATGAGAGTGTGAAGGTGCCGGAGATCGGTGTGTGTGCTGTGGCTCAATGTCCTTCCCATGGCGTGACCAAGGCAGATACTGACAGCTATTCATTCAGTGTTCACGAAGTCCATTCATGATTAACTCCCTAGTATCGTCCACATTTTTCCCCTACTGATTGAATGTTTAAATTATGAAAATAAACCTTCTCACAGACGTGACACTATATCTGTCGACAAATCCACAAGTATTTGTCTGGTTAGTGGTCCTCTTAATCAGTTTTCAGTCTCAAGTGGACAAAAAGTAGGAAAAGAAACATACCAACAGCATAAGGCAAGACTCCGGGATATCAGAGTGGAGTTCCCAAGGCTTGGCTTAATATTTTAGCCAGCATCACAAAAAGCATTATTCAAATAATAGAGAACTAGACTTTCTTGTACTCCATACCGTCTCCTTTCCATTTTAATTTCTAGATTTCAATTCAATTTCAATTTTCTTCAAAAAGCACCAAACAAGCATGCCAAACACATACTGATGCATATAAAGTCACATGATCTCAGCTCTGAAGGATTACCTAATTGTACTATTTTCCGTAAAATCTCCACAAATCATTCTCCTCCGCTCCTTGGCCTTCAACTGCCTTTCTCAGAGGGTGATGGTGACTTTCTCCTTTCATCTGTAAAATATCAGGGGTCTCATCCTAGTCTTAAAATGTCTTCAAAGAATTGTTACTTCTTCAATCTCTGTACAGGCTTCACTGTTCCACTTACGTTCTACTTCTCTAGTTTTCTACAAACTTCCCGTGGTCATGTAGTGCTGTTCCTTTTTTTCTTTCTCTCAAGCTGTATGCATGAACAAATTCAATGACACTACCTATACATATATGCATGAGCCATTTGCCTTATTTTTTCCTTGCTTTAAGGCAAAACTCATTCAGTTTTAACAGCTAATTATTTTATATCATTGTGCTGGTATGTCTATGCGCAGAATACACACCGAAGAAAAGTTATTGGTTTTCTAAATACTAGGCCATTGCCCCACTAATTGCTATTCTTGTTTAGAGCTATTTATGCAGGCTTCAAGGTCATAATTTAACCTGGCTTCCTTAAATAAGTTTCTGCCTCATTTTTCTTCCTCTATTTAAACTTGCTTTGTCCCTTTTTTCATACTTCAGTTTGATTATTAATCACTTGTCCTTGTTTTCCACCAAACTTAGATTAAATTTCTTAATAAAAATCTCCCAAATACTAAATCAGCATTTCCTATGCAGGAAAAGACACAATCATTCACACTGTGCGGGGGATTTGCCATCTATCCACAATAACATCTGCTTCCAAAAAACAAAGTCACACATATTACTTTTGTTGATTTTTATATTTTGGTTTCTGGCTTCCTCAGAAGCTCTGGATTTATTGCCCCATTACTATGATTTGGTCCCTACTTCATCTTTGCATTGTTGACCCTTCCAATCTATTCACTGATACAATTACTTTCCTTCAAAAATGGAAATAAATCTGCCTAAACTTGGGATGGAATTATAATTTATTCTTTCAGTTGGCTTCCTTCATTAGTCTCTCACTTTTCTTTAAGAGTAGTGGATTTTTCACATCGTCTCTTTGTCCCTGCTTGTCTACTAGAGTCAACACCCTATAGTAATTTGAAAAGCGTCAGGTAGCATTGGTTACACACACATTTTTGTGACACCCAATAAATTCAGCACTAGTTCCCTAAGGTTTAATCAAGAGAACCCTTCTAGTACTTGGCTAAGCAAATGAACCTTTCTTGAAGTTTTTCAATGAAGGGAGCTAGCATTTACTGAGTGCCTGACATGCATCTGTCCTTTTACCACATTAACTCATTTAATTATTGGAAATAGACTCATGAATTACGTAGTATTATCCCCATTTTGCAAATAAGAAATAGACCATCTCACAGGTGAAGTAACTTCATAAATTATATAGTTGCTAAATAGCAGAGATGAAATTAGTGCCCAAGTCAGCCTGACTTCAAAACAGCTGCTTTGTCTATAATATACTATATCATTCTGTCTCTAAACAAGTTCTATTATACCTTTCAAGAAACAGAAGAGCAAGACCTACCAGCCTACCCTCTCTCCGAGTCAGAAAAATAAATAAATAAAATTCACATTCTTTGTTAATGGCCCATCATATATTACTCCCAGACAAGCTGGGGCAGGCAAGTCATTCCATGACTGTTCATGCTGGAAAGATTTTTGCTGTCTTCAGTTCCTAAGTTCTATTCAAACTATTCTCATAATTTAGTATCACCAATAACTAGCTCCCGAACCTATCAAAATTTATTAGCTTGTTCTTAAACATTGTTGACTCTGAGTTTACATAGCATGTTTGTGTCTACAAAATAGCCCTTGGGCATGGGAAAACAAAAAAACTTTTATGATTTATCTGTGTGGCTCAACTGACATTAAGGTATTGAATGTGTATTTGAGAACATCTGGATTTTTCAACCACACATATCCATTTTCTCCCAGCTGTTAAGCATATAAATTCTGTTACCGTCTCTTATTTGTTCTTCCTTTAAAGAATTTCTTGGTTTTGCCTCTTTCTGTCCATTCCCGTAAACTCAGTCCATGGATTTTTATTCCTTTGTTGCTGTAAAATCTTCCTGCATGCAGGCTCTCTCTCTCTTCAATTCACAGGATGTGCCATCATAGCCAGGCTAATCTTTTCAAAGCTTTGCTTTCATCCTGTTACCCCCTTACACAAGCATTTCCAATGGTTCTGCCTGTTTCATCAAATATGAAATTCCTCTAACTGCTGAGCGCTCAGAAATCAAGCCCCATCCACATCAAACTCCTTTCTCCCTGTTCACCAGCACAAAACCATCCCTTTGGTCAGGCCAGTTCTCTCTTTGGGTTCTACATGAGTCTGTGCTGTGTAACCCAAAGTCCCACATCTGTGCTGACGGCTACATGGCAGCCTTGATCTGGAGCCTTCTCCACTTCCCACTCATGTTGTGTAACTGAACGTGCAGCTGGTGGAATGAACCGCTGGTAGACAGAACAGACAACAGGTGGCCTGAAGAAGGCCCATGAAAGGTCGTGGGAACTGTGCTTCCTTGGGAACTGAGTATCAGCAACAGACCTAGGAGGGATGAGGAGAGAAAGAAGGGCAAAGCAGAGAAGAAACAAATGGAAAGGGGGTTAAACAAGTGTTACCCTAACAGCAACAAGGGTCTTGGGGAAATAAAGCATGAGCCTATTTCTGGGACGTTGGGAAGAAATTGGAGATCATCAGAAGTCAGTGAACTAACCGGAGAGATTTCTATTGTCCTAGTGTAGAAGCACAGAATTTAGATTCTGAAGAGACTTACCCGTAACGGTGGGCGAAGTAACTCAAGGCTGCAAAGATCAAAAGCGATAATAACAGGGTACCAGATAGAGCACTACAGCATTGAAACTTTCAGGGGTGATTGAGCACCCTTCAAGAGGACCAGAACATGAGACTAACTCCTTTCACAGCGGGCACATTTGCTCAATCTCACAGTGCTCAGCAACTTCCTTGTAATTCCAGCAACTGTTTCTAGGCTTATGCACAACGTATGGGGATGTGTCTTAGGTGGGAGGCAGTGTCTGTATTATACATACTACAGATGGCACAGCCAGACTAGAACCCTGACTTCGGAATTTTTTTCTGTCTTGAAAGTCATGCATCCTTTCATTCAACTGTGTGTGAGTCTAGACATCTGTGAGCATAAATTGGTCTTCCTATGGGCTTCAGAGTGCCAAGGGGAATTTCCTTTTGGAGTAGCTGGATGGTAGCAAGATGATCCTAAAGATGCTGTTCATGTTAATAACCAACATTTTCTCGGGTAGGGGGAAGTTGAGGCCAAAAGTTTGTTGTCAAATACTACATCTCTAACAATAGCCTTAACCAGGCTGGATCTGGCCGTATTCTAACTTGGCACAAGAGTTTTAAAGAGCCCCTTAATTGTGTAATCAGCATTGGAAATTCAGCAAAAGGTTTATTCAGCATGATACTCCCGAGGAATGTATAAGCATAGCTAGTGAGCTCTGTCAAATTACATAACCTTTTTAAGTCACAAAACTGTATGTAATTATAGCACCATAGTCTGTCTTGCAGTATTGTTGTAAGGATTAAATGAGATCATGCATGCAAAGTCCTGAACATGTTGCCTGGCAGATGGCAAGTGCTTTCATATGAGAAGCTTTATAACTTTATTGATAATGCATACAACAGCTCCATGTGTTGTAGCATTGTTTGGAAATACAATGTATTCTGCAAGTAACTGAAGCCTAATTCTGTATTAAAACTTTAAATTTCCAAATTTTAGTTGAAAATATTTCTAAAATGTGTTCCATACATTTGTGGTCTTCTAAATTACGTAAAGTGAGATGAGGTCTGTTCTAGGAGCAGAGAACAGGGGGCTGTGTGGGAAAGATGTTGTACTTTAATCTCTGGATTTTCCGTTGCTGTATGTTTTTAAAAATTAAACCCCAGGCTGGGCATGGTGGCTCACACCTGTAATTCTAGCATTTTGGGAGGCCGAGGCAGGAGGATTGCTTGAGGCCAGGAGTTCAAAACCAGCCTAAGTAACATAGTGAGACTCCATCTCTACAAAAAATAGAAAAATTGGTTGGTCATGGAGGTGCACACCTGTAGTCCCAGCTCCTTGGGAGGTGGAGGTAGGAGGATAGCTTGAGCCCAGGTGTTTGAGGTTACAGTGAGCTATGATGTCTGAGCAACAGAGCAAGACTTCGTCTCAGTAAAAATAGTAATAATAATAAATTAAAAAAAAATTAGATCCCAAAGTGGTGCTGACAAGGACTGAGAATCTCAAGACTAATATTAAATTTGTTTCAATCTTAGTATTTATTTTCATACCCCCAAAACACCATTTAAGCCCTGAGGAGAAAGAATTGATTTGTTCATTTAACAAATACCTCTTGGGTGCCTACTGTGTGCTAGGAATTGTTCTAGATACTAAGTAAACAGCAAGACATAAAACAGACAAAAATCTCTATTCTCATGGAGCTCACGTTGTGGTAGGAGCTTACATTCAGACAAACAAACAAACAAACAAAAAAATTTCAATATAAGATATGAAAAGGTAGTAAGTGCTGGGTGGGGACTACACTTTTAAATAAGTAGTCTGGAAAATCTTCACTGGTAAGATGACATTTGATCAACGTCAGAAATTTGTTTAATGTATTGCTGCCCCAGCATCCATTTTTAGCCCCAAAATAAGCTATTTGAAACCCAGCAGTAGCCTGTCATCTTTGGCCTAGTTGAAACTTCCCCTCCCTGTGTGGTTGTTGGCAACATAGCCCGTTTGTTACTCATCCCACTGACCCAAAACCCAACACAACCCACAGCTGCTGCCCACAATACAACCCAATGGTCAACACCGGAGTCCTATAAATAAGTTTCCCCTTTGTGCACGTTCTCTTTAGCCACTCCATAGCCCCTAAGGGCAAGCCTAAGGGACAATATCCATGGCCCTTAATAAAGACATAGTCCCACAGGACCTCTGTGTCTCCTCCCCCAACCCCACTTGTGAGCTCCCTGCCACCTCTGACTTCCTGTTGGCCTCCCATCAGCACCCCTAACCTCTCTGCGACCTATGGGTAATAATTTTCTTCTGTTTCCTGCATTTTAGTTTCACCTCCTCATTGGGTCTCACCTGACACACACACACCTGCACCCAATCCCCCTCCTCCATGGTTTCTCCTAGACAGTGACTATCTTGGCTTATGGCCACTCTCAAGAGAGAGGTCTCAAGACCCAATTAGAAAAGATCACAACAATCAAAGACATGAAGGAAAGGAGGGAGGAAGAGTGTAGTATTATGGGGAAAGAGCCTTCCAGGCAGACGACACTGTAGTATAAAGACCCTAAGGTGGGACCTCCCCTGCCATCGAGGAACAGCAGCACAGCAGTGGGGCCTGTGACAGTGAGAGGGAAGAGTGGCAGGAGATGAGGCCAAAGAGGGTTCATAGGAGGTGAAGGTTATCTTCCGGACCTTGGCCTTTCCTCTGAGCAGAGGGAAAGTCCCTGCAGTGTTTTGAGCAGAGGAATAATCGGACTTAAGTTTTCAAAAGTCAAAACTCCAGCTGTTAAAAATAGACTCTGGGGGCAAGGATGAGGACAGAGATCAGAATAGTCACCCAGGTGGAAGCTGATGGTGGCTTGGCAAATGGTCAGATTCTGGGATGCATTCTGAAAGCAGACTTCCTGATGGAATTGGTGTGAGGTGTAAGAAAGAGTGTCCACAATAACTCCAAGATTTTTGGACTGAATAGAAGAATGGAATTATGATAAACTGAGATGGGGAAGACTACATGTAGAAGAAGTTTGAAAGGGAAGAAGGAGCTCGGTTTAGGAACATGTCTAGCTTGAGATGTCTACTAGACATCCAGTGGCAATGCCAAGTAGGCCATTTGGATATCTGAGTCTGAAGTTCTAGAGAAAAATCCAGAAACAGCCTCTCATATTAACAATCAATGTTTTAACAAAGGCATTAAGATAATTAAGTAAGAAAATAAAAATATTTTCAATAAATGCTGCTGGAAGTAGATATTTATGTGGAAAGAAGTAAATCTGGATTCCTGACTCATACCATACCTATACATTAATCTGAGATGGATTATACTTCTAATTGTAAAAACTGAAACCAAAAACTTTTGGAAGAAACATTAGCGAATATCTGTACCACCTTGACGTACGCAAAGATTTCTTATAGTGGACACAAAAAACCACTAACCATAGTGTGGAAAACTGAAACTTAAACCTTAACAAAACTTAAAAGTTCTTCTCCTAAAAATAATTTAAAAACAAGTCTCAGAATAGGAGAAAATATTTAAATATATCTGATAAATGACGTGCATCCAAAATATATAACAATCTCTTACAAATTGGTAATAAAATGACAATCACATTTTTAAAGTGGATATAAGTCTTAAATTGTCACTTCATTAAAAAAGACATAAAACTAACCAATAAGCACCTGAAAATGTGCTCGACATCATTAGTCATAAGGAAAGTGCAATTATAACACCCATGAGATACTACTTCAAATCCATTAGAATATCTAAAATTAAATAGTTTGATAATGCCAAATGTTGGGAAGGCTGTGGAACAAGTAGAATCCCCACACATTCCTGGTCACAATTTAAGATGGTACAATCACTATGGGAAATCACAATAGCAATTTATTATTATAATTTGAGCATATTTGCCCTTTGACCCAGCAATCCCACTCTCAGATATTTACCCAAGAGAAATGAAAACATACATCCACAAAAAGACCTGTAGAAACATGCATAGCAGCTTTATTCACAATAGCCAAAATCTAGAAACATCTCACATGTGCATCCACGTGTGTACATTCAAAACAAGTGTGGAATATTCATACAATGACATAATAATAAAAAAGAACAAATTACAGATGCATGCAACAATATGCATGTGTATCAAAAACATTTTGCTGACCGACAGAAGCTGGGCCAAAATAAAAGAACATACTATAATAAGATTCCATTTTTAAGCATTATAAAAATAGAAAAAACTAATTTATCATATTAGAAAATCAGAAGAGTGATTACCTCTTTAGTTGGGTAGGGCTGACTGGAAATGACATGGGAGACTTCTCTGAGGTGACAGAATTGTGCTCTATCTGGTTTGGGTTTGATTTTAAAATAAAACTACTGTATACAACCCCTCCCCCCTCCCCCTCCTCCTCCCCCTCCCCCTCCCCCTCCTCCTCCTCCTCCTTAGCAGCTTAGCTCCCTGTTCTCCCAACTCTAACACAAGACTCTCCTCGGAGCAGGCAAGAGAGAAAGCAAGCCAAGTGTGAGCTGCAAAGCCCTATTAGGTGTTGCTACTTATTATTAGACCTCACAACAATAAGGGAGGGGAGGGAAGAATTTATCAAAAAGGAAGGATTAATTTTTATAGACACGTCAAAGTAGAGTTGTATAATATCTTCCAGGATTTCACCTGTCCCAGTTGTACCTAAGGTTAAAATAACCTGGTTTTAGGTAGCTTGCATTCTATAGAGCAATCTAGAAAATCTGCATATTCCCACAGTTTTCCAAAGAGAAAAATACACATTTGCTAAATAATTGGTTCAACTATTTTGTGAACTGACTCAAATTTGTATTCCTTTTGATTTTTTTTGTATGTTTTGCACAGATTATAAATAGGGTCTGAAATTTATTACATAACATCCAGCTGGCAGAGCAGGGTCTGGGTTTTCTCCAAACTTCACAATAACCCCGTTCCATCCAAGAGATAGCCTCTGATTCTAAGCACATGTGAGTATTTATTTTTTATAGCCTGAGTTTTTTATGAATATGAATCATGTAGTATAAGTCTCAGAAGCTATTGAGATCTTGAAAGAAGTTTGACTTATATTAAGTCATCCCAAGTAACTCAATGAGTTTTCAAGACTATTTTGTAGTGTTTTCTGCTTCTCACCTTGTAGTCAGGCTGATCACAATCATTCTGTTTTTTTCCAGCTTCACTGAGATAATTGGTAAATAAAAATTGCATATATTTAAAATGCACAACGTGATGTTTTGATATACATATACATTTTGAAATGATTACCACAATCAAGCTAATTAACATATCTATCACTTCACATAGCCACCTACGTGTGTGTGTGTGTGTGTGTGTGTGTGTGTTGAGAACATTTAAGATCTATGCTCTTAGCAAATTTCAAGGATATAGTACAGTATTATTAGCTTTAGTCATGGTGCTGTATGTTAGAGCTCCAGAACTTGTTCACACTGTGTAACTGAAACATTGTACCCTTTGACCACTATCTCCCCATTTCCCCACGGCCCAGACCTTGGTAACCACCATTCTACTCTCTACTTCTACCAGTTCGACTTTTTCGATTCCACATGTAATTGAGATCATGAAATATCTGTTTTTCTGTGCCTGGCTTATTTCGTTTCTCATAACATCCTCCAGGTTCGACAACTTTGTCCCAAATGATAGGATATCCTTTTTTAATAAGGCTGAATGATATTCCACACAATAATTTCTAGATGAACACATACTTCCTTCTAGGAGCCTTGAGGTTACTTCCTGTAATTTGCTAAGGGCCAAGAAACTAGAAACCCAGTCAAGTACTGTGTAAATTAAGTACAAATTGTAGTTAAATTAAGTATGTCCCCCTTCTTGGTCCCTGAATGTTTCACCAGTTAAGTGTGCAGAAGCAGAGAAGGGTTTTTACTGGGGAAGCCATATTTTCACTGGGTTTCCATCAACTCTGGACTATGCTTGTAAAACAGGTAGCCTGGGCTAAGAATGCAGACTATGAATATAGGATAGTTAAAAGTTCCTTGGCTATTATAGCCTAAAATACATGGCATTGTCCTCATTTACATAATCGTCCCAAGTTCCTTGAGATCAGAAGTACTATGAACTGAATGTGTGTGTGCCCCCAAAATTCGTATGGTGAAATCCTAACCCCCAATGTGATGATTACGAGGTGGGGCCTTGGGGAGGTAATTAGGTCACCAGGGTGGAACCCTCATGATGGGATTCGTGTCCTTATAAAATGGATATCAGGGAACTCTCTAGTGTTCTTTCCACCCTGTGAAGACACAAGAATATGGCCATTTGCAAACCAGGAAGCAGG
Organism: Eulemur rufifrons; assembly: GCF_041146395.1. Classification (NCBI taxonomy): domain Eukaryota; kingdom Metazoa; phylum Chordata; class Mammalia; order Primates; family Lemuridae; genus Eulemur; species Eulemur rufifrons. The sequence goes on from NC_090983.1 coordinate 73,578,182, forward strand.
CCCTCACCAGAACCCAACCACACTGGCACCCTGATCTCAGACTTCCAGCCTCCTGAACTGTGAGAAATAAACGCTTGTTGTTTCAGTCACTCGGTCTGTGGTAATTTGTTACAGCAGCCTGAACTGACTAAGACAAATAGCCACAGACAGCAGATATTGTCTTCCCTCTCTTTGGTGCAGGAATAAGGTGTGTGGAGGCCGTTCTGTGGGCTGGTAGAAGAGCAGGACCTAGACTATTCTAGAATCATAGCTACCTCGTTTTGAATCCTGGCTCACAACTTACAATCTGAGCTCTTAACCTCTCTGAGTCTTACTTTCCCAACTATAATATATGGATAATAATAGTAACTACCTTAAAAAGTTGCTATGAATATTTAATGAGATTATGTTTATAAAGTACTTAGCATAATGACTTGATATGATACATGGGAACTACTCCACTATTGGCTATTATCTTTATTGTGGACTAAGGACCTTAATTCTCTATCTTCTGAATAAAAATGTGCTAAAGTATCACAGGACGATTTAGGTTGCCTTTTCGTGGACATTCACATGGTATCTTGAGAAAAGTATAGTACTTCCTATCAGGAGGTCTGATGTTGGTCCCAACTCTTGCCTCTAACCACGTGAGCACTCTGGGCCTCGGTTTCCCCATATGTTAAATAGAGTTGTTGAACTATTTATTGCTATACCCTTTTTGGTCCAATGTTATACCCTAGAGAAATGCAAAACGGCAGATAAATCAGGGTCTTTATACATGGCTGTATCTTCACTATGTAACAGTTAGCGTCTTTGAGCTACCATAAGTCACAGTTTTTAAAGCCTAAAGGAAAGTATGTATTAATTTGCCAAACAGCCAGAATTATATCAATCTATTATAGCACTGATTATGTCACATCAATCAGAAACTCCAATTGGCAGTTAAATATCTTCAATTAATTTTTTAAAAATTACTTAATAAAAGAAGTTAATTAAGTATGCTACAAAGCATGGAGAAAAGTGGTGAACACTTTGCAAACCACTAGCCTAAGTGCCTAGTACCAATGAAGATAGCCCAGCCACTAACAGTTTCATAGGAAAGCGGAAGTGATGTTAATTAACAGAGCACATAACAATAGTAATAATGAACATACCAATAGTGTTGTGCATTTACAGTGAGCCAACAACTATCCAAATCTCTTTAAGTGGATGATCTCCTTTAATACTCACAACAACTTTGTTTAGTTATTTCCATTTCACAAATAAGAACACTGAAACTTAGGAATGAGACCTATTGTAATCTAAATAGATCTCCAGAATGCAGTGTTTCAAGGACCAAAAAGTCTACAAAAAGTAGTCTGAAAACATTTGAAATTAAATGCCTCTTTTTTCCAGGCAAAGCATTGGTAATACACAAGCCACACATAGGAGGTAGCTCCTACTCCTCAAGTCCCGATTTTTAGAGGGGTGAGGGGTTGGTGAGACACATAAATAACACATGACTGTCATTTAGAAAAAGTAACTGTGAGTGGATTACCTACATCAGAATTATCACCGGAACATTTTTAGTTTACTCTTGTATCTCCTTGCTATCCAGCACCCTCCAGGTTTGTAAATTCACATAATTAGTGTGAAAGCACTAAAAAACATGAATTTTTGTTTTAACGCAAGCAAATATAATTAAAGAAGTAAATCTACAAAAAAAAAAAAAAGAAAGAAAAGAAAACCATATAATGCCTTGCAACATCCAAGAAAATAGCTTTTGGATTATGTGCTATTAGGAAGTATTTTGCTCATGTTCCCTTCTCTTTACTCATTTATTTATTCATTCCATAATTATAGGGAACCTGCTAAATATGCAGGAATATGACCCTGAATTAAGGCAGATCATGGAAAACTGATGATGCTGAATTGATGCTGAACAACTGTTATCATCGTTAACCGAGGTCCCTTCCAGAGGTGTCCTTTGATCTCCAAGTGCAGTTGCGAAGGTGTGAAAAAGAAAGAGAAAAGTCAACACTGGCCACAGTCAGGGCTTTGTCTTTTGGCCAGAGGGTTCAAGGTGGATTTACAGCTAAATCTTTCACAACTGATTCCAATTACACATCTGAGTCTCACCTCCCACCAGTGTTGTCCTAATCTTCCTCAAAATACAGAGGTCACTTTGAAAGTGCCTCAAACAAACTCTAAATTACCAGGCTTACTTGCTGTTTTTTTGAAAATGACTTTCATGTGAAAATGGTCCAGCAACATAAAAGTTAATCGCCCCCTATCATTACTCGCATCTAGCAGCAGGGTAAAGAGGAAATTAAATTCTTCTTCGTTCTTTCCTACAAAATGAATTAGAAGCTCAATCTCCTTCACAGTATATGTAGAAATGGAGCACAACTCAATGCTTCTCTTTTTTTCTTTCTTTCTTTTTTTTTTTCTTTTTCAAAAAGCCCAAGGTAAAACACAGAGAATGTTCTAAAACTTTCAAAGTTGGAAAGGAATTCCAGGGAGAGTTATAATTCTACCAGAGGTAGAAATACACTAGGGGTGTATTGTGAAGGTCTGGAAATACAAGTTAATGAGAGGTTAGTTCTCTAGCAAATGAGATGTGACTTATTCACATATTCAACATAAACCATGGGGGCTACATAAGAAGTCTGTTACCCTAGATAGTTATTCAGCAAATTCAGCCAGTATTCAGCAAATCCTTTATGTTCATTTTTTAATATTGATGCCCAATCCCCATGCTTCCTTCTTTTTCAAACTTTTCCATAGCCTGGCCTGAGTGTGAAATGGAAACCTTGTGTTTTCCGAACTCCAGGCTTCTCAGCTTGAGCTCTATGAATAAAATATGACTCTGATCATTAAAATGTAATAAAAGCTAGTACTTTGAAGCCTTAACCTAAACAAGCTTGCTCTCTGATCTTGGGGGCAAACTTCAGCTGTTCTCTCAGCAGGGCCTCCTCTGCAGAAAACCCAGGCCTCCCAGAAACCACTGTAACCTGCTAATCCGGGACCTGCACAGCTAAACACACAGTCAGGACCATTTCCACAGTGGGGGCCTCCCAGTGGCTCTCGGTGCCTTGTCATTTTCAGGATGCCGGAGCCTTCTCACCCTCCTGCCAGAAAGAACAATGCAGTAGACAGGGGTCAGGTTCAGGTTATACAGAGGCTAAGTTTGTAGCTGAGTGTCTCTACCTTTTGTCTCCCCCAAAATCCCCTTCCAGGGGAACAGAATAAGGTGACTTGTTAGGCAGCTCATTCTTTAAGGAAGGTTGGACAAATGTTCACAAAGATTGGCCAATGGGATGGAGAGAGCAGGCCCTCAAGCAAACCGCAGAGAAACGATACACCTGTGGTCCGACTGTGCTCTTGGAATGTCCTTTTGACTGGCGTTAATGTAACCCGCTAAACAGTGGATGGGAAACAGCCCCAAACTACTGCTGTTGCTACTGCTGCCAGGATTCCCCAGACAGGATGTTAACACCCAGAGAAAGCTGTCCTAAGGCCTGTGTTCTTGTGCTGGGGTGAAAAGGCCAACGCAGTTCACATCCCGGTGTGGAAGTGACATTTCTGCTCAAGAGAACACAGTTCAAGATTTCTCTCCTATTATCACAGCACGGACAGAAAACAGAACTACTCAACCAGAGGAAAAAGAGGTTTTATTGAAGAAAAACAAAGCTGTAAATAAATAAATTAGATAACCCCAGGTAATATATAACTGTCTGATTATTTTTGTGGGGATTTTCAGAGGAAGGAGAAAACATCTTAGCAACACTAGTGATTAAACTTTCATACTTAAAGAGAATTTGGGGTTATCATGTAAAAAGAGTGATAACTTCCTGAAATAAAGAAATAAATAAAGGACTGAGAGTCTAAATTCAAGATCCCAAACCTCCTAGTGCTAGGCAAGTGTGACTACATCAAAATGGTGCATTTGGAATCTACTGAAATACCTATCACTGTAAGTTTTTACTCACAATACACAGCGGGCAGCAGAAGGAAAAGGCAACTGGCCCAAACACACACACGCACACACACAATACACACACACACACACACACACACACACAGAGATATAAATTAATTTGGTAGGGGCTTTTGAAGACAGAGCCAGCCTATGATCTAACTCTTAATGTATGCTTGTCCCATATCTAGAACTCTGTTGAATAAATTTCTGCTTGAGGAATTTAATCAATAGCTTGAATCCTTTAAGGAGATCAAATCACCAAATAACATGGAGTCTGGGTATGGTTTCCATATAATACTGGCAAAGTTCTATGCTCAACTAAAGCATTTTTCTTAACCTTAGCTCCTTAGGAGGCAGGGTGCCCCAGGAGAGTCTATTAATCTAATCCCAAAGTTCAGCTGCTTTCTGGAAAATATCTATATCATTGATGAATTTTTCTCTTTCATTTAGGCCGGAGTCAGGTAGGCTGACCTTCAGAACACATCTATTCCTTGTTCTAATTCCTTCCAGCCTACAGGATGATAATAGTTTAATCAGGGCAGCTCAAACCCAGAGACTAATCCTTCTGTGCCTGGTGCAGTAACAATCCCATTAACACAGCAGTGATGTTTGCCAACCCATCTGCATGGAGCCCTGCGACAGGGACCTGCAGACTCTGCTGGCCCTGGGGTTAACCCTTTGGTTGTCAGGTGTGAGGAGTTGGGGTCCTGAAGACAACGCTGAGGCATCGGGCAGCAAGCAGGCGTGAGTGAGTGTACCTCGGGGCTGAGACCATTTCTAACTCAGTATTTTAACAGCTGCTACCACTGGACTGGTTCATCCTGGCTGAAGTAAGCCCTGAGTGGCTCACAGAATACGAGTCAGAAGAACTAGAGCTGTGAAAATGGAAGATCCGTAGAATCAAAGTTTTAAGTGCCTGGTTTAATATACCCAACAGTTAACCTCCACTAAAGCTCCCTTTAAAATTACTCTCCCCCTCTTTAACCCCCTTCCCCTTTCTCTCAACCAACTCTCGTTTTTCTCTATTATTACATTTATCTTCCATTTAATGCCTGGACTCTCCCATCGCCTCTTCTCTTTAAAAAAAAAAAAAAAAAAAAAACTTCTACATTGTTCTCTGTCTTTGCTCTTTTTCTTGTTGTCTTCCCTTTCTCTTCCATTTCCTCTCTTATCACTTCTCTCTACTCCCTACAATGCCCTAAAAGTAAAACATTTAATTTTGTAGAGTTTTTCTGTAAGTCATTGTGGCCCACTCAGTGTAAGGGCAATATGGAAGGAATTATACACATAAGAAAATAAAATGAAGAATAAGTCTTTGTCTTCATTGTGTGCAGAAAAAATTAATTAATTTCAAAGTTACTAATTTTAAAATCCCCCACCCTGCCTTCCTTGTATGCATTACCTAAGGCACCCAGGTCTTGGCTTTCCCAAACCAGCTGGCCAGACTTGTTTCCATAAATTACTTAATTGCATTGTTCAGCCAAGGTCATGAGTTTGGCCATTAGGCTGCTCACCCCTGCCTTGTCCTCCATTTGCACTTCTACCCTAGTACCAAATTGTCACAGCCTTGGCCAAACCTGAGGACAGTCATTTCCCTTCCAACTGATAGCAGCCTAAGTATAAAGCTTAGACAACAGGCTTTGAGAGGCACCGCCAAGCCCAGCAGATGACATGCACAAAAAGAGCTGCGATCTTCCAAATAAAGCAGGAGACGGTTGTTGGTATCCCACAGCACAGGCGTCCCAGGCACACCTTGCCATCCTAGGCCTGTCTGCCTTGGAGTGATTTCCCTGCCTGTCCCCACTCTGCTGTTTCTCTGGTTCCCAAGGCGGTTGGCTTCTGGCTGGTGGAAGAGAGAAGCCAGTGTGTTTCTCTCCTTTCCTTTCTGCTTTGGGCTATTCCCAACACACCACTTTTCTGCTTTAAACAGAACTCTGGGTTGGCTATCTATGGCCTGGTTGATTTGTCAGCTTCTTTTACCTTCTGTGAAATCAATTCCCTGAATTAAATTCTCTCTGCTTTAAGTGCTCACGATGGTTCCCATTTTTCTAGTTGGACCTTGACCTTGGTACATCGCCTTAGGAGCAGCCACTTACTTTAGGCAGCACCACTCCTGCCTCCCCATCCCTAACTGCCCCCCTCTGCACCCACACACACCCTCAGCCACCACCTGCACAAATCTGCGCCTTCCTCTGTGCCTTTCCAGTTAAATTCCTGTTGTTACAGGAACTACAGGCCTAACTTTTCTCCACTAGAGGAAATCCAGGACCAGGGTCCAGAATCAAGCTGGTCTGGGTTCAGAGCACAGCAGAGTAGGAGCTCTCTCCCCAGCACCCAGCATCCGCACCAAACCTCAGCTGAGGCATCCTAAACTGAGCAAATGACAAAAACTTCCCCAGAGCTCTCTGGATAGATGCCACAGAGTCAGAAAACCTCATGAGCTGGCATGTGAGGTTTTATTTGAATGTGTCTACATTTTGTTTATCAGGGGAAATGGTCTGTTTATTTTATTGATTTCTTGAAGGGAACACAAGCCAAAAACTGGTGAAGAAGAAAGTGACTACATCAAAATTTAAAACTTCTGAGCACCAAAGGACACAATCGGTAGAGTGAAAGGGCAACCTATGGAATAGGAGAAAATATTTTCAAATCATATATCTGATAAAGGATTAATACTCAGAATATATAAAGAACTCCTATAGCTCATCAACAACAACAAAAAACCAAACAACTCTATTAAAAAAATCAGCAAAGGACTTGCATAGACATTTCCTCCAAAAGATATGCAAATGGCCACCAAGCACAAGAAAAGGTGTTTAACATCACTAATCATTAGAAAAATGCAGATCAAAACCACAGCAAGATACCACCTCATACACGTAGGATGTTTAGTATCAAAAATAATAGAAAATAACAAGTGTTGTCAAGGATGAGGAGAAATTGGAACTCTTGTGTGCCATTGGTGGGAATATAAAATGGTGTAGCCACTATGAAAAATAGTATGATGGTTCCTTGAAAAACTGAAAATAGAATTACCATATGGTCTGGCACTTCCACTTCTGGGTATAGGTACCAAAGAATTCGAAGCAGGGCCTCAGAAAGATATTTGTACACCCATGTTCACAGCAGCATCAGTCACAATAGCCAAAAGGTGGAAGCAACAGCACCCAGCTTCACAACATTTTTTAAAAAATTTTTTAAAAAGGAAAAAGTTGAAACCTACCATACACTTGCAAACTCATTTTATAGCCCAAAGGGTAATTAAGGAAGACTGGATTTAGGTCACATTACATCTTTTCTTCTTCACAATATAAAGTAATTCATTGGATGGGATTTGGTTTGCTCAGTTTAGGGGTGTATGACTGGCCAGAATATCTCAGATGAAGATGGCTTTGGAGACGTGGTTTGCAAGTATTGACTGGGTTTCAGATTTCAATAGACATCACACAGCAAGTGGGCTTATTGCTGTGTAGCCAATGCCAGGACCTCTGTCCTCTGGTGAAAAGAAAGCAACATGGCCTGAAGAAAGGAACTTTAAACCTGGAGCCAGGAAATCTGGGCACGAATCCTTGTCCCACCACTAATGACCTGGAGCAAGTCAAACAGCTTGTCTGTGCCTCAGACCCTTCATCTGAAAATGAGGAAGATGATACCTGTTCCCTATTTCATGATGTTGTTACAAGGCTCCAATAAGAATATGTATGCAGATATACTTTATAAACTGGAAATGTGATTCCAGCAAAGGCATTAGTATAATTCCCACTTACAATACTTGGTTTATGTTCTCCCTCAATTATTTTTACATCACTTTTCCAAGTCAATCTGTTATTCATTAGTTCTATTAACTTAAGCAACTTAGCATTTAACAAAGACTATAATAAACAATACCAGCCTTGTGAAAACTATCTCCCAATCTTTGTTAATGTGCAGACGCACATCTCTATGTTGTAATGAGCTGTTGCATACCACTTTATGTTCTGTCTTTTCCACTTAACATTATACACCATTCTCAGGTATTAACATGCCATGTAAAATAACTATGTTATTGCAAACCATCAACATGCTATAGTTTGCACCATCATTCCTGAATAGGCCTTGGCTTAAAATATCAGCCAATAAATAGAAGGCTTTAGAGGAGAACCTACATGCTAGATGTGCTCTTGTACAAAAATGGCAGACTGTAACAGAATGGGATTTGGGGCAGAGGCAGCATCAACCTTCTTCGTTGAGAGAATTCTGAGGCAATAACCAAAGGAATACAGAAATGATGAAGGTAGTAAATGACAGTCCAACAGGAGATAGAACTAAAGGCTGCCAAGTTATTACCAAGAAGCAAGACTAGATTTATCATAAGTGAAACACCAAAACAGTCCAGCAGGGAGTGGGGAGAAGATATACAAAGTGGCCCACAATTTCAGTAGCAGAGTTCATGAAAACTTGGGTTTGAGTTCTGACTCTGCCACCAGCAGGTACCACTTACATATTACTGAGATGGATACTTAACCTTTATCAGTCCCTATTGTTCCATCTATAAGAGGAGATAATAATAGCATCTAACTCATAGGGTTGCTTGGAAAAGTAAATGAGGGCATTCACATAAAACACTTAGCAAGTGCTCAACATTGCAGATATGAAATTAATTTGGGCAGTATGTTTCTATATCTTCACCACATTTAATGTAAAGGCTAAATGAGGTCTCTGCAGAATGTTCAAGGCATATCAGTCTTGTGGGAGTCAAACAGACATCCTCAACTGAGAGGTACCAACTCGCAATCCCTTCTTAAACATGTTAACTGTTTTATGAAAGTAGCATTTTGGTTGCATTCAAACTGTCAATGAAAGGATGGCACCTCCTACTCTAAATTCTTGACTGTTCCCTATGTGCATAATAAAGTATGTTCTACTTCCAAACGTCTGATCATCCAGTACTAATAATCCAGGATACTGGCCAGCCCCACCTCAAGTCTCAGAAATCATCAGGCTGACATTCATCCTTCATTAGATAGCAGTATCTGTTGTCCAAGGAAAATATAGAAGTCCACTTCTAGACATTGCAGACTCCAGACAAATGGAAAACATTTCTAAAGCTGTTAATGAAAAGTAGGTGTATCCATGTGTGAAAACAAATCCTGTGTTCTGAGGAAGGCAAGTGGCATGAAAGCAGCAGGAGTTTTGCAGAGTTACTAAATTCTGAGGGTTTGAAACTGCCCCACAAGCCACAACACCCAACAGGTTCAGGGTACGTGTTTCTCCTTTTAGTATTGACCCAGGACTAAAAGCTTGGCTCTTTGCTTCACTTGGCAGAAAAGATGATTTCTAACATGTAGAAAACATCAAGGAGTTGATGCAGGGAAGGGGACTTGTGCATTTCCCTATTGTTCCCCAAATATGATCTTTACAGGCACACCATTTGCCTCTGCAATCCCACTCCTAGGTGTGTACTCAACAGATGGGCCACATATGTGCACTAAAAGACACACACAATAGGGAAGCAGCTTCACTCCCAACAACCTCAAAGTGAAAACAACCCACATGTCCATTATTGGAATGGATAAATAAATTGTGGTGTATTCATATAAAGGAATAATAACCAGCAATGAAAATGAACTACTACTATACACAACAATATGAATGAATCTCACAAACATGATTTTGAGTTAAGAAGCCAGACAGAAGACAATATTTTCTCTTCTGCCACGGGATTGGTTTCATAAAAAGCCCCCAAACAGGCCAGCCTAATCTATGATGCTGGAGGTATGAGAGTGGTCACCTTTGGCTGGGGACAGGGCTCAGGGAAGAAGGGGATAGTGACTGGAAAAGTGCCAGTGGGGCTTTTGGGATGCTGGGAATGTTCAATTTCTTGATCCAAATGTAGTTATATGCATGTGTTAACTTTGTGCTAACTCATCAAATGGTCACTTCGATTTGTGCGTTTTTCTATAAGCATATTATTACACGTCAATTAAAAATTTTATCAAAATAGATTTTTACTGTATTGTAAATATTTCTAAATTTTCCATATGTTCTGATGTTTCAACATCTTAGAAAACCTGGGAAGAGCCCCTTCCTGGGGCAAGTCAATTCTTAGAGCCAGCAAAGGGCCCCACCTGGGTCATGTCTATATGCCAACTAACCAATCCGGAGCCACACCCCCTCTGTCTGGCCATGCACCCAGGAGGCAATATTCCTCCACTGAATCATCCCCAGGCCATGTCCCAGTTAACTAGGCACCTCTCCTGCATTCCAAACCCTGCTGAAATTATTCAAAGTAGCCAGTCCTAAATTACTAAACTTGTCTGCCTTGCCTTTCCCTAAGGAAACCCCAATAAAGGTGGTGCCCTAAAGCTTTCCCTGCATCCTCTCTTTGGCCTGCTGGTCACCCTGGCGTCTTTCCTGGATGGCATGGCCTGCCCCTAGTCCCTTGGACCTGCAAATATAATGGACTTTGTCCTCCTGAGCCTCTCCTGTGTCTCGTCTTGTGGCCACATCAGAATGACCATCTCATAAAAGAATACAAACCATTTACAAAATTGACTAATACCAAAAAAAAAAAAAAAAAGGAGAAATTGCCTTACTGGATAGGACTGATGGACAATTCAACCTAATTTTCTTATAACGAAACCAAGGACATGCGTTGGAGTTGCTAACTGAGGCATCACCATTAAACTAAACTTCCTTCTTTTATCCGAAGGCTCTAATCTAATAATTCACTATTACCTTCTTGAAGTTACATTCTTTTGATTTAAGTTTCATATATTCATTATTGCCATGAAAAATATTTCCTCCTTTTGTATAATAGGTACTAAAATGAGCTCTTTTAAGCCTCAACATGTATTCCATCCATCCTAATAGGATAAAATTTAATCAACAAATCCATTTTCATATTTCATAATTTTGCTAATGCGTTTGGTGTATTCTCTTCAAAAATTTCCAGATTTAACAGTTCTAAGTTTTAAACAGTTGATAGAACTCCAGTGCTGGAGTTTCTTTTTATATATCTCTTTCTGGCTTCCTGATCACTTTAGTTGCCTTCTTTGGACCCGGCTCTCATTCATTATGTCTTTCCTAAGGTCTCGATGGGCAGCGATTACTTAGGAGGTGGGGGGCTCTGCAATGGCGAGCATCTCCCCTGCTCGTGCTCACCTTTCCTGGGCCTTTCTGGGCAGCTTTAAGGGAGATAGAAACTGCTGGTCTGGTTGGCCTGGATTAAAGCTGTTAGCTTACCTTTTATATGTGTTATAACAAATATATTATTTGTATTTGTCACATTGAAGCTCATCCACCTCATTTTGGAAACACCCCATCACAGAACCTTATGTTAGCTTTCTAAAATAGATGACTACTAGAAATTCCTAGAGTTTCTTGATCCTTTTTGCAAAGCTGGCAACTTCTGTACTCTTGCCTTCAAAACAAGTATAAAAGACATAAAAATATATGGGTCCAGCATCAACTCCTACGTGACCCCACATTTTGACTTGCTGATCTAGAGAAATACTTATGTAATTCTATTTCCTGGTATTCATCTGGTTCTTGATAACACATTTTTGCAAAGTTTACAATAGCATATTTTTTAAAAGATTTTGACATAAAACCTATCCCTTGACCTTTCAAAAATCCAATACATATATCTAGTAGCTGACACTTATCCAAATAATGACAACAATAAGTAATAGCTAACATCAGGAACTTACCATGTACTGAGAAACTTGCTAAGTGATCACATGCTTTTATCTCTTTGAATCCTTTCAAATATGCCATGACATAAGTACTACCACCATTCCAAGTTTAACAACGGGACTGGGGTCACCTATCCCTCCGCTGGCAGAGCCTCAGTGAGAATTGACGTGCACCTGCTGCTGTCCACGCTCTTAACACATTATTGTCCCTTTTGAAGCTTACTCACTTCCTTGAACAAGGGAACTAGCTACCCCATGCTGTATTAATATTACGAGTGCTTCATTACCCCATGTTAAAATTAAAGCACCAAAGTCCATTTCAAAGCTAGATTTAAGTTATTTTTGAATTAGGAACTGCTCTTAAATTATCTGCCACCATTGGCATTGGTAATCAAGGTTTGGATGTAAATAGTAACAATCAAAAGAGTAACTAGAAAAAATACTTGGCCCAAAGGTTTGGTACAAAGAAAGGAACAGAAAGAATCCCTCCTTTTGTCTGACTTTGCTGCTGCAGGCAAAAGTGATCTTGTTACACTGAAGATATTTGTAGCAAACAAATATGTAGGCAGGTGTATTAGGTGTCTTTATATTTATTTGTTACTTTATCTTTTTTCTATTACCCTCCGGTCTCCAGAAGTCAACGAGATTAGTGTGCCAGCCACTTATTTAATGTTAATAGTATGAATTGCACTTTACTTTTACAGGACTGTGATAAATGTCCAGACTGTGGTCATCAGCAGTCTCAAGAAAGAGGTACTTAAACTTTCATAGGCAGAGTTAAGGGCCAAGAAGTCACTGAGAACATTATGCTAATGTACATTAATACTTATAAACAGAGTCCACTAAATTAGAAGCTTTGAACTGAACAGGTAAGATAAGTGAGGGTCACTAGGAAAGTGCTCCTCTAAGACAGCTCCTCTAAAACAGGCTCAAATGAAGACAAGGAGATTTTAAAAGGCTTAGTTTGAAATGAGCTAAAAAAAAAAAAAAGAAGCCCGACAGTGAACTGCTGGACAGCAGTGAACTGGCATACATTTCATTTGAGCAGTATTTTTATCCTCGACATCATTAGTTCTGTGACTGAATCAAGAAGAACACTTGAAAATTAATTACACATCTATTCAAAAATGGAGATAAGTTCGTACACACAGGCCAAGAAAAGGCTTGTTAGCTGAGCATGTTAATGCAAACACTCTGAGGTCATGGAATACTCAGTATAAACCTCAGTCACCTTTGGGAATTGGACAATGAAGAAACAGGGCTGATGGGAACTGCAAGATATTCATTCATTTCACGTATAAGCAAATTTTACCGAGGTTGAACTATCTCCTTGGAGGTGATACTAAAACACTCACCAGGAATAGGCTTTTCCATGAAGAAAAAGAAAAAAAAATAACCCTCAGAAAAAATTGTCCTCAATGAATCTACCTTATCTCTCCTACTGCAGTTACAAAAGGAAGAAGGAGGGAAATAGGGAGGGAGGGAGGGAGGAAGGAAAGGGAAGGAAAACTTGCCAAAGGACAACTCTTCTTTGTTTGTCCAAAAGGCAGCGTGATGTTTATGGTAAGGTTAAGAGTATGGTGCCTATACGACCCACCACTGTCCCATTTTATGCTTTGACCCTGCTTTCTTTGTCTTCACAGTGCTGATCAATACTTGAAATCAGCATCTATCACTTATCCATTTGCTGGTTGTCATGTATTTTCGCCACTGCAATGTAAGCTCCATGCAGGCAGGGGTGTGTCTCACTCTAGCTGTATCTCCAGCTCCTAGACCAGTGTCTAAAACAGTAGGCACCCAATACATATTTGTGAAATGACTGCGCTAATGAGTGCGTTGACTGATTAGTTAATTAATTAATTAATTGATAAGCTGAGGTATCAGAATATTTTATTTTTTCAAACTATTAATATCTGGGCTTCCTTTCCCCCATCAGCCATCAGGACATGGAGGTGGGGCAGGGTTTCTCTCACAGTCACAGGAAGATTATATGATTTACCATTCAAACTAGAATACTGTTGAAAGTGAAAGGAAATATTACTCATAATTATACAAGGCGAATATATATAAACCACTACTATCTCAGGAAAATTGGGATATATGCACACCTTACTTATTAGAGACAAACACATTTCCCAGATGACCTGGGAGTTGGAAAGGGTGTCCCCTTCTTTGAGCACTTTGCCATCAATATTGGCTTCTGTCATGAAGAAGATGGGTTAGCTGTTGAGTAGGCAACAAACTGTATCTGCTGTAATCCCAGCCCTCAGTACAGGTCTATGATAATGCGGCTGAATTTGCTCTTCAGGCCATAGAAATAGAGAAGGATACCTGCTTTTCTGAGAACAAAGCTGCTGCAAAAACAGATAGAGCTTTGATGGCAGTTACCACCCTTCCTCCAGGCTTAAATCCTCACAAATCCCACTATTAGACATAAAACTCTCTACTGTCCCATTTGAGTTGGTGTTCTCCAAGTGCATAGAGCAGTGACTTGTATTTGCAATTGGTTTTTCAATGAGTGGACATTCATTCCTGAGCCCAAAGCATACATGCACACGTGCAGTCAAGGATGCTCACCTGGGAGACACATTTCAGCCCAACTATCAGGGTGAATGGCGTTTATACTCTCAAAGTTGAAAATTCCAGAATAAATATCTTAAGACTTTATTCTAGTTTCATTCTCTAAGTCATAACAATGAAATATTGCCTCTTATATAATTTCTAACCATTCTATTTTTAAAAATCATCTGATATACCTTTAAATCAAAAAGCCTCAAAGTCCTGAAAGGTTATTCAAAAGGCTGGCAAGCAGTCAAACAGATGTGCAATTAAAATCTTTGCAATCCTTTTTTGATGGCATCTATCTGAAAACCTAAATCCAACATTCTGTTCCAAGACTGTTTCTTATGGTAGGAACACATACACAATATGTCTTAAAAACTAAATGCTAAGGGCACTGAACCAGTTCAAGTTCAATATGCTCACAATGAAAGGGGAAATACTTGCTGTCAGATCTTGATTTTCCTTCACATCCATACAGCATGATGCCTAAGGTCCAAAAATCAAGGCTTTGACATTCGGTATGAAAAAATACTCTTAAACCCTTGTATTTCTATTATTAAATCTTAATTTCCATCTGGAATAATTGACAGTGAAGCGTAGGGATGAAGAGAAGCATTTTTACTTTCTCTTAAGTCTGATGCCTGACTTCAGTAGTGCAGGTGAGACTGCAAACCCCAATCACTGGAGCAAAAGGTCACGCTGGAGAACGCGGTAGGATGTGTGTGTTTGCACGTGCAGATATTGGGGGATGCTGCTGGTCACTCAGGGAGGACTCAGACTCCATCACCACACCTCTTGGGGCATCATTTCCAAAATCTCCAAGGATGAGAATTAACCTATATGTCAACTACTGATCCTCTCAGCTTATGAAATATTAAAAATCCCTAATTAAGTAGAAGGCAATGAGAATCAGCCAAGATTCTCCATTTCTAACATAATTAGAATCCCATTATTCTTCGCAGTTTTTAGTGTGTATTAGAGAGATGCCTCCCTTTCCATGAATGTGTAACATGCCCAAGAAAATAGAGAGCCCTAACTATATCTTAGACTGGTTTCAGTGACCCTTACCAAGGAGGGTTGATACTCATAAATGTGCTTCCCAAATGATCATGTATAAATTCTTCTAATCAATCCAGTCCATTTTTTGGACAAAATCATATTTCACTATTATTTTCAGGCACATTGCATTGGTCAAAAACAACCAAAAAATCAACTCAAACATTTAAATACATTCTATTTCTCATGAAATGAAGAAAAGGGCAGGATTGCCTTAGTCATGGTCCCCTTCATGCTCATTTTTTTCATGCAACAACAAAATGATGTCATGGAGAAGACATTAATTAAAGAAGTAGCTTCGGAAAAGCAATTTTCTGGACATAAATGATTGCCAGTGGGGGGCGCAGGGGAAAGAGGTTTTGTACCTGTCAGACAAAAGGATTCTCATTCAGCATGTTGCAAAGACTAGGGCTCAATCTGAGACCTTAGTTTCCCACTAAGGTCTCAGACTGAAACCTAATATCACCACACAAAGTCCACCTTCCACCTTGGAAGACTTTGTAGATTTCTGTGCTTTGCAGTTCCTCATGCAGAGATCGCGTATCAAACATGCCATCCCAGGAAAAGCACCGAAGTAAAACGCAGTCAGGATCCTGCCAAGTGTATTAGGGGGTGACTAATAGTCAAACAGATGCAGGTAATATCTTTCTTCTTCTTCAATAACAGTCTCAAAAATCCACAGGGATATGTTTTGCTTGTTTGCTTTTAACATGCCTCATTTATATAGCCTAAAATTGTACATTGCTTGGCAAATGGGCAGATAATTTTAGCCAGAGGACAAGTTTCATCAGACAATGGACTGTTTGCCCCAAGCTTCCCAGGCTTCACTCAATGGTGGTTCTCAGTAAAGGCACATCAAAGTCAGGAAAGCACCCAAGGAGGAAGGAATTAGAAAGTAAAACAATTCCAATAACAAAGTTGGCATTCTTAAACTGCCTCTGCACTCTCATATTAAAAAAATAAAATCTCTAGATAAGTAAAATTGTTCTCAGCACACAAGTTCACTCTATCCTCTCCTGGATCTCTCTTATAGGATTAAAGACTCAACACAGATTGGGGTGTCCTGCGCTAGTAACACTAACACATAACTTAAGACCTTCACAGACAAATCACACTCCAAACTCACAGCTATTGACATAAAGCTTCTCTACTGCCATGTGACTCTTCTGTTCTAGAACTTGAGTTTCCCTCTCACCCCAGCATTACATAGTGACATGAAAACATGCTAATTTTTAAAAAATTAAATGGAAAAAGATATGATACATAGAAATAAGACAATAGAAGTTATTCTTGAGTTATGAAACTATGGGTAGTACTAATATTTCTTTCTGCTTTGCAACTATTCCTAGAGTTCTTCAATAAGTATATGTTATTTGCATAAAGAAACATAAATGCATAGAAAACTAATAGTCACAATCATTATATTGTTGATATATTCTCTTTCTGAAATAAAGCATGTGGACTTTTCTGAATGCAAATGTTATGCAGTTCTATTCAGTAGGTTTATTTCCTATTCAACTCCTTTCTTCACTCTTTTCATTGCTTTATAATTTCCATATTTAGGTTGGAAAGGGCTCAATCTTTGGTCCTCTTTAACAGAATTTTTAGACATCAGTTGAATACAAATAGATTATATATACTGCTACAACATATAAATATCTTCCATGTATCTATGTATTGCTCTTTTATAAAAAAAATGTCTTGAGGGTAGGGAAATAATTATCAATGCACTGTGTGGAGCTGTAACTATAAAGGTTTAAGTGGAAATATAATACAGGCCCTATTCTCTTACCTCTTACCTAAGAACATTTTTTTTACTCATTATCTGTCCAAATGTTCCAAAAACCAATCAGCTGAAAGCCCCAGAGTTCTGAATGATAACGTGTGGAAGAGAAGAGATGTCCTAAATCTCAGAGATTCTGAGAGCAGGGCCTATCAACTTTCTGCCCCTTCCAAAACATAACTTTAACATTCCAGTAGAATAATTGATTTTTGAGGAAGACTGCATACCAATGAACCTGCCAGGTCAGTTAACTACAAAATGTGCTTCCAGGTAAATCATTTACCCATGCCCTCTGATGCACACAAGCCCCTTTGCAATAGTTTCCACGCTGAATTGAAATTATTCGCATATACCTCTACTACTCTGGACATAAGGGCTCCGGTGAAGGCAGAATGCTTCTCCTTCCCTCCCAAGTCCTTATCAGAGTGCTTAGCGCATAGCTAATATTTATGAAATATTTATTCAATGACTCATTTAATGTATTGATTATTTGAACTTTTGGATGAACAAAGCTATTACCAGAAAAATACATTTTTTTAAAAAAAGGGCTTTGTGATAGACACAGATTAGCCAAGGCATGACGTTTCTACCTATTCCTCTGCTCAATCCTGCTTCCCCTCTTCCTCGCACGGGAATTGATCTCCAGTTAGCACCTCAAAGTCTGTTTCTGTACCTGCTTCCAGAGAATCCAATCCATGAGTGCCAGAAAATAAAACATAAGACAAAATAGACTTTAAGGCAGAACACCTTTCTGGGCTCTGATCAAACGTCACATCCTCAGAGAGGTCTTTGCTGACCCCTCCCGCTAAAATAGGTCTCCTTGGTCATCCCCACACACTCCACTCCTCTTTCTTCCCTTTTGTTGCTCTATTTTTCTTCCTGGCAATATCTCTTCCTGGATTGTCTGCTTGCTTACTGTCTCCCTGCACTAGAAGATAAATTCCATAAAGCCAGGACTTTGACTTGTTCATTGCTGTATGCTCAGCACCCGAGAGCGCTGCCTGGAATGTAGAAAGCATTCAGTAAATATTTATTGAGTGAATAAACCATCACTACATTTATTATCTAGGAAACGTAAAAGAAAAACCTAAAAGCCAGGTTCTATATAGTGAAATTTTAATAAGAGTTTCTTATAGTTAAACTTTTTTAAGAAACTTATTGGATATACCAAATAGTCTCAGCAGTTAATTGGATTCAATGGTTATAACTATAAGCTTTTGTGCAATCATGGAAATAATTACAAATTCATAAATCGTGAGCAAATAAAAATGTGAGGCAGACCTAAGAGGATCATCAACCACCTTTCCCCACTACTGATTTGGTTTGGTTTCCATGTAACCTCGTCTTATTTTGTTTTGTGTTGTCTTGTTTTTAGAGAAAACTTCAAGGGTAATTGTTTCAGGAAGATGTCATTCTCTCATAGGCTGGAGAGGGGGATCATAGTAGAGGGAAAATGCAATGACTAGGAAGAGAAAGAGACATTATTCTATGTGGGCTCATCCAATTCATTAATTCACCTTTAAAGTATGTATTTAAAAGTATAGCAACAGAGAGATGACTTTGAAAGCTTTGGAAATAGATCCAACCACCTCGGTGAGAGTTGAGAACAGCTTTTCCACCTTGGCTGCTCATTAGAGTTTAGATTCTATCACTTCACACTTCACCTCTGACAGTTCACACTTCTAACCTTGGATTTCCTGCTTCACACTCCTCACTTCACACTTCCTAATTCCCACTCACAACTGTAAAACTTTACAACAGTGTGATTCTATTGCCCTTCCCTCTGTGTGCCCTTATTGTCATATGTTTTACCTATACATTCGTTATAAACTCCACCTTAACATGTTACTATTTTTGCTTTTAAATAGTCAGATGTCTTCTAAGAAAGTTAGAAGGGAAAAACCATATCCTTTTATATTTACACATTTTCCATTTCTTGTGCTTCCCATTCCTTTGTATAGACATGTTTCCAGACCATTTCATTTCTCTTAGCCTGAAGCTTTTAGCTTTTCTTATGGCACAGTTCTGCTGGCTACAAATTCTATCATGTTTAATTTATATGAAAATGTCTTTATTCCACCCACATTTCAAAATAGTATGTTCACTAAATACAGAATACTGGGTGGAGAAGTTTGGTTTTTCTCTCTCTTTTTTTCTCAGTACTTTCAAGATGTTATATCATTGTATTTTGATCTATATTGTTTTTGGTTGAGTATCCAGCCATCATTCATATCATTATCCTCCACACAATGTGAAATTTTTCTCTGGCTGCTTTCAAAATTATCCCTTGATCTTTGGATGTCAGCAGTTTGACCATAATGTGCCTGTGTTTGGTTTTCTTTGTGTTTTATCTGTGTGGGGATTACCGAGTTGTTTGAATGTCTAAGCAACTTGATATTTTGCATCAAATTTGAACAATTTAGACCATTACTTCTTTAAATTTTTTCCTGCTACATTTTCTCTTCTCTTTCTTAGACTCCAATTATGCATATATTAGACCATTTGATATTTTCTATAGGTACCCAAGGCTCTGTTCATTTTTCTTCATTTTTTTCTCTGTGTTCTCCAGATTTTATTAATCTGTCTTCAATTTCACTCTCTATTTTGACATCACCAATATGTTATTGAGTCCACCCCATGAATTTTTCTCTTCAATTATTTTACTTTGCAGTTTGAGAGTTTAAAAGCTATATAGTATAGAGAGATGGAATGTGCAAAAAGGAGAGATGAGATCTAATGGAAAAGCAAAGAGATTTATCTTTAGTTTTAATGACAGGGAGGAAGATGACAAGACAGGTGCACATGACGATTGACTTTTAGATTCTATCATGGGGAGAGTTCAGAACTCTGGTCAATAGTGTCTGATTTCTCAGTGTTGTCAACTGAGACTAGGTATGAAAAGTAGCAGGGAGACTTAAGAAGACAGAAGATGGTAATAAACTGTTATCTTCAAAAGTAGGAGTGTCTTTCTTAGAAAATAAGCAAGGGTTGTTTGGTATGCTTACAGGAAAACTGTTTTCATGACTTTCTCACAATATTGGGCTACGTGACTGGAGGTAATTGGAAGTTTTGCCAGGCAGGTGTGATGAAGGGAGAGGACAAAGCATTTGAGTGAACTTGCTACTCAGTAGACGATGCACTAAAAGACAAATAGGAAAGTGAAGGCATTTGTGAGAAAGTGTTGGCATCACTGAAGTGAAGGTCATGATGAGTTTGAAGACTGGCAGCAGTAAAGGCAGATGCCCTAGGGAGCCTTAGGTAGATAGAGTTGGGAGTGATCTAAGAGTGTGATGTTTAAAACTGAGAGTTTTAATTTGGCAAATTTTCTAGTGAAGAAACCTTTCTGCTAGAAATATGGAAGGCATTCATAGTTGAGACAGTCAAGGAACTGAGATGTTAGGGGGTCAAATGAATAGCAGGGCTCAGGAAGGTGAGAGAGTCTGAGTCAAAAGGTAAACTAGATACAGAGGAAGACCTTTGAGGGGGAGAGAAACTAGGAGATGCGCCAACCAGTACGTAGAAAAAAAGTCCAGGTGATGATGGAGACCTGGAAAAGAGAGTGGGACTTTTGGAAGGACCTGAAATAAGCAGGGGATGAAACATGATAGAACAAGTTTTAGAGGTCCCTTAAAGGGTGAGAATACAGTTCTAGAGTTATGGACCTGAATATTTAGCTCCTTTCAGCTCAAAGCATTCTGGCAGAGAAATGACTTGTGCAAACTACATACAATTATCCTGAAGGTCTCTGATGTAGGCTTGGCTAGGCTGATGATAAACTCCACCTCATTGGCAATATCTAGTCTGCCAAAAGATTTTTTTTTGAAAACTGATGGTATATATCTATCTAGCTTTGGTGTTCTCCAACTATCCGTAAACCAAGTCAATATAATAACTTTTATAAACACGCAGATGGAGATTTTTTCTATTTAAAAGAGAAATAAGTCTTAGAACTATTTTTATAAATCAGCATGCATCTGAGTTTGTTCATGAACAAAGCAGAAGCAGTATCCAGAGGCTCTTTTGCAATAGGTTTACAAATGCAGTCTGTGGTTTACAAATGTCTGGAGAAATTTTATGCACTCTTTGGATTTTGAACCAAATGAAGTAATATTGAAGAGGAACATATATGTTAGAACTTGAACTCCACATGTTCAGCACAGCTCCTTAGGAAAGCATCCTTTGTGCTTGCAAGCTAAACAAGCAAACTACAGCGTGGTTTTTAAAGGAAACCCCTTCATTACACAAAGGTAACACAATAATATGATCATTTCATATGCATTTGCCACAAAGGACCCTCTGAAGATAAAGCCAGTCACATTTTTAATATGATATGTGCCCTCCCCAAGTACTCCGATATTTTTTGACAAATATGCATTTCGATGTCTGTATTCCTTCTGGTATTCCCTGCGGCTCTTAGGGTAGGATCTGAGTATACAAAGACTAAAAAAACCTTATTTATGTCTCAGTGTCTGACATATAACAGGTACTCGAGAAGGATTTGTGGAGTGGATTGATATAGGCAGGCAAAGGAACACAACCAACGTAGTCCAGCAAGGAAACTAATGCTGTAACCCCTTGAATCCAGGATCTGTGACAGAATAATAGTTCATCTTCTCCATTCTGTTTCTCATGGAAAGGAAGAGTTAATATAATGCCATGAGTAATAAAATGGTCAGACTTTCTCTTTAAACTGAGTTTTGAATTGCACTTCCCTGAAAAAGACAGGCTTCATGCTTCCAGGACAGAGAAGACGAAGAGAACTCATTGACTCACCAAAATGTGCCAAGGAGTTGACTCGATCAAAAGCTTGTAAAAGTTCTGGCAGCATCCCAGCCACATGGAGGCATTTAATACGCAGCCTATACTGACACTACATTGAACATAGTACGTATGCCTTGAATGACATATTGTAGAGATCCACTCTAGGGTGACAAATAAAACAGGGATGTTGCAGTTGACACTAGTGGCACCTTTGAGAGTTCCTGGTTCCGTCCTTTCCTCGTGGCTGTTATTTTATGTGGCTGCATATACCAACAGCATTCCCAGATACTTCAATAGAAAACAAAAGGGAAAAATAGTATCTTAGTTCAAAGAGAAGGAGGAAATTGGTATAAAAGTACTGTGTACACTTTAAAAAGAAAAAAAATGTGAATTGGCAACATATTCGATACGTAGAAATCACTATAGCAGAAATCTTAAGGGAAAACATCCAGATTTTGCCTCCAAAAATGATACAGCTACTCTGCCCAATCAGCAATGGTAATACACCTCCTACACCCTTCCACATCCCTGTGATTGTTGCCCTCTTCCCCGCACAGGCATGTATAGCCATAGTACTTTGCACTGGTTTATGTATTTCCTTTGTGGTTATTAAGGTTATTCACATGAGACCTGTTTGTCTCATTAGAATAAAGATTCGCAAAAAGATATGCTTTTATCTTTTCTTCTTTCCCCTTCTTCCGTATCTCTGCCTTTCCTTCTGCCTGTCATCTCCAGCTTTCTTTCCAACTTTCTCTTTATTTAGTCTCTAAAAGGGTTGCCTCAATCCATATGTCTCTATCCTTGTTTACAATCACATTCTCACTCCCACTCTTAACTTCTGGGCTCCCTCATAGTCTTGGAACTTTACTGGGTAAAGGGAAAAGCATTCCATGCAGAAGTGACAACAAGAATTTGTCTTGGAGGGTAGGTAGGAGTTGACTTCAATATACCTCTTTTCCAGTGCATCTCTGTGAGATACAGAAGATGGTGGTTTACCTTGAAAGTGATGCCACTCACCTGGGCAGGAAAAGAATGTCAGGTGTTGAGACTGGAGAGCCAAAGACCACATCTGATCTTAAGGGCTGGGACATGGAGGTAGAAAGAGAAGGGCTCATTCCAGATGTAGTATGTAGCCAAGACTAGAAACCCTTCAGATGTGTCTATCTGCCATGGCATCGTAGGAACGCCTGGGCAAATGTCTGTGCTTAAGTCCTAAAATAGCTGGTAACTTTGGGAGCCCAGTTCTGAGAAGGCTTGGAATGACTTTAAATGAGCAAAACAATTGAAGATAAAGACTTTCACCTCTAACCCAGGACCACTGTATGGTCAGTGGCCCTAGTCCACCAAAACGCTCTTCTTTGGTGGGTATATATTACTCCGAGCTGCCATGTTACTGGACTTCAGTGCCACGTCCCTGCAGAGCTTCCAGCCATGGGCTGGCGTGGCACCTGGTGGCCTGATGTCAGTGTTTCAGCAGGATAAAGGCAACAACTGCCAAAAGAATAAGAGGACTATTGGCTGACTGAGACTGAGCAAGTTTCCTGGATTTCAGTCAATAGAAGATGATCAAATTAGGCCTAGATCCCCAGACAGTGCAAACACTACTGGAGTTCTTGGAAAAACCCCAGGAAGGATAACAGCAGAGAGGAAAGAATGGTATTATTTGTGATAGACAGAATGGGACTCCTTGACATTTAACGTGCATATTAAAAGTAATGAGCTCTGCTCTATGCCCTGAGCTGAAGCGGTCACTGCACCTGGCCAACCCAGAGGTCACATGCAGACGGTTTTTGCACGCACCAAAGTTCTGGCAGCTCTCTCTGGAAGGAGCCATAGCAGCATGTTCAGCCAGCCGGCAGGGCAGCCCAGAAGGATAGAGTTAACAGCCCAGGAGCCACCCTCAGCCAATGCCTGACCTTCCTTGTCCCTCAAGGAGACAATTCTGAGGTGTGATCCACAGTGTCTCAGAAGGTCCCAGGAGTGTGGAGCTTCAGTTGCCCGCAGCACTAACATACTCATTGTGGTCTCCTTCATGTCTCTCCTCCTTTTCCTGTCTTGCTTCCCCACTCCTTCGTGGGGCTTCCTGAGACTAGCTCTTTTTCCCTTTGAAAGGAGAGAGAGAGAAAGCTGACTCATCCAAAAATCCTTGTCTCAGGGTCTGCTCTGGGGGAAACAAAACTAAGACAAGCCTAAGCTATGGAGAGAGACATATCTATTTAACCTCTGCACATCTGGCTTCCTATGAGACTGAATTCTTTGGGGGAAAAGGACTCTATTCTTTGCACCTACCACATCCTGATATTTAGAAATTAAAAAGACCTCATCAGGTCTTTCAATATTTGCTTAATAAATGAATGAGGAACTTGAAAATGTCCATTTAAGCTAACAAATTTTCCATCTTATAAGCAATGCATTCAGTTATTGCGTAAAAGCAAACTGATGACAACTATTATAACGAATGAAAAGTGGTACCCACTTCTAAAAAAGATGCCCATTTGGCTTTTGACAGAATGAGAAGCAAAGATGACCTCACAGCCTAGGCCTACCAAGAGTTCACTAAGGAATCATTCACCACCACACACACAAACACACATACACGCTCACACCCCTGCACATGTGTGCACACTCATATATACATGCACACGCATGTGCACATGACTGATGTCATACCAGACAACACCAACACTATGCACACCATGAAGGGGAACACACAGCTAAGGCAAAGTGCCTTTCCATTCCTCGCAAAAGCATTCAGCAACACACATCCAGACTGGTGAAACAAACTTAGAGAATTGTCCAGCTGTCGTCAGCGTGGAGAAATAGCTGAGACCCAACTTTGAAAGACAGTAGCTTCAAATATAATTTCTATCCCTTACTTCTCAGCCTAGTTTTTGTATCTATTTCTTTCTACCACTCCCCTAAAATAATTGCAACGCTAATAGGTCAAAGAATGATCCAACATCAGTATGTTCTTGGTTTTTCAGTCTTAGCTAATAAAGTACAATTTTTTATACACTCATTTGTGAGGTGAGAAGGTTGTAATGTACCATCAGGGTGGGAAGCGGGTCTCTTGAATGAAGTAGATATGCCCATGCAGTCATCCTGAGATGAGGCAGCTTCAGGGCAGGAACAGAGACCTAAGAGATAGGCTATAAAAGGGAAAGAAACTCCTTCCTTTCTCTGTACCAGGTGAAGATGGATCTGCAAATAACGAAAGCATTAAAATGTTTGATGGATTCCTGGCAGTCGGGGGTATTGTGGGCAAGGGAGGGGATGGTGTTGGCAAATGGGTGGGAATGGGTAGCTGGCTGCTGGCACACAGAGGCTGGCTGGGCAGGTGTCAGGGCCCTGTAGAGTGACCCTGTGCAAATGCTTTAAGTATCAGTGGTCACTTACTCTGTGCTCTACTTTCTCTCCAAGTTGACCTAACTTGTTGTGTTCAAACTTTGCAGCATGGTCTTAGCTAGGAGGGATTAAGAGAGAGAATTAGTGTAGGGGAGGCCATGCCCAGCTCTCTAAGCCCTGAGTGGTGTTAAGAGGAGCAAGCAGCCTGAGAACAGAGGACGATTTGTCCTGATAGTGGGGAAACAGAGCAGAAAGATGCAAGGAACCAGTTCTTAGAGAGAGCAGCATTTCAGGGGAGTTTTTAGAAATAATGAGAATCACTCTTTGATTGTTGGTTCCCTAGGTCACCTCAAAGTGGGTGTGGCTGAACATTTCCTGGAAGTCCTTGGTTGCATGCAGTGAGCTTCTGTTTGTTCTGCACCATGATAAGGGGGTCAGATTGCCTAAGAGACTCCCTCTGCAGCTGGCTAGCCGGAAGTGACCCCTCCCTCTCTTGAGAGTCCTTTGCAAATATCGTCCAGACAGTTCTCATCTCCCAGCTATTTGGCAAAAAAAGAACAAATACCATTTATTGATTACAGTGGTGGCTCATTGCAATGACCAAGGTTAATGATTTATCCATTTTAACTAGACTGATGTGTTTACATTAATCCTTAGGGTCCAGAAGAAAATTTTAAGGAATTTGAGTTTTCAAACTTCTTCAATTTCACTTCGATCTTGGCATTTGAAAACATAATTCATCAATCCGTGAATTCTTTTCTGCCATTTGGACATCCGCTTGTTGGATTTTTGCCTTTTAATGTAAATCTGTTAGGGGTTAATCAATAGGTGTTAAATTCTAACCCTCCTCCACCTCAAATTCTAGAGCCACTTTTTCTATACCAACCAAAACAAAACCTACACATAAATGATTGAAATGCATTGAAAATGGAATACAGAATGAGACCATGTTTCTGAAATTTTGATATAGAGGCACCTTTCTGGAAAAGCTCTTATACGCTGATAGTCCAGATCTCTTGACCTTTGGGAAACAGGAGAGACAACCCAGTAGCCAGCCCTTGGCCTGATGTGGTTGAGTCCCAGAGCTGACATTATTTATGGAAACATAAGCAGTTGGTTGGATAAATGCCCAGGGACCTTGGCATTGTAGGTACTTAAATAAATCAAATGATCCAGAAAACCAGTATAATGTGAGACCTCCACTTGAACTGCCACCTCCCCCGTACCCACCGGCAATCCAAAGGGCAGGGAGGAAGAGCATTACAAGGAAGAGCGGGGCCAAGGAGGATGAGGGGGCCCAGCCAGGCATGCCTGGTGTTAAGCGACATGGAAACCTTGCAATATCATGGTAGGGGGCAGAAAGAGACTGTGCCCTCCAGATATAAGAAATGCTGATTAGAGTGTTTCTGGTGCAAACTTGGCTTCTAGAATCCAGGCCATTCCTCAGGACCTTGTCCTGAAGCTTTACGGAAGCATACATGCATTTTAAATCAGGTTTTGATTATTTTAATAATTTTGAAATAAAGTTATTTCTATCATTTTACTAAACACCTTTATCCCTGTGGCTTGCTCTTCAAAGATCTGGTTATCTTGCAGTCTCAAATATTTCTCAGAAATTTGCCCCCAGGAAAAATAAATCCTACTTGAACATATTAAAGAAATGCAAACTTGCCATCTAAAAACTCAGGCTAAAGGCAAAAAGACCTAATTGAATATTGACCAAATAAAAGCTATCTTGCTTATTCCTTACTTTAATATTCTTTCTTAAAGCAAATTTAAGCAGTCTAGCCTCTTTTCCATTAGACAGATCTTCCAGCAAGATCAGCAGGAAATTGGAAATGCTGCATTAGGATATTTAGATCATAAGTCTCCAAAACTGGAACCACATCTGTCTGCTGGTTCAATGGATACTTGGGGAGACCGATGAATGTTACATCAATTAGCACGACAGCAACACCAGCAAATGTGCAGTGAGTTACAGCTCGAATGCATTCAAGATGGACTTCACTTCCTCAAGAGGTAATTAGATGCTGTGCATATAAATAATCTCACACATCCTAATTCCCTATCCCAGTTAGGGTCACCCTGGACCTGCAGCCACTTGCTCTGCTTCACCATTAGATGTTGATTTGAAAACCAGGGGCAACTAATGTCAGGGCCAGCCCCAAAGGAAAGTAAGCTTTCTGGGCCTCTCGAACCTCCTTCTTTGTGCCTCTGTGGATTGTATCCCCGTATAAGCATAGCCCCCACTGTCCAGAACGTTGGAACAAAGGACGTTTCCCACCAGCCCTGATCTTCAAAGTTTCAAGCCACTGAAAATGTGATAGCTGGCAAGCCATGGTCTTGTTAACCAAAATGCAAATACTGATGGAATAAATCAGATGTTGGGGGCAGGTGGGGTATGGAAGTGAGAAGAGAGACCAAGAGGGAAAAGCATCCACACATCGCCACATTTAGTTTTAAAAAGACCTTCCAAGGTGGGTTCCCACATATTATTTGGGGTGCTGACCAATCACAGTACTTAGCCCACCTATGGCCACTTCTAAGGGAAACTGCCCCACCTAGCTGCCGTGCAGAGGGGCAGCACTGGGACCCAGGCTCCCTTACCTGCTGCCTTCCCCACTGTTGGACCACAGTGCCCTGGAGCAGAGACAGCCAACCTCTGGCTGAACAGGGGCTCTGGGGAAGCGTAGAATGAAAATGACTTCCACATCAAGAAAGCGCTGAGCAAATCAAACCGTGCAATCGGAGCAAACGCAGAAAGGTCATGAGATAAAGAAGTTACAAGGGCCCAGAAAGCCAGAGTCATGAGGGGCTCAAACATCTGAGTAAGCAGAAGCTGCACCATAAAGAGAGGGTCAGGAAGCCAGTTCCTAGGAGGAGGGATACAATGAAAAGACACCAAAAAGAAGCATAATTGGAAAATCACCTCAAAGATATTGCAGTAGAGAGATCCAAGCTCTTCTGCTTTACAAGTGTCTTGAATCCCAGTGGGCCTTTCGTTGCAGTCTCAGAGAGAACTGGCTAAACCACGTTCTGTTCTGCCCAGGAGGCCTGGTTCCCACACCGCCTTGTAGCTGGGAGACTCGCTTTCATTTTCCCCACATATTAAAACTAAGCCTCTGATAAGCTGGGCTAATGCTTTTCTGGTGGGCACATTAAAGTCTCCTTACGTAACAAGCATCAAGGACAGTGTAGGAACACTCCAGATGAATTTACTTTTAACTGTCAAGTGCAATAGAACTGTTACCCATCAGCATCTTGAGAAGCAGGCAAAAGCAGGATAATTAAACCCAGCCTTTCAAATAAGCGTAGTTGTAAAGGTTACAAAACACTGCAGTGTTGCCAAACTTGGTGAAATCAATTTCCATTTTGTTGCAGTATGTGTCATGCAGAGAATGCTGAAGCCAACAAAATGAAAAGCATTAATAATTGGTATTAATAGCATGTATAAATTAATTTGCTTATTTGCCTAAAAAAATTAGCCAAACAATTCATTAAATGGAAGCCCTGCACGTTCGCTAATATAAAGCGTATACTTCCTATTGTTTTCAAAAATGAGGCATTTGAAGTTAAAGAACTCTAACCAGTTGATGGAAACTAAATGAAAATCTTTGTCAAGAGAATGAAGTCAATTTAACAGGGTGCATAAGAAGCATGTTAGTGACATCGAAACCACAGAAAGTATAAAGGATAGTGAATAAAATATTACTGATTGGCTTAAAGTGAAATGGAGATAATATTTAATATCTGTTCACATTTGTTTGCAGCACTTGCTGACGGCCAAATACG
Source organism: Eulemur rufifrons (assembly GCF_041146395.1). Taxonomy (NCBI): domain Eukaryota; kingdom Metazoa; phylum Chordata; class Mammalia; order Primates; family Lemuridae; genus Eulemur; species Eulemur rufifrons. Next base: position 73,607,097 of record NC_090983.1, read on the forward strand.
TGATCTTCCTGCAACGCCTAGGAGGTGGATGGGAAATAAATAATAAGCACAAATGGGAAATCAAATCCTGGTGAAGTTAAGTACTTTGTGAAAAATATTTCATGGATTCAATTTAACAGGTATTTATTGTTGGGCCAAGCCATGGTTTGCCTGCTGCCGGCTCTATTACAGGAACCAGTGTTGGGTGTGGTGGGAGTTGGCAGGGGAGGGAGTTGGAGACCGTCTGTGCCAGGTTTTGTTTATAATCATGTTTTTTGTCACATGCCTTGGCCACATTCACTTCTTCAAGGACTAAGTTACAAGCTTTGAGGACTGTTAGACTCTAGGCTTCTTCCCCTATCGTTCCTCCCTTCTGCCTCTTTATTTTTGTTAAGGATTGTACCAGAGGTTGATTTCTAACTGCTCCCTATGAAGGACAAATACATCAAAAGTTGGCTACAATTACAGAGTCTTAGAAATTTATCATAAAAAGGCAGAACTTCAGCTACATGGTGTAAGACAGGGAGTAGGAAGAACCTGATTCTCAAATGGAATAATATATGAGATTGCAAAACCATTTCCTAGTCACATCTTATAAATTATTCACTTTCCCACCTACTGACCTACACAACATGATCCACGCATCCTCCATCCAAGAGAACCACAGGCAGGAAAAGCCATTCTCATTCAACAATCTGGTCCTGAGCGCCTACTCTGGGCCAAACACCTGGTACCTTAGGGCATAAGTCATTCCAACACTGGTTATAAACTCAGAACAGAGCTGCAACAGCCAAAGCTCCCCGAAGGTAAACCGTTTGGCCAGCCTTGACCTCTAAATTGAAGGTACTGCTGAACCCAAGCAGATTCCAAGAGAGCGAGAGTTGCCAAGACTTTCCACATGTGTGGTTTTCCTACTCATCTGTGCAGATCTCAGATTACACTTCCCCTAAAGGCACTGCAGGCTTCTCTGAGTAAAAGAATTAAATGCTTATTAGGATTCTGCACGTGTGCCCTGGGAACTGCATCCCACATACGATGGTGCTGTCCTTGCATCGTTAGCACAAACACTTATCCAAGTCTGACAAGGGACATCAAACCACTTCAGGTAATTGCATTTTCAGAGCAGCTGATAATGAAACAGGGAAGATTTGGCCTTGCCCCTTGCCTTGCTCAAAAAATAGATAAGATCTAGCATTCTTGCTTTTTTTTTCCCTTTAATAATCACTCAAAAAATTTTGCCTCCAACTATTTGACTGTTTTCTCCCTAACCGTGAACTCTAAGTTGTAACCATGTTCCTTTTGTTTGCAATATGTGTGTCATTATCGTATTTAATCATGGATTATCTTTCCACTTAATTAAACTCACTTTTCATATTGAAACTTTGCATTAAAAAGAAAAATACAGATGTCATGTAGAATTATTCCACTAATCTATTATATTGGTCAAATATTAGCTCCCTGCCTCCAGGTAGTTAAAGATGAGGTATTGTTGCAACTATGATCAAAATCTTTCTCTTGTCTTTCTTCACATTCCTGAATTTTTAAAGCCCAGCAAGTAAAAAAGTGCCAGATCCTGAAAACTGCTAAGAAAACCTCTTCCAAAATCAATGATAGCCATTCAATTTATGATTAATTACAAGAAAAAGCCCACCAAAAGAAATGCGGTTTTCCTATGTTAGGCGAAATACTGCATTATTCTTTTAGTTTACCTTTCAACTTAATTCTACCTTCATTTTCCTTGATTGGGTAAGATATAAAATACTTTCCTTAAGGATCTGTCCAGATCTCTGACAAAAAGGTATTCTCTCAGTTCATGAATGAATTCTGATCTAAACTCATTAGTTAAAATGTGGATAGATACTTAATATTCAGGACTCATCTCTGACTCAAGATTGATTTCATAATAAATCTGGTAATATTTAGAAATAACAAATGACTGCTTCAGAGAATTCTTCAGAAAACATATAGAAAGATAGGAAACAAGAAAATGTAATCAGAAAACTTGTTTCCTTGATTGAGTTATAGTCGAGCCCTAAGGAGTGGTGAGCACGAGTTGGATTAAAATCAGTTCTGGACACTGAACAGTCAATAAACATAAGAACAAAACCAAAGAAAAATTATGCGGAGCTTTCTCTTTTTTAAGAAAATCTCTACACCTCTGCTCACCTAAGGATGACGGCAACAGGTCTGTACAGGAAGGAGCCTATGATCTTGGAGAAGTGAGTACCTTTGAAGGTTTAAGTTTCATTCATTCATTCACTGTGCATTTATTAAGTACCTATTAATAGGATATACCATGTATTTTGTAAGTCCATGTCTTACCCACCCCCACGTTTTTGCAGGTTTCCCCTTCATATCTCTGAACATTTGTAAGGTGGTGTTGGCTACACAAAGTGTACTCTACAGAAACTAGACGCTCAGTGAAGAAAAGGTTCTCTCATGGAATCATTTGGGAAGCGCTGCAGACCCTTTCCACACCTTGCAGATTTGCAGTGTACATTAACCAAAAGAAAGTGTGGTAGGAATTGCAAGAGGCTGGGGAGCTTCTCTGTCTGGGTCTGCTTGTAGCTCGCTGTGCGCTTAGGGCAAGTTCGCATAGTTCCCAAAGGCTGGGCTCTCATCTCTGACACGATCGCATTGTCTCAGCCACCTGCCTCCCCCCAGAGCCTCACACTGTGCGGCTCTGCAGCAGATGGTTCTGGCTGCCCACCCAGATCCATTTCTTCTCGCCTCCTCTCCAATCCTGTTGTGTTTGGCTATCTCTCCTCCACCCATGCACCCTACATGCCTACATGCCTCAGGGGGTACTGAGTTGTGTTGCCTTTAGCTGTACTAAGCCAAGGGCCACCACACCATCCTTGCTTGCGATTTGGTGGGAGGCTGGGTGAAGACCTTCTTCTCATCTTGGAGAGCTCCCAGCAGCTTCCCTCTGTCTATACCCTGGTGGGGCTAGACACTGGGTGGGCAGTATCGCACAGCTGTGGCCATCTGGGTACAAAGGACATGAGGGAGGTGAGAACCAATAGAATAGCAGAGAATGGAGCTGGATAAAGTCCACCTTGAGACCCACTCTCCCTCTGGACTTCCAGTTGTGAGAGCCAAGAAATTCATTGACACATTGACACATTGGACTCTGTGTTATTTGCAGTTAAAGTTATCTGGTGGCTACAGCACTCTATGAAAGATGCCATCCTTACATGGTGACCCTCAAAAACCTTACCAGAGTCCATCTCCAGGACTCGCCTGGCCCATGTTGCCTGTTGTCTTTTGGACAATATTGGCATCAGACCTGGTTTTGAGTCCGTGCTTAGCCCCTGCGGATGGGCTCACCTTGTCCTTTGCTTTGCATGGCTTCTCCCTGCCTCTCTCAGCCATGACTCCCAGGGACTCCCCTGAACATCCTGCCTGAAAGGGGGCCCAGACTCCCCCCCCCATCCAGAGTTCCCACTTGTCCCAGGCATCCCACAACCATTCCCAACATGGCAGCCCTGCCAAGCCACAGTGTCCTCCAAGTGCTCTGGCCCCTTAGCTGGGACTGACTTTCAGTCATGAACCAAGAGAGTCCTCATATGGAGATTTAGAAGATATGTGATGCTCTCAGCACAGAGCTCTACAGCCTTATTCTGAGGCCCTGGGCTGATGGTTCTAAAAATGAAGCTCTAAGGCTATCAGTGTGAGAATCACCTGTATCAGAATCAGACGCTTGTTAAAAATGCAGAGTCCCAGGCCTGCCACACAGTATTCCTAGCAGAGCTGTGGAAGCCCCACTTTTCACAGCCCAACCATGGTTATTGCACACTCTGGGTCACCCCAAAGGCAGCTCAGCTTCCAGCCTCAGCATCTGATGAAACAGAGGCCGAGGCAATGGACGAGGGTGGCTGGGAAGGAGGCAGAATTGTGAAGGTGGAGGGAGCGTGGGAAGCGTGACAGAAAGATCTCAGCCTGTTTCGGATGCACAGTAGGGAACTGTGCCCAAAGGTGGGCTTCAGTCACCACAGATGCTTGTTTTCCAGTTTCTTTGACTTTCACCTTTGTATGTCCACGAGCCTTTGTCTTCAGGCATGATTTGCACCCAGACACGTCCGGCATAGCTACGTACCTCTACGAATCGTACAGTCAATGACAAAGGATGAGGCAAAAAAAAAAAAAATGTCCATGATCCAAAGGACATAGCAAACTGTTGTTAGTTGTTGTAATCTACACGTCACAAAAGTTTTGTCTAAGAGTCGAGTCATCTGACAAATGTGAAATATATTTCCCTGATTCCATGCCACACCCCACCTCCCAGGTCCCTGAACGTCCCTGTTGCTCACTTCATGCTTTGTGTGGCTTTATAAGCCCCTTCCCAGGAAAGAGAGAGAAGCCCACCACCTTCTTTTTTCTTATGAAATTTATTTTACCCAGTGACTGACATGACAGAATGCAGATTGCATGGAAAATAATGCCTATAATTTCTGACTGCTAACTTTGACTCCGAATTGAAGTTAGGGAGTTTGGACATAGCTGGAGAAGAAAGTGTTAGGTACCAGTTTTTTCTTTCTCAAAGCATGATTGATGGATGGGAATTCAAAGTTTATTCTAGAATGTAGATCTATTCAAAATGGACCCTGACAGGCCATTCCCTCAGACCCTCCTCATATTCATAGCTAATCTCCTTGTCTCTTTTATAACAATAAATCTACACATTCCCCTTCTTTTAGGGCCCCACTACTCCAGTTCTCATTGGACATTTTGACACCAAAGTGCTTCTCATTTTCTTGTGTGCTAGGGGCAAATTAACCCGAGGTCTGGGATACTTGGCCACTTCAGGTCCCTGTGCAATGGACTTAAAAATCCATTCAATGAGCCCTAAAGACTCTATTTTTTTTTTTTTTTTTTGGTTTTTTTTTTTTGGATTCTAGTTTATCAATTACATTGGAGATACCGCAGAGTCAATTTAACATGCGCAGGGCTTTCACATTAGAATGCAAAGGTCAGGTGCTGGAGTCTGCGCCTCTGGTCACCGGGAACACCCCCGTAGTTTATCCTTTCTTTTGGTGGCCCACAAAGTGGCTGTGTATCAGAATCACTTGAGGAGTTGGTTAAAAATACAATTTTCACATGCCTGTAGTCCCAGCTACTCGGGAGGCTGAGGCAGGAGGATCGCTTGAGCCCAAGAGTTTGAGGTTGCTGTGAGCGAGGCTGACACCATGGCACTCTAGCCAGGGCAACAGAGGGAGACTCTGTCTCAAAAAAAAAAAAAAAAAAAAAAAAAAATTTTCTTACTCAACCCAGACATAAAGAATCTGACTTTCTGGAGTTGGGGTCCAGGAGTCTGATTCTCTTTCTTTTTTTTTTTTTTTACAAGCTCCCCCACACGATTCTCATGCAGACGCCAAGACCCCGTCTACTGAAGACTTTGGGGGAGCACGTCTCTGATCCAGTGGCTCTCAAATTTGTTAAAACACAGATGGAACCCTCAGAGTTTCTGAGTCAGTAGGTCTGGATGGAGTCCAAGAATCTGCATTTCTAATGAGTTTCCAGGTGACACTGATGCCACTGATCTGAGGGCCACACTTTGAGAACCTCCCTCCGACCCAGGTTGCTTGCACATGCGTTTATTATTCATTAGCATTTCAGTTATGCGGCCAAGGACCAGGTTCAGAAGGAATGATCCTCTCCGGTCAGAGGTGACACTCTGGCTGAGAGTGATAATCACCTGAAAGTTTCTATTTTTTTTAATTTAACATTCAATTATTGGCATCAGGCTTGGGCTTCATCTCAGATCTGCTGAATCACCATCTCCAGAATGCCCTGGGAATTTGTTTTATTTTGAAGTTACCCAGAAGATTCTGATTTATTACAAGGATTTGAAACCATTTTCTTAGAAGAGCCAGCCTTGTGAGTTCATGAATAACTTCAATAAAAAAATACTTGATTTTATCTGAAATTCAAATTTAATGGGGCATTCCATATTTTATTTGTAAATCTGTAAATTAAATTGTTGTTTATCTAAAATGCAAACTTAATGGGGTATCCCATATTTTTATTTATAAATCTGTAAATTATTTTTTTGTTTATCTGAAATCCAAATTTAATGGGGCATCCCATATTTTTATTTTAACCTCCTACTTACTCGGTGGCTGTCTTTGCCAGAAGTTTCTTTCGTCTGTGTATTCCCTCCTTTGCTCAAATACCCCTATTTTAAAGGCTTGAGGGAGGGGAGAGGAGGGGAGAAGAGAAATACATACAAACATGATGTGTGGGGTGAAGAAGAGAGAATTAAGATGTTTCTTTGGGAAAGAAAAAAAAGCACACACACAAAGGAAAATTCATTAATCTAGACAGTAGAAACAAAATCAGAAAAAAAAAAAAAGATGTACTGTCTGCTAATGGTTTTTTACCAGACAATTCGTCAATTACACAGTCAAAAGAAACCCTGGGGAATAAAAAGACACAAAAGATGCTATTAAAATGTTCCAAGTGAAGCCATATATAATTAATTTCAAACAAGCATAAGCGATGAAAAAGCAAATACTTCAAGGTGCTGAGTGAAAGGTGGGATAAATCTACATCAGGCTTCAAAACTGATGCTTCCAGGTGAGTCTCAGTTTAGGCCAGAGACAGGGAGATAATGATGTCTGCTCCCTCCCTGTTTTATGGGACACTAAAGAGCCCTAAGATGAAACACTGTGTGTGTGTCAAGGATGAGAAGAAACATAAATACAGGATAGCGCATGACATTAGCACATAACTGCTGAGAGCTGGAATGGAATACATGGAATAACAGAGAAAAAAAAATTCACTGATGCAGAAGACAAAACAAGGGAAGGGACCTGGCAAACCACTGCCCAGGCTGAGTAATCGTCATTAGCACCATGGTGCCTACAAAGAAAGCAGTTTTCTCCTTAAGCAGTCTTAATATCTCATAGGTGAGAAGTCAGCAAACTTCCTGGGCAAGACAGCTTTTAGACTTTGCAGACCATACAGTCTCTGTTGCATCTATGTAACCCTGCCATAGTAGCATAAAAGCAGACAGAGACAATACATAAACAGACAGACATAGCTATGTTTTAATAAAAATGTATTCACAAAATTAAATGGTGGGATGGATTTGGCCTGTGGGCATAGTTTGCCAACCCATAACATAGGTGGCCCCGTATTGCAAGGATAGCATTATTAGTAGATGCTACAGGGTACTCAGTATTCTAATGGTGGACTTTTTTTTAAGAGAGTCTCACTCTGTCACCCAGGCTGGAGTGCAATAGTGTGATCATAGCTCACTGCAGTCTCGAACTCCTGGGCTCAAGCAATTCTCCTACCTCAGCTTACTAAGTAGGTGGGACTATAGATGCACACCACCACACCTGGCTAATTTTTTGCAGAGATGGGGTCTCACTATGTTGCCCAAGTTGGACTTGAACTCCTGGCCACAAGTGATCCTCCTACCTTGACCTCCCAAAGTACTGAAATTACAGGAATAAACCACTGTGCCCGGCTGTAGATGTTTAACTGGGGAAAAAACATTCCATTAATGTATAGATAGCTATACATACTAGGGCAGAGTGTTTAAAGGTCACTTCAAAGTATGAAGGCAAAAATCAGGATTCTAGAAACAGGGAGAAGATGCTCATTTGAATTTCTGAGGTTCTGCTAAAAAAGGGAAAGAGGAGGAGAGAACGGAACCAAGTATTTTACCAAGTGTTTGGAGAGGTCCTCTTGGTGGACCTGACATTCAGGGAGAAGATGACTGCCGTGGGGAAAGGGGCCCTCACCATTTTCTCTGACTGGGACTCTTGAAGCTGCTTCTGCTGAGGGTGCATCATATGACAAGGTGTCATCTTCCTTGATCACGGAGGTCCCCTGACCTCCTCAATTCACTAATGTTTGCATTTAGCAACTGAAAATGTATCCTTCCCAAACTAGAAAAAAACTAAGTCACTTTGGCATAGAATTTTATACTGTAACCCAGCATACATCACCAACAGCTCATGGAAACAGCACTTCAGTGACCTTCCCTATGAGCCTGGTAGATGTATCACGACAGGGGCCTCCACATCAGCCAAGCACAAGTGTGAATTTACACTGTATAATTTAAAAGCTTTATTTCCCCCCCAACAATTAGCAAATGGATTTCATATTAGTTCAACAGCAAGCTTTCTCCGTACAGTTGCCTTTCTCATTGACGATGCCATTGGTGGGGGAAACTGCTCTCTCATGGGGGTAAGGGTTAGATTTCATAGAGACACTCTGAACTAATTACAGAAACAACAGGGTTTGCCCTGGCAGCCTCCTGTCAACAAGGTCAATAAATTGTTTCAGCTAAAGGCCTAGTCAGGTGGGGACCAATTGCCAGGATCCTCCCTGCAGAACTGGAGTCTCCTTTGACCAGGAAGCCTAGAAGCTGGACCATCTTCTCAGTTCCTGCCAAACTCCCATGCTCAGTCTTATGGTCTCACATGGGTGTATTTTATCAAAGCAAACCACCAGCTTCTGCCTAGGGGTCCGAGGTGCACTTTTCACCAAGTGCAAGATTGGTCTTCATGCCAAAGTTCACCGTGCACACTGTTGTTGGCTTGTGCTTTAGGGAGCTGGTCTCTGCCTCTCCGAGGAATGGTGGCATCATAGCAACGGAAGCACCAAGAGCCAGACGAGCACTGGTAGGTAGGGCGCAGGGACGCTGCTGCCCGATGTTCTCTGAGCGTGCATGATGGCGAAGACCGCGTTGGTGTGATTGGTGGGTAATTCTACATTGCAGATCATTCCTTCACAGCAAGACCTACACTCCTGTTACAAAAGGAAAAGAGGAGGAGGAGAGTGAATAATAGGAATAAGAGAGAAAGGGAAAAACAAAGAAAAACGGAAGAAAGGCTTCACCAGCTTTGTCCGAAGACAGACAGTTAGAACTGGCTCTCCAGACTGTGTGTCACTCAGGCCCTCGGGTACCTTTCCCCTGTAAATGGACCAGGAGAGAAAGACCATCTTGACAGTCTTTTCATCTGAACTGTGATTTATTTGCATCAAACTCAAGCACTAGCCAGGCAAAGAATAGGAAGAGAAATGGAATAAGACTGCTTGATTAAGTCAACAAATCTTCTAAAGGTTTGTAAAGGAAAACACTGAGATGAAAATGAAAGCTAGGAAACTTTTGGATTAGTCATTGATTTTTTCCTTCTCAGACTACTTGTTAGGGGATAATAATGGCTTTCTATTGTCTATGCTAACACCTGATTCCTATCATCACAGCAGCAATGGTTTGATAATTACGGCTGCTGAGTGGTGACAAAGGCTTGGTCCCTAACAGGTGCTTTCAGAGGATGTTTTCAGGTAATGCCAATTTGTGCCTGGTACAACTGCCTCCACCACATCAACCCAGCCTTTCACAGAGGCTTCCAGGATGGCATGATGAAGGCATCAACTCTAAGCATCTATATCAGTGGTTCTCAACCCCGGCTACACATCAGAATCATCTTGGGGAACTTTTTTAAAAAAAATCCTAATGCCTGGGACCCCCCCCCTCCCCCCGCCCTCCCCACCCTGAACTTCTGTTTCAGTTGGTCTGAGATGCCCCCTACTACCACGAGCACAGCTTGTAAAAGCTGCCCTGGTGATTCTTGTGCAGCCAGAGCTAAAAGCCTCTGGTATCAGAACCACTTTCTACACTTCTAGGCTAAATCAAAGTCTAAAACCTCATGAAATGAACATACTTTCAAGCAATGTTTTCTCAAACATTTCAGGATTCCAGGCATATGAAAGAGTAAAATGCTCATTTAGAATGATAGAATGAGAAAGGCAAAGAGATCAATTGGTCTAAAATGTATCTATAATTCATTGTATTAAACTAAGGCTAATCTTTCAGACTGTCACTCCCTCATTAAGCAGATGTAGTGGGAAACACAAGGTTTCCTTGGTAAAAGGTGTTCCAATTTTCCCTGTGCAGTGTTCTTGGTGATTCCTGGCCATGAACAAAACAGGTGAGCTGGACTCTGTCGTGCCTGTCATTCTCTCACGGATGGTTTGCTCTTGAGCCACCAGAGCTGGCTTCAGACCACTCACCCAGAGGCCTGGGGTCCAGCTCTGGAGTCTAGGAACTGTCACTCATTTTTAGTAACATTATTTCTTATTGAAGGACAGAAAATCTTTGACTTCTTTTGGTCTCCGTTTTATCATGGTAAGGGTCTTTCCTCAAAATATAAATATGTTCATCATGTTATCCTTACTGCCTCTCCCATGAAGTATAACTTACCATTCTGAGCATGAATTTTAGACAGTAACTTACACACACACAATCCTTACCGTGTGTTCAGAATCTTGGCTGCGGTGGCAACCGACAAAATGACATTCAATCCTGGAGGCACACTTTTTGGTGATGGATGTACTTCTTCCACGGCTGTTGAAGTGATGAACTGTCAAACAGTACTGTGTATCTGGGCAAGAAAAAACAAAAACAAAAACAGCAACTTCATTTTCAACACTGCAAAAGAGCTCTCTCAACAATCACTTCAGAAACGTCTAAAATTCAAGGCGATCCTTAAGTTTCTGCAAGAAATTTAATAGCAGTGAACTCTAGAGTTTCCAGGTGGCATTTGTGAAAAGACATCAGCTTCTGAAGCACACGTATGTTTTGAAAGCCACTATAAGCAGGCACCCGTCCTTTGGTTTCCGCTAAAGCCAAGGATAAAATGTGCAAGCTTTTCATCAAAACCGTGGGTCTGCTCATTTAACACCAAAGCGTTTATGTCTCTGGGCTTCTTTCTCTCCCCCTCTGAAGCACGTGTTCTAGAATGAAAATGCCATGAAAATTGTGAATGTAAAATGCAGTGGGTCAGAACACCTGTCGCATCATGCAATATTTGTGTCTTATATACTAATGGGCCACGTGTGGAACCGCAGTGAAAAGCAGACGCTTCAAATCACACATCAAGATCAACTTCCTTATCATCTAGCTCTTATTCTTGTTCTAATCCTCCCAAGGTGTCAGACTTTTCCTCAGCAGTGTATTTCCACTTTTTCTCCTCTCTTTGACTCTTACTCTCTCTGCTTCTGCCCACCTCCTGCTCTGCACAGCTACAGCACTGTGCTTCTACACGGAGTCATCCTTATGGTTTTAACCACTCGCATGTGACTACTTCAGCTTCTTTTAAGACGTTTCACTCAATACCCCAGGACATTCTGCTTTGGTTCCGCGTCCCTCTGTAGGCTCCTCAGGCCAATGAAATGCTTCCTCGTTTATTGATCAGGGATGATGGCAGCAATGTCATAGAGTGGGGACAAAACTGCACTGAAGTTGAGAAGACTGGCCTTATGGAACTGCCCCTGTGACAAGTGAGTAAGTCACGTTAGATCTTTTGATCTGGTTTCCTCTTTCGTCAAATGTCAGTAAATGCCCTGACATTTTGACAGGGTTGTTGGAAGCTTTAACTAATGTTAGCAATAAGCAAGCACATATTGAATGTGTGCCATCAGCCAGGCAGGTACTTCTAACTTGTGTTCATTCCTTCAATCCTCACCAAAATCCTTAAGGTAAGTTCTATTAACATCTTCATGTTACAGGTAAAGAAACTGAGGCACGGGTTCTTGTTCGTGGAAGAACATGGTGGAAGGTAGGATTCTAACTAAGGCAGTTTTCTAGGGTTTGTCCTCCTAACCAGAGCACAATTCGAACCCTTAGTACATTTAATGTTAAACTCGATGGTGCTGTAGAATGTTCGATAAGAGTAGCTGACTTCTGAGTTCAGAAGGAAAGGGAGCCACTGAATGTTTTTAGAGAACACATTCAATTTCTACTACAAACAAACAAGAACTGAAAACTGGTAGCTGCAATGGGCTCATATAGAACGTCACACATGCTAAAGCAGCCCTAAAAAGTCAGCATAAAAGCCAGGGTAAATAAAACGAGAAATGTCATTCTTGTCATATCCTGTTACACTGAGAACCTCTTTTAACAACACCAACAGACCACAGAAGTGAAGCTATAAAGTGAAAAGGAAACCTGAGATGACAAAGAACAATAGCTGCAGGCCTGTTTGCCCCAAGAAATGGTTGACTGTCACTCCCCGAAATAATGACCAAATGGAAAGTGAGAAATGACACTCTCCTTTAGAATTCCAGATGGTTAGTATCTTTGGGACGTGACTGGCAAGAATGTCCTGTCATGCCATGCTGGAATGCAGGGACATTCCGTGTTAATCTCGTTAAGAGTCAGCTCCTCGGGTGGACATGGCAGAGCTGACTCTCTTCCTCCTTCCCAGCTCTGACGTCTTCTCCGTGGTGGAGAGCTTCAGCTTTCCCTTTCTGTTCACCCGTGCTTCAATGGAGAAGACAGTCTAAAACCCAGAAATAGCCATGTATCGTCCCTGCATGCATGCTAAAATGGCTTTGGTTAACGAATGACAAACTGGTGCATTATGCACAGACCTAGTAGGAACAGTGTTTTGGTACAATCAAAACAGCATGTTCCATGGAGGTAAGAGGTTGAACGTCAATGCTTCAGTTTATACTGTTCTAACCCTTACCACACAGTTTTTAAGGCAATTTAAAGCAAATTGTTCAAGAATGATACTCACCCTCTGAAACAAGTTAGTAAAGAGAAGTATTAACCAACCTTGAAAACTTTGAACTAAGATAAATTTCTGTGGAAAATCTAGAAACAAATCCCCAAATGTACACAATCATACATGTACTCATAAGTGCACACACGATTTAAGGATGATCACTCTGCAGGAATGTAAAAGAACCCTAAGAACAATATTTTGGTAATCAATTATTCTTGAGAAGAAATAATGAAAAATATTGTCCTTATAGATGTCACAGTCATTTGTGTTCATTTACAGCATAAGATTCTTGGACATGGTGGAGGTCTCCAGTGGCTTTATCTGAGAAAGGTAAGGCTATGCCACTGTCATAAAGACTATGGTCTAGAAATTTCCAAAAGAGTCAAGGTAATAGTAGACCAAAACCAGTAATCTCTAATTCTGTAGGAATGTATTTGTTTATTTTGGTCTTTTATATCTGAGAAATCTAAAAACACTACACCCAAAAAATCTGAACAGTCTGATCTCCTTATAAGTAGAGTTTTTAAATTCTACACCATCCATCAGCACATTCTGTCCCTGTCTATTCCTACTTGGTGTTCCCTTCTACTCTTGTCCCAACCATCCATTCTCCACACAGCAGCCAGCTCAATGTTCTGGAACATGACCAGTATCACATAATCCCTAGCTGAAAACTCCCTACTGCCTTCCCATCACATTCACAATGAAATCCAAACTCCTTATTAGGAAAAGGAGACCCTGCATGTCCTGGTCCTTGCCTCCCTCTTGGATTTTTTATCTCCCGCTAAGTCTCAGTGGCCAGGCTCCTTCCTGACCATGACAAGGCCAAGCCTACTCTTGCCCCTTAAAACCTTTGCATGTGCTGTTCCTTCCTCCTGGCATGCTCTTCCTACAGATCTGCACATGGCTTGCTTGTTTTGGGTATTCAGGTCTTAGTTTTAATGTATATTCCTCAGAGATTTCCCTGACTGCCTCATCAAAGGCACCGATTCATTCAGTCAACAAATATTTACTAAGTGCCTCATATGAGCCAGGCACCAGATTAGGCACTAAAGACACTAGGGTTGTCTGGAAAAGTATCCAGCCATGTTATATTTTATTGTTATATTAACAATGGCTGGATACTTTCCAAATAGCCCTCATATATCAGGGAACTAAACAAACTAAAAAGGTACTCAAGTGTTAACATTTAGTATTATCTAACATTTAGCTTGCTTGTGATTTTTCTTAAATGAATGAATGAGTTTCCCAAGGATCAATGTATCTCAAGGGTACAGAAACTTTCCTTTGTGTTAAGCCTCAGTAAGTATGACTTTTCTAGAGGCATCATTAAGCATTTATGAAATTCTGAAAATGCCCTAACCCACATTGTGGTCTATCTGTTCTCCCTCATAGACACCATTTAAGAAATATTTCCTCAAGGCATGCAACTACAAATTGAGGCTTAGGCATCAGTTTCCAAGTCCTCTCAGAATAGTCTGATGTCTGGATAGTCTCTCAGAAAAAAAACCCTCTGATTCCTAAAGAACGTCATCAGCCTGTTGGTACACTAATCCATTAGGTAAGACATCTCTGCTGTAGGCAAGTCGGGAGAGACCTAAACGAAGTGAGATCACCAAAGAGTGTTCCAAACACAGCACACTTACTTTGTGGACACCATTTGTCTTCTGCCCATCGATTGCAATTATAATTATCCCCTGCGTTTTCACAGGTAAAACACTTGAAGCTATTTGGAAATGGTGTAGCTTTAAAGAAAAAACAGCAAAGTGAAACAATAAGTTACAAAAATTTACAAAAAGTTGCAAAACTTTCAAACCTCAAATATGGCACAAAATTAGCAACTTTTATTAGATGAAACAAAATTTATAAGCCATCATCCTTAGAAGTTCTGTTTTTAGGGAGCTGGATTTACCCATCAGGCTTTCAGGGAATTTCTTTGTTCCCTTTTATTTAAATATTTCATCTGTGAATTTCCACTATAGAGAAATGAAAGTGACTCCACAAGCCACTCTAAAAGATCCATGGTATTGTTCTATTATCATCAATGGTTTGGGAATGAGTGAGGTTGGAGGGGATGGACAAGGGTGGGAGTAGTATTGGAACCAATCTTCTCAGTGTTGTCCCTGAGAACAACTGCAGTCCAATTAACCTGAGTTTGGAATCTGTCCCTTCCACTAATTAGTTGTGTGATGTTTAACTTCTGAAATATAATAATATTTATAATAACAATGAAGATCCCCATGACTTGCAAAGATACAGTGAGGATTAAATGGGAGGTTACAAGAAAAAACCCAGTGGAGTCTCCAGCGCATCAAATCATGCTGGTTTCCATCCATATGCACTTCCAATACTGCTACATTTAACCTCATGAGTAATCTCATTTGATATATGTCAATTATCACAGCATTAGACGCTGACCAGGAATTTAACATTTTAATATGAGGATGACAGTAATTCTTAAGCCCTTACAGTCAGGTCAGAGTGTTATGGAAAGAAGAAATTCGGAGTTGCTGGCAGTCTGGATTGAGAGTAACTAGTATTTTTTTTTTTTTTTTTTTGCCTTGTATCTTGTCATTTTAACAGGCAAGAAGAAAAAATAAAATAATTTGACATTTCTGTATAGACCAGGGTATAGGGACCTGTGTAAAACTTTCAGTTCTCCCATTTTTGGAGAATGAAATAGACAAAGAACAAAGTGACCCCAAACCATCCCAGTAATATAACCAAAAGCTGGGGTGAAAATCAGAAAGCAGTGGGTGTTTCAGATAAAGGGGAGGATATGTATTGCTGCACAAAACAAGAATAAAATAAAAGCTAAATTTTGTATGACATGAAGTTAAATACTGTGAATACATTTCTGTTTTGCCTGTGTATTAATATAAAAGTATATTCAGTAGGTAAATAAATAATGACATCCATTTTCACTTATTAAATCAGTATAGTTTAAAAATACTAATAGTGATGGGGGGGTAAATGGTTAAAGTATAAATTGGCACAACCTTTTTAATTTAGTAATTCTAATTCCAAGAAATCTATTCTAAGGTCACTAGCCAACTGAAGAGAAAAGTGCATTTAAAAAGATTTTCAGTGAAGCATTATTTAGCATTTAGCTTACTTGTGATTTTTGTTTTTCTGATACAAAGTATGGGGAATGGTGAAATAAGCTACAGACCAGTCATGAATATTTTAAAAATGTAAATAGAATTAAAATATTTTCAAAGACATGGAAAAATATTCAAAATATAGTGTAAAGGAGAAAAATAATATAAAATTAAATTTCTGTGATCTCAGTATGTCACATACTTAATATATATACATAGAAAAATGCTGGAAGGAAATATTCTAAAATATACAGAAGAGCTTCTTTGAATCTTGAGGTTATGAATAAATTTTATTTTATTCTAAACATTTCCTGTTTTTTTGGAGTTTTCTATAATGAAGACGCATTACTTTTTTCTCTTTTTAAGATTTTTATTTATTTATTTATTTTTTGTAGAAACGAGGTCTATGTTGCCCAGGGTGGTCTTGAATTCCTGGCCTCAAGTGATTCTCCCACCTTGACCTTCTAAAGCACTGGGATTACAGGTGTAAGCCTCTGAATCTGGCCACTTTTCCACTTTTCCCTCTCTCTCTTTTTTTTAATGATTTTCTTTTCTTGTCATAAAATTATACTAAGCTTAACAAGTTCAAAATGTGTAGATAATTCAGAATCTATGAAAACAATGTGCCATGCCTTTTAGCATCAGTATATAATCATTATCAATTTAGAAGTGTAAAATAAATGATAGCTCAAGGCATGTAATATACATGTGTATCTGTACATGTGTGTAGTATACATGTGTACTGACACACACATACAGATATGACTGAGTGTCATGTATGATAAAGAAAACACAAAGTAAAGAACAGTAATGATACAGACCTCACTTAGGAGAGCACAAAAACAGTGGTTCTTGGCAGGGCATGGTGGCTCACGCCTGTAATCCTAGCACTCTGGGAGGCCGAGGTGGGCGGATCACTCAAGGTCAGGAGTTCGAGACCAGCCTGAGCAAGAGCGAGACCCCATCTCTACTAAAAATAGAAAGAAATTATCTGGACAGCTAAAAATATATAGAAAAAATTAGCCAGGTATGGTGGCGCATGCCTGTAGTCCCAGCTACTCGGGAGGTTGAGGCAGAATGATTACTTGAGCCCAGGAGTTTGAGGTTGCTGTGAGCTAGGCTGACACCATGGCACTCTAGCCCAGGCAACAGAGCGAGACTCTGTCTCAAAAAAAAAACAAAAAAACAAAAAACTGGTTCTCACACTTGACTGTGCATTAACAACATGAGGAAGGCTTTTTTAAAAAGAAGGGAAAAAGAAAAGAAAAAAATATTCTGCATCTCACCCTCCTGACTATTAAATCTCTGGAGAAGTAACTTGGGGCTATGTAGTTTTAAAGGCTTTCATCCTGATTCTGATACTCTTCCAGGTGTGGGAACCACAGGCATTCACATGTGTAACAAATAACTTTTACCATAAGAATCTCTCTCTAATAAGGAATATCAGAGAAGTTTTTCTTGTTTGAAGGAAGACAAAGGAGGGGTTACAATATATGTATACACATATTTATACATATATGTCAAATACATTAACATCCATTATCCTGTAGAAGGTATACACTTATGTTTGCCTATTTTAAACTAGTAGTGAAAAAGTTGAGTGTTATATAACCTTTGCCAGTGGTGATCCTGTATAATAGTGATAAAAATCCAAATAATATTCCCTTCCAAATTTCAAACACACTAATCTGTTTTCAAAATTGTTAATGGTCATTTGAAAGAATTAGTACACCATTTATGCAGAAGCTTTCCACAGCCAATATCCTTTCCCAGTGAAGAGATTAACAAAGAACAATGAATTTCTTCTGCTAAACCAGGATTAGGGACAGTGTTCAAAAGTTTTATTTTATTTTATTTTAAACAGGAACCCTTTCAAAACTTTAGCAGGAAGCCAAACCATTTTAAAGAAATGGAGAAAATTTCTGTCACCATACTCTTACCCACAGAAACAGTGAAGACTTTCTGTTTTAGTCTGGTTATCAACTAAATGTTCCAGAAAGATAAATGGAAAAGAGGGCCTCAGATGGACACTCTGACCCCACGGCCGTGCACTGGGGCGGCAACCACTACTTACGGTCAAGGGGAGGCCTCACATTATAGAAGTTGATGTTCTTGGCAAATGCCCAATTTTCTGAGAAGATAAAGATCTGGACGACAGCTACAGCTAGGGCGTGACAGAGAGGCAGCATTCTGACCTTGTGTTTTGGATGGTCCAAACGCATGTATCTACGGTGAAAAGACAGACTGGTTCAGTTTCTTTCTATCTTACCCAGCGATGGGAGCATGTTTTGTTTCTGTCTGGAAAGCTCAATGATTCAAATATATTCAGCCATCTACCTGTTGTGTGGAACCAGTACCTGTGAGCAAACTGCAATCTTTTTCATCAGATGCAAGGTAAGCAATTACTGCCTTCTACTGGTCAAGCCTCTGCACTAGCCAGGTGAGTTCTAGCAGGACGCCCGCCCAGTGGCCTTGCAGGTTCAGGAAGAACAGGCATCCAGAACTGGGCTGCCCACCCACGTCCATCGTGCCTGAGGCTAGCTGGTTTACTGCACGCTGAGTCGCCTGATCTCTCTAATCCACCCCGGCTCTGAGGCATGTTCAACTGAAGTTACTCCACCACCTATCTGTCAAGTACGTTCCCTGAGTAAATACTTATGTTTGATAAATTTTGCAACCCTCTCAAAACCTGGAGGAAACAGTGAAAGTGGGAGCAGTGGGAAGGACAGTGGGGAAAGGAACAATAGTCTGAGAAATAAAAATCTCTGCCAGATCCCAGAGGACACAGACGTCGAGAAGAAAAACAAGTCGCCCTGAAATGCCAGCCCCACCTGATTCTGTCACACTAGGGGCAAGGAGAGGCTGCAAGGAGGTTCTGGAGGAAAGAGAATAAAAGTTGTTTGAAAAGCTGAAAGCCATACAATGTTAGTCCTGGCCCACAAATACTACTCAGTGCGTTCATAGACTTTACATAGGCAGGGGTGAAACCTACCAAAAGGGCAGACATGCACACAGCACTCAGGAAAAGACAGGACATCTTAAGCCCCATAGATTCTATCCCCTAGAGGCAGAACTGGTAGCAAGAAAATCTATAATTATAATGTCACCACTGACAGGTTCTTTTTGACAAGGGGGAGGTGAGGGCAGCAGCAGAAGAATGTAACTTGGAGTCCAGTTTTTGGTTCAGGTGGCAGCTCTGCTACTTGTTAGCTGCCTGACCTTGAACAAGCTCTTTAAACTCTATTAAGCTCAATTTTCTCATCTGCAAAGTGGCTTAATAATACTTGCACTGCCCACATGTTTAGGTAAACGTGAGCATCAAATATAGGCTCTGATAGGATCATCAATAGGATTGTGTACGTAAAAGCGCTCATAATAAAAGTTCTGTGAAAATGTTGGAATATCAGAGTTCAATAATACTGGCTGAATTCATTTTCTTCTTGCTGAATCAAATGGTTTCAGTGGGTTTAGGGAATTTTTCAAAAAAAAAAAAAAAAAAAAGGTTTGATCTCTGCACATATGAGCATTATTCTTCACATGGACATTTGGTTTGAAGCCAGGGTAACAATGCATGGATTCTAGGGATTTTCTTCCCCCTCTGTTGTGAGTATATTGGTTTTGCCCATGTGACTGATAATGTCTACCTATGGAGATGGAACTGACTATAGACAAAATGAAATGTAGACACATCGTAACATCCCTATAGATGGTATGTCTGCCACTGACAGAACTGAGTCACTAAGGAAGTACTCAGCATAATAACAAAAAACAAAAAACCCTGGTGAGTAAATTTCAAAAAGCAACAGTGCTAGACTTTCTACTGCATTCCAGCTCAGTACCTAATTGGTCGTAGTGATATATAAAAATATATATAATTCTTTCCTGGTTCATTTTAGAAACCAAGATTGACCTTTCATAATTATTGGATTTCTAAATTCTATTCTTATACTCTTTCTGAAGAAATGGACATTTATCCAATCATATTATTCCATATAGTCACGTGGTTATACAGATACAAACTCTGCTTCTCCCGTTCACTTCTCTGAGTTGGTCTGTTTCCTAGTCATGATTAATCTGTAGACAAGGAATGGATGGATACTCCTTCTGTACACCAGTGGAGACCTTTTGAGTAGGGGATACTAATCCCTTTTTCACAAACCTCAGAATGACTGTGTTCTAATAGCAATCCACAAGTGTTCTTGTAATACAGAGATGATGCCTAAGATTATCAATTTCAGAATCATGTTGTTGACATTCAAATCCCTTATTTTACCACTAGGCAACTATGGGAAATTAGACAAGTTGCTGAAGCCTTCCAAGGCTCAGCTTCGCCATCTGTAGAACAGGCATAGGACAGTGCTCACCTCACAGTTTTCAAGTGAGGACTGAATGACCCAGCTGAGCGCTCAGCACATGGTTAAAGCTGTTACTATATTTGTTGAGCACTTTCGATTTGGTAGTGAAGAGCACTGGCTCAAGCACCTGCTTCCAAACCTGCTACTTGGTGCAAGTTCCTTAACTTCTGTGTAGCGCAATTTTTGCATCTATACAGTGGGAATAATAATAATACCTACTTCATAGGATTCTAGGAATTAAATGCATTATCTATTAGCAATATGCTCAGAATTTTGCTAATTCTGACTAAGTAAACATTTACTATGGAATCACAAGTCAAAATCCCTGGTTTTCTTCATGTAATCTCAGTGTGGGACAAAAGCCCATTCGTTCATTCAACATGTTGTTATTGACACCTAATATGTAACAGTCGCTATCACCAGCTCCCCAACAAGGTCTTTTCTGTCATGCAAATTGCATTTTAGAGGCTGAAGACAGGCAATACACATGGAAAAAACATCATTTCAGATAGTCATAAATTCATGAAGGAAATATTAGAGTAAGGTGACATGTTGGTGAATAGGACGAGCTACATACATGGTGGCCTCAGGACATCTCTCTGAGCAGGTGACACTGGAAGAGGTGAGTTAAGTGACGAGAAGGAATTGGCCAAGCAAAGGATCCAGGGAAAAAACCAAGGTGCTAAGGCTGGAAGAAGCCTGTCTCCTGGGGGACACAAAGAGCAGCCAGTGTGACTGGAACACGCAGACAGCGGGGAACAGACACGCTCAGGGATCACACGGGCACTTACACACGGCCCGTGGCAAGGATTTGGAATCCAGAAAAATCACAAAGTTGTTTAATTTCAATTATCTAATTTTGAAAAATACCAAGAATGCTTTGTCTCTTGTAGGGTAATTGGTCCCAAATTCCTAGCCTTATTTCTAGCTCCTGGGAACAAAGGAAAACAAGTGATAGTGAGAACAGAGGACTGTGGAATTCGGATGTGCCACAGTAGTTCCTCTGAATAAATAACTGAATGGGTGACAGGCAACTTAAAATCAACTGAATGAACAACACAGTCAAGGATCAGACTTCGGTTTTGGTTTCTCCATCCCTCAAAACAGCAGTGTGGGGGCCGTAGCGTCATTCTCATTGTACAAGTAAGGAAACTGTGGTCCAGAGGCCATGGATGCAAAGATCCCAGCACACTGCCCAGAACACAGTATCTCCTCGGAAAGTTTCCACAGAGCACACCCGAGCCTACTAAACTTGAAAACAAATAAAAACTAAACCAAATGATTGCTGCTTCCATATAGAAAAAGTGTGTTTTCATTTCCATTTTTAACTAAAACAGCATAGCTTTATGCTATCAAAATTCTCCAAAACTGCAAAGGTTTTACCTGTCAAATGAGAAAAGCACTAACTAAAAATGTCTTATATCTCCGGAGCATGCTTTACAATCCATTACCATATACCGGTTCTTCCCAAGCACTTCTATCTATCTCTGTCAAATCTTCAGTGTGTAGGTTTGTGTTAACATGACTGTTTTATTTTTCACAACCAAAAGACATTAGGATAATGAAAAAGTAAATGACTAACTATAGCATCTGAGAGTAGTTTTACATTTGGAATCATTTCACGGAGGCTCTGAACTAAAAATTATCTGCTGAGTAGGCTCTCACTGCAGTCTTTGTGGAAGAACAAGGTTACAATAGTGCTTATATTTTGTTCCAGAGAGGAAAAAAATCTGTAATATGAGTTAGACTAAACCATTCAGGTTATTTTCTCCAAGGCCATCACATAGAGCAGGGTTACTTCTCCACATGAGGGATGGGGTGACCTATGAGTTTCCTAAGGTTATTTGCAAAATTGTGTGTCTGGACATATTTTCCCTCTGGGTAGAGTATCTCCAAGGAACCTGTGACCAACAGAATGCTTAAGAAGGGCTGCTTGCTCTTTCAGAATATGCCAGTAATAACTTGACCTCCTGTGACTTAGATGTTTTCATATTTTGACACTATGAGAAAAAGTTCTACATGTACATCTGGTCCACACTTCTCAAACTCAAGGGTAGCTCAAAACGTTCTTCCCCAGAAAGAACTTACTACCTTCATCCATTTTCCCTGATCCACTGGCCTGGTCAGAAACCCCTCACCTATGGTGCTGGTCTTCCCTATGTTATATGAGTCCTCTCTTTGGAAGATACATTGAACCTTGCTCCAGAAAGCAGGGTGCTTCTCTGCCAGGAGAAGGAAGGGATTTCTGCAAAGTATATTTATAGGGATACAGCAGTGATAGACAACTTGCAGGCATTCTATAGAATGGCAGGTAGCCAGATTTGTAAATTTAAGAAACCCCACCTGAGACTACTGCCCAAAATAAAGGACTTAAATGGCACGTGGTCTGGAAGCACAACTATTTCCTAGGTCTGAGCCCTGGTAACCATCGCATCCTACATGTGGCCTTCTACACTTCCATGGAAAACACAGAAAGTTGGTAGGGGCCTTAGGAAGCAGCACACCTCTGACATCATAAACTGTTTTGAGGTAGAAAAATGACCTACATTGTTTTTTTATATTCCCCAGGCCCATGCTCAGCACATGGTAGATACTCAGCAAATACTTTTTGGAACAGAACCAACATCATTAGCTATGACCTGTAAGGAGCGCTTTTCTTAGCAAATAAGACAAAGCTGTGGGCAGTAAGGAGTTGGGAGGGTGTCCAAAGATGATAAAGAAATGATGGACTCAAAAGGAGATTTGAAAAAGAAGAGACTAAACAGAGATGCTTAAGTGCTGGCATTTCTTGCTCAATTGCTAAAAGTGAGTCAGAAAGCACAAGGCCAACTTCGACTGCTAATAAGACAAATAAAATAGATAATGTAAGAGAAACAGCTCTACTAAGTCCAACATGCCTATCAACACTCACGTTCACACCTTCCTGCAAGCACCACTTATCCCACAGTGAGACACTTTAACGACAATCTTTAATAGGCCTGGCTTTCCTTGTAAAAAGAATAGAAGGCAAAGTGGAGATTCAAAATGAGTGCTGAAATCTTACACAGAAAGAATGGAATAGATGAAAACACTCCTCTTACAGGGGGAAATTTGCCAGAAAAGTTTACCGTCCACAGTAAGGGTTGTGATACTTGCTTCTGGCCGTTAAGCCATGTTGACAAAAGGGGATATTCTGGTTCACATTAAATTTAGGAAGAGTGTGTGGGATTTATTTTGAAAGTGGGTTCTCACTCCTTTCCTTGTAGGGGAACTGAGGTTTCAGTTTCTAGCCTTCCCTGGGCATTGAAGACTCAGTTCCTAAGGCTATAATTTCTACCTTCTCTCATAGGTTCTTTCTCTAGATTTTGTACACGGGAGGGTTCTTCTCCCCTCCCCCAAGTTTAAATATAAACTTATTTTAATTTTAAAGATATTTAATCTAGCATTCTATATGCCTGAAGCAGAATCCAAGAGAGAAGTTTAGCTTATGATCAATCCATCATCTTGATCTGAAAATATAAACTCTCCAGAGAGCACAACAGACTTTACTCTTGGATAACAACATTCAACAGAGAAAAACAGAATCATGCATGATTTAGCCTTCATTGCAGCTTGTCCAAATCTTGAAAGTGGTGTGATTATAAGTCATGCATTTATACCAGGCATTGCTCCAAGCGTTTAGTACACAATAGTGAATAAGAGAGACACAGTCCCTGTGGTCTCATAAATTATTGGGACCAAAAAGTCAGTATGAGCCACTGGTAAGATGTGATTGACAAGATTTAATGCAATCATCTTTGAGATGAGGAATAATAATGGGCTTTAGATTCAGAAAGACCTAGAATAAAATTCTGGTTCTACATTAATTAACCAGGTGACCACAGAGTTCAAAAGTATTGTGCCATTTGCCAATAAGAAAATTGAGGCTTAGGGACATGCAGGCAACTTTTCTAAATTGTGTGGATTGAGTGCAATTACTAAGTAAAGCACCTTTTATTTAGTTAGAAGGAGTTCAAGAAATTTTAAGTTCCTTCTTCTCCCATTTCTCCCTCCTTCTCCCCTTCTCTAGAAATCTATAGCAGGAGAATAGAGATCAGACCAAGGGATAAAATTGTGCAACTTCATTCCATATAAGCTGGACCAAATCTGGTAAACAGTATTGAGTTCTGTGCACTAATTTCTTAAGAGGATTTAGAAATTTTCTATTGCAACCAAGGTGGAAGTTGGAAGGAATGAAGACCAAGGTCCCTTCCCCTTCTAATATTCTACGATTTTTATAGAAGGAGATTAATGAAGAATTTCCGTTATTCTACAAAAAGTCATGAATGTAATACAGTATTCCCATATTTCAGCTTCCTGCTGCACTGCTTTAAAGAGTACAATCTTACACACACACAAAAAATCTCATCAAGCACAGAATCAAAAACTCATAAAAATGAGTATCTCCTTTCTAAGCATGAAGCTGTACATTTTGCAATACCAAAGACTAGAGCCTTTTCTACTACATGCAACCTGATCAAAGAGAATGTCTGAAACAGTGCTGATGTTAAAATAATCTCATTATGCAAATCAATTTTAAATCTAATCATGAATTAATACAGGGCCCATAAGTGTATAATTTGGGCAGAGAAACAGTCTAATCAATTTCAAAGACATCTTTTTAATGTGATTCAAATTTTAAGAAAAAGCTAAAAGACATTTCTAAGGTAATAGCTTTTCAAATGCACTTTTTGTCAAAGACATGATTTTATATCTTTGAGGATGCTTTCATGACACCAGAGGGGTAAGATGGTAAGAACTCTGCGTGTACAAGATTTAAAAGATTAGATGTTTAGGAATTAGTAACTGGACTCCTATTAAAGAGAATGAAGATTGGTTTGTCATATTTTATCCAACTATTTGGACAAATGGCAGGAACCTAATAAAAATGTGTTGATTGAATTTGAGAGTATCCTTCAAAGAGGTGAAATAATTTTTACCCAGTTTGCTTCCATAAACAATTTTTAGGAGGCTTATGCCAAATCACTTAAGGCTCTTACAATACTGAATAAAAGCCACACTGGATGAAAAGATAGTAAAGCTCCTATGCCCTTCCTCAAACAGTGTGCTCAGCTGTGCGTGACCCTTCGCTCTGCACTTCCTAGAAGCCAAGGGAGACACAGGGGACACGTCCATTCTCATTATTTGAGAAAAGGAACCCCTTTCTGATACTTAATTCTCAAATTAATGAGTCTTATGAGTTATATAGAGGGCACCAAACAACATATGGATAATGCCCCAAATTTGTTTTGAAGAGCTCCCGATGCATCCATTTTTTGGACATTTCTTGAAAAAAGCCAAGGACATAATAATGAAAGGTAATTCTATAGAGATACTTCCGCTATCAGGTAGGTAAATGAAAGATTTGTTTCTCTTTTCCATGGGAGAAGGATGTCTTTATGTTTGAGATAAAGACGGAACTGGACAGGAGTCCTGCAGGAGAGCTGCAGGCACACAGGTGTTTGGTGCTACTCACGAGCAATCTGCTTGCAGAACGGCCTGGCTTTAAACTGATGGGCAACCCAGGCTGGGCACGGAAGACGGTGTCTTTTATTTTTCATATCCTTGCTTGCTTTACTGAACTCATTTGTTTTAATAACCAATCAAAGCTCTCGTAATAGAAATCGAGGCTGGGCCGGGCGCGGTGGCTCACGCCTGTAATCCTAGCTCTCTGGGAGGCCGAGGCAGGTGGATCGCTCGAGGTCAGGAGTTTGAGACCAGCCTGAGCAAGAGTGAGACCCCGTCTCTACTAAAAATAGAAAGAAATTATATGGACAACTAAAATATATATATACAAAAAAAAAAAATTAGCCGGGCATGGTGGCGCATGCCTGTAGTCCCAGCTACTCGGGAGGCTGAGGCAGTAGGATCGCTTAAGCCCAGGAGTTTGAGGTTGCTGTGATCTAGGCTGATGCCACGGCACTCACTCTAGCCCGGGCAACAGAGCGAGACTCTGTCTCAAAAAAAAAAAAAAAAAGAAATCGAGGCTGAAACGTCTGACAGCTGGCTAAGGATCCATTACTCTGCATTTGTTGAGTGGAGGAGTATACCATGCCAAGAATGCACTCTCTAATACGTGGCATTCAGAACGCAATGAGGAAATTTAGCATTCAGGGTCACTTGGTGTGTAAGGTGATGGCTAGCATTTTTGTTTAGTTCAGCCTCAGTTGATATAGAAAAATTATCATAAAAATAAAGTGTTCAATACAGATGAGTTTCTCATTTGAATCTCTATGTGTGTATGTATATATTGATATGTGTATATATGCATATAAACATACATACATGCATCTTACTGAATCAACTAATTGCTTAAGCACTATGTGCCAACAAGTAAAATGTCCCTAGAACTCTGTTTAAGAGACTGTATTGCCAATAATCTCAGCTGCTTTCAGCACCTACACACCTACACAGTTATCTTGCAATTGGGAGAGCTATAGGATGTAGAATTATTACTATGCATTTGTTCTGTCTTCTTTCTTCTGTTCTAGGGTTTTATGTCACTGACCATTATTTATAAAGCCTCTATAACTCTACTCTTTATTCTACACTAAAAATATAATACACAAGTAAATAACATGTTTGTAGAATATCATTTGGAAACAGAAAGGCATTTAACACATTGCCACACTAGAAAAAAATTTTTTCCTTGGGGCCAACGTCTTTTATTACAAAAATAGAATAAAAACTTCAAAAACAAAATGATCCTTTCTAATTTAACAGAAAATTTGCTATTTTTCATTGTTTTCTGTGTGTGAGTTAAATGCAACTTGAAAAATAGTTCTCACAGCTCCCAAGGTAAAGAGATGTGTGAGTTACATATGCTTCACAAGGCCCCAGGCTCAAAACTAGCGTGTGTTAAATACAACTCAACACGGTACTTACTGTGTTAAAAAACAACAATAAACTGCATACAATGGCAAAAGAATATCATGCTGACTTTTGAATACTCCACAAAATCCAGAACAGATTATTCAAAGAACTCTCTGGAAGCTGACAAAGTTATAAAAGCAATCCTAAGAAAAAAAATTTCTGCATTCTGCACATATAACAAAGTTACAGTGTGTCACTTGCTCTATAAATTGTCACTATTACCACTTGGAGCAGAATGAAATGTACACCTATAAAGATATATATGTGCATAATTTCATATTCCCAGAGGAAACTGAAAAATTATATACGTTAAATAGTGTTTTAATTGCAACAGGAAGAACTACATTAAATGGTTCATGATATGGTTCACGATCCCACAAGGGTAAAGTTGAGCATAAATGCTGTCTAGTAAAATGGGGGAAAAAATGGCCTTTGTATGGCACCTGGGCCTGGGTGCAAATTCTGACCCTGTCCTGCATCTACCACCTCTAGGTATTACTTCATTGTTCTCAGACCCAGTTTCTCTATTAGTAAAAGACAGATATTAAATATCCATTTTGCAGAGAGACGTTTTGTGAATTAAAGGACAATGAATGGTAAGTCCCTACTTGATGCCATTTTTGTCAAATTATTAAATCAATTAGGAAGCTAAATGTAGAGATGTATTGTTCCTGTATGGCTTACCATACTGGCCAATATCATCAAGGTCATGCAATAGCTGACAAGATTTAAGACTGAAATTCAATATACATTATACATTTTCAGCTCTCAAATTCTATAATTATCTGAGCATATATGAGAGAGCAGGATGTGAGATTCCTCTGAAGACCAATTTTAAGAAAACTGCTCTAGAATATATGTGGGAACAATATTTAGGCCTCACCAGAGCATTTCATTTGTCAGCTTTCCGATAAATCTATATTCTTTGCCTATACTTACAGTCGTCATTCTTACAGCATTTGTTTCAAAAAGGCAGTAGGCTCTGTGCTTTCACAGGTATCATTGTTTCATCGCTTCAAGTATGTGTTATATTTCCTTCCCATCCTACTTGGAAGGCCCAGTGAAATATTTCTCATTCACAAAACCTTTCCATATCTACTCCAGCCCATGAGTTAGTGTCTAGTCTGAAAAAAGCTTGTTTGTGGCCACAGGCTGTCCTTCCTTGCTTAGCACTGGGTTAGGCGGAGAAGTTCTAGTCCATGCTTGGAGACGGGTTGAAGGTTCTAACATGATTACAGACCTCACACACTGGTAGGCACTGGCACTTTAAAAAATATATTTTTTTCATATTTTCTACCAACAGAATTGTCATTTCCATTTTTATCATACACTTAAGTGAACAATCTTTTAAATATTTTAACACTCTTTTAAGTTACCCAAGTGGAGAGCATGAGAACTCCATTTTCAGCAATTGGAGATCTGCCCAACAATGGCCTAGTGCATTTGTGTGTGGTTCAACACACACTATGTTGGGCCTAAAACAGACTACAATCACACAATCTTCCCAAGCTATGCCAGTCGGTGGAAGGAAAGGGAACTCTGCTTCGCTTCACCCTCTGCCCCTCCAGCCCTCTCCACCTTGCACTGCACCCCGGGAAGCTGAGCTATAAAGACCACTCGCATGGTTCCTTTCCACTGGCTTCCAGTTTGGCTTGGCCAATAGCAGGTGCTCACAGACTACAAGCTGGAAAGACAGCGAGGCTGGGCATTTATTCCCCTGACTCCCTCCCTGTCAGGTTGTCACCATGTCCCACAGCTCCTGCCAGGTGGCCCACTCCACAGCTACCAACTTCTGGATTTTGGTAACCGTTTTCTCCTATGGTCCTTTAGGCCTATGATACAACATGGCGGAAATGGCTCCTCTCTGTTGCTAACCGTGGAGTCTGGCACTGTTCCTGAATCTAGCCCACACCATACTAAACAGCCCTTCATTACTAACTCTCTCAAATAACACCAGTTTGATTATGCCATCTGGTTCCTCCAGGACCCTGACTGAGCCTTGAATCCGGTCTTGAACACCAGGAAACGAGCCACTCTGGACCAAAGCGTCATGGCTTGTAGTTATAGCAGAGCTAGTGCAGGGACAGCTGCAGTGAATAAACAGTAGCCTCTTTACTAGTATAAGTTATAGGAATCTAACAATTGGATTTATGCTCCACACCAGTCAGGGTAAACAGGAAGACTTCAGTAAGAAAATGAGAATATTAATGAGCACTATACTGGAAGATAAATCTGGCTGAAGAATATTTTATAATCTTGTGCAAATATCATGACCCACCAAAGTTTAGCTTTTTCTGCTTCTATCATCTCTGAAGCACCTCATTAAATAAGCAGAGAGAGATGGGCAAGATTCTTGAACTTCAATAAAAGAGCTGAGAAATACGAACAAATATCCTCATGGACTTAGCACTGAAGCCCACTGGGGCTATAGTATATTCTGGGCTGTATCTTCTCATTACATTATAGACCTACAAATATCTGCACAGACATGAACTTTTATTCAAATATAATACATTCATTGAAAATGGGAATCCTCTCAGGATTCAGTGTGCCGCGAAAAGAAAAAAGAAAATGGGAATCCTCTATTAATGTAATAGTGCTTTGCCTCATAATTTCCCACCTAAGATATTGTATTTCAAGAAACAACACTAGATTCTTACTTAGCAATGGGCTTCTCATCTAAATTAAGAACTTCTTCCTGAACTGCTTCTGGTTATTCTTCTAGTGACCTCTCGTCTTCCATAATCCCAGACCTTCCCACTCGGACAATGTTCTCAGGAACATGTGCCCAGAGAAGCCCTTTCCTTCACTTCCCAAACTTACTCATACCCACCTTTCTTAATTTTCTTTCCTCCTCCTCCTCCTCCTCCTCTTCTCCTACTCCTTGCCACCCTCATTCAAGGACACCTCAAAGGAACAAAAATTAAAAAAAAAAAAGTTCAGCTTGAAATGCACATTGAGATCTCATCCATATTCTGTACCAATTTCCAGACCATAAAACTCCTTACTGGCAGACAAAGTGTTCTTTGATAATGCTTGAAATAGCCCCTTTTACCTTGTGTTGAAAATAAAGCACACCTTGAATGCGCTTTTAAGAACAGTGGCATGTAACAACAGGAGTCAGAGGCCAAAAAACAGATTCTTCTTTCCTTTATTCCTTTTTCATTAATGAATGCAAAGATTCTTCTCACTAAACATGCATAAGAGAGAAGCCTGGCTGAGGGGCTCGGTGAGGGTGGCATCTGGACGGCGAGAGGCCTGAGGCAGCACTGATGACCCTGCAGGTCATTCACGGTGGGCCGGGCATGGCACGTGCTGTAACTGATGCTCACACCCACTGATGGCAAAGACAGCGTCCAGTCCACGGGCTCACAACCTGGGCAACCGTCTTCTGCTACGAGCAATAATCACTCCAGCAGGGAGCACAGTGCCTGCACTTCAGAGCTCCTCACCCTCCCATGTAACCTCCCCCCAACTCCCTCCCAGCTGCCCATCACGGTTTGTGCAGGATAGGTACTCAGGAAGGAATCCTCGAATAAGGCTGACTGCATTCTTTCATTCAGCTTGCAAAGTCTGTCCCTGCCTCTGAGGCAGACCGATTTCCCTTCACCCTTGAGAGCCTGGGTTTGGGCAGGGGGCAATTATCCCAACTCCAGGGCTGCGAGGCCTCAATTTAGCACATTCACTATATTACATGATTCATCTTCAAAGAACTTTCCCATCCGAAACTAATTAATCCTCCCCACATCCCTGTGAGGTAAGTACAGTGTGATCATCTCCAGGGTATAAGGAGGAAATTGGGGATGAGGAGGTTACAGGCCGTGCCAAAGGTAATTAAGGCTGTCTGCAGGGGAATGAAGTCATAACACAGCAATCCCAGATTCGGTTTCTCCATCTTTCACCACGCTTTGACCACCTGATCACTCTCTGGGCTTTCACGAAGGTGCAGACACAGTCTAGCAAACATGAGCATTTCAAAGAAAAACAACGTGTTATGATTTGCACTGGCCCTTTAAGACATCTTTCCTATAGTAACTTGGTATTAGAAGTTACTTCTCTTGGATCTTTTCCAGGAAAGACGTGTTGCTAGGTAGATTTAGTACTGTATCCTGGGAAGAAGGCTGAGAATGATACATCCTCTTCACCTTCCTAGGAAGCACACGGTGAGGTCCACCATCATGTCTACAGAGGCACAAGCCAGCGCACAGGCAGCCTTTGGGGTTCAGGGTTACTGCCCGTCCAGACCCGTGAACCGCCCAGAGCAGAAGGATGGCACAGCCTCCTTGACACACTTGGCCTGGGCCCCCGTGCTCTGCAGCACACTTTGTGTCTCTGAGCACGCCCAGAGTGTGGCATATGGCAAACATCTCCATCTTCTCTACCGTAGAGCTTTCTGACTTTCCTGAAGAACCACCCCAGCTATTTCCAAGGGAGGAGCACGCTTCCACCACCAAAACATTGTCCTCTTTCCTTTGCTGGTTCCTCTTCCTCCTCCCACCTGCCCCGAGTTTCAGGCTTTTATGTTATTACTATTTACTTTCCTGTACTATGTTATACAGGATGTTAGTACTAGTACTTTCCTCAGGGGTCACGTTCACTGGCATGCATTCAACTCCCAATTCTATACTGTCAAGTTCTAAATCACCAGGCCTCTCCCTGACCTGAGGAGGCTGTATGGCAAATGATAATTTTCTGCCATTTTTATATAGTGTGAGTTACAGTAGATAATTTGCTATTTCATTTGAGGAATGACTAGTCTTAATAGACATTAAAACACTCTTTAATGTGCCAATAATTAAAACAGTGTAGTACTAGCGTATGAGTAGACAGACAAATGAAACAGAATGGAAAGCCCAGAAATAGACTCAAATACATATGGGAATTTGTTATATGTTAAAAGTGGCTTCTCAAACCAGCGAAGTAAGGATAGATTTTAAGAAGTTGAGTTGGGACAACTGAGTAGCCAGGAAAAAAATAAGGTTGGATACATACCTTATCCTATATACACAAAAAAAAAAACTATAATAAAACCAGAAGAGAACATTTGAACACAGCATGGTATTAGATAATTTTAAGAAGTTAGTGGTATGATAATAGTATAGAGGGTATATTTTTAGAAGCCCTTACATGTTATTGATATATATATATATATATATATATATATATAGGTGTACTTATGAAGAAAATAATATGATGTCTAGAGTTTGCTTTTAATATTCTCAAAACAGGTAGCAGAATAAATAAAACAAGATTGGTAAAATATTCCTAATTATTGAAGCTGGACAATCTGGGGTCTATTATACTATTTTCTCTAATTTTTGTATGTTTAAAGTTTTCCATGACAAAATGGTTGTTTTTTTTTGAGTGCCAGAAGAAAGTATGAGTGACTTCTTTGAAGTAGGGAAAGGCTTTTCTAACTATGATTCAAAACCCAGAAAGTATAAAATTAAAGTTTGATAAATCCAACTACATTAAACAATAACTTCTATATGACAAAATATATCATAAGCAAAGTTAAAAACCAAATAACAACCTGGGGAAAATATTTTCAGCTCTCATCACAGACAAAACAATAGACAATCTTACTAATATGTAAACAGCTACTAGAAATCAGTAAGAAAATTATCAGAAATCCAAAAGAAAAACTGGCAAAGAACATGAATAGACATTTCATAGGAAAATAAATAACATGGCCTTAAACAGCATGAGAAAAGTTGAGCATATTCTCAATAGGAGAAAGGGAAATTAAAGGTATACTTTATAACTTCTAGATTTTGGCCAATCTGATAGACGAAAATGTTTTGTAACACTCTCTTTTGAGGAGATCATGGAACATCAGACATTTTTGCATATTGCTGGTGGGAATACAACCCTTGAGGACCAATTTGGCAATGTCATTAAAATTACAAATGCATTTACCCTTGACCCAAAAAAATCCTACTTCTGGGAAATTTTTTCTACAGGTAAACCTGCATACATGCACACTGATATGTTGCCATGATGTTCACTGCAGCACTGTTTGTAATAGCAAATGACTAATGGGTACCCAAGTACCCATTAATACACATACATGCACACACATACACACACACATACACGAATATTATATGTCACCTTTTGTGTTAGAGAGGGAACAGAATAAAAAACTCTATGTGTATTTATTCATACATGTATAAATATACTAAGAATATAAAGGCTACTAATAAAAGTCATGGCCTGTAGGTCAAGGGGACACAAGTGAGAAAGATTTCTCAGAGTGTAACCCATGAATGTAATGACTTATTCAAAAATCAAAACAAAACAATTCAATTGGCCCTATAGTTTATGGTTATGCACCTAATATATAGTTAAAGTTCAACAGTTCTCTCTAATGGACTGGTGGCTTGGAAAATCCAAACAGCAGATGGTACAAAATGGCACTTTCATTTGGCTTTGAAATGCCTCATTTGGGGGTGGGTGTCCCTGACAATTCATCCTCCTAATGACATTCTGCAAATTCCACTGGTAAAGAACCCTGAGATCCTGGTAAAAATACAGTCCCAGGTGTCCAACGTAAGAGCAGATTAAGAATGAAAATACGGAAGATAAACAGCCAGGAAGCATTGCCTGCCTTCGGAACAGGTTTAGCATTTGAGTGCACAGTATCTCGATTTGTTGGCTATTAGCACTTCTCTCTTATGCTACAGGCCAATGGGTGCTGATTTTTTCATCCTCAAAGTCCATTTCTATCTTGTCCTCAATCCAAACTTCAGATTCCACGTTTAGAAGCATTTATCCAAACTATACATAGAAGATAATAATGTTACCCCTTTTTAAGATTAAAAACACGCAATAGCCATAAAAAGTGTCTGATCCACATGTAACTAGATTATTACATTAACATAAATATAATTTTAGAGAAATGTAAAAAAAATATTTTTATACGCTCATTAGCCCATAGTGTTTTAATGTCCCTAAATGAACAATTTCATTTATGCTCTATGAAATCATAGAAATAGCTCAACATCTCCCATGACTACATTTGAGGTCCTGAGATTCCAGATTTTAGGCTGTTGAGTAGGTAAGAGGAGGCGGCCTGAGAAACCTTCACTTCTTAGCCCCTGGCATGAAGTCTTCTCAGGTAAGAGGGGACTATAACCCCCTCCCATAGGAAGGGATGCAATGGTTCCTTGTGCACATACATCAAGGGGGAAAATTCCTGTTCTTTAGCTCAGTGAACAAGCTAAAGATTTCGCCATACCTGGGCTATTTCTCAGCGTTTCAGTTTCCTTACATGCAGAATCAGGTCTTAAAAGTTGGTGCATAACATTGGGCAAGTTATTGACCCTCAGTTTCCTCATTGTAAAAATGATATAATAGCAATGCCCTCCAGTGAGTGTTAATTTGTCTCAAGCACTTAGAATAATGCCTGGAAGATAGGAAGAACTCAATAAATATTAGTTACCCACATGTAACATCTTAGGGGTATGTTTAAAACTCTCTCTCTGGAGCCAGTCTTCCAGGGTTACCTCCTGAGAAGTTACGGAATACAGCTTCTGTCACCATTTTCCTTAGACTAATTACCTTTGGTACAAATGGAAATTATTGACTTTCATAACTTTACTAGTGTTGAGAGATTTACATAATCCTGTAGCTAGGAGGTCCCAGAACCGCATTCCTTTCTTTGGCAAATTTGTACATCTTCCTCCAAAGGCAATATTTGTTCATCACATCTTGTCTGAGTAATGACTTTGGGCTGGGGTTAGGTGGAGAACGGCAATCCCTTTCCCCACCCTCTTCCAGGGCTTGGAACACCAGAACAGAGAAAGACATTGTACACAGAGAAAGCCAGAACCAATCAGCCCTCACTGGGCTTGACAAGAGAGCTTAGAAGACATCCAGGGTAGGGCCTATTTACAAATGAAAAAACAGGGACTCCAGTTAGACTCCAGAAGCTGACACCTCTGAGTCTCTTTTTTCCATCACAAGGGGGGATGTTTAACTCATGATATAGAAGTGAATGAGAGAAAACGTCATTTAAAATCAGTAGTTTAAACGTGTTTGTCTCTCTGCTATAGTGTCTCTTCTTCATACTATCCAAACAGGAGAGCAAAAGGAACTGGGAATGCTGTACCCAGGAAGAAACGATCTAGAATATTGCAAACATGCTCCCCCAAGTCACTTGATTTTAGGGACGCCAGTGGCTCATACCTATAATCCCAGCACTTTGGGAGGCTGAGGCAGGAGGATCACTTGAGGCCAGGAGTCCAAGACCAAGTTATCTGATCTTAAGGAAAAAAGTGGAACCAATTCTGTGTCCCTGATGAGAAATGAAAGGGCTAACGTTTTCCTGGCTAAACATTTGAAAAATTCACTTTGCCATACTTTAAATCTTCAGCTATTATTTCTTTCCTTATACTTTCCTCATTTAAAATGCACATTTTAATTAAGTAATTTGATAAAATAATCCAATTTATACCCTCTAAGTGAAATAAAAACATTCAGTTACCCAACCAATATTTACAGGGCACCTACTATCTACCAGGACTCATTTTGTTCATTGGTATAGCCTCAGTTCCTGCCCTCAGGGAATCCTACTTTCCAATATTTTGCTAATGATTTCCTCTATGTGTCGTCATGCAGAAATAGTTCCTTTTTAAGATAACATTTATTGAGGGCTCATAGGTGTCAGGCATCTAATACCATTAATTTATTTAATTCTCATAATACCCTTGCAAGGTAGGCATTATTATTATCCCCACCTTATAGATCAGGAATGTGAAGTTTAAAGAGGGGGTGAGTACCTTGCCCAAGGTAACAAAGTTAGTGAATCATGGATAGAATTTAAATTCAGGTCCAATTGCAAACCCCTCCATCTTAATCCCTACACTATATACTGCCTTCGAAACTTCTTTGCTATGGTGGGTATATTTAGTTTATAATAGCCTCTTCTGCATTTTCTTTGTTTGGTTTATTGTGATTCTCATCTTCTTTTGTACAAAGCCTTTCTGGCATCTAGAAAATGATAATTTTGCAACAATCGTATCAAGTCATGGGACCATGGCAGAGGAGGCTAAGAAATGACAGCCATTTGTACATAAATATTTAAATATATGTGATACACTTCACTTAGTGCATTATTTAAATCCTAGGCTTATACAAAAAAGTTTCCAGAACTTACCAGATGCTTCTTTTGTGATCTCAATGATTCTCAACCAAACAGACTCAAAGGCACAGCCCAGAGATATTGCAGGTTCAGTTTCAAACCATCTCAATACAGTGAGTCACATGACATGCCTTCCTCACTAAGCTTAAGCATGTCTAGCTTTTGATTTAATGTGAGAGATATGAGACTCTTCCTTTCACTTGAACTCTTAGAGGCCATTGTTGGCTTATTAAGTGCCTTAATTTCAATATTGCTGTGTCTCAGGGAAAAGGGAGGCCCAAGGGGAGAGAGGGAGAGAGAGAGAGAGTTGGGGGAATGATCAATTGCTGAATCAGTCAGAACACCCACATTTTATCAGTTGAGCTTGCCATCTTACACAGGTGTGGTTCATGGTGTCCCAAAACAATTACAGTAGTAACATCAAAGATCACTGATCACAGATCACTAAAACAGATACAATGATAATGAAGAAGTTTGAAATAGTGTGGGAATTGCCAAAATGTGACACAGAGACATGAAGTGAGCATATGCTGTGGGAAAAATCGTTCCTATACTTGTTCAAACCTTGCCACGAATCTTCGATTTGTAAAACATGCAGTATCTGCAAAGTGCAATACAACCAAGTGTGCCTGTATTTTCCAAATCAGCCTCCTGATACACCTGGTCCCTGATGTCATTTGCCTCCCTTTCTGCCAACCCCAAACTGACTAGGGAGGGAACCAATCAGAATTCTCTCTCTGTAATTTCTTCCTTTCCTCTTTCTCCAAACCTTGCATTTCCCCCTAAAACCACCTAAGCCAAAACCAGAGTTCAGTGAACTGAGTGTGATTACACAATTATAAACCAGCTCAGGGAGTAGCTCTAATTACTCTAATCAAGGATACGTTCCCAGATTGCAGGAGGCCTGACCGGCCTAGAACGCTTGCTCCCTCTCTGTGGGCGGCGTGTCAGCAGATGGCAAACACTGCTGCTGTTTTGCCAGGTTAATGTGAGATTGTTCTGGTTTGGGGCTTCAGACCCTCATTATTCTCCTCAGTGACTTCTTTAATTGGTCCACTGGAAAAAAAAAAAAAAAAAAACTTGCTTTCAGTCGCAGAATGTCCCAGAAGCCCAGGCAACAGTTGGGCATGGTGCCAGATCCTTCAGTGGGAAGAAGCAAATAAGAAGACGTGTGCAGGAGGAGTTGGCTGTCTCCCTCTCTCACTGTACATACACGCAAGCTCCCTGATGGCAGGGGTAGGCTTTCATGCCTAGCAATGGGCCCGGCACAGAGCAGCGGCCCAGTGGTTTGCTGGTATTGTGGAATGCAGAAAGGAGGTGAGAAAGCAAATAAGCAGTGCTCCTTATTTTCTTTTAAGGAGCACTTTATGGGATGATGAATTTAATAAGAAGAAAAAATGCTTGTGCAAGGGACGTGCATATCACATACTACACTTAAACGCTGAGAAGACGGGGACTTAGGAGTGTTCTGAGCCACATGGCCAGCGTTCAGTACCTATTTGACAGCAATGCTTATCTGGTCTCTCACCGCCAAACAGTTAGAGGTGGCAGATCTGTATTAGAGAGAGAGAGAAAGAGGTAGAAGTGGAAGTGCAGAAGAAAAGTACCAAGCTGACATTGAATCCTGAGCTTCCATCCGGAAAGCAACAGCTGCAGCAACGATCAACAGTCTAACAAGCTCAATGTGGTTATAAAATCCTTCAAGGAAAATTCCAGAACCTCAGGAATTTAATACCTTAATAAGGCCTACTAGGTGGCTGTACATGAAAAGACATCTATGCCTTCTCAGGTTTTTACTTAACTTTCTATACTTTTTGGGAATGGTAGGAAAGTTGAGAGCTGTTGCAAGAGTTCCTTTATGAGGCTGGGTTTGCTGGGCCCTGCAGAAGGACAGATCTAAGAAAACTCGGCAGAGCTCTGCAGCTGCTCCGTGGCCACACACTGGTGAGTGCATTGCACGTAGCTGGCTTCCTTTCGTGTAGGTCATAAGGTTATGCATTGGATTCGGAATGTCATGTTTTGGCATCATCAACCCAAATTTACCTTTGGAGTTTTTCTTAGTAGAGAAAGCATTAATCAAATAAACTGTTAAAATGGAAAATACATGTACATACGTATATATGTATACATACACACATACATAGAGGTACATATATGTATCTTTTTATTTTACCCATTTCGTAAGCATTCTTGAGCACCTACTGTGCACTATATAAGGAACTAAAAATAAAAACTTAAGCAAGACATGGTCCATGCCCTAAAGTGATTTGACTATAGTGATGAAGGTAGTCTAGGTACAAATGGCAAACACGTGGCAGTTGCCACAGGGACAGTGAATTATGGAGCATTACTAACTCTGCTACATTCATTCTTCTAAAATGCTGGCAATTCTTGTAGCTTGTAGTAAGTAGGGAAGCATATTATTTATGCTGAAACCATGCAGAGATGTTCCCAGAAATAAGCACATCTGCAAAAAATAAATCTACACATATTATAGATTGGCCAAGTAGAAGAAATGTCTCAGGAAAAAAGGGAAGGGAAAGAAAAGGGGAGGGAGGGAGGGAGGGGAGGAAAACAGCAAGCACACTGGCTAAGGCTCTGTCTACTTGGAGCTGGGCAGTCTCATACTTTGATGATTTTCCGCAAACTCCATAGCTCTTATGTCCCCATTCTTGGTTCAGAAATTCTACCCTTCCACTAAAGTTTGATTCCTCCAGAAGCATAAGGTATAGTAGATATGCCAAGCTTGGAAGGCAAAAAAATTAAACTTTACGGATCACCAGCTTACCCTTTGCAAATTAAATCTCCAGTGTAGTAAGTAGTACCCAGCAGGCCCCTGTTTCCCTAACAGGAGTTTGTACCAATATGCTCACCTTATTTTCCTGAAGGTATTCTAGTTATCTTTAAAAAAATGATACATTTCCCTATGATCCAAAATGAAATAATTTTCACTTACACGAAGAAGTAAGTATTTGCCATCCACTTACTAGAGCGCTAGGAGCATTCACTCTGATAATGGACACAACTTAATACAAGAACCTTTGAATGCAAAGTCATGTGGACTGTGAAAATACATAATCTCTTGAAGCCATCAAAGGGCTATTTTGCTACTTGTAAAGCAGCAGCCCCCTCAGTGAATAATGGCGTCATTCTGACAGCCTGGGCAGCGTTCTTTCTGGCTGGGACTTTCTCCTGGTTGGTGGTGAGCACCCACAGAGCTTTAGAAAGGTTAGGCTGACTCAAGGGACTGGCAGCTAGACTCATTCTAACTGGTCCTAGAACCGAGTTCCACTTGAATTAATTTTCAGGAGAGTACCTCACCCAAACAACTTATTTACTCTGCTTGTTAAGGTCCTCCACGTCCATTTTAAACCCTGAGAATATCGACCTTGCTTTGGGAGGACTGAGGATTGCCAGGATTTCAAGTAGTCTTCTGATGAATACATGACCTCTGCTGCCAGCACTCCACAAATAGCAGGTGCTTGGAGGCTATCAGAGACCAAAATTCTGTTAAACAAATCCCTATGAAGTACCTACTGTGTGGCCAACACTATGGCAACCACTGTGGAGTTTTATAATATAAGAAACACCTTTGACCTAAAGAACTGGTGACACATGAAATGACTAGAGTAAGCAAAAGGCAGAGTGTAACTAAGAATTACAATGAGTGCCATAGGCTACAATAAGTGAGAGTGATAATACCTAATGCTAAATGCCTTATTATTATTTAAGAACAAAAACTAAAATACACAGAGTGCTTAAAATTAAAGCACGTTCACATACACTACCTCTTTTGATTCTTACAACCACAGGGTGAAGTAGGTAAGAGAGATACTGTATTATTAGCCCCATTTTACAGATGAGTAAACTGTGACCAAAGAGGTCAAGAGGCTCAGCCAAGGGCACCTTGCAGATAAGCAGCAGAATTCCAGGAATGTGGCCCTAGTGTCTCTCCCTGTTCTGTATTCTCGCTGCCTCTTGCTAAGTACCACGGGAGGGAGAAGAGGGTGAGCCGTAAAGGATATTGGCGAGGGACAAAAAGGACGCAGGGTGTCCATGGGAAAAGGCATACAGTGAGATGGGCAAAGAGTACGGCCACAGGCTTGGGGGCAGAGAACAGGGAGAGAATGACTTAGTGAAATGGATGTGTATTAGAAGGCGGTGGAAAATAGGGTTTGATAGGAAAATTAAAGCATCCTGGAGGATTCAGAAAGTCAGGAGTTTGAGTTTTGGTCATTCAAACAATGAGACTCTTTTGCAAAGGAGACTTCCAGGATCAATGCAGAGTTTAACAAGTTGATGCGGTGTTCGTGTGGTAGAGGGGTTTGAGGGGTAGAAGGTGGGGGGGCAAAGAGTCTGGGTTTCTGGAATCTGGGGGCAGGGGGTAACTGAGGGCCTGACGGAGTTCTGAGATATCGAGGGAGCTCGGCAGAATTCATCACCCAGATTCACTGGTTCCTTCGCTGTCACTGAACAACAGCAGAGCTAAAAGACTCTGGTGACAAGAACAGGGCATAGAAAAGAAAAGGACGATTTGGTGTTTACAAACTTAACATAGATTAAGTCATTTTAAGTTGGTTCACTTAAAGCTTGCAAGGTACGCTGTCTCCAGGATTCAGGATTAACAAAGGTAAAATTACCTGCATTTCCAGGCCTTCGTTTAATGCCACTTCCTGCGCTCAGCCAGTCTGCTATTAAACTGGAATGGAGGTGGCCCCACCGGCCCGCTGGAGTTCCAACAGATGAAGGGGATCGGCGTGTAGTGGGAGGTACTCTGGGTCCTTCATCCCCATTTAAATGAGAATAGATCAGATTTTAGGATATTTCACAAAATTTCATTTAGGTAAAGGGTTCCATAGCTTAAAACATCTGAAAAGCCAGTGATCTAGTACAAGCCCAGCCATAGGCAGACGAGGAAATAGGATCAGAGAAGGGTGCAGGGCCCGGTCCAAGGTCACAGAGCAGGTAAGGCCATTTGAGGGGCTTTTTCAGGTGCATTAAATTGGCCAACCGAGAACTCGGAAAACAAAAATCATTTCATGTACTTTGAAGCCGTGGGGTCAGGATTCCTTCCAGGCCCTTTGTGTGCCTGTGGCACAGCCAGCCCCCAGACGCCCTAAGCAGGCCCAGACTGAGGATGGGGACATAGCTCCTGGGGACACCAGGCCAGGCTCGGCCTCACAGCAGCGGGAGACCCGCAGACCCAGAGCCTCCTGCCTACAAATAAAACTCAGGGAGCTTCTAATAAGAAAAGAGTCTAGTTAATACCCGCTCTGACTCATTCATATTTCAACGCTTGCTTACTTCTTTTTGCCTTCATTTTAGTATCCTTTTTGGAGGCTAAGGCCAAAACAAAACAAAAAGAAACACCACCACCACCACCACCAAAAATCACCTTAAGAAAAGGGCTGCACATGCCCCGGGGAAGATAAAGAAGTGCTGCAGGTTTGGAATTCTCACTGCTACCAAAGAATTATGACTCAGAAGCAGGGAATCATTAAATCCAGCTGGTTTCACTTGTATAACAGCATATAACATTGTACCGGCTACCGCACTGCCCGCTGAATCAGGAAGTTTAGGAAGAAAACAGCCCAGCAGAGCCCCTAGTAAATCTGTCTTTTTGTATTCCAATCATAAAAAAGCATTCCCCGCACTTTTTCACACAGGGCCTACCGTCACCTTAACTATGTTTATCGAGGCAGACAAAGTGTCTTCGCTGAAGCTAGAGCATTTCTCTTCTTTGACAGCAAACACTGATTAAATCTTCCTGGAGAAAAGTTAGGCAAACCAAAACCCACCTTCTTGCCAGTTACAAAGGGACGGACTTTTCAATTCCGGCATTTCTTTTCCTTATCTTATTGTCAGGAAAAATAAATAAATAAAAGTGATTGAATTTTGTAGAAAATTTCCACTGAATTTATAGCTTTTTATGTTTTAACTTAGCTTGAAAGATTTCCTACCAGTTTTATGGATTATCTAATCTAACTAAAAGAATTCCTCAACCGCCTAGGCT
Organism: Eulemur rufifrons; assembly: GCF_041146395.1. Lineage (NCBI taxonomy): Eukaryota > Metazoa > Chordata > Mammalia > Primates > Lemuridae > Eulemur > Eulemur rufifrons. Next base: position 73,649,114 of record NC_090983.1, read on the forward strand.
TCTTATTGTTCATTTAGAAAAACCGGGGAGAATACAGATGATACACAAACCAACGGTGCCAGTTAAGCTCTACCCTGGCAGGATAGCACGTCACTGTTTTAGGATGGAGAATGCTGAAGGGATCGTGACTTTGTTTACAATGATATTAGTGGCAAGAGACATAATTCATAAATTATGAATTATCAGCTCTCTGAGAACTGATTAATTCCTGGATATCCTGAATGCCTGGTTTAAAATATAACAAATCAAAACGACCTTTTGGGCACTCACCACTACTGCTAACAGAAATATATCCCAGTTAGAAATCTGGAGGAAAAAATCACATTTGTGGCACATGTGCTGATCGGAGCAACAGAGCCTGTCTTTTTAATCATTCCTGTTAGGAATATAAAATCTCCTTAAAATAAGTCACACAGCTCTCTACATTTCGTGCGCAATTCACCAACATGAAAGCTCCAGATTTTATAATAGTTACCGGCACTGCCAGCTAGCTGCTGAGGGTGATTGAGATGGGTAGACTTGGTTTGGGAGTTAAAATATCTTGTGCTGCCTCTGAAAGTTATCTGTATAATTGCAAAGCTTTCTAATTCACATTCAAGATCCATCATTATCCCAGGAGAAACTGAGGCTCTCTGATCCCCACCCTGATAACTCAATGCACAAACCTCCCTTCAGATTCTTCTGGAAGGACCAGCGCTTCAGCATCACTGTGGGAAGTGAGGGCAGGCCCCCAGCATGCACTTCTGCCTCTGGCCTGCCACTAGTCAGTGACTCTGAAATCAGCGTGTACAGCCGGAACAGCCTTCCCTGGCTCCCAAACTTGGGAATCTACCAACTGGCTAAGGAAGGAACAATGAATAATCTCTTGACCATTGGAGGAGACAGATAAGAATGAAAACTATAGATGTATACTTTTATTTCTGAGCTGAATTAAAAACGTAATCTCCATCCTTCCGCGCTCTAAAGGGCTGCGTTTCATTCCATCGGGGAAGGCGGAAAGCGTGCTTTGTGCAGACTGGCCTGGCCTTTGACGGATTTATTGACAAGACGTACTGGTTAGAGTAAGTACAGGGATGCATCATTTGTTGAGAAAGAGAAGAATATATACCACTGACAGGTTTCCAGCAGCTCATAAAACAGTCGTTAGGCTTAGAAGACCATGTCTACACGTATTAGTATCGGGCAGAAAGCATTAAGGCATTTCTCAAGTTTAAAGGAAAACAAAATTTCAAAAGCAAGGTGAGTTTGCTGCCAGTGTCCGTCTGAAAGTGGACAGAGACTCTGAGTGCTTTAACTCCGACAGACTCTGCTCTGCAAACAGGGGCTACACTACGTGACCTCATGTCTCATGGGGAGATGGGGAGAAAGTGGTAGAAAATGGGCTTTTAGTTAATTTTGCACTGACATGTAGATAACAGCAATGACACGATGTTGTCTTTGTAATATTTTAGATTTTCAAAGGACGAAAAATAAATATCAAAGCTCTGGCATTATTGGATGGCAGCAGAGGAAAGAACGGTGAACCACTGTCTATATGCTGCATTCCACATAAAGAGACTGCGCTGGGAGCCTGATCACTTCTCAGCCTGAGTGTCCCTAATGGAACACAAGTTATTCTTAAGGCTTAGTGTATCCTGGATTTCATTTGAGTCAGGGATTCCTTGTTCAGAACCAAAACTTAGGAACTGCTAGGAATTGTTGAACCTAAGCAAATTGCTTACATTCTTAGAGTTTCCATTTCCTCATCTATAAGTCAGGACAGTAACATGTACATTTCAGGGCGTGGTGAGGAGTAAATTACAAGAAACAGTGAGAATTAAATTAAATGAATTAACTATAAAGTATGTTTCACAACGCCTGGCATATAGTAAGTGCTCAATAAATGTCAGCTCCCTTTCAGTTGTTTTTTGTTTTGTTTTGCTGTCAATTGTAGAAAGAAAACTCTTACAGGAAGGCAAAAGTGCCAGGTTGTACAAGCAGATGATGCAGGTTGAGCTTTCTTGTTACTCGGATGGCAGACTGAGATGAACAACCATCAGTCCCATAAACCAGCTCTGCACACTCGCCTGCTGAAGCTGCTCGTTACAGGGAATGGATATTGAGGTGTCCGGCAGGGATGAGATTTGCTAGCAGAGCATTAGCCATCTACTCCAGTCCCTTGCAGATCCCATGGCAAAGCATCCTGCCGCTGCCTCCCAAAACATGGGCCCTCTAAGCCAAAAATCAATGCATGAGTTGTTTCATTGCCCCTGGTCATCTGCATCCATTTTCTTTACAAAAAAAGCAATGCTACTGGCTCCCAAAGAAACAAGGTGAAGAGGAGGCAGAGACAGGAGGAAACAGCCAAACAGAAGAAGAGCTAAGGTAACCAGATATAATAAACATCTCTCTCGACTGCCAGGACACTAAAAGCAGAATCCCAGCCAGCTTTGTGAGTTACTACCTTAGCCAACTGGCTACATGTTTGATGGGAACAGAGATCTAACAATGGAAAAATAAAAGCATTTCCTCACCAAATGAGGGGTAGTCAGAAATGCATTTGAAGAAAAATGGCATTGGGGTGTTCCAGGTTGAGTCTCTCCGTGTGATGCTAATTAGATCACGTGCTTGGGGGATGTTTCTCTAACTATGAATGCTGCCAACTCCACCTGCAATCTAAAAAACCAGGCTGCACATGTGGTTCCTCAGCTCTCCACAAGTAATGACTGAAACAACGTTTTTCATGCTCTACAAAATGCAAACACAGCTGAATCGTTCCACTTCAAATCTCCACAAGCAATTCCACTGAGGATGAAAGCAGGTAAAACATTTCAAAGTAAAGAGGGTCGGATGACTGGGGGAGTAGGGATGGTGGGTGGTGTGTACGGGCGAAGGTCTCTTGTCATTAGAGTTAGCCCTGGTTTAAAGCATAGGTGCTACTCCAATTTTAAAACCTGTCAGATATGCATTCTACATGGCTGCATGTGATGTGTTTTGGAGTCAAATCCACTGCCTTCTGTGGACTCTTTGGGCTGCTATCATGCCAGGATGCAGGTGGCTCCCAGACAGGGCCTATCAACTGCCTGTAGTCACGTGTTTCACCTGAATGCCCCACAAAAGTCAAAAATCAGACATAGTTTGGAAGTCTGCGAATCACATGATTGAGGAACGAGCAAGAAAGTCAGTAGATTACACAATTACAGGACCAAGTACGAGCCAGGGTCTGGGGTGAGGAGGTCATGGGGGCAGGCAGAGGGGCCTGCACAGGCCAGACTGGGAATCCAGGCTCCTCCAGGCAGTTTATCCAACAGACACTTTGTTTCTTTCTTTGAATGCCTTCCACACTTTCTAAAACTGATGATCGATTGCTTATTCTGTAAGGCCCAGCTCAAATTTTATTTCCCTTGTCCTTGAGCTCACAGGCAGTTGTCTGCTTTCTTGGCTATATCTTAACTAGGGCTTATTTACTATATTATGTTTATAAAACTCCATCTTTATTATACGAGTAACACACACACACTCATGTGCCTCATACCAACGTTTCCCTCAGGGGTGGACTAAATGTACAACAGTGGTCCCATAAGATCGTAATGGAGCTGAAAAATTCCTATCACCTAGTGACATCATAGCCGTCATAATGTCATAGCACAACACGTTACTCACATGTCTGTGGTGATGCTGGGACAAATAAACCCACTGTGCTGCCAGGCATATAAAAGTACAGCACACACAATTATGTGCAGTACACAATACTTGGTAATGATAATAAATGACTATGTACTGGTTTATGTATTTCCTATACTACACTTAATTATTATTTTACAGTGTACTCTCTCTACTTATTAAAAAAAAAAGAAACTTAACTGTAAAATAGCTTCAGGCAGGCCCTTCAGGAGGTATCCAGAAGAAAACATTGTTATCATAGGAGATGACAGCTCCATGCATGTTATTGCCCCTGAAGACCTTCCAGTGGGACAAGATGTGGAGGTGGAAGACAGTGATATTAATGATCCTGACCCTGTGCAGGCCTAGGCTAATGTGTGTGTTTGTCTTTGTTTTTAACAAAAAAGCTTTAAGAGTTAAAAAAAAATTAAATAGAAAAAAGCTTATAGAATAAGGATACAAAGAAAACTATTTTTGTGCAGCTGTACAATGTGCTTGTTTTAAGCAGTGTTATTAAGAGTCAAAAAGTTTAAGAATATTTAAAAGTTTATAAAGTCAACAAGTTACAGTAAGCTAAGATTAATTTATCACTGAAGAAAGAAAAATTTTTATGAGGTTAGTGTAGCCTAAGTGTACAGTGTTTATAAAGTCTGCAGTGGTTACAGTAATGTCCTAGGCCTTCAAATTCACTCACTACTCTCTCGCTCACCAACTTTTCTGGAGCAACTTCCAGCCCTGCAAGTTCCATTGGTGGTAAATACCCTATATAGGTGTACTATTTTTTATCTTTTATACCATATTTTTACTGTACCTTTTTTTATGTTTAGATACACACTCACCACTGTGTTACAACTGCCTACAGTATTCAGCACAGTAACATGCCGTGCAGGCTTGTAGCCTAGGAGGTATGGGCTACGCCATATAGCGTAGGTGTGTAGTAAGCCATACCACCTAGGTGTAAGTGCACTCTATCATGTTTGCACAATGACAAAATTTCTTATCTCCCTTCCCTTCACTAGACTATAAACTTTTTGAAAGCAGGAACCATGTCTTGTGAATTGAGTATTAGACTAGACATGGAAGAGTCACAAACAAACATCTCTTTGATGTAATCAATGAAGGTGCAGATTGTTAAGTAGTTGGTTTGTGAGTAAGAAAGAAGTGATTAGTCAGGTCTAGGATGGGTGAACCCAGGTAAAGTACAGCCAAACGAATCTCCCTGCCTTTGTGACATGGTTACAGGCTATCACATCAGTGGAATTCCATATATGACCTAGATTTTAGCAAGGCAGTACATAAAAGTTTTTATCCCTGGGGAAATGGTAGCAAATTATGATCTGCCAAATCATGTTTTTTAATAGAACAAGTCTCAACCCTAACTGTTCTAGTGGTATACTGCACAACTCTGTTTTTTCCTCTCCTCTCCTCCCTGCCCTTCTCTTCTCCTCCCCTCATCTCCTTTCCTTACTTTATTCCGATTACCATTTTTACCAACTACTTGAATGAAGGTAAGAAGGCTTCTTATGAAACCTAATGATGGCACAAAGCCAGTAAAGGCAGCTACTATGTTTCATAACAGAATTAAAGTCCAAAATAAGACTTGATAAGATATTAAATACAAAGTTGTGCATTTGGGTTTAAACAATCCACAACATAGGCACGGAATAACCAAGACCTTGCTAGATAGCAACTAGTCTATATGAATTATGAGTAATTGCAAACACCATGTCTTTTTTTAAAAATACAGTAATTATGCTGCTGTTTCAAGAAATAGTGCACCACTGAGCCTCATCTTTAGATAACAACATCTGCATCAAGCAAAAGTCTTCTTCACGAGTGTATTGGGGTTTTCCAGAGCAATGGAACCAATGGGACATACATATGAAAAGATTTATTAAAAGGTATTATCTCATGAGGTTAGAGAGACCAAAAAGTCCCGTTTACCATCTGCGAGCTGGAGACCAGGAAAGCTGGTGGTACAGTACGAAGGCCTGAGAGCCAGGAGCACCAAGGGCAGAAGATCCACATCTCGGCTCAAGCAGTCAGGCAGACAGAGCAAATTCAATCTTCCTCTGCCTTTTTGTTCTATTCAGACCGTCAGTGGATTGGATGATCCATCACAGTAAGTCTGAGCTCCTTTGGAATAGTATACCCAGTTCTGACTAGGAGACCTATAGAATCAGATACCCCGGCTGTACCCTTGACCTTGACACAATCACACACTGCATCAGCTCCAACGCGAAATCACCTATCCCAGGAGAGCTTTGCTCTTTCAAACCCACACATGTGGTCAAGTAGCTTTTGCAGCTCCTGACGACTGGCCTGGGGGAGGAGGAGCTTGCTGTTGACACCGTAATATCAGGAGGCATATGGAAAACGAGGCAGAAAGGAGCCAAAAGGGCAAAGGGTAGAAAGAATGGGCCTGGGAGGCGGAAAGCAGGGAGCCTGGACTGAAGACCCACAACTCCAGATGGAGAGGGGTAATCACCATGTCGTGGGCTCCCACACAGATCATTGAGTTTTACTGCAGATCCTGGGAAGGGGACCACAGAACACATTTCAGTAGTAAAGTATTTTCTTCCTAAACCAACACAACTACTTCTGCAGCAGAAATAGCCCCAATGTTCTTATATCTCTAAATAGTGGAGAATAGCATTGAAAAAAATTTTTTTATTCAAAACCTTTTCCCCCATCCCTATGTTACTGCAAACATGTGGCCTTTCTTGAGTCCCCCTTTCGATGTCTGCTGACCTCTCCGCTCATACACACGAAACCACAAAAATAGGCTGAGGATACAGGGCCAAAAAAAAAAATAATAATAATAATCAGACAAAAAAAAAAGAAAAAAAAAAAAAAAAGCCCTCACATAAGGAATGAGAAAAACAGAATTCCTATCCTTGAGTTATGAAAGCTGAAAGAGGGGGAATTTTATAGACCCAGAAAGTGATGAAATGAAGAGAAAGACATCATAGTCTACCCAAAAGGTGATAAAATATTTTATTTGTTTTTTGGTTGTGAAAAAGAAAATAAATCATTAAAATGACTGTCAGAATGCCTCAAGGATAAGGGCATCGAACAGGACTTGGCTATAAATGTTGTCAAGAGTAATAAAAGAGTTGGTTTTGTTTCCTTAGCAGTTGTATGAGCTGAGCCCTCCCATTTCAACACGGGAATCACGGGCAGCAGTGAAGTCAGCCTGCTCCCGGGCACACATCACTGCCGTTCCATGCAGGCCCTGCCCGCGAGCCCCACGGCAGCTGCTCTCGCTCGTAACCAGGTTTCCATCTCACTCTGACCGTACAGGACATGCTGCCACACTGCCAGGGCTTCAGGATCACCATTTGATTTATTTTCACAGCCACTAATTACTTCACGTAGACCATGCTTATAAAACATTTCTTTTTCTCAGTCCTCAGAATTCAAGATGAAGAAGATAAGGTTCCTGCCCCAACGAGCTCAGTCTACAGTCTAAAGGGCCTTGGATTAATTCTGATGTTGTTTAATGATGTATTTCAAGTACCTGAAGACAAAGAAAGGTGATAGAATAGCTGCTATAATAGTGACTGTTGGTTTATCTAAACCAGCAGTTCCTGACCTTTTTGGCACCAGGGACCAGTTTCATGGAAGACAATTTTTCTACCCACTGGGGCCGGGGTAGAGGGGGGAGGTAAGGGGTGGGGCTGGAGCTCAGACAGTGATGCGAGTGATGGGGAGCAGACTGTAGATCCAAACCCAGGAAGGATTAGTTAAGAATTTGTAGAAGAGGTAGAATTTTCTACTAACTCAAAAACTTACATCCAACATTCTGCCTTGAATATATTCTTTTGATTTTCCACATGTCATGTTCTCCCTCCAACCACAATGGCTCAACTAAGTCTCAAAATACAGCTCCTGCTCAAAGCTAAGTTTCTTTAGATCTGTAATGGATACAAATATCAAGAATTTGCAATAACCTGAACTGTGAAAGCAACTAAACACACAAGCCAACCCATATTGATCTCTATAACTACCCATACATCCAAACGTAATCCAGGACAATTTCGTCTCATAGTTGTCATCCAAATCACATACAACAGGACCTGAGAATAGCACAGAGAACAGTGACATGATAGAAGACAGGTAGTATTTGTAAAATGGAAATGACTCCAGCCACCTCTCAGCAGTACTGGTCTTTGATGGCTCATGTCAAGTGCGAATGCCCTCTCAGTACTGTCACAAGAACAGGGACTGAAAGGGGGCTTACTAAGATCCCCACTGAATACTCAGTGGTCAACATGCAGCACTACTGAGAATGCATGGGCAAGAGGTGCCCCTAAATCACCATCCATTTTTATAGCTGTATCTTTACCCGTGAGATCAACACCGTGCAGGCCAGAGAGTCTGGTCGCTCATGTGACCATTCTACACTGACCGTTGAGATGGACACTTCTGATGAGACTAGCCAATACAATTTCTCAAATAGACATGTAGCTGAAGACCTGGCCGGTGAAATATCTTTCCAGAAGGAGCCATGGCTCCATGTCTAAGGCACATTTATAGAATTCATATTACTAAACTGGAGCCTTGGCCCCAGACCTCCATTGCCTGAAGAGTCTCATTCAGTGGAAACCAACATGCACCAGCCTGGATGACTCAGGGGGAGCGGTAATGATGGGATGAGTAATGGTCCTCTTGAAGTCTAGTTAGGAGAAGAGCAGTTCTTCATTACCTGACGGGACAGGTTTCTCAGGCTGGCAGAGAACAGGACAAATAAATCAATGTCACTTTCCTCCCTAACATCTTAAAACCCTGTATTTAAAGTCTGCATTTCAGCTCACAATTCAAGGAAAGCTATCCACAGAACTATCCGTTTGGCCTCTGGTGATAACAGGATCGACCAGAGATGGGTGAGAAATGGCAGAGAAGACATTTGTAACTTTAGTTTTAGGACAGAAGTCCTACAGGAACACTACTGGTTCTCTGCTCTTTGTCACTGTCTCGGTTATTTTAGGAATTCTAGTGTCGTATTGAAACAGGCCAAATAGGCATGTTGACAAGGGAAAGTAAAAGCCTCTAACATAGCAGTACAGTTTTAAAATTTTACAACTGAGAACCTTACCCAATCATAACCAATCACAGAGTCATAACCAATCACAGAGCCGGTCCGCGAATGCATTAGGGGTTCTTGTTTCCTAACTGATTTAAATCCCCCCACTATTTCCATATTGCATTATTGTAATTTACCCTTTTAAGGGAGATATGTTAAAATATTGTTTAATTACAAATGAAGTACTACTAAGAACATACAGAAAACACACTAATTTAATAGATGGCAAGTAACTGTCTACACTACTGCCTCACATTAGCATTCTGTTGCGTAATTTCCAAATAGGTTCATATCATGTGTGATTTCGGCAGCAGTCTGGGGATATTGCTAAAGCTGCAAAGTAAACTTAATAGGGCTTGACCACACACCTGATCAAAGGATACCTGAGGTTTCAATGCAAAAGAGAAGCTAGGCCCCTATGATCAGAGTACACGATGCAGGTTACGTTACCATCCAAACACATCCATTCATTGTCTATCCGGTGGCACCACCCTGGGTGGTTATACAGATCTGCCACCCAGGAGGAACAACCTTTACCCTCTTCAGTCTAGCAAGGACCCACATTCAGAGAACGGGGGTGGAGAAACACAGCTCATAAGCACACAGAACTCAATATTCATAGTTTAAATATGGACAATGATCCTGGTAAGAACAGGCACATTGTGGGTGGGCTTGTCATGTTTAGACAAGGAGCAAGTTTTTATCTCTATTCTAGAACCACTTCCTGAGGATGAAATTGCAAAAGCAGCTTAAGGTTCAATCTGGAATGCTGTGCTTTAGTTGGACTGTTGGTAACAACCTTGACAGAAACAGCCACTGTGGAGTATAAGAATGCTGCTAAAGTGGCTGCTACTATTACTGTGGGTCACAACCTGAGGGATACATGTGCAGATATGTCACTACGCCTTCTAACCGCTCAAAGTATTTACCCAGCTCTGTCTTCCTTGCCAAGAGCCACCCTAGAGCAAAGTTCTTTTTTTTTCTTTAACTCTTTTTCTATATTTATTGTTAAGCAAGCAATCATCTTCACTGTAGGGTAAAAAAAAAAAAGAAAGAAAGAAAGAAAAGAAAAGACAAAGGAAAGGAAGGGCTTCCACAAATTTTCAAGTATTGCCCTCCTGCAATATTGGTTATAAAACCAATAAGACAGGAGAACAATTAAACCCAGCAATCCCTAGGGTGAGTCAAAACTGCAGTGATTTCACGGAAATGCCGCGTCTGAAACATCCTCTACGTGGATAAGATAAACAAAACCCCCCTTCTGTAGGCACGAGGACTTCCCCGTGCCCACGAGGACGCACTGCGGTGAGCCGCAATCCTCTAAGCCCACTCAATCACGCCAGTTCCCACACTGTCCTGGAAGGCCCAGCTGTCTCTCACCTTTTAATCAACTAAACCTACTGGGAAGCAAAGCTGCAGGTAGTGGTAGTCCTGGGTCACCCAAAAGGAGGGAGCAAAAGAGGTACTGGCCACTGGTCTGTTTGAAGCATCACAGCGCAGGAAGCAATTAAGTTTATGGTGGGGAAAGAACAGCTCCAAAGGCCTCTGAAACAAAAGACGCTTCCTGCCTGCGGTGTGTTCTGGGCCATCCTGTCACAAAGGCAGGGCGAGCTACGCAGTCTCGGCGGCCCACTGCACAGCGCAGCGCTGTCTGCACAGAGAACCCGCCTGTCAGGTTCTCTCTTCTGCGCTAGGGGATAAACTGTCCCAGCTGGTTTGAATAAGAAAAAAGGGAAGTAAGCGTACACAAGAAAAAAAAATACTTAATGCAGGAGAGGATTACAAACTCTTCAAGATTTGGTGAAGGAAAAGATTACGGAGGTACCAGAGTTTCCACTGGTATGGGGAAAATGTTCTTAGGATGTTGTGCTTGACAGTCAAGAAATCTATCCTTCAGAGAAGTTCCCGCTGTGGGAAGGTGGGAGAGGATGGAAGGGGAGGGGCTGTCTGCAGCCTGGGTCTCCCTAGTTCCGGCCCACATTCTTTCCTCTCGGGTGGGGCCGTGCATGCCCACATTGCCTGTCTTCCAGCTCACGTTCTAGCTCGGGTTGATATTAGGGTGAACAAGCAAGTTCTCTTGTATTCAGGGTTGTAGCCAACACTCCCAGCAGCAAGGGGACAGTCACAGATGCTAATCTCAGTCCACATAAGAGGATGACGATGTCACAAAGAGGCTAGCTGTGGAGTCAAGAGACAAGGATGGGATTTGAGGTAGCCAGAGTGGCTTCCACTAAGCCTGAGAAAGGTGGTCTCTCCCCGACTCCTGTGCTAAATGCAAAGTGAGAAATGACCATCCTAAGATGCCAGTTAATCCTCGCCCCTAAACGTGTTCCACGCCCCTCAAACTCACGAAGGGGCGAAGGGCCCACTGCTAAGATATGGGTCCTATGGACCACTTCATCCACAGCTTTGAGGAGGACCTCATAAATGTCAGTGAAATTCGTCATTTTCCTTAAATGAACCACTTGTTCTACCTGGAGATTAGACTGAATTTAGTTCCACAAATGCCAGATAAAAAACGCTGTCAAGCTATCCTTTCCCTGGGGTAGCTCTTAAATCAAAAGCTAAATAAATACATTTTTTTCCACTGGGGCTGAGTCTTTCTGATTACCTGAAACCAAAACCAAGAGGCTATCTGAAAGGCTTCAGAGGGCTTTATTAAATATTCTCATTCTTCAAACACTTCCCCACCCCAACCCCCACACCCAGGAGACACTACTGGGCCCAGGAGAATTACTCTCTGTTCCATGAGATCATGAGTATCTCTATTATATCAAATTAGGGTCTCCTAAAATGCAACTACATCCATTTTTGGTCACATGGGTGTACCCAGAAAGGACTAGTGACCACCTCCAAATAGCCAATTCCCCTGTCTCAAGAAAAACCACACGGTCCCAGAGAGAACTCTGCTAAGAGTCAGGAAGATTTGGTTTTCATTAACCAAATGAGAAGCACTTGGAGTTAATGCACAGATCCTGGAGTCTGACCTCCTGGGGTATGGAATCCCGGGTCTGCCACTTAGTAGCTGTGTGACTTTCAGGGAAGTTACTTAACCTCTCTGTGTCTCATTTTTCTCACTTATAAAATAGGGATTAAAAATAATACCTATTCATAAGATTTTGTAATGACTAAATGAGTTACGATATGTAAAGGACTTCAAACAGTACTTGCCATACAGTGAGAACAATATTAAAATTTGGTGGTGTCATTATCATCTTTATATTATTATATTTTGGGGTACATTATGAAAGACCTCTGTTTTCTAGGCTTTTCTTCTCTCAGAGGGGCTGACGAGACCATCTGTATTCCAGGAATTTTCAAAGACAAAAAAATTTTAAAATAATTTCAGATTTCTTTTACATTAAATTTAAGAGGCTGCAATAAATTAAAAATAGCCACATGAATTCTTTCAGCTACTCCCATTAAGAGGGTGAATCCATTTCCAATCACCTCCTCTTGAATCTGGGCTGGTCCTATGACTTTCTTTGACCAACAGAATGTGGCAGAAGTGAGGCTGTGTAATTTCTGAGTCTATGTTTCAAGCTTGCAGCTTCTACTCTTAGCCTTTTGCCAAATGGTTCTGTCATGGGAAGGAGCCTGAGCTAGCTTTTTGGAGGGGGAGACCACAACAAAGATGAGCTATCTTTATAGCTGAGGTCCCCTAGATCAACCAGCTCCCAGGTACCAGCGGAGTGCAGTGGTATGAGTGACCCCAGATGAGACTAACATAAGAACCACTCACCTGAGCCCAGCCCAAATTGCTGACCCGCAGTATCTTGAACAAATAAAATGGTTGTTGTTTTTAGCCACTAAGTTCAGGGTAGTTTGTTATGCAACAGATAACTGATACAGAGCCCTACACAAATGAACCTTTATTATCAATATCATTTCACACACACACACACACACACACACACACGTACACATATAAAACCAGGTCATTTGTCTATTTGCCAGCAGGTTTACCAACTACCACATAGTGTTTCAAAGCTCTCATCCCACCCACCTAGGACCGGACCATTGAGGGCACTAAAGTCAGCACATTAACCTGGAAAAAGCTAAGACCAATTAATGATCAAATCTGGGGAGCGGGAGGCAAGCTTTCTGCACCAAGATAAGTACCAGGTCAAGTCTTTGCAGAGGGATGTGATGGGAATACAGGATTGTGTTCCTTCTAGTCTGTGATAGAATACAGGACCAGCAATGCCAAGATTCGGCTTCCTCAGAAGCAGTGTTATTCCACAGGTCTTGGGTATTGCACAATGATGTGGGTAGATGACTCCATGGCATGAGCAAACCAATTCAAGATCAGCATCACCAGGTAAGAATCAGGGGAGTCAGTCAGAATCAACCAGGTATTACCCATGGTCCAGATGTGTGGCTCCAAGAATGCAGAAGACCCAAATATCTTCATTTTTTCCTGCTGGTCAAAGCAAGTGAAGTTCAGGATATGCCAACCCCAAAATATGTCACATAAGTATGATTACTTTGAGCTGAAGGCACTTGAAAAACAGCAAATGCAGGGAGAGGTTCCCTCTGAGCTCCCCTTATCTGCCTAAAGACAGATCTTCCAAAAGGATCTAAAGTCATCAATCCCCTCCCTAGGAGTTTCATTAACCAGGGAAGATTAACTCTTATCACAGGAGAAGAGACTAGAACACGCACCACACCCAGACACAAACTCTCCTCTCTATTCTTCTGAGGGCCCATTTTCTTTCCGCAAAATCATTTACTGTCCCCTGAGTTATCTACCTCCCTCCTTTCCTCTCCCCTATGAAAGGGTATACAAGCTCCTAAAACTCACTGTTTCTTTGGGTATTCACTTTTTTCCCCTGTGATGCCTCAGGCACATAATAAGTTTGTATACCTTTTCTCCTGTTTATCTGCCTGATATCAGTTTATTTCGTAGACCCAGGAGAGTTCAGAAAAATCCTGATGGCATAGAATTACAGAACTGATTAGATGTCCACAGGTGGTGCTATAAAATGGAGTAATTTACCCAAGAACTTGCAGCTAGTTTGGTGCAGAGCCGCACCTGGTTCCCCTGGGCTCCAGGCCAGCAGTGTTCCTGCCCCACCCCACAGAGACCCTTCTCAAGACACAAGGTGTTTATGTTAGGTAGATAGCAAGGACCTCCGAGACTCTCCTAGGGACAAAAGTGGGTGCCTTGCCCTGGTGCTGCCTTGAGCAGTTGCCCCAACTGGGAAGAAGGACAAGGGTGGGCACCCGTCTTGGTGCTGCCCCACCTTAATCCTATCCTGAGCAACTGCCACACCTGGGGGAAGGAGGAACCCCTGCTAATCTGCAAAAGAATGCAGGGAATCCCCCAGCCTGCAGGCCAGGCAGCCCAGGCACAATAGGATTTGGAAAGTAACTTGGAGTAACCTAAGGCTAACTATCATGTCATTAACTATCCATCAAAGTGGTTCCATGGTGATGTCTGAACCAAGAGGAGGGCCCAATACAGACACTATAAAACAGGACCCCAGGCCATAAGCGGAGCCCTTTTGTAATGACAGTGGGGTCCTTTCATAGCTCTGCAGTGAACATATCTTGCTCTTACTCTGTAAACCTATCTTGTCCTTCCTCAATAAACTTTGTTTCATGCTTGCCTTGCTTTTGGTGTGTCTGGTCACTCTTTGCCCAAGAGCACACCAAGAACCGAGGGCAGACTACACCCTGAGGTTATATGAGCAAAAGCACAAGAAACTACTTACGTTAAATTTAAAATTCAAAACTTAGATATGCAGTAATTATGTGAAGAAATGATACACAAGGGGAAAACCCACAGCAAATTACACTACAGTGTTAATGACTACAACTGGCATCTCTTCAAATTGGGCAATTTTTATTTTTAATTCTTTCTGCTTTTTTCCATAGGCCAAATATTCTTTAACGATCTTGAACTACCTATATATTTCTTAATTTTTTGGCTACCTCAATGCAGAAAAGATAATATGTGAACAGTAGATATGGTCCGAGGCAAAAGGGAACGTGAGCAGGTGCGAACACAGAGTTCCCGTAGAGCACGAGCCAGAAGTGCCCACATGGACCCTCATTTGTGCCACTGTTTGGCTTGGCAGTCCAACTTTGGGCAATTTGCCTACTCTCTTTAAACCTCAGTTTCCTCAGCTGTAAAAGGTGGATGTTACCAGAACCTTCCTGGCAGGAATGCTGTGCAGACTGAGAGAGACAATGCATACAGAATGCTCAGTCTGCTGCTTGAGAGTAGGAGCAATGTTAGTTATCGTGATGGTGGTGACAGAGATGGTTAATATTAGAGCTGGATTTTTTAATCACCATTGTTATTATGATGATCAATCACTATGATTATTACATTCCTAACACTGCATTTAACACTGTTACTAACTAGAAGTTTCTTTGTTTTAGAAGATGACCCAATGATCTCTATGTTTCGTTGCTGGACTGTCTTGCCTCTGATCTTCATATTTTTGGGGTTTGTTAATAGCAGACTCTTAAGTTGAAGTAATGGCTCACATACCACCCAATATGCCCTGGGGAAAAGAGTGATGATAATATACAGATTCCTACTTGCTTTCTTGGGCCTAATTACGACAGTACAATGTCATCCATTAAAGATGCCTAAAGAGTAAGGCATCTTGGTAGATAGTATATAGAATTCTGCTTTGTACTTGAAACATATAATTATCCTTAACAAACTGGGTGCTAATAATTCAATCTGCCCTTTACACAAAAAACAGGAATATAAACATAGCCCTGGCCCTATCAGCTCCTAATGTCAGCCAATTTCCTTTGGATGTTTCCTTCCTCCCTTCCACCCCTCACATGCAAAGTGGGAGGTCTGTTTGTAAGGCAGAGGCCCCTGAGCTGGGAGGTGACAGCCCTGATGGCCAGGAAGAAGTCTGCTCAGCAGACCAGGATCAGACCCTGAAGCCTTACAAAGGCATTCCTTGGCATATGCAGCCTAACCTCAGAAAACCAGACCTCTGAACTGATTCCTCATCTGGAAAACTGGAGACAGTCAAACAGTCTAATCTGGTCAGCCTGGGTGGGCATTAAGCACCACACCTACAGCCAAAAGGCAAAATGAACGAAATAAAAAGCAGTCATCAATAAAACACACTTTAAATGTGCCCACACCTCTGCTGTTGTCTCCTGTTGTAGGGAACACTCTCATCCTGTTTTGGATCAGCAAATATTTTCTAAGCTTTAACATTTAAATGTCCTATAATTACAAATACTCAATAATTAGTGCACACACGCACTAAGTGTATTCATCAATGTATTTCATTTAATACAGACACTTTTGAAAATTTCTTCCACTCCTCACATATCCCCATCCATCCCTGAGAAGTTTACACTGAGTAGGTTCCATTTTAATTGAAACAGTGTCTTCTATGGTAATCAGAGATGTCTTTGATCCAGTAACCACTCCCTGGGCATGGAGACTCTCCCCTTGGGTTCACCAGAAATGTAACTTAAACCCAAACCAGGCTTCCAAGTCCCAGGACCACAGTAAGCAGTGAGGAGTTTGGATGGGATAGAAAACCTGGCAAGCTGTCGAGGAGATGGGAAAAAGACAGAGTCCTGAGACGTTTGGGAGTCTACAGAGATCTAACCAGAGAGGCCAGATGAAAAGTCGAGGGTTGTCCATAATAGCTGCAACTCTTACCTTGAGAAAGAGAATGTGGTTGTCAGGCTCCTCTGGAACAGTGAAGAGGTTTGTACTCCAAGTAAGGCCTACCAAAGATAAAAAAGATAAGGCAAGAGCCACTGCTGCTGCTAAGTTGCTGAACAACTGGAAGGTTTTCTAACGAAAGGCAGGCTTCCGGGTGTTTGGAGACGTTTCAGGATGGAACAGCAATAGAATCAACTGAACAATATCAAATGCACAGAATCCCTGGAATCAAGTCAAGAACGTTACAGAGAGTGTGAGCTAGCGTTTTATTAACACACACCTGGGCCCCGTCTAATTGGAAATGGTAATAGTTGGTGAAATCATACACCTCATCACACCCCTCCACAAAAATGTCTGTCTACCGAAGAGCTGGCAGAGCTCCCTGTAACACTGACATGCATCGGGGTGCTTGGCAGGCCGCGGCATTCGCACATTCGCACATTCGCCGCATCCACAATGAAGACTCTGTGCCGCTTCGCCAGGCCTGGTTTGGAAGGCAGCCCTACCAGCTGACGAAACGATGACAACGTGAGACTTGAACCCAGAGGAGGAGGTGGGAGGGCATTGGAAGCTTTCCCTGCATGCGCTCAAATAAGCAAATATAAAAGACAATATGCCCACTCTTAAGAAAAATCTGTTATATATTTATCCCTACCTGTGATGGTTAGTTTTATGTGTCAACTTGGCTAGGCTATGGGGCCCAGTCGTTTGCTCAAACTTCAGTCCAGATGCTGCTGTGAAGGTGTTTTTAGATGGGATTAACATTTAAATCAACAGATTTTGAGGAAAGCAGATTACTTCTCATTATGTGGGTAGGCCTCATTCAGTCAGAGAGGCTTTGCAAGAAAAAACTGAGGCTCCCCCACAAAAGGAGTTCTTTCTCCAGACCACCTTTGGACTCAAGATGCAACAGAACTTCCCTGGGTCTCCAGCCTGCTGGCCTGCCCTGCAAATGTCTCACTTGCCAGTCCCCACAATCTTATGAGATAATTCCTTAAAATAAATCTTTGTCTCTATGTACAGAAAGAGATATTATAGATACATACATACATATATATGTATACGTGTGTATATATACATACATACATCCTCTTGGTCAAGGTTCTCTGAAGAACACTAACTACAACACCGTCTAATTTCAAAAAAGGATGAGTTAACTTACAAAACATGTATACTATGTAAAGAAGAAAACATAAAAAAAAAGGCTAGAAGAATGCACATGAGGAAAAGTTAGTCCACAGAAATGTATGTTGTAAGGTGCTAAACTATTACTTGATATGGTTCATAAATTAGGTTCTGAGCTTCCGAATGACCAAAGCAAAGAAGAAAATAAACACAGTATAATCACATTGAACCTAATATAAAATACAGTATACATACCTCCCCAGAGTGTTAGCTTCTTCTTGTCATTGAAAAATTTTTCCCAAGGTGTTAATAACCTTCTCTTCCTTGCATAAATCTTAAAGGATCCTTTATCATCCACATTTGTGGGTAAAGAGGGGGGAAGTAATTAATTAACAAGGTCTCTAAGTACACGCAGTAGGGAGTGTCCTATAATGCTTCTTACTGCATCCCTCAACATGAAATATGACGCCAAAGCACAAGTCACTGATGTGACCTGGCAAGGCCAAAAGGAAAAAAAGAAAAAGAAGTAGCCCAATCACATAACAATCTGATCATCTGGCTTGATCCAGGGATAAAAATTAGAATTTCTGGAAGAATTAATGGAGTTCATATCCTTTGAAACATTTCCCATAAATATTATTATTTCTCCCAATAAAAAGTTGAATGGGAATTGGATAACAATTGTCTGAGACTATAGTCCTGGCAGCAGCCTAGAGTAAACTTTTTTTTCTATTGCCAATTGGGGCAGATGCACAGAAAAACTGCCCTCAGGCAGGTTTCTAAGCTC
The DNA here is from genome assembly GCF_041146395.1 of Eulemur rufifrons. Classification (NCBI taxonomy): domain Eukaryota; kingdom Metazoa; phylum Chordata; class Mammalia; order Primates; family Lemuridae; genus Eulemur; species Eulemur rufifrons. Next base: position 73,667,414 of record NC_090983.1, read on the forward strand.
AGGTAATAAATGTCGAAGGAATAAAAAATGTTTATTTTTTTATATTTTTGCATATGCATAAGTCTCATATATCCTTCCTGCGTTGACATCAATTTTTAAAACTTTTATTATTGTAAAATATATGCAATAAAAAATTTACCATTTTAACCACTTTAAAGTATGCAATTCATGTGGCAATGACTATATTCACAATGTTGTATAACCATCATCATTATCCATTTCCAGAACTTTTTCGTCATCTCAAACAGAAACACTGTACCCATTAAACCATAACTCCCCACTTCCCCCTCCGCCTAGCCCCTGGTAAGCTCTATTCTCTTTTCTGTCTCCTTGAGTTTGCCTGTGCTCACATAAGTGGACTCATACAGTATTTGTCTTTCTTGTATCTGGCTTATTTTACTTAACACAATGTTTTCAAGATTCATCCATATTGTAGCAGATATCAGAACTTCATTCCATTTTATGGCTGAATAATATCCTATTGTAAGTACATACTACTTTTTGTTTATCGTGGAGTCAATTTTTTAATATAATTAATTCACCGAGTAATTATTGAGCATCTACAATGTGAAAAGTCTTGATTTTTAAAATATTGGCTATATTCTAAGAACAGTACATAAGAAGCAGAAAAGCTATTCCCCAAGGAAGAAATTAATTACACAAATCCTAGTTTCAGAATCACTGGTAGCAGCAAGGAAACAAAAGTCTGTTAAACAGTTTTTCTTCCCTAAGGGTTTGGTAAACCCCCTCATCTGAATTAATGTTCTTTGTATTTAAAGCTGAAGTGAGATTAGAATATCCTCCACCATGTGTAACTCTTAGCATTATGGCGCCTAAAGCTTAGAATGTGTCATTCTTGACCCCTGACCCAGCGATAATGAGCTTCCATCAAAACAGCTGATGTCAAGAAGCAGACACTGCCGTACCAGGAAGCACTGGTTTCTATCCCTGCAGACAAAATACCCTGACAAAATCCACTAGAAAGGCGTATCTCCCCCTAAGCTGCTTGCCGTCCAAAAGCTTTTCATTTCTAGGGCATATAAAAAAGGTAACCAGCCTTCTGTGTGGACACGTGGGTCCTCAGAAAAACACAGCTCCCTGGCAAGAAAATTTAATAGCTGAAATAAAAAGAGAGAGGCTCCACTCTGCTCTGGTTTTCACCTTCAAAGTGGATAGAAGAGCAGATGGCATGAAGAGGGGATGTCACCGCACACCTGAGTGCACAAAAGTGGCCCGGTATGGCATCAAAAGATGTCCAGGGGAAGTTGACAAAAAACAACCATTTTTGCACTCCAGCAGGCAAGCTGCAAGCAGAATCAATAGCCATGGAGGATTCAGGCCGCTTTGTGCAGCACAGACTTCTCAGCTGGGAGGATGTGCTGTCACCCCAGGTTGTTAGCACTCAGCTGAGCTGAAGTTCATTTGCCACTTTGTGTTCTGTTAGCTGGGAACATGTCATTCAAACAACAAAAGCTGTTTGGGAAAATTATATAGAGAATTAAGTCTTGAGTTCCTCCTGTATGTTTTTGTCTAGAACAAGAGGTTTTTTTAGGTGAAGACAAAATGAATACTATTACAACGGTTCTTTTTAGTATAGAGGTAGGCAATCCATTGCCTCTAAAACAGGAGACATTCCCACAGGTTGTAGCAGCCGGTCCCTGACAGGCTGAAACTAGGAGCTCATACAAAGGATCCCAAGGTAGCCTGATCAGAAACCCCCGGAATGAGAAGACACTCAGTTCTCCGTCCCAAGTCATTACACAACGCCCAGCCTCAGGTCTCAGGGCATCAGTAATACACATTCTGGAGATAGAAGAGATGCACAACTTGAGCACTAGAATTTTAACTGTGACAACCATTTTAACCCTCCAAGTTGTAATTAAGTTCATCATGCCTTTCTGATGCATAACCCCGAACCGCCCCCCAAAAAAAGTTCCATTGGCCTGAAGCCATCCTCAAAGATAAGAACCCCAACAGGGCAATCAGGGTTCATCAGTTATAAACTTGAACTTGGCAGACTGCCAATTCCCTTCTGTGCCGGGACGAATTGTGTCCCCAGCCCCCAAATTCATATGGTGAAGTCCTAATCCCCAGTACCTCAGAATGTGGCTTTATTTGAAGATAGAGTCTTTAAAGAGGCAATTAAGTTAAAATGAGGTCATATGGGTGGGCCCTAATCCAATACGACCGGTGACCTTACAGGAGGAAATTAGGACACAGACATGTACAGACAGAAGACATGTGAAGACACAGGGCGGGACGGCCATCGACAGACAAGGAGAAAAGGCTGCGAAGGAACCAGGAACCAGCCCTGCGGAGCCTTGATTTCAGACTTCCAGCCTTCACAGCTGTGAGAAAATAAATTTCTGTTGTTGAAGCCACTCCATCGGTGGTACCCAGTTGTGGCAGCCTGAGCTAAGACACCTCCCGTGGTCTTTCTCCTCTGATTGCCAGAATTGCCCGGGAAGACTCTGGAAAGGTTTCAGGGACACTCAACCTCCTGTCCCCTCTCAAAGACCTCACTGCCATTCACTCCCTTATTTCTAAGTCCAAAGAAAGTGACAAATAGGAACATCTCACAAATGTGCCAAAGACCCCTACCCTGAAACAGGGGAGCACTGCCTGCCCCAAGCCCTCTGACCTCCATTATGGGACCTCTCTCTGCCCCCCAAATTCTCTATGCTAAATAGAGGTTGCCCTGCAAACAGCATTTTGGGATGCTGTTCCTAGAAATTGCATCCTCATTTCTCTTGCCTTGTTACCCGGGGCTGGTTCAGATGCCTTAACTGACCTCAGTTTCCCCTCTTCTTATAAAGAAGAGGAGGAGGAGGGGGACAAAGGGCCTTGCACATTACAGGAGCCAACCCAGAGCAAGAGATTAGCAGGGACAAAAGGACTCCCAGTTGCCTCAAGACTTGATCGACAAGTAATTACTTTTTCCTTCACTGAAAGCTTCATACAGGAGAGCTGACTGATGTCCTTTGTTTGTGCTGGGAGCCACGAACACTGTAGTTTCATTTCTATGCTCTCCATAGACAATGCCTGGCCTATAGCATAGGTGGGCATCAGATCTGACTCCCAATTCTATGGCTCAAAGGGGGTTGCAGTGTATTGAGAGGGGGACCATAACTAGATGACTGTTGGGAGCTAAGTCACAAGTGACAGTGATAGAACGAGGGATCATTTAGCCTGTCCTCGTGTCCCAGGTCCATATGCTTCTTACCTCCCTGATCTTGCTCACCAGCCTCCTGACACAGCCCATACAAGCTTGGCATGGCTTGCCCAGAAGTATACACAAATGAATATGAAATCGCCTTTGTTATCAGTAATGCCCTCGAGCACTCCCGGGGCCAGCACTCCAGGCCCCTTGGTCCTCTCCAGGCTGCAGTGACACTGGGAGTTCTCCCCCAGGGCACATTCTAGCTGCAGAGGACTGCTGACACCTGCCAAGTCCCAGCAGTGGAAGAAAAAGGAGAAGAGACTGAAGCAATTAGCCAGGTGAACAGGGACGTGTCAAACCATTCAGATAAGACAGTCCTTGAATATATTCAGTTCCCATTACCACAGCGTGACTGTGTGTTCCCCCTACCCTGCAGATTCTACAGGGTGCAGAGCATTTTCCTAGCATGAGAGTGAGAAAAGAAAGGATGATTTCTCAGCCTACATATTCCAGGGCTCTGCTGTTAAATCAGCACGGATCATGCATACCTCAAGCCAAGGGGTAATTGGACTTTAAGGGATCAAAGGACACACCCTTCATCTCGAGTGACTGTCACAGAATCTCAAACTCAATGATGAATTTTTTAAAAAATTCAAGTATCCTATTTATTTTAAAAAAATCAGCTATGCTTCCTTATCCAGGTCCATACTCCTTACATTTCTTACCAATTGATTATGTATTAGCTTTGCTAAACGGTTTTGCTTCAGTTATTGGATTGCGAGCATCTCAAGAGTCCATATGAAATCTTATTATCTCAGCTCGCTCCCAGTGCCTGGCATAGCATTGGACACAAAATAGAAACTCAGTAAATGCTCAATTACTGACTGCTTCTTGCTTTTGAAATAGTTTTCCCTGTAGGGAAGCAAATCCACTCTACCTGCCTGGTTTTTCAACCACCACTCCCCTGCTCCCCCCAACCCGCCCCCATCACCAGACTAACATCAGCAGCAGGATCTTCGCAATGAATGTCTATCTGTTCAGTGGATTGTATAAAATAACCAAGTGAAAGCTGGGGCTGGTTGGTAAATTCTAATCATCTATTTTTAAATCTGGACATATCTGAATTAGTTTCCTAGCGATGCTGTAACAAATTATCAAAATTTTGGTGGCTTAAAACAACAGGAATTTATTCTTTCACAGTTCTGCAAGCCAGAAGTCCATAAGCAAGGTGTTGGCAAGACTGGCTCACGCTGGGGGCAGTGAGGGGCAATCGGTTCCAGGCCCCCCTCCTCCTGGTTTCTGGTGGTGCTAACAATTGCTGACATTCCCTGGCTTGTAACCATATACCTCCAATCTCTGCCTCGAGTTCACAGGCTCTGCCCCCTGTGTCTCATCGTCAAATCTTTCTCTCCTTTCTCTTATAAGGGCACCAGTATTGGATCTAGGGCCATACTAAATCCAGGATGAGCACATCCTGAGATCCTTAACTACATCTATGAAGGTACCAGGGATTGGGACTTGGATGTATCTTTTGGTGGGGGGATACTATTCAATCTACTACAATATACAAAACCAGAACACATCCTCTTCACCACAAAATTCCATCCTCTTCCCAACTCTCTTTTTCATATTATTAGAACCACTATCCTCCTAGTCAGGATCCAGAATGACCTCCCGAGTGGTCCTCAAGGGCTCTCACCCTGTCACTGCCAGTTCCAGTCAGCTCCATGATGCACAGTGATGGCGCGCAGCTGAATCCGCTGTGGTCCACTACACCACTCATGCCCGACCTCTCTCTGCCACATCACCCTGGCCCCAGCTTGGATCACCTGTCTTGGCCCAGGTCATGACTTCTTAACTGCTTGCCCCGCTTCCTTTACCGACCACACCACAGGCTGCTCAGAAAGAGCCTGATCCTACCATGACACTGTCCACAAATGGGGGAGGATGAGAGAAGCACAAAGGTAAATAACAATGACCCATTGCACACTGTTGTTAGTATCATAAAAGAAATATAAATGAAATTCTGCGGGAAGCACAGAAAAGGGAGCTTATGGAAACAGGGAAGTTTTATGGAGGAGGTAGAACTTAAGATAGATCTTGAAGGATAAACAATATTTTGATGAGCCAATGTTGGGGAGTCAGGGAAAAGCGTTAAATATCAAAGAAACAGCATCAGAAAAGACACAGAATGGTGAGTGATGAAAGGAAAGGCTAGAAAGTTAGGCCAGCATCTGGACAGCTGTGACAAGGAATTTGAAACTGCGTCTGCAGGAGATGGCAGCCATGAAGGCTTTGGGACAGAGGGGAGATGTGGCCACATCTGCATTTTCAGATGATCACTCACATGGTACAGCAGGACCCGAACCAGGGTGTGCATCAGAATCATCCAGAGAGCTTCAAAATTACTTAATATACATAGAAAAGTATGAACAACAATATAATATTTCTCTATCCATTAGAAAACCATGTTGATGTTTTGCCATTTTTTGCTTCAGAATTTTAAGAGAAATAAACTATACCTCTACTTGAGTTCCCTTTTTTCCTTTCCCCAGATACAAACACTTTCATTTGGTGATTACCCTTCTAGTCCATACTTATGTGGAGAGGGAGGTGGAAAGAAAAATAAATATATGTATCTATCCATACATAAACTATATAGCATTGCTTTTTTTAGATCTTTGTTAATACAAGATGATATACAGCAGTGGTCTCCAACCTTTTTGGCACCAGGGACCAGTTTCATGGAAGACAATTTTTCCATGGACTGGGGTTGGGGGGGATGGTTTTGGGATGATTCAAGCACATTACATTTATTGTGCACTTTATCTCTATTACTGTTACATTGTAATATATAATGCAATAATTATACAACTCACCATAATGCAGAATCATTTGGAGCCCTGAGCTTGTTTTCCTATAGCTAGACGGTCCCATCTAGGGGTGATAGGAGATCGTGACTGATCGGACAGGAGGCGGAGCTCAGGCAGTGATGCGAGTGATGGAGAGCAGCTGTAAACACAGATGAAGCTTCGCTCTCCTGCCTGCCCACCACTCACCTCCTGCCAGGCAGCCTGGTTCATAACCAGTACCAGCCCTTGGCCTGGGGGGTTGGGGACCTCAGATATACAACATTGCCTTTTGCGTTAAAATCATATAAATGATTCATTTAGTAAAGATTGTTTTAAATTTGCTTTTTTCAAAATTCAGATTCCTGTATCCCCTCTAGATTTAATTAATTACAGTCACTGGATAGAGGTGTCCAGAAATATGCCATTTTTTAAAATCCCAGTTCATTTTGATGTCACTAGATTTGTATTTGGGAGTCACTGGTATAGAAGAACAGGAAAGAAGAGAGAGCAGAGGTGGGAAGAACAGTAAGAACGTTTTGAAACAATGCAAGCAAGAGGTGATGAGGTCCTGAGCAAGGGCATCGATGAGGGAAACAAAAGGTGGGGACAGGTTCTGAGACACAGTGAGGATAAAAGCGACCGGACTTGGTAACTAATTAGATTCTGGGGTGAGAACAAGTTGCAGTTAAGAAACGGCCCTAAGGATTATAGTTTGAATAAATTGGAGGACAGTGACCCCATTAACAAAAATGTAGAGCATAGGAGGAAGAACAGACTATGGGAGATAAAACTGAGTAGGTTTTAGATGGGTGAATTTGAGGTTTCAGCAGGACCTTTGTGTAAACACCTCCAACAGGCATTTGTGAGAGTAGACTGGACCAAGAGAGAAAAGCAGGGCTCGCGCTGCAGAGCCAGGATTCCCTGCTTACAGGGAATAGCTGTACACATGGCCATGGGCATGTCTGTTTCAGAAGAGAGAGAAGAGACCACAAGGCAGGTCCCTGAGGGTGCATGTGTTAATATTTGGGGGAGAGCAGGCAAAGCAGCGTCCATGAGCAGATGAACCAAGCTCATGGAACTGACGCATGGCCAGAGGAGGGTAGCTGGAACTAGGAAGGACCAAGGTCAAGAATCCACGGTGACAGGCATGATGCAGAAGAGGAAGACTGAGACAGGTCGTTAAACTGGAGAATCAGTGACCTTTCAAAGAGCAGTAGCAGCCTTGAGGGGAAGAGTCAGAGTGTGACATGGGTTAAAAAAAACCACTGGAAACAGCAACGTGAAGTTACTCTTCAGTGCTGAAAGAAAGGAAAGAGCAAAAAGAATGGCTGAAGGATAATTATTTTCGGGTTTAGACGAGGAATCTGAATACGTTTGTAGAATGTGAGGAAGGAGCCAGTGGTAGAGAAACTATGAAAAGATGAGAAAATAAAAATAGATGAATTAAGGCCTTGAGGAACTAAAAGAGAATCGGGTCAGGAAACAGAAAGACGTCCTATTGCAAACGGCCAACCAGTCACACACGCTTCTGTCCTTCCCTTCCCAAATCCTCACCGAAAAGAATGTTGGTTAATGCTCTTAAATTTTTCTTACTAAGATAAAGAGAACAAGAAGTAAATTACTGCAGAGGACTCTGGAAAATAGAAAGCAGAAGGACAAATGGTAACTAACTCAGCTTATGGTAGTCTTTGTCCTGCCGACAGCTGGCAAGCAAGGAACCTGGAACGAGCCAGCTAACTCGTTCTACAGAATCTCTGAGCTGTTCAGCACTTGAGAACACCGGGTGGCAAGAAGGCAGGGGTGAACCGTAGGCTGAAAACAGGTCATATTTTTAAAAAAGTAGACAGAGCAATTTAGACCTCCAGAGCACCTACCCAGCCCTACAAAGCAAGGCACTGATCCTACAGAAGACTAGGGCTTCATTCCTTGGAAAAATCTAACTAGAGGGTTCTCCGGACTCAAGAGCACCAGGCAACATGGAGCAGTGGGATGAAGTGTGAGACTGAGAACTGGGGAATCAAATGACAGTCTACATACTAACCCGTCTGCTCCCAACAGCAGCGTCCAGCCACAGAACCACACACCTTCCTGCGTTCCCCCAGCACACCTGCCTCCCTCCTCCCTCTCCAGGAGTCTGGACCATCCTCTGGAGAAACCATAGTGCCCCAGAGGAACACCATCCGTCACCTGCAGGAGAGCCCCACCCGCTGGCACTGAACTTTCAGCTAAAGACAGCCAAGGACCAGCAGACATTGGAAGAAAACCTCCCACAAGCCAAAGTGGGACCAAAACAAACAGATAAAGACCATACAGAACCCAGAGGCAACAAGGAATATGAAAACTACACACACACACACACACACACACACACACAGGATATATATATATATGTATATATATATTCCTCAGAAAGACAAAAATGTCATACAGTTGTTGTTTTATAGATGCAATATTTTTTTTGTAAAAGGAACAATGAGAATAGCGTAGGATTCTTAGGTAGAAGTATAATTAAGTTAACAGAAATTTTTTGAAATCAGGAGAAGGGTTGAAGACGAAGTCAAAGAAATCTTCCAGAAAGTAGAAAACTTTATGAAGAGAAATGATAAGAGGTACAGAAGATCAGTATGAGTCAGACAACTAAAGTTCTAGAAACAACCAGAGGGAGGAAAAACATAAGGAAAGACATAATCAACTAAATTCTTTTAAAATTTCCACAGTAAAATACATGAGTCTTCAGGTTGAAAGGGCTCAGAGAAGTCTCAACAAAATGAATGAAAAACCATGCACATCATTGTGAAATTTTAGAACCTGAAAAGAAAAGATTTTTTAAGGTTTCTAGAGAAGAGAAAATAAAAAGATCACGAATAAAAAACCAGCAGTCAAAATGACACAAATACGGAAAAGCATGGAAAATGCCTGCAAAATCCTAGAGGAAAACTATTTCAATCTTTATTCTACCCTCATACTTGAGACATAATCTGGCACAGAATTAAAGATATTTTTAGATATGCAAGGGCTCAAGAACTTGGCTTCCTATTAAAAGATGCTTAGAAAGAAATTAGAGGATGTGAGCCAGTAAAACAAAAGAGTAAGCAAAGGAAGAGGATGATAAAGCATTCTGAAAACAATAGTCCCAGCAAAGAACCACCACAAAGCGAAATACCAGTACAACAGCTTCACAGCAAGCACAGAGAACAACCAGTGCACATTAAAGCAAGAGGACTGAGGACTCCAGGCTGCTTACAGCAATTTTTTTTACATACATTCAATCAATAATAACCTCCAAGTAAAATGAGAAGATACACAAGAAAGGGAGTATGTATTCACAGTACATCATTGAGTAAGCAGTGACAACATTGCAGGATTCTAATAATGTGAACAGTCACTATTAATATAACCAGGGTCTTCTGATATAACAAAAAGTCATAGATAACATCTAAACCTGGTGCGACAAGAAAAAGTGGTGTAGGCACATTATTTAGAAATGCAGAGATCAACACCAAAAGCAATAGCTACCATTGAGGGAGGAAGTGTCTATGGAACAGGACCAGGGAAAGAGTTCAAAAGGCCCTCATTATCAACCTGTCAGAGGCTGCATAAAGTAAAAGAAAGAGGAAGAACTGACTTATGGATACTTTCTGAGGATCAAGTGATAGGAAGGAAAGTTCAAGATGTTTTCATATAATCAGGAGTAGGGGAGGTTATACAGGGTGTCCCAAAAGTTGCCATATGCAGGAAAATGGTAAATTGTAGATAAATGTATCTTGATTTACAAAATATTCATTATAAAATTTTTCTTTTATATGGAGACTTTTGGGACACTGTGTATATCTGGAGAGTGAAGCAAGTTGGGGAGTGAGAAAAGAATTTAATTGAGAAACCCACTTTACAATTGTGAACTAAAATAAAATCTTAAGGCTTTCCCATCCCACCTGACTAAATGGACCCTCTCCTGGCCAAGAGGATACCCTAAAACTGAGTTTCCAGCCAACAGAGGTAGGTCAGACATGCCTCATCACACCCCCCACCCTTCTTGTACATATCCTTTGTAACTCATTAACGGGCCTACGGCTATACAAGACAAACCTGCAGGTCCTCAATTTACACAACAAATTTATGTCTGGTAGCTTGTCTCTGATTAACAGACTTATCTTAAAACATTCCAAGCCTTTAGACAAAAGCTTCTTTTTTAACTAACTGCCAAGTCAAAGAATCTTTAAACCCACCTATAACCTATAAGCCTCCTGCTTCAAGATGGCCCACCTTTTTAGGCCAAACCAATGTGTGCCTTCCATGTATTGATTTATGACTTTACCTGTAACTCCTGTCTCCCTGAAATGTATAAAACCAAACTGTAACCCAACCACAACTAGTCCACTTGTTCAAGGCATCTTGGGCATGGCTCCAGGTCATGGTCCTCAAATTTGGCTCAGAATAAACCTCTTTACATTATTTTACAGAATTTGGCTTCTTTTCCCTTGACGCAATGCATACAATACATTCTAATTTCTTATATGGAGATCTTCCATGGCCTCTTAGAATATAAACTCCTCAAAGGTACTTCCTTTGCACCTCCTACAGGGATTTGCTTTCAGCAGTGATTTAAAAAAATGTAAATTGAATGAAAAAGCAACTAAGATGAACAGGGCCAGCCATTACCTTGCAGGTGTAGCACACAGGCATGTATGTTTGCCTGTGTGGGGGGGGGATGGGAGGTGGGAGCTGAACTGAGTACAAGAGGAGACTATTTATGCTCAATAAACTGAGAAAAACAGCATTATCAAAATAACATACAAAATTAATTCTTGGACGCTTTACTTTCTAGACCTTAGTTTTTTGCTTTTGCCTTTGTTTTTACCCATAAAATGAAGAAAACCGTGAAGACACATAACTTTTCAAGTTCCTTCTAGATCTCTGGTCATTCCTGCCTAACTCTGAACACCTGAAATGCTCTTCCTTGTCCCTCCCCCTGTCCATGTGCTACACACCCTTCAGGTCTCAGTTTCAACCACCTTCTCACAGGTGCTTTCTTCCATGCCCTTTTAGTTGTACTATCTCTGCCACACTTATCACCATTCCTAATGATATATTTGGTTTGGGGATGTGGCCACCGTTTGCTCAGGAAGACTGCAGGCTGTAGAGGTCAGCAGCACATGTTTGTCCACCATCCCATGATCCTACTCTATGCCGGTCGGCCGAGCACTCTTTTTATACATGTTGGCCACGGAATCAGCCTTCCTTAGCACTTCTTTAAACAAGAAGAAGCAAACTGGCAATCTGAAGGCTAAAATGGCCCAGAGAGGTATTTAATTTGGTCAACAGTTTTTTTTTTTTTTAATGGAAAAATTCACATCAATATCTGTATTTCTAATTGCTCTTGCAAAATCAAAACAGCTGGCCATTTTGGACTCATATGGTAACACCACATGTCTGGAGACTAGAATGAGACAAGGAGAAAGAGGCAGGCCCAGAGTGCATGAGCCTGGATGTTCTTCTAAGGAGAGCGTGCAGAGCTATTACTGGATTTGCAAAAGGTTTATGACTCAAAAAGTGGTTGAGCCAACAGCCTCTCTTCCTCCCCTAACATTTTATCACCCTCAGAGTGTTCTGCCCTCTGCTCCTCCCACCTCTGTAGTTGGGCAAAGATCTGAATTTCACTCCTTTAATCTCTTTTCAGTGACTCCCGCCAACCCTTAATCACTTTTATGACTCTTTTCTAAATGCCTCTGATTTGTCTGAATCCAATGGGGAAGTCCTGCATTTCTTTGCCCCAAGAATACATAACACACCTTAGAATTACTCAGCAAGGGTTCCCCTAAAAACTTTTAGAAAAAACATACAAGATTTGACATGTTAAATCAATTTCCACAGGCAGCTGCTGCCCTCAGAAAGGAAGATGCAGAGTGCTCCAGACAACGGAGGCGCCGGACTCTTATATGTAGATATTCTCCTATCATTTCTTGTGTGTTGGATTGACACAGGCCAGTGGGTCCAGAGATCTGCTCCTGCAGCCATCTTGAAATATCCTGACAGCAAGAAGAATCAGAACCACTCGTAGCACAGAATGCGTGACCACAACCATCTCTGACTACACACACACACACACACACACACACACACGCTCATGTGCATAAATTTGTAATCAGCCAAGCCTGCCCTACTCAATCCCAAAGCTTCCTGCAGTCACACTAAAGCATCGCACAATTTTCTCTGACTAGAGGTAATCATAATACATAAATAAATTCCTGTCAAATGAGAATTAATTTAAATTCCTTTCCAAGCTTTTCAAGAGGCAGAAAAGCCTGCCCTTCAGAGATGCCTTCTCCCGGGTTAATGACTTGGATTATTCTGTTTATCACAAGCCAAAGGTGATTTGGTAGTTGGATTGATAATAGCTCTTTCTCAGATTGCTTCCCCAGGGGGGTTCTGCCTTGTTTTTTGTTTTGTTTTGAATGTGTAGAGTTTTTGGCCACACAACTGTCCCCAAACCTGGACACAGAGTAGGCACTGGGGCCTTGGGCACAGAAAGGCTCAAAGAGAACTTGAGCCAGTGCTCTAGGGGGCACACTGAGAACCTGGAATGATGCATCTCCCACCCCGAGTCTCAGAACAGGACTGTGTGGGAGAAGCCCTTCCCCTGACCGTCACCAGCAATCCCACTGCAGGAGGCAGCCTCAGGAGGGGCCTGTATTCTGGGTTCAATTCTAGAACTTTCCATGTGTGCACCTTGAGCTTCTTGCCCTACCTGTCAGTGTTGCTAGGGAAAAAAAGTACTGTTCTAGAAAAAGCTCTACAATGTTTGAAAAATATTTCGAAAGATAAGGATGAGGGTCTTCTAACTCCACAGCTACCAGCCCCAAAGTCGCTAATGCCTATTGTTTGTTACTATAGTGATTTTCCTGGAGTTGCTTTTCCTTCACACATCCTTGGGGCTGTTAATATTTGGGGTTTCCCAAGCGTGGCCCCAGCAGTCATAATTCAGGCAAGACTGTCTACAGCTGAGAGGGTCTTCACTATCTGGGGGTCCTCTTACCCAGGCCTTGTCAAGTATCTCTAACCTGATTATAACGCTTCTTTATGTAAATGTCCCCAAAAGATTCCCAGTGCTCTTCAGAGAAAGGCGAATCCTTTCACAGGGCCTGTCGTGGCCCAGCCCTTCTGCCCACCTCCTGCCATTCTCCCACGTGTTCTATCTGCTCCGGCCACACTGGCCTTCTTTCTGAGGTTCACACTTGCCACGCTCCATCCTACTGCAGAGCCTTTGGACACGGTGTCTCCAACCTAGAGGGCCCCTTCCTCCCTTTTTCTTGCTCTTCCCTCACACAGCCGTCCTGTCTCGCTGCCACGCTGCCTGGAAAGCCTTCCCTGACCTCTCTCACCACGTTTGACTCCATCTAATGAAGCCTCTCCTTCGTAGTCTACTCTTCATTCTCCTGCAAGCACTTCACAGAGCTGCAATTTTATACTTGCCCGTGTGCTTATGGGATTAACATCTGTCTCCCACCTTGGATTTTAAGCTCTGTGAGGAAAGGGACCATGACTGTTTTTGGTCACGAACTGTATCACCACTGGCACCGAATAGAGGCTTAATAAATATCAGATGGATGCACGGAGGGAAGGATGAACACACAGTCCCGGCAGGACTGTCTTCTTCCCCCACCAGGTCTGCACACTCTACCTTCTCACATTTTCACCTTTGGCCATCAGTGTCCTTTGCCCAGAGGTTCCTGCCCCCACATCGTGACCGGTTTCTTCAGAGGGCTGCCTCCCCTACTACCAGAAACAGACCTTGTACACGGTCTCAGATTTCTTAAGGCAATGCCTTCATTTCTCTTTCTTTTGACTGGCACCCCCACGTTCACTGGGTCACGCCTCTGCTTTTGGATTGACCAGAACACCACACCATGGGGCTTCCTGGGCAGTCCCCGAGGGGGCAGAGGATGCCAGCTAGAAGTGAGGTAGCATTAGCTCCTCATGGGACAAAGCTTTACCAACGTGGAAAGGGAGATGGGAAGGAGGCTGGCAGATAAGTCTACCCCCCTTTCTCTCTCCCATGGGTTGTTTCAAGGCGTGGCCCCCCCTTGGGACCCTCCTGCAGAAGAGACAGATGTGGTTCTTCAGGCTTGCCAGAAGGTGTCAGTTAGCGTGGTAAAACATCCCAGCGCCTTGTACGGCATCTTCCCTTGTCCCATTTCTCTTTTCCCGCACCCTCACCACCCTGGGCTTGTATCTTCCAAATAAATTGCTAGCACCTTAAGCTTTGCCTTGGACCCTGCTCTCTTGAGCATCCAGGTAGATACCCTCTGACACTGTGTGTGTCCCCTAAAGAGAGTGACTGCACCCATAGCTCAAGCACACAGTACAGTACTTTGAGAGAATCTGTTCACTAAATGGCCAACAAATGAACAAAGCTACTGAAAATACAGCTGGACTATCAGAAGGGAACTCATAATCCCATTGCTTAATCCTGTGCTAGTCAGAACCTGCCATCAATGGTACTGATTTTAATTTTTGAGAAACCCATTTTAAAACTGTGTCTCTCAAATTTTTCAAATGATGGACCTCTTAAAGAATCTGATCAAAGCCATGAACCCCCCTTCCCAGAAAAATACACATATGCATCTGTTCACTCTCAGTTTAGGGAGTTCTCAGAACCCCTGAGCCTCATCCACAAATTTGATGTCAAGAAACCCTGCTTTAGAAAAACAGACAAAGAAGAACACAATCAATGGACAAGTAGAGCAGCTGACACCAGTTTTTATAAGGAACAGCTGAAAGAACGACTAAATCTTAAAAGAAAATAAAAATCAGGGACGCATAACATGAAAGTTGGTGTATTTAAAGGCATATCGAGTGGAAGAGGATTTGTTCCTATAGTATCTCCTCTTCTGGAAGTGACTCTCTGCCCCCATTAGACTTAGCTGTGCCTCCTCTTTGCTGATAGAGCCCCAAGAGTATGCTGCAGTTCTAACTCTTAAAATATTAGTCTTTTATCTAAAGGGCCAGATAGGGATAAAGGCTCCATTTTGGCCACAGATGCTAAAAAAAGCAGTGACAGTAGACCCAACGCCCAACCCTGTTTCTTCTCTGCTTCATAAAATCATCCTTAGCTCAGGGGCCCTACAGAAACAGGTGGCAGGCTGGCTTTGGCCCTCGGGCCACAGGCTGCCACCCCCTGCATCAGAGACTGGCCACTGATGAACCAGTCCATCTTCCCCACCACACCATGAGTTCTCCAAGGCAGAAGTCATCACTTCCTTCACTCTGGGGTCCCAGTTCTAACACAGCGATGGGTACACAGTCAAAGCTTAATCTGTGTGTGCTGAATGGAAGGATCCCCCACCAAGACTCCCTCATCACCTGGTTTGAACTGACCTCACCTCATCTTGCAGGGCCCGCTGACCACTCCTAGTCACCCAGTTATGCTGTGTGTCGTGGCTGTCCGCAGGCTGCAGTGACCTAAAATGAGTGGCTTAGCAAAACCAGAGAATTCTTTCTTTGCCAATATTCAGGATGGTTTTTTAGCTTCTGATGTGAAAACATAAAATAACCACTCACTATGTATTTCCATAAGCTAGCCTTTTAAAAGTATTATCAAAAGTGGGGATGACGCCAAGAAATCTGTTAAATATTCTTGTGCAGCTGTTCACATCTTAGCATTTAATTAGTTATAATTGCAATTTAAAAAACAATTAAACTCTGTGGGGGTTATTTACTGCATCTCCTGATGATTCTGTCTTTATGCGCCTCAAAAGAGACAACTGGAAAGCGAGATCTGGGTCTAGAACTGCTGAGATTGAAGGGACAAGTTATTGTCACTGATAGTTAATTTCCTTTGCCATTCTTTTGGGGTAAGGGTGGGGTGATTCTTCTTATGCATCATTTTGCAATTTTAGAACACAGATTTCTAACTTTTGAAATAATATAACCAAAACTTGGTGGTATAGACATGTAGTTTTCTTTTCACTCATATCCTCGGCACAGGAAGACCAAGAACTGCCATTTCTGAAAGTCCTTGCCCACATCATAAACTCATCAGCATTTCTAGCCCTAAAAACAAGTTGGAATCAAAATTTACATACTGCCAGCTAAGAAGTTGGGACGGAAAAACAAAAGGGAATTAAAGTGTGTTAATATTCTCTTGTCTTATACAATAGAAAGCTAACAAATTAAACTTTGCTAGAAAACAAATGTATTTATGAATAAGAAAAAATTGGGAGTCCATAGATGTAATGTGGTGTCCTAGATGGGACCCTGAGACAGATAAAGGACAGCAGGGAAAAACTAAGGAAATCTGAATAAACACAGATGTTAGCTAATAATAATGTATCATTATTGGCTCATTAATTGTGACCAATGTACCATACTAATGTAAGATGTTAATAATAGCAGAAACTAGATGCAAGGTACGTAGGAACTCTCTGTACTATCTTTTCAACTTTTCCATACATCTATAACTATTCTAAAGTAAAAGGCTTATTAATTTTTAAAAATAGGGATAGTTCCTAAAGAATATAATTAAGATATGTAGCTTATAAAAGAGGTGGAAAAGAAAAAAAGCAGATTAAAAAATATTTAATTAATCCAAAAGAAGGCAGAAAGCCAGGCACAGTGGTGTGTACCTGTAATCCCAGCTACCTGAGAGGCTGAGGTAGGAGGTCACTTAAGCCCAGGAGGCCAGCCTGGGCAACATAGCAAGACCCTGTCTCTTAAAAAGAGAGGGTGGGAGGAGAAAGGGAGAGAGAGAGAAAGCAGGAAATAAGAAAAGGGTGTCTGTGTGGGCAAGAGTTGATAAGCATTGTACACAGCAAATACAAAAGAAAGCAGCAAAAATGAGGGTTGAGTTCTAAGGATGCAGTATCTCTTGTCCCCTAATGTAATATTTGGCTGCCACCCTCCAATTCCCTTCTCACTCCGAACTTCTCCCACTCGTATCCCAGGCAGCTTATGAGTGATCTACGATTCAGTCAACCAGTTAACAAATATTCACTGAGCCCTTGGTGTGGGACCCTCAGTAAATGCCATGGAACTAGACCACATTCCCGGAAAAAGCAAGGTGGCTGCCCCCCAGGGCCTCCATCACATGTGCCTCCCAGACCCGGCATGGGACTGGCTACAGACAGCAGTGCTCAATAGACACTGTCCAGGTTGTCTTCTGCAGAGGGTCTGGACCCTGACTGCACAATGAAATCACCTGCAGAGCTTTCAATAAATACCAATGCCCAGAGCCACACCAACAGACATTCCAACTCAACTGGTCTTGGGTGAACTTGGCCAAAATGTCAGTATTTTTTAAAAAGCTGACCAGAAGTTTCTAATATACAGCAGGGTTGCACATACAGGAGGCTATAAGGTGAGCTATAGCAGACTGAGTCTGGATGTTAAGGTATCAGTTAATTGTCACAGCAGTACAGACGTGAGAATTCCAGATCAGTACTATTTTCTCTCCCTCTAGCAGCAGCTAACTCACTGTGCAGACAAGAATGGAGTCATGCAGCTGCAGACCAAAGACCGCCAAAGATTGCCAGCAAACCACCAGATGCTAGAAAGAGGCAAAGAAAGATTTTTCTACATGTTTTAGAGGAAGCATGGCCCTGCCAAAACCTTGATTTCAGACTTTTAGCCTCCAGAAGAACCATGAGAGAATAAATTTCTGTTGTTCTGAGCCACCCAGCTTGTATTCCTTTGTTACAGCTGCCCTAGGAAACTGATGCAGCTTCCAGTTAGGTATGGGATGGGGGAGGACAAATGAAAACTTGATAATCTAACAGAAGGCAGGAAGTTTTTGTCATTGCAAAAAAAAAAAAAAGAAGAAGAAGAAAATAAGAAAGATTTTATTAATATACAACAAACAAAATAACATGGCAGAAATAAATTCAAATATATCAGTAATTCAGAATCTATGGACATATTAAATTAACTTAGCAGACAAAATGCTGAATGGGTTTACAAATATGATTCATTGAAAGATGATTTTCATAGGACACTTCTAGAACAACAGAACAAAATAATACAAGATACGTGAAGAATAAAGTAAATGAAAAAGATACACCAAACAGTAACTTAAAAAAAAAAAAAAAAAAAAAACTAGTGTAGCAATACTGAGAACAGAGCCAAAAAGTAACAATTCATGCTCACAATACACCAACAAGAAATAACTTCAATGTCCCTAAACAACATAGCCTACAAAACCATAAAGGGAAAACTGACAACTATAAGGACAAATAGAAAAATGCACAGTCAGAATGGAAGATGTTCTCTTCTGAGAGAAGTGGTCTGAGAAAAGATGTAGGTAAGAATGAGTAGGACAATATGTGATGTGAATAACTTGACCAGCAAGATTAATCCAAAAATATGTGTAAAACCCTACTCCCTATGAACAGAATTCATATTTTTTTTTCAAGCACACACAAGTATTTATAAAATTGACCATATACTAGTTTCCAAGGATTTCAAAGAACCAGGGTCACATAGGCAACATTTCTTGACCAAAATACAATATCGTTTCTCTCTGAATTTAACTTCACTCAGACAGAAATGCAAATTAAACTACAATGAAATAGCATTTTCAATTACATTGCAAATACAAAATAATAGTAACACACTGTGTTGGCGAGGATGTAAGAAGATGGGACTCTTGGCTATGGGGGAGGAGGTAAATTGATAGAATATCAAAATTTAAAATATATATTTCCCCTTTGCTTCCAGTCCATTTCTAGGAATTTTTCCTATGGATACATTTAACAAATGTACAAAAATAAGAATGCACAAAGATATTCATCACAGTGTTGATTGTTATAGCAAAAGATACAAAAACCTTAATGTCCATTAATGTGGGAATGATTAAATTGTGGTCTTCTCATATAGTTGAATATTAACAACAATGATGCAACTCCGTGTTTACTGATATGGAAGAGCTCCAAGATCTGTGAGATGCAGAACAATGCATATAGTCATAATCCTAATTTTTATAAGGAGAAGGGTATCTACATTCTAGAAACATACCTAAGAATCTGCTAACAGTAGTTGCTTCCGGAAAGAAGCATTGGGAGACAGAAGAGACATACTTTCACCAAATACCTTTTTGTAATATTTGCATTTTTACCATGTTCATGTATTACTATTCAAATAATAGGCAAAAGCTCTTAATCATTTTATTTGTTCATTTAAAATACACTATTCTAAAGAAAATGAAGTCTGTAGTGATAAGCCTAATAAACTTATTGCAGAAATTCCAAATTCCTTCCCACATTCCCTTTATTTTTTATTTTTTTTTTTTTTGAGACAGAGTCTCACTCTGTTGCCCAGGCTAGAGTAAGTGCCGTGGCGTCAGCCTAGCTCACAGCAACCTCAAACTCCTGAGCTCAAGCGATCCTCCTGTCTCAGCCTCCCGAGTAGCTGGGACTACAGGCATGCGCCACCATGCCCGGCTAATTTTTTCTATATATATTTTTAGCTGTCCATATAATTTCTTTCTATTTTTAGTAGAAGTGGGGTCTCGCTCTTGCTCAGGCTGGTCTCGAACTCCTGAGCTCAAAGGATCCGCCCACCTCGGCCTCCCAGAGTGCTAGGATTACAGGCGTGAGCCACCGCGCCCGGCCTCACATTCCCTTTAAATTCCTTTATTTATGAACTCTCAGGGCTAACATGTCTGTACATTTAAACCAGAAAACACGTTCAACAAGGTTTTCAAGAGGTTCATTATCGAACTGCTATATGTAAAGGTGCTCAGTCAAAACAGCAGGGTGAGAACAGTATGAACAAATGAAAGACTGTTTCCTTTCGTGGCAGAGCAACTTGACAAACCGTGGCTACCTCTCTGCTATCTCTCTCCCTTCCCTACCCTATGTGGACACACCAAGCACGTTCTGGCCCTGCCTCAGGACCTTTGCATGCACTATTCCTGTTTCCTGGAATGATCCCACCCAATCACATGGCTTACTCCCTGGATTCACTCAGTTCTCTGCCCAAATGTCACTTAGTCAGAAAGGCCAGCCCTGGCCAGCTTATCTAGAACAGTATCACCCTCCTAGTCTATGTCCTGATCCTGTTTTCTGTCTTTTTTCCATCACTTACCACTATCTGACATGACCTTTGTGCTTGTATGTTGGCCTCCCACATTAGAAGATAAGTCCCATGAGCAGAGGGACTTTGTTTACTGCTATCTACCAGTACCTAGTAGCACACGGTAGGTACCAAATAAGTATTTTCCCCATAAATACAATAAATTTTGCAGATGGGAACTCTAGAGCATAGTTTTCTTTATGTTTTGGCCAAATCCTTCCTAAAGTGTTTGTTTATTTTTGCAAACTGCAGCTTTCTCTCATCTTTTATGCCTAGCCAATGATCAAAGATAGGACAAATGGAGAAAAGTTTTTTTTGGAAAAAGAGGAAACTCAAGGATGGAGAAAGGATTTGTACCATGATGCTGGGTTTTTTTGTTTTTTTTTTTTAAATCACCAGGCTAACACACTGCTGGTTTAGAAATGTCATTTATTTTCTTGGTCACCCAATCCTAAAAGTAAGGGAAAAGCTTCTTTCAAACAGTATGGGGAATAAAGCACCAATGCTACACAAGTACAAGAATTCTAAAAGCAAGGATGAGTTTAAAGAAATTATTTGAATCTAAGAGTATGAGAAGGACGTTGGCCCTCATGGCCCGGCGTGTGTGAACCAGATCTAGCTGAGTCCCTGAGGGTCAAGCATTCAGCCGCCCGTCCCCTGGCTGCACCCTCTGATTCCTGTCAAATTCAGCTCCCTATTGGACTTCTCCCATTCACCTTTCCTGGGCCTCACTTATCCGAGAAATGGCACTTATCTATGTCAGAGAATGACAGGGACAGAAAGAAGTCTCATCACCTTGCCACTTCTAAACAATTTTGCCACGAAGACACTCCCCACACTTTGGTTCTTTAATGGGGCCCCACATCCCGTTAAGCATTGAGTCACAAGCTCGCCCATCACCTTAGCCTCCCCAGCTCCGACTCCCACAGAAGATGGTGTTACGTGTGGGCAGCAGGCCAAATGCTCCACTGTCCCCAGCCCTTCCCCACCATGGCCTGTCACCCCATAAATATAGAACTACCTGTCTAATTCTTACCCACACCCAGATGGTCCTCTGAGAGTAGGTTATATACTTTTGTGAATTTGCACACAGCCTGGTGTCAGCCCAATAAACCACTCCTGGAATCCAATTCTGGTAAAGAAAATAGCTGCTTACTATTAAAAGACAGAAAGGAAGAAAAGAAAGAGAAAGAGAGAGTATGAGAAATAGGAAGGAAGGAAGGTAGGAAGGAAGGAAGGAAGAGAGGAGCCTTCTCTGCTTCCCACTCATGGGCTTTTCCAGTCTCTAGGAAGTTCTTCTTATAGTCTAACCTAATTCTTCCTTGAATCAATATAAGACTTATATATGTGTCTCCTATTTTCACTGGAAGTGGAGTTCATAAATATGGTTCATATTATATATCTTCAATTACTTAAGGGCCCTTCTCTGCCTTCTCTTCTCTAGAATAAATGAGCTCTCTTCAAGTCCATGGCAATCATCCAATTTATTTCATTGCCACCTTGATCTTAAAAAACTGCAAATTCGAATGAGAGATTAAAAAATCGTTATACTGCTGCAAGTCTGCTCCTCTTACACTTAAACTTGCCCAATTATTATACCTCTTTGCTTGTTACATTTTGAACAGTGCAGGGAATGAGAAAAGAATTGCCTTTTCGAGCATCTGTCACCACTGACCCTGGGTTACCTCTGAAGTGTATGCTTACAGCATTTACCTAAAATTATTAAGTGCTCCAGTGACATTATTACAAGAGGGGGCAGGAAGAGTGTCAACCTAATGAAGCATCAGATTATACCTGACGGTCTCCATCTGAAAATCAGCACGGGCCAGGCTGCGTGCTAATCAAATCACCAAAGGCCCTTCGCCCTTGGACAACAGCAGCCTTTGTCTGTACCTGAGAGGAAAATGAGCTGCCTACTTTCCAGTGCTAATCAGTTTAGTGGAGAACGAGTTATGTTCCATGGGAAAAGCTGGACTCTCCTCTTCCAGGGCAGGCATCCAAAGCCAGGGGCTCTGGGAGGCAGTAAACCATTCCTTCCCGAGTTGGAACTCGGACCGCTTCACTGGAAGGCTGACACTGTGTCCTTGAGTTCAGAACTGCATAAGGTCTCCGTGTATGTTTGTTGAATAAATAAATGAGTGAGTTACTAAGATTTACATCTGGTTCTGAACTTCCTGGTAACCAAAGCAAAAAGAGGAACACACTAGTTTACAAGGCTTTCATATGTGCATAAGAGAGAAGAGAACACTGCTTTAGAAAACACAGTGCTGCTAACGTTCGTTTGGAGAATGTTCGGCACATGCATCTGTGCTTTCTTAAAATCCTTTGCTGAAACCCATGCAAAAGGCCACGTTCACTGCTTTATTTGCTAGCTGGAAAGATCTGCTGGTCACAGATGGATTTTGCATCCATATATGCTTATGTGGCAAAGATCAAGGTGAGTAGCTGCTTCTCTACATCCTTAACAGCCAACGTGAACATACCATGGAGTTGCATTCATTCGAACTGGCTGGTTGGCCCTGGAACAAAAGATCGCACATTCCTAATGGCAGATAACTCCCACAGAGGGTAAATTTGGTTTAGCAACGCATCCATGGTTTCTCAGCAAGTGGTCAAATTCCACTTGCTAATTATATGCAACTAATTCTAGACTTATTTTTCCTCCCTAGGCATATATTTACCAATGACTAGAGACTGAATCCATATATTCAAACAGGAGTGCAGAGAGTGGAAGAGAGGACATAATTTGAGTTTAAAAATACTAATTTCATTGAATAATATCATCACACATACCCCCTCAACCCATGAGAGAAGCCACAATATATTGTCCTAATTTCTAAGCAAGGTAAATAGAGACTTAGAGGAAGCAATATAAGCCTTCTGAATTTTGGAATTTAATGATACTTTGTAAAGTGTGAGAAGATTAATTCCTAGTGTCAGCCAGGTTGAGGTGAAACAGATAATTTTACATGGTATTAGAGGCAGTGTCATTGATACATTGTGCCAAACTGTCCCAGAAAGATTTTATTAAAATTTTAAATATGTATTCCTTTGATCCAGCAAGTTCACATCCAGTTATCCATTATAATAACATAAAGAATATTTCTTTATAAATTGCAAAGATGTATGTATGGGGATTTATTTGCAGTATATACGTGTTTATGGAAAAAAATGAAAACTATCTAAATGTCTATTAATAGAAACTTGATTAAACAAACCATGGCATACTTAAGAACTACAATGAATATTTCATTCTTGTATGCAAAAATATTTATCAAGCATCTGTTATGCTGAGCTTGGTTCTAAGCACAAGAGTTACATCACACAAAATATACAAAAATCTCTGCTCTTGTCGAGTTTATATTTTAGACGTAAGGTTTTTAAATAAATTCTTAATTGGTAAATCCCAAAATGGCTACATATTTTTGAAATAGAGACACACATATATTTGGGAGAAATATATTTTCCTGTTTATATAATGCCAGATGTGCCCTTGAACAAACCCCTTGCAAAAGCTCTGAAGCTCCTGTGGGTCCGATGCAAACAGGAAGCCAGTGGAGTACCTTAAAAATAAAATAATAGCACACTTACACGGTTTCAACCCTGGCTTTGATATATACACTAACTGCATGATCTTTACAATGTACTTGACCTCACTAATCCAGTTTCCTTCTCTTTGACTCACTGGATTACCAGTGAGAATTCAGGAAAAAGAAAATTATCTAACACTCTTTACGAGATGCTTAGAAAATAGTAGATGCTCAATAAACATCTGTTTCCTTCACTTTCTCCTTAGCCTGCCTTGGGATTCAGAACACAACTATAATACTTAACTGCCTTTCTCTACTAATTTATTATGCAACGCAAAAGAAAATGCATCCATCAAAAACATTTAAATAAAGAATTATTTTTGCTGGATCAAAGGAACTTTTAATTTTCCTCCCCATCCTCTTTCCTTATCTCAGCCTGCACATACGCAGCAAAAATCAATCAATCTTCTTTCCCTCGGCAACTGCATCTTTGTGCTTCTTAGCACTGTTCCCCCAAAGAAGCTGGTTTAAAAATATTTAATTAAGCAGATATTCATTAGCTTATTTTCACCTGTATTCACATTTGTCTTCACAAAATAATTATTTTCTCATAAAGCCTCTCAGTCAGCAAGGGTGAATGTTTCTGCAGGATTTGGAGGAGGCAGCCCCTGCTAAGGCCTGCTGCAAGTCCTCAACTGACTGCCGCACCCTCACAATTTATTTTCTATTGGATGTTTCTTCTTAATTCATACACTTCACTTAGTGCCTCAGTCTGTGAGCATGATGAAATCTTTCAGTAGAAGATCTATTAGATAGTTGCAATCCAGAAAATAAAATCCAGTGGCATATAAAATAAGGCATCTCATGGACCCATTGCCACCTGGGAAAGATGCTCCAACAGTGAAACGGCTAAGAAGCTAATGAAGACCCAGAAGCTCCCGATGCTGCAGTTGCCTCCAGCTGTAAGTTTCTACCAAAGCCATTTAGTCTAGGGCAAGGGTAGCTTATGAAGTGTTGAAAATAACATTTCTTATGAAACTCACTGCCTTGATACCATGTTTCATCAGATAAATACTTTCAGGAACTTAGCACCGAGGAGAGGAAAAATGTATCTTCTGAAGTAATAGTCTGTTTAGACGCACACGCATGTGAAAACTGTGAAACCAGTGCATTTTTTGGCTTTGGTTACCAGGAAGTTCTGAATCAGACATAAATGTTAACAACTCATTCATTCGTCTATCGATTCAATAAACGTAAATGGAACCTCTATTGCATGTCAGGCACCATGTAAACTGCTGGTGATTTTAAGTCCAAGTACAAATGCTAGCCTTCCAGAAAGCCACGGAAAAATACTGAATTAGCAGGTAGCTACTACTATAACTGAGGCATATATAGGATACCCTGGGAGCCCAGAGGAAGGGCACCCCCCTCAGCCTGGGGTACGGAGGGTGGGAGGGAGAACCAAGGGTGGGGTGTCCCCTTAAAGTGACATGAGATATCAGCTCTGGTTTTTAGTAAATTATGTCTCATTTGATTTCTGATGTTTCTTAATTCTTGCCTTAAAAATGTTTTAGGCCTCCACAGAAACAGGTGGGGAAAAAAATACATATTCATTTATTCACACATACACATATCTAAATATACCCAGAAAACTCATAAAACAATATCCTTTAACTAAAAGAAACTCTCAGAATTTCTTAAAAAATAGCTTACAAAGGCACCCTGGGAAAATAAGACTCAACTGGGAGTAATCTTTGAAGAGCTGATGGTTGCTGTGAATATTTTCCATGATTCCAAAGTAACTGTGGTTTAGAAACATTAAAATATTTTATTAATTTAGCATATTCTTAACCTTGTCTGCTTCACTAAGTTTATTCCAGCGCATCAACCCCAAAAATCTTGATCAAGCGGCTCTGAGCTGGCAGATAGTGATTGACAATTCAGACTGGCTATATGGTTTCAAGACGGGTCCTGGCTTGCTTCCAGATTTGGCTAGTGCGAAGCCAGTGCATTCCTTTGCCTCCTCCTATACCAACTTTTCCCTCCAGCACATCATACACTGTGAGAGAATGGGGTTGCTGGCATAATTTCAAGTTATATCACTGATTCAGATCTATTCCCAAGCAAACCTGCTTTTATTTCAGACGAATACTCTCTAGTGATCTGAATTGCAGGGGCAGTAAAACAACTCCACATTTATGTAAGCATTCTCAGCCCCCAAGGAATAGCTTTCTGTGCCTACAAATATCTTAGAAGCGATAAAGAGTTTGGTAGGTTGGAGTCTTTTTTGTGGCTTTTGAAAAAAGCAGACTTCCATGTAATACAAATATGATGAATTTGGTGCTTACCAACAATAACAACAACTGCTTTCATGAAGTATATTCTATGCATAATTCTCATTTAATAGTAGCTACTTCATAAAACTATGGTAAAAATGATAATATCCAACTGATAAATCAAAATCAGTCAGGGTAGCAAGATGTGTCTTCAGAGAAGGCCTGCAGGGAGAGGCCAACTCCCTCCTCCTGGTGCCCTCTGCCCAGTCCTTCTCCAGCTGAGAGCCACAGGAGCCTCCCCCCTTCCTTCAGATCTGCTCAAATGTCCCCTTACTAGGAAGGCCTTTACTGACCATACTTCACAGAATAGCACCCCCAGCTTTCCCTAGTCGCCTTCTCTGCTTACTTACATTGCTAGCCCTCCCTCCCTTCCTCCCTCCCTCCCTTCCTTCCTTCCTTTCTTTCTTACCTTCTTTACTCCATTTATTTATTTTTTCACAGCACTTGTCACCACCAGAAACATATTTGCATGTTTGTTTTCCCTCTTCCCTTCATAGAACATGTGCCCCAGGGAGCAGGGACTGTGTTTTGTTCACTACTGTATCTCCAACGTCTGCCCCCAAAGAGGCATTCAATAAATATTTGCTGAGTGAATGTGGTTTTTTAAAAATTATTTCACTCTTTTAGCTCACCCACATTCCATCCGTGCTCTCCATATTGAAACCAAAGCACACTAAAGGTAGAAAGGACATTTTCCCAATATCCTCTTCTCCCTGATTTTAGTAAAGAGCAGCATCCTACAGAAAGTCAAGCCTATTAAAGCAAATGCCCCAAGAAGTTCTATTAATCCTGCAGCAATACGTCTAGAACTATACCTTATAGACCAACATTTGAATGTATTTTGACTCAATGGTTCCGACACTTTGAAAGATGCCCACTCTAACCGGTTACCAAAAATGTTCCCTACAAGTTTCTTAAAAAGAGGAGAAATCAAGTGAAGCATCCTAAGAATGGAAAAACATCACATGTACTGACCACTAAATTGGTACTAACCGATTAACACTTATGTGCACATACGGAAGGAACATTCCCTGGGGACTGGGCAAGCGGGACAGAGAAGGTGGGGATGGGCAAATTCACACCTAACAGTGTGGGGCACACTGTCTGGGGGGTGGGCACGCTTATAGCTTTGACACGGGTGGTACAATTTATGTGAACAAAGCGTTTGTACCCCTATAATATTCTGAAACAAAAAAAAAAAAAGAGGAGAAATCAGCAGCAATGTCTGGCTATGATTTTGCAGTGGAACAGATTTATACTGCCTCTTTTTCCAGCATATAAGGCCAGGGAGAGCAGGGGACATACTAAGACCCAAGGACTATCAATGACATGGGCATTCATCATCATGAATTCATGATTGCAAATTAAGATCAACAACTACCTTTATGTCCAAACATTCTAAGGCATAGCTTTGCATCCCAATAACTTCACAGCCCCAGTTCATCAAGGCCACTTTGCATTCAGAATCTCTCTGGCCAAACACAGTAATCTTCCTGAATATGAGTCTGTGGGACCCTTTAAGTCTTAAGTCTGGCTAACGAGGAAGCCACCCAGATGTGCACAGAAATGAGAAGCTGTGAGCTACTGAAGTCACTGGGGATCTAGAACCAAGTAAAAAGAGAACTGTAAGAGATAACTAAATAAGCAGTACAGTTCCTTATCCATAATTGCTCTGGGTCTGTCACCACAATGGAACATACCATAGAAAATGTTTTTTTAAATAAGTAGATAAATAAAAGCATCAGTCCACAGGAGCCAAGCAGCTCTGAGCAGACTTAATTCTAAGTCTCAGTATTCTGTCTTGGCACTTGCTACCAAAGTGTTCTGCTAAACTGCCTGCCAAGGAGCAGTGAAGCAGAGCGCTAGAAATGCTTCCAAAAAGCTACCGAGAGTGGAAGGCTAATTTAACAGGGCAGGGCCAAGTGCAGTTAACAAACTGCACATTTGTAAGATGGAAATAAGTTGTCCTCAGTCCTTAGCAGTAACTCTCCTTGCTAAGTAGCTCTGAAAGAGTTCCGAAGCCTTTCCCCCTCCCGGTGTACAGTTGCCAATGAGTTCACTTCCATCTGCAGAAAAGGAGAGGCAGCCAAAGCGTGGGGTTTCCCCCAGCACCCATCAGGGCTGCCAGGGATTGAGCAATTCAAGCTGCACCTAACCCCTTCCCTGCAGAAAGAACATGTGGAATCATGTTCTACTTATTATTAACCTACGTAGCTTTTCTAAGTCCCTTTCCTTTTGCCCAAACAGAAATCAAATCATGGTACATGGAAGGTGAGTTCATTCCCACGTGAACCCTTTGAGTGCTAGACTGTACCAGGCTTCCTGGGTTCCATCTAGAATGTTGCTTCTATTTGCTGCACACAGGGAGTCTGGCATGGCCAGAAAAAATAAACTTCATTCTGGGCACAGTTCTTCTTTGAGCATTCAGCAAAATAAACTATTATCTGCCCTATTTCACTTGAGTCTATGTACCACAGCCCTGATTTGCCTAAGACTGCTTCTTAAAAAGGCAGCCTAACAGTAGGGAAAGGACCCGTGATGCGTGGCTTCACTCAGCCCCTCACCTTGTAGCTTTGGGCGTGTGACTTTCCCTGTCTTGGTCTCAGTTTCCCCATCTCTAAAGCAGAAAGACTAAAATTTCTGAGAATGCTGTCTACTCTAAGATTCTGTGGTTCTGTGGACTTTTCTGAGATGTTTCTCTCTTTGAAAGAAGCACTTTCATCATCAATTCTTTCTAGCCTCTCATTCCGTTTTTAGCTCTTTTCTCCCAGAGACTTTGCTGGTCAGATGTCCTTTGGCCTACGCTGGGAAATTTTCTGTGTGACTTGTGATGACTTAGGACTCAGGAATTTCCAGCTCTCTGGTCACTCTGGGCCCTTTCCCATCCTTTGGTCCTCAAACTTAGATAGGAGAGAAGCGACCATCACACTGTCTAATTTCCTTAGGGGCCTGAAGATGGGCCCTTCCTAACTCTGGGCACATAAATCATCGTGCAGGAGATTTGCAGCCCTGAAGTGGTAAGTGGCCTAGATCACCAAGAGGCTTCTCTTCCTTCTCTTCATCTTTCTCAAACTTGCTCATTCTTTCTCATTTTCCTTCTTTCTTTTTCTTCCTCCTTTCTCATCTTTTCTCTCTTTGCTTGGTCCTGCCAATACAACTAAGGAGGTTATTTAGACCCATTAGTGACTCACAGGAAAATAAAACAAGAAATTGCTGCTTATCTTCAGCGAACAGAACCACAAGATTAGGACTCAAAGCTGTCTGAAGCACTTTCATGTTGACGACGTTAAGGAAGCTATAACATAAAAGCACATGAGATGAAATGAATTCATGATTGCAAATTAAGATCAACAACTACCTTTATGTCCAAACATTCTAAGGCATAGCTTTGCATCCAAAGCTTTCATAAAAAGCTGATATGCGTAGGGGAA
Source organism: Eulemur rufifrons (assembly GCF_041146395.1). Lineage (NCBI taxonomy): Eukaryota > Metazoa > Chordata > Mammalia > Primates > Lemuridae > Eulemur > Eulemur rufifrons. The sequence goes on from NC_090983.1 coordinate 73,696,787, forward strand.
GATACTGAAGCCACGGTGTTTAACGGAGGAACAAGCAGCGTAATCCCTGAGATTAATGAAACTCCAGATCACAACTGTTTAGTATATTTTTGCTAAGCATGAGTAGCTCATGTGGTGAGGATTTAGAGTTCAATCAAAATACCTTCTCTACATCCACTTGTGAACATAATACTCACAACATCCATGTGATTAACAAGAGCGGCCTACTCCAGGAGGGTTGCCAACGGCAGGCAGAAGTGTGGCATATCTAAACAAATGAACACGAAAAGGTATCATTATGACTGATATTGTAGACATTTGGGATAAAAGGCTTTTAAGTAAGTAGAAGATTTTAGGCTGGGGACACGTCATAAAGAGGTCCTTAGGCTCAATAATCTTTCCTAGCCACCAACCAGCTATAAGAAAAACCCACATTCTGTACAGCATCCTTTCGTCCCCAAGTAGAAAGATCTGATGGGACGTAGATGGAATGGATACCAGTTTTTAGTGTCTGCAGGAACAGGGAAGAAGAATGCAGTCAATACTCCTCTCCCCAATCACGGAGAATCACTTAATCCAGCTCTGCTATAACTCGGTGGGACCAGGCCTAACACCCTCTTTCAGGTGCAGAAACCTTTGGTTGTGAACAAGCATCTTGAACTTTACCTCCAAGTAGAAAACAGAACTTGTCACGTACCTAAGATGGATGAGTAACTTCTGCCCCCGCCCCTTGATTAATTACTCTGTGGATGTTTGTCTAAATAAAGACTCGTTATGGTATGGTTACAGGACCTGAGCCAAACCACTCTGATGTCCAAATTAATACAGTGACTTGTCCCTTTCTCTTCCCCTTCAAAAGTCATTTAAAGATTCCCCCCCCCCCAGAATAATACAAGTGGAATACATCTGGAAATGTGTCATTTTGGTAGCAGGGGCTGGGGGACAGTTCCACGGAGTGGCGCAAACTGTCCTCAGTGAGAGCCTGATGGCAGAACCAAGCTCTGGCTGTGTCCTGAGTAAATCCAAGGCAGAGAAAGGCATGGTCTTGTCTTGTGACGTGGAGGGAGAAGAGCTGCCATTTGGAGTCCTGGTCCAATTGGCCTCCCAGGGGCAGACAGGAAAGAAGGACCCGCAGTCACTAAATTAGAGCAGAGCCTGTCGTACCCAGGCTCTTAGACCAAAGGTGAGGGCCTGGGAGGCTGCAGAAGCAGAAGTCTCTGGGAGCAAGAAGAAACAAAATGAGAAACAAGAAAATCACTTTTTTCCACAAAAGGAAAATTGGTATCAAGAAGAACTGAGACAATGGCAAAAGAAAGAGTGAGACGATGTTAGCGTTCCACTTCCCAGCCCCTCCAGGCTGGGTACCTGTCTGTGTGCCTCTTTCTTGTTCCTTCCCAGGTACCCTGGCCCCACTGATAGGTCCTGGGCTGACATCCACTCAACAGCCAATACTCACAGAGCTCCTACCTTGCACCAGGCATTGAATTAAAAAGGAATGATACAGAGGTGAATTATACAGGTTCTCTGCTCTGTACAGAAAGCCCCTTCAAGAAAGCTGGATGAAGTCCACCATGAGTCTCATTTATTTCATCACGAGCACAACAGTTGGGGATGCCACCAGCACCACAGGAAAAGCATGACAACTCTAAAAGGCACCCAGCACTCTCCAGCCCTTCCTCAAAGGTAACTTCTGCCACCCAGTAGATACACTTGAGAATGCAGCTCTTACACAACTAGAGCTGCATTCCATTGACTTGAACATTATCTCCAGTTAAAGGCCAGGAGAGGGAAAACCAGGAAGCTTATTAGTCATTTATAACTCTGCATGAAGGAGCTAACTGCATCTTTCCCAAAGATAAGATTTTCAGATAGAGAGTTTGAGATATGGTTCCCTAAAGGAAGTACAGGGTAGGAAGTCAATGCAGAGGGCAGCCCACACCTGGCACTTGTCCTAATTCCTTCAGGCCATACTCCCAAGAAACATCCTGCTTGCCGATTTTGTATATTCTCAAGCTTGTAAAAATCATTTATACTCTAAGTAATTTCACCCACTACAGCTCTTGTTTTTGGGGGTTTTTGTTTGTTTGTTTGTTTGTTTCCTTTTTCTTATTAGGGTATTAGAAGTCTGGAGGAGATGGCTTTTTCAGGAACCTTCCTAAACATATGGGTTTTGGTCATTCTTGCCTTGCAGGTAACCAGCAGAGGACCTCTTTGTGTTTAAAGGATATGCCCCATACGCTGCGTTTTAGGAAGCAGGAAATTGACTCCCCAGATCACATATTCCCTTTGCTAGTCACCCACTCAACATCACACCTCAGCCAATCAGGGATTACTTATCAATTTTCATTAGAGAAGAGATGAGATTCTCCAGGTAAGTTCTCTCTTTCTCTCATTTGTGAAATTAAGGCAGGTGGACTACATAATTCTCATCAAGTTTTCTCTTCTGGTGTACAATCAAGGACATCAGAACACTAAGCAAGATTAAAAATAGAGCTGGCCAGGCGCGGTGGCTCACGCCTGTAATCCTAGCACTCTGGGAGGCCGAGGTGGGCGGATCCTTTGAGCTCAGGAGTTCGAGACCAGCCTGAGCAAGAGCGAGACCCCATCTCTACTAAAAATAGAAAGAAATTATATGGACAGCTAAAAATATATATAGAAAAAATTAGCTGGGCATGGTGGTGCATGCCTGTAGTCCCAGCTACTCGGGAGGCTGAGACAGGAGGATCGTTTGAGCTCAGGAGTTTGAGGTTGCTGTGAGCTAGGCTAATGCCACGGCACTCACTCTAGCCTGGGCAACAGAGTGAGACTCTGTCTCAAAAAAAAAAAAAAAAAAAATAGAGCAGTCTGTCAAGTGCAAATAAAAGGCAGGTGACATGTTCTTCATTGGCCTATCCTTATGCACCTGAGCCATGAACAGATACATAACCTTCTACAAGGTACTCTGTTGCTATTTTGTTGATACAAAAGGCTCTGTAATTGCCCCAAGAAATTTTGACTTGTTTTGAAAGGTTATTTTTTACAAGAGAAAAATTTAGGAAATGTTCCCCATTCAAAGACTCTCTTATCACTATTCACTGGGAAATGCTGAGTGCCTTACACATTTCTTTCAATAGCCTTCATCCAGATGAGGCAAAAGCACTAAAGACTGCTTTGATTAACACCAAATAAAACACAGTTCTATCTCCACTTTCTATCCTTGTGAGACTCTCTCATGTAATTACAGCAGCTGCTCCACGATAATATGGAAGGAGATGTGGTACCGGTGATTAGAACTAGGACGAGGAATCCATTTGCAGAAAGTATCCCTGAAGTCCATGATTTAAATCTGTAACTTGAACCAAATAACTTGCTCTACTAATTAAAGACTGACCTATCAGGAAATTTCAAATGCTATCTGAAGGAACATCCCTAGATACCACACCCAGATCTCTGTGAAGCCGTCTGAAAAATGCAGTTCAATTCCAGAGAAGCTTATTACATGGTAAGTATAATAGATATAAAAAGAAAAATAAGGCACAACCCTGATTTCCAAGAAGCAAATGATGGCAACATCTAAGTGGAAGAAATAAAAATATTTTAGTGGGAATAGGTTTTTTTTCTTTTAAATTAAGAAATCATATAAATGATATATCTTAGCTAAAAAATTTTAAAGGTAATGAATACCCAAATATGGAGTCCAATTTTTTTCTTTAAAAATATTCATTTGCCTATACAATGCTATATTTTGAAGACACACCTCTGGCCAACAATCTTTGGGTGATCAGTCCAATAAAAGACCATAAGGTAGAACATGAAATGCTGGGCATTAGGGCACCATCATACCCCATAAACCAAGAGTAGAGTAGTTCCGAAACTCAGCCTACATTCAGGCACAAGTTAGCTGTAACTGAAAGGAGCTAAGAAACTGGGGCACACTCTACAGAGGTCACTTTTTTTTGCATCTAGCCCATATTCTTCAAGGTCCTCCTGCTACAATATATCAAGATCCTGAATAAATACAATAAACAAATCTTATAATACATTTCTGACCACCAAAAAAGTGAAGAAAATGTCCCAATGGAAGGAAGCCGGGGCAGGGGGGAGGGAAGGAATATAGATAAAATCAAAATACTAAGTGGCAAGCATACACACAAGTCAGGGTTGCCCCAGGAGCAAGTTTTGCTAAGACTCTGGAGTCAGACTGAGCATCAGGTCCCTCTCACGATGGGGTAGTTGAACCTGAGATTTACGTAGTAAGCTAAGATCCTTGGAGGTTGCTAAAGCAGTCCCAAGTCAGTTGTGCACCCAAGCTCTAGGACACAAGTAATGCAAATCTTCTCTGGAGGAAAGCTCTCAAGTTAAGCCCTCAATATTGCTACAAATTAATATAAGCTCTCACAAAAATTTCTCAAAACACAAAAAAATCCCAAAATAACATAAATAAGAATTAGCAGAGATAAACAACACAATCATACCCTCAATTACCAAACATTTAGTATTCTCAGATATAAAATATTACTATATAAAAATATTTTATATAATAAAATATGGAGCTAAAAAAATGAATAAACAAAAAGATTTTAAAAAAATGACCAAGAGGATTTGCAAACTAGCCAAAGAGAACTTTTAGGAAAACAAGAGCAACAATATAAAACTATTAAAATTAAAAACTCAATGGATGGGTTAATCCACAAATTTACATAGCTGAAGAGAGAACTACTGACCTGATAAGCATTATGAAAAAAGTGATCAGAATGTAGGGGCGAGAAGAGAGAGAGAGATGGAAAATATTACAGGCTATTCAGAGGCATGGAGCACAGAATAAGAAGGTTGAATACAAGTCCAAAAGATGTAATAGAAAGAGAGAATATAGAATGGAGGAGATGAAATTTTGAGATACAAGGGCCAAGTTTTTTCTAGAACTGAAGAAAGACACCAATCCCAAGATGCAGAAAACACTATACCCAAAGTAGAAGAAATAAAGTTTTCCACATCTAAATACACTGAAATGATATTTCAGAATACCAAAGGCAATCACAATGTTATAAAGCAGCGGGAAAAGATATCAACAATTAGACTGACAGCAGATTTCTCAACAGCAACAACTGAAGCCAGAAGACAGTTATCTTCAAAGTGATAGGAGAAAATAACTATTAACTAGAACCCCCAATGAAGCTTTTTTTTTTAAGAATGAGAATGAAATAAACATATTTTCTTATAAATAAAAACAGAGAGTCTACTACCAGCATAAATTCACTAAAGGAATTTCTAAAGAACATACTTTAGAAAGGAGGAAAACAAACCCAAAGGGATGTCTGACATACAAGGAGGAGAAAAGTTGGTGAATATGTAGGCAATTTTACAGATATTTTAAACTGTCTCTGTAAAATAAAACCAATGTTTATATTGTGATAATAAAAGGGGTCAAAACTAAAATATTAGATAATATTAGCATATAATTCGAGAGAGTATGATTGAAGTACTCCAAGGTGCTTGAGTTGTTTGGAAAGGGGGTTATGATGCTGATTAGCTTTATTCTCAGTGGGAGAAAATGGTACCAGGATCCTAATGCACCGAGACTAGCACCAGGACTCCCTGGCCTCTCTCTCCCATCCTAACTCATCCCAACTGAGCCTGCTCCTTCCCAGTTGTGATGGGGGTGGGGAGGGATGGTTTAGGAGTTTCTGGACAAAATGTAATTCCCTGGAGGGATTCCATGGCCCCTAGAGGCAGGGTGGCTTCCCTCAGGGAGGAAGAGGGGCTCTCAGGAAAGAAAAGTCCTCCAGGGGGAAGAAAGACTGTTTTGGAAGCCTAAATTTTCAGCTGTGTCTAAAAGGTAATCCACTTATCCTAACTTGCAGGCCAGGCGTGTCTTTGTTTGTGGAGGGCTTTGTTGGGGCTAGGCATTGTTTGACTTTGGCAAACAGGCTTGGAGATTAGTGATTTGTAAAGTCACAGCACTGACTGGTAGGGAAGGATGTGTTTGAGTTTCTGGGTTTTGCCAGTCAAGAGGTGTGGGGGGGTGGAAATGAGGGGCTGTGAAAAGTTTATGTTTGAGTAGGAAAGTCCAACTTCCTTCTAGAGTTTTTCTGCTAAATACAGTCTGACCACATCAACCCACACCAACTTTCTTCTTAGGGGTGAAAAAAAAATCACAGCAAGTCTGTTCTTCAAAGCCTTCCTTGTAACCTGGTTCCTGAGCCTGGGGCTACCGAGTGCTGAGCTCTGGGAAACTTACCTAAAGTAGCTTCTCGTGGCTATGACTTCATCATTGTTACTGACAACTTGGACAATGGGGCTGGTACAGGAAGAGGGAGGTGATAAAAGAATTGGGGAGGAGAAAAGCTGTAATTAGAATCCTAAACTTGTGGAATTTGGGCTCCCTTTTACATAATCTTAAAGCAAACAAGGAGAAAGATCAATTGGTGGGAGAGAAACTGCATAACACATTTCAGTGCCAGCTCCAAATTACTTATGAACTATTATTTGGATGATCTCTACCTCTGATGAACTCCATTAAAGGAATTAGTGAGCAGTGACAATAGTAGTTCATAACTGCCCTGGTACCATAACTTTAGAAGTGTCACAAGTGGCTCTGCTCTCAGGGGTTGCCAAGGACAAAATGTGCCTAGTTGTGAATACTGCGCTACTCCAGCATGCACACCTGTTGGGAGTATCATATGATCCCTCACATAATGCTCTGTAACCCCTGCGAAAGAACAGATCCATGCATGTAACACCAATCACACCATTACCTGGGTTTCCCACATGCATATAATTGCCCTGAGTGCTGACATAAATTAACTGCTATGTCCAGAGGAGACGATGTTCTCTGCCCAGTGGAAAAACTATCACTAAAAATTACAAGGTAGTTTGTCCCAGCCCCAAAGAGGACTATTATTGGTATACCCCAAGAAGCATGCCCCTCTGTGAGCTTAGCCCTTTATCAATTCCTCTTCATTTGAACCAGTGGGGTGAATTCCGTGTCCTGCTGGGACTGTTACCAATACAATCATCAAATTTGGTCAGTCAAATCAGTACTATATTCATAAACCACATTCTTTGAGGGGTAATACAGTGAGGAATTTAAAGGAAGAGACATTCTTTAATATTTCCAACAAATGGAATTAATACTTAAGAAATACAGTCAGTAAATATTTATGAGAGTTCAGTATGCAACTTGATTATGGCAGAAATAGGAAGAATAGCCCTTGGGTTCTACAGGAAAGAATCCCTAACTAGCAAATCCTAGACCAAATGAGCCTGTGGGGTCCTCTTGGCTAACATCATGTGAGTGCTTTCTAAATATGTGATACTACATCATCCAAAAACCTCATGAATTCTTGGGATGAAAATTCATACAGTCTTTTATAAGTTCTTTTCTTCTTTCTTCCTTCCCTTCTTCTTTCCTTCCTTCCTTCAATCTGTACAGAGAGGCCAAGATGACCAGTTTAGCACCCCTTCCTCCACAGTGATTGCCCACCTGGAGTTATGTGTAGACCTTTTTTAAAGAAACATGTTCTCTTGAATCTCCCTCAAATTATCATTATTAGCATGTTACTCAGAAAACAACCAACATAAAACCAGGTGCAAAATCCTTAGACATATCACCCTTAATCTACACAAACCAAAGAACATGTATAAATAAATACAACCCAAACTGTACAACCAATAGCATTCAAATTACTACATTCATTTAACATGCCAGACGATGCTCTGCTGAAACACTGTTCCAAACGAGGATGTGTGTGGTGCTGGTCACTGTGGCTTGGGTCCTTTTGAGCTTGGCCAGCCCTTACTTCACATTCCATGTGATGACTGGATTCTCCCACCACTCTCCCTGCTGGAACTACTGTGTAAACTTCCTTCATCAGCTTGCTCTGTGAGCTCCTGGCCTTTGAACATAAATAGTGCTTTGGGATCAAATTAAGTCTACCCTGATGTTTTCTTAAGAACATTACACATGTAAAGTGGTTCTACTTGATACTAATTTGAACACAGACCCAAATGTAGGTGCAGACATGGATGTGTTGCAGTGCTCAAGTATAAGACAGTCATCCAAATGGTCCAGAATATGTCTGTATTAAATTTTGAGTGCCATCCAAATAAAAGCAACATTTTAGAATTCATACAGAGGACTCAAAAACTCCCTAAGTCCATAAATGCTCAGAGACTCTGGGCCCCCGGTGTGAGAAACTGCCCTGGGGAATGCGACCATGTTGCTGCACAGACAATCTGCCCTAAGCCTGCATTTGAAACCAGAACATACTCAGCTCAAAACCTTGAGGGGTGAGGTTAGGAGCTGGAGGAGACATGGAACAGCTACTATGAGGTATAAAATCAGAGCTGACCTGAGATGACTACAAAGACTGCCAAGGAGCAAACAGAGCCCACAGACCTAGGACTTGTTTTCAAGTCAGTGCTGAGTACACTTTTAGGAGCCCCCAGCTCTCTTACTGCGATCTGGTTATCATAATAACGGAAATGCAATATTTAAGGCCTTTCTGAGAGACTGCAGTCCAGAGAGATGTGAAATATGATCTGAACTTGAGATTCTGCAAAATGGGCCCTGTACTGCTATTGACACAAACTTCCCATCATTATTGTGCTACTTTGTTTTGTTTGTTTGGTTTTTTCCATTTGTCCCTTCACCTCCACCAGCCCCAAATCCACTGTCTGCCCTGCTCTGTGTTCCAGGAATGTGACCCCTGAAGGCAGCATCACCCAGGTTCCTGTGCCAAGTGACTTCGGTTGGGTTCCACCAATGGGAGGCACTGCAGGAGACTGGAGGGAGGGAGGTTGAGGCGTTCCCTCCCACTCCCCCGCGTGCCTCAGTCCCATGGCTCTGGTGGAAGCTACATCACTGTACAGCCCCAGACCAGCAGGCTCTGCTTCCACCACGGCTGTACCTCTAAGGGCTCCTGGAATATCACTTCCTCCCATTGTCCCTTCAGCTCGGGGCTGGCCATGAGCGCTCATGAAACACTATGTCCCTCTCTTGTCCATTCGGTCTAGGGCCAGACACGGCTTTCCACTGCTGTAGTCCCTTGCTTGCTCTGGAACCAGCATGCCCTTCTGTGGGCTTAGCCCTTTATCAATTCCTCTTCATTTGAACCAGTGGGGTGAATTCTGTGTCCTGCTAGGACCGTTACCAATACAATCATCAAATATGGTCAGTCAAATCAGTACTATGTGAACTCCTCAATGCTGATTAGACTCTGAAAAATTAACAATATACAAAAAGAAGAACAATCATTCACTATCTACCAGGGAAGCAAACCCATGAAGATACATTGCATAAACAATAAAATTGGCCTTGACTCTCTAAATCTACTCTTGAAAAAAATCGAACTTAAGAAAACAATACTTTAGGCAATAAAACAATCTATCTTCATGAAGTTTATTACATTGTCATCTACAGCAGAGGAAATTTTGGAAACAATCTACATGTCCAACAGGAAGGGAACAGTTATTATAAATTATGACCTATCAATTTGATGGACTATGAGGCTACCATGAAATATTATTAAGAGTTTGTAGCATAGCAGCAAAAAAACCTTTATATTAATAAGTAAAATATATATTTGAACCTGCATCTGAATTTCAATTATTTAAAAATACATATGCATGCACCTAAATGTTAGATGAAATTTCACAAAACTAAATCTCATGTTGGAGGACTCAAATTCTAAGTACTATATATTTCTTTTCTAAAATATCCTTAAAAATAAAACAAAAGAAATAAAACAAAGGGTATAATATCCAGAGACCTCCTAGCTACAGCTCGTGATAGCAGAGCTGCATTCTGGAACTTCGGGCTCCCCAGACCACACCCCGCCTTCCACTGAGTGAGCCGCCTTAAGCAAGACATTCAACTTCAGTCTGCATTTCTCTCCTTTGCACTCCTCCTTTCCATTTCTGACCCACTCACAAGAATGTGAAGTTAATAAAACCTAACAGGACTGCAAAATATTTTTTTTTTTTTGCTTTCATATACATGCCTCAATGTCTATGCTGACTATATATGCTGACTCTAGCTTTGACAGTTTAAAATGAAAGCATTTCCTCAGACAATTTTTGTTGTGTAGTGCTTGTGAGCTCTGTTTCGGAGATTGCACACTTTCATTAGGCAGTGGCAAGATGAACATCATCATTTGGGGGTCTTCACTGGAGGTTTTAAAATATGTTTCCTGCACCTCCTTAAAGAGATCCCAGCTAGCAGAGTGATAACAGATTGATGGCCGTGACCTTCTTCACATTCTTCTAACTCCTTTTAAAATGAAATCAAGGCTCCTGCTGCTGGTGTCCATGGGCCAGGTGCCAAGGCAATGTAATGAGGGCTACATATCATCCCTCGCCCTCAAGACCATCATCTGAGTTCATCGCTAATGTGTTAACGCCACCAAGGATCACATCAAAGAGGAGAAAAATCCATGAGAAACATGCTTTCCCCATTCCCAAGGCCATTTTCTTTAAACAGTGGTTGTCAGAAAAGCAATGCCTTCGTGCTGAAGACAAATATGACACCATATTGACATTCCAACAAAATGCTTTTACAGCCATAAAGCTTTTTATGCTTTAATTTTAAACTGATGATTTAATATATTCCTAAATTATACATCAGAGTTTCCTAATCTAAAACATGTATTGGTCTAGAATATATATTAACTTGAAATATTGCTATTCCCATTTCATAGCCAAGCCATGATAATTTTCTTTAATTACACATTAATTCCAGTGTATCGCCTGGATAGGCAGTTATTGTTTTAACAGGGTCAGGATTAATGGGCAGGTGCTCTGCGGTAATCTGACTAAAGAAGAAATGAAGAATTATACATGATTCATTTTCTTACCACTCTGAGCTGAATAATATTAATAACACTGCCACCTTAAATTTATAAAGCACTTTTCAGTTTCAGAGTGTTTTTGTATCTGTGATTACATTTTCCTGGATCTTTTACCTTTGACAGATCCTTCCAGATACTACACAACTGTACTGCTTTTCAACTTTCTGATGCCAAAACATATTTTGTGTGTGTGTGTGTGTGTGTGTGTGTGTGTTTACATCAATGGAATACAGTGAAAGGTAGTAGATTAACCATGGCAGACAGATCTACAACCATTTACTGCATGACCTTGGATGAATTACTCTGAGTATCAGGTTTGCCATACTTACAATGGGGATATCACCTTCCATCAGTGGCCAGTAGAAAGACTAAATATCATTTATGAAAACGGTCTGGCACACAACAAACACTCAAGAAATAAAATAGTTATTGCCCATTATTAGCAGCCATTTCTACACCATCTTAAACATTTTCTTGCCTCTGTCTGATTCATTTTCTTCAAAATATTTGGATTCAGAGAATATGGAGGAAGTGGAAAATCAAGAACAACATTAGTCCCAGAAAGTATACCAGAAGGTACCACATCAGGCTAATCTCAGGCCCCTTCTGTTTTGAGGGCCTTATTCAAGCAGCCTGCAAAAATTCATCCATTTCCTTCCTGCTTTCTGCTTAAGTACAGTGTAAAGTTAACAGTGCTTTCAATCAATCCCAGTATTCATCAGTTGGCACTCCTGCATTCTCAGTTTAAAAGCATATATCAAACCAAAGAAAACATCTCAAATAAATAATGCTCTTTGGTTACCATGGTAGCCAGCCCCCACCAATGATGTCACCTCCTGGTGTTCATACCTTTGCAGTCCCCTCCACCCCCTACACACACATTAAAGCAGGGCTGGTCTACCATGCAACCAATAGAATTAGGTGGAAACAATGACACACGACTTCTGAGGCTAAGTCATAAAAGACACAGGCGTTTCTGCCTTGGTCTCTTGAATTAACTGCTCTGGGAAAAGCCAATCACCATGGCATAAGGACTCAAACAGCCCCATAAAGAGATCCACATGGACAGCGACCAGCTTGCCGGCGTCAGCTACCAGCCATGTGAGTAAGTCACCTTAGAAATAAATCCTCCAGCCCCAGAATAGCCTTCAGATGACCACAGCTCCAGCCAACATGTGACTATAAGCTCAAGAGAGACCCTGACCCAGAATTGCCTAGCCAAGCCACTTCTGAATTCCTGACCCACAGAAACCATGAGAGAGAATAAGTGATTATTGGTGCTTTACACCACATTTTAGAGGGCTTTCTTACACAGCAATAGATGATTATTACAGGAACAAGGGTAACTGGCAAGATTATGGATTGGAGTGACTTGACTTTTCATCATACAGCTACATAACCCAAAGAACGTGGCCAAACAATGATGGATGAGCAACATGGCCCTGCTATACAAAGAGAAATGACTTTAACATAGAGACCACTCATATATTAAGCATAACCACTCCACACATTGGTGGATCCTCAACATCTCCAAAAGCCCAAAGAAAAAATGAATGACATATTTGATTATATAAAAATATAAATTATCTATATGGAAAAACCATAAATAAGTAAAAATCTATTGACAAATGAGGAAAATTATCAGCAACGTAGGATAGAAAGAGGGTTACTACTCACTACATAAAAGAGAATGTGTAAATCAACAAAAAGAAATCACTCAATAATAAAACAGTGAGCAGACATGACTGAGAGATTCAAATGAAGGAGAAGTCCAGAGACTGAGCTCTAGGGTACTCTAGTGTTGATATTTAGACACCAGGAAGAAAAGGATTCAACAAAGGAGACCAGGGAGTGGCCACTGGGACAGGAGGAAAACTAGAAGATTCTGGCGTCCAGGAAGCCAAGAATCAAAGAGAGGTTCCAGAAAGAGGGAGTGATGAAATACGCCAAACTCTGCTTATAAGGTCAAGGAAGATGAGAACTAAAGGTTTACTAGATTTTGCCTCGTGGAATCAGTGGTAATAGCCACATCATCCAATTTCTCTTCCTACTGTCAATAAACATTCGTTGAGTACCCATTATATGCCAGACCCAGTATTCCTTGAACTTAGCTTCCATCCTTTATGTTGTCACTGCTAATATGTTACGACTGCTAATACAGTTTTTTCCTTCAGGTTACACCAATAGGATGGTAGAGATTCTTGGGGGTTGGAGGATGGGAAAAGATTCAAAGTAATCAGATTCAAATCCATTAGGCGTCAGAAAACGGCACACCAGCAAATTAGTAGTAAATATTAGGAGGGAGCTAGGAGATATCTGACCATTAATCACCATAATAAATTTAAGACTTCTTTATACCTAGAGCAGTCTGGATAGGCTATGTTGTGCTGCCATAACATACAAGCCCTCAATCTCAGTGATCTGACATAGCACAGTAGTGCCCCTTTATCCTCAGGGGATACACTCCAAAACCTCCAGTGGGTGCTTAGAATCTCGGATAGTACCAAAAACTATTATACCATATTTTCGTATACATATATACCAACGATAAAGTTTAATAAATAAATTGGGCACAGTAAGAGATTAACAATAATAATAAAATAGAAGAATTATAACAATGTACTCTAATAAAGGTTATGTGAATGTGGTCTCTCTCAAAATATCTTATTGTACTGTACTCATCCTTCTTCTGTGAGATGATAAATGCCTACACGATGAGATGGAGTGAGGTGAATGGCACTGGCACTGTGACATGGCGCTGGGCTACTACTGACTTGGACACAAGCACTGCAATGCCATCGTGCTCTAATAACGGAGATACCTACTAAGTGACTAATGGGCAGGTAGCAAATACAGCATGGATACATTGGCCAAAGGCATGATTCGTGTTCTGCACAGGATAGAACAAGACAGCAAAAGATTTTATCATGCTACTCAGAACTTCCCACAATTTAAAACTTATGCATTATTTCTGGATTTTTTTCATTTAATGTTTTTAGACTGAGGTTGACGACAGGTAACTGAAACTTCAGAAAGTGAAACCTTGGATAAGGGGAACTACTGTATTGGTCTATTTCTTGTTTACTCAAACCCTTCTGTTGGTCTAGGCACCTTTCCTGGATACATATCTTTCATGTGTTGCCTTAGCATTCCAGACAGCTCTGAACTGTGGAACATTTCCAGACTTAAACATTTCCACAATCACCACAGCAGGGAAGAGAGCCCTAAAGAGTCTCACACCAGCAATGAAGGGGTGTGGCCCAGAAGTGACTCATGCTCAACCACAACCCACTGGCCAGAAAAATGTCACATGACCTGCCCAATTGCAAGGGGAATCAGGAGGAGGACTCTTCCCATGAGGATAAACTAGACATGGGTGAGCATCATGTCTCGACCACAATCAGGATGCTAGTCTTTCAAAGGATCTGACATCTAATCATCCTTTGACCATGAAAACATCCCCAATAAGGCAGGTAGAGATTCAAATCTCCATTTACAGATGTGGAAATTGAGGCATCAAAAGTTTAAACAATGTATCTAATTAGTGGTAATATTTAATTTACATGACTCTAGTGAGGATTGCTTCCTAGCTTTATGAGCTTTCATCCCACAAGTCCATGTTGACATTAACTGGGGGAAAAAATCATTAGTATCATGGTATATCTAAAATATATCACAGAATAGAACACTGCATGAGGCCCTAAGAACACCACACAAAAGACGACCCTTTGAAATAGCTGGGATCAGTCCCTTCAGACATATGCTTGGCAATGACTGGCTGATGCCTAAAATGAAAGCTAAAAGGGCTTAGGATGGAAGAAGGCTTAAGTTTTTCCTAGTAACACTCGAGTCTCCTGTCTCTGCATCTGTCACTAAAGATTAGCCTTCAGAACAGTTGTGTGTGAACCCCCTACATGTTAGAGATGAACTTTAAGTTTCAACATTCCTTACAGTCCTCACTTGCAGGCTGCTGGAAGCCCAGATGTAATGGAAACCAGCCTTTACGACTTCTGTGTTAAGCCTTACGGTACAATTTCCTTCTCTCAGACATGTGGGGTCTTGATCAGGGTTTTAGGACAGTGGGGAAGAGTTGCACTTGGGGTTTTCTTTATCATAAGTGACTTACTTAATTCAGCAACACAAAATGTTAACACTTTTACAAAAGAAATATTTACCCTGCTTCCTAGATCAAAATGAAATATCGCTTGGCATTGAGATAAAAGCATTATTTACAGTGATAAGACTTTTCTCCAAAGAGTGTGTATTCTGAAAGAGTTGAAAGAGCGATTAGCTATGAGCTCTTACTTTCTGTTTCAATCCTTAAATTCCACACTGTAATCTTTAATTTAGAAGTTGGTATGTGAGTAAAGTACTACGCAAAAGCCTCAGTTGATACCAGGTCAAGCCCTTGAAGTTCTGTCCACAGTTTCCCTCCCCTGTGCTTTCTTGGGCTTTCTGTGGGAAAGAGAAAGGAATGGAATTTCCAATGTCAAGATAAATCTCACATGCCCAAATCTGACAGTAGTCAACCACCTACCATTCCACCTCGGAAACGAACAAGCATTTTCAGGCCAGAACTCTGCATCTTCTTCTCAATACCTTATGTAGCAAACGCACTTTATATAGTGGAGCTAACTTAGTCTCCTGAAAAAGCAACCATGTAGCTCCCTCCAGGAAGCCACCTACACTCACTTTTTATCCTAGTCAGAAAAAGCCCTACCCAGAGGATGTGGAAAAGGTGCCCAAATGTGTGTTATAATGGAAAGAGCATAGGAGACTGGGTTTTATTCCCAGATCAATTGCCAGCTATTCCCATATTTGTCATTTTTTTTAAAAGCCCACTTTTAAAAGCCCATTTTTTAAAAAGCCCATATTCTCAAAAGAGAATATGGTGAGACTCAAATGGAATTACATATACACATGAAAGCACTTTACATTTCAATAGAGCCTTATGGTTTGCAATATATTATACTTAGTATTGTTCCTCCTGGTCTATATGAAGAACACATCCTTATGCTGTCCACTTAGGCAGGACAGAAAACTTCACAGTAGAGTCTCTTCCCATCCCAAATGCTTTTTTTTTTTTTTTTATTGAAACAGGATCTTGCTCTGTCACCCAGACTGGAGTGCAGTCATCATAGGTCACTACAGCCTCTAACTCCAGGGCTCAAGTGATCCTCCCACCTCAGCCTCCTGAGTAGCTGAGACTACAGGCCTGCTCCACCTTGGCTAATTTTTCTATTTTTTGTACAGATGGGGTCTCACTGTTGCTCAGGCTGGTCTCAAACTCCTGGCCTCAAGTAGTCCCCGAGTCTGCCTCCCAAGGTGCTAGGATCACAGGCATGAGCCACCATGCCTGACCCCAAATGCTATTTATCTTTCTTGACTTCGTGATGGAATTTTCTATCTAGAAGTTGACCTTGACATCCTTCTGATCTCAATTGCCTACCATCCTACTCTCCATTATAAGATACAAATCTCTGAGCAAAACCATCCAAGAACATTATTGAATCCTGTGAAAATTTTTAAGGGTTCCACATCTCTTAAGTAGGGGCAGACCATACTTCAACATCCAAACCAGGACACTTCTGAAAGTGAAAGGGAACCCTATGAATGATGACACCAGGACAACAGGTAAACTGGGACTGCTTTCCAGGCCATATTCTCCTAACATCTCAAGTTCTAACTCGAGGTACAAATTGGGCAGCAGATGAAAGTCTTAAAGGTTATCTATAAATGAAATCGCATTTTCATTAATTTATTTTCTGATGCATTAGATTTTTTCCAACTGATTTTTCAGATGGTAGGGACCATCTGAGCTTTCAGTTCCTCTCCTACTATATCTTCTATACATCTTCTTCTCCTGTTAAACAAAAATCAATAAACTGGAAAAAAAAAAAAAGAAAGAAAAAGATACATATATCATCTGGTGTTTCTATTTAAAGGAACTCTGTTTATTTGTTGGCTTGTTGGTTTTACAAACACAAAAACTGTACTGAATGGAAAATAACCACCAGTTATATCCCCATCACCTAGAACAAAATACTAACTAAAATGCTAACATTTCAGCAACTTGTTCCAATCTGTTTCCAGTGCTTCTAATTTTTTTTTTTTTTTTTTGAGACAGAGTCTCACTCTGTTGTCCGGGCTAGAGTGAGTGCCGTGGCGTCAGCCTAGCTCACAGCAACCTCAAACTCCCGGGCTCAAGCGATCCTCCTGCCTCTGCCTCCCAAGTAGCTGGGACTATAGGCATGCACCACCATGCCCGGCTTATTTTTTCTATATATATTTTTAGCTGTCCATATAATTTCTTTCTATTTTTAGTAGAGATGGGGTCTCGCTCTTGCTCAGGCTGGTCTCGAACTCCTGAGCTCAAACGATCCGCCCACCTCGGCCTCCCAGAGTGCTAGGATTACAGGCGTGAGCCACCGCGCCCGGCCCTAATTTTTAATTACACCAGTAATACATAAATATTTTGACCCTTTTAAAACATTGGAAAATATAGAAAATTAGAAGGAATGGTGTAATCACCCAAGAACCTACTAATTTCCAGGCATTTAACATACATCATTTCATTTAAGTCTCAAACTAACCCTTAAGGATGGTAGTGTTTTTATACACATATTACAAATAAGAAAACCAAGGGTAAGAGACATTAAGTGATGTATATGGGGGCCAGATTTTAGCCCAAAGTACTTCCAGATTCCAAAGTTCATTCTATTTCTGCTGTATAGCACTACTTTGAATACTTTATGCATTTTCTTCCTATCTTTTCTCTGCATAGTTTTTTCTTTGTTTGTTTAACCTAATCATGCTAAGTATAATATATCTTTATGTGTATTTGCACATGTTAATATAAACCATGTGAGAATTGCATCTCAGTAATAAGAGGAATGCAAGCTTAACTGGAAAAAAAAATCAAACAGTACAGAAAGTTATAAAGGGGAAAATACAATTTTCCTTTATCCCCTCTATCCCTAGGATCCACTCAATCTGTCTCTCAGAGGTAACCACAGGGAACCCTTTTTCATGTCTCCTGTAAGGCATCTAAGTGTGTCAGGCACACACATCAGCTTACATCCATTTCTGTGTTCCCTTTTACAACATGACTCCAAAGACCAGCCAAGTTCACTGTCACCACTTCCTCACATTTGTTTTCTCTTGAATCTACCCCAGCCAGACTTCCATTCTCACCACTTCAACAAGACTGCCCTTGTCAAAGTCACCAATGTCCCCCACATTGCCAAATCCCAAAGTTACTTCTACAGCCTCATTTTCTTCAACTCTGAGCAGCAACTGACATAGTGTATGATATCCTCTTTCTTGAAATATTTTCCTTCTAATGGCTCCTAGGACGTCACTCTCTTGGATCTCATCCTGCCTCTTTGGCCATTTCTTCCTGGTCTCCTTTCATGGCTCTTCGTTTTCCTGACCTCTAAATGTTGCATAATCTCAATCCTCAACCATCTCCCATTCTTTGTCTGTAGTTACTCCCTACATGATCTCATCCTGGGCCTGGCCTTTAAATACTGACAACTCTCAAATTTATGTCTGCAGACCGGACTTCTCCCCTGAACTTCAGACTTGTACATGTAACTGCCACCTTGATATTTTATAGAAAAATCTCAAACTCAGCGTGTCAAGCCTGAAGTTTTGATTCTCCTCTCCCAATTTTCTCCATCCTAGTAAATGGAAACTTTAGTTTTCTTGTTGCTGGGGGTGGGAGGGTGGGGGAAGATGAGAAGACAAACAACAATAAAAAAAAAAAAAAAAAACCTTGAAGTCACTCTTAAATTCTCTCTCTCTACCCCCTCTCCTGCTCCTATCTAATCCATCAACACATCCTGCTAGCTCTAACTTCTAAATACATCCTGGGTCTGATTGGCTTCTCATCACCCTAACAACCAGCTCTTTGGCCTGGAGGATTATAATCGCTTCCAACCTGGTCTCCCTGCTTCACCTGTTACCTACAGTCAATTCTCCACATAGCAACAAGAGTAACACTTTAAGAGGGCAAGTCGGGTCATGCCACTACCTTTCTCAAAACCTCTAAATGAATTCCATCATCCTTTTAATAAAACCCAGTTCTTACTACATGCAGCAAAGCCTTGTCTGACCCCCATCCTCCCAGTGCTCCCTGTGACATCACTCCCTGCAGTTCCTTCCCTCGCATTCACACCACACCCCGCACACTGGCCTCCTTGCTCTTCCTCACACGTGCTAAGACCATGCTCTCCTCCTGTTATTCCATCTCGGCACTTACTAGTCCATTTACCTGGAATGTCCTTCACCAGATAGCCACCAGCTGTGCTGCTTCACTTCATTCCACTCTCTGCTTAAATATCAGCTTTTCAAAGAGTTTTTCCCCCGATATTCATATACTGGTGTGCCCTGTTCCATTCCTCTTTTGTTCCCTCTCCCTTTAATCTGCCTTATTTTTCTTCAAAGCACATATTACTACTTGATAAATTATATAACTATTGTCTCATTGCTCATATCCAGCCATAGAATATAGACTCTTTGAGAGGAAAGATTTTGTTTTATTTGCTATTCTATACTTGATGTCTATCACATTGTCCATATTCAGAAAACAGTCATTGAATAAATGAGGGAAACATAGCTATAATCTATGTATTTTTTATATTAAAATGGAATAATATGTATAATATTCTACAGATAGTCATTTCCACTAGCCAGATGGAAAAACCTTATAATTCATGAGACATATGATATGGTACTCAGAATTGTCTTCTCTCAGTACTGGGGAATGCTTAGCCCTAGACTAAATGTTGCTATGGTCCTGCCTAGAAAAGATTTTTTAAATGCCAAAAAGGATCAAACTGTTTCCAAGAAACTTAACTGCATCCTAGAACAAAGTTCAGGAATACTTACAGGAATACAAAAATATCCAGCACCTAATAAGGTAAAATTCACAATGTCTGGCATCCAATCAAAGATTATTAGGCATGATAAGAAGCAAAAAAACACAACCATAATGAGGAGAAAAATCAATCAATCAAAACCACCCAGAACAGATACAGATTATAATTAGCAAGCAAACAAGGACATTAAAACTACTATAACTGTACCCTGTATATTTAAGAAGTAGAGATATATAAAAATTTTAAAAGCCCCAAACTTATACAAAAGAAAACTGCAATATCTGAGATGAAAAATACACTAGATGAGATTAATGACTAATTAGACATTGCAGAACAAAATATTAGGGAACCTGACAATATAGTAATATAAACTATCCAAAATAAACAAAGAAAGGAAAAGAATTTTTAAAAATTAAAAGAACATCAGTGAATTGAAGAACAGCTTTAAGCAGCCTAAAATAAATGTAATTGAAGTTCTCTTAGGAACTAAGGATGGGAGACAGAATATTTGAAGATATATAGGCTAAAAATTTTCCAACTTGATGAAAACTATAAACTTACAGATTTAAGACACTCAAAGAACCCTGAGCACAAGAAACATAAATAAAACTAAAGCAAGGTATAGAATAAAACTATTTAGAGCAAGTATTAAAAAAAGAAAATCTTAGAAGTAGTCATAGAAAAAGAGCACATTACGTGCAGAGGAACAAAGATCAAGAGGACAGCAGATTTCTCACCAAGAACAATGCAAGCAAGAAGACAGCTGAAAACCATCTTTAAAGTACTGAAAGAAAACAATCTGTCAGCCCAAAATATTATACCCAGTAGAAATGTATTTCAAAAGTCAAAGTGAAATAAAGACTTTTTCAGATAAACAAAAGCCTTTAGACCTGCACTACAAGAACTATCAAAGAAAGTCTTCCAAATGGAAAGCAACTGACACTGAGTAGAACTATGAACCTACACAAAGGAATGAAAAGTATCAGAAATGGTAATTACATGGAGAAATGCATAAGATTTTTTTCCTATACTCTTTTTAATAAATAACTTAGGCCAGGCACAGTGGTCATGCCTATAATCCTGGCACTCTGGTAAAAACTCTCAGCAAACGAGGAACAGAAGGGAACTTCTTGGACCTGATAAAGAGTACCTATGAAAAACTTACACTTATTTACTTAATGGTGAAGAACTGAAAGCTTTCCCCTGTGAGGAGAAACAAGGATGTCTGTTCTTACCTCTTCCATTCAACATCATATTAGAAGATCTAGCCAGTGCAATAAGTCAAGACAAAGAAGTAAAAGGTATCCATACAGAAGAAATAAAACTGTCTTTATTGGAGAATACCATGATCATCTATGTAGAAGATCTGATAGAATCCTCCAAAAAAGCTACTAGTACTAAGAGGAGTGACATCAGTGAGGTTGTAGGATATAACAAAAAAATCAATTGTATTTCCACATACCAGCAACAATCAGAAATTAAAATTTTTATAAAGCAATATGATTTATAATGCCATCAAAATAACAGAAACACTAAGGAGGATAAATCTGACAATAAAGTGAAAGAATTATTCACTGAAAACTACACAATTCTGCCAAAACAGAGTAAAGAAAACTTAAATAAATGGTGAGTTACAGGCTTGTTCATGGACTGGAGACACATATTGCTAAAATGGCAATTCTCCCCTAATCAATCTATACACCATTTAATCAGAATCCCAGCAGGCTTTTTTGTAGAAAGTGACAGGTTGATTCTAAAATTCATGAAATGCAAAAGGACCCAGAGTAGCCAAAACAACTAACCGATTTCAAGACTTGTCACATAGCTGCAATAATCAAGACAAGAGAGGCACATCAACTAGTGGAAACAAATGGGGTCCAGAAATAGACATATACTGGCAAATACATGATTGATTTATTTTTGACAAATATGTAATGGCCATTCAATGGAGAAAAGGATAGATTTCTCAGCAATGTTGCTGAAACAATTGGATATAAATTTGCAAAAATTTGAACTCTAATCCGTACGTTGCATCACACAGAGAAATGATAAATGTTTAAAATGATGGGTATGGTAAATACTCTGATTTGATCATTATACTATATATACATCCATTGAAACATCACATTCTACCCCATAAATATGTATAATTATGTGTCAATTATAAATAAAAAAGAAAGAATAATAATTCAAAACAGATCACAGACTCAAAGGTAAAACTTGAAATCATAAAACTTCTGGAAGCAAATATAGGAGAAAATTTTTGTGACTTTGGGCTAGGCAAAGATTTCTTACATATGACACTAAAAGCAAAATCCATTTTTAAAAAAGTTGATAAATTTCACCAAAATTTAAAACTGTAGTTATTTAAAAGATACTGTTAGGAGAATAAAAAGACAAGCCACAGATTAGAATAAAATATTTGTAAAGCACATATCTGATAAAGTATTTGCATACAGAATATATAAGAATGCTCAAAAATGAATGAGAAAACCCGATTTTTTAAATGGGCAGTCACCTCACCAAAGAAAGTATACAAATGGTAAATAGCACACAAAGGATACAAAACATCACTACTCAGCTGGGAACTGCAAATTAAAACCACAAGATAAAATGGCTCACATACCACATGCTGGTGAGGATGCAGAGAAACTGGAACTCTCACACACAGCTTGTGGGAACATAAAATGGTATATAACACTTTGGAACACAGTATCTGCACAACTACCAAACAAGCCAGCCATTGTACTCCTAGCTGTTTACCCAACAGAAAAGAAAATACATATCCATACAAAGACTTGTACATATATGTCCAGAGTAGATTTATAATAGCCCAAAGCTAAAACAATCCAAATCTCCATCAACAAGTAAATGGATAAACAGATCATGGCTTAACTATACAATGGAATATTATTCCGCAGTAAAGTGGAATGAACTAATGATATACATGACATGTATGAATCTCACAACAATTATGCTGAAAGAAGCCAGACAAAAATGAGGATATACTCCCCTCTTATAAAATTCTAGAAAACGTAAACTAATCTACAGTGGCAGAAAGCACTTCCCCTCCTGGAAAAGGGGCAGGCAGAGTGTGGTGGGAGGTAGAGGTTTCCAAGGGGCACAAGAAAACATTTGGGGGTGACGAATGTGTTCATTATCTTGATTGTGGTGACAGTTTCACAGACATATACTACATATGTCCAAACGTAACAAATTATACACTTTAAATATGTGCAGTTTAGTGTAGGTCAACTATATCACAAAAAATCTGTTAAAAAAATAAAAAGGAGGCCGGGCGCGGTGGCTCACGCCTGTAATCCTAGCACTCTGGGAGGCCGAGGCGGGTGGATTGCTCAACGTCAGGAGTTCGAGACCAGCCTGAGCAAGAGTGAGACCCCGTCTCTACTAAAAATAGAAAGAAATTATATGGACAACGAAAAAAAAATATATATATATATATACAAAAAAAATTAGCCGGGCATGGTGGCGCATGCCTGTAGTCCCAGCTACTCGGGAGGCTGAGACAGGAGGATCGCTTAAGCCCAGGAGTTTGAGGTTGCTGTGAGCTAGACTGACGCCACGGCACTCACTCTAGCCCGGGCAACAGAGTGAGACTCTGTCTCAAAAAAAAATAAATAAATAAAAATAAAAAGGAGAGATTGCCTATTTGAGGATGCCCTTTTGCCAACCTAAATTTTGGCCTCATTGCAAAAATTTTCTTGAACAGTATTTAGGAACAGACTGACATCGTTAAGCTTAATGCTCTGTGAAATAGTCTGAGCTAATTGTTTCAAAGGCCTGTGGCAGCAGTTTTCTGAGATTATATCACAAGACACTTTTTTTTCTTTATGTAAACAGAAGCTGATGCTGTCGATGGAGACCAAACAATGCTGTTACTGCAGTAGTCTCAACCATGTTCGTGCCAACAGCCAAACGTGTCATTTCACCTAAAGAGGACTGAGAACAACGCCCTGAGTCCCCTGTGTCATGCCTGTCACAATACAGTGTGGCTTCCTCAGGAAATTATTCAAAGGAGATGGCAGGTTTGAGTCACTGGTGGACTGGTTGGTGTATGTGTGTATATAATATAAGCACACTCCTGAGTGAGAAAGATTGAGAGACAAAAACTGAAGGACAGGGACCCAGAGGGACATATAAAGGGACCCTGAGTCAAGTATCAATTCATAGATGTGTTCCCCTTCTGGAACTTTCTGGCTTTCATCCAGGTGTTTCATTCCTACAGGAAAAAATGTGGTGTCAGTGACTTCTAAATAGCTGCCCTCTCCCCTACATCCTCTCGTCCTACCCTCAGGAACTCAGAGTCCACAAGTCAATTGCTCAGCTTTTGCAGATGGAACAAATACACGTTAACACAGACGCAAGTGCAAACATGTGCATCTGAACCCAGGTCCCTCCAACAACACTGCAAATGTTTCCTTTTATTTGCTTCTTAGCAGAAGTTGCCAGAAACCTGTGTTACCGTGAAGGCCTCCCTTCCTCACACTCAACAATCGCATCTCACGTTGGGTCTCTTCACACTAACTTAACTGTTTCCTAAATTCAGCCGTGCCAGTGACAACTTGGATTTGACTAAAACAACGAAGGTGGTCCATCATTATTATTTACCTACTATTTTTTTCAAAGCAATTCATTTCTTTATTAATTTATTTTTTAAATGTGCCTTTATTTCTTCAAATAGGAAGCGAGTATCCCCTGGTAAAGGTAGAAGGCAATTCTAAAAAGAAATACAGTGAACACTAAAGCCATGAGCAAATGCCTACACAATGTCCAGCAGAAGCCTCTGGGTCTAAGTTCAGCTCTCTCTTTGGGGCTGGTGTGTCAAACTAAGGCATCTCTAGCACTTGCTGATCTCTCTTTTTAACAATCTGATACTCTCCTCTTGACGAATGAGTAGGGCTGAAACAGAGTTAAAAACGGAATAACTGGTTACAGGTGTTGGGTGTGCCACCTGCAATCATCTCGTGCGGTGGGAGTTGTTACCCTCCGAGATCTCACTGAGAGCCTGTCTCCCGAGCCTCGAGACCAAGATGAATTCAGAGTTCACCAAAAAGTGTGACCTACTGTGAGAACACAAGAGCAAGCATCAATGCCCTCACCAGTCCATGTGGCACCTTTAGTGCCAATTATAGAAAGGTGCCCAGTCTGGGCGGATAAGCCCTGCCATGTACAAGGCTTGGAGAGAAGACGGTGCCTGTGTGAGTGTTTCAAAAGGCCTCCCTTTTCCAGGTCAGCATGGCCTTCTGCCAGGCAGCACGTGTGTTGGGTTTTGGCCCCACTTGATCCCTTGGTTCGGTGCCCTTGTGCAATGAACAGTGGATACCACTATACCATGACGGTTTGCCAAGCATTACCTAAGCTTCAGCATTTCCACTGCTTACTACAAACTCCTAATTCAGTGGCTGCTTTTTTAGGGATATCTATGGTATCCCCCAACCACTGCACCCCAATTCCTTTTTATTTGCAGCCTTTGGGCTATGCAGTCACTCACCAGTGCTTCCACTGGGACACAGAACAAGACTCCACTGGTGAGAGAGGAAGCATTAGCAGCTCCCTTGAGGGGTCCAGATGTCCTCTGGTCTTGGCTTATCCCTGCTCGCCCTGTCGCCTGCTATTTTCATGGCTGGCGCTAGAGGAGAAGCACCCCTTCGTGGAGATGGCTAAGTGCCTCTCAGTCACGCTGATACTGAAGAGCTGAGTAATTAGCTGAATTTGGAGGTATGCCTCTTTTGCCAACGGCACATGCTAATGAACACAAAGTCCAGGTAAATTATTGAAAGCAGCAGAACTGGCAACAAGAGGGTCTATTGTTTAAGTAAGTGTGTTCTGACTGTCTGAAGACAGATCTCTGCCCTGCAAGATTAGAACATTGACAAGAGTTGGTTCAATCAACAAGAGTATGGATTAAAAATGCCACAGAGAGCGGGATGGCAGGCGGGGCCGGGTTAGTATTAGCATAGACAAGAAGCAGATTTTTGTTTTGCATCTTACACTCTGAATTCTGGGTAACTTGCAGCTCAGTCTGCATGGTAATTTTTAAAAGAGGATTCTAAAATGTAAAGTTTGAAGATGAATTTATATAACTGCTTACATAAAGCCACCAGCTTAAAAAGGCCACATAAATAAGACAGACTTGGTTCATAACGCCCAGTGGGAGTTGGAAGGAGTAATGAGGAAGAACTAAACTTGTCCAAGAACAGGATATGCTAGATCTCTTTGAAGGTTAGCTCTCTTTGAAGGCAAATTTCCTGAAAGGTCCCCTAGCTCAGTCCTAGGACCCACTGCCCAGTGGTGACAGAGTAGGGGGATCTAGAGGAAAAAAGCCAAGATCCCCTATGCCCAACCCCCACACTGAAGCAGTCAATATCCCTTCCCCAGTGGCAGACCACCCCTTCAGCCTCCAGCCTTGCTTGGCCCTATTTCTGCCAAGGCCAAAGGATACTGACCTGCTTTTAGGAGATCCACAGAGCTGCTTTTGAATACTATATTTTGACAGAAGAAAGGAGAAAAAATAATCCAGCTAAACCAAAAGTGGCCACTGGCATCAGCTCATGAGTCAATGCCAACTGACTAGCAGTAACTGCTTGGAACACTGAGCTGAGCAGGGTTCTGGGGTCACCCCCGGGCCCAGAGGAAAAGGGGCTATGTTTGATGATGACTTTAAAATACACAACCCAGTGTAAACTACCATGTATTCCTCCTCCCCAGCAGCCTCTGGCAGACATCAG
Source organism: Eulemur rufifrons (assembly GCF_041146395.1). Classification (NCBI taxonomy): domain Eukaryota; kingdom Metazoa; phylum Chordata; class Mammalia; order Primates; family Lemuridae; genus Eulemur; species Eulemur rufifrons. Next base: position 73,723,223 of record NC_090983.1, read on the forward strand.
TAATCAATCTTTTCCAAACAGGAAATAAGTGGGTATAAATGGTTCTCTTTAGAACAGAAATGTGAAACTGAACATAATGAGGTGAAACTGCTCATTCAGAACAACAGCAATGGTGGGACCACTCCTGTGCTGACAACAGCTCTTTGAGGCCCATGTGAACCTAAGAAATACCTCCTGACTGAAGCCTCTGGCCTCCTAGTTATTAAATGTCACATTACTGTGCCAATAAGCTTGCAAGTGGTCTAACGCTAATGCTGGACAATCAGGTGTGGGCTCACCTCAAGGGCTAGCTCCCCTTTCAGGTTTTAGTCTCTGGGTCAAAAATGTGGAAACAACCCAGGTGGCCATCAATCCATGAGTGGATTAATAAAATGTGGTATATGTACACCACAGAGTACTACTCAGCCTTAAAAAAATGGTGAACTAACAACTCTTGTATTAACCTGGATGGAACTGGAGACCATTCTCCTAAGTGAAGTATCACAAGAATGGAAAAACAAACACCACATGTACTCACCATTAAATTGGAACTAATTGATCAACACTTATGTGCAGATATGGAAATAACATTCATCGGAAATCAAACAGGTAGCAGGGGAAGGAGGGGATGGGTACATTCACACCTAATGGGTAAAATGCACACTGTCTGGGGGATGGGCACACTTACAACCTTGACAAAAGCAATTTATGTAACCAAAATGTTTGTACCCCAGTAATATTCTGAAATTAAAAAAAAAAAAAAAAGGTCTCTGGGTTTCAGGCCTGTCTTAAAGAAGATCAGCCCACCAGAAAAGAAGACATTTGATCATAGACTAGACATTGCTCCAGTGCCATGCACAGAGCTTTTGAGAACTCTAGGAGGCCAGAGATGGGCCTAGTACTTCCTGATTATTAGGACTCACTTCATTATACAGAGAATGTGGTCTTTGACGGTCGTAGAGTTCTACTAGGTTCCAAGCTTGTGGGGATCATAAAATTGCCTCCTTCTGGCTCTGGTATGATCCTACCATGAGAAGGCCATTGGGCAGTTCAGAGACCCTCTCTGGTCTGTGAACAAGCAGATATAAGGGAAGTGCCTCTGTCCCTCCCTGAAGGGATTTACCTACCCTCCCTAGCCCAATGGACCATAACAGCAAAGCTTTTTTTCATAGATTTCACTAAGAACGGGCAGTAGGCCTTCAAAATCTCAGCTCATAATCAGTTGTATATGGAGGGTGTTAATGGTCATTGGACATCAGGAAACATTTACTTAAGCAATCGTTTTGGCAGCGGGTCAGAAATTCAGGAGGCGTTCTAAGCCACTGATCATTGCTATGACAGTTCAATATGTGGGAAAGGCATTTGGGAGCCTTGTAAAAGTGTAGGATGTGGCAGTGCATCAAAGTCCCATCACTGCACATTTGTCTTAAACTTTCCACTGCAAGACAGTATGATTTAAAAAAAAAAAAAAAAAAAGAAGAGGAAACATATACATACACATACATACATATATAAAACAAAATTCCAATGGATTTATACAATAGATAAGCTTAACTTACAGAAGCAATGCAAGAAATCAAACCCATTTTTTAAAATCTCCTTGGTCATGTCTCTACACAACTCATGCAGGGAAAACAGATTTCAACAACATGGATCAAAATCAGTCTGAGAATGTAAAAGTTAGGGAAACTTTAGAAAATTTAAGTCTCAGGGATTCAAAATGGAACTCAGCACATAAACACAGGCACTTACAAATGTGTGCTGAAATCATTCACAGAGAACATGGAGGCTGGGTCTATTAACTCCTAGGATTTCCCACCTCAAAAAGCAAACAAAGGGCAAAGTTACAACAAGTAGGTAATTATTCACAATATTTATTTGTAAGTTCTTTAAAAGATACTGCCTCAAAGTAATCAAAAATGTAGTATGCAGGCCAGCTGTGACGGCTCATGCCTGTCTATAATCCCAGCATTTTGGAAGGCTGAGGTGGGAGGATCATTTGAACCCAGCCTGGGCAACATAGTGAGACTCCATCTCTACAAAAAATTTTAAAAATTAGCTGAGTATAGTGGCATGCACCTGTAGTCCCAGCTACTCAGGTAGCTGAAGCAGGAGGACTGCTTGAGTACAGGAGTTTGAGGTTGCAGTGAGCTATGAGATGATGCCACTGCTCTCCAGCCCAGGCAACAGAGCAAGACCCTGTCTCAAAAAACAAATAAAATAAAACAAAAATGTAGCATTCAATTCTATGATTTAAAAAAAATTATACTACCTTCTATGGCGTCACTAAGTAAATCTTGTGTCTGTGCATCAAAAATCATTTGGGTATATGAGGGAATGACCAAATACTCCAGGAAAACTGCTGATGTTTAGATTCAAGCACACTTGTATTTCTCACTAATGCATCAAGAGCCATTGACTTTTCCGAAAGTTGGTAAAGCAACTGAATTTATTTAACAGGATCTTTTTATTGCCTACTCTATAACTTTGTATAAATCTCTGATAATATCTGATCCAAAAACTTTGCCTTCTTTCTTTTATAATTATTCCTAGTTACATCCACTCTGCTTTCTGAAAGAAGGTACAAGGATCCCAGAGCAGATGAACTTGTCACGGCTCTGAGGATGATGGACTTAACTACTGCCCAGAGGAGACTGTTAGGGCCCCATGGTCCCCAGTGGAGATGACTGTCTCTGGCTTACCAGTTTAGCAAATAAGAATCCAGAGTACTCATTCAAATCTGAATTTCAGATAAACAACAAATATTTTTTTTAACTGTTGTTTATCTGCAATTCAAGTTAAACTGGGTATCCTGTTTATCTGGCAAGTCTACTTTCCTCTACAATGTGTTACCACGTATGATGCACATGAAAGGATATTCCTTCCTAACATCGTGTTGGGATGATTGCAACTTAAGCAGATATAAAGCTACCTACATCTAAAGTGCCTACATCTGCACCTTGTCTTTGAAGGCCTCATTCTTTAAGGACTTTCAATGTGGCTTTGCCCTGCACTTCCAGGAGGAGAGGTTCTCTTTTGGGGGGGCCACAGGCGAGCAGAGGACAGTGGTGCATGGTGCCCTGGGAGCAGCGTGCCCGCGAGTCTTTCAGGATCCACTTCCGTAGTGATGCACCGCTCCCAGGGCACTCTGTTGATTACAGTAATAACAATAATGTCTTGCTACTTTTGAGCACCTGTTTACTATTTGCCAGAAACTGAAATTGAAAAGCATGTTTGGACACCTCCCATTGAGAGCAGAGATTTAGCTGCACGTTTTGAGATCTGGCTGAAAAATATTCCTATAAAAACAACTAAAGTTTTAAAGGTTTTATTCACACTTAACAAATTCTCTCTTTTGGGCCTGGAAAAAGTAGCTGATCTTTCTCTCTCCTCGTTTTCAGGCCTAAAATATTCCATGTGTCCCCTTCTCCTCTTGATGGGACCTTTACCTACCTCAACTAATGAATCCCACAGTCAGCAACTTGCTATCTTTTCCCACCTGCAGAAAGTGGGTTTAGGAAGAAAACAACTAAGAAGGAAAAAAAAAAAAAAAAATCAACCACCCAGGGATACTGAGAGGTTTAATTATTGCCTGGAAAGCAACAGCCTTTCACAACATCTTTAAGACTGATTTTCATAATTACTTACTGATTGAAACTGGGACTTGCTACAGAGTAAGCTCATTTCCATATTAATATTAAGTAATGATTAATGTGGTTCAGGACCCAAGTTCAGGATCTGAAAACATGGTCTAAGTGGAAACTAAAGACATTTAAACCGCAGGGGTAAATTTGCTATTTGTCTCTCAAATGACTTTCCATTCAATAACCAGCATTCAATAAGTGTACATTTGTGCCATGATAACTCACAAAGAGGAAGTTCAGGCAGTTACCAAGCACCACAGCAAACACAAGACCTCCTCGGGCTTGCTGACATCCTAGCTCCCGTTTCTCTCTCTCCCTGTCCCTCCCCTGCTTGTTCTAGTGCATATTCTCTCTCCCTGTGTCCCTGTCTCCCTCCTCCTCTATGTCCCTCAGTCCCTGTGTCTCTGTCTGTCTCTCCCCTGTCTCTCTATCTACTGCCTCTCTCTGTCCCCTATCTCTCTCTCTCTCTTTCTGTCTCCCACTCTCTGTCTCCTGTCTCTCTAACACCCTCTCCCTTACTTGAGATCTCTTGCTCCGTCCTTTGTCTCACACGGCCCCCTTGTGATCTTGCTCTCATTCCTTCTCTCCCACCCCACAGAATCAATGACTCAACACCATACACAGAGAGATAATTAACCACATTAGCTGAAAGTAAATAATTTTTATGTTCAATCCAAGTGCACACAAATCACTAAGCACCGCTGTGCTTAACCAAACTTCCATTGTGGGGTGTGGGGGGAAGAGCTAGATACACATTAATCCTCACCATAAGAAGTAAATGTCCTCAATTATATTTATGCAAGAGCAAGGTATTACACTGGACTGCATGCTACCCCTTTTTAAAAAAGAGAAATGTTCTTTCAACTTTTGCCTTTATCTTAATACATCAGTCATAGTTTCAATGCCATAATTGTCTAAAACAAAAATTTTTTAAATATTAAAAATCACACAAACCAGAATATTATAATAATAATTTCTTATTGTTTTTGATACCTATTTTTGGAGTTGCTACTTGATACATGCATCACTCTCCTTAAAAGTCCTTTGATGAGCAGCAAAGCAATGCCAAGCAGACAAAGCACCCACAATATGATGGTGGTTTAAAGGGCCCCCATTACAACAAAGTAACAAGTTAGGTTACCTATTGACAGGGATCAGAAATGAAATTAGGGAATGCTAAAAGTGCTTATGTGCATATTTTCTATAAATCTTTGTTTTAAATGTTTTTAAAGTAAAATCTGTTTTTATTTATTCTTCACAAGAATCTGAGAGCTAATGAATGCTCTGAAGAACACCAGTCTTCATGGGAAGTACATAATTACTCTCCTGCTCCAAAAGACACCACATCCACAACCTAATCCCTAAGTGGTTAACCACAGGGTAGCTGTCTCCTTACTACCTATTCATTCCCACGAGCCTGGGGTTCACCAGTATTTTTCAGATAATCCTTTGGATATTTGATTTAACATATCTAATTATGATCTTAATGTGCAAAATGTTTTCCCAAGATTATATCATGTCCCTGGCATTCCGGAAGTTAAATTACAAGGTTTTATTCAATTTTTGAAATTTTTTCCTGAGTCCAGTTGTTCCTATGTAGTTCACTCACAAGTATTTAATGAAATTGTGATGTTCAAATCCTTGCTTGGGCATTTAAAGAGGAAAAAAAAAAGTTTTATTCTATGTACTATTTATTATGCCTATTCATTCACACACAGGGACCAAAAATAATTAAATCACTACCAAAAATTAAGTAGATAATTATTTTCTTATTTGCTGGAGGAAATCTTCTCATTCATTATACATGTTTATTTTATCCATTTATTGCTCCTCCACTTTATAGCCACTCCATAATATCAAAGTAATATTCTATTTGAATACATCTGGAACAAAAAAAGTCAAGAAAACTCTTGTTCCATTATAATTAGAAAGACAAAAGGTGGTGTAAAGGAGTCTCAAAGTGATTGATAAGAATCACAGATTAAGAAGAAAATACATCACCACACTGGTAGAAGAGCTGGAACTAAGAGGGAGAAAATAATTTAAAGTGACCAACATAAATTGGAAAAAATCAAATTATTTACCGAAAAGAGCTGAAGAAGTAACAAAATGCAGATTCATAATATATGCAAGAAATGTAAAAAAAAATTAAGGGAAACAGAAAATCACAAATTGTTTGTAACAGCCATGATTCATCAGGAAAATCTGATATTAGAATATATACGTAGAAAGTGGGAATAAAGAGACCCAGCCCTGTCCACAGAGTGAGGAGTGAAAATGTGTAGCTCGAAGTGTCAAATCCAAGGGAGATTACCTAAATTTGATCTTTAAAGAGATACCCCATCAGCACTCTGAGAAAAAGTAAAGTTCATCAGGAACCACCATGGACTATCCCAGAACGATGGTCAGTAGACTATCTTTACTCCCTTTCGGAAACTGTTCCCAGTCTTATTAATGGAAATACCGATAGGACACCTGACAGTTCATCATGCGATCCCTTCAGACCAGGGCCTATTCCTGCCCCAGCTTTAGCAACTACAGACCTTATTTCCATGTATGTACCAATCCAGATGCAATACTACAAAAAACATCTGCTTGAATCTTTGATACCAGCCTCTGCCACCATACTTCACATCCTACACTTTCTTAATCTCTGCCAAAAATGTAAATTTCTACCTATGCATTCCCAGACTCTCTTCCCCAACCTCGTTCTCATTGGCAACCATCTTCCTCTGCACTTTGGCCTCCAAGCCTTTCCCTTGTACCTTCTGACAGTGTAGTTCCAGGTAAAACATCCCATAAACATCTATAGCTCTTCTCAGAATACTGTTTCCAACATCTAACTTAAACTGAAATCTGACTCTTCCATGAAGAGATTGCTTATTCCCCTGCTGATGCCAACTGCTCCCTTTCTCCCACTCCTGAGACAGGTGGAGGAGTAGTTTGGCTGTGTGAACAAAAGTTCTCTGCAAAAGGAATTCAGAGGAGAGACTGTATTGCAGTGAACAGTTTGCAAACCAGGGACACACAGCCTTCTGTAAAAGGAAGGTGTGTTCCAGAGAACAAAGGGAGGGTTTGGGTTTTATAGCAAAAGTTCTCGTCTGGGTCTGTTTATGCAAATGAATGATTGAAACTCACTTAGTTATGATTGGTTGATACAGCCAAGCCCTGATTAGTCAAGGCAGGTGAGCTCTGATTGGAGGTTCAGTTGAGTTCTGAAAGTTCCCAAAGTTAAACAGAGGTGTGAGTTTTCAAGGAACTCAAGAGTGTGTATGTATGTGACCTCTAGTCAGCAAATGGCTGCTTGGCTCTATTTTATTAATGCATTTAGGCCCAGTTAGCCAGTCAGTATCCAGCTTGAAGGATTAGTTCTTTCAGGTTCACAGCTGTGAGTAACAGAATCCCCAAGACAGCAATGGCTTTAGAAGATAAGACAATGTATTTCTCTCACATAAGAAATATCTAGCAGTGAGCTTCACAAAGTCAGAATGAACCCAGGTTATTTCTTATCTTACTGCTCCACCACCTTCAGCAGTGTCTTCTGCCTCATGGTAAAAGAGGACTGTCTTTTCACAAGAAACCAAATGTACTGAAGTTAGAAAGACAAAGGGATGGTTGTTTTTTCTCCCCAAGGAGGCTCTGTGTCTTCTGTATGCACCACAACCACTTCTATCCTATTGGTCAGAACATAGTCACATGGCCATACCTCATTGCAAAGTGGTCTGGGAAGTGTAGTCTTATTCTGGGTAGCCATGTGCTAAAAATTATGTCAAGGAAGAACAAATAAGGGAAATCAACTCACCATCTTTGCCTCAGATGTGAATCTTTGACTCCAGGGCTGCTTCCAGGTTGTATGTCTGTCTTGGTTTATAGAGACCACCTAGTCACTTCACACACTAACTGATGCCTGGCTCATGGTCTTTATGATATTCCATGTCCTGTCGTCATCTAAGACAATTCTCACGTACAAGCAGAGAGCCTACTCGGCACTCTAGTGTCACAATTATTTGACTTCCTCAATGCTGACACTTCCACATCCCCTCCCCCACACACTAAACCCTGTCATCACCTTTGACTTATTAAACTCACACCCACCACCACATCCTCCAATCCCAACTTCCTCTCCTTCAAGCTTTCTCTCTCCTGCCCTGTTACACATCGAGACTTCTAGTGCCCTGACAGCTCCATTTCTCACCATCTACCAGACTTTCTCTCTCTCTTTCTCTCTCCCACCCCGCTTCCCACAGTCTGCATAATACATTTGCTCACGTGAACTATCACCAGCAGACCAAATGCCTGTGGAGCCCCACCCCACCTTGCCAGGAAACCTCCACCCTGAATCAATTGTTTCTAAAGCAGTGGTCCTCCAAAATGACTTAAATTTGTCACATTATCTTAAAAGTATCCTCTTATGCCACTTTCTCCTCTACTAGAATAAGGTGTATAACCTCTCTCTGTTTTATTTGCAGAAGTGGCAAAGTATGTGATTCATAGGAGGCACCTAATAAATGTTGATTAGTTTATGGGTAGAATGATGGATAGATAAATAAATTGATGACAACAAGAACATAAAGTGGACTTTAGTATACTTAGGAAGATTTGTAGATTTTTACCTATTTTTAAAACCAAAGAATGGCAATCATGATGAATATAAGCCCAAGGGAAGCTAGTGAAACGTATAGTTCATTACTTTATCTTTGGACTTGTCCTGCTCAGAAGCATGAATGAGGACATAGTTGGCATGACTATTAAACAGAGCAAAGACCTGAAGCTAAGAGAGTAAATTAAACATGGTATTTCAGAGCAAGATCCAAAGGCTCTCAATAGACTAGAATAATGGTCCAAATATAAATATCTATTCTGTGTAAATAATCTTTATATACAATCTTTTTAATCTCTCATATATACATTTAAATAAAGACAAAGTCCTTCATTTCCTTTAGGTCTTTTACTTGGATCCAACACCTCAACTTCATAGATGCAGAAACAAAATGGAATAAACAAAATTGTACACATGAAAATATATCCTATAAGGTTTTATTATATTACAAAGATCAGTATAAATCAAGAGTTACCCAAAAGTTAATGCCACTTTATCCTCCCTTAATAGACATAAAGCATCAAGAACTGAGAACTACTTTATTTTGTATATAATCACACTTTAAGCACTGTGTTTGATGCAGGGCACCCACATATTTTCAGAATAATTTGAATGAACCAGAATAAATTCAAACAAAAATAACTTCACAAGACTCATGGGAAAGGTCTGCATATTAATCATTGTTGTATTTGTTTCTATGCTTAGCACACTACATTGCCAAATGCTGTAAGTTTTACACCCTCATGGTTTCAAAATGGCCAATGCCTGTTATAAAATAGGCACTTAGCATAAATCTGTTAAATAATTAAATGAATAGACAAATTCTTATTGCTTTTGTATCAAGTTTTTAAAGATTTAAGACCTTTCCATTTGTTTTATGTAACTAATATCACTGGGTCCCCTGTCTGAGTTATCTCATCTAATAGTCTGAGATTACCTTTTTAATAAATTAAAAAGGTATTCTTTCAAAATAAGCAAATTATTATGTACCCAAAATAATTAAAAAATTTGTAAAAAGAAATTTACTTCCTCAATTTATCCTAAATGAATGCTTTCCTTAAATTTTTTACCATATCCATTGAAGCATGATATTTCTAAAACATAAACACATAGAGTATGAATGATCATTCAGGAAAAATATTAACATCAGGTTTAAGTATTTTAATTATTTTACAGAATCATTGGTTCATATCAAGCATAAAAAGGAATGGAAGAGAACATTACTAGATCAAAGAGCTTATCTGTGAGTTAGAGTGGAGGACCGGCAAATACATGGCATGCACCTTACCAATATTCCCCCTAGAACCTGTATAGACATAGTGTATCCCAGTACTTCCCACTGCAGGCAGATGTAGCCTCACCATCCTCAACCCAGCATGTCAATCGGCCCCTTCCAATCTGAAATAAAATATGTTAGCCAACCCTGAATTGGACTCACAAGAGACTGCTATACAACAAAAGATAACTAATTGCCTGGAATGTTTTCCATCCATGTATGTTACATTATATGTCAAATGGCTCTCTACATATTTAAAAATAACATTCATAGAAGTCTGAACATGCACACAAATTCACTTATAATATGCCGGGCACTATACTACATGTTTCATACGTGTTATATCTTTCCATCCTCATTATATTGGGTACTAGTATTATCACCATTTTAAAGGAGAGGAAATAGAGCCTTTGAGAAGTTATTAATAAATAGCTCCTCAAAAGATGCTCAGGATATATGTGGCAGCTCTGTCATTCCAAGGACTGTGCTCTTAGCCGCTACATTGAGTACTATCTCCCCTTTTCTTCTCAAAGGCTCCAATTGTCGATTTTATGAAACCTTTCACGGGAGAATTTCACAAACTCTATTTGTCCCAGTATCTCTTGGCCCTAACAAAGTTAATTACTACTGCAAAAGTTCTCTAAGTTTTCAACACCACAACACTTTGTTTAGCCATCGTGCATGGTTCTAACACTAAACCTCTCACATTCAATTTAAATTGTATTGAATATTCCTGTATATACTTAGAATTCCTTCAGCTGCCATGTGGTAGAGCTGTACAGACATGGTCATGTTCTCACACTGTTTACAGTGGAATGGGTACCACCAGCAAGGAGGGGGCGGGGAAGCTGACACGGCTGGGATTTGCTCCTGGACAGCGTAACTTCCCATGTAATCAATGGTCCCAAGAAGAAATAACCAACCAAACCAAAAAGACAACAGCATATTCACATAATAAATTTTGAAACTCAAAAAACTTTGGACAAAGGAACATTTACTATACTAATGTATCTGTTCATGTTTTCCTCCCCTCTAGTAGAACCATATTCTGGGAGGGTATAACCTAGCCTACACTGAACACAGACCACAGGTAATTAGGAAAATGTTCCCAAAGCACTTTAGCTCTAAGCATTTCAAAGAAAACCTCTGAAAGAGTGATGTGGTTGGTCTGTTTTCCAGATGTTTTAGAAGGCTCTAGAAGCTACCCACCATCACAGAGAAGGAACTTAGGGCACACCCAACATCCTCAGAGAATATAACAATCTCACAGGTGGAAAGTAGAGGGCGCTATGTGGGGAAGGGCGTGGAGAGGGGAGCAAGGAGATATGAAATCCTCTTCTTACAAAGGTGGAATGTGGCTGGGAGATGAGAGGGACCAGAAACCAGGGCACTAAATTATTCATCTGCAAAGGCAGAGGCGAGATGACCATTACCACCTAGTGATGTTGCAGAATTGCAACCCTTGCCAATAAAGCAGTAATTTCCAAATTCCATTTGCTTGAAATCTCCTGAGGCACAGGTTGAAAATGCAAAGTCCTACACTCTGTTTCCAAAGACTCTGATTCAGTAGCTATGATGTACGGCCAGGGATGAACATTTTTTAAATCTTTGTATGTGATTCTGGTGTAGGTGGCACTAGATTGAGAGGCTCCCGAATTTTCTTTGGGCACCAAGTCCCAGTTCTGCAGTTTATACCAAGGAACCACAAGGACCTGTTAGTAGGCAAGCAAAACTCTGGCCTATCCGCAGATACGGGGGTTTTGCATAATGCATACACAATCTGCTTGTCAGAGAAGTATATATAACTATTAAAGAATAGTATACATCATAACAACTGACTTCTTTCTTTACATACCTAAAAATCTAAAAAATTGCGGAATGAAAGGAGAGTACCAGTGAGCTATTTTTTCTTCATTAAACTCAATTATTATAGATCATACCTTAAATTTTACTATTGCTCTTATTTCTGGTACTTTTTTTGTTGCTGGGAGAAGGTTAAGTTGCCCACCAGAGCACCTTTTAGGAAGCTTGCTTGTAACAGCTTAAGTTGCAAATATATTCATGATTTTTAATATTCGAAACAAATAACAGGATATGTTTCTTTAGGTCCAGTTATGGGCTGATTTGATGCCCCCAAAATTCATATGTTGAAGTCCTAATCCCCACGTACCTCAGAATATGACTGTATTTGCAGATAGGGTCTTTACAGGGGTAATTAAATTCAAATGAAGTCATTAGGGTGGGCTTTAATCAAACATGACTTATAAAAAAGTGAAACTTGTACACCGACATTTCCAGAGAGAAGACAGCCATCTACAAGCCTAGGAGAGAGGCCTGGGACCCATCCCTTGCTCACACCCTCAGAGGAAACCCACCTTGCCAACACCTTGCTCTGGGACTGCCAGCCTTCAGAACTGGGAGAAAATAAATCCCTGTTGCTCAAGCCACCCAGTGTGTGGTATTTTGCTATGGCAGTCCTAGAAAACCGATACATCTCCCCATATGAAAAGAGAAGTTTTATTGCATCCAACACCTTCCTTAGGACAGTATGTGACCACTTTCCCCTTGTCCTGGCTCTGAAGGGAGGCCAGCCTTGCTCAGAGTTGACACCCTGGAGTAAGATCGAGAAAAAGGAAGGAGGGAGAGGAACATCAGATTTTAAACATTCATTGCTTCATGATACCTCAGAGCTCACGGCACCATGGCTGCTCGATTTCCAGTGGCTTTTTCCTCTCCTGAGGCTGGGGGAGCAGAGCGAGGACTGGGGCTGCAATGAAAGAGGTCCGATATCCACAGGCCCGAAGCCCACCCACCCTTCTGCTTGCCTTTCTGATAACGGATAGAACGGATGGCTGCCTTCTGTTTCTGGATGTAACGTCCTTTGGTTTTATTAATATGAAGTGTGCAAATACGGGTAGCCTGTTTGACACTGGGGCAGGCTTTGGGGCAGTGTTTATATATATAGGAGCAGGAAAGCACCTTCTGGAAACATTTGATGTTAGAAGACGGAAATGGGCCACATTCCACCCCAGTCAAAACACTTCCCCTAAGGTGCATCCAAGCATTGAAAAGGCAGAGGCCCCTCCACCTGGCAATGCTCGGATCTTGGTGGAGTTGTTTTTAATGGACCTTTCTGTCGCTCCCTGCATTAGTCAAGAGGCAGTGACAGGCTGACTTCCTCCTGCAGGTAGTCCCAGCCCCCACTGCTCAGCCTTCTGCAGGGGGCTGCCTCCCATCCACTCCCACTTGTCTCTATCATCCTTCTTCCATAGTAGTGACAGAAAAGTTGGAGAAAGGATAATGCTTCAAGTCGCAAAAATGTTAAGGAAAAGTACTTTGACGTATAAGTTACTAGATGAATTCTTCAGTCTCCTCTTTGCTTTTGCAATATTCAGTTATCACTAAATCCTTTCTTAGGTTCTACAATTTTATAACTGACTCAAACAAAGTTGATTCTTAAAGAGAACCAGAGCCCCACATCTACATGCCCACTGCTGGAACACTCTAAATACTTCTGAACAGAAGCAGACTTTAAGCTAATTGCCAATAGTTAAGAAACTACTTTAAATGGCTCCACTCTTATACAAGGGGAGCTTGTCCGTTAACTAACTCAAACTCCTCAAAGGCAAAAGAAGCCAAAAACAAACAAACAAACAAAAAATAACACTAGGAAAAAATAAACAACTCTGTTGAGCCACCTCTCCCCATCCCAGCTGTAGCAGGAAGCCAAAGCCTTCCTTTCATCTTTTTGGAGTTTTGGATTGGGTTCCCTCTGTATGGGCTTTGCCACCAACTCAGGGTGAAGAAGATATGTTGCAAATGGACCTGACCCATGAAGAGGTCAAGAACAGGCCACACCATGCACACTCTTCTGGGGATCTCAAGGGGTACTAGCACATGCTGGTTGCACCTATGGACTGCAGAGTCAGTCGCCTATGTGTGAATCCAGCTCTGGCAGATCTAAGGTGTGTACCTGTGCAACTGACAACCTCAGTGGCTCAGCTTCCTCTTCAGTACTGGGAGTACGACATAGCAGCACCTATGTCATAGGATCGCTTTGAGGATCGATGAGTTAACAGCTGGAAAGTGCTCAAGACACTGCCTGGCACATATTAACTGGTAAGAGATTTTGTGGTTGTTGCTGTTGCTATTTCTTGTATCCTTGAGATCTAATCTGTACTTCATCCAGGATTGGTGTTCTTGTCTGTCTACAGATACTCTTTTCCAGTCACCAACACTAAATCACAGTTAAGCTGATTTTGAGAACCAAGAATTCCACACCTCAGTTTGAGACAAAATGAACAAACAGAAGAAACTCAAGGCAAGACAAGGACGGCTTAGAGTCCACTGGAAAGACCAACAAAGAGGGGAGAGGATGCAGGGAGGACAGCCTGTAAAACACCAGCTATCAATAGAATGTCCTTATTCATTTGAACACTCCTCTTAAAATCTTAGGTTTTAAAATACAAATGAACTCATCGATTTTCTAAAATATATTTCCTAGCTCTGTCCATTGAACAAATGTAGAATTACCCTCCGCCCCCAGCAACAAGCCCACGTGGCATCCAGGTCTGGGTTTCTTGCTGCATTCTCCACAAAAAGGGGCCAGGATTCTTGGAGGAGTAAGGACTGATTTCAGGTCTTGGATGAGAAAAGCGCAAGATGAGCCTGGGGCATCCGGTCGTGCCAGAGAACAAGGCACCATCAGTCACAGGGGCTCCACTTGAAGGACAACTAGAGTGTCAAAAACAATAATGGCCATAATTGATTACAACATATTAAATAAAAATGAATCCAAAGCAATACTGAGAAAAAGCCTATGTGAGGAAAACTCTTCTTTACAGAAGAATATCAGCAGCTCAATGTGGAAGGAATGGGCCGGGCGCGGTGGCTCACGCCTGTAATCCTAGCACTCTGGAAGGCCGAGGCCGGTGGATCGCTCAAGGTCAGGAGTTCGAGACCAGCCTGAGCAAGAGCGAGACCCCGTCTCTACTAAAAATAGAAAGAAATTATATGGACAACTAAAAAATATATATATAGAAAAAATTAGCCGGGCATGGTGGCGCATGCCTGTAGTCCTAGCTACTCGGGAGGCTGAGGCAGGAGGATCGCTTGAGCCCAGGAGTTTGAGGTTGCTGTGAGCTAGGCTGACGCCACGGCACTCACTCTAGCCTGGGCAACAAAGTGAGACTCTGTCTCAAAAAAAAAAAAAAATGTGGAAGGAATGAAAGAAAGAATTATAAAATCTCCATTTTGCAGCTCCAACAGAGTAGCTGATTTAGGCTACTTGATTCCAAGGAAGCTTCAAAACAGGGTTGCCAAGTTGTTGGGAAGCAACATATTTGCACTTTGCCAATTATCACTACACAAACTCTTACTAATTGCAAAGGAAAGTGTATTTTCACAGTGAATGATCCAGCAGTCATCAGCTCAATATCAGCAACACTGAGACAGCAGGGCAGCGAGCGATCTGAAGTTCACAGCAACACCTATGAAGTAGCTTTGGCAAAAATGTTTCACCTGGATCTACTCAACGCCTCTATACCTAACATCCAGTTTACAGGAAAGACACAGGATAGAGGAGTAGGTAAATGACACATGAGGAAACACCAAGAAACCCATAATGTGGGGCATTCTCTAAGACAACCTTCCTAGACTCTTCAGAAAGTGGGAAAAAGGGTGTGGAGGCTGTTACTGCTTAAAAGAGATTAAAGAAGCATAACAACCAAATGCAATGCATGAACCTTACCTGCATCCTAGTACTGAACAAAGCTATAAGATGTTTTTCAAATAAGTAGGGAAATTTGGAAATGTACTAGATGGTAGATGATAAAACAGAATCATCGTTAATTTTCTTAGGTGCCGTATTGCATTATGGTAATGTAGGAAAAATGTCTTTATTCTTAGGAGATGCATTCTGAAGTATTTAGGGGTGAAATGCCATGATGTCTGAAACTTGAGAGAGAGTGACAGAAGAGCAGGTATAGCAAAACGCTAACTAACTGTTTGCTAGTGCAGCATGCAGGCACGGTATGCATGAAGCGCTTTCCTTTTTCAGTAACTGTTCTGCAGTTATGCCCTACTGTGCTGTTTTCTTACTGTTAAAGGGTACTTAGTCCAGTATCTCTAGCCTGGAGACATGGGTTTCTGCATTGGCTTCGTTATCTGACAGCAGGAACATCTGCTCCATGTGCTCGCATTGGGTTTCCTTTCCAGAGGCACACCCAGGTGCAGCCAGGCAGTGAGAAAGCTGTTCCACACCCTGAATTCCTTATTTCCTACAGGCAACGGGGTAGAAAGGGAGGCCTGAATTATGGTCGTGGCCAGCCAGGTTCAGCGGACAAGCTTTTCCAGCTGCCGTGCTGCATGGTGATTATTAACCATACAAAGGAAGTCCACCCAACCTGGGCCCTCCACTGGCACAAGAAAAATCCCAAATAATTTCAAAGAATAACAATGCCAAGCACAGCTCCTGAGTACTTACTACATGCCAGATACCATTCTAAATGCTTTACATGTATCATAATTCATGGATTTCCAGATGGGCTTTAATCTCTACCACCTTAAGTACTACTATCAAGTACTGAATAAAACACTCATTGTAGGCAAAGACAAAAAGAAAAAAAACCTATAATTCACATTCAGAAGGCTAAGTCATCTTTGCTAGAAAAAGCAAAAAATTGGTTCTGGGGGTGGGAAGAAGTTCACTGTTTCTCTCCTAAAAAGAACAATTTATGCAAATCCCCCCTCGTATTGCAAGGCTAGGCATCCATAACCATCTACCATGAGAAAGAATGTATCACAGTCAAAATCACACTTTGCTTCCTGACGTGGAGTCTGCCTATCACAGCAATCAAACCCAGAGAAGCAAAGATATATGACCTCATCCAGTCGTGGCTCCCAGGGCATCTCTAATTGAGGGCACCCCTAATTGACCAGCCGGCTGCATTGCCATTGCTCAGATCTCTCTTTTCACACGTTAGTGTTACAATGTTCAAAAGACTCAACCAGATGTTTGCCTCCTCAAAGTTACTGCAGATAGTGATTAAGGGGAAAATAAGCTTCAAATATCCCATGAAGATAGAATAAAGAGGAGTGCGGAGACCTGCAAACACCAAGAAAGTTAAGTAGGCATTTGAATCTTTGCAAGTGGCAAATGAATTATATGAATGTGTTAAAAAGAGAAGTGTGGGAAACCATTCAGAAAGTGACTCCAGTATTGACACAGTAGCTATATAGAAGACAGTATTTTTCATTCATAAAGTAGGAAGGCTATACCGAAATATCATACAACAATTAGAATAAATGAACTACAACTATAGGCAACAACATGGATGAAACCTCACATAATGTTGACTGAAAGAAGTCAGACACTAAAAAGTACATACTATAGGACTATGTGATATTTAATTTTTTTAATTTTAAAAACATGTAAGGCCGGGCGCGGTGGCTCACGCCTGTAATCCTAGCACTCTGGGGGGCCGAGGTGGGCGGATCGTTTGAGCTCAGGAGTTCAAGACCAGCCTGAGCAAGAGCGAGACCCCATCTCTACTAAAAATAGAAAGAAATTATATGGACAGCTAAAAATATATATAGAAAAAATTAGCCGGGCATGGTGGTGCATGCCTGTAGTCCCAGCTACTCGGGAGGCTGAGACAGGAGGATCCCTTGAGCTCAGGAGTTTGAGGTTGCTGTGAGCTAGGCTGACGCCATGGCACTCACTCTAGCCTGGGCAACAAAGTGAGACTCTGTCTCAAAAAAAAAAAAACAAAAAAAAAAACATGTAAATATATTCTAAAATATGTATATAAAATCCAAAATGAGCAAAAAAAAAAAATGATGCTGATAGAATTCAGAATAGCAAGAAGGGTGTAATGACAAGAAGGTGTGACAGAGGCAGTTGCTGGTCAGATTCTATTGCTTGATAGGGGTGCCAGTTACACAGGTATGTTCAGTGTGTCAAAATTCATTGACCTGTATTCTTATATATGCATTTTTCCATATGCATGTCATACTTCAATAAAAAGTTTAATTCAAAAATATGAAAACAATCCTCCTCCACCCAGAGATCTCTGAAACAACCTCAGAAATGGTGGTTATTACACAAAATCCTAGACTTAAGGAAAGCGAAGAGCTCAAGGCAATCAGAGCCAACATCTAAGTCTACAGGTAATGTGAAATTAGACACAGTCCCTGCAACAGCCATACAAATAGCTCTGCAGACATTAGCAAGAATGGCTGGCGGAAGTAATTACAAAGGCCTTTGATCTTCTATTATAGCTTCTATCTGGGATCTCAAAGAAGCCAGGAAACAAACAAGGCTCCCAGCCCTCTGACAGAGCTCCTGTGTTGCCATCTGTTTACAGCACCAGGCCTGGAGCCAGTCCCCTCTGCATGGTAGCAGCTAAATTCAAGAAAGGACCTAGAGGTCACTAATGTCCTGATGTGAAGACTTCATGACTTAAACCAGACTCCACATAAGTTCACTTCTGTCTACTCTCTGTAACAGGATTCCAGTCAGAAAGCAAATCTACATGTCCCACGTTGGCGTTTTCTAATATACTGGATTCTTAAAAGCGAGGCAGAATAGAGAACTTGAGAGAAGTAGAGCAGCCTGCCATGTCAGACCTCCCCATCCCAGCTGACCTTTTTGCTCACTGTATGCGTTGAATTGTGTCCTCTCCCAATGCACACGTTGCAGTTCTAATCCCCAGTACCCTAGAGCATGACCTTATTTGGAAAGAAGTTCACTGCAGATGCAGTTAGTTAAAATGAGGTCATGCTGGAGTAGGGAGGGCCCCTAATCCAACATGTCTGGTGCCTTTATAAGAAGGGTAAATTTGACACAGACACACACACACACACAGGGAGGATGCCATGTGAAACTGGAGTTATGTGGCCATAAGCTAAGGAGGCACCAGAAGCCAGAAGAGAGGCCTGGAACAAATCCTTCCCTAGGGCCTCCACAGGGAGCCCAGCCCTGCCATCGCCTCCATTTCAATCTAGCTCATTTCAATCTAGCTCAGGAACTGCTTCAGCCACCTAAGCCACCAGTTTGTTGCTTTAATAGCTGTAACAAAATAATACACCTGCACAGACCCCTCTGGCAATGTTGGCAAACAAAGCAGTGCTGTCCTTATCTTAGAGATAAAGAGAAAACAGAGAGGTAAAGCAGATGACCTTAAATCACAAAGCTACCTACTGACTGAGTTCAGAATGCAGGAATCAAGACAAATTCTGCCACAGAAGTGGTGAGGAGTAAAGCATGAAAGAAACTCCCTTTCCCTGGAGGCCTGCTAACCCCTCTGTCTGGGCTGGCTTAGAATGCCTCTGTCTAAAGGGAATTGTAGGGGCTAAAGTCCATCCTGGAAGGTGCCTCCTAGCCCCACAAATCTAAGCCAACACCAGCACACCTTCCCCTATAGACCTGTAATTCCCACTGTGGGAATGAATTACTTTTCAAATGCCTGAGTCTGCTAATAAGAATGTAGTTACCGAAAATGAGGCAAGAAAAAAAGAGAATATGAATAGAAATGGCATTTTAATAAGTAATGAGACTTCAAGGGAGGCTGGCAGTTTAGAATCACTTCTGAACTTTAATACAGAATTAATCTACGTTGTCTTCTAAAAACATCAGTCCAGCAGAAACCTTGCACAACAGTGTCCATTTCAAAGGCAGCCACAGAAAATAAAAAGGAACCTCTAAGAGCAATCAGTGTTAAGGCAGGTTTTATGAATTGCTCTCTGGTATATGCCAGCTATGGCTAAAATCCAAATTACATTAAACATCAGTAAGATCCAGATTAAGTTTAATATTAGCAGGAAAAGCATGGCTAGAGTTAAATTCTATGAAATAGAAATGCTCTCATTTGAGAAATATCAATTAGGCACCTGCTGTATTCCGGATACCAGTCCCAGCACAGAGAGTTAGACCAGTGGGGAACAAAACAGTCAGAACCGAGCTCACAAACTGGAGTCCAGAGGTAACTCACACCATGGTAATATTTGTTGGTCTTAAAGGTGAAAATTTCATGTTAACAGTCTTAGAAATTTCTATTTGTTCTTCCAAGTTTCAAAGTTAGCCAGACCTCCATGATGATCTTTGAAGTTAGCAGCAAAGGCTGGGTTTTGCGCGCACCTTAGCTACACTGCATGGGAAGAGCGTTCCCCTTTGTGCGGTGCAGCAACCACGGAAGCAGACCAGGACACGGCGTGGGAAAACCAAGGTCACTGAATTGATCCCCAAAGGACCAGGGAACATCAAGAAGACTGTACTCTTTATCTTGGTGACAAGTTTCAAGCCATCGGTTTACAGAAAGGGATTATACCTCCAAAATACTCAGAGACAATCCATGCAAAGCATTTCATGAGCAGAGAGGGAAGCAAAAGCCAATACATACAAAGATCCTATTGCGGCCAGAAACACTCAGGCCTCTGCCCAGGGCTCACGGCACCTTCCAGAGGGAGGCAGGGCTGCAAGGTAATAGCAGCATTCCCTCTGCTGCTATGGACGGGACTCCCTCAGTCCTTCAGGGACCCTCCCTTGGCCTGACAATGTGGCACTGTGACCTGACACTGTTCCCCTGACTTCCAGGGGAACTATCACACTCCTTGTGTGAATTCTAAGAGCTCCCTTTCCTACTGAGGACTGAGCAGTTCAGCAACAGCCCCCTTTAGGAAGCCTGCCCTTCAGGAAGCAGCAGCAGTGGCTTCAAGGAGGCAACTCAGCTCCAGCCCAAAGCTGCACCATTAAGACTTGATGCCATTCCAACTCACCTTCTTTCTCCATGACATCAGATCACTTTCAGCCAAATGACAAATTGAAGAATAGATGCCAGTGTGATTAACTTCCATTTTTACGTTATTAAATGTGCACTTGTCCGTGAAAAAGATTCCTGGCGCTTGCCAGGACCAGGGCTGGCACACCGTGCTCATGGGTTGAGTCTTCACTGTGGCACAGGCAAGCTTAAAATTGAGGCAATTACAGTTGCATGTGTTCACGTGCATACGCTCAGCTCACCGACTTTACGGAACAAGATACCGTACATGAAAAAGTAGGGGCGAAAACCTTCAAAGCTACTCTCTTCAAATCACTTTTCAAACAGGCTGAAAACAAACACTTTGAAGAGCTGCTCCGGCAGAGTTCCTGGGGAATTTTTAAAAACCATGGTTCCCATTTTGTATTACATGCCACATTGTCTTTAGCAAGAAATGGAAATGTATAAAAATGAAGTTTCCAAATGTGAAGGAAACATACTTTCAGAGTTAATCTATTATGTCCAAGCGGCTGTTTAAAGCATGTGGAAAACAAAGCCTTCACCTCCCCAGGCTGCAGAGAGCTAGTACATTCCACTGCCCCCCAGGTTTTCTATAAAGGCAGGGCTGGGGGCCGCTTGTGCTCTGGGCACACCCCCAGTCGGATCTTTTGCCTTGTCTTTTTAAAGTTATAAGCAACTTCCTGGGAATTAAAAATGAGCCGCAGGGGCATTCTGTGGCATTTTACAAGCCACTGATCACTAAGTCATCCGTCCATGCCAGCAGCAGGCACTTTGGCTAACGCCAGAGGCACAGTTTGTCATCACTGCAAATTACAAATACCAAGAGCACATGGGGGGTGGGGGGCTGCAAACTCTGCACATCCTAGGTTAGGAATGTTTTCACTTCTCCCTATTAAGAGTTACCTCCTTGTCTCCTCCCCACATAACCAACTCCAACCCCAGCACACCTTAACCTTGACACTACACAGCTACAGAATTTACAAAAATGCCTTGAACACCTCAGGTTTAAAGCATTCATCATTAATATCCTCCATTGAATAAAGGCAACCAAGTTTTCTAACCATTTTCAACTCTTGCTCTTTTTTTTTCTGTTTGAAGTGAAGATTTTTCCTCTCCTTTTTAAGGTAATATAGACTCATTGTAGCTTATATATTAGATCCAGAATGGTTTTTTAAAATTTCATTGCATATACACTATCACCATTACATTTCCTTCTTGTCTTTTTTTCCATAGAATTGTATTCTGCTTCATACCTAATTTAAAATATATCGTAAGTATTATCTTAGCCGTAAAATGGCCCATCATATGCATGTAGTACCATAATTTATTAATCCATTCCCTTCTTGTTAGACAACTCACTTGCAAGTTTTCTTTATTATAAATTACAAAAGAATACCTTCATGCCAAATCCTTTTCTGGATGTCAAGCATTTCCTTGGAAATCGTTTTCTAGACTTAGAATTACTCTAGGTGTGAGTAATTACTCAGGTGGGCAAATTATTTTAAAGCTTTCAATGATACACTGCCAAAGGGTTCTCATTCTTTTCAGTGCTAAGTCATATGAATAACATTTCACTTTCCCACACTCAAAATCCATTCTCCCCTCTTCCCTAGAGTCTTCCCCACGATGACTCCTGCTTCTGCCCCATCAGCAGGGGAACAGGCCCCAAGGTCAGAGCTTAACTGGTCTCACTTGTAAGAGTTGGGGTTGTCTGAATTTGCTTTAGTTTCTGCCTGTTGTCACTCATCCTCCAACACCGCTACAACACAGCCAGGAAAGTACTCTACTAACAGTGTTTTTAAAGACGAATTGCATATTTATTTAGCTCACCTGCTTTTTAGAATATAAGACATTTAGTGATTAGAAACATTTGTTTAAGTGTCTATGAAAAAAAAGCAAAACGGAACAAAACTAAGATAGTTCTATGACCAACTTTCTAATTTCTTTCTTTGTAATGTTTTCTACAAACTTGAAGTCAAACTCAGGTCACAGTCAAATTATTCACATTAGTTACAGGTTCTTCTATCAGAGGAGCTTTCTGGAATTTCTGTCCTCTATTCCTTCACTTACACAAAATGAACAAGTTTCCTTTTTTTCTTTTTAACTTGAGAAGTTTGACAATTTTTAAAGAGTTTAAAATTATGTTTATTGGCTGTTTTATTTTTCTAGTATCCCAGGAACTATTTAATTCTATCACATTAACTGACATAAAGCAAGTATAAATCGCTAGAAATGTGAAGTTCAATAAGATGTACACACTGCGAAACAAAATACAAAAACCACAACCATAAACATATAAGTCCATCAAAATAGAGGTGGTCAATTTAAACTTGACTGGCTGTTTCTACATTTTTCTATTAATATTTGTTTACTACTTATCCAATCAGGACCAGTACCGACCCACAAGGAAGCAGCAGAAAATGCCAAAGATTTAAGAACAATTTATGAAAAGGGAGGGAAAGAGACAGGGATGAAGATTTATGAATTTAAAAATCAAAAGCATCCAGAATATACAAGAAACTCAAACAACTCAACAACAACAACAACAACAACACCAACAACAAAAAAATCCCCTTAAAAAGTAGGCTAAGGACATGAATAGACATTTTTCAAAAGAAGACAAATGGCCAATAAGCATATGAAAAAATGCTCAACTTTACTAATCATCAGAGAAATGAGAATTAAAACCACAGTGAGATACCATCGTACATTAGTCAGAATGGCTATTATTAAAAGGAAAAAAAATAATAGATGTTGGTGAGGATTCAGAGAAAAGGAATTCTTATATCCTGTTGGTGGGAACATAAATTAGTGCAACCTCTATGGAAAATAGTATGGAGATTTCTCAAAGAACTAAAAACAGAACTACCATACGACCCAGCAATCCCACTACTAAGGAAAAGAAATCATTGTACCAAAAAGATACTGCACCCATATGTTTATCACAGCACTATCCACAATAGCAAAGATATGGAATCAACCTAAGCGTCCATCAACAGATGAATGGATAAAGAAAATGTGGTACATATACACAATGGAATACTATTCAGCCATAGAAATAACAAAATCATGCCTTTTGCAGCAACATGGATGGAACTGGAGGCCATTATCTTAAAAACGTGGACACAGAAAGACAAATACTGCATTTTCTCACTTATAAGTGGGAGCTAAATAATATGCACACATGGACATAGAGTGTGGGACGATGGACAGTGGAGACTTGGAGGGTCGGGGGGTGGGAGAGGGGTGGAGGATGAGACATTACTTAATGGGTACAAAGTCTGCCAATTACTCCAGTGATGGATACGCTAAAAACCCTAACTTCACCACTACGTCATACATCCAAGTAACAAAATTACACTTGTACCCCCTAAATTTATACAAATAAAAATAAACAATTTTCTTAAATAAAAAGCACAAAGTATATACAGCACCTTAATCTGTGGTTGCAAACTAGGAAAAAATCACCATCATTTAATTTTAGCAACAAAGCAGGTCTTGGAATAATGAAGAGGAGTAGAGCTTTACTTCCAAGACACTCTCTTCCTTTCTTCATTCCATGTGGGCCTCACGGTCACTCTGCCACCTGAGGCCAATGCTGTGAAAATGACAGATAACAGTGGTTTCTCAAACTCCCACATGCCTCTAAGTTACCTGCCAATATATAAAATGCTGATTCTGATTCAGGTCTGGGCTGAGACCTGAGATTCTGCATTCTAACAAGCTCCCAGGTGACATTAGCACTGCTAGTCTGAGGACCAAATTCTGTGTAGCAAATACATACACTACAGCATCTAGGAATTTTGTAATCATTGGATTTATAACAAAGTTTCTAAAATACAGCTGTAAGTGATTGATTGACTCACTGTGTTTTATGAAATACAAAGTCCTTAAAAAGAGAAAAGGCATCTTGTTTTTCCTTAAGACTGTTAACCCTGACTGAGCACACTGTATGGTATATTCACAAAATATATAAGAAACTGGGAATATGGGTTGCCGTGAGGAAAAAAACCAGCTGATTGAAGGAGGAGGGGTCGGAGGGGGATTTTCACTGTATATTCTTTTGCAGCTTTTAAATGTTGAAACATATGATTGAATTACCTATGTCTTTTAAAATTTTAAAGCATTTCATAGGACATTCTGGAAACTCAATAAATGTTAACTGAAATTAATCCATTTCCCAGGAAAGGAAGTGGTAGGCCCGGGGAGACCACTTACGTTAAATGAGTTAGCATTTTTCTTCAAAAAGGGAACATCCTTTCATTCAGCCACCTTCTGGGATCATGCCAATATTATATTCTTATTATACTAACACTTTTTCATCCTGATTACTCTTCTCTGAGACTGGAAGGGCCCAACAGCATACCTTGATTCACAATAGATTGGGAAAAGCCTCTATGAGTGTCCCTAGAAGTCAGGGTCCTATTGCTGATGGCAGGGAGAAAACTGCAGAGAACTTTATCATCTCAACCTCTGCTCTGTACGTTTGAGAATCAGGCCTATTTGTGCTATAATTGTTCCAGTTGGTGACATTAAAAGTTGGTGTTTTAGATCTAAACAGAAGTAACTGCAACTAAAATCAGAAACCGAAGGAGCGAACAAGTGAGAGAGATCAAGAGTGTGTGTGTGCACTTGTGTCATCGCAGAAGTGACCCTACGGCCAACCCTTCCGGTAAACATTAGCCAGACCATCTGACCTGGACCCATGTTGACCCAGCCCCACCTGTACACTCCCAGGTCTCCACAGCAGACATGTTCCTCTTTACATAACTTGGTCACGTCTTGGCTATAACACTCTCTGAAAGCACCAGTTGCATTTGCAGCTTCTGCATTAGTAATCATCCTGAAATGCTCGTCTGGGTTCTGATTTTCTGTTGAGTCACCATAAGCCAATTGGATCATGGTCTGCTGAGGCTTCCTTCCCCAGACCCCTCACTTCTGTCCTTCTCCATTTGCATGGCCGTCACACTGGTCTGAGTCTCCACATCCTTCCCTGGGTCACTGTCCTCTCCCTTTTGGGTTTGGCCTGCACTTATAACTCAGTGAGTCAGCAACGTGTGCTAAAGGGAAAGACCATAGACAGCGGACCAGCCAGAGGGAACCCGAGTGCCATCGTCCTGCCCGAGGTCCAACCCGTGTCTACAGAAGCGGGGTCACCCATGCCTGCTTGAGTCTCCAAGTCTGTTATCCCAGGAGACACGGCAGTGGGAGGACGATAACCGGAAAAGGAGGCCTCAGCAGTACGGTGGATCTTCCCGATTCTCCACTCAGCACAGAGCCCCCAACAGCTGCAGGACATAGCCCAGAACCAACACCAACTCCAGCAGCACAGGGGTGGGCTTGGACAGGACGCCGGCAAGAACACGGCAGATCCCAGGGCCCAGCCAGTGAAAAGCTAGAGGACCTCTAACCATCCAGGGCTGGAGATAGCAGTTACAGACGCCAGCCTGCCATTCCACTCACTCAAAACCCCCAATAGCTCCTCCTACATCACCATTATCATTGTCATTAAAACCAATAGTGACTGGGCACACATTACCCCTGAAGACATCACCTCTTCTTAGCATCCTTCCTGCTCACTCTTCTCCAGCCACTTGGTTCCTCCTCGATGTTCCTTGAACAAACTAGGTACATTGCTACCCCGGAGCCTTTGCACTTGCTGTTCCCTCTGCCTAGAAGGCTCTTCCCACAGGTAACTTCACGGCATTTTCTTTCTCATCCTTCGATCTTCACTCAAGAGTCTGTCTTTCTGGACCACCCTATTTAGAATCCCTCCACCACCCCAGCGTTCTCCTCCTTTTCCTGTGTTGTTTTTATAGCACTTATCACATTGACATTCAGTGTCAGTGTTTTACTTATGTGCTTGCCTCTTGTCCCCTTCACAAGAGGCACATGTGCTGGGAGTCTAGAAAGGAAATAACTTTTAAGAAAAAGAAAAGATGTTACTAGCAAAACAACCAATGCCCATTATGTCCTTCTTCTTCTCCCCATGACATAGCCACTTGCTTCCCCAGTGCTGTATTTGACCTTTGACACCTAGAGTGAGCGACCTCCTCCTCGAGGTTCCCCTTTGTGCCTCTGCTTCCCTGGTCTTCCCTTTCTCCAAACTTCCACAGCATTGTCTCTTCCATGTAAAGCTTCACACTAACCAATAACGCCTGCCCTGTTGGGCTACTGGGAGAACAACTTAATTCATGCTTAGAAAAGCACAAGGACAGTGCTCAGCCCTA
Organism: Eulemur rufifrons; assembly: GCF_041146395.1. Taxonomy (NCBI): domain Eukaryota; kingdom Metazoa; phylum Chordata; class Mammalia; order Primates; family Lemuridae; genus Eulemur; species Eulemur rufifrons. The sequence goes on from NC_090983.1 coordinate 73,749,730, forward strand.
AGTGTCCAGTAAGTCACAGCCATTATTATTATTTAGTGTATGTACCTAGTATCACATATACTGACTGATTCAAGTCTTAATGCTACAGCTAGATTATAAGCAAATCAAGGGCAGAGATCTTATCCTATATTTTGAAATCCCCTGGAATACTTAATACAGGTTTTTAATGATTATTTGACAACTGATTGGAACAAAGGATTTCAACTTTTAAAGATTCATTTGAAAACCCTTAGAACCTCTATTTAAACAGTGATTCCAATCCTGTGCCTCTCCCAGGACTGACCTGGTGTGCAAATACAGCAAATCCTCGAAAATGGCAGTTATAATAGGAACTTTGCTATGGCATGAACAGCAAAGCCAAAATACTATACAAAAGATCAAACAAATATTGACTCAAAGAATTTTCCCCAAGGCAACTGTTATAGTCTTATCTTGAATAGAATGTTTGCACAGTTAATTAAGTATTGCTATGGACTCAGCAAAATCCCAGGCAGACCCTGCCAAGCCGAGTTGTACATTCCCACCATCTTATCACTGTTTACAAAGCCACACACAAGTCCCTTTCCTCCCATCCCCTCACCTATCAGTACTGCTAATGCCGGGTGTGGGATTAAATGATAAGTAAGTCATACACCTTTTATCCGTACACAAAAGATAATGAATCTCAGTGCCAAAGATTCCATTTACCTATCCCCCGGCAAATATGCTCTGTCATTACCCTCCCAGAAATCAATCAGGCTGCATCTGTTACTACCTGTTGACTTCTTGGAAACGTATGAAATAGTAGAACTGTGTAGAGAGAGAGGCATTCACTGGTTTCACAGGGACATGCCTCTATACACCAAATACTACTGAGAGTTTACTTCCTGTGGTTATCAAGCAGGAAGCCTACCAGAACACAGGAGCCTCAAAATTCATCTCAAAATCATGGACTGTTCTGTGCAGTGGGAGAGCCGATTGCTAGCTTACCCTGGGTTGTCTGAATTGTGGGGGAGGTCACTTAGGATGAACAGAAGCCGACAAGATCATTCACAACCTGTCTTCCTTTCCTCTTTCCGTTCAGCCATTACTTACTGAGTGCTTACGATGGTCCCGGCACTATTCCAGGCACTGAGAATATATTAATATCATGCCCTAGGGAAGGTTATATGGTGGGGGCGGGGGTGGGGGTGGGGAGATCAATAAGATAAATAGGTAAAATTTATATCGTGCTAGATATTGATAAGTGCTAAGGGGAAGAGGAAAAAAACAGGAAAGCAGGATATGAAATGCCAAAGGGCCAAAAAAAGGAAGTGAAATTATAGATGGGCAACCAAGACATCCTCAGTGAGAAGTTAGTGTTTGAGTCTGAAGGAAGTAAGGAAGCCAGCATTGCAGGTAAGTGAGGAAAAGCATTCCAGGCGGAGGAACTGTAAATGCAAAGGCCCTGGGGCAGAGCAGGGCTGGCGTGCTGGGGGCTGCTGGGGGAGGAGCCCAGTGTGCACAGGGAGAGAGATAAGAAATGAGATTTGAGAGGAACAGGGAACGAGACCATACAGAGCCTTACTTCCAAAACATATGCTTTTTTATTAATCACAGAAATGCTATCTGTTTACCAAATTTTCATTTACTCAAAACTCTCCAGTGGTTATTTTTCCAAGAATTTATATATCCATATTTCAAGAGAACAATCCACTAAAAAAAAAAAAAAAGTTATATAGCAGCCAACATATTTACCTGGAGAAAAGCCTAACCTTCTATTAATAAAAATGAAAACCGTTCATGGCTTTGAGTATAAGCTTCTATAGGGCTGGAACTGGGCATCACAATTGTGAAAACTGCTCGGCACCATAGACAACTGGACACTCAAAGATGTTATATATAAAAATGTCTTGCTGGCTAAAAATATAAATATGCAGAATTTCAGGAGACCGGAGTGTTGAAATTTACCACGGTGATTTTTTTTTTTTTAAATGTGGCAATGCCTCAAAGTCTTTGGTAAATTTAAATGCCAAGCTGGCGCATGCAATATCCAGACCACACATCCATCCTGCCCAACCAGCTTCTCAACATAAATAAAATGCTATCAGCCAAGATCTGCGACACAGCAGATTCCAGGGTGGTACCTTAAGATCTGCTATCTTCCGATTCTATTCCACTCTGATCGACCTAGTTTCATTCATCATGTTAAATAGTTTTCCATTAACAAAAATTCACAAATGACTCTATTGCAGTGACTCCACTGTTCTTAAGTACACACAGTCTGTGCCACCAAGGTGACAAGCATGGACTATAAGGCATACCCTGAAACTTGTGTAACCAAAAATAGTTATTATAATTATTACCACTACGTAGTCACAATCCTTCCCCCATTAAGCTCTCCTGAGGCCAACTCCTACCACTCCACCCACAAAATGGACAAATTCTTGTTGCTGGATCACTTCCTTGGCTCTCCTTGGAAGTGATCCAAAAACTAAAAGAAGTCAGAGAGAGAGGCTAAAGTGAACTAGGCAGTGGGGTTGGAGAAGGGGGAGTGGGGGTGGGAGGTAGGGAGGAGAAGCAGCTGAAACTTCAGAAAGGCATAGATGGAGGCATAAAAATGAGTTTAGTATAACTAACTCATGCATAATATGGAGCAAGAGACAGGGAGAGAATTTTAGAAATGTAACTTAGAATTTTTAGAAATATACATTGAATTCTTTTCATTGTTCTCTAAAAGATGGGAGTAGAGTTGAAAATTTGGAAATACTTGTTAGTTACTTTAGTTTCTGAACTGTGTTCTTCTGAATGGTAAATTGCATCAGTTACTCTTGGAACAACTAGACTTGGAGAAAGAGTCTAATCCATGGACATAAGAAATGCAACAAATTTGTCACTTGATGTAATGCATTCTGCACTGTTGAGAGCACTGATGGAGTCGGAAACGAAGCATGGCAAAGATGCTGCAGGGAAAAGCACAACCAGACTTCTCCTTCCCTGCCTCAAATACAGGTGCCAGTTATTCTACAGAGGTTAAAAATTACGTGCCGATTTCTTCTCAAACTGCCATAAAAAGCAGAGATTTGGGCAAGGATTCATTCTAGCTAGCATTTTTTCAGTCTCATTAAAGGAGCCAAATAACAAAAACCTGCCTCCTCACAGTGCTAAGGTGGTCCCCACTCATCTAGAAGTTTCTAAGCAGTTGACTTGAGAAAAACAAGACTTTCTGTTGGGATCATTAATGTAACCAGACCTTCCCTCTTCCCTCTAGAAGACAACCTATCAAACAAGTTTGAGAGGAGGGTGGTTGAGTATCCTTCAAAAACAAAAGGTTTTCTACCCTCCAGGAAGTTTCTGGGCAAAGAAGATTCAAATATGATATAGAATATGCTCTACCAGTGAGTAGGGCAATTTTTCCAATTGCACAAAAAAAGATAATAAATTCTCCTTCTGATTATAAAATAACTATTTCAGACATTAATGATTATACCAGAAATCTTTAAAAATTATATAAAACTTAAAAACAAGAAAAAAGATTCTCTTTTAAAACAAAGACAAAGGTTATCGCAGAAGATTCTCTTAAAGGAAAGAAGCAAAGATGGTATAGTACCACATTATAGCACAATCAGGAAAAAACATGAAGTTTTAAAAAATTATACACAGAAAACATACATTTAAAATATTTTCAATAAGTATACTAGGGTAAATTGCTATTTACTTTTTGCTTCTCTGTATGTTCTGAAGCTTTTATAATGAGAATGGATTAATTTATGATGAAAACAACTTTTAAAAAGATGTTTAAATTATTAAAATGTCAAAAGATTAAAATGCATTTAAAGGTTATAATATATAAATATAAAATATGATCAGAGAAATTATTTATCACTGATCAAGCCACCTTTCCTAGTTAAATGATTTATGTTATATACCAGTGCTTCTAAACTGGAGTAGGCTAACACATCTGGAGTGTGTTAAAACACAGGTGATGGAACCTGAGAATCTGCATTTTTAATGAGGTCTCAGGTGGTATGATGGCCCATCAATCCACTTCACTTTGAGGAGCCAGGTTTAATGCAATAGGAAGTAAGTGCAGTCCAGCTTGGAATCTCTCCCAGGAAGCATGCCAAGCTCATTCTAGACTGAGCAGAAAAGAAAGTGAGCTCTAAATTCCATCTTCTTTCAAAGTTCTAAGGCAGGAGCACAGATTCATTTCTCTCTAGTCAACCCTTAGTGATTAAATACTCAGTCATGTCCTTACAAGGGGTCAATGAAATTAAGATAATCATGATCCCAGGACTAATGAGCTTGTTAGAGCATCTGATGGAACCAGCCTTTGGATCCAACTTGGCAGACTGCCTCCATCCTCCCTAGAATTCTCTATAAACACACCAAATCTTTTGGCAATAGTTTTCAAACATCACATTGTTTCCTACAATAATTTTGTTGGGTGCCTTAGAAGGTAGTCCACAAATTCAGTGTCTATTGCTCATAAGGAGACAGAAGAAGATAAACATGCACTCTATGAGCTGACTAAGCACTCACCAGGCGACACTGGAGTGGAGGCAAGGAGGATAACCTTGTAAATATCAGGCAGTCCCTGCCCTTTCACTCCCAATGTCACACTCCCCAGACACATCACAGTCCTTCGGGAGCCAATGCCAAACACCACACTCAGAAACTCCATAAAACCTCAGTAAGAGACTGCAATGCCTAAGAAATTACTCAGGCCCACACCCACTGTCCTCCATCCACTGAGCAAGCCCATCAAAGCACAAGAGGGTGACCTTCGTGTTTCCTTCACTCTAAGGGAGAAGGTTACCTGGCTGGGAGGGCTCCAACTTCTATGCAGTGAAAGCCTCAGAGAGAAACTAACTTAATTAACCATTCAGATGAGCACAGAGAATTCCCACCAGCCTCCAGGTCCCCAAACGCCACATCTGCCATTTATTCCCAATGCTGTCATTTCCTGCCTGCGGTGAACTAATTACACACAGTGGGAATTCTGGGGCTGCCGCTTCTAATGTTTATCTGCTGTTAACTTGTTGTGTGACCTCAAAGATCCGTCTCTAGTGCCTTTATTTCCTCTGCTATAAAAGCAAGATAAGGGAATGACATGCTTGACAAAGTGCCCTAATATAATACTATAGCTACCAAGATGCTCACAGGAATCGTAATTAACGTGTCTCTTTTACTAAGGCCTTTAAAGATAGCTGATGACATGTTGTCAAAAGCGTAGGATCTCAAATGATATTTCCTCTTTTGCTAGAACAGGTTTTAGTAGCAAATGCTACCTATAAAACTGTTGATAAAAACAGTACCGAATGTGCTTCTTTGTAAATCACTCAGTTTCATTCAAGGAGATGTCCATAACCATAACTCTAACCATGGCATCATAAGTAGAAGAGATCCTACAAACATCACCTTACGTTAGCGTTCCATAACCATTCCTCATTCAAAACTTAGTTAAGTAAAACAGAGCTGTGCTTCCTCACCAAAGAAATACTTTGAAATCACCAAAAACCTATGTTTTAAAACACCAGTTAGTGACATAGTCCATGCTGGCATCTGAGAAAAGCTGTTTACAAAGCATTCTGTGTATAAAACAATCAGTATAATCTGATTTTGTAAATCTATGTGGGCATGGAAAAATATTCAATAAATGGTAGCTATTATATTCCACATCTGTTAGGGCCCCAGACCTTGTCTTATGCATTTGAGTGAACAATACATTAAAGTTATAACATATGTTAATCATTTGTAAGTCAAAAATTTAATGTAAATTTTCTCAGTCTCTTGTCTCTTCATTTGTATAGAAGTTTTAAATTTTAAAATATTCAAATTTGTTCATCTTTTCCTCACTGGTTCCTTCTCTTCCTTTAAAGCTATGAAAACTGTCATTCCTGCACAGACCTAATAAATATATTTTTTGCTACTTTTTCTATAATTTGATTCACAGTATTCAACCATCTGCAGTTTATTTTGGGGATATGATATGTTTACTGGGGTTTAAATTGATACCTTATTATGCCTAAACCTTTTATTAAATAATCTATGAAATACTTTCTCGTTATTTTGAAAACTTTAGCACATGTGAACTACATATATTAGTTGGGAAATTATTCCAAAATACTTTTTAAAGTATCACTTTTTTTGTATCTCTAAGATACAAAAACCTCGAAATAAAAATCCAAATATACATGATAGTTCTTAAGAAATCTCAGTAGGGATTATCAATAAATCAAATCATCATCAAGCCATTTTCACTTCAGTGGGGCATCAGTGGGCTAAGCAATAATTCCTATTTAAAATTAGTGCTTCCTATTCAGGAGAAGACTTTGTGAATGTAATTGCAGGGTATGTAAGTATATGGTAGCTGAGTCACCATTACTGTTTGAATTCTCTGCTTATTTTATAGGGAGGGGCTACTTCTTGGGTGGCAATATTATTCTAACCCTGAAACAACTGGAAATAACACTGCCTGGCCTAAAAAAAATAATAATAAAAGCAAAGAAGTAGAAGAATTCATTGTTTAACTTGGTCAAGATTTAGAACTATCATTTTCACTCTATTGATTTTTTCCTCTAGATATACTAGAAACCTGCCATATATAATACGTACTATATAAATTTGCACTTGTTTTTAGGTTTCTAATGCCTGCATTTTGCCGTTCCCATTAAGATATAAGCTCCTGGAAAACAAAGGTTGTGTTTAATGGGGAAGGAAGGGAGAGAGGGAGGGAGAGAGAGACTGGTCTGTGAACCTTGCAGCTACCTCTTTGCTGAACTTTGCACACAGTGGATACTCAGGAAACACTGCCAATAGGCCAACTATTTTAGTATTTCAGCCATAAATGATGCTTAAGGAAAAAAACAAAGAACATATATCACTGAAAGCTTTCATCTGAATTCATCTCCCCTACTGACTAATATGGACAGATTTTTGCCATCAATTCACACCCTGAAGCACAAGACATGATGATCTTTCTTTCCATTTGCATAACTATGATTCGTCATTATCCAGCCCTATTTTTTACTCAACAAAATAGCATTGTACCATTAGGATTTCAGCGTGTCTATTCTTGCAGTCACTGTTTTGAATTGTGCCTTTTAGAAGCAACAACTTAAAAAAAAATCATCACTTCTAAAGTACAAGAGAGGTTTTTCTGGAGCAACACAGATGAGGAAGTCCTCAACTCTGTAATCCTGCTTTTAATTCCCCTCTCCCAATAAATAGACTAGAGAAAGCACCACCACCAACACCATCATAATCATCATCCCTGCAATTTACTGAGCATCTTATCTATGCCAATCACACTCTTAAGTGCTTTCGGGTTATTTCCAATGCTGTTTTTGTTACCCAAAAGGCTCTAGAATGTATTTTCTTCCCATCCCTGAAAAAAAAAAAAAAAATGTTCCATTTATTCTTATACTTAAGCATAATTTTAGAAATGTTGCTTAATTTTTAACCTAATAAATGACTAGTGTTTTAAGAAATTTGATGTTTAATTTCATAATATATCCTCATGTATGAAATAGAAAAGTAAAATCTACAAGAACGTCCTGCCTGTCCCCGAGTCTCTCTTTTCTGTTAGGGATACGTTTGCCATACAGCATAAGGAGGCAGGGAAGAGGAGAGAGATTATTTTACATGCTGGCTAAGGACTCATACTTGACTCCTCCCATCGCTGGCCCCATTCTACTCCCAAGCCCTGAGGACAGGAGAACTGGGAAGCAGAGGTCCACACGCCAATAAACACTCACTGCTGTGTCTCCTGCCCTCTCACCAGCATTTGCCCAGGGGTGAAAACAAGCAGTCAGGCTTGCCTCCCAGGAGGCTCCCGGGGAGAAGAAAGCAGATGCCAAGGAGTCCAGAAAAAAATGCAATTCCTTCCATTGAACTGGGAGAGGGGTATTTAAAAACACAAATGAACAAACATATTTTATTACTGATTTAAATATAAAGTCTTATGGCAGCAGTTCACATCCATTACAAACCGTGTTTGAGAATGCACTGCAGCCTGGTAGGTCTGAGAAAGGCTACAGAACATCCCTGCAGAAACCCCTCTCTCACCTCCAAGTTTTCCATGAAGTATTACTGGAGAGGGTTATCATCCCCATCTCATTCCAGAGTCTAGATTCAAATCCACACCAGTCTATTTTCCCCCAAAATGAAGTCTCTCCCAGAGACTCTGAGAAGCAGGAGAAAGAACCTATTTGCGAGGCCCAAAGGTTAGCGTTAAGACAACTGCAGGAAAGTCGCTAATTGAAGCCAGGCCCCTGCAGTTCCAGGCTTGCCCGAGGTGAGTGTTGATTTTGTCCCTCATGGAAGCTACTAAGATGCAGATTGGGAGACAGTAGATGCAGCCTGTGGGCCACATTGTTGGCCCCAATCCTTCACCTCTCCCTGTGCTCATGTCTTTTGCCTGGTGACTTTGTACAATAGCTCTTCCCACTACAGGGAGCCCAGGCCTTAAGAAACCTTGCAGGTTTCCTCTTACACCTGACAGCTGTGCCCCTGCCTGGGGAAGACTGCCCCAGGATGGCGGCTGCCCTCAGCTTGGATCCCCCACGGGGCAGGTGTGAGCCCAAACTGCAGGCCCAGCCAGGCCTCAGCCAAGCCCCAGGCAACACGCAACTGCAGGAGCAAGAATAAGTAATTGTTGTTTTAAGCCACTGTGTTTTAGAGTATTTTTTACATAGCATTATTATGCCAATAGTTAACTGATACACAGTCTAGGAAACTGCTCATAGAAAATATGATATGCCCCCTGCCCAGAAAAATGACAACTAAATTTTACTATGTGCCCATTGTTGTAAGAGCTTAAGGTAAATTTATGTAGCTACTCTTCACATAACCCTATGAGACATAGGATTTTTATCCCTATTTTAAAGATGAGGCAGCAGAGACACAGTTAAGTAACTTGGCCACAGCTGGAAGGTGGTGAAGACAGGATTCAAATTCCAGTCATCTGCATCCAGAGCCCTTGCTCATAACTTCCAACCTAACCGGCCTTGCAAACCTCATAGCCCACCTTGCCTAAAATTTTGCTGTGGCTTCCCAAGTCCTCAGGACAAACTCCAAACTGACCAGCAAGTTAGTACAGCAATGGGTGCAACATTCAAGGCCCTGCACAGCCTGGCGCCTGCCTGTCCCAGCCAGATTCCTGCTTCCTTCTCCTCCTCCTCCCTCCAGGTCTGCTCCTACTGTGCCAAGTCTACTCTTTACCAAGCCCACCAACCCCCTCACGCCTTTTCACCAGCCACTCCCTCTGCCTGGACCACCTCCAGGTCACCCTCTAGCACACAGGCCCAGCCATACCTCCTGCAGGAACTATTTCCTGTCTCCAGCCATGTGTGCACGGCGCTCGTCCTAAGTGTTTCCCCGTAGCACTGAGGACTCCGGGCTGTTGCTGCCTGCTCAGCTCTTGCCTGGCTGGGCATTTAAGTCCTTTGAGAGCCAGGCCTGGATCTTGTTCACCTGTGTCAGCCCAGGTGTTAGCAGTGTGCTTGGTCTCATCATGGGAACTCAATAAAAACTGGCTGAATTAAAAACCAGGTGAAAGGAACAATGACATGATGGGGAAATGGATACGGAGACAGGAGACTTAAAATTTCATTTTTAAATAACCAATTCTTCATTTCTAATAAATGTTAATTAAACTGCTCAACACCCCTGGGTCTCCCGCTATACGTTCTTCAATTAAAAGCTCTTCCATTATGGTTTCCTCTGCCAAACCTCTCCTTGCGGGCTGGTGTCTTCACAAGAGCGTCTTGGGACAAGTAACAAAAGGCACTGTTTGCTTGAAACCACAGGAGGAATCAAAGGCCTATTCCCTAAATGTTCACTCTTGACGACGCAAAGTTCATATATTGTGCTTCCAAAGGAGAGGCAGGAAAGTTTGTGGCAGAGGCAGGCAAATTATGGAGTGAAAGGAAAAGATTTCCATGACAGAGAATAAATAGGTGAAGACTTGACGTGAAGTCGAAAAGTTATATTTAACAGGAGCTCGCAAGTGACTCACGGAAGGCCCTGCTCTCAGAGCCCGACCAGGTGGTTATTACCGTCTTCCCCTCGGACGCCCATTAAAGGCCTGAGCTCAGCGGCCTGCCAGGTCCTACAGAGAGCTGACCGGGGTGCAAGAGGGAGCTGGAGGCTGCCCTGAAAATGTCCCATCACCCAGGCCACCTACAACCTTAGAGGGAAGGAGAAACTATATTCAGTAAGAATAAAAGGGGCTGCTCCTGGAGTCAGAGCCGAGAGCCTATGAACACAAACGCCTTTCCCCGCTGACATCTTCATACTTACTAACAAGTGCCATTTCTGTTGCTAAAGACACACACCCTGGTGTCACCTGAGAGAGCGGGGTGGGGGGACCCCAGAATCATGGGTGCTCCTTGATCCCTTGATCATTCAGCTTGGAGCAGATGTCAGAGTTATAAATGACTGAACGTAAGAACCAGAAGATATCTTTGAGATCAGGCCACCTAGTAGTTTGCAAACTGTTCAAACAGTACAGAAGGGTAAATATAGGAGAGGAAACTAAGGCTGCTCCCCTTTGGGGGGCAGGGGCAGGAACCCCAGTTGTTTGTACAAGGACAACCTCTGAGATGGCTCCATGGAGGCTTGGGAATTCCATTGGGAAATCATGCATTTAGTCCCAGCCTGCAATTTTGCAGATATGAAAACTATGGTTTGGAGGGGTAAGGTGACTTGTCCAAGGTCACACAGGCAGAAGGCAGGAAGACCAAGAACAGGACCCAGGTTCCCGGCTACCTTTTCTAGGAATGGCCCTCCACCCCTTCCCTGCCTGCATCCCCATTAGCAAGTCCCAGGGCCACTCTAGGGCTCAGATTGAGGTAAACAGTAACTCAGTGACAATGTTTTACTGATGCATTTAGCTCTGCTGTAACCAGAGGGGACCAATGTGTCCCCTCCTCACCGCACCCCAACTGATCCCCAACATGGTCCCATCATCAGAGACTGGCAGTCACCTGGAACCTCCTCAGGATCCCCTTTGCGCCCCCTTTTCTCTTCTGCTGCATTTCCCTCACTGAATTAAACGCCTGCCTGCGATGTGTAGTTTTTCCATTTGCTAGTTTGTTCCTACACTGTATTTGTGTTTGGTTTTAAAATGCTGTTTGCTCCACTATTTAATTTCATTTTAGAAGCCTGCAAGGAGAGAGGCCAACATTTAATCGTAGGGACCAGAGAGGACTTTACAAACTGCTTACAAGGCACAAATAGTTATTTTCCTATTTCTCTTTTGATTGAATTGGCTGCTGTATCATATGCAGTAAACAATGTGAACCGGAAAGCACTTCCACGGCCTTATCTCACCCCCTCACATAATCAAAAGAAAAAATGCATTGTAATAAAAAAAAGGGAGGAAGAAATAGAACTTTGTATTTGTTCAAAAGTTAATTAAACTTGAAAGGTTTGTGGAGACGATTCATTTTCTTTTGTAGCCTGAGACCATAAGGTTTGCATTTCATTTTACCAATAGGATGATAACAAGTAACTTGATGTTATTTTCATCCTAATTATAAAGCTAGAGTAAAGGGTTTCTTTTTAAATAGAAAAGTAAAAATGGAAACACGTGTTATCATACAATTCTCAGTAGACTTATTTAAAAAAAAACTGTGTAAACTATTTTAAGGTATGACCTATTCAATTGCTTTTGTTAATACTACTTTCCTTCTTTCCTGGAAAGATGACTGCAGTGAGCACACGGGTATGACTTTCTATGCATCCTCGTTAATCCTCTGAATTGACAAGTTTAAAATAGACAGAGTATCATCTTTACAAAGAAAAGCTGAACATACAATTAAGAAGAACAGGAAGCCTCCCTGAAGCTTTCTGCGAAAGTCAGATTTGGAGTTGGATAACGTCCCCCTCCTTGTCAGTTCCACGTCAAAAGCATCTACTGGAAGGACAATGCTGAGTAGTTTTTGCAGGTGAGGGGAGGCAGGAATCCTAGATGAGTCATATGGAAGATGAACATGGGGCTGGTGTTAGATTACCCAAACCAGACACAACAAATGGAGCCAGGAGTGGGCTGTACATGGATTGCCTCCCTTATGGAGAAGGTCACGCATGCACACGTGTATGTGTGTGTGTGCGTATGTGTGAGATAAAACATTTCAAAGAAAAAAAGAGTTGCTGATGAGAGAGAACAAGAATTGTTGAATAAGGTAAGAGGTTCTTCCCATTGAAAAATGTGGACTTGGATAAAAGGGTTTCCAAGGCTCCAGTTCTAAAAATTGTTTGATTCTGTGGGGTAGAAAGTGAGTGTGCCAGTAGCAAACTGGGACCCCAGAACCCAAAGGGTGAAGGCCATATCTGTCACCTGCCTCTTTCTGACAGGTGACCCTTTAATGGAAACCACTTGCCAGAATATTTAACTTCCTAATCCCTGTGTGTCTGCCCCAAAGGACTTCTCCATGTGCACCTTGAGGACATGGCCTATGTTTAATTCACCTTTGGGATCCCAGCACAGTACCGGAGGCAGATAGTGGGCACCCAAAAATGTGAAAAGGCAGGATGGTAAAACTAGTATTTCAATTTTATTTTTATATAATGAATGCTTGCATATTAGATAATGTTAGTCAAACTCCTTGATGCCTAGACGTTACATGAATAGATTCTTAAATTAAAATACTTCTTTGCTAGTAGCCATTATCCCAAGCCTCCCAGTGCATGGGACAAAACGAATCTTCATTGTTTGATTGGTCCTTCCCTAGGAGAATCAGCCGGAACCTCCTGCTCCATCACCCAGATTCTCAGAGTATAAAAATGATCATAGAAAAATAGCATAAATCATACCAGCCATCTCACTAATCAGGAACATCAGACAGAACAAAACAAGGATGTTGCTCTCACCACTTCCATTCAACATTGTACTGTTTTCTAGCAAAGGCAATTAGTCAAGAAAAAGAAATAAACGGCACTCAGATTAGAAAGAAAGAAGTAAAACTACCTCCATTTGGCGATGACATGATCTTGTATATAGAAAATCCTAATGAATTCATTATAAAACCATTATAGCTAATCAACGAGTCCAGCAAGCTTTCAGGATACAAGATCAAAACACAACAATCATCTATGCACTACCAAGGAATAACTTAAAAATGAAATTGACAACTTCATTTACACAGCATAAGAATAAAATGCTCAGGAATAAATTTTACAAAAGAAGCACAAGACTTGAACACAGAAAATTATAGAACATCATTGAAAAGAATTAAAGAAGACTTAAATAACTAGAAAAACATCCCATTTTTATGATTGGAAGACTTAACGTTGTTAAAATGGCAACACTCCTCAAAATGATCTACAACTTCAGTGTAACCTCTAGCAAAATCCCAGCGGGCTTTTTCTGCAGAAATTAAGCTAATCCTATGAAAATGTAAGGGACCCAAAATAGCCAAAACTATCTTGATGAAAAAAGTTGGCAGACTTACACTTTCCAATTTCAAAACTCTCACAAAGCAACAATAATCAATATTTTGTGGTACTGGCATAAGGATAGACATATAGATCAATGGAATATAATTTAGAGTCTAGAAATAAACCCATATATTTATAGTCAATTGATTTTTGACAAGGTTGCTACGACAATTCAATGGCAGAAGGAATACTTTTTGCAAGAAATGGTGCTGGGACAACCAGATAGCCATATGCAAAAGAATAAATGTGGACTCCTAATTCACACCACATACAAAAATTAACTCAAAATAGATCAAATATCTAAACAGAAGAACTAAACTTATAAAATTCTTAGAGAAAACATATGTGTAAACCCATATGATCATGGTTTAGGCAACGGTTTCTTAGATATGACACCAAGAGCACAAGGGGAAAAAGAAAAAGTAGATGAATAGCATTTCATCAAAATTAAAAACCTTTGTGGTTCAAAGGATTCTATCAAGGAGTGAAAAGACAACTTACAGAAGGCAAGAAATATTTGCAAACCTTATATCTAATAAGGGTCTAGTATCCAAAATATATAAAAACTATTATAACTGTGCAATAAAAAGACAAATAATTTTAAAATGGTAAAGGATTTAAACAGCCATTTCTCCAAACAAGATACATAGGGCTGGGCACGGTGGCTCACACCTGTAATCCTAGCACTCTGGGAGGCTGAGACGGGAGGATGGCTTGAGCCCAGGGGTTTGAGGTTTCAGTGAGCTATAATGATGCCTCTGTACCCCAGCCTGGGTAACACAGCAAGATCCTGTCTCAAATATATTGCCTTAGTAATAAGAAAAAATAGAGGTTATCATTTTTAAAAAGGTAAAATCATGTTAAGACAGGAAATCCTTGTATTTAGAACTTGAAATAAAATTATTACTATAATTGAGTATTTTTAGACTTAGCTCCAGGCTTCCTGGCTGCCAAGGCAAAAATAGAAATATAAAAAATTATGTAGATCTTCACTTTTTGATATATCAGTTATTCTCAGGAGACAAACTACCATCATCCCTGCATTAAGTTCTAAGAGAAATGTATAATGCACATTTCTCAATAACACTAATACCTACCCTGTCGTACAGGCACAGTAGTGCATTACTCATGTCCCTTATCTTTGTTCTAACTCTCCTTATAGTTGCTTAAGAACTGTGGTCCTCATGCCTTGCTAAGGGACGAATCACACACACACACAAACACACTGTGCCTATTTTTTCCATAATGTGCTTCCATCCCTGTTTTCTACCATAATAAAATAGTCCCAAAATGAATGAGATGTTTTCAACCTGACACTAATGATGTAATATCTGGCTTTTATGTGATATTTTGACAGTGGTGCTGTTTTCACAATGAACAAGAATCCTCAGAATACATCTCACAGATGACATGGAGCATGAAGAGCATCAGATGTAGCGTACTTAGAGAATGCACATTTCTTAGTAATGCATCTGGTGAAGGGCCCTCTGAGAAGAGAAAGTAGACAAAGTTAGGCTAGTGGCTGTGGATGGTTGCTCCAAAGCTTGATGGAAGTCACACAAAAGCAGGTCTAAAGCCACCAGCCCTGAAGTGGCCCCTGGCAAGCTGAACGTCACCATGACAAGTAGTGGCCTTCAGCACAACACACAGACTGTCAGAGTCAGAGCGCCTGACCCTCCAATATGGGGAGCAGGGGAATGAGGGGAGTTGAGTCTAGTACTCTCTGCGGATTTTGTGTATTCACTGCTATAGAGACAATTTAAATTAGATTTCCCCTTTGTTTCTAACCTACAGTTTCTCATAGAGCCTATGGATCCAAGTCACCCACAGAGAGAGCAGAGGTACCACGGAACTTGGGAGACTGCTAAAATAACTTCCTCCTCCTTCTAAATCCTCCATATCCCCAAATACCTCCCACTCCATATGTCTGATGCTCACCTTCAAAGCCAAAATCAAGTCTTTCCTGACCACCTGTGTGACTCTCTTCTCATCTGTGACCTCTAACAGCACATACCCACTACACGATTCATTGACACCCATCTTGCATGTCCCCAGAAGAGCTGCGAGCTCTAACATGTTGGGCCCTTTACCCAGCACCTGCCACAGTACTTAGTGATAAAACTGGCCAGGGTAGTGGGAAAGCTGGAGAAAATGTTGGAGGAATCAACATTACAGTAGACAAAAGAACACTCTGACGTACCAAGGGAGCTGCTTTGAAACCTTCAAAAGCTCGTCCACTGTAAGATGGGCTGGACAAGCATTTTTCACACTGCAAGAAGCAACCCATTGGTAGATCATGATATCACTTTAGAGGTACAAGACTTACATTAAGAGAAAGTGCTGTTTCATAAAATGCTCGACAGGGGTATGAGAGTCTATGTGTGTGTGTGCATATGCTCATACACTGGATCGTGCAAATGGAATTCTTTCAAAACAGTTTGCAAGGCAGTAAGTTAGAAAAATTATGTGGTATGTTACAGAAGGGCACATTTCAATTCAATAGAAGAAAAACACCTCTAACGAGTAAAACTATCTCACTATATTATTTTGAATGGCAGAGAGTTTCTAGCCCATGAAAAATTTCAAGCAGCACCCAAGCCACAGATTGTCAGGAAGGGTACTCATGTAAGTAGTAGAAAGTTAAATGAGCAGAACTCTTAAGTTTTCTCCCCATTCTATGAGACTATCAGTCTAGCTCATAGGCAATTCACTATCCTAACAATAGAGGTACAATTAGAGGAGAAATGATTCCACAGGGTGAATGTATACAGCCTGAAATTTCATTTGGCCATTTATATTGGAATAGCAATGTGAAAGGAAAGGTTGAAAGTGATATTTATATCGGAGGTTCTCAACCTAGATGAATGTCAGATTCACTTTCTGAATCCTGACATACGAGAGCTGTCCAGAAAGTATCCAGCCATGGATACGATGGATACATGGGTACAATGGCTGGATACTTTCCAGGCAGCCCTCCTATATCAACTAAAACACTGGGGCCCAAAATCTGTATTTTATTTTAATGCTCCCCAAATAAAGGTTGAAAACCACTGATTTATACATATGAAATGTATAAATGACATTTTATAATGCACAGAAAGATGGAAAACACCACTAAGATTTTACATGAAAACTCATAAAAAGAAAAAGCTTAAAAACATGAAATCAGGGCTTTTCATTTCTGTTCAGGACGAAGAGAGCTGAAAAAAGCATCATTCCCATACTTATATCAAATAAAAAGCCAAATAAACCAGAAGTGCATAACTTTCTGAAATCTATTAGAGAACTGAGGTCACAGGAACACAAACTAGCCTGAAATTTAAAAACAGGAACCTGCAGGAAGAGGCAAGACATGAGCACTTGTCTATAGATACACCAGGACACTAGTTAACAAGCACCAGGTAACAAATAACAACGGACTGCTGCTGGGAGAGTTGAAAGGGCATGGAGGCAGACCACTCTGAGGCCCCATACAAAAGGAAGACCTAAGACTGACAGTGGCACAGACATTGAGAAAAACCCTTTGGCAAATGAACTCCAACCCTAATCACAAGGAATCACTAGAGAAACTTGAAGACAGGGGTGCACAGAGGTTAACCATAGCAACAACAAACCTCAAATCCAGTTCAATGCCTGATGAGACTGATCAATCTTCACACAAAATGCCTAGTGGAAATAGAAGGGTGTGCCCCTTTCCAGGCATAAACACTATCTATCCCAGTCTCTAATGTCCTACATAAGATGCCTAGTTCTCAACAAAAAATTATAGGGCATATAAAAAGACAACACTGCCAAGAGACATAGCAATTAACAGAATCAGACTCAGACATGACACAGATGTTGAAGCTACCAGACACAGAATTTTAAATAACCATAATTAATTCTAAAAGATCCTACTGGAAAGGATGGACAACATGAAAGATCAAATGGGTAATTTTATCAGAGAGAAACTATAGGAAAGGATCAAATGGAAATACTTGAAAGGCTAAACAGTAACAAATAAGAGATGATTTCAACAGGCATTCTTCAGTAGACTTGACACAGCAAAGGAAAGAATCAGTAAACCTGAAAATAGTTCCAGAAAAATTACTCAAAATAAACAAGGGGAGAAAAAATGAAGAAACCAAAAAAGAACAGAACATCCAAGAGCTGTGGGACCATAGCAAAAAATTCTAACCTGGTTATAATTTAAATTTCAGAAGGACAAAAGAGAATAGGGCAGAAAAAAATATTTGAAGAAATAATTGCTGAGAATTTTTCAATATTAATGACAGATATCAAACCACAGATCCAAAAGGCACAAGAATATCAAGCATACATGTGTACTTGCTCTTTCTTTCTCTTTCCCTCTTTCCCTCTCTCTCCCTCCTCCCTCCCTCCTAGACATAGCATATTGAAAGAGCTGAAAACCAAAGATAAAAGAAAATCTTGAATGCAATGAGAGAAGAAAGATACATTAAACAAAAAAGAACAAAGATAAGAATTACAGAAAACTTATTATCAGATGGCTTGCAAATAAGAAGAGAATGAAGCAACATCTTTAAAGTGCTGAAAGAAAAACAAAACTGTCAACACAGAATTTTATACCCAGTAGAATATCTTTCAAAAATGCAGGAGAAATAAAGACTGTTACAGAAAATAAAAACTGAGAGAATTCATTGCCAGGGTGCCTATACCACAAGAAATGCTAAATTAAATTCTTTAGGCAGAAGGAATATGATGCCAGACAGGAAATTGGATCTACACAAAGAAATGAAGAGTTCTGGAAATGAAATAAACGAAAATCAAACAACATTCTTTTTTTCTTATTTTTAGTTGCTATAAAAGATGAATGTCTAAAGCAGGAGTCAACAAACCATAGCCTGCAAGCCAAACCCAGTCCATGATCTGGTTTAATATGACCTATGAGCTAAGAATGTTTATATATTTTATATATATATATATATATATATACACATATACACATATATAAAGAAAATAATATGCAACGGAGACTATCTACGGCCTAAAGCCTAAAATATTTACTTTCTGGCCCTTTACAGAAAAAATTTGCTGACCCCTGATCGAAAGCAAAAAAAAAAAAAAAAAAAGTAGCAATCTTTTGTACTATGTAAAGAAAATGATAACAATAACACAAAGGATGAAAGAATTATAAATATACAGGTACAAGACCCTTACACTACACATGAAAGAGTATAATATCAGTTGAAAGTAGACTTTGATTAATTAAAAATATATATTATTAACTCTGGAGTAATCACTAAAAAACAAATTAAAGAGGCATAAAAAGAAGTCCATAGTGAAGATAAAAGGGAATATAAAACATGCTAAAGTAACAAGGAAAAAAAAGAAACAAAGAAAGAACAGATGGAACAAATAGAAAACAGCTAGCAAGATGGTAGATTTTAATTAAGCTATATGAATATCATAGTAAATGTGAATGGCCTAACATACCAATTAAAGGACAGATATTGTCAGATTGGTTAACAAAGTAAGACCTAACTATATGTTGTCTGCAAGAAATCCACCTTAAATAAACAGACACAGGTTAAAAGTAAAAGAACAAGCCAGGCACATTGACTCATAGCTGTAATCCCATTACTCTGGGAAGCTAAGAAGGGAGGATTACTTGAAGCCAGGAATTCTAAACCAGCCTTTAAAAATTTTTTAAAAAATTTTTCTTTTTGTGGAGATGGGGGTCTCCACAAAAAGAAAAAATTTTTTAAAAAAAGTAAAAGAATGGAAAAATATATATGATGTAAACACTAACCAAACAAAAGCTGGAGTAGCTATATTATTGACACCCAAAGTAGACTCCAGAACAAGGAATATTAACAGGAATAAAGGGGGATATTACAAAATAAGAAAGGGATCAATTCACCGAGAACATCACAACCCTAAATGTGTATGCAGTTGACAGTCAAAATACAAGAGGCAAGAAGTGACAGAACTAAAAGGAGAAATAGAAACATCTACAATTGTAGTTAGAGACTCTAACATTCTTTTCCTAGTTATTGATAAAACAAGTAGAAAGAAAATCAATAGGGACAGAAGACTTGAAAACCCTATTAAGCAACTTGACCCTAATTTATATTTGTGCAACCTTCTACCCAGCAACAGCAGAACACACATTCTTTTCAAGTGCACATTGAGCATTCACCAAAATAAACCATCTTCTGGGCCATAAAACAAATATGGACAAATTTAAAATAATAGAAATCATGCAAATTATATTCTGGGATAGTAAAAGAATTAACACATTTGCTGCCATATGAGTTGTGTTTAACTCACTCTAGTTTTGACCCCGGGGCCTCATGAAGCATATATAACTCACACATCTCTACCTTGGGAGCCTCATGGTACACAGGCAACTGAGGCTGCCATGCTGTAGGATACATGTAACGTGATGGGTGGCCCCCTGGGAAAAACCCTGCATAAATTTTTCATTAACTTAGAAAGGACCATTTTGTTTTCTAAGTTTTTATTCTATTTTCATAATAAAACACCATGGCCCCAAGGAAAAAGTTTGGGTTTTTTTGGTTGGCAGTCAATGTGTTAAACTAGAAATTGATAACAGAAAAACTTCTGGAAAATTCCCAAATATCTTAAAATAAACGACATATTTTAAAATTATATATGGGTCAGGAGATAGTCTCAAAAGAAATTTTAAAATATTTTAAACTAAATGGAAATTTAAATACACATATCAAAACTGTGCAATGCAGCTAAAACAATGCTTAGAGGGAAATTTATAGCATTAAACACATATAAAAACAGAAGAAAAATCAGTAATTTCAGCTTACTCCTTAAGAAAATAAAAGAGTAAATTAAACCAAATGCAAGGAGAAGAAAGGTGGTAAAAAAGAGCAGAAATCAATGAATTTCAAAACAGAAAAATAATAGACAAAATTAATTAAACCAAAATCTGGATTTTTGGAAAAGATCAATAAAATTGGTAAACCTCTAGACAGACTGAGCAAGAGAAAGACTGAAGACACAAATTACTAATTTTAGGAATGAAGGAGGGAATATCATTACAGACACCACAGACATTAAATGGATAATAAAGGAACACCAGAAATAATTCTATACCCATAAATTTGACAACTTAGGTGAAGTAGAATAAGTGTTTGAAAGATACAAACCACAGCAATATTTATCAAAAAGAAATAGATAACCTGAATATTTCTATATCTATTCATAAAATTAAATTTGTAGTTAAAAAACCTTTCAACAAAGAAAACTCTAGGACCAAATGGTTTCAATAGAGAATTCTACCAGACAGAGAAGAAAGAAATAACACCCGTCCTACACATTCCCTACCAAAAATACATCCCAACCAAGTAGAGTTTATCCAAGTAATGCAAGGCTCGTTCAACATTTGAAAATCAGCTGAATTCTCCATATTAAATATGAAGAAATATGATCCTGTCAGCAGATGGTGAAAAAGCATTCAACAAAATTCCAAATCCATCCATAATAAAAACTCCCAGTTAACCTTAGGAATACAGGGCAAATTCCTTAACCTCATAGGGTATTTACCAAAAAACCCTTAATTAACATCAAATTTAATAGTGAAAGACTGATTACTTCCAACCCTCATGATAAGAAACAAGGAGGATGTTCTGTCTCACCACTGCTATTCAATATTGTACTGGAATTCTTGGCCGGTGTCATAAGGTAAGAAAGAGAGATGGGTGGGGAGAGGGAGGAAGGAAGAAATAAATACAAGGCATCCAGATTGGAAAAGAAAAAATAAAACTGTCTCAGGCCGGGCGCGGTGGCTCACGCCTGTAATCCTAGCACTCTGGGAGGCCGAGGCGGGTGGATCGCTCAAGGTCAGGAGTTCGAGACCAGCCTGAGCAAGAGCGAGACCCCGTCTCTACTAAAAATAGAAAGAAATTATATGGACAACTAAAAATCAATATAGAAAAAATTAGCTGGGCATAGTGGCGCATGCCTGTAGTCCCAGCTACTGGGGAGGCTGAGGCAGTAGGATTGCTTAAGCCCAGGAGTTTGAGGTTGCTGTGAGCTAGGCTGACCCACGGCACTCACTCTAGCCAGGGCAACAAAGCGACACTCTGTCTCAAAAAATAAAATAAAATAAAATAAAACTGTCTCTATTCACAGATGACATGATTGTGTATGTAGAAAATCCCAAAGAATCTACAAACACACCTAGGACAGAAACGTGGCTTTATCAAGGTCACAGAATACAATGTCAATATACAAAAATGAATTGTATGTCTACATGCTAGCAACAATAGCAATTCCCAAAATGAAATACTTAAGTATAAATCTAACAAAATATGTGCAAGGTCTATATCCTGAAAGCTACAGAACGCTGATAGAAGAAACCAAAGATTTAAATCAATGAAGAGATTTACCAGGCTCATAGATTGGAAGACTCAATCTATGAGTCTTCTTCCTAAATTCTTCCTAAATTCAATGCAATCCCATTCAAAATCTCAGCAGGATTTTTTGTAGATATTGACAAACTGATTCTAGAATTCATAAGGAAAGGCAAACAAACTAGAAGAGCTAATTTTGAAAAAGAACAAAGTTGGAAGACTTGTACTACCTCCCAAAACTTATTATAAAGTCACAGTAATCAAGACCACGGAGTGTTGGCACAGTGTAAGCATATAGATCAATGGAATAGAATTGAGAGTCCAGAAATAAACCCTTATATTTTGGTTGATTAGTGACAAAAGTGTTAAGATAATTCAATGGGGAGAAGGATAGTCTTTTCAACAAATGGTGCTGGAACAATTAGACTTCCACATGCCAAAGAGAAAAAAAGAAAAGAAAAGATCATTGACCTCTACTTGATACCTTATACAAAAATTAACCCAAATGAGTCATAGACCTAAATGCAAAACATAAAACTATGAAAATTCTGGAAGAAAACAAAATCTTCAAGACTTTTGCTTAGTCAAAGAATTCCTAGATACAACAAATGTTTGATCCATAAAAAAATGATAAATTGGTTTATCAAAATTAAAAACTTTTTGCTCTGAGAAGACAATGTTAAGGGAATAAAAAAAGATAAAGTAGCAGTTGGGAGAAGTAATTTGCAAATCAAATTTCTGACACAGGACTTATATCCACATTATGTAAAGAACTCTTTAAATTGAACAATAGGAAAAGAAGCCAATGAAAAATAGTTCATCAAAATTACCCTTCGATGTGTAACACTTCAGTGCTATAAATTTTTATTTGATTTTGTATATTTTTTCCAGTCAGTAATAGATCCAAACATAACCTCTCACCAATTTTCATTTGTACCATATTACTTGACCTTGGAATTAGACTTTTGATCTTATTAAACTTTGACATACTTTATACTGACAAAAAGAACTTATTAGTTTTCTTTGAACTCAGGAGATAAATTTCATACAAATCCTTAGTAAAGAAACCACTTTCCCTATCATATAAAATTCCCTCCATTCTAAACACCAATAAAAAGTTATAAGTTCCTGAGGCATCAAAATTTATTTTCTCATCTTTTAAATAACGAACACTTGAGGATGAATCAGCTCAATTTAAATCACCATACTTCCTCCTTCTCCTGCTACCAAAACTAAACAATTCTGGGACATAATGATGAAAGAAATGACCCTTATTTTCCCTTTGCTCATATTTCTTTATTTGTTTCTCATCACCTGGTACTTGCTTTTGTAAGCCATTCTAAATCATGTTGGGGAAAAATGTGAGGGAAAACAAACAAACAAATAATTTCTACATGAAAGAAACTCTATAAGATCAAGTTACTCAATATTTAACCTTCTTTTTCCAACTGAACATCTGGGTTTTTTGGCCCCAAACCATATCTGTTCAGGCCACATTTCTCTGCCAGAAACAAGAGAAAATAAACCATGAAGATTTCCAGCTTGTTTCCAATGACTGCACTCTTTTCTGGACCTACTTTATTTTTCATTATAGTACTTATAGTACCTGACATATCAGACAAAACATGAATAAATGTCCTCATCCAGTAGATTGTAAGCTCCATGAAAACAGGGACTTTGTCTTTCTTACACTTTCTTGTATCCTCAGCACCTAGAACAGTGTCTGGCAATAAATATTTGTGGAATGAATGACTGCCCAAGGCATTTCGCTCTCCCTCATTCCCTCACATTCTTCCAGTGATCCTAGCCAGCCCATGGCAGTACTGCTGGAGAAACAACAAAATATGCGGCCCACCACCCCCTCCTATCTTCCAGGATTAGTGACCAGGTGGTTTTGCCAATCTCTGTGCTAACTAGATATTGAGGATGGACGATCGCCAGAAGTAGCATCCCTGGCTACCCAGTCTAACTCCAAATGTCCACCAACATCCATCACATCAAATGGAAACAAAAGGTAGCACTCGCCTTGTGCTTCAAATGAAAGCGTGCCAGATGATGTAAAAACAGTTCATGGTAGAGGCTGGTTTCCTACCAAAGCAGTCACTCTTGTCTTGGGAGAATTGTTTTCTAGTCCAGGATCTCCCATTAACTGTCTCTTCACCAAGTCTCAGCCTGTTAGTCTGAAGACAGGCAAAAACACTGAAACAAACATGATTTAGGGCAAGTGTACTCAAGGCAGGGCTGGGGGAGGAATGAGGCTTCTCAAGCTATACATGCCCCCTTGAAACGCATCCACCCCCATCCAGCCCTTGAGAATCCCCACCATAGAGTGAGCCACGCCTCCTTTACTAATGGGAGCATGCAAAACTCAGAAAAACTTTTCCAGGTTTCCAGTGTAAGTTTGTTAAGGAATGGGACCAAGATTTACTATACTTCTTAGTGACACCCACAGTGGACTCCAACATAGGGTACTCCTGTCTTTACCTGCTTTTCCAACCTCAGCTCTTTTCCTCCCCTTAGCCATACGCTATGCTTCTCCTATGGTACTGAACTTCTCCTGGTTACTCATCTATGCCAGGCTTTGCATCACCTGTCACCACCTGTGGGAGACACGGTTGGTTGACTGCCTACATAACAGCCCAACAGGCAGTCTTGCTTTCTTCCTTGCTAACAGAATTGTGATTGTGTTCAGATACGGGGCATGGATGTGCTCGGGGAAGCTGAGCCCCTCCCCCAGTGCCAGAAGATTGCTTAGGCAAAACAATCAGCCACGCTCTCCTTTGCCGGTATATGGTGACTGACTGGTTTAGGGGTGAATGTGTGACCATTCTGGTCATTCTGACCCTGTACCAATGGCTCTGGGAAATTTTATCCTCTGTTATCTAGAGAAAGACTGAGAAGCAATCTCTGTCCTTCCCTTTCTGCTTTGAATGTTGTCATGTGAAGGTGCGGTGGGACTCCAGTAACCCTGTGGAGGGCAGGAGAAACCAAGATAATTTTTTAGAAGCCGACCAAGAGCTGTGACCACCTTGAACTACCTACCTTCAGACCTCCTAAGCAAGACAGTAACGTAGCCCAAATAATGTTACTTACAACAGAAAGCACCCTTACTGATACCCTACCACATGGCCTGGAAAGTTTCTCAACTGCTTCTCCTAGAGTATCCCTACTCATTTCCAATTTACAGCTCAACGACAGTTTCCTTGGGAAGTTTTAACTATGTCCCCAGACAGAGAAGCAGTCCCAGACAATGTTACCTGCACATCTGTCTCTCCAACTAGACTGTGAACTTCTCAAAAGCAAGCGTTTTCATTCTCAGCAGGGTCCCTGACATATGTTGGGCATTTATTAAGTGTTGAATGAGTGAATATAAAAAAATAATAATAATGAATAAAAGGATGGACATGGATGCCTTCCCTGTCTTGGATAAAGATTTGACTGACAGAATATGGCACCCAGGCTGTCTACTGTGGACTTCCCAGGTGCTGGTGAGCAAAGACAGAGATAGTGCAACGGACAAGTCCTCTTTCGTCTGGCCAGAACTCAGACTTCTCATTGGGAACTGCGCCCAACTCCCAATCCCCTGCAGTTGAGATAGGACTGTCTATCACAGAGGATGAACTTATCTTCCCAGGCACCAGGTGGTGCCTTCCCATTACCCTGGTGGCACCAGGGTAATGTACCCACTCCTATCACGGAAACCCACTCCCTGTCTGCTGAGACCGCTTGGCTCTGCTTTGGCCCAGTGTATCAGTGAGGTTTGCTACAAGGATGGGGGACATGGAAAGAGGAAGGGCTCCCCCCACCCCAGAGAACTAACCCTGGAACCCTATATGAGCCTCTGTATCTAGCTATGCCTTCAGCTAAAACCCCCAGCCTTTTCATTTATGTGACCCAATCAATTCCTACATGGCATAAGGCAATTTTCAAATGCCAACCCAAAGAAAATAATTCTAACTAATACGATAGGTAACAATGAGACCAGTCTAATAACGCCCCTTCCGTCTGCAGGACCTGGGCACCCGCACCTCTCATCTTGGCCTTGGGGATGGCGTAGGAAGTAAGGCACGCTGGAGGAAGCCCGCCCACCCTGCCACACACCGCTGCTGTGTTTCCCTCCCAAAGGAGGGTGACCTCAGGCCCCTGGATCTTCCTTCTGTTCAGAAAGCTGTGGGGACCCCTGGGAGGCATCAAGTGTTAAACGAACACAAACGGAAGAAAATGGAGAGAACGTTCCTCAAGCAGTACGCTGTGTACTTTATGAACATCCTAGAACTTAAGGCTGTTTGTAATTATTATAATACCTGTTTTACCTTTGAGGAAACAGAAGCTCAGAAAAGTGAAGTAACTTGCTCAAGGTCACACAGCTAGTTACTGGAATTTAAACAGCATTCCAGACTTTTTCCACTCTCTCACTCTCTGTTCGCCAGGGCCTGGGAGGTGGACAGCACCCCACCCCCCACAACGCCCCAGGGCACACAGACCTGCAGCTTTACAAGCTAAGCCCCCTGGAGTCACGGCAGCGCTGCAGACCTGGCCTTTCGGAAGCCCCGGGGAAGCAGCCAGCGTGTAGGTCGGTTATTCAGCACCAAAAGTAAAGAGCGGGCCGGGGAGCGGCGGTACCCGAGCCGGCCCGAGTGAAGCGCCGCAGGGGAACGGCGGGAGCTCGCCCAGTCTTGGCCCCGCGATCGGCCTAGAACCCCCCGCCCAGCTCCGCGCTCCTCCCAGCAGTTCGGCCCCCCAGACCCTCCACTCCCGTCCAGCGCCGCCGCCAAAGTCACCGGCCTCGCGGCGCCCTGGGCACTTCGAGATCCACGCAGCTCCAGCCTTGCCCGGGCCCCCAGCTTGTGCGGGGTCCAGATGCAGAGAGCTGCTCGCCCCGAGGCGGCGACGGGACCCCGACCCCTCCGCTGCGCCGCGGCCCGGCGAGCTCCTTGCTCCCCCGGCGCGCCCGGTTGGGGCGCAGCGCACTGCCCGCCGCAGCCGCGGGGCTCTGCAGGGCATCGCCACGGGGTGAGCCGCCCCGGATCCCCCCCACCGCCCCCTGCCCGCTGCGCCAGCCCGTCCGACTCACCTGCGGCGCCCGCGCTCGCCGGGCCTCTCGGCGCCCTCGCCCGGCTCCGGCCCGGTTCCGAGCGCGCCCGCCGGGGGCCGGCCTTGGCAGCGGCCGCGCGGGGCGTGGCGCGGCTCCTCCCCGCCCGGAGCCACCTGGGGTGCTCGGGAGGGGATTGGGCCCGGCCAGGTGAGCCCCGCCCGCGAGGAAGCCGCCCGCGCCCGGCTCCGCGGGGAAACCGCAGAGGTACTCCGCGAGGAGGAAGGGAGACCCGGGCGGCTGTGTGTTAGGTGACACCTGGGACAGTTAGTGCTTGGGGAGCCTGGTCCCACACAGCCTGTCCCGCTCTGGAAATGGAACACGGAGCACTTAAATCCGACCAGACCGAGTGCGAAGAGGAGGGAGACCAACCCCTTTCTTGGTGGGATGTAGCAACCGAGAGCGCAGACCCTTGGGAGTGAAAATGATGGGGCCAAGGGCGCAGGTGAGTTAGTTGAGAACTGAAGAACTCAGGCCTTTTGTGACAGTTTCCATCCCACCCCATTCCCACCTCGCGCACTCTTCAAATGAATTCCCTTTTTTGTAAATAATGGCATTAAGCCATAAATAAGATAATTTCAGATGATGATGTCCTCCCCAGCCCTGGCCTGTAAGCCCCCGGAAGGGGCAGGAAACCTTCCTGTCCACTATTAAATCCCCAGAGCTCTGAGCAGGTGATCAGTTAATACCTGATGGGCGGAGGAGGTGCGCCCAGTCAGTTGAGTCCAGCCTTATACTGGTAACCCCAGACTAAGTTTCTCTGGTCTCACTCCTTTCTTTTCAGAAAGAGCCCAAAGTCAAGCTCCTGGCTTCCAGGCCACCTGTCCTCTTCGAACTGCTGACCTCCCCACCCATTGCCATCCAAGCAGCTGGCTTGTGGGAGGTCTGCATTCCCAGGGCATCTTTATAAGTGGTCAAGCAAATATTTAACTTTTGAAGATGTCACAGGCAGGGGAACTCTGAAATGTAACGCTGTTCTGCCAGCCCTGCACTGTGGACACACAGCCCAAAGTCTGGGCACCTGACCCAAGATCCCACAGCTGGTAGCAGAGCTGAGCCTGGGGCCCAGGTCTACATTTCAAAAAATAGCATATTGGCTTGGGGCCTTTGAGGTTCTGGTGAGGCCTGCAGCGGGGAAAATTTGGTTGGGCACAGAATTTCTGTAGAAATGGGAGTTGGGTTTGGTCTTCTGCTGAGACTTCTAATCCGTGGTCTTTCCAGACCTCTTGGGTCAACGATGACCTGAACCACTTGCATTTACTGAGGCTCCTAACGGTTGCAAAACCAAAAAACGTGGTGTGTTTTGGGGATCCTGTTTAACAAACAAATGGCCTTGTGATGCTGCTACTCACATGTTAATTTCAGGAGGCACAAAAAAATCCATTCTGTGAAAAAATCCATTTTGCTGCAGGAAAGGCCACACAAGTTTAAAGTTGCATGGAGAACATTCCTTCTTGTGACTATTTCAGTATACTCCTATGACTATATATTATTAAAGTTCCGAGGCCACAATTGGAGGCTCTCTGTTAAGGTGAGGGCAGGGCCAAGTGGCCTGCACCACTCCTCCCCCTGCAGCAGGCCCAACACTCTCGAGGCATAAACCCCACCCACCCGAGCCCTGCCCGCATCAGTGGGTCCTGTGCAGATGGGCGTTTCAGATCTGGTGTGGCCTGGCTGGCCACGTCACACTGGGAAGGCCAACCTGGAAAGATGTTACAGGGGATGCCCCACCTAGGTGTGCCCTACCCCAGCTGCTCCTCCCTCTGTGGTGGGCGGGGAGGCTGGTGTTCCAGGGTAGGGCTGTGGTGGGTCCTGCCCTTTGGGCCAGCCACTTGCACCAGCAGGTGGGATTGAGCAAGGGAGCCCATTTGGGTCTCACCTGAGCAGAATGGGCCCAGCCCTTCTTATATGTTGGTTTCAGTCAGTGGAGCATGTGATCCCTGTCATTTAGGATCCTCCCAGTGTGTGTGTGTGTGATCTTGGCTGGGCCAGCCTGGTGAGTGACGCCACCTAGGCAGGCCTGAGAATCACCAGGAAGGCACAGATTCTGCTCTGGTGCTCACTTATGCACACACACTCTCTCTCCCCCATCCACTGTTTCTCTCTCTCTTTCTCTCTCTCCTGGGCTTGCTGGTAGCCTTGGACATGTTCCTCAACTGTGCACTTTTCCCACTTGGAAAATGTGTAACCATGAAATCAGACAAGATCTCTGCTTGAAGTTTTTTGCTTAAAAGGAGAATGTGAAATATGAAGGTCTGACACTGTTATGAGGCTAAGTGAAATAATGCTTGTGAAGTGCTTGAGAACCGCACCAGCACAAAGCACCTGCTCAGTGAACGATGCTCTCACGATCATGAATGTGGCTCTGACTAGCTGTGCAACGAGAGCCAGCTCACATCTGATGGACATTAAAGTGTGGAAATAGGGACAAAATCATTGGTAGACTTCTTAAGACTATAGAATGAATTAATTCTTGTAAATAACTGTGTGTGTTACAATTCTCTGCTAGTCCCTAGGAAAATGATATTTGAACTAGGAAATCTTCAGTTTCTTCCCTATCTCTAGTTCTCTGACAGTATAATGAAATAGAAATTATTCAAAGAAGAAATATCCCCCAAAATTACTGAGCCTCAGGATATATTTACCTTCCTATTTTTTCCTGCCTTTACTTAGGACTTAAATGTGTATATTAATTCTGTAGAGCATTTTCTGAGCACACTTTTCAATAAGACAATGTATATAATGCTCCTGGCACATAGTAGCTCCTCAATTCATTATAAATAATACGGAGAGGTGTAGGGAAGTAACCAGAAATAGCATTAGAAAGAGCCATGAATTCAGGCAGGCAAAACTTACAACCACTTTATTAGGCAACGAAAAATTTAAGTTCACTGGCTCTGGAATAAGACTGTTTGGGTTCAAATCCAGCCACCACTTACAAGATATGTTAATCTCTCTATGCCTCAGATTCTTCATCTATAAAATGAGATAATACTAGTATATCATAGACAAGCCGGAAGACAGAGTACTAACTAACCTTTAGTGAGCAGCTACTTTGTGCCAGGCATGGCTCTAAATGCTCACATTCTCTTTTGAGAGTTGACCTTTGAGCAGGGATTTTTAATCAAGGGCTATAGATCCTGGAACTGAATTTAATATTCTGTGTCTACATACATTTTTCCTAAAGGGAGCATCCACAGCTGTCTTTAGAGTTGCAAAGAGGCTTGGATCTCAAGAATAGTTGCCAGTCACTGCCTTCCACACTTAGCCAAGGGTTTTGGAACTGGAAGGTTTGTTAGATACCATGCAGACTACCATTCCCAAAAATCCTTGGGGATCATTCGGATGCCTGCTTGACACAGATCACTCCTGAAAATTGTGACCTAGGAGAGCAAAGTGGTTTTTGAATAAGCACTCCAGGTGCTACTCACCTACAGACAAGCCTCATCCGCCTCCAACTTTCTCATTTCTCAGGTCAGGAAACAGGCCCAGAGATCAGGACAACTTGAAAGAGCTTCCACCCCACATGTGCCAAGAAGCCTCTCTTCCCTCTAAGGCAAGTCTTCACCACTTCAACAAAGGGAGAGAAATGTCACTACGTCCCACAATCCCAGTTCACACAAGGAGCACTCTGAAAACAAAATCACACTTCTCTCTCTCTCTCTTCTTTTTTTTTTTTTTTTTTGAGACAGGGTCTCCCTCCGTTGCCAAAGCTAGAGTGCAGTGGTGTGATCATAGCTCACTGCAACTTCAAACTCCTAAGCTCAAGCAATCCTCCCCTCTCAGCCCCCTGAGGAGCTGGGACTACAGGTGTGCATCACCATGCCCAGCTAATTTTTCTATATTTTGTAGAGATGGGATCTTGCTTTTGCTCAGAAGGGCTCAAATTCCTGGCCTCAAGCAATCCTCCAGCCTCGGTCTCCCAAAGTGCTAGGATTACAGGCATGAGCCACTGCACCCAGCCAAAATCAGGCTTCTCTTAAGAGGAAAATAAAAGGTGAAGCCATCTCTGTGTTAGCCCTTTAAATCTTAAAGAAGCCTAGACTATTATTGACAGAATAGCTGATACTTCACTACAGTGAGGGGGGTGATCCTCCTATACACACACACTCACTCTCACTCATACTCCTCACAGCTAGTGTTCTATTTGAACAGCTGAGGCTACCCAGCTAACACATTCAAGTGATATCCGACAAAAATGTAGACTTTTGTCCCACTTCCTAAAGCCACAGGCTAATTAGACACTGACCAGGGGACTTGACAGGGGGATTCCAGCCGGTGCCTTCTAGTTGTGTGAGCCCCAGGGTGGGAGACCCTCCTTTCCAGGCAGATCTCGGCAGGCGCCGCGTCTGCAGCAAGAACAGGGCAGGCGGCAGCTGCAGCAAGAACAGTCATCAAAGCCATGCTTCAGGGACGCCCAAAACTGTCAGCTAAAGAATAATCAGACACAATCCAGAAGCATCTCTTATTGACCAGTGAAATTCTCTCTTTGAGCTTACAAAGGGCAGGCAAGGATTGTGTGTGTTTCTTTGGATTTTTTCATGTTCACCGATCACAGAATCTTAATGTAGCAAGAAGTTGAAATAACCTTCCCAAAGTGTGTTGGGCATACCTCTCACGTACGGGGCCAGCAGGCGGCTTTTCCAAGGCGGCACGCTGCAGCAGCTCTGTTTCCCGAGAAAAAGACTATAAAACGATGCAGGTGGCCCCCTCGGGCCCGTGCTTGGCACTGAGGCTGGGAAACAATTCAGGTTTTCCACGTTTATCCCTCAGTATTATTTTTAACACTCTCAGGGACTGTGGATCAGAGTGAATTTGCTTGGCTGTGTAAAACACAACAGCTGAGGATGGACTTGCCCCCTTTTACTTGGGTTTCAGAGAAAGCGCTAAAGTGTGGGCTACAGATTTATGGATCTGCTCACAAAATTGCTGGCTACAAAAAATGTCTAATGCCTTTGTCATTGCATTTCTAGATCCAGGAAAGAAGTTCTTGATTCTTCCAATTTACTTCTTACTTTTGAAGGCAACACAAACATACGCATTATCCTTTTAATTTGATAGGTAAATGAGAGACTGAAAAACCAGGGTGGAGAAAATGCTTTGTGTAAAATCAGAGTTCTGTTACCACTGACATACAAGCAAAATCCTCCCTCAGGACCTTTGCACCAGCCATTCCTTGTGTTTGCAGCTGTCTCCCAACCTCTGCACGGCTGGCTCCTTCACAGAGGCCTTCCCCAGATCATCAGTCGAAATTGAACAGAGTCACCTGCTATAACAGCACCCTTTTTTCACAGCACTTGAAAATACTAAATCATTTTTTAAAATGTTGTTCACTTGTTTATAATTTGCCTCTAAGGAAACAAAGACTCTGTCTTGTTTTATTCACCACCTCTCCCCAACCCTGAAAACAATGCTGAGTACAAGGTAGGTGCTTAAATATTTGTTGAAAGAATGAATGAATGAATGCTAACGTTTTTGCAGAAGGGTTTGAGTTCATCACTTGGAGATTTCACCTGCTCCCGTACGAGGCAGTTCAGATCTGGGAGTGAACTCAGGCCTGGAAGTGAGGCATGATTTCCGCTCAGAGTCTCCACGCTTCTTGGCAGCCAGGTGACCCCAGAAAAGTTCAGCCTCGGGGGTAGGAATTGCACTCCGGAGCCAGCTTCACCTCTTGCCAGCTCTGTGATGTTGGGCAGTCACTTAACCCCTCCATACCTCAGTGTCTTCATCTGCGTATGGGGAGAATAACAGTACCACCCTCAGCATTCCTTGTAAGAGATTCCAGCATGCGCATGAAGGACTAGCTGTTATTGTGACCCAGGTGTGACACTAAGTGCTTTACGTCACAGAGAGGTTAGGTAACTTGTTCGAGGCACTGGGTTAATAAAGGGAAGAGTGGGACCTCCTGGAACTTCAGTCGAAACTGCCAAAGTCCACCCTTGGCCACAGGGTTGCTCCCACATAGTACACACTCAACAAATGACTGTGGCAAAACATTTCCACACGACTAATACCAATACTTGAGCTAATCGTGTCAGAAAGGCTTCCACTGCCATCACAATTGTGGCTCCTCTGACCTTTGTGTGCAGAGTGAACCTGGAGTGGAAGTGGTTGTGCCTGGGCTTGGGCTCTCTCTCTGCTGATGGCGTGCATGGTGCCAGGCGAGTCATTTGATCTCACCAGGTAGAACCAGATCGTTTCCAGCATTCCTCGCGGCCTTCTCTTCTACTCTAAGTATTGGTGATACACACTTTGTTCCTTCAAGAGCCCCCCAATTTATGTGCTCTGTGTAGTAAGGTGAAAGCCACTTGGAAAGGCACTATTTATTTACAACTCATAGGGAAAATTGGGAGTGGCATCTGTCCAACCCGTCCTTCTGAGATGGACAAGCACGGGAATGTAATAGAAGGAACTTGAGCTCTAGAGCCAAAACTAACAACGTGACCCTGGACAAGTTACTGTACCTCTTTAGATTTCGATTTTCTTGTGAGTTTGTGGTGGTGTCAAAAGAGGCGATGTGTATAAGCGGAGGCTGTGAGCACAGTCAGCTCGCGTCTGTGAGCACAGGCCCACGGGCAGAGGACGGAGCCAGCTTGCACGGCCCAGTGAGCCCCTGCCTCTGCTCTGCGGTGCCAGCGGGGAGCTTCCAAACCCCTGGGGTCACGGTGGAAGGGGAGGAGACACCTTGTCTCCAGACGCTGGCAGGAGCTGAGTGCGCTTTTGTGTACCAGCTTGCCTAAGTGACTCCTTGAGTGTCTCTAATCTCCCTTTGGGGAACTTGTTAAGCTTCTACAAAGATCCAGCTGGGATTTTCTCAGCATTAACTGCGATTAATGGGCTTCTGCCTCCATGTGTGGGAAACTGAAGGGACTCAGTTCATGATCCAGTGTCCAGACTTTGAGTGAAGAGCCCTTACGTGATCCCCAGGTGTGAAAAGCCACGAGGTGCAGAGTGTGGAAAGTAGCCTGCCCCACTCACTGCAGTTCTTCAGAGGGTACTGCATATTTCCACCCGTGGTGTAGACTAAGGGCAGCTTTTCCCCAAGAGGAATGAGGGTGAAGTGGGTACAACGGACTGAATATTTGTGTTCCCCCAAAATTCATACACTGAAGCTCTAATCCCAATGTGATGGTATTAGGAGGTGGGGCCTTGGGGGGTGATTAGTTCGTGAGGGTGGAGCCCTCGAATATGGGATTAGTGCCTTTATAAAAGGGACCCAAACAAGCTCTTGCCTCCCTTCCACCATGTGAGGACCCAGCGAGAAGTCAGGATCTGCAACTGGAAGAGTCCTCACCAGAACCCTGATCTTGCACTTCCAGCCTCCAGAACTGTGAGAAGTAAGTCTGTGTTGTTTATAAGCCCCCTAGTCTACGGTACTGTAATGCCACAGCCCCAACGGACTAAGACAGCGGGAAGAGAAAGAACCCGAAACAAGGTGCTGCAAAGAGGTTTGACGTCACTGGGTAGAGTCAGGTGGTTCCAATGCCTCCCCACGTTCTCCTCTTCCTAAGCACTGGTGATGACAGGTGGAAGGCAACAGCTGGGGTCCAAGACGAAAATACCTTCTCTTAGGAAGGTTTGGACAATCCTAATCCCTCATATTTGAGTAGCACTGGTATAAAATGCCTTCCTACAATTTCTCACACTGCACTGTGAAGAATAGAGGGTCATGGACTAAACCTCCACAATTCAGGGATGGGGGTGAGGGCCTGGGGCTCTGCATGGCTAAACCACGTGACCACGGCCCCCCAGTTGGTCGGTGGGAAGCCAAGAGTCATATCCAGGTCCCAGATGAATCATTCTCTCCAATGTGGGATTACTCAATACTATCGCTGCCAGAGAGCCAGTACTCGGCGCTGAAGGAGCTAGGATCCTGCCATCAGCCTGTCCTTCCCAACCCTCCGTAGCCCATCAGAAATACCCTCAGACAGACAGGTAAAGATGCACAGGTAAAAGGAGTCAGCGGTAAAGTGGGGAGCTCGCAAGGCAAACCCACTGTTTCCACCCTCCTGTGGTTGGATTTGCACAAGCCTGTGTGGTATGATTGGCACGTTTACTTTGTCTAAAACCTAAAGCTCTAAAATGAGATCCTATTAATCATTGTGACAGCGCGGGAGGTGAGGTGGGGGGCAAGGGGAACCCCTTGCGGTGCCACTCCCACCTTCCCTGAGAGCCAGGCGAGGCGGGCCAGAGAGTACTGAAAGCTTTTTACTTAAGCAGGAGAGGAACGTAGGCAGACCTTGAGAATGTGTCCTAAAGAGAAAAAAAAAAAAAAATGTGGATAATAAGTTTAAAAACTGGCAGAAGTGACTGCTGCACTTCTAAGTGTATTATGTATGAAAAAGGGCTCTCTGCAACGCAGCCACTGGTAGAGTTCAATATCATCAGGCACCTTGCTGTGAGGCATCCTCCTTCCTTATTATTTCAGCTCTTTCCTGGATGCATTTGACTGCTTAAAGTAATTCAAATAACAATGAGGTCTCAGATCCCTGTGAAAGGAGAAAACTACAAAGTTGCAGAAGTAGAAAGCTGGGTGTAAATTCTTTACAAAATGGTTTTTGAGGCTGGTTGCTGGTTATCATTTTATATATACACATATATATCTTCCTATAATATATATCTCACTATAAAATATATATATCTATCTCACTAATACTATAAATCACTATTCAGAGGGGCATTACTAGTAGCCGTTGATAGCACAAACCTTAGGACCAGACTGTGGCCCTGGCTCCCCCTTTTGCCAGCTGTGAGACTTTGGGCAAGTTACTTAACCTCTCCGTGCCTGTGTCCTCACCTGTAAAGGGGAGATAGTGGTGACTACCTCATGGGGTTCTTAGCAGGATTAGATGGATTATGACATGTAAAGCAGTTAAAACAGTGTCTGGCACACCGCCAGAATAGTCTCTCAAATTAATTGACTGTTTACTGTAGCTTTCTTGGCATTATGAGATTCTGATGCTATTACATGTCTGGAACCAGTTTGCCAATTTCTCTAATTTCATTTACATTCTGAAGGAATACAACATTGTTGTAGGTAAATCTTTTTGAAACACTATATGAAACTCATTGGCAGTCTGGGCATGGGGAAGTGTGAGGGTTTGGAAGGTGCTAGATGTGGAGAGAGGGTCTCCTGGTACTCAGGAACAGAAACCCCTTTTGCACTGGGGAAGCAAAGCAGGTGGAGAATTCCAGCCTTTGCCATCCAGGGCGCTGCACACAGAAAGATTTCCAACCAGGGTGACCAAACGTTTTTAAAATTATTTTAAGCCCAAAAAAACCACACAGAGATTGGTGCTTTCTTTGCAAATTGGATGAAGAACCACCAAACACCAACGAGAAAGTAAAAATCTCAGGGCTCAGATGCCTTCTGTCAAGTGAGCCCACATTTTCATCTGATGTGTCACCTGAGTGATGACTCCTACTTCTGTTCCATGTATTATGTACACAAGACTATCACAAGACATGACCTGTCACAAATGCTAGAATTCAACCTGCCAATACACACGTCACCGTTAATTGCTTTTGCAGATTATTGCTTCAGATCCACTTTCTCCCACAGATGCTCTGGTTCTGTGCTTCTGTGGCAAAGCCAGAGAGAGGAGAGCGTGGTGGAACAGGAAACCTTGAGAAATGTTCCAGGAACTAACAGAAACTGGGTGTCAGCACAGTCCTACTGCATTGCAGAGCCCCAGTGTTCTGGGATCCGTGGGGGTCCTTTCCCATTGATGTTGAAATTTGCTTTGTAATCTGGTTCTTTCAGAGACTGCTTTCCCACGTTAAAGAATCTGGCTTCAGCCTAAATATTCATCCACCACGTTTGAAGTTTACCGCATAAGTCACCTTTAACAATCTGATATCTGGAAACTGCTTCTACCAAGGTCTTTGGAGAGTAACAATGTCAAGAAAGATGGATAAGACATCATGAAAGCACACTATTTTCCATGCCCTCGATTACACATATAAACTGTTCATTTGGCATCTATCCTTTCTTTTTTTAACTGATTAAGGCAAAGAAGTCCAGTGTCTGCCTCTCGTGCCCCATTAACCAAACCATGAACAAGAACGGGATGCTTTACATACACGATGTCATGGATGGTCATCTGGTTCCAGTGAGCTGAGGTAGAGAAGTCTCCTTGCTAAGAGAGCACATAAAAAATAATCCTGTGTCCTGGCGCTGGTTATCCCCCAAAGGCTTTACACGTGGGTGTCCTCTCACAAGATCTCAGACCTGTACATTATTACTAAGAATCAGTAGGTTCAACAGGAATATAAACACCCCAATCCTTCTCAAAAGATGCCAATAATCTTTCAACATATGCATACAGAGCTACATTTCATTAGGTGAAGAATGACAATGCTCTAAAATACACGATTAGAATAAATGCCCTTCTCAGGCAAGAAGAAATTCACAATTTCAGCTAATACACTGGGTCTACCGAGCTCTAATTAAATCCCTTTTTATATCAGTCACTCACTTTTCAGAGCTGAAGGAACAAATGTCAAGTTTTCTTAGTTCCTCAAGGAAAAAAAATTTAAGCAGATATTCAGGTAAAAGAAGGTCAAGGTTGACTTTGCTTATGCTGTGGATTCAAGCAGCTGCTCACTTGAAACGAACTCCTTTGAGGCCAGAAACATGGCTCATCCTAACACCCACAGTGTGAGTGCCTTCAGGATGATTCAAATAAGGAAAAACAGACCAACCAAAGTTTAATTCAATTTTATTTTCCACTTTTAGTATTTTTCAAATTATACAACATGCAGTCTGCCAGAGTATCCATATATCTTTATTTTAGAACCTAGAAGATAACCAAAATTTTCCACGGGCCAGGGGAGGGTTACTTCCAGGTATTTTGTTACATGGACTATAGTACAGCATCATGACTTGATATAAACTGCCATTCTCCCCCTCAAACCCCCAAAACAAGTCTGTCCACAAATTTTTTAATGAAAGCTACTGTACAGATACATAAAGCCCAGAAAACACACATCTGCAGTACACACAATACACTTTACAAACTAGACAGGTATAATTCTACAGAATGCCCTATTCCCCTTATATCTGCACACAATGAAAAGTGTTGAAAAGTGATACACAATTTTTAAATAAGTGAGTAGACTTCATGGAGCAGTGTTTCCTTTGACAGTTACCTGACCCTTATTCAATACTTTGTTTAAAAAGTCTAAATTGTTGGCGTTAAGTGAAGCAATTTTAGACTATGGTGGATCCTTTAGCTTGCTTAAAATATTCAAGGTGAGACAATGAAGTGAAATCTTCCCCCTCTCCCCCTGGCAATGAAAAACTGATCCAATATGTCATATAGCTAGAGTCCAAATGTTTCCTGCCCTGCTAAAAAATGCACTTCAAAAGAGGGGATTGTTAAGAACTTTTATTTGCTTTCAGTTATTCCTATAGGAAAGTAGAGCTTCCTTATATAAACTTTAGGGCTTCAAAAAGTCACTAGATGCTACCTTCTAGACAAACATTTTTATTTCTTCATTTATCCCAATATTTCTATAAATTCTGATTTTCTTAATCATATGATGCTATTTCCTTTAAAAGTCTTAATCCACTCATTGTTCTGTCTACTACCTGCTGTTCAACAAAAGCAAAGTATATAGCATTTGAAGAGATATTTGTACAGAATTCTCTAGTAAATGACCAAAACACATTTGGCATTAATATATTTTAGTTCCCAACCATAAATTTTGATATCTCAAACAGCATTCCTCTAATTTAGCAATCCACCATCCTACAGGTAGGGGTTATTTATATAAACCATCTGACTGTTCCTTTATAGCATCACAGAGTAATCTTTCAGGAAGTAGCATGAAATATAAAATTATTCATAGAAGAGAAAAAGACACACGCACATACACACAAGCAAAAAGCAGCATACAACCAAAAATACAATCACAGGCTCGGCTGTTCAGAAGTGCGGTTTTTGCATTCAAAGTAGAGGGAGAAATAGTCTAAAAAAATAAAAATTACAAAATGTGGCTTTTTAAAAAAGTGGCCTGCAGAAAACATGGTCCTAATAGAGTAATTGGTTTATTATACAAAGCAATATTTAGAGATCCATTTAAACATACTATTTAATCTATTCCAATAATCTGCCTAGCTTTTAGTCACAGGATAGGAAAATTAGATTAGAGGTCCTATAAAGATTGAAGCTAGGTGAACTGACTGGCTGATCAGCAGCTAGCAGAATTATCTTTAAGAGACATCAAAGCCAACTTTCTCTGTGAATAAAAGTAAAGCGAATTTTGTCAGTCCCTTGTAGAGATCAAGAAATACAGAACTACAAGTGAACGCTTCTTTTGAAACATGAAACAGCCACGCAGTTCTTTAGAAGTAGAAGAAGAGTACCCAGGGAAAAATTACTCTGCAAAGAATCTAAAATAATCCATTTTATAAAGGATATTAACAAAAGCCCAAAAAATTACTGACCTTTTGTTCAGTTCCAAACACAAAGCAATACAGCTGCATAATGGAGAGGAGTGGTATGATAATTATTAATTGGCAATCCTCTCAAAGACCAATGTTTTAGCTGCCAAAAGCAGAGGCAAACATTAACAAAATTATGTGGCATGTTATTTCCTGATAAGGTCTGCAAAAGCTGCCCTACAAGGACCTTTCTATCAGACTGCAAATAGTAATTGAACAGTTATATTCAGCAGGCACTGGCAACAAAATCAAATAGGATGGAAAAAAATTTAGATGAATGCAAAATTGCCATCTTTATGAAATAAATACTTCAAGAGAATTCATCCTCCTCTCTCTCTCCTCCCCAAACCGAAACACATATAAACAAAGTGCAACATTTAACAAATAAATTAAGTCAAAGCAGGTTTGCTTTGTTAGGGAAATTTTATACAAGAAGAATCTGAGTCAGTACACAGTCACACAGTCCTTAGCACTTTTTACACACTTACACACATACACACACGAATTATCTTTGACCCACACAGCCATGACAAAAGCCCAAGTCTCCCCTGGCACACACTTCATTCCAGTGGTGACAGCTACAGGGCACAGTGCCAGCTCACTTATCTTGGGCATGCACCACAATAGGATGGGTGCTTTCACTGAGATTGGTTTCAATGTCACTGACTTACCCCCAAACTTGTCAAAACAAGTAGCAGCACACGGGACCAACTTCACTGAATCTTTGTCACTTTCCCTGAAAACTGTACTACTTGAAAACTGATCTTCTTAATATGCACAACTGGAAGTAAGGGTTGATTCAGCTTTAGATTCGTGTATTTGAATAAAGCAACAGCTAAATGAAAAAAAAAAAAAGTCCATCTATACTGATTTCTTCTAATTGTGCCTAAGAAGATGAAATCTATTTGGTGCCAAAGAGAGAGTTCAAATAAACAGTCTGCAATAATGGGTTAAAATACCAACTTACTCATGGCAACTTACTCATAGACAGGCACAAAATTTTGTCAATTACTTCCCCCACAGGGCTTCCTTTTTCAACTGTTGGAAGATGCTGGATTTCTTCAGCAATGCCCCCTGGAGCTTAAGATGGTTCCCTAGAGAAAGAGGCCATGCCTGGCGCAGGCTCCAGAAGGATCGGGGAGGAGGGAAGCGAGGACGGGGGCAGCCCCATTTCCACTCATCCAACTCTGCAGCGTTTTCAGCACTTCTGAAGGAACGGTGTTCAGACTGGGCAGGCCAAGACTAGTCGCTGCAGGTTCAATAGCAAGCAGCTCGGAGGTGAATTTTATGACTTTTTACATTTACATAGATGTGTTTGAATGAACAAATTCTACATTGCTACTGTCAGATTGTTTTTCTGCCCCGAAGAAATTTGCTTTGTATTTGAACAGGTGCCGTACTAAAAGGGATATTTTACAGATCCAAAGATGTGACCAGGATATTCAAAATGCTTCTTTGGGGTAATTTGTTTCGGAAAAGTGTTCAGAATGAAAATTTTGAACCCGATAGCAGCACTTTGTGTTCCCTAAAAATATAAAGTAATGTGTTTATTTTACAGGAAACCAGACAGTTTGGGCAGAGCGTGATCGCCCGCCGCCACGGCACTTGGTTGTTCCCCTCCAGGGAATAGCGCGTTTGGGCGTCCGGTGGGGACGGTGTGCGCTGCTGAGAGGAGGCTCCAGGGACGGCCCAGAGCCCACCCGGCGCCCCAGAGGCCGAGTCAGTGGTATTGGTTCCGAGTAGTAAGCGGATCTTCTGCAATCTCTCCCTCAGATTTCTCGGAAGGAGAAAAGTCCAACCACACATCTGTACACAGAAATTCTACACAGCTCAAAATACCTGATACTGGTGTACTGCAGATGGCTGGGGTAAGCAAGTGAAAAAGAAAATGGAAACTGTAGGAGGGGAAAAAAAATAAAGGAATTGGTGATTAATGTAGTCCTTGACATGCTACGTGGAGTCGTATCTGTGGAAAGAGAATCAAAGAGAGAACACAGGAGTTAGAGAAGACGGGGGAAATGCACTCAGAAATTTTTTAAAAATTCTAGATGTTTAGACAAGAGCTGTCCAAGACAAATAGAGTGTAAGCCACATATTTAATTTTACATTTTCTAGTGGCTACCTTAAAAAGAGAAAAGAAATGGGTAAGATTAATTTTAATAACATTTCATAGAGCCCAATATATAATTTCATTATCATTTCAACATGTAATCAATATTACATGTTGAGATATTTTATACTATCGAGATAGTTTACATTCTTTTTTCACAGTGTTTGCAATCTGGTGTTTATTTTACACTTTCAGCACATCTCAATTTGGACGTAGCCACATTTCAAGAGCTCAAAAGACACATGTGGCTGGCGGCTAATGCACTGGATGGCACAGCCTCTGACTTCCTGCTTTTGCTCTAAGTAGTCCTGACGGTCTCAATATTCTCTCC
The DNA here is from genome assembly GCF_041146395.1 of Eulemur rufifrons. Lineage (NCBI taxonomy): Eukaryota > Metazoa > Chordata > Mammalia > Primates > Lemuridae > Eulemur > Eulemur rufifrons. Next base: position 73,791,466 of record NC_090983.1, read on the forward strand.
CAAAAGTCAGGATCTATCGAAGCTATGGCTATGCAGACGAATAGAATGCATCTTCTCATCCCTTAGGGAAATTCAAACATCTCTCGTTTGGCAGCACTTGGCATAGCAAGGCAGGTCAGACAGGGCCCCTCATCCAGGCTCTCTCTAGAAAGAGGTTCCTGGTTCCAAAAGGTGTTTCACTTCCATGGCATGATGAAGTTCCCCAGGAGACCACCTCCTTTGATTTCACTCCACTTCCCACCAGAGGCTCATCTGGCCCCGGGCAGCTCTCCAGGATGAAAGTCTGGACTAGCCCTGCCTCAGAGGACAGCCCAAGTGGCCTTTGTCAGCCCTTGGCCAACTCCAATAAGCCCAACTTTCAGAAGACACCGAAAGACTCAACCTCCTTCCCCCAGTGGGGACCTTAGGTCTGTCTGAGATCTTGCCTATGGGTTTTGTGCTGAGCTCATGGTGCTCTGGGGATTGGGGGAAGGGGGACAAAAGAGGCAGATAAAGCCTCATCCGGGAGAAACTCACGGAGTTTCCTGGTACAGGAAATATGACAGACACCAGGAAATGCCCAACTGCTCTTTTGATTTTAAAAAACCTCCACAGCCTGACACATTGTGCTTTCTGCTTTGCCTCTAGAAGGCTTATATCCAAATTTAGTGCTCAACTGTGGTACATATCTCAGATTCCTGCTATAATGCTCTCTCCCTAATTTTTTTTTTTTGCTTCGCTCTCCTGATTTATATGTTATAGTATTGTAAGCAACCTCTCACATACTTTGTATAAATCAGCAGGATATAAATTTCACATAAATAGAAAAATTCGGGGTCTAGAAAGGGGTTATAAAAGTAGATAAGAGCAAAGTGGGTGGAAAAAAAAAAAAGAAGAAGAAAAATGTAGAAGAGAAATTGAGTAGAAAAACAGAGAGAACAACATATTCTTTTTAAAAATACCGCCTCCTCCCTGGCAGACAAAATAAATATTCAGGGAACTCATTTGGTAACTACCATCTCTCTCTCCAATAATATTATCTCCCACAAGTACGAACCTGTTTGATTAAAAAGGGTTTAAACAACCTTCCATGGTGATATTCCTGTCATTTTTAGAAGTCACAGAGAGAAAGATTTGTCTTTGGGAAGAGCATGTTTAATAGTTGGCCTTTCCGGTGAGATTTTGTGTTTATTGTTAGAACCAGAAGTGAGAAAAACCTAAAAGCACGGTCATAGTTGTGATTTAAAATCCATTTTGAGCTGAAACCCAATAGGAATGCGGTCTGAATACCAGCGGTGGCATCCCCATTTCACTTCTGACAGGTCCATTTTTCCAAGCACACCGTCCCTCTGTCAGGTGGGACGGCCTTCCCGCATGCCTGTGGGCAGGGAGGTGCCGGGCACATACCTTAACCTGTAGGATTATGGCCTGACGCAACGCCTGCAGCCAGCCCGGCGGACACAGTGAGCATTAGACACACAAACCCAACAGGGCGGACTCAAGAACTCCAGCGGACCATGAAGTGACACGATTTCCACCAGAAGGCCTTCAGTCAAATCCCCGCTCTCCCGGCCATGTGCAAGATCCAGCATGTTCTGGCTAATGGTTTGGGAGAAACAGGGGGCCACACTGGAGGCCCCACCTGCTTAGTCACCTCAAGGAGAGTGAGATTGTGACAGGCTGCTGACAAGAGCGGCAGAGGAGCTCTGCCAAAAAGGGTCCTTTCTTTATGATGAAGAGGTGGGTCCTCTTCGTGCCCAGCTGAGGATCTTCATGGGCCTGTCTGCAAAGACGTCTTTCCAGTGCGACCAAGAAACACGGATTCAACTAGGATTCTCCTGCCCATCCTCCCCACTATCTGGATGTCCATCTCTTCAGATAAATTCATGAGAGGAAATGATTTAAAGGGAACCATCTCTGACTCCTCTGATCCTGGAGAGGTTGGAGAATCTTGAAAATACGTAAAACCCCGTCCTGCTGCCCCTCTCTTAGATGGTTCAAAGTAGTCACCCACTCACCCAGAGGCAGGGGACTGGACCAATTGACCTGCTATTGGACAGCTCCTGAGGCTCTGCCAAAGCAGAGATGGTAGTTCAGAATGGCAATGTATGACCAGATTTGGAAGGAAATAAAATCACCTTTCTTTAGAAGCGTTGGGAAGGCTGAAGAAAGAAGCTAATTATATAAAGGTTTTGCAAGAAGTATTCGTTTTCCCCCTAACTTTGGCTTTTGCAATTGCTTGCAGTGGATTGAAGCTTAATCCAAACAGTACATAGTTTTATCTTTCTTTCGCCTTTCTACAATTCGGTCCCCACATTATAAGAATTACCAATTGTACTTTACTTATCACTGTTGAATAGAAGTGGATTTATCTCGCTGGAGCTGCGGTACAATCTGCGGTGGAGGAACAATTTTAGTGGCTCTGGATGTGTGACTCTGAGAAACACGAAGCTGCGAAGCTTTAAGGTACAGCAGCCTGCCGCGCCGCGGAGGAAATCAGGAATTCCTTCTTCCAGGTGCATCGTGATTCCCCCTTTGGACTCAGAATGCCAGTTTCACAGGCTCCGCCTCAAAGGCAGCCACCTGGTTATTTCTGCCTCCTCCCCGCAGTCCCCCTCACCTGTCCGTTCACTAGCTAACATTTGTGAGGGCCTAATTTTTGCCAGGTACTCTTCTAAGACGTTTTTCTCTCACAGTCTCTCACTCAATTCCCAGACAAGCCTGTGATGCGAGTGCTATGATCCTAACTTCTCTACACCACCGTTTCCTTAGCTGTTCAGTGGCCAAGAATCTAATCTGGAGTGACAGGCTGGATTCTATTCATACACTTCAACCAAAGCAACACACCACGACACCACAGATAGACTACAGAGGCAGCTAGGAGAATCCGGCTGTTGTCTAGTAACCTGGACATCAGAGAGATTTGCAAAAATGTAAAACAGTGTGCCATTTGGCTGCTTTGTTTTGGAAAATGGTTATTTTTTAATTAAAAATGGCACTTCTGGGAAACATGTATGGCCTTATTATTATTATTTTGAAATGAATCCAGCAGTATTTCAACTTTTTGTTTTAATTTCTAATATGATACATATTGACAGGCATAATCCATAATATAAAAGCTCTTTAATGTCATTGATCCTTTTTGTGTGTGTGTGTGAGAAGTATAAAGGGCCCCAAGGCCAAGAACTTCGAGACCTGCTGCACTGTGCCCTTGGCTTTAGGAGTTCGAAGGGCTAAACCTAACAGCAACTCCTTGCCCACCCTCCGTGTGTGGCACGGACCCCTTTCTGCTGAGGGCAGAAGTCAACGTGTGCATCTTAGGTCTATATAATATTGTTTGTGATTGGGGTGTCAAAACCCAGAGAAATTCAAGGTAAACCCCAACAATGGTGCAAGACAGGCTGGACTCAGGTATTTAGGACAGAGGAAACAGGAACAAGAAGGAAAGATAGGGAAGGAGTCAGAGAAGCAACTAGACAGGAGTATAAATGAGTGAACGCCAGCCTGGGAAGCTCAGCCTGAACCTAAGGAGATGCCAAGGACCCAAGGGCCTTGTTGCTGGAGTCAAGCCCTAGAGAGAAAACTCCATTCTGCCTGGGGCAGAGTGAAGAAAGCAATGGAGGGAGAGGGGTGGGGGATCTAGAGAAGGGTGGAACTCTCTCAATTCAAAAAAAGAAGAGCCAGCAGCCTAAGTGGACCAAAAGTTTGGACTTCAGTCAAGGGTACTAAATGTGGGGAAATGGGCAGAGGCATCGAAGGTCAAGGAAATCTGAAATTCAAGTGCTAGATTAGAAAATACTAGTTTTCCTATCTCTGCTGTACACTTGGAATTTCCCTGTTTGGGTGTAGCCTTATTGTGACAAGACTTTTTGGAGCAATTTCTGCATTGCAAATATCTGGGCTAGGTGGGGCAGGCTGAATGAGACTCTAAATGCAGCAGGCACACAGGCAGCACAGGGTCAAGGATTCCAGGCCTTTGGTCACAGCTGATCATTATGGCAGCAAAAGGGACAGTGGTGAAAGCTGGTAGATCTCCGTTAAGTGTCAGTTTTCATCCCACCATTTACGAGGTTAAAAATATTTATTAACAATTAAATATATTCACAACAAAGATCCTGAAGTCATAAGACCTGAAGAAGACAGAGCCATCCCACAGTGACGGTCACTGATCCAGGGAATGTCACACACATGAGAGGTACAGGGGCCACGGCTGGACGCCTGAGCTCCTGTGTGGGCTCTGGGTGGCAACGTTAGCCTGGGAGATCCTGCCGCGAACTGCAGAAGTCCCTGCCCAGGGTGGCTTTCTTTATGCCTCCAACAGGAAATCACAGTGGAAAAACACTGAAATCAGAGCCCTAAATGAGTCCCTTCTGGCTCTACCACTGTGATTTTTGAGATTTTAAAACTATGATTTCTAGGCTTACTATATATGGTTTTGATAAAAGGACAGTCCTCAAACTATCAAAGTCTTCATCTATATCAACATAAGAAGCATCATGGGTCTTTGGTTCACTTCACAAAATTTTCAATTGCCATGAAAATCTCAAGCATGAATATGTGCACGTTCTAGATCTTCTAGCTGACTCCACTGGACCCAGGCCTCCCCGTGCACCTTGCTGCACCACATGCTCAGTTGCACCTGAGTTGGTGCAACTTTTCACGACTTTAGTCACTCATCTTCAGGCTGAGAAGGAAAGAGCTGGATTCAATAGGAAAATGCTGTGTCCCAGCCATGGGAAGACAAAATGAGTTGATGACACGCTGTGGTTCTACAACAGTTTTCGCTGTGAAAGAAGTGAAAGAATTGTGTCATGCATGACACACCAGGCGTGGGCCTCCCAAACCACGAGCAGCAAGGCACACCGGAGTGGCACGGTACCTCGCTCTTTATTTGCAGTGAAAGACCACCTTTCATTAAATTATGTTTGTTTGGTGGTTTGGATTTTTAATTTGTGGTTTTATTTTAATCTAATTTCTAACTTTGCTTTGACTTTATAGTTATGTAAGATCTGTAAATAGGGAATGTATACTGTTTTAAATTTGCAAATGTTTAAGAATTACAATAAAATAATTTAAACCAACTCTAGGGAATCTGTTAAAATTTTATTCCTTTAAAAATAGTCTATTTACTACTCAAGTTTGAGACACAATGGTTTAAATATAGGGGGAAAAAAAAAAAGACCGTTCTGCCTTTAAAGTCTTTCACGGAAAAGCCAAGGTTTCAGCAATGCCCCACTGGCGCCATCTGGTGGACACAATTGAACAACTCCCCCGGCCCCCCCCCCCCCCCCCCCACCAATTTGGCAAAGCACTGCCAAGACAGGAAGCAGATCTCCAGGGCCCTCAGAACCAGGGAGCTGGGCAAATATTTAAATGGGTGTCTGCATTAAATACGGGGTTTCAAGTAAGCACTCAGCACTGCCTATTTCTCTGTTCTCAAGCCTGAGACCCTATCTCCCCTCCCTCCCTCTCCACTAAGAACCTGGCTTCTTACCTGCCCGAGAAAACAAGCACTAAGATGAGCCCCATCTCACCTCCCTGCACACCCCACCCACCCGCACCTGCACTTCCTACCCTGCCCCTCTCAGCTAGATCATTACCATCTGCACACAGCTAAGCCGTAATGTATCCCATCTTACAAGAGAAAAGCAAACCCATTCTAACCCCACATTCCTCTCTGCCCTAATCTGTAAGCCTGACAGCTGAATCCAGCTCTAACCCTGTGCTGCCTCGGGACACTTCCCTGCTGCCTGAGGCCACCTACAGTAGCCCCCTAGCTGGGCCCCTGCACTTACTCTGGCCCCACCCTGCCCTTCCTCCAGGGTCCAGCCCAGAGTGGCCTTGTCCAATCACGAACAGGTCCTACCGCTCCCATGCCCACAGCCCCCAGTGGCCCCCCACCCTAGACGACAATCTGAACCATTCAACTCAGCCTCAAACGCTTCATTTACTTGGGCCCAACGCCGTCCCCAACCACTCTGATGGCAATGGTCTCTCTGGGGCACAGAGCTCCCGCCTTATCTGCTTGCTGTCCTGCCTCAGAGGCACCTCATTCATTCCCACCTCTGAGAGTGCATCTGTGTCCCTCTCTCGCACACTGTTGCGTGCTGGCATTTCTCATCCGTCAGTTCTCAACCCACATGTCACCCCCTCTTCTCAAATAGTGTCCCCATCTCTATTCCATTAACTTGTTCTTACTTCCTTCCGAGCACTTACCACTACCTTCAAGTTACCTTGTTTATTTTCTGTCCGTCTCCCCACAATAAGCACATCACTGCACAAGAACAGAACCTTCCTTGTCTCATTCACTGTTAAACCAGGTACAGAGCAGGCTGTTGATGCCTGATCCCATTTGGCAAACGAGGACACTGAGGCTGAAAGAAACCAAGCAACTTGCCCATCGTCACATAGACGTCAAGCACCAAGGCCAGGCTTGAACCCAGGTCTGGACAATTCCAAATCCCATGTCCTTAGCCTGCTGCACTAAACTGCCCCTGTGCAGCTCTGGGGCTTGAAGAAGATCATCCCTCCTCCCCCCGAGAGGGCTAGATTTGACCTAGATGAGATCGGAATCCAGCACTATCCTGGGTTCTTTTGATTTTTACATTTTGGCATCTTCAGTGGCTCTGAAACCTTGAAGATAAACCCAAATACTCATTGTGACTGTATTCCTTGAACCCTAAAATAAAGCAGAAGGAAATTTCAAAGATATCCGGATGCCACCCAAGTGCCAATATGCTGCCGTGACTCCAGCAGGAAGGCCGGGAAGAGTTAGCAATTGAGATTACTCCTGCCCAGGGAGGAGATGCTTCAGAACGAAAATCCCAAAGGTCAGGAAAGATGATTTCAAAAAGGTTTTGATCTCATCTAAGCAATGGATTCCATATCTTCAATTATTTTTTAAAAAATGATTTAGCATTTTCTTACTTCCAATTCTACTACCCCCCACTCCATTGGTTACTAACTACCCTTTTTCCAGCCTGCACTGACAGATGCCCAGGCATTTCTTACAATTGGTTAAATGTTCTTTCTCATAGCTTATAGATAAGCAAACTTTATCTTTAAAAGCTGTTATATTTGCTCATAGAAACAAACAGGACACCGAGATATGGGCCTTCCCCACTCAGGGGTTATAATTCACTGCTACAGAGACTAAAAACTATTTTGTAACAACTGTATGAATTAAAGGAAACTATGAGCCAACATTTATCAACCAACTCCTGTGTGCCAAGTTCTGCTCTGCTCATCCATACAGCAGCTAGCATGGTTATTAAGTACTTGTTATATGCTTAGAAGCACGACCTCATTTAAGCCTCACATCAATCCCAATGACTCAGGTAAAAGATTCTCCCCATTTCACAGATGAGGAAACTGACTCTGGGGTTAAGTAAACTGAAGAAAGTGGAAGACGTGACACCTGAACCCAGGTACATTGTCCAATACCAGTCCCCTAACCACACTGCCATCCCGCCAACTGTAAGGGCGGCCTGTTTACTTGGGGACATCGTGAGAAAAACACTGAGCTACAGGAGCTGTATGGAGAAAGGGTGTCAAGGAGACCCCGCTTTCAGACAAAATCATCAAAACCACTTGTAACACTTTTGAGTAAAGAAAGAAACTAATTTCCATGATGGCTGAGGGTAGTTCTGTTAGTTGGAATGTCTTGAAATCTCACCAGACTATTGATTTTCAATCCTCAGTATGAGGGGAGGCTATACTGGTGACCAATGTCCACCACTTGGTTGTTTGTACCTTACAGAAAATGTGGGTCCAACAGACCTTTATTGAGGCCAGCACAGTCCCTGGCCCCCGGAATCCCTGGGCCAGTATACTTAGTAAGGTCTCGTGAAGAGCCAAGCTCATGCATGTCTCTGGTGCTTCCCTCAAACGCGGTGATGCCTACGTCACCTCCAGCCCAGCGCTGCTGCAGATTAGCTGCTCAGATGTACAGTGATAGCTGCCGCCCAACATCCACTCACTCTCCGTGACCTCCGTGAAAGACCACTACTCTTTGGGGGGCAGTGATGTGCCCAACTAAAAGACTACCTCTTCCAGCTAGATGTGGACATGTGCCTCAGTTCCGGCCAGAGGGACAGAGGTGCTGGCATTGATGAGACTTCCAGAAAGGCGACGTAAAGGACGCTGCTTCCTCTCTGGATGCTAAACTTAGAATGTGGGCACCATGGCTGAAATTGCAGAAGCCACTTTGGTGACCTTGAGGAAGGCAGGCACGGTGAGTCTCAGGTTAAGAGGCTAGGTTCCTGTTGTCCCTGTCCTGTGCAGCTTGGTCACCAACTATTGACAGATGACCCTCAAATTTCCTTTACATGACAGAGAAGCAAACTGCCATCCTGTGCAAGCAGTCGCTTTAGGATAGTTCTCAAACGTTGGTAGGTAGCAAAGCTACGTGGCGCACTTGGTAAAAAGACAAAGGCCCAGGCCCTGTCCTGCTCTAAGGAGGCCGGGCCTCTGGGTACTCGAGGACCCGATACCACCACTGCTCGGGCTTTTCTGTTCTAAGCTGCCCAACTTGGTCTTACAGTTCCCTTCGGGTATCAGCCTCAACACTGACAACACGCAGTCAAAGCAACTTCATAACATGGAGTTTCATTTTATTTCCAACGCAGAGAGCAGGTCTGAATGGGGTGGCTCGCTGCCAAGGCCATTTCCCATCCGCCCGTCTAGGAGACGGCAGCTGCTGGTTGCCTGCCCCCGGGCTGCCTGGGGCTGCCCTCCTGCTCCTGCTAATCCGACAGGCACCTGGCCTGTATCTTGGCACCGCCTGGGCCAGCGCAGGTGAAGGTCTGCTGGGGGCAGCCACTAAGGTGTCCTCCTTGGAAGTTTTAGGCTGAGCCTCGGCAGTGCTGGCATCTCACCCCGGGTGAAGGCTGCAGCCCCTGGCACTCCCTGCTTGCCTTGATGCAGCAAGGACGGGGTGAGGAGGAATCGCCGCTCTCCCGAGCTGCCCTGGGTCGCCACGACTGCACGTCATGCACACTCGCCTGCCTCGTAAGCTGGCTTCCCTCCCACCCTCATACGGGCTTGGAGTCCAAGGACAAGAAACACTCAGAGCCACCTCCTCCCACCCGTGCATTCAAAGTCAGAGTTTTTCTAAACAAAGTTTTCTGGCCACCTAACCAGTCACCTCATTTCTCCGTTTCAGTAACAAAGGACAGGCTTTCAGCACTCTCCTTCTCTTTTCTAAAGCATGCTGCTCTTTCCTTTTCTTTCTGCTGGTAGAGCAATGCCAGGCTGTGGGTTGTGTGTGGGCTGTGGGCAGAGAAGCTTGCAGACCACCACCTCATAGAAACAAGCGGTCAGGACCCACCTCGATGTAAATTAGCACAATTCTTAAAAACCCACTTGTTGAGTTCAGATAGTAATTTTAAATATATGACTTTATATTATCTGGCTCTTTCTTTATATTCAGTTCCCGAGACTTACAACAACCCCCAACTTCTGCCTGTTCTTGGTAAAAGCAGTTGACAAACAGGTAATGCCCTTTTGGATGCCAGCTACAGAGGGGAGGCCCACAGACAAAAGGAAGCTCCGGTGAATCACTCACTGCACCTCACCTGCCCCTGGAGCCTGGCCCAGGGTCCCACCTGGCCCCAGGTGGCCTCAGCTCGGCGACCCCAGGGCTCTAGATTGAGGTGAGGGTAGGCCCAGGTGTCTGTTTACCTGGAACCCCCAGGCCTGTCCTGGGGTAGACTGAGGGTCCACTTCCTGTGGCTGAGACAGCCAGGCACCGGCTCTGGGAAGGCAAGAAGACTTTGCCTCCAGATACGACCCGGGGCTGCAGCACAGAGAAAGCACCCTTGACACCAGGGACTCACTTTGTATTTATTTCTGGTAGTGAGTGGAGTTTGAAGAGCCACCTCCTCCCCCTCTGATGGCATGGACAGCCGTTGGAGATGATGCCGGGTAGTGTCCAGGGCGGATGGGCTTGGCTATATTCAACCGACAGGAAGGAGAGAGAACAGACATTTAGAAACAGCAACCCAGACACCTACAGGTCCTATGTGATGACTAAGAGTCACAATTCTTATCAACATTATCATTTCTGAAAATGGAAGGTTTGCCCTCCTATCGGTATAGGTAGCAAATCCAGGATACCCAAATATTTAGGGGACAGAGAGCACTTACACATCAATTACCTTATTTTTAATTCAGGCTCAGAAAAATTAGAAACAAAAGACTCAGTTTTATCTAAAATAGATTATAGGTCCCCCACGAATTCCAAGGGAATCTGTGCAGCCCCTGAAACCGAATGCAGTGTTCTGCCTGTGATGCATTTTTCTGGGGAGAGGGTCCATAGTTTCCAGCAGATTCTCAAAGGATATGAAATCCAATAAATGCAATAAACCGCTAAGGTAAGTTGTGATATTAAAACTAGAAACATGAAGTTGCTGTTTATAATATATCTGCATATCAATATCTGATGGGAAATAATATTACATGTTATTGGAGATGTTTCAATGAAAACAAAAAGACTCTAGAAAACATCCCTAAATCCCTTTTATTCCTATGGCTCTGTCCTGGGAACCGTGACTCAGTTAGCTACACCCTCATTTCCTACATGTGCAAAGTGCCCAAATCCAAACAGGTCTTGAAGGGGCTAGAACTCCAGGCCTCGCCCATGTGCCCTGCCAGCCTGGAACCACACCCTGTCGCCAGTGCCAGCCGGGCTCTTCCCAGGGTATTTCCAAACCTGCACTTGCAAAGAGGCTTTCCCCGGGGCTTCTGGCTACACACAGGCTCCTCCACGGTCCCACCTGGTGCGGAACACAAGGGGCCCTCGGGCCTTGCAGAGAAACAGCCTCATATTCCAGCATTTCTAAGAGTGCACCTCGTTCATGGCCAACACCTTTGCCCACAGCCCAGACTGGCTTTTCTGCTTAGCTTGGAAGCTTTGAGACCACAATGTCTGCTGGAACATCTCAAGGCAGGGTAGCAGGTGCCTGACATTCGGTTCTCCCAGAATGAGCACAGGGGCTCTGAGGGCCACATCCTGCCGGCTCATCCCAGCCTTTCAGATGTTACCGGGCAGGGTAAGGTCTTAGATGGGCGCCCAACCCAGCTCCCCAACCCTGGTGCCACGCGCACGCGCATACCGATCTGGGCCGAATGGGCCCTCCTGGCCATGTTCTTGGCTCGCACAGCTTCCTTGATGCGGTCGACCTCCTGCTGGTAGCGCTTGCGGTCGCGCATGGCGTTCTCCTTGGCCTCCTTCAGCGCGCTCTCCAGCGCCTTGACGCGCTCGGCCGTGGCGCGCAGCCGCTTCTCCAGCTTGGGCAGCTCGCAGCGCAGGTCCGCGTTGTCCCGGACCAGCTGGGGCGGGAGGGGAAACGGCGTGAGTTACAGGGAGGCAAACGCGAGCAGCTAGAAGCAGGTCGTCTTTGACACTCCATGTGACCCAAACCCAAAGAGCAGTATAGGAAAAGAAAAACCCCACACCCTGGGACTCCAGTTTGCTAAACACACGATTCAGGGGCTGCAAGGGGAAGCGGGGGGGGGGGGGGGGGGGGGGGGGGGGGGGAGGATTAAAAGCCATTTAAGCCACAGGAAACTTTGCATTTGGGGCAGGACTTCCTCTTTTGTTCAGGTGTGTTTAGGGAAGCGGACAATAGTGTGAGAAAATTTACCACTAGCACGTTAGCATGAGAAAACTGAGAAGTTTAAAGCCAGTTCAAAAGCACTCGGTGAAAAATATGCATGTTCTAGAGCTCTCCGGGGCCTCCTTCCACGTCCGTCCCATGGTCCACACTGGCATGTGGCTTGGACACAGCTTTGCAACATAACCAGAAACTACCAGGTAACGTGAGGGTATTGCTCCCTTTTCCTCACCACAGTTAAGAAGCAACAGGCTAGCCCTGGGTTAAGCTCAAGGACCCGCTCTGTTATTTCCGGGGCGTCTGACTGGGTGTAAGTCATTTGACCAGGAGTCTTGGGTTTCTCATCCATAAAACAAAGAAACTACATAATAGTCCATGGTGGATCGAGAGAAGTTTTGAAAATGAGAAAATGTACACAGAGTGAGCTACTGCTGGGTGGCACCAGCTCCAGTGCCTGGCAGAGAGAGTAGGTTTTTAATAAATATTAGTTGAATTCATGAGTAAAGTAATGGATTTCGGAGCCCTATTTCAAGTTCCCTGGAAGTTTCTACTTTTGTGTTTCTTATCAACAATTTGCTTGATTGACTTCAACCATGTTGAATCTGTCATCCTTCCTCTGGGGGAAAAAAATGCCATCATCGGTAATGCTGAAGAAGACTTAGGTCAAAGAGAAATGCCATCCCCTTGGCCATGTGGTCCAAAAAGATGGGCCATTTCCATCACATCCCAATTCCCAGAGAGAGAAAACCACCATGGACATGCCTGCATTTAAACAGAGAGGATCCAAGACAAATGACCTGCCCAAACCGCTGCTGGGTTTGGACAGAGTTATCACTCTCTGCCACTGTAGACAAATCCCGGGGTATTGCAGGGATCTGAGAAAGTGCCCAAGATCGCCAGGAATAGGGTGGCAGAGCAGAGAGGGTGCTGGTTCCAGTTCCAGTCTTCCCACCTGTGCACTGAAGCTGTCACTTCCTCTCCCGGCCTGTGAAAATAAGGAACCTGAACCATTTTGGTGGTATCCACTTTGCATTCTGTGGAGCCTTCAGGTCCACGGAGGTGCCTTAGGGGTGTCAGGGGAGACACCAAAGCCAGATGGGGTCTGAAATCAGGGGGAGGCAGGAGGAAAACACAGGGCTCTGAACCCCCGACTCTCCAGCCCCAGAGAGCTCAAACTCAATGCCTTGTATTTGGCTTTGACAAAAGTAAAGTATTTTATATGTAAGAGAAGCCACTGAGGACTGAAGGATTTTTAAGGACCTCTCCAGCACTCACGTCCCGTGATGGCAGACAGTCCTTCCCCATCAGCCTCGCACAGTGTGGCCAGACCTGGCTTCTTCCCAGAAGAGAGAGGGAGGCACGGGGGCCGGCGGAACTCTCCTACCTGCTTGTGGACCTTAGTGAGCTGCTCCAGGTTATTCTCCAGGAAGGAAATTTTCTGCTTCTGGGCGGCACTGCCCCCTCCATCGTCACTGTCCAACTCTACGCTCTGCATCAACACCAAGGGGACAGTGGGACAGGCCGTCACAACACCCCCCACTGCCCCCCTCCCCCACCTCAGGATAATGAAGATATATTTTAAACCTTCTTTTAGGAAAAAAAACCTCCATTCCCATCAAAAGGTATTCTGAAAGTGAAAATAAGGAGAGGTTCTAAAAGTTTAAACTCAAGAAACTTCCCAATTAATCTCCTTGGCATCAAAAGTGTTAAAACACTTTTAAGAAGGAGCTATTCTTTAGGGGGTTGGGGAATTAAAAAAACCAAACCCTTCAAATCTGCTTTTGAAAGTTACAGATCACTTCTCTTTAGTGAAATATACCTCTCCCTTGTAGGTAGGTAAATAGGGACTTTCTTTTCAAAAGAAAGCATTTCAAAACTCATTAAGAAGAACCAATGTGAAAACATAAATCCAAGACCTCAATTTGATTTCAGCCATCATGATGCGATAACAAGTCATCAAGCTTTTAAGCAAGTGTCTACAGTCCCCTGGGAAGTCTCAGTGGCCTCTGCCTGTCCCTTCAGCTTCCGATTCTATAAAATTCCTTAATGAATCAGTCTCAAATGAGTCACAGTATCCGGGTGCTGGGTAAACTCTTGAAATTTATCAGATCTTAAAACTGGCACAGACACTGCACTCCTGGCAAGCTGAGTGGCACAGACAAGTTGAGGGACACAGGTGCAAACACATCCTGGAGTTCCAAGATGACAAAGTGCTTGCTTTGTCTGATTACAGAAGAGATCATCATCCTTCTCCTGAGAGTAATGGCTATGTGAGCGTCTCAAACCTGTGCTCTTCAGTCTCAAACAGCCTCTCAAAGTCAAGTCTGCACCAGACTCCCCTGGAGGCAGGCGCGTTCGGACTCCGACTGCGGCCCCCAGCCCTCGTCTCTGATTCAGTGGCTGTGGGGAGGGGTCTGAGAATGTGCCCATCTAAACAGGTTCCCAGGTGATGGTGCTGCCCCTGGTCACAGGACCACTTGTAGGAAACCACTGGTCTCAAAGGAGGGCTTTCCTAGAGTGTTTTATATAATGTAATCAGAGAAGTCTGACCCCAAGCTCTTAACCCTCCCTCAGACCAGAGCCCCCCGTGGTCACGGCTTCCGAGAACTCCCTCAGACGGAGCCTTTTCAGGCCTTGTCATAACCTCTGGCCAGGTGTCCTCCCCGTCTCCCCTCTCCCTGCCCATCGCCTCTGCTCTGGCTCCACCCTGCTACCTTGTCCAGGTCCCATGGTCACTTGTATTTTGATGATTATGGTCACTACCCAACTGTGGGGCCACTGCCATTCAGTCCTTGAAATCTCCCATCGTCCTCTGCCTGCTTCCTGTATTTTCATTTCCAGGATTCTCAGCTCTCTAGAACCACGCCGTCGGGGCCATGCCGAACCCCTGATCCTGACCCTCAGCTAGACGTCCGCACCACAGCTCAGCAATCCTCTCGCTCACGCCTAGCAGATCCCTCCATGGCTGCCCGAACCTCCTCCAGTCTCCCTGGCCTTCCCATACTCTTCCCTCCTTCCCCTCGCATGACTGAGGCCCCATGTAACTGAGAAGATCCCAGTCAGCCAATGCAGCTTCTTTCCAATGCCACGTATTTCCCTACCAATGTTACGGTTTGACTTCTCCACTCCCCGCCTCTAGGAAAATGTGTCCCTTCTTCTTACCAAACGAAATGTGTCCATCCACGCTGTTAACTCTGTCGCTCTCAGACCTGACTCCATCGATGACCTCCACTTTGTAAAGTATTTGACCTCATTCCCTTGGCTCCTTCAAACAGGCACACATTCACACACGTACACACACTCAAACGTGCACACACGTTTACACACATATCCACACACTTTTCTTAAATACACCTCCCTTCGATCCTATCCTACCTCTCGTTGCATCTCAGCCATCACTTTGAAACATTTTGAAAGAGGAGCCCCCTTGCTGCCTTAACCTCTTACTCCTTCCGTAAACCTCTGCAAGCTGCTCAGGGGGTCACCATGATGGAGTCTCCTGAGACCACAGCAGCCTGAAAACCAAAGCAGCTCAGAGCTAGAGATCCCACAGACCTGGAGTGCAAACCCATCTCTGGCTCTTCCCAGCAGAGCAACCTTGGGTAAGTTATTTAACATCTGAGCCTATCTCCACATCTGCAAAAACACGAATACTAAGCGCCACTTATATGGTTGTTGGGAAAGGCAATTAAGATACTGGATGTTGAAGCTCTCCATAAACTCTGCCCTAGCCCCTAACAGCCCCTGACCAGACAAACAGGAGGTTCTCAGGGTCTGACTTCTCCAGGCTTCAGAGCAATGCTGTCTGATAAGACTGCTCTGGGTCCTCTTTAGTACAGTGGTGAGTAAAATTTTTAAATAAATACATACATACATACATACATACATACATAAATACTGCCCTGGGTGTTCCTGCATCAAGCAAGAGCCATGGTCTTCACACAGTAGAGGCCAAATATGTGTTCATTTGAAATGAAGGCCAGAGAAATCATTACAACTATCTTTTACTAAGAAGGAAAAATCAGGTAGAAAAATGTTCCCAAGTATTTTTTGCCTCTAGCACATTCTTTTAATAACATTCTCTGGCTTGAAGTAATTAATTTTTAAGCATAACCAGCCCCAATTTAAGCAAGCGATATTTCAACTGAGAATGACTCTTCCTGGCCATCTTTTATTTTCTTCTCAGTCCCATGCGGACAAAAATAGAACTCACTTTTTTAACTCGGGTGGTCAGATCCTGGACGAAGAGTTTACGGAGGTTGTGAAGCGTCTGCAGTTCTCGAGACTGGAAGAGATTTTTAAGAGGCCACTTGAGTGAGGAAACGCACTGAATTTATGACGCAATTGTCACCAGATTGTTAACCCAAGACTCCCCCCCACGTGCTTTCCGCGCCCGCCACAGACAAGCTGTTGCCACTGCGCTCCCTGTGACCCGCCCCGTGCCACGCCCCCCCCCCATGTCATTGTCAGGAGCACCTCCAGGCGCGGAGCCCGAGAACCTAGACAACCGCGAACCAGAACAAAGTTGCTTCTGTGCTGCATGATCGATGGAAACATTTTTTTTCCTCAACCCCCCCCAATTTAAAAGTTTTCTCAAAAATTCCCAGTGAACTATATTGTATCAGAATGGATTCCTTTTTTTTCTTTTTCTTTATTATATAAACATTATATATAATAGCAACACATTTAAATTAAAAGTTAGCCACAACTTCTCTCACCCTAACCAGCTGACATTTTTCACGTTTCCACAGGCCAAGTCCACACGTCCGTCGGCCTCACACCACTGAGATTGTGGATGGGGCGTTTTGTGGACTTGCCACCCTGGTGGCCTTGGGCAAGTGATCGGACCTTTCTGTGCTTCTGTCTCCTTATTTGTAACATGAAGATAAAAATAGTGGCAGCCTCATTGTTGTTGTCAAGATTAAATGAGGTAATCCTTATGAAACTCTGAGAACAGTTTCTGGCACGTACTAAGTGTTCAATAAAGTTTACTAGAATGAATTTTCGATGCATTATATTTTATATCATAAAAGCCATTTCTTCATTAGGATTTTCTTGTTTCCTTTTGTTGTTTCTATTATACCTTTCACTGTAATTAACTTCTTGGGGGCACTTTTTCCTTCATTTTGGATTACTTTCTACAAATGAACACTTAGGAATTAGATGGCTGATAAAGGCCATGAGCCAAACCTGGTAATCTTTATTAATAAGATCAGGAGATCAAAATATTACATTCTGTTCAAGTCTCCACGTATTTACTACAGGAGATTCGAGTAGTCCCTTGCAAAATATGCTCCCATATGGGAGAAGGAGAGAAATCAGCTCTGCATTTAAACTTTTCAATTTGTCTAAACTAACCTGTTCTAACACATAATGTTACGGGATGCATCTCACACATGCTGACATCAAAAAGGAAGAAACAGGCTATAACACTGTGGAAACACTTAAGTTTCTTGCAATAAAGGTTCTCTGTTAATTTATGGTCTTATTACTGGGTCCAATTCTGTGTTGAAATAAGAAGCACCTGAAGTCAATCGTGCCCTCAGATGAGGTAAATTGCTTTCTGCAGGAAGCCAAATGGACCTGTGATTGTGAGTAATGTGCGCACAAGACCTGTCCGCGGCTGCGCCACCTTGCAGCGCAGGTGCGGGTGCAGACACACCGTCCCAGGCCCTGACAGCGGGAGCTCAGTCCCCAGAGCCCTGCTCCTCGATGCCAGCACCTGCCTGCACGCTCACCCTCTCTTCTGCATCAGTGAATTTTCACTGATTGAACTGTAATCACAGTTCGCATTTCTCATGAAAAACAGCACCACACCAAAGGGGAGTGAGAGAAGACCCAGTGCCCCGTCAAAGCACCAGGCATTTCCTCCAGGTGTAAGTACCAAATAGAGTCCTGAGTTTGGCAAGTGTCTCTTGTTTCTGTTTGTCTTTAGGTGGATTCAAAGTCAACAGTTTGGGAGGAGCAGTTAAGGACATTTATAATCGTTTATAGTTTATGCTTATGCACACGTATGCATAGGCAACTTCTCTGGGACATGATTTTTGCCTCCACCATATTCATTGTCGTTCCCCCACCCCTAACTTGCTTCCCTCAAACCTCCTCCCGTCACAAGCCACCACCCTCCATGCAGACGCTCAAGGCTCAGCTTCCTGTCACAGTGGACGGTGAGGGTGGGACAAGAGGAGCCCATCAAGGCAGCAGGAGCAGAGCCTCGTTCCAGTGAGATGGCTGCTGGGGCCGGAGCGGCGTGGACCCCGCCGGCCTGTCCAACCTCCCACGGTGGCCGCCAGGAGGAGAGCGTGACAACCATCAGGCGAGGACAGTGGGCCTGTTTCTGAAACACGTTTACCGTGTGGGGAGGATTCCAAGGCTGAGTGAAAACATCCGAGCCTAAAACGGCGTATGCTGTTGGGTTCCAATCTCGGATTTGAAGGTGTGTGTGCAACGCGTGTGGGTGGTGAGAGCAGGGGAGAGCACGTGGGCGCTGGCGTCAGTGGGTCCCTCGTGTGCATGTCACAGGTGAGTATGGACAGGTGAGCGTGGACAGGTGAGCATGGAGCGGGGGCACGGAGTCGAGAGGGAGGGAGAGCAGTTCGACGTGAGGATGCCCTTGAGGAAAATGCCTCATTCAAAAGACGTATTCGTATCCAAACACCCAAAAAAGGCCAAAGAACTGACGAAATGTCCTTTCACGCGAGAGTGTGACAGAGGAGGAAAGCACGTGCGTCTGTGTGGGTGTGAGTGAAGGTGAGTGGGAGTGAGCACGTGCGCTGGTCACCGGTGCGTGTGCCACCGTGCACGGACACGCTGCCCGTGAGTGCCCGTCCTGAGTGCCCGCGTGTGGAACAGAGGGCGAGAGGGCGAGTGTGGCTGACGCGGCGCGAGGACCTGTGGGTGTGAGCAGGGGACCTGTGAGCACCTACGTGAGTGTGCAAGCGCGTGTGAGGGGTGGCAGGTGCGAGAGCGGGCGGGGGCGGCGGGGTGAGAGACTGCCCGTGAGCTCACGGCGGGAAGGAGGAAATGTCCTGAAATAGCATTGATCTCTCTGGCTGGTGGGAATATACTGAAATTTTAATGTTCAATATTTTTCTGAATTTCTATAATTATCTATAATTATGGGTATCACTTCTCTGGTGAAACAGATGTAGATGAAGCAATTTCGTGGCTTCGTTTCAGTTTCCCCTACAGCCGCCCTCTCCAGACTTCTCCGTGCGTGAAGGGCCCAACTCACCCTGAACACAGGCATCTTATTAACACTTCTGTCCTGAGTGGCGTGTGTCACTTCCCCTCCCTGGCTGCGAGGAGCAACCAACACCACTGGCCCAGGAGCCAGAGCAGCCTCAGCCTCAGGTCCAGACGAGAGCCACCACCTGCCTGCAACCCAGGTCGCCGGGTTTTTGGGGACTGGCTCAGCCCCACGGAGATTCATAGGGCCCAGGAATGGGCTCCAATGGATGACTGTATCTGAACAACAGTTTCTCCCTGTTGCTGCACCCTGTGACCTGTCCAAAGGTGCTTTCACCAAATGGAGAGGCTATATTGGAATAGGCTGTCTTAAAACAGGCTGTGTGGCATGGCCAGTGCTCCCTCTGGAGGTCTCTCAAGGACCTGGGAGCCGGGCAGCCACCCCAGGAGGAGGGGAAGCCAAGACTCCAGATGCAGGACTGAGGTAAGCTGGCTCTGTCACTCCTCTGCCCAAAGCCCTGCAGGTCTCAAGGCCCCAGCTCACTGGCGCCACCCCACCTTCACCTCTCTGTGTCCACCTTCTACCCGCTCCCTCAGCCCAGCCACACTGACCCTGCTGCTGGCCCTCACCATGCCAGGCACGGGCTCACCTCAGGGCCTTGGCACCAGTTGTTGCCTCTGCCTGGAATGCTCTCCCCACACGTCCCAATGGCTCATTTCTCCTGCTTAAATGTCACCTCCTCAGGGGGCCTCCCCCAGCCACCACCCTCTGTACCTTCTGTACCCATCTAATGGAGCACACGATTTGCTTCCTTGCTGTTTATCATGTCTCCCGGGCTACACGTAAGCCTCATGAGGGCAGGGATCTTATCTCTGGTGTTTATCGATCTATCCAGGCACCCAGAAGAATGCCAGCCCTTAGGAGACGCTCAGTAAGTATCTGTGGAATGGGGAGTGGAAGTCAGTCACGGACTGCAGAGGCTGTAAAACCGCAGGCACCAATTTGCAATTCAGTTCAATTCCTGCTCAGGGGCTCTAGGTGACAGCTCTAAGCTCTAGGATGGATGGATGGATGGACGGATTCTGCCCAGAGCTGGAGAATAAATCCTACAAATCCCACTTTTCCATAAGATGTTTTATGTCTCAAATGATACACAGAAATGTGCACAGATAAAATTTTAGAATAAACAATTCAACAAATCATAAACTAGTCTGAGTCTTTGAGACTAAAATGAATTAGGAAACATCTTGACATACCACTGTCTCCTCCAGCCCTTTGAGGTCCTCCCGGGCCTGTTCCCTTTTGTCATTGAGCAATCTGCAAAACAGAAAGGAACCCTAAGCCACCGAAGGGCAATCAGAAATTAAGCAGATACCACGTGTATCTACAGATAAATCCACAAAACCAACCAAACAAGAACGCAAATAGCCATTGTCTGTCTTTAAATTAGCCCCATCGAACCAGAATATCGTGGTGATGAGAGAAACAGAGGAAATTATGCAGAGCGCACTCACAGGAGCTTTTCCAGTTTCATCTCTCTCTCTTGGTCCTCTATTTTCAGCTTGTTATAATCAGAACTGAGCTTCTCCTGTTCCAGTTGCAGTTTCTGATTCAAACTGAAATTGAGAGGAAAAAGCAATAGATTCCACATCAATCTGAAATTCTGAGTCATCCGACTAAAACCGTGGTTCTGTTCCAACCCCATTAGTGCTGTACGCTACAGGCGGCAGTTCTGGAGGATTTGGAGGGATCAGACAGCAACCTCACAGCTTCCTCCTGCCCAAGTGAAGACTAATTTCTGGGGAACATCTAAAAGGCATGAAACATAAGGCTTTGGGGATATATTTATAGTTTGCTTGTGCAAGAGCTTCACGGGAAAAATAATGAGATGGGAAAAGGGCTGGTATTTTAAAACAGAGAAAGCGAGCACCCCACCCCCAGCCCTGTCCAAAGAACTCTGCTTCCTCGGCCCCTCAGTGGCATGCGCTCACCCAGGCAACCTCACGTGGCCATTGCCACCTTCCCTGCTCTCTGATCAGATGCTCTGAAAGCATCTCCCAAGTCCAAATGCCTCGCTGACACAGGGACAGCCCCTGCTCCGTGCAGCCCTCGAGGAGGGGGTAGAGAGAGAGGAATTGTGAAGAGTCTGGGTTCTGCTGCAAACAGAAACTTGCCATCTGCTTGAGCGTGTCTGGTCAACACTGTCATCTGCCCAGTACTCATAAAACCATAAACCCTTCCCTACAGCCACGCCCCAGCGACTATAAAGGAAGAGATTACATCCTGTGTGAAGAAAAGCCCAGAGTCCACCTGAAAGGCCCAGGCCAGGGCGGCCTCCCCACCTCCTCACTCACTCCCGGACCCGCCGTCTGCCCCTCCCTTCCGGCTGAATACTTTGAGGGTGATTAATCAGAATAATGAACATGAGACTTGCTGAACACCAAGCACAGCTCGAGCGATGGCACGGGGGTGGCCAGGAGGAGAAGGGGAGAGAGGATGCCAAGTGCCTTCCTTAGGGGGATGCAGCACAGAGCCTGAGTCACACCACCGAGGCTTTTGCTGGGGCCACCAGTCTCCTCCTTTCAAATGCAAATGTAATGTGCCAGCAGCTTCCATACAGTGAAGAGAGAGTTAGATCAGTAGTCTAGAGAATTAAACTCTGACTCCAGTCTGATTCCCACTTAGCAGTGTGACCTTAAGGAAATCACTTCACCTTGCCTCCCATACAGAAATCAGTTTCTTCGTCTACAGACAGCAGGAAGGGAGGGAACCTTTGGTCTAGTCCCTGGGGCGGGGGCTGTCAGTGGATGGAACTGTATTTCAGCATAATTGGTTTTCTTTGTAATCCTTTGTCTTTTATTTGAAACATTTAAAAACATTATTCTGCAGTCAGATTTAGAGATTGACAAGAGGATACACTGGGCAAAAACATTAGGAAGCCCCAGGAGGGGATCCCAAAGGCACCTTCCAGCTAAGTGACTTCTGTGTTGCCAAAGGTAGGGGAGGGGGAGGGCCTATGGAGCAGGGCTCCTCAGCAGCTGCCACGAGGCAGGAGTACGGTGTGACAGGGTGTCACCAGAGGCAAACTGCAAGGATGCCATCCTGGTGGCTGTGCCACAAGTCACTGGCACCTCTGAGCACGCAGACATGTGAGGGTGTGGTCCCTAAGAAGTGTGCACGTGTGAGCAGGGGGCTGCAGCGGGCGTGGGCATGTATGTGTTGGGGTGAGCGGGCAGCGGCACTGCCTGCCTTCTCTGCAGCGTTTGGTTTCTGTTGGAACTTTCATACAGTCTCCCCATCTACTGGGGCACGCGTCTGCCGGCCGAGTCGCCCACGTGACCCTGCCCCTCGGGGGCTGGGAAGGGCAGCTGGGCCCGCCTGCCACCTGCCTGGCCGGAGCTCCGGGAGGCTCAGCTCCAGATGGGAGCACAGACCTCGGAAGCAGCACGCCCAGCCGCTGCATCCCCAGGGCAGAGCGCAGAGCCCCGCGGGGCAAGGAGGGCAGGGCCCCTGGCTGATAGCCGTGTCCTCCTGGGCTGGCCCAAGAGGACAGAGTCGTGCCCACCCCCACAGCCCGAGAGCGCCCGGGCCAACTCACTCCCGAATCTCATCAATGATTTTCTGCTTCTCCTCGATTTCATCTCGAAGTCTGGACAGCTGCTTCTGGTGAGCTTCCCGGTGGCTCTCCATCTGCTGCTCCAGCGCCTTCTGCAGCCCAGGCCAAGAGAAATGTGTCATGCACTCGTTGGCACTTAGCCCACTCTGTGACAAGCCCTGCATCCGCATCTGCCTCCTACCCCAGGTCTCTCACATGTCAGCTCCCAAACCGGGGGCATTTCTGGCTCTTATGTCCCCAGAACCTGGCCTTGCTTTACTGGGACAACAAAACCCAGGATCTGTTATCAAACTCAATGGGCCCTAAGAGCAAATTAGTCCCCTAATTAAATACAAAGTTTCCCCTTGACCTTCTCCAGCTCACCCAAGCCACACGGCTTCTCCAGCCAGGCCAGGCAGAGAGCACCGGCCTCTCACTGCCTGCGTGAGCTCAGACAAGCCTGGGGCCCGTATGCACTGCACTGCTCGCCTGCAAAGCTGGATGACAGCCCCGCCCTGCCTGCTGCACCGACTTACGGTGATGTTCAAAAGGGACCTTTTGACCACAGCACTCTGAAGACAGGAGAGAGGCTCCTCAAGGCAAGGAACGATTTTGTCCTGTTGGCTGGAGCAGGGTCGTGCCGTGGGTATTGCTTGAACTATGGGCTTTCACTCAACGAGCCCTGTAGTTTGCCTAAAACTAATCAAAATCCCACATTTTCTCATATCTTATTTTATTCACCTAAAAGTCTTATTTCCCTATCAATTTTCCTTTACTGTTTAAAATGAGACCAGAATAAAAATCTCTGTGTTTGAGATGGAAACTCAGATTTGGAGTGTTTCTTTGCAAAGGCTGAAGGGAGAGGTTTTCTTCCCTATGAAGGAGGGGTGAACTCTGCTACAGAGGTTAACCCCAAGAATGCGGCCCACGCAGTGGCTGGGGTGTGCCGCCCTCTCCGTCCCCACCAGGAGGGGGAGGACGAAGGTGTTAACGCCACACAGACTATCGTCTGCGGACGTCTCGGGGCTTCTGGATGTTCCCATCCATTCCTAAGCCAGGCCACACTGAGATCAGCTCTGAACGCCCAGCAGTGGTCCCTCCCTCTTCCTCCCACGCTGCCATACACAGATCTGAAGGCGACAGATTTTCCTAGAACAAGGAAATCCAGTCCAAAAGCATCACATGCAGCCTGGGCTTGATGGAAGGGGCGGCCGCACACACCTTCATTTCCTCAGCGTCCTGCAGCCGCGTCAGATGTTCCTTCTCCTTGTCCTGGAAGCTGACTTCATGCATTTTTTCTGTTTTGAATTTTAAATGATGATTTAAGATTTACTCGGCAGGACTAACACCCAACAGCAAAAATTAAAAAACAAGAAAAATGGCAACAGAGTGAAACATCAGCTTATATCACCAATTACAACCCGGAAAAGGACGCCTGGCTAAAGCCACAGCTGACCTCTCCTGCCACGTTACTTGTCACCCTGTGGGATTGGAGTCCTTGGGGGGAAGAGGTGATTGCAGGGGAACTGTGCGGACTGGGAGGCAGTACCCTAGAACTGCACCCTGGCTCTGTCACCTCACAGCTTGGAGGACTTGCTTCCTCACACCCTGGCCGCTGTAGGCCCCCTGAGGTCTGTGAGCGACCCCTGAGGTCATGCACGCAAAGGGGCTTCACGGATTACAGAGCCCTCTGTGAAGGTCAAGAAGAGCTCATTTCCCTCCCGTGGGTAAGCTGTTCCTGCTCTAAGCATCTGGGGCAGGTAAACACACTCTAAGGATGAGAACAGAAATACAACATGACACTACTGAGATTAGACAGGAGGGCCCGCGTCTGGGGCAGGGCTGCTGCGTGGCACTCCTGTGCCCCGTCAGTTGTGCTCCCGGGGCGACAGGTGCCCGGGGGAGCCCCAACTGGGGAGGTGGGGACAGTAACATTCAATTCATCATTTCTCTCTAGTCTGTTCCACTTTATTTCAGGTCTTCTCACCTTTACTTTATTTCTACTCAGTGCCTCACTGCAGAAACCATGTCCGAGAGGGAAAAGTTATTTTCCATGTCCAGTTTTTGGTGGCACACTCTAGTCCTAATACTCATTTGCTACCACACAAAGAAAATGTTGCAAGGTCATAGTGTGGTGGATATGTTCTCTTTCTTTTTTAATTTGCCTCGGCATTTAAAACAAAATGTTATTTACTGAGCAAATGACTGTACAACAACAATAAAGGAAATAAAAACAGATAACGTCATCACCAATCCTACTGCTCTAATCATGACCATTTTTATTTTAAATACTAATTCCCAGGAACACAAACATCCATTCATTTCTAATAGTTATAACCACAGTAAAGATAAAATTATGTATTATGATTTTTAACCTAACATAGTTGCAGCATAAACACTGCTACACACCTTCATACATTTCATCTCCAGTACAGAAAAAAAGTTCTATGAAACAACATACCATAGTTTAATTATTTAACTAGTAGACATTTAGGTAGCTTCCTTTTTTTTTCTAATCTAAAATTCTGCAATATTTGAGATTTGATGATCAAAAGGTATGAAGAAATGTTACAATTATTAATACGAATTTTCAAATTGCTTTCTGAAAGGACACTAACAATTTTCATTGCAGTCCACAATATGTGTGTTCTGGTTTCATGGTGCACAACACATACATTCTTAATCCTGTTCTAGTTTCTGCATTTCTCGTCACCTCTCTTGAATTACTGCTTCTACCTACTCATATTTATTAAGTGCTTCCTATGTGTCAGGCACATCCTAAGCAAAGGGGGTCAGGAGGCTGCCTGACAAAGGGGAGAGCTTGCTCAAGGGCAGAGGGTGCCAGGTAAGCCATGGCAGAAGTTCAGACTTTACGTTAAGAGCGACAGGATGCCACGGAAGGATAAGAGGCACGAGGCTGGACATCAATAGGATTTGAATTTTATAATCGCCCATTGGGATGCAGCACAGTGGCTGGCCCAGAGCAGACTGGGGGTGGGGGGGGCACCCCAGTAGATGGACATAGCCACAATCCTCAATTAACCTGGACAGTGACAATGAGGATAGAAATGAGCAGGTGGAAGGGACAGGCCTTGGCAACTGCGTGGAGGCAGGAGGTGGGGCAGGGGAGGATTCTGACTTGGACAGTTGGGTGGCCTGCGGGAAAACGGAAAGAACAGCAGATTCAGGGTGGGGACAGTCTTCTAGAAAAAAAAAAAATCTAGTTATGGCTATTGTTTTCTGCAGACCTAGAAATGCTTTAACTGGGCAAAACTGAACATCATTACTCCAGCCAACCAGAGGCTGTCTGATTTAGGCCAAGTGTTCGACACCTGCAGAGTGGTCTAATATTTACCTTGGGCCCGGAGCTTGGCCAGCTCTTCACTGAGCGAGTCCTGGGACTCTTCCAGCTGCCTCCTCTTCTGTTCCATGTTCTGCATGTAGTCCGTCAGAGATTTGATCTTGGCTTCGTGCTTTAAACAAGCAAAGAGGGCAAAGGGAAGAGTGAACGACTAGCTAGTTGATCCAGGCTCACCTGGGAATGTCCAGTAGGAAAACACAATAGAGCAGGAGTTCTTGAGTCCCTTTTCTGAGAAGCAACACTGAGTGGCGCATATTTACTTGGGACCCAGAATCGTGAACCAAGGCAGAGCTCTGCTTCTTCCTCGTGCTTCTCTGCCTCATTCCCCACAGACACTGCCCATGCCCCTCCTCACCAGCCACTTGATGTGAGGTAACAAAGCCTCAGCGTGCTGGAGAGAAAGGGGCGAGGACAGCCCAGGGCAGAAGGCCTCGGTGTTTGAGCAGGCACCCCTGGACTCCATGTTCACGACTCAAATATTAGGTCTTTTCTTTTTCTGTCCCTCAGACACCCCAGTTCCTCTCTCAGGGGCTTTGCATTTTCCATTTTCCTCTCCCTGGGAAACTCCCTCCCCACCCCTCACACACACAGACAGTCACACAGTCCTGGCTCCTTATCACCCAGGTCCCAGCATTTTCTTACAGCACCTAACTTCCACATGATTGACGCTCTCCATTGTTTTCCTCGATAGCTCTGCGAGGGCAGGTGCTTAATAAATACTAGTGGAACTGCTCTCCCTGAGAATAGGTGCTTAATAACCATCAGTGGAATGAATGCACAGAATGGAAGTTTGTGGCTGAGCAGGGACAGTGGTGACTTCCAGGCAGATGGAAAATGTATGCAGAACACTCCCCCCTCCAGACCCGGAGTGCTCGAATTTAGGCAGAAAGACCCTGGAGACTGAGCTCTAATCTAACGAAATAACTTCTGCAGAAAATATGACTCAGCTGGAGCAGTCGTTTTATAAGCATAGCTGTTGGTGAAGAGGATGAGGGCAAACAAAGATGACAGCATTCTTGCTGGAAATATTTTTGTCAGATTCCTTAATCACATGAGAAAATAAAAGGCCGAGGTTTCTGTTACTTCTGAACCCCAGGAAATAATGAGCGAATCTTTGGCTTTCTGTAAATTACAGCAGAGTACAAAATAACACGTAATGGGAAAGGGTGCCTGTGGCTAATGTAGAAAGAACTTTCTGATGCAGGTTTTCTTTAGCCCTAAAACATCCTAATGTCCTTGACTCTGACCTCAAACACCAAAGTCAGTGTTACTGTCAGACCTGGGCAATGGGGCTCCCAGTCCTGGGCCCACATCCCCTTCTCGACCACACTGAGTGCCGGAGACCTAGGAACTCCCTGCTCCAATGGCCCAAAGGCCACACCCAGGGCCGGCACTGCCTCCTCCTCATCCATGGACACAGATCATAGTCATCACAGTTCTGTCAGTTCCATCAAGTCGCAGCGGGTGCAGAGGAACTTGGACGTGGAGCTGGAACGTCCAGCTGGAAAAAGAAGAGGCTGGGCTGCAGGCCACAGCGCCTCTATTTGTACCCTACCCACAGCCCCCAAATGTCAGGGCAGGACTGCTCAAAGCACAGGCTGTCGCTATCACGGGTGATCTAGAAATCACATTTGAGGTGCACTGTTCCTAATGCTTAGCATTTTTCTTCTCAATCTTTATACATTATAAAAATGTCTTTTTATAAATGATAATAATATATGTAAAAAATAAAGATGTGAAGCAAATCCAGAAAAAGTGTTGTAAATTGCCTCCATAAGCCACTCAAACTTATCCACTATTTCCCCTTTAGGTTCCTGGTCTTATCTGTAGGAAGGCACATTTCACGAAGTTGCAAAGCATAGCACAGATGTAACTCAGCACTTTCGGTTTATATAATTATACTTTCCAAATGGCTAGGTTTTATAAATTTTTTATAGGAGCTGTGTAATATTCTTCCATGTACCTTTATTTTATTAGTGTGTCAATGGATATTTGGGTAATTTATTTTATTATAACATAAAATAACACTGTGCCCAACACCTGCATATAAGCTTTTAATATTTTTAACCAGGAAATGATAATACCATATAAAATAAAAATTTTTCATTTTCATTACAAGTGAAAAATACTGTAAGGGAAATTACTAGACCAAAGTATTAATATACTTACATTTTTATGGTTTTTGATTTCCAAGGTACTTTCCAAAACGACTGATCAAATTATACTTTTATCAACAATGTATGAATATATCAATTTCACTATCACACACCAGCACTGAATAATCTTTTTTGCTTATTATGTTGGTTATAAATGGAACCTTGTGGATCCATTGAGAAAGGAGGTTGGGGAAGTTTCTGTGGTTACATATTATGATGGTTAAAAGCACACCAGAATGAAGTGTGCTTTTGTCGGCCTCTCAGTATTGCTGGACACACCAATCCGCGTTGGTATCTGTTTCCCACAAACGACTCTGGCTGCCTTAATGCCTGGCATAAGGCAGTGAGCAGCACACCACTGACCACTCACCGAAACACGAGACCCACTCACCACGCTCAGGTATCAATCGCAGGCCAGGACTGGGTTGCTGTTTTCTGAAACTACCTTATTAAAATGAAAATGCCATTCCAATGGGGAGAAAAGAGCCTCACTCATTGAGCAAATGAGATGTGCTCTTGGGGGTGAAAAGCCCTTGAAGACATGGGCTTTGGCTGGAGTCCCAGCTCTGCCATTCACTGGCTGTATGTGTTTGGACAGTGTATTTAATCAGAGTCTCAGTTTCCCATCCAAAAAAAGAAGAGCAATAATAAAACCTGCCTACCATGATTTTTTTAAGAGCAAGTAAGAAGGTGCAGTGCTTGGCAGTGCACGGCACCTAATGAACACTCAGTAAAGTGCTGCCTGCCATTACTATTAGTAATAGCATAGTAGCAGTGGTTTCTGTTTCCCCATATTCAACTGGACCTACAGTAGAGATTAAAAGAGGAAGGAATGCTAGGGGAAGAGCATCAGAGATTCCATCCAATCTTGTCCATTCATTATCTACCTATCTATCTGTCCATCTATGGGTGGACAGATAGTAGGCTGTATCCTTTAAAAAGGGAAGGGACTCAAGAGAATGCAAGCGATTCATACAACAAAACCTATCCTTTGGAGTAACGCTGTGCTGTCGTTGCCTGGGGAGGCCATGCTCATGTGAAGCAAAGTCCTTCGACCACCCCTATTATGCCCCAGTAAGGACGTGGAGGGAGCAGGGCTCAAGGGGACAGGGTGTGCAGCGAGGAGAGGAGTGGGCACCTGGGAGATGAGCAGCTGGCAGGCTGCCAGCTCCCGCTCGCTGGCGTTCATCTTCCTGTTGGAGTCCATCTGCGCGCTCTCCAGCTGCTTGCTGCGGTTCACCAGGGACTTGACCTCTGACTTCATCTTGCTGATGTACAGGCGGGCCATGGTGAACTCCTCCTCGATGACCCCATTCACATCTGCCAACTGAGCACAGGAGGGAACACACTCAAATACTGCCTTCAACGTCTAGAAGGTTGTGGATTCCCCTTGAAACCCGTCCCTCCGATCTTCAGGATATCTGTGGATTTCTGGTTAAGAGTCTTAATTATCGGGCAAGCTGAACGTGATCTCTGAAACCTCAGGTGAAACTTGTAATTGAAAACCCCTACTAAACATAATCCTCAATTAACCAGATTTTTCATTACAATTGATTTTTAGTATAAAAGAGATGACATCAGAAGAAAAAAACATTGAAGATTTTTAAAAGGAGATAATCTCAAAGAGATATTCCATTTATTCTCTTACACCTTACGTCTCTGTAACACCAGCAATGTCCGATGCTATTAAAGGTGACCCTGAATCCCTACAAAAACTCATATAAAAATTTCAATTATGTGCTTGAGGTCAGGAGTTTGAGACCAGCCTGGACAACATAGCAAGACCCTATCTCTACAAAAAAATAATTTAAAAAAATTAGCTAGGCATGGTGGTGCA
Source organism: Eulemur rufifrons (assembly GCF_041146395.1). Taxonomy (NCBI): domain Eukaryota; kingdom Metazoa; phylum Chordata; class Mammalia; order Primates; family Lemuridae; genus Eulemur; species Eulemur rufifrons. The sequence continues at coordinate 73,821,198 of NC_090983.1, forward strand.
CGCCTGCAGTTCCAGCTACTCAAGAGGCTGAGGAAGGAGGACTGCTTAAACCCAGGAGTTCAAGGCTGCAGTGAGCTATGATCATGCCACTGCACTCCAACTGGGATGAGAGAGCGACACCTTTCTCAAAAAAAAAAAATTATGTTGTCTTTAGTCTGCTTGTTCAGGTAGAGAAGTAGCCTAATGCCTTAAATATGTTTCTACAAGCAAGAATTGAAATAAAAAGGATTTTCTAATGGTCCCTAATTAAACATAAAATCCAATGAATACGAATGCACCATTCATTACCACAGGCCCTCTTAATGAAAGTTTCCCTGCATGACTTTTCACTGCTACCAGTCTATTTTTTCTTGCCTTTTCACACCTGCCTTTCCAAGCAGACAGTAATCTAGCTCATTATTTAAGATCATCTGAGAAAAGCCTAATCCACCTTTAGAAAAGACGATTGTGACAGCCAGCATTCCTGTATGATCTATATTTGGTTTCTACATTTCAGAGCTCTACTGGAAACTAAAGTGGAAGCAAGATACTTGGGATAGAAACCCCTCTGCTGAAATACAAACATGGTCTTGAAGGGCAATTGACCAAATGAGCAAGTAACTGTGTATCCTGTTTGACCACCAGAGGGCAGCCTAGCACCTCAGGAGGAAACAAAGAGCCCAGTCCAGCCAGAATCCAGGCCAGGAGCACAGGCTTCAAGTGGGTCTAAGACAATGACTCCAACCGTGTTTTTTTGATGTTCCACAGCACACTCTACCTGCCTACTTTTGTCATTATTGCTGTCATTAACTCATCATATAACTATTTTTTCAGTTAACGTTTAAAAGCTGAGAAAATGGAATCGGGTATCATCCCTGACATTTGGTAGCAAATATGAAGTAGGCTGGACAGTGCCGAGTACCTGTGACTTGGCGTCAGTGTTCCCGTAAGAATTCAACAATAGTATTTGTCAAGTGACTCCAATGTCAAGCAACACAATGCAGAATCTAAGTTAACGGCACGAAAATCTACAAGTATCAATTTCTGCCTCTACCTGAATGGAGGTTCTTGCTGAGCCAGTTATATTAATACTTCTGACTGCCAAAGATTTGCCTCCTAACACCACTGCTCATGACACTCCTTTTATAATCCAATAGCACGGAGACAGTGGACGAGAAAAGCCTGTAATCTTTAAATTCAGCTGTGTTCGTCTGCCTTTGGCACTGGTCCAGTGTGGAAGAAGGATGAGAAACACCTTCCTAAGCCTGACCAGGTGTATCCCCTTCCAGCTTCAGTAGAAAAATAAAGGAACATCCATCTTTCCCACATGGAATCCACAGCCTATACCAGCTCCTGGTGGGAAAACACTGCGAACAACAGCTCAGGCACCTTGCGAAGAGAACAAACCTATCTTCTTTTCCAGGTCTATCAAAGTAGGACACTGTTTTTTATGCCCAGATCCCATGTAGGGTGGGGAAGAGTTTAAAAAAAAAATCTACCTATCTATACACACACACACATATACATATATAATGATGGGCTTTCTCCAAAGTGAGAGCTGGACATTCCTCCTCCAAAACCAGAACAGTAACTTCTGAAGCCTACTCTTGTCCTAGGAGTTCTAAAAGGAGACAAGGAGTTGGTGTCTGATGGGAAAAACCCAAACAAATGGTTTTTAACTGTGAGGTTTCTTACAACTGCAGTTTGTATATTTAGTGGTTTCATGTTCAAAAGTTTCCAGTAATTCCAGCACACTGTTATTTCCAAAAGAATAACCAGTTTGCTGCAGAAATGTTTTTATAACTCTCCCAGGAGCTGACAATGCCTTCAGAAGTACACGGTAGGCCAAGAGATCCGCAGGATCCCGTACCAATGACCAACCTGGCAGAAAAGCCGGCACTGCCCTGAAATCATACCGAAGGAAGCTGCGGTCTGCCACTTCTCCTGTCTACAGACGAGGACGAGTCGCCTCCCACCCCCACCCCAGGCCTCCCAAAGATGGAGTTTGACTGTGCAAGGTGAGGAACTACTGCCACTTCTAGGCCACATCGAAGGCAAGTAAGTGAGTGTTCATATTCGAAGGCCTACAAGTCAGAATGGGTTGAAAGTCAGTGGGGGTTGAAAGAAAATTAGGCAGCCAGTCCAATTCATTTCACTTACTCTACCTCAATTTTCTACTCAGTTTGTGACCAGATTCCTGCAAATCTTTGTTTTAAGGTAAGCACAAGGCCATAAGTACGTGCAAGGAAGAGGAGGCTCATTAATAAACCTGGATAAAGTTAACGCTGAGTTCGTCCCATCCTTTGCTGGGCTCATCTTGTACTGTTGACTAAACAAAGTGCCTGGACTCTGGAAGTGTTTCAAGACATGACCGGGCTGGGAAAATACGGGTTTTTCCATTTCCTGGCTGATCAGGTCTGTCGTATCCTGGAACAGAGGACTGGGGGAGACTCTAACAGCCACCTCTTCCTCTCACCCCCAAAACCTATCAGGAGGGACCTTGTATTAATAGGAATTGAACAGGATTTTAGGAACAAAAATACAAGATCACTGAAACATTTCCTTGATCTCATGTTCCTATATCAAAAGAATTACCATATCAATTGAAAGTTACAGCCAATAAGAGAAATATCTGGACCTATAATGATAAATCTAACAAACAGACGTAGAAGACATATAACTTCTTAGTTGATAGCCTTTGAGATTATCTTGACTCATCTCATCATTTTACAGATTAGGAAAATGAAGCCCAAAGAAGCACAGTGACTTGCCCAACGTCATACAACTGTTAGTGTCAGCTCTCATTGCCCTAATGATTAAATCATAATTATTATATAAGGAAAAAGCAGAATGATTAAGAATATAATGACCTATACATGAGAATTATCAATAAAATTAACTATGGCATCCAATGTTTGGAATCTAAAAATAATCTCAAAAACATCCAATTGAGTATTTAAAAATAATCTCAATCATACTTCAGATTCCCAAAGGTAAGGAAGGTAAGGACTCCTTTTTAAAAATGCTGAAGCACCCAGACACTCCTTGATTTCATTAGCATTTTCATCAGCTCTATTTTAGAACTTCGCATAAAAATACCTTCTTCCTCTGTCGTTAGCAGCGGCAGGCACCAACGTCCCATAAATCAACTCTCCCTTCATCTTGTGAGGGCCATTTAATCACCCAACACCAAAACTTTACTGCTGAACACCAACGTTATGGTTCCAAAAAGTAAATCCTCAAATACAAAAATCACCAAACTGCAGTATAAAAAGATCAGCTCTACCATATCTGAGAATTCTGTGTTAAAATTAGATTCATTCACAAGGATTCATGAAATATTCAGTTACAATAGAAGTTCCATGAAAGAATGGTTAAGTTTATAAAGGCCATATACTCTAAGCCCAGACCTGTTACATCATCCAAAAAGAGCTTTCGATGTTTCACAGAAACAGCCTGTAAACCAAAACCCAGTCTTGGGAGTGTTTTCCAGTATGGAACAATCCCAACTCACAGCCTGAGTGTTCCCACTAAGCAGGATGATGCCGAATTCAGACTTTTAAAGATAAAGTGGCTAATCTCCAAGAATTTGGTTTTAGGGATTTGTGGGGTGGAAGGTGAGCAATATGACACCATTTTCCAGCTTGATGAAATCAACACAGGTTTATCAATGACTATTCTGTACAAGATGCTGCATTATAATAAAGCTACAGTAATCAAAACATTGTAGTATTGGCATAAAGATTAGATTGATGAAACAAACTAGAGAGACTGAAAACAGCCCCACACGCTGTTGGGGGTGACGGATATGTTCATTATGTTAATGGTGGTGATGGTTTCATGAGTATACATGTACGTCGAAACATCTCAACTGTATACACTTCAAATACATGCAGCTTACTTTATGTAAATTATATCTCAATAAAGCTAATTTTTAAAAATGTCTCTATCCTGTTTTTCAGGTTAATGACAACAATGGCCTCTCTAAATTCTAGCAAATTGTTCTTAGCTGATAACATTTTTATTCTCTCTTCTCCCTCTATTCTGAGCTTCTGGATTTTATACCACCCCATGCTCCTCACCTCTCTTACATCCTTGCTATCCAAAGCACCAATGTGTACAACCTCAGGGGATTAATCAAGATTGGTTCAAGCTAATTATAGCAATCCTAGTCCCCTTTGCTTTCCCAGCAGTTTGGGGTGATCATGTGATCCCAGTTCTGGTCAATGAAGTATAAAGGTATGTCCACTGTGGACTTTTGGGATCTATTTCCTTCCTGGATGAAAGCAGTTAGCCTTTTCAGCCCATCAGGATGTGGCTGAGTGAGGATGTGATGATTAGTGCTATAGCAGCTATCTTGCTACCATGAGGCAAATCCTAAGGATATGGAAAGGAAACAGGCTGAGGAAAGCAGAAAGGAAACAGAGAAAAGGCCTGGGTCCTTGACATTGTTGAGCCACTGCACCGAACCAAAATTTGCTTCTCAAACTTTAGTAAGCATAAAAAAATCACCTGGAGAATCTTGTCAAAATGCAGGTTCTGATTCAGTAGGTCTGAGGGGAGGCCTAAGAGGCTACAGCTCCAATAAGCTCCCAGGTGAGCCAGATCACACCCTGAATAGCAAGATTCCAGACTCCTCATATTGTGAATAAATGCGGTTTTATTTCTTAAGTCACTGTTAGAATCCTGTTACTCTCAGCTGAAAGCTTTCCTAATTCATACTGACTGGTTAGAGAATTTTCACTCCACTGGGTTCTCATAGAAAAGGAGAAGCACAATTCTGAGACTAGAATTGTTGCTTAAGATATCCAATTCCCAACTTCGTGACGTTGGCAAACAAATTCGAGGAATAAACCAATTTACACATAAAGCCAACCAAAGCTTGAAAATATTCCCTAGATTTGAAATTAAATTTTTTTCTCCTCCTCCTAAACCCCAACAATCGTTTACTCACTTAGTCATTCAATCAGTCCTGTTTTTATCCATTCAAATACGACTCAGCACATGGCAGATGCACAGCATGGTGCTAAGCATTGAATACCCAAAGACAATAAAATGCAGAGCCTGCTATCTTAGAATTACACCATGAAAAGGGCAGGTAGCGAGGATAAAAGAAGGCTGGCTCACCGTCTTCACATCGTTGGTGCCGATAATCCCACCTATCTCCCCCAGATCCTTCAACAGCAAATTCAGGATCTCGGTAGCCCTCTTTTTCTGGTGGTTGCTAAGCTCTTGTAGCTGGCTCAGCTCTCTCTGTGTGGTTGTCAATGTGGTCTGAAAAACAAGTTTCAACAACAAATTAAAAGGACTGCCCATCAATTTCATTCATGCAGCACTACAAAGAATAACAGTACCGTGTAGGATCGAGTTCTTTTATCGTTTCTCATGACTTCAACGTAAGAGTCCTTTTAAGGCAAACTGTAGGATAGCACTGCATTCTTTGATAAGAAGAGAACTTCACATCAACGAGTTTTATCATATGGCCTGATACGTTATATGTCTACATAGCAGATGACAATTTCCAGGTCAGTGAAATAAGTTATGAAACATACATAAAGCCGAAAAAGGAGCCCTTAGGTTTACAACATTTAATCACATCTTCCTACTTAACCAGATGTTCTGTTTCAGTCCACCCTGTTTTATTCCAGGGTCCAAACATACCTGTAGGTGTCCTCACCTCCACTTTTAAACAAACCCGCTCCCTGGGCTCCATATTCCCACCTAACTTCATAAAAATATATAGCCTGGAATACACAGCCCAGAGGAACATTAATAACTTTAGAGAACAACTTCAAAAAAGTCTTCTAATTTTCACAGTGAAGCTGAATTAAACACTATTCATCTTTTTTCAAAATTAGTTAAGTTCAAAAGATGATGTATTCTTACTATATAGCAGAGCTCTATTTTCTTGCCAAACTTTAACAAATTCATCTCTTTTTCATCCTTCATGTATCTTGCCAAAACATACATGTCTTAACTAACTCTCAATATAACGAGAATAGCCATCTTTTGGTGCTTTGGTATTAACTCAGCTGACAGACAAATAATTCCCCTACTCCTAAAGCTGTGGAGGTCAATGCAGAGACATCTATACAATTCTTCCACATGCAACTATTTTACTAGAGTATTTTTTTAATGATCTAACTAAAAATAGTACTCTAAACCAGTCTAATAGAACTTTGGTTTGACATGGGTCACTGTTTTGAGAAGCAAATACTACCCAGGACTAGTTAAAAGAATTCTATAGAAAACACAACACAGAGAAAAGCTAAGTCTCCCTCTTTGCTAAATGACTTCCGAATGAGTTTGTTTTGTTTCATTTGGCATTGCCAACTGTTTATTTCATTTTATTTTTAAAATCCACAGAAGCAGTAGTCCCCATCTTGGGAAGCCATTAGAAAAGTTTTCCTCCATGCAGCTGAACGTACAGAGTGAGCAGCATTTCCTATCAGCTCCACGGTCGGCAGATTAGTGCCTTCCTGCACCATCTGCTGCTTCTCCTTGCCCAGGAGGACTGGATGTTTTCCACAAAGCAGGCTGGGCACAATCCCATGACACCAGGCCATTGGGCAGAGGTGCCAAGGGCAGCAGGTTACAGCCACTCGGTTTCTCCACCACCCATTTTCCAAATAAAAAAGGACACATCCCACCACCAGCCACCATGCCAAATGCTCACTGGCCCTGCTGCCGCTAGCTCACTGTGCAGAACCTGCAGCATCTTTCACTCGGAGAAGCTGGCAGTAAGAAAATGTGCACACTGAAGCACTGGCTTACAGCAGGACAGCAAACAAACAAGGACAGCTTATCCCAGGCTCCTGAAGGTAACAGTTAGGACAGGAAGCTGAAGAGAGGGAATGGATCATTCAGGAGAGCATAAAAAAGAAGAGTAGAGTCCACACCTTCCGTGGGTCCCCTATTCTTGCCTATTAATAGCGACACGTTGGGATTTGTTTCTTGATATTGTAGCATATGCACAGATCTATGCTAAGTGCTTTACATAAACTGTCACTAATCTTTGTGCCATGTAAGGAGCATACTAATATCACCAATTTTACAGATAAGGGAATGAACACTCAAGAAGTTTAAATGTCTTGATTAAGGCCTAAGAGTTATGAAGTCAAATTTGTAACTAGACAACGAATACCATCTGGGTGATGGGCACACTTATAGCCCTTACAAAAGCAAAACATGTAAACAAAACATTTGTACTCCGTAATATTTTGAAATTTCAGAAGAGAAAAAATAAATTTGTAACTAGGATTTTTCTGGCTCTAAAGTCTGAGCTCTTTGGACTATTCCCACAAGGCATCCCTGGTAATGTTATAAATTATCTTGATATAAAGCAGTTGTGATATGCAGTTCCAGGATGAGTGGACAAAAGTCACTCCCACAAAGTATTTCAATTGTTGGAGGGACCTCAGAGAATGCATTTAAGTCTAACACTAAATAACCATTCAGTCACTGCCTTCCCACAGTGTCAACAAACATCAATATAAGTATAGGAATGGCAGCCAAGGAAGTCCCGCCCCCTAGATAAAAATGATCCAACCGTTTTCTGGGCCAGCTCATCTGTCAGCTGCTCATTGGCTCTGGTCTTGTCCTCCACTTCCTGTGACTTCTGGTCATAATTGACAGCCAGCTCCTCCAGGGCCTGGAGAACTTCCTTCACCTCATCTTTGGCTGCCTCATTTTCAATCTGGAGACGTGTCAGCTCCTCCTGTATCTTCTCATAGTCTCTTCTCGTGGAAGCTAAAAGCTGGGGAAATGAGAGGGCATGGAATTTGTGAATGTAATGTTCAAATATTTATGTTCTGTGCTCTATCCAAAATAAAATAATTTCAAAACCAGGTACAAGAAAACAAACTGGAAAAGATTCAGGGTGACAGAAAACCCCACTATATGGTCCAGATACTAAATAAAAAGAAAAGACATGTTCTTATTTCAAAAATCCGGTATTTGTTTGTTTGTTTGTTTACTTTAAAACTGTATAGGCTTAACACAAAGCATGAATTACACATAAAAAAGCACTGGAATTTGTAGCTGGTTGGCTATTCTATATACTAAACAAAAGGTGGGGGAATCATTTGCAAGGGCTATAATAATACTTGAACAGTTTTTTTTTAAATATTATCAAGATTTCACATTGTAAACAGGTTGATTTCAGATATACCCCAAACATTGTCACTACTTAAAAGTGAATCCCTGGGCTTGTAGATGCTTTCATTATCTTTGTTTCTACTGTATTTTCTGATTTTCCTACAATAAATAGATATTGTCTTAATAGTACCGAAAAAGGAAAGTATTAAAGAGTTTAACAATAAGAAAAAGGAAAGTTTATCCCAGGCAGCAGTACCCATGTTGAGGAAGGGATGGAGTAGAATGGGAGGTAGAGCGCAGAAAACACTAAGCAAATACAAGGTCTCAACTGTAGCTAAGTAGAAATCAATTAAATGTGGTTCATCTGATTACAAAGGCATAGATTATCTCCCTACCAAGGGAAGTGTTTGAGCAGGGGAGGTAATCACTGCCTTGAAGAGTTGAAGAGGAACAAAGAGGAAGAGGAAGGAAATGGTTACAGAGACAGTTATGTCTAAGGAGGGCTGGGACAGGACATGACTCCAAGCCACCTGCTGTCACTGCATCGTGCAATCCATTCGATAGCATTTTATTAATAGCAATGAAGCAGAAAGCAACTTAAAGCACAAAAGGGAACGATACTTAGATGGTTCTCAGCAAGGGAATTACTAATTATCTATGTTTGATAAATTGGTTGTCCGTCCTTTCCTTAGGTTCTTGTTTGTAAAGTACTTGGAAAACACAATGTAATGAAAACATTTACTGGTGAACTCTCCTTTGGGGAAAGACTGAGAACAATCTGCCTACTTTTTAGTATATCAAATATATGCTAACAGAGCACTTGGGCCCCTTTTCTCTTTACTTTCTCCTCCTCTACCTTCTACTTTTGATTTTGTTTCCCTGCAGGACAGCAGGAGAACATGGTCTATATCAAAGACCTGGGTCCACTGATTTGCAAAACTGAAATGGGTTAAAACAACAGGACACAGGAGTGCTGGGTATGAGGACCACGAATCCTCCTTCACAACTAGTAAGCTCTTCCACAACTAAGTGTAGCAAACCGGCTACTCCCTCTCAAAAACCCAGAGCTCTATGAAGTCAGACATTTAATTTTCTAAATTTAGTGAAAATCGGCTTTTAACAGGCATTGAAGGGAAATCTACCAAGAAATTTCCACATGATTCAGTGATTTTTGAAAAAATTCTTTGCAAATTAATTTCTGGAACAAACATCGACAACAAAGAGTAATAAAAAAAAACTTTATAAAAAAATTTATTGCACTCTTTACCTCATCCTGATCCAACATCTGTTGCTTTAGCTTTTCAGCCAGCTGGCTCTGCTGGTTAATTTCATCATCCTGAAACAAAACATCATGTTTAATATTTTTTGGTTCGTTGTGTCATTTTTGATATCCTGGTTTCCCGACGGCAGGCGGATACCCTACGCTTGCTAGGAAGATGGAGGGAGCGGTGTGGTGGGCCTCCACGGAAGAGAGACTGGTTCTGGGATCTCATTTGGTTAAAATGCCTCTTCATCCACCTTCCTCAGCAGATGAAACATCTGGATATTCTGGGAAATATAATATCCTACATATTCAACCCAATTCCTGCTCATCCAGAAATCAGAGATCCAGGGTTTGGGAACTGAAAGGGACTTTGGAGATATCCTGCCCAATTCAAAGATGTTAACAGTGAATTCCTAATACAAAAAGTAAGAGATAGAGTTTCTAACCATCTGCGCTGTAATATATTAATGTCCCCAAATCTTACCAGACACATCAGTGACCGGGAATGCTGCCGCCTGATAGGTAGGAAAGACCACTGTTTCCACTTCAAACCCTTCAGTTAGGGAGACTGGAAAAATATTGACTACAGAATTAATCCTTGGCATTGGCAGATCTCACTCTCGATTGGAAGTTAATTTTCTTGCCAGTTTTTTTTAAAAAATTTCACGGCAGCCGGGGGCAGAAGTATTAATGCTTACTCTGGGCTGTCGCTGAAGAGGGAAAGGCAAATTCACTCTCCTCACTCTCACTTTCTGCCACTAGGTGTTGCTGCCACAAAAGCCGGGGCTCTCACTGACCCCTCTCCCGCCTCTCACCGTCCACCCCCAGGGCAGGCGAGGCAGCAGCCGAGGGCGCCAACTACATAGAAAACGCAGTCTTTGCTGCAATATTTTCCTGATTGCAAATGAAATTGAAAGCATAGCCTATGAAGAAGAACAACCTGGCTTCCAATTTGCCTCCCCCTTAGAAATAGGAGAAAATCCTCTTTGATGACACTGCTAGGGTCTAAGCCCCAAACCGAGTCAGATTCTCTTCAATATTACTGGGGCTGTCTTTGTACCAGGTCCTGCCCAGGTATTTCCATCAGCAGCTCATTAAAAAAAAAAAAAAAAAAAAAAACCACCAACCACCACAACCCTGCACTGTGCTTTCTGCCTTTTCCAGAGGTGAGGTTAAAGGGGTAAACCTAAGGGCCTGGTCATAAACCTCAATTTCCTGTGGGCTATTCCCTGGCCTGTTGGGTGGTGTCTACATAGGCATTTGAATCAGTTAACGCAGTGTCACAAACTAATGCTTTCCCTGGAGGAAAAAAATTCTAAAATCAATAGTACAGAATCTATACCTCCTTTTCCTTTATATAGAACATCTTTTGGCCTCACTTCACTGCTCAAAAAGAGCCTATTTCTACTGAACTTTTTACACCAATGTTTCTTTAATGGTTCTACTTTTCTTCCACATCACATTTCTGGCAGGAGAATTAGGGAAATTACACCAGAGTGAACCCTCCAAAAAATGGTATTTCCACAACTAGAAAACTATCTTATAGACATATTTTCTCTTCTACTTTATAGACTTAGCATGTCAGTGGCCAGGAATAATTTTGTCTTTATGCTCCTCAACGCTTAAATATTAAACAAGTTAACATAAATTACCCAAAGAGTTTCATTTTGGGGAGCCCCCATCTCTTCCCCGGGACAAATGAACAACCACTACAAGTGATATATTATAAATCACGAGAGAGGAGAAACTGTGGCGTGAACGCCTTGCTCTTATCCTGTGCTCCCTTCAAAGCCTGAAGACGCAGGCTTCCTGACCAGTGATGAGCTAGGACGCAATGATTTTTAAGGTACAGTGAAAAACCAAGGGTTCTAGCCCCAACTAGGAAGGGTGAAGAAAAAAGATTATATTATAAAGGACATGGATTGCCTGTACCAGAGACATTTCCCAAACTACTCTGACCCTTTAAGGCAACTTCTCTAAAGAATTAGTGTAGTCTATTGTGATTTTAAAAAAATCTTTCCAAACTTCCAGAGTAAGGGTTCTATGTGGTCTCTGTCTCTATATTCACGTGCATCTCTTAGAACCTGCTGAAGCATGCTCACTCCGATGCCGGCTCTAAAGATGGAAAACAGATCTCAAAGCACTTTTCAGAAAATATTTTTGTACTTGAATTTTCTTATACATGAAATAACATGCACAGCCCTACAAATGAGGAACTGGTCAACCCCAGTTGTAACAGGTCACCGGTCACCTTTAATCATAAAGATGTTGCAATGGTAATCAGTGTAACAAGCATTCGACTTGTATCTCTACTTAAACTTGATTCCTCTCGTAGCTCTCCGGCAGTCGAGCAGCACTGCAGGGGGGACACGGGATGAGCGAGCGGCGTGTGCATGTTGTAACTCTGCGGTCAGCCCACCTCGGCACCCATAGCCCCTCCACACCTCACAGGATGCGGCTTCTCCCGTAAGCAAACAGAGCCCAGAGGGAGACGACCAAAAAGAACGAAAGGAACTCATATTTACAGAGCACCTGCTATATATCAGAAACTTTTAATCCCTGTTGCAACCTTTTGAAATAACAGACATGAGCCTCACGGTACAGATGAGAAATGCATCTTCCGCGGCGCAGGGCAGCAGCCCAGATCTCGGCGTCGTTAAGTAGCAGGTCTGACTGTACTGCGTGTGCTCTTCCATCACAGAGCGCTGCCTTGGGAGAGCACCTGCGCTTAGGCTCCTGGAGGGGCAACTGGGAGGAAACAGTGTGGACTTTCCCCTCTGTTCCCTAAATAGATCCATCCGGATTAACCAGTTAGTTCCTCATTTAAAGGGCTGAGGCCAAAACGGGGTGAGCACTGGAGAAGGAGTCAGAAGATACGTAACCTCATTCCAGCTCTGCCACCTTGGGGTGATATAAACTTGAACAAGTGATGTAACCACCCTGGGCTAGTGTCTCACCTAGACCTAGATACTTCCTTCCAGTTCTGCCATCCAATAATCTGTGAAGACGCCATGTCCCACCTCATGTATTCTCCAGTATCAAACCACCTACATCACCAGAAGCATGGACATGCTGTCCAGCTTTGAGAGGAAGATGCATAACAGGAATAGCCGGTAAGAAATAATCAGGCAGTCAGTGGGCAGAGTTACCAAGGGCAAACCATTAGCTTTGGTGCCCAGTGAGGCTGAGGCTTCTAGGCACCATCCGCTCCCAGTGTCTCTCAGCATCACCCTGTGCCAGGCCACAAATGCTAACCTTGAACCGTGTGCTTGCAGGGTTTTCAAGGCACATGCTACAGGAAAATGGTGAAATGGAAAATGCCCTAGGCTGACCCTCAGGAGACAGAGACTGAAGCCAGCTCCCCAGCCACCAATGAATGCCTCAGACATGACACTTTCATCTCCTGAGCTCAGTCCACATGGCGACATTTCAGAAGCTGGATTCGAGACCTAAAGTCTCTCCCTCAGATCAGAGAAAGCTCCTTGTGCTGCCGGGGCAAATGGTCCTGATCCCACCATGGCCGGCATCTACACGTAGAGAACAGAGTACACAACCAGGTTCTTCCCTCTCACCCTCTCATCCAGGATTCCCTGTGATTACTAAAACGGAGCCCACCATTCTAAAATGAGGGAAAAAGTTGCATACAGTCTAACCTCCTTTACTGTTTAAACGATAGCAATTCCTTGGAGAAATCAAGAAATTGCACAGACTGTTAACTTACTATTGATCTTCTTTTTCTTTTACTTCATTTGAGGTTTTATGTAAAATACTTGGCTAGAAATGGAAGATAACGGTATGCCTAGACCCTAAAGGGCAAGTAACCCAATGCTCATGGGTGTGAATATTTTATTAAGTATGTTTTCAGAAAGGTAAGGTGACCCCGGTTCAATGCTGTGGTTATAATGCAAACTCCCAGAATCAAAAACAAGCACAGCTAGCTTCCTTAGGGCCACCAGTCACATTCAGCTTGTAAAGGTGATAACAGACTCTGAGCTTCACCCCAAAGAGAGAGGCCTGTAAGATTAATGGCAACGTTAACATAACAAAGCTGTTTCATCCGAGCCAGAGGTGTCCCCGAGCACTCTGAGTTGAACGACAGCCGAAAAGATTAAATCAGACTAAAAATATCAGCAACCTTGATGAAATGAACTGAAAGGATTTAGAATATTCCAAGGGCAATGTGCCAAGATCACGTGGAACATCAATTTAATTTCCTATGCCTCTGGGATTGCTAACCCAACCTTCATTGGGGATGATGAATGATGCAGTGTTCTCCAAGGTCTCTTTTCCTGTATTCCAACTTGTGCATTTACATGACTATTTGAATCTCAAAAGTTTGTCATAAAATTGGACATCTCCAATTAGCATGTTTAAACTACTTCATTCAAGAGTATGTCCCTGAAAAGAGCTTCACCGATAAAGTGAAGCCATCGGAACACCCTACTGTTGGTTCCTCATCCCAGGAACTCAGGGCTACATGATTAAAGAACAGGCCTGAGTTTTGGGAGTCACCATCCTTGCCTCAGGCTGGGGCTACTGTTGGAGTTTCCAAGAAGTGAGGGGTAGGCCCAGAGAGGAAAGAAACACTTAAACAAAGATCAGAGACACTCACATCCTCCCCACACTCATGCAGTAATCAGCGCAGTCCAATTTCTACCCGTGAAGACTCTAAGTAGCCCCTGCCTGTCTATCTAGGCCAACATGCTACTCTTCCAACAAATGTCCACGAAACTTCCACTGCACACGAATCAAGCTCCCGAGTCTGCACGATCAAGAGCTAGGGCAGGTATCAGGAAGACAGACATAAACACCGGTCTGCACCCCTACATCAGCTCCGTGGGGCTTGACTCTGTCTGGGACCCACCGTCCTTAGTCTTTGTACCAGAGTGAGGACTGTAAGTCTCTGGCCACAGACCTTATCATCCAGTTGTCTGTAGAGACTGGAGATCTCCTCATCGTACTTCTCCTTCTCCTCCGTGGAGATACCGGCAACAACAGGAGTGATGTTGTCTATGATGGGGGTGTTGTCACAGGGCTCCAGGTTCTTCTGGTCCTTAGCACTGATCTGTTCATCCTCGGGCACAGCTTCTCCTGCAAAACACAGCCGAGAGGAGCTGGGAGTTAAAGAAAGTGAGCATGCCACCCTCCAGGAAGAGTTCTAAAAAATTAGTCACTCCCAGTGAAAAATACACAGAGAACACAATGAAGAGCTGTTGTGTAGTTATAGTTTGTGTTTATGCTCTTTCTCTTGGACAAGAAAGGTCCTGGTTAATTGCCCAAAACTAACGAAGAAGAGGACTATATATAGTAATACCCCCTCTCTCTCGATGTATCACTCAAGAAAACTGGTTTAACCAACAACTGGAGCTAAGCCAACTTGCAGGGATGCCCCAAATTCTTCACATACACTTTGCTTTTGTTGAGGAATATACTGGGGCTTCTCTAGGGTCACATTCTCTCTAGTGGCTGATTCAAAGGGAAACAGAGCTCTAAGGCATCCTAATTACCAATTAATTATGTTACTGTTTCATTCAATGGAAACAGCCAAATAAACACACTGGCATTGCTTAATTGAACACCGTAGGGCCCCATTCCTCTAAATCTGGGACTCTCTGAATCTGAGGTAGGAAGGCAGGGTGGCCGGGACCTCAAGACTAGTGCTGCACAAACACTACTCTACTACTCTCTCCCCGTAGGAAGCCGGAATTAATTGGCTCTGCTGAGAGTTCAAATAGAATAATCTCCTGTGATGTCAGGTAGTCCCAGGAAAGCAAAAGCAGTCAATCTGGAATATCATGCAGATCCTCAGGCTGCAGGTGGTGTTTGTTAGGGCCTTCAAAGGGAGAATTGCCAAATTTGACAATGCAAATTGTGGAAAAAGGTGTAATTTCCAAGCTGGCCAATGGCTATCCCCAACAAGAAAGTCACCTTGCAAAGACAGAGTACATAAGAAAGATCCTATGAGAACCACGTGGCTCCATTGAGTCTCTCAAATATCCTTCTTGGAAAGGAAAACAAAACCCAGCAGACGTTTACCATCAACTCCACGCTCCTTTCACTACAGTCAATAGCGAGGATGTCTGCAACGTTCCAACCCTCCCCCTGGTTCTCAGCCCACAAAATCCATTTCGTAAAAATTCCCCAGGAAAGCTGCCCTGAGCCAGAGGGAATGTTTCAAAAAAAGACAGAAGAACCGAGATCCTAATCTGTGGCTTCATTAGCAATATATATCATGCCTCAAGGAACGCACTTGAACGCTGCACACATTTATCTCAATATAAACAAAACACTTGTGATGGTTTAGCTCTGCTGCTTCCAACTCCATTATTTCACTTGATAATCACAAAATGGCACCGTGGGCCTCCATGTCAAGGAAAATTAACACCCGATGTTTTCGCGTTTGCATCACAGCTCCATCTGAAGCAGCAACTTGAAGCAAAACCTAGAATAAACTTTCATCTTGCTGAATACAGAGAGTCAACCCTTTTTTCCTTTTTCAACTAGACTGCACTATACCTCAGCCTTTTTCTAAAATTATTGACCTGAAACAAAACCAGAATAGCAGAGTAGCCTTTGAACTGAACCTGAACCAAATCAATATTTCATTCAGTTCCAATTCCTGGCTTAAAAAAATCCATCAGCAACCTCAGTGTGCAGACTGGATTTCATCCAATTAAAGAATCTATATTCTCTACAGTCTGCCAAATCCATGGGCTATGAAAACAGTACCATGTTCTTTTTCTTTTTTCTTAAAAAAAATTATCTATTTTCTAACCACAGAAATAATTCAGGATACATTCTCAATATAAACAACTCAAGCAATATAGAATACACACTAAAACTTGAAAGTCCTCCTTCACGCCTCCATTCTAATTCTGTTCCTTCCCCAGAGAAATTCACCACTAACACTTTAGTAAATGTCCTTCTACTTGGATCATGGCTGCATCCCTAACTTTTCAGTTCTAGCTTCTGAAATTTAGGGACAGGGCGACCCAGTGCAGTGTGAATTTGGTCTTCCAGCTTAAGCATGAAGAAGGTGAAATACTTAACTGCAGTAGACCAGAACCCAGAATATGGTCATATTATCCACAGGACAATTCACCCCAAGTAAAGAGATAAGATACAAAAACATCAGGAAGAGACATATTCCCTGTGTTTTTCGTTCCAAATGGCCAGAGAGGCAATGATATCATGAGGCTGGGGTGAGCTAAGGAGCTGCCCGGTGGATGTTTTGATTCATCGGGGCAGGCAGGGACTGGGGACGAACCCCTACAACCTTAGCTGCATGTTCCCAGTCTAACCAAAGTCACAGGCCTGACTCCCCCTAAACCTGGCCTCTTCTCCCATTGAGGAATTACAGCATCGACGAGTAGTAGAGTTGTCAAAGATTACAGAGGCCCAGCGCCACTAGGAGGCACCGTGAAAGTGATCAAGAGGGATGCTAAAGCCACACTGCACCTTTTAACAGCTCTAATTAATCACAAGCCCATCTCCTGCTTAACCTCTTGGTTTGTTTTCTGTAAAGGAGAGAAAATAGTAATGCCTTTGTGTTAAAGATAAATGAAGATGGTATATGTAAAAAGCACAAAAGGAGTTATTGTTTATAGTCCATCCCTCATCCCCTCCTCTCCCTGACAAATTCACAACTTTTTAAGCTCAGCAGATAAATGATTATTTTTACTTATTCTGAGATTAGTGTTTCTGGTCTTCACAACACTTTTGTGGTTGGAGCTCAGTTCCAAAAATAAAACACAGTATAGCTCTGCAGGTCCCTTTCAGATTTATGTTCATTATTATCAAAACAGTATTTGAAACCCATAGCAGACTTTCTCCTGAGCAATTCTCTGCATCAAAGCACTAACACGTCCCCCACAAAGCTACATCTGGACATCGAGCTCTTCCCGGTTGACGTTCTAAAGGTCAGGCCGTCAGGATTCTTTTCCACAGCAGCCATTCAGACAGAGAAGAACAAAGCAGCAACACGCAGGAACCAAAGCAGCACAGCTCCTTCCCAGAGAGGAACCCAGAGCTTGGTTTTCCCAAACACCATTGCCCTTCGAAGGACCGAGAAAATGACTTCCAGAAGCGTCCCTGGTAACTACACTGTCCAGCTCCCAAACACGTCTGGGGATTGTAAATTCCCAACACCAGGCCAGACCTGACACCAGGCAATCTGTCTCCATGGCAATCTCACCACGTTAATCGAGAATATTCCCTGCGCTGCAGCGCACAGAGTCTCTGGAGAAGCCCCCACGTAGGTGATTACGGAATAACTGATTGTAACGAGGAAGACAGCTGCAAACAAACCCTAGAGAAATAACATCCTGAACTACGGTGGTGGAAGAAGGAGAAAAGGAACGCAAAAGGAAGATTAGCATCTATTTTTAGTCTCCCTCTTTACATTAAAAGTAGATTTCTCTAAGTTTATCCCCTGAGGCTTATGCCTGCGGTCTACAGGGAAAAAAGCTCCTAATATTGTAAAGCATCTGATTTTCTAGACTGAAAGGCTCCCCTCCCCCACTCCCACCCTAGAAACCTTTCCTTTCTTTAAATAAGCATCCTGGCATTTACTATTGTCACATGTAATTACTTTTAAGGACTAAAAAGATTTGTGTTTACCTAGGAGCATTCACTGGAGCATACCTATAAGGCTTGCAGAGCATTCTAATTATAAAATGAAAACTCCCAAAGGGCATAAATAACGTTTCTACAAAAAATAGAAATCCATCAATTGCAATAGACAAGAATGACAGACTAATCAAAAATTCTCATTAGTGCTATTAAAAATTCTAAAATAGGTTTTTTTGTGTTTTTTTTTTTTAAAGAAAACCATTAGACTGCCAGTAATTCATTAAAATTTCACACATGAAATAGCAACAAGCTAGTTATCCTTTTCATAAGTTGAGTCCCCAGAGCCTCGGGAGAACATAGAAAGGTAATTGCATTCCCTCAGCAACTCCAGAGCAGAGATTTGCTGGTCACTCACGGCTTCCGCCAGAAACCACAGCAGATCTGGCAAACGAGGTGCTTTCTTTTAATACCAATTAAATGGGCCCAGTGGCAGACCTAATGGTAGGTAATTTCTATATCAAAGAAACTAAAAGGAAATCTTTTAAGTTGCCAGATGGGTGAGAGCAGCTGGCTACAAGATGTCATTATATAAATGTGATGTTAAAAAAAAAAATCATTCCCTTATGAGATTATTTTGCATGCAAATGGCATCTTTCACCCTGGTTCCTAAAAATACTGTAAGCAGCTTAAAACGTTCTCTAATACCTTCTAGAGTAATTTTCTAATAAACCGGTCACCTGGGACTCTGCATCCTCTGTGCATTCACGACCTCTGGAACAGGCCACAACCTCCTCCTAGTGGTCACTGTTTCTATTACAGTGTCCAGCTGTGCACTCAAAGGGAGGCAGAGGGCCTAGCAAATTCGGCATCTCAAATGAAATGCTCATTTCTGAGAGTCCATTAAAATCATGAGTCCAAGAGGGAGGCCAGCATCTTCTACAGATTTAATGCTAAAATTTAATCACGTTCCAACTACGGAGGTTCCAAAGTTCCACAAAGCCCCAGATCAGACTAGAGGTCACAGATTTAGGTAGTTACTGAACCACACCTGGTGGTCTTGCCAGTTTTGAACTTGGAGAACAAACCTACTTTAGAGATTGCCAACTGTCCCCATCTTCTCAGCCTGTGATTAAATCATTTCTTTGCTTGACTTCAGCAGACAGGGTAAAGCTGCGTCCACTCCGTTATTTAAGCTTATATTCAAGAGAAGAGACTGTGGATACACCAGATTGTCGGGTCATTTCCCTGCTCTCCTGATACCTGGATTTTCAGGTCTGCCTTTTTCTGACTTAAACTCCTGCAAAAAGTTATTTTTTTAAGTGCAAAATTCAAAGTATCAGAAGAGAACATGTGTAAAGGCTGACCTGGCAGCAACAGAAAACTATGCAGCCGGCCTTCACCCCTCCCTCCAGAAGCTCCTGTCAAGAGTTTTCTCGATGGATTGGGGGGAGGTCAGGGTGAACTGCAGCTGTAATTCACTCTGAATCCAGCTATCTAAATCTATCTCCAGATACAGGATTGCTCGAGTCTTTTCACACATACAAGCAACAAAGCAATAGGGCTTTAAAAAAGAATTCCATTTTCTGGCAACTGCCCCACTCCATCTATCCGTTCTTAAGCAAGCAGGCTGAACAAAGCTCCATGAGGCTAAAGTGCCAACAGAGCCCCTAGATTTGAAGAAAGACCGGCAATCAATTACAGTCCACAAGATGTCACTAGTAGATTATGGTGGACATTCGTTGCTTTTCAGCCACTCAACACCCCTTGCCATAGTAGCACCTCAACTTCCTTTTGAGGAATTACCCCCCTTAAATTGCATTGTCTTCATCGGACAATTTAGCCCTGCCTTCCCCAGCCAAGGCACACCACCAAGCCCAGTAATCCCACTTCTATCCTAGGCCTCTGAATCTCCAACACAATCATGCAAGGAAGGGAAAAACATCTGGAGAAGATTCATTCCAGGTGTGGCCACACATGAGACCTGCTGATTTGTTCCTGTGGCCTGTATCCCTGGAGCAGCCCCGGCTTCTGCCTGTCTGAGCCTGGTTCCTTAGCTGTCATTTGGATTCTGCGAATCACTCATATCCTTCTAGTGTGTTTTCTTTTTGTGTAAGCCAGGGAAGGTCAATTCCTATAGCTTGCACTCTAACTAAGGACCCCAACTAGCACACTGGAGAATTGAACCAGGCCAGTGGGTGGCTCTCCTCACTCCTTCCTTTATAAAAACAAAATGTGGCCTCTCCTTAAACCACCATGCACATGCTCGGAGCTATCCTGCCTGAATGGCAATGTCAGAAATGAATCAAAGCTGGGTGTAGTAAACATGCTACAAGTCACAGGCCTTACTCTGAGAATCGAGGTTCAACTAACTGTGCCCAGAGGAGAAAACTGCCACGCCTGCATTCCGCTGGAGCTGCTATAACAAAGTACCATAGACCAGGTGGCTTATAAACAAGAGAAATTTATTTCTTACAGTTCTGGAGGCTGGAAGTCTGAGATCAGAGTGCCAGCATGGTCGGGTTCTGGTGAAGGCCCTCTTCTGGGTTTGCAGATGGCATATTCTCATTGTACCCTCCCAGAGCACGCTCTCTGGGAACTCTTATAAGGGCACTAATTACCATTCATCGTCAGGATCTAACACTAGGCCCCACCTCCAAATACCATCACCTCGGGGGTTAGGATTTCAACATGTTAATTTGCGGTGGGGGGACACAAACATTCAATCTATAGCACCCATCAGACTACGAGGGGTTGAAAATTAGTACAGGTGGAGGTGCAGGGAGGAGAGGTGAGACCAGCCTCTAGGCATGTGATAGGATGGTATTTCACAACTTTTGGATGACTTGAGGCAGGGCATGCCCTCTCCTGTGGCACAGCCCTGTCGCTGCCAATTTGACCAGACAGGCCTCCTTTCACTTATTTCCTGCCTACACCTGATTTGCAGTTGATGTCCTACTCTCTTGCACTGTTACCTTATTCTGTGTAACAGCAAGTAAGGAAAAGCACAAGCAATACGTGCGTGTACACACACACACACACACACACTTTTCTGCTACACTCATTCCTTGCTCTCCCGCAGCTGGAATATAGCAGCCAAACTTTTACATTACAAACACACCATGCAAGGAAATAAATCTCTTTCCCAGATAAAGTGCACACAATTGACAACGCCCCTTGAACTCCTTCAGATTGCAATGTGGAGATACCAATACCCAGGAAATGTTGAAGTGAACTAAGTAGCCGCCTCCTCCTGTACGTTTACAACAAATATGTGTGTCAAATTTCAAAAGAAAGTTGGCAGTATCCTCTACTCTGATTTCAGCGGAAGGCACTGTCTCTTCTCTACCTCTCGAAACGCCAGCTCTCAGTTTACACACACCAGCCATGCCCTCCTAACTTCTGCTCCCAAGAATTAGGACTGACCCACAGGAACAGCACCAAAGGGCTTCCTGTCCCTTCCTTTTTTGCTGTGGTACTTTTCACACTCCTCTAACTGGCCTGCACACAAATCACTCGTGCCAGCTCTATGAGCAGGCTGCACAGATCAACAGAAAGAGCATGAACTTAGGAGTCAGGCCCCCTCGGTTAGGACGCTGCTCTGTACCAGAGACTGACCCGCTAGGGGGAGTCTTCTAGCCTGTTGAAACCTCAAGGGCTACTTAAGGATTAAATGCACAGCCTCAGAACACAACGAAAAGCAGGGCTTGGTTTGTTGTCCATGGGAGGGACGTTGGCATATCGTGTGAGATGTACAGTTAATCCTAGAAATAGCTCTGCACTCCCACCTGGCCGAGGGACCACTCCACATCTCCGCACTGCCCCTCCCTACCCTCCTTCCTGCCTGAAATTTTTATCACTAGAGTCGGTTCTCCACATTGAAGAACTTTGCCTCCTGAAAAATCACCTTTAAAATACAAACATTAGCTTGGGAAAGGAGGGCCCTGCAGGGTCCCTCCCGCCCCCTGCCGTCATGGTCAGCGAAGACGTGGTGATAGGGGTGAAGGGAGGTTCTCAAGACGCTTTCCCTCTTCTCTCCCTCCCTCTCCTCTCTCCAGAGTCCGCAGGGGACCCCACCCCACCACACCTTCAATTACCACCTAAAGGTGGACGACGCCAGCTCAGGCAGCTCCTCTGAGCTCCAGACCCTCAGAACTTAACTTCTTATCTGAAACTTCTCCCTGGATGTTCCAAGGGCACCCTAAACTCCCATCCTCATCTCCCTTGCCCCCAGTCTGGGTCTTCTCCAGCACTCCCAGTCTCCGGGATTCAACTCGGCAAGCCAGAGAAACAGTAGCCGTTCTCAACACCTCCCTGTCCCCATGGCCAACTCCTCACCAAACCCTGATTTCTCCTCCTAAATACCCCTAGGTCCATCCATTTCTCTCCCTTCCCACTGCCCTGTCTCAATTCAACTACCATAATCTCTGGTCTGGAAGACCCTCATTCCTGGCCCCGCTCCCACCTCCCGTCCATTCTCCAGCACAGCCAATGGGTCTTCAAACACGCAAATCCCATCATATGATCTGCGGCTTAACACCCTTGAATGCTTCTCACTGCTTCCAAGATAATGACCAAGATCCTGAACAAGGACTGTGTGACCCTGCACCGGAGAGCTCCGGGCCTCCCCAGCACGTCTCAGGCCAGTGCTCCCACCCCAGCCACTCATGCTGGCCTTCCTGCTCCCCACTCGGGGCCACTGTAAAAGGGACTTGCACCACCACCACCCCACACCCCACACCTCACACCTCCTATTTCACTCCCTAACTGCTGTTTCTCTCAGATCTCGTTCTTGGTGCTGCTTATTGCAGGAAGCCCTCCCGGCTTCCCAGCCCCCTGCTATAGTAACCGGGCACCTTGGACCTTCCCTCCTCAGATGCAGCACAGATGACCATCACGCATTTACTGGTGGTAACTGGCATCTACCTCCCCCCTCAAACCATGCTGAGGGCAGAGACTATTCTGACTGCTCACCCTTTAACTGCCAGCACCTGCATTCAACACATTTACTAAACACACATTTATTAAAAGCCACTGATGCCAGAAACCATAAGGGCTTATGTAGGATCTCACCCAAGAGGACATAGAAAACAGTAAATGTCCGAATAGATTTGCAAGGTGTATGAAATGGGACACACAGTTAAAATGATGCCAAGTGAACAGGCCGAGAGCAGGGCAGAGTGCCCACAAGACACTCGGCATGAGGCTGAGCGAGGCAAACAAGGCAGTGGGCAGACCCCAGAGCACAGCACTTGATGAGGGAAGGAGAGCTGGAAGATTAGAGCTCAGCAAGAGATGGAAAAAGATGGAAAAAAACAAGGTTAATTGCCCACTCCACAGTGTTTCCAAGGCCAGTCCCCTGGCCCTTTACCAAAAGGCTTTACCGAATGTCTCATGTCCCGATCACCCAGGAGAGAACTGAACTGAGGATTCCAAAAATAAAACAAAACTTCATGTGGCTGCTCCCCACCTTGCAACCACACCTCCCTACCCTCCTACTCCTGCCAAATCGCAAGGAACCGTCCACCAGCCCCAGGTGCTGAATTATTCAATTATTCTAGCAGCTTTCAAAACACGTGTGCAGCTAGAAAACCTTCTGAAAAGAAAAGAATCATGTTATTTAGGCTACTAGGTCATTTTTAGAACCTCTCTTGAATTCTCGTTTGCCACGTAATTGTTTTTCTATTAAACAGTAGCTCATTGACACCCCCCCCCCTCACTAGCAAGAAGCAGTGGCGAACACATAATCACAAGACGACCTGCTGCTCACTCTGCGGTTACGAACCGGCAGCGTCACCTGGCTCCCACCCTTAGCCAAGCCGAGGTCTGCTGCAGCGCCTGATAGACCATAAGCACGGCACGCGGCAGCAGAGGATCCTAAGAACAACTTCCAACTCTCCGCCATCTCCCTACACACACACCAACTTGCCTTATTTTAGTAAAAAAAAAGAAAAATAGACTTCTACCTTCCAACCTCCATCACAATGCTGCTAAAATCACTAAAATAATCTGTCTGCGCTTGGATCTGGAAACCCCTCTTAACACCTCACCCACCACCCACCCACCCACTGCACGTCAGCTCTCTGAGATATTTTCTCCTAGTAGAACAAACCAAAGAGAACGGTTTCAGGGGAAAAGGAAAAGCAGTCACGAACCGAGCCTTTAAGTCTCCATTTTAGCACAGAGCTCCTTCGGGAACCCTCTATTTCTGGCTCTGAAGAAGCAGAGCATGAAGATGAGTTAGGCGGAAAAAAAAAAAAAAAAAAAAAAAAGCAAGTATTTGCCAGAGGTGACTTTTAACCCCAAATCAATGATAAAACTCACGTAGGAGAGTGACATTTTTCATTTAATCAAAAGCCATGTGAGCCACAAAGTCTCAGGCCCTGTCCTGTAAACCTCAAACAGTGCTACGGAGTGAATGGCAGGAATGCATGGAGGGCACCGCACCGGAAACAGATTAAGGCCACCTTGCAAACAGTCACTTGCCCACCCTCACGCTGTGTGCTGGCCCCTGCTGGGGGCAGGGCCTGTGCCGGGGAATAAGAAGCCACCTGTCTGTTCACACAGGTGGCTGCTCGGCAGGACCAAGCTCCGCCATCGTCCTCACGTTCCCAAGTGTCTTCCAGGGTGCGAGGTCACAGGAAAAAGAAAGCACACACTCCCACCTCGTTCTTCCTCTCCATTCTTCCTTACCATTCCTCCACCTGTTCAGCTCCATCTCCAGATGCTGGATAACATTCTTCAACGTCTTGTTTTTCTCTTTCTCTTTTTCATATTTCTTTTTCCATTCTTCTGCCGTCAGTTCCAGGTTCACAGAGACTGTATTCTTGATGGTCTTAGCTCTGGGATTAAAAACAGAAGGGGAAAGTTCTGAGCGTAGCTATTAGCATTACTGAACCAATACACATAGGCCTCAGATTCCTCTCATACCAAAAAGTTGGGGCTGGGGAAGTAGAAGGGATCCGGCGACTTTCACCGGCCACCCTCCTAGCTGGCCGGATGGCAACGTTACCCTTTGAGGTTACAAACTTTTCCTTTTCTTTCTTCCTTTATATCCCATCAGTCCCTAAATCCAATGATTCAGATTCTCTCTCAGGGTCACCTCTTTCTCTATCCCCTTTGCCACCATATTAGTGTATATTCTCAGCCCTCCTTATGGTTACAGCCTTTTTCAGACATTCGGCACCCTCCTCTAAGCATCCTGCACACCCCACCAGATTCCCCTTCCTAAGAAGAGGTTCCTTTCAGTTCAGTACACATTTATGAAACACTGGGGACATACTGAGACAAATGGACAAGGTCTCTGGACTCTTGGAGCTTGGGGTTTCTTATACCAATGATGTACACAGACAGATTATAATGTAATCAATTATTCCTCCTCCTCACATTTGGTACCTAGAACCATCCCTGATGTGTTGAACACACATCAGCACATGCCTCATAGGCCAGGTGTGGCACATAACCGAGTGAGGCTGGCCAGGTGACACCATGGTTCTCTGCTGAGCACACACCCCCTTCCCAGCCCATTGTCACCATGCAGGAGTGGAGGGCCCACTGTTCTCAGGTCATCCCATTTTTCAAGAAAAGTCAGAGATGGAGATTTTAAAAATTTATATCTCCCAGTTTTAAAAAATGTTTTAAAATAACGTGTGGGATAAACAAACATGTATAATGGCCAGCACTTTGCCACTTCTAGAATAAGAGATGGTGTGATCTTAGCTAGGGGGGTCATGATGCCACATGGATGGTAGTTGGACAGTAACTCAAAGGAGCAACTGGTGAGAGCAAATCAGCAGCTGCACTAGACGATACTGAAAACAAAAGACACGATTCACTCCACATGCACAGAAATAACACATAAGCAACCTTGTCCAATTAAAAAGTAAACTGATCATGGCAGAATTCCACTTATTCCTTATTTTTTAAGAGGTAAAACCTCACTTGAAAATATGTGATATCCTGTTTTATTTGCTATTGACTTGCTCATTTTTTTAGCAAGCACTTTCAGAAGAATGACTTTCTCATTTCAAACTTCAGACAGTTCTTATACTGTCAGCACAATCTGATTTGTGATTCAGGTTAATTACTGTTGTCATCAAATGACATTCCGGACATGATTTCTATTTCAGTGCGAGAAATTCAGCAGTCCTCACCAGTGTTACAGATGTCATTCCAAAAATTAATTCCTAAAGCAGACAACTAAATAACCCAACTGTCAAAAGACGAGTTAAACAACTTCAATGAAAGTCTCCACTTAAAAATTACTATAATTCTCTCGAGTTCACTGTAGCTTGGGGCTGCTGTCCCCAGAAGTGCATTAACTCTAATTTTTCAAATAGCAGCAGTTTTATTACTAAAGTCTATTCCAGTTTGACACTCTCACCTCTCCTTCTGACATCCTCAGGTGGTGCTATGGATGTTTCTCAAGATACCAGCACAAACACCACAGCATCCTTTATCAACTTAATAGTCAGAAAGTGAAAAATAACTCATGGCTAAAATGCTTGTGGACATTTAAGGATATACTTTGAGGTTATAATCTTACTTTTTAAACCATAAAGAGTCCCTTGATAATTCCAAATGATACCAGAAAGAGAAAGACAGAGTCTCTATGCTATACTCAGGCAGGTTTAGCCAGAGGCATATTTTGTGAGCAGACTCCACAAGGGTATCACCACTGCTGAAACTGGTCCTCATTCTCAAAGTTCTTTTAAAAGCTGCCCAGAAAATTCTTTTTCTTCCACTTTTGTAGTAATCAAGCTCCTGGCAGGAAACAGATGACCTGCTCAAATTGCATAATTTGGATAGAGTTTAACAAAAGTATGAAAAGGTGATGGGGAATAATAAGGGATAATGTGGCACCCACATTAGTGATGGGGGGAGCCATTACCCCCATAGGCCAAAGGGGCCCCCCCGAGGGAGAGAGCTAGAAGGAAGAGATTGCCTGGCGGGAACTGTAACAGCCTTTGGTCCAGGGACACAGTCAACCCAAAATGACCCTACAGGGAGAGAGCCAGAAAATAAATACCTGGACCTCACTCTCTTCTCTCCTGATCACCTGCCCATGTTCCTTCCCCACTGGTTGAACGTAACTGGAAGGCAGAGGCAAGGGAGCCCACTGCAGTAGTCTAACCCTGTCACCCTCCCAGAGCACAGAGCAGGACAGAGATGCTCAGAGAAGATCCCGGGAGTAATACACAAAGATATGCAACCTAACTCCCATCCGGAACTCCAACAACACTAAGAAACCATGTCTCATGCTGGAGCCCTAGACTTCATTCACCCCCAAATGTAGCAGAGAGGCATTTACATCCATTAAACATAGAATATGAAGAAATCAGCCAACATTGAAAGGGAAAGATGTTAATTCTCTTAAAATTTTTCTATAGATTTAAAATAACCCCTCCCCCAATAAAAAACCAAATTTTAGAAGGTTTGTGTGTATATACAGAAATTGGGAAGCTGATTCTAAAATTTATAATAGAAATGAAAAAGGACAATTTTGAAGGCCAAACTTAAAGGATTAAATATCAATACTTATAAAACCACAGTAATTAAAACTGATTAAATAGTCAGAAACTTTAGAATAGAAACAGAATGGATTGTCCAGAAACAGATACTCAAATATACAGTTATCTAGTTTATTACAAAGGTGCCCATAACCGAACAATGGGAAGGACAATCCTTTCAATATTACAGTGCTAGGGGAGAGGGGAAATTTGTCCCCTCCCCATCAATACCATATAAAAAAATCTGTTCCAGACAGAGCATAGACATAAATGTGAAAGGTAAAACAACAAAGCTTCTAGAGAAAATACAGGAGAGTATCTTGAAGACTTTGGGGGTAGGCAAAGATTTCTTCAGTAGGACATAAAAGAAAAGCTAAATTTGACTTCATTAACATTAAAAACCTCTCTTGATTAAAAGCCACAATTAAGAGAGCTAAAGGGCAAGTCATAAAGTGGAAGAAGATATATGAAATACATGTACCTGACAAAAGACTTACTCAGAATAACTCCTATAAAGCAATGAAAAAAGAACAAAACTGGGGAGACTTGAACAGGCACTTCATAAAAAAAGTGCCAATATAACCCCCCTTCCCCAAATGGTGTTTAACATCACTAGCCACCAGGGAAATGCAAATTAAAACTACAATGAGATACATTTACATACCCAACAGAATGGCTAAAGATTTTAAAACTGATAATAATGCCAACTGTTTTTTAGGATAAGCAGTGACCATGATACTCAACTGCTACCAGAAAGAGTGAATTATTACTATCATTTTGGGAAAATGTTTCGTAGTAGCTACTAAAGACGAATATCTCATTCCCTATGACCTAGCAATTTCACTTCTACTCAACAGAAATGAGAACATATGTTCACCTAAAGTCAAAGTGATAACCAAGTCATAGGAACTTTATCTGTAGCAGCCTCAAAATGAAAACAATCCAAATATCCATCAACAGCAGAATGGATACAAATACAAACTATATTCACACAATAGAATACTATGTAACTATGAAAAATAAACCACAACTATATCCACTGACACAGTGTTGCCTAAAAGAAGCCAGGTGCAAAATAGGACTATGTGATTTCATTTACATAAAATTCAAATACAGGAGATACTAATCTACATTGATGGAAATTAAGATGACATTTACTCTTGAGAGCTGGGTACTAACTGAGGGGGTGAAGAGAGAGGCTTTTAACATGCTGGATGGTGGTGACATGTATATATACCTTTGTAAAAATTTATGAGTTGTACCCTTAAGCTTATGCATTTGACTATATGTATGTTGTGTTCAATAAAAATGAGTTAAGAAAAATAAACTGATTTAGAAAGAAATCAAGTCAGATATATTAATAAGAATTTCCAGATCATGCAATAAACTAGAGTTACTAATGTTAAATTTCTGTGCCCAGAGGTTTGTTGTTGTTGTTGTTGTTGTTAATAGAACAAATCTTCTCCTACCTAGGATGTTGAAAACAATCTTGCAAAGTGGAATAAAGAGGGTTTCAGTACCTAACTCCCCTAGGAGACCAAGAGGAAAAGGATGTAGAATATCTATAATCTATTTTTCTTTTTACCATGAACTTCGGCAAATGTAGAGAATAAAGGAGTCTAATGGTCACTAGCTTCTATTTAATTTTGACATTAAAAAGTTTTCCTTAATTTTATCTAAGTGATTTCAGGCAAAGAAAAAAAAAGAAAAAAAAATTCACTTTCCTCCTTTGTTAATATTTAGCCAGTTGCCATCAGAGCAGTGCTCTTTTGTTTTGGTTCTTGTCTTGTCCACTTTAGAGCACGTCAAAAGGCCTTCACATTCTTGGCTCTTTTATTTTTGGTACTTGCCACATACTTGCCGGCTGTGATCACACTAAGCAGCGTCATACCCAGACTCTCAGACACAGTGATTCAACACAGAGCCCAGGCACGAGGCTGCCTATGGACATGATCTGGGGGCTTGTGCACATGCCCACACACGTGCCTTTACTGCTCAGCCTTGTTTCCAAAAGAATTTCAGGCAGCTTTCAGGGAGACATAAAATCAACAAGATAGCAGAAATTACGAAGTGCTCTTTCTATAGCAAAGAGACGATGTCTCAGAACTATAGGGTTGGAGCTATAGAGCCATTGTGATGCCATCCAGCCCTATAGTTCTGGAGCATTACCTCTTTGATATACAAAAACAAGCCAATAACCCACAGGAGCCTATTCTAGCCACTGACTTACAGCTCACTCGTCACCTTTAAAGGTCAAACTAACTGTGATATCATTTAATTAATCCAAAGTAGCCTGACCATTCACAAAGCAACACACAAGTGTCTTGGGTCTTCAATTCTAAAAACCCTTAGGTTTTTCAACCACAGCACCCAACATGTATCAAGATATAAATGCTTATTCCACAAGTTATAACTATAGCAGGAACTGAGCAAAATTCTAACCAAAGACAACCTTAATTCAATTTTAAATTTATAACCTAACAACAAGACCTGCTTAGCAAAAATGAGCCAAATTGTGACAGTGCCATTATCGGAGTATCTCTTTTGCAGATTTTCTTTGCTTTGGCTTATTTCAGGGAGTTGAGTACCATTTAAATAATGCATGATCTAGGCTTTCCCCAGACATAAAATCTCTTCTCCCCTACAGGGAGGAAACTAGGACAAAGGTTTTTAAAAGACCTCAAAGCTAATGCATGCTAACCCTCCTTGGAAAAGGCAGATTAAGCCCAGTGGACAAAGAGCAGAGGCCACAGTGTATCTTTCACATAGATATCAATACAGAGACAGGTAAGTCAGAAAAGATTCTCTCAAACATCTGCTGAAGCATGAAAGGAGGGCAAGTACCTCCCCATTCTCAAGCATTCTGCTATTTCCTTTCCTGCACCGCTCAGTCCTCCTGTCTCTGACTTTGCAGTTTCCATGTTCAGAATCACATGCCCAGGCTTCTAAGACTGCTGAGGGTGTCTATTTTCACCACCGAGATAAACACGCATACCTGGTGACACTCTGAAGGCATCTTCATAATCCAGCACTTGAACAAAGCCCTCCCTGAATGGGGAGAAGCCCTAGAAACACTGGTTCAGGTCACTCTGCAATCTGATGGATCCCTCCCCACGGATTTCCTCAGTGGTCTCCTGCACTCAAACTTCCCCACCATGGTCAGCTCTAAATGATACGAGCATCACCTATGGTAGGGTTTTTTCTAATGACTGCGGCCTCCCTGGAAGAACCAGAAAGATATTCCTGGTAACTTCCTACCTCTTGTTTCAGCACCTTCTTTCTCTCACAGGTGTTCAGGATAGTGCTGGCATTTGAATAAAGAGCTCTACACAACCTCACACCTTCGGTGCATAGAATAAATCTGTAAGGTGTGATTCTGCACTGCGAGTCGTGTGTGCGTCTGTGTGTGTGTGTGTGAGAGAGAGAGAGAGAGACAGAGAGAGAGAGAGAGGGACTGGGACTCTCCTCTCCCACTGTGAGGCAGGACGCGCAGGTCATCCACCATCCTCCTCTAACAGTCGGGGTTCTCCAGAGAAACAGAACCAACAGGAGAAAGGTAAAGAGAGAGAGAGAGATACGTGGAGAGATACGTGGATAGATACGTGGAGAGATACGTGGATAGAGACAGAGATAATATATTATATATCCCATTGTATAAACAAGCTCCTATTACATATATAAGGTATATCTTAGTCTGATTTATTTATTTAAAGAAATTGACTCATGTGATTGTGGGGGTGGCAAGTCTAAAAGCCACAGGGCAGGCCAGCAGGCTGGAAGCTCGGGCAGGAGTTGATGTTACAGTCTTGAGGCAGAATTTCTTCTTTGGGAAGCCTCTGCTTTTGCTATTGAGGCCTTCAACTGAGTGGATGAGGCCCACCCTCATTACGGAGGGTAATCTGCTTTACTTAAAGTCAACTGATTATAGATGCTAAACACATCTACAAAGTACCTTCACAGCAACACCTAGATTAGTGTTTGAGTAAATAACTGGGCAGTATGGCCCAGCCAAGTTGACACATAAAACCAACCATCATATCTGCTGATCTGCTCTGAGTCCTAGTTCCCATATAAAACACCTGAACCTCCTTCTGGAAACACCACTGCTCCAAAGCGCCTTCCCAGGTCCTGGTGAGGCCATTTCCCTGCTTATGAATGAGGGAGGTAGGGAAGGAGAAATTAAAATTTTCTGTCTTTTAAAAGCTCTAGTCTCCTGTGAAACATTCAGAAATGACATGAATGAGGAGTTGGCATCTGGTTAAACTTATGTCAGCCATAGAGTCTTTCCCTCCAAGAGACAAAAGTAAGGCCCTCCAACAGGGATGATTTAAGTCCTTTTTGGTTTTACGTCAAAAGTGAAGCCAAGTGTCTGCCTTGGCCAAAGTGTTCACTCTTCCACTGCAGGTAGCCTGTGCTCGTGGCCTGGTGATGTGAATTTTGCACACGCACTGTTCTGTCTCTGCCGAGTCCAGCTGCCACTAAACAGGCAAATGGCACAATTAAAATGATGGCTTGATTTTCTTTAAAAAAAGGGCGCATTCGGAAAAGAAGAAAGAATATTACTTTCCCTAAGATATCAATTCTCCTTCCACATTCAACATAAAAATACAGCCTTTGAATTATTCATGCTGGATCAATCAAAACTGTTGGTGCCAAAGACGTGCTGAGTCAGGCCTTCCTAACCGCACTGGTCTGCCCCTTTGGGGCTCCTTTTCCCTTCATTACACCCCAAATCAAGGTACACTACATAGGCTTCCAAGATAATTGGGTGATTTGAGTTCACACTAATAAAACTTGTAAATATCTTTTTCAAATGGTGCTGTACAAGTACTTTGGATGAGTAATTAAAGACAAAAAGAATGCTGGAAACCAGAAGGAAAAAAAAACTCAAAGAAAGTCCTCTGGTTTGAGCCCAGCTTTTTGACTCTACTGTCTAAGAATTCAAGTGCTGCCTCCTAAACTAGATTAAAAGCTTATTGAGAGCACAGATGATGGCTTTTACTTCTTTGCTAGCACAATATTGGGCATTCAGGGGACTAAAAGGGACAAGGCTGATTGAAGAAAAGAGCCAGAATTTATCAGGGAAACTAAGAAACAGACATGGTGAATTTTTCCCTTTAAATTGCAGTACCTAATCTAGAATCCTGAAGAGCACTACCAGGACTCTGGGTAGGGCCCCCTCAGGCATCCGCAGACTTGCTGCTTCAAAGTCCACACTATTGTTTTATTCAGAGCATCAATACAGTCAAGCCTAGCAACAAACATGTGCTTTCTTCATGTCCTTGAGAGAACCTCATAGGAATAACTGAGGAATCTTTTGCTGCCCTAAGGTTTGGCCACTCCCGCAATAAGAATATAATGAACACTCGTTACACTGACTTTGGGACGTGCCCGGCAGTCTTTTCTGAGTTCAAAGTGCTTAATCTCATTAGCTATCACATACCATGTCTAATCCGGTGTTCAGACTCGTGTCTGCTGTGTAATTGGGTTCAATGAGTATATTTAACAATACAGCAGGTAATGGCCCCATACAGTAGCTCAGTGTCCTTGAAGAATCCAGTAACTAACTCCAGGACAGAGGGAAAGGAACAAAACCTCACACTTTTCCAGTTATAGACTGGAAAGCAAACCAGATCCAAACCCAACCAAACTTGTGGGCATCATGGTGTCGCAGTTCAGCAACTGCACTAATGCTCCAAGGAATCCTACACAATAAGCTTTAGGTTCATCTGTTCATTCATTTGGTAAACTCTTACCGACTGACCACCTATTGTGAACTAGTTGTGCTGAGTGCTTGGTGGGAAACTGATGCCAATGGTAAACTCACTCCCTGCCGTTACGAAGCTCAGAATCTAGATGACTGATAACAGAACGCAGACCAACCTATTTCATCTGAATACATAACTGACATTACTTTCTATTTCCTGGAAGCCCAAATTATCAGCAATATTCCTTTGTTCGTTCATTCAAAAAACGTAACTCTAATTCTACTTCATTCAGTCCTGTCCCTTACACTGCAGTGCTGTCCCCTACAGTGCAGTATAGTCTGTCAAGTCTCATCCACTGCTGTGACCTCCCCAGGCCTCAGTGCTGCCAGGCTGTTTAAGACAGAGGAAAAGCGGAACTTACAATCACGGATAGCCCACTACATGCCAGCCCTGTGCTTAGTAAAAACCGAAGCAACTCATATAATCCTCCCAACAATTCTTGAAAGCAGCATTCTCTCTCTTTCTATAGGCAAGAAGACTGAGGCCCAGAGAGAAATAAAGGAGAGACTGGGTCAGTGCCAGAACTTAGTTCTGACTTTGGGTTTACTGCCCCAGAGGCTGTGCTCAGCCACTGCAGGTTACTCACAAAGGTTCCTGAGGCTGTGGGTCAAACACACGGTCTGCATCCTATGACATCCTACATGTTTAGTCATTTGCTGGATGTATGGTCTCGGGTATGGTACCCAATGGCTTTGAGCCTAAGTCTCAGTCTCATCCTCCATACAAAGGTGAGATAGTGCCTACCTGCTAGAACTGCTAGGAGGATTCCGACATGCATGACATACAGTAAGCACTAAAAAAAGTGTTAGTGATAATGATGATGCTGCTGATAGACTAAGATCAAAGGAAGAAAATAATCATTTGAACTGGCACCTAAAATACTTCCTGTAGGCAGCTGCAAACACCCCCTAACAACAGCAACCTTGAGACAGATAACCCAATGCCCCAGAGTGACTCTGGCTTGCAAAGATCCAGAATATGTCTGCTTTGCAGGTGAGGACTTTTTCTTAAAGAGATATTTCCTTTATAAGTGCATTTGGAGTCGGTTTGCTCAAACATGTTTTCAGAGGAAATTGTTAAAGCTTAAGTTTAAGACACTGGGCAGGATACATTCTTGTCCCCTGTAAGCAGACGCTGGTTTATAGGTATCCTGGGATCCTTGAGAAAAGTAGGCATTATCCTACCGCAACCCCATTGACCTGAGCATTTGGCTAATCAAGGAAATGATTTGGGAGGAAGTAAAGGACCCAAATTCAGTTTAAAAGATTTATTAGTTCTACAACATTTCAGTGTAATTATTATTTATTTAGACATCCCACAGGTGCCACAACTGCATAATTCTATGTTCTGTTGAGGGCTCAGGAAATGACTGGGGCTTAATGCAGTTTAAACAAGCCATAACAGTCTCCCATACAGAATGCCCACCCCCATCTGTCCTTTCTCCAGGCATCTTAAACTATGTCTCAGTCATAACCACACAACACACACTCCCAGGAGGAAAGCTGGGGAGCGCCCTGTGCCCCCATTTACAAATGAGGCAGCTAAAGCCCACCGAGAACTGGTGACTTGTCTAAAGCCCACATGATTATTCAGAATTGAATGGAATGGTGGCAACAGAATCCACATCTTCCAGTCTCAGCTCCAAGCTCAGCCTGTTGAATACTGAAGATGCTCAGGTCACCCAAATCCACAGCACCCCAGGCACTCTGGGAACTAACACTGAGGTGCCCGTGGCTGAGAGGATGGAGCTTAGATGCTGGAACTGAGGAACAAGACAGAAAGGAGTCAGGCCTTGAGCAGTGGGAGGGGGCAGGTTGAAAAAGAAAATGGCAAGAAAGGAAAGGAAGGTGTGAGCCAACCCACACGTGGAAAGGGTGCTTTAGGATTATTGCTTTGTCCCTGCTGCCCACCTATGAACACTTCTCGGGGATCTAGAAGTCTCGTTTGGGAGTTCTGGAAGGTAAGAAGATGGCTGTCATCTGCCCTTTTCCTCAACGTACATTCCGTGTCTCCTACCCCCAGGGCTAGTACGGATTCCTTCCCCCTTTTCTGCCTATTCACTACATTCACCCAAGTTTCAGGTTGTTTAATCAGCACCTTTCCAATGGATCCCAAATATTAGAGTTAAAGGTAGTGATCAATCTTGAGATTTATACACTTGAAATCATACGAACCTAAAAGTTGTACTTCAATTCCATGAAGAATCAAAGCAATACTCCATTGCATTAACAATTGCCTCTGCAATAAGTTTGAGTATTTTGTTCTGTTTTGTTTTGTTTTTTTAAACATCATATCTTTGGCATATTCTTGTCCACTATTTTAAAATCTAATTATTCCTTTGGCCTTAATAAATGATGCCTCACAGATCACCTGCTAGAGGCAATTTAGTAACAGGTTGCTCGACCCTCACTTTATTACTCTGACACCAACCCCTTGCCACTCACTCTTAAGACCTAAGACATAGCACAGAGCACAGGTCCCGAGAGACCACACACACCTCTGTCCAAACATCAGCGTGGACTTGGTCTCAGCCTCATTGAAGACAGAAGGAGAACAGCAAATGACAATTGTGGTTCTGCAGTTCCCACCCAGAGAGTCCTGGAGAATCCGAGTCATCTTGCTGTCCCGGTATGGCACGTGTGTTTTCTATTTAGGAAAAGAAAATGTATTGGTTTGGACAGCCCATTCAAAGTAAAAACACAGAGGCGAGCAAGTCAGGGACAGAGACACGGAGACTTAGAAACATGAATTTGTGGCCAGGTCTTTGGATCTTGCCAAAGTTTAGAATACCCATTCTGCAACCTGGGTCATAGGAAATTAGCATCACCATTCACGCTTCTTAATGGACCAGATCTCCCAGCAAGCAGGCATCCAATGCCAGGGATCCCTCTGTCCTTTTCCAAACAGAAAACAAACCAACCTCTGAGGTGTGTAGCAAAGGGACCATGAGGACCCTAAAGGCAGCTTCTCATAATATGATTTAATAGATGGAGGCAGGATCACTTACTGTCCCTTCTGCCAAGGCAGAGATCACATTTCCAAGAGCAGACAAAGACTTATTGATATTTTTAGCTTCGTCGAGAACAGCTCCCTCGGCACCAGTTTTGCTGACCTACCAGAGAGAAGAGAAAGCAGTGAGCTGCACAGGACAGCAGAGGCAGCAGGTAGAAAATTCAAATTCACACAAGGCAAAGGGGGAGAGCCTCCTGGAAAGCAAGGAAAACTAAAAGTAGATAAGAACCACATTGATAAAAACGTCCCTCATGCATGAGGCTGGGGATTTGTTCTCTCCTGCTATCATTTTCCTCTCAATTAGGTTTTAGTGGAATGGTTAAAATGCTTCCAGTGCTGGAGCTGCAGATGCTTCCCCAGGCGACATTCATGCAGGGGAACCAGGCTCCAGAAGTGCTGTCACTGTGGGCAGGCTCAGGACCTGGGAGACTGAGCCACAGTCTCCACGCCAGAGGGAGCCCAAAGGGAAGCCTTAGGAGAAAATGCTGTTCTGAGCCACAGTGGATGGGCGTGCTGGGAAAATGTATGTCATGAGCTCCAAGTTCAGGCAAAGGACTGAAGGTGGTGGGGTTGGTGAACCAGACTCCATTCCTTCCCTATTTATTCCTATACCGAGGGAAAAAAAAAACAATCTCCAAAAAGCAAAAAATTTGGAGAGACATGAAAAGTAAATTTGTCTTTGTTTCTCTGCAGCCAGAGGGACCATGCATGGTTCCTCCTCTGCTGTGTTATTACTGGTAATTTCAAATTTACAGCATTGGCTCTTGTAGAGGGCAGTTTACAGATGCTAGGAAAAAAGGGGACTCAACGTGATTCATGTCTCTGCTGGCTGGACAAACGATGCGGGGTAAGCAGCTGCTGTCTGAAGAAAGGAAAGGGAGGAAATAATTTTAAATCGTGCAAAGATAGATTTCAGTCACATATAAAGGAGAAACTCCTGACGACAGAGATGAATGTGCATCCAGGAGGAGGTTTGTTCAAATAGGATAGATGTTTATCTCTCGGAATTGTGTGTGCGGTACCCGTACTTACAGATAGAGAAACCAGGAAGCCAATGGGCTGCAAATAGTAACAGTCTATACATATGGTGCTTTTTTAAAGATGCTTTCATATTTGAGCATCTTAACTCCATGCAATATACGAGGCAGGTACTATCTATCACCTTCCTTTTACTGACAAGGAAACTGAGCCTCAGAGATGTCAGATTGTGAGCCTAAGGGAAGAATGTCATTTAGGGGAGATGAGAACCAAAGCCCAGAGTTCTTCTATAAGATTACACTGATACATTCATGTGGACACATCTAGGGCAAAGGAAAGCAGATGTGAACAAAAGAAACTATATGAAGGACACAATTTTAAACACCCCATATATATTATTAGCAATAACCACCAACACTGTGCAAAGACAAGCCTTCACCCCAGCATTAAGCAGTATTCGAGTTTATTCAGGCTCCAAATACTCATCTCTGTGCTTGGCAAGAGTGAAGGGGCCACGCGGACTCTCTGCACTGACTGTGCGTGGCACAGCATAAGGCCAATGCTTGGCCGTTAACGGTCACTCTAGAACTAAACAACACTGCTCTGTTATTTCCATTCTGTTGAGTGTTTAACTAAAGTTACAAGCCCACATCAATAAAATTTTAGATTCCAAACCAGAAATATCCAGATGATTTTCTTTTTTTTTTTTTTTTTTTTTTTTTTTTGAGACAGAGTCTCACTTTGTTGCCCAGGCTAGAGTGAGTGCCATGGCGTCAGCCTAGCTCACGGCAACCTCAAACTCCTGGGCTCAAGCGATCCTTCTGCCTCAGCCTCCCGAGTAGCTGGGACTACAGGCATGCGCCACCATGCCCAGCTAATTTTTTCTATATATATTTTTAGTTGTCCATATAATTTCTTTCTATTTTTTAGTAGAGACGGGGTCTCGCTCTTGCTCAGGCTGGTCTCGAACTCCTGACCTTGAGTGATCCACCCGCCTCGGCCTCCCAGGGTGCTAGGATTACAGGCGTGAGCCACCTCGTCCAGCCCAGATGACTTTCTGCTCATGGTTTCACAAATGCACGCGACAGGACAATCCAAGTAACCATTACTTACACTGATGTAAGTGGCCATAACTTGGTGTGCGGGAACTCAGTGGTACGGTGCAGTGAGTGGGGACCAATTACACAGTTAGGGAGTTGACCGAGCATCAAGGCTGGCCCTGATGGGGACAATCTGCATGAGGTCAGTGATGATGGAAGCCAGAGGGCATTGTGCACATGGACTTGCTCTGTGATGCTGCCCAAGGGGCTTCAGTGCCTGGGGCGACATCACAGAGCAAGGGGTGTGGGGTGTGGCAGCAGGATCCTCCACTGGTGCTAGGGAAGTGAGGCCGGTAGGGGCAGGCTGGAGGTTCTGGGAAGCCTATTTGTTCTGGAATATGGCCCCAGCCAGTGCCTGCAAGGACATGGGACAGGGTTCAGATGCCCAAAGAGAGTCATGATAAAACCAGAGAAGGGTCAGGGCTTCTAGCTAAAAGACCTCACAGCCTGAAGACACCAAGGCCACTTACATGAGCCAGTCAGTCCATGCCTACGGCTGGGCTGGGAGAACCAAGGAATGCAGGGAGAGCCCCGGGTTCCAGATGTTCTATCAGTAAAATAAACCTGCAGGGGCAGGACTGCCACACTCCAATGGCAGAGCTCTTTCCCGGCCTATTTGGGTCTGATACAAGGGGATTTTCCCTTTTCTCAGAAGTTCATGTCCCTCCCACATTTGTGCAGCTGCCTTTGCCAGGCTAAGTCAGACTGACACTTGCCTAACACCATCTTCAGGGCCTATCAGGGATAAACCAGAGTTAGCATTCAAAGCACCTGCCTGTGACACGAATAGGGGACTTCAGCACTGGCAGAGGAAGCAGGGAAGAAAGGTTAAATTTAATAACACCTTGGCACAACATGAGAAACCTTAAAAGCTCTTTAAAACTAGGGAACAGAAAGGCATAAAAATTATACCATTGCACTTTGAAGCAAGTAACAGGAGAAAATTATAGATAATACAAATAAAGAACCAATTACCTTTTCGCTCCCAGCCAAATCAACCAAATAAAGCTTCCCACTGAGTTTTTTTTCAGTCTCTACATTCTCTTGTTTAATATTAATCAGGAAGATACTGTGACTTCTAGAGCTGTGTTCATTCATGTCTGAAAAGGAAAATAGTTTACTGCTCTACAAAGAACATGTAGATTTGGGTAGCAAACCTCTCATCCGAAAAGGACAGCAAATCATGCTTAATAGATGGATTTCTTTGAAGTAAGTCCAGCCAATTTTAAAAATTATCCAAGACCACTGTTTCTTCTTAAAAACAATGTTCATTCTAGAAATAAAAGATTTTAAATGTCTTCAAGTAGTAAAGAAATTAATCTAAAAATCTTAGTCAACAGTTTAAGATAACAGATTCTCTAACTCTGCCTGAACCCCCATCCTCCAAAATCCTACTCCAACCTGACTCTCTCCTTGAAGAACTCACAGCTTTCTCCCTGCCTCCCTTCAAATTCTTCAGACTTTATCATCATGATTAGTATATGATGTACTCAGTCTTAGCCATGTGTGTAAGCCTTACCTTATCAGTAATATCATAAGCTTTCTTAAGGAAGGATTAACACTTTCTTAAGAAAGGATTAAGGGATACACTTCTTCTATAACCCATGCTAACTGCAGAGAAGGTCTCAAAGATTAAATATGCTTCATTAGGATGGGGTACTAGAAATAAAAATCCTTTCGAGCCCTGGTCTTTGTCCACCAGGCAGACAGAGACCCCAGTAACTGTCTCATTCAACCCATGGCAGCAATTATTTCTCAATACCGTCTTACCAGATTATACATAAAAAGCCCTAAAGATTCCATTTAAAAAAAAAAAAACTGTTAAAACTAATAAATGAATTCAGCAAAACTGCAAGATAGAAAATCAACATGTAAAAATCAGTTACATTTCTATATACTATTATAACAATGAACAACCCAAAAGGAAATTAAGAAAATAACTTCATTTACAATAATGACATAAAGAACAAAATAGTTAGGGTGTAAACTTAGCCAAGAAAGTGAAAGACTTGTAAACTGAAAACTACAAAATGTTGTTAAAAGATATTAGACACAAATAAATGGATTGGAAGACTTAATATTGTTAAGATATCAATACTACTCAAAGCAATCTACAAATTCCATGAAATCTTATCAAATTTCAATGACGTTTTGTGCAGAAACAGAAAAAATCCATCCTGAAGTTCATATGGAATCTCAAGGAATCCCAAATAGCCAAAACAATCTTGAAAAATAGGAACAAAGTTGAAGGTTTCATGTTTACTGATTTCAAAAGTTACTATAAAGCTACAGTAATCAAAATAGTGTGGTATTGGTATAAGACAGATATTTAAACCAATTGAATAGGAGGCCCAGAAATAAACCCTCACATATATGATGAAATAATTTTCAATAAGAGTATCAAGACCATTCAGTGGGGAAAGAATAGTCTTTTCAGCAAACAGTGTCGGGAAAACTGGATAGCTACATGTAAAAATAAAGAAGTTGGACCTTTACCTCAGACCATATGCAAACATTAACTCAGAAAGGATTAAAGACCTAAGCTTAAAAGCTAAAACTATAAAACTCTTAGAAGAAAACACAGGGAAAAAGCTTTATGACATTGGATTTGGCAGTGATATTTTTTGGGATATGACAACAAAAACACAGGCAACAAAAGAAAAAATAGATACTTCATCAAAATTAAAAATCTTTCTGCATCAAAATACATTACCCATGGAGTGAAAAGGCAGCCAATGGAAGAGGAGAAAATATATGCAAATCATATATCTGTCAAGGGATTGATATCCAGAATATATAGAGAACTCCTATTAATTGGCACCAAGAAAAACCCAACAACCTGATTAAAAAATGGGTAAAGAACCTGAATAGACATTTCTCAGAGAAGGTACATGAAATGGCCTATAAGCACATGAAAAGATGCTCAACATCACTAATCATTAGGGAAATGCAAATCAAAACCACAATGAGAGCACTTCACACCCATTAGGATGGCTATTATCAAAAAACAAATAAAATTAAATAAAATAACAAGTCAGCAAGGATGTGGAGAAATCAAACCCCTTGTGCGCTGTTGGGAATGGACATGGTGCAGCTACTGTGGAAAACACTATTGTGGTTCCTCAAAAAATTGAAAGTACAATCATCATCAAATGATCCAGCAATTCCACTTCTGCAAATATACCCAAAAGAATTAAAATCAAGTACTCAAACAGACATTTGTACACCTATGTTCACAGTAGCATTATTCACAATAGCCAAACAGTGGAAGCAACCCAAGTGTCCATGATAGACAAAGGAATAAACAAAATGCAGTGTGTGTGTGTGTGTGTGTGTATACACCCACACACAATGGAATATTAGTTGGCCTTAAAAAGAAAGGACACATGCTACAATATGGATGAAACTTAAGGACATTATGCTAAGTGAAATAAGCAAGTTACAAAAGGACAAACATGATTCCACTTACACAGGGTACCTAAAGTAGTCAAATTCATACAAACAGAAAGTAGAGTGGTGGTTGGGGGAAAAGAATGGAGAGTTAGTGTTTAATAGGTACAAAGTTTCAGTTGGGGAAGACAGAAAAGTTCTGGAGATGGTGGTGATATTATGCACAGTGTGAATGTTCTTAAGGTCACAGAACTGTACAGTTAAAAATGGCAAATATGGTAAACTTTATGTTATGTATATTTCACAACAATAACAACCATAACATAAAACCTTACCAGAATGATAAGAATAGTAACAATGTTCTAGACCAGCAGTTTAAACCAAGGGGACAAAATGGGTTGCCAAATATGCCATGAATAAGTTTTGACTAAAAATAGCTTAAGAAACAGAGTGAATAACTTCTTTATAAATAAGAAATGCTACTACCATAAAAATGTGAGCCTCATATCCTTTCACATATGTGTGTGTGTGTGTGGTAAGCTGGAAAGAAAGGAGTTTGACCTATACCGTACACAGAAGTCCAGGCTCACCTACGAAATTCGCCACATATATGAATATCATCTGATACGTTGCTGGGGTAGAGAAAAGGCTGAGAATTACAGCTCTGGATCACAGAATCACAGAACTCAGGTGGAAGAGACATAAAGAGCCTAGCTAGATCTGTCGACCGACCAATGCTAGAATCTCCTCCACAACATGACAGTGAACTCACTGCTTCCCTTGGGGCAGCTCTAAGGGTTAGAGAGTTCTTATGGGAGGTCAAAATCCACCTCTCCAGAGCTTCTCAATCCCGGGTGGTCCAACAGAATAAGCTGGCCCTCTTTCTCAATGTCAGCACCTTGAACATAGGAACGTAGCATTGCACAGTCCACACATTCTCTCCAGACTTTTTCTTCTCCCCTAAGCAAGAAACTCTTAGTTCTCACTGCTTCACATGAACTCACTCTCAACATCCCTCTGAGTAAGAAAGGCAACCCCAATCTTTTCACGGACCCTCTGCTGCTGGAATCCCACATGCGCTGCTTCCCCAAGATGCACACGCTGAGCGGGAACAGCGGTGTGCGCGAGCTATCTGCACACATCTGCTACTGACACCACGTCGAAGCGTTTGTCCTAAAGCTCCCAGTTCCGCTTCTGACTTCCTCCTTGCCTTTCTTTTCCTCTTTTACAGAGGGCAGAAACCAAACATGGTTTCTTCCCACATGTATGACTGCCATGTAGAATTTGTTGGTTTGGATTTTTTTAACCTGAACAAGAACATGGTTGAAATAAAATAAACTTAGAAGCTAACTTTTTTCCTTCCTTTGGTTGGCTGGTTGTTTTCCCTAATGTACAGGCTTAGGCTATTATCAGGGTCCAGGGAGTCTCACCCAACATTTCTGAGACCTCAGAGTACTGTGGACAGCAGAAGGCGCCTTTTCCCAGGACCTGCCTAGACACACTCGTGCTGCACGTAGCCTGGAGCCTGAATGTGGGCGCTGCTCCCCAGGCACCTTCCCATGCATTCTCTCATCTGTTCCTCATTCCCCCTCCTGGTCTGTAGGCAGACACTCGTATCCTAAGTTCCAGGGGAGGAGACCCCACCACCATGCTTACTTGTTACAGCCACGTGTCGGTTTGCTTTGCCTTCATCTATCACGTCCATGACCTCCTCGGGGCTTGACACAAACCGCTCGGTACAGCCCTGGAAGAGAATCAGTTCAGGCTCATCATTAAAAGAACTGAAAAGCAACATTTTGAAAGACCTAAACATTTTCCCGTTTCTCTTCTAGAAGTGCAGATAAATAGAAAGGCTGCAATGTTGAGCCAACCACTTTTCCTCCTTGCCTATGGCTTGAATTCTACATTAAAGAGAAGACTGTGCAAGCCTTAGGAAATCCAGGAATAAAACAAAAAAGAAATGCCAACCGTTCCTAGGTTTTTGAGTACATATTCATAATCAACAGCAACACTTTAAAGAGATAAAATCAATGAGAGTAAACACAGAAAACATTGTCTATAAAAAGAAAATGTAGGTAAATTTAACTATTAAAATGAAGAACCATTGTTTATCAAAAGACTCCTAACTAAATGCAATATATTATGTTGGATCTTGGAACAGAAAAAAGAACATTAGTGGAAAAATTGGTGAAATCTGAATGAAGTCTGTGGTTAGTTAATAGTATTGTACCACTATTGATTTCTGAGTTGTGACAAAGGCATTGTGCTTCTGTAAGATGCTCACATTAGAGAAAGCTGAGGAACTCTCTGTATTCTCTTTGCAACTGTTCTGTAAATCTAAAATTACTCCAATATAAAAAAGTTTATTTGAAAAAAAAAAAGAAAATCAACGAGAGAAGAAATAGATGAAGTTTTGCTTTGCCTTCCCTGTTTATTTATCTACCATTTTAGCTACTGCCACTAGGCACTTTGAAGTTCCAGGCATAATGCTGTAATGGGCTTCCTCTAACTGCAAAGTATAAACTATCACGCTTAATACTGAAGCCTCTTTAAATGTGAATAATATTAAATAATAATATTTAAATAATAATTTATATAAAGAAAAAACTGAAGAAATTAAATGTCAATTTTTTAACCAGATGAATATTAAATATAAGGAGCATGATTAAATATCTATTCTTTTTTTATTTTTTATTTTATTTTATTTTTCTT
Organism: Eulemur rufifrons; assembly: GCF_041146395.1. Taxonomy (NCBI): domain Eukaryota; kingdom Metazoa; phylum Chordata; class Mammalia; order Primates; family Lemuridae; genus Eulemur; species Eulemur rufifrons. The sequence continues at coordinate 73,865,575 of NC_090983.1, forward strand.
TTCCCACCCCACCTCCCATGATTAAATATCTAAATGCCCTTAACAGACAATATTCTGGGCATCTTATATAACAATTATGATGACAGTGACTGAAGAGAATTCAATTGCATCACCAATCAAGTCTTCCTCATACCTTTACATACGGGACTCTGTTTTTATCTTCATGAACAGCCAGATTGGTCTTGGATACTACAGAGATGACAATGACGACACACAAAGAAGAAAAGAAAAGTTAAAGACCCTATATTGGAGGAAAAATAGAAATTGTTACAGAAGATAGGCAAATCTAATCTCTTTGCAATACGCAAGTTTCAGCCTTTGCTGAGAATGAACATGTAGCCTGAAGGCAATAGAATATCTCTATACATTTTCATTAATTCCTTAAACAGAAGTGCTATAAATCATTTCAACCTCCCTGGACTTTTATTTGTTACAGAACAAATAAAGGACAAGCATTCAGGTTACTCACCATCGAGTAAGTCCCTTATTTTGTCCAAGTAGATCTCAAAATAGGAAACCTGGTTAAAAACAAATTGAGTTTGGAATAGAAATGCCACAGGGTATTTCAAAAATATTATCATTAGACTTACAAAAGCCTCTGTCATGCATGTCTAAGAAGAGTAAGAGGAGGAGGTGCAAAGTGAAGATTCAGAATTTTGGGGTACACAGCTCCAGTTAGCTCTCCTGTGGTCTTGATTCAGGTATTATTTTCATCGTATGCCAGACAGCCACTTACAGAAGGACCCTAGGTCTCACCTTAGATAAGCCCAAGCAAACTTCTACATGTGACAACAGCCAGAATAGAAAATATCCTCTGCAAGTAATTTTCAAAAACCAGTAGGTCTCTCATTATTGTATGATACTGTCAGCCGTGGGGGTGGAGGGCAGTTAGTCCAAACATTCACTAGAGGTTAGCAGGGACAGGCAAGGACAGTGTGCTTGGAGCTGGAGGAGCTCAGAAAGGTAACTGCAAGAGCTGGCGATGGTGGCCACCTCTGGGGAGTCCAGGAAGGATTTGAACAAAATGTGACTTACTGAAAGATGATCAGACTGAGAGAGGAAAAGGAGGCCTTCTAGTTAATTATTCTCAGGCCCCAGTCCCAGCACCACCTTCCTCAACACCACCCACAGGATCTGTTTGAACTGCAGAGCCCTGAATCCTACTACAGTCCTGCTGAATCAGAACCTCAGAGAACAGGACCTAGAAATCTGCTTCTAAATTCCCCAGGCATTCTTACACCGGCTGGTGTCTGAGACCTGCTTTGACTAAATATGTGGTCTTGGGGAGTCAATTCATACATAACCAAGACCCCAAGCCTCAATTTTCCCATCTGTAACATGAAGCCATTAGGTTTTATGATGTCAAAAATTCCCTCCAGGATTCTGCACTCTGTTTACATCTGCCTTCTGCCTCCCAAAGAAACTTTGCTCTCCCCTATGTTCATACGTGGTTTTGACATCTAAACAAGAGACTGGGCAAAAAGGAAAAGAGCTGTGAAATTGTAAAGCGGGGATGTGACCACACAAGTGAAACCTGAGCCATACATCCCAGCTCTTGACCAGTCCTACCTCTAACTAGGGAAGCGAGGACTCCCTAACCCACCACTACTCAGCCCTGCTTCATTTTCCTTTGTGTGCCTCAGTCTATATAACCAACTGACTTCCCAGCCACTCTGAGATTTCGGGTTCTGGCTTTGAACCCTGGAATCTACAGCTGGGCATCCTTTCTTGGTTGCCTGTTTCCCTAACAATATCTGCCTACTTGAACATCTTTCCAACGCCCCTGTCACTGAGCCCCATCTACCATGGACATGCCTATGTGACGTTCAAGTGACTTAAACAGCTCTCTATAATCTCTCATGCCACACACTCCTTGTTGCCTGAATCTTTATGGGTCTGTTTGGCCTCCAACCCTAGACATCTCTAACCCAGCCCTTCCTGCAGCCAACTCAACCCTGGTTCGGCCCATTCTATTTATATCAGAATTGTCTGATTTTCATTAAGACTTTTCTGTTATCTTTGCGATTTTAAACATATAGCCTTATTTTGATAGAATACAGAGAAAATTAATTACATCTAAAAAGCGGTCACAAACTAGATGTTGGCAAATCTGGCAATTAGAATCCTATTCACATTTAATATAAGAAGAAACAGAATTCTGATTTATTAATTTCTGCTTTTGGTGTGTGTACTTGGGGGTGGGCGGTGATTTTGTTATTTCGTCATTTCAGATATTTTGTGAGACCAGGCAGAAGAAAAGTAAGTAGGCATGCTTGGCATTAAAAAATAAGATGTTCAGAAATGTTTAAATTGAGTCTGTGGGACACATTTTAAGGAGCAGATTTTGACGTTGCCTTAATCAGCTTTGTTTTTCTTGATTTAGCCTGTCACTACTCAGTTCAAAATATAAAGTATTAATAGTCAGCAGCTGACTTCACACTTACAATTATTATTTATGAAACAAGTAAGCATAACTACAAATGCAAAACAGGAATCTGGATTGTAAAATCCAGCCCTAGAGACTCAGAAAGTGTTGTTCCTTTCCTCCCCCCACTTCATACTAGGGCTGTTTTTATCTTAATAAGATTCTAACACAAGACCCTATTTGGAGGGCAGTAATTGGTTTAACATCTTATTCCAGGATTATCACATAAGAACCCTGCAGTAGTCTAAGCTATTTAAATGCAAACAGCCCTAAAGAAGCACTAAGCTTCTAAATCTTGATCCCATCAAAGCAACAAGCTTCTGCATCCTTAGATATAAAGAACCTTGGCAAGAAGGAGAAGTAGGCTTTAGCCAACAACAGGAACTGTAAGGAAAAGTGATTTGCTAGATGTAATTTATAATTGGGCAAATAGCTGTTGCTTTCTTTTTATGTAACATAGGACAGGTATAGAGCAGTAAAGGGAGAAGTTTGATATAATGGAAAAGGGACTGCATGTGGGGTTGGTCAGACCTAGGGTCTCTTCTTAGCTCTGTCAATAAGTTGGTATGTAAGGTAGGCCCTCTAGCTCTGTGTCTTCGAACTCCAGTGTTTTCATCTCTAAATGGATGACACCAGGTGCACTAAATCCCAGCCAGAAGGGAAAGCTCTTGGCTGATCTGCTCAGCTGAGTCTTCTTAGAGTTGCTCCTTCCTCCTCCCCATCGTCTCAACACCTCATCCCCAGCCACAGCCACAGCAGGAGGGACGAGGCAGCATGGGCATCCTGGGGTAGGGGGTGGGGGACAGGCACCTGCTGTAGGCTGGGCCAGTGAGTCCCTTCCTGAGGGAATTTGGAATTGGAAATGAAGGAACGTGAAGCAGGAGCTGCCATGTTGCCAACCACCAAAAAGAGAGAAAAATGGAATGGAACAAGAGAAGGAAGTAAAGAAAGGGCAGGAAAGCAGGGACTGTGATGGGTCTGGGGTTTCTTTGGGGGGTGATAAAATGTTCTGGAATTAACTGATGGTCATGATTGTACAATTTGGGGAATATACTAAAAACCCCCCAATTGTATACTTTAAAAGGATGGACTTTATGATATGTGAATTGTATCTCAATTTTTTGAAAAGTTAAAAAAAAGAAAGAAAAGCAGGGCTTGGATTTCCTGCTCTCCACAACCTCCCCCTGAAATGCCAGCCGTCAGATTCTGTGTCTTATGACATCCTCTACTTGCTCAGACTAGTGGCTTTCAGTCGCTTGCAAATGTATTAGGGATATATTCTATACCCCCAATATCAAGTTTTGTGATGTAGCAGCTATAGTAAGAGAAGAGAAATCTCTCTTTCAATTCAAATTTAAGCCAGAACAGAGGTTCTGGTTTAAAACAAAAACAAAACACAAGGAGGAGGAGAAAAAGGAGAAGCATTCCCTTCCCCAACATTTCTGAGTGCACTCCTCCAAACACTAGTCTGCCATACTCCAAGGGCCGGGGAATGTGTCTACAGTCAAATGAGCTGGGAAATGCAATACAGTACATGTCCCCCTTGCTGAGTCCCATATTTACACTTGTGATAAATTTAACATTGTTTAACAGAGCATCTTCCCAGATAATTTGGCCACATAGCCCTTTTCCCTTTGCCCACCATTAATAATACAAGGGACTGTGTCCCATGGGACACATTTTGGGAAATGCTGTCCTGACCCAAACACAGACACCTTCCAGTCATATCTACAGAAATCCAGAGGGTAACACCTGTGCGAGATGATTCTATCCTAAAGAGGGCATTTACTTTCATTATCTTGATATTTCAAGCAAACCATCCAGGTAACTAAGTATTAACCTAAGCTATTAAAGAATAAATAGGGCTCTGCTTACCATAGGAATGTCATTTAAATTGGATAAGATCTTCTTTAACATCTCCACAAGAGGAGGAAGGATAAGACACATTGATTTGGGGCCCAGTGTGTTCCCTCAAGACTCAGTCCACAGCACTTACCTTGATGTGAAACTCCAGGTTCTCATCCATGGAGTAGATATGGTCAAAGATATCATGGGCGATCCTGGGAATGATGCCCATGAGCTGAGGGTCATGCAGCTTCCCCTGGTGGGTGAAAACACAAGCAGGCAGTTAAAGAGTGCTGGGGAGCCTGCGAGGGCGAGAAGGGACTATCCCTGGGTTTCTTAAACAGAACTCCGTGGAGCTGGGAGCACCCACGTGTGGACTGCCGGCTCCCTGGGGATCTCCCTGACATCCGAACAGACCACAAGTTGGTAGAATAACTCAACATGTTGGTCTCTGTGCCCGGCAGGGGAGCGCTTGCTCTGCCAGGTTCTAAGGCCCCACAGTATTCCCTCGGGGTGTAGGTGGGTAGTGTGGGGTGAGGACGGAAGGGAGCAGAAGGAATGAGAATATGTGGGTTTTGTTCTTGAAGATTTACAAGCTGACCAGAGCCTGCAGAACCTTATTCTGGAAACACTTTCAGTATCACTTTACAGAAACAATCAAGAAAATCCATTCTCACTTTCTTTTTAAAATCTATAATCCCTAGCCTGAGTTGTTCCGAATCATTTTGGCTGTTTTTAACACTTAAATCTACTTTTAAGATATTCTCATATTCTTTTTTTCCTCCTTTTTCCACTTTTATTCATTTTACCTAAGGAGCGGGGGCGGGGGGGGGGAGATGAATTCTTCTGCTATTTGGACTGTTACTAAATCCATTTTTAAGGACAGAATTTGCCACCACTGAAGACTTTCAAAAAGAGATGCCATGGGACCTGAGAGCAATTCCTAGAGCAGAGTTCAGAAGTATTTAAAGCAACAGTCTGAGCACAGCCCTAGGTACACAGCCTCCAGAGGCCTTTGCATAAGCCCACAGCCAAATGGGCGCTGAAGTTTTCATGTATGTATTAAACACATCAGCGCGTAAACACATAGTCTACATGTCTAAAGTGATCAACAGAGAATTTTCCAAACCTTTAGGAAGTTGTAAAACTCTAGGAACAAATGGAACTGGAAGAAAAACACAAAACCCAGTTTGTTGTTTTAGTCTTCCCAGGATGCCCACCAACCTTTACAATTTTGACTTACACCCTCACCCCAAATCTGCCCAATACGTGGAAGATATGCTTTGTTTTCCCCTAATTATACCCTTTTTGTTTTCTGCAGGGCTTCACCACATAGTACCTCTCTGAAAGTGACTTTCAAGTCGATGTTTGAGTGAGCAAACACAAGGACTCACACGAACCCCAGCACTAAATACAGGCCATGCAGCACTTGGCATTACGAATCCTCCTTTGCACACCTGATTCCTGACTTTCCATTCCAATGAAAGCAAGAGAAAAGCTGAATTCAGCTAAGTCTGGCCTCTGGAAAATGGGTACTTCTTTGGAATGCCCTCATCTATTAAGAATCCTAAATCATTGGATATGTTGCTATTGTTTTTTAGTTTGATTACATACTCTTTAAAAATAAGGATGGCCGGTGCATATGTATTTCCCTCCACTGTTTATGAGACTTAGTATGGTATTTATTACCTATTTAAGTTAAACAGGATATACAAAGTGTTTAGTGACATGGGAAGTGCTTAATAAAAGTTATCATTTTATCATTCAGTTTATAGCAGGTTCTCATTAACAAATTGTTGGTGTTTATTTGACCTAAAGAGTCTGAAAACGCATTTCTACCCCAAATAATTAAGATACATCTTAGGAAAACAGCACCAAATGACTGAGACTGAGAGTCTCAAATCTTGAAAATTTAAATCACAGTGGCCATCATAAACGCGTAGCAAATCAATGACCCCTCGTGCTCTGGGCTGTGGAGACTGTTGGCAGAAATGATACCGATGGTGAAAACACAGATCCCCGTCTGGTCAAACACCACGACTGCACTCAGCCAGTGAAAAGACCTCCCCTACCCAAAGCCTCCAGAGCTCTTTCACAATTCACAATAATCTTCAGCTTCTCGGTCCAGAGACGAGTGATTGATAATTTAAAAATCATTTATAATCGACTCGAGTCTGTTTCCCCAGCTGCTTTCCCTTTCAGTGGATGCATCTCCCAACTGACTTCTGGCTTACGCACGTGTGGCCGTCCCTCGGTTTGCTCTGTCAGGGTAAGAACAAGGCAGACCCAGGATGAATCTGGGACACTCCCTACCTGGGCTCCCTGAAGCCCTCACCCCAAAATCAATGAGAGAAAAGTGAACGTTCTCATAATAATGTGTGATATACATAAAGTGTGTGTATGTACAGGTGTGTGCTGTGGGGTGAGTATGGGAGGGCGTTTGTGATGTGTATGTGTATGTGTGGTGGTAGGTGGTATGTCTGTATTGTAAATATGTGGCCTGTGCTATGTGTGGAATATATGTGGAATGTGTGTATGTATATGTGTATGTGGTTGTGTGTCTGATGTATGTGGGTTATGTTTGTATGTGTGCATGGGTATGTGTGTTGGGTGGTGGGGTATGTTTCTGTTGGGAGAATGTCATATACGTAGAGGGTCTCTTGTTGAGTGTGTCTGTACATATGTATGCGGTGTGTATATGTTTGTGCGTATGTGCCTGTGTGTGATGTATGTGGGGTGTGGGGATGCGGTATGTAGTATGCGGTATATGTGTGATATATGTAGGAGGTATCTCTATGTATACATGTGTGTGGGGGGGATATGTCTCTGTGTGTGGGGTGTGATGTATGTGGAGTGTCTCTGTATGGGGGGTGTGTGTGTGGTATGTATATTTCTCTGTGTATGTGATGTATGTGGGGGGCATGTGGTATGTGTGATGCATGCAGGGTATGTCTGTATGTGTGCATGTATGTGGGGGGTATGATGTATGTGGGGTATCTCTGTGTATGGGGTGGGTCTGTGTGTGTGTGTATGTGTGTAGTATGTATAGTCTGCATGTGTATGATACATGTGGGGTGCGTGGGGTGTGTCTCTGTGTATGTTGCATGAGCGAGAGGTGTTCCCTAAAGGTCTTTACTGCTTCGACACTGCCTGCCTTGCAATGCGACTCACAGCACAGACCACAATGCAGTGACCTCAGGCAATAAAAAGTGGCAAAGAAGCTGAGAGAGAAAGAAACTCAGTAACAGAAAAGTCCTGGCTGGTGTACTACGAGATGATTTCCTTGAGGGACAGCCAACATTGAGGGACGAGTGAGGTTAGGGCTGGACAGAGAAGACGCAGGCAGAGGGTGAGTGAGAGTAACGCCGGCGCAGGAACTGAGAAAGAATAGTGCCTGTTAGAGATCTGTGAAAGCGCCTTTTGGCTGGAAAATCACGGAAGAACTTGAGGAGGAAAGACATGTACTGCTTCATCACCTTGTTTCTCCCAGAAGACAAAGAGGAGAAACACTTTCATAATTGCATTCTGTATAATTCTCCTCAAAAACTTGCCCCACTGAATGCGATCTTCTAGGAGCCTGTGTGAAAGAAGAAACAAGACCCAGGCCGTTGGCCACTGCACAAGACTCTCTTTGTTCCGGCCCCAGTTGCCTCCTCAACCTCCCAAGCACGGCAGAGTTTCCAGAACACTTAAGATGGGAAAGCGGGCAGCCCGTCAGCACACGAGCACCAGGCGCTCAGACAGGGTAGTGCAAAGCCACTTGGCAGGCTTGGCCTGGCGGCTGGGGAGCCTGCACTGGTCAGATGGCCTCCAGGTGTCCCTCTGGGCAGGAGGAAAAACACAAGGTGTCGCCATCCATCTATCTCAGTGTGCAGAAGAGGACAACAGAGTAGGGCATGGGGCCAAGAGAAGCCCTTCCCAGCATGACACACTGAACAAAAGGACAGTCCCCTCCTCCCAAGCTGCAGCCGGCAGCCCTGTCGCCTCCCCAGTGCCAACCCTGGGGATGGGCTGCACAAGCACAGGGCCTTGGGCCTGCTGGTGCCACCAAGCCTAGCACCAATGCTGTCCAGCGGTTCATATTTTTACTGAAAATCAGCCTTAAATGCTCCATCTTGAGACGCTAATCTTTCCAGTTTTATGTAGGCTTATCTCTTTGTTCCCCTCCATAGAAGGTAATGGAATCACCACTGGATGTCAGACCAAAAATAGGTGGATTAAAATGAAAAACAGCTTTGAAATGTCACCACTCTGTCCACTCAAAGAGTTAACATCCCCCTCTGAGAGCCTTTGGAAGATCACAATGTATAATTCCCAATGCATAAAATCCTCCTTCCAGAGGATGCAGAGCCTGCAGGGCTTGATTTAATTACATTCCAGGGCCCTGGATTTCTCGGTCTCCTACAGTCTCTGTGATTTCAGTTTGGGGTTCCTCCTTTCCTCTGCTTTCCTCTTAAAATACCCCTTACCTTTTCTCCAATCTATAATTACCCTGCAGAAAAAACCCAATTCAGCAAGGGGGTGGGTGGCACTGGGAAAAAACTCACACCCACACCACCTCCTTCCAACTACAGGCACAGGTATGTGATCTTCAAAAGTCACAATAAAGAAAAGCAACTCATTACAATCAACCTTTTGAAAGTAACAAAGATGAAGAGGCAACAGAATCTAGGGAAGTAGAGGTGAGACCTGTACAGGTCCTCACGAGTCCTCTCTGGGCAGGCATCGTGTCATTGCCCTGCAAGGCACTGAGCACTCAGGAGCCTCTAATTTAACAAAATGTCTCCTACTTTAGCTGGCATAGCTCTCTGCCATCACCCTATCCCCATCTATTCACCTACCAAAATCTAACACTGAGGAGCAGTCTCTTTCATGATGTCTTACAGTTTAAATTTATGACTTTCAGCAAATATCTTATTAATATTTCCCAAAGATAAATGAATATCAAGGCACCAATGGTCACTTTCATAAGCATTCCTTAAGAGTCTGGGGGATTTTAAATATTGAGGGTTTTTTTGTTTGTTTGGGTTTTTTTCCGGTAGTGTCTATAGTTTGGTAACTTCTCAAAAACCTCAAAACTGATTGAATTCCTCACTAGACACCATATCTCTCTCTCATGTGCTTTATGACCTATGAAGGAGATTTGTCCACAGCTACTGGAGTGGGTGGGACCCAAAATGTGTAACTGCAACTTTTCTAGCACCTCAAAGGTCAAGGGTCCAGGGTTCAGTAAGATAGAGAGAGGCAAGGGGACAGGGCAGGAGCATGGGGACAGCAGGGCCAGCATCGCTAAGGTGTACTGCTGTAGGGTGCAAGACTTGCAGAAGAGGAGCCGAAGCAGCTCATGTGTCAGGGAAAAGGCCTGCTCGGTGGAGAAGAGGTGACAAGCCTCGTACTCCCTTTAATCTGTGCAGTGTCTGAACCACTTTGTCTTCAGCGAAATGGGTGAAAGAGAGTCAACACCACAGAAATGAGACCCCCCAGCACCATACCCTGCACTGGAAATCAGTGTAAGGAACACCAGAGCCCTGAGGATTTTTAGCCTCTCGCCTTTGAAATCTCCTCTTCAATAGGAATGATTCATAAGCGAAACCGACTCTGCAGCAGCCGTCTCAGTGATATTCCCAGGAGGGGATCGCAAATGAAAAAACCTAAGCTTGAAGGATTAAGGATTCGTCTTACCCTGCTGCTGAATTCCCCAAACTTCCTCTGTGCAGCTTCTTATAATAACCACTCTCTCTACCTCTGCTCACCTGTCAGGTGGGCCTAACCTTTAGCAGAATTATCAGGCCCTGAAGGCCTTACAGGAGTCTGTGATAAAAAGAAGGAAAAGAGGAGGTAAGGGAGGCCAGTTTGGTCTAGTCTGCAGACGTACCCTGTTTGGAAGATAGCCTGAAGCCACAGAGCTCCAAGGCCAACAATCCGAGATGGGGTCACACCCTCAAGTACCCACAGGGACCAGGGATGTAAGTTAATGAGGAAGGATGCCGAATATAAGCTCATATGCACTCCTGGTGTGCATGAAGTGAGCTGACACTGGAGAGCCAGCCCACACTCACAGGGTAGCCACGGCCACCACACAGGTACCATTTTAACAAATACTGAACACATATTTTATCGAGCCTCTCTTAAGTGACAGCTGCTGGTTCCATGCACTAGGTGATGGCTGCTGTTCCATGAAATGTTAATAAAAGGTAAACAAGACAATGAAGTGAATAGTGAAGCCTGGATTTTACAGTATGGTGAAATTCACTCAGTGTTGCTAGATCTTCAGAACATTCAACCTAAGATGGAAAATCAGAATTGTGTGAAATCATCCCATTTTAAACACTTGCAACAATTTAAAAAAAAAAAAAAAACACTGTGCAGGCCAAACAAAAATATGTCTGTGGGCTGAATTTGGTTGACAAGCCAACTTTTAAAAATCTCTGACCTACAGTTTTAAAATGTATTCTAAGGAGACTCTCATCCCCAGAGGCCCTCCTCAAGGTAAATGATTTTCACAGCAGGCTCCCCTTGTTGGGGTGGGGCTGGCATATCCACAAGGATGCTCACACCACTGTTTAGCTTGATGCGTATTTTTTCATTGAATTTATTATTACCATTTTGATGGAGCTATCAACAAATGGCTTTTTAAAATACTAAATTCCTGAGACTTTATTACTTACTGCTATTTTAAAACTCCTCAATAATAATTAATAATAAATACTTGGCCAAACATAACCATCTCTATTGCCCAGTAAACAAAGCCACATGCACCTCGGATTTTGCTGGAAGCACTAGCTCCACTCAGTCACCTCGGAGATGGACATTAGAGCATGCCGCAGTCTTACCTCCATGGTGTGGGTTTTTCCTGATGAAGTCTGTCCATACGCAAAAATTGTCCCATTATAACCTTCAAGGACATCTGCAAACAAGAAAAAGAAATTAAAATTAACTCATTTCTTTGATCATATGCTGGTGTAGGCTGCATATTTTAAGATTACATTTTCCAAATGGCCCATCTCATTTTTCACACAGATGATATCTTTCAACTCCATGTGCATTTTAAGCAGAATTGTGAGATAAGAGCAGAAACGCAGGCCTCTGCTGTTCTACAAATAGAAAGAAATGGACCCACATTTCTGCAGAATATATTAATGAGGAAGAAGGCAGACATACTTCCTCCCAGTATCGTCAAAATTAAGACAGAGACATTGGACAGAAAACTTTTTTTCAGTAGGATACTTGAGTTTTCTTCTACAAGTTGATCTCTTGAGATCAGTTTAGGGGAAAAAAAAATAATATTATCCGTGCCCTAAGATTCTGGAGTGAGGTGGAGAATAGAATTTCCTTCCTGAAGATTTGATTTGGGTCAGTTTAAACGCTGGCTCAGGCCAGTTCCTTGGGGAGGTTTCTCCCAAAGGCCCCTACCATAGCTAGGGGAGGAACAGGGCCCCCTTCTCTATACTAAGCCCCACAGTGACAATCCAATCAGCCTGAAACCAACCCTGACTTAAATCTAATGTCTTTGTGTCTGCGGGGACCGTGCTAGCAAGGTGGCCCAGGCCCATCAGTATCGGGAATTTCTTCTAATTATACAATGAGTGCACTGTGCAAACCTCTCCACACTGCAGGTCGGCTGCCACCTCACACAGGGACAAGGGGAGGCGCGAAGGTGGAGGCTGCTTTTTGCTAAAGAGCTGACGATTATCTGTGGGAACTCTTTCAAAGCAGCAGAGGTGATTAAAATATATTTTGCACTCATTTCCCTCCTGCTTTCCTCCTTCATCCTGGAAAACATCACGGAGAGCGGAACAATGCATCATTAATATCCTTGATCTGCCATTCTGCATAAGAGGAGGAAGTCTTTATTCAGGAAAGGATAGTGAGGGCAGGAAGAGGAGCCCCATACGGAGGAGTTCTCTTCAAGGCCATGTAAAAAAATCAAGCCAGGCAATCAGCTCCATCTATTTCAGGCCCAAAATAGTGTTTGGGGGAGGGGGTCCTCTCTGAATTTTATAATGATGCTGGTTTGTTTCTGTTTTGCTTTGCTGAGTTTTCTAAAATTTTTAAAACATACATTTGACTGCTCTAAGGTTGTTGGAATATGAACTGGGATAAGGGGGAAAAAAAGCAGGACTTTCATCTAGGAAGCTAAGAAAAGAAAAATTAAGTGGCAAGATTTTTTTTTTAATCCTAGCAGCCTTCAAGAGTGTGCATCAAGTTATACTGAGAGAGAGAGAGGATGGAAGGGAGTGGAGCGGGGAAGGAGAGGGAGAGAGAGAAAAAGAGAAGAGGGAGGGAAAATGTTCACACGTATCAGACTTCTGGTAACGGTTTCCCTGGTAACAGTGAGAAGCAAAAACTTGAAGAAGTCAGCATAAGGGTTGAAGGTTCAAGCTTCAGTTTTCACATAAATGCCAACTTGCTCAGTGAAAACTGCTCAGGCTGGAGCAGAATGCTCCAAGAATATGATATGCTTTGAAGGACCCAAAGGAAAGAGGTCCTGCCCTTAGGTTGTATTTTTAAAATTCCATATTCAAAATGCAAACAACTCCAGACAATTGGAGTGTTCGCCACAATCACAATACTAAAGTTTCTATTTAGTAGAATTTAAGCTTCTCCCCCCAAATCTAAAGTGCCTTCCTTTTCTTAAACCACTGTGTAGGAAGCACTCTGGACCCATCAGCCCAGGTGTCAGAACAGCACTGAGGACGCCAAGGCCAACGGTCCAGCCAGCCTGACATGCGCTGGCCACCCTACAAGTGGCCATGCATGCGGGAGGCCCCAGAGAAGTGGCCTGAACAACCTGCCACACCCTGAAGGCAACTCAGCCCAGAGCCCAGGCCCTGCGGACAGGAGAAAGTACAGAGCCAGCTCCTCCTCCCAGGAGGCAGGGGCCACACCCGAGGCCCCCAGGCGAGTCCATTCTCACTGAGCACAATCCTACTGAGTCTTAGTTGATCATGGCTCAGGAAACTCCTGCGGGTAAGGAGTGGGTCAAGGACATGGAACCAATGAGAGCTCAGCCACAGCATCACTTGTGGACTAAGGAGCTGAAGCACGCACGGGACAATACTGGGCTAATCTCTGCTTCGCGCTATGGCAACACTGATTTCTTCTCCTTTTTTTTTTTTTTTTTCCCCAAGAAAAAGAACACATAAAACCCCATTAGAACAAACTCTGTTAGGACTTTAAAATATTTACAATCACGTTACAATTAATGTATTGTTGGAAAACCTCCGGTGCTCAAGGTTGAACGGAGCCGATGTCGCCCTCTGTCGACTCAATTCGGAACTAGAAGGTAATTTTAAAAGAAAAGATAAAAAGCTCTCTGAAACCAGTTTCTCTATTTCCTTCCCAACTCCAGGGCTGGGGGGTTGTTTGTCCGGTCCGTGTGTCCGTGTGTCCCCGCACGGTCACAGTGTGTCTAGGGATGGCCGCGAGGTGACGGGCGGTGCAAGGAGCCGCAGCCTCCGCGCTCGGAACCAGCCCGCCCACTCGGACCCACAGCTCCCGCGGAGGAACGCGCATGCGTCCGTCTCGGTCTCTGTCTCAGTCTGTGTCTGTCTCAGTCTGTGTCTGTCTCAGTCTCTGGAAACAGAATGACTACAGCTGCAGTCGGCCACACTCCACGCCGGAGCCTTCCTTGGCGACAGCGTCCGGCGCTCCCCGCTGCACCCACCGCCGGCAGACAGCCTTCTGTCTCCGAAAAGTCGCCTTGACTCTAGTTTGCTCAGTTCTGAGCCCAGGTCTTGCTGGAGCCAAAGAGCTCCTTCCACTGTCAGCTAAGAATTTGGGCAGGCCCCGATCGATCGATCTACACGCCCAGAGCTCTGGAGGAGGCGCTGTGGCCTCCTACCAACCCTCCAGGCGGAGAGGGGGCCTGTCGGGGCGTCAGGGTTTGGGGCGCCAGGGTTTCTGGCCCTAGTGGCTGACGGGCCACCCTCAGCTGGGAGGCCCAGCAAACTACTCCAGTGGGCCACCCGGGAGGATGTCGAGGCGGTCCCGCTGCACACCAGCGGCCAGGCAGATGCCAGCCCGGCAGGCCTGAAGGGCAGTCGCTGTGCCCAGGCCAGGCACGCCGCGGCTTCAGAATGGAAACCCCTCATCACTGGGAGGCCGACAGGGCCACCACAGGGCACGGGAACCACAGTCGCTACTGTCTCTGCTCTCCCCTCCTCCCACGCCATTCCCATCCCTGTCTTTGCAATGCTTAGTTAATAGTCCATATGCCCTAATAGAAAAGAAACAACTCGTAAGATAATTGTCATCAAGGCGGGTGCAGTGGCATGAGCCTGTAGTCCCAGCTACTCCGGCAGCTGAGGCCGGAGGATCGCAGGACCCAGGAGTTCAAGCCAGCCTGAGCAACATAATGAGAACCCCATCTCAAAAATAATAATAATAGTAATAATTGTTATCAAATGCTCAGTGTGAGCTCACCAGAAAACTGGGGCAGGGTAGTGCAGAAGAATGTAAGTCAGGCTCAAGTCCCAGCACTGTCCCCTTAACTGATCCGGCCAAGTTATTTGCTTCTCTTAGCCTCAAATTCCTCTTTTGTACGATAAGAATAATAATAGTTACCCTTCATAAAGTTTTATGATTTAAAATGAAACAACATATGTAAAATGTATAGAAAGTGCCTGATAAATGGCAGCTAAAAAAATATTTTTCTTAAGAGTCATATATAACAAAATAGATCTGATAATATCATCCTAAACTTAAAACCGTCCATTGGGTCCACACTGCCTACAGGATAAAGTGTATCAGTTCCCATCAGGCTGCTCCAGCCTAACTTTTGCAGCCTCATCTCCCACGACGCCACTCTGCACCCTGTGCCACTCTAAGTTGCCCAAGCATAATTTGTATCTTTATGCTTTTACTTTCGCTGGTGCTTCTGCTTAGCCCTGCTATGTTATATAGTCCTCAGGACCCAGCCTTTCCCAGAAGCCTTCCTTAATTCTCTACTCCCTCTCCCTACCCACCAAAATCTATATAAAGTGCATTCTTTTGTGCTCCCGTTGCATTTCACACACACTCATTAAAGCACATAATGCCTATGTGTATGATAATTATGTATGCATGCGTCTCTTTCCCTATACTCAAAGCTCCCTGCAGACAGTCTTATATACCTTGGTGACTCCAGTCCCTAGCAGTGCTTACTGCATGGTAAGTATTTAATACTACGTTCATAAATGAATGATTAAAAGAAACATCTGAATGAAGTTTAAAGAAGGCAGAACTGAAAAACAAGAAGCCTCCTCTAGCATCTGGACAGTCCACATCTAGTTAATCTGGAAAGCAAATGCCTCATGCCTTCTGTACGCTAGGACATCGTTATTGGTACTTCAACAATAGCATCCAGTAATCACGGTGGCTAATTCCTAGGTGGCCACAGGAGCCTAGCTATTCACTGTGCTGGTAGTCACAAACCCCACAACCTCTTTAGAAGAAATAGAGGAGCCTAGCTATTCACTGTGCTGGTAGTCACAAACCCCACAACCTCTTTAGAAGAAATAGAGGAGCCTAGCTATTCACTGTGCTGGTAGTCACAAACCCCACAACCTCTTTAGAAGAAATAGAGGAGAGTTCAGGCAACATTTTGAAAAACACATACTACACAAAGATGGAAGCATGAGAGATGCCAGAACTCTACAAACAAACATCTGAAATATTTTTTTCAAGCCCAGTGAAGTTGTAGGGAATGAAAACACAGAGAATAAAGCCATGCCGTTAAATGGCATCTTCCAGATTCTCCAAATCATTAAGGGTTTTAATAGACTTGAAAGGAAAACTCGCCAGTCCCCCACATTATCATGAGTCACTGGAACTATAGTGACCTTCAGAAGTCATCTGATCTAATTATTGGTCTCTCAAAAAAAAAAAAGACCTCCACCATACCACCTTCTAATCCCGATTTAGACAGGGCTCCTCATGGCAAGATCCCTCAGCTGTACTCAGTAATCTGTTCCAAGGAGTTCTTTCTGATCTCTCTCTGTTTTACCTTGCTGAGGCAGAAATACATGGCCACTTCTCACACTAGCCTCGGTGGATATTTTTAAAAGTTCTATCAGGCCTTCATCACTCCCTAATAATTTCTATTCAAGAGAGAATAAGATACTCTTATTGCTACCAAATGAGTATGTTCATACTATATTTATGGTGTCCTAGAATGTCTGTTTATCATATCATGTCAGAGCCTGATTTTACTCTAAATAGTATTCTTTGTGGCTCACTACATATTGGGTCTCAAGTTATCCAGAGTTAGGTCATATTTTCACAAGACCTGCCCAGGGACTGCTCATTTCTGACATTTCATACAGTAGAAAAATCCAAATATTAAAAGGGACCCAAACTTCTCCAGTGAATGAAGACTCAAAGATTATTACTACAGTTTGTTAATCACAGGATTTGTTTTTTAAATGCAGTGCATTTATTTCTCATTACGCCAGCTTAGGGAGGTCAGGATGCATTAAAATGGCCCTCATGCTTAGCACAGCATGTGGTAAACACTATTTGCTTCTGAGAATGAAGGGGAAGAGAAAAAGGAAGGAAATTCTGGCACATATGTGATTAATCTTACTTTAATAAAAGTATGAATGAGTCTAAAATAGAAGGGAAGCAGGGCTGAGCAGGAGCAAACCAAGAAAGATACACTGCAAAAGCAGAGAGAAAACATGTTTAGATAGAAAGAGAAGCAAAAAAGTAAAAGTAGAGAGAACACAAAAATTACCACCAGATATAGGCCTATACTACAAATTCAAAAGAAGCTCAAATTCAGGCATTTTTTTTTCCTCCCCAGTTTTCTATAATAATCTCACTGTGAAGACCTTCAAAATTAATTGATGTCTGCAACAAGAGTGAATAACCATACACCTCAGCAAGGAACATTACATACTGACACGAGTCTCCCACGCAGGTGTCCGGGGTCAGAATTAATCGAACAGATGTACACAGAGCTATTTTCATGCATTTCAAGTAGTTAGGTTAGTCAGCTCAGCTTCTAAAAACAAGCAGATCTAAAATGACAAGGTGTTTTTTTTGGTTTTGTTTTTACTTCTTGCTTTTTAAACCCAGAGCTCCCTATACAGGTGGCAGCATCAAGACATCTGAAAGCACAGTTGCCATAGCATTCAAATTTGAAAGCAAGGATTTGATGATAAAAAGCAAAGTAGAAGGAGATGCCCCCTAGCCCTGTCCAGATGGCAGGCTCTGCCAATGCAAGCTCCAACCTGCCCCTGATTTGAAAGGGCAAAGTAGAGCAATGTGTAAATTGCTTCATCTCCCTGCTGTTATTTTGACACAAATCCTCCAGGGCCAATGCCAGTCCCAGAGAAAAGGACTGATCTCTCAGACATAAATGCAGGCTTGAGGCTACCTGTTTGGAGGAACAAATGTCAAGATCTGGGTGGGATGGTTGAAAGTGAGTTAGGTTAAAGCATAGTTAAGGAATGCTGAGTAGCAAGAACAGCTCAATAATCAACAAGGTACTATGACTTTATGACACTGTAGAAAATTCCTTGATGGCAAGAATTGTCCACATTTAAAGCTTCTTTCTGATACATATTAGTAAAAAGAACACAGATGCAGAAAATAAATCAACCAAAGATGTACAACTGGAGCATCAAGAATATATATTCTCTCCTTCAAAACAAAAAGGAGGTTCTATACCACCTGCAACAGTATTTTAAAACCATTACAGAAATAGTGTGACCATAGCTTACCTTGCTTTTAAGCTTTTGGGTGACAGAATGAAAAGGTGGCACAAAAGAAATAAAGAAACACCCTTGAAAAGGAGGTATAGAGAGATTAATAATTTGCCTGACATCATAGCAAATCAGGGCCAGGGCCAAGGCTATAATTCAGTGTTTCCAATTAGCAGGCCTCTTAGAGTCAAGGTACATTGATTCCTAGGCTGCAAATAACACTTAATGTTTTCAATTACTCTGAAAGGCCCAGGAGGAAATAAAGAAACAGCACTTACCTTTGACAATTTGCTTTGCACACGCATTGTAAACCTGCTCTTGGGTTGTGTTGGGAGGTAGCACTCTGTCGAAGACATATGGCTTCCCTTGCTAAAAAAGAAAGACAAAAGAAAGAAAAGGGTGGAGAAAACATGTTAGAAGTTTAGGCATAAAACGAGCTAATATTAGTAGTTAGACCATAGGAGCCAAATCACCAACCCTATTCTTTAAGACAGTTCTTTACTGAGACTAGGAGATTTTTACAGTGTGAACTTGAGAATCTGAGAGCAAAAAAAAAAAAAAATTTTTTTTAATTTGAAACTCTTTTCTGGTGAAAAGGTAGGCTTATCCATTCATTTGAATAAATATTGAGAGATTACACGAACCAGGCACTGGACTAGATGCTGACAAATCAGAAAACACAGTATTGCCCTTGTGAATCGTTCAGTTAAGTGGAGCAGATAGCTAATAAGCAAGAAAGCAAACACAACAGGAAAATGCAAAATGTTTAGGTATAAAATAATGGGGCAGGGGGATGATAGAGAGGACAAGGAAAGCCTCGCTAAAGTACTAGTTAAATGGATCTTTAAAAGATTAGAAAGTTGGAAGCTCGTAAAGA
This sequence comes from Eulemur rufifrons, assembly GCF_041146395.1. NCBI lineage: Eukaryota > Metazoa > Chordata > Mammalia > Primates > Lemuridae > Eulemur > Eulemur rufifrons. Next base: position 73,884,410 of record NC_090983.1, read on the forward strand.
GCTGTATAAAAGCACATTCCAAGCAGAGGGCCGAGCAGACAGCAAAGGGCCCGGTACGTCCCAGGAACTGGAGGATGGTACACGATGAGGCTGGTAAGGAAATCAGGAGCCAGTTCATGCAGGCACTGTTAGCCAAGGTGATGCGCTTGGATTTTATTCAATGGGAAGACGGCACGAACAGATTTAAGAAGCTGCTCTTATTAGAAAGATATTATTGCTTTGTTCCCCAAAGAATTCTTCTATTTTCTTTCCCATGCAATAAGGGGTGCCTTAACTGGGCCAGGGCTTCTGAGACAAAGAGAGCCCTTCTGTACAGTAAATCAAGAGGCTGTATGAGCCCTGACGCCCAATCACTCAATGCTCAATAAGGAGTTCCTGAGCATTTACGTATGATGCACACAGTGCTGAGCGCCCTGTCCCACAGCCCGACCCACCCAGGAGGCCCTTTATCTATCTTCACGTTTCCCATATGGCAGAGGGGAGGGCAGGAGAAGAGAAGGGAGAAAAAGAGCCAAGCGCCTCCTTCACCCCCACCCTGCATCTCCTACGAGTGGCTCTGGACACTAGGAACCACCCAAGGACAGTGTGACTCAAGAAGATAACTGCTCATGAGGGATCCAAGGGCAAGGCTTGTTACGTCCTATAACCTTCACACCAAGTAAAAGCACAGCTGTCAGACTGGTTTAACGTTTTACGCATTTATCACTTCGGTAGAGCTGGATGGAGGGAAAATCCTATGTCCTGAGCTTTAGTCTTTGAAAATGGGATTGAACTAACCAAGTAAATGAGCTACTTCCAGTTTAGTCTTGGAAAAATGGAGAATTTTCAGGTACCATAAAAGTTTGATTTTATGCAAAGCAGCAAAACCAGAGTCATTCTGCTAAAATTATGGAATAGGATCATTTTCTGGTAATTTATTCCCAGTAAGTCTCCTTCAGTTGGTGAACCAAGTATTTGGTTGAATAACCAAGAGATTACCTCACCACAGTTTATTGGCAACTATCAGCCCACAACATTCTTATCAGCTTTACCTATTTGTAAAATTCAACTAAATGTCAGTAGGGTAAAAGGCAAGAATAAACGCTGACAGAGTTTGCCTAAGTATTTGTCATCCATTGAACCTCCTGGAAAGAAACTGCAGCTTTGCTTAATTTAAAACAAATCCACTATTTCTCCAAATTTAATGAGAATCACCAAGGTAAGCCACCTTGTTTATAACTTGATCCTGCTTTGGGTTTTAGAGAAAACACACTTAATGCAATAGGCAAAATGACCTATTATAGTGCATGGTACAAAAATAGAACTCTCCAGTTTTGCCCTTCAATTTAAAATGTTTATTGGAATGCCTTATACTTTCCCTTTAAAAGAGGTAGAGAATAAGAAATCTCTACTCCTCATTTAAATAATACAATTTACCAAGTGCCAAAGATAATACAGTAACTCCCCATAACCTAAAGTTAACTCCCACACAGAAGCTGCCTTCAAGTCATTGCCACTGGGTTGATACCAAGCAAAGATAAAGTGCCCAAAGTGATTTGTCATGAGTCCTATCTTGTCAGGATTAACACATTAAGTGGTTTAAAATGTAAACATTTTGATGTGTCCTTTCTTGCACGGAGTTAGTTATAGGCTTTCATTTTAGGTGAACCTTAAAGCCATGAAAGAAATTGATTAGAATTTAGTTACTGAACATTTTCAAAGAACTGACTTGTGGCATAGCCATGCCAGCTGTATATACAGTTGCCATTTAAAAAAAAAAAAAAAAAGAATGAATTACTTTTTGCTGCTTTAGTAATGGTATAAAAATCTCACAAATCCTGATTGAGACTTGAACATAGACCCTTCCCCCATGGCCCCAAAGGAAACAAGATTCTCCATTTCTGATCCCCACTGTGGCCGAGGGTTTCCCTAGGCAGGCGTTGGGCCCAGCTAGATCTAGTGATCACTGAGTTAACAGATACAGAATAAACTCTTTGAACCGCATTTGAATATGACTGCTGAGTACTAACACTTGGAACTGAATGATGAGGTCACCAGTCACTCCTTCAGGAGACACTTTTCCTATCCATGTGTCTATTTGGCACATGGTTCTCTCCAACCTTTCTGGCTACCTCTGTCAACATCCTTTGCTGGAGTCTCTTTCAAACTTCTAAATGATGGTATATTCATTCAGGACCCAAACCTCAGCCTTCTCTCTGTCTATATTCTTGATCTTCAAGTAATTCAAATAAATATTTCAGCCTTCATCTCTCATGTGACCTCCAGATTCATTTGCCTACTAGACATTTCCACTTGGGTGTCCAGGAGCCACCTCAAACTTTACTGACCAAAAAACAACCATCAAGCCCTCCGCGTCTGAGCAAGAACTGTATCACCAATCACCTAGTTACTCAGATGGAAAACCTAAGAATCCTTTAGTATGTTCCATAGTTTCCATATCCAAAATATATCCCAAGCTCTATCACTTCTATGGTTGTGTCCATACCACACAAACTTAGTCCATCATTTTGATCTCTTCTACACAGCTGTAGCCTCCTAGCTGGTCTCCCTGGCCCCATTATTGCTCCTAACAATCCAATTTCCACTTATCAGCCAGAGTAGCTTCCTAAAACCACAAATCAGATGCTACCATCTCCTCTGCTAAAACCCTCCAATGGCTCCTATTATTCCTAGACTAGACCCTCTTTGCCCTCAGCTGCCTGCATTACCCTCCCTGTCACTACAGTGTGGCCCCATGGACTTCTTTCTGCACCAGGCTTATTTTCCTGTTCAGAGTCTTTGCTCCTAACCCTTCATTCCCCTTAGAATTCTCTCACCGCAAATCTCCATTTGGCTCACCACAGATCTTCATTTGGCTGTCTCCTCATTGCCCTTCTGAACTTAACTCAAATTACCCTCCTTTGAAGGCATTCATGATCCTAACTAAAGCAGCCCCACACCCACCCTGGCACCACTCTATCACAATACCCTATCTGGTCTGCTCCATACTAATTAGTATGTGACCTAATCTCAACCAATCAAATGGACCACTACAATGAAAGCATGTAACCAGCTGAAGCGTAAGCCATATAAATCCCAAGACCTAACTTCATGTAGGCAAACCTACTTCAATTTACGAAGGGGATCTGGATGGGACACACACATTGCTACTGAAAATAAAGTATTCCAGCTTTGCCATGTAGCCTCCACATATAACAGCATCAATTGCAAAGGAGCAATGTAACTAAAATTAATAACTTACCAGGATCACATACAAAAAATAAGAACAGATGGTTCTTACACTTTTATACTTAAAAATTTTTTAAAAATCATACCACCAGAACTCCTATCAAGTTGTTGAGAGCAAAGTGTCTGTGAACCATATGGCCTGCCTATTAATACGTCTGACCCATTACCCAACAACTGTTCCCCAGCCTGAAGAGAATATTACTCTGGGAGACAAAGGAAAGCAAAAGACTCTTGTTAGCATTTAGAAGATGGGCACCAGGAGGGATGTTGAGAAAAGCAAAATTAATTATCCCCAAGAAGAGAACATAAAGAGGTGATCCAATAACAATCTCTAAGACTGACCAAGAGTTGTGACCAAAGGTTGCCAATGATTCAAATGACCTTTCTTTTATCTTTACTAAGAAAGAAACAAAAGCAAAAATGAAAAACCAAAAAAGACTAAAATTTCCACAGAGATACTTAAACTCACTCTGTAGAATTACCTTCAGACACTGAGGAGTACTGTATTCCAAAGAACTGATTGCTGAGAACGGTCATTAACTCTCTGTCCCAGGTGTCTATGTGACTTCCTTCCTGAAAGCACAGGAGACAACTAGTTCTTTCAGCTTGTGCTGACCACCTTCTCACCACGGTCACCAGCACTGTCACCAACCACTATGACCCAAACCCTTGTATACTTGGTCTCATTTAATTCACACAGTAACTCTGTGAACTAGGTATTATTATCCCCATTTCATAAACTGGAAAACTAAGGCTGAGTCACATTATCAGCTCTATGTCTTCGGGGAAATAATTTTAAGGCTCTGATTTCGAGTGTTCTTCCTTTACCCAGTGCAGTTTTCCTAAGAAGCTTTTGATTTATTGGAAAAGCAGGAGACACCCAAATCAGCATATGCTAAGACTAATACGAACAACCGAAGCAAAGTGATCGATGAGGTAGCGAAAGACAGAGACCCCTACCGTATCCTACAGAAGTCAAGAAAGTGTTGACCACAAAGGTGGGACTGACATGAAACCGCTGAGGAGAGAAGGGCTGAAGATCTGGGCAGCAGGGCAAGATTGGCAAGAAAAATGGTGGGCCTGCATATGGCAAGCATTCTTTTCAGCAGAAGAAATCAAAAACAGGCAGAGGCTGGTCAGAGGCTAAGGAAAGACAGATGTAAGGCTGACTATGAAAAGTTGAAGTTATTAAGAAAAATTCTAGAATTTTTTAGAGCCAAAAGGTCCTTCAAGGTTATCCCACCCCAACCTCATGTTTCGCAAATAAGGTGAGATCAGGAAAGGGTGGATGGTGTGCACCAGTCAGGTGGGCTGCAGATATGTGCCTAGCATCCTGGCTCCCTTCTGGTGCTCTAGAAGTCTGCTTTACAATCACCTGCTCTCTCTAAACATCAAGGAAACAATAAGCATGAGCCTCTGGTCCTTTATGTTTCTGCTTCCCTCCCATTCAATTCCAAATTATTGCCAAATACATAATTAATTAGTCCAATGAACCAAGAGTCATTGCCATGGGAGCTGTAATAGTACCACAGGAGAATCAGAACCACAGCCTCTTAGAGGGAACACAAACTCCAAGGTCGGCCCATCCAACCTCCTCCCAATGCACAACGACCATCTCCATGACCCCTGAGAGGGGACCACACACTTGCTTGCAACTCAAGTAGCTCTGATTGTTAGACAGTTGTGTTCTTATATTGATTTCAAAGCTGCCTCCCTAAAGCATTAGGCCTGGTGTTGCCCTCCAGAACAAAACAGACCTGCCTACATTGCAGCTTTGTTTCAGTTTGGAAGCCAAGTGTTCACCATCCAAATCTTTTTTCTCTTATCTGACTGAGAGAGAAAGAAAAAGACATACTTCCCTTCCTCCCTAAAAGTTCTATGGTTTGTTTTGACTTGAAGGACTCCAAAGATGTCCAAGGTTAGGATATCCATAAACCATTATATTAGTCTGCACAAGAAAAAATGAAATCAGATTAAACTCACAGACTGTGAAGGGCTTTTATAACAACCTGAAAGAATGTTTCCAAAACATTAACTAAAAACCAGAAGTCCTTGATACTCATTTCTTATCAACACAAATATCCTACCAGAAGAGGTTTTTGTTTTGTTTATTGAAATATAATTGACATATCATAGAATTTACCCCTTTAATAAAAGTGTACAATTCAGTGGTTTTCAGTATATTCACAAGGTCAAGCAACTATCACATTGTCTAATTCCAGAACATTTTCATCACCCCAAGCAGAAACCCTATACCCATCAACAGTCACTCCCATCCCTTCTGCCTCCCATGCTCAAGGCAACCACTCATCTACTTTCTGTCTTTATAAATGTGCCTGTTCTGGACATTTCATATAAATGTTATCATATATGGCTTTTTTGTGATTGACTTGTTTCACTTAGCATAATGTTTTCAAGGCTCATCCATGTGGTAGCATGAATTAGCACTTCATTCACTGAATAATATTCCATTGTATTCATATACTGTGTTTTGTGTATCCATTCATCAGCTGATAAGACATTTGGGTTCTTTTGACTTTTTGTCTATAATAAATGCTTCTATGAGCATTCACGTACAAGTTTTTATGTGGACATATGTTTTCATTTCTCCTGGGTAGATACATAGGAATGGAATTGCTCGATCATATAGTAACACTGTGTTTAACTTTTTGAGGAATTGCCAAATTATTTTCCAAAATGGCTGCACAATTTTATGTTCCCACCAGCGGTGTGTAAGTGTTCCAAATTCTCTACATCCTCATCAACACTTTTTACTATCTGTCTCCTTTGTGACGGCCATCCTAATGGGTGTGAAGGGATATCTCGTTGTGGTGTTGATTTGTATCTTGGGAGAAGTTTTTTAATTGGCACTTAACATAGCATAAAATTTATTTTGATATATAGTATGGGTACAGAGATATTCCAGGCATTGTAATATACAGCTGTGCTCTTATCTCCACATTTACAAAGTGGCCCAGATGACAGAAGCATCTTGTAGAAGCTGCAGAGGCCCGTTTCTCTGAGGCTCAGTTTTCTCATCTGCAAAGTGAGTCAATAATACCCACAACTCAGGCATCCAGTGAGGATTAGATATGATCCTGTGAATAAAGGCTCTATTGCATGTCTGGTTTTCCAGAAGATGCTCAAGATATGGTCAATGTCATTCTGTAAAAAAAATGGTTCGGTGACCAACTTTTACCAGGTACTTGCATTCCATGAAACTTACCAAGCAGTGGCCCCTTAAAGGAAGTGCTACTAAAATGTGACAATCACCCACAATGTACCAGCTCAGGAACTCGGCATCCTGCTCCCCTTACAACACCCAAGTGCCAAATCACACCTCAGGCTCCTCCCGGCCCCCCGGTCTGCGACTCCTAAGCTCAGCTCCCCAGAGTGTCAGGGGCTGTTTAATTTCTGAGGGTCCCAGCAAAATATACAGTTTCAAAGCCATCCTCTGCATTCTTTTAAAACAAATAAAATTTCAAGGTGCCGTCATAAAGCCCCTTCAGGAAAGGGGAAGGGCTGTGTCTGGGACAGGCACTTGCGGACTCACAGGCTTTGCTGTCACAGCTTCGCAGCCTCCTGAAGACGTCTGTGAGAGTACCAATGCAAACCTGCAGCAGGTGCCGTCGGGGACTGGCCGTATCCTCTCAGTCCTCACCACGACCATTTCCAGGCAGGCTGGCCCAACCTCCTACAGCCAGCTCCTGCGTCTCTTTGCCTGAGGGCTTTTGTGGCTTGCAGGAGCCCTTTTGGTCACCCACAACAGGCCCGAGGACCTCCACGCACCAACTCCAGCTGTTCTCAGCCAATGCTGATAGGAGTGGGGGTCAACACTTCAGCTCCCTTGCCCAAGGGTGGAAGCGGACAGGAGACTCTGAGGCACGTATTCCAGACTGGCACCCAGAGTTGCCCAGTGGGATGAAGCTCCGGTTGTCCATGGTGGCAACTTGGGTGATGACATACTCTGTACTAGTTTCCTTCACTTCCCTGCCTCACTTTTCCACTCTTTATCAGTATTTCCTGGGGTCACCTCCCAAAGAAACTTGCACTTCCATCCTTGACTCATGGTCTGCTTCTCGGGGAGCCCCAAGCAAGGCAAAATCCCAGACATTTTGCTCCCAAAGACCCTTCCTTCAAGAAGTCCTAAGGGATTCCGGACTTGGAGAATCACTGTCAAGTACGATGCCATCACATTCGCTTGATGCCCAAGACAAGGGGGGAGTGGAAAATTGAAATCCTTATTAAAATTCAACACACTGTGGCCTTAGGACACTGCCCTGGAAAAGGGGATACATTTTCCCTCATAAAAGGGTGTTTGCTAGTCACTTGACAAGCCGTGGTCCCAGAGGGCCACATCTGCCCTGAGAATTATCAATTTCTAATTTACACAATTCCAGAAGCAGCAAAGGCTCCTGAAGGCCTGGGCCTATCAGGGTGCCTTGTGCATAATGGTACAGGGCAGGTGCTCAATAGATGATGATGATGATGACTAATGTCTGCCAGATGGGCTCTAGTGAGGTTAGAGGGGTGCCAGGACACCATCAAATGGAGTGGGGTGTGGGAAATATCTCTCCAGAATGTGAGAAACTTTACTTCTTTCCCACCATTCTCATCCCTCATCTCCAAGACTTCAGCAGTCCTGGAGTCACCCTGTCTTTCTGCAGCCCTTTACTCCACTTCACCCCATCACCTACCTTCCCATTTATCTAGAGCTGGCATGCAAATTCCCAACGCAGGAAACCCCACTGTGCGCCTCGGGGCACAGCATCCTGTACCTGGCAGTGAGCACCAGCCCTCTCCCATCACAGTTACAACCGCTGCCAGGTCCACCAATCTGCAATGGCAGCCTCACTAGGAGACTCTCGGGCCAGGCTGATCTCTCAGGTCAGCGGAAGCCTCCATGCCACTGCCTGCCCCAGATATAAGCGCTAAGCCAGAGCCTGCCCTGCAGTCTCCCCTCTACCCCCCACCCCCAACACACACTGGCTCCGTGCCCCAAGGAATGTAGCTGGTGCCAGTTCCGGCCAAAGCCAAGGCTGCTCCCAGGAGGGTCTGCAAAGAAACAGACGTCCACAAAGCAGCGACTGGCTTCTAATGGAGTTGCCAAGGCAATGCCAGCCACTTCACGTACTGACAATGAACAAAGGCAACACACCAGAATGAATCTTGTAAGCCTTCCTCCTGCAGGAAACCAGGCTACAATTCTTCCCCTTGTGCCAAAATCCCTGCTGTGTGGACACACAGGCACTGTCAAGATCTCAGACAGCTATGAAAAAACACTGTGGGAAGGCAAACTGCCCGAGTGATAATGAAGAAATTCGGAATTATTGCCTGGCTAACAGGCGTAATGAAGACAGAAGTGTTAGTTCTGTTAAAGAGAATAACGGAACCTGTGTCTCAAAAAAATAAGGTTCTTATTTGTATTTGATTTTCATTTCAGATGAAAATACAATGAACTCCTCTCTCCTTCACCCCCAAGTTCTTCTCCCTCTAACTGTTCTGTACCATAAACTGCTCTTGCACCCGCAGGGGCAGGAGAATGAGTCCAGGCAACTGGCTCCAGTCCAGCATCTGGCCTCTTACATACATTGTGACCTTAACCATTTTACCTCTATTTTCTGGGCCTCTTCTTCTCTGTAAAGTGAAAGATTGACTCTTTCTGGCTCTGACATGCTACGAATAACACACAGCACAGGAGTTCTGTGATTTTCGCACAAGAGTGGCTTCTGCCTTGACCACATGAGGCACAAGAGAAGGTAAATTTTAAGCTGGAGGGAGCTCCGTGTTCTATGTGCTCAGAAAAAGGAACAGAAATTGCAGCCATGGTTATTTCAGCAGATCTTTGCTTCTGCCAAGTCAAGTCTGAAAAAAATCAAACCTTGCTCACTGGAGAGGAGGTGAAAAAGCCATTTCACTGAAGGTAGAAAGGAAGATTCATTTTGCCAAATGAAAGACAACAAGGAAAACGCTGAGCCTTCTTTCCGGAACCCACGGCTCTTGTGGAGCTTACTGGCACAGCACAGCTCAGCACAACATGGTCAAACTGCCACTCGACAAACCTCTACCAGGTACGCTGAGACTCACAGTGGCCCTGCCAACACGAGAACCACGGGGTGACACGTTTAAAGTTCTCTTCCCTTCAGCTAAAAAAATTAAATAAAAGCTATTGCCCAGACCTTCACTTGGCTAAGTATGGTGCATACTGAGGCTTCTGAGAAACATATACTGCAAATATTTACTGCCAATAGAATTAATATTCTATTAATTTTTTTCACTCTCCAGAAACAGCTTATGTAATAATAACTATCCCATGTATTGAACAGCAATTTTACTTTTATAGCATGTTCAGGTCCCTCAGCTCCATTTTTTCCTTGTGATTTTGGGGGTTTGACAAGAATATGAGCTTCCCTTTCTGCGAATGGAGAATAACTTCCACGGCCACGCAGAAGGCAACAACCTGAGCTGAGGCCAGGATCCAGAATTTCTGGTCCCCAGCCAAGCCTTCTACCCATAACACCATATTGCCTCTTGTAACTATTCCTCCAAGAACATGTTTAACTCCCAACTATAGATTTTCTAAGAATTCCACAGATTTCGGTTGAGAACATGACGAAGTAGAACCCAGAATGCAATGGCTTGCTTCTACATGTTACAGATAAAGAAATTCACACAAATTACAGAAAAAGTATCCCACAAAAGAGAATTACACTGACCAAAACCAGCAACAGTCATTAAGTTCAAGGTAGCTGTGTTTCAGTTGGTGCCTAAGGTGTCACTCCCATTCAATTAACAGTGCATCAGCACTATACATGGGAGCTGCTGGATGCAAACTCTAAAGGGGTTTTCAACAGCCAAGATGGAACTTGGGCTGCATAAGCCTCATGCATCCCAACCCAGGGAGAATCAGTCCTTATTCAGGAGAAGAGATGCTGGACCCGCACAGCAGAAATGATGGGTTGCCCAACTGGCAGGTGGAGTACTTGAGGCATTAAACATATTTATTTATTTATTTAACAGAAAATCTAAAAGAAGCAGTTTTAAGTACAGCTGACACATAAGCTGTGTATCTTTTAGAAGACTGTTAATTTTACTTGCAGGATGGGGCACCCTATTTTTCAACACTTGAGTACTAGAAGGGCTGGGTGCCAACACAAGTGGAATTTGATGAGCAAACTCTCCCAACACTTCTTTCTGCAGCCACCCCTCCTTCCTGACTTGATGTTCCACCATTGGAACCACTAATGGATTAGACAACAAAACACCATGGTTCCAGAAAGCTCACTGTTAACAAAAGTGGCTCTCTAGTCTTCTGCCAGCAGCAGCAATTAGTTTATCAGGTTCATTAGTTAATAGAACCAAGATAAACCAATTGCTCATTTCTGAGTAGTGAAGTGTGGGGTCAAGGGGATGGAGAGAAAAGAATGAGGGGAGGAGAAAGGAGGGGAGGGAGAGGGGAGAGCAGAAGGAAGGGAAGTGGGAAGAGGAGGGAGAAGGGCAAAAGGAAGGAAGGGGGGAAGGGTTTCTCAAGCCACACAGGGAAAATCTGTGATGAGGGAGAAGGAATCAAAGACAAGAGCCATCTCTTTCACAACCAGCCTAGGATGGGCCAACAGATCACTGTTTAAACCTATAATTCTGAGCAGCTTTTGCTCAACTATCTAGGTAATAACTATTTAATTATACCCAGACTCAGTAAGAAGGTCTGCTTATTGGCACCTTCTCAAGAAGAGAGGCTGTGTCCATCAATTCCCATCCCATGTTTCTTTCCAATAACTCCCCTGCACTGGCTCCTTCCTTTTTACTTAAAACACACTTATGGGTGAGGTGCAGTGGCTCACGCCTGTAATCCTAACACTCTGGGAGGCCAAGGTGGGAGGCTCGCTTGAGGCCAGGAATTCAAGACCAACCTGAGCAAGAGCGAGACCCTGTCTCTACAAAAACTAGAAAAATTATCCAGGCGTGGTACATGCCTGTAGTCCCAGCTACTCGGGAGGCTGAGGCAGGAGGATTGCTTGAGCCCAGGAGTTTGAGGTTGCAGTGAGGTAAGATGACACCACTGCACTCTAGTCCAGGTGACAGAGCGAGCCCTGTCTCAAAACACACACATACACACACAAAACACCACTTATGTTTTCTTATTCTATGAGTTTTTTTTCTTTGTCCTCCCTCGAACTGCTGCCCCATCTCCACCTTCTTCCTCTACCAAGGGACTGGAAGGTTGAGTCTTCTCTTGCCTCTACTTCCTCCCTCCTGCACATCACATCCTGCCATTTAGTCTTCACTCTCATTCAGCTACTTTCTGAAAGGCCTCCATGGCCTCCTAATCTTCAACTCCAACATGCTCAGACAGTCTGCAACATCCTCAAAGTCCACAAACCATTTAGAACTGTGCATCAGTCCAGCTTGTTGAAACTCTGCTCTGCTGTCTCCCTGGACGCCACATGCCCCAGCTCAGCTTCTGTCCTCTTTGACTTCTTCCTTCCCTCTGTCTTTAGTTCTCCTTTCTGCCAATTCCAAATGTAAGAATGTCTCCAGCTCTCTTGTAAAGCCTCTTCTCTTCTCTTCTGCACTCTCCTCTTCTGTATTCTCTCCCATGGAAGAGCTCAAACACTCCCGTAGTTTCGGCTGTAAGCTGTGTGCAGAAGACTCACCAAAGTCCATCTCTAACTCTGAACCCCAGACCCACAGCAGTAACTGATTAAAATCACCAAGTACCCTGAACTATATATGTTGAAGAGAGAGCTCACTGCCTTCCTCCTCCTTTACCCCTTTCTCTCCCTCCTCCTCCTCCTTCATCCCTTCCTACCACTACCTGCAGTCATGCAAGATGAACAGTTCAGAGCCATCTCCCCCACAGTTCTCCCTCACCACTGTCACCCAGTCAGTGGCCATGAAGTAAGTGGTCATTCATTTCTTTGGTCTATCTCTTGCTTTGTATCTCAACTATCCTTCTTACTTTTCGCCTAGACTTGTGCAAGGGCTTCTAAGTGGTCCACTTGTCTCTCTTCCTTCCAGTGCGTTCTGTATCCTTTGCCAAATCAATCTGCCTTTGGTCCAGCTCCTAAAAGATGGTGCTAAACAACTTGCTAGGATGCCCTACTGTACGTGAGCCCCCAGTGAGACACCTTCCACAACACAGGGCCTTCCCTACCGGACACCCTAGCAACGTGCTCCCAGCTGCCCTGCAGCCACCTCCCTGCTCTGACTGTTCCCTCTAACTGGAACGCCATCTCGGTTCCTTGACCTTGGTATTTGTCAAAGCACTACCTGTTCTTCAAGACTCATAACAAATGCCATCTCTCCCAAGACAAAGCCTTTCTTGAGCTTCTCAAATAGATGCCGCCTCTCTCTCATTGTCCTCCTTTGAACTTCCATGGCACTTTGATACTATTCCAGGTCTCCGGTCACAAACTACTTCCAGATTACAGTTACCTGGAAGCATCAGGCCATGGAAAGAAAACAGGACCCAGGGTTAGAGACTGAGGTGACAGAGGGCTAACATATTGAAGTGACTCTCGCATGCTAGACCCCATGCTTTACTTGGGGCACAATACAGATTTCTCACAACTACTCTTTAATGTAACTACCCCTCTGCATTTGACAAGTGACAAGGTCAGGTTCAGAGAGGTCTCTGGCTTGCACAGGGTCACAAAGCCCAAGTTATATGTGCTTCACATGGTGGTTGTGAGGGCCAAACAAAAGGCATATAAAATCACTTTACAAATTGCAAAGCATTGTATACATATGTTATTAGTATTGTAACTTAGCTTACCCTGTTATAGATTTTTAGTTATTTAAGGACATGTTTCCTATCTTACCCATCTTTGGATTCCCTGAAGCATTAATGATAATTACTAAATGTTAAAATTAATAGTTATTTAATTAAATTGGATTTCTGATGTCATGTGTTGAAGTAGTAGGATTTTGAAGATTAAAGCTGCCCCTTATTGCGCAGGTCCATGTACCAGGTATAGACTAACTTGAATCTCCACAGCATGTTCCAAGGTTGACACTATCATTCCCATTTTACAGATGGGGAAATCAGAGTTCAGAGACAATACGTAACAGTCTACAACTCGTAAGGAGCAGAGGCAGGAGGGTCTGATTTCAGAGCCCATGACTTCCCACCACCCCAGACTCCCAAACACAAAGACCCAATTCACCTGGACTCACCACCATATAACACTCCTACCCCAGAGGCAATTCCATCTTTCTCACACCCACAGTGGTGAGGACCCTCTTAGATTCCTCTCACCATTACCACGTCCTCACAAACACCAGCATAAGCAGCACTCTGCCCCACACAGCTAAACACACAGTCGTACAGGTCTAGACTTTCTCTTCTCACTGCTTTATTGAACAAACACCGATAGAATCTTCCATGTGCCCACAGAATCTTCCATGTGCCCGCACTGTTCTAGACACTGGAAAGGCAGCAGGGATCAGACAGGAGGGTGTCCTTGTCTTTATGTAGATTTTATTCTAATGGAATGGAAGGAGGCAAGCAGAGGACACCAAATCATAACAATGGTGACGCCTGCTGTGTTGTGATGCAGGCTGGGGAGGATGGCTGACATCAGAGAGCCGGCCTGGACGCTGGCCAGCCACAGGAAGGGCACCGGGCAGGGTGCTCCAGGGACAGGTAACCAAAAAAGCGTAGCCTTGAGCTAGAAGCGCTTGACCTGCTGGCAAGTGGGCCAGTGTATTTGGAGAGGGCGAGGGGCAGGATGGGACACAGTGATGGGGGAAGAGCCAGGCAGGGCCCAGTGCTGGAAAGCCCTGTAGTAAGAGTATCTGTAACGTACTTTGGAGCAAAGGAACGGCCTGATCTGGTTTCTGTTTTGGCTGCTCTGTGGAGATTTGGCATTTGGGGAGGAAATGTGAAGATAAACATGAAGACCATTGAGGAGCCCATTGCAAAGTCCCGAAAGACATGGGACAGCTTGGATTAAGGAGTGGGCAATGGAGGTAGAAAGTGGAGGATGCATGCAGGGTAGCATCAGGGGGTGGGTGGGCCTGTGGCACAAACACGGATGACAAAGAACCACACGACAAGCTCTTGCGAATGCCCGTGATTCTGATTCACTGGTCTCCATGTTGAGTCACAGGCCACACATCACTTGCTGAAGTCTGCTCAAATCAGTGCCGACCAGACCAGGGAGGATCTTCATCCTTGTTCTCAAAACACTCTTCAGAGATGGCCTCTCCTCCTTCAATCCCCAAGTTCAAGCTTGCTAACTGAGGAGTCACCCAAATAGTCCAGAAATCAAGGCAGAGAGAGAACCCAAGGGTACTTCATGTCAACAACCTTTCATCCCCACAAAACTCCCATGCAGCTGGGGCTACCACCCCCCACAGGACAGGGAGAACACGTCAGACACATCAGTTCCCCAGCATCACTCAACTGAGAGGTGGCAGATCCCAGGCCCCAGTCAAGCCCAGCTCTGCCTGACTCCAGCGCCCTGACTCCAGCGCCCTGACTCCTGCAACCACAGCACCAATGAAAGCCAAAGAGACCCCACTTCGTGGAGAGCAAACTTCACAGCAGCTGAGTGACCATGAGTTAATCACACCCACTCCTGAAACTACTCTGGATTCTACCCTTTAACTTCAGTCTCTCCCACCCTTTTCAAAATGTTCCAGGCAAAAATACTTTCACATATTGAACATATAATTATTGATGCTCCCTGTGTCAGGCAACCTGCTAGATTCGAGGAAGCCAACAGTGAGAAGGTCACAGTCACCAGGCACCAGGAGCTCAGGGTCTAGCGGGGGAAGCAAAGACGCGGGACAGGAAGGCAGGTTTTTCTCTCCTGGGTACTTGAAAGCTCTGGATTATACTCAGGCAAAAATGTGGCTGATATTTTCAGGGCCTTCACTGCTTTTGTGCCACACTGGCCTCATTATGTAGATAACTTCACAGATTCATGCCATTTTATTATTCTGTAAGAGCAGTGTCTCATAAAAAATAGTGTCAGCTTAAAAAATGCAAAGTCTCACGCAAAGTAACTCTTTTCTATTTTAAGCGAGCATTCAGAATGTTGGCAGTGCTAATCAGTGCCCCACCAGACAGCGATGACCCATTCTAAGCTCAAAGTGGGGAATGAGAGGGACAGAGAGCAGTCATCGGCTGCTGGGGCCACGTACGGTGGGGAGTGCGCTGCAGAAATTATCTCACTGAATCCTCAGACGGCTCCGCGTGTAGACAGTGCTAGGATGCCTCTCTTACCGGGAGAAACTGAGGCTTAGGGTGGTTAAATAACTTGTACAAGGTTATCTTGTTATATCTGCTAAGGCCAGAAGGAACCTTTAAGATGACCAAAGGGTTAGCAATAAGAAACACGGTGAACAGAGATCTAGCTTTATCTTGTCTGGAGGAAAGGAATCTTGGAGGGTGATGAAATAAAGTATATTCAGGATGTTTTTAAAATAAATGGAGACAGCACTCCCCATCTCCCCTGAGAGTGGAAGAAAAGGGCTTTCCCCTCAGCCTGGCAGGTGCAGATAAAGAATGCCCAGGCCGTGGGGTCTCACTGAACTCCAGGGAGTGCCGGTGTCTCTAACATTTGCCAAACCACAAACGCTGCCTCTAAACCCTACGGTTTCCCACTCTCTCTTCAAGGACCATTTCAAAGCCCACCCACGAAGTCTTCTTTCTGGTTTTCTTTGTTTTTTGGTTTTTGGGGGATTTTTTTGTTTGTTTGTTGTTTGTTTGTTTGCTCAAGAGTGCATGTGTTATCCCCAGTTGAATGGAACTCTCTGGAGGGAGGGAGGCAGGGCTTACCTACCCAGTCTGTCCCTGATGCAGTTCTGTGGAAAACGCATATTGACAGCATTGCTAAAAGTAACCATACAAGCTGCCCAGAAAGGTCTACTTTGGACCCTGGTAGATACTAGGATGCCTCCTCCAGATCACTTCCACACCTGGGACTGTGGGCAGTGCAGAAAGAAAGGCAAAGCCAGGCTAGTTGAAACCTTTAATGTGAATAGTGGCAAAAGCAACTGAGTAGGTTGGGAAGATTTGAGATGGGAACAGCCAAAGGACTCCAACAGGGACTTCCAGCCTGGAGATGGTAAGATAGATCTGGAGATGAACCGGACGAGGGGGGACTGCTTTTACCCTGGGAGAGCCTGCTGAGAGGCCCCAGTCAACACATGACATCCTGGGTCACTGACCACTTCGACTGTCCCTAAACCACAGAGTCAGACAGGCGGGCTGGGGCACACAGGAGCCCTCCTCTCCCTCCGCCTCTGCCTGGGGCCAGCTCCCATCACTACTCCTCAGACCCCTCCCCACTCTTCCACGGACGCCCACAGGCCTGGGTGTGGGTGAGGTCAGGAAGCACTGGCTTTGGGGCCATGCACAGTTGACTTTCCTTTTCCCCCTAGATTAGATTTGTTCCAAACGACCCTGCTCCCAAATGCTGTATGATTCCACTTCCCCAGAAGATACAAGGAACATGTGGGTACAGCAAGCTAGACAAGGAGACCACAGCCTCCTGGGTTGGCGGGCAGAGCTTCGAGCCGGTCATGCAGGGACCTGGGCCCTTTCCACGGCCATAAATCAACACCTGGGTGCATTAGTGCCACATGTCTGAAGCCCACGACCTTCACAACAGAGAGCTGACACCTTCAGTGAGGCAACAGCCATTGTCTTTCACAGGCCGTGTCTCTGAGAAGCAGTCACTGCGACAGAGGTGGAGGCGGCTTCACTTGCCCCCCTATGCCGATCGGCTACTGTTAAGGGGGCAGCTCTCTCAACAGTGCTTCCTTAATTAAAAAGGCCTCACAAGACAGCAGCAGAGGGACCCAAACGGGTGCCTTTAAGCCAATCCCCCTTGAATGGGCCTGAAAAGCAGCTGCTGCCTTCATTGTTCTCAGTTCTCTAGCACTGTCTACCTGGCCCTGAGCTCCAACCCTTCCCGCAGGAAAGCCTGTCAGTTAGGAGCATCTCCCTCCTCTGGGACTTGCAAATGATCAATGAGTCGGTATCTGCCAAGATTCCTCGGTCTCTGCTTTCACAGCTATTTGCTTCCCTCCAGGCACTCATACTTGCTCTCCACCCTCCTTTCCTGCTGAATTATTTAGACATCAAGAATTCGCTAAAATTTACTTGCAGCATTTATTGGCAGGAAAAGAGGTGACTTCCCCTTTCTTCTGCCTCCCTCCTCCCCTCCAGCCCCAGGGAAGTCTTGCTCTGTCTCCCTCTGTCCTCGGTGAGCCCATCCTCCTGCATCCTTGACCCTGGCCTGCATCTTTGCTATTCTTAAAAACAAAAAAGCCTCCCATCCACCTTGTTTCTACCTCAACTCACTGAGCCATCATCACACACCAAACTTTTTGGAAAAAAGTAGCACACACCCCCTGCATCCTGCCTCTAACTCACGCCTCATTATGCCAGGGTCTCGCTGTGTCTCCCAGGCTGGAGTGCAGTGCATAGCAGCTCACTGCAGCCTACAACTCCTGGGCTCAAGCGCTTCTCCAGCCCCAGCCTCCCAAGTAGCTGGGACTACGGGCGCACACCGCCACACCTGGCTGTGCCTTTTGCTAACACGGAGGCAGCAAAAGCTGGCACAGGTGTCCTCTCAGCAAACCCACCTGCCACTCCTCTGCCATCACTTTACTGCCCCTCCAAGCACCTGCCCCTGCCCCCATCCCCCTTCTGCAATGCCGTCTCCCCAGGCTCTGCATTTTTTTATGTTCCTCTGTCTTCTTTAATTTCTCTTCTTTTTAAACACTGGCCTCCCCTAGGATTCAGTTTTTGTCCCTCTTCCCTCTCTAAACCAATGTGTCCCAACTCTGAGATTTGTGTGGCACCATCACAATCTGTGCCATAGCCACATATCATCCATTCTACCTTTAATTTAGTATTTTTCTTAAAATCAATTCATTTTTCCATAAATATTCTTTCAATGAAAGTTTCATATTATTATTATAAGTGAAAAACTAGTATTACAGGCTATAAGTAGAAGACAATAAAAAAAGATACAATGAAAATAAAGCAATATTAATGAGCTCTCGCTAGATACCATTTCCCATCAAAGACTCCAAGCCTAAAACCTGTTCTTTCTTTTTGTTAAGAGGGAAATTCCAAAGGATTAGAGATTAAAGATTAGCACCAAACTGAGGCTTTCTCTTTGATAGAATCAGGATGGAAAGAGGAATGAAAAGAAAATAACTTTTCACTGTGTGATTTAATATTATCTAAGGCAGTATCTGTATACTGCCTAAAATTGTCAACTACCAAGATAATTTTCCTACTAAATACTAGGGTTAGCTCTCATTCCCCCACAGCTCTTTTCAGGGGACTTACAATTGTAACCTCTTCAATGGTTGACCATATCTCTTAGCTCCATTCCACATGTCCTTAGAAAATGGGATTATAGACATAAAATTGAAACAATAAGACAGACGACAAACACCCTAAATGTCAGACCTAACACAAAATAGCGGCAGTCCACCCAAGCCAGAGCCCACATCTGCCCAGATGGGGCTCTCCATCGGGGCTCAAGCCTGCAATGTGTCTAGAGCCTCCACACCACCTGTCAGTAATAATAAACAAGGTGATAGCCCACACCTGAAAGGTTTCTATGCCAAAAGCTGCACCACGCACCTCATGGACATGCTCTTCAATCTTCCCAATACCCTCATGAGGTTGATGCCATTATTATTAGTATTCCCAATGCAAAGAAATAACATTTAGAGAAGTTAAGGAACTTGCCAAGGATTTCTTGGAAGTGGCAGATCCAAGATTTGCACCAAGTTCGTCTGACTGTAGAGTCCGTGGCTTTAATTCTTCTGCTCGCCCAGTGCTGAGACACACAGCAGTTTTAATCCTCACAAACCTCAAAATAATAGCCTACTGCTCTTAAGCACAATTAAGACAATGGGTTGACACAACAGGAAAACTGTTCAATATGTAATTAAACATAATTACTGGTGTCCTCTAATTGTTTGGGAAAATAAATCTCTCACCCTTGACAAGCTATAATTCTGGTGTGTGCTGAGAAGGTTCAAGTCCTTACTTCGTTCTGTGCCTCTCTAGCACATGCATGCATGAGTCAGATTTCATGGGCAATAGCACTAGAGAGGTTCGAAGATACTTAGAATCAAATGAGACGGGGCTTGGAGGGATCTAACCCATCCCGCCCAACCCTTCATTGTATAGATGGGGAAACAGGGGAAAAACGTAACCTCCCAAGAACATACTGGGCTCTGCCTCCTTGTCAAGTGCACAGGGCACCTCACTGATTAGACAGGGTAAGTTCAGATCACCTAAGCTGAAAACCTGGCTTCACCACTTAGCAGCTGTGTGACCTCGGGCAAGTTATCTTACCTCTCTGAGCTCCAGTCAGGATAATAATAATACCGCAGTAACCATCTCATAAAGTTTTGTGGGATGAAGTGACTTCATACACGTGAAACACTTGGAACAGTACCTGAGCACATGGCATCTGGTGGATACATCTAGCTATGGACACTACTGCTTCAGACAGTAAGCTGCCCCTGCGTGGCAGGCCTTGGAACTACTGCTAAGGGCAGTGGTAAGGCTGTGTTCTCATCTGCTGAGGCGCTGTTAGAGGGGGTCTCCAACATCTCCATGGAGCTCAAACTGTGAAGCAAAGGCGTTTAGCTGAGGTTCTTGCAAGGAGGGAGAAGGGCATGGGAATCAGGCCTCAGTGCCGTGCATCCTGCTACTTAAACTACCCGAATGAGCTTCAGTATCAGCAGCCATGCTCTTGTGGGCACACTTGTTTATTCAGATAATCATGTTTCCAGAAGAGCAAATTAAAAAAAAAAAAGCAAATATTTATTGAACATATATTAATACTTGGTAAAAAGCACTAGGTGTGGTATGATATACAATGAAATTTAGGGTAGGACTTTTTCTAAGCAAGCTTGGCAAATACCTACACGAATGCCCCACTTCTTTCCTGAACCCCACACAGACAGTCACGGCGCACTTGCCCACGCAGCCCAAGTGCAGCTCAAGTACAGCCTTGCCAGTCTTCTCAACCCCAGTGCCGCAAGAAGCCACTGCTAGTCCTTAAGTGTTGAGTTTTAGGGATCAAAGGTATAAGCAGGCAACCAGAGAATGAGACATGAGACTAAAACTCAGCAGGGGCCAAGAAGTGTTTTTACTTAGCTTCTTTTGGTAAGACATTTGAATTTAAAACAGCTAGGACTATAATACATAATACATATCTTGTGTGTGTGCAGGGAAAAGGTTCAAAGGGCCCAAGCTGTAATACACATAACCAGTGTGAAATGCTCTTTCCTGAATTACAGGAGCACCACAAAACATTCTCATCCTCCTCAGCCTCCACATGAAAAACTAGCAGCATCCTCATATGAAAGGAAGATGCAAAGGAACAGGGGCCACAAGGTGCTCACGAGAAAGATGCTCCTGGCACGGAGAAGCTGTCCCAGCCTTGCCCCCTACAGGGCCATTCAGGGGAGAGCCCAGGACTCAAAGAAATGAAACCAACCAGAGGAGGGAGAACCCAGGAACGTAGCGGCACTTCCGCTGGCAGCCTCAAAAGGTGCTGGTTGCCCAGGTGCTGCATAGAAAGGAGGCACTAAAACGAGAGAGGGGAAAGCCAGGATTTCTGTTAGGTCAGACCCCAACTCACAGTTCGAACAAGCAGACGAGCTCCATGAAGAGGTCGCCTCCCTGCGCAGACCACCCTTGGGAGAGGCAAGAAGGGACAGATCTGATTTAATTCAAGTCAAAAATCTTGTTTAAGACGTTCACCTTTCTTATATTGGTTCCAAGTGTTCTGGCCTCTGTAGAGGCTACTGACCCTTTAAGAAGAGGCAGCAACTGACGTGATGTCTCACACAGGCCAGCATCCAGATTCCTTAAGGGGTGACAAACAATGATTCCTCTCAGTGTCAAAGAGATTGATGGCCAGGTTTGCAGGAGTGAGGAGTTGGGAAGGCTGGGAGGGGCGAAGGGGACGAAGTGCTCTGGTGACAGCAGCCTGCCTCTGGGGCGCCAGGGGCAGCTCTTTTTGCCCCCGCAGTTCCCAGAGCGCTGCTGAGAGGAAGTTGCTTAAAAACGTTGAAATAGTAAATAGCCTGTCAGAAGGACTAATTGAAACCATTTTATATCTTGAAACCATTTTATATCTCAGTTTAAAAGCTCCTTAGTTCTGTTTCAATGTGTTTTCCTTTCATTTGATTGTTTTGAATGAGAAATATGTTTACACAGTTCAAATACCAAAAAGTATAAAAGGTAATTTTTTAAATATAAAAAGCATAAAAGTGAGAAATCTCCCTCACATCTCTGCCCTCTACTCCTGCAGCTGCAAGCTGCTCCCCATGTCCTCAGCCAAGCACTGCTTCTGGTTCCTCACCTATCTGTCCAGAGTTCTGCGTGCAGACATAGCAGTTGAACATAGATCCTTAATTTTCCTCCTTTATGCCATAAAAGTGGCATGTTACACATACTTGTCCCCATCTCGATTTTTGAAGTGCCTTCCATATATTAGTATATGGAAAGCTTTTTCATATTGCTTTATTTTTAATTTAAGTACAGTAAATGCATAGAACTGAAGTAATCCACTAGATGATTTTGACAGTCATATACTCTCATCTAACAACCACCTAAAACTAAACAGGACATTTGTATTGTGTCCCGTTCTGGTCAACCACATCTCAGTAACCACTACTTTTGATTTCTGTCACCATAATGCAATGTGGGATGGGATTTTTGTGCATCTTGTAAGGATATAAAGATATCCCTTCCTGTTAGAGACCAGCAATAAATGCTCATGAGCTATTTCACCCCCTCTGTGAAGAATCCTCCAACACAGGTCCCTGCCACGCCCCACCTGCCCCTTCCAGACCAGGTGCCCTCCTTGCGGTCCACACCAGTACTTGTCCTCTAACGCTGAGCAAAAATAGCTTCTGAAATTGTCTCCTCCTCCTGGTCTGTAAGCTCCAGCTCTATTTCTTTGTCTCCAAAAGACAAAGGAACAGGTATCTATTTCTCAAGTGCTTTCTCAATAGACACTACTCACCTCTAGTATCTGTTGAGAAAGCAACAACTAAATGTTTGCTACACTCTTCCCTAAAAGCATTTTGTAATTATAGAGCAAAGGTGTCAATTCTCTAACACATGTTGCTATGGAAGTGACCAAATGCAAACTTCATATCACAGTGAAAGCACAGAGCCACTCACGGGGTTCTGTGGCCAGACAGGGAGGGCCCCGTGTCAACCAGCTGCCTCTACTGATGGAAGGAAAAGATGAGGAACATTTTAAGAATTGATTCCCAAGGTTTTGAAAACAAATCAGAGGCCTTTCTTGGGCTTAACATGAAACTGTCACAGATGAGGCGTTTCCTGCAGGACCAGATTACAGCAGCATAAGTTTTAAATAGAAAATGGTGAGGCAAGGCAGGTTAGTGGACAAAGAGTGCCCACAATGACTTGGGTTTAAGAATGAGGGGAGATAGGCCGGGCGAGGTGGCTCACGCCTGTAATCCTAGGCAGTCTGGGAGGCCGAGGCAGGAGGATCGCACGAGGTCAGGAGTTCGAGACCAGCCTGAGCAAGAGCGAGACACCGTCTCTATTAAAATAGAAAGAAATTATATGGACAACTAAAATATGTAGAAAAAATTAGCCTGGCATGGTGGCACATGCCTGTAGTCCCAGCTACTTGGGAGGCTGAGGCAGGAGGATTGCTTGAGCCCAGGAGTTTGAGGTTGCTGTGAGCTAGGCTGATGCCACAGTACTCTAGCCAGGGCAAAAGAGTGAGACTCTGTATAAAAAAAAAAAAAAAAAAAAAAGAATGAGGGGAGATAAATGATCAGGAAACCATCTGCTTCAAGATCTGAGAAGTAGAAGGCACTGGCAAAATAGAGACATCTTTGGGGAATACAGAAAATTGAGCTACACAGAAAGCAAATGGGAAAAATCACGAAATCAGCAGAATAGCTTTCCAAGGAACAAGCCTACAAGGTGCCTGAAGAGTAGAGAAATCGTTCAATAGAGCTGACCAAGCAGCCTGATCCTGAGGCAGCTACCAACCTTGACAGCCTCTGCGTTGGTTTGAGCCACACTTGAAGCAGGGCAGGATGAAGTGGCTGAGTATCAGCCCACTTGTTTTCCATGGAATCTGAAACCATCCTGTTGCCTCGATGGCCCAGGGACACCCTACATTCAGCTGTGAAGGCAGGAGATGTACAAAGAGCTATGGAGGAGAAGGGGAAACCCAACCTCATAGAATCCGGAGGAAGAAATTCCCATTACTCGGCTGAAGAAATCTCCTGAACCAGCTTTTGATGAGCCTCTAGGTAAGTAGGGGAGTATTAATCACCCAATTTGTTTCTTTTTTTTTTTTTTTTTTGAGACAGAGTCTCACTCTGTTGCCCAGGCTAGAGTGAATGCCGTGGCGTCAGCCTAGCTCACAGCAACCTCAAACTCCTGGGCTTAAGCGATCCTACTGCCTCAGCCTCCCAAGTAGCTGGGACTACAGGCATGCGCCACCATGCCCGGCTAATTTTTTGTATATATATATTTTAGTTGTCCATATAATTTCTTTCTATTTTTAGTAGAGACGGGGTCTCACTCTTGTTCAGGCTGGTCTTGAACTCCTGACCTCGAGCGATCCGCCCGCCTCGGCCTCCCAGAGTGCTAGGATTACAGGCGTGAGCCACCGCGCCCGGCCCCAATTTGTTTCTTATGCTAAGCACAAGAACATCTATATGTTCAAATGTAAAAGACTAAAATAAATCCCTCTAATTTGCTTTACTTCACCTGGTCTCCATTTTTGTTTATCCAAAAGCTGAAATTCCTAAGGGCATTTAACAATAAAGCAGCAACTAATTGTGAAACATAAATAAAAGTAAAATGAAATAATAGGATATGGCTTTATATGCTTTGTCACTGAATCTTTTTTAAAAAAAAGATTAAAAGGTCTTCCATGCGAAAAGAACTATATAAGTCAGTAATTCTGAATTCTGAAAAAAAATACCATTTAATTAATATTAATATGCAATGATCCCTAACCTTTTTGGCACCAAGGACTGGTTTCATGGAAGACAATTTTTCCACAGGAGGCGGGGCGGCGGGGGCAAGGCAGAGCTCAGGCGGTGATGCCAGCGATGGGGAGCGGCTGTAAATACAGATGACGCCTGCTCACAAGGCTGCCGCTCACCTCCTGCTGTGTGCCCCCCACTTCCTAAGTTTCATGGACGACAATTTTTCCACAGACGGGAGTGGGGGTGGTGGGCAGCCATGGGCCAGTAGTGGGGGTTGGGGACTGCAGCTACATAGCAAGCACTTAATACAACTCTTTTATTTTAGAACCAGGGATTGTATATATAATGTCTCCATTTCATATAAAATTTCCTCTGAATGTTGACTATTTGGTTGTTAATGTGAAAATGGGCCCTTCAAAATATTACTGTTTTTCTCATATTCATTTCTGATAAAAATATATGTATGTTTGCTTTGTAAAAAATTAAATAATACAAAGTAGTAGGGTGTTGTATTAGTTTCCTTTTTCTGCTATAACAAATAACCACAAATTTAGTGGCTTAAAACAACGCAGATTTCTTATCTTATGGTGCTGGAGCTCAGAGGTCTGACGTGGGTCTCACTGGGCTAATATCAAGGTGCCAGCAGAGTTGCTTTCTTTCCTGGAGGCCCCAGGGCAGAGTCCATGTCCCGCCTCTGCCAGCTTCTAGAGGCCCCCTGCAGGCCCTGGCACAGGCCTCCACCCTCCTCAAAGCAGTAATGGCTGGTCAAATCTTTCTCACGATGCCCTCTGTTTGGTTCTCTCTCTCTCTTCCCCATCTAAGGATCCCTGTGATTGCACTGGGCCCACCCAGACAATCCAGGATAATCTCTTTATCTGAAGGTCAACTAACTGGCAACCATAATTCCACCTGCAACCTTAATTCCCACAATCTTAATTCCCACAGTCATGTAACATAACATCTTCAGGTTACAGGATTAGGAAGTGGACATCATTAGGGGCCATTATTCTACCTCCCACAGAAGAGATGGGAATTGTCACATGTGACACCCAGTTCAGGGCCCTGTGGCCTTGTGCATCTAATAAATGGTTTGGTGGTAACATCCAAGGCGAGCTTGCCTATACGACTACAGAGAATTGGCAAATTTTGGCTTTTTCAGACTGGAGAGAGGCTAAAGGGATAGTAGCCTCTACAGAGGCCAGAATACTTGGAACCAGTATAAGAAAGGTGAACGTCTTAAACAAGATTTTTGACTTGAATTAAATCAGATCTGTCGCTTCTTGCCTCTCCCGAGGGTGGGCTGTGCAGGGAAGCGACCTCTTCGTGGAGCTCGTCTGCTCGTTCAAACTGTGAGTTGAGGTCTGACCTAACAGTCTGAAAAAGCCCTCTCAGAAACCCTCAATGTAGGGTTTTCCACACCTTGGATGCCTGAAGGTCTCCATTCCCAGGTAGAGTGGACAAGACATCTGGCAGGAAGGGAGGGCTAGGATAGAGGCAGGACTTCCCACAGTGATCTACATGCTGAAGGTGCTCAAAGCCAGTCTTTGGTGGTGGCGGGAGATGTAAATTGTGCAAATCAGGGCTCAATCATCTCTACTCACCCAAACCCTGAGCTTTCCCTGCTAGCCAGCACCCCCTCTTCCTGGAGCACACAGGACAATTTTAAAATGCATTCTATACACTCTTAACATGCCACCAATCTGAGCTGGGGCTCAAAAAATATTTGTTACACAAATAACTATCACATATTTTCATAGTATCCGTCAGGTGAAACATTTAGCTGAGCAGCACGAGAGCATCCTCAGAATGAGATTTTGATGTCCTCAGACCTTCAAATGTGCCACAGGAAATTCAATTTTTTGAAAGAGAATTGTAAATTCCCCAAAGTGCAAGAAACACTAGTCTACTATGTGCTGGTTCAGAAATTAAATTTATTAGATCATAACCAGCATTTAAAAAATGAAATGGAACACAGTAGAACAGTAAATATCAGAGTGTATCACCCATATTAACAGTAAGTATTGTTTCATAAAACTATCATTTCAGACAAGTATCGGTGTGTCTGTGTGCTAAGTTGTGATGTAAAATGTATTTCTTGAATTTCTTGGTAAAATGGATCATGGTCTTATAGCAAAAAAAAAAAAAATTGTAAACTGCTACTCTAGTAAAAATGTTCTCATCACAGAATTCTGGAATAGGCTAGCCTTTTACAAGAGAATAGTTAACAATAACTCAGTCCCAAATATACAGTATTTTTGTAAATATTTTAGAGATTCAAGATCTAGAAAAATTAAGCAATATCATTTAGAGTTTAAAAAAAATGTTTGCAGTAAAACCATAAAGAAAGATAAAAGGGCCGTGTTCTCACACCTGTAATCCTAGCACTCTGGGAGGCTGAGGTGGGAGGATCACTTGAGGTCAGGAGTTCAAGACCAGCCTGAGCAAGAGCGAGACCCCATCTCTACTAAAAATAGAAAAATTAGCTGTGCGTGGTGGCGCATGCCTATAGTCTCAGCTACTCAGGAGGCTGAGGCAAGAGGATCACTTGAGCCCACTGCAACTTGAGGTTGCAGTAAGCGAGGCTGATGCCACAGCACTCTAGGCAGGGAGAAAGAGTGAGACTCTGTCTCCAAAAAAAAAAAAAAAAAGATAAAAAACAAAATTCTGGAAAGTGCTTGCTTCTGGCATGAAGGGGATAACAGCTGGGACCAAGGGAGAGCTGCATATTGGTAAAGTGCTGTTAAGTGGACAGTGGCCTCATGGATGTTAATTTCATTAGAATGTCTCTAACTTATTTTTGTTATATATATGTATTAAATATTTTACAATTGAATTTATAAACGATGTTGGAATAACATAACATCCATCAGTTAGTAGTTATTCTGGGGGAGCAAAGGATACAGGGCATTTTTACTTCCCAAATTTTACCTTCCTGAATTTTTTTAATCAACCTAAAATGTATATAGAATATTTATATTTGGAATAAAAATATTTATATTTGGAATAAAAACTAAAGAAAATTAAAGAAAGGAAGTAAAAAGAAGCTACTGAACACTTGTGATTACTTTCATACTTTTTTTGATCTTCCTTCTCCCCCCACTTCCATTTTCCTGAATAATAAATTAGGATGAACAACTGACCATCCTTAAGAAAAATGTATTGCTGATCTAAAATAATTTTGATCCTTAGATTCTATGGCTCAGTATTGATTTATTATATATATTACACATAAATTTCTTTGAAATATAAGCTTTGGCTGAAATTAACCCACACTCTTCTGAAATGAAAATAATAGCTACAGGGTTATAATAATAATTCAATCACTCTATAGCCTGGTTATTAGGAAAACGCCAGGAAACAGACAGGAAATAGTCTCTCATTTCTTTTCATTTCAAGGCAATTTAGGTAAATTACAGACATTTCCCTTTCAGAGCTGAGGACTATCAATAGCATTTTAAGTGTGGTTCATTTATATTAATGTCTTCAATCTGGAACTTCTTGGACCCTTCTTTCTTTATAATGCCAGCTTTCAGTTCAAATTAAAATAATTTTGTAAGACTAGTAAGTTGCAAATCAAGACAAAGGTGTTTTGGGTATGGTTTCTACGTTTTGGTAGAAGAGGAAATCATTTCAAAGCAATCATTTTCTGTACTTAGTGAATCTCTAATTTCTTTCCTTTTGGCTCTGCCAACTACATAACTAAATAGAAGATAACAAAGTTTGGATATTCAATACAAAACAATTTGTATTCTTTGGACAACGAAACTGCTTTGAAAAGCCACTTTGCTCCAACCTTAAAGGTATTTTGTCTCAATAAATCTTGAGTACTGTTCAATCACTTGTCAGTGGTACTGTATTGCCATTGTGTGTGTGTCTGTCTGTCTGCCTGTCTGTCTATCTCTCCTACTAGACAGTGAGTTGCCTGAGCATAGGATAAGTGGGTCGTGCTCCCCAATGAATGCCTGCATTTGCAGTTTGGTCTAATTACAGCGAATTTCACAAAAGCAATATGTGGGCAGCTCTTTTAGTCCTCAGTGGGACTGATGGGAGGTAGGGAGGTAATGAAATTAAAATAATCATAAAAATGAGAATGTAAGTACCACAAGAAATATTCATTCATTCATTTCATCATGTATTATGCACACTCATTGTGAATCATATGCTGAGAATATAAAAGTAAATCAAACAAACCCTAACCCGAGATGAGCCGACACTCTAAGCAGAATAATTCCAAGAAGGGAGGGACTAAAGACAAATGGAAATAATCTCACCACTGTGAGTTTCTAGAGTAAGAACTTCAAGAAGCACAGGTAGATGGGAATAGCACTCCAACAAGAGGGAATCTCACCAACAAAGGCTAGGAGGAGTGAAAGTACAGACTGAGTTTAGGATATAGTGTACAGTTAGGTTTGAGAAAGGCAGAGTCTTGAAATGAAGTAGAGTGGTCACGGCAAAAGGGCCAAAGGTAACATAGTGTGAAGGGTTTTGCTGAATCAAAGGAACGATATTGGGGAGTCCAAACTTATTTTAGTGAGCAAAGGAGAGTCATTAAATGTTTTTGAGCAGAGAATTGGCATAATCTGAGCAGCACTTCAGAAAGAAGATTTTAGCTATAATATTCAAGAGAGACCAAAGAGAGTGGAAAGGAAGCAGGCAATGGTAGTCCAAGACTATTGCAATCCAAGCAAGAATCAATCAAGGATTTTGAGACCCATTCATGATTAAAAACAAAACAAAACAAACTAGACACAGACAGTACTTTCTTACCTTAACAATGGATATCTACTAAAAACTTACAGCAAACATTATTTTAAGATCAAGAATGAGACAAGGATTCCATCTATCCTTGTTTTTATTTCAGATTGTCCTGGTGGTCCTATCTAATGCAGTATGACAAAAAAAGAAATAAAAAGCGTATGTTTGGAAAGAAGGAAACAAAACCTTTATTATTAAAAGATAATAAAATTATCTTCATGATATTAATATATCTTTCCAAATCTATTGAAAATTTTTAGAAGACAGTTTAGCAATGTGGTTGAATGCACAGATGAACTTAGAAATCCAAGAAGCAGAAATAAAATCTCTCCACCTTTAAGACACATGTTTACACAAGAAAAGCATCATAATCCTTTCTCTGTGGACAGATCCATGTAGACCAACAGTACATTCAAACATTCAGAAGTGTAACCTAAGAGGTTTCCCAGCAAATGCACCACACCCTGGGAGGAATGGCATTGTGACCTATGGAACATCCTAAGCAGCCTTTCAGATGGAAACCATAGCAGTAACAGAGAAGCCAATTCTGACATACATAGTTTGAGATCAATGCAAGAGCAAGCAACGGAGGGGGGGCCGGGGGGGGGGTTCCTCCACCTTTAACTCTAGACCAAGTTCCCAGCTACCTTCTCCTACAGCAGTTCCCAAACTTACGTCTCAGTGTAACAGATTGCTAATGGGAAACAACAAAGCTAAGCGTGAACATTTTACTGACTGCAGGATCGCTGATCCATGTGGGAAGTCTCCAAGAAACACAGAATGTGAGCAACACTGACCACATCTGATTGACATCAAATCCTTTTGTCAGGTAGTATCTCAAAGAACTAGTGCCCCACAGAGACTCTAATTTAGAAAATGCTCTGCACCTGAACATTCTCAGCTCCTGGTATGAACCAAAATTTAGGCTCAACAGGGTTAAGCAAGGCCACTGGAGCCACCCTGCCTGAGTCTGAATCCCAGATCCATAACCTACTCTTGTGCAACTTTGGGCAAGTTACTTCACATCTCCATGCTTCAGTTCCCTCATCTGTAGAATGGAGAGAAGGGATAAGCCACTAGCAGTTACCTCATAGGGTTACACTGAAGACTAAAATAAATGGGTTAATATATGTAAAGCACTTACATAAATGTCATCACTACGCTGTTAAATTACAATATTTTGCAAGCAAGGAAAAATATTACTCTTCATGAAATAGGTCCATAAAGTCTGTGAGAAGAGCAGTAACACATGCATTGTCTGCAGTTCTGTTAATCAAGACATTCTAGTAATTATTTATATTGGGTTGGGTGGGGTGAATGAATAAAAAGGGGGTAATCTTAGCTACAAAAAGTGGGAGAATTTTCTGTAAATATGGTCCTCCTAAGTATCCAGGTTGAAATGTACCTTCCCTCCAACCTCCCATAGTCACTTTCCAGAATAAGTTACATATTCTGGAAGGAAATTTAGTGCTAAAGAAATTCTGCCAGTATTAAGCCATTTTTGAGGGTTGTTTTCTACCACCTCTTCCCTCAAAATAATAAGCAGGACCCACAGACATTAAACTACTGTTGTACACTCAGGAGCCTTTGACATGTACAATATCTCAAATTGTGATATCATGGATAACATGGATATCATCAGAAAAAATGGCTTAAGTTACTTTCTTATGCTTTACTATGTATTTTAAATATGGCTTAAGTTATCCATACTTTATTGTGTGTCAAGTCCTTGAAATCTGGTGATCTATCTATGATAACCAGTAGCAAGAACAACTCCATCCCACAACTACTAATTAATTAAACAAGATATTAATATAGTAATTTTTTTTTTTTTTTTTTTTTTTTTTTGGAGACAGAGTGTCGCTTTGTTGCCCTGGCTAGAGTGAGTGCTGTGGCATCAGCCTAGCTCACAGCAACCTCAAACTCCTGGGCTTACGAGATCCTACTGCCTCAGCCTCCCGAGTAGCTGGGACTACAGGCATGTGCCACCATGTCTGGCTAATTTTTTTTCTATATATATTTTTAGTTGGCCTGATAATTTCTTTCTATTTTTAGTAGAGACAGGGTCTCGCTCTTGCTCAGGCTGGTCTCAAACTCCTGACCTCGAGCGATCCACCCGCCTCGATCCACCCGCCTCGGCCTCCCAGAGTGCTAGGATTACAGGCGTGAGCCATCGAGCCCGGCCCTAGTAATTCTTTTGAATGCTAAGTCAAGAACCCACAACAGGCCAGGCATGGTGACTCACACCCGTAATTCCAGTATTTTGGGAGACCAAAGCGGGAGAATTGCTTGAGGCCAGGAGTTCAAGATCAGCCTGAGCAACAGGGGGAGACTCCAGAGTCTACAAAAAATAGAAAAATTAGCCGGGCGCGGTTGGTGCACGCTTATAGTCCCAGCTACTCAAGAGGCTGAGGCAGCAGAATCATTTAAGCCCAGGAGTTTGAGGTTGCAGTGAGCTATGATGACACCACTGTACTCTAGCCCGGGCAACAGAGGGAAACCCAGGCTGAAAAAAAAAAAAGAAAGAAAGAACCCACAACAATTGAAACTCATTTGGGATGGATGAAAACTGAATGTTTTGCATTGTACTACCAGCCACAGAACTGTGAAAAGCAAACTTCAACAGTACCCGCCTTCATGGGAACCTGAAAAGGGTTGTTTGAGGCCAAAGGACACAACGTTGAAAGAGTAGTGTTTCATGGGAGTATTTCTGAGCCAGCCAAAGGCTGCAGTAGAGCAACAAGTCAACCCAATCAAATTTCAATTCCTCTAGCATACCTTCAAGACCCTCCACATCCGGCCCCCTCCTGTCCACCCACCTCACTGCCTCCTCTGTACTCAGGCCTCTCAAAAGTGGCTCACATGCTTCCTCATCCTTCGAACACACAGTGATCGTGCTGAATACCTTTTCTCCCCTGTAAAAATTCTTATTCCATCCTTTTCTCTTCATCCCCTTCTGTGGTCTTGGAGTTGCATAAAATGAGTATGTCTTAATCTACCATTTTTTAAAAAGCTATTCTTTAACCAGAGTTACAGGTAAAATGTTCACAAACCAATTAGTTTCTTAAAAAAATGATATTCAACATGATAGTTACAGTACCAAAAAAGATCTCTGTGTTTGAGTGACTAAACCCATGCAATAGAGAGCAGCACTTTGTACTCACACTAAATTTTATAAGAAAGGAGATGTGTGTTATCTTTTATAGTTATCTTCTTGTTTACTTTACTCAGGTTCTCCTGTCCCAGCCCTGGGTTTGCCAGTGATGCCCCCAAGTCTGATGAGCCTGGTGGGTGAGCTCTTCCAGAAATAAAGACATGCTGGTCCCAGGAGCATACATAACCACCAAAGCATGAAGCAATATCTTTTGTGTGGTGTCACCACACCTCCCAGAAGAATGGATTCCTACCAGAAACAGTCAAACGTGGCCAGATCATCTAGCCAAATGCATCCTGTGGGTTCTGCTGTTAAGATACCAAAGATCTGCAGCTCATCCAATGCAACAGCAGAAACTATTCTATCTGTGAGCCTGTGAGAAGAATCCTGAGTTGGTCCCAAACGTAAATCGCCACCTACAGTCAATTCCTCTGCCAGTTGATGGATGTTGGGGGCAGGGTGCAGCAACACCTCCCTCCTCTCTGTAGCCCGGGAGACTACCCATGCACCAGCCTGACTCTGGGATAGTTTACTAGTTATACCATTAGTTTAAAATTCATATAAGTCAGAAGAAAAAAGACAGGGAAATAAATCCTCAAGATATGTAAATCCCAGACCACTGCTACACAAATAACCTTTCCAAATGATTCATTTCCTTTACTTCAAAAATGAATTCACTGCCAAATGGGACACTCATACGTCCCTGGTGGCTGCAGGAATCAGTAGACCCTTTATGGAAAGCAATAGGATAATATTTAACAGGATCAAATTAAAATGTTCACAGCACTGGGCCCAGTAAGTCTGCTTCTGGAGAATTCAAACCTCTTGAAATAACTGAACAAAAGAAAACAGCTCTATGCATGCAGATGTTCACTAATCCGTCACTTAGAGTAAGGGGAAAGAGGAGATCCGGATGACCAACACCGGTGAGATGGCTTAGCAAATTGTGATTTATCAGCCCAGTGAACATTTAAGCAGTCATTGAAAAGTATAAACATGAAGATAATACACAACATGGAAAACCATTTATGGAGTAAATTTAGGTAAAAATTTTAAAAAAAAGCAGAACTGTATATCCATGGTCGGATATACACATTAATATTTTAAAATGTTAAGCACCCACCAGGAGAGGAAAGGACAGAAAAAATAAAATGGATGACGTAGGGTGGTGAGATTATGGCTGCTTTTGTTGCTGTGCTTTCATGTCACCATCAGAGCGTTTTTGCCATTTACAAAGGAGGAAAAATCAATTCTGTGCCAACCCAGATCAACGGGAATGTGAGTGGGGGTGGGGAAGAGAGATTTTTCAGCACATAATCAAACTCCTTCTCCAAAGAGCTGTGTGGCCTTCACCTGCAAAGCGACCTCTTCCACACACGGATGCCAGGACAAAGCAGCAGCACCTGTGAGTGACAAAGACGGTTTCCTTGGTTTCCCACACCGCGCCTCCCACCACCTGGGCCTCCTAATGCGCGCTTTTGTCCCGTACCGCAGAGGGACCCCGTTAGAAGGCGCTGGTGCTAAAGGGAAATGCATTTCCAGGACAAGAGGTTTCATCATTCCTAGCATTAGCAACAGAATGGTGACAGAAGGTAAGTGGCAGATTTGCAATCACCGCAGCTCCTCGCCTGGAAATTGAAAACAGCTCGCGCTGGAAGGCGACCGAGGAGCAGCGGCAGCCCCCGCAGAGGCGAGGCCCAGCGGGGAGGCCAGCAGGCTCGGGTGCCCTCCACCGCCGGCTGCGGAGCGCATGCGGGGGGCATCTGGGAGAGACAGGCAGCGGGGTGGGGGCGGAAATCCTCAGAGACCACGCGCCTGCATCGCCTTTAGGTGTTCTCAATGTCACCCACCACAAACGCAGCACAAATCTGCCGCGGTGCTGACAGGACGCCCCCATGGGCTGTCCTCCCACGAGTTCTCAGCGGGAACCCTCGGGGGTGGCACTCCTTGGGGAGTGAAGAGGAAAGGGAGAGGCCAGCCTACAACACAAATCTCGTCTCACAACTTTTCGAAACAATGTTCAAAACTGAAATATGTAGTGTCTCACGCGTGTAATCCTAGCACTTTGGGAGGCCGAGGTGGGAGGATTGCTTGAAGCCAGGAATTCAAGACCAGCCTGAGCAACATATGGAGACTCCATCTCTACAAAAAAAACCAGAAAAATTAGCCTGGCGTGGTTGTGTGCCCCTATGTAGTCCCAGCTACTGGGGAGGCTGAGGCAGGAGGATCGCTTAAGCCCAGGAGTTTGAGGCTGCAGTGAGCTATGATGACACCACTGCACTCCAGCATGGGCGACAGAGCAAGACCCTGTCTCAAAAAACAAACAAAAACAAAACTGAAATATGTAAATAAGCTACACAGAACTACACAGTCACTGCAGATCAAGAAGCAAATTTTACATTTGCTAATCAGATTCCTACCACAGCTTCAAGGTAAGGATCAAATGGTCCCTCTGCCCAAGGTTTCCCAGAACAGAATTCAATGTGCTTTTGATAAGGAAAACCCCCATCTATTACTTGGCACAGCAGCCACCTGAGACCCCCTCCCCTCACGGAAGACCCGCATCAGCATAATACTAACCTATCACCTGGCCCATCAACTAATCTATTACCTGGCACATCAGCATAACACTAACC
This sequence comes from Eulemur rufifrons, assembly GCF_041146395.1. Taxonomy (NCBI): domain Eukaryota; kingdom Metazoa; phylum Chordata; class Mammalia; order Primates; family Lemuridae; genus Eulemur; species Eulemur rufifrons. The sequence goes on from NC_090983.1 coordinate 73,919,174, forward strand.
TATTACCTGGTGCATCAACTGCCCTATTACCTGGTGCATCAACATAATACTAACCTATTACCAACACATCAACTAACCTATTACCTGACGGGTATTAGTCACCTGAGACCCCACCCCTTGGATCACCCCAACTTAATAAAAGTGGGAAAAATTGGGTAGACAGGGCTCAGAATTTGGTGTTGAGACCCCTCTGAGCCCGCCGGCGAATAAACCTTGATTCTCCGACTCTCTGTGTGTGGCTCGGTTTGTCCTCGGACCACTCACTGCAACACTTGCTGTAACACTTTCTCTTTTTAAGCCAACAGGACTTTGTTTCTATTTGCCTTTGGACACTCATAACAAACTTTTTTTTTTTTTCTTTTTTACTTGCTTTCCTCCATTGGGCTATGTGGTTATTGATGGCAGGGATCTTCTCTTATCATAGCAAATCCAGGACGCTTAGTACTGAGCTTAGCACACAGTAGGCCCTCAATATACCAAGGTAGAACTGAAATTAATAAAGTCAAAAAGGCAATCAGACTGTCACTTCTAAATAAATGTTAGAGCAGTGCTATCCAGCAGAAATACAATGCCAGCCACAAATGAGAGAACCACATGTGTAATTTTAAATGTTTCAGTAGCCACATTAAAAGAAGTAAAAAGAGGTAAAATTCATTTTATTAATATGTTATTTAACCTAATATATCCAAAATATTGTTATTTCAACATGTAATAAATATTTTAAAATATTAATGAGATATTTTACTTTTTTTGTGCTAAATCTTTGAAATTTGGTGTATATCCTATAACTCCTGCTCACCCCAATTTGGACTACCCACATTGCAAATGCTCAACAGTCACACACAGCTACCATATTGGGCAGCACACTGTTAGAGTGAAGTTCCAAAAACTCTGCAGTACATAAAAACAGCTCTTTATAAAAGGAAACATTTTTGTAGTAATAAAGAACTCATTTAATTTCAAGTTTTCCATTAATCTGTGTTACCACTTTAGATTTATTGTTAATAGCACTAAGGAAGTAACTACTAAATAGGTGTATATTTTACCCCTTTCAAATGTCTAGACCAGAAAATATTGTTTAAAATAGATCCTCAAGCTAGTCTTGACCAAGAACCATATTTATTAAGAAAAATTGGCCGGCGCAATGGCTCACGCCTGTAATCCTAGCACTCTGGGAGGCTGAGGCAGGCCTTTGAGCTCAGGAGTTTGAGACCAGCCTGCGCAAGAGTGAGATCCCATCTCTACTAAAAAAAAAAAAAAATAGAAATTAGCTGGATATCTAAAAATATATATAGAAAAAATTAGCCGGGCATGTTGGCACAAGCCTGTAGTCCCAGCTACTCAGGAGGCTAAGGTAGAAGGATTGCTTGAGCCCAGGAGTTTGAGGTTGCTGTGAGCTACGCTGATGCCACAGCACTCTAGCCCAGGCAAAAGAGTGAGACTTTGTCTCAAAAAAAAAAAAAAAAAAAAAAGAAAAAGAAAAATTTAACAAACTCATAAGCAAGCAAGTGCTGTTACTCTAGGATATAGAACTTTGGGTGTTCTTCCCCCACTTGTTTGAACAGATAATTAGCAGGTTGTGTTGTTTAGTGAAGTAATTAATTATTACCGAAGAGCTAAACATTTCTCTTCTAAAGTCTACTTTTCACAAATATTATCTAAACAAACAATTAGTAATTAGAAGGATTTGATGCTATCAAGACAACATAAGTCCCAGGGACCCAGGAATGCCAGAAACCTCCCCTAGCAGTCAGCCCCCTCCTCCCTGCTGAGTGGGCAAGTTTGCACTTGACAGGAATAGTGACACTCCAGGTATCCAAGCAGCACCTAGGTATGGCACCAGCACCCATCATCCCCCACTGCAGAGCTTGGCCAAAGTCTCAGGTGAGAAGGCTCACATGGTCTTCCTAATTTTCTCACCTCACCACCCCAACATCCTGCACTTAACCTGTTCTGAACCTTGAGACCAGCCCAGCTGGGCCTGAGTCTGTGGACCCAGCCTAACTTATCCACTGGACAGCATGCAGAAAGGCGAGAGAAAAGTAGCCCCTGGAAGCAAGCCCAGGAAGTCTGACCCTATGGTGGTCAGCTTCCAGAGGCCAGACACAGGAAGGATGTGACAGCCTCACCCAGGATCCTGCCCCCAGCAACCAGGACCAAGAGAGGTTTGGGCCTCTATCAATCAGATTGCCATTTGTCCCTTTCTTTGGGGCAGGAGGTGGCTACGAAAGAGGAACAGAAGTCCCTTTCCCCACAACCATCTGAAGTTTCTAATGTTATTGGAGTTGTTTTTACCCAGATTCCCAGGTGAAAATCAATAATCTCTGAGGAGTAAGGTGCCAGACAGGGCGTTTGGAGAAAAACTATGATATAACCTCCTCAGAGAATTGAAGCAGACTGTTCTGCATTCCCACCTGAGGCAAAGTGAGACCTGAAAATGGGAGAGATCACTCTATGAGAGAGCCTGGCAAAGGAAGAGTCCCTGCGATTTGTCAATCCAGAACTATGGAGCCGAGATCATCATAGAAAATGCTTTTGAAATAATATTACTGCTCTGCAGCCCTTAAGACCACACCCTGCAGTCAAAGAAGCTTAAAGGCATAAATTATGGGGATTTGTTTTTTATTTGCACTTTTCCTCCAACCCTATCTCCTTTCAGAATTTTTTTTTTTTAATGAGAAGAGTAATAAGAAACATAAAGAGAGAACTAAAAACCTGTTTCCTTAAAGTATTGTGTTGCATTGAATCCTGTTCTCAACTATGTTTTCACTTCAGTTCTGTGGATGTATTTTCCAGTGTTCAATTCACATCAAGGATAGGTATTCACTGACAGAAAAGGTACTATGAAATGCACCAAGGCACACCAAAGAACTGCTCCAAATGCAGTTGATAGCAATCTCGTAAGGGAGGGTACAGAAGACAAATGAGATGCATTTGCCTGTGTCCCTGACGTTTACACAGCTGACTACAGCAAGGTGAAGCAGCAGGAACGCCATTGAGCAGGAAGTTTTTTAAACAGCTTTCCAGGTGACACTGCCACACAGGCACTGTTGGATTCAAGAGGATAACTAGGACATGACCGTGTTAAGGGAAGTGGGCTGAGAATCTCGATTAGTCCTGACGGCTCCAAGTGTTTCTGCATCAGACAAGTCCATTGCAGCAAAAGCCTCCTCTTGTTTCAAGGTCGATGTGTATGAGCATTTCTTTCTCCTCGCTTGAAATCCACAGTGCCTAGCACACTGATTTGAACAAAGCAACTACAGGAAGAAATTTATGAGGCAATGGGGAAATGTTAACATCTTAGTTATATTACTGTTATTGCTGCTATGTTAAAAATAAAGCCATACATATTGAATATTGTGCATCAAATGATGTGAAATGTCACTTTAAAGTCATCTGGTGTGGTTGGGGAGAAAGGTTAAGAGAGTAAAGAAAAAACCAGATTGGCCATTTGCTGATGATGGTTAAGACTGGCTGATAGGCACATGGGGTACATGTACTTGTTATTCTTTCTATTTTAGTATATGTTTGAAATTTTATATAATAAGTTTTTTAAAAGAGCACCTAGTAATCGAGGAGGAAGAATAAAAACAGCTCTCTCTAGGGCTTCTCTGAGAGGGCTATTTTATCCCCCTTCTCGGCTTACTATTGCCCAGAAGATATCACAGGCCATTCAGTGTGAGCACAGAAAAGAAAGGGCACATCCAGCCTGTTTTTCTTTAAGACTACAATCTTGGCCTCTATCTCTGTCTGCCCCTAGAGAGAGGCTTAGCTTTTGATCACCTCCAAGAGACAACATCCTTTAGGATATTGAAACTGACAAGAGACAGCCTACAAAATCCTATGGTTTACATGAAAAGTCTGAAGGCATCGCTGTGTTCTGGATCTGGGGGTTAACAGTGCATGAGGAAGCACACACTCTTTAGCTCATATATGAAGGGAAGCCTTCCAAGACAAACAGGCAGCGATTCCATAGGGTGAGCAGAGAAGACCATAAAACAGAGGACAATTTGCCTTTCTAAATTGCTCTCTGGATGCCTTAAAATCATCTATAATAGTATATCCTAGAATCCCGATTCTAGGAATGTATTCTACCAAAATAATTGGGCAAGTACACAAAGAGGTATATGTGCTGATGTTTATCATGTCTTTGTTTATAATAGAAAAAAAAAACAAAAACCCAAATGTCTATCAGTAGAAAAGTATTGATTAGACATATAATGAAATTATAATCAACTTTAAAAATGCTGATGTCTGAAGTATACCATTAAGTAAAACAGTGGGTTTTTAAATAGATTTTATAAAATCATATCTTTGTTTTACAACAAAGTGTGTTGCAAGAATAGAAAAGAGCTGGAATATACAATGAAATGTTAATGTTAATGTTTTCTGGTTAGTAAAATTAAAATTGCTTTTTACTTTCTTCATGATTTTTGCATTTTTTTTCATTGAGCATATAATATACTGGAACACACCTCCCCCCAAAAAAAGCTATTTCTTTTAATACAATAACAACAAAACCATAAAGATGTGTAAAGTAGGAAAGACAAGTTGCCAGAGCTGGATGAAGGTCAAAGCGACAATCCAAGCAAATGACCCCACAGTCTGCCAGTCAAGGAGGGTCAGTGCCCTTTCATTGCTTTCAGAAGACGTCTTATACTGAGCAACTACTCTGTTCCAGGCACCGCTCCAGGCCCTGGAGATGGAAATGAATGGGACACAAGTTCCTGCCCTCAAGGAGTTTTCAGCCTAATTGGAGGAAAGGACAGATTTACAAAATAAATGAACTGTACTACTGAGTATACAGTGGATGCTCAAGGGGAGGGTTCCAACCTGAGGAGACTCTGGACCTTTCCAAGATTAATCAGTCTGACAACAGTGCAGAGAAAATACCACTGGTGGCTCTTATAATAGTGGACATTTTCTCAATGCCTGCTATGGACTTGCCACTGTGCTTAGCATGCCACACGCATTAGCGACTTGAACATCACAACACCCCGACCCCCCACCCCGACAGTGGACAGTGTTGCTATCTGTTTTACAGGTGAGGAAACTGAAACTTAGTGTGGTTTGGCAATTTGCCCAAGTTCACACAACTACAAAGAGGCAGAGCTAGGAGTTTATCTTGGGTTGTCTGATTCAAGCTCAGGTTTGGTGCTGGGAGAAACTATGGATGAATCTAAAATTGTTTTCTCCCAAATTCTCTGTGATATTTACAAATAACCATAAACTCAACAACTCAATTCCTATTAAAAGGAATTTGACGTGTGGCAGATGGCTAAAGGGGAGAGCTTTCTCAGCCACAAAAATAGAACTTTATTTAAAAAAAAAAAAAAAAAAAAAAAAACCCTAGGAGAAATAAGGTGAAATTGGATCTGTCAAGGGGCTACTTTTTTTTTTTTTTTTAACTCAAGAGAGACCATTAGGGAGTAGGTAATTTTGTTTTTGCTTTTTTAATAAGTAGACACAGGTGAGAAACCTGAGGCAGGGACTAAAGGGAAACCAAAGGTGGGGAGAAGAGCTCATTAGATAGGGAAGCTGGGCCAGACAGGCAAGGTGGAGGCGGAAGGAGTCTACAGTGATACCCAAGTGATTTACAGAAATACAGAACCTGGCATTTATGCAGACTTGATTCCAAGCAAAGAACAGGGAAAAAAAAAAAAAAAACCCTCAGTCAAGATACATTTACTAAGCAACTACACAACTACAGTGAAGGAGACAGATACTTTTTAGAAAAAGAAGAAAAAAGCTCCTGCCCCCAGGAAGCTTATAATTTACATGGAGAGATGGAGATACACACACACACACACACAAAATCTAGTATTAACACGTGATCACTGCAGATTAAAGGAACAGCTAATATAGTCTATAACTAAATGGAATGTGAGCTCTGCCTTCCAAGATGGTTAGGAATGCCACAAATAAGATGAAAACAGTGGCCATTCCAAACAGAAGAGAGTGAACAAATAAATGGCTAAGAAATGGGAATGTAAGAAGGGTTTTCAGGGGATAGGCCAGAATAAAGCAGTAATTTTGGGGGGCAAAGCTAATTCTGAAAATAAGGAAAATCATCAGGGGAATAGGAAACATGGAAGATAATTAGCACTTACTGAGCATTTTCTCTGTTCCAGACACTCTCACCACTTCATTGCATTTCACCCTAATGACCCTGTGGGATAAGTAATTATTAACCCCACTTTAAATATGAGAAAACTGAGGCCCAGGAAAAACAAGCCAAGCAACTCGAAAAAAGCGCCACAGCTAGCTAGTGCACCGACACTCAGTTCTGTCTCATTCTTCCTGCTGCTTCTACCTACCCCATTTCTCTCCCCAGTACTGTGTGCTCACTGTGAATAGTGAGTGGCCTCCGGTGACATGTTCCGATTACAGCTACTCCATTGTGTTCATGCAGTCCAGGATTTCAGAGGGAACACTTAGGAAACCACCAATCCATTTCAGGAGATATAAACATCCCTGAACTTAGGGCAAAGAGGAAGGAAAGACTGGTAAATCTCAACACTACTATTTAAAGCTTTGGTTTAAAATGTTGCTGCTTTTAGATGGGAATGCAAAATGGTACAACCACTTTGGAAAACACTTTGGCAGTTTCTCATAAACATATAGTTACCATGAGAGCCAGCAAGTCCATCCCTGGGTATTTACCCAAGAGAAATAAAAATTTATACTAAAAAAAATCTATATGCAAAGGCTTATAGCAGCTTTATTACCAATTACCCCAAATAGGAAACCCAAATATCCTTCAACAGGTGAATGGATAAACTGTGGTATATCCACACAATGGAATATTACTAAGAAAAAAAAGGGATGAACTAATAATACACACAACATAAATAAACCTCAAAAAATTATTAAGTGAAGGAACCCAGACTCAAAAAGATACTTAATATATGACTCCATTTTATGACAATCTGGAAAAGGCAAAATTATAGAGAGGAAGAATAGCTAAGTAGATGCCAGGGAGGCATGAGAGCTTTTTTTTTTAAGTGTTGAAATTGTTTTGTAGCTTGATTATGGTGGCGTGTGACAGGCAGAAGGATGGCCCCAAAAGATGTCTACACCCCAATCCCTGCAATCTGTGAATATGTTAACATTACATGGGAAATGGGACTTTGCAGGTGGAATTTCAGATGGAATTAAGGTTGCTATCAGCTGACCTTAAAGTAGGGAGATTATCTCAGATTAGGGGTGGGGGCAGTTCAATGTAATCAGATGGGCCCTCAAAAGTAGGAGCAGAAGAGTCAGTGAGAGTGACATGCCATGAAAGAAGAGGCAGGAGAGGTTCTAAGCATGAGAGGGTCTCTATCTGCTGCTGCTGGTCTGAGGATGGAGGAGGGGGCCAAGTGGCTAGGACCCAAGAGTGGCATCTAGAAGCTAAGAACAGCCCCGGGCTGACAGCCAGCAAGGAAATGGGAATCTCAGTCCTACAACCACAGGAAACTGAATTCTGCCACCCACTTGAATGAGCAGAGAAATGGATTCTCCCCTAGTTCCTCTAGAAAAGAACATGGCCCTGCCAACACCTTAATTTTGGCCTTAGGAGACTCTAATCTGAAAAATCAGTCCGCCCACTGGATGTCTGACCTATGGAAAACGTGAGATACTCAACTTGTGTTGTCCCAAGCATCGTAAGTTTGTGGTAATTTGTTATAGCAGCAATATAAAACTAATTCATACAGGACAGTTACAAAACTCTATGTATTTGTCAAAACCATAGAACTATACACCAAAAAAGTGGTATTACTGTATATAAATTTAAAAAGAAAAAAATTTTTAATATTATTACTTCAAAAGATCATTACTGTGGACAACAAGAAAGATGTAGCTGTATTTCTTCACTTCTTTAGAACTTAATCTCCAAACTGATAACTCAGACTTAGCTTTGGCCTGTGCCCAGGCCCCTCCCTTCCCTGTCCATCCTCTGCCAAGAACTAATCTAAGCTTTAGAAGACTGAGGCCACTGTCCACACCATCGACCAGCTCAGGGCTTGCAGCTGATGTTTTGCTGTGGCTCTCAAACAGGGCGGAACTTACACTGCCTCAGGAGGAAGCTTCTGTCTTTAACAAGATCTGCTTTCTCAGGACTTCAAACAAGAGAAAAACCCAGTAAGAGGAAAGTGAAGTGTGAAAGTCCATTTCAGAGAATTTTACTGGGAACTCGCCAAGTCAGAGAGCTTCCATCAGAACAGTTGCTTCTAAACAAATAGGCCCAAAGTAATGGATAATTCAGCAGGGTTTTTAGCAGCTAATGGAGGAGTACTCTTGAGAAATGCTGTGAATCCAATATTTTTCTCTAAAGAATTAATGTGTTTTGGAAGGGAGCCTTTTTACTAATCACTAGCCCACCCCAACCCTCCACTTCTAACTCACCATCAGTGTCATGAGCTCTCCTAATTTTTAACAAAGCTGAATGCAGTTCTTCCCCAATTTTCTTATAGCATCTTAAATATGATATATGCTATCTTACCAGGTCTGCTCAGAAAAATGGCATTTGTCTTTAACATTGTTTTTTAACTACTCCCCACAGCCTACAACCAATCAAAAATCTATAAGATAAGTTAAATATGCCAACATAAAGATATCCAGAATCAACAAAGAGATCAATAAATATTTATTAAGTGCCTTCTATGGACAAGGCACTGGGAAGTACAAAGGAGCAAAACATGGATGGTCCTTGTCTCTACACATGGCTTACAATGTCATTAGAAATATGACCAAAACTAATAACAATTTAAGGCCAAAAAGTCATGAGATCACATACAACATAGATACTATAGGAATTCAAAGTGGAGAGAGATTGTGGTTGGTACGGTCAGGGAAAGAGAGCTTCGTGTAAGAGCTGAAAACATGCAAGAATGATGGAGATTCTTCCAAGACAGGATAGTTTCTTAAAAGAGAAATCTAGAAACTCCACCAGTAAAATCTCTTTCTTGGCATACTTCTCCATAAGAATTGAACAGAACTTTAAAGAAAAAAGGTGACCTCTGTTCCAAAGACACAAAAAAATTCTGGGATTCTGAATTTGGACTAATAGCTAACTCCACCACAATTCATTATTTACTTGTCTCTTCTGGGAGTGAAAGTGACTTACATTTCTGGATGGTCTGGGCTTCTTTGGTCGTCCCCAGTCTGTGTCCCTGGAAGCAAGGAGGATTGTGCCCACCTGAGACAGTTTCCACCTGCAACTGAGCCAGGTGTGCTAGTTCCAATGGAATTCACTTGGGGCCATTCTACCCAGTGTATATACCATGATATAGGCTGCCAGAATGGTCATCTCCTTTAGTGCCGCATTATTAATGGAAATGGTCTAAGCACATCCCAAGCCAGTTCCCAACATCTGGCAGTCTTTAGCATCTGGCAGTCTCCTGTACACACCCTCACCAAAAGATGAGTAAAAGTACGTTCATATCAACACTATCTATATTAGCCCCAAACTAGAAACTATCCAAATATCTATCAACAGTTAGTGGAAAAATAAACTGTGGTATATTTGTATCAAGGAATACTGCAGGACAATGAGGATGAATTTGACAATTATAGTGTTGACTGCAAGAAACCACACACACAAGAGAATATATTGTACAGTTTTATGTATATGAAGTTAAAAATAAAAACAAGTACAACTAATCTGTGGAATCAGAAGTCAGATGTTACCCTGCGGTAGGGGAAGTCAGGGACTAGAAGGACTTCTGAGGTCCTGAAATATTTGTTTTTTAGTCTTTGAGGTAGTTACAAGGAGCATTTACTTGGTAAAAAGTCATCAAGCCATACACTTATAACACTCTTCTATATGAATGCTTTATTTCAATAAAAAGTTTACCTTAATAGAAAAAATGAAAACTCTCTGTTGCATTACAGGATTATAGTAGGATGAGCAAAAATCACTTTACAGTTTAAGAGTGATGTGTATATTCACAGGCACAATTTTTATTTAAATGTCTTATTTTACATGGTGACTTGGTTTTAATGCATTTAGTCAATAATATATGTATATTTAGATGGGGAATAAATATATATTCATTACTATGAATATGTATTTATGTCATACTATTAAAGAAAGAGTGCCCTAAAATTAAGTATCTCTGCTTTGCATATAGATCAAAGAAGATGATTTATTACTGCACTTCATTGTTCCTGGTAGAGGAGGAAGAGGAGGAAGAGGAGGATAAGGGGGAGGGAAGAGCAGGAGAGGGAGGAGGAGGGGAGGACAATAAGAATTTCTTCAGGCTCTTCAATTCCTGGGAAAAAAAAATAGGGTCACCAGAACATGTTCCAGTACTGCACAATTTATTTGTTTAAAAATTGTTACAAGCCAAGGGGCAGGGACTAGATGTCCCCAGTAACTCCCACCCTATCTGAACCACAACCTGGCTCAGGATATAGATTGGGCTGTAGGCAGATCCTAGCTGAGAGCTGTAACCCAAACAAGCCACTATCTGCCCATGGATATGTCACTAACCCATGCCTGCCATTAACTGTAGAATTTCCTTCCTCATCAATAATTGTAGCACACATCTTCTCTGCAAGTTAACACTAAGCAGAGAGAAACCCCTCTTTCCTGCCCTCACAAGTCAGCTCTCACAATGACCATCCATCCACATATTATTTGAAGGTCAGGGTTTCCTTTGACTGTGAAAATGGGGTGGGGAGAAGGGGTCGTCAAGAGGAGCTGCCTTCTTAAGCCAGGTACAGGTTAAAGCCCGAGGGCAGAGGCTGCCTGTTCCCCAGCCCAGAAAGCGCCCGCCTAACGGTACAGCTAGCACCTGCTGGTCCCCGGGGCCCTTCGCAGGGACTACTGCATACAACCTTGGCAAAGATGCTGGGAACCGCCTGGGCCGGGAAACGTCGGCTTCTGGTGCTTGAGAAAGGCCAGGCGGACTAGGCAATACCCTCGGTAAATTGTCACCTGTCAATCATTTGACCTAAATACACCAGCCACTGGGGGGATGGGGGAGGGGGTTGGTCGGAGCATGCTCAGTGATCGGGATGACATCACTTAATCAATGCTGGGGACGGGAAAGCTGCATCAGCAGCCTCGAGTGGGCTGCCAGGAACGTGTCAGCGGGGACCGGGAGGCTCCCATTAACTCGGCCGCTCCCCACGCGGCTCGCATACAAAGGGGGCACGGTCAGCCACTCACGCTAGAAACAGCGGGGTGGGGGGGGGAGGGAGGGAGCGGAGCTGGCTTATTTCATTTGACATATATTCCTTTAAGAACTACAAACTATTGATATTCCCTCCCCCCACCAGCAGCCCGGGCTGCAGGGAGGGAACCAAGTCCGGGGAGGGGGTGGGGGAGAAAAGGTGGGGAAGGGAGACCAAGAGGGAGGAGGCACTAGCCACACAAACTAACTTCTCCTCTTGGTGGGGGGGGGGGGGGCTATTTGGCTGCACTCTGGGCCCCCTCGCCCCGCAGATGTGGATACAAGCTCTTCTCCACCCAGCGCCAAGCGTATGAACGGGTCTGCAGACACGGGGTGGGGGAGGGTGCCACGGGCGGGGGATCAAACCCGGGTTCCACATCGCGGGCAGCCAGGGGGAGAGGAAGTAGGAGACGCACCAGGCCTCCCGGAGACACCAAGGCCACCCGAGCTGCCCCCACCCTCCGCCGTCCGCACGCGGAGCAAGGTGAAACACCGCGGGGAGCCGCGTCTACACAGCTGCCGGAGCTCCGAACCTAGGCTAGAATTTTTCCTGTACCTTTTTTTCTTCTTTTTTAACTAAGGTCACAAGAAGAAGAGGCAAAGTGTTCGATAAATCGAAATGATGCCTGGAAGCTTTTGTGGGTTGCAGAGCTCATACTTTAAAGGGGTCCTGGGCACCCCGGCTTGAGGGTAACCCGAACACACTACTCACGCGGCGTGGCGAGTGTGGGGAACAATAGGCCCACCCGGGCCCCCACCCGCGAACAATGGCGGCGCCGAGCCCTCGCTCGCCCCCCACCCCCACCCCCGCCACCCGGGCCCGCCCCGCTGCCCCCGATCGCCCCTCCACCCGCCCAGAGGGAACTGTAGGGCGGTGGGTGAGGGGTCTGTGGTCACGTCCACCCGGAGAGCAGCCCCGCGGGAATGTCCGAAGGGGCGGCCCGAACATCCCCACCGCGTCCAGGGCGTCGGGGCGCCGAGCTGCAGCGCGAAGCAGGAGGGGAGGCCAGATGCCCCGGCCACTTACCCCGATCACCACGGTCTCATCGCCTTTAAATTTGGGGATGAATTTGTCCCCTCGGAGGATCTCCGCTTCGTTGAGGGGCCGGAACCGGCACATCACTTTGATGCTGCATTCAGCTGGATCCGCCATCTCGGCCGGCGGCTGGGAGGGGGCGCGGGCTGGGTGGGGGGCCGGGGCTGGGCACGCCGAGGGAGGGGGCCGCGAGCCGCACCGCCCACCGCTAGGCCGCCTCCTGCAGCCTTCGACGACGCTTCTCAGCAGGTCATCGCGAACTCGGCGGGCTGGGCAGCCCCGGCCGCTCCGAGACCGGGGAGGTGGGCAGCCTATCGGCCTCCGGCCCCGCCGGCTGCGGACCTGCCTGCCCTGGCCCTGCCCGGCGCCCCCGGCCCACCTGCCCGCGACTACGCGGCGGGCCGACGAGGCGATGCGCAGGGAGGGAGCCTAGCCCGGCTCAGACCTCCCGGGCTCCTGTGCGCTCAGCCATCCTGCATCAGCACCAGCGCGCTCCGCGCCCGGGCCCGCCCCGCCGGCCCGCCCTCCCCGCGGCCCGCCCCGGGACGGTGACATCACTGCGGAGATCCGCCCCACCCCGGCTGGCTCTGAGTGCGGTGCACACCGGGACTTGTAGTCGCTGCACCTGCCCGTGGAAGGACAAGAATGCTTCGTTTGGAGTTGGCGTTCAGGGTGCGACCTCTAAGAGCCTGCAAGTCTGGTCTGGCCACCCACGCCAAAAACAGGATGGAGGTCATACCCAATATTCCCGGTTAAAACCTCTGTAAGTAACCAGGTTTGTATCACCTCTTTACGTCTTTTCCTGATCCCAAAGGAAAATCACTTGGGGAAACCAGCTGCTAACAGTCTTTGGGTTTCATTCTTCAACTTCTACCACTGGATAAGGTTAGATGTTTGTTCAGAGTTTTGGTTTGATTGGCTGGAACCTAGGTTAGTGTCTACCCTTGACCAATCAACCAGAGTCAGGGACGTGGTAAGATCATGGAGGAATCCCTTGGTGGGAAGCTTCCCAAATGAAGAGGGATGCTATTCCCAGAAGGACATGGGGCTGGGCTGGCAGAACACTGGTGTCCACTCTACCTTTCCAGCACTACCTTTTCCTCCAAGACTCAGCTCAACCCTCCTTCCTCAGGAAGACTTCCCTGACTCACTAGACACCTCATAGGGGTTGGTGGCCCTCCTTGGTGTTTCCCTAATCTCCTCTGCCTATCTCTGTCACTACACTTAGGCAGTGGTATCTGCCTGACCTTTGTGTCTCCAGTACCTAGCGCATAGTAGGCAGCACACTGAACAAGGAATCCACCCTAGGAGGAAGCTATACTTGAGTGTGAATCTCAGCTCTGCCACTTACTAGATGTATGGCCCACGGCAGGAATTTAATTTTCTTAAGACTCAGTACCCTGACCTCTCGCCAACCGACTGCCACTTCTTTAAGCATCTCCCCAACTTTTTGCAGGGAAAATGCTTCCACAACCAGCAGTATGCAGAAAATGCTTTCCAAGGGTTCATTGAATCCCGAAGCACGGATTTTTACACTACAGGAATAAACTAACTTATTTCCCATTGGCAAAAAATGTGTTGATTATAACGGTTCCTACTTTGATTAATAAAGATGTGTTTGAGCCCAGTTATAATGATTTAAAATTCATGGTCGGACACCACAATTACTTTTGCCCCAGTGAATATTATCTAGCCTTTTAAAAAAAGGAAATTCTGGCACATGCTACAACATGAATGAATCTTGAAGATAGTAAACACTGTGAAATAAGCCAGTCACAAAAGGACAAATACTGTATGATTCCACTTATATGAGACACTTAGAGCAGTCAAGTTCATACAAACAGGAAGCAGAATGGTGGTTGGCAGGGGCTGGGGAAGGTGGAACGGGGAGTTATTTAATGGGTATGGAATTTCAGTTGAGGAAGATAAAAAAAAGTTCTGCAGATGGGTCATGGTAATGATTGCATAACAATGTGAGTATACTTAATGCCACTAACCTGTACACGTAAAATGGTACATTTTATGTTATGTCTATTTTTACCACAGTAAAAAAAAGATAAAGGAAAAAGCAGAAAAGAGATGTTTTGGCCACTGGGTGACACCCATTCCTCCCCTCTCCTATTGTGCAGGAAGAACATGGTTTGAAAAATTGTCCCCGGATCCTGGAATGGGCCTTGATTAACCTCGGTCAGACATGACCATTCCATCCTCTTTGCCAGTGATCAGTTCAGGGATGAGCAGGATGAAGTTAAGGACACAAAAGGAAAAGTTTGCTAAATTTTTGGAAAGAAATTCTATTACTCGACCTTTCCCTCCCCGCTAGAGAATGGCACTCATCACACCAATTGCTACTGGAAACATTCTCTGACTTCATGGAGCACTAAACTTGAGATGAAGCCAAAGCTGTGAACAGCAAAGCCGAGAGACCAAAATACCTGGGTCCTTGCTTACATGATCGAGCCACTGGGATCCACCAAACCCAAAGCCCACCTAGCTCATCTTATCCTAGACTTCTCGTTTGTGAGAATAAACTTGCCTATTCTCTAAGTGAAGTTTCTGTGAGCAGCTGAAAGGGTCCTAATTGATACAAGAGGTTATTTAGAGAGGAGCCCAGCAAGAGGCACAGGATGGAGGTCAGATTAAGTTTATGTGCCCAGGAGAAACCTAAGGGACCAAAGTGGAATTAATGAGAGATTACGTCAAAAGACAATTTAGGTTCCAATCATGAAAACAACTGGATGGTCACACTAAGGATTTTTATCACTGGGCTAACCCAGAACCATCTTTGGACACATAGCAAATCAAATGATTGTAGCAATTAGCATTTGGTGCTGCTAGTCTTGGACTCGCAGGTCCTGTGCTGTCCAAGACAAAAGCTGCTAGCCACAGGTAGCTGCTGAGCTCTTGAGATGGGGCCAGTGTGACTGAGGAACTGAATTTTTTTTCTCAGTTAATATCTTTAATATTTTTTATGTAGCACATACTATTTTTTCCTCCACCAAAATAACAATATATTTGGAGGCAGGAACGGTTCTGATTTTAAATGCACTTTTGAAATCTTAGAGTAGAACAACTACTCTAGTAATACTTGTAATAAAATTAAAATAATTTTAAACGGTTCCTTAAAGAATTAGGAGCATGAAGCTTTTTGATTGCCCCCTAGGGATAAAGATATCCACATACAATTCCAAAAGCTTCTTTTTTGATATATTAGGCAACGGAAACAACTTGTATCAGAGTAGAACTTAATTTATTCCTCAAAAGGGCTATAGTAATATTCTTAGGAGACTATTAGATAAATCTCACCAAACAATAACCCTTTTCCCCACATATTCTGGAAGGGAACTGAATATTTTAATTTTACTAATGAAAATCTAAATTTAGAAGCTGATATCTGATTTGGTTATTGGAAACTTTTAAATGTATTTAGAACAACTTGGTAAATCTGCATTTTCAACTGTAAATTTTATAAAATTTAAACACAGATCAAGTATTTCTGATAAAAATTTCATGTCCAAAACCAGATATGCTGTGAGTGTAAAAGACAAACAGGACTTTGAAGAATTAGTATGAAAAAGAATGTAAAGTATCTCATTAATAATTTGTATTTGTTGGTTACTTGAAAAGAAAATACTCTGGATATATTGGGTTAAATAAAATATATTAGATAATTAGATACACTATCACCTGTGTTTCTTTTTCCTTTTTTTAAGTGGCTTTTAAAAATTTTTAAATTACTTCTGTGGCACCCATGATATTTTGATTGAACAGCACTGATCTAGCTGCTCCTGCCAATTCAACAAATTCGCTAGTGAGGATTATTGTGTCCTGTGGGTGGTCCTGGCCCCTTGGACTCTGGGAAAAGTCAAAATTGAAATCTAGTTTTTAAGGGTTTTCCCACCATGGTAAAAATTTCCTCCAGGGAAGTCTCTGCACCTCTCAGTCTTTTGTCAATGGTGCGTGGAGGATTTACAGCCCAGGGCGGGGACAGGAAGGGCTGCCGGACCCTCCAGCTCCCGGCTGAGACCTGCACGGTGGCAGCAGCAGCAACACTGCAGCATCGTGTCGCAGGAGGACCAGCAGTGAAAGACCAGACAGAGTGGAGGTCCCACAGCAGAGTGGAGAGAGGGTTTCGGACTGCAACCGCTGAGGGAAGACCACAGGGGAGGAATAGAGACCAATACCTCTTTCCCAAACGTGTTAGAGGAAGGTCACCCTGAAAGGGGGAGGGAGGGGCAGATCTGCTGTTATGGGGGGAAGATCCACGTCGGTGCCCCAACCGAAATGCTCAGTGCTGTCCCTCACGAGCCCTCCATTCGTCACTCGGGACCTATACACCTGCTGTGGGCTCCAGCTCCACGTGTGCCCCATGGACTTCCTGTCGGCTGTCTGCCACTCTAAACCCCAGTCTGCCCCTCAAGAGTCTATGAAACTTTCTATGAATTCTTCCCAGTATGGAGTTTCCACTGGGGTGATGAAAAAATTCTGGAATTAGACAGTGGTGATGGCTGCGCGACGTTCTGAACGCACTTAACACCACTGAATTGTGCTCCTTAACAAGGCTAAATGGTGAATTCTATGCTGTGTGTACTGACCACAATCAAAAACTGGAGTTTAGAAAAATCTCTCTGAACTGCTCTCCGAGAGTCCACAGGGCCGTCTTCCTTCTCCTGTCATCAGTCCCTCTGATTTGGCACTGATCGCCGGCTGCGTTGCAGTAACTGCCATATTGTTGTCTGATACTGTTCTCTAGTTCTCTCCACTTCACAGAATTTTTCTTCATTTTAACTGTCTTGTGTGTATGTCTTGCTCCTTTATCTATGCTGTGGGGATTATGTATTACTTGCATGCTTGATAAAATGTTTTCCGAATGATCAATCCATGTCTACTGGTAATGGCAAGGACAGCTGAATAAATATAAGAACCTGAAAGAAATGATGTTGATTGTAGATGGACCCTTGGGTTCGGGATCCTTCACTATTCGCTCCAGGTCAGTCTGCTGCTAACAAATTTTGTAACTTTGGAAACTATATTCATCTTTTCTGAATATTTATTTTTTTATCCCATTCATCGAAATGGTGCTAAAAATATCTATTCTCGATAAGCGAGAATTGAAAGGGGAATATTTGAGAAAATGCTTTGGAAATAAAGTCTGGAAGAGGCTATGAAGAGATTGGAGGAATCACCCCTGCCCCTAAGAAAATGTGAGAAAAAGAAAGGCCCATATTAATATAAAGTAACATTATTATTCCAAGGCCTGGTGTAATGCCAGGAACAAAGTAGCAACTTAATAAATGTCTTTCATGCATTCCTTCATCATTCCATTCTTGGGGCAAATGTGGATTTTCAGTTGCAGAAATGAATCCCTGAGAGTCCTATTAATATTAACAGTAAAGAAGTCGTTTGCTTCAGGGAATGACCAAGTCCTGCTGCCTTGATGTTTGCTCCTGGTCAAATTAACAGGTGTGGTGTGCTCTGCCGGGAGAGCGCCTGCCCACTGCTCTCCTTCCTGACCCAGCCAGGCCTCCTCACCCCAAGGGTGTGTGGGGCCTTTGAGAGCGGTCAACGATCTGAGAATCTCCCCGGCTAGCACAGGGTAAGGGCCTCAAACAGACGTGAAGTTCCCCAGCCACAAACTCTTCAGTCACCTCCACCAGCCATGGAGCCCTAAAGCTGTATTGTTGAGATGAAACAGAAAATGGAGAATTATCTAGATGACTCAAGTGACAATGAACAGTCTCACTTTGACTTGCTCGAACCTGCAAAATCAAGGCCAAAGCATGTGAATGTTTTCCACCCCTCTCTCCCCTGAGTGATCAGAATCATTCTCCCAGCACTGTGCTTCCCTCTATTCAGCCCACTCCCAGAGAACAGTTTTGGTCTCTACTTCCAGTAAGATGTGTAAATGGAAGCAATTATCTGGATTGTTCAAGGAAAAAAAGCCTCAGACATTCTTCTGCCTGAGTGATCTGGGTAATTGCTTCAATTTTCACATCAGCTCCCTGTCCTTCGGCTGTGCCGTTTAACTCCAACCCCGGGGTCTGCAGGTGACCCTGTGCGTCTAATCATTTCTGATTGCCCGGGCCCAGCTTCGTTCCTGTAAGTACAAACTGTCTCTGACCCCAGTGAAGATTAAAATCCAAATGAGTAGATAAAAATGTTTTCAAAGATGTTGAAAGAGCCCTTTAAAACCTGCAAAAATAATCTGTTGCCATGGAACAGAAAATCTGAATGTCTTTTAAAATGTATCCCCTCAGTTCAATATGCCCAGATATGTCTGAGCTCGGTGGGAAAGAAGTAAAAACGATTACATCCCTTTAGCAAGACATTAGCTCATTGGAAGGAAAAAGCCCCTTCTCTTCCAGGAGAGCTGACACATTGACTGAGATTAAACCTTTAGTATTAATTCTTGCTGAAAAAAATTCAGGGCTCTAGAAGAATAAGACAGGGAACCATTGAATCTAAGGAGGGACAGGAAAGGAGGAAAGTCAAGCTCTGTGTCCTGGTAGTAGAGTGGGCACCTGTGAACGAGCACTGGCAATCTCAGGGCAGACCTGGTGAAGAGCTGAGATGCAGGAGGCTGGGGGCATTGAAGTCCCCTGCCCTCCCCAGGGCTGACCCAGTGTGGTCTGCCTGTCAGCTATTCCCTCATCTTGCAGAAACTGTGTCTAATACATTCAGGCCACATTTGGATGCAAAATTCAACATTGGTAGCCCCTCTAAAAATCCATGCACAGGAAAGCATGAAGAAGTCACATAAACTTTACTAAAAATGCAGCAGGAAACACAGATGAGGGATATCTATTGCACACCCCAGAGCAAACTACTTAAAAACTGCTGAATAGACTTCATGCCTCCAAAGTCCCATCTCCGTCATGCAGCCACAGAAGGTCCCTTTCTCTCCCAACACCCCTCATGGCTCCTCTTCCCCGGGGCCCTGACTTGCCCTGGACTCTTCCTTCCTGGTGCAAAGCTGGTCCATGTACCCCAGCTCCATCCCAGGTGTGCAGCCCCAAATCCATCTCTGTGCTCAGCAAAACTACAGGGGCTCCTGTAGTCAGCAGAGACTGTGGGAAGGAAGAATGAGTACAAACCTGTTGCTCTTACTCACAATGGAGAAAGACAGCAGCAGCCTCAGCACAAAAGTTCCCTGTAAATAAGTTCCAAAGGTGATGGGGTTCCCTGTAGAGATTCTCCTTTCTTTTTGAAGCAGTAAATGAAATGAGGTTTTCTTCAACAGAAGTCAAAGAAAAGTATCTGAAGACTAGAAGCCTTTTTTCAACATGAGTATTAGTTATCTAATGCTGTGTAACAAATGACTCCAACACTTAGCAGCTTACGACAGCATTTGTTACTTCCTAGCAGGTCAGGAACTTGGACACCAGGTAGCTGGATCTGTGGTTCAAGCTCTCTCTCACACAGCCAGGGCTGCAGCCATCTCAAGGCTCAGTGGGGAAGGCTCCACTTCCAGGCTCACTCACGTGGTTATTGGCAGGATTCAGTTCCTGGCTGGCCACTGGCCAGAGGCTGCCCTCAATTCCTCGTCACATGGGCCCCACACAGCAGTTGGCATCATCAGGACAAGCGCAAGACAGGGGACAAGGCAGAAACTACAGTCTTTCATAGTGTAACCTCACCCATCATTTTTGCCACATTCCATTGATTAGAAGCAAGTCACTGATCCCGCACACATGCAAAGGGAGGAGTTACACAGGTGTGAACAACAGGAGTCGTGCATCCCTGGGGGCGTCTGAGAAAGCTGCCTGCGACACCCACCTATAAATGGGCTAATTGTTACTTACTGGGCACTCACACTGAAATAGGGAAGACAGTAGAGTCAAGGAATACAACTCTGGACACAAAATAAGCTCTTCCCTCCAAAAGCCTCAACCTAGCTGGGAGACATAAGCTATAGAGAAATTAAAAGATAAATAACAGCTATTCTAAGCAAAAACCCAAGACAGCAACCATCAACGGACAAAAGCAATATATTATACCTCACAAAAACATAAAGTCATATACATCAAAAATCATGCACAATAATAAAATACCAAAATCAGCTAAGGAAGGGTTTTGCAACACATATGACAAAGAGTCGATATCTTTAATAAAGAATTCTTTCAAATCAATATGATAGTTGTAAATGCACAGTAGAAAAACTAGCCAAGAACATTAAAACCCAATAAATAAAAGAGTTACAAATTATCCTGAAGTGCATGAAAAACTATTAAGCCTCATTAGTAACCAAAGGATGCCTATTACTTTGGCAAAGATTACAAAGAATAATGTTCAATGTTGTAAAGTATACTGAAAGGCAGCCTTCTCTTATCCTACTGGTAGGAGGGTAGATTTGTAAAATTTCTCTGGGAGGGCAACATAAATAAAATCCCGAAAAATGTGTAGGTACAGATTTCCTGCCCCAAGTGGCAGAGGTACCAGGTATGCAAGCACTTGTACTCTCAGAGGAAAAGAAGTGCAGAGTTGTACGGGACTAAAATTGAAAAATTATGCAAAATCATTGAGAACCTTGAACAGCAGGTCATAGTGTCTGGGTGGCCGTTAGCTGGCAGTGGGAAACCACTGGAAGTTTGTAAATAGAGGAGTGCTCAGATAAAAGAATTATAAGCACAGTTAGAAACACTGTATCAAGGTATTAGAAATCCAAGGATAGAACTGAAGAGACTCATCATTCTTTCCGTGGGATCTTTGACCCTCTCCCTCTGACGTCACGGTTCAGCAGAGCCAAACAGACATCCCTTCTTGCTGAAGAGACTTGGATGCATAGTGCCAGCCTTTTGGCCTCCTGTGATCTTTGATATTTGCCGTCCATCAGTTTGTGAGCCAGACAGCACCTCCCATGGGGCACGGAACTGGTTGTGCCATGAATGGCAGCAACGGAGGTACATGATCCAGGATGTGTATGTCAAGATTCTTTGGGTTGCAAGCAACAGAAATCTACTGAGGCTGGTTAAAGCAAACAACAGAGAGGGAGTTAATTATAATTCTTGAAGAAATAATGTCAGGCTGTGAGTTCAGAAATGACCTGGAATCAGATTTGAACATTGAAACGTTTCTTTCATTGTCTTGTTTTGCTCTTTTCTGGGCACGTGTTTCTTCTTTTTCTCTCTCTGTATATTCGGTTCCTTGCTTTCTCCAGGTTATATCGCAGAATATTCAGCTCTGTCAGCTTGAAAGAGTTTGTATGTTCAACCATTTGGAGAATTATGAAAGCTGTCTCGCTCTTCCTTTCTCTCAGTTCCAGTTTCTGGGGAAGGACTCTGATGGGCTCAGCTCAGGTGACAAATCAACTCTGACCAAGAACAACATCATGTTCAGCAATCATGGTTGTCATAAGTAATCCCTTAACCAACTGAACTGGGATGGGGGAGTGCCATAGTTTGGATTTTGGACCCCTCCAAATCTCATGTTGAAATTTGTTGCCCAGTGTTGGAGGTGGGGATTACAGGGAGGTGTTTGGGCCATGGGGGTAGATAGTTCATGAATAGATTAATGCCCTCTCTGGGAGGACAGAGTGAATGAGTTCTCGCTGAACCAGTTCCTGCTGGTTGGTGAAAGGAACCTTGTACATCTTGCCCCAACCCTTCCTTTCTCACTTGCCATGTGGTCTCTGCACAAGCCAGCTTCCCTTCACCTTCCACCATGAGTGGAAGCCGCCTGAAGCCCTCATCAGAAGCAGATGTTGGCCCCATGCTTCTTGTACAGCCTGTAGAACTGTAAGCAAATAAACCTCTTTATTTATAAATTACCCAGCCTCAGATATTCCTTTATAGCAACACAAATGAACTTAGACAGGGACGGTGGGTGGACAGTTCCCAGGAAAGAAGAAGCACTGGGAACAGCCATGGCATTGCTATCCATGAAACTTGGAGAGAAATGGAGGCATGAGAGAGAGAGAGAGAGAGAGAGAGAGCGCTCAACCTTTCCCTGGGGAATTCTTTCTCAACAGATCCTGATGCAGCAACATTCAGTACTGTGTGTTCTCCATAATATCACTCATTGCAGATTCAATTCTACCAGAGTCCAATGTCCCCACTTTCTCCTCCCTGCCAATTCCCTGCTACCCACACTCACACAAATTATCTAATGACAGTCAGTAACATCCAGATCTCATGGAGCCCTGACACGGCCACAGGTCAGCCTGCCACCAGCAGCCTCTGCGTTGGAAGCCGGCTGACCCAGTTGTCCAGCTGCACTGTGGCTCGCTTAGGACTCTGCGTGAGACTATTTTTTCCTTAGATGACCTACTCCCTTTCAGAGGAGAGGGAGCAATTGAATTACCAAAGAATTAACTGGATAAGATACTGTCTAAACTAACCCAGAAAAGAGATGAATTTGGTATAGTTCCTAAAACATCCAACCCTACCTTGACTACTGAAGCTTCCAGACTCTGCTAGCACAAGCACATAGTTGTGGGCAGGGCCACAGCTTCAATCTGCTTGGCAAACGATTCCCCAGCCCCGTTTGAAGGACTTCTTTCTCCTATAATACACATATTGGCAACAGTCAGCTTCTTAATTCTGATTAATGAAAACTAACAGTTTGTGCTATTTCTTTGTCCACTTTACTGGCATTCATCTGGCCACCTCAGCAAAATGCTGGCACAAGCCTCAAAATTTAAATCCTAGGTTCTGTTTTACTCTATTTAATCTATTCCACAAACACTTAATTTATGTTTTATATATATATGAACATATATATATATATATATATATATACACGAACATATATATACACACACACATATATCAGATAGCGATTATTGTTTTAGTGTTTTGAAAAATTCACTTATTTATTCATTCCACAGATATCTACAAAGTGCCTACTAAGTGCCAGGCCCTGTTCTAGGTGTTGGGGATGCAACATGATACAACAGACAAGGTCCAAGCCCTCGAGTGGTTTACGTTCTACTGGAGGAGGCAGGCAATAAACAATTAAGTACATGACATACTGTGTCAAGCAGCAGTAAGTGCCATGAAGAACAGTAAAAAGGGTGAAAGGCTAGAGGGGGTGGTGGGTAGCATTGTAGTTCAGGTGATAGGGAATTAAAAGAAATTTGGAGATATGCTTCAATCCTTAAACTCTAACAGAAGAAATGTAGGGGAAAAGACACACACATACATTAAAAAAAACTCAAAAGAAAGAAGAGAAAGAACGGAGGGAGGGTATTGTTAGTTAGCTACTGTCCTGTAACAAACCACTCCAAAATTTGGCGACCTAAAACAACAAGCAATTTTTATTTCTCACCCATCTGCTGGACCAGGCCAGGCTCAGCTGACCTTGGCTGGGGTCGCTCACAGTTCAGGGGATCAGCTGGTCATCTGCTGGTTCTGAGATGGTCTTGGCTCTTCTCCACGTGCCTCGCATCTCTCCATGAGGTTGGCCCTGGCATGTTCTCACGGCGAAGCAGAGGTGCAAGAGGGAGCAAGCCCAACTGTGCAAGAGACTAAGTGGCCGTGTGCACGTGCCCTTTGCTCCCCTGTTTCCTTATGTTTGCTGACATTGGCCAAATCCAGCCACAAAGTTTCAGGGCAAAGGGTGTTGCTAGGGACTAAATTGTGTCTTCCTCCCCAAAAAATCCACATGTGAAAACCTTAACCCGCAAGTCACTATATCTGGAGATACGGTCTTTAGGAGGCAATTAAGGTTAAATGAGTTCATTAGGGTGGGCCCTAATCTGATAGGACTGTGGCCTTATAAGAAGAAGACAGAAATATCCCCCCTCTCTCTGCCATGTGAGGACACAGTGAGATGGCACCATCTGCAAAAATATATTTTGGCTAAAGTTACTGCAAGATCTTATTTAAAAAATATTCATTCACTCATTTAATAAGACTGATTACAAGACTCTGTTCTAGGAAATTGTACCGCATTTCTCTAAAGACTCTTCCAACTCAAAAAAAAACAAACAAACAAAAAAAACAATTTATATTCTTGCTGCCAGAGAAGCTACTAAGATAAGCAACACATGGTCCCGGCCTTTCTGGAGTTTACCATCTAGTGGAGGAACAAAGACAGGGAAAAATTGTACGTGCACATCTCTGAGATGAGTTTTGGGCTTTTCTACGCACATTTGGAGGAGTAGACCTGTGGTTGTCACAGGGTAGAGCCATGTCCTTGCAGAAGAGAGGTAGGGTCTCCCCGAGGGAGCACACATGTCCACTGTCAGCATGCTGGAAGAGGGAAGTGGGCCTTAGGCTGGTGGAAGAAGTTTCCAGCTTCTCTCTGGGCCTCTTTGGAAGCCTGGACTTCAAGGGTCCAGTGGCAGTGGGACTTGAGACAGTGGGGCCCTATTGGGGTAAGCTCCTGTATAACCCAAAGGTGGGCTCCCCCTGCTTTCTTTTCAGGAATCAGAAGTTGGGAAGGGAGGCTAAAGAGTGAGTATTGCCTCTCTTCCATCAGGAGGGCCAGCTCACCCAGGAGCAAAGACGAGTGCCTCAGTGCCCCGAGGAAAGTCATTGGCTGGTTTCCACAGCCCCGGACACTGGCAGAGTGGCTTCCATAAATACCCACTTTGTAGAGCTCCTCCATACCTGGCAGCCTGCAGGGACCCACCAGGACCCCGGGTGCTTCCTCTCTGAGCACCATACTGCGTGTACTCACCTGTCTTACCACCTCCAGGAAGAGGAAGGCGCTCCTCTGATGGAAACACTTTGTAGGGAGGATAGAGGTGTGTGAGACGGACAGGGAGTGTGCCTTAGGTTGGGCTCCCCAGCAGCAGAGCCTGAGACGGGGATTCCTGTGGGGCATCTCCTGGGGTGTGGGGGAAGCGGCAGTGGTGGACAGGCAGGGAAGGAGCTAAGCAAGGGCACCGGCTCTGGGAGGAAACCCTGGGCACAAATTGCACCACTGTCTTAATCTGTCTATGCTGCTATAACAGAATACCACAGACTGGGGAATGTATAAGGAACAGAAATTTATTTCTTCCAGTTCTACAGGTTGGCAGGCCAAGATCAAGGCACTGGCAGGTTTCGTGTCTGGCGAGGGCCTTCTTGCTGTGTCCTCCTATGGTGGGAGGAATGGAAGGCACAGCAAACGGAACGAACGCTGCATCTTCCTGTGGCAGAAGAGCAAGAGCACGCTCCCTTCAAACCTGGGCCCTTTTGTAAGGCATTATGCACTTCCCCCGTTCTCACTACAACGAGGATTAAGTTTCCACACATGGATTTTGGAGGGAACACAGTCCTTGAGGCCAAGGGGGTGGCTTTCTGGACCCCTGTGTCAGTCAGTCACTGACCGTGTGGCCCCTTCCAGGTGAGGAGATTCCATTCTCTGTTCTATGGGGGAGACAATTCTCTAGACAGGCAGCAGAGAGGTGCTGTTAACAGCCAACCGTTCAAGCTGGGAAAGGGGTCTGGGTGGCGCACATGGCATCCATGATGGGCAGGGCACGCTCTGCAGGGAGAAGGACCCACGTGTGTGAAGAGCATGTCGTATCCAGAGCCCAGCGCTGCTGGAGTGTAAATTGTGAGAGTCGAAGTAAGCACTGGGTGAGGTGATGCAGGTGAAAATACCACATGCCTGTGAGATGCCAACCAAATGTCCCATGTCTGTGTTTCTCACAGGCTTGATATGAGGACCAGCTGGGGCACAATAAACAGAAAATGTCACTCTATAAACTAGAAAAGCACTACCCAAGTGCTAATTATTTAAGATATGTTTTTGCTAGTCATGAGTGTGTTCAACCAGCTTTTCTGGATTGTGTACTGTTTGCCAGGCTCCGTTCGAGGCATTAGGGATACAGTAGGAACAAGTATGGCCTTGGTTCCTGCCCTCGTGGAGCTTGTGGTTCAGTGGGGGAAACAGGTATCACACAATCACACAAACACCTACCAAACTGTCACTGTGGTGAGTCCTTTGGAAAGAAAAGTGCAGGACGCTAATAGACAGCGTGGTGGTGCTGGTCGGAGGGCCGGCGACATCCAGGACTTCCTGAGCAAGGGCTACTAAACTAAGGTGTGTGGAAAAGCAGGTAACAGAAGGCATGAAGGCCCTGAGGGGGGAAAGACACTGGTGGTTTTGAGGAAAAAAGAGAATATTGTAGGTCTGGAGCAGGCAGACAAGAATGGAGCTGGACAGCTCAAGGATTGAAGACTGAACCATGGCGATTTGGTTTTTAAAATTATATACATATATATGCTGATGCTGTCATAAATCGAGACTTGTGGTTCAGTGACTTCTTACCTCCTGTTAGGTGACCAGCCATATGTTCTCGGTGCATACAGAATCTGTTACAAATTGTCACCATCAGGTAGAGCACTAGGTTTCAGGTGGGATTTATGTATTTTATTGCTCAACATATCACAAGTTCAGTAAATTCTTTATCAAAAACATCTTTCCCATGTACCCCTTCCTTTTTATGTCCTTTGCAATCATCCTAGACTGAGCCATTATGACATCACATCTAAATGACTGCAATCCCTTCTTTACTGCCCACTCTGCCCCGTATCCTCTGATCTCATATCCATCCTTCCGATACCCATTAGAAAACTCAATTCTATTTTTAGTATTCCATAAATTAGAGCTGATATGGTCAGGCAACACAGTAATGGAAGGCATAGCTATAGGAAAAGTGGAAGCAAAATTATATATAATTGCAGGAAAGATGGCTACCTCCACTACCACTTTAAATCACAAGAGTTAGCTAAAAAGCTAATAGAACTAATATGAGAGATCACTAAGATGATCAGATGAAAAATAATACATGAAAATCACTCACCTTTCTGTTCATCAGGACTATTTAGCTTCATAAGGGAATCGGAATGCCTCATTGACAAGAGCTGTCAGTCTTTAGTACTATGGTCTGAATGTTCGTGTCCCCCCAAAATTCATATTTGAAACCTAATCCCCTAGGAGATAGTATTAAGACTGGGACCTTTAGGAGGTGATTAGGTCATTAAAGCAGAGCCCTCATGAACAGGATTAGTATGTTTATAAATTAGCCCCAAAAAGCTTGTCTCTTCCACCATGTGAGGACATAGAGAGAAGAAGTCACTGTGTGCCTTGATCTCGGACCTTCCAACCTCTGAACAGTTTCTGTTGTTCATAAGCTGTGCAGTCTATGACAGTTTGTTGTAGCAGCTCCAACAAACCAAGACACTCAGGGTTTCCCATAGAGGTGGAGAGAAATGGACACTCTCCTTACAGGGACAGTAGGAAGAGTAAAGGCCCAGTCTCTGGAGCTGGAAGCTTGGGTTTGAACCCCAGCTCCACATCTTCGTAGCTGAGTGACTGTGAGCACACCACCTCACCTCTCTGTGCCTCAATTTCCTCATCTATAAAACAGAGATAATATTTGTACTATCTCAAAGTTTCTATGAGGATTAATGAGATAATATACCTAAATTGTTAAAGTAGTGGCTGGAAAAAATAAGCACTATAAATGTATTTGTTATTATTAATTCTCAGCCACACTTTGTCACCTGCCCTGAAATTTTGCCTTAATCCCTGAGTGTCACAAATTCTTCCATGAAAACAGTTCTATTATTCCCTAACCCCCATTCCTGTGACTAACAGGGGTTCCGTGCAAGTCCAAGGTCCAAGCGCTGTGCTAACTCTTCCGTTGTTACTGGCCCTCAGTGAAGGATATTTTCTTCAAATACCAAAGTCTGCGAAGGTAAAACCCAGCAGCCAGCAAAGACATTACTATCTTAAATTCTAAGAAAGTTTCACTCCTTGGAAGTAGTCTCAAACACCTTCATTTAGGTTTGCTTTATATTTGCATAACTAAAATTTTTTCTTGAATGTAATTCCAGGACCAAAAGAAAACCTCTACAAGCAAATTTTAAATGATGGGAGTCATTTGTTTGTCGTTTTTTTTTTTTTATCTCCTTAATTTTCAAGAGTTTGAAAATATTAGGATCCAGATTTCAGCTTGGACATGCCAGATACAGATATCCTCTATCTTGGTATTTCAAAGGCTTTAAAATATTGTAGTGGCTGCATCTGGACAGTTTTGTCACTGAATCTAAGGATGACAAGGAACTGAAGGTATCTGCTACCCAGAGGCAGCAAAGAATGCAGCGGGGACCCCAAGCTAAAGATGACTGGTAAGAGAGATTACCTGATGTTATTTTACTCTCTTTGTTTATTTCCCCTTTGCTACCCTGAGAGTTCAATAACCCTTGTTCTCAGCTGTGCCAAATAGAATTAAGGGACGAGCTGTATGTCCTAATACATGGCTAAACCCTCAAAAATAAAGCCGAGGTCCTTAAGGCCAGCCTGTCAAGGGTAGGAGCATTTAGTGAGTCTCAGAAAGAAAGTAAATCTTAGAGTAGGAGTCAGGGCTTTGAGATGCAGCCCACACTCTCTACTTGGTAATTCCTCCCCCATAGCCAGCCTTGGAGGATCTGGGCTAGATTTTATTAGGCTAGCCATCTGGTTCCCTTACAGCATAAACCCAAATAGCATTAATAGAAGACAGAATGTTATATTATGAATCAGTATCATGGGGAGTTAGAGGCAAGTGTCCTGAAATTCAAAAGAAGAAACCGTTTCTAGCTGTCAAGGAAAGAGGCAAGACTTCCTAGGGGAGGTGACATTTGAGAAAAAATAGTGGCTTAAACACCTAAAGATTTATATTTTTTATATGAAGGCAATCCAAGACTGATATGGCAGCTTCAGGCAGTCCCAAATGACCTAGTAATCAATGCAAAAAAGGTTTTCTAGGTTTCTGCCCTGCCATCCTCAGTGAGTGACTTCCATCCTCAATGTTGCCTCACGGTCCAAGATGACTGCTAGCACACCAGCCATCAAGGCCACATTCTAGGCAATGAGAAAGGCAAAGGATCACAATGCTGCCTAATCAGTTCCCTTTATGCAGCTGCCTGCAAGATAACACTTCCACTTCTAACTCACTGACCAGAACCGACTCACACAACCACGCCTCGTCACTGCAGTGTCTGAGCTGTGTGCCTGCTACCTCAAATAACACTGAGATTCTAAATAACATTTCCCCTTGAGAAGGAAGGGGAAAGTGGCTATTAAATCTCAATTAGTTGCTTCTGACCCAGGAATTCTGAAAGTGTCTAAACAAAGTAATAATATCAATCAAAATATCCTGAAGAAGACCACCTCATCAGCGGCGTATACAAAGGAGCACTGGACAGGAGTGCCACTTCCAGGCTGGTAGCATGAGGAGCTCTGCAGACCCATTCTCCAGAAAAACAAGCAAAACTGGCAAAAACTATTTTTAAAAAACAACCGACCAGGCGCAGTGGCTCCTGCCTGTGATCCTAGCACTCTGGGAGGCCAAGGAAGGAGGTTTGCTTGAGCTCAGCAGTTTGAGACCAGCCTGAGCAAAACCCCATCTTTACAAAAAAAAAAAAAAAAAAAAAGAAAGAAAAAAGAAAAAGAAAAATTAGCAGGCATGGTGGCACACACCTGTAGTCCCAGCTACTCAGGAGGCTGAGGTGAGAAGATCACTTGAGCCCAGGAGTGTGAGGTTGGAGTGAGCTATGATGACGCCATTGCAAGCGCTCCAACTGGGCAAGCAATACTCTTTCTCCAAAAAAAGCAAAAAAAAAAAGAAAAAGAAAAAGAAAAAAACCCCAAAATAAATCCAACCATTTAAAGTCTCTGAAAATTGTCCTAAGGGTAAGGGCGTAGAACAAATAAAGAAACATTTATTCAAGGAAGTCAGTTAAACTCAACAAGGACAGCAAGCATCTGGCATGAGCCTCCACCCACCCACCTCCACCTCCCCCTCGCTACCCCATTTCAGCTCAAGAAAGCTCCACTCCAAATAGGTGTGGTCAAGAAGACAGGACTCCCTCTCCTCCCAGTCAACGGTTATCATATCTCACTTGCAGAGACAGGCCACCACCATGTCTCATCCCCTCCAACCCCAAGTTGAAGAGGCTAAATCCCTGGTGAGCTCTTTTCTTCCACCCAGCCCTAATCCATAGGATAGAGAGCCTATCCCAGGCATGGAAAACCATGAATACCAGAGCCTAGATCACACTTACCCATTCGCTCACTTGCAGGTAAGAGGCCAGAGGCTACCATACCATCTACCCTGAGCTCAGAGCAGTGGCTCAGAGATTTTGCCCAGGGGAAGAGGCAGTCCATAAGAAAAGAGAAGTCCAAAGGTCTGGTCGAAGGAACTGACTTTATTTAAAACACATGTGGGATAGTTCAAGCCTAAAAGTGCTCTAGAAAACAATAGCTCCTTTTAATTAAGAGCAATGAGCAAAGCCATAGATTAGCTAGTTCACTAGAGAGTGGTAGGGAAAGAGAGGCAAAGAAGAGTCCTCTTGAGATCTGAATAAACCTCAAAGACTGGCCTCAAAAGCTAGCCCCTGGGAGGATTCTGGGAAGATGGTGGAGCAGGATGCACCAGAAATCAGTCTCCCCACTAGACAACAATTACACTGACAGAATCTTTCTGATATAACTATTTTGGAACTCTGGAGTCTATTGCAGGCTTGCAACTTCCAGGGGAAGGCTTGGAAGGCTTAGAAGGTAAATTGTAGTTAATTTCAGCTGTTAGCACAGTAGCAACTACTCATCCCCGACCCCCAACCCCTTGTCAGACAGCCGTGCACATGTTCCTGGAGCAGCTTGCACACAGCTAGTGAGATGCAGGTGGGCAAAAAGGACACTGTTCTCCAACTCCTAGGGATCTGTGCTCTGACCACTGATTGTTGTATCTGATCACAGGGATACAGGCAAAGAAGCACAGGCCATTGTTGTTGCACCTCCTCCATTGTTGTAAGTCCCGCCCCCTGGATGAAGTAACTTATAGGGCAAGTGCCTCCCTGCACTTCTTCAATTTTCTTTTTTCCCTTTTGAGAGCCAGACATTGAAGACTAAGACATTCAAAAGTAATCACACAAATGGGGGAAATTAGAAAATCACCATGTTGGGGAAAACATCTGAAAAGACTTTACGTTCACACTTCAGGCTGATATTTGGCATAGAGACAGCCTACGGCAATAAAAATAAATAAACAAAAACACAATCCAGCAAACCCTAGTATGGGAGGAGAATAAGATTTCCAGGGTTATCACATTATAAATTACAAATGTCCAGTTTTCAACAAAGATACCACAAGACATACAAAGATACAGGATAGTATGGCCCTTTCAAAGGGAAAAAATGAGCCAACAAAAACTGTCCCTGAAAAAAATAACTGCTGGGGGTTCTACTTGACAAACTTTTTTTTTTTAGAGACAAGGTCTCGCTCTATTATCTGGGCTAGAGAGCAGTGGTATGATCTAGTGATCCTCCCATCTCAGCCTCCCAAAGGGCTGGGATTACAGGTGTGAGCCACTGCACTCAGCCTTGACAAAGATTTTTAAGCACCTATCTTAAAGATGCTCAAATAACTAAAGGGAGACATGGGAGAAGTCAAGAAAATGATGTGTAAACAAAATGTAAATATCAATAAAGAAATAGAAAACCCAAAAAGAAATTCTGGAGCTGAAAATTACAATAACTGAAATGAAAAATTCACTAGAAGGCTTCAAAGACAGATTGAGCAGGCAGAAGAAAGAATCAGCAAATTTGAAGCTAGAACAATAAAAATCATCAAATCTGAGGAACAGAAAGAGAAAAGATTGAAGAAAAGTGAAGAGAGCCTAAGGGACTTAGGGGACACTATCAAGTGGACCAACATATGCACTGTGGAAGTTCCAGAAGAAGGGAGAAAGAAAAGGGAAGAGAGACTATTTGAATAAATTATGGCTAAAAACTTCCTGAATTTGATGAAAGACATGAATATAAACATCCAACAAGCTTAACAAACTCCAAATAGGATAAACTGAAACAGACCCACACTCAGACACATTATTATCAAACTTGAAAGACAAAAACAAAGAGACAATTTTGAAAGCAGCAAAAGAGAAGCAATTCATCACGTACCAGGAATCCTTAATAAGATTACTAGCAGATTTCTTATCAGGAACTATGGGGGACAGAAGGCAGTTAGCTGATATATTCAAAGTACTAAAAAAGAAAGACAAACAAACAAAAAACCTGTCAGCTCAGAATCCTATATCTGGCAAAACCGTCCTTCAAAAGTGAGGGAGAAATTAAGACATTCCCAGATAAATAAAAGTTAAGAGAGTTCATTATCATTAGAGCTACCCTGCAAGAAATTCTAAAGGGATTTGTGCAGGTTGAAATGAAAGAACACTAGACAAAGAATTAAAAATCTCAATAAAGGCAAATACATGGGCCATTATAAAAGATAGTATTATTGTAACAATGATGTGTAACTTTACGTTTTGTTTTCTCTATGACATTAGAGATTAATGCATTTAAAAATTATTAATCTAAAAGCTAGTATTATTGTAGCTTTGGTTTGTATCTCCACATTTTCTTTTCTACATAATTTAAGAGACTAGTACACTAAAAATTATTAGTTATATTTTTAGGCACACAATGTATAAAGATGTGTGACATCAACAACTGAAAGAGATGGTGATGGATCTACATCAGGAACAGGGTTTTTTATGCTATCAAAGTTAAGCTGGTACAAATTCAAATTTGAGTGTTATAACTTTAGGATATTAAATGTAATCCCAATGGTAAGTACAAAGAAAATAGATAAAGAAAACACACAAAGGAAAATGAGGAAAGAATTTAAATGTTTCACTATATAAAATTAACTAAACACAAAAGAAGATAGTAAGGTAGGAAATGAGGGACAAAAAAGCTACAAGGCATATAAAAAACAAATAGCAAACGGACAGATGTAAGTATTCTGATTGATAAAGTACTCTACGTACTTTAAATGTAAATGTATTAAACTCTCCAATCAAAAGATAAAGATTCATAGAATAGATTTAAAAAATAATAATTCAACTAACTATATGCTGTCCACAAGAGACATACTTTAGATCCAAAGATACAAATAGGTTGAAAGTGAAAAGATGGAAAAAGATATTCCATTAAAATAATAACTAAAAGAGAATAGGGTAGCTATACTAACATAAACAAAATAGACTATTAATCAAAAAACGGTAAAGGCAGACATTACATATTGATATACAGCAAGAAAATATGACAATTATAAACATTTATGCACCTAATAACAGACCACCAAAATACATGAAACAAAAGTGACAGAATTAAAGGGAGAAATGTACAATTCTACAGTCATAGCTGGTGATTTCAATACCCCACTCTAAATAATGGATAGAACAACCAGGAAGAAGGTAAGTAAGGAAATGGAGGACTTGAACAACACAATAAACTAACTAGATCTAACAGACATATACAGAACACTCTACAAACAATAGAATACACATTATTCTCAAGTGCACAAGAGACATTTTCCAGGATAGATCACATGTTAAACCACAAATTGTCTCAATAGATTGTAAAAGATATATACCATACAAAGTATCTTCTCTAATAACAATGTGATAAAGTAATAAATAGAAAGCAATAACAGAAGGCAAACTGAAAAATTCACAAATTTTTGGTAATTAAACAATGGGCTCTCAAACAGCCAATAAACCAAAGAAGAAATCACAGGGAAAATTAGGAAATACTTAGAGATGAATGAAAACAAAAATACAACACACCGAAACTGGGACATGATGAAAAGAGTGCTAAGAGGGAAATTTATAGCTATTAACACTTACATTAAAAAACAAGAAAGATCTCAAATTAACAACCAAATTTGACAACTTCAGGAACTAGAAAAAGATGCACAAACTAAACTGAAAGCTAGCAGAAGGAAGAAAATAATAAAGATTAGAACAGAGACAAACAAAATAGAGACTTGACAAACGAGAGAAAATCAATGGAACCAAAAGTTCTTTGAAAAGATCAACTAAATTATCAATAGCAAACCTTTAGGTAGATGGACTAGGAAAAAAAGAAAGAAGGTTCAAATTATTAAAATCAGAAATGAAAGTGGAACATTACTATCAATTCTATAGAAATATACAGAGTACCATGAACAATTACATGCCAAAAAACTGGATAACCTAGATGAAATGGACAAATCCTTAGAGACACAAAACCTATCAAGATTAAACCACAAAGAAATAGAAAATCTGAAGAGACCTATAACTAGTAAAGAGATTGACTCAATAATCAAAAATGTCCTAACAAAGGAAGACCTGGACCGAATGGCTTCACTGTTGAATTCTATCAAACATTTAAAGAAAAACGAACACCAATTCTTCTTAAACTTTTCCAAAAAACTGAAGAATACTCTCTAGCTCATTGTGTGAGGCTAGTATTACTCTCATAGCAAAGCTAGACAAAGATATTATAAAGAAAACACAGGCAAGTATCTCATAAATATAGATGTGAAAATCCTCAACAAAATACTAGCAAACTGAGTTCAGTAGCATATTAACAGATCATACCATGATAAAGTAGGATTTATTTGTGGAACGCAAGAATGGTTCAACATATGAAAATCAATCAATGTAATACATTGCAATAACAGAATAAAATTCAAGAATCACATAATCATCTCAATTGACACAGAAAGAGAATTTGACAAAATGTATTACTCTTTCATTAAAAAATTCAACAAACTAGAAATGGAAAGTAACTACCTTGACATTATAAAATCCACATATAAAAAACTTATACATCGTCATTGAGCAAACATCATACTCAATGGTGAAAGACTGAAAATTTTCCCTCTAAGATCAGGAACAAAGCAAGGATGGTCAGTTTTGCCACTTCTATTCAACATTGTACTGTAAGAATAATTAAGCAAGAAAATAAAATAAAATTCATCCAAATTGTAAAGGAAGAAGTAAAATCATCTTCCTTCACAGATAATGTGATATTATATGAAAAAAAAAAAAAAAACCCTAAAGATTCCACACAAAAACTGTTGGCACTAATAAATGAATTCAGCAAAGTAGCAGAATACCAGGTCAAACCAAAAAATATCAGTTCATTTCTATACTCTTAACAATGAACAATGTGAAAAGCAAATTAAGAAAACAATTTTATTTGCAATAGCATCAAAGAGAATAAAATACAGGCCAGGCGCGGGAGCTCACACCTGTAATCCTTGCACTCAGGGAGGCCGAGGAGGGAGGATTGCTTGAGTTCAGTACTTCGAGACCAGCCTGAGCAAGAGTGAGACCCCATCTCTACTAAAAATAGAAAAAGTAGCTAGGTGTGGCTGCCTGTGCCTGTAGTCCCAGCTACTCAGGAGGCTGAGGCAAGAGGATCACTTTGAGCCCAGGAGTTTGAGGTTGAAGTGAGTTATGATGACGCCACTGCACTCTACCTGGAGTGACAGAACGAGACTCTGTCTCAAAAAAAAAAAAAAAAAGAATAAAATACTTAGGACTTAACCAAGGAAATGAAAGATTTGTACACTGGAAACTACATAACACTGTTGAAAGAAATTAAAGAGGACATAGATAAATGGAAAGACATCCCATGTTCATGTATTGGAAGATTTAATATTGTTAGATGTCAATGTTATCCAAAGTAATCTACAGTTTTAATGCAATCACCATTAAAATCCCAATGACATTTTTTGCAGAAATAGGGAAACCCATCCTAAAAGTCATATGTTCAGGAGATCAGGAATCTCAAAAGAACCTAAGGAGCCAAAACAATCCTGAAAAAGAAAAACAAAGCTGATAGACTCACACTTATTGATTTCAAAACTTTCTACAAAGCTACAGTAATCAAAACTGTGTGATATTGGCCTAAAGACAGACATGTAGACCAATGGAATAGAATAGAGTCCAGAAATAAATCTTTGCCTATATGGTCAAATGATTATCGACAGGGTGCCAAAGGCCATTCAATGAGGAAAAAGACAGTCTTTTCAACAAGTGGAGCTGGGATAAGAATAAAGTTGGACTCTTTCTTAACACCATATACAAAAATTAACTCAAAATGGATCTCAGAGCTAAATGCAAAACTGAAAACTATAAAACTCTTAGGAGAAGACAGAGGAGAAAAATTTCAAAACATTAAATTTGGCAATGATTACCTGGATATGACACCAGAGGCACAGACAACAAAAGAAAATATAGACTTCATGAAATTTTACTTCATAAAATTAAAAAAAAAATTTCCATCAAAAAACACTATCAACAGAGTAAAAAGGCAACCCACAGAATGGGAAAAAATATTTGCAAATCATATATTTGATAAGTGATTAATATCCAGAATATTTAAAGAACTCTTAATACTCAACAACAAAAATCAAGCAACCCAATTCAAAAATGGGCAAAGGACTTGAATAGACATGTCTCCAAAGAAGATATACAAATAGCCAACAAGCACATGAAAAGATGCTCAATGTCACTAATTATTAGGAAAATGCAAATCAAAACTACAAAGAGATACTACCTCACACCCATTAGGATGGTCACTATTTAAAAAAAAAAAAACAGAAAATAACAAGTGTTCCGCAAGGATATGGAGAAATTGGAACTCTTGTGCATTGTTGATGAGAATGTAAAGTTGAATAGCTGCTGTGGACGACTATAAGGCAGTTTCTCAAAAAATTTAAAAAAATAGAATTACCATATGATGTAGCAATTACATTTCTGGTTATGTACCCCAAGGGATTGACAGCAGGGTCTTGAAGAGATATTGGTACACCGTGTTTATAGCAGCATTATTCACAATAGCAAAAAGTGGAAGCAATTCAAGTGTCCAACAATGGATGAATGGATAATTAAGATGTGGCACACACACACACACACACACACACTCACGATGAAATATTATTCAGCCTTTAAAAGGAAGGAAATTATGATATAAGCTGCAACATGGATGAACCTTGAAGACATTTTGCTAAGTGAAACAAGCCAGTCACAAAAGGACAAATACTGCATAATTCCACTTATATGAGGTATGTACAATAATAGTTCAAAGAAAGAAGATTGGTGGGAGGAGGGAGGAATAAGATGTTATTTTATTTTTTTATTTTTTTATTTTTTTGAGACAGAGTCTCACTCTCTTGCCTGGGCTAGAGTGCTGGGGCGTCAGCCTAGCTCACAGCAACTTCAAACTCCTGGGCTCAAGCGATCCTCCTGCCTCAGCCTCCCGGGTAGCTGGGACTACAGGCACACACCACCATGCTTGGCTAATTTTTTCTATTTTTAGTTGTTTGACTAATTTCTTTAGTAGAGACAGGATCTTGCTCTTGCCCAGGCTGGTCTCAGACTCCTGAGCTCAAGCAATCCTCCCACCTCAGCCTCCCAGAGTGCTAGGATTACAGGCGCGAGCCACCAGCCCAAGATGTTATTTTTAATGGGTTCAGTTTGGTAAGATGAAAAGAGTTCTGGAGATGGATGGCAATATAATGGTTGCACAAAAATATGAATGTATGTAACATCCCTGAACTGTACATTTAAAATGATTAAGATAGTAAATTTTATGTTATGTATATTTTATCACAATAAAAAATTGGGGGCAAAAGGTAGATGAGTTATTATTAATGCAATGAGGTTATCATATTCTGTGCTAAGAATATTCAATGTAAGGAGTGACTTTGGAAAAATGATATAGAGACTATATTATAAATTTGGTAGTATGCACTCAGATAAAAAGGACTCCACATTTGAAACAAAAATAAAACCCAGCCCTGGAAAAATTCAACTGGGTCTGACTGTTGAGCAATTTATGGCAAAGACAATAGAGCAATCAGTCAGTAATTAACGAAGCCTAATGGGCTGGGTATAATGAGACAGCCTAACAGAAAGACAAATTCCTGTAAAAACACAAAGTACTTAAACTGACCCAAAAAGAATTTTTTAAAAATCTGTGGTATAGACACAATGGGCCACATATTGCATGATTTCACTTATATAAAATGCCCAGAATAGGGAAATCTATAGAAATATTAATAGAAAGTAGATTATTGGTTGACTAGGGCTAGGGGTAGGGAATGGGGGGCTTGGAGAGGAAGGCTAATAGGCATGGGGTGTTTTTTGGGGATAATGAAAATATTCTAAAATTGGTTGTCATGATGGCTGTACAACTTTGTGAAAATACTAAAAGCCATTAAATTGTGTACTTTAAATACATAAAATGTATGGTATGTAAATATCTCAATAAAGCTATTTTTTTTTCAACAATGGCTTTGGTGGGAGACTCTGAAGGTGTGCAGGCTATTGCAATGGTCTCAATAAGAGACTGACGTCCTGAGCTGGAGAGAAGAGGATGAATGGAAATCGAGACGAGGGAACAGGGTAACAGAAGATGAACCACTAAATAATAGTGATTGCAGAATGAAACTCCAACTCTTACAGAATTTTAAAGGTCAATAAACTATATGACACAAGAAGCTTGGAGACTGTTTCAAAAAAAGTCTTGTTGGAAGTATAAGAAAATGCCTGGCAAGGAGACACACACACACACACACACACACACACACACACACATACACCATGGATTTAAAATAATTCACCAGACATGGTGGCTCATGACTGTAATCCCAGCACTCTGGGAGGCCAGAGGTCAGGAGTTCAAGACCAGTCTGAGCAAGAGCAAGAGCAAGACCCCGTCTCTACTAAAAACAGGAAAATTAGCTGGGTGTGGTGGCACACACCTGTAGTCCCAGCTACTCTGGAGGCTGAGGCAGGAGGATCACTTGAGCCCAGGAGTTTGAGGTTGCTGTGAGCCATGATGACACCAGTGCACTCTAGCCTGGGCAACAGAGCAAGACTCTGTCTCATAAATAAATAAATAAAATAATTCACTACATGGCTAATTATCAACACTGGGAGGCCACTGGGAAAGGAGAGGGGGTGTATTCTAAAGAAAGAGAAAGCCGGCCCTGGTGAGGAAATAGGAGAGTTCACCAAGGGAGGCTACATATACATTAATCTATTAATTCGTCAAATATTGAGTATCTAACATGATCCACATTGTGGATACCGCAGTGCTTAAGAACTGCCCTCAGGGAGCTTCCAGTCTAGCAGGAGAAGACAGACAACGGACAGGTGCGCAAAGCTGTGTGTAACGTGGTGTGGTGAGTGCTGCGGAGGAAAGGAAGCCGGGAGGAAGGTACTCAGGGTGACCTACACACGCAGCAGGCTGCTCTGAGAGGTGGCAGGTGAGGAGCAGGGACTTGAACGACGCCAAGCGTGAGGTGAGGGGGAGGGCGTCTCAGGCAGAGGGGCTGCTGGAGGCCGGAATGACCTTGAGAGTGTGAGGAAGAGCTGTGAGGCCCGGTGAGCAGGGAAGCCGGGCGGAGCGCGACAGGGGACAAGGAGGGCAGCAGGGCCTAGGTGCTCCTTAGGGGCTTAGGCCTTGGGGAAAGGACACAGTGACAGTGTCGAGTTTATTTTAAATTGATGGGAAGCCATGGGAAGGTCTGGACAAGGACTGACATGATGTGATTTGCACTGCACAAAGATGAGTGGCGGCCGGGTGGGGTGGAGTGAGGTGTGAAGAGGGGTTGGTTAATGGGAACAAAAACACCGTTAGATAGGAGTAAGTTCTAGTGTATGATAGCTCAGTAGCATGACTATAATAATTTACTGTGTATTTCAAAATAGCTAGAAGAGAATATTTGAAATGTTCCCAACACAAAGAAATAATAAATGTTTGAGGTGGTGGATATCCTAATACCCCGATTTGATCATTTCATGTTGTATGCATGTATCGAAATATCACATGTCCCCCATAAATATTTACAATTATTATGTATCAATTAAAAAGAGATAAGTGGAAAATGAAGGAGTGTTAGGTAAGTGTGGAATCAGAGTGTTATGGGTTGAATTTTGTCCCCTCAAAGACAATATGTTAAAGTCCTAGCCACCCCACCCCCACCCCAGTACTGTGAATGTGACCTTATTTGGAAACAGGGTCTTTGCAGATTTAATCAAGTTAAAATGAGTCATTAGCATGGGCCTTAATCCAATGTGACTAGTGTTTTGTATCAAAAGGGAAATTTGTACACAGACAGACACAGTGAAAATGCCACTGGGCAGAGAGACACACGGACACAGAGGGAAGACGCCGTGTGAAGACGGAGGCAGAGACTGCAGTTAGGCTGCCACCAGCCAGAGAAGGCCCTCGGCTACCTGGCGCTGGAAGAGGTGAGGAAGGATCCTGCCTTACAGCTTCCAGAGGGAGCAGGGCCCTGCTGACACTTTGACCTTGGACTTCCAGCCTCCAGAATGGGGAGACAATCAATTTCTGTTGCTTAAGCCACACAGGGTGTGGTGCTTTGTTAGGGCAGCCCCAGGAAACCGAGGCACAGAGAAAACACGAGGTGGCTACTCAGGTCCTCAGACAGGACAAGGTCTGAGTCCTGATATATTAATATTCTGAAAGCAGAGCAGACAGGAATTGCTGATACACTGGGTTTGGGAAGCAAGTGCACATCAGTTGCCAGGAACATGCCTGAGGAACACTTTGCAAGGAACTCCAAGACCAAGAAGTCCTTAAATTCTAAATGTCAAAAGGAAGAGATCAATCTGTGGAATCTCTTAAAGTTCTGGGGTCCTGGGGGATGCACCCAAGAATAAACAGGACAGAGGTAACCAGGGTCACAGGTATCTGGCCTCGGTTTCTGTGGAGCAGCATTAGGAAATTGGTCAGGCTGGAAAATGCTTAAAACAAATTGACAAATTAGCCACAGGTATGTCACTGCGTGAGGCATACCTATAGTCGTGCAGACATTCATACAGGAGCTACACTGGAAAGCAGTTTGTCAGTGTGACTTCGGGTGCAGTCGCTGTCCAAGGCAGCCGCCACCCATGTATGAGAGGCCTCCAGAGGGGGCGGGGGTCACAGAGGGCAAGGATCACCACGGCAACTGTGCCCCTGGCCACAATGGGGAAGTTTAATCCAAAAGAGCTTCAGGCAGATCCTGCAAATGCAAAGCACCTATTTACCCAGCCCCAGCGCTTTTCCCCTGGAGGGGGCTGAGAAAGTAATTAGATTTTTTGGCGGTGGGGGCGTAGGTGTAGAGGGGTTTCTAGAAAGTAGGAGCAGGCAGAGCCTATCAATTACTGGGTATTTGCTACATGATAACATTATGTTACCCATTTTACAAATGTTATCTAATTTATTCCTCACCAAAACCAGGCAAGTAGGGCTGTATCCCCCCCATTTTACAGATGAGGAAACTGAGGCTCAAAGAATTTAAGGAGCACGTCCCAGTCTGCACAGTAGCAGCATTGGACTTCAAACCCGGGGCTGTTTGACTGAAAGCCCTGGTGGGAGCTGTCAGTCAAGAGCAGCACTGAAATCAAAGGGAAAACACTGTCCCAGTTGTCACAACAAGGGCAGCAGAGGGACAGTGGCAGTGTCCTGGTGCCTCTCCAGTCCTGGTCTGGGCTCCCTGGTAAAAGGGATATTTATCCTTTCCTGTGAGCCCCTCGAGGGCTGGGGTGTTCTCACTTCTGTCTTTGCATCTCCAGTGCCTGCATATATGCCTTGCACACAGCAGGGGCTCAGTCCACCTTTGCTGACACCAGTGATGACAGTGGAGGGGAGTGATCTGCACAGGAATGAGGCCCCAACGAGAAGGGGTGAACTGATGTCTAAACCTGCACATTTGCCTGGGGCAGCCCCACCATCTTCACTCTCCCATTCGCTTTCCTTTAAAATTTATTACAAACAATTGAACTGCTTCAGCAACTCTTGGGTTTGTCCAGATTCTTTAACAGGAGCGCTAGTAAGTGTGCCAGCGCTTTACTCTCTTGCATTGACCCTAACTCTTCAATACCATTATTACTGCTGAAACCGCCAAGGCTCTTTGGCTCTGAGCTCTAATGGACATCAGGCAGCTAAGCCTTGGAGGCTCAGCAAAAACGCTTTCTGGAGCACAACTGGGCACCAGCGTCCAGCCCCCTCCATCCTGACCCCCATCTCTGCTTCCACCTGCTGCATGTAGCTGCCAGCTGCCTTCCTAGGAACTCTGCCCACCCACAGAGACGGTGAAGCACCCAGGACGAACTTCTACCCTGGTGAGGTCTCCGTGGAGTGACAGCCAGACCAAGGTGACCAGGAGATGAGGATGCCAAGGAGACCAAAAGGCCTGCAGAGCCTCACACCCAGCCCTCCCTCCTCTCTGCTGGAATCGAGAATGTCCCCAGAGCTCTGCGTCTGGCTGCAGGCACATGGCTGACAAAGGAGGGTGCACAAATGAGGGACCCCTGCCCTGCTACAGACGGCCAGTGGGGGGGTGTGTGTTGTGGGGAGACACCGAGAACCAGTCTCTGGGCCTCTGATCCATCGGCAAGTGAGGCCCTGGGGGTTCCCTGGCAACCTGACATGTGAAGGAAGCTGCGGGCTCCCCTGCTTTACCGCACACGCTGCAGGTGCTCCGAGGGTGCCCTGAGGCTGCAGGACTCAGCCTCTCCTGCCTGCAGCCGCCGCTCCAAGGCAGTGTCTGGGCGACGTTCCCTCCTGCTGCCTGGGGTCACTTTCCATGCTTCTCTCAGGCTCTGTGTTCCAGACAGCCTAAACTAAGACAAATGCTGCCTTGTGAGGTGGTTGTAGGGACTCATGGAGATCATCCACGTGAAGCTCTTGGAAGAGAAAAAGAACACCCGAGTGACCGAGACAGAGGAAAGCAGCTCCTGCACCCATCACCTGGTCTGGTGCTCACAGCCGGCCTCGGTCTTGTTAGACGCTCCTCTGACACAGCTGAGCCACATGTCTCCTGGTGGACATAAATGACCTCTTAGAACCCCGCCATCAGGCACGGTCACTCTGATCCTGTGATACAGTGGGACAAAAACAAAGTCATCTCTCTCTCTCAGCTAAAATGAGTGACTGCTGCTTCTTTAGCAATAACATGTTTAGCTTCACTCCAGCCTGCTCTCTGTATAGGTAAGATTTACTGAGATTCCCAATCATAGAACTGCTCCACTTCCTGACAGCATCTAAGCCACACGGAAGTCCTTGACCCGCCCCCAAATTACCCAACAAAAATCTACAACCTACTTTAGGTTCGTTCTCACCCTCTCCCTGAGATGCCCCTGCCTGTGGAGATGTGCCTGACAGCACAGAGGAACCACCCGGAGGAAGCCAGGCCAGGACACAAAAGCACCCTCATCCCAGACCACTAGGTATGCACCTGCTTGACTATTTAGCAAACATATATTGGCCACCTACTGTGTGTAGAATGCTGAGCAGTTTAGGGTTGGTGCTGAGGTGCAGACAAATCCATCCAAAGACATGATCCCACCCTAGAGGACTTTATGATCTAATCAAGAAAGATAGCATGTACTTACAGGAAACAGCCTGGGTCAGTTTGAGTAGTTCGAGGGGCACAGTTCCTGCCTGATCAGCCCTTTGCTGTTGCTGTGGGGCCGCCGCCGCCGCCGCCTCCTCCTCCTCCTCCTCCTCCTCCTCCTCCACCTTTTCCTACTTCTCCTCCTCCTCTTTCCCCTCCTCCTCCTTTCCCTCCTCCTTCCTCAACAGGGTCTCGCTCTGTTGCTCAGGCTGGAGTGCAGGGGCATGATCATAGCTCACTGCTGCCTCCAACTCCTGGGCTTAGTCAATCCCCATGTCTCAGCCTCCCGAGTAGCTGGGACTATAGGCGTGCACCACCATGCCTGCCTAAATTTTAAATTTTTTGTGGAGACAGGCTCTCACTATGTTGCCCAGGCTGGTCTCAAACTCCTAAACTCAAGCAATCCTCCTGCCCTGGCCTCTCAAAGTGCTGGGATTATAGGTGTGAGCCACCACGCCTGGCCTTTTCTTCTTTTTGTAAGGGCACTGGTCCTGTTGGATTAGGGCTCCATGCTCATGACCTCATTTAATCTTAATTGCATCCTTAAATGCCCTATCTCCAAATACAGTAGAGTTGGTGCTTAGGGCTTCAACATATGAATTTGTCCTTCTCACATGCAAAATACATTCACTGCATCCCAATAGCCCCAAGAGTCTTAACCCATTCCAGCATCAACTTGAAAGTCCAAAGTCCAAGGTCTTATCTAAATATTATCTAAATCAGTTATGGGTGAGACTCATGATTTATCCTGAGGTAAAATTCCTCTCCATCTGTCAACCTGCAAAATAGACAAGTTATGTGTTTGCAAAATATAATGGTGGGACAGACATAGAATAGATGTTCCCACTCCAAAAGTGAGAAGATGAAAAGAAGAAAGGTGTGACAGGTTCCCAAGGAAGTCCAAAACCTAGCAAGCCAAATTCTATTAGGTCATAAGGCTCAGGAAAGCTGCTCTTGCAGGGGGTACTCTGCCTTCTGACCCCCTGGGCCAAGAGCATCACTGCCACGTTCCTGGGGGATGGCCCTGCCCCCTCGGCTCTTTGGAGAGGCTCTGCCCTTGGGCCCTGGGAGCAATCATCAGAGCTGATCCTCTTACAACTGCACGAGAAGTTGCTGAAGAACTCAATGTCGACAATTCTACAGTCGTTCGGCGTTTGAAGCCAATTAGAAAGGTGAAAAAGCTCAATAAGTGGGTGTCTCATGAGCTGACCGAAAATCAAAGAAGTCGTCATTTTGAAGTGTTGTCTTCTCTTATTGTACGCAACAACAATGAACCATTTCCTGGTCGGATTGTGATGTGTGACAAAAAGTGGATTTTATATGACAACTGGCAATGACCAGCTCAGTGGTTGGACCAAGAAGAAGCTCCA
The DNA here is from genome assembly GCF_041146395.1 of Eulemur rufifrons. Classification (NCBI taxonomy): domain Eukaryota; kingdom Metazoa; phylum Chordata; class Mammalia; order Primates; family Lemuridae; genus Eulemur; species Eulemur rufifrons. The sequence goes on from NC_090983.1 coordinate 73,963,913, forward strand.
AAGCACTTTCCAAAGCCAAACTTGCACCAAAAAAAGGTCACGGTCACTGTTTGGTGGTCTAATCCACTACAGCCTTCTGAATCCCATTGAAACTGTTACATCTGAGAAGTATGCTCAGCAAATTGATGAGATGCACCAAAAACTGCACCGCCAACCGCCAGCATTGGTCAACAAAAGGGCCCAATTCTTCCCCAGGACAACGCCCAACTGCATGTCGCACAACTAATGCTTCAAAAGTTGAACAAATTGGGCTAAGAAGTTTTGCCTTATCTACCATATTCACCTGACCTCTCGTCAACCGACTACCATTTCTTCAAGCATCTCCACAACATTTTGCAGGGAAAATATTTCCACAACCAACAGGATGCATACAATGCTTTGCAAGAGTTTGTCAAATCCCAAAGCACAGATTTTTATGCTATGGGAATAAACAAACTTATTTCTCGTTGGCAAAAAAGTGTTCATTGTAATGGCTCCTATCTTGATTAATAACCATGTGTTGGAGCCTAGTTATAATGATTTAAAATTCATGGTCTGAAACAGCAATTACATTTGCACCGAACTACATAGAAAGATAAAAGATGATTTATCAGCGGGATTGGCTCATGTGGTTTTGGAGGCTGAGAGGACCCACAACGGGCCATCTGCAAACTGGAGACCCAGGGGTGCTGGTAGAGGGGTTTAATCCAAGTCCAAAGGCTTCAGAACCAGGGGAGCTGATAGTGTAACTCTCATTCTGAGGCTGAAGGCCTGAGAGCCTGGGGGACCACAGGTGCAAGTCCTGGAGTCCAAAGGCTGGAGTTCTGATGTCCAAGGGCAGGAGAGGGACAATGTCCCAGCTCCAGGAGGGAGAAAACCAATTTGCCTTTCCTCTGCTTTTTTGTTCTGTCCAGGCCTCCAGCCAGTTGCATGGTGCCCATCCACATTGAGGGGGATCTTCCCTACTCAGTCCCCCGACTCACACACCAGTCTCCTCTGGAAACACCCTCACAGACACACCCAGAAATAACGCTTTGCCAGCTGTCTGGGTATTCTTTAATCCAGTTAAATTGACACCTAAAATTAACCATCACAGAAGTAAACAAAATAAGAGCCTGCCTTTATTCCCACTGAAATTCCAGTCCTCTCCTTGAAGTGAAAGGTCTGGGCTTTCATTTTTCTCCTATGCATTTATGAACAAACAGGGTCTTTACACAAATAGAATCACTTAGAATTAACTAAACACAAGTTTTCCCATGTTGTTCTATTACTATATTTCCCTTTTGCTTTTCACTACATTTCAAGGATATTAGATCTTTTTCCTTCCTTAATTATTTGAAAATTTTGTATTTTATTTCTATATATCTGATGTTACACTTACATTGTGACAATGATGTTTAAGCATTTTTGTCTATCAACGTTGAGAATTAATCCATAACATTTATACCCCAACAGGGTAATATCATTATCAAAATTTTGTCCCATTCTCCCTTTTTAATATTTTTTATTATGGAGGCTTTAAGGTACAGACAAGAGTAGACCGACAAATGTAATGAATTCCTCCATACACCTCATCAGCTTAAATATGAAGAATATGTAATAACTCATCAATAGATTTCATCTATAGCTCTATCCACTTGTTTCTCCCATATTATTTTGAATCATATTCCAAGTATCATATAATTTCATCTGTAAATTTTTCAACATCTATCTCAAAAAGATTAACTACTATATAATGTAACTACAATATTAGTATCAAACCCAAGAATCAGCTAATATCATCAAATATCTAGTAACTATTCAGAATTCCAGTTGTCTCATAAATGTCATTAATGTTTCCTTTCCCTACAGCTTGTTTGAATTGGGATTCAAATAAAGTCTACACACTGCAATTGGTTGATATGTCTTTAAAATCTCTTTTAATGTATAGGTTTCCCAACCATGTTTTTTTTCCCCCTACAATTCATTTGCTGGGGGGCAGGGGAAAAACCAGGTTGTTTGTCCTCCAGTTCCTCAAGTCTGGGTTTTGCTGATTGCATCCCATAGGCATCATTTAACAAGTTCCTCTGTCCTCTGTATTGGTAGTTAGATCTGTAAGCTTGATCAGACTAAGGCTAGATATTTTTGGCAAGAATACTTGATAGATAATGGTGTGTGATTCCATCAGGAGATACATAATATCTGACTGTCTTTCTTTTTGTAATGCAAATTGATTATTATGCCCAATGCCTAGATGCAAAATTGTGATATTCAAAATTCATTTCTTCATGGAATAGCTGGAATACTTCTATCAAAGTAAACCTCTTGTCTACTATTTTTTACCTTGTGGTTATAGCTAGTGAAGAGAAGACAAGATAAATGCTTAATTGCTTCCTTTCATTTACCAGTTTTCAAAATAATGGCTTGGTTTCCCAGCACCCTCCAATGGCGACCAATTAGATTTATTTTTATTGTTTTTGCTGTTTTAATAATATTTTACACTCCTGCATTTAAACATATGTGATGTGCTTCAAACCACTGTAGTCATCATCCTCAGTGGTGCTGAAATTGTTCAGTCTTTAGCCAGTTGGAACCCCTGGGTTTGCTCCTGAGTACTAAGCAGGTTAAGACAAGACATCACAACACATTTTGAGATTAGTCTGATAAATATATAAGTTGAAAATCTACGTGGATTGGTTTTAATGTCAAAAGATTTTATTTGCACCAATCGTGGAGAATGGAAAACTTCTTAACCTGTCAAGAGGACTGTGTGAGTAGAGAAATCATACTCCTCTGTGGAAGGCATAAATCCTCAATTAACATTATACTACATAAAGTTACATAGGTACACTTTACATTTATATAAAGTACATAAATACACTTTACACCTCCTTTCAGGCACAGACACTTTCAATGATCCAGGCAAAAGCAGCTGGTGGTGAGCTTGGAAACCAAACATTCATCCATCTTTCCACATCTGTTCTTTGCACCCAACCACAGAGGATCTCTGGTGTAAGGTTTTATTTATTTTCCCTAAACACTCTTTCTCATTGGTGTATCATTTATATGCAACAAAGTGCACGGGCTTAATTGTACAGATTGATGGATTTTGACAAATTTGAATCCTGTGTATCTATTACCAACAATAAGAAATAGAACATTTCCATCCACAAAAAAGTTTCTCATGCGTCTTTGTAGTTAATCCTGCCCACCCATTCAGACAGCTGATGATTTGTTTTCAATCACCATAGATAAGATTAAATGAGATTGGTTGTTTGGTTTTTGTTTTTGTTTTTTTTTTTTTATTTCACATAAAATCATATAGAATAAACTCTTCAGTATCTGTTTTCTTTCTCACAACATAATGTTTTTGAGAATCATCCATGTTGTTGTATCAGTTCATTCATTTTTAATGTTGAGTAGCAGCACATCACAATTTGTTAATCTTTTCACTTATTGATGAACATTTGGGTCATTTCCAGATTTTGCCTGTAATAAATAAAGCAGCTATAAACATTCAAGTACAAGTCTTCTTGTAGACATGTTTTCATTTCTTCTGGATTAGAATTGGATTTGTATTTTAAGCATGAGGTGACTTCAAAAAGTTTATTAGAAAATGGAATTAAAAGATAAAAATAAAAAATATAAACTCAATTTCTGAACATAAGCTCCATCAAGTTTAAGATACTTTTGTAAATGATGATACCAGCCATTTAGTTCATCTCTAAGGAACTGAGGGTCCTGAGAATTTAAACATGTCAATGCAATGTTCTTTTACATTGTTAGCCGAAGAAAAATGGGTGTCCTTTAAAGATATTTTAAGATTAGGAAACAAAAAGAAGCCAGAAGGAGCCAAATAAAGACTGTAAGGTTGATGCCTAATGATTTCCCACTGAAACTCTCACAAAATTGCCCTTGTTTGATGAGAGAAATGAGCAGGAGTATGTGTTGGTGGAGAAGGACTCTCTGGCGAAGATTTTCCAGGCATTTTTCTGCTAGAGGTTTGGCTTTCTCAAAACACTCTCATAATAAACAGATGTAACCATTCTTTGGCCTTCTGGAAAGTCAACAAGGAAAATGCCTCCAGCATCCCCAAAATACTGTTGCCATGACTGGTTCGCTTTTGCTTTGACTGGACCATTTTGACCTCTTGGTAGCCATTGGTAGCCTTGATAGCCAAAGCGTTGGGCTCTGTCTTCAGAATTGTACTCGTAAAGCCATGTTTCATCTCCTGTTATGGTTCTTTTTGAACAAATTCTTCAGAATCTTGATCCCACCTGTTTAAAATTTTCATTGAAAGCTCTGCTCTTGTCTGTAGCTGATCTGAGTGCAACGGTTTTAGCACCCACCAACTGGAAAGTTTGTTCAACTTTAATTTTTCAGTCAGAATTGTGTAAGCTGAACTGATTGAGATATCCATGGGGTTGACTATTGTTTGTGTTGTTAATCATGGGTCCTTTCAATCAGGGCATGAACAAAATGAATTTTTTCCTTGCAAATTGATGTGGGTTGTCTGATGCTATGGGTTTCATCTTCAACATCATCTTGTCCCTTCTTAAAACAAGTTATCCATTTGTAAACTGATTTCTCTGGAGGCATTGTCACCATAAACTCTCCATAAACATCAGTGATTTCACCATTCTTCCACCCAAGCTTCACTGTTAAATTTGATGTTTGTTCTTGCTTCAATTTTAGAAGAATTCATGTTTCTCTGATAGGGGTTCTTTTCAAACTAATGTCTTATTCTCCTTAATGCCTCAAACTAGATCCTGTTCAGAAATGCTATAACTAGTTAATGTAAGTTTATTTGGATGTAAAAAACATTTTGAAATTTATGAACAGTTTTTTCATAATACACATTTTCCATGAACTTTTTGAAGACCTCATATATGCTTAACTTTATGAGAAACTACCAGATTTACAAAGTGATTGTATCATTTTACAATTCTACCCATAATGTATGAGTATTCCAATTGCTCTACATTGTCACCAGCCCTTGGTATTATCAGTCTTTTGAATTCCAGCTGTGACAACGGGTGTGGAGTGATCTAACATTTTGATCTGAATTTGAATTTCCCTTATGACTAAAGATGTTGAAAATCTTTTCATATGCTTATTGGCCAATCTCATATCTTCTTTTGTGAAGTGTCTAAGTCTTTTGACTCTATTATTAGGTTATTTATCTTTTTGTCACTGATTTATGGGAATTCTTTCTATATTCTGGGTACAAGTCCTTCATCAGATATGTGTATTATAAATATTTTCTCCTAATCCATGGCTTGCTAATTCAGTTCCTTAGATTTTTAATTTTATTTCTCACTTTATTTCTAGACTCAAGGTCTTTCCTCAATTGCTAACCCAAGCACAAATAAAAGATACCATTTATTGAGTACTTACTGTGGATCTTCCACTGTGTTAAGCTCTTTATGTTGTAAAACCCATTGTTAACAGCTGGAATTCAAAAGATCAATAATACCAAGGATTGGTGACAATGCAGAGCAATTGGAATACTCACACGTTGTAGGTAGAATTGTAAAATGGTGCAATCACTTTGGCAATCTGTTTGGTAGTTTCTCATAAAGTTAAGCATATATGAGGTCTTCAAAAAGTTCATGGAAATGTATATTATGCAAAACTGTGCATAAATTTCAAAAGTTTTTTTGCATCAAAATAAATGTATACTAACTTGTTATAGCATGTCTGAACAGGATCTAGTTTGAGGCCCTAAACTCTTTATACCCACTGACTGCCCTGCCACTCACCACCATCATGGGAGGCAAATATAGTAACATCCACCACACTGAATTGAGGGGGAAACTGAAGGTAAACAGCCTCCCGGTATCACCCAGCTAGTAAGTGGCAGGCAGGCTTTAAACCATGCTATTCAACATTTGCTGCACATTTGAGTTACGTGGGGTGCAGGCGAGGTAAACATTACTGATACCTCAGGAATTCTGATTCAGTCATTTTGAGGAGGAGCGCGGGCATAGGTATTTTTAAAAAGCTCCTCAAATGATTCTCATAATCAGAACCTCTGATTCTAAATGTGCTCTGAGCTCCCTGCTGCATTGCTCAGAGTTTGGCTCCTGAAGATTGCCCTTCCCGCCAGTGCAGGAAGAGTTAAGTGACAGGCCATCCTGAGGCCATCTCTCAGCATCATTTACAGCCTGTGCCTGGCTGGTGCTGACGCAGTTCTCACTGTGCAGACGGGAGATGCTTTGGGTTTTAATTTAAGGAGCTCTTTAAAATCAGCTCTCTCCTCCACCCCCACCTTCCCAGGAGGCAGCAGATCCAGACGTCAGCTCATGAAACCAGGTCCAATTTTGGAGGCTGCAGCGATCTGGGAGCCATCCAATGTGTCCCCGAAGACAGGCAGTCACAACTCGGAAATGACGATTGCATAGGGGTTTCAGTGTCGCATGCAAATCACCTTTCTCACTGACAATTTTCAACTTGCTGTCATTTAATGATGCTTCCCGGCTCTCCAAGGACAGCTGATACCAAGTGGGGGAGGGGGTCCTGCTTTCCCTTCCACTGTTCCACTGACACCACTGTGGCTTTCAGAAGCTGAGCTGGGGGTCCTGAGAAGCCAATATCTTTATCAAATGGGAAAAGAGAGAGAGCCAGGCAGAGATAGGTTTCTCTAAAATAAGGCTCTTGATTTTTCTCCCTGGGACGTTTATAGCTCAGAGCAATGAGCCCAAAAGATCTTTATTTATTCTGGAATCAGAGCCCTGGTCTCATTCAGTTGAGGATAGGGGCGAGGAGGAATCTAATGAATATTTCTGTGGAGCTTTGAAAATTATCATCATCGCTTGAGTGTCAAAAACACACAGAGTGTGCAAAAACAATATTGGATGTTTATTCCTGGCCAACAAGCTTTCACAGAGTAATATGTAAAAATTGCTGAGGAGAAACAAAATGATGCACATCCGAACAGAATCTCTCCCCAGGAGGCTCAGGCCTCATGCTTGGCGGGATAGAGACACTTGTTGGGAGTGAAGCCAGGGTCCGGGGCACCTCGGGTGGTGGCTGAGGCCCGAGGCGCTACATCTAGAGCAATGGTTTTCAAAGTGCGGTCCCTGGGCCAACAGCATCACCTGCGGTCTGGTAGAAATGCAGATTCCTAGGCTCTGTCTCAGACCTACTAAGTCAGAAACCCTGGGAGTGGGGCCCAACAATCTGCATTTTCCCAAGCCCTGTAGGTGATGCAGATTCACCTAAAAGTTTGAGAACCATTGATTGAGTCTAGACTCTAGAGAATCATTCCTGGAAGATTTGAGCCCTAGTACATTACAGGCCGGAAGGAAGCTGCGTTCCAGTGCAATAACAAAACAGCTTCATGGCACGAGTAGCATCCCGCCTTCTGTTTTCAAGGCATGAGATCTGAAAACATGTCTGGAAGGGCAGCATGATGGGCTGGAGCTAAGGAGGTGGGAGGGTGACAAGGAGGATCTCAGGAACAGTTTCACTGATTCATAAAGATAGGAGCCTCCTCTGGCCAGCTCAGTGAAGGCTGGATATCAGTTCTAGCTGGTGGCTGTGTACAACCTGAACAACTGTACACGGCGGCCTTGCTGAGGAAACAGGAACTTAAACAAACAAGCTTCCTTCTCAGAGCAAAGAAGAGATATGAAGGAGAATACCAGGGCTATGTGTGTGTGTGTTGGGGGCGGGGGGGCGGTGGGCAGGGAATAGATGAAAGGGAAGATGAGCTCCAGAGCAGGGCGTTTAAGGGTACCCGGGATCTGTTTTAATCATTTGCAATCATGTTTTAAGACATGCGCATGCGGAAATGACTGCCATGAAGGAAGGAGTTTATGACACTCACAGATCCCTGGAAACAGGAGTCAACACAGGGTGGGGTTGAGGGGACATGAGAAAGTACCAGGGTTGGGCAGGAGGCAGAGGGGGCGAGAAAACGTGAGCAGGAGCCGTTTCTGTGGTTTCTGTGGGTGGCCGGGAAGGCAGGGTAGGCAGGCTGAGGGCTGGCCAGTCTGAGTAAGGCAGCAGGCACAGGCTGTCTGGGTGGCGGGCTCTGGGGAAATTAGGGCAGGTGGGTAGTGGCCGGCCACAGGGGGGGCTGGGCGCGGGCTCTGCACTGGTGGTCCGCGCTGGAAAGGCAGGTGCTCCCAGAGGTGTTTGCAGCACCAAGGAATTGGCTAATCCTGGGAGGGCCGGCCCCTCCGGGGTTTGTTTCCCTACAGAAAACAAAAGACATGGTTAGTGAACAGGGATAATCGCCTCAGGTGACCCTACCCCTTCGTTACCATTGATTCTACATTTTTATTTAGTTTTGTTGTTATTTGGGTTTTGTTTGTTTATTTGTTTATTTTGAGACAGAGTCTCGTTCTGTCACCCTGGGCTAGAATGCAGTGACCTCATCATAGCTCACTGCAACCCCCAACTCCTGAGCTCAACCGATCCTCCTGCCTCCTCCCAGCAACCTCCTGAGTAGCTGGGACTACAGACTTGTGCCACCACACCTGGCTAATTTATCTATTTTTGGCAGAGACGGGGTCTCACTCTTGCTCAGACTGGTCTTGAACTCCCAAACTCAAGCGATTCTCCCACCTTGGCCTTCCAGAGTGCTAGGATTACAAGCATGAGCCACCACGCCTGGCCCATTTTTATTCAGTTTTTATAAATATAAACATAAACTTAAAAACCAAAGCTGGGTAAAACAGTCATTAAACAGACTCCATAACAGTGTAAAACATCTCATTATTTTTATATTGATGACGTGTTTAAATTAGAATATTTCGGCTATATTGGGTGAAATAAAATGTACTATTAAGATTAACTTCACCTGTGTGTTTTTACTTTTTTAAAAGTGGCTATTCGAAAATTTAAAATCACATATGTGGCTTGTATTATCTTTTTATTGGGCAGCACTGGCCTATATACTTAGTGATTGGATGTAAAATCTTAAAACAACAATAAAAAAAGTGGCTTTTTTAGATTAAGGAGCTCTTTAAAATCTGCTCTGAGATTTGGGTGGTAACAAAGCAAAACATGGTCCGTGCCTTCCTCCTGTGGGAGGATGACAGTCTTCTCATCGGGGATTGGCACGTGCTCGTCACAGTCTAGAGGAAGGCAGTGGGGGGTGGGGGATAGGAGATGTTGACAAGGCTGGAGAAAAATCCATGCTCAAGCCATTTCTTGAGAGAGACTCTCCCTCAGTTCCTGCAACCCAGCAAAAGCCATGAGGCCCAGAAGCAATCTGTCACCTCTCCCACCTGCTGCAGTCCACGAGGGCCACCGAAGGCTGCCCAAGCCCCCTGCTCTGCTTCCCGGCCCCAGACACGCTGCTCCGCAGCAGAGACATGGAGCAGCCGAGAGGCCAAGTGCAGGGAGCAGGTGGGGCCCCTCTGATGGCCCAGGGCAAGGAGCCCTCTGTCCTCGTGTGTTCTTGTGTGGCTGCCAGCCCCGGGAAGTGTGTGTGATTCACAGATGTCCTCAAGGTTAGACTTTCTGGGCACTGTGGTTATAAATGAGCACAAGAGGTTTCTTGGCGCCGGATCCAGGAGCCCTGGCCCTGTGTCAGCTGCACGAAAGCTTCTCAGCTAATTGGGGGGCTGGGAGGAGAAGGGGGCATAAGGGGCTAAGGCTCCGTGCCAAGGACAGAGGCAAAGCTGTCACCAAGCTCACTAATGCAAACTCTGCAGGCTGGGAAGGGCGGAGAGGAGGCGCCAAGTATGGGAGGTGACCCAGCAGAGGGAGCGCCACAGGCCGAGGTGCCACAGCGGGCCGCCATCTGCAGCCGTCTGCACCCGCACACTCTGTCGGGGGTGTGAGGACCGCTGGCCTCTGTGCAAGCAGAATCTGAAATCCTGGGTCCCATCCTCTAGTGAGCTGCGGTGGGACCCACTGGTGGAGGGGCTCTCTTGAGAAGGGAAGGACAATGTCCTACATAGCCCAGAACAGGGACTATCTTGACGAAGGAAACAATTTTTTCCTGCTCATTGGTAGAGATAATCCAACTCATTCAGTCTGACAGGTTTTATTTTGTGCCGACTATGTGCCGGGCACTGGTGTACAAGGCACCTATGGTCCCTCTCTGCTCTAAAGGAGCTTCGATGCAGATGAGGGCCGGCACGAGGTGGCTCACACCTGTAATCCCAGCACTTTAGGAGGCTAAGGAGGGAGGATTGGTTGAGGCCAGGAGTTCAAGATCAGCCTGGACAACACAGCAAGACCCTGTCTCTATAAGAAATTAAAAAATTAGCTGGGCATGGTGGCACACACCTATAGTCCTAGCTACTTGGGAGGCTGAGGCGGAGGATCACTTGAGCTCATGAGTTTGAGGTTACAGCGAGCAATGATCGTGCCACTACACTACTGCCTGGGTGACAGAGCGAGACTCTGTCTCTAAAAAAATAGATGCAGATGAGGTCATTGTGTAATGAATTAAAGGACAAGTGTTGAGAAAGGGAAGAAGTAAAGAGAATGTAGCCTCACTGAGGTCAGAGAAGGCCTCTTGAGGAGTATAGAGGTAGCAACCTGAGAGGTGGCTGAGGGCGGAGCACAGTGTTTCCAGCTGAGGGATTTGCACACACTAAAGCCCAGAGGCAAGAGAGGGCCTGGTCCACTAGGGTTCAATGCCTTCAGCAACAATGTGTGGATTTGTTAGCCACACTAGTACCAAATACGTTTTGGGCATGATTTTACCACTCTGACCTGTTCCAGAAGTAACAAACACAGCAACCTATGCAATAGCTCTCGCTCATTTACCCACACAGCCTTCCCGGGCATCCGATGTGTCAGGCACAGAAGTTGGCTGTTGGAGGCAGCAAACAGCAGGGGAGCCGGGACGGCAAGACTGGAGGTGTGGATTGGAGGAGCGGAGGGGCAGTGCGGGAAGGGTGAGGACCGAGGGAGACACATTCACTTCCAAGTTTGTGGCAGGCTTTCCCTGACAGCATAAAGTTGAAAGCAAAAGGTCCGCAGGTCCATAATCCTAGGAGCCTGAAGGAAGAGGAGGGTCATGGCCCCTCTTTCTTCTTGGCTTCCCACATCTCACCACCGGCCACACACTGGCAGTTCTACCTCCGTGTTGTCTCGTGTCTGCACACCGTCTCCTCTTCCACGGCCAGCACGAGGTCCTTTCAGCACCTGCTTAGACTAAAACAACATTAAACATGCTCCCCATTGAAAACAGCGGAGCCTATGAAAGCATAAGAATCGGAGAAGACTAAGAAGTGTAACCTTGGCCCTGAAGAGGGATTGGCTAGTGTGGTCCCTGGCCGTGTTGACAGGCTGGATGGCCAGTGTGAGGGGACAAACGATGCCCGTGGCCATTTAGCTGTCCAGAGGTGCACTGGAGGGACAGGGCGCAGACCACCACCTAGAGTAAGTGCAAAGAGGAACAAGGGGAGGAGGCAGAGGTCAGGGTATCTGTTGGTGTTATGGACAAGACAATCAGTAGATTCATGAAGAAACCACAGTTTCCAAGTAATTTATGGTAGCAACAAAAACCATGCCCAGCAGTAAGACTAATGACGAACATGCAAAGCTATTTATGGGTGAATCCCATCCAGTTTATCCAAGATTTAATACAATTCCAAGCAAATTGCCTACAGGGTTTTTCTTAGGACCTAAGAAAGCAATTCTAAAATTCACATGGACAGGGAAGTTTCACAACTAAGCAACGTTATTTAGAAAATGTTATCTTTAATCTGCTAGATCTTAAGAACTATTAAAATTATGGTGATTAAAACAAAGGTGGGAATAGGGGTTAATGTTATGTGTCCTAACAATGGTGAAATAATAAAGCTAACAAAAATGGGAGAGAAAGTGGGAAGGAAAATGAGCTCAGCGAAGGTCTCATGTGAAATACCTGGGAAACAAAGGATGCCATTTATAGTAACATAGATTGAAGGATTTTGAGCATACAAAGGTAAAAACAAAAAAGTTATTATTTACTAAAACTGGGTGATAAGAAAGGAGAGGTGTAGTAGGGCAACGAAGATACAAGCTGATTAAATTGTTACTCGTAGCAGGGAACCAAGAAATGTTGCTTAAAGAAAGAAGGAACTCAGGGTATTTATAGAGACATAAATGTGAAGGAAACCACTAAAACAAATAGAAACCTTCCTAAATACAAAGAGGACTGTAACAGCAAAAATGAACAAGGGAAACCACACCACGAATTAAAAACATGTACACATATGTATACACACATATAAACACTAATATACACATTAACCATGAAATACTGTGAAAGGACTGAGACCAAACATACCTCTCATATCACAAAATGTAAGTGGGTTTAAATGACCTATTAACATCAATACACCACTCTGCGCTATATTGAGAGAGGCACACCCACAACAACGTGAATCACAAAGATTACAAATAAAACACTGGGCAAAAGTATCTCTGCTGGATGTCAGCAAAAAATGGTGACAGCTCCAAGGGCCCATCCATTCACAGAAGCGTCAAAAAATTAAGCAAAAAGTTTCAGAATCAACTTTGTCACAACTCCAGAAAAGTCAAAGTTTTAAAACAACAAGCAAAGACTGTATCAAGAGAAAGCCCTCCCAAAAATGGCAGGAATGCTTTACGGAGGTTTTATTTGCCCTTGTCCCACCCACTGCAGGGCTCAGTGTCGGTCCTGAAGATGGTCCATGTTCCCACTGTGGGACTCCGCTCCCTGGGCCTGGAGGGAGTAACGCAGACCTTATTTGCAAAGATTTGTGCTTTCCTATTTTCACCTGTATGGGGGTTACCGAAAGACTGACACGAAGTGCTAGTCTTTGCTTTACCTAACTTTCATTCCTGGCATGAAAAATGGCTAACACTCCCTGAAAATATTATAAGGCAAACAAACTACGTGCAGACACCTGGGACAAAAGATTATGGTTGAGGCATACAATAAGTGCCAAAAGCCTGGGTGGAAAAGCTAGGGAGAGAGTTTCTCTGGGAAATTGGGGCATTCAAAATAGCCCTTGCATACTGGGGAATTTAGAAGGCCACATGCACACCCACGGCAGGACACATGCTTGGAAAAGACCTGAGAAGACCCCACACTTTCCCTACTGGATGATCTCTAGGCTCAGTGCAAGGAAGAAGTGAAGGCTAAGGCAGAGTTTTAAGTGGCTTGGCCAAACATTGAAGATGTGTCCCAATCCAGAGCCAATCTGCAAAGAGTGAGAGAGAGTTGGTGTCCTTTTTTTCTTTTTTCTTTATCTGCTCTTCTCTCCCCCACCTCAACTGCCTTTTTCTTTTTTTTGGCAGTGGTGAGGGGGCAGTGGAGTCTGGCATTCAAGGAAATCTCTGTCAAAGTGCTAGCTAAACACAAGCTAAAGAAACAGAAACTTCAGAGACCACACATGACAGAGAATACAGACTTTATAAAAATAGTTTAGAAAAGTTACTGAATAAATAGTTATAGCCAACAGCAAGCAAAAAACTCTGGGGGGGGCGGAGAATATGATTTCCAGAGTTACATTATAATATTCAAAATAACTAGTTTTCAACAAAAAATGATGAAGCATGCAAAAGAAAAAGAAGGCATGGCCCATTTATAGAAGAAATGGACAGAAACTGCCCCTGAGGAAGCATAGACATTGGACTTAGTAGACAAATCCTTTAAAGAGAAAGAGGGAGAAAAAGGAGCAGAAACAATATTTGAAGAAATAATGGTTGAAAACTTTCCATAGTGTCACTCATGAATTCTACCAAATGTTTGAAGAATTAACACCAATCTTTCTCAAACTCTTCCAAGAAGCAGAAGAGGAAGAAAACTTCTTAACTCATTCCATGAGGCCAATATTACCCTGTTAACAAAGCTAGATGAAGATACCACAAGGAAACATATGAATATAGATATAAAACCCTCAGCATAATACTAGCAAACCAAAATCCATTGGCATCAGCATATTCAAAGGATTATACACCAAGATGAAGTGGATTTATTCCAGGAATGCAAGTATGGTCTAACATAAGAAAATTAATGGAATACACCACATTAATAGAACTACAGAAAAAACCCACACATGATCACCTCAATTAACACAGAAAAAAACATTTCACAAAATCCAACACCTTTTCGTGGTAAGAACACTCAGAAAAGTAGGAGTAGAAGGTACTTCCTCAGCATGATAAAGGGCATTCATGGAACACTAACAGCTAACATCATACTCAATGGTGAAAGACTGAAAGCTTTCTGCCTAAGGTCAGTTATGAAATCCTGGGGTTGGCAATAAAATGCCAGCTTTCACCACTGCTATTCAATATTACACTGGAAGTTCTAGCCAGAGCATTTAGGCAAGAAAAAAAATAAGTCATCTAAATGTGAAAAGAGAAATTAAAACTATCTCTATAAACAGATGGCATGATCCGGAAATCATGTCATCTAGATAGTCCCAAAGAATCCACAAATATAACTTCTAGAGCTCAGCAAAGTTGCAGGATACAAGGACAGCATGCAAAAAATCACTCGTATTTCTATACATCAACCAGCAACGAACAATCTGTAAAGAAACTTTAAAAAACAATTCCATTTACATCAGCATCCAAAAGAATAAATACGTAGGAATAAATTTAGCCAAGGACGTGAAAGACTTGCATACTGAAAACTACAAAACATTGCTGAAAGAAATTAAAGAAGACCTGAATGAATGGAAGGTTAATCTGTGTTCATGGTTTGCAAAACTTAATATTGTTAAGATTGCAATACTGCCCAAAGAAATCTATAGTTTCAATGCAATACCTATAAAAATTTCACTGGCCTTTTTGCATATTTGGAAAAGCTGATCCCCAAATTCACTTGGAATTGTAAGAGGCCCTAAGTAGCCAGAACAATCTTGAAAAAGAAGAACAAAGTTGGAGGATTCACACGTCCCAATTTTAAAACTTACTACAAAGCAACGGTGATCAAGACAGTGTGGTACTGGTACAAGATAGACATACAGATTGATGGACTAGAATTGAGAATTGAGAAATTAACCCATACATGTATGGCCAAATGATTTTGTACAAGAATGCCAAGATCATTCAACAGGGGAGGAATAGTCTCTTCAACAAATATGGCTGGGACAAGTGGATATTACATGCAAAAGAATGGAGTTGGTCCCCTAACTCACTCTTACACAAAACATAACTCAAAATGGATCAATAACTAAATTTAAGAGCTAGAAGCCATAAAAATTTTATCAAAAACCGTAAGATTAAATCTTCATGACCGTGGATTTGGTAATGGATTCTTAGCTATGATACCAAAAGCATGAGCAACAAAAGAAAAAATAGATTAATTGAACTTCATCAAAATTAGAAACTTTTGTGCATCGAAGGACATTATCAGCTCCAGCGAGGGAGGTGGGGAGAACAGCACCCTCAAAGGCATCCAGGACAGAATCGTTCATAGATGAGACATTAACCCCAAGACAAGCCACATCTGGAAGAGAACTGCTGTCAAACATCAACGGCTGAGTACACGTGTCGTTTGCATTTTTTTGGCAAACATCTGATGTGGCTTTTGGTGTGAGCAAGCATCCTCCCTCCAAAACAGCTGAAGCTTTGATAATTCGCTAAATTACTGAAAACTGTCACACTGTTGAAATGTGACCCCTGACAAAAATACATCCTGAGAGCACAGTGCTTGGTGGGGGAGAGGAAGCACTGGTTAGCCGCAGAGCCCGATGAGAACCGTGCGGCAGTCACTGAGGACGCGACATTTCTGTTCACCAACACCGTGACGAAAGCAGCAGCGGCCCAACCTGCTCCCGGACCTTCTTCCACGTGAGCACAGCTCATAATCCCATACAACTACAAGCAGAAAAATAGCTTTGGGGAATCTTAAAACAAAGCCTATTTTCTGCCGCCATCCACCCACGACCATCTGCTGGACTGTGGATGAAAGCTGTTTGAGATGACAGCAGCCTCGTACGGAAGCGTCACACGGAAAATCAGTTTCTGAAACTGTCGGTCAGTGGTTTTAAACACAAACTATTTTAGATTTCAAAACTCTTTGGCTAATAAGTCCGAGAGAAATAAAACTCTGTTTAATGATCACCATGTTTGGTTTTAAATAACAATAAAAAGAATAAAAGATAAAAAGGAATTCTTGACCCTGTTTAATAGCACTGATTGTTAGTCCTTCCTTCACTTATTTATTAGTAAACATTTGAACAACTACCACGTGCCAGGCTCTGTGCCGAGTGCAGGAGACACAACAGATGACAGCCCCTACTGTTCCGGCTCACCAGACAGATGACAGGACTAGTAAAGGGACAAATCATATTACAGTTATTTCCTTTACAGCGCCCATAGATAAGGGGATGGGACAGAAGATAACTGTCCCATCCATCCAGCCAGAGGATGGTGGCCAGAGAGAGACTTCTTTAGATAGAATGACCAGGGACCCAACTCTCTGAAGAGGGGACCCTCATGGCCTAACAGATAAGAAGGCAAAGAGACAAGAGTTCTAGAATGAATGTCCCTGTACAAAGGCATTGAGGCAGGAAACAGCTAGTTAAAGTCAAGGGCCAGATACACCAGGGGGACTCCAGTGTGGTGAGGGAGGCGGGGAAGTACACGGAGTGAGTTTGGAGAGAAAAGGACAAGTCCACGGAAGATCTTAAACCTCAGCAGGAATCTGGATTTCAAGTGTAAGGGGAAGCAATGGGAGGGTTCTTAGGAGGAAACTGATAATCTGATCGTAAAAGGATCCTGTTTGTTCCCATGTGAATGGAAATGGGCAGGAATGTCACGAGGCGGTGCAGTGCTGGGGGTGACAGCGGTCTGGACAGGTGGTGGCAGTCTGGACGAGGAGGAAAATGGATGGAGTCAATAGACATTTTGGAGCACATCTCAAAAGATGTATTGATGGATTGTAATGGGGGTGGGTGGTGAGGGAGGGAGGACTCAAGGTGACTCGTAGGAGTCTGGTGGTGCCATGTCCCGAGATGGGGAGGGCTGCAGTGAGTGGTGGTGGGATGGAGAGGTGGGGCTGACAGGTTAGGGGGAATGCAGGGAAGAAATTGTTCAAGTTTGGACGTGTGCAGGTGTGGAAGTGTCAACAGAGTGTTGGACATGGGAATTCAGAGCAGAGTTCTGGGCCAAAGACAAACGTTTCAAAGTTATCAGGATAAAGATAGTTGAAAGAGGCAAGGAGGTCCTAGGAAAAAACCCCGTGCTGTGTAAATGTTAGGCCAACGAAATTCTCCTAACACAGCTTCTTAAGAACAGCTTTGTCCTCATAGTCAAACACTACAGTAATATTTGGGATTGGAAAGGGGGTGTTGACAACCATGGTCTAGAGAGCCTGGAAACCTCTAGCATTGGCAATGAGTGAGCATTTGAAAAATGGAGACTGGATCACCATGGAGAAATAATTCCCTGAGCATGATGTTCTGGGGGGTGATCTGGGAACTTAGACGGCTTGAGATGGGAAAGTGTGAGGTATTTTTAATGATTGTTGCAGAGAATTTAAGTAACCACACTTTTAATCTGTTACAAATTGCCAATTATTTTTTAGAGCATACACTCTCCGAAACCTAAAAGGACCCTTTTCCCTAAAAGGGAAAGGCATTTGTTACAGGGAATGAGCATGATTTCTAGTGGCCACGGAGCTTGCTCAGCGAGACACTGTCTGTATTCCCTTGGAGCTAATGAGACTGGGGAAATAATCTGCTTTATTAGACAGCTGCAGAAATCAATTCTGAGGTTTTCAGGAAAGTTACTTGTCCACAGTCACAGCTGCAAACAGAAAGATTAGACTAGTCATTCCCCACCTTAGCTGCAATCATCATCTGGTGAGCTTACAAACAACCAGCCAATCAACCACACAAGCAAACAAAAGAACTAACACGAACACAGAAGACGAGTGTCCTGACTCACTTTTGGAGATTCTGATTCAATCAGCCTGGCATGAGAGCCACACATCTGTATTTTGAAAAGCTCTCCGAGGTGCCTCTCCTGGCCAAAAGCACTGGATGGGGCTTGTACGCAGGCTTTCCTACCCGAGTATCTGTCCTCAATACTCTTTTTACCTCGTTACTGCTGACCTCTCATCAACTTTATTTCTTACTAACCACTGACCTCTTCCCCTTGTGTTCTACCTCTGCGTGGCTCTGCTAGAGGAAATTAGAACCCCCTGGATGATCCTCCTCCCCACTGCTACCTGGTCTCTCCCTCTGCCTCCTGCCCCCTACCCTGGACACAAAGGTGCTGAGGTTTTGCTGTTCCACTCTTCTTTCCCCAGTCTGATCCTTCTCTAGCTGACCTCATCCGTTCCACTTTCTACAAAGGCTTTGGTGCTGCTGCTGATGCCAGTCTTATCTCTAGTCCTGACCTGACCTAACATCCAGGACTGTAGACTTTATGACTTGCAACTGTTTGCACCAGAGAGTATCTTAAACTGTTTCTTTATAAGTGCATGAGTTCTATCGAGACACTGAGTTAATCCAAGGTCCCAAGATGGGGGAAAACTGGGGTGTGTGGTGGTGGGATGGAGTGAATCCAATTTACACAGATGTGGCACACACGGCCTAGGCTGGCCTTGATTCCTGTCTCCCCGTATCTATGCTTTTGTGTAATTCCCTCCCCTTGAGTGTAGGGAAGGCTGGTGACCTGCCTCTGATCAAATATGGCCAAGGTGAAAAGATTTTGCAGAGATAACTGACGCCCCTAATCAGTTGACTGAACTAATCAAAGACTATGCTGCACGGGCCTGATCTAATCAGGTGAGCCCTTTCAGAGGGCTGAGGCCTTATCTGAAGTAAGAGGACTCCAAGCAGTGGACAATCTCCATTGCTGGCTTGTGGACAGTAGTTTACTTCAAAGCCGGCAATGGAGAGTGTCCACTGCTTGGAGTCCTCTTCCTTCACAACCTGAGGAGCTTGGAAATGGATCTTTCCCCATGGGAGCCACCAGATAACAATGCAGCCTGGGTACCCCTTTGATTTTGGCCTTGTGCTAGGTTACTAACCCACATAATATATCTGTTGCTTTAACTTTGTAATAATGTTTACTCTGCTGTAGGTAACTGACACAGATGTCCTATGCTGAAAGCTGAAATCTTACATCTTGGCTATCCCTAATCTGGGCTCATGTGGTCAGTGAACAAAATCTGCTTACGGCAGTGAGAAGAGCACGTGAGACAGGTACTGGCTAGACAGCAGCTGTGTGTGCCCATGAACTAAACAGAGGACAGACAGTGCGCTTCTATATAAGAATGGCTAAAGGTTTTCAACATTAGTGAATGGAAAATGTCATTGCTCTAGTAAGTGCTGTTCTCATCAAATCAATGGTTTGTACACTGAAGGGGAAATTATTGTCTGTGTGTGTGGGATTGGAGTCAGTATATCTTTTAGCTGTGAAAAGTAACTGCAGAATCCTAGGCTTTCCTGAGGGCAACACGTGTTCACTGAGGGAAAATCAGTGTTCAGAAATGTTATATCAACTTCCTGGCCGGCAGTGTTATTCTAATGAGTCAGCTGGTGTGGAAAGGGTGTTGTTCAAATATGCAATGATGCTCGAAGGCAGATCTCGTAAAACTAACAAGGCACCTTTAAGTATACACAGGACTCTTAAAATTATTGCTGGAGAAGTATGAGGCTTAGTGTTGCCTTCCTCTTCCCTAAGCTGAAATTTCAAGCTTTTACAGTAAATCATAGCAAAAAAAAAAAAAAAAAGGTCCATGTTTGAAATTAGTAGCCTCCTTCAGACAATAGCTAAAGGAAAAGGAGTCATAAAGGGCACATAGGGTCTGATTTGTTACTGATCCTTTTGAATGGTGCTGGTTAAGTCCATGGAAAAGCAAAGCTGGTGATTTTTCTGGAAAGCAAGAGAGCCACCTGGGGAGGTAGAGTCGGGGGAGATTAGATTCCTATAGCATTGGAGCTGGCAGAGACGTTACAGGTTATCTAATTCCACCCATTCATTGCATGGCACAAGTTCAGAGATGTGAAGACAAAATTAGATGGCAATTAGAAGGCAGAGAAAAGATTAAAAATCCAGCTCAGCAAATTCTCTTAATATTCCACCACACTATATCCTGATTGTTCCCCCATTGTCCTCTCCTCTAAAAAATATAATTCTTGTGCCCTTTTGAGACTTGCAGTCATTGAAGTTGGTTAGAATTATTCCTCACAAGCTCAGCTACTTTACGTGATGTAATACAATTGTCAAGTCAGCCTTGATGACATCAGTGACCTCACCACCAAAAGGAAAAAAAAAAAGAGCTCTAGACTAACTGTATGCTCAGCCTTAGATTCCACATCATTTGCTTCCTTGGTGAGCAACCAATGACATGCACTGCACGCACACTGCCATCAAGCTTCTCTGGGGTCTCCTTTATGGAGCTTCAGGAACTTGCTCATCTTACAGACGGGGGAAACCAAGGTCCAGAAAGGGCTAAACAGCCAGGTCTTGGCCCAAACACAGCTCCCATTGCCTTATGTTAATTGGGAGCTTTAGCACCTACTGTTTACGTCTGGTAGACAGAGGAGGAAAAACTGATTGGTTTGGGTTTGCTCAGCGGATGTCTAGAAGCCACAGTTGGACCTGATACACTCAGCCTGGTACTGTAAGAGTGGGGGAGGGGAGGCTGTCTTCTAAATGCAATTTAAAACTCCGCTATGGATGCTGCTTACCAGTGGACCGAGAAATTTAATAAGTACTTCTTTGAAGAGGATTTCTTTCCTGTTAAAGATGGGAGGCAGTATTTAGAAGTGTGGCGACTACCTAGGTTTAACTCCTGGCTCAGTGACTTACCAGCTGTGTGACATAGGGTAAGTAATCTCTCTCATTTCCCTGATCGGTAAAATGGGAAAAATAATAGTAGTTTACAGGGCTGTTGTTAGGACTAAATGAAAAAGTCACTAAGAGAGAATGCTGCATGCTTCACGACATTAGCTAGTATGCTGTTGCTGTCAGTGATAAAAAACATCTCTTATCTTACAGGATATAATATTCAGAATCGCTTAAGATATCGTTACCTTTTAAAATTTGTAAGTCTGCTAACTCAGTTGAGACAACAAAACACTTCAGTCACAAGAGTATTATTGATCAACAAAATTTGTTGAAAACTGTAGCATCACACTCAAATACAGTGGTACATACTAGGGGAAAGTTTCTGAAATGTCAGTTCTCCTTTACTGTTCTCTCCCACCCCCGATCCCCAAAACAGCCTTGGTAATAAAAAAGCACTAAGCACAGTTGCAAATACTGTATTCCCTATTTTTAAAAAAAGCCAGAATATATGTGTATGTTACATATATATGTATTTTTTTAACCGTGCCCTCCAAATATTTTAATTTTCCCCTTGGTCTTTTGCAAAAGAATTACATGTAACACATCTTCAAATATACTTAGAACTACATAATAATAATTACCTTGAATTACTGGGAAAGGAAGGGGAGTATTTTTTTTAGGAAGGCAGAAAAATATAGTTTATAAATATTTTTAACTACACTGAATTAAAGGATATCCTAGAGCACATGAAATTTACCCCTTTGTTAATTAAAAAAAAAAGAAAGAAAGAAAAAAAGCCCTCCACCCCCAAGCCCTTGAACAAAACATATTCTCCAATGATTCGAAAAGCTTACTGGACTCCAAGTACCAATACTAATTTCCTCAGAAAACCAAGAGATGGTGGTACTGTCCAGGACAGAAATAAATTATTCTTCAATTTAATAAGGTGAAAACAAATATGTCAATTTTTTAAAGATCACTGGAGAAACGTATGAAAGTAACTGAAATGTGATCCATGAAATAGTTACAATCACCAAAATAAGGAAGGCTTATTTTTCTATTTTACTTTAAAAGGAACAAATAAATTGGTCATCAGTCTTTGATAAGTTCTGGATTCGCCACCACCTCCAGAAACTGTACAAATGGATAGTTCTTTTGTTTTACTTATTTATAACATATATCACATAAGGCAAATTCACTTCATGCTTTACTTCAGTAAAACGGGAAAAAAAGCTTTCACTGAAATTGGCACTAAAGTTTTAAGTTCTTAATAGCAAGGAGAGATACATCCAACTATAAGCAGAATGAACATAGTCATAATACATATCAAATCAAAATTATTTCCTTTATATAATCAGCAATGAGTGAGTAACTCCAGAGGTAGTATGGCAGAAATGAGCATGGATCCTATCAGGTCACAACCAATGAAGAAATTAAATTTATTTTTTCCTATGGTTTTGACCATAAATTGCTTTACATATTTAGGACCTGAATAAAAACCACTCTCAGCAGAAATCTTGGCCCATTAATTCAACTGACATATCAATTTACAACTTTCAGGACTGCAGATATAAAAAATGTAAAGTATAAAATTATGTTAAGTTTGCAATGGTTTTAATTATATTCGTTAAAAATATTTACATTTCCCAGGACTTACTTGACAAAACCCCCTTGCAATATAATTCTACTCTAAATTTTTATTTATAAAATGAGGCTCATTTATGAGATTTCAATGACTAGTATACTGCAAATTGCTTACATTCTGTAAAATATTTTAAGAACTTTTCATATCAAAGGTAGTTTATATTGGATTATCTGAAACCCAATAGTGCCCACAGATGAGCTGCTTATATTCTTTCCATTAATGCTTAGAAAGCACTGTGAAAATGAAAAGTGCTGTTAAGTGCTATCATCTCCCTTAAATTTCCACTTATACTGTGTGCACATTGTGAAATAAACACATATGCAGCATGTCCATGTTTTGATATGTATTTTTTATTTCCCTGCAGTTTTCACTTATCAAGAACAAGTAACAGGGAAAGTTGTCTGAACTAGTGCATAAACAAACATTCTGAAACACCACTACACGTATCTAATTTACAAGAACCGTATAAAAAAAGTCACTAAAACACTACACTATGAAGGTGTCCAACGCTTACAGTCAGACTTTTTCCAACCCGTTACTTGCCTTGTTGCCACAGGAAAACTCTCCAAAATTGAAAAGACAATCTTGCCACAACCCTCCCCCCACCCCGCCCCAACACCTGGGATGGCTCGATATCTAAACTTCCAATAATTATTGCAATGATATAATGCAATACATACCTGGTAAAATATCTTTTATGTGGTGAGTTACAGTTTTAAAGCCAGTTAAAATATGCAGTCTTCAGATAAAATGTAATCCTTGAAAAATTTTCATATCTGCACAGTTTAAATGTGCTAGATGCATAATTTTTCCTAGTCCATTTTTTCTGTGTAATTATTTTTTATAAACTGGTATTATAAATAGAAATATACATTCAAAATACATGGAAAAGTGAAGTTACTACATTAAATTTGCATGTATCGATCCATCCCTTTCCCCTGCACGGTAATAGAAAATACTATTTTGCCTTGAACTTCATATTTGACAGTGAAATGCCACTAAAGTATTTACCAAAAAGTCCATCTAGTCAAATTGTGAAACAAAATGAACCAAGTGAAAACTTTACAGTTCCTTTAGAAAAAAATTACAAGAATTTCATTTCCTAGCTATGAATCTTTAACTTTTTAGACACAAAGTTGGATTTATTTTTACAAGATACAAAATGTAAACATGGCAAAATAAATAGTTAAAACAAGTGATGCAGGATCCCATTTCATGCTCATGATCCCATTAAAGAATTATTTTTAAAATCCATTCAGTTGCAAATTCAAGTGCAAAAGCATGATGATGAATATCTACTATTCAAGTAACAGAAATAATATTGATGATACAAATAAACTATTTTACAAGGTAGTGATTTTCCCAATTTTACAAAATATACATCATATATCGATTTAACATCCGATATACTATAGTCCATTTAGGTCCACTGTCACACTCTGTGATCCACAGAGTGTCACCTTTTGCATTCAGCTGGAATATGAATGACTGCATGTCATCAGCACAGGTCAAAGCCACATGTTTCAGGTTATGTCACTTCCATAGCTACTGTTGTCTCTGCTATTCCATTTAAACCCAATCTTTCTGGTTCATGGTTCTCTCTAAAATAAGGCAAAGAGTAAAAATAAACATTAATATTCTCTAGAATATGATACTATCGCTTAGGATTTACAAATATATTTTTATATAACTACAACTAAACATGACTTCACAAGAACATTTTCCATTTTTACCATTTCTAGACAGAAATGAGAAAAAGTTTTCTTCAGTTCAGAAATGCCATCAATTCCTAATTACTTGATTACAGCTATTACTTATGAAAGATAATAATTTAACATAGTATTTCAGTAGAAGCCAACATAAATTACTTATGAAATATATAACACAAGACAATCCAAGTTTTTTTATAATAGATAAAGGACATGCTCAAAAATAATCATCAGAAGCACAATATTACTTACTTTCCACTAGAATTTAATTTTACAGGCTTAAGGTCATATACTTATTATCCCATGCAAATCAATTTTTTCCTGATTCACTGTTCTTTTATAGTATCATAGACAGAAATATAAAATCATACTCTGCAATACATTATTATAGATTTCATTAATCCTAGAATATTCTCAATTTTAATGTATACATAGAATAATTTACTTTCCTTTTGTGTATAATACTGAAGAAAACACAAATTTTGATTTGAGACCTAAACTCTGGTATGGAATTAATAACAATAGCACTAATTTTCCACACTACCTAAACTACAAAAAAAAATTTTATATACACACACACACACACATAAAAGAGTAACTACGTTTCTAAAATAGACTGAAGTATTTGCCAATTTGATCATTTTTTCTTTTTCTAATTTTTTACAATTCTGGTTGACATTTAAGCATCCTACTAAGGACCTAAAACAAATAATCTAAGTCTCAGACCTTTATATTAAGCAGATTATCAGCACTTGTTGAAAAGCAAGACTGTCAACAGATACAAATTGCTGGAGCAGTGTTAAAAAAAAAAGCCTTTTTCCTCCCACAGCATAGCCAGAACCAAGGGAGAGAACGATACTTGAAACACATGAACACACAAACACACACCTTGCTATGCTGCTGATGGCACTGCTGGGAGTAACCTTTGGCACTCTGTCCATACTGGCAGCAACTGTGGCAAGTTTTAAGGCTGTTGGCGATGGTGCTGAAGTCCGTGTATTGATATGCACATTGACTGGAGAAACAACACTGACGTTATTGAGGTGCACTGCGTTTGTCAGGCAGGAATTGTTCATGGGAAGTGTTTGAGGACTGCTTGTGCACAATGCTGGGATTAAGTGGTTTGTAGTGGTGTGGCCAACTGTCCTTACAAGTTGTACTGCTGAAATCCCTGGGCTGGATGATAAAGCCATATTGGTGGAGTACAATGTTTTAGAGGTTCCTGAAAGAGAAGGAAAAAAAAAATCATTCAATTAGTGTCATGACATTAATAAAACTCTTTATCTTTAGGAGTTTAATTTAAAAAAACCCCAAACATTTGTTTTTGAATTAAATATCACTGAATTAAATAATGGTCTTTCCAAAGAAAGCTTCTGTTCAGTAAATACAATGTACTCACCTGTTAAAACCTCAAAGACACCCCTCTTTCTACTGGTCTGTGTAAAGGGGCTGTGTAAGAAGTATTCCACTGCCTTTGTGGAACTCTGGACACAGTATATACACACACACACATACACACACACACACACACACACACACAAAATGACAGTCGCATTTCCCTAAGAATTTGCAGATGCGTGAACATTAGTAAGAATGGACAATCAAGATTATGGTTATATGTAAAAGCAACTGGAAAATCCTTGAGTCTGAGAGGTGGCTGAAGGATGATAGGAATAGCAAGTCTTTGAGGACTCCAGGTACTAAGAAACAGATGAGGTTTCACAGCAATACTGTCTCATTCATTCATTCAGGATATTATGGGGGTACAGACATTTCGGTTACATGTAATGTTGTTTGCCCCCTCCAAACCAGGGCTACAAGCATGTCCCTCCCCCATACAGTGCATTCCACTTCCATTCGTTGTGAATTTACGCCCCTCAACCTCACCCCTACTGGCACCCAGTGAGTATTACTACCATCTGAACAACTTAGCGTTGGTCAGTTAATACCAATTTGACGGCGAGTACATGTGGTACATGTTTTTCCATCCTTGTGATACCCCACTTCAAAGGATGGGCTCAATTTCTATCCAGGATAACATAAGAGGTGCTAGATCACCACTGTTTTTTGTAGTTGAGTAGTAGTACTCCATGGTATACATATACCACATTTTATTAATCCACTCATGTATTGAAAGGCATTTGGGTTATTTCCACATCTTTCCAATTGTGAATTGTGCTGCTATAAACATTCGAGTGCAGATGTCTTTATTACAGAATGCCTTTTTTTCCTTTGGATAGATGCCTAGTAGTGGGATTGCTGGATCAAATGGTATTTCTATTTTTAGCTCTTTGAGGTATCCCCAAATTACTTTCCACAGGGGTTGTACTAGCAATACTGTCTCTTAAGGGGAAGAGTCAGAGAAAAATCTGCCTATGAGTACGTGAGAGTGGGAAGGTAAACCCAATTTCAAATTTATTACAGACTGTTCTGGATTATATTTCATCTTTTTATCAATGAATAGATGATTCAATGGTGATGGTTAGTATAATAATTAGCTTGATGGATTTCCTAAGATGTGAAGCAACTGACAGTAAGTGAATGAAACCAGGCAGGATGGAATGTTACTCAGGTAGGCACCCAGTCGGTGCAGAAGGAAACGAAGCAGGCTCCCTGAGAGTTCTAGAACACCCAGCTATTTCCCCCTGTCTTCCCAAAGAAATTCTGAAGAGTCCTGATTGATTTCTTATACACATTTTCTCCCTGGATATAAAAAAGAAAAACCATACCCCAAACCAGTGAGTTACAACTTCAAGCTAGTAAGGGCCACGTGAAAGCCCGGCCGTACCTGAAGGCTGGACAACACCGTTCATGTTGCTGTGGCCAGTATTCTGTTCCTTGGCTGCCTCGCTACGACTTGGAACAGGCGCACTGACCACTGCGGACGCAGCAAAGTGGGCGCTGGCTGAGTCAAGTGTTTTAGACATACAGTCAGAGGTGCCTGAGCCCTATAAAGTGAACAAAGTTAAACTTTGGTTTTTACATGTGATTTCATGAACATATTAAGGAACAACCCAAGACGCTGTTTCCTTTCTAACCTTGAACAGTTACAATTGTTTAGATTAAGAGATCTAGGACTCCAAAGACTATTTTTGGCATATGAAGCAGGGACGTGACTAAAAACTGGGAAGTGGTTATTTCTGAGAAAGATCTAGGGGATTAAAAAACCCAAACCTTTAATGTTCTATTAATTTTTCCTATAAATGTTAATGAATGCTTTTAAAAATGCTTGACAAGCTAGATACTATGGGTGAAATGAAATCACAGAGATGACTGACTAGTAGTCATTTTTGTCACACTGTAAAAAACTTGTCTTGGATTAACCCTGAAGTAGGCTAAAAATACTTTAGGGTGGTTACCAAGAGACACAGAAAAAGCAAACAAAGGCAAGCTAAATGGCCATTTCTCCTTGATTCTGTATAAAACTGGTTAACTGTTACCAAATCCAGTAGCCTTAATCTTTGAGCCAGCCCCAGATCCACCTGGGTGTCACAGGAGTAATGAGGAGTATCAGGGTCACTGAGATTTTCATGTTTTGGGAATCAGGATCTTCAAGGTCAGTGTCCTGACCCTTTTGAAATGGAGCTGAACCGCTATGGGCAGATCGTGCCCTGAGATCTCAGAGAATATAACCATGAGTTATTCTCAGATATTACTTCAGAGGTAGTTTTAGAATTATGGAGAAACAAAAACTTAATACCTAAATGTAAGGCTTGTTTTTTTTCTTATGTGGTTCAAATTTGAAATATATTTCTTAGTTTTGTTTTTAGTGACTTAAAATTTACTCTCTTAAAGTTCTAGAAACCAGAACTCTACAATTAGTCTGATGGGGTTAAAATCAAGGTGCTGGCAAGGCTAGTTCCTTCTCACAATTATGGTTTCATGAAGTATTTTTATTCTTATCCCTAGTGTCTTTATTTAATGATGTCTATGAACAACTTCTCCTAGTGGCATTTTTTTTCCTACAGGAAAATGTGATTCACAGAGGCAAGAGGCTGTGCTGTCTAAATTTATTGCACTATTCAAGCAAATTATTAATACCTCTCAGCTCATGGGGCACATCCACATGGCAAACACATAGTTTAGGAAGGGGTTAGCAAAGTTATATCCTTTTAGTGTGTTCAAACCAGGTTAAAAAAAAAGTTACATCCTTAAAAATTATCTTTTTTGGGGAAGTGGGGGATGATGGTTGTAAGAATGTATAGTTACTTCTACAAATTTTCAATAACCCTTCAAAGAAAAGAGTAATTAGTTCTTTCTTGGATTAAAAATACCCTGTTTGGCTCTAGTACTCTTCTCAAAATATTAAGAGACTAGTTTATAAACTAGTCACTTAAAATCATGTACATTAGGTGAAAAGAAATTCAGGTTAGACCCCCCAAATCAAGAGTGGCAAAATTGAGGTTAACTTCTGTGACTTGACTAAAACTAAACAAAGCTACATAATTATGAAAGAAAGAGGCATGATCGTTATTAAAAGATAGGTTTACCTGTGCTTTTGGATGTGTCTGTTGCGAGGAATGCTGAGATTGCTGTTTCTGCTGAAGCTGAGCAAGCTGCTGCCTTTGCATTTGAACTAACTGTTGTTGATGTGTCTGAAACTGCTCTTCTGTGATACCCCCTGTTACTGGTAAAGGACATTAATTTCAGAAATAAGTATGTTGTAAAGTATTTTCAATAACACTGAATATAAACTTAATCCACAATTAACATGAAAAGTGACTACAAATCACAATATGCATTATCAGAAAAGTACCTAAGAAAAATGACAAATCTTTCACCAAGTATGGCATATGCTTATACCCATGATTTTCTTAATATCGTATGTTAAAAAAGTTCTTATATGTAGTTTTCATTGCATAACATAGTTCTAATATGAGGATTTTACCATTTATTCATAGACTTAGTATCTTTAAGATCACTCTTAATTGTCTATATTATGGTGACCATGTAATGAGAGAAAGTTTGATTTATTAACACTAATAATAATGACTAAGTTATAGCCTTACTAAGAAACCAGGACCAAGGCAAGACTGTAAATGATACTTAATGCTGGTTTTCATACAAAATTGAAGTAAAAATACTTTTCTCTCTGATTATAAATCAGAATGGACAACAAACATGTTTATCTAATATAACCATAAACCACAGTTTAAAGCCAATAGGTTCAATGCCTAAAATAAATCCTATCTATAAAAATATGGGCTAGAATTCAGAGAGATGTTCAGAAATTTAAAGATACAATGTATCCTCAGATGTAAGGAATTATGTTGTGACCAAGTATGTTAAAGTTAGTGAGTTTCAAATAAAAACAAGGCATCTAAAACTTCTGCTTAAAAGATCAGCTAACAAAAGTTATAGAAATCATTTTTCAAAGAAATGTGAACAAAATTTCATTTATTGATATGTAAATAGATTCCTGATAAACTGATTTAGAAGACACAAAGTTATTTTCATGGAAGTTTGTACATTATTAGAATCAAGAAATATTACACTATATCAGAATACATGTACTTTAATTTTGCTCTATTTTTCTTTATTGCCTGTTTTCCTTTCTCCCAATTATTTCACTCAGTCAACAAGTATTTAATATTAACTACGCTGCAGAGTGCTGCATTAAGAGTTACAGTGAATACAGGGGAAAATAAATTAAGAAGAAGGTCCCTGTTATAACGTCCTACAGTAGAGTTGAGAAGAAAAAAAAGATACATATAAAGAAATATCAACTAATATGAAAGCAACCTTTACATGCAACTGACCAATCTAATCAATGTGACCTAAAGGAGTTTAGACAGGAGACTACACCCTCAACCTAGGTTACTTAACTTTCCTAAAGTTGTCTGCTTAGTAGGATCACAAATGAGAAATTAAAATTTTTGATAGTAAATTAGACATGTAACAAGTTATGCCCAGTACAGTCTATTTTCTATGAAAAGGGAGTTAGGCCTCAGAGATGGACAAAGCTTTCATTTCCATTCTACATTATTATTAAAATTTGTATTGAACTAGGATGAGGGGAAAACAGGTCTTAGATAGACATCAATTTTATTTTTAGAAGATTCAAAAAGTTGGGGCTACTATAGTGCTTACTTTAAAATTTTAATATTACCTGCATTTTTGAAGTACACATTAGTTATCTTACAGAATTACCAATAAAATCAAATGGCTTTCTTTGTATATGTTAAATTCACTGCAAGTGTTCTATTTTTAAATGAAAAAAAATTTTAATTCTAAATTTATAATCTTCAAAATGAAATGAAAATGTGAAATAGTCATGAATTTCCAGCTATTTGAAAATCTTGGGGAAAGAGAGGAAAAATAGTTTATTAGATATAAAGACAGGAAGAAAAATCTTAAATTAAACCCAAATATCTAAGTCCTCTGTGTATAAGACTGTGCCAATTCAAAAGAAATGGATTTAGAATCTAATTATTAGAACAATCCTTAAATCCAGTATTAAGTGTGTCATAAAACTGAGCTTTATATTCTGGTGAAAAAGTGGGAGTCACAGTGGTTAAGTTTAAGTGAGGAATAAACCAAATAAGGGAAATATAATTTAATGGCCATTTCAAAATTGAGCGAGAAAAGAGAATCTTTTCTCTTTCCAAAATCTTTTAAGTCAGTCAATGAAATCTTACTAATTCAGAATAAAGTATATGTCTAAATTAGTACAAAGAATAAATTGCTGTTTTCCAACCAAAAAAATAAAAACAAAAAAACTTTTGGAGCCAGGCATGGTGGCTCATGCCTGCAATCCTAGCACTTTGGGAGGCTGAGACAAGAGGATTGCTTATGGCCAGGAGTTTAAGACCAGCCTTTAGCAAGAGCAAGACCCCGTCTCTACAAAAATATAGAAAGATTAGCCAGGCGTGGTGGCAAGCTCCTGTAGTCCCAGCTACTCGGGAGGCCAAGGTAGGAAGATTGTTTGAGCCCGAGAGTTTGAGGTTGCAGGGAGCTATGATGACACCACAGTACTCTAGCAACAGAGTGAGACCCTGTCTCAAAAAAAGAAAAAAAACCGAAAAACCAAAGACAACAAAAACTTTTGGATTAGTAGTCCATGGCTAACAAAGTATTGCCAACTAGAGGTGTTGTATTTGCTTTTATGAACAGGTGATCATTTGTGTTTATATTAAAAATGGATGCAATAAATACTACTTGTTTTTCTAGATGTCTACATTTACTGCTCTGTCTTGTTGAGATCATTGATTTGCTCAGGAACCCCATCCTTTTCGCCTCAGAGGAAACTCATAAAATCCCAATCTAGTCTCAATCCAAATTATTCACATCAATGGAGTTTCTCAACCTTTCTAAACTTAGGCTGACTTGGATACCAAAAATCTTATCCCTGTTCTCATTTCTGATTGAGAATGAATGATACAGACATAATTTAATTCTATAATATAGATATGCTTAAAAATTACTTTTTCTTCTTCCTTACTTCAAGCTTACTGTTACATACATTCTTGACTTCTTTTTCTTTACTATTAAGATATTTTGTGCTTCAAACAAGCTGATGTTCCTCATTCAGAATTTTCTAGAGCATTGTTTATTATTACTTCAATTCTTCAGACAAAAATAGCAAATAGTAATCATGACACAAAATTGGAACACAGAGAACACACCCTTTCTAACTCATTTATCATTTTGGGATGGACAGAAAGTGGTAAGAAATATATGGTTGTAATGGCATGGGCACAATATTGAATTGCTGTACTCAGGGTCCTCACAGTTGACTTACTGGTAGGCAGGGGGTGGAAATTTGATTGAAAGCACTTTTTCTACTATTTTTTTCTTTCATAAGTCACTAAAACACGTCCATAAAAGATTTATTTCTTACATTGATTTGAGTCACCAAGAGGCATGCATTAAAATACATCAGAGAAAGCTCACAGTTACAGAGCGAACAAATCTGTTTAGGAATGAGATATAGGATAGGGACCCAGCTTTGGGTGAGGTGGTGGTGGTACAAAAAAGTGGGAATGTACAAAAGAGAAACCTCTGCTTTTCTTGCTTAGGGCCAAGATCTTTTTACTAGTTGATCTTAGGTTGCTAGCTTAAAAGTGAAATTCATGCTGGTCATAAATCTACCCTACTTCACGCCCCCAAGTCCTATCAATTTAAAAGTAACCATAAATCTGATTGTTTTGTGAAGGTGGCAATATTTCACTACTCCAGATAGATGGGATGTTCCATTTAGGATTCCCTTCCCTAAATGAGTTTTGCAAATCTTCCTGGGTAACATTCTAATACATTGGTTTATCTATTACAGATTTTTCCCTTTTATATATCCAAATATGTCATTCCATACACTAGTAACATACTTGCATTTCTGGACATCTTGTATAGATAACCAACAGTCTATTTTTGACAAAGGCCCCCCAGCTTTCTGGATATCTTCCATAAATCTGACTCATTGTCTATCTTGAATCAGTCTGTTTTTATTCCTCAGATGAATCCATGTATCTTTTCTTAAAACACTTATGGTTTCTATAAGGTTCTCTCCCTAGGGTGACCACTTAGCCCCATTCCCTCCCATATTCTCAGAGTGATCCGCCAAAAACATACTCTGGGCACCACCATGGTTTTTACACTAATATAATAATTATGAAGCTCTAGATCACTGTTTCTTAAGTTTGAGCTCACAGAGGTAATCCTGAGAATATGGGAATTCTTTATAAGTTTTTTTAACTTTGTACTGTTGTTTTCATTGATAATTTAAAAAGAAAAATCTAATAGAAACACACTCTGGACCCTCTGGATGATCATCCCACAACACAGTATGGTCACAGGATTTTTGTGCTTGTACCTACCTTTCTTTTTTGATAATCTTTTGACTTTTAATGTAGGGTATCTCAAACTGAGCTAAGATGATATATTCTTGGGAAGCTACGAATTTTTCAAATACTAACCTAGACCAAGTTTTCATAGTTTAATGAACAGTACCTAATGTGGTCATAAAGAGTATCTAAAAGTCAAAATGAATATATTATCTGGCATTTCTTCATCTATGAGGTAGGTCTTTGTTATGAGAGTTTTAATACATGCTTTATCAAAGCAATGCCGACTGTATGCAAATATTTTTGTTTTAAAGGACAAATTAGGGGCTGGACTAGGGGTAGAAAGAGGGATTCTATTTCAAATCTTCCAGGTCATAGTGGGGAGTCAGGTGAAAGTTCACACAAATCAATGGAGCTGCTCTGAGGACAAACCTAATCCAGGAACAATGATGTTACCTTTCCAGAACTACATACATCCTGTAAATGTCATTCTTACAGTTAAAGGAAAATGAATAAACTGTCAAACTTCAAGGGTGGGGAGTGAGAAAGTGGTGGGGTGGGGAATGAGGAACAAACATATGTACGAGGATAATGAAAATAGACTAAAAATTCATTTAAACTTCTGACACCCAAGCTACATAGTTATAGTTAAAACTTATTCCATTATTATTTCCTTTCACAGTCAAACTAAAATCTTTTAATTCCTTAGGTCTGAATCCATTTCTCACCTTTGGAAGTAACCCTAACCCAAAAAATAAATCCTCATGAATCACTAGCTGGTTGTTAAAGCACAGTATTACCCATCCTAAAACTTTCATGCCTGTAAACATTTTATGGCAATTTAAGAAGGAATGAAAAGAAAAACTGAATAAATTATTTAATAAAAATTTTAGGAATTTCACTTGGAAAACTGTAGAAACTGTTAATGATTTTACAAATCGGTTAATATTAAAATATTTAGCTGGTCAAAAAGGCTGTTAGTATCTATTAAGATAGGTGAGAAAAGCACAAAAAGCATGTTAACTTGCACCCATGCATTAGTGAAAACCAAGATTAAATGTAAATTAACCTGGCCCTTCAAGTATAAACCAGCAAAGCACTTCTGGATATGAAATATATTTTCTTGAGTTTTGGATTTAGGAGTATCATCTCAAAGAACAGTTAAATAATATTGCAGTTTCAAATGACTATCTTCTATTTATATGAAGAATGTAATTATTTGCCACGTGCTATCAGTTTCTTGAAGGTAAGGATTATTGTCTTGTAAAACTTTGTAACTTATAAACATTAGATGCAGTGGTTTACATATAACAGATCCTAAATAATTATGTATGAAATTAATTTTTCTTGGTTATTCACTTCTATGCTCAGTACAATCTATCTTCCCTTTCTCTCTCCTGCTTTAAATCTTTTTGAGAAGAGTTTTCCAATTCAGAAAACTATTTACATAATAGTTAACAAAACACATCTTTCTGCTTTAAAATGAAAAGTCTTTAGTTTTAGTTCTAATGTAACTAGGACACATTTCAATTTTGTCTTAGGTATATAAAAAATAACAAACAGGATATATCATGAATTGTGACTTTAAAAACATTAACCAGGGTTATTAACAACATAAAAGATAATTCTTTGCCACTAGCCTTTAAGTTTACATAAGATGTAGCCCTTTTTTTCTTTTTAAGAACTAAGGAACTTGTGATATAAATAAACATTATTGTCAAGCGCATCAGGCTTCTATTTCTGATTCAACTCTTCATTTGCTGGGAAGTCCAAGCCTTGAAACATAAAATTCAGTACTAATAATATATTTAGTTCAGTGATATTCTCTGCCAGGTAGAAATATGGTCCTGTGTTAGTTTTGGTACCCTTTTTTTTTTTTTGTCTTGTTAAAGACACACATGCTTTCATGACCAAGCCCACTAAGAACAAGCAGAAGGCAAAAGTGCTAAAGATACATAGATTAAAAGAAACCAAATACATAACGATCCATCAAAAGTAAAGATGCAGCTTTCTAAAAACTCCTACATTCCTCTCTTTAGGTAGATGAGGAAATTTCTATCAGTATTTACTGAACTGCAACTGAATTCACTTAAAACTATTTAACCAGAACTGAGAAAACTATTTAATGGATATAATTGATACAAATGGCACTAAAAATTATCACAGCTTTTTAATTATTTGCAAAAATGCTGTTAAAAGATTTTTTTCATTATTTGTTTATACTCCCATGCCTAATATTTTAAAACAAAAGAAATTTGTTGAAAACAAAAAACCCTGTGGCCCCAATGACTAGAAGGTCACAGTCAATAGAGAAGGAATACTTCAAACAAAATCCTTTAGCTTGGTAATAAATAATTAAATATGAAAGACTTGATTTCAAAATATTGACTTCTAATGTACCTTAGTTGTTACTTAAGCCATAAAATTTTTCAAGGGAAGAAAGAAATAGTATGTTGAGGGTATTAAAAAATATAAGACAGGAGACAATGGTGTTTTAGGATGGGTGGGTGGGGAAGAGGCTTTCCACGCACAGGCAGTAAGTTCAGTAAAGAGTTGACATGATAGCTGTGCGGTATTGTGAGTATGCCTTGCGGGGCGGAGGGTGGTGGTAAAAGATATATATATATATATATATATGACAGGAAAAATTACCCAGACCAAAAAAAACTATTCTATTTTTTTCTGATGATAAAGGAAAGGCAAGAATACAAAAATAATCCTGTCTATGATGTTAACACAGTACATTTGTGATTTAAGTTCGCTGAGAGATGCATGCATGCCTAAGATAATATTTTAAATGCTTATTTTATGTTGATGTATAGTAGTCATAGAATTATAGAGCTGATTATTATGGACTATTTAAGTTCTATTAAATTCTATGTTGGATCAATATGTATATATAGATGATAAAATAAATATACATTTTCTGAAAAAAAGTCAAGTTAACTGTAGAGTTTATCCGGAATGTATAGTAGAAAGCTGCAAATACCATGTTCAAGTTGTGAAGAAAGATATTAAAATCATTTTTTAAATATGGTATACACTGGCGGAGAAGAAATTCAGCCTGTAATCAAATGTAATTATAAATGCCCATATATGATATGTTTTTAACTTCATTTTTGGCAAAAATTATTATGAATAATGTTAGGTATGGGAATTCCCATATACTTCAATGATATGAACTTTGTCTTGGAGTTGGCTGAAAAAAGATTTGACCTAATAATGTCAACTTCCTACTATCTTTAGATTTCTAAGAACCCTGATATTGCAAATCATATTAGGTATTTATCCATTTTGGCTTCAAAAGCTCATTAAACTTCACAGACCCATGAACTTTATATAATGGGATGCCATTTTCCTTACCTAAGTTCATTTAGGAGAAAATTAACCCAACTAATTTGGAGAAATGATATGCCAACTTCCAATCATTCAAACAAATCCAATTTTCCATTATAACCTTTAAACAGATAAATGTCTAAGTCAAGCAGGAAAACAGTTCAGTAACTAAAAAAGGCTGAATACTACTGAGACCAAATTTTAAGCTAAAATGATTTAAAATTGCTTTAAAGAAGTTTAATATAATAATTTTGCATCCTAAAATGCACCATCCGGGAAGTAATTTAGAAACACATAAAAAACTGTTATCAATAGTGTTAAGTCAAGTCACATCTATTTCTGTTTCAGGATACCAGGCATTATCTGCAATGTATACACTGTAGGAGTATTTACAAATTATAATTTATAAATTGTAATTGTATACATGTGATAAAGAGAAGACTACCCACAGAAGAAAACAAAATTTGTATTTTAGATTCTCTAGATATTATACATTATTTGCAATGTACATATCATTAAAATATTACATTAATTTGAGCACAATGTCCCTTAAAATGAAAAAAACTTTCTGATCTCAAATAGAGAGGTAAACTATCAGACAAAATTTACCATTATTCATAAAGTCTCCTAAAAAATTACTTTTCAGAAACAAAGTTTTCAATGGTACTCTTGGGGAGCAATGGCTATGTTTAAGCAAAATTTATACCCAAAAATGAAAATTTTCTTTAACATAAGAAGCAGACAGTACTGTGCTATGATGATCTAGTGGCAGCTTACACGCAGTTTGCCCACAGGGAACTCTGTGTGCACTCTGCCCACACATTCAATATACCAAGCACACACAATGAAAAATACACGTCAGTGGTTTCACAGATACCAGTAAGGATATTCTGGTTAAAATGTGAACCGCAATAGCAGAGTTTTGTTTCTTAGATAGGAAAAATAAAATGCAATAGTTTAACATAAAATTTCTTTCCTAAGTGAGATTGGGAAAATAAATCTTCAAAATTTATCCTGAGAGTTTGTTTAGTGGATAATGAAAATTAGCAGAAACCGTAAGCAGGATTTACCCTTAACATAGTGACAGCTTACCTGATATGCCATTCTTGCTGGTGTTCAATAAAGCTACAGATGCTGCAGAAACTCTTTTATTGTTCACAGTCTGCCCTGGTTTTCTTGAGGTACATTCTTCATTATCACTGTCCTGTAAATTTAGTAGCCTTGGCTGGAAACACTGTAGTCGACATGATCTGATATTGCTTAATATTTCAGAAAGGGACAGTCTATTTTCACAATGTTTACTGGAAGCATTGGTCCGAGAGAAATTAGAAGAAAAGTCTATAGTTTGGGAAGAGCTTGAAAAACTATTCAGCATTTCAGGGTCTATCTGTTTCAGGACTGGGTCATGTTCTGTGGATATTCGGTCCATGATGACCCTGAAAAGCAACGTAAAACCAAACATTAAGTGGAAGAGCTTAACATTTTCTCTATACCTTCCCTTCTAGCTTGTAAACAACCACCAGGTCAAAACAAATAGCTTACCTTCCACCTCTGCCAATCCGCCTCCTTGCAAATCCTATACATCTTCTTGGGACTGTGAGTGTTGTAAGGCAATGCCTATATCTCAACTTATCCAAATCTGCCAAATCTGCCAATTCTGCATTTTCACACGAATGGTTAGCTTGGTCCAAACGAGGCTGCAAAATCAAACAAATAAACAAACAAAAAAACAAAATGCATGAAGTAAATCTAAAATGAAGAGAGGTTAAAACCACTATAAAAATAAGGTAGCTACAGCATTAGCAGACCAATTAAAATCTATCTTATGACTTAGATCTGATAAAAAAAAATCTAGACGTAAAACTGTAAAATTCGGGGCTCACATGAATATTAGCCAGGTTAAATTTTACAAAATTGAAAAAAAGTTCACTCACCAAAATTACTCATATTGAATTTAGTTTATAAATATAAATTCATTTAGGATATATTATATTTAAAAAGAAATATATCTTCAAAAAATAATATGGTTTTTAACACTTATGTACAAAGTAGAAATGATGAAATTATGTAGTAATTTACAGGCTTCCTACTGAGATACATCAGAAGGAATTTTTGTTGGGCTAAAAATTGCACTTCAAGCACACATGGGTCAAGGTGAAGCTTCCTCTTTACTTTTAAGAAACACATAGCCCGTTTCTATGCCTTTCCATTCCCTTCATCATTCTATTGTTCTGTGTCTTACCACTTTTATCCCCTTTCATAAAATTTCCCATTCTCTCATCAGCATAACCAGTAACCAAATCCCCACCTCTCCTACATTAAACATACACACCCTAAAAAGGTTGTCAGTGTCTATGTTTATCATTATACTACAAGACAAATGGTCTCCACAAGCCACATAAGAAAGCCAAAGCCATCCTTGTAGTGCTACAGTTGTTATACCTTATCTGAAAACCTGAGCATCGCAGAGCAATACAATGCTGCACCAAAACTTGACTTAATAGCACAAAGCAAGTTCTAATTGTGCCAAAAAGTTATGAATACACTTATTAGGCAAAATTATTACTTTGTTTGACACTTACTGGGTATATATGCACAGGATAGGCCTGCATAACAATAAATCTCAATAAACACTCGGCAGCCATTAAAGGTTCCAGAGCCAATTTAGAGATTCTGGGTTTACCTAATTCTAGCAATGACACATACACTGAGTAATTTTCATGACTGCTGAGGCTATAATTAAAGCCCAAAGTGAAACAAGATTTCTTAAATATGAGGCATTATCAATTTCCAAGTAGAAGACTCTGATATTCTTTGAAAGGACTCAGTACCTTTCAGTATCTTTTACCAGTATTCACATAAAGGATGTTAAATAAAAAGTGTTGATGCACTTCCCATTTTTAGATCAAGACTAAGTCACTTTGACATGAGTTATCTGTTAATTCCAGTTCACAAAATACAAAAAAAAAAAAAAAAGCTCTTACAGCATAATACTGGCATCCTGCCCGCCTTCTGAAAGCACAGGGACCATCAGGATCATTTTCTTCTTCGGGTTCTGATACTGGGGATGGTACCTAGACAAAATAGGCATTCCATTTAGGAGTTATCAAAAGCCAACAGATCAATGTTTGTAATGATCTAAAATTTAAATCTGATCACAAACAGTAAATCACTCCTATATTACATACAGCAAGGCAGTGAATTCCCCAAAACATTTATGACCAGTAAAAATTTTCTATGGTTCAAAATCATTGTTTTTAATGAATTAGTTCTTGCAGGTAAGCACACATGGTATTGCTTAATTGCTTCTGAACATGAAGTGCTACTGACTTAAAAAAGAATACATTTGATATATCCCATGATATTTTGTAAATAATGTATGTGGGCCATAAATATTTATTCATGACAGCTACATCTCACCTACAGGTAGGTGTGTTTTTATCCAATAACTTTTTCTCTCTGTAATAAAGCCAAAAACTAGGAAGTAAATAGGCTTATAAATAGCCAAAAACAAAAACAAACAAACAAAAAAAACCCAAAAAGATTTCATAAAGACCACAGATTTTACTTAAAGGGAAGTCTTTTATCTCTACAGGCCCCATTTTTAAAAAATCACTTTTTAAACTTAGCAGATCAGAGCAGAAAATTAGAAGAGGAAAGAAGACTTGTTAAAGGTAAGCAGATTGGTTGCTGAAATAAGCGATAAGCCCACAACCCTACAGCAAAAGAATAAAGATTTTCAAAACATATTAAAAAGCATTCTGCCCAGGCCATGTGATATCAGGCCAAAATATCCCTATGTAGTCTGAGTAAATCTCTAGGGTAGTACTGATCCATTATAGGACATTTTACAAATGTCATAAAAACAGATTCAATGATACATAAACAACCTCTGACATGGCAGGGAAATAATAGGTTTTACATAAATATCCACCAATCATGGTTAAAATAAAAAAAAAAGTTTTGGTACTTAAGTTTCAGTTGTCTCGCACTTTCGCTTTGTAGTACATCTCTTTTTTTCTGACAAACGCTGGCTCAACCATATTTACTTGCAAATTTTTGAACCTCACAAATCCCTCTCTTCCTATTTTGAGAGGAAAAATGTTTTCTCCACATTATTTCCAAACTGTGGTAATTACCACTGGGTAGGCTCATCCAGGGGAGAAAGGCATTTGTTTGAGGTTCCAATATACCTCCACCAACCCTAAGGGGGGAGACATAGAAACAGTGAGCTGGGGCTGATTCTTCTTCCTGGGGAACCAAGCCCCAAACCTGAAATTTGAAAGGAAATCCCAAATGTGAAATTTTACACTTTGGTTCCTTTGCAAATCATGTACCTCTTCTAAGATACATAAAGAAGTATCATAAAGTCTCAGAAATTCTTTGCATAAAGTATGTTACCCCTTCCTTCCGACTACCATTCCCCAAGGGTAGGTTCAGGGGACAAAGTCAGTCTGAGACATAGGAAGAGAGAGCTGATGTTAGGAGAATCAGAAGCATGATCAAGAAGAGGCAGGGGTTTTAGCTCTGCTATACTGCCAGTTGGGTTAAGTCTGGTTAAAATGTTCATTCTCTTAAGACTACCTATTCCCTCATTCCTCATTTATTGGACAAAGAAAAAGCATATGATTACTTTAATGATCTTGTTTGCAATAAAATCCTGATTTTAGAAGAGCTACATTCTCAATAGTTGCCTCACTGAATGATGCCCAACTACAGGTAAATACTTACTCTTTAGCTACATGAGGATATCATAAAATTAATGAGGGTTGTCTAAAATTTTCAAAATGCAATTTTCATGTGGCGATGGGGACTGGGGACTTTATGAATAAACAAGAATTTAGAGCAGAATTGAAGAACACTTAATGCACAAGGAACATATGACTAGTGATGTCGTGTGAGCTCTACTTTCAGATTGGATGGACTGATTCATTAGCTATGGATTTCATTAAATATGAAATGTCCGATTTTGAATCAAAAGTGCAGATTATAACTTAAACAAGAATCCATACAATTAGTCAAAGTATGGGCCTAAACTATCAACACAGTTTTGTCATCTTAACAGCAGCTTGTTTATGCCACCAGCAGCGAAGAAGCCTGGAGAGTAAGTGGTGATGAAATAGCAAAAGTCGTTTTCTACAGCTTGTTGAGAATTGAATATTTTTCCTTGCAAGAAGGGGTCCAAAGCCTGGAAGAAGTGGTAGTCAGTTAGAGCAAGGTCTGGTGAATACAGTGGATGACAGAGTTTCCAAGTCTAGCTTCTGTAGTTTGAACAGTGTTGTTTATGCGACACGTGGTCGAGCATTGTCTTGCGAGAGGATTGGCCTGTCTCGATATTGACAAATCTTGGCTGCTTAATCATCAACATCCTCATTTTGTCCAATTGGTTGCAGTAGACATCTGCTATAACTGATTGACCAGGTTTCATGAAGCTGTAGTGGATAATATCAGCGCTGCACCACCAAA
This sequence comes from Eulemur rufifrons, assembly GCF_041146395.1. Classification (NCBI taxonomy): domain Eukaryota; kingdom Metazoa; phylum Chordata; class Mammalia; order Primates; family Lemuridae; genus Eulemur; species Eulemur rufifrons. The sequence goes on from NC_090983.1 coordinate 74,005,507, forward strand.
CACACCATTAGCTTTTTTGAAGAATATACGGTTTTGAACTGTGTTTCGGCACTTCATCTTTATCCAGCCATTGTGCCAAATGCTTGCAACTGTCAAAAAGAATCCATTTTTTATCACATGTAACAACATAGTGTAGAAATGGTTCACCGTTATGTTGTGATAGCAAAGCAAGACAAGCTTCAAGACGATTTCTCTGCTGACACTCATATAATTCATGCTGAACCCATCTATCCAGCTTCTTTTCCTTGCCAGCTTGTTTCAAATGGTCCAATACTGTTGGAATAGTAACGTCAAACCTTGCTGCTAATTCATGTGTAGGTTGTCATGGATTCACTTCCACTACAGCTTTCAGATCATCATTATCCACCTTGGTCTCAGGTCGCTCACATGGCTCATTTTCAAGATTAAAATTACCAAAATGGAACTTCTAAAACCATAGACGTATTGTGCATTCATTAGCCACATCCTTCCCAAACACTTCGTTGATATTTCGAGCTGTCTGGGCTGCATTGGTTCCACGATGAAACTCATATTTGAAAATAAGACGAATTTTTGACTTATCCATGGTTTCACAAAAATTGTTCTAAAAAAAAATTTGAAAGATAATCACAAGCCAAAACATGTGTTTGGAAGACTGAGGATGGAACTTCACAATAAAAATAAATCAAGAAGTGTCAAAATGAAATGTCAGAGATATCAATTATCAAACTTACTACTTCAGGAAATCGGACATTTCATATTTAATAACCTAACAGCAATAGGGATAAGTTTCTTACAGGCCACATATTCTTAAAAAAGGCTGGGAATGTACAGCAAAACTTTCTAGGGTCTCATTAGTATCACAAATATAAGGCTATTCTACATGTATTTATCTAACCATGTCATTTTCTTAACATTTTTAATAATTTCCCAGTATGCATAATGCAGATAGAGGCCATTGGCCATCTGGCTACTACTACAGGCATCATTCCTTTCACCTCCACCCCTTCTGTGTTCTATGCTCCAGCAACACTAGCAGTTTCCTCTAATACCACTGTACCTACAGCCCTTCCCTACACTTCCTATCTGCAAAACTACTATTTTTTAGGACACTATATTCCTCATTCCTTCAAATGGTCATATGATGAATGTCCCTTGGCTATTCAAAGCCCTGCCTCAAGCTAACTAGATGACAAAAGTAAAATATGGTTTTATTAAGTGTTTCTCAAGAGCATATGAAATTAAAGATATCTTTGCATATTTAATACCACGCATATAAATGCCAAAATATTTTCTGGGTTAGAAAAAGTAAATCAGTGAAAAAAAGAGTAAAAATAATATAATCTAGCTAAAGTGGACACAGTTTATGCAAACTCTAGATTTTAAACGATTACAGCAATAAAGGGCTTTATAAACAGTCTTGCTTCCAAAGATATCTGTGATACTGGTTTTTAAAAGAAAATTTTCTTCAAAGCAAGTAAGTCAAAATAGTTAAAATAAGGTAAAGCTGTTAGCAGGTCCAAGGTCTTTGTTATAGTATTCCCTTTAAATTTCCTATCCCATACAGAAAAAAAGAGTATTGCTAGACCAGGTGCTAAAGAGTACTATTTGCTGAAATAACTGATCTTTTAATATATAAAGTAAAAAGTCTTAATATTCACCAAAGAATTACTTTCAGAAGTTAAAACCTGAATTAGCTAAATCTTATTTAGACTCAATAAGCAAATTAATGTTGGCAAATATTTATAATTATATTAACTCTCTTAAAATGTTGATAATCTTTAGATACGAATTAGTAATTCCATTTCTAAAACTCTATTTTAAATACAGGGGGAAAGAATCTATGCTTATCTTTATAAAAGGGAAAAACTGAAAACCATCAAAATGTTACACAATAGAATAAATTCTATCCAACTGATGAAAAATAATAGAGAGTAAATACCATTTCAGTGGCTACACAAATAACGTAGAAAATGTTTATGCTATAACGATAGCAGAACAAAACAAGACTAAAACTCTAAGATGTCAATTATGTTTTAAAAATATAAAAATATAAAAGACTAGAAGGAAATGTCTTTAAAATAGTTTTAAAACAAGCACCTGTGGAAATTCATCTTCATCTGAGCTGTGAAAGTCATATTGCTTAATGTCACTCTTATTGATCACAGGCAATGTCTCAGGAGTGGGTTGCTGAGATGTTATCAAAGCCTCTGCTTTAGGCTTCTTTGGGTACTTCTTCTTTTGACGAACCACATCAGAAGCCTCTTCTTTCAAAGACAAATGATGAGGGTGCTGTTTACATGACGATTTTTCCCCCAAAAGGAAGAAATAAAAATCATTTTAGAAATCATGAAAAACTATACTGCTCTTTGAAAAACACACATTTTTACCCAGGAGATGATTTTATTTATTATTTTAAATATGCAAAAATTATTCTGTGATCATAAATTGAAACATGTTTTACTTTCTAAAAGTTATGATGAAAAATAATTATGGTATTTATATTTTCTTTTTATATTGTTAATACTTAAAACTAAGATGTCAGTGATTTTTATATTGTTCTAATAGTATGCAATCTAGCATTTAAGGTATTTAAATTCAACTATTTAAATCCTCTGTATTAATGATGAAAATTAATAACCATTTTAAAAATAATTTTAATTGGATCATGAATTCATTTCTATATTCACTTATTTCCAATTTTTAAAAATGTCTGTTCTGTGGGTAGTAATTTTTTGAGAAAAATAAGGTCATTAACTGAAAAAAACAAAAAACAAACAAACAAAAAAAAACACTTCACTTTTTAGAATGTATAATTACTTCCTCAACTGAACAATAATCAAACTGTTCTCAAGTACCTCAGGGTTTTATGGGGTTTTTGAGAGGCCATCTGGCAAAGGGACTGAGTGAAGGCGTAGGTTTCCAGCCCCCACTTCTCCTCGGCAGAGCAGCTCTGTTTATTTTAACATACTGACATGCCTTTTAATAAAAAAGGATCTACCACTTTGAAAAGTTAGAAATGACTGTTCCAAGCACCAAGGTACAAACTATAAAAGTGTAAAAATACTTAAGAAGTTATATATTCCCACATGTAGCCCAGATGTTAAAACTACTTTAGGGTCAAAAACAGTACACAAACTGAAAATGCTGGTTGAATGGCAAATTATGTTTAGTGAGATATAAACTGTTTCATACAATGGGGATAACTATTACAACAAAAGGAAAAACCTCAACTTCTTAGAAACTCCCTGTATTTTAAGGTGGGATGTGTGACAAAGGAAATATAGTTAACTATGTGTAACACAGTAGGACAACAATGGATGCAACCATATCTGTTAAAATTAGTATTTAAACAGGCTGAGTACTTCTTCTCAGAAGAGAGCTAAAATAAGAATCAATATATAATAAAGGCTGATTCTGTCAGCAATTATGGGTCAAGATTTTTAGATTTTAATGCCTAACAATCACATACTTAGGAAAAGCACTGATTAATATGAAATGGATTTTTAAAAATAACTTACAAAATGACATTTGCACTGATTAACTTTTTTTGTTTATAGAGGCAAGTATGATTTAAAGAGAATCAGCTAGGTGGGCTAGATGCCTGTGATTAATAAGAAAGAATTTCGGTGTTTGAATTGACATGAGCTGAATAAAGGAGAAGTCATCCTGCTTCACATTCTTTCTTGACCTTTAAGAATGAACCCATGAAAATGAGGACTGGGTACATTTTTAAAAGATGAATTTTCCACAAATACCCTAAGTCACTTTTTAAATCTTGCTACAGACAGTAACATTCTACTATCTAGATGCTTCAGTCAATACCTCAATTTTTTTTAGACAAGGTTTCGCTCTGTTGCCCAGGCCGGAGTGCAGTGGCAAGATAATAGTTTGCTGCAACCTCCAACTCCTAGGCTCAAGTGATTCTCCCACCCCAGCCTCCTGAGGAGCTAGTACTACAGGCACACACCACCATGCCTTGCTTTTTAAAAATGTTTTGTAGAGACAAGGTCTCTCCATTTTGTCCAGACTGGTCTTGAGCTTCTGGCCTCAAGCGATCCTCCCACCTTAGCCTCCCAAAGTGCTGGGACTACAGATATATACCACTGCAGCCAACTGAAACCTGTTTCGTATTTAAATCTATGCTCCTTAAAATTAAAGGTTTTATTAGCTTTTATATATCTCATTTAAATACTGAATCAATATAATTTCTTAGTCCAAGACACTAAAACAATCACTGAGTCTTGCTCTTATATTAGGAAGAAATTGTGATTTAGAAATTAAAGGACTTTCTCTACGTAGATAACAACTGATAAATGCTGGTTCTGGCAACGATGATGACAAGAATAACTTTCAATAGTCTCAATGAGGAAAGCTTTCGTTTAAGATGTTGATGCTTGCCACTACAATGCAGGGTTTGCTAAGGCTAGTTAGCAATAATAACGAGACTTTTATTACCCATATTCTCTAGAGAAGCAGAGAGCACACTGGAAATCAAAGGACTGTTAGATCTGGACTCAAACCTTGAATCTGCCACTTACGAGTTATGATCTAGAATCACACAGAGATAAAACCTACCTAAAGTGTTGTTATGAGGATTAATGGGTCAATGTGTATATAAAAACTCCTAGCAAAACGTTTGGCAAATGGTAAGAACTAAACTCATATTCATTACTTTTTTCCTTCATCAAACTATATTAAGACATGCAGAAATCAATAGTTATCTAATCAATATTACCATACATGCTTCTCTCCAAGGGATATTCACCTTAGTTTTACATTCTTGGACTTTATGATGATTTCCATTATGAAGAGTTGCTGGAGTGGCATATAAGTCTTTTTCTGATCTATTGATTTTCACTTCATTAAGGATTTCACCGCCATAGTCTCCCAAATGATACCTTAAAAAGGTAACAAAATATAAGAACACGTTGCATAGTTTAACAATAAAGAAAATAAATGATAGCTCAATTAATTAGAAGACAATCAAACAGAGCTAGTAATCAAATTATTTTCAAAAGAAAATTTAGAGGAATAAATAAACATGTTTTGACTTAAAAAAAACCCAAAACAAACCAAAAAACTGAAAAAAATACCTAAGATCATAGAAAACAAATTTCTTATATATTTTATATTATCAAGCACTGGGAAATGTTGTTTATAATGTTACTTCAGAAATCACACAAAACTTTGTTAGTTTTAGTTTAGTCCATTTAATTATGCAGGAAGATACCATTACATTGAACACATTTCCAAAAAGAGGTGCAACAAAAAATAAAATCAATTAAACATTCATTTCCCTCAGATCTTATTTAATAGAAACTTTAATACAGAGAGCTGAACAAAATGATTTCTAGGTTCTTTTCTAAATAAAATTCAATGATTCGGCCAAAAGAAAAAAAATTAAGTGCATTAGAGGAACTATACTATACACAAACCTCCCCTAAAATTTACAACACAAATTGGTAACTTAATTTGATTTCTTAAAAAAAATCTTGTAAAAATGTAAATTCTGTTAAAGAATCAATATCAACCATCATAAAGCTTAGAACCTCACCCCCCCAATCTTTTGGTTACATTTTACCCATTATTTGGCTAAAGCTGCCACTTGTTATTTAATAGTAGCAATGTTACCTTTTTTCCACAACTTCCAAGGTTAAGTGCAATAATTCTCGTTTTGTTTTCTCTCTTCTCTTAATCATTTCCAAAATTGTTATGGCTCTACTAAACTCTCGTCTCAGTTTCAACATCTTTTCATACGAAGCTTCATCATTCTTACGATTCTATTAAAAATAATATCAATTTTAGAAGAATAAACAATTAACCCAATTATCCACATTTCCAGCTTTGTGGAACAAAATATTATCAAGACCCAAATTTAACCCACAAAAGCAAAATGTTAAAAAATGTTGAAAAAAATCATCTAAACAGCAACTACATAAGAGAACCTATCTATTTAACTCTGAAAACAAAAGTATGAGCAAATACCTCTCAATAAATATTCACCAAAAAAATGTTCTTGGCTGCTGAAAAGATGGAATGGCATAGAAGAGATAACTTCAATGTAAACAAATTTAAAAAATGTCTGCCTGAAACAAAACCTAGTATATTAGAAAATGTAGTCTATTCATATCGTGGTAAGGTATTTTCCAATGACAGAGAGAAACTGTTCTATTCAGACCAACGTACCTAAAAATAGCCAAAATAAGTCTCTATCCATCCATCTAGCTCTGGGGGCTTGAAGGTTCAATACATGAATAATGACATGCAAAGCTTCACTTAGGAAACTCAGACAGAAAACCAAAAGTAGCACGTCAAGCATTTCAAAAGAGGGGGGTTTATCATGTCTCAATGTAATAACACCTCACTGCAGAGAGAATAAGATTTAGCAAAAATTCTGAATTTCACAATATTGTTAATTAATCCTTTAATTACAAAGTAAAAGCCCTGTTATATAACTAGAGAAGGCTCAGCATCTATTTGCATATAAAATTATTATTAATACAAGCTAGTTTGTTAAATCAAACATCCTGTTACTTAATAGGGACAAACTATTCATTTAAAAACAGACCACTACCAACCCTAAATCTATATAATCAGACTGAATTGTACTTAAGCAATCATTCCATCCTTGAGTTGAAAATTCAATGACATTGGAATGCTAGAGGTTTCATATTAGAGGATTAAAAAAGAAAATAACAATTGAGAAAATTTCAGTTATGTTTTTTCTTTTGTGTAGTTTCTTGCATTTGAAAAATAACCATCATCTATTAAAAATAACCTAAACTTAATCCCATTGTGGTACTGCATACAGAATATTAAAAAACTCTAAGTCAGTAAGTCATCCTTTCATCTAATAAAAAAATTTACCTTTTTTTCTTTCAGTACCATGTGACAAAAGGCAAAATAAAATCTAAAGCATAGTTTTAAGCTATTTTTTTTTTTTTTGGTAAACATGCAGCAATAATATCTTCCAATTAAAAAAAATTAACTTTATCAATAGCAAATATTAAATGCCTACTCACACAAGGTATTGCACATATCTCCTATCCTCAAAAGGCTTAAAATCTAGTAAGAATGACAGACATACAGAATCAAAAGACATAAAAATACAAAGTTACATTCCAGCTGGCAGCTGAATAATATTCAAAGGTGTTCCAGAATCTTCACAGTGCCCCCCTTCTTCAGTAAGTATTGCTCTTGGACTCTGTGCTTCTGCTCTGTCTCATTCATTTCCTGCACTCTTGGCCTAAATAACTACCCTTCCTAACTTTCCTTTCCCCAGTCCTGTCTTTTCTATTCTTTTTTTTTTTAAACTTTTCATTTTGAAATAATTTCAGGCTTATGAAAGTTGCAAAAATAGTATAAAGAACTCTCACATATAATATCTTCATCCAGAGTCCCTAATGGTTAATATTTCATATTTGCTTTCTCTCTTTGAATGTATATACATCTACATGTATGCATATAAACACATACATAATAAGCAGTATTTTTCAAAATTTTCAAGAAAAGTTGAAGACATGATGCCCTTTATCTCCAAACACTTTTAATATTAATATATATTTTCTAAAAATAATATTATATAACCACAGTACAATTATCAAAATCTGGAAATTAACATTAATATAATCCCATTATCTAATTTATTTATATAAAGAAACTATTCATATTTCACCAATTGCCCCACTTATATCCTTTGTGGCAATAAATGTAGTTACTGCTATAAAGGACATCAGTGAAACAGTAATATTTATTATTAAAATTTATCAATAATAATTTTTTTTCCAGGTCTAGGCTCTGACTCAGGATTAACAACTGCATTTAGTTGTCATGTCTCTTTAATCTCCTATAATTTAGAATAGTTCCTCTTTCTGTGGTGATCATGACCTTAACATTTTTGAGGAGCAGAGACCATTTATTTTTATAGAATGTTCCTCAATTTGGGTTTCATTACTGTTCTTCTATGATTAAATTCAAATTATGTATTTTGGGTACAACTACCACAGAAGTGATATTGTGTCCCTCTCATATTATATCAGGAGTTAATGATACTATTTGTCCCATTACTGCTGATAATAACTTTGATTAAGATGGTGTCTGCCAGTTTTCTCTAGTCAAATACTATTTTTCCTTTTTAATTAACAAGTATGTTGTAGGACTATATAAGTAGTATTTTGTTTCTTACCAAATTCTCCCCCATTAGTTTAGTACCCATGGATCCTAACTTTTATCTGAAACAATTATTATTATGGTGGTTGCCAAATTGTGATCTTCTAACTCTACCACCTTGCCAACATTTGTAAGTTTGGAAATCTACTGTAAGGAAGTGTTCCATTCTCTTTTATCTATCTATCTATCTATCTATCATCTATTTATGCACCCATCCATCCATATCACTATGGACTCATGGGTTATTCTATGGGTTATAGTCTATTACTCTCATTATCTATTTTGATATTCAAACTTTCCCAGCTCTAATCAGTAGAGTCCCACTTAAAGTTGGCTCCTGTGTACTTTTGACATGGCTTTGATATTCTTCAATCACATTCTTATTTTCTGGTATAGCAAAAGGTTTGTTCCAAGCTTATCTTTATATTTTCCCAGCCCCAGACCTGGAACCAATCATTTTCCTAAGGAGCCCTGCTTCCTTTTAATGGAAAACAGTGTTTAAAATCAAGATCTACATGCTAGGCATGCCTATTGTTACTCGGTGTCATTGCTTCTAGAGCGTCTCGGTGAATAAAGCTAGGAAATAAGTATATAATTATATGTATGTACATACACACAGATTTATACCTATTTCTAGCTATATCTACATTAAAAACCATAGATTCATACTGACATCTTTTCTATTCTAAGAAGGCCCTATTCCATGCATTCAAATCCACTTGTCCCCTTTACCTTGTCTCACAACTGTTTCTGCTTGAGGCCAACTCCTTTCTTCCTATTACAGTTATATATTACAGTTCTGTACTTACTTCCAAATCTCTAGGGAAGTGGTTCTCAAACTCCTGTACTTTAAAATAAATGGAAGATCTTTTTATAACCAAGGATGATTCACAGGTGACTACTATACAGCAGAATTCAGAACCATTACCCTGAGAATTCCCTCTCTTAATTGTCTATCTTACTTCTTTGGGCCACACAGAGGGAGGAGAGAAGGCACAGACACTAAGAGTTTTATCGGCCGGGCGCGGTGGCTCACGCCTGTAATCCTAGCACTCTGGGAGGCCGAGGTGGGTGGATCGTTTGAGCTCAGGAGTTTGAGACCAGCCTGAGCAAGAGCGAGACCCCATCTTTACTAAAAATAGAAAGAAATTATATGGACAGCTAAAAATATATATATAAAAAAAAAAAAATTAGCCGGGCATGGTGGTGCATGCCTGTAGTCCCAGCTACTCGGGAGGCTGAGACAGGAGGATCGCTTGAGCTCAGGAGTTTGAGGTTGCTGTGAGCTAGGCTGACGCCACGGCACTCACTCTAGCCTGGGCAACAGAGTGAGACTCTGTCTCAAAAAAAAAAAAAAAAGAGTTTTATCTATGTGGTTAAACATAATAAATGTATATACTAATTCAGGATTTCCCAGTGCATGCATTTAGACATGTTGGTGCCTTAAGACTATCTCATTTAAGAATGTCTTAAAGTACTTATGTACTCCCAAATTAAATATTAGTTTAGTGAATTAAAATTAAATTCTAGACTTTCAAACAAATATTTGAGAAGTTCTTTAAGCTTTGCATCAGCTAGACAAGTGTTTTTAAGTTTGTGGAAACAGAAAAGGAAACACAGAACCTTTGTCAGCTGTATTTGTCTTCGCATACTCCAATGCTTCCCCACCTCCTGAACAGCTAGGGGGTATTCATTATTTGTTGAGTGCTTTCCCATCTTTCTCATTTCAAAACACATAACATTTCTAACTAGCAACAGTGTGCACGACAGGGAATAGTCTTTGGTCCTATGACTGAAAACAATAGAAATAAAAAGTTAAGATCATTAGAAGAGAAAATGTACCTATCTGCAATAGAAGATGAAAAATAACTAACAAGGGAAAGGACAGGAATCAGAGTGTCAGGAAAAACTATTATTAGTGGTCAGACAATGGTGAAGTACCTAAACACAAAAACCAGTTACTAGCAATTCTCAATATATGGTGGCTACAAAAAAAAGGAAGAATAAAACAAAAAAATTTTTTTTTGAGATGGAGTCTTGCTCTGTCACCCAGGCTAAAGTGCGGTGGCATGATAATAGCTCATTGCAGCCTCAATCTCCTGGGCTCAAGGGATCCTTCTGCCTCAGGCTCTTGATGTTTTAACATTCAGAAAGTCTGTCCATAAATACTGCTAATCTTAAAGTATCCCATACTTATTCTCTAAAGAAGTCCAATAGTACTTTTCCTTCAAAGATGTTGTTAATGGTCTATGTTTTGCAATATATCTGAATTAATTATAGTCATGCATTGCTTAATAACAGGGATACTTTCTGAGAAATGTGTCGTTAGGTGATTTCCTTGTTGCACACGTGTCAGAGCGTACGAACATAAACCTAGATGGTATAGCCTATTGCTCCTAGGCTACAAACCTGTACAGCATGTTACTGTACTGAATACTGTAGGCAACTGCAACACAATGTTAAGTATTTGTATATCTAAACGTAAGAAAAGTACAGTAAAAATATGGTATTATTATCTTATGGGACCACTGTTGTATATGCAGCCCATTATCGACCAAAAAGTTGATACATGGCGCATGACTGTGTATTGCTTTTAAAATGCAACTGGCAGTTTATGTTTTTCAATGGCTCAGATAAATCTCTCTTTCCTCCCTTCTAGTAGTTCACATTTATAAAGTTTTACTGCATTTACAAACTTATCTTATTTTAGTCTTAGAATCCAAGCAAAGTGCTAAATCTTCATATTTTATTGTAGATTTCCTTAGCTAAGAACTAGAATGATAAATTGAAACTCAGCCCGGGTTAGGAAATGTCATCTATACTTAAGAAATCCATCCTCTGATGATTAAGAAAATCACATACAGAGAGTTACAGAAATTCTGGTTATTAACGATTAGAAAGTTTCTCCTAAAATATACTATCTTTGGCAGCTGTTATGCTTCACAGCTGTTATATTAGCAGCTGACAAGGACAAGCTTTCAATGTTAGGAGAAACAAGAATGCACAGAAAATGCTTTGCCTACAATTATAATTGCTCAAGGTTTTTACATTTATATGTTCCTGATACTTTGCAATGATAGAGAATGTTACCGTGTGGTGTTTACTGTTATGAGAAATGGAAGGCAATAATACCCCTCTGAAATATGCCTTCCTTTATACCGTAACACTCCATAGCATGAGATCTTGTTTCTCTTACTTAAAATTCTGCCTAATGCTGCTTCTGAAAGCCAGATGAGGATAAGTTCAACAATCTGCAATCTGACACAACTGACAACTCAGAAAAGGAGAAAAGATTCCACTGTTTCTTTTGACTGTTGACAGAAAATGAACCTTTCCTTACTTCCCACGACCCCGTAGTAGCTAGAGGTAGCAAGGTCCATTTTTACTTGCAAGAACTAGAATATGGTTTCAAAGGAACTGTAAGCTCTTAAGTGACCAACAAGAAAAAGTATTATTATTTCAAATTCTCAGCCTCCCAAACACAGGAGATTCGTGATAGAATATAGTTTACTGAAGAACTCAAAACTTCCGAGATGCGTTAAGTACACAAAATTCCTCATATCACTTCAACTGCAAGCCTAAAACAGTATCATCAGTAGATTTAGAAAGGGCATGGGTAGTAGATAAACACTGTAAACAACTGGCCAACAGAAGCTACTGAAAAGGAAGATCTCTAACAAAAAGCTCATCAATGTCACTAACTCCCATTATGTTCAAGTTATTCAAAATTATTCAAGTTATTAGAAAAAACTATTGGTCTTAAATACTAAGCTACATTCACTTAAATCTAATTTGCACATTACCTTTCGAGTTTGCATTTTCTCTGTTCTCCTCCGAAAGGCAACATAAGGGTCGTTGTTGGTAGAACCATCTCTTTTCTCTTGTTTTATCTGAGGAATAAGAGATGGTCCCCTGCAGTTTTTACGTTTTCTCACCCAGTAGTCATATACAGCTTTAATAAGGTAATCATCTTCGTTTAGCAGCAGTTTTGCTTCTTGAAGTGTTACAAGCTAAATGAAAAATACAAAATGTCATTGACTACAACGTCTGAAGAAGACAAAAGATTATAGCTACAGGGAAAAAAATGTGACCACTTCTAACACTTATGATTGGATATTACAATGGCAGGTGAAGACAAAATTCAATTCAATCTCACAAAGGACTCATTAATTAGATTTATCAAAAAATTGATATTGAGTTCCACCACTTAAAATATTTAAGAAGGCTAGATAAACAATACTTGGGAAGACTATAATAAATTTATGCTTCAGGGAAGATACCCACAATACCCACAGTCCTTCAAAATTCTGATATTCTATGATTCTGCACATGTGAATATTGACCAGTTTTCAAGTCTACTAGTTTCTGTTTGTTTTTAAATAGAAACTAAAAGATAGAGAAGGTTTCTCTTTACCTGCCTCTAAAATAAAAGATGAATATTTTCTACTATATTGCAACTTACTATAATATGCCTCTTTTGGAACTGATAAAGAACAAATTTATCATGTTTCCAGAAGTTTCGACATTATGCAATTTTGAATTCTTTGTACCAATGACATATAAAAGCAATCTCTTTAGCCAAGGGGTTGAGTACTAGACAATCCTTGTTCTTAACACTCATTCTACTAATGACATTGTCATGTCTGGGACTGTGGCCCTAAGATGGTCCCTTAGGAGCCCTGACATTGGTATCTTAGGGACCTACTTCTCCTTTATCAATGCAACCAGTATAATGCTGACATAGCTCAAACTAAGATTTATAAAAATTTGCTTGGTCACATCTGGTGCCGTGACCCTTGAATAGATGAGATAAGCCAATCAGCTTTAGTAGTATGGAATGGGCATTGCACATATCCATTTACAGTGAACTTTAGAAAAACATTATGTCATTTTAGCGCTGGAAAGCCTGGTGAAGTGAATCTATCCTGATCTTTTTACTTGTACCACTTTAGAGATGAAAACTCATTTTCATAACAAGTACAGATAGTTCCCAAGAAAGGTTTCCCTAGAACTTGGAAATAAAGGAAAACTTTTTCTCACCGAAATTATAAGACCAACATACACACTGATGTGTGTGTTGTGTAAAGTCTATTGAAGAAGGCATAACTCACCAAATAAATTTTTCATGATTTGACTTCTTGTATTGGCATAACTTCATGGACTGCAAGTGCCACGACGATGATTTCTATAGTCAGTTTCTTACTATAATTTGGCTGCCTACTTAGTTTGACCACAGGAAGAGAATACACTGACAATGTCAACTCAAGTATTCTAGTCCATGTGACAACTACATTTAGTGCAGTAAAATGATAAGTGGTCATTCTTTGGTTACCCAATCTCTCAGTAGAGGCAGCTCAAATGCACCTGAGAGGCTAACTTGGTCTTTAAACTGGAGGGCCAGAGCCTAGAATATGAGACCAAACCAAAAGAACCAATATTTCCAAACATTAGCTTTAAATGGATACCTTCCTACTGTTAGCTAAAGTTCTCCAGAATAGTGATGTAGACCCCCAGAGTCTATAAGGACAGAGGTAGAATAAAAATTAAGCTTTCTATATCTAAAAAAATTCTACCTCATCCTGACAGCATTACAGCATCACTGGCAGCGCTTATGTGTTCTGGAGGCCAAGGGAAACAATGCTGTGATATGTTACATGTACTTCAGCTGTTTGGCCATTATGCTTCTGATAAAATTTTTTTTGTAATCATCGCTAATTAAATCAAGAACTTAACCTTAAAGTGGGGAAGAGGGTAAAAGCTCTTTCCACCAGTCAGCAGAATAGTACTTAATACTATCAAGTTAACACTGCTTCCTATGCTCCTGCATGATGTGTGTCAGGAGATTAAAACACCCGCTCATGCCTTTAACATAAAAAAAAAAAAAAAAAAAAAAACACCCGCTCAGATTTTCTTCTCTGGCGCTTCTTGCTCCAGCTTGCAAAGTCTTTTTGCCTTGCTGTTAAGTACCCTCTTTATGTCACAGGTAATAAGAACTCAATATACAGTTTACAGTTAAACATTGCAATATTTCTTTCCAGTATTAACTGTGGTGTTTATATTGCTATACAGCAACTTCCTATTTATGAAATAATCTTGGTTTTAATTGTTCTGTAAAAATTATCTTTAGCTATTCTAAGGCAACTAGTATCACTGCATTTCTATTATGGTGATGGCATCAACTTGACTGGGCAAGAACTATTTATAGATAGTCACAAATTATGTCACATGATTAAAAATCCACAAAATCAGAACCCTACTATTTTTATATAGTACAGAAAAAGTTCTGTCATTTAGCATGTATATCATCTACTAGAAAGCAGTAAAAACTGATATTTTAACTGGTAGAAGGGTCTGTGAAAAATTCATTGTTTCCAAGGTATCTGTGAGTTGTTTGATTTATTTACTTATTATTTGGGGACTTAGGGATGAGGAGATAAAAAAAATTTTCCTACTATATGGGCTTTTCTTCTAGACTGTCACAAGCTCCATGAAAACTAGGACCATTTAGTTTGCCAATGGACAAAACCCATGGTATAGCAGTGTCAATAAATACATTTTCAATACACAAATGAATAACTTACATGTAAAAATTAATGTCCTTTAATTTATAAAATAGTCAAGCAATAAGTAATTAACAATTAACTGCTATCAGCACATCAATGAGTTTTAGGATATGGGGAAAACAAAGGAAAAGACTTTAAGATGAATTCTCTACCTAAAAACAGCTCACAATATGGCAATAAAGGTAGGACATAACCACAAATTAATCAATAAGAGAACAATGTAAAAATTTGGAACTGAGTATTAGTATAACAAACACAGAGCAGAGTAAGAAAAATCTCCATCTAGGAGTGCATGCATTTCTTTTCGGTGTTGGTAAGTAACCATCTCTTCACTACACACCTTCTTTTTTCACTTTGCTTCTTTCAAATCTGATTGTTTAGTATTTGTGCAATAGCCCAAATACTACCAAAGGCAGGTTTCCATATAACAATAAGCATTTGCATTAAATTCAAAAAGGATTAAATGATCATTTTTCACCTTATGCTAAGAATGAATCAGCACAGTTCAAAATCAACACAGAGAAATTGTGATATGACTCTAAACAGATAATATTAGAAATATTCTTATCAAATGATCCCTAATTTACATAATACTACAAAATTATAGAAAGACAATCTGAGGAGAAAACATCAGCATTCAATAAAATCAAAATATACGGTTTTACACATTTTGAGTATTCTATATACATTAAATTAATGAGTATGCATCATCTTCACCAAAGATCCAGAAAATGGAAAAGGTCTTCAACCATAGCAGCAAAGACTTGGTAGAATTATAAACTCCTCCTATCTTTGGGCAAGTGCCCAAACATAAACCAAGTACTATTTTTCAAGGAACGTATGCCCAAATCAAAAAAGAAAATATCTGTTTAATTTCTAAGACTGCTAATGCCATAGCTAAATAACACTTTTCTCTCTCATAGAAAAGTGATACTAACCTATTAAATTCATACTATTCCACTTATCTCCATGCTTGAGATGACTATTTTAGAAGGATCTCTTTATCAATTCATTTCTTCCTTCAAAGCTTCCACTGTAGTTTTCTGATTCTTAACACTGCTAACCCATGGTTGAACCAAAAATATCTCGGAATAATGAAATCATAATGATAAAATGATTAGGACAAAGGTCTATCCAATTCTATGAATAATCGTCTAAGGTCTTAGAAATTGTCAAAAATTCTGTTAATATGCCATTTAGGAGAAAATTCGTTTCTAACTATATACTGATAGATCACTGACATGTTGAAGCCAACCTTCTCGCAGTCACAGGAATGACCCCTGATATTTTAATAACATAAAGTTGAAAACAAATCTGGATAAGATTCAAATGAGGTGAAATGAAAATTAAATTCAAATTATTTGTGTAATTGGACTACTCTTTCATTAACTTTATGTAGCAAAATCATAATAAAATACCTGCACACACATATTACAGCATGGTGTGGTGGTTTTTGAAACTGTACTATGTGATAGAGTTCATTGAGACTGCTTCAAAAGCTCTAGATCAAATTTCATTTTTAATATACAAATATTTAGAAGTTATAGTAAAGAACATACCAAATTAAAAAACATAGGAGACCATGTAAAAGTGTACTTGTTCCTAGAGTACGTGAGAACCACATTTTCCTAACTACCACACTGATTTGGTGCATCTGCTTGGGAACTGCCCCAGCCAGAGCACAATTAATAATTCAATTTCAAGTAAACATTTAAGGTATTGTATGATGAAAAAATGAGTAATTTGATTATCATATTATATTGAGCTTTGGGCACTTCTGATATGTATACATACAATGAAGGTTGGGAGCATATACCAGTCACAGTTTCTATTTGTAACCAAGAGAAAGGAATTTATTAAAAATAAACTGGATTGCTCCACATCTTTAGAAGTGTTGGAGAATTAGGCTTGGAAGCTACAATGCCTAAAATCAGGCCACAAAACTGATTTAGTCGGGAAACCACTGCTGCCTGCACTATGAACACCACTGGCATGGACTGTAGCTGGGACAGCTGCCACTGCCACTGCCACTGCCACTGCGGTAACTCTAATCTTGCTGCCACTTCCATTACCACCAGAGATTTCTCTCCCTGCCTCTTTGCATTACTAGCTCTCAATTTAAATTCAGGGATTTTAATTGGCAGAGCCTAGGTCATGTGATAGTCTCCTAATTCAAAACAGGGCAATAGTGCCCTAGATGAAAAAGGGGTTTTGAAAGAGAGCAGTTAGGATTTCAGTTCTTATGGAGACTGGGAGGCAGGCTCTGCCTTGCACCAAGACTCATCAAGTGAAGGATTTTCCAAATACAGGATGGGGTCTTAGGCTGCAAAGAACAGCCCTAAGAGTATTAAGTGTTCATCTTTTTTAGCTATAATTATCAACGTAATATATCTTTCTTCTTAAAGGACTATTTAACTGTTTAGGAGCATTCCTAGGAAAAACCCATAGCTCTGGCTTCTACTTCCAGTCTCCAAGACTCTGGCAGGAATCTGGCTCTAGGAAATAGAAGTGCTACAGGCCATGGAACCTAAAATATGGAAATTGGCTGAGTGAAAGTAGGGTACAGGGTAATGAGAAACTTCTCTTTCAGCCTGGGAAAATAATGAACTTTGTTAGGTGACTGTGAAATATTTAGCAAAATCAACACCTTGGGATGCAGATGACATGTTTAACTAAGACCATAGTATTAGAAACGTAGGTCCAGGCATTCCAGGCAGAAGGGAAAACGTAGAGCCATAAAAGGACATGGTACATAGGGGACCAGAAAGAAGCCCAGTGTGGCTAGAGTCAGATAGAATATAGATTTTACTTTATAGACAGTGGAAGCTGTTTTTTTTTTTTTTTTTCTTAAGGAGACTAGCTTTTAATAATATAGCTGGTGGCAGAATAGCAGTGGTTCAGGTGAAAGGTAATAAAAATGAGGAAAGTAGGTACAGACAAATACAGGGTAAGCATCCTTAATCTGAAAATCCAAAATTCTCCAAAATCCAAAACTTTTTGAGCACTGACATGATGTCACAAGTGGAAACTTCCACACCAGACCTCCAATGACGGGTCACAGTCAAAATGTAGTCAAAACTTTGTTACAAAAAACTACAAAAAATGTTGTATAAAACTACCTTCAGGCTATGTGTATAAGCTGTATATGAAACATAAATGAATTTCATGTTTAGACTTGGGTCCCATTCTCAAAATACCCCATTTTCTATCTGTAAATATTCTAAAATCTGGAAAAAAAAATCTGAAATCTGAATCAGTTCTGGTCCCAAGCATTTTGGATAAGGGTTACTCAGCCTGTATCATATTTTGTAACAAAAAATTGGTTTGATTTAGTGACATTTTGATATATGAATGATTACAAAGGAGTCAAGCACTAAAGTGCAAATCTGATCAATTGAGTGTAAGATGATGATGCCATTAATGCAGAAAGAGAAAGCAAACCTGGGGGAGGTAAAGTAAATGGGGTTTGGAAATCTTGAATTTGAAATACTTGCTCATATGGAGACATTCAATAAGAAACAGCTCTGGAGCTTAGTGGGGAAAGCCATGGATTTGGGAACCAGCAAAAAACTGTTAGTAAAGAATAAATAAATGCTCAGGACAGATACCAAAGGAAGCACGAACACATAAAATATAGAGGAACAATGAAAGAGGAGATGAAAAGAAAAAAAGAATAAGGAAAATGTGTTTGTCAACATCATCCAGCACTACAGGGATATTAAATAGGATACAGGTTGAAAAGCGGTTCTTGGATGACAGTTAGGAGGTCACTGGTAACCTTAAATAGTGTAATTTCAGCAAACTGAAATGGATTGTGATGTGAATAAAAGGTAAACACAGGTAGAACAGCAACTCAAAGTACTGTTAAAAAAAAAAAAGGTAAACATAAGAAGCACCAAGTATAGTTCAACTTCTGAAAATTTAGCTATGACAAAAAAAGAAAAGACACAGGGTTGTAGTTCACTGACAAAGATGGGGTCAAATGAAACGGTTCTCTTAGAAATAGGGACCCTTGGGCAACTTTTTGGACAGAGAAAGCCTGAAGAAATGAGAGAAAAGATGACTGAAAAAAAACATTTATTTCTTGGAAAGTGTTTTATTAAAGTATTTATTTTAGAAGAAATCCTATGAAAGAGAATGCCATTTAAGGTGGCTTGTGATTTAAAAATTATCTAAAATAAACAGAAAATTTGCAAGAATAAAATATTTCAAAGAATACCTGTATAACCTTTAGATTTGGACTCACTATTAGCTTTTATATCTATTTGTTTCAACACTTGTGCACACGCACTCTCTCTAAACTCTTTCTCTCACACACATATACACTCTTTTTTCTGATCCATCTGAGGGTAAGTTACATATATCATGGCTCGTTATCCCTAAATACTTAAGTGTATATTTATAAAGAACAGTGATATCCTCTTCCATAACCACAGTAATCAACTTCAGTAAATTCAACATTGGTATTTTATCTAATCTACTATCCATATTCCAATTTCGTCAATTGACTCAAAAATAATCTGTAGCATTTTCTCCCCTTCCAGTATAAGATTCAGTCTCAGGTCAGGTCTTGCAATTAGTTGCCATGTCTGAAAGAAGATTATTAAGATTAAATCTAAGAATTTGATAACTAGTTGAATTTAGGGATTGAAATAAAAGGATAAAGAAAATAGGTAATTCTGAGTTCTGGAAGTCACTGGAGAGCTCTGGAATACAAAATCATCTAGGATAAGACAGTAAGTTCAGTTTTGGAAAGGTTAAACTTGAGAGGACTAAAGACCATCTAGGTGGAGATAAGCAGAACCAAAGAAAGAAAAAAATCCTGGAGCTTGAGAAAGAGGTCAAGGCCAAAGGTATATGGATTATTATAGCCACAAAATTGTGCTATTACCCAAAAATATATAGGATAAGAATACCAAGAACAGAAATTCAGGATACCTGATGTTTACAGGAGTTGAATAAAAAGGAGCCAACAAAATAAGGTTAGAAGGAATGGTCATGAGAAATAATAAAACCAGAAGGGAATAAATTGTATTTAAAAAAACCCACAAATGTGCAGACAGTTTCAAAATATAAAGACAATACAAATAAAATAAACTGAGACGGAAAATAATTACAGCATTTGGCAACAAATGCTTTCAATAATGACTTCATTGAAGTAGTCTTGTAGAATGATGGACGCAGAAGGTTTACCTCAGTCTATCTTTTATGTCTTTTTCTACCAACCTAATAAATATCAGTTTAACTACAAATTTGATTCCTTGTCCTGGGATCCGGTAGTATGCCAACCCCCAAAAAGGAAAAATAAAGGGATACATGAATTGACCAATCAAGGACTTGGAATGAAGACAGCCCTTTGGTTTAATCCTAGGTTCTAATAACAGAACCATTATCTTATTCCAATGACTAAATTTCCACTTCTATCTGCACTGCTGAAAGTAAATGCTATCATGCTCTGTGCCTAGCCAATCTTTGTTTTGGGGCCTAGAAGCTTGTCTCTGGGCAAAGAGAACTAAAATAGGAGGACAATGCCGATTTTATGTACATAGTTAACCGCACTGTTTACATGCTTTTTTGATTATACTGCCCACTTCGACAATAAGCTCCACAAAGGCAGAACTTTTGTCAACTGTCTTGTTCAGTGCTCTCACCTGTCATGTTCACCTGGGCACTAAATAAATATTACTGACTGAATGAAACAAAGCAAAGTACAGAACAGAGAGTTGAAGGCTTTTGATAATATAATTTTAGACACCATGAGTAAGTTCTGAGCAATCATGGGAAATAGTAAAAATACCAAAAGACTGATCCAGCCTAGGAATGCTAGGAAAATTTACATCTAAAGAAAAAACTGGTATCGTCTGATACCAGTGATCAAAATCCCTGGAAAACTATAAGCACTAATTATAATGAATATCAACTTGATAATTTAAAAAAATCCCCCCCCCCCAAAAAACAAGACAGACAATCAATCTCTCAAAAACCAATAAACTAAATTTTACAAAATTCAATTTTCAAAGTATACTTCTTTGGATAGTATTGCTGGATATTACTTTCCATCATAATGGGGAGAAAAAACTGTAAGAAAGGCCAAATATGCAGCAAAGTCATTTTCTAATGAAAAAATTTGGGAAATGCTCTGAAGAGCTGGTAATGCCTCAGAGATTTAAAAGACTTAAGCAGTAAAGGAAAATAATGAATTTGTATCAGTAAACTGGTGAAAAGCTTTAATGATCTACCGTAAAAAGTTTATTTACAACTTTATTATGTCCGTAATTCTAGTATATTAACAATTCGCATATTAATACACCACACAGGTATACCAAAAATTATTTTAAAAATAGCTTATTTTTAAAATCTAATAACATTATCAACAACGCTCATTATAGCAAATCTGGAAAACACAGAAAAATAAAGAACATAAAAATCACTAATAATTCTAGCACCCAAATACAACCATTGTTGGCATTTTGTTGTACTTTCTTGCTCTTTTTCTACACATGTGTATACATATAAATGCTGTAAACAAACCTCAGAGTTTTCCACATAAATAATTCTGTATCCTGTTTTTTAGATCTAATATCGTGTAACAATTTCCTATAGCACTAGACATCCTTCAAAATCATAATTTTTAATGGCTGTATTATATTCCACCCTACAGACAACTTGTAGTTTATTCTGAACATCCCTGTTCTAATTATCTTTCTTTAGAACAATTCCTAGAGATGGGATTACCAAATCAAAATGTATAAACATATTAAGGCTTTATTATTTATTGCTATTAATTGCTTTCCAGAAAGACAGTACCATTTTAAATCCCCTGTGCCATATATATAAATATCTCTCTGTCTCACTAAAAATTCTTTACTACCTTGTGAGTAATTTTTTCCTCACTTAAATATTTTGATATTAAATAATTAAAACTAAAACCCATTTAAAATGATGAATATCTTAATATAAATCTGGGCAACTGAGCAAGATTTGATATAAGATACTGCCTTAGAGATCCAACCAAGCAAATTTAGTTACTGAAGCACCAAAAAGACAGTCATTAGGAAAGAGTCAAGAAGATGTTATAACACTGTAACAAGTATTATTTTTATCCAAACAGGAAAAGAGTCAGAACAGAACTTCATACTCATATTGAAGGAAATTATGCTTAAGTATTCCATTCAAAAACTATTGTAAATAAAAATTCTAGGATGTCAGGAAAAAAAATTAAAGAGATAGTAAAATGCAACACATTCAGGTTTTAAAGAAAATGCAAAATAAAGGTGCTAACTGGGTTAACTGTAAGATAACAGACATTTTTACATGGTACAGTACCTGATTAGAACTGGCTTTTTCAAGTCTGTCAATCATAATTTCAAATTGCAAAGGCTTAATTTCCATCTTTCTGTTAAGTCTATTTAATAAGGTCTCATCTTCTGAATCCATATCATAATCTGGTTGCTCGTTGTCTAGATTAAAAGCTAGGAAGGAAAAGAAAAATTATTCAAACTGAGCAGAAATTATGAAGTTACATGGTGTTATCATTATTTGACCACACACTACTTCTAAATTTTAATGCAATGACCAAAGAGGAGCTCATGAGCAGATATTTAAAAATTGGTTTCAGAGACTAAATGCACAATGGAAGAAAAAATAAAATTTTGCTTTATAAAGGATTTAAAGGTTAATAGAACAGTAAAAACCAAGAAATTTCTTATTTTAAAGTATCACAGATACATGTCAAAATACAAAATAAACACAGCAATTATAAAAAAGATGAAATATATTATGAACGTGGTAGTTGGGTGGCAAAATGGGAAACTATGGCATAAAATTAAGAATCCAGAAATAAATTCAGGTATATAGTGTATGATATAAATGGTGTGTCAAATCAGTGAGGATAAGATGGATTGTTTAAAGAAGAAAAGGTGCTGGCATAACAGACTAGTTATCTAAAAATAATTACTAAATTCCTTCCTCACGCCAAACAACAATAAATGACATATTCAACAAAATTTTATAGTAAAAAAGAAAACACTAGAAGAAAACACAGGGGGAAAAACGTATGGACTACAAACTCAGAAACCATAAAACTGATTAAAAATAGACTGGACTATATAAAATTAAAAATTTTCCACGTGGAAAATTTAATAAATTAAGTCAAAAGACAAAGAACAAACTGAAAAAAGTGGTAACTTATAAATATTAAAGATTTTTTACAAATTATTAAGAATTGGTAACAACAAAAACTGGCAAAGGATGTGAATTGGTATAGTAGAGAATAAATATAAATGACTTAAACATAAAAAAAGCTTAACTTCATTTGTAATTAAATAGATGTAAAGAATATATTAATAGGTTTCACTCATCAAACTAAGATCTAAAACTTAACAATATGCTATTTGGGAATGAATAGGGGGAAAGAGCCCCCTCAAACACTGTGAGGAGAAAATTATAAACAGGTATTTAGTTCAATTAAAACTGTACCCTCTTGGACTTGGCAATTCTATTTCTAGGAATTTATCCTATATATAAACCTACACAGGAACAAAGATATATATATATACACATATACAGGGGATTAGCTATAACATTATAAGAAGTAAAAAATGCAAAACAAAAAACCAACGTAGGATTACATAAATAAAAGACAGTTTATACATACATGGAATATAGACTGAAGCCCTGAGGAAAAAATGACACTGACCTATGTATACTGATATGGAATGAACTGATCTTCACGGACATTAAGTGAAAAAAGCTAAGATATGTGCTTGAAAAAGGGCAAGGATGGATATATATGCATATGTTTGTAAATGCACAGAATATTTTTGAAAGGATATCTAAGAAATTGATAATAGCTCTCCATCTCTGAGTAAGGGAACTGTGGGAGTACGGCGGAGAGAATTAAAATGTTCTTTGTTCCCTTTTGTACTAACATTTTAAGTATGTACATGTATTAATTATTAAAATATGAAGGGAAAAAAACGCTAAGATGCCACATATTATGTGTTGAATTTACATGACAAGACTTAGAGTAAGACAATAAAAGAGATACCAATTGCCAACAATTTGCTTAAAGGCTGTCTGCACATCAATGTGTAAATAAATACCCTACATTCATACCATGTGAAATGTCCTGGCATTCTCAGATCAGAATGACATTCTTAAAGGTTCATAATACAGTAATAGGAACAGATGTGTACATTTATATAATTTTAGTAAAATCAGCCTCCTACTACAGATAATACTAATGAACTTAAAGGCATTTGTTTTATACTCAGTAAATGACTGTATCTCAGAAGTCTGAACCCTAGTACATTGCTTAAAAAAAGTATACCACTGGATAACAACAAAAACAAAAATAAATGTTAGCTAATACTTATAAACTTATATAGCACTTACTATGGGCCAGGCAGTGCTCAAAGTCCTTTATACGTACTAAATTGTCACAACCCCCAATGTGGTAGGTAGTATTTTATCTTTCAATGAGTCTTACATTCCAAAATTTAAAAACGTTATTGTATTTAACTTGTATCAGATACTATACAAAATTAATAAATCAGAGGAGACAGTTATTGACAAATTAATGACACAGATTATTTTGTATGATTCATTTAAAATATTCTTGAGAAGAAAATGTACTTTTTCCTTATATTTTATGTAAGGTTTATCTTTATTACATGATTATCAATAATCTAAAAGTATGCTTGTAAAAAGTCAATCCAATCTGCATCATACTCAATGGCAGATGATATATATCTCACAAACTGTAGAGATTATTAAAAATTATTCTTCCTTCCACAAAGGGATGTTGTACTTCTAAATGCACATAATCAAAGTCCAATGATCTGCCTTTAGTCCACAGACTAACAACAAATAGTCAATAAAATCAGGTAGTTGACACAAATAGAAGACATTTTAAAGAAAGATTTTAAAAAATATTGAGCAAAGTTAATCCAATATACTGAAATTCTAAGTTAAACAGAAGTTTTCAAAAGTTCAAGGAAAAGGGTATATATACAAATTGTGCATGACCATCTTTTACACACCTA
Organism: Eulemur rufifrons; assembly: GCF_041146395.1. Taxonomy (NCBI): domain Eukaryota; kingdom Metazoa; phylum Chordata; class Mammalia; order Primates; family Lemuridae; genus Eulemur; species Eulemur rufifrons. The sequence continues at coordinate 74,030,267 of NC_090983.1, forward strand.
CCTAATCTTACTCACCTTTTGTTCCTCCACCTCCTATCTGCTCTATCTTCTTATTCTATTCTTACAAAAGCCATCGCCCCAGCTTGTGAGGCGGGGGAAGGGACAAGAAAAGCTGGGAAATAGTTTAGAAAAATTAATAGTGAGAATTGATAGGAGATCTGACAATGCGTTAAATCAGAACCAGGGCAAAGACTTGCACTAGCACTCTAAGTATTCTATACTAACATTTCTCTCTTCATTCAAAAACTATAATCATTATTGATTTAGGTACTCTGTTGCTTCCAAACCAGGTACAAAGTGTTTGCCTGTACCTCTCTTTACTTGATTTTATATTGATTATCTCTTCTATCAGACAAAAAGATAAACACTTTAAAAGCAGTGATTACTAAAGCTGTTGAATAAAAATAGCATTTCTTTAATATATAAATATTAAGAAGAGGTTCTTTTAAACTACAAGCAGAATATCTTTTTCTTCTTCTTCTTCCCCTTTTTTTTTTTTTTTTTTGAGACAGGGTCTCATTCTGTTGCCCAGGCTGGAGTGCAGTGGTACAATCATAGCTCATTGTAACCTAGATAGAATTCCTGGACTCAAGACATCCTCTCACCGCAGCCTCCTCATAGCTGGGACTACAGGTGCACACCACTATGCCTGGCTAATTTTTAACATTTCTTTTTGCTAGAGATGGGGTCTCGCTATGTTGCCCAGGCTGGTCTGGAATTCCTGGCCTCCTGCCTCAGCCTCTCAAAGTGCTGGATTATAGGCATGAGACACCGTGCTTGACCTCAGGCTGAATATTTTCAGTAAGCTTACTGACACTTTGTTTTTTGAAACCTAGGAAGCTTTTTCTTGCTAAAAAAATAAATCTTACAAATAGTTAGTGTCACAGGCCAGTCAATTAAACAAAACAGGTAAAATAATGCCAACTTCCCCAAAATAAAGAAGGGGAGAAAGGTAGGAGGTTTGAAAATTTCGTAATGCAGATCAACAGAAATAAGACATGAACAAGGCTAACAAGGGCATGTGTCTTTGTGTGAAGACTTCTGTGGTGAGGTTAACTGAGCAGTAAACCACAAAAAAAGAAAAATGAAGGAATTTAAGAGTGTGCATAACTATGAAAAGGAGAAGGGAACAAAACACAGAGATATTAAGATATTTAATGATAAGAAAGAAGTGAAAAGATGCCTTTATTATAATACGGGCCATGGAAGGCCTAGCTCTGAAGTACTAGAAAGTAGAAGGAAAAAAGTAAAATGTTAAGAATTCTATTAAATAGTTCCAGTTCACAGGTGTTAAGAATCTGTGCAGTAAGTCCAACTTTTTTTTGCTTTAGTTATCTGAGTGGTCCCCACCCTTGCAATCAAAAGCACTGATTTAAATACTTCACCCTTTGCAAAAAAATAGATTTCCCTGAATTTAATTATTTCAAGTTTCAAAGTTTATTTCAAGGTTCTAAGCCAGAACTTTAGTTTTTCTTTGATTTGTTTGTAGCCCTAAACATTTCCAGTTAGTTTTAAATAGTTTATTAAAAACATAATTCAGTTGTTGCTTATAAGTACTGTAAATTAAAGTTATTCAGAATAATGGTTGCCACTGAGTTAATTCCTTATTTCTAAATGTACACTTCTACATAAATTTTCTTTAAGCCTCACAAAATTCTGAAAGGTATTTGTTTCTTTGTTTTGCATACACTGAAATTGAAAATTTAAAGGTGTTTTAATTAATTAGTTTGTACCAAGTCACATAGAATTTGAATCCAAGTCTGTTGAATTCTGAAGGCTATGCTGTTTTCCTTTTACTCCATCTTGCCTAAAAGGAGGACATTTACATCTTCTCCCAGTGCACGGTTTGTTTTTATGTCTTTTATTGTACAGAAATTTTAAATTTTAATATACTAGAATTTATCAGCCTTTCCCTTTACAGTCTCTGTTCTTTGCCTTGAGAATTACCTTTAGGTCATAAAGGTATCCTTGCATATTTTCCTCTAAAAATTTTGCTTTTCATATTTATTCTTTTTTTTTTTTTTTTTTTGAGACAGAGTGTCGCTTTGTTGCCCAGGCTAGAGTGAGTGCCGTGGCGTCAGCCTAGCTCACAGCGACCTCAAACGCCTGGGCTTAAGCAATCCTACTGCCTCAGCCTCCCGAGTAGCTGGGACTACAGGCATGCGCCACCATGCCCGGCTAATTTTTTTTTTTTTTTCTATATATATTTTAGTTGGCCAGATAATTTCTTTCTATTTTTAGTAGAGACGAGGTCTCGCTCATTGCTCAAGCTGGTCTCGAACTCCTGACCTTGAGCGATCCACCCGCCTCGGCCTCCCAGAGTGCTAGGATTACAGGCGTGAGCCACCGCGCCCGGCCCATATTTATTCTTTATCTTTATTTTTTCCCATATGGGAAACAAACTGTCCCAGCACTACTCATCTAATATTTCCATCCTCTCCCCCCGCTGATTTGTAATGCCACTTCAGTCATACATGAAATTTCCACATATGTGTGGGTGTGTTTCTAATCTCTTTTCTCTTTCCATTGTCTACTTATCAATCATTGAACAAAAGATTAACATCACAAGGCATAATATTTTAAGAAAGGGTTAATTATGGGAGAAAGAACAGAAGAGAGGAGGCTAAGGATAGCAGCTGGACTTCTAATATACCTTGTTTTATAGATATGACTTTCTGAACCATATAAATATTTCACATAGCTATAAAACAAAATGAAATCTTGGGGGAAAAAAATCCCTAAAATTAAAAATTAAATGGAACAAGTAAGCCTAATTGTCATTTGGGTTCTACTGCAAGTATCTTTGAAGATACAATAAAGTGACTATATATTTCTAGTCTAAAAGCAAAAACCAATCAACCAACAAACAAAAACTTGAAACTGTTTTCGGTAATTATATTCTTGGTGGAAGAGTTAGCATTATTATTCTGAGACTGTCGTGCTGTCCTGTGGGAAACATGGGGGATTATGAGGATGTACTTAGGTATTAGTATAAATTCATGATGCATTTAAGCTTTAAAAAATTTTAAGGTATATTTCCCAGGTTAGATCCACTAAAAAATCTTAAGAGACAATGGTCAACACAGTAGCAATGAGCACCCCTAGTGCCCAGCTTTTAGCATCCAAATATAATTTCCCACCAAAAGGAATAAGAACACCCTGCAGGAAATACACGAGGTGAGTCTAGCACATCTTAGCTTTCTTGCTTCCTGATATAGTAGAGTCATGTCAAAAAGACTCAGGAGCTAACCTGAATAGGTTCCTACTGACCAAAACCAGGTGACTATGAGTATTGATTGATAAGGATAATAAATTCAGTAGATTGAAACATAATCAAAATGCATAAATCTACGATCTGTAATGATTATAAAACAAACATCTTCATAATGACTTTCAGAGAGTACTAAGAAATCAATCACCATCAGGAAGTATGTAATTTTTGGTTGTCTCTCCTACTGTGATGTCAGAAACTATTAATGACCATTGCCTTGATCCATTAATTCATTAGAGGTTGCAAAATAGTGACATTCTATTATTCCTCCTTGATTTACTTTAGCTGGAATACGTCTATCAAGAGAAACTTCCCCTTTCTCAACTATTTAGAGATCCTGAGATACAGTTCACAGAAAAGGCAGGATAAATGCTTTATACCTGATTTAAAGAGTCTTAAGAGACTGATTAACCAGTTATAGCACATGGAAGTTCTCTTGACCTCAATTCAAAAGAATTCTAAATTCTTTTGTATAGTTAAATTGCCCTACAAATTTCTGGATCTCAACTTAAAAGGATCAACTTTAAAAAATGGGAGATAAATGAGAGAGAGATAAATCTATAGGACAGGCAAGAAACATGCACACTAAATATTTGATGATATTAAGAAAATGCTGGGTTTAAGGGGTGGTGTGATATTACTATTGTAATAGTATTATTACATATTAATATTAGTATACAGTTAGATAATAATGCTGTGATTATGTTTCAATATTCCCAAATGAAATAATGTTGGGATGGCTATAAAATCATGGGGGTGGAGGAAAAGGTATAAATATACAGGAACAGTACTGGCCAAGTTAAATGATGAGTACTTGGCAGTTCATTATTATTATTTTTTCTACTTTTGAATATGTTGAAAATATTCCATAATTAAAGTTTTTAAAAAGATAAACATAGAGAATACATATTTAAGAATATAAGAAGCCCTTTTAAAATTCAATAAGAAAATTATCAAAAAATTTGAAGAGGTAATCTACATAAAAAGATGTTTAACCTCACTTGTCATCTGTGAAAGGCAAATTTAAACCAACAAATAGCAATTCAAACCCATAAAATTGAAAAAGATTTTAAAATTTGACAAGTGTTGATTAAAAAGAACTCACATATACTACTGGAGAAAACATAAACTGGCGTGACCAGTTTAGAGAGCAATTCTGCAATATCTAAAGTTAAATATACACTTTCTATATGACCCAGAAATTCCACTTTTGGGCCTATATCCTAGAGAAGCTCTCATAAATGTGGACAAACGGACATGTACAAGGCCATTCATTATATCATTAATCACAGAAGCATAACATTAGAAAAATAAATGCCCAACAATAGAAACAGATAAACTGAGATATATTTATGCAAAATCTTATTTATGAAGTGAAAACTATGCTCACGCAAAAACATGCACACAAAAAGGTTCATAGCAATTTTAGTCATAATAGCTGAAAATTGGAAACCCCAAATGTCACTCAATGGCAAAGCATTAAACAAACTGTAGAACATGGAATTATACCAGCAATAAATAAGGTCAAACTACTGGTACATGCAACAACTTGGAAAATCAGAGTAAACTAAAAGGCAATCTCAAAAGGTTATATACTGTAAAGTCCATTTATATACATTCTTGCAATGACAAAATTATAAAGATGGGTAACAGATTATTGGCTGTAAAACAAGGCCAATAAATGTACCTACTTCAAAAGATTCTTATAAAAATTAAATGAAATACTTTGTGCATATCATAGTGCCACATACAGAGTAAATGTTCAAAAAGGACATTCTATAATAAAGACATCTGCACTCGAATGTTTATGGCAGCACAATTCACAATTGCAAAGATGTGGAAACAACTGAAGTGCCCATCAATACATGAGTGGATGAATAAAATGTGGTATATGTATACCATGGACTACTACTCAACTACAAAAAACAATGGTGAACTATCACCTCTTACATTATCCTGGATAGAGCTTGAGCCCATTCTTCGAAGTGAGGTATCAAGAAAGGAAAAACAAGCAACACTTGTACTCACCATCAAATTGGTACTAACTGATCAACACTAAGGTGCTCAAATGGTGGTAATATTCATTGGGTGATGGTCAGGTGGGAGGGTGTGGGGGTGGGTAAACTCACAACAAATGGAGGCAGAGCGTACTGTAATGGGAGAAGGGCATGCTTGTAGTCCTGGCTTGGGCAAGGAAAAGGCATTACATATAACCAAAATGTTTTTCCCCCATAATATTCTGGGAAAAAAAAATATTAAGCTGAATGCTTGACACTAAAAGTGAAAAATAAAAAGGTAGACTGCTATTATTACTGAACCCTACTCCATTAATAGATCAAGACTATCCTCTTAATTTAGCAGAAGTGAAAGTAAAGTACAACACAATTTTATAGGTCTTTTTAATATTAATGCTCTTAATAACTGAATAATTGGTGTATACATAAGTCATGGTTTTTAAATACTTTAAGTCTCAACTATGAGTAACTGGAAACTGTAACACTGTATTGCAAAAAAAAAAAAAAAAAAGTACTACTTCCTGCCTCTCTGAAGGCCAACACCTCCCATGTATGAGCTGCTACATCTATTTCTTTGGCTTATTTTAAGACTAATTTGCACCCAATGAGCTTTTAATTTATAAAACTTAAAGTCAGAAAGGTTTCATTGGGGAAACATTTGAAATTAATTCATAGTAAAAAGAAGGAGGGGGACAATAACCATCTATCCAGTCAAGGTTACATGTAGGAATAATTTTTTCTATTATTCTCAATCCATATATGTAAACTTCTAATTTAAAGCAAAAAAGAAAAGTAACAAATGACCAGGAGTAACAACGGTGATGTCATGAATGATTTCTTTTCCTATGTCTTCCCTTTTCTGGGACAAGAAAAGTGATTCTAAGGAAGTCATCAGAGGATTCTAATTATTTCTTTAGTTAAAACAGTCAATATCAAGGAATGACAAACTGTGATCTATGGACCAAATCCAGCCTGCAGCCAGTATTTGGCAAGGCTGTGAAAATGTAAAAAACAGATTTTACATTTATAAAGAATAATTTAAAAAATAATTAAGAGTAGGAGGAGAAAGGAAGAGGAAAAACAATATGTGTTAGAGATCAACTGGGGCCCCCCAACCCCCCCCCCCCCCCACCCAAAACATTTACTATCTGGTCTTTTATAGAAAAAATTTGCTAACCCTTGGTTTAGGTCAGTAAGGAAAAAAGAATCATTTCTGAAAAACTGGGAATATGAAAGATGAGAAAAGACTGCTAGGGAAGTACAATTTTCAAAATTTCACTCTTTGGTGCACGGTTTCTTCTCTTGGCTATCTCCTGGGATTCATCATCCGTCAACAAAGAAAACAATCTTATGGCAGGTTATCAAAGAGATACTGTCTGAAATACTCAGGAATGTGAGGTAACAGCAAGAAATCTATTATTGTGTAAAAAATGAAATCATCCTTAAGGATTATCTAGCTCTGAAAAGTTCAGGTCTCAATTTGGCCAGATAAGATACCTTCTTGTTTTTATGAACCGACACAGAACAAGAGCTATTGACCAATATTCAGAACTGACCATAATAATTTAATTTACATTATTAAAATGTACAGATATGTCTGCTGTAACATGATACAAGTTCCTAAAAAAATTCTTTATATGTAAAATTGTGCACAAAAATACAAGTTTATGGAAAATCTATATAATTTTATTATCAGAGTCCAAACAAACTGTAAATGCTATATCATATGGGTGTGTAAGCCACTCAGCATGGCCGCCTACTATCTCAAGGGATACTAAAAATGGACAAAAATAATAGAATGGAATTGCTGGCCTGTGGGTGCTGAGACAAAACAGAATGGAATGGAACACTGTTGGGGTTCTAGGAGAAAATGTAACCTGTCACTAGCTAAGAGCTTTGCAGAACTGAGGTTGTGCCTCTGTGGTAAAGGAACCCTAGGTGCAGGTAGTCATCTTTAATTTTCTTAATATAGAGTTGAATGGGCCCTTATATATGGAGCAACCAAATTAAAGCCTTTGCCCCTCCTCACTGAAGATTTTAATTCATTTCCTGCTATTTCAACTTCCCTTGGTGAGGAAAAATCATAAAAGAACCAGGACAAATTCCATGTAGTACTGATATCATTCCCCCTTTTCCCAATTTTTACATGGGACTGTGTAACAAACCTGTATGACCGAGGACAAAAGGAATAATTTCATTTGGATCACCTGTTCTGATATTGTTTTTCTTATTAAAGATCTTAAACGATACAAATTCTCTATGTTATAGCTTTTTGGGGAAATAAAGAAACATTGTTTATAATTCTTACCAATCAGTAGTGAATTAAATGAGGGAAATGTATATAAAATATTTCATAGGCAATCATCTACATTATTATATAACATCTATATTACTATTCATGCCCAATTTGCCCCCAGTGTGTTTTGGGGAAGGGGAGAGCAAGAAAGGTTATTTTAATTTATTGTGGTAAAATACACATAAAATTTACCATTTTAAAGTGTATAATTTAATGGTACTAAGTACATTCACTATGCTGCAACCATCCAGAAGTACCTAAGGGTTTTATTCCATAATTTCCTACTACCATTTCTTGTTATGCTGTAAAAAATATGGAGACACTTAGTATTGTCCAGAAATAATATCCATTTCCTACAACATGTATTACAGGAATAGTTTACAAAGTGAATCAAAAGATGTGTGAATTTAGTGGTAATTCAATTTTATGAAGTGCTCAGGTAGAGAGCTAGGTGCAGATCAAAGAGGAATTCCTGTCCTAGAAGTCTCATAGTCTCTCATTTTGAGGATGATAGTATTGACCTTTACTTGTAAACACACATACCTTGTGTTTAATTAGGTTTACAACATCATTTTTTCATCTTCCAACAAATTGTTATACTGTATCTTTTTGAATTACATGACTATATCCAGTTTAGGTTTCTTCTGTTCCAGGATTTAGAGGAACAGCCTGTCTATGTCACCTTCCTTTTGGTTACTTGCAGTATAGAGGTTAATTTGGGTACCTATTTCTAAATTTTAGTTCTTTGCAGGGACTTGCCTCACTGCAGGATACTGTATGCTATTAAGGAGCACAATTCAATTTCCCTTCAAAAAGGAACAAACCCTTTTAAAATAAGTCTGGCAAGAATCCCTCATATTCTGCCTTTCCTACCAGGTCAGTCCCAGGCAGAATGACAGCAAAGAGAAAGAAAAAGAAAAGCTTTCTGCCATCAGAAAAACAGTGACTAGAGAATACACTATCAATATTCACAGACATATACATGGATCATGTACATTAATTCACTAGGAAGGAGATGGAAACACTGAATGTATACACTGATAGGCCCAAAAAAGATGTCTGAACTAAAGGAATAAGAACACACCAGGCCATCGGTATATTTGTTCAGAAAATATAATTTATATGAAGATTTTCCAAAGAAGTTCTATACACTGGTCACCTATGTGCATATCCTCACTTTTGAAGCCTTGCAGGACAGCAGTTTATAAATCTGAAGACCAAGGACAAGGCTTTGCATTTCTTTTTTCCACCCAGTGTAGAGTGGCAGACATCTTTCAAAACTATGGGTAAAACTAGCGTCATCAGTGTGGTCTATAATGCATCTAGTAATAAGCTGGTCTGTATCAAGATCCTAAAGAGAAGCTGCACTGTGCTCATGAACAGCACATGATACCTAGCAATGGTACAAGCCCCACTCCACACTACCCATGAGTCACAAGGGACAAAGCTGACTCCTGAGTAAGAAGAAATTTTAAACAAAACGCAGTCAAAAAATTCAAAAGAAATATGATTTAAGAATAAAAATGTCTGGAGGAGTAGTTCCTCATCTTGAGTAAAGAAATCTTAAGAGCATTGCTTCAAAGTCTGGCCAGTGTGACCAAGTGTCCGGGCAGACAGCTATGTTCTAGAGAGCAAGAAGCTGGGGTTCCATATAAGGAAGACCAAGGCCCAGAGAGGCAGACCCTGTTTCCTCCCATCTTAGTTCATGTAATAAACTTGTAAAAACAAACAAAAACCCAACACAGTCAACATGATAAAAACTGTTCCAAAATAATGAAGTTATAAAACGGGGTGGATGGGAATGGCTGGCAAATCCAGCTTGAATATTTCTAGTGAAGGAGGCAGACAGATGTATTGTTTGACAGCTGTTTCTTACACTGAGTCAAAATATTCTGTATAGACTTCTCTCACATCTCTTAACAAATGGATAAAGTGATATAAACAAGAAAATAGTAATTTCTGATTTTAAATGTTTTTTAAATCACCAAAATTACTCCATTTTTATTAGGGAACATTTTTTACCTAGAGTTGCTTGTCTTCTGGATAGGAATAAAAGAAAATAAATAGGCTGTTAACACTAAAGGCAGGAAGAATCCCTTATGAGCTTATTTTTTTCTGAAGAAAATTACTGAAGGTCTATAATATACTAGATACTGGCAATAAAAAGAAGGAAAGGGGATGCCCAGAGTAAGTGCTTCCTGAGTCCTAAAATTTTTTAATCTATGTGCAACTTGTCAAGAGGAAAACTGGAATAAACGAAGATATACTAGGAGACCCAGACTCCAATTAGCTTTGCCCCAATTACACAGTAGTTACTCTTCCCTAGTAAACAGGGGGTAAAAATCTTAAAAATTAATAGTTCCTAAGGGTAGTCACAGACCAGAACTCAGATGTTCAATTAATCATATAATTCCCTTTCCTCATACTGGTGGAAAAACACGGGGGGTGGGGGTGGGGGTGGAATTATATAACTAAATATGATCACTCAGGCAATATTTAGTAAAGCAAAGATCTTGGTGCCATAAAATAAAATTTGTATACTGCTCATTTTCAGAATGTTTTTTCTCATTCCTGGAATCCATTTTGGATTTTCTCCCTCTTTCAAATCCCCCACTGTGCTCCTCCCTCCTACCTTTTCTCCTTCTAGTATACTGAAGGGTAATAGAATATGTTACCCCATAATATGCCACTTTGGCATAAAGATTATTTTGAGATAAAGACATTTAAAAAACAGGAGGTGCAAGAAGGGCACACTGACCTCCCTCCTCTTTTCTTCCTGAAGGCAGGAATAAAATTCTCATGTGAAAGATGCTTTACCCACATCAGGGAGGGAAAAAAACCATTCTTATCACCAGAAATGGGGAGTTGGGGCAAAGAGAAATTGGTACAGACTTTGCTAAAATAACTTTTATCTTTCTTTAGTCTCCCCATATAATTTAGTTACTTTTCCACAATTGTTACTTTGTTCTAGTCTACCAGTACTTGGGCCCATATAATTTTTGGGGTCTTCATTTCCTATGGGGTAGATATAAAAATCTGTATGCTTTTCTCCTGTTAATCTGTCTTATGTCAATTTAATTCTCAGGCCCAGCCAGAGATCCTAAGAGGGTAGCAGTAAAGCTTTGCTACACTACTACTAGTGGGGTATTATTAAAAAAAGAAAAATGTTAAGGTGAAGATCAGACCACACTAGTTAATGTACATGTTAATAAGTATGATCAAAAGTTACATAATTTAGAGCCGGAAACACTTTATCGTACAGATCAGAAAATGGAAAGGTTAAGAACCTCGCCAAGCTGAGCACAGGTTTCAGGGTCTTGACTCATAGAGCTCAGTACTTTTCCCACCGCACCACACAGAAGCTAAATTAAACCCTTCTAATCATAACAGCAGTAATGAAAAATTATTTGGGCTGTCAAAAGCAGCAGATATAGATAAATCAAAAAATTGAATCTTTATATTTCTTAAATGTTTATTTCTGGAAACTATCTGTCAATATCTAATCCCTTTAATTGTAGGCAACTAAATAAGACAGAAGCACAAATATACCTTGTTTGTAAAGGCTATTCACTCTTCTAAGAGTGTCATTCACTTAAAAACTCACTGGTATATCTCCTCTTCCTACTCTGTATTTCCTTTCTCATATAATTTTTGAAAACTATGTTTGCTACTACAGTGAATTCAGTAACAATCAACATTGTGCCTCCCCAAGTGCTAGAATTATAGGCAGGAGCCACCACACCTGGCCCCAAATCCACTTTCAAACAGAACAAACATTCAGAACCATATAAAGTTATAAGCACATATATAAAATGCACATTTAAAAACACAGAGTTGAACAGTTTAGTAAGTCTAGAATCAATGTTATTACATATTATAACTCTCAGTTAAATGGAACCTAATGTACACTAAAATGGGCTCACAGTAGGCAGACCTATGAACTATGAAGCAGTGCAAATAAAACATCTTCCTGTGAGCCCATATACTTCTCAACCCTAAGGAGGTCAACAGATCTGACAAAGACTCAGAAGTCTCTTCTTGACAGGAGTATCACCAAAGCTTTTAAACCAGTGTTTCTTAAACTTTGGCATTCACCAGAATCATCTGGAGGGCTTGTTAAAACACAGATTGCTGGGTGTGATCACCAGTTTCTGATACAGAATTAGAGTGGGGCTTATGAATTTGCTTTTCTAAGAAGTTCCCAAGTGATACTGGACCACATTTAGAGAACCACTGCTCTAAACCCACAGTCTTTGCTCTAAAAGATTACTTGTGCCTAATGTGAAATACATTGAACTTTAAAGGTCCTCAGGCTTCAAATAATTTGCAAAGATAGCCGATGAAAAGCAAGTGTATCTCTGAGTTCAGATCAACCCAAGCACGATTGCCTCATCTGCCTGGAGCTCTCCAAGGTTCTGACTTAGCCTCCAAGATTAGCTAAGAGACTTACCAAGAAATCCTCAATGTTGATAACTAGAACTCTTCATTTTGATTCTCTCAGACTTCCTAGATCTATAAAATGTGGCCAGAGGTCATATTCACAACCCCCACCTCCACCAATTTACAAATAAAGTGCAGAAAAATTCAAAGCCATTTTTACAAGGTAGTGTAGTGATCCTACCATATAATCAGGATTATTCCTAGTCTTTTTACCAACTAGCCTGCGAACTACACTCCTCTTTCACTTTGAAAAACTCACATTTATATAAATAACAAATACTACTGGCCAAAATTAGTTGTAATGACAGCTATAACAATCATGGGCCATGAGAATGAGCAAGTGAATATTCTGAATCTTTCAGGTAAGGGATTTTCATCATTACAGAGGGAACAAAGCCTAATGACATTAGACAGGACCCAGGTAATAAAATAATGATTAAGAATGATTTAAAAAGTCATATGTGTAAAGATAAGGATCATTTCATTCTCCCTCTAATTATGCTTTTTCTTAGTCTTTTCTCTTTCAGATTCTAACCCCACCCCCACCCCGCCAACCCCCACCCCATTTTGCTTTCTAATAAGCCAGTAGAAAACTGGGTGAAGGACAGTAACAGTCCAGAAGATAGAAATGCAAATGGCTCCTAAACATACGAAAAGATACTCAACCTTGCTTTAAATAAGAAATCCAAATTGAAACAATACTGAAAGAAATCAGAATAATGTCTGGGGTTTAGTTAATAATAATGTACCAACATTATTTCTTAATTTTGACAAAGGCACCACAGTAATGCAAAGTGATAACATTAGAGGAAACTAAAGCTGGATGAGAGGTATATAGGAAATGTCCATACTACCTTTGCCAACTCTTCCATAAATCTAGAATCTTTACAAAATAAAAAGGTTATTAAACACACACACACACACACACACACACTACACTGAGGTATATTATTTCTCACCTATCAGACTAGCAAAATTCCAAAAAATAAAAGCAGTCTTATGATCAGGGTATAGGGAAACAGGTACTCTCTCACACTGCTAGCAGAAGTACAAAATGGTATAATTCCTATAAAGTGCTATTTGGCGACTTCTGTAACAGATATAACCATGCTTTGACGAAATTGTTTGTTCATGGTTATTCCCTAAAGCACTATTTGAAATAACAAAAGACTGAAAACAACCCATTTGCTTTGTATAAGAAACTGGAAGATAACCTAGCACACTCAAACAATGGACTATTATGCGGTAGTAGAACGAGGACATGCTGTACATGCCAATATAGGATAATTTCCAGGCTATATTCTTATGCACACAAAAAAGCAAAGTGCCAAAAAGTGCATATAGTATGCTAACTTTTGTGTAAGTTAAAGTATAAAAATACAAATTCCTATGTGCTTAAATTTGCATAATGAAACCCTAAAAGAACAAATGAATTAATGGTTACTTATAAGGGAAGGATGGCTGCAGTGAAGGGTGGACAGGGATGAGTTTGTTTTCATATAATTTTTATTTTGGAATCATTTGAATGCATTATCTATTTTTAAAAAAAATAATGTTCTTTTGTTAATCTAAAAACAATTCTGTGTTTAAAAAAAAAATTCTGGGTCAGTAATCCCTATGTACCATCTGAGATTCTCCCACATTTTCTGTTCAAACCTAGTATCTTTCTTGTTCACTCTCAACAAGTATGAATGAGGGCAAAATTTTTTATTTAGATATTTGTATTCAGGAAATACCTAGCTTAACCAGTATAAACTAATTTTAAAATAGTACATATACAGGAAAAGAAACTCTATTAAGAATATCTAATAGTACAAAATAATGTCACAGAAAGAGAAAGGTATCTCCACAGACCACTAAATGAATAACAGTATTTTTTTTTCAACAAATTTGTTTTACTGTTAGCAAGGTATTGAATAGAAAAGGATATAAATTCAGTATGCAGAAGGTATCAGAAAGATTTGAAATAGTTTCAAAAGAGCTGAAAAATTCAAGCTTATAAAACAAAAGTTGGAGGGCAATGAACAATTTCCTTTACTAAAGAGACTCTCTGCTAAAGATTTCACTAAAAGTTCTTTTCAAAAACCAGCTGTCAGAGATATAAAACAACTCACTTAAAAACACACAGATTTTAAAACATATTTACAAAAGTACAGTGATCAAAATGGTACAGTACCAGCATAAAGACAGACATACAGACCAATGGAACAGAATAGAGAGCCCAGAAATAAACCCTCAGGTTAAGGTCAAATGACTGGCAAAGGTGCCAACACGGGAAAAGATAGTCCCTTCACCAAATGATGCTGGGAAAACTGAATATCCTCATGCAAAAGAATGAAGTTGGATGCTTACCTTACACCATATATAAAAAAATCAACATGGATTAAAGACCTAAACATAAGACTTGAAATTATAAAACTCCTAGAAGAAAACACAGTAAGAAAGATTCATGACATTGGATTTGACAGTGATTTTTTTTTTTTTTGGATATGATACCAAAGCACAGGTAACAAAGGAAAAACAGACAAATGATACTACATCAAATTTTAAAACTTTTGTAGAGCAAAGGAAACAACATCAAAAAGGCAACCTAAGGAATGGGAAAAATATTCACAAACCATGTATCAAACAGCAGATTAATATCCAGGATACATAAAGAACTCCTAAAACTCAGGAACAAAAAACCAAATAAGCCAACATAAAAGATGAGCAAAGGATCTGAAGAGTCATTTCTTCAAAGAAGATATACAAATGGCCAGCATATGAAAAGATACTTGACATCAGTAGTTATCAGGGAAATGCAAATCAAAACCACAAAGAGGTATCATCTCTTACCTGTTAGGATGGTCACTATCAAACAAACAGAAAATTACACATGTTGGCAAGGATGTGGAAAAAATGGAACTCTTATGCACTATTGGTGGGAATATAAAATTGTATAGCCCTTATGAACAACAGGATAACAATTTCTCAAAAAATTAAAGATAGAACTACCATATGATCCAGCAATCCCACTTCAGGGTATATATCCAAAAGAAATGAAAACAGGATTTTGAAAAAAATGGGCACACCCATGTTCATTGCAGCATTATTCACAATAGCCAAGAGGTGAAAGTAACCCGAATGTCATGGACAGATGAATGGATTAAGAAAATATGACACATGCATACAATGAAATATTATCAGTCTTAAAAAAGAAGGAAATCCTGTTATATGCTACAACATGGATAAGTCTTGAGGATGTTACACTAAATGAAATAAGCCAGCTACAAAAAGACAAATACAGCATATTTCCACTGATATGAGGTATCTAAAGTAGTCAACTCTTAAAAACGAAAAGTAGAATGGTAGTTGCCAGGGGTGGGAGCTGTTGTTCAATGGGTACATAGAGTTTCAGTTTTATGAGACGAAAAAATTCTAGAGATGTTACATAACAATGTACATATAGCTAACAATACTGTAAGGTGTACTTAAAATTTGTTAAAAGGGTAAATTTATTTTTGTATTCCAAAAATGTCAGCAGCATGAAGCACAAAAAGACTCAGAAGTAATTATGACTGAAAGAGAGAAAGAAGATATAAAGAGAGAGAAAACAATTATTATTAAATGTTAACATATAGTGAATCAAAGGTGTATACAGAATATTTATACTATTCTTGCAATTTTTCCATAAACCAGAAATTAGGCCACATTTTAAAAATTTAATTAAAATCGTGGCAAAAAAAAATGTTTAAACACAACTTTCTCAGAACCTATCTCTTGTATTCTTATATAAATCTAAGCCAGTTCTAACACACAGATATCAAATATAGCTGTTCTTAAAGATTAAATTTTATATTCCAGAAAATTAGAAAATTCATGAATATTCCAATGTTCAATTTGTTTAACACTATATACCAGGTACTACTACAATAAGGTCAGATGAAGTAACCAAAGATGTGAAAAATATTTCCTGCCCCCAACTATTTAATGAAATAACATAGTTAATTATAATATAAAATGATTAAGTACCTCAGGAAGAAGAGGTAGATTTGCAGCTAGGGTCCCACTCATTAAATTATAATCTTATTCTCCCATTCCCATCTTCTCTTCAAAACAATCTGACATTATAATTCTAGATCCTTCAGAAATGGTTCCACTAGTCAGTGATAAGATTCCTGAATTCCCAACATAACATCTTGGCCAACAGTTCTGCTTCAATATTGTCACTGCCTAAAAATTCACTACTGTAGGACTTCAGGTTTCCAGGGCAGCATACAAGGAACTCAAAAGTTGCCTCTGTCTTAATAACATGTAAAAAGCTGAACAAACTGAAAAGTTAACACTTAGATCTGTCTTAGAAGTAAGGTCTTACAGGGTAAACCACTGCCCCCAAAACTGGAGAGACAGGTGAATACAGAGAATCACAATTTACTGGAGCAGAAATCTCTATGAGAACCAATGGGGGAGGAGAAGGAGGGTTGGAAAACCTTAACTGTAACTGACTCAGTATGGAGAAGTCTAAGAGAGAAAAATGTCAGGCATCCCAGTCACTGAACAACCCTCGGCCCTCACACTTCTATGAGTTTTACCTTTAAGGAGCTCCACCAGGTTCTCACAATGAATACAGGGGGGAAAAAAAATCTCATTGTGCTTTAGAGAGGAGAAGAGGAAAGGTAAGCAAGCAACTTGAAATGTGCCAGAGCAGTCTGTTCTTAATAAAGCCTGCACTCCACAGAAAATATCTTGCCAGAGCCCAACCTGCTGGGGTTTCAGCAGAACCTACCAGACCCAGGGGAAGGGAAAATGCAACTCCATCTGTCTCTAGTCTTCCATGTGGGGAAATTCCGGCTACCTCTAGCATCCTGTCCCACCCAAGCGTGGGAGTGACTAAGAAGCACTGGTCAAGTTCACAGTCCCAAGACACAGGCTCACCAAAGACAAACCTAACCATCGGACTATAAAACACTCTTCCTCCTCACACCATACTGCTACATCATTAAAGTTCTATTTACGTTGCTCCTTTTACCAAGTAAACCATATCTACCTTATAAGGCATGCTAAGAGGCAAATAACAGTCTAAAGAACCAGAGTCAGATAAGACAGGAATGTTGTAGTACTTTTCCAACCAGGAATTTCAAGAAACTATAATTAATATGGTTAAGACTTTAATGGGAAAAGTAGACAGCATGCAAGAACAGATGAATAATGTAGGCAGAGAGATGGCAATTCTATAAAGTAAAAATAAAAAAGAGATGATAGAGATCTAAATTACTATAATAGAAATGTCTTTGAAGGGCTCATTAGTAGACTGGATACAGCTTAATCTCTGGTCTTGAGGATATAACATCAGGAACTTCCAAAACTGAAAAGCAAAGAGAAAAAACCTGGAAAAGAAACAATATCCAAGAACTGTGGGACAACTCTAAAAATTATAAACATGCATAATGAGAATATCAGGAGAAGAAAAAGAGAAAGAAATAGAAGCAATATTTGAAGCAACAATAACTGAGAATTTCCCCAAATTAATGTCAGACACCAAATCACAGATTCAGGAAGCTCGAAGAACAACCAGCAAGATAGAAGCCAAAAAAACTATACCTAGGCGTTTCATCTTTAAACATCAGAAAATCAAAGATAAAGAAAAAATCTTGAAAAAAGTCAGAGGAAAAAAATACCTTACCTACGAAAGAGCAAAGATAAGAGGTTACATCAGATTTTCCTCAGAAATTATGCAAGCAATACGACAGTGCAGGGAAATATTTAAAGTATTGAGAGGAAAAAAACCTACCAACCTAAAATTCTGTACCCTGTGAAATTATCCTTCACAAGTGTACAAGAAATAAAAACTTTCTCAGACAAACAAAAATTGAGGGAGTTTGTTGCCAGCAGACCTGTGTTACAAGAAATTATAAAGGTACTTCTTTAGAGAGAGGGTCAGAAATTCAGATCTAAAAAAATAAAAACAAAAAAAATTCAGGTCTACCTCAAAGAAAGGAAGAGTATGTGGAGAATAAATTAGTGAAGGTAAAATTAAAAATTTTATTTTTCTTATTCTTAATTATCTAACAGATAACTGTTTAATAGCACCAATGTATTCAATTGTGTATGCTTATGCATAGCATTTTACTTACACAGAAGCATATATATAAATATAGTCATGCATTGCTTAATGACAGTGAAACGTTCTAAGAAATGCACTGTAGGCTACACTAAATGTAAAAAATATATTTTCTTTCTTTGATAATAAGTTAACCTTAGCTTACTGTACCTTTTTTACTTTATAAATTTTTGGACTCTTTTGTAATAACACTTAGCTTAAAACATAATGTACAGCTATACAAAATATTTTCTTTATATTCTTATAAGCTTTTTCCTGTTTTTAAAAAAAAATTTTTTTTTTTTTTGCTTTTTAATCTTTTTTGTCAAAAACTAAGACACAAACACACATAGTCCACTGTGCCTACACAGGGTCAGGATCAGTATCTTCCACTTCCGTATCTTATCCCACCAGAAAGTATACAGGGGCAATAGTACATGGAATAGCATGGAATTACCATATCCTATGATAACAATACCTTCCTCTGGAATACTTTCCAAAAGACCTGGCTGAGGCTGTTTTACAGCTAACTTTTTTTTTTTTTTAAATAAGAGGACACTCTAAAATAACTAAATACACAAACCAGTAACATAGTCATTTATCAAGTATTATGTACTATACATAATTATTTGTGTTATACTTTTATACAACTGGGAGCATAGATTTGTTTACACCAGATCACCACAAACATGTGAGTAATGTATTGCATTACAACATTCTGATGGCTACAATGTCACTAGGCAATAGGAATTTTTCAGTTCCACTATAATCTTATGGGACCAGCATTGTATATGCAGTCCATTGTTGACCAAAATGTCATTAAGTAGAGCATGACTGTGTGTGTGCGTGTACACGTGTGTATGTATATATAAAATGAATGGCAGCAATGATACAAGGAATGGGAGGAAGGAATTAGGAACATTTTGTTATTACAAGGTATTTGTATGACCTATGTATGAAGCAATATAGAGTAATCTGCAAGTGGACTTGGATTAACTGTGAATGTATAGTGCAAACTCTATGGCAGCCAGTATACAAAAACAAAAAAAGAAGTATAATTGATATGCTAAGAGAGGAAATGGAATCATAAAATTCTCAAAACCACAAAGAGTAGAAAAAGTGTAGAAAACAGAAACAAAGAACAACGGCAACAAATAGAAAACATTAACAGGCATGGCAAACATTAATCATAAGTATTAATCCAACTATTAATATATCAATAATCACTTTAAATGTCAATGGACTAAATATCCTAATTAAAACACAGTGATTTTCAGAGTGGAACAAAAATAAGACCCAACTTGTTGTCTACAAGAAACCCACTCTAAATATAACGACAACACATACACATTAAAGTAAAGAGACAGAGAAAGATGTACCATGTTAATACCAATCAAAACAAAGCCAGAGTAGCTATAATCACTTCAGACAGTGTAGACTTCACAGTAAGGAAAGTTATCAGCGATAAAGAGGTACATTACATAATGATAAAAGAATCAATACTCCAAGAAGACATAACAATCTTTGATGTGTATGTGCCTAAATATAGAGCAATAAACTATGTGAGGCAAAAACTGACAGAATTGCAAGGAAAAATAGATGAGTTCACTATCATATTTGGAGACTTTTATATCCCACTGTCCGAAATGGACAGATTCAGCAAGCAGAAATCAGTAAGGACTGACTTAAACTGAACAGTACCAGTCAACTGATCTAATTGACATTTATAGAATAGTGCATACAACAAGAGCAGAATATCCATTTTCTCAAGCTCCTGGAACATTCACCACGACAGACTATCTTCTGGGTCATAAATACACCATAATTTGAGAAACTTAAAAATATTGTGAACTAAATGAAAATGAAAATATAACTTATCCAAATTTATAGGATGCAAAAAAAGCAGCACTTAGAAGAAAATTTATAGTACTGAGTGCATATATTAGGAAGGAATAAAATCTAAAATCAATAATTTAAGCTTTCATTTTAGGAAACTACAAAAAGAAAATTAAATCCAATGTAAGCAGATGAGAAGAAATAAAAATTAGAGGAGAAATCAATAAAAGTGAAAATAGGAAATCAATACTAAAAGAAAAAAGAAATAGAAACCAAAAGATGGTTCTTTGAAAAGACCAATAAAATCGATAAGCCTCTAGCCAGGCTAAGACAAAAAGAGAGAGACTGAGTGAAACACAGGGTATGGGATGTTGACAATGAGGGAGGTTGTGCGTGCGTATATGTGTTCATATGTATGAGCAGACAAAAGATACACAGGAACTCTAATTTCTGCTTAATTTTGCTAAGAACCTAAAACTGCTCCAAAAAATAAAGCTTATTACTTTTAAAAAACTATATATACACATTGATTATAACTGTAAATAAACACCTTTGGGCTAGAAATGTATAGTCTCTCATGAAAATTATCAGTTTAAATGAAATATATTAAAATTACAGTTTTTCAAATTTAGAAGACAAAAATCCTTTTCCAAGCCTCTAATCTTTTAAATTAAAAAAATTATATTTCCATAATGAATAAAAGCTAAAAGGAAAAAAATTCTATCTAAAACTTGGTAATTATGTATCTTCCAAAGATACTACTTCTACAATACCATTCAGCTCAGAATCCCAGTGATATTACTTTGAAAGAAACACTTACCTGAACATCTGGGAAATGTCTCCTAAAAAATCAGTTATGAAATCTCATTGCTCACCATGATAACGTAAGTTCTTTAATGGTCTTTAATGCATTGTGCTGTGATTTTACTCCAAGTCACTATAAATCTCTCTCTTTTCTTAATAGTGGGCATAAGTAAATGCACGTAGGCTGAAGGGGAACTCTCCTTTCACTCAGACCTCTTTCATCTCTCCACCTCAGACTACCAAATGATTACTTTGCCTTTTCACAAAATACCTGGCATTAATTTAACGCCTAATATCTTTAAGGTCTGGAGGCCCCTCCTTCTCCATGGATTAGTAACTACCCAGATACTGCTCTACCATTTCAGCCCAGGACCCACACTTACAATTTTGCCCAAGGATAGGAGATGGTTACAACTTCTGCACCATGTGAGGGGAAGATCTTTAGAGCCAGCTGATCTGAATGTGGGCTGCCTTCAGGGCCTGGCCTTGTCCACTGTCCCTGTAATCATCCCTCTCATCACCTCAACTGGGGATCCAGAATATGTTCTTCATAAACCTGATACAATCTGCTTCTATACTTGTGGTACTGTTTTCCCAGTACTTAACTTACTGCAATGTCTGATGTCACTTTGTGGAATTTGTGCTCAATTTTATTTCTTAATACACACTCAGTGGCATTTTCACAAGACAATTATGTTCCTAGAATGCATCCTTATCATTAAGAAGTTTTACTATATAAACAAAACAATACTCATCATTTGTTCTGGATCCTTTCCAACTCTTTCCAATCAAAACATGTTTGCTCTGACTGAGCAAAAGGCCAATTATAATTTCTGTTTAATGGAGAGAATACCAAAGGACATTCCAAGGATAATGAGACTAAAGTTGGATGTTAGGCCAGTATCTAGTTCATTGTCGCTGAAAACCTAGTGGAATATACAGGTCCACTTGACACTGTTAACTATAATTTTTTTCTCTTTTCTAACGTAGACTTGACAACAGTCAGTTTTATCAGACTGAGAAGGAGCCAGCTTACAGCGTACTAATGTGTACAGCAGTATCCACAAACAGATAAGTACCTTCCCAGGGCTTAAGATATTGAAACCAGGCTGGGCGCAGTGGCTCACGCCTGTAATCCTAGCACTCTGGGAGGCCGAGGAGGGTGGATCATTTGAGCTCAGGAGTTCGAGACCAGCCTGAGCAAGAGCGAGACCCCATCTCTACTAAAAATAGAAAGAAATTATATGGACAGCTAAAAATATATATAGAAAAAATTAGCCGGGCATGGTGGCGCATGCCTGTAGTCCCAGCTATTCGGGAGGCTGAGGCAGAAGGCTCGCTTGAGCCCAGAAGTTTCAGGTTGCTGTGAGCTTGGCCGACGCCACAGCACTCTAGCCCAGGCAACAGAGTGAGACCCTGTCTCAAAAAATAAATAAATAAATAAATAAATCATCTTGAAAACAGACACAAACAGAATTCCCTTTCTGTGAGATCCTCTCCCCGCCTGACAGATTAACAAGTTACCCCAACTACCCTTTCCTCTGAACTCTCCTTTCTTTCAGTTCAGCAGGTGAGATGGTCTACTGATCTGTATTTGCAGGTGTAATGCAGTGAGAAGGGGAAGTAAACCTTCATTTCAAAACAAGAAACAAGAGTTCTGCCACCAGGAACCATTTAACTGAGTTCAAAACTGACACAAATTAACTTCAGAATACTTATAAAACAGTATCTCAAGTTGCTTCATGCTCTAAAATTGAGATACTTAATGTCAACTGTAAAATATTATCATATTAAATAAAAGGGGTAATGGGAGATCAAATAAATAACGTATTAAAATGTAAACAAAGTTGTTTCCCTAAGAAGAAAAGTTTGGTTCCTGAAGTTATTGAACTACAAAAGGAATGAAAAAACATCTGGGTTGAGGTATCTAAAGTAAATGTGTTATAACATAAAATAGGTAGTATTTTTCTCTGCATGTGGTACACAAATGACTAGTGTGTAGAATCGGTACAAATGAGGAAGAGTCTGAATGTCTTGGGTCATCAAAGACTATGGTGCCTTCAAGATGCTTCTAACCTGGTGAGAACACCCCAATGTGCTGTGATTAAATTTAAAGCCCCCCAGAATAGCAATATGGGTGACTATGGAGAATTGGCAGTGTAAGGCTGTAGTCCCCAACCCCCAGAGCAGTCCCAGTCCGTGGCCTATTAGGAGCTGGGCTGCACAGCAGGAGGTGAGTGACCAGAAAAGGAAGCTTCATCTGTATTCACAGCCGCTCCCCATCACTTGCATCGCAGCCTGAGCTCCGCCTCTTATCAGATCAGCGTCAGCATTCAGATTCCCATAGGAGAGCAAACCCCACTATAAACTGTGCATGCGAGGGATCTAGGCTGCACACTCCTTAGGAGTATCTAATGCCTAATGATCTGAGGTGGAGCTGAGGCAGTGACGGGGAGCAGCTGCAAATACAGATTATCATTAGCAGAGAGGTCTGACTGCACAGAGATCATAATAAATCAATTGCTTGCAGACTTGTTTCAAATTCCTAACAGTGAGTGGCAAGTGACAATGTAATAATAATAGAAATGAAGTGCACAATAAATGTAATGTGTTTGAATCACCCTGAAACAACATTTCCCCCCTCAACCCCCAGCTGTGGAAAAATTGTCTTCCATGAAACTGGTCCCTGGTGTCAAAAAAGGTTGGGGACTGCTGCTGTAAGGGACAGGAAGGAATAAGAATGTTTATCCCATACCCATACCACACTGGAGTCATTCATTCCCAACTCTTTCTTAGCACTTTTTGCCCTAAAATGACATAGTTGGTGAATAACAGAACTCACCTTTTAATTTCTAACTTGATATTAGATGCCACACAACAGGTCTCTCAGTTTTACTATATGCACTAATAATTTTAGCTTTCTATTTGAGTCTGTGTACAATTTTGAGACCTATAATACTGATGTCTTAAAAATGCCATAGAGTATATGCTTTTATCTTCAACCATCAGTTCATTCACTCTTTTATTTATTGAACAAATATTTAATTGCATACCTAACAAACTAGGCAGTAAAATCCAAAGGAAAAAAAGTCCCTGCTCTTAATGAACTTTATAGCTTAGTGAGGCAACAAAGGACAAATAATCACAACTGAAGGTGGTCACTGCCACAATAAAGGTGACACAAGAGGGTTTGATATAAACAATGCCAAGAATAATGCTGAAGGAAGTTGGAAAAAGCTCCCGAAAGTAATCTTAGAGGCAAACTGTATTTTAACAAGTGGAGAATAAAAAGGGCTTTGTGAATACATGAGAAAATAAGGCATAAGTCAAAGAGTTGCAAGGAGTTTGTTACTGTAGCTTAAAGCATGAAGGGTTAGAGAAATTAGGGGGGAAAAGTATATTGAGACTATAGTTTGGGACTGTACTGGGTAATTCACTAAAGTGAATGAGATGGAGTCTCTGCTCCAGAGAAGCTTATAGTCTAGAGGAGGAAAAAGATCCTCAAATAGTTCATTTCAATAAGGTTGGTGTCATAATGGAAGAACACACAGGAAAATGTGGCTGGGCAGGCACAAAGAAGGGCCTTATACATCATAAAAAGATCTTAAAATTTTGTCCTGTGGGCAACAAAGAGTCATTGAAAAATTTTGAAATGGGTAGTAATCATAATAGCAGCAGTATGGATGATGGATTGGAAGGTATCAAGACTAAAGCAATAAGGAGATTTCTGCCAAAGCCCAGGCAATGTGATGAGCCTCAATTAGGCCACCCTATTATGGCAATTAAACAATTTTTTTTTCCAAGCCAGGCAAATGGGGATTCTTTCAAATTTATCAGTAAAAGAAGAAAAGAAAAAATCTAGAGTGATATTTTCTGAAATTCCTTCTATCCAACGGCTTAGCAAGAAATTATGTAAAAAAGATTTTAAGTCTTCCTTGAAAAAAGTCAATAATATCATGAATTTACAATTTAGCACAGATAACCTTTAGTCCAGTAATAGGCATGTAAGTGAGGAAATTTTAGAATATCAATATGATAGAAAATTATATATATACATAAAAATGACAGGCTATAAAAACCCGAGAAACAAAATATGAATAGAGAAAACAGAACAGAAAATTTTAAGTACAGTATGATATTGTATGGTACACTATGTAGTATATGCTGACAGACTAAGAGAAAAAAATGAAAGTTAAAATAATTTTCTATTATTTTTATTCCATTTTTTATAATAACTGAATAAAATGAAATGAAAGAACCAACACAAAAATAACGGTTATTGTATTCAATGGGCCTGATCCAGCTGAGTTACACCCAATTTTTGGTTCTTGACTTCCAAGAACGGTTTTTACAAATGGTCCTGCTGTCTAGCTCCACCATTATTAAAATACAAAACAATTGATACTTTGGCTTAAGAGGGATCCATAAACAGCTGTCCCCTTCCTAACTGATACAAGGTAAACTGATACAAGCAAACTTAACAAGCTAAACGGACTCAAAGTCAAAGAACACAGAGGAAACATCACATAAATAATTTTTGCATGTGTGTTTTTCTGGAATGCTTCATAGAAAAGAAGCTCTAGAAAATGGTTCTACCAAAGTGCTTTTTAAAAGCCATTTTAAAACAATTCAGTCAATAAACATGTCATTTATTGAGCATATGACAAGCCAACCACTTTACTCTGAAGATACAAAAGAAAACATACCTCCTACCCTCAAGGAGCTCACAGTCTAAAAGAAGAGAAAGAATGGTTACAAATAATTACAATAGAATATGGCGAGTCCTCTAATAGAGGTATGCTCAAGACACTATCATTAGCAAAGAAGAGAGGTAGAATGAGGTAGGATAAACTTCACAAGAGAGTTGGGTCTTAAATAAGCTACAGGAAAGGAAAGACTTCAATAGCACATGCAAGAAGTGTGAAATAAGGCAAATGTGGGTAATTTTCAGAGAGTGAAGGGAAGAGCAAAAGGAAATGAGATTAAAAGAGAAGGCAGGGAACAAATCACAAGGGGCCCTACATCCATACTAGAGAAACTGACTATTATTGAATTCTATCAAATTGAAACTGCCATCAATTACAAGATGCACCAATACTACACAAGAAAGAAAAAACTTTACACTTGGGTCTTAATATAAGTTTAATAGAACAGAACACTCTTGCACAAAGCTACATTACAAAGGGCTATACTCTCAGTATACGATTAAAGAAATAAACTAGCATGCAGAAAAGAACTTTATATTTCTCAACTTGCTCTTTGGTAGAAGGGGAGAAAAAAATCTCCCCCTGGGATTTAAATCCCAAGCAGATCAATAGCCTGAATTAAAGCTAACTAATACTGTGGTTCAAAAACAAACAAAACAAACAAACAAAAAGCAAAGACTAAGGTGGTCTCAGGTTGGCAGTGTCCTCAAATGCTTGGCAGAAACATGCAAAATTCTCTTTAGCAGAACAAGATTTCGGTCTCGCACAACAGCAATTTAAGATGCAATTTCATTTCAAAGATGAAAAAGGTGCATCTAAGAATCAATGAAAAAGTCTATGTTATAGTCAGTCTTAAACTGATGATGTTTCAAAATTACTTGAGGAAATTTTAAAAAATACACACCACCAGACTGTACACCAAGAGATTCTCAGACAGGCAGGTACTTCAGGTAGGACAGAAATTGAGCCCTGGAATCTCTATTTTAATAAGCTACCCAGTATTTTTTTTATATACCAGACAAGACACCAAGACATTAGTATCTGTCTGCAGAATCAGCTGAAAATTCCTACTGTAGACAATAAAGAACAGTAGGATTTTAATCAAGAGCATAATTTGATCAGATTGACTATTTAGGAAAACTAATCCAGTGCTGACTGACTTTGTGGAGAGAAGACAGATTAGAAGATCTAAGGATGAGACTTAAGAGGGCAGTAAATGCAACAGGAGATTACTGAAACAATTTTAAGGCTAGAGATGGTGATCATTTAAACAGTAACAGTGGGAGGAAAACAGAATATTAAAGAGACAGAATTAGACAAAATTTTATAAAAGCTAGACGAAGATAGAGGAGTAGGATCTAATTCTGAAAAATTTCAGATGTTTCATCTCTACTGCTAGGCATTAGGGCCACTGGGCCTTTAAAAGTAAATCTCATTTGGGTATGGAAATTCACCACCTTTTAGCTGTGTAATAAAGTGTTAAGTGCTATACAAAATCCTATACTACATAAACATCAAGTGTTCCAAATGCTACTAAAACTCAAAATGATCTCTAAGTTCAGATGTAAGCATAGAGAGATTTTATTCTTTAATGTTTAACATTTCTATTCATCGGTGGGTATGAACTGAAAAATCAAAATCTCTTTGGGCAAAAGAAAAGATTTTCACTGGTTGATCAATTTAAAATTACAAACAGAAAACAATAAATTAACAAACTTACGCTGAATATGAATGAACTGTTTTGGCTGTTTAAACTCTCCTTTGTACAAGCGATTGTAATAGTTGACGTTGCTCTCTGCCTCAGGAACAGGAATGACCATGCTCTCTTTTTTTTCTCTAAACACTTGCTGTGCTGAAATAGCTCGCTGTAAATGATGTTCCTGGAAAATGTAAAGTAGGCAACATAAGTTGTTTTAATAATATTAATCAATGCATAATTCTATTTAAAAGTAATACTTTGTTTAATAATTGCAAAGTGCTTTTAGAATCAATTATAAATAGTTTCTTTGCTGAAGACCTATAGAAATACTGCCATCACTCTCCTTTAATACTTGTGGCTCATACTGATATCATCTTAGATTATTACAATTTTCATCAGTGGAATTTTTAAGAGTAAGCATATACATACTCACAAATTAGAATTTAAAATTTCAATTACAAGAAAATTGATCCCTTGTTTGCTAAATTAATTGAGGCGTTTGCCATTACCTGCTTAAGGAAAAATATGCAAACCACAAGAAATGAATTTGTATCACAAATTTAAGTATATCTGCATTTATATATTTGAAACTTAGTACAAAATTCTGAATAACTCAAAAAAAAAGATAAGATTATGTCCAACAAATTATATTACTATCAAGGCAGAAAATATTTTTTAATAAAGGTTAAAAGTTCCCATAAAATACACCCAGGTTCTAATCACTTTTCATTATTTTCATGACTTATTGCAATAGCCTCCTAAATGTTTTCCCTACTGTCCTCCCTTGCCTCACAATGGCCCATTCCCAACAATGGAGCTTTAACTTTTGGAAGGTAAATTAGGTCATGTCACTACCCCAAAGGATCCACATCATATTCAGAGCAAAGGTTAAAATCACTTAATGAACTACGAGACCCTGTATCTTTCTGACCTCATCTCCTACCTCTCCCATCCTTTACTCTAGCCACACTGCTTCCCCTTGCTGTTCCTAAATATACAAATGGCCTGCTTTCAAAAGTCTCATCATAGCAGAATGGCCGTTCATGACTTCCTTATTAAGAGAATACTCATTCTCCAGCACTCCTTCCCTGCTTTATTTTTCTCCATACCACTTTGCAACATCTGACGTACTGAAGATCTCATTTTTTATCTTCCTCCCCCAAGCATAAAGTAAGCTCCAAGAGAGCAATGATTTTTGTTTCTTCTAATTTTGGTGCCTAGTACAATGGCCAACACATAGAAGTTGCTCAATACTTACTAACTGAATAAATAAATACAATCTTTACTGGATTCCTACTGTATGTGAGGCCACGCAATATACCTACACATAAACTGAGGCATAAAGATATTTAGTAAGTTGTTCAAGGTCAAACAACTCTAAGTGACAAAACAGATATGAATTGAGAATATATGTATGCAAAGCCAAAATTCTTAATTCTATAATATTACACCAATATTTTCCTGAAGTTCTACAGAGTCTAAGAAATTAGAAGATCTTAATTTCATTCAAGCCTTCAGGGGATGTAGAAAGTTACTATACAAAAAGAATTAGTGCAATGATCCAAAAAGAAATGTTTTCATGCAGCAGGATACAAATAAAATTAAACTGAAGGTCTACTGCATGCAGAAGCACACAGATTAGTTTGGTTAAAAGCAATCCTTTAAAAGGAAGGTAGGATGATGGAGGAGGATAGAGACCAAATAATGACAATAAAAGAATTATATTAATTTCATGATCTTCTGCCATTCATTATTAGTAAATCAAGCAGAGAGGTGGAGGACATAAAAACAAAAGAGAAAGAAAAGAAATACAATAGGAGGAAGGGGAAAAACAAGCTTCTATACTACAGACGAGTGAACAGTAAACAGGGACAGCTACTTGCTCTCACAAACAGCATCAAGTTTTATCAGATCCAAGCAAGTCATACCTGCTTATCCCCAAATAATCATCTATACTACACCATAGTCAGCATCTCTTTAGCGTTTTGTCAGACTAATTTAAATAAAGAAAGCACAAGCATATTTAAGAAAAATGCCTTGAAATTTAAATGGAAGAATAGAAGTTTCGGAATAATTAAGTAAACTTTTTTTTAAAAAGCATACAAGGTAGCATGAGAAGGAAGAGGGACTTGCCTACCAAAAATTACAAAATATTCATAAAGCCAGAGTAATAAAAAAGTGTATCAAAAGAACAAATAGTTTACACTTATGTATTTTAAAAACACTATATAAAAATTACTGTTGTATAACAAGCACTTTAAAAATCTTTTTTTTTTTTTTTTTTTGAGACAGAGTCTCACTCTGTTGCCCAGGCTAGAGTGAGTGCCGTGGCGTCAGCCTAGCTCACAGCAACCTCAAACTCCTGGGCTTAAGCGATCCTCCTGTCTCAGCCTCCCGAGTAGCTGGGACTACAGGCATGCGCCACCATGCCCGGCTAATTTTTTCTATATATATTTTTAGCTGTCCATATAATTTCTTTCTATTTTTGGTAGAGGTGGGGTCTCGCTCTTGCTCAGGCTGGTCTCGAACTCCTGAGCTCAAACGATCCGCCCACCTCGGCCTCCCAGAGTGCTAGGATTACAGGCGTGAGCCACCGCGCCCGGCCTTAAAAATCTTAATTTATTTAAACTTCATAACAACATCGTGGGGTAAGCAGCATTATTTCCATTTTACAAATGAAGACACTGAGGTACAAAGAGGTTAAGTGACTTACGCAAGATCACTTAGCTAATAAATAGTAGAGCCAAAGTTGAAGCTCTTAACAAATAAACTGTGCTGCCTCTCATAAATCAATGTAACAAAAGAGCTCTAAGACAGATCCATATATGAATAGGAACTTAAGACAGGATAAAGATAGTACCATACAATGGACAAACTGCTCAAGACATAAAGAAAAATCAAACGAAATACCACCTTATGCCCACATACAAATGGAAGTTCCAGGTGAATTACAGGCACAGCTAACTTTATTGTGCTTTGCTCTGTCTGTGTGTGTGTGTGTTTGTGTTTAGAGTCAGGGTCTCGCTCTGTTGCCCAGGATCAAGTGCAGTGGTACAGTCACAGCTTATGGCAACCTCAAACTCTTTGGCTAAAGCAGTCCTCCTGCCTCAGCCTCTCAAGAAGCTGAAACTATAGGCATGTGCCACCATACCCAGTTAATTGTTTTAATTTTTTTTTTTATAAGGATGGGATCTCTCTGTATGTTGCCCAGGCTTGTCTCATACTCCTGGCCTCAAGTGATCCTCTTGCCTTAGCCTCCCAAAGTTCTGGGATTACAGGCATGAGCCACCCCGCCCAGCCCTGCTTCACTTTATTAAGAACTTTGCAGATGCTGCATTTTTTAAAAATTAAAGGTTTGTGGCAATCATATGTTGAGCAAATCTATCAGTGCCATTTTTCCAACAGGATGTACTCACTTCATATCTTTTTGTCATGTTTTGGGAATTCTCCCAATATTTCAAACTTTTTCATTATTATCATTATTATCTGTTACGGTGATCTATGACCTTTGATGTTACTACTGTAATCATTACATAGGCCATGAACCGTGCCTATGTAAGATGGCAAACTTAATTGATAAATGTTGTGTATGTTCTGACTGCTCCACCAACCAGCCATTCCCCATCTCTCTCCATCTCCTCTGGAATCTCTATTCCTTAAGACACAACAATATTGAAACTAGGGCAATTAATAACCCTACAATGGTCTCTAAGTGTTCAAGTGAAAAGAAGAGTCACGCATCTCTCACTTCCAATGAAAAGCTAGATAGAAATGATTAAGCTTAGTGAGGAAGGAAGCCGAGACAGGTTGAAAGCTATGTCTCTTTCACCAAACAGCCAAGTTTCCTTCAGTTCTTGAAGGAAATCCAAAGTGCTATACCAGTGAACACACAAACAATAAGAAAGTGATACAGCCTTATTGCTGATACGGACAAAGTTCTAGCAGTCTGGATAGAAGATCAAACCAGCCACAACATTCCCTTAAGTCAAAGCCTGATCCAGGGCAAGGCCCTAACTCTCTTTAAGGCTGAGAAAGGTGAAGAACCTGCAGAAGAAAAGTTAGAAGCTAGCGGAAACTGGTTCATGAGGTTGAAGAAGCTGTCTCCGTAAGATAAAAGTGAAAGGTGAAGAAGCAAGTGCTGACAGAGAAGCTGCTGCAAGTTATCCAGAAGATCTAGCTGAGATAAGCGATGATGATGGCTGCCCTAAACAAAAGATTTTCAATGTAGACAAAACAGCCTTATATTGAAAGAAGATGCCATCTAGCACTTTCATAGCTAGAGAGAAGTCAAGGCCTGCCTTCAAAGCTTCAAAGGACAGACTGACTCTCTTGTTCGGGGCTAAAGCAGCTGGTGACTTTAAACTGAAACCAAGACTCTTTACTAATCCCAGAATCCTAGGGCCGTTAAGAATTATGCTAAATCTACTCTGCCTGTGCTCTATACATGGAAGAACAAAGCCTGGATGACAGCACATATGTTCACAGCATGGTTTAATGAATATTTTAAGCCAACTTTTGAGACCTACTGCTCAGAAGAGATTCCTTTCAAAATATCACTGCTTACTGACAATGTATCTGGTCACCCAAGAGCTCTGATGGAGACATATAAAGAGATTAATGTTGCTTTCATGACTGCTAACACAACATCCATTCTGCCGTCCATCGATCAAGGAGTAATTCTAACTTTCAAGTCTTTAAGAAATATACTTTGTAAGGCTATAGCTGCCATAGATAGGGATTTCTCTGATAGATCTGGGTAAAGTAAACTGAAAACCTTTTGGAGAGGATTCATCATTCTAGATGCCACTAAGAACATTTGTGATTCATGGGAGGAGATCAAAATGTCAACATTAACAGGAGTTTGGAAGAATTTGATTCCACTCCTCATGGATGACTTTGAGGGCTTCAAGACTTCAGTAGAGGAAGTAACTACAGACATAGTGGAAACAGCAAAAGAACTAGAATTAGAAGTGGAGTCAATTGCTGCAATTTCCTAAAACTTGAACAGATGAGTTGTTTCTTACAGGTGAATAAAGTAGGTAGTTTTTTGAGATGGAATCTACTGCTGGTGAAAATTCTGTGAACATTGTTGAGATGACCACAAAGGATTTAGAATTTTACATAAACTTAGTTGATAAAGCAGCATCAGGGTTTGAGAGGACTGACTCCAATTTTGAAAGAAGTTCTACTGTGGGGAGAATGCTATCAAACGGCATTGCATGCTACAGATAAATCTTCTGTGAACGAAAGAGTCAATTGATGCAGCAAACTTCACTAATGTCTTATTTTAAGAAACTACCACAGCCATCCTAACCTTCAGCAACCACCACCCTGATCAGTCAGCAGCCATCAACACCAAGGCAAGACTTCCAGTAAAAAGATTACAACTGGGTGAAAGCTTGGATGATCTTTAGCACTTTTCAGCAATAGAGTTTTTTTTTTTAACTGAAAATGCAAAACAAGAGTATTTTTTAATTAAGGTATGTACATTTTTTAGACATAGTGCTATTATACACTTAATAGACTATAGTATAGTGTAAACATAACTTTTATATGTACTAGGAAACCAAAAAATTCATGTGACTTGCTTTATTGTGATATTTGCTTTGCTGTGGTGCCTGGAACCAAACCCACAGTATCTCCGAGGTATGTCTGTATATATCTAATCATGTCAGGTAAAACTGTAAAGTTAACAGAAGAAAACAAAGGAAAATATCTTTCTGCTGTAGGAGCAGAAAAGAACTTCTTAAAATTTCAAAAGTACAAGGCAAAAAACTGATGACATTTATTGTATTAAAAGACTTTTGTTCAATGAAGGACACCATGGACAAAGTAAATATATTTATGATAAAATGGCAGAAATTATCTTTAATGTCTAAAACCTATAGTGATTACTACCCAGTATAAAAAAACTCCTGCAAATCAACAAGGATAGCAACCCTGAAAGAAAAAATAAAAAACATAAACAGGCAATTTATAGACAAGAAAACCCAAAAAACCTAACAAGTACATGAAGAGATGCTCAAATTCATTAGTAATCAGAGAAATGCAAATTAAAATGAGATAATTTATACCTCTTAGGCTGGCAAAAATCAGAAGTTACAGTAATGCCAAGTGTTGGCAAGGATGTAAGGACACAAATTCCCGCACACATGACTGTGGCAGCATAGACTGTTGCTACGGTTCTAGACAGCAATGAGACAATACTTACTCAAATTAAATCTGCATACTCTATGACCTGGCAATTCCTGTCTTGAATATACACCCCAAGAAAATCTCGCACAGGTTTATAAGTAGACATATTCAGTGAAATGGTATCTGTTGTGGAGGGAAGTTTGAAGCAATGTAGGTATCTATGACTGGGAGAATAAAGAAGTAAACTGTGGTAGATGCTCACCCTGAATAGTATATAGCAGTTGGTATCAACAGTCCAGAGGTACATACAATTTGATGGATCTTAAAAGCTGTGTTAAGTGAAGAAAACTGATAAGAAACAGTAAGATATAACATGTAATTTATATAAATTAAAAATAAATGCATATAAAACAGTACACATTTTGCAAGAAGAGACACATTAAACATATTAGTTGGCTACCTGAGGGGGCAGAGAAGAGAATGGGAGTGGAAAGAGGGATAAAACAGAATAAAAAAATGAAACTAGACAGGGGTCTTACAATTTCCTTTAAAATTGGGCTATTTATAGTGTTACAATTGGGGACTATAGTGTCAGAGTTGAAACAAGATCGGCCACGTTAATAAATATAGAAGATGATGAATACACAGGGGCTTGTTAGATTATTTTCTCTACTTTTGTGTATGTTAGACAATTGAATAATAAAAATTAAAATATAGAGTGAGACAAGGGGAAGAGACAAAAAGAGAAGGCCCTTGTAAAGACCAATGATAATGATGTACCATAAAACTGAGGCATATGAATAACTCTCTGCAACTGAGTTTCCTACTTAAAAAAACAAAAACATCTCTATACAGTAACATTATGTATTATAGAGTTTCCAAAGCATATTGAGTTTAAAATTGAACAAGGATTGTTTACACATACACTCAATGTACCTCCAAAAACCACAGATCAGAAACACAACTCACTAATCAGTGGAAGCTTATAAATACTGGTAATGATTATAAACGTAAAATGACAAAAGATGGGAAGTAACCCAACAGGTTATTTAATCCCATGTTTTTCAAACTGCAAGTCACCACCCACTAGTAAGTCACAGTTGACAATTTTCAAAATGAAAGGAAAAAAACATAAAAAATTTCAGAAAGCACTGGAAGCAGAAAGGATAAATGTTGTTTTACAAACATTTACTTCGGTCATATATGTGTGTAAAGTGTATCCTTTATTGTTGGTCACAGTTAAAACTTTTAAAAACTCTAATACACTCAAACTCCTCATTTGATGTGTGTTGATAAGTTTTCACTGCCTGTAACAAAATTAAACAAATGTAGCCTTCAAGAGATTTGTAAACTCCTTGAAATAGTAACAGGAATTGCTATTCCTCCTACCTGTCACTCTCCACAAACCCCTGAATAATCAATCCCCTACTTCTCCTAGGTATATATTGGCCTTTAGGTACACATTAAAATGTCACTTCTTCAGTGAAACCTGACCATCCTAAGTAAAAAAATTCCTTTTATCCGTTCTCAGAACCACATACCTTTCTAATGTAAGCTTCTCAGACTTGTAGGTTTTTATATTCGTTTTTGTAATCATTGATGCCTTCTTCCTCCACTGGACTTCCAGGCAAAGAACCCTTGTCTGTTTTGCATCCACCACCCTATCCCCAATTCCTGGCACAAAGTAAGCTCACAGAGCTGCTACATCAGACCAGAGTAAAGAAAAGCAGGTTGCCCATCATCTATAGCTGCAGTCCCCAACCCCTGGGCTGCAGACCAGTACTGGTCCATGGCCTGTTAGGAACCTGGCTGCATAGCAGGAGGTGAGCCATGGACGGGCAAGCAAAGCTTCACTGGTATTTACAGCTGCTCCCCATCACCGGCAAGACTGCATAAGCTCTACCTCCTGTCAGATCAGCGGCAGCATTAGATTCTCATAGGCAGGGGAACCCTACTGTAAACTGAGCAATGCCTGGGATCTAGGTTATGTGCTCCTTATGCAAATATAGATTATTGTTAGCAGAGAAGTTTGACTGCACAGTAAATGCAATGTGTTTGAATCATCCCGAAACCATCCCCACCGTGCTCCCCAGTCCGTGGAAAAATTGTCTTCCATGAAACTGGTCCCTGCTGCCAAAAAGGTTGGGGACCACACTGATCTACAGGATAAAGTCTCATTGTTTAAGCTTTACAAACATGTCTCTCCTCAACTAGTCCAACCTATCCTTTTAGCACCATACCTCTCCCAAGCACCCTTCTCTTGAATTACAACAAACTTCTTGCTATTGCCATATAACGGCATACTTTTTACAACTTCTTCCTATTTCTGAGTTTACACTCATCTTCCCACTCACTATGCCTGTCTGTAAACCTCATGAAAATCTCTAGCTTCTCAACCTTTTCTGTTTAATTTATCAAATGTCTTCATTCTTTACCCAGGTTTAGTATATGGCTGATATACCCCATCATCTCTCCACTGCCCTCAATTCCCATGTCAATTTCAAACTACTTTTATAGTGATCGATTTAGCTCAACAAATAGTTCAGGTCCTTAAGCACCATGGAGGTTTTCTAAGTAGACATTTATACACCTTCAGAAGAAATAAATATTTGGCCTCTCAACATACAGAAGTGCACTACAGTAAAACAAAGAATGGCTGCATATGCTCCAACACATAAATTAAAAATTATTTATCAGTAGTCATCCTTTCAACACATTTTGAAGCATCTATTAAACACCAGATATTATCCTGTCACTGAGAATTGTAACAGTGAATGAGAGACAGTCTCTGCCATTAAGGAACTTACCTAGTGGAAAAGAGTTATGAAAGTATACAATCATGTCTGAACTTAACAAATAAGCATGTCTCTTCTCAATTAGTCAAACCACTCTTATTGGGAGAATAGGGAAAGATGCCCAAGGAAAGAAAAATCTCAACTGAGACTTTTAGGATCAATAGGGATTTAGCAAGGCAAAAGAGAAAAAGTAGTAATAATCCCAGAGAAAAAAGGATGTCCAAAATGGACAAAAGCCCAGAGATGCTCAAAAAAGGGCTAATATTAATAGTTGAGGAAAAAAGCTTAGCTTTGAGTTTTCTCCCTTTCAGTGCCAAACAGAACTAAGTTTTTTTTAATAAGGGTAGGCTTCCAAGTTGGAACACCAGTTTTCCCACACAACTATTACTATAAATTTAGCTAGAATCTATTGGTAGTAAAAACTTTTGAGCTAAGAAATTGTGTGGATCACAAACATACAACACACAAACAACATCAAGAAACTAGGAAGCCAGCCACTGAATGAGTAATTATTTAAACCCATGCTTTCCTATTACCGTGCTAATATCTCACCTTGCTGGTCCCAGAAAGTGACGAAATACACAATGTCACCTTGCAGTTATGTGATGTTTTACAGTTCCCAGAGTACATCCACAATCAGGTGCTTATTAGCTCCTCACAATCTTGGGACACACGGCTAGACATTTATCCCATTTTGTAAATGAGACTCAAGAAACAAGTGATTTGCTCTTAGTTAAGATATAATTATATGAGAATCAAATTTAAGGATTCTGATTCCCAGGTTCCTTGACTTTTCCACCCTTACTAGAGAAAAGTGTTTGTAAAAGTAAAGATGAAAAATCATGTTCTTGTAATGCTGATGATCTACAGACACGAATAACAAGAAGATACTGAGCTAACTGGCAGCATATTTTTGATTTAAAGAGATTCTTTTGATATGTATTTCACTTCCCCCCAAGTATGCAACATTTTTAGGTATTGTCCAATTATCAAAACATATCTTTAATATATGAGGGTTTAATACTAATTTTATAAATGAGAAAATTTAAAAACAGATCATAGATGACTCTCTTCTCATTAACAAAGCTGGCCTATGACAAACCTGCAGCCAGAGATTAAAGAGCCAGACCATGATAACCTCCCCCATTATAACTTACTGACCAAATTTAGCTCTAAAATAAATCTCACCTATCATTTCCTTCACCAGATTATGAGACAGTCTCTCAATCCCCCAAATCAGAAGAAAACACAATCATGCAGTTTCTTGATGATATAGTTTCTTCATATAATAGTGATAACCAGTTGGAAACATACAGAATCTTAGAGATAGGTACCAGAGTTTTGGTTTGTCTTTCATGGGGAGAGGGGTAGGCAAGTGTAATGTCAATTCCTTGTTACATGCTGCACTATACTTTGGTGGGTCACTTGGTTGTTAAAAATAACTAAAAATGATGCACTACCTGATTTTCTTTCCTTTAAAAAGACATTCCTTTGATCCACACACTCTACTTATGGTATTCATCCAAAGAAAACAAATGGGCAACAATGATTATATAAAAATGTTCATCATGGCATTGTTTATAATAATAAGACTCCACTCCACCAGAAAAAAGAGAGCCTAAATTGTCAATAAAATAGGGGATTACTTATATAAATCATGCTACATACATAAGATTGAACTCTTAATTAGACAACAGTAAGAAAACAACATGTAGAGCTCTACTTACTTGAAAAACTTGTTTGGATATTAAGTATAAAATAACATGAATATAAATACATATGTATGTAGAGAAAAGAGCCTGCAAGAACAGAATATACCATAAGATGCTAACTATTGAGGTGATTCTTATTGCCTTCTGTGTGCCCTTTTTTATCTTCTGAATTTTCTGTAGTAAATCTGTATTATTGTTGTAAATTTTAAAAATGTTATAAAGATGGGATGTGGTGGCTCACACCTGTAATCCCAGTACTTTGGGAGGCCAAGATGGGAGGATTCCTTGAGCCCAGGAATTTGACATTGCAAGTGAACTGTCATGATGCCACTGCACTCTAGCCCTGACAACACAGCAAGACTCTGTCTCAAAAAAAAAAAAAAAAAAGTTTTAAAAATAATACATTTTGGGCCAGGCATGGTGGCTCCCACTTGTAATCCTAGCAATTTGGGAGGCCGAGGTAGAGGGATTGCTTGAGCCCAGCAGTTCAAGACCAGCCTACACAACATAGCAAGACTCTGTCTCCACAAAAAATAGAAAAATTAGCCAGGTGTGGTGGTGTGCACCTGTAGTCCCAGCTACTTGGGAGGCTGAGACAGGAGGATCACTTGACCCCAGGAATTCTGAGGTTGCAGTGAGCTATGATGACACCACTCCACTCTAACCTGGCAACAGAATGAGACCCTGCCTCAAAAAAAAAAAAAAAAAAAAAAGGCATTTTAAATGAAGGCACCCTTCACTAAAAAATTACTTCTTATGGCTACTTTGACATTCCAAAATATCCTTTAAAAACCTACTATAATTATACCTAGGCATTTTCTGCATGTATTCATAAAGATATTATATATTCTCTTTATATTTTCCCTAGTAAAACAGGAAATTATATGGTAAACCATTAAAGCAGACTAAGAAAAAAAAAACCTAAATGAATAGGTTTATGTCTTTTAGTCATATACAGTAAGTAGCAAGAAAATTTGTTTTTTCCTTTGCAGATGAGTAAACTAAGGTTCTATGGCCACACTGGTAGAAATCAACAAGGCTGAAATTTGAATCCTTACTTGTCTGGCTCATTTCCATTTTACCAAACTTATGCTTTCAGAATTTGTCCATTGAGTCAGGCTACATACACAAGTCAAAGATCATCCACTGGTATTTAAAAGTTCACATGCAAAACTCCCAACTAAAGATAGCTGACCAAATGCCTATATTAATTTACTCTACCTCCCTATTAAACTTAATAGGAAAGGACTGAAAACCTTACACAGCCACAAAGACAAGAAAGAAATGAGGAGCCATCAGCACAAGGAGAGTGCAGCAAAATTCTGGGAAACTAAAATCAAAAGGGAGAGTGGAGAGGGTAAAAACTGAGTACATTCATCCCCCCACAGAAAACCAAGATTGTGGGGATTTAGAAATGCTAGAAAGAGCTAGAATGAGAAAAGCCCTTCCCTGCCTATTCCTCAAAAGCCAATCACTCTACATGGACAGAAGAGGATGCCACTGAACTAGGAATGTTGTGAACCACCCCAAATCTACAAAAATGAACAAAAGAAAATATAATAAACGTATTCAATTATTTAAAAAGGAGAAGATAAGAAACAACTATATCTCTGCTGCTGAACTCCCTTCACTCTGGGGCTAGGGAGAGAAGAAAACTTTAAGAAAAATGTTCCAAACTTAAATATACTCAAAAGCAGCATCTGGGGATATAAAAAATCACCTTGAATCATTAACTCAAAAAATAAGAAGACAAGGTTGCAAGTGGGGGAGGAGACTCAGAAATGTGAAGACTTGATTAAACTCAGGAAAGGAAAAAGGAAAAGAAAAAATTACCTCAGAGATGAAGACTAAAATTATTAGAAGTGTGATGAAAAATATACTAAAAAAAACCCAAGTTAAGTGTGCTGCATTAAGTTGGTCAAATAACCAGCTGAATGAAAATGAGATAAAAAGAGAAGTAAAATAAGTAAGAAAAAAGGTGATAAGTAGAATGTAAAATAGGCAAGGAAGGAATGACATTCATATAATTGGAGTCCCTAAAGAAAACAAAACAATGCAAAAGAACAAATATTTAAAACTATATTCAAGAAAACCTGGGAATAAAAGATAATATGAAATTATACACCAAAGAAGCCCATCAGGGCGCAAGATGGAGGCATAGTAAGCCCAAGACCTCATCTCCCCACATACACACTGACTTCAGAATACATAGTCCAAAAAGCCTTAAGAAATCCAGAAACAAGTTCAGAAGTTGTAGTACTCCGGGCAAGCTCAGTCATTGAAATGGGTAAGAAAAGCCATTTCAATCATGGTAGTCTTTCCACTAAGCCAGCACACATCAGCACAGTTGGGAAGAAAAGCACAACTCATGGCTTCTCCCTCAGGAGAAGAGTGGAATGTATTTCAAATATACATTCTGTGTTTAGGGGGGTCTGCCTGAAGGACTGATACACTTTGGATACTTTGGGTCCACCGAGAACTTTTGAGAGCTCAGCAGCTTTTCAGCATTGCAGACAGAAGCTGGCACAACTTGGTATGATGAGGAAAAAGTGCCCAGTTAACAGCTTCTCCTTTTGGAAGGAAATGGATGAGTGGAACATGCACCCAACATTCCCACCATCTGGTGGAGTGGCCAAGGGACTGATTCTGCCTTGCCTGACTTTGAGTACTGATTCACACAATATACTTTGGATATCTGGGAGCTGCACAGAATGAAAGAGCTCACCAGCTTGTTGCAGCAACAGAGAACCTGCAGTACCACAAAACAGATACCAAAGGGAACAAGATTACAAGCACCTGAAAAAGAAAGCAAATCTCTCTAACCAGGAAATCACACACACATGTACAAAGAACATGCCTCTCCAGAAAAGATCTGAGAGGCCCTCTTTTTTTTTCTTTTAACCTTTTTTTTTTTTTTTTTTTTTGAGACACAGTCTCGCTCTGTTGCCCGGGCTAGAGTGAGTGCCGTGGCGTCAGCCTAGCTCACAGCAACCTCAAACTCCTGGGCTTAAGTGATCCTACTGCCTTAGCCTCCCGGGTAGCTGGGACTACAGGCATGTGCCACCATGCCCGGCTAATGTTTTCTATATATATTTTAGTTGGCCAGATAATTTCTTTCTATTTTTAGTAGAGACGGGGTCTCGCTCTTGCTCAGGCTGGTCTCGAACTCCTGACCTCGAGCTATCCACCCGCCTCAGCCTCCCAGAGTGCTAGGATTACAGGCGTGAGCCACCGTGCCCGGCCTGAGAGACCCTCAGAATCTCTAGCTGGGCTGATCGGTGAAGGTGTTCCCTCATAGAAAACCAGTTTATAAAGACTGGGAGAGGTACCTGTTTTTTCAAGTGCACAAATCACAGCAAAAAATAAGAAAACACACAAAGAAGCAGGGAAGCATGGTCCGGCAAAGGAAGAAAATAAGTCTCCAGAAAACAACCCTAAAAAAACAGCAATGCCTGAATTATCTAACAAAGAATGCAAAATAATAGTCTTAAAGGAGACCAAGGGACTACAAGAGGACACCAATAGACGAGTAAATGAAATCAGGAGAACAATGCATGTGCAAGATGACAATAAACAAAAAGAAATTATTTTTAAAAAGATCCAATAGGATTTCTAAAGCTGAGGAATGAAATAAAGTGAATTGGAAACTTCATTACAGAGGTTCAAGAGCAGATTTGATCAAGCAGAATAGAAAATTAGCAATCTCAAAGATAGATTGGTCATTTGAAATTAATTGAGTCAGAGAAACATAAACAGAAAAGGATGAAGAAAAGTGAAGAAAGCATAAAGGACTTATGGGATATAATCAAGTGGATCAACATACACGTTATGGGAGTTTAAGAAGGAAGTTAGAGAGAGAAAAGGGCAGAGAGCTTATTTAAAGAAATAATGGCCCAAAACTTCCCAAATCTGATAAAGGAAATGGACATTCAAATTCAAAAAGCTGGAAGAACTCCAACTGTGATGAACGCAAAGATACCCACACTGAGACAAAAATTAAACTGTCAAAAGTCAAAAACAAAGTGAATCCTGAAAGTAAGAGAAAAACAACTAGTAATGTAAAAGGAGATCCTGTAAGATTAATGGATTTCTCGACAGAAACATTAAAGGTCAGAAAAAAGTAGGATAATATAGTCAAAAGGGCTGAGAGAAAAAGCTGCCAAACAAGAGTAATCTATCTGGCAAAATGTTCTTCAAAAATGAAAGACAAATAAAGACCTACCCAGATAAATAAAAACTGAGGGAGTTCATCACAACTGAACCTGCCTTACAAGAAATGCTAAAGGGAGTCCTTTAAGTTGAAACAAAAGGATGATAGACAACAAGAAAGCATACAAAAATCCAAAGCTTAGGTAAAGGTAAATATATAGACAAATACAGAATCCAATACTACTGTAGTGATAGTGTGCAAATCATTTTTAATTCTGGTATACAACTTAAAAGACAAACACATTTAAAAAAAACTATAAAACCTTGTTAATCCTTACAAAAATATTAAAAAATATAATTTTGACCTTCATAACAAAGTGGTGGTATGGGGAAGTAGTTTTTGTATAACTGAAATTAAGTTATAAGATTTTAGACTGTTACAACTGTAAGATGTTTTATGGAATCCCCATGATAATTACACAAGAAATACCTATAGAAGTTGTACAAATTTTTTTTTAAAAATGAAAATATGTCAGTACACAAAAAAAAAAAATCAATGAAACACAGAGGAAGGCAGCAAGAGAGGAAAAAGAGGAAAAATCAACTACAAGACATAAAAAAACAAATAACAAAATGACAATACTGTCTTTCTCTATCAGTAATCACTCTGAATGTAAATGGATTAAACTTCCCAATCAAAAGACTTAAAGTAGATGAGATAAAAAAACTTCAACCACGTGCTAACTTTAAGAGACTCACTTTAGACAAAAGAGGACATATATAGGCTGAAAATAAAAATACGGAAAAAGATATTTTACGTAAGTGGTAACCAAAAGAAAGCAGGGATGTCCATACTTCTATCAGACAAAATAG
This sequence comes from Eulemur rufifrons, assembly GCF_041146395.1. Taxonomy (NCBI): domain Eukaryota; kingdom Metazoa; phylum Chordata; class Mammalia; order Primates; family Lemuridae; genus Eulemur; species Eulemur rufifrons. The sequence continues at coordinate 74,073,077 of NC_090983.1, forward strand.
ACTTTTAAGTCAAAAACCACCAAAAAAGAAAAAGAATGGCATTACATAATGATAAATTAGTTCACCAGAAAGCTATAAAAAAATTACAAAGAAACATGCACTAAACACGCCCAATTACATGAAGCAAATGTGGAAAGAATTGAGGAGGCATAGATAGTAACACGATAGTATTAAAAATAGGGGATTTCAATACCACACAATCAATAATGATCAATCAGACAGAAGACGAATGAAAAGAGAGGACCTGAACAACATTATAGACCAACTGGATGGAACAGACATATACAGAATACTCCAACCAACATAGCAGAATACACATTCTTCTCGAGCCCAAATGGAACATTCTCTAGGATAGAGCACATGTTAAGCCACCAAAAGGTCTTAACAAAATTTAAGATTGAAATCATATCATGTATTTTTTTCTGACCACAACAAAATGAAACTAGAAATCAACAGAAGAAAACTGGAAAATTCACAAATATGTGAAAATTAAACAACACTCTTGAACAGCCAATGGGTCAAAGAAATCACAGGGAAATTAGAAAATGTCTTGAGGAAAATGAAAACAGAACATACCAAAACTCACAGATGCAGCAAAGCAGTGCTAAGAGGAAAGTTTATAGTGGTAAATGCCTACATTAAAAAAAAAAAATTCAAACCAACTACCTAACCATACACCTCAAGAAACTAGAAAAAGAAGAACTAAACACAAATATGGAAGGAAATAACAAAGATTAGAGCAGAAGTAAATGAAATAGAAAATAGGGGAAAAAATGAACAAAACTAAGAGTTGGATTTTTCTTTGAAAAGATGAACAAAATTGATAAACCCTTGCCTAGACTGAGAAAAAAAAAGAGAAAAGACTAAAAAAGAATCAGAAAGAAAGACACTACCATTGATGCCATGAAATAAAAAGGATCGTAAGAAATTAGCATGAATAATTATATACCAACAAATTAGATAACCTAGAAAAATGGATAAATTTCAAGAAACACACAACTTACCAAGACTGAATCATGAAAAATAGCAAATCTGAACACACTTATAACTAGTAAGGAGACTAAATCAGTAATCAAAAACCTCCCAAAAAAGAAAAGCCCAGGACCAGATGGCTTCAGTGGAGAATTCTGCTAAATACAAAGAATGAACACCAATCCTTCTAAAACTTTTCTAAAAAACTGAAGAGGAAAGAACACTTCCAACATCATTTTATGAGACCAGCCTTACCTTGATACCAAAATCAAGGATACTATAAGAAAACTACACACTAATAATATTTCCAGTGAATAGTGATACAAAAATTCTCAAGAAAATACTAGCAAACCAAATCCAACAACATATTAAAAGGATCACACACCATAACCAAGTAGGATATACTCTTGGAATGCAAGGTTGGTTTGACATAGGAAAACCAATCACTGTAATACATTACATTAACAGAACAAAGGACAAAAATCACATGATAATCTCAATTGATTCAGAAAAAGCATTTGACAAAATTCAACAACTTTTCACGATAGAAACACTCAAAAAATTAGGAATAGAAGGAAATTATCTCAACATAAACAATAAAAGCCATATATGAAAAGCCCACAGCTAACATCATACTCAAAAAAACTGAAAGTTTTCCCTCTGACATCAGGAACAAGGCAAATGAGCTCACTCTCACTACTCCCATTCAATATAGTAAGAAATGCATGTAAATTTGAAAGGAAAAAATAAAATTATCTATGTCCATAGATGACATGTACAAAACCCTAAAGATTACACACACACACACACACACACACACACACAAAACCTGTTAGAACTAATAAATGAATTCAGCAAAGATGCAGGGTATAATATGAACACAAAAATCAATTGCCTTTTTATACACTAACAATGAATAGTCTGAAAAGGAAATTAAGAAAATCCTATTACAAAATAGCAAAAAAAAGAATAGAATACTTAAGAATACACTTAACCACAGAAGCAAAAAACTTGTACACTGAAAACTAGAACTCACTGCTGAAAGAAATGAAAGATGACACATAAACAGAAAGTCAACCCATGAACTTAACATTGTTAAAATGTCCATACTACCCAAAGTAATCTACAAATTCAATGCAATCTCTATCAAAATCCCAATGGCATTTTTGCAGAAATACAAAAAAGTATTCTAATAGTCATATGGCATCTTGAAGGTCTACAAATGGCCAAAACAATCTTAAGAAAGAAAATCAAAGCTGGAGGTCTCAAATTTCCTGATTCAAAGCATATTACAAAGTAACAGTAATCAAACAGTATGGTACTGGCATAAAACACAGACATATGTAGGCCAACAGAACAGACCAGAGAGCCCAGAGATAAACTATCACATATATGGTCAAATGATCTTCAATAAGGGTGCCAACACCACACAACGAGGCAAGGATAGTTTCTTCAACAAATGGTGCCAGGAAAACTAAGTGTCCACATGCAAAATAATAAAGTTCCCCAGAGTAAAGTTAAAATGGATTAAAGACCTAAACCTAAGGCCTGAAACTGTAAAATTCCCAAGAGAAAACACAGGGAGAAAGATTCAAGACAATGGATTTGACAACGATTTCTTGAATATGACAGCAAAAGCACAGGTAACAAAAGCAAAAACAGACAGACGGGACTGCATCAAATTTTAAAACTTCTACAGAGCAAAGGAAACAATCAATAGAGTGAACAGGCAACCTACAGAATTAGAAAAAAAAACTGCAAACCATATATGTGATAAGGGGCTAAAATCCACAATATATAAAGAACTAAAACTCAAGAAAACAACAACAATAAAAAAAAAATCTCAATTTAAAAATGAGCAAAGGATCTGAATAGCCTTTTCTCTAAAAAAGTTATACGATGGCCAAGAAGCATACAAAAAGATGCTCAACATCACAACACAGGAAAATGCACAGGGAAATGCAAATCAAAACCTCAATGAAATCTCACCTCCACTATCAAACAAACAGAAAATTACACATGTTGGCAAGGATGTGGACAAAGTAGCACTCTTATACACTGTTAGTAGGAATATAATGTGGTGCAGCTGCTATGGAAAACAGTACAGAAGTTCCTTAAAAAATTAAAAATAGAACTGCCATATGATCCAGCAACCCCACTTATATGTCCAAAAAGAATTTGAAAACAGGATCTTGAAGAGAGATGTGCACAGCCATGTCCACTGCAGCATTATTCCACATAGTCAAGATGTGGAAGCAACCCAAATGTCCATGGACTATGAATGGATAAAGGAAATGTGGTACATGCATACCATGGAATATTATCCAGCCTTCAAAAAGAGGGAAATCCTGTCTACAGGATCTTGAGTACAACACAGATGAATCTTGAGGGCATTATGATAAGCAACATAAGCCATCCACAAAAGACAAATACTGCACAATGCCATTTATGAGGTATCTAAAGTAATCAAACTCATAGAAACAAACAGAATGGTGGCTTTCAGGGCCTGGGGGACAGTAATGGAGAGTTGTTATTCAATGGCACAGAGTTTCAGCTTTGCAAGACGAAAAAGTTCTACAGACCTGTTGTACAACAATGTACATATAGTTAACACCACTGTACTGTATACTTAAAAATGATTAAGATGGCAAATTTTGTTTTACAGTGTGTGTTTTCTACCCACCACCCCCACACACAAAACCCAACAAACATCTGACAAAGATACCCAGAACAACCAACAGTAAGACACATTTGGATAAAACTATTTCAAAATAATGTAAAAAATCCTCAAGGCCTTCAACTAAACAATAATAGTAACATCAACAATATCTATTATTATAAATGAATATATGACAGTGGTATATGTTATCATATTTAAAATAACTTACAGGGCCAAAAGAATCATACTTCAAAAACAACATATAAAGTAAAAAAGTATCAATGAAGCCCTTCCAGAATCATTGATGAAATTAAAGTATCTAGCCAGGATTTCAAATCCAGCTAAGTTGTTTGTCCTTCAAATATCAAGGGTAGCGAAAGAACTTAGAGAATTCTGAACGGGACTCTACTAGTAGGAATCTACTAGAACAGCACTGTTCAACAGAAATATAATGTATGCCATAGATGTGAGCCACATATTTAATGTTAGATTTTCTAGTAGCTATTTTAAAAAGTAAAAAGAAATAGGTGAAATTTTAATAATATATTTTATTTAACCCAATGTACATACCCAAAACATTATGCTTTCAATATAAAAATATATGTAATCAACATATTGAGATATTTTACATTCTTTTTTCCATACCAAGTCTATAAAATTGCGTGTGTGTTCTGCATGTACAAAACATTTCAATTTTGGACTATTCATATTTTAAGTGCTCAATAGCCACAAGTGACTAGTGGCTACATATTGGACAGTGTAGTCCATCTGCATCTTGGCTTCATTCAACCAAGAGATGATGAAAACTTCAGCAAAATTATACACATCTTAAAGATGGGGGAAAAGGTAGGAGACTAATATACAAATGTCTGTACACTAAAGTGAAAATAATGCAACTAAAAATGAGAGAAGGAAGAGGGAAAAAGGAAAATACAATAAGCTCATTGCTGTATAGCAGCAGCAGCTGTTGTATGGGAAGTTAAAATATGCCATTAAAAACTGACAAAACAGGTAATATACAATTAAGTAAAAAAACAGAGAATTAAAGGCATAAAAAAGAGGTATAAGTACAAAGGTAACCACAACAACAAAAATGCAAACCCTTCCAAAGAACAAAAATAATCCTTTTAAAGAGCAACATACTGTATAAAGAGAAACATAGCAAATACAATGTAATACATAAAATTATAAAATGTTATGAAAGAGTTAAGAACAAACATATTCAGTCATATCAATAAATGTGAATGGACTTAACTCACCTACTAAAACAAAGATTTTCAATTTGGCTTGTAAATCAAGGCTCAAGTATATGTTGTATACAAGAAACATAAACCCCCAAAGTGAAAATAATACAACTAAAAATGTGAGAAGGAAGACGGAAAAAGAAAAATAGAATAAGCTCATTGTTGTGAACTTATTCAAAGTGGTTCAGAAAGGCAAAAATAAAAGGATGGACAAAACTTTATCAGGTAAATGGAGACAATAAGAAATACAAGCAAATCCAAATACCAGACAAGTAGAAGTCAAGCCAAAAAGCATTAAACAACATGACCATAAAAAAGAGCACATTTTAATGCTAAAAACAACAATTAATAACTAAGATTTAGCATTTATGGCTATTTGTACATCAAATAACATAATAATCATTTTATGAAGAAAAAGCTACAGGCTATGCAAGGACCAATAGACAAAAACACACTAATAATAGCAAACTTTAATACACACTGTAAGTATAAAACAAATCAAGTGGACAAAAAACAAGGACCTAAGCAACTTAATAAAACAGATCTTACAGCTACATATATCAAACATTACACCCAATGCCACTCCTTCCCAAGTGCCCATGGAACATTCATAAAAACTGTTAGTGTACTAGTTAAGAATTAGAAAGAATAGGGTATTGGCAATGAAGTGGAAAGAATAAGAAAGTGAAATTCTCTAAGCATACCGGCACCCAATAAAGTAAAATTCAACAGAGACAAAAAGAGAATCATAAAAAACACTCAATCCAAAAGGCAGAAAAACAATAAACAGAAAAAAGGAACAACTAGTAAGATAACAGAGTCAAACTAACCATATCAAAAATTGTATTATATGTAAACGGTCAAAACACCACAATTTAGAACCAAAGATTACCAAATTGGATTTTAAAAACCCAATTATATCTATAAGAAATACACTTTAAATATAAAGGCATAAGGACAAATACGGTAAAGGTAAATATATATATATATAAAACGATATACCATGCTAACTCTAGTCCAAAGACAGAGTTAGAGTGACCATATTTTACATCAAACATAGATTTCAGAGCAAAGAATATCACCAGGGATAAGGAAGTTTATTTCATAATGCTTAAAGGAGTCAATTAAGAGGACATAACAATCTTATATATTTATACCAGTTTCAAAATATATAAAGTAAAAATTAATATAATTTCAAAGAGGAATAAGAAAAATCCATGATTACAGTCAGAAATGTTAATACCATGCTCTCAATAATAGAACAAGTAGACAGAAAATAAGCAAGGATATTGTAGACTTTAACAACTCTACCAACTATCCTGACCTAACTTTTATAGAATGTTCTACTGATCAAAACCAGTATACAACTTCTTTTCAAGTACACACAAGCATTTATAAAGACAGAATATTTTCTAAACCATATTACAAGTTTAAATAAGGATTTACAAGAATTCAAGTCACACAAAGTATGTTTGCAAACACAATGGAATTAAACTAGAAATGGTAACAGTAAGATTTCTGTGAAACCACTAAGTATTTGGAAACCAAATAACACACTTCTAAACAACCCATGGATCAAAGAAGAAATCAAAAGGGAAATTGGAAAGTATTTTGAATTAAAATAAAAATGCAACAGGTTGTAAGATGCCAATAAAGCTACTCTGGAAGAAACTTGTAGCACTCAACACCTATATTAAAATAAAAGGTCTTAAATCAATGACCTTACCATCTACTTTAAAAAACTAGAAAAAGAGTAAATTAAATCCAAAGAAAGCTGAAGAAAGGAAATAAGACCAAAGCGGAAATCACTAAAATAGAAGGCAGAAAAATCAATAGAGAGAAAAAAAAAAAATCAATGAAACCAAAAGCTAATTCTTTAACAAAATCCATAAAATTCATAAACCTCTAGCCAAGTTGATCAGAGGAAAAAAGTGAGAAGACACAAATTACCAATATCAGAAAAAAGGGAGGTAACATCACCCCAGAGAGTATTAGGAACAAACTTCATGATAATCTGAATAAATTTGACAGCTAGTTGAAAAGGACACATCCCTTGAAAGAAACCAACTACCAAAACTCACTCAGCAAGAAACAGATAACCTAACCTTGTACTTATTAAAGAAACTGAACTGTACTTTAAAACCTCACAAAGAAAACTCCAAGGACAGATGGCTTCACTGGTGAACTTTACCAAATATTTAAACAATACCAACTCTACACAAATTGTTCCAGAATACTGAAGAGGAAGGAATACTTTCCAACTCATTCTATGAGGCCAGTATTACTGAAATCCTAAAACCAGAAAAAGACACTAGAAGAAAAGAAAATTACAAATAGCCCTTGTGAACAAAGATGTAATCACTTTATTTAGCAAAAATTTAGCAAATAGACTCTAACAATAGAATAACAGGATAATACATGACCAAGTGGGGTTTATCCAGTAATGCAGGCAGGATTGGCTTACATCCTAAATCACTGTAACTCACTATATTAATACATTTCTTTAAAAGAAAAATGGTACGATCACTTCTATAGATACAGAAAAAGCATCTGACGAAACCCAACTTCCATTCCAAAAATTTTCAGAAAACCAGAAATAAAAGAGAATTTCTTCAATCTGATAAAGGGTATCTATAAAAAACTACAACTAACATCACACTTAAGTGAAATACTGAATACTTTTTTCCTAATACTATTAACTGGAACAAGGGATATCCGCTCTCAATATTTCTATTCAATGTTGTATTACTGGAGGTTCTAGTCAATGAAATCATCAGACAGAAGGAAGTGGGGGGACAGGCAAAAAGACAGAGAGTGAGCAAACATCCATATTGGGGAAGGAAGAAGTAAAACTGCCTTTATTCGCAAACCACATGATCCTCTATGCAGAAAATCCAATGGAATCCACCAAAAAAAAAAAGACTATTAGCATAAGTGAGTTTAGCAATATTAAAAGATACAAAGTCAATATACAAAAGATCAATTGCATTTCTATGTACTAGTTACAAACAATAGGACACTGAAGTGAAAACAGGATAGAGATGATCTCTGAAAGGATGCCATTTCAATCTCCAGTGGTTTGAAATGTAACAGTGTACTAGCTCCTTTTAATATGTACTGATACAATCTGCCACACATCCAACTCAGAACCATCTGATTGAGTTGCTATGCAGCCCTGAGGTCTTATAACTACAGAGTTCTGACCAGAGAAGTCTTCATTCATTTAGGCAAGAGCAAAGTCAGGCTTCTCAACTCTATCAACAGAATTTTAATTATGTGACCCACAATCCTCATACGAAAAAACCAGAATCTTCCTTTTCATTTAGCACATATTTTCAACCATATCAATACTGAATTAGACATAGTATTTCCTATCTAAAAATCTGTGGCAGATTTAAGTTTATAACCAACCATACTTTCAGTCTTTCATTTACATAGTTGGCACTCAGAGAGAGAGTTTAGACTAAGAGTGCTGTCCAGTTCCTACTCAAAAAGCCCAGATAACCAGCGTTTTAGAATTAAAGTCTAACAGTGGCTCTCAAACTTTAGTGTGCTTCAGAACCACCTGTAGGTCATATTGAAAAACACTGCTGGGCCCAACACTAGAATTTCTGACTTAGTACATCTGGGATGGAACCAAACAATTTGCACTTCCATCAAGTTTCCATGGGATGATGCTGGGGGTTTGGAACTACTCTTTCAGATCCACTAGTTTAAGAACCACCAGCTTAAGGCAGTGCTACTCAGACTGTGATCCTCTGGAAGTACAGAGATTTAGATTTAGAGTAAGCATTTAGAAACTTTTAAAGCAATTTCACAGAATAATTTTATTTGTTTAAACTAATGATTAAAAATTGTGGACTTTTTTTTTTTTTTTAAAGACAGGATCTCGCTTTTTTGCTCAAGCTGGTCTTGAACTCCTGGCCTCAAGCTATCCTCCTGCCTTGGCCTCCCAAAGTGCTAGGATTACAGGTGTGAGCCACTGTGCCTGGCCCTGGACTTGTATTTTCTACATCTTTATTGAATTGTTTTAGTAATGTGTTTTCATTGTACTTGACAAATATATTAGTATGCAGTGAATTAAAATTAAAAAAAAAAAAAAAAAAACCTGGCCTTTCACCCCAATTTGGAGAACGTTGGCCTAAAGAACATGCTATCTAGCCATTTCTCTAGTATTCTAAATACTCTTTTGTAGGCAACATTACATATATTTCATTAACTTTGCCTCCCAAAGAAACACATCATGTTTAGCTAAAAAAAAAAATCAATAAACAGTCACATTATTATGGTTTCTGTTTCGTCTGTAAAACTATATTTAAAGACATTTATCACCTAAACAGATAAGTGTCCATTTGCAATAAATTCCTTTTAGAATTTAATAACAGGGTAAAGATTTTTCTCTCTTGAGAAACAGCTGTGTTAAACTTTAAATGAAACACTCAGTTTCTCTTTCTGTCTTAACTACCTGTGAGGGGTCTGAAGGGCTGGGGATAGGGAGCTTTAATACACTGACTAACTGGTATCTTAAACGGAAATGTAAAAGTGAAAGTAATCTTACTGTGTAGAAATATTTCATCATACGCTTTATAATTCTAGAATATCTGATTTACAAATCAACTTTTGGAAAACTCAATTATAACCAACAAATGTTTTCTTTTCTGCTCTCATATCTAATTGTCGGGTTTTTTAAAATCTTGTTTTAAATCAAGAATTTCCTAATGCTGATTAGGAAAATTTCGTAATGCTGATTAGGAAAATTAGACTATGATGCTCAACACCAACACTAATTTAGAAAGGTGACACTAACATTAATGCAGCTTACTCTTAAATATGCACCCAAGAATGGAAACGAACAGTATAGTAGAGAAAATTCAAAACAGCAGGCAAATACATTATTGATATTTGGCTTTAAAAAGCATTATTTAATATTCAGTTATTTCAACTATTGATTTACAAAGTCATTTCTAAAATTATTGTGCATGCCTTGAATACTAAGATTGGACAGATAACCATACAGATAATTTCAAGATACCTATACATGGAAATAACCAAGAATTAGATCACTGGTTGTGAAAAAGACAGATTAAGAACATTAAAAAAGTTATGGCTAGCAAACTGACTCATTCACCGGGAAATAACACAAAAAGAAAATGAGAATCTCTTAACCACAAGAAATCATTTGTGTCAGCTTAGACAATGTTATTAATACATCTGAAAAATGCCTGAGAAGCAATGTTCCTGAACTACCAAACCTGAAATGGGCAAAGCCAAAACACTTCACAGTCGTAACTAAATCATTATGAAGCAGTCATCAAGGGAGGCAGAACACTCTGTATTTATCAATATTATCTGTTAAAATTTTTAAAAACCAACCTGCATCTCCTAAATCCCATTTGAGAATTTCACAGAAATGTGTCAAAGGCCTCAAGTAATGGTACAGCAGAAAAAAGACTGAGTACTACTGCTCTCAACCAGCATTTCTCAAATTCAAACATGCATTTGAACCAGTTAGGGATCTTTTTAAAAATTCACATTTTTATTCCATAGGTCTAGGATGGGGTCTGAGGTTCAGCATTTTAACAAGCTCTCAGGTAACGCCAAACCTGCAGACCAAACTTTGAATAGCAAGGTTCTCTTTATGGTAGAACCACTCTGGAAAACAGTTTGACAGTTTTTTGAAAAGCTAAACCTTTTAAATGCAACTAACGTATGATCAAGCCATTTCACTCTCAGCTATTTATTGACCCCAAAGGAAAGTAGGTATCTACAAACAAATGTTCATAGCAGCTTTATTTATAACAGCCAAGCCAAAAATCACTCAACAGGTAAATGGATAAACTGTGATGCAGACATAAATGGAATAATATTCAGCAATAAAACGGGAATGAATTATTGATACATGCTACAGTATGTATGAATCTAAAAAAAAAAATTATGCTGAAAGAAGCCAAAGCAAAAAAGAGTATACATTTTGATCCCATTTATATTAAATTCTAGAAAATTCAAACCACTGAGCTACAATGACATAAAGCAGATCAGTGTTTGCCTGAAGACCAAGGAGGTAGAGTGGGTAGGTGATGAGACGTGTTCATTATCTGTAGTAACAGTTTCACAGGTGTACACAAATATCAATAAATCAAATTGCACACTTTAAATATGTGCAGTTTGTGTGTCAATCATACCTCAATAAATTTATCTTTTAAAGATATCTTTCAAATACAAAATTCTGGCTAAAATAAATGTCATTATATGTAAGTTCTAATTCTTTGAAAAATCCACATAGTACACAATAGTATGCCTATACTAAGAGTAAGAGCCTCCTCTTTTGGAGGACTGAAGGTGGCAGGTGATTCAGAGAGTCTTTTAGGATCTTTCTTAGTTCCAAGTAACCACAGAACATGTACTGTAGACCACAGGGGTCCCCAACCTATAGTGAGTTGTATAATTATTTCATTATATATTACAATGTAATAATAATAGAAATAAAGTGTACAATAAATGTAATGAGCTTGAATCATCCTGAAACCACCCCTTCCCTCTCCCATCTGTGGAAAATCTATCTTCCATGAAAACAGTCCCTGGTGCCAAAAAGGTTGGGGACCACTGCTGTAGAGTGAATAAGAAAGCCAGTGGTGATCAGTGACAAAATGCTACTTATCAAAAAAATCTGTACAGTAAAACTGGAATTTTGATAGCTATAGCTATAAACATTTTATTGTAAAATACAAAATAGCAGTAAATACCTTTTGACGTGTCCATCCCATTACCAACTCTCTAAACTACCATTCTTTCCCACAGAAGTGTGCTGGTAAATCACCTCCCCCTACCTGCAGCCACAGTTAACTGGACCAGACTAGATATCCAACCTGAACTAGGCCAATTATATTCCATCTCCAGGAAATTTAGAAAGGAGACTAAATCATTACTTTCAGCCATAGCTGGCTGCTAAATAGAAAGATAAAATGAGAAGCTATGGGGTGGCTGCCTTTGGCCAAGAAGATGCCAAAGCTCTTGTAAGTCTCTTTACAGGAAAGCAAATAATAAAACCAAAGACATTTTTAAAAAGAGTAATACCTCATTACCAAATGGGGTTGATTCCAGGAAAGCTAGGATGGTTCAATATTACAATATTCATCAACAATGAATACACCTAAGGGGAAAAATCATATGGTAATCTCCACAGATGCCAAAAAAGCATCTGAGGATATTTAACATTTTTAACCATTACATTATTTAACATTTAAAAACTGGAGACTTTTTATATATGTATGCATTTTTATGCATTACATATAGTCTATCATAAATATGTATATTACTTGTTTTCTCTATAAATCATCACAAAATAATCTACATGTTATTTAATGGAAAAATACTAGAAGCAATCACATTAAAGTCAAAAACAAAAAAAAGATGCCCTTTATCTCCACTACTATTTAATATGGGGTTGGAAGTACTGTATTTGCCAACAGAATTAAATAGGGAAAGGCAATTAAAGGCATGCTATTTGGAAATGCAAAGCTAAAATATGTTTATATGATATGTAACTCAATAACCCAAGAGAACCAATGCAAAAAGTAGTACAATTAGATATTTTAGTAAAGTTGCAAGATATAAAATTAACACACAGAAATCAATAGCTTTCTTAAATACAAGCAATAACCAGTTATACGGTATAATGGGAGAGAAGATGTCATTTACAATAGCAATCAAATAGGTAAAAGTCCTAAAAACAAGCTTAAAAAATGCACAGGCTGGGCAAGGTGGCTCACCCCTGTAACCCTAGCACTCTGGGAGGCCAAGGTGGGAGGATCGCTTGAGGTCAGGAGTTTGAGACCAGCCTGAGCAAGAGACCCCCATCTCTACTAAAAATAGAAAAAATTAGCTGGGCAACTAAAAAATAGAAAAATTTAGCTGGGCGTGGTGGTGTGCGTCCATAATCCCAGCTACTCGGGAGGCTGAGGCAGGATTGCTTGAACCTAAGAGTTTGAGGTTGCTGAGCCAGGCTGACCCCAGGGCACTCTAGCCCAGGTGATAGAGCGAGACTCTGTCTCAAAAAATGATAAAAATTAAAATTAAAAAAACAAAAATGCACAAAACCAGTGAAAGAAAAACACTCGTGAAGGATATACATAAGTGGATTTAAACAAATGAAGAGACAAACCATATTCTTAGATAGGAAGTGAACACCATAAAGATGTCAATTCTCTATAAGCTAATTTATAAATGAATACATTAATATAAATTATAAATACATAATATAAATTAATGACCATATCTATGCTTTAAATTTCCCTCATTTGTGGGAACCACTATTCCTTCCTCTCAAGCTCTCTTTAGACCAATCATCCAAATGCAAGCTGCCATTCTCAGATACCACCCACGTCCCAAGATACAGTGAATAGGACTAATCCAAAACTTGACAAGATGACTCAAGCTAAGCCACAGAGATTCTGTCCTCAGATTTTTCAATCTGACAGGAATAGGTCAGAAAACAACTCACACTCTTTCTCTGACACACACACACACACACACACACACAGACACACATCTCATATATAAATACAAAGAAAAAAAGCAAGGAAGGATGTACAGTCACCCACAAGTCAACCATGGATATCTCATAGTAGAACTATAAGAGATCTGTTTTCATCTTCATACTTTTCCTGCATATATAGAATTTTTTATAAATGAATATATATGATACTGTTATAATGGAGGGGTGGGTACTTCCAAAAACAGAATAAAATAAGCTGGATGTTTTGAGGTTTCATTTTTCCAACTTACAGAGAAATTAACCATCTCAAGATATGCTCAGGTGGCTGAGTACATTCCCAGTGACAACTGTGTACTGCTTTACCATCCTAGAGAACGAATACCTTCATGTGCCATGTTAATGATGTCCTAACAGTAAATAAAAGGAAGAATAAGTCAGGTAACTTTAATTATGCCACTGTTTCCAAACACAATTCCACTGTAATACAGGCAAACAATATCTAGATTTATTTACTTTAGTACTTAAAAGCAATAATATTTCTTTTATTCAATATATTTGTATTTCTTCAGTGATGTGTTTCCATGTAAAAACAAAGAATTAGTAAGTAGAATTCTGCATTTCACAACAGTGTAAACTCAGTCTAAAGCTTTAAATACCTCCTCCTCCTTAGACTTCTCAGAAAATGTACAACTGTGATGCATATGCAATGAAGATTAACAATATAATAAAGCAATGTGATTCTTAACCTCCTCTAGGTCATTTACTCCATGGGAAATGAGTCCTCATGGTCATTTACTCTAGGTCTGATGATTCTCTGGGAAGAACTGGGAAAACATGAAACTATGGTTAGCAAAAATAAATAAATAAATAAATAAATAAATCCAGGAGGTTCATAGAACCCTTTAAGTCCATCTGGGTATCAGAAACCTCAGTTAAGAAACCCCAACATAAAATGAAGACTTAAATAAAATCCCTTAATCCACAAGGTGTCCAAAATTGTCTTTACTCTGTCATAGACTTGCTGAAAATACATAGCTAGAAATCACATTTCTAGTACACCTGTAACTGGCTTTATCTCTAGCCTTGCCACTACCACCACCCATGTATTGCCTACACAATCCACCCAATAGTGATCTATTACAAATACAAACTTGAGAATGTACCCTATAAAACCCTATCTCCCCATCATCAAGATTAAATCTTATATTTACTAAATGAAGAGAAAAAGTTATATACACATACACATAGTTTAATATCATTGCTTCTCATTGCATAAGCAGTTAATATATAACCCATGTTGCTGAATTATCCAGAGAAGTGTTTTTCAAACTGTGGTTTGAACCACTAGTGAATCATGAAATCTATCTAGTAGTTCATGACCAAAATTATTTTTAACAAAACAGAACTGAAAAGGGAAAAAAATATATGCATACAGCTAATCTTCATTACTTGCAAAGTCCCATATTTGTAAATTCACCTACTTGCTGAATTTTACTCGTGACACCAAATTTAATACTTGCACACTTTCTCAGTCATTCATAGACATGTGCAGAGCAGTGAAATATTTGAGTCACCTGCCTGCCATACATTCCCAGCTGAGTTCAAACAAGGTGACACTCTGACTTCTTGTTTCAACTTTCATACTGTAAACAAGTGTCCTTTTCATGTTTTACTTAGTGCCATGTTTTTCACATTTTTGTGCTTTTTGTGGGTGATTTCACTGTTTAAAGGGACCCCAAGTGTAGTGCTGAAGTTGCAGTCTAGCGTTCTTAAGCACAAGAAAACTGTGATGTGTCTTACGGAGAAAATACATGTGTTACATAAGCTTCATTCAGACATGAGTTACGGTGCTGTTGGCTGTGAGTTCAATGTAAATGAATAAACAATATATATTAAGTAAGATATTTTTAAACAGAAACACACATAAAACAAAATAATGCATTGATCAGTTGATAAAACTATTGTGACCAGAGGCTCACAGGAGCCTAACCCTGTATTTCCCCTAGGAGCAGTGGTTCAGTATTCAATAATCTGTGCCCATGGTAACTTAATAGAATATAACTATCTCAAATTATGAAAATCTACTGTATTACTGGATGCATATAATGTGTGTCTCTCAAAGTGCACTTATTTCAGTTACACATACACACACAACGAGTCACCATCAAGAAAGTTTGAAAGCCAATGAATTAAATAGACTACAAGGAAAGAAATTCTAAAAGGAATGGTAAAATGGTAAGGCAGAAGACACAGATCATGGGCACACATGCCTATTCCTTTTTTCTTGCTAGACAAATCAATTCTACTGAATCCAGAATCACCTATAAATTGAGATTTGCTTGGCAAATCTAGGATAAAGTCTACACATGTATTTTATAAAAGTATCCCAGATATTGTGATGTGTGGCCAGGATAGGAACCGCCATTTTACCTCTTAAACTGATGGTTCTCAAAGTTGGGTCCTTAAACAAGCAACATCAAGATCATCTGGGAACTTTTAAAAAATGCAAATTCCCAGGTCCCATCCTAGACCTACTGAATCAGACACTACGGGGATGAGACCCAGTGATCTGTGTTTTAACAAGCCCTCTGGGTGATTCTGATGCATGCTAAAGTTTGAGAATCACTGACCTAAATCTTTTGATATTTCTCTTGGGGGTATTCTGAAGGCTTTGATGAATTCTAAGGTGGCTGTACTATTTGAAATAAAGCTGAAGGGTTAACTCCTAAATGTACAAGCAATCTTCTTCTAAGCATTTTCTTTATGGAAAGTAACCCCTGTGCTGTAAACCAAAATAAGTGAAATCTATGCATTACTTGTATAATGATCAAGCAGCACTGTTTCTTTAGGCCTCCATAACACAGTTTCTTTTCCTCAGAATTCATTAATAGGCACTATTTTCAATTCAATTTTGCCTCTTCTAAAAGGTGAGTCTAACCCAGACCATAAAAATTGTTTCAATCCTCTAACAACTCTACTGGGTATCACATACTTCCCTATATAAAATTAACAATATGCACCAAAAAAACTCATGGCATTCTGGCATACACAAATCATTTCAAGACTAATTTGTCAAAATTAATTCAATAGTATATTATAGTCAATTGGCTATTACATGAATTTATATATTCATCTTTCATATTTACACATTAAACCTCATATGGAGTTATCTGAATACAACTCTTTTTCCTCCTACTGGACGTATAAGCTGCTTACACAAAGGTACCACATCTTATTCTTTTCTGTGTTTAAAGCACATAATAGGTGCTTTTCATTCAGTTAACAAAAGTGAACAACTACCATATACTACCACCTATATCAGATGACAGGGGATACAAAGGTAATACAGACAAGGACTCTGTGTTCATGGGGCTAGTCACTGAATGAATAAACATCACCAACTACAATGAAAGTATAAGAGTGTACAGTCTGTATGAAATACCCCTGGCTTTCCAGCATGATACCTGAAATAGGATAGCAATACCTGTGACTAGTGATACCAAGAGAAATCATGTATCTTTTCATGTCATATTACCATGGATATACTTGTCAAAATACTGTTTAAACTCATCACTACTTCAAATTTAAGATAACTCGATCCAACTCTAGGTCTTGTTCTTAGTGTGTTAATAAAATATATTTAAAACTATTTTAATATTTTGATATAACTATATTTGAATATAATTGGTTTATTTGATTTTGTTTTATGCGCTTAAGACATTATTCTGAGGAGTTTCACCAAAATGCCAAAAAAAGGCACAGCACAAAAAAAAGTTAAGCCCTGGATAATGATTCTCAAATCAGGTATAACAGCCCTCATTTGGAAATTGAGGGAGGAAGCATTTTGGAGTTATCCCAACTGGAATGTTCCAGAAATTAACGGGCAGGAGATAGAGGTAATAAACTTCCTGTTTTGCCCATGACAGTCTGATACAACCAACTATAAACAGAATGCTAGTAGTGTCCCAGTTGAGAAACATCTCAAGAATCAAATAAATGGCATGACTACCCTCACCGATACCACACTTTCTAAAGTTTCCAAACATAAGTGTTCATCTCAGAGTTCACTGGTATATAAGAATGCCTCTCTTCATTCACTTCTCTGGTGTACACCACCCACTGAACAGATTTTCATCACTAAAATCTATTTTTTCCCCCGTGACTAATTAATCTATCTAAAAAAAATCTATTCTGAAAAACAAATACAATATTTAATTATCACTTATTCGGGGCCCAATTATTATTTTACGGATTAGCTGAAGATTTAGTTCTCGTAGCCACTAATTTTCAAGGTCTTTAATTTTTTTTAATCAATTTGATTGTTAACCGCTTTGCCAGGAAACAGACAAGGAGAAAAATACACATATTAATTTGCTAATGTTTGACAGCTATAAAAATATATTTAATTTGCAAGAGAAAAAATGTGAAGCTTTATCACAGAATAATGTATGGGGATACTCTATGTATTTATTTTACTCTTCCATACACCTTCATATCTGTTACCCTGTGTAACTGAAAATTGTTAATAAAAAAATTGTTGCCTGTATAGGGCACTAACTTAAGTCTTTAGAAAAAAATTAACATTTAGAACTACCCTTGGAAATACATGTCATTAAACGGATGAAGAAATGGGGCTTAATGAGGCTAAGTAATTTACTTTGCCCACAGGGAAAGTGGCAGAGGCCAGGAATGGAGCATAAATCACAATTTCAAAGCTCCAACATCATCGAAGAACTGAGTGCTGCCTGTCAACTCCCCACCCAACAGCCTCATACCCTTTGCACATAAAAAAAAAAAAAAAGTCAACCTGGTAAGTAAAGATATGAGTTAGAGAGCTAGCAGACAGGCTGGCTCTTCCACTCTACATTTCTTTAACTTCACAGCAATACTAGCTGACAGGCAAAAAGAAACCTAAGAGCAGACAGATACAAGGAAATGATGCTGAGCAGAGTCTAGAAGTGACTGCCATCTTCTTCCACAGTATTAATCCCATAAGAAACAGTCCTGCATCATGAACAGGTAAATTTGAAGTTCTGTTCCATTTAAATAGTATAGACAAGGCAAATAATCAAAAATCAACTTTAGGTTAAAATCAAATAATCATAATGGACCTTCTGCTATCTACATTGGTCTCTTTCCTAGGCTTACTCCTATTCCCCTTTCCTCCTCATGCTGTCCCTGTGTATCCATTACTGTTTTTCTATTTTAACTTTAATTATAAAACTAAATGAAGATGCAGAGCTGTGTGTTTAAGTGATATAACCAAACTCAACACAAGTGGCCAGCATCATGGTCAATGCCTGTATTACAAACTTTCTATCACTGAAGATAGCAAGTGATGGAAGAGCCTGGGTTGCTATCCTCCTATCTTCCAGGCTTATTTAGGTACAGAATAGAACAAAGACATGATACCTTCCTTAAGGCATTTAGTCTAGTTGGGAAAAAAAGTGTCTACTCTCTCTCATGCATGCACACTCTCATACATACATAACATTCACACACACATCCCCTTACACATACAATCAAGTGAGAAACATGAGATATTAGAAAATTAAAATACACTCAAATGGTAAGGACCAAAAGTACCACCAAACTTCAGAACATTTACAGCAATGAGTAAGAGTAGTAAAGATAGTGAAAAAAATTTTCATAAAAGCAAGGGAAATGATCAAATCCAAAACATACAGAGTGGATTGCTCTAGTGAGCTCTAGGAAAAATTAGTATTAGATAGTGGATAAATGTAATTGAACCTCATAAAAAAAAAAAGAACTATAAGCCAAACTGATGGCATCTCAGTAGTGCTAAAAAGTTAAACTGTATGTATTAATATCTTCCTAGTACTTAATGGCACATTTGTGGTTCTTTTCATCTAATAATTAGCATTCTGGACAATATGCCCAGTAGACAGACATGTGAATTCACAGATGCAAGTAATTTTTAGAGCCAAAGGTACTTTAAAGATCGCTGGCCGGGCGCGGTGGCTCACGCCTGTAATCCTAGCACTCTGGGAGGCCGAGGCGGGTGGATCGCTCGAGGTCAGGAGTTCGAGACCAGCCTGAGCAAGAGTGAGACCCCGTCTCTACTAAAAATAGAAAGAAATTATTTGGCCAACTAAAATATATACATACAAAAAATTAGCCGGGCATGGTGGCACATGCCTGTAGTCCCAGCTACTCGGGAGGCTGAGGCAGTAGGATCGCTTAAGCCCAGGAGTCTGAGGTTGCTGTGAGCTAGACTGACGCCACGGCACTCACTCTAGCCCGGGCAACAGAGCGAGACTCTGTCTCAAAAAAAAAAAAAAAAAAAAAAAGATCGCTCAGTCCAATTCTATTTCACAAATGAGAAAACCAAGGGCCAGGAAGGTTAAATAATTTCTACGAGGTCACAAAACTTATCCCTTACAACTTTGAAAATTAATAAGTGTGAAGGGTTTCGCTTTCCTTAAAAGGACTTTGGAGACTTCTTTTATAGTCCTTAATTCAAATTTCTTTTTAAAATGTAACACATACAAAATATTCTAACCACATTAAAACACCTTACAAATTTATGGTTTGTAAAAATACACAAAGTATACGAAATTCACCTTGGGACAAACCCTGGATTAAAACAATTTAACAATTTAACTTCCTAACTTTTGATCATGTTACATACGTATCAGTAGTAGATCTCTTAGGGCAGCTCCCTTGCTGGGAGGGTAACCCTTACCAACACATGTATACTAACTTGCCCTGCTCCTTGACTGGAAGACTTAGAGGCAGATACTTGATGCAGGCCAGACCAATAAAGCTCTCTATCACAGGAACCTGGAATTTTGCATCAGGGAAATGCAAATTAAATCACAATGAGATACCACCTTACTCCTGTCAGAATGGCCATTATTAAAAAATCAAAAAACAATAGATGTTGGCACAGATAGGGTGAAAAGGGAACTCTCATACACTGTAATGTGGGAATGTAAATTAGTACAACCTCTATGGAAAACAGTATGGAGATTCCCCAAAGAACTAAAAATATATCTACCATTTGATCCAGCAATCCCATAGGAAAAGAAGTCATTATATCAAAAAGACACCTGCTCTTGTATGTTTATCACAGCACAATTCACAACTGCAAAGATATGGAATCAACCTGCCTGCCCATCAAATGATGAGTAAATAAAAAAAATGTAGTATATATATACACAATGGAATACTACCCAGCCATAGAAAGGAATGAGACAATGTCCTCTGCAGCAACTTGGATGGAACTGGAGGCCATTATCCTACGTGAAGTAACTCAGGAACAGAAACCGAAATACCACTACAAGTGGCAGCTAAGCTATGGGTATACATGGTCACACAGAGTGATATATAATGGACATTGGAGATTCAGAAGGGGGAGGATGGGAGGTGCAATGGGGCATGAAAAATTACCTATTAGGTAAAATCTATACTACTGGGTGACAGGTACTCTAAAAGCCCAGACTTCACCACAATATAATTCATATTCATATACCAAAAAACCATTTATACCCCCTAAATCTACTGAAATTAATTTTAAAAATTAAAAAAAGGAATCTGGAATTTTGAACTGATAGCAATGTAACAATGGTGATAATAACAGCTAATATACTACATGCACAAACCATTCCAAGCACACTATAATTCATCTTCCAACAACCCCATAAGATTTTATAAATAACATTAACCTACCCAAGGACTCAAACCTACATGTTCTGATTCCAGAACATACGTACTTAACCATTCCCCTATATTGCCTCCCAAAAGATTGGGAATTGTTAAAGCTGAGTAATACTAATACTAAGATCACTTGCTGTGAAGGGCTTACAGCCTTTCAAAGACTTGACTACTCAGCCCTTCCTTGGAATCTGAGATAACCCCCAGAATCCTTAAAGTAACCAGATTTGTTTTCTGTTACTTGAAACCAATCTAAACATCCCACTTGTCAAATATTCATAAGGCCTCATTTTTAGGGAACTGATACAGATGAAGTCTAAACTTACAACACAGATAAATCATCTCTTTTATATCTTTTTAAAGGAATGTATTTACAAAGGGGATTTATAAGTTTCTTTCATAATATCATTCCCTTAGGCAAAAACTTATAATGACTTCTCTATGCCTATGGGATGATAAATGATAGTACAGTAAAGCTGTAATGGACCTTAGATATCATCTAGTTCTCAACCCATTCATTTTACAGATGAAGCAGTATAATGGTGAAGCTAGAGCCCTGGAGTCAATCAGCCTGAGTTCATATCCTGGCTCTACCATGTTCTATTTTAGGTAGGTGATCTTGGGCAAATTACTTAATTTCTAAAGTTTCAGTTTCTTTTTCTGAAAAAGAGGCAATAACAGCACCTACACACCCAACTGTTATAATGAGCTCTAAACCAGCAGTCCTCAACCTTTTTGGCACCAGGGACTGGTTTCATGGAATACAATTTTTCCAGGGTGGGATGCTCTGCAGCCCAATCCCTAACAGGCCGCAGACCAGAACGGGCCCAAGGGCCAGGAGTTGAGGACCGCAGCTCTAAACTGTCTACTGAGTTTAATAAAGTGCCGGGCATGTGCTCAACACACCCAATAACACATGCTCAATGAATGTCAGCTGTCATCGTAGTGATTAACAACCTGAGGCTCAAAAAATGTGAGCAACTTCCCAAATTATATGGCCATTTAATGACAGAATCAGTACTAGAAACAAAACCACCAGAGTCACAGGTCAATGATCTTTCTTCTATACCACCCTACAAACCCCTAGACCTAACATTCAAAACTATCTATAATCTGACAAAATTCTACCTTTTTTCCCCAACCTAATTCCCACCCCAATTTTTATTCATTCATTCACCAAATATTTACCGAGTACCTTCTATGTTTTAAAGAGTTTCTAGTGCTGAAGATATAGCAGGAAAACAAAGGAAAGGGAAGAAAAGAAGTAAAAGATGTCTGACGTCTGAATGAAGAGTTAGGAGGATGGTATCGTTAACAATGACAGAGCGCTACCTTCCTGAAGTTCCTATTAGCAGAGAAAGAAGGACAGGTAAGGACAGAAAACATGTAACATGGAAAAACCTCCCTTTAGTCTACTTAACATTCATAGAACTTGCTTTAAATATTCCTGTGTTTAAGTATTTACTTCAACAGACAACCTAAAACAAAACCTGAAAGCCCAAATTGTTATACCTATCCCCAAGAAGCCTTCTCTACAACACTGCAGTTTCCTCTCACTCCTCTTAACTACACTGACATTTAACTTTTTCTAATGCTCTTTTGATGTCTATCAGGTTGACCTAAGTCAGTAGTTTTTGCTAACTTTCCAGATACATGTTTTTGACCTCAATGACTCATTTAAGTTCCATGAAATCAAGGTTTGTATCTTCTTTTAATCCTAACATTTTAGCACAAAGCCTTATACTTTTCATACACAGACCACTTTTAACAGTTTTCCTGTATCTTATTTAGATAACACCTGGCATTTCAATAATATCTGGTACATCATTTGCTTTTGTTGAAAGACATGCTTCATGATTTTAAAGTATCAATTTACAAAACTGATTTTAAAGTATCAATTTACAGAACATTTTATATCCTCTCTAGAACCCATTATGAAACATTATCTTAGTGTCAAAGTAATTTTGCAAAGGTATTAAGAATGAACATATTCCTACCCTATCATTCAAAATATCACTTAAAATATTAAGATAATGGCAAAAATTAGGCAGCACATGAGAGAAGAAATGGCAATTCAAATCAGTCATGATCTTTTTCTTTAAAAAATAGGGTGAATCACATGATTCATGTAGACTTTGGTTCATTCTGGTATAAAGAAATATCTCACACATATCTATATACAACTATGAGAGAGTTAACTAACACAAGATAAAGACTAACACTGCAACCATACCCTATGTATAAAAAAATTACATTTAAAGAAGCTCTGACTCAAGAAGAAAACTAGATTTAATATTTAGGTATATACAGCACCAAAATAAGCAACCAAAGAGAATTCCTGGAAGAACTTATCAAATTCTGTTAATGAAATCTTTTATGTACATACATACATATACATACGGGGGAAGGAGGGAGAAAACACAGAAACATAGCTTCTGGTATAGAAAAAGAAACAGAAGCTCATTCAACACTCAACAAACATCTTTCAAGCATATACTATGTGCTAGGCACAGTCTCAGGCACTTGGAATATATCAATGAACAAAATAAGCAAAGATTTTTGCCCTTACAGAAATTATACTCTGCCAGGAGAAAAATCTAAATAATAAAATAGCATAGTTTCCCAGAAATTTCTTATATTCTTAAGATAACATACACTCAGATAAATATAACGATGCCAATACAAGGAGAAGCAAAGTTAATAGACTGCTAAAAAGAAAAAAAAAGAACATCTGTAAATCTAAGTGCAAAAGTCACACAAAGAGATAAAAAATTATACTTAATTTAAGTCTGACCAAATCATCATCTTTTAAATTTCCCAAAGTTGTTATAACAAGTAAAATATTATTTACAAAAACAATAATGAACTTAATAGTACAGATAATAATTCTAGGTTATCTAAGAACCCTAAATATGCAGCACAAGCCTTTGTGACATCAAAGGGAAGGGTCTGAATTCCAGCCTTGCCCATTTAGTAGCAGTAACACCTTTAAGTTTTTTCATCTATAAAAAAGAAATGGTAATACCTTATATGGCTTTTACCAGGATTAAATGATAAACAAAAACTGGAAACAACTCAAATATCAAACAACAGACAGATGGATAAATAAAGTATATCAATTCACTGGAACACTACGCAGCAATAAAAAGGAACAGACTGATATAACACGAGGATGAATCTTAAATGCATCCTGCTGAGCAAAAGAAGCTAGATGCAAAAAAGTATGTGTGTTTCCATTTATATGAAATTCTACAAAAGACAAAACTAATCTATAGTGAAAGAAAACAAATCAGCACTTGCTTGGAACTAGGGGTAGGGAGGAACTGACTACAAAGGAGCACAAGAGAACTTTTTCTGATGCTGAAAA
Organism: Eulemur rufifrons; assembly: GCF_041146395.1. Taxonomy (NCBI): domain Eukaryota; kingdom Metazoa; phylum Chordata; class Mammalia; order Primates; family Lemuridae; genus Eulemur; species Eulemur rufifrons. Next base: position 74,097,490 of record NC_090983.1, read on the forward strand.
TGTTCTATATCTTGTTTCCATGGGTATACATCTCTCAAAATTTATCAAACTCTATGCTATAAATAAGGTACATTTTACTGTATGCAAATTATACCTCAAAAAAGCTGATTTTAGAAAAGGATTAAATGAACTAATATATGTAACGTTCTTAACACAGTATCTGGGACATAAGTATTCAATAAATGATAAATATTATTAAAAATGTCAACTACCACTACACAACATCCATGGGAAGTGGCAGAATCACTGATGACCTGATTTTCCTGGTTTAAATTCTAAATAAACATAACTTATACAGTATCTAACCTAGACCAAGTGCCATGAGCACTAGAGAGACCAAATTAAAGGAGAATGCCAACTGGCAGACCTTAGGCAAAAGACAGTGAAAATAAGGAAGGGGGAGAAATGAAGTAAAAGATGACCGCATGTCCAAAAAAATCGAAAAGGCTGAAAATGATACAGTCATCAATGACAGAGTGTTGCCAATACCAAAGAACACCTAGATCACCTCATGTAGGCATTGTCAGAATGTAGCTCAAAACTGAGTCAATGACATAAAGTCTAATGATAGTACAATAGCTACACAGAGGAGATAGGTCCTAATTTTATTTGGGGAGGAGGAGCTGGCAGGGGTGGATGGGGAGGCAGGGAGAGCCATCCATGAAGGCTTCCAAATGAAGTCAAGGGATTTCTGTCAATCAAGCAGGAAAAGACAGTTTAGAAGCACTAAGCAACAATCATAAATCCATAAGCCAAGGTTTGTTTTCTTTAAACAAGCCTACGTGATTTAAAAAAAACTTATAATAAAGATACCTAATTAGGACATCTAGATATTAGAAGTTAAATTAAAATACAATTCAAGTAAAACACAAAACATTTGTGAAATGTATTGCTATTTTACTGCTGCTTAGAAATTGTTTATCAAGGCAGAATCTTTTCTTAAAATACATAATTCTGCTCAATAGCAAAAGTCCTGCAAATAAGACTGGAAGAATTGAACTGGCTGTCACTCAAGAAAGCGCAAGTGTTCTGAATATACTTGTATATGTTAATTTAAAAAAAGAAAATCTAACACCCCAATTGGACATTCTGGGAAAAGTAAAAGACTTTAGATTCCATCTTAAAGCGTTAGGGTTTGTTTAGTTTTGTTTTGATTTTAAGAACCTCCACTTTTAACATAAAAGAGGCAGAAAGGACAGGACAAAGTCAGAACCTCCGGGTTTCAACTCTAGTTCTATCAGAATTTGGATTTCCTCTTCCTTAAAACTGGGCAGTTGAAGCAGGCTACTGAGAAGAACCCAAGTTTAGCACTTATACTCTAGACTGAAAATCACAAGTTTTACTGAAAAGTTAATAGTACAAAATTGTGACAAGGGTTAAGCACCTATTTTGAATACAACATAAAAAAAAACTAACGTGCAAATTTTCTTCCTAAATCAAGACAAAATACCAAAACACATGTTGCAAGCTAAAGACCAATTATATTACTGATTGCAAAGAGTAATATATCATCCAGGGGTTAACTGTTCATTCTAGAACAGATTTCTTGAGGAGTTCTAAAATAACAGAATCCAAGTAATTACATACAATACTGATAGTTCTAAGATTCATAAGTCACCTTTCTTTTGGGGTCAAAATCCATAACAGAAATTTCCAATGTCATGTTTTCTAAAGTTCAGTGCAATTAATTCTTGTACATCCTGTAATTTCCTTAACTATCCTTCCCACAGAAAACTGAGCCAAGTTAGAAACAAATTTTATTTAAAAAAAAAAAACAAAAAACAAAAAGAATGCTCACATATGTATCAGCTCTAAACCTTAGGCACAAATGTTGGGTTTTGATCTTACGCATATTTTAAAAAATTGAATGTTCATCCTGATGCTATGGCCATATTAATTTTCTACTGAAAATATAAAACTTTCAAGCAATCAAACACGAAAGAGAAATGTGATTAAATCACAGCAGAAAGTAGTAATGACAGGGTGACATAATGAGGTCAGAACTCAACCAGCCAATCAAAGACATTTCCTGCAATATTAATAGTCAAAAGAGAAAGCCAATCACGGAAACCTCGAGCTTTCTTTTGACAGCCACAGAAGCAAGAGAACCAATCCACACACACCCGAGGTTGACAATAAGGCGGGACCGTAGGTTCATTGAAGAAATTCTTGAGGGTGCAGTTACTATGAACTTCGCACACAAGTAACACCACTCCAGAGCCATAAACACTCTCTGTCAAGCCAGATGAAATTCAACCATATGCAAAAATTGAACCCATGGGGGGTAAGGTGGGAAGCAACATTTTTGCCAAAAGGCACTGTATTATCAAAAATACAATTATCAATTTAGATGCACAAGATCCTCAACTTCTAAAGGACCACCCTCCCATGACAATTCTCGAGGACCCGGCCCGGGGGCAGCGCAGCCCCGGCGGCTCGCTCCGGAGCATCCCCGGTTCCTTTCGAATGCTGCGCACTGAGCGGGGGCCGTCCCGGTGAGGTCGGCAGAGCCCGCCCGCCCCGCGCCCGGCGCCCGGCTGGGGGCAGCTGAGCAGACAGTAGACGGCTCCCTAACGCTGCGTCCCGCTCGGTAGTCACGGCCCCCGCCCTCCCCCGCCGCAGTGCTGCACCGCCTCATCCCGCTGCACCATCTCGAGCGGGGGAGCGAGAATGAGTCCCTTGCTAGGAGGAAGATGTTTGTTTTGAAAGTGCTCTACCTTCCATAGTCATTTCAAAGAAAACCCAATGCAAAACCAAATTTAAAAGCGGGGATGATCTTTCCTAGCCAACGAGTCCCTCGCCATCAATTAATCCCGCGCCAAGAAGGAGGGGTGGAAAAAAGGTAAACAGAGGCCATACGCCAAGTGCGGGCAGCACATCCCCTGCGCCATTCCCGGCCGCCGCTTACGGCAAGGCCCCCTTACGGCAGCGTAAGCAGCGCTGCGAGCTAATCACAACACTGGGACGCAACAACATGGCGGCCGCGGGCGGGCGCTACGCCGGCCAAGAGAGCTTACGCTACTCCGCCGGCGTAGAGTCCCATGCGTTGGAGCGGCAGCGGCGCCCTCCAGCGAGCGTAGAGCGCTCTGTGAATGGCGAGGCCCGACTGACAAAGGGGAGGGGGGAGGAGGGAAGGGGGGGTAATAAACACTCGAGTCCCTACCGATTCCTCCTCCTTCTCCATCCCGGTGGGCATCTGGGGCACGGCCCGGTTGATGGAGACGCAGTCGTTGAGATCAGGCATGTCCTTGCCGCGGTAGATGGGCAGCGGTTTGGCGGCGTCCAGCGCCCGCGCTCGGAAGGAGAGTTTACTCATTGTCTCCCCGCCTTACAGGAACAGCCCGGGCGGCGGCGGCGGGGCGGGCGGGGAGGGGGGGAGGACTCCCGCCGCCTCCTCCACCTCCTTCCTCAGTGCAGCGCGGCCGGCCCGCTCCTCCTCCTCCTCACTGCCCCCGGCCACAGCATGGGCGCCCACCCCGCCCGAAAACAGCCCCCCGCCGCCCGCGGCCGCTTCCACACACTAGATCCGCCGCTCGCCCGCCCGATCCGCTCCCTGCGCCATGGCCAACATGGCGGACATTACCACAGCGGCGGCGAGCGATCCCGGCAGCCCGCGCGAGAGCGCGCCCCCGCCGCGGGGACGCGCCTCGCCCTCTCCCTCCCTCCCTCCTTCCTCTCCCTTCCCCTCCCTCGCCTGCCCACCCACTCTCTCCGCGGCGCTGCCGGCCCGCGGGAGCGTGCTCGGCCTCGGGCCGCTCCGGGGAGAGGGGGTGACGGCGGCGGCGCCCCTCCGCTCGCCGGCCGGTGCTCTCTCCATGTGGCAGGTGCCAGAGCGCAAATTCACCCGCGCCCCGGAGTGTGCGCCTTTGCCTCCGCTGCCCAGTCACCGCTCGCGGGGCGCCCCGGAGGAAGGCGCCGGGCAAAAGACGGCCGCGCCGAGCCGCGCGTGTGTGCAGGAGTCAATGAACGGGAAGAGAAGATGTCGACCGGGGCCCCAGCAGACACAACCCAAGCCTGTACTTATAAAGCGCTTATCTCCAGGGCGCCCCGAGCGCAGGCTAATTCGCATCCTCCGCTTCGCACGTCCCAGGAGGTGCGAGAGGTCCCTTCCGTCTGCCCACTCCCGGTCTCGCCCGCCCCGAAAGCGCTCAGGCGGTCCCAGCCCTCCTGCCCGCATCGTCTCTTCAGTACCTGTCCGAAAGAGCTCTCCAAGGTAAAGCATCCTCGCTCATCCTCGCCTTCACGGGAGGATGGCGGCAGTGAGGGTTAGTGGTTTGAGGCTGATGGATGCAACAAGTGAACTTGAACCTGTCACCCAAACTTCGGTAGAGTTTGTTAGTGGATGGTAGATAATTTCTCTGATTTCAAAAATACCAGAGTTCTTAAAAGTTCAACGTATAAAATTTGACCAAGGCACCCCACATTCTGAAGTAGCAGATGTGTGTAAAATGTTGGGTGCTCTGGGAAACGGAAAGAAGTCTGAGAAAAAGTTCTTGCTTTCATGGAGCTTTCACGTTAATGGGCTGCCTGGATGGTTGGAAAGAGGAACAGTGAGAGATGTAAATAGGTGAAGAAAAAGGCAGCTGAAAAGATAAATGACAGCCCCCCAAAAGCATAAATATGTGAATGAAACAATATAGAAGATGACACAGGCAGTAAGTAGTGCATGATTAATTACCAAATGAGATCTACAGGCAATCATTACTGTGAGAGTTCAGAGAAGGGAGACATCACTTTATCCTGAACCGGTTAGAGAAAATTCTAAAGAGGAGGGAAAATCAAATTGGCTCAAATAAGTAGCAGCTATTGTTGACATCAACCTTGTTTAGCCAAGAGTTCCCTCGTTAGTCTTTAAGCATTACAGATTTCTTACAAAATCCCTACAAAGAGTGTAACACATTTTATCGTTTTCTAATAATTGATAAATATTCTGCCTACCTCACAGAAAGGTAGATGGTTTGCTAAATTCCACCAGTGAAAAAATTGATTCATACTGTCATTTCTATATGAATCAAAACTATATCTCTTCGTCTATTACCTCCACTTCCTCCCCTCCCCCTTTTTCCTCCTCTTTCTCTTTTCTTTCCACCTCTTCCTCCTTAGAAGGAAGAATGGTGGATACGGACTTAGTGATAGTTGTCTAAATAGTCTAACCAGTTTGTGCCAGCAAGACTTGGAGCATTGTTTAGTGGGGCTTGAGTGTTTTCCATCCACTTTGTTGTTGGAAACAATGGAGATGCTGTGACTCACTTTTTGTAAGCAATACCTTCCTCAAACTTAAGGGTACTTCCTGCCTTGAGTGCTGCCCTCTGGAACAGTTCCAGTCCTCTGCAAGGAAGAATAAGAAGTTCTTGGGAGGTGGTCAGTGCTGGGTTCAAGCTGGAAAGAAGGGAAAAAAAGAAATGGGTCATCCAGGGCTCTAATCTGGATGCCCAGCAATTCTCAGGTTCAGAAAGGAGAGCTTTCTTCTAGTCGGTATATTTATTGTTAATCTTTCTCAGGAAAGGAAATACTGAGTATCTACACTATACCAGCCATTATAGTGGTATAGTTGAATTAGTTGAATTCCACTTAATTCTTATAATCCTATGAAAAAAATTATAATGTTACCAGTAAGGAAGCAGAGCCTCAGATAATTTGCCAAGTTTCAATTCTAATAATTTGCAGAACTGGGTTCAAATCCAGATCTAACCTGACTCTAAAACTCTTGTTTTCTCAGTGGTGCTACCCTGTTATCCAAGCTCTTCAGCTTATTGACCACTCAACATTCTAAAGTTGCTGCTTCAAAGTTAATTACTGAGACAGACCTTCCAACCAATGGCTAATAGAGTGCATAACCCAGAGCCTAAAGATGCACTAGCCCCAAGGTGGGCAGGAACAACATCTGCTCTATTAATCATTATATTCGCAGTTTCATGCCTCACATATAGCAGCCATCTAAGATATATTTATTGACTGATATGCCACGAAGGAATTTAGTGATCCTGACCCCATTCCACTCTAGCTTGGAATTCACATACCTTACTGGCCTGTCACCTGACCTGGCCATTGCTGCCAATATTTGCTCTTATCATGGCCTACCCTGTTCTCCAGCTTCCTACCTTTGGGCATAGGAATTTTAGAACCAATTAACACTCTACTAAAAATAGAAAAATAAGCCGGTGTTGTGGCACAAGCCTGTAGTCCTAGCTACTTGGGAGGTTGAGGGAGGCTAAGGCAAGAGGATCGTTTGAGTCCAGGAGTTTGAGGTTGCAGTGAGCTAAGATAACACCACTGCACTCCACCCTACTCGGGGCAACAAAGCGAGGCTCTGTCTCAAAAAATAAAAATTAAAAAAAAAGTCTTTGTCAAGACCCGCTCCAAATGACTGAGCAGCCTAATATCCTATTTTAATTTCCACGTACAATGCACTGAGTACAGTCATTCGAAAATCGGTCCACTTCAAATGTGCTCTGGACCAATTCCAAATGACATGCATTTAGCCCAGCAAGTGTAATACGTAAGTATCTAAGAATTAGAACCAGTTTTAAAGCTGTATCAAAAATAAAACCAGTCTAAATGTAGTCTAAATTAAAATAAATGTCAAGTAACTGTAAGAAATGGGATTATATTCCAGTTTCCATTTCCCAGTACTACAATCAAGGCACACAGCTTCCAGATAATAGACAAATTACTTTTTGAAAGGAATCTTAAAACTAGTAAACACAGTTGCCATTCAACTATTTCAGAATTTTGTAAATGTCACGTTCTTTTTAATTGGCTCCTGGTTTCAGCAAACCCAATTGAAAGTTAATTGGGTTGGTGTGTGAACTCCATCTCCACCCCTCCCCCTTGTGTTCCCAGGAATGAGCCTAGCACCAATAAAGCGTCGTTGTTTTCCATATGTAATCTGAATGTGGGGTCTGCATTCATAACAATCAACTGGAATCAGTCCTGTGGTTCCAGTGCCCTTTACTGAGGCAGCTCTGCGTCTTTGAGACACAAGGACAGACTGCACTGAGAGGTGATAAGCCAAACATCTACATCTACCTCTACATTTGCCACAGTGGGAATACCAGATGGTAAATAAAAAATTGTGGCTGTGGCTCAGTCTCTTAGCAGCATCGCTCCTCTCAGACCTGGTTGGAATCACAGGGTGCCACCTTGTGTATAAGCTGACGATTTACTTCCCATTTCCACAAAGGATCCAGATAGACTAAAAAATAATCGGCCTGAAAGCTCTGTTTTTTATTAACTAAGAAAAAAATGAAACAGATGTAATTGAAGGAAACAGATTTGAAAACACAGCTCCAGAGGGTCCGCAACACTCAATTTTGAATCCCACCGACAGCCTGTCTCATTTGTTGCCCCACCCCTGACTGAAAAACACATCCAATGCTCCACACTTGGATGAGACTAATGCCACTCACTCAGGCTTTTGGATGGGGATACCAAAAACAAGTACAGCTCTTGTGACGAAGCTAATGAATCTGATTTGGAAGTTATCTGCATCCAAACAGCAAGTGAGCTGCGTAGATTTAATTTCAGAATTTTGGATTTCTGAGAGGCACTAGGTTCCACTGAGCTAATAAATAGGATCCTACTTATTTTGGTAAAGTACATGGTAGTGAGGCTTAAAAAAATGGCTGAGTTTGAAACAGGGAAATACAATTGTTGGAGCAAGGCTAGGGGAGATAAAATAGGATCCTTTCCAATCCAGCTACCTTGCCCTTGAAAAATTCCATACTTGGAGGAAACCTGCTCTAAATTCAGCACAGCTGAAGCCACGGTTACATTCATGGAACTAGCTAGACCTTTCATATTATTTTCAAGAGGAAGTTGGAATAGAGACCTTGCTGGTGGTGGGGGAAGGGGTCACAGGTACCCACCCACTGTTGTTTCAGGGCTCCTGAAATGTTTATTCTTCTCAGCTGCCTCCTCCACTGGCGCATCCTTTTTTCAAGCATGTCTGAAAGGTAACTTGGAAGGTTGTTTCTGTCCCCATGAAGTCAGTTTAGTCTTACTGACTTGCTGGCGCATCTCAAACAACAAGCAGACTCACAGAATCAAGCTCACTGGGGGCCACAGTGTTAGCTGAGAGGAGTCCATTGTTAGGAAACCTGGGTTGCTATCTCATTGTGGGTCCTCCCACCTATTTTTTTTTTAATCTCTCCTTCCAACAAAGGACTCATGTTTATAAGCACAGATTTGTGAATGGAGTTTGCAGCTAGAATCCTGAATTAAAGAAAGTGAGTGATTTGATTTAGTAACAACCATGTCTTATTGATCTTACCTTTGTTGTCCCCTAGAACAAAAACAGCCTGTTTCCTGAGAAAAGTTTCTGGTATTAGCATATTGAGAGCCACCTAAATTCCAAAGTGACTTGTCAGGAGGCAGAAAGGAAAGCAACTTTGTTTCTCCAAATCAGAAGACAGGTTTACTTGTCTTTCCTCAGCTACTAAAGGTGAGGCAAGAGGAAGAAACAGAAACTATTGAAATATAATAAAACACACTACCACGACTGGCTCACCCACACCCCTCACCTTGTTTCAGAAAGGATTTCAGGTGGCTTTGGAGAGTTCCTAAAATATGCTAGGATAGCATTTGGGCTCTAAAATTTTTAGTAACATGAAATTAGGAAACGTTCTCATCTTCACAGTTCACAATGTCCTTTAGATAAAATGATTGTTCAGGAGATTTACAATTGCCTGGTCCTAATAGCAATGTTCAAGGGTCTTCACAAGTAGAGCAACTAGGTGGTATAACAGGTCGCTCAACAGTATCCTTACACAAAAGAGTCATCCTAGGGCTGTTTCATATAGTGACCCTCCACATAAACCGATGGCATGACGGCATTATATGCAGTTGAGCGCAAAGGATTCTACAGAGATTAATGAGCCCCACCCCATGCAGATCCAGGAATATGAATAGACACCATGGCCTTCAGGCAATCCTCCCTCAATAGTGTTTTTCTCCCTATGTCTCCTGATAAACTGTGCTGCCAAGAGCTTAAACTTGTGTTCTATTACAATTGCTTGAAGTGTAGTTCTTCTAAATGTCCAATTAAGAGCAGGCCCATATGCCTTAAATGACTGTGCTGTAGACCTTCGGTTCCCAATCCCCCAGTCCGTGGCCTGTTAGGAAATGGGGTCCCGCATCACTGCCTGAGCGCCACCCCCTACCCCCATCCCCACCCCACAGTCCATGGAAAAATTGTCTTCCATGAAACCGGTTTCTGGTGCCAAAAAGGTTGAGGACCACTGTTGTAGAGGATAGAGTTAACATTCTTTTCTGGAAAGAAAGGAGCTTAACAAGAACCAATGCCTGAATAGAAAGCTGTCCCTCCTGCTCTAGCAGTAAGCTAAAGGTGTATCCACTGGCAAGGCCAAGAGGTAATTTGACCTTTGTATAAATAAGGTGTGCATTGCTATCTCAGGTTAGATGGCATTGGGGGGTGGGGAGAGTAAAGAAAGGGTGTTCTCATACTCTGCATCCACATGAAGGTTTTCCTCCAGTTGACGGCAATAGGTGTTGTTTGCCCGCTTTGTTGTCTAGCTGTGACTGTGCTGCCAGTGTTATGTTGTGCTTTACTTACACAGAGGGTAGCGCTGTCTCTAACTGCTGCCATGGGCAGCTTTGGTAGCCCAGCAGGCTGTGTCAAGGCTGGTTTTGAAGGAAATTGAGTTTCAGCATGTCCTCTTTTAAAGGAGGACGTTAGCTCTTCCTCCTCAGAGCCATACAGGGGACACTTGTGTATCAAGTTCCCATCTTCCACACTTACCCGGTCCCACAGTCCTCCTAGCATTCGGCGTTCCCCTCTAGGGCTGGTACACAGGACTGAACCTAAAGATGACCCAGACCTGCCATATAGGGTAATTTAAAGGGATCTACGTGGACAAAAGGACTCCAAAAGTGGATGTCACTTTGAGGACCAATTTCCACCACCACATTCATGCCCTCTGCTAGGTTTGGGGGCAGCTATAGCTTGTTCTGGAGCTTGCTGCTTGAAGGCCCTAGTGACTTTTATGGTCTTTTCTCCTACTACTTCTCTATTTCATGGGGATGAAATGGCCTAAATAGTATGTTTCAGCTCATGTATGAAATAGCTCCAGTCATTAAAATGTGCCTGAGTGAATAACAAAGAAAACAACATTTGAAACCTATTTTAAGCATAGAGATAAGTTTGGAGTATTATACCAAAATATTCCCCTTAGTGAGGGAAATGAGATTGCAGGGAAAGGATGGTGATAAAGAGAAATACTACTTTTCACTTTATAAACCTCTCTGTATTGGTTAAATAGTATAATTATTATTCTAGATAGATGGTTTAAAAATTCATTTTGAAGAATTAAAGTCCAGTAATAGATCAAACATGGGCTTTGGAGAGAGTCAAAGCTGGTCTCAGCATATTCTATGACCCTTGTTAAATTGCTTAACCTCTATGAACCTCTGTGACTTTATGAAATGGACATAATGTGTCTATCTCACAGACGCCTTATGAGAAGTCAAAGAAATAACATGATACAAATTGGTTAACACAATAGTAGTATAGCAAATAGTAGAGGCCCAATCAACATTAAAACTATTGTTTCTTTTCCTTCCCTCTGCCTTTTTAGGTGCATGACTTGAGCTGATTAAAATTAGAACTATGGTACATGTAAGGTGAAATCTTCAGCTTCTACTTTGGTTTATGGTTCATTTTAAATTCTTTCATTTAAAACTAAACTAAACATACCCACTCCCTGTCCCCTACCAGTTAACAGCTCATTCCCTGGCCCTGTAAGATCTCATCAACTACCCAGGCAGGTAGAAGAACTATCTGCCAAAGATATGTTAGATCCTTCAAAATGGGGAAGTTCATATCTTTTTTAAGCAGAGACACATTTTTATCTAAATAAAATAGCTTAATACATATCAATTAACATATAATTAATATGTTTAATCAGACTCTCTGAAAAGTCAGATTTGTTTCACATTTTACAGAAGTTCTCTGAATCACATGACCTCAAGACCAGATTTGAGGAGAGGGATCCTGCCTTTCCTTCCTTCTTTCTTCTCACCTTTTTCTTCCCTTCCTCCACTCTCCTCTCATTTTAGGAAATTCTGAAGCTAATTTTGAAAGTTCAAGTTTCTGTCTGAACAGCAGCTGTTCAAAATCAGAAAGAGATTGGCTACTTACCCATGAACAATCCCATCATAATCTGTGGACGGGCTGTGTCTGAGTTTACGTACACCTGTAAAATAAGGCTACCATGTTCACAAGTGATACCATAAGTGATATTAGCCAGAGTCATCATATAACATCTGTAACATACTGGGACAGGTTCCAAAAGAATTTGCAAATGGTGTTTGAAAATGTCTGGTTGTTTTCAACAAATCTGTCAGGATATATCCACCCTAATGCGTCTCCTTCTACACATCCACCTTGGTTCTGTAAAGAGCCAGACATCCCTCAGAGTCAAGCCTGGTGACTAAAATGAGTGAGACATTTGAGTAGATAGTCTCCTTTTGGGGGGGTCGTAAAGGAAGGAGGTGTTAACACTGATTTGCTTGTGTAATTTGTAAACTAACTCCGAAAGCCATTACAAAAGAAAAGTTCCCAAAATACGGTAAACTGGCCCAAGTCTCCAGCTTGAAGGATCACACTGATTTGGATGTGTGTATATTGGTGTGCTGGTTAGACCAGGCCCATTACTAACTGACCTTCTCCCTTCTTTACTATCCATTGATATAATTTCATTAAAAGGGAAAATATTGGAATATAAGCCTGGTAGCCTTGGTTTTAACAACGTTTCCTGACTCCTGAAAGGTGAGAAAATTCTCCAAACAAGAGTTTAGCCAGAAAAGAACAGTAAACGTCCCACCTGGCTCTGTGTTCCCTGACAAGATATTTTATTCTTTATTATTTTTATGAATTTATGAACAGCTCTGAAAGTATTCTGTTTGAGTAAGCTTGAATCAAGCTTGATTTCATGTTACTTTTAATATAGCCTTTAAGTCTATATAGATTTTTATTACTTTTAGAGTCACTTTATCCTAATTACAAATAATTTGCCATTACATGAAACAAAAGAGAGGGGATTTCCCCAAAATGCTTAGAATTGAGAATGTCAGCTTTGTTTTCATCCCCAGATCAAAGATTTGTTTCCCACCCTAGAAGCTGATTCTTGCTCTAAATAGTACAGCTAACAGCCCAGGGCAAGCACAATTATTGGCTTCTCCTCTGCCCTCTAGCCTGATCCATAGCAATAAATTCCCAGGGTAGCCATGCAATTACACACAACATGATCACTATCACAGCAGGCCCAGCTAGACATGGATGCACAACATGATCACTTGCCCAGTAGGCACCGTTCAATATGGTTAGACAATATGATCGCTACCCAGCAGGCCCAGCTAAACATATTAAATAGATACACAATGTGATCACTTACCCAGTAGGCATCGTTCAGTATGGTAGACAACATGATCACTATCACAGCAGGCCCAGTTAGACATGGATACACAACGTGATCACTTGCCCAGTAGGCACTGTTCAATATGGTTAGACAACACGATCGCTACCCAGCAGGCCCTTTTCAGAATGGATTCCTAACATGGCTATGACTAATACACCAGGCAACTCGCATGCATCTGAGCTGCAACTATCATCCCTGCAGGAACAGCTTGACGGGGACACATGATATCATACCTAACTGCACATGTGCAGTGAGGTGTACACACCCTGCAGAAGGTCATTTAGCACAGCAGACTCTACCATAGAGAAATTTGACCACAGACGCAGTGAAAACAGATTTGGCCCTGCAGACAAAATCTGACAGGACCTCCTAGTGGGACCGCTAACATGGCAGGCAGTTTTCTAACTTTAGCCAGTGCTGATAAGAAAAAGTCTAATGATAAACAAAAGAAAGATCTGTAATTTAGAAAACATCATAACAAACGGACCTGAGGGTAAAGACAAGGAGCACCCTGTCTTGCGTGGGGTGTGGATTTTCCTGCATCCACACCATCAGTGCCTGTGGCAGAAGAAAACACATTTGACGTTATCTTGCTACTCTCGTTAAAGCAGATCCTTTTGATGGAAGGTGCTATGTCCCTGAGCTGCTTTGATGTGTGTGAAAATACGCCAACTTCTTCTTCATGTAAAGTAACTATCAACCGTTGTGTACAATAAGGAAGAAGAAAAGCCTTTAAGGCAAATAAGTGGAATATTTCTTTTTTGTCAGCTTTAAAGAAGCAAATGGATTTGCAAATTTAAAATCAAAATAACAAAATTTGAAATCAAATTAACGGAAAGGGGAGTAATTATTTTATCAAAAAGCCTTTTATTTACTTTTAATTGATGCTACTCCCATAGATTCCAATTTGGTTGCTCTGGAATGTGGCCCAGAAATATGCATTTAACAGATATGCCAGGTGATTCTGCATCAGAATATTTTACACAGCTTCAACCATTGGTTTCTTTTCTCTTCTTCATCTTTTCTTTAATTTTCATCTTCCTCTTGTTTTCCCTGTGTCTCTTGTCTCTTTTCTTTGGCTCTATCCCCCACCCTTGTTTTTTTCTTTCTTTTTGTTCTCTACGTATAGGCAGGAAGATGCCAGGTTGGGGTGGGGGAAACGGTGGTTATAGGGATGAGGAAGTTGGTTGGAGCGTCATGAGAAAAAAGCAAATCCTGTCAATTTCACAATCCTCAAACCATATTCCAAAACTGTACGTGGTCTCACTATATTCCTTGTGCCCTTTGAATTGTAACACACAGATCGTGCCACCTAATTTCTTAGTTATGTTTAATGGGGGGAGGTCACTGGAGCCAAGAGAAGATAGCCACAGATCTTGCATTAGGCCTGCAATTGTCCAAGTTTGGTTCCACCTACTAAAAGATGCTGTATTTAAAATACTTACAGCAAACCTGGGAAATTATTATCTTAATTTCTCAACAATGGTCTTTGTAAATAATGAAATTCCAGTATTAGCTCTCATCTCTTCCCTTTGCCCTCTACCCTAATCTTCATTTACTTTCTGGCCATTTGCTTTTGTTTATTTCTGCCATGGACTGTTTTTTTGAACATGGGTGCAGCAGTACAGTTTGAAGAACACTGTATCCACACATGGCCTGGCATTAGCTAACCTTGTGATCTTGGACAAATCATGTGACCTCTCCAGTCTCATTGTCCTCAACTGTTAGCATGAGGGGTTATCTGCAACGCTCGTTTTAGTTCTAAAATTACATAGACTCAAAAGAAGTCATATTACTCTTTTATAATACATCAAGATAAACAGGACTAGGTGTGAATGGTAAAGTTTTTAGCATCCAGAATAAGTAATTTTTGTCCTTAAAAATATTAAAACTAGTAATATCTTATCTCGAATCAGAATTAAAGGGCTGCCACGTTTCCTACTGTTTTTATTAGACCATAATCAAAGGTAATCTGCATGGTAAAATGTAAACTCAAAAAGAGGTCAATGTTTTAAATTAAACTACTGGCTTCCTAAATTTCCTTATTATTAAGAATATATCTTTTATCACAATTATCTTTTAAAGAAACTATCAGAAAGCTTTTCAGAAACTAAAACTTTGAATGAGTTAAAATACGAGTTTATTATTATCACAATCCATATTTAGTGCCCCTTGAATAACATAAGGAAAAATACTTTTAATTTTTTTCTGAATGCTTATTTAAAAAGATGAGAATATACTATAGAATTAGGGCATACAGGGTTCTTAGGACAGAAAATGTTTTTTCTTATGCACAAAGCATCAGCCTTTAGGGTAATATTCCACAGAAGGAAGGAAGAAAAGAGGGAAGCTGCAGGCTTGGAGTGGGGAGGGAGGAAGCTGACACTTAGGGGACAATCTCATTACCAGGTACCATCCCAGGCACTTTAAATTCATTTAAAAAGTAATTATTTAATGCCTTCTATAGTCTAACCTAGGAGCTGAGCATGGAATGGTGAGCAAGAAAGGCAGGAACTTTGCCCTCACTTAGTCCAGTAACAGTCTTTAAAAATCTGTATTATTGACCCATGTTCTTTGCACTGGTCACCTTGGATTTGATTGCAATTCATGAAGTTTGAAATGTTTCTTCTCACCCGTCACAAGACATAAACATACCTTTCCTTTTCTATCCTAAACCTGGTATTGGTGGTCAATTAAATGCTATTGAGAAGAGACCCATTCAGGATCTATAAAGCAAGTATTACTTCCTTATACTCAATTAACTAAATTAGTAAGAATATTAGCGTTCTACTTCTACCACCTACCCAGACAGAGAAGTCAATCAGAAAAATTAACAACAGCCTGAATTTTTTTTGGATTTCATAGAGTTCTATATTGAGTTTTATTGTTGTTGTTGTTTTTATTTTGGTAAAATACACTTAACATAAAATTTACCATCTTAACCATTTTAAAGTGTTAGAGTTCAGTGTCATTAAATATGTCCACATTGTTGTGCAACCAATGTCCAGAAATTTTTCTTCTTGCAAAGCTGAAAGTCTATACCCATCACACAGCAACTCCCCATTTTCCCGTCCCCCAGGCCCTAGCAACCACCCTAGCAACCACCATTCTACTTTCTATGAATTTGACTTCTTTAGGTACCTCATGTAAGTGGAATTGTACAGTGTTTGTCTTTATGTGTCTGGATTATTTCACTTAGCATAATATCCTCCATGTTCATCCATGTTGTAGAATGTGTCAAAATTTCCTTTTTTAAGGCCAAATAATATTCCATTGTATGTATATACCACATTTTGTTTATCCATTCATCTGTCATAGACATTTGGGTGGTTTTCACCTCTTGACTATTGTGAATAATGCTGCTATTAAGATGGGTATACAAATATCTCTTTGAGACCCTGCTTTCAATTCTTTAGGATATATATACCAAGAAGTGAAATTGCTGGGTCATGTGGTAATTCTATTTTTAACTTTTTGAGGAACCGCTGTCGCTAATCATCATCATACATCTTTTTGTATGCTTATTGGCCATTTGTATATCTTCTTTGGTAAAATGTCTATTCCAGTCCTTTTCCCATTTTTAAATTGGGTTTTGTTGTGATTATTGAGTTTAATTCTATATTGTTTTTGTTTTAACATTTAATGTAACCAATAGATAGCCAATAGAAAGAGCAGGAAATAAATTTAGGGACCACCCACTAAAAATTACAGAGAAGAAAGCCAGGGTATAAATTTTTGATCGATTTCCTGGTGTCTTATGGAGCTAATTGCAATTTCTATGCCCCACTGCACTATACACATCTTTTTCCATCTGTCAAACCCAGGAGGCCATTGTTGACGGGTAAACCTTCTCGGTGGAACTTCTACCTGTGTGCTGACGAAGGTGAAAATAGGAAGCAGTGGGAAGGGACCCTAGGAAATCCAGTCAGAGACTTTCCCCATCATGACCCTAGGGTTATTGTTTCTAAATCAGAGGTGATACAAGAGAAAGGTCCAAGGCTCCTAAACATAACACTGATTTACCAGATATCTTGACCCAAGTTTGATGCTCTAAGCTTGGTTGACTTTATGTAAGAAATTTAGTGACCCCTCCATAAATATTAAACAGAAGGTACACTGGCTGAGCATCTTTGAGCTTTTCTAGAGCATTTTTCTGCTCTCAGTCTTGGAATAAAGAGGAAATACTGATAAGGGAAAGTGTTACAAACGTTTCTTTTCCAAAGATCATGTCTCTGGGACTTTCACCTTCCTTGCTTTATTCATTCATTCATTCAAACATTCAGTAATGCCTACTATACTTTCTGCTTTCTACTAAGTAAGGCTTTCTACTAAGTGCTATGAGAATTCAGAGATGAGAAACTAGCTGCCCTCAGTGTATACTGCCTAGTAAAAGAGACAAAACATTTATACAGTTAACTATGGTGCAACATAGAATGTGATAGTAATCTTGAGAGAAAGACACCAAAAAATGCAATGGAGAGAGAAACTATGGAGAGATTATTTCTGGCTCATGGGCTTGGGAGTATGTCAGAGAAAGCTCTAGGGAGGAAGTACTGTCTGAGCCTTGAGAAAGACGTGAACAGGTGGAAATGGGGCAAGAAGTTCATTCCTGACAGAAAGAAATATGTGAGCAAACATATGAAGGGAGGAAGGATAGGATGCATTCCAGGATCAGGAACCTGAAGGATGGACTATGGTGAGTGCAAAGATCTAGGACACAAGTCAACCAAGCTCCCAGTCCTTGTTCCACCTATTAATGGCTATTTGGTCAAAGTACTTAGTTTCTTTCATGCTCAGTTTTTATTATTGCAGGTGGCAGAACAACTGCCTGCCAACCCCATAATTCACAAGGTTATTGTGAATATAAAATATAGGAAAGTGTGTAAAAATGCTACATAAACCACAAAAAGCTACACAAGTTGTTATGGTCTGAATATGCCTCAAAATTCATGTGTTAAATCTTAATTGCCAATGTGATAGTATTAATAGTAAAAGGTGGGGCCTTTAGGAGGTGATTAAGTCTGGAGAGCAGAGCTCTCATGGATGGAACTATAGCACTTATAAAAGGGCTTAAGAGAGTGGATTCATTCTCTTCTGTCTCTTCTGCCTTGCAAGGACACAGCGTTTGTTCCCTCCGGAGTATAGAGAAACAAGGCACCATCTTGGAAGCAGAGAGTGAGCCCCACCCAACCAGACACCGAACCTGCCAGCACCTTGGTCTTGGATTTCACAGCCTCCAGAACTGTGGCAAATAAATTTCCATTCTTTATAAACTACCCAGTCCCAAGTATTTTGTTATAGCAGCACAAACAGACTAAGACACAAGTGTAAGGAGTTTTTATTGCTAGGTTAGGGTCCAATTATGGAAAACCCTGAATATCAAGCTAAGGAGTTTGCATGAGTCACCTGCATCAGACCAAGCAAGGTCCTTCATCAAGATTTCCCATTCTCCGGGGCAGGGTGTAATAAAAAAAAAAAAAGAAAAAAAAAGATTTCCCCGTTCTTCCTAGGGAAAGTCTAGTTACTTCTTTTACACAATGTAATGTAATCTGATACACCAGCTGTATAAATATTTTGTAAATTACACACTCATAACTCACTTTATTAAATCAGCTTGCTACAGATTCAGCTTTAAGCATGACCTCTCAGTTTTCCCTGTTTTCCTCTTTATACAGGCTGATAAGTATGTCCTCTGGCCTGAACATTGGGGCCACCATTTCAGATTACTTGTTCTCACAACTACCGCTTTCAGGCCCATACTAAGTCATTCCTCCCAGCTCCACTGATTCCTAAAGAATTAAACTCAGTCCTGGTCTTGGTCCCAGAATCCACTCCTCACTTCAGATTATAATTAATCCCCTCTTCACACAGGTGAAAACAATTTAAATTGATTCAAGGTAAGTATACTTATACCAGACAGTGTCTGAAAAGATCTTCAGTAGAGGTTTAACTGTCATTAGCTCTAAATTTGTTGGTTTTTCTTTTATGCTTAACTTTTGGGCTGTCATTAACAACGGATTTTTTTTTTTGCAAAACTAAAACCATCCAAAATAAATACAAAATGAATTCCTTGTGATGTGGTGGTCTTTTCATTCCTGTGGCCCACCCACTCACTGCTCTCTATTGGGGCACCATTTCTCCCTGTTCAGATACTTTTGTCTGGACTCCTACTAGTTTCCTAACTCCAGCAGTCTCCTAAATTAACATTCTTGCCCAGTCTTTCCTTCCTCCCATCCAGTCTCCACAATGATGCCAGAGGGGTCATTTTGAACATGGAAATTTCTATTTGTGGCTTTTGTTTGCTCCCTTAGCATGGCATACAGCTCTCCACAAACTCACCCCCACCACTTCTCCCCATCCCTCACTACCAAAGTCCCAACATCCACACCCTTTATGTCATAGCAAACACTCACTACGCTCCAAACAGGCCATGCTATTTCACTATTTCCTTCCCCTTTCATAGCTATTCCCTGGACTTTCTGCTCAATATCCTCATATTCCACCTTCGAATCTCATATTTATCAACCCCTTTTCCATGAAGGCACCCTGACAGTGATGCTCTCCCATCCTCCCCCGACCTCGGCCATCATTGATTCAGGCCTAGTCTCAGCACTTCATGCAAAATTAACTCTACTGGAGCATTATTCATATTATGTTATCATTGTTTGTTTGCTAATCTGTCTCCTCACTGGATCCTGAGTCTTTTATTTTTCCACGCCCTGGCATCTAGGACAGTCTAGCCCAATAAATACTTGTTAAATGAAGGAATGATGTAGCTACAGGCCTTGACTTTAGAAAAGACTATACAAATCTTAGTTCCCTTTCACCTTTCTCCTGGTCCATATTCTATTTAGTTCCCAAAAGCCATAATTTCCATTTCAGCTTAACCCGGGTCACTATCCATATGGGGACCCCAACCACAAATGTTCTCTTTTAGGGAGTCATATTACCAGTTGAGATGAAAAGGCCATTTTCTATTTTCAAGCAACATTCACCTAGAGTGAAAGAAAAATCCTCACATCCATCAACTATATTTCACTTTCTTGCTTGAGTCAAGCTTCCAGTTACATATGCATTTTGGAGAGAAATGGTTTTGTCATATTCATTCCCACCTCTGCCTTGTAAACAGAATTTTATCCAACAAAAGTAATGGCAGAAAAGAAAACTAGAGGTGATATCCCAACCACTTTAAACCAGAAATTACAGTTCGATATTGGATGCCTTTCTATGCCAGGCTAGGTGTGGGGCTATGTCTTTGTATCTTCTTCTCTCTGGCTGGAATCATTTATTAATATCTAGTTATGTTTTCTCAACCATGGTACAATTGACATTTGGGGCCAGATAATTCTTTATCATGAGGGGCTTTCTGGTGCATCTTAGGATGTTTAGCAGCATCCCTTGCCTCTACCCACTAGAAGCCAGTAGCATCCTCAAGTGGTGACAACCAAAAAATGTCTCCAGACATTGCCAAATGTCCCCTGGGGGAAAAAATCACCCCTTGTTGAGAATCGCTGACCTGATTCCTGCTCATCCTTCAGATTTTAGCTAGTCTGTCACCCGCTCCTGGAAGCCTTCCTTGACCCCCTCAGAGTAGATCAAATGGCCTTTTACATGTTCTTATTACATTTCATACCATTCCCTCAAGGTATATATCAAGCTTTGCAATTATACATTTATTAGCATGCTTATTGTTTCTCTCCTAGGCTATAAGAGCCATGAAAGTAGAAACTGGGTCTGTTTTGCTCACTGTTCTATGCCTTGCACTTAGCACAGTATCTGGCTCATATTAGATATCCTATAAACAAACAGTATGATCTCTGCCCTCAATAGCAGCATTTTTAAAAATTCAGAGAAAACATAGATGTGAGCCACTGGCCAGAGGTATCTAAGAAGCAGTGTAGTTTGAGAGGGATGAGAACTTTTAACAGTCCCGTTCTGTGTAATTGGAAGACAGTGGAGAGCAGCTGTGAAACTAACGTGGCAGGAAAATCTTTGATGAAACACTGGGGGGAAGAAGGGATGGACACAGATAGATGTTTGCATCTGCAAGAATTGTGCCATGGAGGCTAACACTCCGAAGGAACTGAGGCTCATGTAACGCCTGGACTTACAGGAAGGACTTTCCAATACCGGGTTGAGATGGCAAGGCTCCACTGGAATGAAAAGTGGTGGTGTCGGCAGCAGCTGTGCCCTCGAGGGAACCCAGGGAGAGCTAGGAGAGCAGGTGGGGAGTCTGCTCCTGGCTGCTGATGTGCTCTCTCTCTGTGGCTAAATTGGAAACAAAGTAAATATTTTTTTCTTTCCTTTAATGAATGAGTAACAGATCATTCTCCTTCATGAAGATGTAAACAAAATAGGAACTAACGTATTTCCTCTTATCTCTCCGCTGTCAACACCTTT
Source organism: Eulemur rufifrons (assembly GCF_041146395.1). NCBI lineage: Eukaryota > Metazoa > Chordata > Mammalia > Primates > Lemuridae > Eulemur > Eulemur rufifrons. The sequence goes on from NC_090983.1 coordinate 74,118,327, forward strand.
TCTAAACAAGGGGTCTTAAATTGTTCTCATTTTTTCTTGCTCTAAACTGCTTTTGTTTGAATGTGTTTGTTTGAGGGTGTTAGAGTTGGGGCCTGGGCAGGAAAAAGATGGACTTGATACGGGATTGTTTATGGAGTGCTTGGAAACCTCAGAGATAGTGCCACATCTGGGGTCTAGTAACAGTGAGGCACTCTTGTCACCACTAGTCCTGGAGAGAGAGAGAAAGAGACAGAGAGAGAGAGAGATTAATAGACCGAGGGGGCTGCCTGCAGTGAGCTGTGGCCTTCAGAAGAGGGATGCAGTGGACCAGGTGATGAGAGAGCACAAAAAAATAAATGGATAACCAATTTATTCACTCCGCTCTCCCCACATCTGTGGTTACTCCTCATTGGTAGCAATGAAGGCCCGGGGTCAGCAAGGTTGGCTGATGAGTCCCTCCACAAAGGCGAGGCCCTGGGGCCCAGGGCAGGGGAAAGGTGCAAACAGGAGGGGAAGAGGCGGCAGAAAATACCCAGCACAGTTTCATTGCACACCACTTCCAGAGGGGGGACTATAACCTTATTTCAGACTTAACACCAACACTTTGTAAAACAACACTGATTTTGTGACATAGTTTTTTGCTAGGAGATGGTATGTACTTTGAAAGGAGACAGAACAGACAAATCCTACATAGCTGTCTCAGAGACTTGATAATTTTCATAGTCATTGTAATGATCCAGACTAAAAGCTAGGCTAGCACCAGCTTCCAAGCCCCCTGTTACACTCTCAATCATGGCTGCATGAGAGAGAGTGACTGAATAAAACAGCAGTACCTCTGCCCTTGTCTTTTAGGGGTGTGAATACCACTATGAGCTTTCTCCTTCACTTTTTTTTTCCTTCCCTCATCAGTCCACTTGATTCTCCTTCACTTTTGCTATGCAGGAACTAAGAGGCAGAAATGAGAAGAGCCATGATGGCCTGAGATACGAGCAAGAGTTCGAGGAAGTTTTTTTTTTTTTTTTTTGGTGGGGGGAGGGAGGGAAGCAGCAACCCTTGGGATGAGGGGACCTTAGGGCAACAGCTGGGTGAAAAGGACTGTTAGGGTGTCTGCCTGTGCATCAGGCACTATTATATCTCTCCCCTTTGGAATTTTCTGAAACATCTAAGAAAATATTTAAATTGCTCCCCAATTTTGTATTTGAATATGAAGCTGTTTGGATGGAAACCCCAAGTCATTGCAGCTTTTTTGTAGACTACAGAAACAAAGAACAGATGGCCATGTGGACAGGGACCCTTTTCCAGGAGGAAAGTACAAAGAGCTTGGGAAATCAGAGGTGCCAGCCTCAATGTGATGCCTAGGTGAACTCCCTCACCCTCACCTCACATTTTCCAGGAAGAGAGAATACTTTCATGAAGGGCAATGTGAAGAGTTCATGAAGAAGTGCAGCCCAGTTCAAAATACTAATAGTCCCATTAGTCCCATACTAATAGTCCCGTACTAATAGTGCCATTAATAAATGGGTTGGTGGCCACACCTACAAATAGACTCCCTTTCAAGATAACAAAGCCTACCGGGGATGATTGTAGTTGTTGAGACCAAGCCTTGGCTCCTGCCTGTCCATCATCTCTCGAGTCCTGATCTGGGCTTGTCGCCCATGCTCCCATCTGTCCTGCTCGCTGCTTGGCACTCTTTCCTGTCCATAACCTCAGCCTCCGCCTGTCATCTGTGCCTTTGACGAGTCCCTTCTGCAAACTCTAGCCCTAGTGTACATGTGAATTACGAGTTTTGATAACTGCTTTTCTCAACAATATATCTCTTCCAATCTTGTTTGGCATTCTTGACACTATCTTGGCTCTTGATATACACTATTCCTATATCATAACCAGGACCAGCTGGGGCCTGATGCTAAACCAAGTTCAGGACACTGTCCTTAGAACACTTCAGTGTGGCCAAGGCCAACTATCTCAAGGTCTTGCAAACTAATATTATAGTGCTGATATTTATTTATTTATTTCCTATAAGCCTAGCACTTTGCATGAATTATCTCATGTAATCCACAGGAAATATCCATATATAAAAGAATACTACTTTTCCTATTTTATAGATGAGAATACCAAGACCTAGAAGGGTTGAGTGATTTCCATAAGATCAGGCAGCCAGCTGGTGGCAGAGCTGGGATCAGAACCCAGGCAGCCAGACTTCTGTGTTTAAGCACCATGCTTTGGGTGTCCAGAATGTTTCTGACCTCCAGAAAGGGGATTACCCAAGACCTTGACAAAGGCCGTGCCTTCCAGTCTGGAACACCGCCCTCATTCTGTACGCAGTGGGCTCCTTCTCACCCTTCAAGTCTCAGTTTACATGCTTCCTCCTCAGAGGGGCCTCTCGGCTCACCAGTCCAAAGACTGTGTCCCCTATTTGTATTCTGAAATGTATCCTGTTCTTCTCCTTTGTTGCACTTATCCCAATAAGTACTTCTTTGTATGTGTACCTGTCTAGCTTCTTGTCTTGCTCTGCAAGAGATGGGACTGGGTCTGCTTTGCTCAGCACCACACCCCCAGCGCTCAGCTCGACAAGTGACCCATAGTAGACACTCTGTCAATATCTTTCCAATGAAGGAGTAAATGAATAGACTCCTTTCTGGCATTCTTCCCATCTTAGAACCTTCCAAAGTTCCATACACTACTTAAATTGTTGAGTCTATGGCAAATGCTTGTCACTGCTCACTACTAAGAAAGCAAAATTTGTTCCTTTGAGGGTAGATTTTATTTATAGATAAGTCTTTTGAGGTCAAATTTGCAAGGAGCAAGCTTGTCACAATTAGATAACCTAACTTTGGTTAAAATGCCTTGTGGATTATAAAGTAGTAAGACTGTATGTGCCCTCCAGAAGCTGCGGAAGAAGGGTGCTAATGGTTGTCTGAGGTCAGCAGCCCTAAGCAGCGTACAGTCTACAGGGAACAACTCAATGTGTTCAATAAGTTCTGGCACGTCTGTTCAAGATAGCTTTATTTCTAATTCAATTTCCAATGTTCCTGTTTAGTCCAGATTCCTCCAACTTTTTAGACCTAGGATTTCTTTATATTTTTCAAAATTATTGAGGACTCTGAAAGAGCTTTCATAATAAGGATACCTATTGATATTTAACCATTCTGAAAGTTTAAAATGAGAAATTTAAAAATATTTATTAAATCAATTGAAAACATCTTTTTAATATGCTGTTTTGGTTGAAGTATATGGAATATACATATATACACATACCATTCATGTGTGCATATATACACATGTGTATATATGTATATAAACACATATAGCATATATGTACTCATACATAAACATAGCATAAACATATAGTATTGGTATATATGGCTGAAAAAATGAGAAATATTTTAATAGCCCTTTCAGATAATTACGGATATTCTTTAATACTATACCAAAACTCAACAATTGGTAGTTTCTTAAGGTTAGTTCGATGTGAAATAGGAAACCACATCAATGAAATTTTTGTACTATTACATTAAAATTCATTCCCCTATCTTGCACTTTGAATGGATCCAGGAACAATTTTGTAAAGTCACGTATTTGGTCACTTGAGAATATTGTTCACCGAGTTATGGACTTCTGTCATGTGCGCAGACAATGCACCTGTGAAACTGTGCAAGCCTCAAACTGGAAAACGGCTCAAGAACCGTGAGAGGAAAATGAATGTGGAAGAGGAGAGACTCCGATATAGACAAGATAAGCAGTTTTTGTTGCCGTATGTTTGGATAGAAACACATCATCGTGGTGCTGATTCTGAACCTGCCTTTCTTTGCCTACAGGGTGCTTCAGGAACAGTCTCGATGGTCGCCAAGTCTTGCTGGCTTCCACTAAGTCCGACTTCTCAGAGTACACAGAAATACGAGTTTGCTTCCGAGGAGGGAAAGGCAGCAGGAACTCAGGGGGGAGATGTCTTACTTTGTAAACAGAATTTGCCTCTTGGCAGAAATGTGGTTGCTCCCACCAGTCTGAACTGAGCTCTCACTTCTGGCCAGTCTCACTGCGTCTTCTCTCTCTCCAGGTGACAGACGTGTTCTGTGGCTATTGTATATGCCTCAAGACATCCTGGAGAGGACAACGTTGAGAGTAAGGCAAGTATTTATTTATCTTGCAGGCAGGGCTTCATGATTAAAATGAAAAGTATACTCCTGCCTTTAAAGAACGTTGCAGCCATGGAGTTGTTCTCTGAGTGGAGCAAACGCGTCGTGCTCACAGTCGAGCAGCAGTGAACAGGGGAGCCAGCCCATCTTTTGACCGGTAATGTTGAACCACCTGGGATGCTGCTGTGTTTGCATGTCTGACCCCAGAGGGGGGACCTTGCCGAGGAGGTAGAATCTGGCTGAAGTGGGAGAGAGAGGAGGAAAATGGGCCATATTTATCACATCAGTGCAGCTTGACTGTTGTCGGGGGAAAACAAAATTTTGTGTCCTTTTGGCATCTTCCCTGGCTCTGAACGGTGCAAGCAGAGTTCTCCTGGGCAGAACCCACTGCACCCTGGGAATGTTAGGCTTGCACAAAAACCTCTCAGGAGCACCAGGCTAGTGAGTCTGAGGCACGGAAAGATGTTGCTGGCCAGCAGGCCTTACCTCGAGACTGTGGAGGTAGGGCATTGGGGTGCGCTTGGTGGTGACATTTCAGAAATGAGTCAGCAGCTGCCTCATGTCCCCACCCTATGGTAGATGACACAGACCCTGCTGGAAACCCTGATTGGTGAGTTGGAATCAAGAGAATGTTCCCTTTTTTTTTTTTTTTTTTTGAGACAGAGTCTCACTCTGTTGCCCAGGCTAGAGTGAGTGCCGTGGCATCAGCCTAGCTCACAGCAACCTCAAACTCCTGAGCTCGAGCGATCCTCCTGTCTCAGCCTCCCGAGTAGCTGGGACTACAGGCATGCACCACCATGCCCGGCTAATTTTTTCTATATATATTTTTAGCTGTCCATATAATTTCTTTCTATTTTTAGTAGAGATGGGGTCTCGCTCTTGCTCAGGCTGGTCTCGAACTCCTGAGCTCAAACGATCCGCCCACCTCGGCCTCCCAGAGTGCTAGGATTACAGGCGTGAGCCACCGTGCCCGGCCAAGAGAATGTTCTTAATCTGCTATGTCAATGGCCAGGAGCGAAAAGATTACGAAATATGAACGAAACCAGGAGAAAGGGAAAGGGCACCACAATGTTTTTCTTCTCCTGAGCAAAGTATTCACTGAAGAAAGCTCAACCGGAGCCAAGTCTGCTCGTTAGAACAAAAACCATGGTGCCTTACATTTTAAAAAGCTCTTTACCGCTGTGGAGCGTTTTCACATTTCACTTGGCCGTAACTGTACCTCACTACAACCGAATGAGGTAGACACAGGAAAAAGTGAGCCTCACCGCTGCAGAGTATTATTTCCACGATAAGGAGACATACAAGTTGTAACAGCTGCCCATGCATTCGAGCCGCAAAGCTGCTCCTTGGTGTAAAGCTAAAGGTAGGAATGAATGCCAATGTGAGCGCTTTTAGAACATTTTCTTTTTGATGTCACAAAAAACAAGAAGGACCTAACCTTTCTTTTCAAATGTAGAACATTCACAATGTGAACAGAAGATATTCTGTTTTGGATGTTTCTGATGAGATCTTTACATTTTTCTTTTCTTTTTTCTTGTCTTCAAAGCAAGAATAAAGGCTTCTGGTGACTTGCAGTTTGCCTTAGTCTTTATTACTTCAAGGGCATTAAGAGTTGACAGTGCACGTGCTTCTAGTAAGAAGTATTTTTTGGCACTCAGGTAAAATTTGCAGCACCTGGGTCTCTCTTAGCCTTGAGCTGCCACGGGCTTCCTGTTTGTACCTAGAGTCAGAAAACCTGGGTTGTAATCTACAACTAGCAAAAGACTCAACTTCTTTGAGCCCAGGCTTCCCCATCTATAAAATGTGATGACAGTATTTACTTTACAAAGTGTTACAGTGCTAGATTAAGGGAGATAGCACACAGGAAAAACAAAGTGTACAGCACAATTGCCTGGCACACTAATAGAGAGTAGACTCATTCAGTGTTGTGCTGGAGTTGATTAATATGAGCTCGTAAGAATTGATTGTTATATTTTCAGCAATTTTGCTAGCTTGTTCCTAAACCATTGGTGGGTTGAAACTGACTATGGTAGGAGTATTCACACCGCAGAAATCAGCAACAATAAATCAAGCTTCCTCCCCAGATAGTGGCTAAAGATTTAAAAGTACACCACTACTGCTCATAATAAATATATGTTTTTCTCTTGGTTTTCAATTTGCTATATGATATTGTTCTAAAAATATGATGAATTAAATATGTATTGGACATAAATGTCTTAAAAATGTAACGAATTTTCTTTCACTGGGCCAGAGCCTCTGTTGGGTTCAAGCATCAGTGAAAAATTTGTGGGATTGGATTCCAAGCATCAGTGAGTTTAGTGGTTATAGAAGACTTTTTTGGCTGCCTACCCAACAACCATTCTCCCTGCCTCTGCCCCTTATCCCACATCAAAGAACTAGATTCCTTGATTCCAGGGAAGGTAGGACCCAACCCTAACTTACAGCCCCAGGGATGGGTCATGATTGCTCTAGTCAGTCGCAGGAGTGTGGTTCTTCTCCACCAGTGACTGGTCTAACAGTGGGGCCTCTGACTGAGTTCTGGCTTCCATTCTTAGATGAAAAATCAGATCCTCTTTGAAGAAAGCCCTTGAGCCCTCTTTTGTCCATCCACTCTGGTGTGAGGAAATGATGCCAAGTGATCTCTAGGCAAAAGGCAGGCAGAAAACAAGCCTGAATATCACTGAGGATATCCGAGCAGAACAGTAGAGAGCGTCTATTTCTGTGACATCATTGAGCCACCACTGGTTGAACCCCGGGCCTGCCTCTCTCCAATAAAGATGGTTGAAACCACAATAATATCTTTCTGTTATTTGTAGCCAAAAGCATTCCTAACTAATACAGGGTGGGCAACATATTGCAAGTGCAGCTGTCTTTTCAAAGTTCACTAGATTATAAACTGTAGTTGATACTTACTTATAAAGCCCATTCTGGCTCTAATCTCAAAGAGCACGGGGCTCAGAGACAGAGGGGACCACATTATGGGAGGAAAAGACAGGTAACGGATGGGGTCTTCCCTCTGGACGTGTATGGATTTGTCCAGCTATTATAATTGAGTCAAATATGGATGGACATCACTTTGAAATCCTTAAAGAGACTCATGCATTGCCATCTTGAGACCCCACTCTTAGGGTGCTTTCTCTAGGTATAATATCATTAGGATGTTTTTAGGACTATTCTTAGTATTATTTTATCCTGAGTTGTTTTTGAATGCTTACCAAAAAGGATATCTGGGAAATTCACCCGCAGCTGGAAAACAATGAAAGATGTTTTAGAGGAGTGGTAAAGATAGTGGTGGGGTGTTCTAAAAGTTATACCTATCACCTTTTCAAAGAGAGAAACAAAATTTGAAAAGAACATGCCATCATACGTGTGAGAAAATAAGAACCTGAAGAGGATGAGAATTCGTAGCAGAAGAAATAGCAAACTAGCACGTGGAGCACTGGCCAGGTCAGAATGTGCTTATGACACTTGTCCCCCCAAAGACTGGGCATTTTTGCAGCTAACTGAGTGGAATGCCTGCAGCAATAGAGCATGACAAGGACATTTTGAAGAAGTAGGCAATATAGGTCTTATTTCTGGAGGCAGAGGCAGAGAAATTTGTGCATTTCTGGATGTCTCCACAGCAGGGGTTTTTGCAGACTTGCTGTAGAAGCACAGGAGATGGGAAATGGGATTCAGAAGGGTGTGAAAATAGCCCTATGTTTTTTATCACCCCACTGCCACAGTTCCCTGGCTCATCTCTTCTCTGTGCAGCCTGTGATCGTGTCTGATGGTAACTTCTTCCCATACCCCAAAGGCTATAAGCTTCAGAGAGCTCAGCTGCCAGGCTAGTGCCCAAGAGGGACAATGACCATAGTGAGAAGCCACATTCAGGGCCCTCAGCACTGGGAAATGGCAGAGAGTGCTAGGAAGTCTATGAATGGCCTCCGAGGCTGTTTAGCGCTTATAAAGTCCTCCTTTCTCCTTTTGCTGAAAACTCCCATGGAAGTGAAAGGAACCTCTGTCTGATTTGTTTCAAAGGGGGATTTGTAAAAAAAAAAAAAAAAAAAAATACTCAACATTATCTGAGTAGCTCTTTACTGGCTAATTTTTTTAAAGCTAAATATCTCCACTGCTCCAAAACATTTCTTTTTCATATTACTCAAAAGGACCAAGGATGGGGTCTGATATTAGTTGCATTTTCCATTTATACATTCTGTTTCTCTCTCTTTCGGGAGGTAGCCAGTGCTTAAGCCCTTTCAGAAACTATTTTTAGGGAACAACCGCTCACTGATAAGATTTCATCAGAAAAAAAATCAACTTCAGGAAGAAGGGGAGTTACAGCAAAGTATTCTTGTTATTTGGGATCAATGAACTCCAAACCTCTAAAAGCTGTTGCAGACCCACGAAGAAGCATATCCTCCTGTTCACTTGCCAGGTAGAAAGTAAGCAAGAATGTGCCAGGGGCACTTTAGAGCCATGGCCTTTACTTGGAGAGGGTATGAGTGGAATTCCAGAAGTAATGTGTAAATGAATAAGTATGACACCACCTGACTTCCCTCACATGCAGGAAACAGGCACAAAAAAAGCGAGTGTGTGTGTGTGCGTTGTTTAAGCTATAATCATGCTACAATTACATCATTCGAAGTAAGACTATAAATAGCTTCAGTGACAGAGACACATTCAAGTTATTTCAAAAAATGTGGGCTGGGAGCAGTGCTTCCTTCTCCTGCTCTTGCTGCTGGTGATTTAAAAAATTTGAGAACTCAGGAAAAACCACACATCCTTGGCACACGTGCAAAGAACAGGAATTGGAGTAGAGTCAGGTGAAAGAGAGAGGAGGAATGTGTCCAGCTCCGCACAGGTGGCCTGCCATTCATGCGATAACCGGCTACTCTTGGTGGGTCTGTGCCCTCCATCTCACTATTTCTGTGTTTTCATAGTTTTTGTTTCCTCGTCTACTCAGAGTTTCTGTTTCCCCTTCATTTCTCTGGCCCTGTGTGGATCCAATGGTACCCCACAATGTCTCTCAATATTCCCTTTCGGCCCCTGAGCTTGCGTCTCCCTGCCTCGTGCACCAAGTATTTCTTCATTCCCTTTTCTGGAAGAGAATTTGATGGCTCTGTTCATCTTTTCCTATTTCTTTTCCAATCCTGAGGATTGTCAGGTATAGCCAGCTGTGGCCCAGGAATAGGGTCAGAGGGTTCAAAGCATGGTGGCTCAGACCGTCTCTTACTTACGGGCAATGGATGGGGCAGTTCCTGTGAACAATGGTGGGCACCATGGTGATATGCCTGACATAAATATGTGTGTGTGTCATTAAAACATTCTCTTAATTAAACTAATATCCAGGATTTTTTTCATTTGATTTGTCGAACAGGACTAAAGTTCATGTGTATGTATATGTGCGTTTTTTATCCTGAACCTGAATATTCTGGGGGAAAATGCCATAGAATGTGCATCTCAATTGAACTGTTAGCTCCACCTTGAGCCTTTCTTGACCCTCCAATCTAAAGAAACCACTGAGCCACTTGCCCCCACCCCGACTCCCCATCACTATTTCCCCATTGCTGTTTCCTCCATAGCTATCACCATCTGAAGTTACGTGGTTTGTTTTATGATCTGTTGCCTCTCCAGATATAAGCCCCTTGAGGGCAGGGACTTGGATGATTTTATACACCACTTTATTCCCCAGCACCTCAGACTGTGACTGACACAAATAAATATTTGTTAAATAAATGAATTAATAAATAGAGTTGATGATGAATGCATAAGAGAAAAAAAGTACTGTGTAGTCTATAGATCCTGAGCTTTAGTGCACCTAAGAATCACCTGGTACTTGTTAATGCAGATTCCTTGCAAATATTCTGGTCGAGCATTTCTGGGATAGAACCCAGGATTCATCCTTGTAAACAACCTCTCTGAATGATTCTGATGTGGGTGCCCAAGGACAACATTTTGATAAACACTGCTGTAGCTGAGCATAAGTCCCCCACCCAGCCAATACCAGGACAAACATGAGATTACAGGGAAAGCTAACACCGGAAAGACTAGCACTTGCTCCATTTGTCACCAAGGACTGACATGACCTATGTGCCACCAACTAGTCGGTTGCCCCCAAATTAGATCAGAAAGGTAGCAAATCCTCTTCAAGTCCCAGCAAGCTGTATTGCTTGGAATCCTCTCTCAGAGCAACTGGAAGAGTTTCTTAATGTCTAATATTCACCAACAGACCTAACTCAGGTTAAGATTTTATGTTAGGGTATATTTTTTCCTCCACCATAATTGAAATCCTTCTTTACCTGGGATGCCTTCATGTAATTCTTTTGAACTATTTTATAAAATAACTTATTGAAAATGGAAAAAAAAGTCCAGTAGATACTTCTCACAACAACCTATGAGGAGGGTATTCTTATTACCCCCACTTGATGGGAGGAGAAACTGAGTCAACTGACCTACCCAAGATGATACAGGTGCCAAGTGAATGCAGGAGCTGGGCTGTGGTCCCACATGCTCAGATTCTAGAGGCTGCACAGTTATCCCCTCAAGAGCAAAAGAGAGATCTGGGTGTCAGTGATATCCTTTGAGCAATACTTAAAGCCAGCTCTAACCAGAACTTTCCAGATGCATGGGCCAACGATACTCTTTTTGTTTAAGCTAGGTGGTTATTTTCTGTCCTTGGCAGAAAAGAATTAATATCAGTTAGAAGAATATAATACCTACTTCTACTACTTTTTTTTTCATTTTTAGATACAGATTCCTTTTTGGCTTTGAATTGTTATTTCTGTGTCACGTTGACATTTTTAATAAAGATATTCAGAACATCCAATATATAGTTGGCACTATGTAAATATGTCAGGTAAATAAATGTATTCGTCTTAAGTTTGAGCCCTTCCTCAGTTCCAGTCCACTGCTTTTCCTTCCACATAGTCATCAAATTAGTGGCTTATGCCCTGATTTTCCTTTGGGGTATGTTTCTTTCTTACTTGAGAAAGTTCTAGAGAAACAATTTACTTTCATGGTCTGGAGCAAGTCTTAGATTGAATCTTCCAGCACTTTGAAACTGTAGTTGAATTGTTAGCCACAGAATAAGAGTTGCTGCTTTTATAGGTGAGCTGTATTTTAAAATTCTCAGGTGAACATTTATATTTATGATCATTTCAAGACATCAGCAAATGTGCTGGTTATTCTCTGCCCTGCCCCCATCTATTCTCTGTCCTTCCCTGCCCTGCTCTGCACCTTGGGTGGTGCACTGCACCACCCAAGGTGGGCACCCTGCCCTATGCACTGCATCATGACACCCATTTGTCCTGTAGTTTCTTGATGGAAGGCATCAACAGGACATGAGAGAGCCAGAGAATAGACGAGTCAGGTGTTTCATGCCCCACCTTCTCCCTGTCCTAGCCAGTGGCTTTCTCCTTCAGGACCACGGCTCCTATCAGTCTGCTCTCTTCCACTGGTCCAGCCCTGACTGTTTCCTCAGCCTTCAGGCCGAGCTAGGTGCGGTAACTCTTGCTAGGCCCTCGGAGCCTCAATGCAGCATATTTTCCAAAATGACCACTACAAAATTTCCCATCCTGCATGTTCTTACAGAATCTTGCCACTTCTGCATCAAAGGTTGGAATCTGTCTCCTCATCTTGAACTTGGGCTAGATTTTGTGTTGGCCTTGACAAGTAGAAGTCACATAGGGATGTTAGAATAGAAGACTAGGAGACAGGGCTGAGACTAGCTGCCGGGGCTTACAGATTGGGTGCAGGTATTAAAGTAAACAACCCTCAGGCAGAAGCTAACTAGAGGGGCTAATAACCACAGGCAAAAACCGGCTTCAACTGGCTTGTCCGCTATCTCTGTCACTTTTCATGAACATTGGCTAATTACAATATCATTTACATTGCAGTTGTAAAATTTCTCCACCCTTGAAATCACCATGACAGTTCCGAGACAACCATATACAGTATGAAAATGGGAAGGAATTCCTACCCAGTTGTAGGAATTACTACCTAAATTCTTAGTAAAAGCCAATCTCTTGGTTTTGAATATTTCTCCCCTCAATTAGTAAAACTACATGAGATCTAACACTACTTCCTCATAGTGCAGCTGTTCTCTTTCCGGCCTGCCCACTCTCCCCTCAAGTGTACTTTCACTTTCAATAAAAAGCTGTCCCTTGCTTAGCTCACGTGGTGCATTCTGAAATTCTTTTCCTGACAATCACCAAGAACTTGGAAAAACCTCCACTTGGAAGCCAATAACAGCAACCCAATGTGACTTCCAAGGCTAGGTCATAAAAGGAGATAAACCTTCCTCTTGGCTCTCCTGGGGCATGCACATTTGGAGCCTTCAGCCACCATGTCAGAAGGCTGATTACCCTGAAGAGTGACCATGTAGAGAGGCCACATAGAGACAGAGCTCTGCCCAAGGAGCCCTACCTCTGCCAGCCCCCAAATGTTTGAGCCTCCTCGACCCAGGTGCAGGCACATGAGTGGGTGACCTCCAGACAATTTTTTTTTAGCCAATGTCTGACTACAACTGCATGAGACACCCTGATGAGAACCTCCTTGCTGAGCTCATTCAACTTCTGGAACTGTGAGAAACAAAAAGAAAATGATTATTGTTGTTTTATACCACTAAGTTTTTGTGTGGTTGTTTGGGTAGCTCTAGGTAACTGATACACTTAACATTTCTTGCTAGTTCCCTTAACTCTACCAACATCTCTTCAAACCCCAGCTGAGGATGCCTTCTGTTCCCAGTGGGACCTGACTGACACACTGAGAAATGTCACAAGACAGCATTATATACATTAGAACTGAAAAGAACCTCAGAAATCCCAGAGTGAGCCACCCCTTTAGTTTACAGGTGAGGAAAGTGAAGGCTCAACTGAGTAAAAATCAAACAGAATTCTATAGGTAGAGAACTGAGGTCCTGACTAGTACAGTGACTCCTCTAATGCCCCACAGCTCCTAGGGCCCACGTTAGAACACAGACCCTGTCCACAGCTTTCCCATACCTAGAATCTCACAAATACATTTTACAACTTAAGTCACTTTGTGCCTTGGTGTAGACTTTTTAGCCCCCAAGACCCCTGACTACTGGGGCATCAGCAGAGACCCATTTCTTTTTTCTGCAAGAAATGTGTGCTGTGGTATCTGTGCCTGTGTGGCGTGACCCTGGCTCCAAAGCTGAGCAGACTGTTTCTAACAAGGACCGGCAGCTTCTCTTTGGAGAATGGCAGGAACAGCTTCTTGGCCAGGCCAGCCATCTCCTCTCAGCCCTTGCTCTTCTCTGAAAGTCACTGTTGCAGAAACTCGCCATTTGTCATCCTTGAGGCCCAAGAGACTATTAGGAAGTTGTGCATACTTCACTTAATGCTGGAGCAGGTGATTACCTTAGGTGTGCATAGACACCAAACAAATATTCTTAATAAAATAATTCAGTAATTTCCTTGCCATTCTCATTCATTCTGTTGTTCATGCTAGAGTCTAATAATTCAGATTTGGATGTGTGTGTGTGTGTGTGTGTGTGTCTATATATGTTTATCACATGTGTTTCTGTGGATTAACCAATTCATGCTAAAATAACATTGTTACTTTTTATTCTTTGAAGGCAGAATCTCACACTGTCACTCAGGCTGGAGTGCAGTGGCATGATCACAGCTCACTGCAATCTCGAACTCCCAGGGTTAAGTGAGCCCACTACCTTGGCCTCCCAAGTAGCTAGGAGTACAGGTGTGGCCACTATGCCTAGCTAATTTATTTATTTATTTATTTATTTTTGAGACAGGGTCTCACTATGTTGCCCACCCTGGCCTCAAGTGGTCCTCCAGCCTCAGCTTCTGAATGTGCTGGGATTACAGGAGTAAACCACCATGCCCAGCCATACTATTTCACTTTTTTAATGTAATTTCATTTTAAAAAGCTCTTCCTAAAGAGATAATGTTTAAAAAGAAAGTACAGGAATTGGAAAGAGTAAGACTGAGGTTTCAGATACTACATGAGGACTCTTTCAGTTTTGGAAGACTGTAATCCAATTTCAACTGGCAGAAGCAGAAAAAGAATTGTATTAGTCCCATATGATTGAGAAATCCAATTGGAGTACAACTGAATCAAGGTGTTCAAATAACATCACCAAGAATGTGTCTCTTTTGGTCTCTCAAGTGTTCTTTCATTACCACTGGCTTCAGACTCAGGTAGGCTCTCAGCTCAGGGTGGCAAGATGGTCACCAACAGTTCCAGACTTAGCCATCCCGGTGGAAAGATTGTGTCTCTTTCCTTCCGGTCCCAGCACAAATCACAAGGCTGGCTCTCGTTGCTCCTCTGTGGCTGCGGAGAGTAGACACTTTTGATTAGCCGAGGCTGGGCTACGAACCTACTCCTGAAACCATAAGAACTGAGAGTAGGAGGGGATGGTTCCCAAGAGGAAAACTGGCCTACTTGTACAGAGCCAAGAGAGGGGGATGCTGGGCAAGCTTAAACAACAGGCTCCCACTGCAGACTATCTTGGCAAGGTAGCAACACTCCCAATATACATCCTTTTGCATGGCCTATGAGGACTTTTATCACCTGGTCCCCCCGACCCACCCAGCCACATCTGTTGCTCCTAACCAGTTTCAGTATTTAACTGCAGACATGCTGACCTTCCGGCTGTTGTCCCCAGACTACCATGCTCTTACTTACCTCTGGGCAGAGGTGTGTTGGTAAATATTTAACAGCTGGCTCTACAGGGGCAAAAAAAGTCCTGATAATGCTTGCCAATTTCTGTTGTGTAAATACGCTCATCATGATGGATTTTGAACTACTGATGTCACATCAATGAACATGGGGTCAGGAGGAGAGGCCACAGTTAGCTCTTCCAATCAGTGCAAGCAGGCTCCAGCGCACTGCCACCTCTGGGGTCTTCACCCATTCTGCTCCTTCTGCCTAGAATGACCTCTCTAGCTGCTCCAATTCCCCACAAACTCTTCCAGTCTAATTCCTACAGGTCTTTGACCCGTGGCCCAGCTGTCTGCACCTTGCCTGGGAGCAGTGCTGCTCCTACCTGCTTCCAAGACTCCTGCATTTCCCTCCAGTACAGACTCTCATGGGTGTCTCCTATTAGGTGACAAGCTCATGGCATCCACCACTTTTTGCACAGTACCTAGTACACAGTAAGTACTGATGTTTATTGAATGAATAAATGAACATACTCCTTGTGTCTCATAAAATCTCTTCATGTGGGCAGCTGTCTACTTTACCCAGTACAAGACAGAATAAATTTACTAAAGATGTAAACAACGCAGCTTGGAAATGACTTTGCAAGGGTTGGGCTAGTTGCTCATCCTCACTTCATTAAGATGCCTGTGCCCGAAGTGATCAATAATTCACTTTTTGGTTCCCCGTCCTGCATTTGCCTTCACTACCCACGAAGCCCCAGGGAGGCATTCATTAGTGAGTGAGAGCCTCATGCAAGATGGAAGCTGTCTGTGTGAGCTGAGTGCATTGCTTATATTTGTCCGTGAGAAATGCTCTCCAGAGGGGCAGTAAAGCCCTTTTCGGGTGTGTGTGGCATGGCAGGGGATGCTAGGCAGTGGCGGGAGGGAGATGGGGACAAGGGGCATTCAAATTTGAGGGATCCTAATTCATTCCAGAGCTTGACGGGAGTGAACATTCTATGCTCTAAAGTGCTTTGAAGGTTGGTATAATATTGTACCCCTTTTCAGGGAAATTATGCATAATAATAGATCATTCTGACTCTCAGCAATACATTTAATAAAAAACAGACATCGAGAATAACCAACACCTCCAAGAAGAGATCAGTTTCTACTTGCACAGAAGGTAGAAAATAACACTTTTAAGCCTCCTGGGTACCGCATGGAAGAGACCCAAATGCACATGTTCCCGTCCTCCCTCATGCCAGTACCCTCAAGGGAGGAGTTGGGGTAGGAGTGGGCGTGCGTGTGCGCACTCATGTGCTCACTGGCTGCGGTAACAAGGCGGACGGGAAGTGGAGGACGGACCGCTACCGCCTCGTGAGAGTGCCTTTAAAGACATGGTCTCTGCTTTAAGGGAAAGGAGCTACCATTTCTTGTGTCTTATTATGCTCTGTAGCTTCATTACTATTGAAAGGGTTTCTCTTTCTTCTCTGTTTCACTGACTCCTTACGCTCCCTCAGCAGTTTCTAAAGCACTTGCACATACATGATGCTTCAACTTGGTCTTGAAGAACTTTACAGCCAAAAGAAATGGTTCTTTACTTGGGTCCATGACCCCCAAGGGGGCAAGAGGTAGACTTCAGGGGTCTAGTCCATGCCTTAACATTGAATGCAAAATTTCAGTTGTCTGGGGAGAGGGTCCGTAGCTTTGATAGGTGTCTCATACAGGCTCCTGGAGCCCACATTGTTAAGAGGTAGGCCCATTACTTAGTAGAATCAGGCTGTGGTCAGGGTGTCAGGAAGGTGCTGTTGTCTTGCAACAAGGCTGTGTGGTGATCAGAGCACAGAGGTGATGCCCTGAGGGAGAAAGCAGGTGAGCCTGGGTCTCGGGTAGCTGAAGTTTAAATCCTGCCTCTGCCCCTGCGTTGTTGGGAGACCTCGGGCAAGTTGCATAACCTCCCTGATCTCAGTAGTGTTACTTGCTTTGAGAGTTAAATGGACAATGTACAGAGTGTTTGAAAAGTTGGGAAGCACGGGACAAACTTATTTTTAAATAGTATGTCAGTTATATTTTCCAGTATTGCACTCAATATATTTTTCTTCAACATCCAGACACCTTTTCAGGTGAAGAACTTCTCACTTTATTTATTTATTTATTTATTGAGAAAGAGTCTCACTTTGTTGCCCTGGCTAGAGTGCCGTGGCATCAGCCTCGCTCACAACAACCTCCAACTCCTGGGCTCAAGCAATCCTCCTGCCTCAGCCTCCTGAGTAGCTGGGACTATAGGCTTGTGCCATCATGCCTGGCTAATTTTTTCTATATATATTTTTAGCTGTCCATATGATTTCTTTCTATTTTTAGTAGAGATGGGGTCTTGCTCTTGCTCAGGCTAGTCTCGAACTCCTGAGCTCAAATGATCTGCCCACCTTGGCCTCCCAGAGTGCTAGGATTACAGGTGTGAGCCACCATGCCCGGCCAAGAACTTCTCACTTTAAAGCAATGAATCCAATTATCCATCTGAAAAACTACAATAAGTACTTGTTTTCTGTTTCTAGACTTTTTTGAACTCTCTGCAGTGTACTGAAATTTAGAAGAATTTTACTGGAAAACTGTTTGGAGGTTGAAGAAAAAAAATATTGAGCATATTATTTAAAAATAGGTTTATCCTATGCTCCCAGACTTTTTGGACACCCTCTACATAGAAGTTGTTGAGACACTGGTATTTTATTTTTTCCTGTAGAAGGAGCAGAGGTATGTGAATCCCAAAGAGATCAGCCAGAAGCACAGCTAGAGGTCTCTAAATTCTTAGTCTACATTCCATCAACTGTTCACTCCTAGCATTCAAGTGTGCAGCAGAAAATCGAGAGAGATACTGACCTGAGATTACTGAGTTACATTTGGAGATAAAAGTTTACTGAATGAGAAATAAGTCTTATTAGCAAAGCCAAACATCTGAGCTATAATTCTCCAAATTCTTTTCTCCTGTGAAGTTGCATCATAACACAAGAACATATAATGAGCATTAAGCACTCATGTGCTCGGGGATGTTATTAATGAAGCAGGGATGGCCCTGGTGCCATCTCAGGGCCCAAGCCCTACTTTATAGATGTTTTCTGTGACAGTAGCATGCTAAAGACACTTTTGGATCTCGAAGCAGTGAAAGCAGTTGTTCCCAGCCCCAGCAGTTCACAGAGTCACCTAGAAAGCTTTTGGAAAATACAGATTCCCAAATTATACTCCTGGAGATGTGAATTCAGGAGGTCTGGAGGGGGTCCCAGAATCAAGGTTTTTAACAAAGATTCCCTGTGAGTCAGTTGATCAGTTAGGTTTGGGGACTTACTTCTGAGGGACCCATAACAAAAGCCGAGTCATCTTAGACAGTCTCTCTGTGTCTCACTTCTATAAAGCAGTAATTGAGTATGCGTAAGAGTCACCCACAGAGCTCATTAAAAATGCAGGTTTCATGCCCAGTAGAAAGTGGCTAAAATGACAAAGACAGACAACAGCAAATATTGGTGAAGATATGGAGCAGCTGGAACTCTCATTACATTGCCGATGGGAACAGAAAACTATACAACCTTTTTGAAAAGCTGTTTGGCATTTTCTTATAAAGTTAAACATATGCCCACACTATGATCAAGCAATTCCACTCCTAGGTATTTACCTAAGGGAAGTGAAAGTCTATGTTCACACAAAGACTCGTGCGCGAATATTTGTAATCGCTGAAAACTAGATACACCTTCCAGTGGGAGGTGCCCCCATAATCCACAGCCTTGCATAATCTCCTCGAGTGTGGGTGGAACTTGTGACTTCCTTCCAACCAATATGGCAAAGATGATGGGATGTCACTTGCATGACTGCGTTATGCTATCTAAGACTCCATGTGAGCAGACTGAGGAGACTTTCTGGCATGGCCAGCAAGGGCTCAAGATGCTTGACAAGATACCTTTTAATTTGGTTGAGCACCTTGGATTTGAAATCCAAAATGCTCCAATGCGCGTTTCCTTTGAGTGTCATGTCGGCACTCAAAAAGTTTCAGATTTTCAGGATTGGTATGCTCAACCTGTATTAATTAGCTCACAATTTCCATGGGTCAAGAGTCTGGGTATGGCCTAGTCAGGTCTTCTACCAGGTCTCACAAAGCTAATCAATCAACACCTACGTGCCCATATGGAAGTAAAACTCAACGGAAATCAAGGAAGTGGGAGGGGGAAGGAGGGAAGGGGTAAATTCACAACTAACAGGTACAAGATATACTATCTGGGGGATGGGCACACTTTGACTCAAATGATACAAAAGCAATTTATGTAACCAAAATGTTTGTACCCACATAATATTCTGAAGTATATATATATATATATATATACACATATATATGTATGTATAAAAAGACACTATGAAGATTCGGATTTCACTTAGCATGGGAAAGGAGGCCATTGGAAGGGTTTGAACAGAGGAAGGGTATGATGAATCGGTACATTGCAAAGTAATCCTTATTTTAATATGAGCTGCTGCTTCTACAATTTTTAAAATGTGTAAGGTTCTGTGTTTGACATGGGCATCTTTGTATTGCCTTTTCAGGGGTTGGGGGAGGCATTAAACTCACTATTGCTTCTAAAAAAAAAGAAAAAGATGCTCAACTGGTAAGTATAATGCAAATATTTCAAAATCTGAAAAAAAAATTCCTAATCTGAAACATTTCTGGTCCCAAGCATTTAGGATAAGGGATACTTGATGTGTACATGTGTGTTGTATTAAGATCCTAAGTTTGTGGTAATTTGTTACTCAGCATAGTAACCTAATACACAAACTAAGTGTCCATCAGCAGGTGAATGTACAATTGTAGCATATTCCTACAATGGAATATTACTTAGCAATAGAAAGGAACTAACAATTGATAACTGTAACAACATGGATGAATCTCAAAAACATTGCGTTGAGTGAAAGAGGCCTGGCTCATAGGAGTACATACAAGTGATTGAAATCAGAACAGTGGTTGTTTCTGGGAGGATGGGTGATTGGCTGGAAAGGGCCTTGGGAAACTTTCTGGGGTGATAGAACTCTTGGTTGGGGTGGTGGTATGTTAAATAGGCGTATACATTTGTTGAATCACACTGAATGGTGCACTTAAAATCTGTGCATTTAATTGTATGTAAATTACACTTCAATTTTAAAAAAATGCAAGTACCCCTCTCCCAGATTGTAATTCAGTGAGTCTAGGGCAGTGGGGTGTAAGAGTCTTCGTTTTTAACAAGCATCTCCAGATGATGCTAATGCAGAAGTCTTTTGACTGCAGTTTGAAAAACACCCCAGAGCAGCAGGTCATTTAAGCAGGAAGGATAGAGGAATCAGAAACATATGGTTTCTTCTGACTCAGTCTAGTTTCTCTCTCAAGGGATTTGTATTCTAATTAGAACAACAATGTCTTCATTCATTACTCGGACAGTCAACAGGCAATTTCATTCAGTCCAACTAATTGAGTATTTTCTGAGTACTTGCCATTTGTCTTATTTAAAGAAATTATAAAAATATAATTATATTCTTCCAAAAGTGCTAAAAATTTAATAGAGGAAAATTGCTCATATATGTATGAAACTGGAAACCCTTCAATTGCAAAACAGAGCCATCAGGATAATCACTCATTCTCTAGTTATTGAATCTAGTTTCTCTTTCTCACTTTCCAAAATATTTGCCATAGCCCCCTTTTCTTTACGTCCCCGTATCTTTAAAGTCACTTTTTAATGGAATACTTCATAATTTTAATGATCATTCAGACGTTCCCATTGTTAGTTTTCTTCCAATCTTAGAGACTTTCCCCCCCTCATTTTACCCATTTCTGTTTAAGTTGGCCATGAATCATACTGCTGGACAATTTCAGGAGCTCTCGGTTGAGGAGCATGGCAATAATCAGCCCCACCTGCCTTCCCTGATGTTTTGGCAAAGCCCTTGGTACTGCCCCGGCTTCCAAGAGCCAAGGAAGAAACCTTGCTGTAATCAGAAGCCCAGCTGGCCAGATGGAATACAACACTCTACTCCCCAGATGCTGCTGCTTCTCATTGAGCTTATTTCACTCAGAGAAATTTCTGTTAACTGCCTAACCATTGAATTTTAATCCTAATTAAATATCACAACCTATAATGCTCACACAGGTTCATACTTTTGAAAACTTCCTAACAAATTTTCCACTTGCTCAATTCCAGGTCATTCTAAATGATGCTTTTCTACTATGGACTATAGAATGGTTGATGGTCCAAAAAATGCCATTTCTCTTTGTTGATAAAGATGGAAAATTTCTTCTTTACAATGCAAGAGCAAGATACCCCAGATCAGCAAAAACTTATTTTGTTGTTAAATTCCCATTTATCTAGACTATAAATCCCTGGACACAAACACAACACAATTCCTTTAAAGAAAAGTAACCAGGATGGAGAATGCATAGGGCATCTTTGGTCCCAAGGAGGGAAGGCTCTGATGGGTTCACTATATAGCAGTGGCTGTCTACATGGCTACACGAAATAAAATTAGGTCTGATGGTGGAAGGAACTGAGTGATAGAGCTTAGTGCAACAAATAAGGAAACATTTCCTTACAGTGAGGCCATTTAAGGATAGAGTAAGCTTTGTGGGAGGGCATACTGGTTTTCTATGGCTGCCATAACAAATCATCACAAATTTAGCAGCTTAAAACAACAGCCATTTATTGCCTCATAGTTCTGAAGTCAGAAGTCCAGGGACAGTGTGGTTCATGGGTCTTATGCCTCAGTTCTCACAAGGCTGACACCAAGGTGTGGCAGGCTCTGCTCCGTTCTGGAGGCTCTGACGATGAATCTGCTTTCTGGCTCTTTCAACTTGTTGGCCAAATTCAGTTCCCTGTGGTTGTGGGCTAAGGTCCTTGCTTCCTTGCTGATTGCAAGCGGGGACTGGTCTTTTCTCCTAGAGGCTGCCCTGTCCCTTCTCGTGCCTTCCGTGGAACCTCCCCCTTCAGCTGTGGCAGGCTGAGTCCTTTTCATACTCTGAATATCCCTGACTTCCCTCTGTCTCATCTCTCTGACTCTTCTGCTTTCTGCTGCTGCTTTTAAGGGCTCATGTGATTATATTAGGCTCACCCAGATAATCCAAGATAATCTCCTTATTTTAAATTCAGCTGGCTAGTCACCTTAAATGTATCTGCAAAGTCCTTTCGGAGCAGTACCTAGGTTAGTGTTTGATTTAATAACCAGGAGATGGGAATCTTGGAGGACATCTTTAGAATTCTGCCTACAACATGAGTTCCTTATTCTGAAAATTAAAAATAATGCAGAGGAGAAGGGAACAATAGTAACAAAAGAGAGGTCAGCCCTGCAGCTGCTCCACTTGGGGCAGGGTTGTGTGGGGAGGTACAGGGCAGCTTTCAGTTGTCACAATGATTGGTGGGTGCTACTGGTATTTTGGTGGGAGTGGAAGAGGGATATTAAGTCCCCTGCAGTGTTTGGGACAGTTTTGCATGATGAATACTGTCTTGCCCAAATTGCTGATAGAGCCCCCATTGAGAAACATTAGGCTAGACTTATGGATCAGCACACATCTCTGAGTATATGCCCCAAACCATCAGCACTGAATGTTGATGGCACAACCTCGCAGAAGCCCAGATGCCCATATGCCTTATTCATACCATCATTCTTTTGATAAGATAGGGGAAAAGAAGGAATGCAATGCAGCTGTCAGGGTACCCAAGCCCAAGTAGACCCCCTTGCTGGGTCTGGCTTTTCAGAAAGGCTGAAAGGCAAATCAGTGACATAGGCATGTAGCAGGTGGACCCCAGTGGTGGACCACAGAGATGGCTCTGAATATGAAGGCTGACAGCTGCACCTTGCTTTGCCTGTCATCTGTCATGTTGGGATTTTCCCAAAGTTAAAGGCTCCCATGTCTGGTTCCAAAGGGACATTGGAGGATATGCTTTGTCACAGGGTGCTATATGGAGAAAGTCCTTATAGGTAGACCCTGGCATGATGGTGGCAACTGCAGTGACAACAGTGAAAATGTGTCATTCTAGCAAGAATATCCCAGCATGTTCCACTGAGGAAAGTGTGAAGAGCAAACAAGAATAACTGGTGCAAATAAAAAGAGTAGAGGTGAAATGAGCCAGAGACCCTGGGAAGACAGAGGGAGAAAATGGAAGTAGGAGGGAGACCCAGAGAGAGAGAACCCCTGTTGAACTTGACACTGACCAAAAGACAACATAAGAAGAAGATTGCATGTTCCTCTGGCTTCTGACTCCTGGTCAGCTATGAGTAAGACTGGGTCTTTTTAGAAGTTAGACTGAGTCTATATACGTTCCAGCTAATGCAGGGGTAATGGCAGTGTGACATTAGAAACTACAGGAGGCCTTGTGGGGTATAATATAAGAAGGTTATTTTGCATGTGTGCATGATGGAACTATTCCTATTCCTTTTCAGTCATACCATATATTTCTTTTCTGATGCCTCCTCATCTTCTCGACATCCAAATGTTGGAGAACCTCTTCTTTTCATTTTTATGTACACTCACCGCCCTGGTGAATTTGTCCCAATTTATTCCACCAACTCCCAAATTTATATATCTAGTCCAGAAGTTTTCTCTGAACTCAAGTTTTGTGTATTCAGTTGTACACTTGAAATTTCTACTTGTAGTCCAACAGCCCTCTCCAATTTAACGTACCTAAACCATCACTTGACCTCCCCTGCTAACCTTGTTTCTACTCCAATCTTCCTCCTCATCTCAGTAAATGACACTTCATCCATTCATGGTTAGATGATTTAGATGACAGCATCCTGGATTCTGAATCAATGATGTAAAAGTATGAGATTTCTAGAAGGGTCTAGGAGGAAGGGAGTATATTTTGCATATGGGAGGGACATGAATCAATGTGGGTCAGGGGACACTCTTGGTAGCCAGCCTTCAAGATGTCCAGCAGTGATCCCAGACCTCTGGTATTAATATTTCTACCTTTTTATTTTTATTTCTTTTGATACAGAGTTTTACTATCTTGCCCAGGATGGTCTTGAACTCCTGGGCTCAATTCTCCTGCCTCAGCCTCCTGAGTGGCTGGGACTATAGGCATGAGCCACAGCATCTTAGTACTTCTACTGTTGTTTGTCCCTACAATACTGAATATGGCTAGCTGTGTAACTAATAGGATCGGCAGAAATGACAGTATGTGACTTCTGAGACTAGATCGTAAAAGATATAGCTGCTCTCACCTTGCTCTGTTTTGGAATATATGCTCTGGGGGAAGACAGCTGCCGTGTCATGAGGACACTCAAACAGCCCTGTGGAGAAGTACATATGGCAAGGAACTGAGGCCCTTGCCAACAGCCAACACCAACTAACCACACAGGTGAGTGTGCCATCTTGGTAGCAAACCCTCCAGTTCCAGTCAAGCCTTCAGACAACTGCAGCCCTGGCCAACATCTGGACTGCAGCTTCTTGACTGAACCATTCAGTTAAGCCAATTCTGAATTCTTGGCCCACCGAAAATGGGTGAGACAATACATGTAATATATATTATTGTTTTAAGCTACTAAGTGTTAGGCTAATTTATTATAGAGCAATACAGAACTAATACACATAGCTTTATCCTGAATGTCTCTTTTTTCTCACATTCCACATCTAATTCTATTGCACTCTTAATTCCATCTCAGTGTCTGCTTCCCAGAGACCAAAACTAACACAAGGACTGTTATAAGCACTGTACATACACTGAATCATTTAACTGCTTGGCATTTTTCCCACTCTAACTTCTACTCATAGATCTTTCAAAATTTCTTAGGATTTAAAATCCCAGCAGCATGAGAATAAACTGAACATCCTAAGTCCTTACTTTTATCAACTACATCTCTCCTGTTTATTAACCTTAAATCATGCCAACATTTCTCAATGTTTTTATTTGTGGAAAGAAAGTAAACTTTTGTTAGACCCTTTTGCCTCCTTTTATTTTCTCTGTCTTTTCACTGCCACATGTCCTATACGAGGTGTCTCTGTTTTTCCCTGCACACATGTGCCATACTCCTGGTAATGTCACTTCCCACAGGCCAGAGAACTGCTCACTGCACTATGTCCTTCAGAGAACTCATTCATTCTCAGGGCTTCAGTTATCACCTGCATCTCATAATGCAACAACGTCATGATGTTATCAACATCTCATAGTGTTGATCTCCATCATTTCGATGCTTTGTCACCACTTCAGAAAAGATGCCATAAAGGAAGGCTTGATATGGGAACATAAAGGTACTGATAAATTTGATGGCCTAAAATTAAAACATGGCTAAAAAACAAACAAGCAAAAAAAAAAAAAGTAAAAAAAAAAAAACAAGAAACCAACCTACCAACAAAGTTAACAGATTAA
Organism: Eulemur rufifrons; assembly: GCF_041146395.1. Lineage (NCBI taxonomy): Eukaryota > Metazoa > Chordata > Mammalia > Primates > Lemuridae > Eulemur > Eulemur rufifrons. The sequence continues at coordinate 74,143,407 of NC_090983.1, forward strand.
TCATAAATTTAGAAAAAATATTTGTAACTCATACGACAAAGGACTAATTTTTTTATTATACGGAGGACCCTTAAAGTCCATAAAAATACTCTTAAACAATCCAATAAGAAAAAAATGTGAAAAAATATGAACAGAGGCTATATAGGAATTTTAAAAAGGCAAGTGGGTACTGGAGCAACTGGATATTGACACATAAAAGAATAAATTTGGACCCCTATCTCACACCGTACACAAAAGTTATCTCAAAATAGATCAAAGATTTAAATGTATGAGCTAAAATTATTAAACTCTTAAAAGAAAACATAAACATACATCTTTGTGACATGGATAGGCAATTATTTCTTAGATATAACACTAAAAGCACAGCAACTAGAGAACAGAGTAACTGGATTTTACAAAAATTAAAAACTTTTATACATCAAACGACACTATTAATAGTAAGGAGACAATCCACTGAATGGGAGAAAATATTTGCAAATCATATATCTGATAAGGATCTAGTATCCAGAATATATAAAGAATGCTTACTACTCATCAATAAAAAGACAAATCAATTTTAAAATGGGCATAGCAATTGAATAGATATTTCTCCAAAAAAGATGTACAAATGGCCAATAAGCCCATAAAAAGCTGCTCAACCTCACAAGTTGTCAGGGAAATGCAAATCAAAACCACGGTAAATAAGCTCAGGAGTTCGAGACCAGCCTGAGCAAGAGTGAAACCCCATCTCTACTAAAAATAGAAAAATTAGCCAGGCTTCGTGGCACATGCCTGTAGTCTCAGCTACTTGGGAGGCTGAGGCAGGAGGATCACTTAAGCCCAGGAGGCTGAGGTTGCTGTGAGCTAGGCTGATGCCACGGCACTCTACTCAGGGCAATGGAGTGAGATTCTGTCTCAAAAAAAAAAAAAAATCATAGTAAGATACCACTTCACATAATTTTATAATTTAAAAATAGTTAAAGGGAAATAAAAAGGGAAATAACAAGTATTGAGAGAATGTGTAGAATTGGAACCATTGATGGGAATGCAAATGGTTCAGCTACTGTGGAAACCAGTAGGCAGTTCCTCAAAAAATTAAACACAGAATTGTCAATTGTCATATGACCCAGCAATTCCATTCCCAGGTGTATACTCAAGAAAATTGAAAATATATGTTCATATAAAAACTTGTACACAAATGTTTATAGCAACATTATTCATAATAGGTAAAAAGTAGAAATAACCCAGATGTTCATCAATTGATGAATGGATAAACAAAATGTGGTATAGTCATATAATTGAGTATTATTCAGCCATAAAAAGAAATGAAGTTACTGATACACACTATGGCATGGGCGAACCTTAAAAACATTATGCTAAGTGAAAGAAGACAGTCACAGAAGGCCACATATTACTTGATTCCAGTTATAGAAAGGGTTCACAATAAGCAAAAACATGGAGACAGAATATAGATTAGTGGTTGTCAGAGACTGAGGGGGTGGGAGTGACTATTAATGGGTATGGGGTTCCTTTTGGGGTGATGAAAATGTTCTGGAATTAGATAGTGGTGGTGGTGGTACAACCTTGTGAATATGCTAAGACTACTGAATTTACACTTCGGTGAATTTTATGATTTGTGAATTATAAAAAGTTTTATCTCATTAAAAAACAGAAAAAAGGGAAGTGGCCAATAAACATGGGAACAGATGATCGAACTCACTAGCAATCTTTAACATTCAGATTAAATGAGGATTCATTTTTTCATCATTAGATTAGCAAAGATTTAATAATCTATAACACAATATTTCAAAGGTATAAAGAAACTCATATCTTGTTAGGGGAAGAGTAATCCGGCATAACATGTTCCACCCTTTGAATAAGCAACCTCACTTCCAAGAATTTCTCCTATACACATCTGTGTAAAAACGAATGTTTAAAGCTGCTGGCTGTAGCATTGTTATCAAGAGTAAGAAAAACAACTTAATTGTACAGTCTCTGACTTATGACGGTTCAATTCATGATTTTCAACTTCACAATGATGTGAATATCACAGTAGAAACACTAATTTGAGTATAAACATTTTGTTTTTCACTTTCAGTACAATAGTGCATAAATTACATGAGATATTCAACATTTTATTATAAAATAGGCTTTTTGGTATATGGTTTTGCCCAATTATAGGCTAACGTAAGTGTTCTGAGCACGTTTAAGATAGGTTATGTGGGCCAGGTACGGTGGCTCACGCTGTAATCCTAGCACTCTATAAGGCCAAGGTAGGAGGATCACTCGAGCTCAGTAGTTCCAGACCAGCCTGAACAAGTGAGACCCCATCTCTACTAACAATAGAAAAATTAGCCAGACATCCTGGCACATACCTGTAGTCCCAGCTACTTGGGAGGCTGAGGCATGAGGATTGCTTGAGCCCAGGCATTTGCAGTTGCATTGAGCTAGCATGATGCCACTGTACTCTAGCTGGGATGACAGAGTGAAACTCTGTCTCAAAAAAAAAAAAAAAATAGGTTAGGTGTATTATAATAAATGCAGTTTTGACTTAACGATATTTTGAGGCTCTATAGAGCCAAACAACAGAATGTTAAGCTACTGCTAAGGCAATAAAGTAAGTTTACATAGAAAGTTGCCCACAATATATTGCAATGTTAAAAAAAGTGATCACAACTACATATGTGTTAGCTATGTATAAAATAGCTATAACCTTTTTAAAATGTTATATTACATGTATACTTAAATATAAATACATACATATACACACATACACTCTATATAAAATAGTTCCCATTTTTGTCCAAAATGTATGCATGTATGCATATCAATTTGTAAAAATGAAAACTAGGGAAATATACACTGAAATGTTAATAATGGTTGTTGGAGATGGGGAGAAGATGAGATTTGGGGGAAATTTTACTTCCTATTTGAAATTCCTGTTAAAACTTCCAATTTTAAAGATGGACATATTTGGGGTTTTTTATTTTTTTTTTTGAGACAGAGTCTCACTCTGTTGCCCGGGCCAGAGTGAGTGCCGTGGCATCAGCCTAGCTCACAGCAACCTCAAACTCCTGGGCTTAAATGATCCTACTGCCTCAGCCTCCCAAGTAGCTGGGACTATAGGCACATGCCACCATGCCTGGCTAATTTTTTCTATATATATTTTTAGTTGGCCAGATAATTTCTTTCTATTTTTGGTAGAGATGGGGTCTCACTCTTGCTCAGACTGGTCTTGAACTCCTGACCTCCAGCTATCCACTGGCCTTGGCCTCCCAGAGTGCTGGGATTACAGGTGTGAGCCACCGCGCCCGGCCAAGATGGACATATTTGAATCTTCTATAATCAGAAAAAGTAATCACTACTAGTAAAAATGAATGACTATCTTGAAAGCTCAAAATATAATATGTGCACATTACAGCACATTTTAAGGTACTTTAAAGGGAATACTTTAGAGAAGAAAATAAAATTTCTTGGGATTCACCATCTAGGAAATTCTGGAATCTTTTTTTCCTGAGTATTGCTCTATATGTGTTCACCAAGGGTTAATTTTAAAAAATTTCTCTCATGCAGTTACTAAGAGTTTATATCTTTTTTTATCTAAAGAGAAAAGAGCTGGGACTTTGGAAGGAAGAGGTTTCCACTGATGGACCCTTAATCATGTTACACAGAGAACTGCTATGCCTGGAAGGAAGGATTGATTGCTAATATCACTTTGGTGATCAATAATTTCACAGTTGACAGAGAACTTCTGCACATATCATCTCATTGAACTTGGGGGATTAATGCTCTACTATGCTCCTTAGGACCAGGTTCCTATTTCATTAACCACTGTATCCCTGGGATCTAGCTCAGACAATGTGCACAACAGGTGCTTTCTAAACCGAACTGCAGCTGGGGAGAGAAAGGGGCAACAAGATCCCCATCCCCCTCAAGCAGTGGGGGGAATGGGAGACAGGGAGGAGGATGTTGAAAACAGATACAAGCAGGAAGTCTTTTAGTAGGGTTTCAAATCGCTCCTTCTCCACCTCCCTCATCCCACCTTTACAATCTAGACAGGAAGGCAAGACGAGAGGCCAGAGGAAAGTGACAAGAGGGAAGTGACAAAGGCAAGTTTCATCTACTCCCTGTTTTCCAGAGGCCAGTTGCAACCTCTGAACTGCAAGGTGAAGAGTAGGAACCTATTCTCTCTTACAAAAAAGTCCTAGGTATTCAATCTTTTGTCCTGTAATCACAGTGAACTGTTTTTTTGTTTTTTAAAGCCAACCATGGTCTGGTCTATCTTAATATTTAGCTGAGTTATACCAGGAGGTTACTATTTGAAATTGTCACACTTTTCAAATACCTCAGCTGGTGGCAAACATGGCTATAATGCAAATGGTCCAAAGTCTCTGTGAAACTGCCAGACTTGAGGTTTCAGGCTGGGGCTTGCAGTCGCTTTAAATTCTCTCTTTGCTCTGAATTCTGCTCAGTTCAAATCAAATTCACACATCACACATCAAGAAAGACAGGAAGCCATCTGAAATTTCCTGAAACACCTGGTGCCAGGCAGGTTGAGGCAGGCGATCCTGTCATGCTGCCCTTGACAGGTTGGTGATAGCATCTTTTTTTGGTCTTTATGTTATTTACTGACAAATTCCAAGTAACGTCAACGCTGATGAATACAAAATAGCCACTGTGACTACGGTACCACCACCACCCAGCACACAGACTTCGTTTGATCTAGAGCAGAGTGTTTTACCTGGCGGTGGTATGACCCTCTGGGGGTTGGGAAAACAATTCAGTAGATCATGACAGCATTTAAAAATAAAATCAAGTAGGATAAAATGAGAACATCAGAGTTTATAGTTTTTGGAAAATGTAAGAACTGTTTTGTGAAACTAAGTTGGAATTACATACGAGTATCTGTATTTATGTGTGTCCGAGGTTTAATATAGAATTAAAGGCCTTGCTCACAGCCACGGTCAAAAGGGTCTGCAAGCCATTGATTCAGAGCCAGGGCTGACAAACTACGGTCCGCAGGCCAAATCCAGCTCACGGCCTGTTGTCTGTATGGCCTGCAAGCTGAGAATGGCTTTTACATTTCTAAATGTTTAGAAAAATTCAAAAGAAGGATATTTCATGATGTGTGAAAACTATGTGAAATTCAAATCGCGGTGTCCATAAAGTGTTATTGGAACGCAGCCACACCCATTTATTTATGTATCGTCTGTAGCTGCTTTTGGCAGAGTTGAATAGTTGCAACAGTCACTTTATAGCCCACAAAGCCTAAAATATTTATTGGCTATATTTATGGACAAAGTTTACTGACCCTTGATCGAGAGGACTCCTTTTTATGATGCATTTTTCTCAAGTCTGGATATCTGTTGAATTTGATTTGTAGAAGAAATACGGAAATAATCTGACAGAGGATTGAACTGTGATATTCTGGGGGTGTTGGGGCATTGCCACTGCTTCCCACAATCCCTGGGATCCCTGTCTTGTTTTGTGTGCCACTCCCCTGGCCTCTGTGCCTTCTGTGGCCTGCACCTGTGGCTCTCTGCAGAGGCCTGCCCTTGGGCTCCGGGCGCAGCAGCCGGAGGTACCCAGGGGTTCAAGCTACTGCAGACAGGCCAGATGCCAGGGAATGAAACGCTAATTCTCTTGCCTCAAGTCATGGGGACAGAACTCTGAAGTGTAACTTGCACTCCAGAGGTCCTCTGTGGGAGTCCCCCTCCTCTGGACGTCACCTGAGTTTCACCCTTGTTGATTTCTCTCCCTTCCCTGTCCTGCCCTCCATTCTCTTCCGGTTTCCTGAAGCACTTTCTTAACAGTTGGGTGTAACACGTGAATCCTCATCTCAAAGGTGTCTTCTGGGGAACCGAGCCTAAGAGAGAGGAAGCAGAGGGGGAGGTTCATAAAAGGCAACTCTTTCTGACAATACTCTGGCTGAGTGGGTGCCGCCTACCATGTCTTGCTGACTATGGTCTCTTGGCATGTTGCTGTTTTTCAGAAAGGGGAAACTTTGTTATCTCATTTACGATGAATTTGCAATGTATTGTAATTTCAAAGAGCCCTGGGATGAGTCAAGAGAATTGGATTGTAATTCCAACTGATCCACCAGGCAAGTAATAATCACAATGAAACTCATTTCTCCCCCATAGTATACCAGGAGGTTACTATTTGAAATTGTCACACTTTTCAAATACCTCAGCTGGTGACAAACATGGCTATAATGCAAATGGTCCAAAGTCTCTGTGAAACTGCCAGACTTGAGGTTTCAGGCTGGGGCTTGCAGTCGCTTTAAATTTTTTCTTTGCTTTGAATTCTGCTCAGTTCAAATCAAATTCATGCATCACACATCAAGAAAGACAGGAAGCCATCTGAAATGTCCTGAAACACTAGGCTAGCTAGTTTTTAAGGTTTCCTCTAACTTTCAGAGTTTCCTTGTGAAATGAGTGTTTTAAATCATCTTCTAGATGCTGACTAAGCCTGAACAGGCCGTCTAGCCTGTAAACCTGGCTGGGCTCCGAACTCTGGGCACATCACCCACTCCGCAGGGGTGCCAGACCTGTCATTGTGGGTGGGCAACCGCAGTGCAGCAGAGCCCCTTCAGGGGACCCAGTGCACCCCAACCTCAAGCCCATATAAACTTTTCGGCTTCAAAACCCTGAGCTCTTTCCCACCTCCCGATTCCAACTGGGACTGTGCTTATTGGTCTTTCTACTGGGCTTCCCATCTTTGGTCTGTTACTCTTTTCTGCTGTGGTCAGTTTGCACCAGTCCTGTCAGTGTATCAAAGCACCTTCCTGTGAGACAAGAGCAACTCAGGGGACCACAGAGCATCTAGGTAGATACACAAAGGGAGGGAAACCCCTATAAGGGAAACGGGAGGGGTAGGGTGGGGTGGTGAGAAGGTAGGTGACTGGAAGATGGCACTATTTTATTTTTAACTTGCTCATTGTAAAGACTTTGGATAACAATTAAGGATATAAAGTATTTTTTCAACTAGGTCTAAGGATCTCTAGGGATTCTGGATATATTGTCTGATGCCTGTGAGTTCTTAACACAAAATTATTTTAATTTACCTATTCATTTGGATAGCCATTTCAACAATTAAATATGAAAACGTCCATCGTTCAGATTCTAGAAGGTGACTACATTCACCTTAAGGCAGACCTCAATTTTATCCACTTGTTTTTTTGTTTGTTTTTGTTTTTTTTTTTTTTTTGAGACAGAGTCTTGCTCTGTTGCCCGGGCTAGAGTGTCATGGCGTCAGCCTAGCTCACAGCAACCTCAAACTCCTGGCCTTAAGCGATCCTTCTGCCTCAGCCTCCCGAGTAGCTGGGACTACAGGCATGCACCACCATGCCTGGCTAATTTTTTCTATTTATTTTTAGTTGTCCAGTTAATTTCTTTCTATTTTTAGTAGAGAATGGGGTCTCGCTCTTGCTGAGGCTGGTCTCGAACTCCTGACCCTGTGCGATCCTCCCACCCTGGCCTCCCAGAGTGCTAGGATTACAGGCGTGAGCCACTGTACCCAGCCCCACTTGTTTTTATTTGTGTTTACAATCTTCAGGAGTCAAGTGATAACTTAAAGTGATAGCATTTTATCTTTTAATTTTTTCTACATTGAAATTAGCTTTATTGTTCACTTTTAAGTTTGGGTAAACAGTCATGATCATTTACAAAGGTTCAAACAGTATATGAAAGGACAAGGAAAAAGTAAAAATCACTCCAAGTCCTACAACTCTTGCCACGAATTCTTTGACCACCCTTCTCTGGTTTTTAATCATTTATGAGTCAGAAAGTCTGACTGCCATAAGGTTGACAGGTCCCAATGTCAAAATAACTGTCACCCTTACATTGAATTCTTTTCTGGTTATCAAGACAAAACTTCCCTTTGGCTGTGATAATTTACAATGGAGTGACATTTTCAAATGCAAAGACTTAAGTTTTTAAAATTATTTCATAAACTGAGAATTCAATTTGACATTCTGAAAATTAACATAATCAAAATGAGTAATGCACTACTTTAACTAATGAGGGGTAATAAGACCAGAAGTAGACCTAATATGAAGGTGATGCATTTCGGCCACCTGAAAGCCACAGGACATCATGTTGAGAGCAGTTTGAACGCTTCAATTACAGACAAAAGAGAAAGAATGATAAGAAAATTTGAATTATGGTTGTTTGCTAAATGTTATAAATGACTCCTTTCCAGTTTTTACCATTTTCTTTCCAAACTTTGTGAACTCTGTGTTAAAACTGCATTTTTTCAACAACTGCAAAAATTAGAGCAGATTCACACATTATTTCCTGTTCCCCAAAATATTTAATGCTTAAGAAAAACCCATCACAATATTAACTTTACTTTTAAAGGGCCAAAACCAATTTAGAGTTGTCTAGTGTCATATCATTAAAACCTGTCCACAGTTTTGGTTAAATATTGTCTGACTATCTTGAATTTCAAACACAGACTTGAAGTTTGTCATATTTTTCTAGCATAATAGCAATACAAAGAGTATTATCAAAGCCAAATACAAAAAAATTTAATATAGACTTGTACTTGAGGTCGTATTGTTCTACAATTATAACTTCATTAGCGATTTCATTTTAGCACAATATCATCTGTCAGTTTGAGTTTTTAATACATAAATTTGGGGGGCACTTAATTATATAAGTTGTCTTTGGATTTGTATTTCTATTAATGCTAAAAGCACAAAGAATACACTGATTTCTAATACTTGTACCTACTTAAGTAAAATTTAGGATTAAAAATTTTAAGCCAATAGCGAATATCTGAAGAAATATTTCCCTTTACAGGATCTATACATTACTTGAATTTAAGAAACTCTCGTGTAAAGCTAAAAAAAAATGTCTCTTATTTCCATATAGGCTTTTAAACTACTCATATGCATATGTTCTTCTGTTTATATCAATGGGACCATCCCATTCACACTGTTCTACAACTTGCATTTTTACTTAATGTCACAGACCCCTTTTTTTAATGACTCTAAAGTATTTGTCATGTGACTGGTTAGCCAGTCTCCAATACCAGATATTTTTGTTGTTTCCAGATTTTGTACACTCATAAGGAATATTGTGATGGATATCAGTGTTTCTTTTGTAAAATGTGTAGGGTAATTTCATACAAGTGGAATAGCTGAGTCAAAGAGAATGCACATTTAAATTTTTGACAGATATTATCTGATTGCTTTCCAAACAGGCTATCCCAATTTTCTATCCCACCCAGGGCAAGGAATTTTTACCACACTCTCACCAATACAGAGTATCACAGAACTTTTAAATTTTTGGAAATCTGATGGTTGAGAAGAACTGTGTATAAAATGAGAAGATGCTTTTCTGGGTTTCAAGTGTATATAGATGCTGCTGTGATTGTTGAAATAGAAAATCATTTCAAAATATTATTGCATTCATTTGATCTACTTATCATCAAGCATTTTCTCAATCAACAGCAACTTAAACTACTATCATGTAGAAGTTTATGATTCTGTTTCTTTCAAAAAAAGGGGTTTTCATATTAAAAAATGTTTGGAAGCCTGCAATTACTTGAGAGCTCTTTTCCGTATGAGAATACTACCTAATATTATACTGCCCTGGCAGCCGCCATTCCCCCTGTGTTGACACAAATATCGTCTGGGATTCAAAGAGGTCCCAAGGAAAGACCAATTCCCTCTCTGAGAGGAATTTCTTCTTAGATAAGGAATAAAAATATCTTTTTATTGTTTCCAAGTTCTGAGGTCTTAATTTCCACTATTGTGGAAATCAGTATAAGCAGACAATACCTTAAGAAAAAACAAACAAAATGCAGCCAGCCCATTTACCTAGATGACATAAAAAGCATGCTCAGTTGTGCCACTGCACTTGAAGTTCTTTGGTGGCAGGCTGTGGGTCCAATCCACCCTTGTATTCTCAGCGCCTGGCAGGATCCTAGCACACGGATAAATGAATTAAGTGGGGACATCCTTGTACATGATGTAAATCTGTGCAGGGTGGCATACTTTCTACTACCTTTCTAATTCTCACTCTTAATTGTGTCATAGCCTTTACAGAAAACCTTTTTGAAACTACTGATACAGGTGCTTCTGATTTAGATTTTCTCTGGAACGGGTAGCAAAATATTTTAAAAGAGGAGTACAAATTCTCTCTGAAAACACAACTGGCTGACTTCTTAAAAATGAAGATCCCTATTGCAAGGACAGAATATAACCTCCTACCCTTGTTCAGTACCATTCCAAAGAGGAAGTTTACACCTCTGATAGTGCTGAGTGTTGGCCACAATCACCATTACCAATTCTACTACTGACCTTCATCCAGAGAGGAAAGCTTTGATCACTATTAGCAACTCTGTGCCTAAGAGAATCAATCACGTCAAACACTGTATTACTGATGAACTTGAAAATGTCCCAATTTAGGGAACAAAATTCAAAAGGAAATCCAACAATGACCAACAAGAGAAGTCTCTCTAGAGTCTTATTTGACCTCTCTTGCTATTTACTTCCTTAAAAAAATTTTTAAAATTGAAATATAATTCACATACCAAAAAATTCACCCTTTTTGAGTGTACAAGTCAGTGGTTTTTAGTATATTCATAAGGTTGTGCAACCGTCACCACTATCTAATTCCAGAATACTTTTATCACCCCGAAAAGAAACTTCCTACCACCAGCTCCTAAGCTACCTTCATTTCCTCCTACTTAACCTCTAGTTAACATTGTCTCTAGCCTTGGGAAGGTGGTGGCCATTCGCATCACGGGCCTTGAGAGAGTTCTGTTTCTGAGATGCTTTTCTCTCTCTGCCACTAGCAGTAAATGCCATTGACCAAGCACAGAAATCCCAGAGAAGTCCCAGTAGGGCAATTACTGTTTGTCATGTTAGAAAAAGGGTGCGAGTGTGAGATGGCTGGGAAAGGATTAACTCATGAGCACATGGATTATTGCCTTTGCTGAAGTAGAGTATTGATTGTCATGGATGGCTGAAGATCACATTCTCTCGAAGAGATAAAATTGCAAGGCAATTACTTTTGACTTAAACAAAGGCATCTGCCATCACAGAGTCTAAGATTGGCTCTTATGTTCATCAGCATTATACAAAACTCTTAACTTGCTGACAATTGGCATCTGGCATTTTGTCTGGAGCAAGATGGTTCAGGAGAAAGCTGCACCAGAAGGTGTGAGGAAGAAAGGCAGCTCCGACATCCGGAGCTGGCCTGGCACCCACAGCTAGGTCTTGTTCTCCTATTGAGCATAAACAATTTCATGGAACACTGACATCAGATAAGGCCACTCTGTGATCCTGATGGCCCAAGACAAAGACCAGACCACTCTCTTAGGATATCTGAACATGGACAAAAACACGAACATTATCTGAACCATAAAATGACCAACCATCCTCTTATCCTGGGTAATAGGAGTGAATGTTGCTTCCTTACCAATCTAAACTTTAGCTATCACTTCTCTCACCCTCAGATAAGAGTTAAGATGCCAGATCATAGAATTGCCTTTGCTTCCTGACAGCATCTAATCCAGACCAAGGCCCAGCCTCCTCAAACCCTCTTCAAAATCACATAATACAAGCCCAAATCCTACCATAAATCCTTCCTAACACCTCTTGCTGAGATGCTACACAGTTCTCCCTTCTTGCAATTACTGATAAACCCAACTTGTTCACCTACAGATGTGTTCCTGGTGGTACTTGGCTGGAGGACACTGACAGGGGAATAGGTCATCTACACGGATGATTTCAGGGGAGCTTGAAAGAGCTCTTGCCTGAAACTACTGTGCCTAACTGCTGGCCATAGGTAGTACCTGAAATTCCATCATGAAAACGTTATTCCTTTGGGTAAACAGTTTATCACCTGTTAAAGTAGAAATGCTCTTAGAGAAGAATTTACCCTTTAAACACTTTGAATCATAGATGTCTGATTTTGAGTAACCCACTTCCCTATTTCATTTATTCTTGAAATTTCCTCATATTGTAGCACCTCTGAAATTAAGAGACATCCTATGATCCACAGCATCTTAAATTCTCTGAAGCACAGTGATACTTCTGAGTTTTAGTGGTAGATTAAATACTATTTCCCAAGCCTCGGTTATTTGCAAACAGCTCTCACAGTTTTTGCTATATGCATGGACTACAATAATGATATTCACATATTTGTTCTTTATAGCAACTCGCTTTTACAATGTAAGGTAATGAAGTTTTTTCTTCATGATAATATCCATGAAATCCTGGACAAGATATGCTCACTTTTCCTAAAAATCTATAGCTTTCCCTAATATATTACATATATTTTTTGTATTAAAAATACATACATAACTATAAAAACTTATAAAATGTTTGTTCACATTGCACCTAAAATCATCTCACTTACCCCTAGTGGTAGCCATGCCATGCTTGGGCAACAAGAACTAGCTGATCCCTAGATATCTTCTCAGCTCCTGTGTTTGGTATTTCTGTGGTTCTAAGTTGAATACATATAATCTTTCTCCTGAAGTTTAAAATCTAAGGGTTAAGGCTGACATGGAAAAATACACAAGTACACACAATGATACATTTTTCTAAACACAAAATAGATCCTATAAACTAAACTATTTATATGGCTTTTAAGTAAGCATAATTGTGTTGGAGTTACTGGAGCTGGAAATTTAATTAGCTTTACATTGGCAAAAAGCATCAGATCTCTTGATACTTGGAAAAACACATGTGAGGGATTTTAGATATAATCTTTGCTTCAAAAATAATAGTTTGGAATTTTGTTTGGGAAATAAGGAAAATAGATTTGTTCTAAATAGTCTGGGAAAGATTTTAGAAACTACACAATCTCTTCCCTTTGCTACCACTAGACAGAGGTCCTCTAAGTCATTTCTCCTCAAAGTGGAATTGGTGGACGTCGGCGTGGCCTGGGAACTAGTTAGACATGGAGGCTCTCAGGGCCTAACACAGCCCTGCTGAACTGGAATCTGCATTTTTCCTAACCCTGAGTGGCTTGTATGCATATTAAAGTTTGAGAAGCACTGCTCTGAGCCACCCAAGCCTACCTTAAGGATGGCTTATCTAAGAATAGTCCTTCACAGACGTTTCTGAAGGCAGGTAGCAAGGAGACCAGAGGTCCCGGGTAGATTAAAAACATTAGATTCTCATGTGTTTCTCCTCCTCTACCATCTGTGAGGGACACCACATTACACAAAAGACTTAGGAAGTGAAAGTTTATTTTATTTAGGGGAGAAAATAAACACCAGTTTAAACTAAAATCAAAACGCCAAACCATAACTTGTGGTCCTTCACCTGACTGAGAGACGGAGGCTAAGAATATGATAAAAATAGCGTGTGTGGTCTTCCTCCTTCCCACCAGACCGATACCATGTCACACCCCTGCACTCGCTGTCCAGAAACGCACCTGTTCCGCCTTGTAACATTGCAAGCCTCCTCATGAATGCCTGAAGTGCAAAGATCCAAATAAAGTAAAAGATGTGTGGGTAAACATATGAAAAAGAAAATGTCCACTTTGACGTATGGAAGACACAGGCATTGCTGTGAGGAAACGTTTTTCTGGATCTCAGGACCCCCGTTCCTTCCTTCCCTCATTCATTTAGTGGATATTTGACAAATATTTATTGAATAAATGAATGAGATCACTTCCCCTCACGGGCAGTAGCTCAGAAAGCCTCCTTTGCCTTTCGGTCCCCGTGGAAACTCTGGATTCCCGCCAAAGGCCATTGGATATCACATTTTCTGCCATTTTAACAGCAGAATAAAATCAAAACCATTTTTTAAAATCTTCAATGACTATGCTGAAATTGGTTATTAAGAAAGCCAAATGAAGTGAGCCAGTCAGAAAACAAACGAACAAAAAGCCAGTGGCTATTCCTAACCATAGAGAGTCTGTCTTTTTACATGAACCATACTCTAATATTCAGATATGAGAAAATTGTTTTATTTTTAGCTTAGTCATTCCTGATTTGCAGAAATTTTAAGTTCCATGCTGAACTCAAAACATTCCAGGCTCCAACGTTGTCATCGTTTCATTTCTATCTCATGTTTCATCAACATATTCAAGATTATTCCCCAGTAGCCTCTCGACATTTGCTGACGGGGGTGATGAAATGCTATCGTTAGAACGTTACCTCATGTAATTATATGTCATAAAGGACTTGGATAAATCCATATGAATAAGAGTAACATCATTTACTTGAATTTAAAAGTTCCTCAACATGTGCATTTTGACAGGCACATTGCAAACCCTAGATATTGATGTTTTAGTTTTTTCCATGTATTAATACTTGCTAGCAAAAAAGAAGAATGGAAAGGAGTGGCCAGTTACTGTGCCCCTATTCTGTGCCAGGCACTCTGTGGGGAGTGTGCTAAGAAATAAAGATGGGTAAAATAGTAAATTAAAATATATTATAGACGAGTCTGGTATTGATTTGGACTCCAAGTGTCTAAGGCAGAAATTCTAATGTAGAGGTTCTCAATCCTGGCTGTATAGTAGAATCACTTGTAATCTTTAAAAATAGTCCAGGTCCAGTGGTTTACTCCTATAATCCCAGCACTTTGGGAAGCAGAGGCTGGAGGACCACTTGAGGCCAGGAGTTCAAGACTAGGCTGAGCAATGTGGTGAAACGCTGTCTCTACAAAAAATTTTAAAAATTAGCCAGATGTAGTGGCAGGTGCCTGTAGTCCCAACTACTCAGGAGGCTGAGGCAGGAGGATTACTTGAGCCCCATAGTTGGAGGCTGTAGTGAGCTATTATGACGCCTCTGCACTTTAGCCTAGGCAACAGCATGAGACACTGTCTCAAAAAAAAAAAAAAAAAAAAATTCACACACACACACACACACACACACACACACAAACTAATGATGCCTGGACTCCATTCCTAGAGATTTTGTTTCAATTGGTTGAAGTGGGGCTTCTTGAAGTCATACCCACACTGCCTAGCCCATCTCAAATGCTTAATACGTATTTACTGAATGGAGAAAAGGCTTTAATTAATGAAGGAACAACGATGAGGTGCCACGGTACCACATTACTTCCTTGAATCAAGAAAGGCATAGAAACTTCACTAGCTCCACTGTCCCGCCTCCATGGGTTACAGTGAGCCATTCACCACCCATCTCCTCAGCAGCCAATGACCAGCATGTGTTCTTTGCCACAGATTGGCCAGACAGCCCTGATCTCATCTTTGTGGCAGGATCCTCCCCTACTTTATTCTGCAACCAAATTGCCTCTGTATCAACTTATTTTCCACATTTTTTTTATCCCTTCCTCTTATAATTTTTTTTAAAGACAGGCTCTCACTTTGTCACCCAGGCTGTAGTGCAGTGGTGAGATCACAGCTCACTGTAACCTTGAACAACTGGGCTCAAACAATCCTCTGGCCTCAGACTCCCAAGTAACTAGGACTATAGGTGTGTGCCACTGCTCCTGGCTAATTTTTTAAAAAAAAATTTTTTTGTAGAGGTGGGAGGTCTTGCTATGTTGCCCAGACTGGTCTCGAACACCTGGGCTCAAGTGATCCTCCTGCCTTGGCCTCTCAAAGTGCTGGGATTACAGGCATGAGCCACTGCACCTGGCCCCTCTTGTAATTTTGCAATAGCCTTTCTCTTATTGTTTCAGGATCTCCAAAATTTTTAACCCTTAATTTATCAAGCTAACTCTTTCCCTGTATTGATATTTAACAGGCAGAGAATAATTATTATATGATGAAGAATATTAGATGAGTTGCCACCCTATTGCCTTCATTTTCACGACACAAAACATTCCCGGGGTTTTGTTTATAAAGATTCACTGCATTGTTTACAGTTTGATATATTTTTTCCTTTCACATTCCTCAACTTCTCAGTTTTCTTTACTGAAAGAAAATGATTGCAATCAGGTAGAGAAATATGTTTAATTAGAGTTGGATACCAGTGGGATGTAACAGTTTGCTAGAGCTGCTGTAACAAGTTACCACAGACTGAGTGGCTTAAATAACAGAAACGTAGTGTTGCCAGTTCTGGAGGCTAGAAGTCCAAGATCAAGGTGTCAGCGCAGTTGGTTCTGTCTGAGGGCTGTGAGAGATAATCTGTTCTATGCCTCTCCCTTAGCTTCTGGTGGTTGGCTGGCAATCTTTGGTGTTCCTTGGCTGTAGAAGCAGCATCCTTTATCTCTGCCTTTATCTTCACATGGCCTTCTCCCTGTATGTGTGCCCGTCTCCACATTTCTTCTTCTTTTTTTTTTTTAGACAGAGTCTCACTCTGTTGTCCAGGCTAGAGTGAGTGCCGTGGCATCAGCCTAGCTCACAGCAACCTCAAACTCCTGAGCTCAAGGGATCCTCCTGTCTCAGCCTCCCGAGTAGCTGGGACTATAGGCATGCACCACCATGCCCGGCTAATTTTTTCTATATATATTTTTAGCTGTCCATATAATTTCTTTCTATTTTTAGTAGAGATGGGGTCTCGCTCTTGCTCAGGCTGGTCTCGAACTCCTGAGCTCAAACGATCCGCCCACCTCGGCCTCCCAGAGTGCTAGGATTACAGGCGTGAGCCACCGCGCCCGGCCTCACATTTCTTCTTTTGATAAGGACACTAGGTATGGTGGATTAGAGTCCACCCTAACAACTTCATTTTAACTTGATTACCTCTGTAAAGATCCCATCACCAAATAAGATTACATGCTGCATACTGTGGGTTAGGACTTCAAGTTTTGGGGAGACGTGATTCAACTCATCAGAGGGGATGACTTTTCCTATGCCGTGTCCGGCTGGACTGAGCTTCCTCAACAGCTGGCTTGTCTAGACAAGGGCAGTCTCTCCCAGTTTCATTCTGCCAGTTTCATTCTGCCTTTTGACCAGCTGACTTTAGTCTCACTTGGTATCATCATCCTTCAAAGGAAATAGCCATTGCTGGAGAGAGTGAAAACAGTGACTTGGTCTCAAAGAACCTGCCCATCATCTCTACAGGAGAACAAAACTCACTCATACTCTCCCTATCTTTGTTCCTGTCTCTCCTCTTCCTTCCCTGCCGCCCACTCCCCACCTCCTCTCCCAAGCTGTCACTCCTTCTGACATTTTCTCCTGACCCTTCTCAGAAGTCACTCTGGCTTAAGTCACTGCCTGCTGCTTTCCAGGAAGCCAGAGAGGCAGCCTGTCTAGGTCTCTTTCTCCAGTAGCCAGGCCTTCCTGCTGTGAACTCTGTCCCTCTCAGCACTCACTGCCACCGAGGAAGACAATCAAAGGGGTCAGTGGGATGAGCTGAAAATGCCACACCTGGGGGGAAAATGAGTTGAAATGAAGCAGCAAATAAAGGCAGCATCAACATAGCCGTCCAGAAAACTCGGCTTGAAGTCTGGGTTCACTTTCCTGCCCCGCCCACCATGTTTCTCGTTGGCTCCTTTGCCACAGAGAGCTCCTCCTTCAGCCCTTTCAGACAAGGGATGGAGCTGCGAAGCTGAGTGTTTCAGACGGTTCTTTTGATTTTTTAGTTAGTTTTTTTTCACAGCTAAACCATCTACAGTCACTGTGTTCTCCTGATTCTCTGATATCAACCAAAATAAAAGGCAATTTTGTCTCAGGGAAATCTTTGTAAGCTAAATGAATGAGTACAGAGACCGGGAAGAGCTTACCCCCAAATCATGTCCCAGTACCTCTGGCTGCTAGACCTTCCAAAAGGGCTGATGACGAGGGGAATTGGAGAGACTGAGAGGACATCCATGCAGGAAGCACATTGTGTTTGAGATGACTCCCGCAGAGGCCGTAACCCGGCGGGTGTGGTGGGAAGGGCTTCCATGCTGGAGTAGAAACACCTCATACTGTGGGGTCTCACCTCTCTGCCCCTCGACGTTTGCTTTTTAAATTTGTCAAACGGGGAAAATAATTCCTGCCTCAAAAGTGACTATTAAGTGACATGTGCAGAATTACAATGTTTTTGCCTCTCGAGGTCACTTGCTGGCAAATTTTCCTGCCCATGTCCATAGAAGTATCTCGATACAGTCCTGATTCTGAGGTAGGAAAGGAGTGGATGGGAAAATGAGAGACAACCAAAGCAAGAAAAGGAAGCTAGCTGCTTCATGCTGGAGCATCTCTCTACATGGAGAACTTCCCTGCAAAGCACCCCTTACCCGGATGCTCAGATTGGCCACAGCCAGGCTGAGACGTATGCGAGGTTTCCACCCGAGGCCACTCTGGTTTCATACTCCCCACGCCAGACCCAGTCTCTACCTCTAGGTGTGTGTTTCTGTGCATGAAAACACAGCCACCTGCACACACCTCTTTATGGATTGACGTGGAGACTTTACGATGCTCTGACACAGGAGTTGAGGGAAAAAAAGGAAACTTCCTTTGATTCCAACAGCTCACTCTAGTGCCTCCTTCTCTCCTAATTATGCACTCTTTCAGTAGTATGCTGTGACTGTTCCAGGTAATGCCTTGTCTCCCCAAATGAACGAAGGGCAGGAACAACTGTTTTATTTCCCTTATAGGCACTGACACTCCACAATGCTGAGCAGATAGTAGTTGTTCAAGAAATGCTTTATTAACTGGATTTCCACTCGGGCTCTAATAGTCTTCCTTGTATTACACCAATTCTCCATTGAAAACAACTAGAATAGCTGGATTTTTTTTTTTTTTTTTTTAAGATCCATTTGTTAGAAGTCATCAGAGAGTTAGCAAGGCAGGCAGAAATTAGGGGCAAGGTCCCGAGAGGAAAGAAGTGCACAGAGGCAGACCAGATTGGAGCCACCTCTCCCGTCCCACACCAGGCATCGGATTCAAAGTGGGGACGGGGCTGAGAGGCTGAGGACATGATCAGAAAGGGACGGCCAAGAGACAGAGAGACTGAGTGGAGCTTCCAGGAGTCCCACAGGGTTGAAGAAATAAAAGTTGGAGCCAAGGAGAAGGGGCTTGGGTCGAAGATACCTCCGACTGTCTGTGGGGACCCCTGAAGGCTACGCTGCAGGAGTAAGGAAGAGCCAGAAATAGTCCCGTCCTCAGCAGAGTGAAACCGACTTCAGATCAGATCAGTCCTCAGTTGGATTAAGGCAAATAGCCCTATTCTAACTGCCCTCCAGAAGCAAAAGTAAATCCAACCTGGAGGAAGATAACATCACTCATAACTGTTAGGTATGATTTTGCCCCCTGCATGATTCCCGTTGAGTTTTACTTCCATCTGTGCACCTGAGTGCTGATCGGTTAGTTCCAATTTCATAGTGAGTAGATGTGGTGTTTGTTTTTCCATTCTTGCAATATTTCACTTAGGAGAATGGTCTCCAGTTTCATCCAGATTGTTGCAAAAGGTATGAATTCATTTTTTATGGCTGAGTAGTACTCCTTATTATACATATACCACATTTTATTAATTCACTCATGAATTGATGGGTACTTGGGTTGATTCCTCATCTTTGCAATTGTGAATTGTGCTGCTATAAACATTCTAGTGCAAGTGTCTTTTTGATAAAATGACTTTTTTTTCCTCTAGGTACATACCCAGTAGTGGAATTGCTGGATCAAATGGTAGGTCTACCTTTAGTTCTTTGAGGAATCTCCATACTATTTTTCATAGAGTTTACACCAGTTTGCAGTCCCACCAACAGTGTATATAAGTGCTCCTTTCTCTCTGTATCCGCACCAGCATCTATTGTTTTGGGACTTTTTGATAAAAGCCATCCTCACTGGGGTTAAATAACATCTCATTGTGGTTTTGATTTACATTTATCTGATGATTAGTGACTTTGAGCATATTTTCATATGTTTACTACTTTCTAAACATGACCAGATAATAAAACTTAAAGAGTAAAATGAGTGCCAATTTTCTTATTGATATTTTTCTTTTCAATAAGATAGGTAATCTTTTCTTCTAAGATAGGTAATGTTTCTTCTAAGAAACATTGGTTATAAGAAAATGTTTCTTATCAGAGTCAAAAGAGCTATTTTCATTGTGACTGATTAAAAAAAGATGTGGATGTAACCATTTTTATTTTTCCTAAATTGGTCCTTTGCAAGAAAAGATCAAGAAAGATAGGCCAGTCACAGAGACGTACATTTTCCCTGCTAGCTCCCTGGATGCGCGGCTTATCACAGAGACCACACGGATTCCTCATCACATAATTCCATCACTATTCATCTGGCTGGATTTTTTTTTTTCCGGAGCAATTTTAGGTTCACAGCAAAAATAAGAGGAAAGTACAGAAAGTTTCCATATATTCCTTTCCCTCACATGAACAACCTCCCCGCTCCCATCAACATCCCATACCAGATGGGTACATTAAGTACAATTAACAAACTCGCATTAACACATCGTTATCACTCAATGTCCATGGTTTAGGGTTCGTTCTTTTTTTTTTTTTAAACAGGGTTTCACTCTTCCAGATTAGAGTGCAGTGCCATCATCATAGCTCACTGCAGCCTCAAACTCTTGGGCTCAAGCAGTCCTCCTGCCTTGGCCTCCCAGAGTGCTAGGATTACAGGCATGAGCCACCACGCTTAGTCCTAGGGTTCATTCTTGATGTTGTACAGTCTATGGGTTTTGACAAATGTATACTGACATGTGTCCACCATTGCAGTATCATACAGAGTAGTTTCACTGCCCTAAAAATCCTCTGTGCTCTGCCTATTCATCCCGTTCTCCCCCCAACCCCTGGAAGCCACTAATCCTTTCACTGTCCCTATACTTCTACCTTCCCCAGAATGTCAAATAGTGGGAATAATACCGTGGATAGACTTTTCATATTGGCTTCTCCCACTTAGTAATATGCATTTAAGATTCCTCCATGTCTTTTCATGGCTTGAGAGCCCATTTCTTTTTAGCACTGGGTAATATTCCTTTGTTTGAACGTACTGCAATTTATTTATCCTTTCACCTACTGAGGGATACCTGGGTTGCTTCTAAGTATGAGCAATGAGGAACAAAGCTGCATCTACCTGACTTTTTGCATTGTAAACAAACCTACCTGGGCTGCCAGGCCAAATGAGACTGTGAGGGGAACCCCAATTAACAGCAGCAGCACTAGGTGCTGCGGTATGGGGGCCATGCTTGAGCAAGGCACCTGGTACCTACACCTAGGCACTGGCTGCATTAGGAAAATCCGATCTGGGCACTTTCACAGGGATGCCACATTCCCCAGCAGAAACTATTCAGTTACCCTGCACATGTATTCACTGAGTATATTCAGTGTTCAGGTGGACGATGAAGTGAGGGCTGCCTGTCCTCAGGGGGGCTGGGGAGGAAAGCAGAGAGCCCAATACAGGCTGACCATGCCTAGTCTGAAAATCCGAAATCTGAAATACTCCAAAATCCAAAACATTTTGAGTGCTGACCCAAGGCCACAAGTGGGAAATTCCACACCTGATCTTGTGGGACAGGTCGTAGTCTAAATGCAGGCACACAACAAACACTTTATTCAGCACCTCCAAGGGAAAAATGAAATTGCCTTCAGACTATGTGTTAAAAGTGTCCACAAAACATAAATGAATTTTGTGTTTAGACTTGGGTCCCATCCCCAAGATATCTGATGATGTATGTGCAAATATTCCAAAATCCAATAAAACCTGAAATCTGAAACACTTCCAGTCCCAAGCATTTGGGATAAGGAATATTCAACCTGAACTACCCATAACAACAAATATTCATTGAGCAAGTACCAAGTGCCAGTCTCTGTGCTAGGCATTTCCTTTATTCCGCACAGTGACCCAGCAGTGACATCTTACAGAGCAGGGAACTGGTGCCTAGGCAGGTTGAAGCAAAGCCCTTCCCGGCCAAACTGCAGAAACCTGAAGTGTGCTTAGGACAACCTGGAGCTGCCCCTGTCCATTTGGATTTAGTTAATGACAAATAATACACTAGACAATCTACACTCCCATTTACTAAGGTGGCCACTGCAGAATGTCCAACATACTGGTGACAGAAACCAACACTGACTCCCCTATGAAGCACCGTTCTTCATGGAGACCAACCACCCAGTTGCTGGCAAGGGGATTACTTCAGCCTCTTTCCACCCTGTAAAAGTCAGTGATTCCTCTTGACTGAAATGGACACATATTACGTGTTTTTTTTTTTTAATTTCTACATAATTTATTGTGAGGTTATCACCGGCAAATAAAATATTCATTTTCATAATTTGCTTCTGTTGGTCTGTTTTCTTGAACAAGTCTTCATTTCTCCTTCCAAAATGTTGCATGCCACATTTGATGCAACAAAATATTGTTGAACACCACAACTAAAGGACATTCATCTGCAGCTACCTATATGCTCATAACATGCAGTGGTAGTTCTAGTAGTTTTTTCATAGCCATCGTCTATGACGATTTTTGGAAAGCATTTGTCTCAATGTCCTCCATACACCTTTAAAACTCATAGACTTTGTTGCACCTCGAAGAGCCCAGTGACAGGCCTGTAGGCCCCGCCCCTGCCCTGCTGGCATGACTGATGGCTTGAGTGCCTTCCTCCCTCAGAGGATGTGTGGAAAAGCATATTACATGTTTTGATTTACTTTTCCTGCCCATGAAGCCTCAGCTGGCACTGCTATCCAAGGGCTTCCAGAATAATTCATCCACCAACACAGAATCCTGCATAGGATCACAAAGGACCAAGGGATTCGCTTGACAGCTGTGGGCACATAACCATGGGATCCACTGATCCTGTTACACGCTATTTCTACTAGAAGATGCCGGCCTGAATGAGAGTGAAATGTCTCAGTGCTAAGGTACCAGCTTAGAAGAGATACCATCTCTAGAATGCCATTTGCACCCTGAAACAATGACTATTCTGTATGGCTGTGTCTCTAGTATGTAGAAATCACAGGAAAGGAGGGATGTCTTCCCATCTTTCCCAGCGGTCCATTTGGGAAATTTGTGCTTATGGCTCCCGCGAATCTCTGTCAACAGGTTTAGAGGTCCTAGTTCCCAGAAGGAGAAATTCTTCCACCAAGAGTTGCAGCAAAAGTCCCTGTCAACCTTAACCTGTGACTGCTGCAAGTTCGCTCGGGGCTCCTTGAGCAAAGGGACCAGCTGGCAAGAAGAGGAACTGCAGGGGTACTTGGCCCCAGTTGGCAGGAGTGGGTGAACTGTTGTCACACAGGGAGCAGGGTGGATTGTGTTTGGCACCCAGGTAAGCTTGGGTGTCTCTTGATACTCCCAACTGATGAGTTATCCGATCCAGCACTCTGGCCTGGGCAGGGCATGGCAGCGAGGGACCCAGAAACCTGCTGGGTGAAGATCCTAATTCTCCCCAAAGGACAGGCAGCCAGCTACACTCGCCGGGGGGTGCTGGCTGAGGCTGAGGAGAGTCACAGACAGGTAACAGGCGACGAGCACCAGTTGTATCAAGACGAGTTGCAGCGGCAGGGCAGTGGTTCACGTCACTAGCCTTCTTATTTTACACTTCCCCAGAGAACTTAAGGAATCCAGGAGGTGTTGTTTCCAAAGAGACAAACTTGTTATACCAAAAAGTAGGTCTGAATGACACAGGGGCAGACCGTAGTGAACACTGTGGTGCTCTGCCTAGAATCCCTCCCCAGGACGGAGACGCCCATGCCTCCCGCTGGTAGAGAGAGGGGTGTTGCCCTGACGGCTTGGCTCTCAGTTGAGCCTTCCCCCCAGATTGCCCTTGGCTGAAGGGAGCTCCCTCACCCGAGGTTGTGCCCTTTGCTAGGTCAGCCAGGATCTAGTCAGTGTGGGGGTCCGCAGGCCTGGCCCCCAGCCTCAATTTGAGATGTCTCCCAAGGGCCCTCCCAGCTTCAGAGCTGAGGCCTCTGCTCTGACTGCATCCCGGCTCAATTGCTCCTCTGCCCACCCTGTTTCCGTCACTCTCTTGCGATGTCGCCCCTGAGAGGACGCCCCAACAATCCGCCTGCGTGCACATCTCCAGCTCAGAGTCTGTTTTCCAGGAAGCCCAAATTACACTAGTGGCGATGGGACATTTGAGAAGCTGACTCCCCCCGCTTCTTTGTGGAAACCAACCGCTGCATCCTCGAGAGGCCAAAGGGACACTGAGGACAGAAGGTGCAGCAAGTGGGCTGAGAAATCCCAGAAATAACCCTGTGCATCCTTGGCTGATGGCTGTTTGCTCTTGGGGACAACAGCAGCAGCAGAGTGAAGCCAGGAGTTGTACAAGCTCAGACCTTTTCCTTTTCTCTCGAGGCTCCTCACAGTGCCTGAAGCCAGCAGACCCTTATCCACATTGCTTTTTTGCACCAGTTTTGATGCTGCCTTTAGTGGCATCTTTGAGACGCCTCCTGTTAAACAAACAGCGAAGGAGCTAAGGAGAGCCAGGAGTGAAAACAGAAGTTCTCCTTCCACCTGCTCTTAAACATCTCCTCAAAGAGAAACTAAGGGATATTCTCTAGGCGGGACATGGCTTAACATCTTTCTTTTAAAATATATTTTTTGCAGCCTACAGGGAAAGGTAGCTTTATCAACCTTGAAACCATTTCTTCATATTTCAATTCTCTTCACCTTCTTTAATGTGTCCTAACCAAAACCTATTCGTCAGTCACCAAAAAAACATCGAGAGCAAACCAGAGACAAAGCCAGAGACAACAGATGGATCCGGTGGTGTCCCCTGGTGGTCTTCGGGCCAGGTGCAAAGGGAGAACTGGGCTGTGTACATTTTAACCATGTTTCCCACAGTCCCAAGTTTACAAGTCTCCATCTTTCAGTGTCAGAATTGGAGAAGGGGACAAAAGGTAAGAAGAATGAACAGAAGAAAACAGGCAAGTGAAGGACTGCAGCTGCTCTTCTCCGGCCACAGAGCTCTACAAAGGGAAGTGGCAGGACAGGCCCCTCTAATGGGGAGGTTCAAAGACGCTACGCCAGCATCCTCTACCTCCTTCCCCCCACCCAGTGCCCCTCTGGCCGAGGAAGCAATGGCAAGATGTGGCCACTTGGCTCGGATTATAATCTCTCCCCTTTCCTCCCCCCACCCTCAGCCCGGCCTCTCTCAGGCAGAAAGTAGGGCACTGTGAGCGCCAAGCAGGGCATGGAGTGGCTGGAGGCATTCCCTCAGCCTCTCCCTGGCTGCCTGGCACACAGCGGCAGGACTGACTTGTCTGTGCCACCTGAGAATCTTCAGGTCACTAAAGCCAGTTTCCCACAAGACGCATCGATGCAGTGGCCCATTGGCCGTACAGCCGATTTCCTGAGAAACAGACTCTCCTCTTGTCTCTTCCCCACCGGCTGCACAGACCGAGCTACCCAGTATGCCTGTCCGCCAGCCTGTGACTTTATACCTCCAGCCTGGAGCACACAGCGACAGGAACAAGCACAAGCAGAGCGCAGCCCTGCACCTGCCCCAGTATCTGCTCTCCCTCTGGGGGTTACAGCCCCCTCTTTTCCTCTCCCTGGTGTCACTCCCTGACTCCTTTTCCAAGAGCTGAGGTGGGGATGTTTTCAAAAGGCCCAGGAACCTTCACTAATCAAGCCATTCCCCACGGAGCGCCACATTGCACCTAGGAGCACCAACCGAGCCAGGGCGTGGGGATGCTGAGTAGCCCCAGCACATGCTGGAGGGGCGCAGGGTGGCACACAGCCACAGCGACACACTTACACACACCCGCCTGCTGTCACCTGCTCACTCTCAGGTCAGGGTAGCATTGGCCCCACAGGAGACATTTTCTCCTACAGTTCAGGGACCTCTTATTTCATTTTCAGAAACTGTTTTAATTAATGAGAACAGCCCGCGGTCAGGCAAACATGCCCACACTCAGGCTCAGAAGCCTGGCTTAGCAGAAGGACAATGACGACTGTGGTCTACCATGGGCACAGACTGTTTTTTGAACATTCACGGTGCCTTTACCTCCTTTGCCATGTCCTTCCATCAGACGCCTGTCACCATCTGCAGGCCCGGCCATCTCTCTCGGTGCTGTGGCTCCGGCCAGCTGCCCCACGGAAGAGACGAAACAAGACCACTGCTGCGGTGGAATGAGTGGGCCATTATTGCTCTGTGACTAGGCCGTTTCTAGAAAAATATCTCCACCTGGACAAACTTCTCTGCACTAGGCTCTCAGGCTAGAAAGACAGCCAAAAAGACATCGTTCTAAAGTCCTACCATTGAGGGGCAACATGTGCAATGATAAAAGCGTGTATGGAAACAGCATAGAAGAGGAAACAAATTAATATTTTTTCTTTTTTTCTCTATTCCTTAAAAAAATTTCCTTTCCTTCAAAAGAGAGGTGGTCAAGAAGCCCCATAGAGTAGACGTCTGAGTGGGATCTTGAAATGCAGCCCACAGAGCTGGGGCAGGACCCACCGTGGGAATGCGGCAGTGTGGACCCTGGAGTCAGACATCAAGGTCAGATTCTGCCTCTGCTCCTCGCCAGCTGTGGGACCTGGGGTAGGTGACTTAACCTCTCTGAGTCGTGGTTTCCTCATCTATAAAAGCAGGGGAAATGCAAGTTCCTGTCTGGCAGACTCGTTGTGAGGATTGGATGAGATAACACACATGAAGCTCTTAGCACAGTTCCTGGGATGTATCAGTAAGTGCTTGGTGACTGAGCTAGTCGACAATTTTAGAACATCTGCTTTTACCCTTCCATAATGGGAATCTTTTCATTTTGCCCAGCAGGTATAAAAGCGGAGGGAAAAAGAAAACCCGAGAGAAGGGGAGAGATAAGGACGGAGGAAAGACGGGCCGGGGAGAGTGAAGAAGAAGGGGGAGGCTGGAGGGTGGACGGGGAGTCTCCCTGGAGAAGAAATGAGTTATATAGTCTCAGAAGATGCATTGCCTAGGGTGTCTCGGGAACCAAAATAAGAACGTCTGCAAGCTTTCTGAGAAAGGCCCCAACTGTGGAGGACACGCACCCCAAAGCTTCACGTGTCAACCCAGAGAACGACTGCAGTGCCATGGTTGGGAGAGAGACGTGAATGGGCACCCAGGAAGTCAGTCCACGCACACCACAGTTGTTATAGGTCTGTACGTGTTGCTGTGTTATATAGAACTTTCTGTTTATTGCATTTCTTCATGTAAACATGAAGATAATTTATCCAGAAATTCATATACCCCTGGGAATGCTGGGGGAAAGAGTGAGAAGTACTGTGTCATTCGGTTATATTCCATGCCACTGATCACCCGGCATGCCTTGATGTCGGTGCCACCCAGGGATGAAGAGGAGTTTCTGGGTAGACAAGCAGGGAGGGGACGGATATATCCTGCAGGGGGGAGAATGCGCCTAAAGGTCCAAACCTGAGGAGCGCCATGGTTAGTGCACGAGGCACAGGTGGCAGGGCGTGACGTGAGCCTAACGTGCAGGGAGAGGGAGATACGGCTGGAGAGCCAGGGCTGCGTCAGCACGTTGTGTCTTACCTGGGCACTTGAACTTGACCTTTCTGAACTGTAAGAGATGAGTGAATGGTGCTGAGCAGAGGAATGCCTGCTGAGAGAATGGTTTTGAAGGGACGACGATTAGACAGTGGGAAAAATATCCAGGACCAACTGCAATGGTTCAAGTAGGACGGATGAAGGCCTGAACTGAAGGGGAAGGTGTGCAGGGTGCGGCAGCCAAATCAGTAGACCTTGGAGAACTTCTTGATAAAAGGGACGACTCTCTGATGTCTTGTTTGGGCGATTGGAGTGGATCATGGTGATTCAAGAGACAGAGGACGTGCCAGTGGGGAAAGCACGTTCCTTTTTGGATGCAGGATGGAGACCGGGGGCTGGGTGCTTGGGGGAGTGTGGGATGTGCGTATATATGAGTGGAAGGAGCACAGTCAGTGAAAGCCGCCTTCCAAAGCTAAATGGAAGAGACATTTAGCTTCTCTGCTATTTTATATTATCTTTGCCACCTCTCCTCTTATTTAGAGTAGGAATATTTAAAGATACTCCAAAAACAGACCAAACACCTAACATCTCCTAAGTGCTTCCTTTATGACTTCCTGGGGTGGTTAAAGACTTTTACCTATATTACCTCATTTGACCCTCAAAACAGTCTTGTGAAATGAATATTATTTCTAATTTACAGATGAACAAATTCAGATTTAAAGGGATTAAGTAATCTGCTAAAAGCTTCACAATTAATAAATGACAGAGTTGACACTACTCTACAGGAACAAAAAAAATTTCAGGAAAGAAGAAGGAATTTTACATTGTTCCTATTTCTGGTTGGGGGAAAATAGGCTGATAAGAAATCTGGATGAACACATGCACTTTGGCAGCTTCGTTAGCACCTTACATTTATTTTATGTTTATGCTTTCAAAACACGGTCACATTCCTCATGTCAGATTTCTCTCAAAATATCTACATAAGGCAGCCAGGGCAGATGCTAGTATCTCTATCAGTCAATCAACAAACATTTGTTGGCACACACTGAGCAAGTCACTGTTCGTTCACAAGTGAAGTTTGCTTCACAGTCCTGCTTGCAAGAAGTTTACAGTCTAGTAAAGAGTTGCAATAGGGGCTATGGAACAGCAGAAGGCACATGTGCCAAGTGCTAAATGAAGGCCAGAAACCATTAGTTTTCACACTGCATTCCCTGGAAACCCCAGATCCTAGTGCCTGTGGGGCAATGGTTCTCAAAAGAAGGAATGATTTTTCCCCCGGGGGACATTTGGCAATGTCTGGAGACATTTTTAATTCTTGCAACTTTGGAGGATGTGTGCACTGCTGGCATCTAGTGGGTAGAGGGCAGGGTGCTGCTAAACATCCTGCAAGGCACAGGACAGAACCCACTGCAGAGAACTATCCAGCCCCAAATGGCAACGGTGTTGGGGTTGAGAAATCTGCTGTAGAGTAATATAAGTACTTGATTTGAATTTCAATTAAAAGTCATGCTTTATTTACAAATAATAAAAGAACAGATATATTGAAAATGATCACAAACTAAATTTTAACACATTGTATTCATCAAAGGATTAAATGGTGCTGCCAAATTAAATGGTTTTGTGGAGAATTTGGGTTAAATCTTCCTGGCATAGCGATTGTAAAGGAGAGCAGTTTCTAACCAGATCACTCGCTATGAAGAATATCCTAACATTTCCAGGTGAGTCGTTGTTTTTCTTAAAAAATTAACCATTTCCAATTATATTTCTGTATGTAGCAGAGGTGAGAGATAAAATACAGAAATAAATTTAGAAGCTGAAGCTGATGTAAGACTACAGTCATCTACAACACTCAATTTCATATTTTTATATTCATCAAACAGCCTAACTGATTTTACCAGTGAATGTTAAGTTTGAACTTATACATTTGAATTAATGAGATACTGATTTCATCTGGGAGGACAAAGAGGCCCGGGCACTGGAATGCGATGTGGGATCCACAGTCTGCCCCTCAAAGCGTGTTGCTCAGGCCAGCATCGAGAGCTTGGTACAAATGCAGAATCCCAGGCTCCAGCACGGACTTTCTGATTCAGGGTCTGCATTTCAACAAGATCACACGCACATTAGAGTTTGGGAAGTGCTGGTCTACAGGACATCGCAGAAGAAAAACCAGGTAGGGCCAGTATAGACAGCAAGGACTGAGGGCAAAGCAGGGTTTCCGCAGGGCATGATTCCGATTAAACAGACAAGAACGTGGGTGGGTGCATTCTAGGTGAGGAAAGGGGCCACACGACAGGGCTGGGAATAGACCACCCCGGCCAGACAGAACACTTAGGAACAGCTTGAAGAATGTGGGCGTAGAGGGGACTCGGGGCTGAGAGAGGCCAGCGCCCCACTTTCTGGGGCTGCTTCCCGCAGGCCAGGCCGCCTCCTTGTTGACAGAGCAGCCTCCGCCCGAATTCCAGGCCGGGATTGCCAACCGCTTAGCCACCATGAATCAATTAAAGCTTCAATAGCCCCAAGAAGTTGGGGCTCATTATCTCCAATTTCTAGATGGGGAGCCCGGCCACTTCCGAAGCTGTAATTACGGCAGGTCAGAGGGCACCTGGGGCAGGAAGTCTGGTCTGTAACGGCACATTCCTGGCCCTCCCAGGTTCTGCCTCCTGAGGGGAATGGGGGGAGGAGCTGCTCTCGGCGGCGGGGATCCTTGCACAGCTTACGGGGCTTCAGGGACCCCTAGCAGGGAGGAAAGGGGCTCTGGCCACCTCCACTCAGGCCAGGCTTGGGTGGGGGGTGTGGAGAACAAGGCAATGACCGGTGACCTGGTGCTGAGAGGGTTTGCTGGAGGGACGCTGGCACAGGGGGGTGAGGGGCTGCCCGAGGAGAGCCCTAGCGAGAAGCTGGAACTCTCAGCCATCCAGTCAAGCAGCGAGGAAACTTCACCAGAGTCCAGAAACCACCTAGCTTTCCTGAGAATACAAATAGGCCTCACCGCAGCCTTAGGCGTCTGCTGAGTTCGTCACAGGCCACATAAAGCCCTGGGAAACAGGCTTTGCAGCCCCGCCTGGGCCTTGCTCACCAGCCTGCTCTTGCCAGGGCTCTGGCACAGGGGCTGCTTTCTCTTGGCCTCTTGAGAGGTCCTGTGAGGTTTCTAAGCCAAGGCAATGGACTTGACGCTAGTGTCCAAGGGACCAGGGGACTGTCAGGGCCAGTTGCTCCATCCCTTTAGGGACCCCCTCATCCACCCATCCTCAAGATGCGCCTACAGGCTGCCCACCCTGCCCTGGCCAGCACTGCTCAGAACACACGTCGACGTCCAGCTGAGGCCCCTTACTTCTGCCCTGAGGCTGAGCCCCCAACTCCTGGAGGCCACGTGTGAGGTTTCAGGCCGGCCTGAGGCCCTGCCTCCCCGATGCTGCCCTTTGATTCCTGGTTAATCACTCCCAGCTGGGCAGGGGCCTGAGTTTGCTCAGATTTTCTGGGAAGAAAAGGCTCTGAAACTTGAGCCCTTTACTAGGTGGCTGTGGACACCCTTGGGGACAGAGCAAGTGCTGCTGTCCCTGTCAGGGCTGCCCCATGGCCTCGGCATCTCCACAGAGAGTGGGAGGAAAAGGCTAAGACTGCCCGGGGGAGACCTGGGAAGTCACCCCCACCTTTCAGCCAGGCCCAGGCAGAGATCTGCCCCTAAATGTAAGGAGTGATCTTTGGGACAGGTCCCAGTGTAAGGAGCCTAGCATTTCACCAGAGCAGAGGGACATAGGTCTTTTTGCATCTCCCCCAAATTCCTGAAACTTACTCTTCTGGGATATTAAGAAACCGTTCCTGACAGCTGCAAAAACCCAGGGAGGGCTGAGAATACCCTAATATAGGAAGCACATTTGGGACTTCCTGCAAGGTACAGCTAGCAAGGCGGGGACAGAGGAAGTGGTGATGGTGGGTAGAGGTGCGGAGATAAACAGGGAGGCCCCAAGTTCATTGTTACACGCCCACTCAAGGGGTGCCACAGGCGGGGGTGCTCCTTGCTCAGGAGGTAGTGTGAGTGCACCAGAGTCCTGGGGAAGCACCTCAGGGGGAGGAGGGGACAGAATAGAGAAAGGAAGACAAGGGAGCTGAAAGCTGACGGTGAGCCCAGCCCGGGCACAGGCTCCAGGTTCCTCTGGAGAGGATGCCAACCCTGGTGGGCTGGACTGGACTCCAAGCGGCCAAGCTGGAAAGCCAACAGGGCCTATGGGGACACTGACAGCTTGACCTCTCCAGGTGATTTCAAACCTGATGCCCCGGACAGGTATGGGCCTATATAATAGAATACTACACAGCCATTAAAAATTACGTTTTTCTTTAAGAATATTCAAGTATATGGGGAAATTTTCATGATAAATTTGTACCCCCCCCCCAAAAGCTAGCATTATAAACACTAGATACAGAATCCAGTTACTTCACTGAATACACATACTTCTACCCCTGGAAGCTTAGTGTAATGGAAGATTACCAACAGTGGCTATCTCTGTGGAGTAGCATTGTGGGTGACATTTATTTTTTTCATATTCTTTCTATATGTTCCAAATTTCCTGGAATCAACATGCCTTGCTTTTGTAAACAGGATGATAATTGTTTATTTAGATGGCAGCACTAGTTCTATTTAAACTGGTAGTTTTATCTGAAGGTCAAGGGGTCAGGGAGCTGTGGGCAAAGGAGAAGGGGTCCTGCTGGGATCTGACACTTGCCCACGAGCATCCATTCCCCCTTCTTCCTTCCTGCAGAGCTTCCATTTTGTTCCAGGGTGGGGATCATGTCTTCCACTGCCCCTCCAGACCCACCCTCCATTTCTCTCTTCCCCACCTTGTGCCCGGGGCCGGCTGACCTTTATGGACCACGTCGAAAGCTCCAGTTGGGTTTAGTTGGTTGGGGACACCAGCAGGGAAGCAAAGAGAGCCGGAGCACAGCCAGGGTGTCTGTCCCTCCAGCTGTCCCGGGTGGGCTGGCCCTGTTTCTCCTCTGCAGGCCACCGTCCCATCACACAGCCCTCGTCACACAGCTCTCTGTGTCTCTGGTTCCTCCCTCCCCTTGCCGGCTGTGGGGTGACATAGTGGGCTGAATGGTGGCAACCCCCCTAAAACATGTCCATGTCCCAATCTGTGGAACCTGTGAATGTGACTTTATTTGGGAGAAGGGTCTCTGCAGATGTAATGAAGGATTTTATGATAAGGGGATGATTCTGGGTGGGCCCTAAATCCAATAGCAAGTGTCCTAAAAAGAGAGAAGCAGAGGACGATTTGACATAGGAAAGAGGACAAACTGTACCCATGGAGGTGGAGATTGGGGTGCTATGGCCACAGGGCAGGGGTGCCAGCAGCTGCCAGAAGCCGGAAGAGGCACAGGACGGATTCTCCCCAGGGTCTCCAGAGGGGGTGTGGCCCCTGGGGCCTTGGAGGGGGTTCTGGACTTCCTGGCCTCCAGAACTGTGAGACACTAAACTGTTGTTGTGAGCCACCGAATTTGTGTTATTTTGTTACCACAGCCACAGGAAATTAATCCAGATGGTAACAGTGTGCCCTGTTATTACTAGCCCTGGAGGGTGCCTGGTGTTTTTTTGTTTTCCCTACACCTTGCTCAGACCTTTGTAAATAGCAGGTTACCCAGTTTTCGTGACCCCCCTGTGTCCTGCCAGGGGCCTGTCTGATGTGGGTGTCTGCCTCATCCACGTCTACACATATCCCAGGGCAAACTAACCCATATCCAGGGATGGGTCCCAATTTGTCCAAGCAATCGTAGTAATCCTATTCTGCTTGCAAGTGACTGGTCCAAGAACAGACATGTCCTCAATGTTCCCAAGCCAGAGAGAAACCTGGGCAGCTTCTAGGACGATTCTGTGCTCCTGCAACAGAGCCACAGAAGAGACGATTCTTCTATCCTCTTCTTCCTCGGGACGTCGGCATGTCCAGGCGGGATGCTGCAAGTGCTACAGCCCTCTTGCGGTCAATTTGAGCCAAGTGGTGAACAAATGAACTCACCAGGCCTGAAGGTGGTCCTACCCTGGCCTTCCAGTCACGTGAGATAACATAATACATTCCTATGTCACTTATTTCAGTTTGAGTTGGGGTGTTATTGGTGGCTGGAAGCCGACTAAATAATGGAGAATTAGATTGGTTATGTGTTGCCTTAAAGGCAAAGATGGTCAGACAGACTTAAATATCCTAGTACCTGTAGGAAAACTTTCAAAACTTGAAAACCCTTGATTAAAAAACACTTCATGATATATATGTTCTCACACCTGGTTGGAAAATAGTACCAAAACAAAATATTAATATGTAGAGATTTGTAGTCAACTACCATCTTAAATGGGGAGAGGTTCTGAAATAATAGCAATAAGGTAAAAAAAATAACAGAAATAAGATAAAACAAAAATAATTCCGTGTAACACACCTGGGATACTCAAATCAGCAAACAACTATTAAAGCTGTTTTATGCCAGGCACTTGGCACTGAGGGATCAAATGGGAAAAAGATGTTGGTCATTTTCCTTGAGGAGCTTATAGATTATTTAAAAAAACAAACAAGAAAACCCACAAAAACCTCAAAAAACAAAAAAGTTTTCCAAGTTATATTTTATTCAAGTCATGAAAAAATAAATGCAAAATTGTTCATCTAGTATTTGTCTCTACTTGTATTCGTCACTTTCTGTGCTGCTGTTGATTATACACTTGGTGAGAAATGCACAGCTACAAGGTCAAAGTGAGTGCAGTTCAGAGGAAGAAAAGTAGAAAGGAATTTGGTTCAGAAATATCACATAAACAAAGTATGGGGGACAAAACTGATCTTTACCCCAAAATGCTAAAAATTAAGTTCTACTGGTAAAGTATTACTTGGAACTGTAGCAGGTATTTATTTCCCAGGGACCCAGTTTAAAGAAAACTGGTTGAAGGCTCAGGGGAGCAACAGTAGTACCCTGGGCCTTCCTGTCACACTTCACAGAACAAAACAGATGGAAATAGGAGCCATTTCTTCACGAGCCAAGACCCCTGCCGCTTAACTCCAAGACGGGGAAGCACCTCTTCACCAGCCAGATCCTCCATTAGAGAACCATTCCTTTTGGATCAAGTAGGTCCCCTCTGTAAATCCTCTTTAAAATACTGACACCCTTGGCCGGGCGCGGTGGCTCACGCCTGTAATCCTAGCACTCTGGGAGGCCGAGGCGGGTGGATCATTTGAACTCAGGAGTTCGAGACCAGCCTGAGCAAGAGTGAGACCCCCGTCTCTACTAAAAAAAATAGAAAGAAATTAGCCGGACAACTAAAAAAAATTAGGCATGGTGGCACAAGCCTGTAGTCCCAGCTACTCGGGAGCCTGAGGCAGGAGGATTGCTTGAGCCCAGGAGTTTGAGGTTGCTGTGAGCTAGGCTGACACCACGGCACTCTAGCCTGGGCAACAGAGTGAGACTCTGTCTCAAAAAAAAAAAAAAAAAAAAAAACAACAACAAATACTAACACCCGTGGCAGAGGTATCCAATTAATTCACCACAAAGGGTGATTGCTTTAGTTTTTCATCAGGGCTCTGAGAGAAGGGGACACAGGAATGAAACAGAGAGGGTTTAAGAGGATGTTGCCTGGGAAGGCTGGCACAGGTGAGACATGCAAGTGGGCAAATCTCTGGCAGGCACAAGGCTGAGAGGGGCTTGGACACAAATCACCTACTTTTACCTCCCTCCCTAGCCTTCCTCTTTTAAGTAATGCCTCAGTAGAGGCCAGTGTCATCCAACAAGCTTCTTAAGGTTTGCTCCATGGAACACTGGTTCTACGTGATACTCTCAGAAAATTCTGTGGTCTAATAAGTCTAGGAAATGCTCTGCACTGAAAACCCTGAAAGAGTCCCAAGTAGGTTAGTTTATTAATGCCTCTGAGAAGTCCTACAGTCAGAATCCTAATTTGTGTTCATGTAAGCCAGGATTTTTCAGGTGTTTTTGTTCAAAGAACTCTTTAGTGCATGTGAATCATCACCTCTTAACACATTCTGAAAATGCTTATCTGATGCTCATAGTTTTCAGTTAGAGTATTTGTTATCGAGTTTTAGATAATGCGACCACAATCTCTTTCTCTCCCTCTCTCTTTTTTTTTTTTTTTTTTTTTTGCCATCCCTCCAGCTCATTGTCTGTCCATGGAGTCCGAGCAGGGAAGAGAAGAAGCAAAAACACATCCTGGACGCTCAGCTGTTTCTTGTTGGCGTCCCTAGCAAATGATCTTGATGGGAACAGATTTAAACTCTTCCTTACTTTACAGTTAGCAGATTAGCCGCAGATTGCAATTATCCAGGCTCTCTTTTCTTTGTTAATCTGGAAACTTGGAAGTTGGCTTCTGCTGAGTTGTTTTCAGCAAAACTTGGCCCCCTTTAAAGCAGTAGCCTCCTTAGCAAGCTCCTCTTCATTATTCTGTAATCTTTGGACAAAGCCCAAACATCGCTCCTCCCCAAGGAGAGCTGGTTTAGGAAAATTGCTATTGTTCCTGGTCAGGAAATATGTCAAAATAGAGTCATCACAGATGTAACTGGATTTCAGGATGTTGTCTGGAAGCCACCAAACTACCAAGTATTTGAGACCACAAGAGACAGACTCAAGGACTCACTGTAAGACTTTGCTACTGAGAGTGAGCTCTGAGAACTGGGAACACAGTAACTCTGAGATCTTGTTAGAAATGTAGACTCTGCAGTCTGGGTCGCCCCAGACCTACCAAAGCAGAATCTGCATTTGAACAATCCCTATCTGACCTGTATGCACATCAAAGTCTAAGAAATGCCAGAATTCATCCTGTCATGCCTCATTTTTTTCTTCATTTATTAACAAGTTATTAAGCACCCCACTAGACACCAGGCTCTGTTCTAGATGTTGG
The DNA here is from genome assembly GCF_041146395.1 of Eulemur rufifrons. Lineage (NCBI taxonomy): Eukaryota > Metazoa > Chordata > Mammalia > Primates > Lemuridae > Eulemur > Eulemur rufifrons. The sequence goes on from NC_090983.1 coordinate 74,179,489, forward strand.
GGGCACTGGTGGAAAAGCAGGTACGTTCTCAGTTCTTACACAGTTTACAGTCTAGTGGGGTAGACAGACATAACACATTTAAAACAAAGGATTTCAGGAAGTGGTAAGCGCTTGAGGAAACAGGAGGGTGAAGGATTAGAAAACGATGGGAGCTGAGGGTGAGATGCAATGGTCAGGTGGGGTCGGTCTGAACAGACACCTGCATGGGGAGGGGGGGCAGCCACGGGAACATTCCAGGCAGATGGTACCGTGAGAGCAAAGCCCCGAGGAGAGTTTGAGCTTGGGGACAGAGAGAAGGGAGGCCAGTGTGGCTCATGCTTAGCAGGTTAGGAGACTCAGAGGTCAGAGAGATAGAGAAGGGCCAGATTATGAGGAAGATTCTCAAACTTAATGTGCAGCAGAATCCCCAGAGGGGGTCTTGGGTCCTACCACCAAAGCTCTGACTCAGTAGCTCAGGGATGAGGCCCAAGACTTTGCATTTCTAACAAGTCCCAGGTGATGGTGCTGATGCTGGTCCAGGAACCACGCTTGGAGAACCACGGATGTAGAACGTGTGGGTCCTCGTAAGGAGTTCAGTTGTAGCCTAAGCGTGATGGAAAGTCATCAGATGACTCTACATAGCGGAGGACAAGATCTGATTTCCATTTTCCTCTGTCTGCCCAGAAAAGGAGACCTTTCCAGCCATTCACTATCCCCTGGACCCGCATTCCCTTCCAGCTTTGCTCATCATTTGATTTGACCCAATTTCCCAACCTTTCTCTCCATTTCCTCCCAAACATTTCCATTGTGCCTTCTGGAACCCCCACTCCCTGTGCAGCAATTCTTGCATATCCTCAGCCTTTATCAGGACTTCCCTACTCCTTTCTTGCCTTAATTGGAGCCCGGCTAGTCACAAGAACACAGCATTCACACAGCTCTCTCTGGCAGGTCCTGTTTGACAGTTGACGGTCTGTGAACTGCAGGGCCTGGGGGTAGTGTTGGTGCCTGCTTGTTCCTTTTGTTGCTCCCAGAACTTAAGCCCTATTAATGGTTATAAAATACCCTGCCCACAAGAGGGCCAGGCTGCCAGGCTCTACCACTGGATTACATGTCCTCATTCACGGGGGGCCACGCCTCCTAGCCCCCACCTTCCTCTCTGCATAGCCCCTCTTGTCAGTCTCGTGGAAGTTAATGACACAATGCCCCATCCAGCACCCGGCTCCTCAGTTTCCTTGACCTTCTCATCTCTGATGACCTTTTCTTCCTCCATCCTACCACTTCGTGGCCACAGCCTGAACCTTGTCACCACCAGAAATTGTCCCACTGCTGCAAGCCCAAAGGCCCACTCTCTTCCATAGCTTCCTCTCCCTGACACAGGCGCCAGCGGCCCTTGCAACAATTCTCCCTCTCTGTGGAGATCTCCTTCCTGTTGTCTCCGCCACCTCTTACAATCCGTCAGCCTCTTCTCTGTTCACTGTTCTTGTCCAGCTTAGGGCTTATGGCTCATCACTGTAAACACTCCCTTCAAAGCTCCCATCTTCAGAATGCCCTCGCCTTCCAACGCAGTCTCCTACAAAACCAGAAACGTCCCCGCCGGGTTTTCCACACCTGCACGCAAGCAACTCCATGTGACATGGGGAAGTCAAGCAAGCGGACTGCCTTCGCTTTCAGTTCACGATCGCAGACCGCAAAGGGGTACTCAAAACTGCTGGGCGACGTTGCTGTGTTTCTCTGCTAAGACCAGCATCCATATTCTTCTAGGTGACTTTCTCATTCCTTTTTTGTCCTTACAACTCCCACACCCCTTCTCTGCTTCTTACTCTCACTCAGCTGATGAACTCTCCTCACACGTCATTGAGGGACGAGATGCTATGGGGTGTGAGCTCTCTCATTCTCCTACTTTGACATCTGCCAGCACATCTGCACTTGCCGCCTCCCCCCTCCTCCCCTCTGCTCCGATGTGTCCATGCCCATCGAAGGCTCGTGCCCCTGGTCCCCGGGTGCTCCGAGTGGCCTCCCCTCATCCCTTCACCACTCCCGCCAGCGTCTCCCTCGCTAGTGGATCGTTCCCACTGGCACACACACCAGTATCTCCATCTGTTTCTTCTGTAGTTCACATCTGTACTTCCAAATAATACAGCTATTTTTAGCTTCTTCAACTTTAGACACTTTCTATTGCCTTCCTGCACCCCCACTCCATCTTCCAATGTCATTATAGCTCCGTTTTTGGCTAAGTCGATGTTCTGTGCTCGCATTCTACAACCGTAAGTACTCACAGCTGAACCACAGTGGCTGGTATTCTTTTATGGGCCAACTTTGATTTTCTTGGGGCTATTAATTACCTTGTTTTTCCATTGCTTAGTCTTCTAAGTGTCTATTACTAAGTTTTCACTAAACTTTCCAATTAAAGGGCAAAACCCCTCTCATGAGTCACAGGTAGCCGATTAAGACAGCGTCTTCACTCTCAAGCCTGGCGCTGGGGCTGGGACGGCTGGGGGATGGCTCGGCGGGGCGTGTCAACTGCGTGCTTATGTGTGGTCTCCCCAGTGAGGCAAGGGTAGGGTCGTCAGACTTCCCACATTGCAGCCCAGGGCCCCAAGAGTGAGTGTTCCAGCAGACAAGATGGAAGCCTTGTGGCCTTTTAGGACCTTCCCTGGAAGTCACATACTGTCACTTCCATCCTGTTGTAATGGTTGAAGTGGTCAAAAGCCCACCCAGATTCAAGGGGAGGGGGCACAAACCTCACCTTTCCATGGGAGAAATATCAGAGAAGATTTGTAGCCATGTTTTAAAACTGCCACAGAGACGCACACACATTCGTACTTGCACTTGAGTAGAATGTCCGTGGAGAGAATCACAGGAATCTGGGGAGGGGAGAAAACTGGTAGCTGGAGGCAGAGGCAGGAGACTTTGTCCTGGTGACCAATTTGCACCTTATGAATTTTGCATCATGTGCCTGAACTGCGTTTCTAAAAATATTAAATGATTAAATATCTTTGACCATGTCACAGCTTTTCCTGGCCACGTCAGTTCCCAGGATACTCTAGACCAGGGCTGTCCAGTAGAACTTTCTGTGATGATGGAAATATTCTGTATCTGACCTGTCCAATACAGTAGCCACTAGTCCCTGCTGGCTATTTAGCACTTAAATGTGCTAGTACAACTAAGAAATTAAAATTTCAACTAAATTTAAATTTTAATAGCCGTCTGTGACTAGTGGCTACATATCGGACATACTGCATGGCCGTATGAGGTGGGAGGTGCTTGCACGAATAGGCTACTGGGTGGGACTAGGAGGCTCCTCGGGCCATGGTCTCCAAACATTTTTGCTCATATATATCCTAAAACAATCTTAAACAACTCTGTACTCCTTGAACAAATTAAAGTTGACGTGGAAATGCTTCATCCTTAGTTTAAAAGTTTATTTTTGTTAGGAGTTATAAAAGATTAAACATTTCATAAGATGAAATAAGATGAGGACTAACTATAATTGGAATAAATATTCCATGAGCTGGTTTGATAAAATAAGTTTTAATTACTGAATAATGCAGACTGGATCTGAAAGAAATCATGTTAAAATGCTTTAACATCCACTGCTTTAGCCGTTCTAAATTTAGAGCACCTCAATGTGGGCCACACTTCACCCTCGACAGAAATACACATAAGACAGGGAGAGGCAGCAAGCCTTAAGGGGGAAGATGCCTTGACGAATCATTAAAGAAGCCTCCGAAACCAATAGATCAATCTCCCCTCCTTTGGCAAGAGGAAGTTTTTACACCCTAGAGCAAGACTCCACGGTGACATTGTAATCGGTGAGGGAGGCATGGGACCTTTCATGAGATGATTTTAGAAATCAGTACTTTGGAAGTTGACTTTGGAAGTGGATTCCCTTTAAATCACTCACGGACATTTACCCCTTGAAAGGTCTGTACACCGTCAGGTGTACTTGAATCCCAGATTGAAGACAGCTGCCACAGGAAGACAGAAGCTGGGCTTGGTACCCAGTTGCCTGCTGCTGCTGCTGCTGCTTCAGCTGAAACCTGTCAAGGGAGGACAGATGAGGGACAGTGTCCTGGTGCCCCTTAAGCAAAGGCAGGGGGCCTAGTCAGTGTCACTGGCCTGCTCTGTGAGCCTCACGTCTTGCCTGGAATTTTTAAGCCTGTCCCAAGTGGAAAGGGGGCAAGCACAGGGCTGGGCTGCCTTATTCCAGGACCTAAGAATCAGCTAGATGAGACTTAATTCCTTTACCAGTACCTTCCGCTCCATCATTACTCTCCACACCATCTCCTTCTCCTCCCCTCTTCCTCCAACTCCTTCAGACTGAGTACAGAATAGCGGTGGGTTTGGAGAATCACAGCTCACTAGCGTTGGGGGTCGGGCTGAGAGGGGCCGACTCAGTGTTTAGTAGTCTGAGTGACCAAGGGCCGATTAGCCTGTCCTCCGCCCGGGCCATCTCGTCTAACCGGGGGGCTGCTCATGAGACGAAAATTGCATGTGGTCCAATTACCCTTATAATAAAAACTCCCTGTAATCAGCCACTGAATATGGCCCACAGAGTTGGTATTTATGTACCACGTTGGAGACTGATACACCATCTGTCAAAATATCCAATACAGAGTCCACTTTTTCCTGTCTAGCTAGTGAGGACAAATCACTGTTTCTTTGGTGAAGTACTGGATGTGTAGATTGCTTGCATCTAAGAGCCATGTTGTACAAAAATGTATTTCTTTAAACCCCAAAATCATCTTAGTGTGTGGGGTGCTAACCCTGAGGAGCTGGAGGCACCTGAGCCCTGAGGGTGGAGCAGAGCCCCAGCTCCGTGACTCCCTCGCCGGGGCGGAAGGTCACCAACGGACTTATGGAGGCAGAAGCGGCCAGAGCATTCCCATTCCTGTTTAAAAACCTTCCCCTGCTCTCTTTCTTGGCCCAGCAATTCGTAGTTGAATTTCATCAGTTTGCATCTGTGTATGGCCTGATTGCTGCTCCATGCCGGGCACCAAGGTAAGCATTCTACGCATATCTTTCAGACAGGAGTTAGCACAAAAGCCCTTTTGCCTCACCGCACTCCTATTTATTTATTTATTTAGAGGCAGGGCCTCACTTTGTTATCCAGGCTGAGTGCAGTTGTACAATCAGAGCTCACTGTAACTTTGAACTCCTCCTGCCTCAGCCTCCTGAGAAGCTGGGACTACAGGCATGCACCCAGCTAGTATTTAAATTTTTTTTTTTTGTAGAGACAGGGATCTCATGATGTTGCCCAGGCTGGTCTTGAACTCCTGGCCTCAAGCGATCCTCCTGCCTCCACCTCCCAAAGTGCTGAGATTATCAGTGACAGCCACCACACCCGGCCCCTGCTCCCCATTTAAAAACATCACCTCTGTCTACTTGCAGAGAGTTGTAAAATAACCAAGAAGATAGACACATTTGGCCCACTTCCTCACACACAAGGGCCCTGAAACTACCAGGAAGTGGCAAAAGTAATAGCAATTAAACATCTAATGATCAAATGAGGTGCTTATCCTGGGAAAGGCAGAAGGGACCCAGAGGTACACAGCTGCTGAATGAGTTGAGTTGGAAAGGAAAAAGGATGACTTACCTGGAAAAACGAAAGCACTTCATTGGACAAGATCTTGATAATCTTCAGAAGACACCTAAAACATCAATTAATAACTTTTTTTTTTTTTCTTGAGACAGAGTCTCACTCTCTTGCCTGGGCTAGAGTGCCATGGTGTCAGCCTAGCTCACAGCAACCTCAAACTCCCAGGCTGAAGCGATCCTCCTGCCTCAGCCTCCTGGGTAGCTGGGACTACAGGCACGCGCCACCATGCCTGGCTAATTTTTTCTATTTTTAGTTGTTTGGCTAATTTATTTCTATTTATAGTAGAGACGGGGGTCTCGCTCTTGCTCAGGCTGGTCTCGAACTCCTGAGCTCAAACAATCCACCTGCCTTAGCCTCCCAGAGTGCTAGGATTACAGGCATGAGCCACCGCACTCGGCCTCAATTAATAACATCTACAGCATGTTATCAATTCGCCTACAATTGTCCTTGTAAGCAAAGCAGTTGCCTACTGTGAACATAGTTGGTTTAATAGTCTTAAGACTTACATCCACTTATTGCATCCACTGTGTTAACCTTGGTGGCTAATGCTCATCTCTTCCTTGAAATGATTCCATATTAACACCGTCACAAGATAATTCACACGCTGCTTATTTTCTTACCCCATCACATCTCCTTCGTTAAACTTTCACTGTCCATTTCCCAAAAGGCCATGTGGGAGGGTGCGCTGAAGCATGCTTAGTGGAGTCCCCCAGGGTTAGCCACCCGAACAGCTCATGACCCAGCTGATGCCAGGGAAAAAACAAGCACAGACCCGCCAGGGAGCAGGTGAGAGGCCCCTCTACTCCACAGATGATGTCAGCTCCTCGGGGGAATTGTATTTCTAGTCCAACACCGCCAACGACCACCTCCCGTTATTTTTATTGATAACTTGACTGATGTTATATTACCTCTGTCACTGTATTTTATTTGAAGTGCCCATTACCAAACTATCAGGATGTTATTTATCCAAGTAGAAAAAAGGCTGGTGTTTCCCTCTTTGACTCAGAACACAGTCATTCTGCATCTCTGGGCACCAGGACACATTTGTTTCCAGGAAAGAATATCCAGATACCATCCACCTTGGTCTGTCCTAGAATTATTCATTGGCTCATGCACAGTCAGGGGCTGCCTGTCTTCTGAAGATATTCCCACGCCATGCCTTTGCTCACAATTTTGCGCACACTGTCACCCGTGCAATTCCTCCCACTCCTCCTTTGAGGGCTAGTTCTAGGTCCCTTGGTGTCCATCCACCATCGTCTCTCCTCACCCACACTGACATCCTCTGTCTCTGAACTCCAACAGCTCTCCCAAGCTGCCCAGTTCCATGGCACCTGTTTCTGCCTTGAAGTTGTTAATGTGTTTCTATGGACAAGTCTTGGTCGTGACTTGCAATACTAGAGCCTCCATACATGGTAAAGCATCATGGTGTGTGCTGCACTCAGGCCCAGAGCATGAAGGAGAACACTCTGGTCTCCAAACATGCACCTCGTGAGGGCTTCTCCAGGGCTCTTGCTCAGCCTCCTTGTTCCAGCTTGGAGCAATCATACCCTTAGGCTGTGCTGGCCAAGATGGCCCTTGGGAACCCCTTGCTGGAGTGCTGGACAGCAGACCCCAGGTGGGCTCTGTCACTCCGGGTGGGATCACACTGAGACCTGAGGTTGTGAGGCCCTCAAGCAGCAAAGAACTGGAGATCACAAGATGGAAAAAGCCCAGGTGGGGCCTGCCTACAATAAGCTCCCACCTGGATTCTTAGGACAAATGAACCTTTTTCATTACCTATCACTCGATGCTTGAATTCACTGTGTCCAGCCCTGGCGCCCTTCTCCTGCCCCTGCCAGAGCAGAGGACTTTTAGCTCCTCCTTTCTATAAGGAAAGGTCTTAGTTTACTTATTCATTTGTTGAACTGCCTTCTTTGTCACATGGCGTTCTCCGTGTATCCCTGTGTCTTCACACGGCTGTCTTCTCATAAGGACACTGGTTGTGTTGGATTAGGGGCTCACCCTACTCCAGTACGACTTCATCCTAACTAATTACATTTGCAAGAATCCTGTTTCCAAATAGCATCACACCTGGAGTTACTAAGGGTTATGCCTTCAACATATCCTTTTTAGGGGGACACAATTCAAGCATAACATCACTGGATCTGGGAGAAATGGGGTGAGGGCCAGAGATGGGTGTGCCCTTGAAGCTGTCAGCCCAGCAAGAGAGAGAACCAGGGATGGCCACGAAATCCTTTGAAAGTGGAAATACTTTCGGAAAGTAGACAAATAGTACAGAACACAAGGGTGTGGTTAGGAAGAAAATAAGAGCAAAGAGTGAGGGGGAGACAAAGTAGGGCCAGGAAGAGGGGGAAGGAGGCGGCTCTTGAGCCCAGGGAGACACCGGGCAGTGTGGGGCAGAGGAGAGGAGGGCAGGGAGTCAACCTCAGTGTAGGAAATCTGGTCATTGCAGGTAACTATTTTGGAATTCACATCCCCTGAGCTGTGGACCCAAGACCAGGCCAACAGACACCCCAGCAAGGGGGCAGAGCTGCTTCTGTGGAGCTGAGCCCAGGACCTGGCTGCATGCTGCCCACCCCAAGCCCCACAGGCAGCGGGTGGTCTCTCAGCCCTCTCAGACCCAGAAGGAGACACCTTTCCCGGCAACTACAGTCCCTGAGGCCATCCCAATGACCTCTTCTCTGAAGGGACTCAGCCATGGCTCCATCAGAGGACGAATGGGCTGGGGTGGGAGGAGTGGGTTGCTCTGTCTGGGGAACCATGTGTTTTCCCTTGCAGCCGCGAGGCTGTGCATGAGCAGAAACCTTTGAGAAACACCGGTCCATTCTTCAGGTCCTCCCTCAGCAAGTGTGGAAAGGAGGTGAAGGCTCCCCGACAACGCCTGGTCCCCCAGCATCCTGGGGTAACACGCTAGACTTCCAGGCCCTGGCCATGGGTCTCTACAGCTCTGAACCTCCCTCGTCCCCGGCAGTGTCTGTCTACATGTCTCTGTGTTCCATTTTGCTTCCTAATAGATGGCAATTATTTAACTCGATAAGGCAATCAGAACAAGGTTGGAAAAGACCTAACGTGTTAATAGCTTATTCTCAATCGACTCTTTTAGTCAGGAAGTGACTCTAGGCAATTTACACAGAAACGTCACTCACTGAAAGGACAGGCGGCAGCTCAGGGCACGGACAGAGGGAAAGAAATCACGTTGCTGCGGGAAGCAAGTGTGGCCAGAGGTGGCTCCTGGGGACCCCTGCCTTGGCACTGCCCTGGGGGCTCTGGACACTCGATGCTGCTGGCCTGGATTTGGCCCAGGCACTGTGGATAATCTCCACCTGGCCCTGGGCCTTGTGTCCCTCCTCCGAGCCAGGCAGCCCCAGGCGTCTGTGTTCAATTCCGGGCTGCCGATCCAGCGTCTCTCTCTAGCTGTCTGGGGGTGGGAAAAGCCCATTCACAAATTTCGTTTCTGTAATAGAGAATGGGCCCTTTCCCCTGTCCCCCTACTGCCATCTGCTTTAGGACTCCTCCAAATCAGGAAGAGTGTTCAACGTGGGCAGCCCAACGGGACAAGTGTCCACTAGAGTGGTGTGCAGTATGTTCATAAGGGGCCTCCTGAGACAACTCCTTAATCTGAAAGAGTGGCTCTCACGGGGGTTGCAGGCACCATGGCAGATGGAGGGGGGTGACTCGCCCAATGTCACAGGCGGAAGCCCTGCGAGTTGAGGCTCAGTTCCTCTGATCACAGAGCCCAGTGCCACTGACCACACTGGCCTAATTAAGTGCCCGGCACATGCTGCCCAACCAATGCTGGCTGAATGGACGAATGAATTGTCGGGTCTTCCACCGTGTAATCCTCGGCCTCCAATGCATCGGTTGAAATTACCAATCAATAAAATAATATCTGAGGCCCTGGGGTGAGCTATTTAACCTTATTGGATCTCCATTTCCATATCTTGAAAGAGAAGTTTGGATGAAGGTGAGGTCTAAGAACTTACCTGTGATTCAACTGCAGAAAGAAATTTTGTCACATATAAGGCAATTGGAGATTTGAACACTGACTGGATAATTTGATGGTGTTAAGGAATTACTTTTAATTAATTATTTTTTAGATTAGATGATAATATGATTTGGTCTTATAAAGAGTCTTTGTCTTTTAAAGACACATGCTGAAATAATTTTAGATGCAATATCATGTCCAGGATTTGCATCATAACCAATTGGAAAGTGGGTAGGAAAATAAACGAAGGAGATGAGCTTTGAGTTGATGTAATTATTGAGATGGGGGAATGTGTACATGGGGATTCGTTACACTATTTTTTCTATTTTTTGTATGTTTGAAATTTTCCATAATGTCTAACAAACAAATAAAACAATCTTTTCCTACAGCCCCTGTGGCACCCATCTCAGTCAGAGCTTGTGGTGGGCCCTGCGAGTTGCTCACCCAACATCTCTTGCTCCCTTGCTTTTTCCCAAAAGAGCCCCCCAATTTCACCCCACACAGCCTCTGTGACTCCAGGGAAGGTGACCTCATCTCCACCTCCAGCCCTGATTGGTCTCAGCCCATCTGAGGGAGCCCCATTGCCAGCGATTGGTTCTGGAAGGACACGGGATACCAGGAGAGGTTTGCTGGGTCTTCTGAGAAATTTCCTCTCTACTTTCATATCCAGCTGGACAGGAGGGAGGGAGAGGGTAGCCTCAAACACCACCAGCAGCCCTGCCGCAACCTGGAGGTAAACCAGACTCAGGGTGAAGCCAACATACTGACCAGCACACAGAGAGGTGGGAGAAACATGAGTCCTTGCCACGAATGCTGAATGGCTGGATCAAACAGCCCTCAAGTCTACCCTGTCGCTCAATTTCCCATTACACGATATAATAAATTTTCTTACTATTTGAGCCACTTTATTTTTACAACAAAGAGATTTGTAATGAAGATGATCCTAACAGATACAAGACTCAGTGACCACTTTCCCTGACTCCAGTAGAAAGGGAGGGAGCCCCTGTCCCACGGTTACCACCATCGTTTGGAAGGCAGGAAGCAGGCAGTGGCAGGAGGGGTCTGCAGAAGGTGGAGACAGTGGCACACTCTGGCTCCATTTTCAGACAGGCAGACAGTTCTTCCTAATGTCAGACAATCTGACTTTTAAGAGTCACATTCCATGGGGTCATTAGGAAAGTTGTGCCCAGCCCTTGCGGCTGTGGGTCGCCTTGGGAATTCCTATGTCACCCTTTCCTTGGCAGGACAGTGATAACATAAATGATGCCAATCCATTTGTATTATTATGAGACACTGGGAAAGGCCATTTGCAGGAGCAGGAGGCTGGACTGCAGCTTTGCCACTGGATCAAGAGTTCTAGTGGCAGGGGAGGCTGTCCCCCATGCTAGAGATGGAATTGCTGGTCTTTCAGCTCGTCGTCTAAGTCTCCCACTTTTCTCAGCTTCTTAAGTGGACTTGAAATCCAGTGGATAGTGCCCTTGAAATTGGGCCTCAACAAGGCTGAGTTAGGGTCATTCACAAAGCAGAGAGCTTCTCCTTACATTTCCGTTGGGAGCTGCTGTTGAACATTTCAGGAAGCAACTAATATGTAACTTTGGGAAACCTAAGAGTAGGGGACACCCTGGACTCTCCTCTTTCCCATGCCCACCACCTGCAGCCAGTGCAAGTCATCATTACTTCTCACCTGGACAATTGCAATGGCCCCTAACCATCTCTGTGAATCATTCCTGCCATTTTCCAACTCCATTCTTCCCACAACAACTGAGTGATCCTTAAAAATGCAAATCCAGTAGTGTCTTTCCCTTTCCTGTAACCTGCCAGTTGCTTCCCATGGCCCATGATGCTGTCCACACCTGAGCCACCTCCCCTGCTGTCCCCCCTAGACATCCAGGACATCTCGAGCTCCTGAACACACCACTCGCTCTCAGCCCAGGCTTCCCACGCAAGCTGGTCCTCAGGTTGGAGCTGTCTGCTCTGACCCCTCCCTTCATGCCCTGTTGCTCACTCCTTTAGGTCTTACCTTAAATGTCACTTCCTGGGGGAGAAGGTACATCCTCTTTACATGCGTCCACAGCGTCTTGCCTGTCTCCTTCAAATATTCAGCATAATTGGAAATGTGTGCCTGCTAGCTTTCTTCTTCATTAGATTATAAGATTAAGAGAGTAGAGATTTTGTTCACATTTTCCACACTTCATCACAAGCACCTATGACGGTGCCTGGCGCATGATCGATGATTAGTGAATAAGTATTTGTTGGCTGCCTGTCAGGTGTAGCTACAGCTGAGTCCTCCCAAAAGTGTGGCCCCAACTACCCCCTCGAGACCCTCTTTGGCCTCTTAAGCCTCTACGTAGCTTCACACCCACCAAGATTCTGCTGGAGGGGACAGAACAGGGAAGGACACCGATGCAGGCAAAGTCAGAGTCCGACTTGGAAGCTGGAAGCAAGGCTGTCACCTTCCAGAGAGAAAATGGCTTTATTACAATTCAGGACATTCCTCGCAAGCAGACTTGTTTCTTACTGTTTGTTCTAAAATGTTTGTGATATTCAAAGGTACAGACTAGAGACTTGAAACAGAAAGCAAAGAGGGAGAAAGGCTGGAGCCATTTCCTGTTCACCTGCAGTACCCATCAGGGGAGAAGGTGTCCTTGTCCTCTTCCTACCTCCTCGGTGATAAGTGGAAGGCTTTGAAGTCCCTGAGTCCGTGCTCCCTCTTGGGCTGCAGGACAAGGTCACAGCTATGATGCCCAGGGAGAGGTGGGGACCACATGAGGCCCCAGGGTGGGAACCTTTGGTCCCTTCCCCTGGAGGGACAGGGACATTTGGAGTAGTTCACCTTCCTGAAAGGAGATGTGGCCCTTCCCCTCCACCTGAGGCTGTCCTACCTCCCTTTCCAGGGTTCTGCCAGCCTCATCTCCACTCCGGGCATGAGCGCACTCCCTTCCCTTCAGAGTCAGCCACACGGCCTGAAACTCACTTCCGTGGGGCTCTCTGGAAGAAACATGGGGCCACTTGATGCTGGAGTGTGATGTGGAATGGTTGGGACTGGTCTGTCAGGGAACGGCTGGCTGACAGTAAGGGCCGGGGTGGGGCAGTCTGGGGTCAAGAGAGCACAGTGGCAGGGGGAGATGTCAGAAGGTGCAGGGTGGCGGGACTCTTCAGCCGTGTGACTTAAGGCTCTTCCCCTCCCTGAGGCCGTGTCATAGGGTGACAGTGGGCTGCTGTGTGGACCTAGAGAGAATGCGAGGAGGTTCCCGAGCACGTGGACAACTCCCGCAGGGGCGAGCCCAGGAACCCGACCTCGTTCCTTCTGCTCCACGAGCTGCCTGCGAGCGGTTTCTCCAGCACCGTCAGTCCTCGGGGAGGAAGCACGGTGGCTCCCCAGGGCCCCGTCAGAACTTCCCAAACTTTTCTGCTGAAGTGTCCCTAACAAGAGCGAGCGCGCGCGTGCCCCGGAGCAGCAGAGATGAAGTTTCTTTCAAGTCCCTTGTACTATCTTAAAAATTCATGTGAATTTTGCATTTTACGCCATAATCTATTCATGCTTGTTTTAAGATAAATATATCCTTTTCCTCAAATATTCAAATAAAATGAACGGTTGGAGGAAGTTGCTGGGAGAAGGGGGCTGGGCGGTCAGGAGGAGGAGGGAGAGCTCGGCCGCACATTAAACCTGGTTTAATTCTCTCCATAACTCCATGAGGTAGAGACTTGTTTTTAAAGTGAAAACATCTTTATTGCACAAGTGTTAAAGCATTACAGGTTTTATAAAGCAGAATCTCAACATTCCCTACAATCTAACTCCCTAAAAAACATGCTCCTAAACAGTATCTGTGGCATCTTTATTTCCACCAGCCTCGCCGAGTGTTGGACATCTCTGCCCCCTGGAGTCTGGAAGGTGTGTCTCAGCTGTGTGGTCACTGGCAGGCACAGTCCCTGCCCTGTGCAGGCACAGCAGCGGCCTCCTGTCCCCTGTCCCGTTCTGTTCATTACATGGAGGCTTCGGCCTGAAGTCAGCTCTGTCAGAAACCAAGAGAAGTGCCAGGAGGGAATCTAACTCCTTAAGGCCCCTGCCTGATCTTTATTTCACAAGTAGCCGAGGTCCTGGCTGAACCTGACATAGGATTCATCGTCTAGAGGTGTCATGAGCTGGTAGCCAGGTGCGCAGGGCTCTGTTTGCGTAAAGACAGGAGGCCATGCAGACTTCAGTTTGGAGCCTGGTGGGGAGGAGGGAGGGAGTGGGACAGCGTGGTGTCTGTCGTCCCCTTCCCGTGGATGAGAGGGTGGGATTAAAAAGAAGCTGCGGATGGAAGATCCATGAGCTCCCTGCAGTGCGGACTTTGGAGACTCAGGCGCAGAGGCTGAAATACAGCACAAAGTTGGGGTGAAGTTTCTTCTCCCATGTCTGGGAGTAAATAGAAGCTCAAGGGGAAGGCTGTGCTCACAGACATTCTGGCCAAAATGCTCAGGAGTGGCTTAACGGGCAGCAGTCAGCAGTGAGGGGTCCAGGCAGAAGGTCCTGTTCTTTTATACAGAAGAGACCCCAGCAATACACGGGGGCAGCCCCCAAAGGTGACACGAGGGTGGAGGCAATGAACTAGTATAATTTAACATTAATATTCATGTGGCTTGACAAATTCCCACATACAGGAAATCCTAAGGGAAATTCAGTTTAGAGAAAAATTTCATCTCCCAAGCATTTAATCACATGATCTTTTTTGCCCATATATATATATATATATATATATATATATATTTGAGACAGGGTCTCGTTCTGTCACCCCAGGCTAGAGTGCAGTGGCATCATCATAGCTCGCTGCAGCCATCAACTTCTGGGTTCAAGTGATCCCCCCGTCTCAGCCTCCCGAGTAGCTGGGACTACAGGCACATGCCATGCTTGGCTAATTTTTAAATTTTTTGTAGAGATGGCATCTTGCTATGCTGCTCAGGCTAGTTTCGAACTCCTGGCCTCAAGCAATTGTCCTACCTTGGCCTCCCAAAGTGCTAGGATTACAGATGTGCGTCACTGCACCTGGCTTCCCATATATGGTTCTAAAAACCAAAATTAAAAAACAAACATATTGGAACTTACACATTGAACCTAATCTGCCCCTTCAAAATGATATCTCAGTATCCTAAAGGCCCTGACTTGATCATTACACATTCTGTGCATGTAACAAAATATCACATGTACCCCATAAATAGGTACAGATATTATGTATCGATAACAAAATAAAAATAAATCCACTGCCAGATGCATCATAATCAAACTGGTGAAAACTAAAAGCAAAGAAAATATCTTAAAAACAGCCAGAGAAAGTTGCCAGAATCAAAATGGAGTCACTTGTGCTAAAAACCCTGAGAAATAGAGCCAGGGAAGGCCATGAAGGGAGGGTTCTAATGCATAAATGCCTGATAACAAGAACTATCACCAAAGACTCTGCAAAAGCCACAATGTTGCCAAAAGCCATCACAACCTAACAACAACAAAAATCCTTTTGTGAGGACATCTGCCCTGCAACTGCCTGTCCAAACTCCCACTGGCGCCACCCTTGTTATTGATCCTTGCAGCCAAGGATAATTATCTCAAAGCAATTATGTAATCTTCCTCATTTTTCCTTTTAAAATGTTTGTCTTCCTTTACCTCCCTAAATACCCACATAGTTTACTGTGGCACACATATTCCCATTGCAGTGCCTATTCCCGAACATAATTTTCTTTCAAAAAAAAAAAAAAAGATATCTCTGGAAGTTCTGCATGCATTCCAAGATGCTTTCAGCAATCATCTTTGGGAATTGACTTCAGACACACTCTATGAATCATACTTTAGAATCAGCTGGTTTGATCACCCAACTTACTCTTCAGCTTTGTCTTCGAATAATTTTTGTTTGATTCCAAAAATAAAATTCTCTGTTAAATAATTGTGCTCTTCCTCCAAGCCTGCTTCTCTGTAGACTGTAAATTCTATGGAGCACGTCTGGTTCAACTTTGGCCACCCAATCCCTGACTAGGCACTTCAGAAATGCTTGATCAATACGTATTTCTGTGGTCATTCATTCTACTCCATGGAGCTGATTCAATCACTGTTACGTCTTACACATACTGCAGACCCCAAACACCAAAATGTTTGCCTTCTTCTCTCGGGTTGCTTTTTGGTATTAAATAGTTAATATTTATCCCAGGAAAGGAAGGGTTATTCTAAATCTGCACCCACCAAAACCCACAGTAGAAATGCCTCGTGGAATAAGCATCAACGATTTAGCTTTTTCTGTTGGTTAAGGTCACAGAGAACAGTCTGTCAACATTTTTCTCTGTGTAGCTTTTCTTTTCAGGGGCATAGGATAAAGACGAAAAAGCACAGCTCTGGGAGCACACAGAACAGAGAGCTGGCACTCGAGGGACTAATTATATATTCATTTATTTATTACAAATTTTAAAAAATGGCCCAGCTGCTTCGACTTACACAAGCTGGGCTGAAATATTTCACTCCGTAGTATTCTCATCTGGTGGTTACAATACAGAGTGAATTAATGCAAGGCTTTTTTAACTCTAAAAGAAGAAAATCAGAATTAAGAAACAAATGATGTTAGTGCCTGAAACTGGGAATCAAACACTCAAGTGTTTCCAAGGAATGCCCACTGCATGTCTCCCCGTCCTTGGGTTGGTCCACAGCAGCCACTCTGGTTAGGGGTGCACGTGGGACGCCCCCTCACCTGTGGGAGTTTTCCAATTGCTCACCTGTGTCCCTCAGGTGATCCAGAAGGCCCAGGACTGTTCACCTGCATCCTGTAAAACACTCCCAGGAGGTTCCCGTCCTCTGGTTGAGAACATGTGATCTATCACCGTCTGACCCTCACTGCCATGTGCTTTCTCTCCTGTTCCTACCCATATGCCGCCTCTGTTGTGTTTTGGTCGAATGTTGGAATAGCCCAACTCCAACTGTCTTAGACAGAAGGAGAAATTTGTTGGCTCATGGAACTGGAGAGTCCAGGGACAGGTTTGGCATGAGATGTTGTTTGGTTCAGCTACTCAAATGGTGTCAAGATCAGGCTTCTCTCGTCTCTTGGCTTGTCCCTTCTCCCGTTGACTTTTTCTAAGACACACTCTCTTGTGAGGGCCAGATGGCTGCCAGCTGCTCTGGCCTCATCACCTCCAAGTCCATCGGAAAGTCAGCCTCCACTTCTGTTTGAATGACATTCTGTGATCTGATTCTCCTTGGTCAAGTTCAGTTCCAAGTGCCCAATTCATCTGTTCCAGGTGGGTTTCAGTTGTAGAATGCAGAAGCCACTCTAGATATTTAAAGCGGAGGAGGATTTAATACCAGTATTGGATGTTTGCAAAATTGTTGGATGGTCTGAAGGAGTGAGTTCTAGGTTGAATCTTCAGAAATGACTCCCAGAAGATAGCAGAACTGACCTGCTGCAGGAGCTATGACCTTTGAAACACTAGCAAGGTGGAGGGTCTGGAGGCCACAACAGAAACAACTGAGTTCAAGTTCACATGCCATGTTTGTGCTTCAGGGATCAGGAGGCCAGGAAGCTCATGGCCCCACTGCCATTGCCACCAAACTGCTTCTCACACTTAAGACATAATTGTTGCATGTCTGCTTTCCAAAGCTTGTTTGAGTGGAACATTTTGGATAATGATTTACATTCAGATCATTGCCCACAGAAGAGTCAGGAAAAGATAGTTTTTAGCTGTCCAGCTCTTGCAAGTACTGCAATACAGGGCAGCATGCAGGAGAGAGGTTGGAAGGAAGTCTGAGAACCAGCCCACAAGCGAGGAGGCTGGAAGTGTCCAAGGCTTTCCTTGGCCAGGCCTTGAGCCACACTCCCAGCTCCTGAGACTGGGGGAAGGTCAAGTCCACCTGTAGCCCAGGGACAAATAGTGGGATGAGATTGGTCCTCCAAGGGAAATTTAGGTTCTAGTATGGTCAGTCATTATACCATTACAGGAAGGAGAGGCAAAAGATGCTGGATGACAAAACCAAATAAATGTCCCCTGCAAGGTATATGATGCTTTAGCGTTTACAAGTACCATCACCTACACTATTCCATGTGATTCTCACAAAAACTCCACGAAGGAGGAAGGTCAAATAAGATTATTCCCATCCTACAGACGAGGAAGTACAGACTCAGAGGTTAAGAGCTCACCCAGGTTTGTCCCTCACAGCTGCTAAGTGGCACAGCTTAGATTTAGATCCAGTCTCCAGACTCCAACCCTTTTCCCTGGGTGGATCAGAATGGAGAAGAAACTTCTTCCTGAAACAAAGGTGCCAGGCCCCAGCCCTCCTGTGCAGAGCCCTGTGCCAGGGGAACACATTTTCCTGCTTTCTGGAAGCTGTGGCCAGCCTGGAGCACGGGGGTCCCAGAGGGAAAGTAGGTGGGGAAACACGCACAGTGTGTAGACGCTTTGCCTCCCCCCTTCATTTGGTCTTTATTTGAAAAATGAAACAGGGATTCTCACATTTGTTTGTCTGCTTAATAATGAGTCTTCCAAGATGCTACAGTATTATTGTGAATATCTGAATTTAGGACATAGATGGGCCATTTCTCCCAAACAATGATATTTTTAGCATTAGCCATTCTCACGCAAATGCATAAAATCTTCTTTGATAATAGATCAAAGCACATCCCTCCTCCTAGCCTTCCTTGTGGGTTGTGAAATGACTGGTTTTGCATAAACCAGATTAGAGCTACATAGAACTGTTAGCAGCATCACAAATGCCTCCTGGTGTCAGCGCCCGGGAAAGCCTTCCCTCTCCTGAACAGGAAGCAAGAGCTCTCTCTCCATCGCACCCTTGAAGACACAGGCCACTGCAGTGGCACAGATCTCAAAACTGGACCACATCTCAAACAAGAGGATTTTCCCCTGGCCAGTGGGGCAATGTGAATTTGGGGGCACCCCCTTGGGAAAGAAGAGGAAGCATGAGAGCCTGCCCCTGGAAGTTCAGCTCCAGGTCAGCCCCTGCGGGGCCCTGCGCAGCTGCTGTGTGCTGATGGCTCCACCCTGCTGGCCAGTGGGGCTGAGCTGTGTTTGGCATCAAGGAGGTTCTTGCTGTTCAGGCATATGATTGGGTCAACACACTGCAGGGATTCTCACCGTCCTGCTGTAGAGAAGGCCTTTGTGAGGAGCCAGTCACTCCTGAGGTCCTGGCCAAGAATGGCCACATTTGGCCAGTCTTCCCGCCATCCTCACCAGGCCCCCACAAGGCCTTTATAATCTTCTGCAGAGTGAGCTGGTTGCCTCTCTTTTCTCTCATTGCTTCATTTTATCAAAGTTAAGGAAACACTTCTCTTACGGGCTGAATTGTGTCTCCTCCAAAATTCGTATGTTGAAAACCTAACCCCCAGTACCTTCATGCAGCTGTATTTGAAGATAGGACTTTGAAAGAAATAACGAAGGTTAAATGAGGCCATTGAGGTGGGCCCTAATCCGGTATGGCTGGTGTCCTCATAAGAAGAAGAGATTAGGACACAGGCACACACAGAGGGAAGACCATGTGAAGACGCAGGAAGAAGACGGCCATCTGCAAGCCAAGGCGAGAGGCCACAGGAGAAAGCAACCCTGCTGACACCTTGATCTTGGCTTCTATCCTCCAGAATTGTGAGACAGTAAATTTCTGTCATTTAAGCCACCCAGTCTAGAGTAATGTGTATAACAGCCCTAGCAAAGGAGTACATCGTCCCTCAAGAGCAACTGCAAGGGTGATTTCCTGCCACCTCTGCTCTCCAGCCCTTCTTAATAGGACTGCTGATAATTTGCCCTCTGGAGTCAGAGATGGCAAGGAGGCCATCACCGGTAGGTGTGTGCTTGGCGTCCTTTCTCAATGACCATGGAGTCATCCTCACAAGCACTCTCTCCCCTTTCTAGGGCTAAGGATATGCAAAGGTTTACCAGGTGCTACTGGCTGTGGAACATTCTGTGGAGGGGAGCTGAGAGGAGGAGAGAGCCTCTGTGCACGAGCCACCCCTTGGTCCCCTCCACTCTAGACAATTGACTCACTAAAGAGAACAGCTCCATTTCTCCTCTGCATCCGTGATTTAATCCAGCGGGCATTGCCTTCCCCAGTTTATGTCCAACTACCTCAGCACAGCACACGGGACACATGTATGCCTGGGTTGCCTCGTGCTGCCTGGACAGGGTCTGTGCCTTGTCTCATGCAGGCATGATCGGGCTGATCTGGGTGCTAAATCTGAGCTGATCAGACATTATTGATGATGACAGTTTATGCACCATCTACTTGCTCACAACCCTTCATGGTCCAGGCATTGTTCTGGCTATAGTGTTTATTCACAAGCACGTGAGATCTAAGGAGAATAAGGAGTAACCACACCACCAACGGTGTGCAGTGCAGATCACCTCTTCCTACCTAGGAAGTCTTGCAGCACCTACTGTTTGAGCCATCCTAGTATTTCTGTCCTCGCCCCAAGACAACCATATTTATATATCTCCTGTCTCCTTTCCGATCTCCTCTTCCTGGGCAGGGCTCTTGTTGAGACCATCTTTGCCCTCCCATCATACCCAGCACACATCCTGGCATGCTTTGGGGCTCAATATTTCCTGGAGGGGCCGGGCGCGGTGGCTCACGCCCGTAATCCTAGCACTCTGGGAGGCCGAGGCGGGTGGATTGCTCGAGGTCAGGAGTTCGAGACCAGCCTGAGCAAGAGTGAGACCCCATCTCTACTAAAAATAGAAAGAAATTATCTGGCCAACTAAAATATATATATACAAAAAATTAACCGGGCATGGTGGTGCATGCCTGTAGTCCCAGCTACTCGGGAGGCTGAGGCAGAAGGATCGCTTAAGTCCAGGAGTTTGAGGTTGCTGTGAGCTAGGCTGACGCCATGGCACTCACTCTAGTCCGGACAACAAAGCGAGACTCTGTCTCAAAAAAAAAAAAAAAAAAAAAAATTCCTGGAGGAATAAATTATGCTCATAATTTAGATCAATTTACTCATAAATAGCAATTTTAATTTTGAAGTATTTCTCCTTTTCCATCCTAACTGTAACCATCATTCCAGTTAAGGCAACAGAGACACATGAAAGTAGAGGACATTTAGAGGAACTTCTACTCTGGTTTTCCAGATGTAATTGTTCCTTCGTTCTCTCTGGGTCTGACACTCTTAAGATGAGTGAGTCTCTTTCCAGATAATTGGCACATCTTCCATGGCCCCTGGCCTGGAGTAGGCATTCAGTAAGCATCTGTTGAATGAATGAATGAATGAGCAACTGAGTGAGCAAACTCTCATTCAGAGTAAAGAACAGATGTTCTGGCCGGGCGTGGTGGCTCACGCCTGTAATCCTAGCACTCTGGGAGGCCGAGGTGGGCGGATTGTTTGAGCTCAGGAGTTCGAGACCAGCCTGAGCAAGAGCGAGACCCCATCTCTACTAAAAATAGAAAGAAATTATATGGACAGCTAAAAATATATATAGAAAAAATTAGCCGGGCGTGGTGGTGCATGCCTGTAGTCCCAACTACTCGGGAGGCTGAGACAGGAGGATCCCTTGAGCCCAGGAGTTTGAGGTTGCTGTGAGCTAGGCTGACGCCACGGCACTCACTCTAGCCTGGGCAACAGAGTGAGACTCTGTCTCAAAAAAAAAAAAAAAAAAAAAAAAAAGAACAAATGTTCTTATTTAACACTTGGCCACCCAATAACTCAAAGTTTCACTTAGAACATTGCTTTGGAAATGTTCTTACCAAGTGCCCCATCCTCAGAAGAAGCCATAATCTTGGTGATCAGGGCCAGAGCCTAGAGTGTCCCACAGCAACGAAACTCTCTCTAAGGCCTCCTGTTTGACGCTAAAAATTTATATGGATTGTGCATCTTACTCCGCAACATAGCTGTGTTCGTGTCTCCACTGAACTGTTCTGAATTACCCGTCTCTGAGTACAGCTGATGCTCCATGAGAACATGTCATGGCTGTTGTGGCTCCCGCCCGTGGCCGTGGCCTTCCAGGTGTCTGTGCAAAAGTGTAGGCAGGGTGCATAAGCCAGTCCACTGAGTGCAGGAAGAAAACAGTAGAATTCCTCTTGTATGTATTGTTAATGTTACCATTTTAGTGTATGTTTTATATTATTAATACGATATATGTTATATTATATAATATTGTACATGTATTTATATATCACTAAATAAATAAATATACACATAATGTGGGTACTTGTTCAAGAAGTTTTCACTAGATGGAGGGTTTGGCACCATCTGGAGTGTTTGGAGACCATTAGCCTAGACTAAGAATCAGCTGTTCCTGCCCGGCCCAGTTCTGGCAGCCATAGCTGGGTTTGGGCTGCCCCCCATTCAGGCGGGGAGCTCCTCCTTCCCCCTTTCCCTTCCTCCTTCCTTCCTTCCCCTCCTCCTTGCCTCACTTGCTCTCTTTCTTGTCTCTCAGTGGTAGCGAGAGCTGGGTGAGAAAAGGCAAGGGTGGTACAGGGAACGCCGTGGGCAGCTCTCTGTCTGACTTGCTCTGCCTGTCCAGAAATCTAGAAGGGCTGCTCCTTCCCTGCAGAGGAAGCCCTCACACTTGGGCCCTTGTAAAGAAAAGTCCCCTAAGGCTTTGTGCCCTCATGGCCCCCAGAGCAAGCCTGAGCTAAAGCCTCCTCATCACCATTCCCCTCTGCAATGCGGATCACCAGGAGAGTGGCCAGAAGGCCCCTTGTGCCTGCCCGCGGGTGAGTGAGCAGGGCGTCTCAGGCCTGCCCCACAGCAGCCGGTGAGCTGAGCGTCTCGGGGCTGGGTTCAGGCCTGCACCTCTGCCCAGCCTGCACTATGCAGCTGCTGCTTCCTGGAGAGCTGGGCCCAGGCCTCTCCCACCCTCCTGTCCTGACACCCCCACACCCCACTCCCTATAGGCCAGAGCACAGGCCTCTGTCCCTCTGAGGCCAGCATGACTCACTGCTGTCTTTGTCCCTCTAAAGTTCCAAGCAGGGCACTCACCTCTAGGCAGGGCACAGTTTGGGGTACAGCATGAAGTGACTGAGCTTTGATGTCAGACAGTTCTGGGTTCAAATCCTGCCTCCCATGCACTTGAGAACTCTTTAATCTTCAGTGAGTTGCTGGCAGTGAGCCACCATCAGCCTTGTCTCCTTCCCCATGAAGCTGGTGTGAGACAGGGCCTGGACCAGCCACTGGGCTCAGTGCCAGCTCCGCCACTCTCTTTGTGTCCTGGCCTTGGGAGGCCACAGAGCCCCTCAGGGTAATCACAGCCCCTGACGCCTCGGGTGGTGGACTCAAATGAGATGACGTTTCTGGCCATCATAACCCTTACCTGTCATCACTGTTGCTGCTGAAGCGCCTGAGGAGGGCCTGGCACAGTCGGCATCAAACAAGTGCTGGTTAAGAAAGTGTGTGAGCTGCTCTGGTGCCCGAGTCCCTGCCCTGGTCTTCCCTGGCATGCATCAGCGTCACTAGCGCTTGGCTATGAGACCAGCATGGAGAGCAAGGTAATGGGCCTGATTTGCGCTTTCTGAGGCTCCTTTTAGCGGCTGAGAAGCGATGGGGAACGAAGGTCTTGACCTCATAGAAGGTCGGGGAGATTCTTCTCCATTCTCCACCCTCTGCTGGATTTCTGACTTGGGTATCCCCATGGGACTGCAGATGGTGGCACTGCCCTGCCTTAAGCCTGGGCAGTGGGACCCAGTCCTTGTTTGTGAAACCCAGAGGTCACCAAAGGAGGCAGCTGACTGGCAGGGGTGTGCATGAGGATGGAAAGAATTTAATCTTAAATTGGGTGCATCCAGTTGCCTTCTTAGCTCCATATCAAGATTCTGGAGGCACAACGTTCCCTGTGGGTGTGTTCCCAGGGCGCAGACAAGGCCAGCTGGGCTGTGGGAGAGAGGGCGCCGACAGGACACACACACGCATACAGACATATGTACACACACACACAGACACATGCATGTGCATACCAACACATACATGCATACATGCACACATGTACACAGACACACATACATGCACATGCAGACACCCCCCCCCCCCCGACACACACAGGAAGAACAAAGTCGGGGGGTCCCGGCAGCTCTGTGCAGCTCTCCGGCGTCAGTGTGCATCAGAATCCCCTGGGCTGGGCAGCTTGCTACAGACACAGGTTTCCCAGCCCCAGCCCAGGGACCGTGACCTGGTGGGTCTGGGGTGGTCCCAGGAAATCTGAATTTTACTTGAGCTCCTCAGGTGGTGCTGAGGGGGTGATCTGTGGGCCGTACTTGGAGAAACACGTTTTTAATGCCCAGAATTGTGGTGAGGAGAGTTAGGATTGAGAAGCAAGGGAACTAGGTAATTTTGGAGCCTGGGTCACTTCTGGGGGAGGAAGGTCTGTCCCTTCCTAGTTGCTCTGGAACACTGGGAGGGGGTGCGGGGTGGGGTGTGGTTAAGGAGATGGGGTGCCAGGAGAACTAAACAAGAGGATCCCAGTTTGGGAGACTGGGGATGAAAAGATGGCTTCTCCGAGTCCTTCAGTGTGCCCTGCCCTTCTCCCTGTCCCTCCCCCATCTCTGGGATTGCTGTGGGGGAAGCAGGGCCGGGACCAGCCATCCCGTGAATGGCTCTGAGAGAGAGAGGCCAGGCCCGGCCCCCACTGGGCACCTCCTCCCTCCCTCCCCCAAACTCACCAGGCCCCTCCAGCTCCCCCACCACACCCCTGGTTCTGGTCCTTTCCTGAATTTTTCCACTCCATCTACCATGCCTGACCCACCTCCCATCTTCCTCCCCCAGAGAGGCCCCCAGTGGATACTTCCTGGCCTTGCTCTCCTGGGGACAAAGGCGGGTTGGGAGAGAGCGGTGGGTCACGGGCTCCATCTTTACCAGCTGGTGGCCTTGGGCTGACCATGGGACAGCTGGCTTAGCCCAGAGTGGTGCTGTGGGGCGTCACATAGAGGAAGGAGGTTTGCTAAAGGGCAGTGGGTGCAGGAGCATTTCAAACAGCTTCTGGTAACATTTTCCACGTTAGATGCCTGTGGTATGAAAAATTGGGGGAGAAAATATTTCATTTTTCTTCCTGTTCTATAGAGTCTCGTTTCTCTTTTCTTTCTTCTGTTTTTCAAGCAGGAGGCCAAGCTCTGTGCTTTTGTTTTTGAACCCCCTTTGGGGGCAGGAGGGAGAGAAAGAGGAGAGAGAAGTGCCTCTCTAGGAAACAGAGAGGCCCACGTGCAAAAGCAACTGGCTCCTTTTGACCTGAGGGGAGGAGAGGATGTCTGTGGGTTCTGTGAGCCCCTGATCTCTGCCTTCTCCTGGCAGCACCCCTGGGGCGGACATGACCCCACAGAGGCTCCCAGCCCCAAGCTGGCTTAAAGAGACTGGCAGACAGGGGACCACATGAGGCCTCTCAGGGAACTTTTGCAAGCCCCCAGAAAACACTGGATTGAATTTCCTACCAGTCCTGCAGAATTTAGGGGATGGGGTGCATTCAAAATTGAGTAAATTTAATGAAAATAAAGGAATGCTCCATTGCTACTACTCCTAGGTTTGTGGTCTGAGAGTTACACCTACATTTGCATTTTTAACTGTTAGATTCTAGAGACACTGTGTCTTCGGTCAAACAGTTCTATTGGCAGAGATTTCAGAGGGGCAGGCAGGAATCAGCTCACTGTGGGGGGACGTCAGGGGCTGGTGTCTTCCTCACCCGTCTGAACCAGTGCGGGCTGGTTTTCCTCCTTAATGGGGTGGCCATGGGGCGAGGCAGCGAGGCCAGACGTGAAAAGGGGCCCTTCATCTAAAGGAAGAATCAACGTCCTTCCTCCAGGCCACCTTCCTCATCTTCTGTCCTCTCCTGAGAGGGGTGCAAGGCCAGCAGGAGCAATCTCTCAGGTAAATGAGCAGCATGGAAATCCGCCTGTCTGTCCCCCAAGCTTCCCCCTGTTAACCAGGACTAGGCTCAAAATAAACACAAATCTATCAACTTGGCCCTTTCTGGCTTCTTTCTCTAAATTTAGAGCTTTCCAAAGTAAGCCTTGGAGCTGCGGGAAAAGTCAGGCCTGCATCTCTGAAAGCAGCAAGAGGAAGACAAAGCCAGACATATAGGAAGTGGACCCACAGTTAGACAGTGGAGCCCGGGGGTCTGGGGTCCGGGCAGCACCAGCCTGAGCCACGGGAAGTGTCTCCACAGAGCCTTTCCCTGCGGTGAGTGCATGTCAAGAATGTCCATTTGGCCCTGGAAGTTCAGACAGACAGCCAAAGGACTGGCTTGGTCTGCCCCCAGAGGCGTCAGTCACAGGCTGGTGTGAGCGACCCCGAGGATCCCAGGTCAGGCTGCCCCATCAGAGGTGCCGCTGGCAAACCGTGGCCAGACATGGCAACCCCAGCCCGGGCTCCACACATAGCTGGTTAATGGCAGGGTTTCTTACGTGTCTTTAGAAATGGTTTGGTTTAATCAAAAAGAAAGAAAGAAAGAAAGAGAGTGGTATATGAGAGGGGCGGCCTTGCAAAAATAACAGGAAAATACCTAACCCTACCATTTCCCCAGTAGCAGTTACAGTTCAGTCCTCTGAGTTCTCTCACTGTCAGCTCCCTGCAGGAGTTCTGTTTTGCACAACTTCTGAAAGGAGCTGAATGGATGGAGAAGAGACGTAAATCTCTCTCCCTCAAAATTGTTTTTGAGAATCTGCTTTTACGGAGTTCCTGAGTAAACAGCGGAAGAACCAGCTACAGCCTCAGCCATATCTCCAGGACAGAGTCACGTCTCCTGTGATAATCCCTCCTCCAAGGAAAGGCAGGAAGCCAGCTCTTGGACTGTGACATCTTGCTACTGCTTTTGTTATCAACTGACAGTCATCACTATTTTTTTTTTTCTCTTCGTGCCCTTTAAAATCAGCAAGCCACTTGGCCTCGCTGCTGGCACCCCCTTATCTTTCTTTGGGATGCCAGGCGGTCTCCCTGCTCTCCTTCTCGCCACCTGTGCCCCCGTCCTTCTAAAGAATAAAATAAACTTTCTTACTATTATATCTTAATTTTTGCATGAGAAATCTTTCTCCACCTGTGCCGTGAGCACCTACCAGGCTTTCCACCCTAGCAGTATAAAAAGTGGAGGAGATACAGGGGGCAGAAAAAGATGGCTGGATAGAAAGTTTAGCGATCGTCCCTCTGCACAAACACCTAATGCAACAACTATCCATGCAAACAAGAACCTTCAAAGGAACCAAAAATCAGGTGAGCAATCATACTACCTGGTTTTACATTATATCAAGGAAAGAGGCACTGGAGAGGGCAGAAAGACAGTCTTGCATTTCCTGCGCCACCCCTGCCCACCAGCTGGCAGGCCGCGCCAGCACGCTGAGTGGAGAAGCTGGGTGCCCGGGGGAGGGAGCGGGAAGTGATTGTGGGATTCACATTGAAACTCAGGGCCACCTTGGCACAGGGGACCACAGCACAGAGCAGAATTCTGCTGATACCCATGGAGGAAGCATTTTGACCAGCGCGGCCAGAGGGAAATCCTCCACCCCAAAACCTGAGTTTTTCAGTTTCAGGATTTCTGGAGTTTTTTATTATTATTCTTATTACTTCAACCTCTCTGTTAAATTTCTCTGATAAATTTCTGAATTGATTCTATTTTCTTGAAGTTTGTTGAGCTTCCTTTTAACAGCTATTTTGAATTCTTTGTTTGATGGATTGTACATTTCCATTATTTTAGGGTTGGTCTTTGGTGCCTTATTTTATCCATTTGCTGAGGTCATATTTCCTTGAATGTTCTTGACGCTTGTGGAAGTGCTGTGATGTCTATGGATTAGGTGTTTACTTTAGTCTTCACAGTCTGGCTTTGTTTGTGCCTGTCCTTCTTCAGACGGCCTTCCAGGGATTCTAAGTAGACTGACTGTTTTATTCCCTGAGCTTCTAAACACTGCAACCATCTCAGCACTAGAGGATGCGCTAAGCCCAGGCTTGCCGTGAGTCTCACAAGGGCTCTGAGGCTGATGTGGCTTTCAGGCCCAGGTGGACCTGGGGAAGGCCCAAGGAGGGTACTGGGGCTGTGTAGGAATGCTGGCCAGGACTCTGAGTCTAGAAAAACATTCCACTGCTCCCGACAGGCATGTCTTCCAGCAGGTCTCTGCATAGGCAGGATGGGTCCCTGACTTCAGTGAGAGGAGCTAGAGTTGAGCATGGTCCCCTTAGGAATCTTCTGTGAGGAGGAGACTGGTGGCCCTATCTTGTTGGCTCAGATGGATGTGTTTCACCCAGCTGGTCCCTGCACAAGTAAGGTAGTTTCTTGACTACAACAGAAGCAGCCAGAGATGAGACTGGGCCCCCTCAACATCTGCTGTTGATGGAGGCTGGTATGCCTGTACATTGGCTCAGATGGGTGTGTGTTGCCTAGCAAACTCCTTAGTAGATAGAATAGTTCCCCAATTACAGCAGGAAGGGCCAGAGCTGAGACTGGACCTCCTAGGGATCTACTGTGGTATGGAGGATGGAAAGCCCACCTCATTGGCTCAGATGGATGTGTTTCACCCAACTGGTCCCTGTACAAGTAAGGTAGTTTCTTGACTATAACAGAAGAAGCCAGAGATGAGACTGGGCCCCCTAGGGATCTGCTGTGGGATGGAGGATGGAGAGCCCATCTCATTGGCCCAAACAGATATGTGTCTTGCAGCAGATTTCAACACGGACAGGACAGTTCCCCAACTAAGGCAAGAGGAGCCAGAGCTGAGATTGGGCCCCTTCAGACTCTGCTGTGAGGTAGAGGTTAGTGAGCCTGTCGGGAGGCCTAGGGTGAGTCTCTCTCTGGGTCTGAGCAGCTGTCAGCTGGGACCTCAGGTGAGGAAGGCTGGAGCAGTACCACAGAGCAACTTTCAGGTTCAGGAGAGACTGATGTCAGTGGGCAGACGAGCTTTTTCACCAAGGCACTAGTGTGTGGTTCCTTCTGGACCTGAAGGTCTTTTTGTTCAGAGTTCTGTTTGATCTCTCATGAGGAGAGAGACACATTTGCCTGCTGATTGGAAAAGGCTGGTAGAGAAGGAGAGGCTAAAGGTGCCTGGGAGAGGTGACCTGGGGAGCGTCTCCAAATAGCTTTGGTCTTGGCAGGTGAGTGGATTTTCATCTGCTGCTTCCACCTTCTCTGTGACAGGATGTGCCGTGTTTTGACCCAACTCTCTTGTTTTTCTGTGGAGGAACTGCAGGGAGCCCACCTCCCCTGGCCTCTCTTCTCACCCAGCCCTGCCCCCTGCCGGGCTCAGTGTCAGCAGACAGAGGAGCTTGGAGAAGGAGCTGAGGAAGCCTGCCTGGGCCCAGGCTCTCCAACCTCCCTGCTGAGGCCCTGCACCTGCTCCCTGCCTGGGGGCAGAGGTCCCCATGGTCCTGGCCACTGGCCCTGAGGTGACTGACCAGGTTACATCTGGGCATGTGAGAATATAAATTTTCATAGAGCCATAGACAGGAGGCTGGAGGAGCATTTAGGAGATGATAGTAAAATGCCTTTTAGACTTGGCTCTGCAAAGCCCCACCTCAGAGCCCAGGATTCTGGAACTCAACCTTCTCTCCCTTTTTGATCCAGGAAGCTCAATCCTTACATACCTCCCTTGTTTCTGCTTCCTGGTAAGATACTTTTTTTGAAGAAAGATTTCTTGTAGTTAAAAACGAGATAAAACAAAACATTTTTTGTGAATAGTCACTGTCCTCTAGCCTGGCTGAAGTGATACGCTGTCTCTAAAAAAGAAACAAAAACAACTATTAGAAACCCAAAAATCTAGTGCAACTGCCTTATTTTTCAGAAAAGGAGTCTCAGAGGGTCAACTCTTTCACCTTCCTAGTTTTCAATTTTTTTTTTTTTTAATTTTTTGAGACAGAGTCTCACTCTGTTGCCCAGGCTAGAGTGCCATGGTGTCAGCCTAGCTCACAGCAACCTCAAATTCCTGGGCTCAAGCAATCCTCCTGCCTCAGCCTCCCGAGGATTTGGGACTACAGGCATGTGCCACCATGCCTGGCTAATTTTTCTACATATATTTTTAGCTGTCCATATAATTTTTTTCTATTTTTAGTAGAGATGGGGTCTCGATTTTGCTCAGGCTGGTCTCGAACTCCTGAGGTCAAACAATCCACCTGTCTCCCAGTGTGCTAGGATTAGAGGCGTGAGCCACCACGCCCAGCCTAGTTTTCAGTTTTGATTTAGGCACTGGGAATTTTCTTAAATTGGATCACACTTTTTTTTTTTTTTTTTTTTTTTTGAGACAGAGTCTCACTCTGTTGCCCAGGCTAGAGTGCTGTGGCATCAACCTAGCTCATAGCAACCTCAAACTCCTGGGCTCAAACAATCCTCTAGCCTCAGCCTCCTGAGTAGCAGGGACTGCAGGTGCACACTAGCAATGGGCTAATTTTTCTATTTTTAGTAGAGACGGAGGTCTTACTCTTGCTCAAACTCCTGAGCTCAAGTGATCCTCCTGCCTTGGCTTCCCAGAGTGCTGGGAGTACAGGTATGAGCCACTGTGCCTGGCCTGGATCATATTTTTGGGTTTTCTTTTTGGGGGAGGGTTGGCTTTTTTTGTTTTTTTGAAACAGGCTCACTTTGTCGCCCTGGGTAGAATGCCATGGTGTCGTCATAGCTCCCAGCAACTTCAAACTCCTGGGCTCAAGCAATCCTCCTATCTGAGCTTCTTGAGTAGCTAGGACTACAGGTACATGCCACCACGCCCAGTTCATTCTTTCTATTGGGGTCTCATTCGTGCTCAGGCTGGTCTCGAACTCCTGACCTCAAGCGAGCCTCCTGCCTTGGCCTCCCAGAGTGCTTGGATTACAGGCCACCGAGCCTGGCCCCTTACTTTTTAATCTAAATTCTGAACTGGAACCAAAAGAATCACAGTGAAACAAATTTCCTTTGAAAGCCAAATTCAGGTCAGTGACAGTGGCAATGGCGAAGCAAGCCAGCAGCGGGCACGAGGAGGCACTTGTGTGAAGCTGCTCTTCCTCCCTCCACTTCGAGTTCGAGCAGCCAGCGCCAGGCCAGCCGCCGGTGTTTGCTGATGTGCAAAGCAACCCAGGAGGTCCTGATTTCTGGTGTTTAACATTTACTTGTGTGTCCAGAGTTCATATTTAGCCTTGGAAACATGCATCTGCCAGGCGTCCCTGCCTGCTGGCCAGCTAAGCCCCTCCAGGGTCAGACTGTGAGTCAGGAAAGAGAAGAGAGACAAGAGTGAGGACGCACAGGTTGGTTTTGCTTCCAGCACCAACCTTCTTGGCCTGCCGGGGCCTGTCTCCCAGTCTTAGTCAGCTCAGGCTGCCAGAACAAAATCCCGCAGACTCGGGGGCTCAGACAACAGTGTCAGCAGGGTTGGCTTCTCTCAAGGCCTCTCTTCTTGGCTTCCAGATGGTGCCACCGAGAATTAGGGCATCAGCGTGTGACTTTGGGGTGGACACGATTTGGTGCATTGTGTTCCCTGAACTCCCCGAGGTGAGGACGCTTTGGGCAGAGGCCTATTCTGTCACACATCTCTTCCTGTGCCACCTGAATCGGGCTGGCACAGTTCTCTGTGACTCCACGGCTCCAGGCATGGGCTGGGAACACACGCGCCTCGGACAGCACTTTCCTCCTGTTTTGCTCTTTGGGGTCAGAAATCCTCAAAACCAGCCGGATGAGAAAGCTAAATGCTTGTCTCGTATGACACTTTGGCCTCCCTGCCCTGCGGAGATTTAGGTTAAACCGATTGTATGGCCTTCCTGCAGCTCCCTGCCTCGTTATCACAAGCTTCTCTCTGACTCCTTGCTAAGTTCCTCGGGCTTCCCGGCCTCAGGCTCAGAAGTCCATCTCTTTACGGCAGCAGTCCCCAACCTTTTTGGCACCAGGGACCAGTTTCATGGAAGACAGTTTTTCCCCGGACCAGGGCAGGGGATGGTTTCGGGAAGATTCAAGTGCATTTCATTTACTGTGCACTTTATTTCTATTATTATTACATTGTAATATATAATGAAATAATTATCCGACTCACCATACTGCAGAATCAGTGGGAGCCCTGAGCTTGTTTTCCGGCGACTAGACCAGATGAAGCTGCTTGCTTGCCAGCCTCTCACCTCCTGCTGTGCGGCCCGGTTCCTAACAGGCCACAGACTGGTATCGGTTTGCAACCCGGGAGTTGGGGACCACAGTTTACAGTTTCGACAGGCTCACAGACAGACACATTCGGCATTTTCACAGGGCACTGAGCTTCCTGATGGTTTCAGGTGGAGACAGAGCAGGATCACATCAGTGATCTCTTCCTGGCTCCTATCAGCCCCCCATCTTCTCCAAGGCCCAGGCTCCCCACCTTATTTGGCTTCTGAAAAGTGTGGTCCAGCTCTCGGGTGTAGCTGATGCTGTGACGTGCTGCCCAATCCCTCCTTTCGGAACCCAGGAACTCGTCCCCTGTCTGCGTGGGGTATTAGTGCCTCCTGAAGCTCACACAGTTGAGTTCTTCACCAGGAACCTCCCTGGACTGAAGGGAGCTGCCTCACCCAACAGGGCATCCTAGACCCAGTGGTTTCTCCGTGGGGTGTGGGGTACAAAGACATGGCCCTTATGCCTCAGTTTAGGACACTCTGAAGGGCCATCCCAGCTCGAGTTCCCTGTGGAATTGGTCGATGACTTTGCTGCAACTTCTCCCTCTCCTCAGTGTCCTGCAGCCTCACTCCTCACAGGTGCTGACCCTGAGAACATTCCCTGATAAACTTCCCGCACCAATCTCCCTCTCAGAGATGTTGGGGAAAACCTGCCTCAATTCTCTAGGTCTGGCTGCTTCTGGGGGCAGCCCCACCCATCATGGTGATCTATGTTTCCTCAGCCTTCCTAGAGTCCTGGTAAGTCCAGTTCTCTCCATCTTTTGTCATCATATCCGTTTTATTGAGAGAGAAACTAAGGCTTGGAAGGAGGAGGCATGACAGACCCAACCTCACTCATTCCACTAGTGGCTGAGCCAGCAGGACAGGCACAGGCTCCGGATTATGTGTCACTCCCTGTGAGTTGGTTCATTCGTTGACTTACCACGTGGCACTGTGAGTGCCTGATGGTAAAGCTAAGCCAAATAGCGCTGGCTATGAGAGAAGACAAATCTCTCCCTGTCCATGAATCCCATCCCTTGTGCTTCCTCATGGGCAGGTCTGCTTCATAACAATCCTTACTCTAACGTCTTCAGTCTTTCCCACCCAGAAACCTCAATGTCCTCATCTGGTTTGGTTAGGGTTCCTTTGGTTGCCAGAGAATGAAACCCATTTAGGATAAGGAGCTCAGATAAGCTCAGGTGATTGTAGGAAAATCCAATAAATCCAAAGCACCTGAGCTTAGGAAGGCTGGATCCCAGGTGGCTTCGGGGATCACCTCCCTCTCGTCTCCCTTTTGAGAGGCGGTGATGCATGGTGGCTAAAAGAAAGACTCAGGAGTCAGCCTATGTCGTTCACATCATAGCTTTACCATGTATCATCTTGGGCACGACTTCTTTGCACCTCAGTTTCCTCATCTGTAAAGTGAGGATAATCATAGTACCCATCTCATAGGATTGCTATGGAGTCATAGGAATCTAAAGGACTTGATATAGCACTTGGTATGTATGAAGCACTATAGCTTAGTTTTTGTTATCTCTTACTCCTGTTTCCTCCACTTTTCTCCCTGTCTGTCGTTCTCTTATTCTCTCTTTCCCAGACCCTTCCTGTGACACATGCACCCACACAACCCAACAAAAGTCACTTTATTCTCATCAATTTGATTTTCAGCTCAAGGGTCCATTCCTTTTAGGGCATCTCTTACCTGTGCCTCTTGGTTCAGGGTTCCTATGGGAAGGAATCTGATTGTTCCGTATTCATCTTTTTGAGTCTGATCAGCCAAGTGATATGTCACTGGAAACTGAGGTTGGCCCTCCTCAAATCAAGTGCCCGCCTCGGTCTAGTCATCTGAGGCTGGAGAGTGGGGATAACCCTCACCCTCTCCACTCAGCAGGCCTTGGGTAGGGTAGACTCTGTGGGAGGGGCGAGCAGGGAGGGCAGAAACCCCTAAATACGCCGCTGTATTGTCCGTGAAGCAACCTCAGTCCCTTGCCTTTCCCATCATTACGGTTTCTTTCACTGCACAGCATGTTGCAGGGGTAGTATCCTCGGATGGCTTTGCTCTCTCTCTACCTCTCTACCCCCCTGCGTCAGACTGCTCCCCCTGCCCACGCGCCTGGAAGTATTTGCTTGTCTTGCGTATTTATTTCCCTGAAACAAGTTCACACTCAACTCCGCGGCCCCTTTTCTGCTTGAACTCCCTGCATCACTGTGCTCTTCCTCTATGCATCTCCCCTCTGTGTCCAGGCTGCTAACCACCCTCATCCTCCTCCTGCCTCTCTCTTCAGCTATCTACTTCTGCTCCTTCAACACACACTTGGGTGTCTAATCTTCTGTCTTAGACTGTAAGCCTCTAGAAGACAGAGACAATATTCCACAAAGTGATGAAACGGTGCGGTTTAAGTGACCGAGGGCAGGGAGAGGCTTAAATATATTGTGTTGCAGTGTCATGGCACCCATATTTCTACACAATGAGGGATTCATTTTAAGTTGTGACTCCAATCAGTACGTACCTAACTCTTTCCACGAAAGAGGGTATAAAGCCCTTGTTCTTTTTGGTGCTGTGAATGTTAATCCGTCTCCAAAGAGAAAGCACAACAATCATCACAATGTGTAGCTGGCAGAGACAGGAAGATACAAAACCCACAATACCAGCAGATGACACTAGAAGAGAACAGCATAGGGAACCCAAAGTTGGCCTAGATCCAACGGGAGCTATGCCTTCAGCTGTATTGCCAGCCACTTTCCTTATGAAGGACAGCCAGAGACAGGTCTTGAGGTTCTTTGTTGTTAAGCACAGAGAATAAAATTTATCTGGTTCTAACCATGGAGTGTTGGCTTAGTCTCAACAAATACTTGGATTTGGTTTCATAGACTCATCGAGGAATTGTTATAAATCTGGACTCTTAGATGCCTGGTATCCAGAGCGGGCAAAACAAAGCAAACAATCCCTCTGTGCAGAACTTAGGCTCACTGAGGTGTGTTTACACTTGCGAATGACGGGTGTTATGGGCACTCAGTGAGCCGGTGCATGATGGAGCAGATTCATTCTTCCTGGAACAGACTGGGCCTGACGCCGGTTCCTGGGAAAGACCAATGGCTCCTACCGAGACTGAAACTAGGTAATGAACTTGATCACTTTGTCAGGAACATGAACTTCTTGTTACAGGCTGTGATTTGAGAGCCCAGAGGTCAGCTCCCCCTTTATCAGCACGGGCTGGTTCTGAGTCATCCTTGATATAAATAAAACTCAGCCCCTAAACTAGCTACAACAATAAACCCAATCACAGTAAACTATTATGATTTTTTGCAATTTAAGTGAAGATTTTCAGGGGCAAAGGGAGAGTTTATGTTGCACAGCACATAGCAGCTTTCTTATAAATGTCTTTTCAAGAAAGAAATCTCTTTTAGGTCAGTCTCTTCTCCCCAAATCTCCTCCTAACCCTCCTGGAGATGACAGGGCGGGGTGGAGGGTGGAGGAACCGCCCCCTTCTCTCTTCCCCTACAACACCCAGTAATTCCCTTTTCCTCCAAGAAGTTCCCTCCTTCCATGAAACCTGGCTAGGGAGGCTCCCTTTCACCGACAAAGGACTTATCCCAGCATCTTTCCCTCAAATCCAACCACCTCTCTCCAGAAACCTTCACATAATAACTACCAAGAAGAAGATATTTTCTCCATATCATTATGAGTGTTTGGGTTTTTATTGTGAGGTTGGAAATATCATTATACACCCACTTATTAACTTTGAGAAATCTATTTCATGCACCTGAACTTCATCCTACATAAAAGAGCCTGAGGAAATGTGACAATTATGGCTTAGTGTATAGGTGCCTGGACCCTGAACCTGCCTGGGCTCCTATTCTGGGGCTGCCACTTTCTACCTGGGTAATGTGGGCAAGTTACCTAAAATCTTCAAGCTTTAGATTCCTGGTATAAAATGTGGGAATAACTGTACCTATCCCACAGAATGGGGGAGCAATGTGTCATTTAACTCAACATGTAGAGTGTTTAGCATTGTTCCTGGCACATGATAAATACTATAAAAATATTAGCAATTATTTTTATCTTAATAATACTTATACGAGCAAAGAAAATATGATCCAATCACATATTTTGTTGAGCGCTTGCATGGTGGTTTTAAATATCTCTGCAAATTTTTTTGCTACTCCATCAAGAGATGAATTCCCCCTCTTCTAGAATATAGGCTGGCTGTAGGGCCATGCTTCTAATCAATAGAATTTGCCAGAAGCAATAACATATGACTTCTGAGGCTAGGCTAGAAAAGGCAATACAGCATCCACTTGGCCTTTCTCTTGGGACACTTGCTCTTAGAACCCAGACACCATGCTGTGAGGAAGCCCAGGCCACATGAGAGGCCATGTGCCAAAGGTGCCAGTTGAGATCCCAGTGGACCAGCATCAACCAGTCACTGGACATGTGAGGGAGGAAGCCTTCATCTTGACTCCTCTGTCACCATCTGACTGCACCTGAGACCCTAAATGATGGCCCCCTAGCTGAGCCTGGGGTAGGTGCACACAGGTTGTGTGGACACAGAGGTGGTGAATTATAACAGGAGTTGCCATTATGTTCTTTGTTTTTATTTCCTATCTCAAAAATGGGTAAATGTCACCATTGCAGAACAAGGTATGAGTTATGTGTCACCATCTAAGTGGCCTTACTGAGTGGGAGGCGTGTTGACAGGTCCACCACCTGTTTGACTCCTGGAATGACAAGGTGTGGCCCTGGGATATCACCACCCCCATCTTCCCTGCCATCTTTGCTGCCACTGTTGGGCCTTCAGGTAATTTCTTTGGCCTTACAGGAATTTGTAAATCTTGGCCAAGGAAATTACAGACTTTGTGATGGGCCGTGGAGAGTTTCTGGTTCC
Organism: Eulemur rufifrons; assembly: GCF_041146395.1. NCBI lineage: Eukaryota > Metazoa > Chordata > Mammalia > Primates > Lemuridae > Eulemur > Eulemur rufifrons. Next base: position 74,215,924 of record NC_090983.1, read on the forward strand.
CCTCAGAGCTCATCCTACGCAGCATTATCTTCTTGCCTCAGGAGTTTTGCCTCAGGTAATCTTTTGCAGTAAAAAAAGAAAAAGGCAAAGTCCATGAGGTATAAGAACAAAGTGTACACATTAATTGGGTTGTTCCTTGTTACCTCATCTATTTGATTTAATTCAGTCCCACAAATAGGACAGTGTTTCGTGCAGGGCTCAGGGCAGGGGAGAATAGAGTTCCATGGAGAAAGTGCTTCAGGAGGTGGTCTCTTCATTGTCAGCCCACGAGTAGGTAGATCTTACAAAGATCAACAGAGAAAACCCCAGCAGAAGTGTCCTTAGTAAACACGGATTGGCTAGAGAGCATGCTGATTACTAGTCCTCATCAAAACAACTTTAGAATACAAGTCTGGAAGGAACTCTATTGTCTCCTTAAAATCTTTAGCCCAGTGAGTGGTGCGACTTACCCAAAGTCACATGGACAATCAGGAACAGAACTGAAACCACAGTATAAGCCTTCGGACTTCAGTCTTACAGCTCTGGGTTCTAAATATAACTCTATTGCTGACTTGATCCTGGCCACAGGAACAAAGTTTAGCCCCTGTTCCATGACCTTAGGAATGAGCTGCCTAGAACCACACTCCTTGGGTGCTTGTCAAGAAAGCTCCAGAACTATCCTGAGGCTGGGAGTGAATGGAGAACACATGCACATGCACAGTTAGGGTGCTTGCCCCAGGTCTGTGGACTGGAAGTTTGGCAATGGCTTTGGTGTGCCCTGCCAAGTAGAAGTGCTGGGTCTATGTTCATTCCCTTGCATACAGGTAGGTGACACTCCTGAGCAGGTGACAGAACATGGCACTGAGCTTGTCTCCGATCCAGAGAGATATATTTGGATAGAAACTTTGAGCTTATAGAAAGACCAAGATCATTCACATAACCTAACATAAAGCACAGATTCCATGTAATCTATCAGATTTTCAGTTCTTTCCTTTAGCATTTAATTGGAATTGAGCATACAAAGTTAAATAGGAAAAACTGGGTCCCTCTTCAAGGAGCTCTCTTTGATGGTTTGGTTCCACCACTGCCTCTGCTGACTGGAGCAACATGTTAGTATTATGAACTTTCAGTATCTTGTCGCTCAGACTGGGCATCTCCAAAGTTGCATGCACGCTCCCCAGGCATGATGCAAGATAATCCACTGAGGGGAGGGAGGGAGATATAAAAAACTTCTATGAGCACATCTCAGTACTTCTCAATTTCTATTTTGTGTGTTTTATAACACATGATATATTAATTCAGTAGGACACATAAAGTACACATGCACATATGTATATGTATATAGTACGTCCTCAATTTTATTTTTATTTTACTGATAGGAATTTCCGATAAAAAGGCTGGAAACCATTGCCTTAGAGAAAGGAAAGCTATGTCTGAGGCAGGAACTGCACATCTTTTTCATTTTGTTCTCCACTCAGAAAGCGATGGGCACCTCATGGTGGCAAGTGCTAAGGCTTGATTTCTTTTGGCCAACACGGGTGCCTTAAAAGGCACAGTGCACACACGTGCCCCTCCCAGCATGCCTCACCCCCTGCATGGTCCCCTTGGACATTTGGGAAGAGCCAGCAAGCCCAGAGAAAGGGGAGGAAGCAGTCCCTCCTTGCCTTGCCCACTCCTGCCCAGACAGATGGCTTGTCCACAGAGAGCCTGGTGCATTTCTTCATTCCAATTCTTGCATGCTTTTTTTCCCCCCAGCTCCTGTGAATTTTTTCTTCCCATTCTTTGCCAAATAAATCAGAACAGTGAAATCACCAGCTCCTGACTTCCATGCTTATTTTGGAATTTGAAGAAACCGACCGATTCTAAATAATCCCCATTTGATTGGAAAAGGGGGACACAGCCTGTAAAAGGTCACAGGAGATTTCCTAAGGATACCTTCTTAACCAGGAAAGCGATTTAACTTGGCAGGGAAAGCTATGTTCTGAGGGACTCAGTCACAGTTCAGAGACCAAAGCCTTGGGCCACCAGTCCTCCTGGCAAATGTTCCGCATTTGCAGGGTTCTGCCAGCCGCCCAGGGGGCTGGAAGGACAGGAAACCCCTCAGAGGCCCTGCCCCTGGGAGCCAGGCATTCAGCTAAACCTACCCCCCCATCCGTGGTTAACACTTTCTGCCCTCTCTTTTAGCAGGATGTGCCTAAGTCTTCAGTTTGAAAAAGTCTAGGTACAGTATTGGGACACAAACTTCCAATTATTTATTTAAGAAATAAATAGCAATCCTTAATAGCACTTAAAAATACCACCACTTGAGAATATTCCTTTCTTCTCCGTCTTTAAAAGCATTCCTCAGTGTAATATCTCTTTTCATCTTCATGCTAGTCTTTGGAGTACAGCTAATCCTAGGACAGTTACAAACACCCCTCCTAACCCCTCTCACTCTCGAGTCTTCTGGGAACTTCCTGAGTTTTGCTTGGTTCAAAATCTTACTCCTCTCAAGAGTACTTGTTTTTAAACCAGAGAAGGGAACTAATAATACATGGTTAAACGTGAACAGCAGGCCCCTCCTAAGTGTCCATCCCACAGAAGACTGGCTGTCTCTTTAAGAGACAGGAGGGCTGTGTCATTCCCACCTATGCAGGAAGGAACAAAAAATGAGACTCAGCCTCTATTATTAACAGTAATAATAATAACAATAGCTAAACGTACATAGCACTTACTGTTAAATATATGCCTGGCACCCTTCTAAGTGGTTCATCTATATTCACTTATCTAATCAGCAAACAATTTTATGAGATAGTTTCTATTATCATCCCCCACTTTTCAGGGGAGAAAGCTAAGGCACTGAGAAGGTAACTGCCTGAGGCCACACGGGCACTGCATTCACAGCCGGAGTCTGGCTCCAGCATCTTTTTAGTGATTTGTCCTAAATCCCAGATCACAGAGCCAGCCCTAACTAAGACCTCGAATTTCAACGTCTTAAGTCAAATACACTTTTCCCTTACTAAACTCTGCATTCTGCTTTGACTGATTTTAGGTTGTTTACGCCTTTCAAGTCTTGAGCTACTTATTTGTAGAGCTGGTTCTAACTTCACTCTGAGGCTGAAGTTTAGAGATTCTCCAATTCTACCCAATTCTGATTCTGCCCTGGTTACCAACAGCCAACTCACTGACTTAACTTCTTGGAGAAATAATTTTCTAGACTAGCTTATTGGGAAATAATTTTGCTGATCCATCACGGACAGTAGAAATCCCCTAGGAAACACTCTCAGTAGTAGATCCAGAAACTTGGGCTGGAAGGAAAGACCCAGCATAGGCCTCTCTACAATGCTGTTCCCTTTTGGCAGCACTGCCCTGAACAGGAAAACTACTCTCCTACCTTTAAAAGCTACTCAGAAAGATTCTGCGACTCCAGACATGACCGTCCTTAGGTTTGATGACCTTCCGCTGACAGCAGGTTCCCTTTGCTGAGCTAAATCTTTCCTACGCAGTTTGATGATAAACATTCCTGAGTGCCTGCCACGTGCCAGGCGCAAAGAGCTTTATCTGCATTATTTCATTCAATCCTTAATCAACCCCACGAGAGAAGTGCTGTCCATTATTCCCCTTTGGTGGATGAGGAAGCTCAGTACAGACAGGCTGAGTAACTTGCCCAAAGTCAGGCTGGCACAATCTAGATGTGACTGTATCTGGCCTGGGACCCGCAGGGCCCAGACTGTACCCACTACAATGGGCTGCCTCTCGGGTGAGGGCCCATTTCCTGTGGGCAGGACCCTGTGCTAGAGGGAAGGGCTACTTGCTGGGCTCAGGATCACAGGATAGGAGGCCTGTTATTGCATTGCCTCTGTTTGTTTGTTTGTTTGTTTTTTAAAACCGATAATTAGCTTTAAAAAGCCCTCAAGTTCACTGTTCATTGAGTGTAGGAGGTGGCTGATTGGGATGCTTTGGAGAACATGCACATAATCACAGGCTGGAGTGGATGATGAAAGGCCACTCTGGTCTCCCCTGCTGTGGGGCAGAGATCCCGGGAGCCAGCTGGCCTTGCTCTGGGCCTGACCCCTGTGGTCCTGCTTTCCTGTGCTTTCATAATCCTGTGCTCACCTGGTACCTCTGGCATCTCCAGTGCTCCACGGCAGCTTCCTGCTTCCCGGGGAGGTGTGAGGATGAGGTGATCACATCAAAGGCCCATACCTGACCCGCACTTACCTGTGCGTTCTGGTTAGCAGGCCTTGCTTCCTACCACTTCAGCAAGACGCTCCGGGGTTTTCAACCTTCCAGACCTTTAATCATCAAAGCAGGAACATGGTTGCTTTCCCGTTTGTGTAGAAGAAATAGGGAATGATGTTCTCGGCAGTGACTCTAAGTGTACCAAACAGCGTTTCTTCACGACTACTAAAATGAATTTACCCATGTATATATACCTCAAGACTGGGATAGAACTTGCTCAACAAATATAATATGAAGAATTATGGTGGACCTGAATTTTTTTTTTTTTTAATTTTTGAGGAAGTACATGTTTTTTAAAGATGCTGTACTTTAAATAAGATAGACGTACTGTATCCTTTTCAGTCTTATCCCCCTCCAATTGCCCACCCTTAATGCTGCAGCCAGAATAATATTTCTAAAATGCACACCTGATCGTATCACCCCCTCCTCAAAACCCTGTGGTAATTCCCCATTAGCATCACGCGAAGCGTGTGCCCCGGCCCGCAGCTCTCCAGCCGTCCCTCTCTGGTGCCTCCTCGGACCTTCACTCGGATCACGCTCTTCTCTCTGCCTCTGACACATTCCTCCTCGCACGCCCCAATGCCACACACTTCGCCCTTGCCTGACTGATGCCTCTTTGCCTTTCTGTGATCCTTGCTCGAGCCGCCCCCGCCCCTAAACCGAGCCAGCAGCCCTGCAATGTGCCCCCCACCCTGAATGATCCTTTATTGCACTTTGGAGTCTGTGTGGCTGTCTCTTTGTCAGCTCTGTGAGGGCAGAGATGGGCCTGTCTTAGTCACCCAGGTGTCCCCATTGCTGCACACAGCTTGTGGCACACAGTGGCACTCAGTCAATATTTACCCTATGAATAAATACATCAATGATATCTCCAAGATTGACTGAGCTGCGTCTGTCAGAACTTGTAAGAGGATCACACGGAAACGTCTGATGCCTGGACCAGGCTGCTGTAGAAAGCTGTGGAAATAGATACATAACGTGGTCCCCGTAGTCAAATTCCTCATCATGACCCAATGGAGGCAGCTACACTACCATCTGGAAGCCTTCCACTGCCTAGCGCTCCTTGTGTCACCACCTTGCAAAGTGAGTGGATCACTTGCAAATTCTGAGCCAGAAGAATTCTGGTAACTCTACTTAGCCACTACCTGGGAGTTCTCAAAACATGACTGCCCTGGTCTTATGATCAAAAGTGTCAAATGTGTTCAAAGTGAAGCTGACACTAATGTATTTACTTCCTCAGCCACGGACTGAGAAGCACTCCTTTGGCAGAGATTTTGGCCACTTATAGGAATCGGTTTCCTGTTGATGACAGCAGGCAAATATGCCCATATTTCACACAGGCATACCTGATTCCCTACCTGATTCCATTAAGGCAGTAGTTTCCAAATCCCACTTTGTCCCCTCCATCACCACTCACCCCAGGGGTAAGGTCTGGAGTCATTTTTTTTTTTTTTTTTTTTTGGTTGAGACAGAGTCTCACTTTGTTGCCCAGGCTAGAGTGAGTGCCGTGGCGTCAGCTTAGCTCACAGCAACCTCAAACTCCTGGGCTCAAGCGATCCTACTGCCTCAGCCTCCCAAGTAGCTGGGACTACAGGCATGCGCCACTATGCCCGGCTAATTTTTTCTATATAGATTTTTAGGTGTCCATATAATGTCTTTCTATTTTTAGTAGAGACGGGGTCTCGCTCAGGCTGGTCTCGAACTCCTGACCTTGAGCAATCCACCCGCCTCGGCCTCCCAGAGTGCTAGGATTACAGGCGTGAGCCACCGCGCCCGGCCTGGAGTCATTTTTGATTGTCATGATTTGGGAAGGGGTGCTACTGGCACCTAGTGGGTAGAGGCCCGGGATGCTGCCAAACATCCAATGACGCACAGGACAGCCTCCATGACAAAAAGTGATTTGGCCCAAAATGTCAATATTGCCGAGGTTGAGAAGACCTGGATACCCAAGTCAATAGCCCAAGGTTGAGGTAAAACTCTCTAGCCACCTTGGCTGACAAAAACTAGGCCCTATTTATCAGTGTGATACTTTCCAGGACACGTGGAAACAAAGAAAACAACAAGTAAAAAAGCAAATAAGAAGGCTAGGGCTCTTCCCTCGCCTACTATTAGAAAGAAAGAGGTGTGGCCTGTCTCTCAAGAAGAATAATTAAGTTTGGGGAGTTTTCCCAGGTAGATCCCTGTTGTGGATCAATGAATCTCCTAGGGAAATATCACAATGCAAAGCATTTAGCATGGAATTGAACAGATTCTTGGGTGCGAAGAGGAGTTTTGGTGAAATCAAAACCATATTTGTTTTTCACATTGAAAATGTTCAAGTTATTTTCTTTTCCTAATAGTATAACCAGTTAGACAAAAACATCCATTTGAAATGCAGGTGAAATGTAAACTGCTACTCTTCTACATAGACAATCAAGTGTATTTATACTTAATCCATAAAGGCATGATGTTACAAAACACATTTGTATATTATGAAGCCATCTGGCATCAAATTTTCCAATTTATAGACAACTTTGTATTTACATAACAAATTATTAAATCAACCATTTTTCCGGTTTATAAAAGGTCACTGAGGTACACACACAGTGTGTATAAATGCAGATAAGGCTGATAATACATATTTACAGTAGATACAAATTAATCTTTCATATTTGAAGATAATGCTTTTTATATATTTTTTCTATATCAGACTCCCCACTGTTAGCAGGATTTCCCATGCTTGAGTTGTTTATTGCTTTTTGGCTCGCTGATTTAATATTCATTTCTGGGTTGTTTACACATATGAATTACTAATGTTCTTATCTCTTTGGCTAATGCAAATGTGATAGAGTGAATGAAAGAAGAAGATAAACTATTTCAATATTACAGTTCTGGCTGGTTGATATTTTTTGTTCATGTCTCCCAAATGGATCAAGTAATGCACTACTCATTTCATATACTGAAAAGTCTTGAGTCTTACATTACACCATTTAGGCATAAATGGGAAAAGTAAACGAGATATCAGATTTTGGATAAGGTCTCTAGTATCTCTTTCTTATCAGAAAGATCAATGCCACAAACATCCTAAGCATCTTAGATTTTCAAAGCTTAATGCAAATATGCTTGTGACTTGCAAGGGAACACTGCAAGCTGCATGGAAGATCACCAGAGTTAACAACAATGTGCTATCATGGTCTGAAATGAAAAAGGAATCACCTCATTGGATATGAGAATCTTCATAAAACTTACAGGAAGTGAAATAACTGCCTTCTGCTCCTCCCACTATTCTACTGTGTTAGGTTCAAATAAGAAGGCTGTATTTACTCAAAAAGTAGACATAGCAAAAACTCAAAGTTAGGGTCCAAATAAAAGACTAAAAGTGGCCCATGATATCACAAGGGATGAATGTTCTTCTTAAAGCATTGTCGTACATAATGGTATGGAAAAGTACAAACCAAAAATGTTCTTTTAAATAAGTAAAAAACCTGGATTGCTTTTAATGCCACAAACATGACAAATCACACAAGAGCTGCTTAGCTAATTTTCAATCATTGGAAATAATCTTTAAAAACTACTTGGTGGTGTAGTTTATTCTCCTTGTGCTTCCTAGGATTGTTAAGGGACACAAAATAAAATCAGATTTACTTTTCCAGCAGAGAGACTATTCTTTAAAGAAGCAAAAATTTTTCATTCTGTTTCCATTCTTGGATTTGTTTTTTTTAAAAAGGTGTATTCTAGGGAATAAAAAATTTACTAACATAGAAGGGCTAGCCTTCATTTTGAAAAAATGAATTGGCTTCAATGCAAAGAGAAAGAAATGGCTCTATGGGCAAAATAGAAGCGTGAGTGACCAATTTTTTAATTGTAATGTAGGTGCAACATTTTAAAAAATGTTACAGCACTGCATGACCTGTAATGCTAACAATATTTACATTAACTGCTTACATGAAACCATATAGCTCTAAGAGAGAAAAAGAAAAAACCCATGTGGACTGAAACAACTACACCTAGCACCCACATCAAAGCCATAAGCAACCAGTGAAATCATGGGCACAAACATACTTTACACGATCTACTGATGTAAAGTATACAGTGTAGGGGAAGCACAAACCGAATCAGCTCAAAATATCAAAAAGAAGGCTTGGTCAACACACACTTAGTCTGAAGACAGAAAAGCAAAGGCTAAAAAAAAAATCTGCCTATCAACATACATACACACGTACACACACACACATGCAGACACATCCAACATACATATATACGTCTGTGTGAATAAACACAACTGTGTTGAAAAAAACAGTAGAAAAGCAGTTTGGTGCAAAAAAAATGGACATTAATGGTTTAAATATACCAAACACATCAACTTGTAACAAAAATACGTCAACTAAACTACACAAAAGATTACTTCGTGTAACTACATGAAGAACTGGGCAGGCAATCCCCATTACAAGAAAGACAAACGAACCTACCCCCTGAAGGAAAGGTTCCCACTTCCAGGCCATGAAGCCCAGGGTGGCCAGTTGTATTCCATCAGGGTGGGGGGTAGGGGTGAGGGTGGGAACGGAAGGGACAGAGAGACACAGGAGACCTAGGGGGATAACTAAGAGCTGTTGCTATCAAAAGTGAGCCCAGGTGGCATGCTCTGTGCTGTGGCCCCAAGAAACCAACTCGAGGAATGACCTTGGTCTCCTTTTTCCTGAGTTACTGGAACTCTGCTACATGACAGGACTGAGGAGCTTGGGGGGTAGGTGGGAGAGGGGGAGTGCGGGAGGTGGTGGGCATTTGGGGGTCCAGGGCCTGCTACTGGAGAACCTCCCAGCAGCCTGGGCATTAGGCTGTCATGAACCCCAGGCAAGAGGACAAGGCAGTGCTCTCCAGAGGTTTACGGGTTTGGGGTGGAGGCTAGGGAACTGGTGGTTCCAAAAATAAAGGGATAATGGATCCCTTCTTTTGACAATCCATCAAATGAAGCCAGGCTGGAGGCCTGAGACTTCGCTTAACTGCCTGGAAGATCAGGTTATACCACCACCACCAAAATTGTGAAAAAAAGACGGAAAATTACATTGTGCTACATTTCTTATTAATTACCTTGTACTTTACAATGGCTCACAGTTTTAGGTTTGTATACTTGTAATGTAGTATTTTTCTCTCTGCATTTGTTTCACATTTTTTTCTTACTTAATATAATATAAATAATTTGGTTAATAGATTTAACCTGCACATTTCAGCCACATTAATATATATAAGAATCTGTTAATGGTATAAATAATTCTTTAAATAAAATAAATCTGATATGTTACACAATACTGATAAAAAATTACCATTGCTAATAATTTCGTAAGCCACCTTAACTTCTGGGTTAAGTAATACTGAAGAATGGATATGAAACTTGCTTTCATGATTTGTATTTAGTTTTGTTACCACAAAAAAACTGAATTATAATCAACCTTACCTCCGATAATGGTTTCGTAGTGAGGCTTTTGTCTGAACACCAGTGTTGGTGCAATAGAAGCTATCTGGTTCAACAGGTGGCTATCAAATGTTAACTACAGAAATGGCTGAGTAAAATATTCCATCTACGATTTTTTTTTATAAAACCTATTCTATTTTAAAACTTAGGTAAAAAAAATATGCAACAAATGGTTGCAATTTCTGAATTCTTAATTTAGACCTGTGAGCCCTCATCCCTTTAGAAATCTTCAAGGTTGCAATTTCCTACACACCCAAAATTGACTCCAGTGCTTCCAGGCAAGGTTCGTTCCAAACAAACAATATAAATGGATACTCAGGGGTGCGCGGTGTATGTCATAATTCAGATATTATATCTTCATGCCTTTTCTCTGCTGTTAAATACAAAAACAGCATCTTTTACATTATCATAGAAAAGCATTTAGATTGTATTTTTATTTATCACTTTACACTGGTAGTCTCTGGTAGGTGTACTCCATAGAAACCAAAGAATTTTGTACACTATTTCTTTGTACAATAAAAGATAAAGTGTGCATTAGGTACGCTTGTACATGACAATATTGTACAATATTTACATTTCTGATATCACCATGAAATTCTGTATTTTCTATCTACAACATTGAAAAGTCTTCAGAAACATTTGGACTATTTCTTATAATCACGATTTTAGTATTATAGAAAAAAAGTTTCTCAGTAATCTCTGGACCATTTATCACTCTCATCAGACATCGATTTTGATTGGTTTTTCCAGCATTCATTATCCTTCCTGATCAAAAATTTTCTATCACTGTTCTTTTAGCACCCTGTGGTGGTGGTAGCTATCTGCCATAGTGTAAATATTGATATAACAGTGGCTATATCAATACCTATATACAGATACATCTGTGCACGTTCCTTTGATAAACACTGCGCATTACTGGAGTAGTCTCTGTTATCTGGAGATCTTCCTCCTCTTGGGTTTGGGGGGTCTCATTTGTCTGTCTCCTTGTGGGATTTGGTGTACCTGGAAATAAAAAGGTGAAAAAAAAAAAAAACAACAACAACAGAGGTTGAAATTGCAAACACCATATGATTTCTGACAAAGAACAGGGTATGGAAGAGATTCTGGCTTTTGCTTTCAATTATTGATATCCTGAGGCAGTTAACATTTTTACCAAGACCCCAGATCTCAGTGTCACTACAAAGAATGAGGAATACTAGAAAATGATAAGCAAAGCAATCTTCTGGGTTCTCCAATAAACAGTGTAACACAAAGGATGAACTGGAAACAATCAAGTGTGGGAAACGCAATGTGCAGTTGCTACCCCCACTGTGCATTTGAAACACAAGTAAAGCCTTCCCTGTCAGAGATCCCTAGATCACCAATTTCACTGTAGCCTGGAAAAGTGGATAAATACATACCAAACATGCTTTTTTTTTTTTTTACTTTACCACCCTACTTACTTTACAACTACTAAGATGGGTCAAAGATTATGAGAACATGCACACATAGCTCAGCCCAAGGATGTTTGTTTATGAGACGAATCAGAAAAGAAAATATTAACAGCATACCACTATCATCTGTTGGCAGATCTGTGCTTGTAGTCTGGGAAGGGCAATTAATACAACTCATCCTTATATACTATCAGGAACTAGTAGCATTAAGTGCTGTTCATCAGATTGAACAGGGATTGAGCAGTATCAGAGCATTAGCTCACAGTTTGGTTTTGAAGGGTGGCAGGAAGGTGTGATCAGGAGCCCCACATTGTATTGCGGCTACTGATGGGAGCGGGCAAGAAGGCCCAAGACCCAGGAAAGGCAAGATGGACACAAGGCAGTGGTATAGCAAATGCTTCCTCAGCATTTGGACACACGCCCATTTGCCAATTTCTGTGGTGTAAATACTTTAACCACAGCCAATTTCAAGCTACCGACCTGAAGTCACAGAACTTAGAGTTAGGAAGAGATGTACACAATCAGCTCTCAAGACCCACTACAAGTTTGCTCAGTTATATGTTTTAAAAATAATGTTTTAGACAATAGCCAATGATATTCAGAGTCAAATGTAGAACTCTTTTAAAAAATCATATTTAAAAATTTAAAATAATGTTTATGAATTTCTCAATCTGTCTATTACTCCTAATCCTCTCTATATACATTTTTTAAAACCACCAGTCTCTGGTAAAGAGCCATAACTTAAAACTTGTTATAATTAAGGAAAGAAGTCTTTATCCAAGACTGCAAACTAGTAATTTGTAGACCAAATATGGCCTGAAAAGGCACTTCGTTTAGCCATATGGCATTATCATATTTTAAAGAATAGTTGTCAACACCTAAAAATGAGAAATTTTACCTTCGGACTTTTATCTTCTCATGAAAAATGGGAAGATCTTGCAACACCAGCGCAATTTCCCACATGTCTAAGATCTGCTGGAGCATGGAAGAAGAAACTCCTGGAGAGAACACATGCACCCCTGCCCCCAGGTTGCTGAGATCTTTATCACTCTTGATGGCCTGCTGGCCAAATGTCCTGAGGCTAGTGAGATGATTGCCAACCCCTTTTTCTCTTTTTCCTGAGCAGGCACATCCTATACTACATTTCCTAGTCCACTAGAGTTAAGGAGGCCATGTGATGGGGTCAGGCCAGCAGAAGTAAAAAGCTTCCAGGCCTCGTGCATAAAACCTCTGCTGCCAGTCTTCTGCACACACTCTTTTCTTTCACCTGCTGGGCTGAATGCAAAGGGTATGATGGAGCACTCTGAGGTCCTAAGGAAGGGTGGACACTAGATATAGAAAGAATCTGGGCTCCCGATTCTTCCTGGCGAAGGAAGCAACTCCTTCCCCAACCAGCACCAGACTCAAGTGAGCAATGGCCTTCACTGCGCTGAGCCTGTGAGACTGGCAGCCTACCCTCACCCGTGCATTTTCATTGGCATCTCTCAGTCCATTCAAATTGCTGTTTTTCTCATACCTGATCCACTTTACTTATTGACATTATTTGCCTGGCCCTAGAAGACATTTGAGTTTATAATCCATCCCCAATCTAGACTTTTCTTAAAAATTTTATCAGGAAATCTAATGCCTCTGGGCTTCATTTCACCCATCTGTGAAATGGTAAGGTTGGATTACAAAATCTCTAAAGCCCATACCAATCCCAACATTCGGTGAATCTATGACTTATCCATATTATTCAATTGCCATTAGATGGATTGTTGGGATTCAGATAACCTTGTAACACAAAGTGTCAAGTGAAAAAAATTATTTTTCATTGTTAAATAGCTTTAGATAATTCACATTAAGAGATTACCAAAATTATTTTGAGTGTCTGCATCAGCCAATGTGTGAATTAGAGGATAATGATTAAACTTCTCACATTCAATGCTATTATTAATATATGCAAGCTCAATAAAAATGGGAAATGAGAGCTCTATATACTCTTGATCTTGACCCTACTGTTTAATTTCACTTTTTTGTTCAATGGACAGAGTGAAATTTGCATTACTGTATATTTAGGCAACAGTAATGGCCACTGCTATTCCCAGAGTCAAATGCAGAAAGCTGTGGTTTGAACTTTAATATTTTGCTGCTCACATTTTAAAAGAATGTTATGTGGGAAAACAAAAGTTACTTATCTCTGAAAAAAGGCATAGTTAATACTGCTAGGTTATTTTTTCTTAAATGGCTTTGAATCTTTTCTGATATTAATCTTTTTTTTTCCAGCCTAGTAATTTAGTATCGCTACGTGAGTTGCTTGACAATATTCAAGAGACTTTATTACCAAAAAGTGTAACACAATAATTTTCAAAGAAACACAGTATAATGGAAAAATAAATTAACTTACAGTCCCAGACATTTTGTCCAGTTCACTCATGGCCTCATGAATAGCAGCTTCTAAATGGTTATTTAGCTTTCCACTTCTGGAATTAATGAAAACAACACACTCGATTAATAAATTAAAGAAACAAAATCTCAATTTAATTCCCTAATCGGAAAACAAAAGTGCCAATTCCACCAGAGACAGCCAATTTATATTCACATTTGGAAAATTCAGATGACAAAACACCACTCTAGGATTCTCACCACTGAATACTAATGATTAAAGTCACAGAACTACTGAAAAAAAAATGAACAGATTGCGGGGCGGAGAGATGGATTCTTTCCCCTTCCACATGTTTCTTCCATAACCCGGTGATTTGGGAAGAAAGCTGAGCCTCGGGTCCACCTTCCCACCGGTGCAGCCTGCATTGCATTGCCTCTTGTCTCCGCCGGGCTGCGAGGCAGGGCAGGGGCGGAGGGCTGAACTGCAGGCTCCGGCCACTAGGGAGCTCTCTCTGCCCTCGCTGGAGCGTCTCGGCTCTGGAGTGGAGCAAGTGAAGGCTGAAATCCTGGTGCAAGTTCCAGGTGGGAAACAGCTTAATTCACGGCACCTGAGCCTCCGAGCCCTCCCCTACTACATTTCCCCAAACACCAAAATGACGTTACTATTTGAGCAGAGAAAGAATGCCGGTCTCAGGGTCTCAGGGTGCCTATCGCTCCTCTGACCATTTCTCACCACTTAGCATTGCATGACACTTCTTTGGCCTAAATAACACACACGGTACATCTGCCATTTTTGAAACTTAGCATCTATGAAGCTGTTGAACTAAAATCAGACAAATCTACCCGATCCACATCTGTGGTTATGTACCTTGTGCCCATCCCGACTGTTAACTTGTTTTTCCTCCTTTGCGCATATAAATAATTACCCAATTATTCTGAGTACGAAGGCAATTCCTTTCACTTACACTGTCAGGACAATTACTAGAAAAGCTGCGGGAGCCTGGGAGCAAACGTTTGCAAAACAGGCTATGAGCATGGCTTTCGAAGAATTAAGTCCTATCTCTGCCGCATCTACACGGAGCTTGGAAATTTGCAGTTGTGGGAGAACTTGGCTCATAGTTTCAATTAGTTTGGCTAGCACAGTGTTTAAAAACATTTTTGAACTTTAGCGGAATGCCTTTAGACAGGGCCTTTCGGTTCCTCAGAGCCTTCACTTATTCTTATTCTCAGACATCAGAATAGGACAATTCCTACATTTAGTTTCTGTCTACACCTTAGAGAACTCTTGAGTTCCCCACCCTGGAGTACTTACACTGCTAGACATACCATAGATGCTCTGTATATTTGCTAAATAAAAATATTTGTCCAAAGCTGGCATGGATGGTCCTATGTTTTGAAAAACATACAGGTACATCAGTTAGTTTAATTGAAAGGAGAGATTAGTGTATTGGTTTTAAACAAATTGTAAGGGTAATATGGCACCAACCCCCTTCCCCTCACCTTTTTCGGGCCTTCTAATCTAGCCTCTAGCTTTCATATTTATCCCATTTGTACTTAGAAGTTTAAAAATACCAAGAAGTACATAGAAGAAAATAAAACCTAACATCCGACTTCCCAGCATGAAATGTTAATAAATTACATATTTCCTTTAAGTCTTTTTTATTTAAAAACCAGCAAGCTGTAGTTCCCATTTGTTATCAATCCTGTGTCTCATTCTCTCCTACCCTCCTCCCCAACTTCTAGTCTGTTTTTACATTTTATATGATATCTTCATGAACAGTACCAAGTATTGTTTTATATGTTTATATATATATACATATATATACACACAAAAGGCGTCATGATATACATACTTGCCTTTTTTCCCTTACCACTGTTTTTGAACAGTGTCCTAGTTGATATACTGTATTCATTCCTTCTAAATGGTATATAGTAAGTATTTCATCATATATATGCTGTCTTTAACTTATTTATCCATTCCAGTTTTAAGGGGCCCTGGTCATCTTCGGGAGTCTGAGTTGTTTTCTAGTGAGGAGTCTGCTAAGCAAGACCCTGGGTGACTGGGTAGGAATCCAATCCCAGGACTCTGCAGGGCCATCTAAGTGTCAATGATGTTGGGCTGGGGCTCCTTTCGTGGGCTGTTTGGCGAGGGTACTGACGGTATCATCACTGCTGAGTTGCCCAAGAATATGACACTTTGTGTAATGTGTTAAATAGATTTATCACTACTATTTCTTTTGTATTGAGATGTATGAACATAAGTTTTAAAAGATAATTGTTATGTATTTTGATAGTAAGACCTTTTGAGTTTAAAATTGACTAAAGTTCTAAATATCTAAAAAGAACTCACAATGTTTCAAAATTTTTACCTAACTATACAAAAGGGCAGTAACATTACCATCAAAGTACAAAAATGATGGTCGGGTGCAGTGGTTCTCGCCTGTCATCCTAGCACTCTGGGAGGCCAAGGAGGAAAGATTGCTCGAGGTCTGGAGTTTGAGACCAGCCTGAGCAAGAGCGAGACCCTGTCTCTCCTAAAAATAGAAAAAATTAGCCAGGCGTGGTGTCCCAGCTACTCAGGAGGCTGAGGCAGGAGGATCACTTGAGCTCAGGAGTTTGAGGCTGCAGTGAGCTAAGATGTCGCCACTGCACTGTAGCCAGGGTGACGGAGCGAGACTCTGTCTCAAAAAAAAAAAAAAAAAAAAAAAGATTCAACAACATTATTTGTTGAAGGAAAAGATAGAATTGTAGGAGTTTTGTCAACTCATTCTTCAACAAGATATTTAAAATATTTATAAACATCTTACATTAATTTAAGCTAAATTAATAGATTGTTTAACTTTTAAAAAATTTAAATAGTTAATAAGAGGAAGAATGACTACTTCTCGAAGAGAAGATAAATAAATAGATGTGAGGCATGAAATTATTTGTATACATCATGAGATCAAGAGGTAAAGAGAGACTCTCCCTGGTTTCAAATCTGTAGATCAATTTTTACAGTAACTAGTTAGGTCAGGGAAGAATGAACTTATAAGAGGAAGAAAAAGCTCCATGAGTTCAAGAAATGAACAGTAAGTCAAAATTCAGTCTTCCAGTCCAGAGGGCCTCCCTGTGGAGTTTCTTCTACTATTTTCTACTCCCTGCTGACATTTAATGATAAACATTTTTGCTAATGGACACTCTAAACCCTACTTGATTAAGCAATAGATGTTCATATAATCACATGTCTAATTATTAATGGAGATAATTGCCACTTCTCATCTTCATTGCCTATATTGTCACACATCGTCTTTATCGTCACTGATTAAAAAAAAAAGCCAGGTACGCATCTGTGAATGGTACAAGGAATAAGAGAGAAATGAGAAACTGCATTTTGTTCACACTGTCAATTTAGAATTTAAGTGACTCACTTCATGTAGAACAGAACAAATTTGAATGAGACCTAAAAGTCAAGAACCCTACACTCTGAAAACCTAATATAGAGAAAGTATGCAGATATAAGAAAATTTAACATGCTAAGTATCATTTCTTTGTTTTAAAGTGAAAGTATGACTTAATTAATCTCTTTATCATTTTCCAGATTCATAAAAAATCAAGTTTCCAAAGAAATTTATATGTACATATAGACAGAAGATTTGATCCTCACTTACATGGAAATCATAACATATCTAAAAGCTATGGATTTTTTCTTTTAGTAAAGCTATTTTGCTTTTAAGTACAAAATTACCCTAAGTAATGTGTTAAATATGTTAATATTTCTTATGTGATTAGGATGTAATTAGAACATCAATTTAAAGATATTTATTTACTGTACAATTTGATTGAGGATATTGAGGATTAAAATGACTAAAGTTCTAAACATCTAATATGGTGGTAGAATGTTTCAAATGGCAAAAATATCAGATAACTTTGTTTCTTCCACCTGTATCTTCATAGTAAAAATGGCTATTTACTAAATACCGTGTGCCAAGTACTGTGTTAAGGCGTTCTCTCTGTTATCTATAATGATCCTAAAGTAGGAATTATTATACACATTTTAGAAATAAAGAATTTATGCTTAGAAAGATTAAGCAACATACCCAAAGACACATAGCTATGAGGTGGTAGAAACAGGATTTGAACCCAGGTCAAAAACCAATCTCATTCTTTCTTTCTTTTTTTTTTATTTTTGAGACAGGATTTTTCTCTATAGCCCAGGCTAGAGTGCAGTGGCATGATCATAGCTCATTGTAACTTCAAACTCCTGGGCTCAAGCGATCTTCCTGGCTCACCTCTAGAGTAGCTAGAACTACAGGAATGCACCACCGCTCTTGCTAATTTTTCTTTTCTGAAGAAATGGGGTCTTGCTATGTTGCTCAGGCTGGTCTTGAACTCCCTCCCTCAAGAGATCCTCCAACCTTGGCCTGCCAAAGTGCTAGGTGCCATGACACTTGACCAAAAACCAACCTCTTAATCATCTTGTTCCAAATGCCACTACCTGTTTCAGCCTTTTCCTCTTTTGTTCTTACCCTCAGTAAAAGCGGTCAAATCTTTGTCATCTTAAAATTCTTCCATTGTTATTTTTTAGGAACTTTTCACATTGAGGGTAGAAAGAAGAGTAAATAATCTACACCAGCTCACTCTACTTCCTTATTCTTATTCACTCCTCAACCCATGGCCACGTCTGTCCTCCACTCTACTGGAAACTGTTCTCACTAAGGTCACCGGTGGCCTGCAAATTGCCCAATCCAATGGAGATTTTTCAGTTCGTGTCTTACTGGATCTCTGTTGATCATTTTACCACCCTGGAAATTTTCAGTCTTGACATCAAAAACCTTTCTTCCCATCTTCTTCGTTCTCTCTCTTAAATGTTCAATTATCCAGGGATTCAACCCTTAGCCTGCTGTTCTTCAAATTGGACAAAGTATCTCTGTGTGACTGCAGCCATTTGTACACTGTTGAACCACTTCTTCCCAGATGCAGACTCGTGTGTCCAACCTATCCCACAGGCACCCCCAGCTGCACTCAACAGTCCCCCCATATTCTCTTTTCAGTCAGTGCTTCTAACACCCACGAAGTCACCTGAGCTAAAAACCCAGAGTTGTCCTTGATTGCTCCCTTTCCTTTACATTCTGATCAATTACCATGCTCTGTCAATTTTACCCCCTGTGTATTTCTTGATCCCATTCCTTCTCTTCCATCTTCATTGCCCCCTCTTGGTTTGGGTCCTCATCCTCCCTTGTCTTCTGCCATGGCCCCTAAATGATCTCCCTGTCTCCAATATTATTTCCTTAAAATGTGTGCTCCTACACAGCCATACCTAAGGTGAAAACCCAACCCCCAGCCTCTTTAGGCACTTCCAGTAAAATAAAGGATCCTGTTGGCCCTTACTAGGCCTGTCACAATCTGCTTCCTGCTTACACCTCTGGCCATATCTCTTACAACTTCCTACCTGATACTTTACAGTTCACACAACCCAACTGCTGATCTCATCTAAACACTACGCCAGCCCACCTCATCTGGGGCTTTGTGTCCTTTGTGTGGCTAGTACCTATGTAGTTTGTAAGGCTTGGCTCAGATACCATTTCCTCTGGGAACCCCTGCTTTGCCTGGGAATGCCATTTCACTTCTCTATGATCCCCAAATACACTGCGCGCACACACACACACACACACACACACACATGCAGAGCTGTCACTGCAATTTTCACATTTTAATTATTTGTTTCTGGATCTGTCTCTTTCACTAAATAGTGAACTCCAGGGACTATGGCACTGTGCCTGGCACAGATTTTTTTTTTTTTGCTAAATTAGTCTCCTTAAATTGGGAATAAATGAATAAACTAAAAAATGATTTGGTTCAACATATCATTTATCTGTTATGTGACTTTCAACTAATTATTTAAGCTATTTGGGTCTGAGTGTCCTCATCTGTAAATGGGCTAAGTAATTCTGGCCCATCTTGTGATAGGGAGAATAAAATAAGGAATTTGAAATCACATGTGCAAAATGTAAAGCATTCTGCTGGGCATCCACACGGCAAGTCAGTCCGGTTGGCCTACAGTATGGTAAATAAAGCTGTCTTTACTAATGTTTGCTTCATCTTTTCCTCTTTTACTTCTCCAATCCATACTCTAAGTTTATGGTTATCATGAGGAGAATTTCTTTAGATGGTGCCCACATTAATTCACCACAAATAATAAATTGGCTTTGAAGAAAAAATTTTTAAAACTGTGGTTTGCTACTCATTATCTTTCAGAAATTGCTTAATAGCAAGCGTACAGGAAAAATAGCTCATTTCAAAGCAGGGTACCTAAATATTCGAAGGAGTCATTTTATTTCTGTGTTATGAGCTCTGTTTTGCATGTAAACCAAGTAACTGGCATACTTCAGTGAAAGAAACATTTTAGGGATCTTTTACACCAAAAAAATGGGAACTGCTGAATATTCTACAGCAACTGACCCTCTACAAATTTGTGATGCAGGTAATTTGCAACTTCTTCCTTTCATTCCGACCTTGTATTAATTTTACTGGTTTTATCCTGTTACTTAGGTCTGCAGAGCAAATGTCACTTCAGTAAGAGTAGAACGGACTTGCTCACTGTGTTACTTATCAGATCTAGGGGGAAGTTGTCTGGCAATTCACTGGCCCTTCCCACAACACCAGTGCCAATTTGCTACCTCCCAAAGGAGTCCTGGACAAAGGGGCACAAGAGTTTGCCCTCTGTGGTTGTCATCTCTTTACTGGAGTGAAGAGTCTCCCCAAGGTTTGTTGACTTCTAAAATTTGGCCTCTGGAAAGAATTATTGGAAATAGCACAAAGGGAAGGAGAATGCCTTTGATAGATATTACTAATATCATATAAGCCTTTTATGCAAGATACACTACTAATCATTCTGATCTCCACTTTACAAATCTTGATGTATAAACACAAGTTAAAATGACATTTTTAAAAAGATGATAATGTATAAAACATTAAGCCTATATATCAATATTTAAGGGGAAATATGAGAACCATTTTCCAAATGAATAAAAATTAATTAGTATTTAATTCTTGGTTGTTTGCTAAAGTGGACATTGTAGTAATTGAATAGGTATGCCAATTTTATACTTTAAAGTAACTTTCTATGTAGATATACAGAAGCACATTTGTAATTCTCTGCCTTATCATTAAATAATAGTCATGATATATAAAACTACATTTATAACAGCAAAAATTATGTTTCTAATATTATCAGCTTCTCCACACTACATTTACTCAGAAAATAAAGATCCAGAAACACTTGAATAAAAATGGCCCAAAGTTCAACTTTTTGATATAATTCTAAAAAAAAAAAAGACCTATTTTCAAGTCCACGCCCCTGATGCAACAACAAAAATCATGACTTAGCATCACTTTGACTAACAGTTAATCTGCAAAAATTATTTCCCCACCAAAGTATTTAAGTGCAAATGGATAGACCCATTACACTTCCAGATCCTATTTAATAGCCGCATGTTGAGAATATTAATCCTATTTTCTCTCCCACTAAATGAGAGGAACAGAGATGGAAGGAGTGAAGAAAAAGATGATGAAGAGACAAATCCAACACACAGTGTAAACATAAATTGCTAAGACAATATTTTCTGTAATAGCTAATTTGTCTTATCTATAATGGTCCTCTTTGGTGCTAACTATTACACGGTACTCAGGCAGCCCACAACATGGACAGAATCAGCAGAATCAGTGAGATTTCATTGTCCCTTTGAAGGAAAACCAGTAAATTAGATACTCGAAAAATAAAATGGGAAAAAAAAAAAAGTGCTTACTTTCTGTTTCTTTTCCGGACTCGGCTGTAGGCTTCCAAACCTTCTGTTAGTGTCTTCAGCTTCTCGGGCTCCACCTGAGTGAAGGTATGAAGACCAAACCACATTACCCAGACCTGCAATTGTTAAACACGCTTTTTACTTTGCTGCTGTACAAGCGGGCGATGCACTGGGGGAGGGGAGCTTTAACCTTCACTGCCCTGTCAAAGGTTCTGTCCTCACTCAGTCATCAGAGGCTGATTCTGTGGCTCCAGCCTGTGACATCAGTGCAAAGGAAAGACTGTTTGGCTTTGAAATAGTCAACGTTTTGAAAATAACGTTTTGGGAACAGAACCTGGAATTTAAACCACCTTCAATTCACAAAATCATATAGATCAGAGATCCTGGCTCACTTTCTTCCCTGCCTGCTGCTCAGCAACTGCAAATGTGTAGCATCCTGTCAAAGGAGGGCAGACAGCGGTGGTCAGTGAAGGGGTGGGCTTTGGAGCCAACAGATCGGAGTTGGAATCCTACCTCTGCACTTCCTAGCTTGAGTAAAACACCTAAAATTTTCTGAGCTCAGTTTCCCCTCTTTAAAATGAGGACAACAATACCCACCTTCCTGCTAGGATTGCTGTGAGAATTAAAATGTGACAAGTCGCGCTGAACACTCAGCCTAGCGTAGAGCAACTGTCAGGATCCAGTGTGCATTTGGCTCTGCAGAGGACACAGAGCAAGAGGGGCACGGCCGTGCACAGCCCGTCCCGATGCGGGAAGAGGGTGTTGCTAGGCCTATGAGCGTGTCCTCTGTCCTGTCCTGCTTTAACACTGTCAGTCTGTGTGAAGTCCACCATCCCAACAGAGTTTGGCCACCAAGTGTGGCTGGGGAATTTGTGCGTGTGTGTTTTGGAGGCGGGGCTGGAGCTTTTGCCACCCCCACCCTCCAATAATCTCTGTCATGGTTCTTGAAGCCACTCCCCTCAAGAAAATCAATTAAATAATTAGGAAAACTTGTATAAGACTTGAGACTAAAAACACCTTTAGGAAAAATATTACTATTTTGATTGATCTGTAAAAAATTTTTTACGAAAAAACAGTGTGTCTTGCTGTGTAAACACAGCTTCAAGGGAAGGACCCCGGCCATTCCTCACCCCAGTTTCTCCTCCGCCAGCCACTTTTATATAAAATTTCAGTGTTCACCAAAATGCCTCATAGGTAAGAGCAAAGAAATTATTATTAACTTTTGTCTTTATATAGCTTCATGACTGACACATGAACATTATTTATACATAATTTCTCTATGACCCCTTCAAATCTAGAATACAGTAATGATTAAAAAAGGGTTTCCATTATCAAGTCTGAAAACAAGCATTTCTAATTCTTCAATAAGAAAAAATAGTCAAATAATGGAAATGTTTTCCTTTTCATATATATTTTTAAAATTTATTACCTTTACTGGTTCGACCTTCTCATATTTTTGTCCTAAAGAATTCAAATACCTTACACATGTTCCTTGGGGATCCCTGATTCACTGTGTGCTAGAACAAGAGACAACTTTGTTCCAGTAACACTTCACATGACAAAAAAGTGTCCTATTAGGCTACAGGGATGACTAGAAAAGCTTAAGTAAGCTGAATGTATCCATGTGTTGTTAAAAAAGTAGTGCCTGGATACATGTTCACATTTCATGTTAGAAATGTGTATTCACATCGTGTATTCACTAACACGAAGGGAGTATGAAAGATGCTTTGCACGCTATATTTATGTAATCAATAACTAATTCCACTTATATTTAAATGACCTTCTTGGCGGTAGGAAGGAAGCTGTCCTATAACATAAAGTTCTATCAGACACAAACTGGTGTAGTGAGAGATCTCAGAAGGTGTTGATCAGGCCACACAATGAAGATTTCACATGGAAACAAAGCAAGACAGCAATGAAAACTTACCCCATTGGTCTTAATTTAAAAAACAAAGTTAGGTGAAACTATTTTTTTAAGTCTTCAATTTTTATTTTTAATTAAGGAATAAGGGACAGTAAAAACATTTCTTGTGCATTTATTATGTAAAAGGCACTGTTTTATATCATTTAATACGATAATACTGCAGACTGGTATTATTTGTGTATTACAGATGGGACTCAGTGAGTTTAAGTGACATGGCCAGAATTGAAACTCAGGTCTGACTCCAAAGTACTCAACCTCTCTCCACTATACCAGCTCCAACATACATTGAAATACACAGTCATTTTATATATATAAAGCTTATATATATAAAATTACACACACATATATATAAAATATACACACACACAGGCACACTCAAAAAATGAGGTCAAACTATTTAAAATTAAATTATATTTTTACAGAAATTTAGATGACAACTTGACCAAATTCATCTTCAAAATTTTTTTAGGCTTGGATAATTTTCCAGTTATATTTTTCTGAACAAATTCTCTACCATTTTTTCTTCATTTAAATCTGTCTCTAAGGTTCTAAGGTATTCTCACAATGAGCTATATTATTTATAAAGGATTCAATGACCTCAAAACAGAAATCAATGATGTTGCTTTCTGAAACTAAATATAAGATATACAACACTGTGAATTTCTTGTATGACAAAATCATATATATCTGGAAGAAAATGTTTAGTTTATTTTGTTTTAGAATTTTAATACTTTACTGTATTGTGAAATATAAATATATATGAACAGTGTGTTGTTTTGGGGGAAATACACTTGACCAATATGTAAGAAATTCTTTAAAGATACCCCAAAAATGGTATCAGAGAAGAACAAAATAAATTCAGTTTCTAGTCCAATAGAAATCATGTTTAATAATCTAATGAACATTCCTTTGTAAATTACTTAGCTAACTTGTAAATCAAAAAAGTACTGAGAAATCAAATACATAAATGTAACATTAAAAAGGTCAAACACAAACAAATATTTTTATAAAATTTACACCGAAAGAGGAATTTAAGATACGTAATACTTTTATCTATAATTATAATCTTGCATTCTCGTACGTTCACAAGCCAAGAGTTCCATAAATTATTTAATTCCTATCTTCGTGAGAATTTGGGAGAGAACTTTATAATTTATCTTTACTCAGAATAATCTCAGTATTATAGTTTCTTCCTGATACTGATAATGCTAATAGTAATGGCCACCATGGTATAACTCTTTACACATATGTCTTTTAAGAACTATAAAAAGATACCTGGAATTATATGTACTTATAGTTCACATATTACCTCATGTCTCAATACACACATATGTTAATATTTTTTGATTCCTTAAACTCTTGTTGAATTCAAATTCTTTATATATAATAATTCTTCAACACAAATAGTCTCACAGTTGGTTCAGTGGGGTTAGAAACATACTCATAAGGCCAGACACTGTTATATGGGGGAGGATTAAGAGTTTTTCTGAATACGGCTGAGTCTCTCATTGCTTATTTGCTTATTTTGTTCACAAAGCACATATTAAACATTTGAAAATTTAATTAAGTTTGATGTGGGGTCAGCACCATGGCACCTTGTGAATCTCAGAAATAACTTAAAGTCTGTGACAAAAGGAGACACAAATCTTTCAAGAGCCAAACCAGCCTTCTACAGTGAGGTACAGGACATACTAGAAAAACCTGCATCAATGATAGAGCCAGTTCACTAGAGATGATGCTAAAATTTCCTGCAGGCTTTAATTCTTTAATCTTTGTGAATCCTTTGCTGCTACTTAGTGTTGAGGTAAAGCTGTCACAAAAAGGTCAAATGATGGAGCACAAACTACATCACAGATTTCATAACAGAGATAAGAAGTTGACCTCAGGCTCCTCTTTTCATTCTTCACTTCCCCATTCCTTTTCTACAATGTCCTGTTGTGGGGGAACGGTATATTGCACGGAGTGTCAAGCCTAGAGTTAGAAGACCAGGACTGGGGCCTGGCTTAACTGCCTGTGATCTGTGTCCTTAGGAATACCATTTCTCCAAGCTTCTAGTCTGTCATTTATGAAATAGGGATAATTCTGAACATCTTTATGGGTCATTGAGAGGATCTAAAAAAACCATGAACGTGAAGATGCTTTATGAAACACCGAAGCAGTCTTTCCCAAAGTGCCACTGGGGGAATGTGGAGTTATTTTAGGTGGAATATGGACAAACCTTTAAACATTTTTAATAGTTATACAGACATCTAAATTTATATTAGAAAAATACAAATAACATATCTATGATTTCACACATAAGATCTTAGGATAAGACTAAAGAAGTTATTTAAACTTAAAAAGTGGCTTGAATAGCATCTAGTACATACGTGCCCAATAAATATTTGTTTGTTGACTAAATTAACT
Organism: Eulemur rufifrons; assembly: GCF_041146395.1. Lineage (NCBI taxonomy): Eukaryota > Metazoa > Chordata > Mammalia > Primates > Lemuridae > Eulemur > Eulemur rufifrons. The sequence goes on from NC_090983.1 coordinate 74,241,481, forward strand.
AATAAATGAATGTAAATAAAAATTTTAAGTGAATAATAACATAAGTAATATGCAGCTTTAGCTGAAGTCTGGGAAATATAGCTCTGAAGCAATAAGCAAATATGAGGCATTTATTAGGTTCATAATTATCAAACATTTATTAAATAGTAAACGCTAAAAATGATAGTAAGTTTCTTAAAAAAAATAACATCTTTAAACTGAAAAAATCCTGCTAACTTAAGTGCAATATTTTAATACTTTGTAAAGAATGGGAATTAATGACAATAAATAATTTAGGGTAAAAAGTTGAGTCACCTGTGACAGAAAGAATGAACTTAATTTTCCAACTACAGTACAATAGTACTCATGGAAAAGTACTAATCATTCCTTTAAATGAACCATAATTTTTGCAAATGAACTAACCAATTCTCATTATTACAATTTTAGTCAGTGGCACCATCTGAGACTTTTTTTTTTTTTTTTTTGGTGCTTTCTTTCCTCTTAACTTTGTATAGCAGTGTTTTTAAATGCTAGAGAATGATATTACAGGACGGGGGTAAATCTATTTTAAATGTGACAACAAATTGCATATCAATCCACAGCACGTAAATAGAACTAAATATTTTGGATAAACTTGTATTTCTAAGGAAACTGTTTAAAAGCTCATACCACAGAAGCATGTATTTGCCACAGACGTGAGATTCCATTTGCCACTTTCTGTGTGAAAATCCTACCGACAAGCACACGAACTCTGAGTTGGGGCTCAGCTACCTGCATGAATGGAGACAGGCTTCCCATCCCTCTTGAATCTTACTCAGGGAAACAAAGTTCATAATGTTCCACAACTCACTAGGCTTTTCACTTAGCTTAGTCTTTTTCTTAATATTCACATTTTTGGTCTTATCCAGTTCTTCCTCTTTATTATCTTTCAAATTCTGATCAAGAACTGACTGTGTTAGCCTGGATTTTATCTTTCTTATTACTTTTCAAAAACTATTTTGCTCCATTTTCCAGGAGATGATGGTGCTGACGGGGTACTGATTACCCCTGTCACACCGCCAGCCAAAATGTAGCTCAAATATTGTGAATATTGTGGTACAGAGAAAAGAATTCATTTTCAACAGTAGTTACGAAAATAGAAGAGGCAAAGTGAATACACAAAGAACACTGTCGACAGAGAATTATAGTACCAAAGAATGCAGACAGCTAACACTGATAATCAAGCACAGAAAGAATGTTCTTCAGTGTAAAAGTTTAAACATTACTGGAGGGCGCACCTCCTAAAGTCAGTCACCAGGCTCAACTTCTTAAGTTACATGCCCGCAGAATGCAAGGCAAGCTGTCTCTGCTCATGCTCCACCCTGTCAAAAGGTGTGCGTGTGATGCTGAACTGACATACAGAAAGTGTGTTGCCCCCAAATAAATTTGGTGATGAGTCTTAATAATGATGAGTTTTGTCAGCTTTGAATGACTACTCAGAGAGCTATTTTTATCTCTGCCTGACAAATAAATATAACTATGTGGAAAAAAATAGAAGTGTGATTCCAAAGAGGGAGCACTCTAGCCACTAAGGATTTTAAAAACATGTCTTCATTTACTCAGGTGGTGTTGTATGGAGAGGTAGAACTTTTCTCGGTAATGAGGAGGTGTCTCTGTACCTGCCCAGCAACAGGTGTTTCATTGAAAAGAAATATTTTGGTGCCAGTCTAGTAAAAAGTCCTTTCTTAAATTTGGCTTGGGTTGGAATACATATCAAATGTAAGAGTAATGAAATATGAAGACCAATGGGACAATGTTCAACAAGAGGAAAAATAATCTATGCAAGGAAAAAAATTATTTTTGATTATTATTGCTTGAGAGGCAACACTTTTAGGCTAGTTAATGTAAAATCAAAGATGACAGATGACAATTATGAAATAAATTTTAGAGAACACCAGCATTTTCCCTATTTTAAAATAATTATTAAAATAAGTACATAAAAATAACCATTTTCTCCCATAGTTGCATAGGCTTAAAAATGTCTGCACATTAAGGCATATAGATATAAAGCCAGGGGTAGCCATTTCCCTTTCCAAGAATTCCCTAACACTATGCCAAGAGCTAGAAGTGCATCTCTCTGGCCATGACTATGTTCTAGAGCATAGCACAGAGGTCTTATCCTTGCCACTTGAACCACGGAGGATAAAGGGTTCACGGTTTGGAGAGAAACTTGCACCATTTATTTAGAACAAGAGCTATCTCCCAGAATGCACTTCATTACAAACTGTTAACCAAGAGAAAAACATACTAGTTAGCACTTCCTGAATGGTATAATACAAGGCACATAATAATCTCCAGTGCTATCACAGAACTTCAATATTAGGACAGTAATACTTATAGGCAATTCCGCCCAACTTTTCACGGACTGTTAAAAACATCTCTACTAATAAATACTGTTGTATGTGTGTGGAGGGGGGTTAGGTAGGAAAGTAGAGGAAGAAAGTTTGAGTTGATATTTTTGGAAACATTGGGGGAAGACGGACTTTCAAGCTCACTCAACAAACTCAGTGCTTTAATATTAACTTATAATCAGATATGCCAATTTGTACATTATATGCTGAAGATTATAAAAAATAGTTATGACCTACTTTATTCATTGAATATATTCCTCATAATCCTTTTACCTTCAACCCTGGTTAGTAAATCCTTTACACATGGATGATGCATAGGTAACAATAACGAAGGTCAAATTACCACAACTCCGTAATGGTGGAATCCAAATTAATAAAATTGTCTAACATAGAGAACAGAGACTAGGAGGCGAATATTTACTGAGCCTCTTTGGTATGCTAGATAATCGAGCTGTGGTATCTCATTTAATTCTTAAAACATCTTTCTGAGTAGAAATTAATATTCTCACTTGAGAAGTGAGGAGACTGCAGCTTCTGGGAGCTTAATATACCTACCCAGGACCACTTAGGTAACTGGCAGAGCTAGGATTAGACTCACATCCAAATGCCCAAAGCCCATGCCACACCCTGCTTTCTCTCTATTTCTCTGTAGACCGTGTTCACATAGTATTTGATGTCAAGCAATCATACTTTTCAGGAAATCATCTCAGAAACTACTGAACATTTCTAATACATATCAGGAATTCTATTACATTTAATATCCCACCAAAGATCCAAAATGCCTTTCTAAAATCATAACTGACCTAGTCATTTACTGTCATGACCAACAGGGTCTGCTAAAACATTAACTTATGGACAACGTGGAGATCTCAGCCCTTCGCAAATATCAGTGCTCCGGTCCCAGCACTGGCCTCTTGTATCAGAGATGACTCATGCAACCTGAAAACAGGAGAGGCGCCCAGCTTGCTTTGAAATAGTAATCTGCGATCCTGTTAATTAATTATTTATATTTTCTACTTTGCCCTGTTTCCAAAAAGAATTTGAAGTGGCTTTCTGAGAACAAAGATTGTAACTGAAAGTAATAAATGATAGGTTGTGGGATGGAGGGGCATAATAAATCTATTCTAAAATTTGAGTTAACATGGATTTTATCTGGTGGGATCTGACAGAATCTTGGATTAATTTACTTTGGTGGACACAGAAATAGGATAAAAGCTGAAAGGCTAAGAAGGTTTGATGACATGTACAAAAATTATTTGGTAAATCTTTTCTTCTGAGACACTACAAAGATAAACAGTGTGGGAAATGATCCCACAGTCCACATCAACAAGGTAGAATTAATAAGGTTTTACTACAATAAACAAATTGTTTATGGAGTTAGTCTTTGTCTTTCTCTCTAGACTTTATTAAGTAATGTCAGGCATTGCCACACTATATAAAAGGGAACCTACGTCACTGCTTATCTTTTTAAAAGCAGAGGTCTGGTTATTAATGTACAAGGCTTTATTTATCCAACATTGCTGAGCATTAGGGGTTCTATGTAAATAAAAATTACGTCATAATTGATTCACCTGAATAAGAGTACAAATTTTTAAAAATGTTTTACTAGAGATCTTTCTGGAAAAGATCGTGCTCATTGTCTTATACAAAAATTAAACATAGTTCAATTTTTTTCTTGATGAACCAAGGTCACCAGTATATCAGGCTTGGAGTCAGACAGACCTGTGTTTGAAACTTCACCTTTTCTGGTGTTATGAAATGAGCACTCTGGCTCACTGGGCATCATTAAATAAAGTATGAGGAAGTTCTTTGTTTCATGAACTATCAGAGAAAAAAGGGTGTTTATGAAGCAGTGCTTTGTGTTTTTATGTGCAAAAGTGAGGTGGGTCCTGAAAAGACCAGAGGTTTTTAAAAATGTTAAGGGTCTTAGAGCTCTTAATGCTGTTATAACTTGCTTTTTAATGATCGATAAATGTCTCATGTATTATCATTAATACTTCATTACATGTTTTCAGTTTTTCATTTCTAAATGTGTGCTTTAAATTATGTTTTCTGAATTACTAAAAATACTTTTAGTGTATCTTGATATAAAGGTTTTTCTTGAGAATGCAAAATTATAATGTCAACCAATGGGAGAAGGAATATTTGAATTTATGGAAACAATTTTTTGCTCCCTATTAGGAATTCATCTATTGCCTAAAATAAGGAAGAAGAATCTGGATTTTAAAAACACTATGATTTTGTAGTGAATAAATACCACTTTGCTTATTTAAATGAAGCAAAATAAATGTTTTTTGGACTCTTAGATGATTTTTTAAAAAAGTGTATCTCCCCTAACATCAGTGAATAACTCAATCTCAGGAGATTTCGAACACAGATTAATCAGAAAATTCAGACCATTGTTTAATGCGAAATGTGTTAAAAATACATGCCTTTATTCTCCTGAGGACATAAAGAGATACTTAGACACAGCATTTAGGACAGGAAGAATGTTTCCAGAGAAGGGAGGCCATAATCTTTTCTTTAGTTAAGCTTTTTATAAAATGGCACATAAAAAAGACTTGGTTCGTTTGCACAGAGATTGTAAAACAGTTCAATGTCTACATCTTGTATTTGTAGCAGTTCCATTTATATCATAAAAGCCCACTTTTGCTGTTTCTAATTATTGCTTGAATAAACTGTCTAGAATATTTAGGTTTATCAACCTAAAGAATGTTTGTCTGGTCTCAGAGAATATAGAGAATAAAATGTTTTGTGACTGGAGTATGGAATCATTTTCTTATCAAACATAGAAACATTACGCCCAGAGTATACTCTGACAAGTATATATTAGGCAATATAAGCAAGGTTTAAGGACCTCCTGGTCGTTTGGAGAAAGACAAACCTTTTATTGTGCTGGCAAAAATGCTTTTGGTTTCCTGCCATTAAACCTAAGTGCCAGTGAAAGTTTGAACAGAGTTGAAATAGCTTTATACAATATACTCTTTAAGAGAATAATATATACCTGTAAGAGTAACTTTTATTACCTAAGAAGATGAAAAATCATATGCTTCTTCACCATATGAGGGGAATGTGCATAATTATCTCTTCCTGGTCAGATATAAATTTTTACTTTAAACAGTCTGCATATTTCTTGCTTAGTGAGCCATTTTTACCATTTATAAGAGGGGGCAGGGGAAGCTCAGAAGACCCCTACTAATTTCTTTTAAATTGAATGGTAGTTTCATGGAGAAGTTTTCATTTAATTTATATGATCAGATTGTGTTAAGTAGAACCAGACTATGGGGTTAAACATTTCCATATGTTATAAAAGCCTAGAACTTTTCCTGAAAGGAGACACCATTGTTAACTCAGACATTACCTGCTGCTTCCAGAAAAGGCTGCAACTCCACCCAGATTTTGCCCCCTCCCCAGCTCTATGTGTCACATGCAAGCACATGGAGGAGACACTGTCCCCTGGTACTTCCAGTTGCCTGGGAGGACCCTACTCTGCCACGCTCCTGGACCTCCAATGGCTACCAGATTTTTTCCCCTAGTCATTGGCACTTGCTTTCCTCCTCTGTGTATGGAATGAAGAATTAGGTAAATGCAGAGAAGGAAGGCAGAGTTGACAAAATTCTGGAAATCTGGTTCCTGGCTCAGAGCCACCCTGAGCCCTAGTGTGATCTATAAATGCTTCATAACTCACCCCTTGTCGATATGACATTTTGGTGACTATAACCATCCCCTCTTCACTTTATGCTCCAGAAGCTTGTGAGACCTCAATCAGTCATGGAGAATCCTAATTTCAAATCCAAAGAATCCAAAGTGATGATAACAAAAAACAATAATTGATATCTGAACAAAGGTTAGTATTTGACAATGGATAAAGATTGGTATACCTTCCCTTCCTCGGGGCTTTGTTGACATGAATTGTGAACGTCGTCTTCTCTTACTAATTTTCCAGGCCAGGAAGTCAGTCCTTTGATTTGGCCCCAGACCAAGTCGCCAACATTGAACGTCCTTGGTCTATAATGTATCAACTCATTTGAAGAGGGGGAGTCTGGATTCCTTAGGTCATCTTCACTACTAATGCTTTTAGCGTCTGAAGGGCTAGGCACACACCCATTAATGCTTTTGGCATTAAAGTCTCCATTGTAATGGATGTAGTCTTTGACCAGAGAACTTTCCAAACTATTTGAGGAACTTGGAGACTGCTCCTCTAGGACCAGGTCTTGCTTTGCAGTGCTTAGCAGCTCTCCAAATCCCCGACTCTGTCGAGGTCTATTCCCATTAATGTGTGCACATCTTTCCACAGTGTTCTCTAGTCTCTCCTTAAAACTCATCATAGTTCTTTTGTAGTTATTATACCTGAAATTTTCCTCCAGAATCTTATCCCCTTGACAGTTTCTTGGTGGTAACAGTATTGGGTGCTGTTCCCCAGGCAGAAATGGCAGTGTAGAGACATTGTTGGACCTTTCATGACAAGGACTACTGTGGATATGGCCTGGATGATCTAAAAATTCCTCATACTTCCACCTGTTTCGCTCCCCTCGGGGGCTTTGTTCCCCGTCCCACTGTTTTTTGGACGTGTGGCAACTTGCTGACTTGAAATACTCAAACCCATCTCCTTCGTTTGAGGTTTTCCCATGGTCTAGATTCTTGGGCAACCGAGCCCCTCTTGCATTCCTCAGCCTACCATCATGATCCACACCTCCCATGTTTCGTCCATGAATGACCGCACTGACTGCACTGGAGAGATTTAATGGGTCACCAATTGAGGCAGTGAAGGCACTCATGGCACTCAGAGCTGGAATGGGGCTGATCTGAGTTGTACTGTTGACTGCAGTGGTGATGACAACCTGCATTCCTTTGCTGGCTGCATCCACAACTGCTTTGTAAATGGCATCCACGGAAGCATCACCGTGGCCACCCACAACGAGGCCATCCTTCACCTGCTGACCAAGAGATGGGTCAATCCTTGGTTGCAACTCACAAGGTGTATCTTGGAAAGGTGGAAGTGTAGCGTTCGGATTCTCAGGAAGTGCTGTGAGCCCCGGCTGAGTGCTTATTCTTTTGTTTAGGAGAGCTGCATCTTCCTGCATTCTCACCTTAAAGAAATAGACAGGAAGCAGTGAGAGAAAGCGAAATAATTTTAAAGGCCTCAAAGAGAAAGACCATAATTTTAAGATTTACCAAAAGACAGACAGATAATCGCTTCTTGGCCTTTTGGCTAAGATCAAGGCAAAAGACAAACAGCCATAACAAGGAAGGAAATATAAAGAATGAGACTCAAAACTGAAATAAAAAGTCACTGTATAGAAAAGCTTACTTCTTTTTTTTTTTTTTTTTTTTTTTTTTTTGAGACAGAGTCTCACCCTGTTGCCCAGGCTAGAGTGAGTGCCGTGGCGTCAGCCTAGCTCACAGCAACCTCAAACTCCTGAGCTCAAGCGATCCTCCTGTCTCAGCCTCCCGAGTAGCTGGGACTACAGGCATGCGCCACCATGCCCGGCTAATTTTTTCTATATATATTTTTAGCTGTCCATATAATTTCTTTCTATTTTTAGTAGAGGTGGGGTCTCGCTCTTGCTCAGGCTGGTCTCGAACTCCTGAGCTCAAACGATCCGCCCACCTCGGCCTCCCAGAGTGCTAGGATTACAGGCGTGAGCCACCGCGCCCGGCCGAAAAGCTTACTTCTTGATTGTATTCGGGCACCGTTTCTTTGGTTAAAATCATTCAGAAGACTTTTAAAAATAATTATCATTACTAAACATTCTCTACAAAAATTAAACTTGAGGTGGTTGGACACAAAATGTTCTCAGGTGATGACTCCATTTATTTAGTGTCATTACAGGTCTTTGCAACTTAGGATTCAAAGAGAAAATCAAGTCATAGATAACCAAATCAGCACTGTTCAAATTACAAAGAAAACCAGATTTTGAAAATGATTTCTAACTCACTGATGTTTCTACTTAACTAAGCGAAATACAATATAAAAAATAAAATATATATATTCCTTTTTAACAATAATATGACACCATAATTTTGAAGTCTTCACATGGGGTAGTAACACCTGCTCCTCAACCTTATCAGGCTACAGGCTAGGGGACATCCCCATGCTGTCAACAGTGACAATGGCTCTCTGTAGAAGTGATTCTCCACTGGGAAGTGGTAAAAGCAGGAATGCCTACCAGGGGAACATATCAAAATTTCAGTACAGGAAGGATGAAGGCAGTTTGAAAAAGTGCCCAAGTTTATTCTGATTTCACCAACCCCATCTAAGAATTACTACTCCTGACCTTTGATACTTTGGATATTCCACCTGGTGATCACTCCCTTTCTGTCTTTACATCCTTCCCTCAGCACACATCAACCTCTCTCTTGCTATTATTCTCTTGTTTACACCTACCAGGTAAAATCCCAATCTTGGGTCAAGTCAACTTCCTGCCTCATCTGTATTGACAGTGAGGATGCTAAATATTTGTCTAGAGGAATTTATGGCTTCCACCCTCAGCTGGGGGCGTACTACTGCCCACAATCCTGTGGTCTTCTAGTTAGATAATCACTGTCATTCTCCGTAACTATTCAAATCTTCATTTATTTCCTCAAGCCATCTCCTGCACTATTCTTAGTAGATGACTTTACTTAACAGAGAATGGAGCACATCAGGCAAGAATTCTCATAATTTCTTATACTCTGATACTCCCTGCTCCTGGCAGTACATACTTCTCCACAACTATACCTGCCCTAAATCCTGGCCTGCTTCCCAGTGTAAGAGGGCCCCTTCTGCTTCCTGAGCGTAAGCCCCCCATTTATGCTCTGGATCTCAACTCCCTCCTCAGGGATCTTGTCTCATCTATTACTCCTTCTCTTCTTTATGGTCAATCTCTTCCACTTTTTTCACTCTTTCTTTTAGCATATAATATGTGCATGGCTTCCATATTTTAAAAGTTCACATTCAACCTAACACCCACCTCTGGGCACTGCCTTATTTCTCTTATGTCTTCATAGTTAAGTTTTTTAAAAAATAAATTTCATTGTGTGTATTTGACATTAACAACATGGTGTTATAAGATTCACATAGATAGTAAAATGGTTACTACAGTGAATCAAATTAACATATCTATCATCTCACATAGTTGCTTTTTTTTGTATGTGTGACAAAAGCAGCTAAAATCCATTTATTTAATCTACACTCCTTAATTCCTAACCTCCCATTCATTGTTCCATCCCTTGCAGCCTGGCTCCTGCTCCCAGCACTCCACCAAAACTGCATTCTGCCAAGTCACTGGTGACATCTCAATTGCTAAATCTAATGGATTCTCTTCACGCTTTACCTTGCTTTCTCGGTGACATGGGCACTTCTTGGGGCACTTCTTCCTTTTTAAATTATTTTTTTTACATGAGAGATACATAAATATTATATCATTGTCCAAAAAGATAAAGGTTTTCTTCATCACTACTCTCCACCCAAAACCCACACTTACACACCCTACTCTAATCCCATTTCCTTTCTCAGAAGTAACCAGTGCTGGAGTGCATCCTTGTATACACTTTATAATATATTAAAGTGTGTAGGTGTATAGCTAGTTTCCCTTCCTTCCTCCCTCCCTCCCTTCCTTCCTGTCTCCTCCTTTCTTTCTTTCAGCATGAATGAGATTGTACTGTAGAACTGTGCTGCAATACTTTAGCAGTGGAGTCTTAAAGTCTTACAAATTTTTCCGTATTAGATTATATATATCGACCTAATCTTTTAAACTGCTAGGTAGATGGATATAGTGTACCATAACACATTTTACTATTTCCCTATTGATGGATACTTAAATGGTTCAAATTTTTTTTTCATGAGCTTCCTTACCAAGACTTATAAGTGGTTCATAATTTTTGACACTACAAATCATGTTGTAATGAATGTTTTGATATATGTTCTTTTGGTCACATTTGAAGATTTTTCTAAAGTAGATATACAGAAGTTGAACTTCTGGGTCAAAAGGTATGTATACTTAAAAATCTGATATACTATCAAATTATCCTCCCAAAGGATTGCGTCAGCATACAATCAGACCAACAATAAGCTGAGAGATCCCATTTCCTGCACCCTTGTCAGCCATGTATATCATCAATCTGATGGACACATTCGTTTTATAATTTGTGTAACTCTGATTATTCTTTTCCTATGTTTATTAATAATCTTTCCCTTTCTGTGAATTGTCTGTTCACATCTATTGCTCATTATTCTAATCAATTTGCCATTTTCTTCCAGCTTTGTAGGAGTTCTTTTTATATTTATAGGAAGTAATTATTTGATATGTATTATGCAAGTATTTTCTACCAGGATGCCATTTGTCTTTAACTTTGTTTAGAATATCCTTGTCAAAGAGATTTAAAAGTTTTAGGTATTCAACTCTGTTACTTCTTTTCCTTTTGACATCCTTGGTTTTGTGCTGTGCTCAAAGAGCTTTCTTTACCCCAAGGTTATTTTCAAATACCTTCCATCTTTTCTTCTTATATTTATTTAGTGTTACTCTTTCCATCTAGCTCCTTAATCTACCAGGAACTTAGTCACTTTGAAGAACTAAAGAAATATGGCTGAAGCCAGGGGGAGAGTGGTGGGAGCTGGGGCTGGAGAGGAAGGTCAGGCAGGTATGTTAAGGCTGTGGGTCTCAATCACGAGAGCAATGAGAAATGACAAAAGGTTTAGAGGGTCACATTATCCGTTTTTACTAACAGCTCCAGAAGAACTACTGAGATGCTTCAGACAAAATAAAATAAACTTCACACAAAAGACTGGAATGTTTAACAATATTCATGATAGAGAAATAACAGTATAATAGAGGTGAAATGGCACATAACCTACTTTTTTCACCCATTCCCCAAATTAAGTGCTCAAACAAACCCAGACATTGTTTTCTTCTAACATGACCCGGGGAAGGAGAGTACCTGAAAGTTCTGAAACAGACAAGCCATGGGGTTATTGTTAGCTGGGCAAGGAATTGTGGACTGCCCTTGGAATGCCTGGAGGTTCTGGTACCCCTGGAGAAGTTGCTGCTGTTGCTGATTTGGAGGAAACATCTGATTGTTGTTTAACAGCGACTGTAGATGAGTCAGTTGATGGTTATTCAAAGTATTGTTTATTGATGACATATCACCTACAGTTTGAAAACATAAAATATAAGTCAATATGATTCTTCGGAGATTCTATGCCTCTCTTTGTACCTGACAATTCCTGAAACAAAAACTAATAGCTAGACCTGATTGAGTATTCTTTTCTTTTTTTTCTCCTCAAAGTCTTACTAAGTGGTAAGGAAATAATATCTTTATTATTTAGTTTTATCTTGCATAATTAGTTTTTTGGTTTTATAGCATGGAAAGACTACTTAGTCCTTGCTCTATCCCTTAACAAATCTTTATATACTGAGCTTCAGTGTTATATGATTCCTTGAATCTATTTTTGTTAGAGTACCTAAAATTAATGGTTGAAATTAGTCCTAAAATGTTTTAGCAATTATATTTGACTGAATGATTAAAATGAGTGGGCCTGATCAGGCCTTGTTTAAAAATTTAGTCCTCAAGCCATGATCATCAATAAATACCACCAAATAAAATCAGAGATTTGGTTTAGAAATATGCATTTTGTTTTGGAGCTAAAGGTTGGTCACCTAAAATTAAAATTGTAAAAAAAGCTAACAACACAAAAGAATTCATTGTAATAATCATTAAAAATAAGTATTATATAGTCAGTACGATTAATTAATAACTAAATTTATACTCAAAATTCAAAATTGTCTTGAAATTACTCTGACATTATCTTGAGAACAATGTCATAAAAATTGTCCTATAACTTGAAGCACATAAATCTGTAATGATTTTTAGGTTATTTACAGTGATTTCAATGACAAATAAAACTAATTATGCTATATTGTAAAGTTGTCCATAAAATCTAAATACATAAATTAAAAATTATTTTTTACATATTAAAGATGCCTTTGACAACATCATGTATATTCTCCTATGTTTCCAGACTTTATGAACACCATTCCTAAACTATAACTATATTATAGTTACCTGCATCTATCAGTTAAACAAACTTGGCATTATTTGCCAACTTTTTGTGACAGGATAATCTACATGAAGGACTTTGTTTTTAAGCCACAAAGGTCTAAAGAAGCAGTATTTTCTAAGGAAATCTAGCAGCAGCTAGAGGGGCTGTCTGTTTCCTTGAGCTTGGGCAAACTTTAGCTTTCAGTGTTTTTACACCTTGTTTCTTATTTTGCTGGACAAGCATTTAGTTTTATTTATTTAGGGTTCACCTGGAAAACACTTTCTCAAACTGTTTCCATCCACGGTGCAGCTGCTCATACTAACCCTGTGATGCCACACCAACTAAAATTCAAATAAAAGTTATTTTTAAGAGGTACCTGTGCTTCATTATTTGAAAAATAAGACTCTACTTGGGTTAAGAAATGATGAGTAGGTTAGGTTTAGGTGGCATCAGAATTAGAAGAGAAAGCAGATTAAAATGGTATTTAGTATTGCTAGCACAGGGGAAAAGGAGAAAGTCATTTTCATGTTTGTATAACTATGGTTGTATGTGGGTGTTGTTATATTTAGTTCCTTAAGCAAGCTGTGACATAACAAAAACATTTTTAAAAATAGTGTGACAAAATGGAGTTTTTAAAAAGGAGAAAATAGAATTAGAAAAACGTTTCTTTCGTAAAAATTTGTGAAAAAATGTAACTTACCAAGCAGACCTGTCCCCAGTAGAGGGTTAAGTAGCTGTGGCACCACAGAATTACTGTTGAGTTTAGCTGGACCAGGTGTATTCCCAGCATTATTAGATATATTCAGCAATGTTTCTGCCATTGACACCACTGCTGTCCCACCAAGTGTTGAGACAGTCAGTGCTGCCACTGCTGATGATGTAGTGGTTGTGGTAGTGGTTGCCTGGGAGGAGGTTGCTATGGAAACCTCTGGATGATTAGCAGAGTTGGCCGATGCCGAGTTCAGGACACCTCCCAACAGCTGGGGATTCAAGGCCATTAATCCTGAGGCCCCAGTGACAGCTGGGAGGAACAGGGGGTTAAAAGTAGTGTCACTGCCTGCAAAGCTTGGTAAAGGGTTCCCCAGGGGGCTGGTTAAAAGGGTCTCAGCTCGGCTGTTGTCTGACTGATTGCTTGGCAAATGGTCTGGTGGGGCTGTCATCTGTGTTAATGAGGGTAAAGGGGTATTTTGCTGTTGCAAAAGATCTGAGATGGTCAGATTGAAAGATGGCAGGGGAAGCATGGCAGCTGCCGGGGCTTGGTTCTGAAGCAGGGCTGCTAAGAGCTGAAAGTGAACAGGCTGTAATACCTGCCCATCCATGTCACTGGAGAGAAAAGCTAAAGCAGCGTTTACATTCGGGTTGAGAAAACCTAAAGGGTGGAAGTTGATCTCAGACTTGCCTTCTCCTGCTGAAGGCTGGAGGATATTTAATAGATTCTGGTTTAGGAGATGCTGTTGATTCACTGGCAAAGAGATAGGTAGAGAACTGAGGAGGCTGGGGTTCAAGGGGTGTGGAAGATGGTTGTTTGAAGTGCTGTTGGATGGAAAATGAAGTGCGTGCTCCTGGCCAACAAAAGGAAAATCACTCCCAATGGGCAGCTGAGTCTGCAGTGGGTTTCCAGCTGCGGTGGTGACTATGACGCCATCTTGAAGAACAGACGTTGTCTTTGTGATGGCAGGGTGGTTGGTGCCTGCTATGGCTATGGAAGATGACGGTCCTGAACCTCCTAAAATGAAAAAACAAAAAAAAACCCTAGTTATTAATTATGGAAATTAAGCAAGCTAGCCATTAAAATTCATTAAGATACATTTCAGTTTATTTGGTACACGGTACCTTCATTGACTGTAACTAAATTAATTGCAATAAGAGATGATTTGACATCTAAGTTAATGGGATTTAAGTTTAAATTTATACTTCCTAGCCTACTTCAAAAACAAATGTATTGAAGAAGTTCAGCATATTAAGAAATAGCTGTTGATAACTACCAAAGAGCTTGTTTTTCACAGCTAGAGAGGGTGAAGATGGGAGAATCTGTGTTGTAGTTCATTCATTTGGGAAGATAAAAGTAAAGTTTCATTTTTCAAAATAAATATTTTTTTCATTTTTAAAAAAGTTTTTGGTCTTTATTTATAAAAATAGTACTTGCTTTTAGTGGAAAAAAAGCCCCACAATATTAGAATGCACATGAAAGTATAAAGCAGAAAATAAAAAGTACCTATGGAGATAATTATCAATATTTAAGTGTAGAGTTTTCAGGGTTTTCCTCACCCGCACGTATGTACAAAAGCAGACACATATATTTACATATATCTACACACACATCTTACATATATTTTTAAACAAAAATACAATCTTGATATAATGCTATATTGTAAATTTCTCCATTTATCAATATATTGTGATTCTTTCCATGCTAACTTATATATAGCTATAGAACCATTTTATAGTATTATGTAGGGATATATCATAATTTAATCAACCCACAGTCATGGATATTTTGCTTGTTTACAATATATTGTAAGCAACACTTACTATTGTAAGCAACACTATAATAAACAGACTTATTAGCATATCTTTGCCAGTTTGCCTAATTGTTTGCTAAGGATAAATTCTTGAAAGTGGAATTACAGGGACAAAAGAGTTTACATATTTTAAAAGCTTTAAATACATATTGTCAAACTACCCTTCAGCGAAGATGATCAACACATATTCAATTTACATTCCTATAAACAGTGTATTACAGTGCTCATTTCTCTCACCAATACTCCATTTGATCATGATTTTTAACAATGAATAAAAATAATAGTTAATAATCTTTGCCATTCTGATTGTATATATTTTATACTTATGGTTCCTTAAATTAAACCAGTTTTTACCCAAATTGTATTCTTATTCTTGAAAGTCTCATACTAGAGATGAAAATTTGGGGAATTTAATATTTGAAAATACAAAACTTTACTTATTTATAATTGTATTAGTGGTTCTAAACCCAAGCTGTACAATAGAATTATCTGGAGAAATTAAAAACAAAAACAAACCAATACCTGGCCCCTAACCCAGACCAGTTGAAAACTCATCTCTTGGGATACAGCCTGGGCAACAGTGTTCTTTGAAATCATCCCGTTGATTCACACACACCAGGGGTGGGGCAGGAAGGGTGAGAATCATATTCTATTGAAAAGGAACATACAACCACTTTTTTGTAAAAGGTCTTTCCCTGAAGAGATGCATTGTTTCATGTAATACATGCATTTGACAGATATTTTATCATTATTATAAATATATGTATTTAGCCGGGTGCGGTGGTAGCTCACGCCTGTAATCCTAGCACTTTGGGAGGCCAAGGCAGGAGGATCACTTGAAGCCAGGAGTTCCAGATCAGCCTGAGCAACACAGCAAGACGCTGTCTCTACTAAAAATAGAAAAATTAGCTGGGAGTGGTGGTGCGCGCTTGTAGTCCCAGCTACTCAGGAAGCTGAGGCAGGAAGATCAATTCAGCCCAGGAGTTTGAGGTTGCTGTGAGCTTTGCTGATGACATTGCACTCTAGCTGAGGCAACAGAGAGAGACCCTGACTCAAAAAAAAAAAAAAAAAAAAGTATGTGGATTTAATTTTATTTTAAAATATTAAACATGTATATGGTATGATGAACAATACCAATGTCACTGAAAATCTAAAATAATTCAAATGCTTTACTGCTATGCTATGCCATCATAACCAACTTTACATTTGACCATGTTACCATTGGGGCTTTGTTCAAATAAATACCCAGAAATGTTTCCAGGAGTACCAGTATAACTTTATATTCTTTTTGACTTCACTTAATAGAAAAACACAAGAATTTTCTGTTTTGATATATAGACTTTGTATTTGTGTTTTTAATGGTGTACAATATGTATTGACCATATTTATTGAACCATTCTGATAAAGTTTGGCATTTATATTTTGATTTTTCTCATTATATATAACATAGTGATGAACATGTTTCTGCATATACTTTGCTACCTTTGAATTTTTTCCTTAGAAAAAAATTCCATGATTGTTGTGGGGATCAAAAATAGGTAAGTGAAAGGTTTGTAATGTGTGCAAGTTTACACAAATAAGAGGAATTATCATTATCATTGACATTAGTGGTCACAGTGGTGGTGCTGTGGTAATGGTAAGTATAAATCAGCACATCCAACATACCTTAGAGAATATCTTTATAGCAAGGATTTGTAATTTTTGCCAGCTGTCATGGTCTGCTTTTTTTTTTTTTTTTTAAGTTTTCTGTGTTTCATTTAAAGAATGAGATTAAAAAAAACCTCTCTCTGAAAATAGATAAATATTTATGAAACATTATCATGAAATAATGACTGTGTTCACAAAGAGTAGGGTAAGAAGACATACCAAATGCTGAAGTAGCTCTATGGTATACAATTCTTTAAATATTAATTCAGATTTGTTACACAAAAATAATCAACACTTTACACATCTCATTGCTTCTGAAGTCTTACTGCTATTTCCATAAATAGGTACTGTGAATTATATGCATTTGGAAACCATCTTTTTAAATGAGCTAATAAAGAGTCTTATTTACGAGCAATCACTATCTGGCAATTTTTGCTATCTGTTAAATAATAATGGCATATTTAAATGTAGAGATCTCCATTTCTCTAACCATAGGCAAAGCACATTTTCAAAATACTCTACCATGTACACAGCAAGGCTTTGTAGAAGAAGGTTTTCCTTAGAGGTTATTACTATTTTTTTATCTTTAATTTACAACAGAGAAGTATACATATTTATGACTCAAGGAAGTAGCCATTTGGGGATAACGTTATTTTCAAAAGCTCTCCATCTAAATATTCTTGAAGAATTATATTAGAGAAAGTATAGTTACTCTGGGTGTATTTTTAGCTTACAAACAAGGAAGTGGTGAATACCATAAGCTTCTTAAGGGTAATATGTGAATCAAGACGTATTTTTTATTTTCTCTAATTTTCAACAAACCAATGCAACAAACAGGTATACTCTGCTGGACCGTAAGATAGAAATGGTGCTATAAATTTAAAATAAAAAACTCCCAAACCCGGCTTTTTCCTGCAGGAACTTGGAGTTTAGGCAAAGTGATAAACATAGAAATCTTCCTGTCTTTCTTTTTCCTCTCTCAAATATATACTTATGTAGAGCTTATTATGAAGTAGGGAATTTTAAATCTCTTTTCACATACTAGCTAGTATAACTATAATGCAATATGTTAAGACCTGTAACAGGTATACAACAAGGACACAATTATAAAACTGAAGGTGTCAAGGAAAACTACACAAGCGGTAACATTTGATCTGGGATTTGAGAGATAAATAGGAGATAAAAAGGGCTTCTAAGTAGAAGCAAAGTCATTTTCAAAAAAGACAAGGAGATAATAAGGTGAATGAAAGGTAATGAAGAGTCCTGTGTTTTCCCAAAACAAAGAAAATATGACTGAAAAATATTGTGAGCTGTTTTCCCAAGCTCCCAGCTCCCCCTAGCCATGGTCAAACCTGCTGCCTTAGATAAGCAGTGAAGAAATTTGAAATCATCTTTCTAAACCACTAAAGGCAAGAATCATTTCTTACTTCCCTTTGTATTTCCAAGACCTAACACAGTCTCTGACACGTGGTTGGTATTCAAAAAATGTTTGTTGGTTGAACGAATCTATTAAAAAGATCATAAAACTTGCACTCAACTTTTAGGGGTCAGATAATTTGATGCTGTGTGTGGGTGCCTATGTGGAGAACAGGAAAACTAAATCTCTAGTGTATTGGTCCGATGCCAGGAGGTAGGGGACACTGGAAAGGAGATGGCTGGAAGATGACAAGTTACCTCAGAAGGCTTCTAGATATTTTAAGAAGTTAAAATCACCTTATAGAGGGAAAGATCCACCCCAAAGTACTCTGAGTTCTTAAAATCACCATTAATGCTTGCAGTCATTTAAAGCAGACCTGAATTTGTATGAATTTGAATAGTTGGAGGGAAATTTGGAGATTGCTTATTTCTGAATCAACTAATCTTGAAAAGGCACTATCTGGTGAACCTATTTCATAGGTCTGCATAAAAACCTTATGGTCCGTTGAAGCATGGGGGGAAAAGTGTTTTGTTAAAGCTGTTTTTTTTTGTTTGTTTGTTTTGTTTTGTTTTTGTGGCCAAGATGTTTTATGCGTAATCTAATAAAAGGGGCCGTTGCTGAGTTTTTTTAAAAAGCAAATTATTCACTAGATGTTTAGCAGTAAATAACCAAAATGCAGCTAGGAGCTTGGAACAAGTTAGTAAGCTGAAGAAGTACTGTAATTGGAAAAAATGATTATTTCACACTAGCCAGCAGGACCATGAACTGGCATAATTTTTTTCTCATTGTCTCTGTTGCTTTTAAAGAGTAGGAGAGAAGATTGGAAAGCCACCCAAATAAACTTAGCTGGCGTAAGATCACATGCCTAGTCACCCAGAGATTGAGACTGTCCAGTCCAATGAGGAAGCAACAGCGGCAGCTTGCCCAGTGGGGTAGATTTCTGGATATAAACAGTAGTCTGCACACACTTACAATTTATAATATATATGTGTATACAGTATGTGTGTATATAAAATAGCATCAGTAAATTTTTAAAGCATATTTTCCTAATATTATTAATTCAATTCTTGAGATGTTTTATCTGTCTCATTTTTTAAACTGCTTTTCAAAACAAAGGTAATGTTTACCTTTTCATATTTATTTCTCTTCTTCTTGGTCACCAAGTCATTGTTTATATTATGCTAAACTCTTACATGGCTGTTATAAACTCTTATACGGCTGGCTCTTGAATATTGATAATATTGTTATACACGTCTTTGTATATGTCCAAGATAGGGCATAACGTTCATACCAAGGAGACCAATGAAGTGTTTTTAAAATGTCATTATACCAGTTTGATCTACATCTCCAGTTATGAATAAACACTACTTTATGTTAGAAGCTTTTTCTAAATTGATATGCTCCAATACTCATTTTTATCCATAAAATTCAAAAACCTAAGAAATGAGTCATATAGAAGGTATTCTTTCACCATTTGACCTTTATCATTTGCTCTGGTAAGTGTACTTTCATTGCAAACAGGGTCAATGGTAACCCTTAATAAAAATGAATGCTTTTTGAGATAAGAAAAAATATCATGGCTTAGTGACTCTAATAAATATAATTCACTTTTCAATCCCATTGAAATAGTGAAATTTTCTCCTCTGTATTTAAAGGACTGATTTTTAATAACAATAATAATATATTGGAAAAATAACTTTTTTAAGACTACATCTTCCAAAAAGACTTTATTTTCTCAAGCCTTAGTAACAGGGCACAAAAATATAGCAAATCTCTTATCTTTGTGCTTTGGATTCTGATATAAATTGCTAATGGTCCTTTATCGGCAATAGAAAGGAAGCTCTAGGGACTAGTGGCTATTTTGTTCTCCATAGGAAAGGGAGGGAGAGTCCCAAAACCAAAGCATTTAGGAGAAGGTGGAGAAGATGGGGAAGGGAGAAATGGCAGTACCCGAGGAAATGCTCTGCACACTCAAGGGGCCAAGCTGCTTGGGAGGAGAAAGAACTGTGGCAGGGAGGCAGCCTGAATCTTGGAATGTGATGTCTGCACAGTTAGGACTATATCCAGGAGGCCAGTATTTCAGTCTTGTGGTGGTAATCGGGTCAGAAAAAGAGGCTTTTTTTTTTTTTTTAAATTGTAATTATCATGTTTTGTTTCCTTTCTTAATACATGGAATTACTCTGAAAACTGCTGGAATTCATTTAAAATGCTCGAGATTTTTTTCAGTTTATTCAAGTAACAGGGTTTCCTGCCACCGCCCCCCCACAAAAAAGGCCTCTTTTATAATTTTTCTTAATATGTACTGTGAGGAAACCAATGTTAAGAAAAAAGTATAAATCTCTTGTTTGTTAGGATTTCTGTTCTTTGAATATGCACTAGCATGCATAATAGTTAAAATGCTCCATCAATATTCCAATCAGAAGTCTTATCTCATTTTGTTTAATGAGCAGAGCAAACTGAGTTTCTAGATTATTAATATTGTTAACTTTGTATCCTTCCATTGTACCCTATTTTATTGGCAATGCTAAAACAGTGCATAGAACATTCTACGTGCTCAATAAATATCTGCTGAACTAATTACCTCATGAATGTTCTAAAACAGTACTTAGACCTATTAGTGGGCTGCAAAATCAATTTAGTATGCCCCAATCAGTATTTTTTGATAAATGAAATAGAATAGAAAACAAAATGTAGAGAACATTATTTCGTGGAAACTCTGTTAGCTTACACACATGAATGCTAGGTCATGATTTGCTAGTGGACGATAAAGTTATTTCAGTGAGTGATGACTGTCATTAAAACAAAAGCAGAAATAGAATAAGATAGGATGTAATAGAATGGGATAAAAAATATCAGACGACATCACATGTAATAAGTATTTTTTCCATGAAACTCTTACTTGTTATACATTAAAAATATATATCTAGTGAATTGTAATGCAAGTTAATTTCTTATTGTGGGAAGTAAAAAAAGTTGAAAAACATTGCTTTAGGATCAGGCCTCTGTGTTTTTCAACTCTGTGGGAGATGGTCTATGGAGTTGTGCTTCAGGGAGCATATTTATCAGACTATAGTGTGAGAGGGGTCGCTGTGGAGTTGTCATTCTAGAGCCTTGCTCTAGAATATCTGATGAATACACTCTCTCTTATACCTGTACCCACAATCTGGTATAGATATTCTGGAGTTCTCTAGACTAGTTCCAACCCCAGGAATACCTCAGCAACTCCCTCAGATTTCTGTTGTCTAGATCCACTTTTAATCTGTAAAAAGGTGAGTTGTTACTTTGAATTTTCAAGAAGTGTGATACTTAGAAAATAATTTTTATTCTACTCTTTGCTTGGCTGGTGTTTATGTTGTTTGATATAAGTTCCTAGAAGATACAAACTTTATTTATGACTTATTTAGTATTACATGGATGTGAAAATGAAATCCATTTTGATGACACCATAGGAATATTTTTTAGCATTATTTTTATCAGTCAATTTTTTGTGGCATTAACATTACTCCCTAGAATCGGGGTACTTTTTGAAACTGCTTAAATGATTTGGGACCACTTGATTTTAGTAAATAATAATTTAGGCATCTCCTAGAGAACTGAAGGATTTCTAGTGGCTTTATAAGTGAATTTAATGTATTGCAATGGAATAAAATTCTCCCATTTGTACACTGGGACAATTTATTTCTTGAAAAGTACAAAATAGATCATTGAATCAGCAAACATATCACACCACTCTTGAGTTCTGTTATCACCTTTGATTACACAAACTCAATGTCTAAAGTCAAACATTTTTAACTCCTTTTTCTGTACACAAGAAAACGTTAAACCTGAAGTATGTAAACAAAACAAGTGGTGTAACCCTGATATTAGGAGACCTTCTTAAACAGCAAGACATTGTCTGCAGTAAAAGTATCTTACAGCAAAGAAGAAATGGCTCATTTTGCAAAAATTTAACTAAAAGAATAGACATAGATTTTTATCACACAATCCAGAATTTAATATAGTTTGGTTAAAAACAAGAGCAGAGGGTAATTTTTAACCTATAAGCTTTGCACATCAGATGGGGAATAAAAACCAGGATTTAAAAACTTGGGTGGAATACTTTCAATAGCAACTCTTATTTATTCAGTCACAACCTTCAACAAACCTCTGCCTCTTACTGCAGTCTACATTAGTCTATATAACTCTATTTCCACACAACCCTCCCATGTCCTGAGAGGACTAACATACATAGTACAATCCACCCTTGAGTATTTTCATCCTCCAATCTTTCTACCCCTGTAGTCTTTTCTAGACAAATGTAGAGATGACAACTCCCTTTATTTTCTTTACTGGCATGTTCTGAGAATAAATGAACACACAGAACAAAAACCCAAACTCATAACTTTTAGTCTTTTACCCAAAGTGTTCTTTTGTGGTTTCATTATGTCATTGTCTTACACCTACCATATCAATGGCTGTCCTGAGTTTCAAGCAAGTGTATTTTGTGCTGAAAGAAAACTTTCTTTTGCAGAGTTTAAAAAAATATATGTATATAAAAATACCCATGAACATTTATTTGTAGGTTTATTTATATTCTTGTTATGTATATCTTTAAGAGTTAAGGCAAATAAATGTTTGAATTATTTTCTTCTGGCACAAACCCATACTCTGTCCCTCAAATGATAATATTTTGATGTGCTTAGAAGAGTAGATTAAATGTTTTTTATTTAAAAAAATAAGAGAATATAAAAATGATTTTAAACTGAAAAAGTTATGTTGTATTTAATGACTTTATCATATTGGAAGAAAGTAGTGTTGTAATAAGTATGTTAACAGAATAATCTAAATCATTTTTCTTCTTTGAAAATTGTGAAAAACCACAGGGCTATGGAAAGGCTGGATTGTTGTGTGGATATTGATAGGACTAAGTCCTCTGCAGAGGCCCAGGTTACTGGCATATGGGTTTCTGACATCTGTAAGCAGGTATGCAGTCGTCAGAGGCCAGAGGAAGTGTAGGTCTTTGAAGTATGCTAGTCAAGGGCACTTAATTTTGGATTCCTCCCTAAACCAGAACACTACAAGACATGTGCTGGAACCATTTACATGTTGAAATTTATCTCTCTTTAAACACTGCACTTTGGGAGGCCGAGACAGGAGGATTGCTTGAGCCCAGGAGTTTAAGACCAACCCGGGCAACATAGTGACACCCTGTATCTACAAAAAATTTAAAAATTAGCTCGGCACAATGGCATGTGGCTGTAGTTCCAGCTACTCACAAGGCTGAGGTGGGAAGACTGCTTGAACCCAGGAGTTTCAGGTTGCGTGAGCTATGATGATGCCCCTGCACTCTCGCCTGGGCAAAAGAGTGAGACCCTGTCTCTAACAAAAACAAACAACTCCCCCCCCCCCCACAAAAAAAAACCACCCCTGAAAGTTGCTTTAAATGTATACTGCTGATGGATTTCCAGAACATACCTGCGTTTAGCAGTTTGAGTGTTTGGTTTGAGAATCAGGAACTTTGGGGTTTGATTGCCAGGTCTGCCAGAGATTTGCTTTACAACTTGAGGAATGCCGTCAAGTATCCTACGGGTCAGTTTCTAAGTCATGTAAATC
Organism: Eulemur rufifrons; assembly: GCF_041146395.1. Classification (NCBI taxonomy): domain Eukaryota; kingdom Metazoa; phylum Chordata; class Mammalia; order Primates; family Lemuridae; genus Eulemur; species Eulemur rufifrons. The sequence goes on from NC_090983.1 coordinate 74,265,049, forward strand.
TGTTACATGTGAATATTAAACTTTACTTGTAATTTCATATTCAAAAAGCCAATAGAAACCTGTAAACTTTACAAAGCAAAGTATTCAGACGATTTAGGGGAAAGACAATTTGAAAACACCAAATAGAATCAATAAAGCCTATTATATTCTTAAGTTTTAGAAATGGTTTCTAAGCATTTCACATCTTTTACCTGATTTTGTTACTATCTTTGCCTCCAGTTCCCATACTTGAGTTGTAGTGTGTTTTAAATGTGTTTCACAGACTTCACAAATAGCCTAAAAAATCAATATTTAGATTGTTTTAAATAGAAAAACTCTCTTAAAAAAACTTTTGAAAAATTATCAATTGAATTAAGCATGTTTAGAGCAAGTTATTTCTTGTCTTAATGGATGTCTTAAGGTAGTATTTTAAAACTTCTGCTTAGGAGAGTGGAAGAAGGCACTGGATTGAGTAGGCAGTCACCTGAGTTGTGTCTAGGCTCTGTTACCACAGAGTACAGCTGGACCATGTTACCTGTTGGTCTCTTTTGCCCTCACCATGCTACCATGCTTGGAATGGCAGGACTAGCATCCGCACAGTTCTCTTTCAAGGGTCTATTGACACGTCATCCACTAGGAAACCCTTTCTTATCTGAGTAACTGAGGTGATAATTCATTAAAAGGCTACCAAATGTGACTCATAAATAAGGGGCAGTTCTCTGCATATTTTTGACATTTCATCTGCATTGACACAAACATTCTAATTATTGTATGCTGTGATAGCAGAGTCCAAAGAGAGAAGGCAAAACTGACTTTTGTCTAAAAATATACCAAACGTTTACAAATGTGGCTTCTAACATGCATTAATGTGCTTTAATTCATTACCTTTTGAACATTCTAAAAGATTTTGAAAGAGAAAACAATATTTTTGACCACTAAATGTTTCAGATGAAGAACTTATGCAGCTGGGAAGAAAATGGATTTTAGAATTAGAGGAACCTGAGTTCAAATCCTGATTTAGTTATGTAGGATCCTGGACAGTTATTTAAGTTCTCTGACTGAGGCTCAGTTTCCTCAATTGTAAAATGGGACAATAATATTTCATACTTTGGAAAACTGCACATATTAGAAATAATATAGGTAAATCACCTGGCACGTAATAGGTACTCGATGATAGCTATAAACATTTTAAGAACAAAATGTGTTTTTCTTCTAATATCTTACTGGTATGATAGGAATAACTGGCAATATTCTTACAGGGATACCTGTGACTGTTATCTGCTGTATCATTATGAACGCCCAGCCTTGGCAGTCAACGATTATTTGATGAATGAATAAATGTCAGTGTAAATAGGTATGTAGGCTAGGCAATTACAATGACAGTACATTCAGCTGACACAGTTCAGTATATAGCAAAAAGAAACATGGTATTAGAAACTGCTTCAATATTTAGCTCATCAAAAAAGTTACATTAATTAGTAAATCAACCCGTTTTCATAACCAGCTGCACATCAGACCTATGCACATTAATTAGTATTTAATTTTATTAGGTTTAATATTTTTAAAATTCTTACTTAGATTTTCATTAAGCATATGCTTCCCGTTAGCTTACACTGATTGGTCACATCCATATTATTACTGGACATTTATTCTTGTCCCTTTTAGCTATTTATATGCTTATACTTTTCTTATGTTAACAAATTCTTAACCTGTGTGCTTTGACACCCCCAACAGTAGCAATACAGGTCAGATGTTTTACAGAGATACATGAAACAAGAAAATAAATGACCAAGACTATATGAAATAAGTCTAAACTTGATCATCAGAAGAAACAAAAATATAAATAAATGTTGGTCTTTTCCATTATAGATGAATTGAAATACATCAATAAAATACATACATTTTGCACATATGAACTTAGACCTGAAATGAAGTAAATTGAGGTAAGGGGTATCAAAATTATATAACACAATGAGACTAACAATGTCTCATCAAAATGATTGAAGGTAAGCTCAATAAATACGGTATATTTTTAAATAGTTATAGACTTTGTATACATTTAATCCGCTAAATGCATAAGATTAAATTTTCATTTGTGTGGAATTATCTAAAAAAGGAATATGAGTCAGTGAAAAGTTGGAAGACCTTTATGGGAAAAGTATCCTGGCAAACACATAAAAAATAAAGTTTCATGAGATTCTTTAAACTAAGAATATTAAGAAGGCACTAGTCATTTCAAATATCTTCTAAACCTTATATTCTTTTAACACAAGAGGTCATTGAACAGTTCTTCATTAAATACTGACATCAAAATATAACACATAACACAAGATATGAAGGATGGCAGGTGTTAAGTGGGAACACCAGGAAGGAAAATACTTGATTTTTACCATCAGCAACAAAGATATGTAGGTTATGATGCTTTTCCAGCACGGTGGTATTACACAGTCTATACATATCTACACACTAGCTTATTATTAAAAGTCTCAGCAGTTTTCTCATTTCCAGTAGCAATCTGGTTTTTAAAGCACGTCGTTTTCATATCTGAATAATATCTTTACAATTGTCTTTTATTTCCTCCCTGTCATTTCCCACAAATCATTAGTGTTGGGTTTTGAGTATTTTTTCTAAAGTTTTCATGGTCAAATTTTTGGATGTCTTAATGTATATATGTCTTAAGTGCTTCTGTACAGTTTTTATAACAATTTCTGAGGACTCTATTGCACAAAACATAGGTCTTTTTCCAATATGTTTACTTTTAAATAAATCTGTTTCCTTCATTAATAGTGGATGAAGACATACAATAAATTTGGGTTCAAAACCTACTGTCAATGGTAAAAAGGGTTTAGTTCTACAAGAAAATTGTATAATAATTTCAAGATTAAAAATTCTGGATATCAGATTTTCAAGCCTTTTTTTATTAGAAAACTTAAATTATTACTTTTTTTTTAAAAAGGGAGTAGCCAATATCCATTTTTGAATTTTCTCAAACAAATAATAATAAAGGATAGAAAACTAGGATAAGAAAACACATTAGAAGACAGCTTTCTACTTTGTACAACTTCTAGTTACCTTTTCCTATTCATTCATCTATTTCTGTTCAGCAGCAAGAAAAAAATATCCATTTATTTTTGCCTTTTTGGGTTTTCCAAGATGAACTTCATTTACCTGAATACAAACAAAAGCTAGGGAAACGGCTTTTATATTGGCATAGGCCAAGGACATGTCTCATGAACCAGGAAACCCTGCCTTCTATGGCTTCTTTTGCAGTTTAGCGTCCAATGGTTATACAACCAACTGAATATCAACAATATCCAAAATGACACAGATTGACAACAAATAACGGAAACACATGGAATCCTCTTAGCTGTTATTCTTTCCAACAGACAAATCCCTAGCATTCTGTAAATAAAATTATAAATACTAAAGAAATGAAGAGAATTTCACAATGGGGAAAGGATCATTTCTTATCATAATAAATATTTTGGTACAAATTTTTAAAAAAGTAGAAAAGTTTAGTACCTTTGGGTACTTTTTTCTAATAAAACCATACCTGCTTCAGAACTTGTTTGATTATAGCTGCTAACAATGCTGTTTGGTATCACTGGAGTGGAGGACGTTGAAATTCTTGACTGAGGTGGATTGGGATGTAATGAATTTCCTAAAGCCATGCCCGACTGACTGAGCATCCCACAGTTCCCGCTAGCCTGAATCTGATTTATTAAACCTGCAAGATGGTGGTTGGGGACTGGACTGTTACTGTGAACAAAGTTAGTGTTTGCATTATGGCAGTGCACGGCTTCCCCTCTTAAAGGTATGTTCTGTGTCAGTGAATTCTGAAGAACACTGGAGTTCATATTGGGATCTGTAAAATGCAGCTGGTTAGCAGAGCAAGGCAAAGCAGTATTTGAGCCCCCGCAACCCGGGGTACTATTGCTACTCAAGTGAGAGCTTTGACAACTCATAGATTGTAGTAACTGAGACATTGAACTGATGGGAAATGAACCCTGACCCTGCTTCCTTAGCAAGTCGGGTCCAGGTTTAGGAACTGCAGAACTATCCATTTGAGACTGTCTGAGCAAACTCAGCACTGTGGTAGGTGGCTGTTTTCTTTTCCGCAATGAGTCTTTTTGCTGAGACATCAGCTTATCTCTTAGTGCTGCTCGACCACTTTGCCCTTCACCTGATGGGAGAAGCATGTTGGCAGTAGGAGGGAACATGGTGTTTAAAGTGCTATGTCCTTCAGTGTTGCCACTGCCGGCAACAGCTCCAGAATTGCTACTGCTGCTACTGTTGTTACCAGCAAGTTTGTTTTGATTTGCTAGCTGTGCTTTGGCTGCTGCTGAGAGTAAACTACTTGCTGGAAAGGAGGCAGCATTGTGCTGGTTCAAGATCTGATTTAAAGGCATTCCCAGCAAACCAGGCTGACTCTTTACAGAACCACTTCCAGCAGATGCAGTAGGAAAAGCTGCACTGCTTGGGGTATTTAGTACATTACTCATTCCAGCAATTAATGGGTTAGGGATATCCTTGTATTGATGATGTCCATCGGACTTGGTAGAAGGGCTTGATGGCACTGATGGCCTTGGGGACCCTATTGTTGACCTTGGTGACCTGGGTGGAACCTTAATACCACTACAAGTGGCCTGGGGTCCTACAGGTGGCATCATAAAGTTTCCATGGTCTGATGATGTGGAAGATGAGCGTGATCTTTGGGGCGATGCCTCAATCCTTCCAATTCCAGTCCCCATCATGTGCACTGGGGATGTCACTGGAGAAGGGGACAGGGAGGTTGAAGCTGAATGCTGTACTCTTTGTACATGACTCCCATGATTCATGTGACCAGGTTTTACAGTTGGCAAAGGGAGATTACTTGGCAAAGGAACAACAGCAGGAGGCATGCTTACATTCATCACAGGTACCTGAGAGTGGACATTTGAATGGAAACTGGTTGGATTAATGATAACAGGGTTCTGATTCACTGGTTTACTAGGAATAGGGTCAAGAATGCCAAGTGGATCTTTCTCAGATGTTAATGGCTTTTTCTGAAGAGCACAAGAAGGTGGAGGAGGGGGAGGTGGGCCTTGGGGTGGTTTGTGGTGGAACATTGCTCGTGGTATTTCCATGTTAGCTGAAAAATTACACATTGGTTTTTTCATTACTGGACTCTTTGTAGTCAAGGTTGGGGAAAGAGGTATATTAGTCCTTCCAGCCATTGCACAGGATGACTGTACAGGAGAACCATGTAGCATTACTGAAGGTGGCGAAAGAGGAGTCCTATTCAGGTGAATAGGACTAGAATTGGGAGCTCCATGAAAACCAGGATTATTTCTTGTGAAAACATCAGGACTTCCAAGTGGGTCAGTCCTTGGAGAGATTGAGCCATCTCCATAAATCTGGGAACCTGATGACGCCGGGCTGGGCAGGCCTCCATGGCTGCCACGGAATGGAGACTTCTGTCCGTGTTCACTGCTGCCCAATCTCTGTCGGGGGTAGACAGGGTGGAGTTCTTGCTGTTGGCTTCCAGGCAGTTCTTGTACACATAGCCTTCCCATGGCATTTGATGATCCAATCATTAACTTGAAAGGATTCTTACATTCAGGCATTACAGAATTTGTAATTCCTTCATGAGACTTATTTCTTATGGATCTTGGAGTTGCTGCCCTTGAAGGTACTACTGGAGTTGCATCTGATGTGAAAGAGAAAAAGAGAATTCTGTTAGTTTCAATTCTTTTGTGTTGGGAGGGAGGAAAGGAAAGGAGGAAATCAGGAAGAGACAGAGAGGAAGGGCATCTGGAAACAAATTAGAAAATAAAAGCTGTGATTCTATGTAATTAAAAAAATGTTCTACATGCTATATTAAACTTTGATTTAAAAAATGGACATTATTCTCCTTTAGTTGATCAGTGGTCCTCAGTAACTACTCGTTATGCTTGCTTACTTCTGTTGAGAAAGCACGGGCATCTAAATCAGTACGTAACGACATCAGCCATTCTAATAATATTTAGAATATGCAAAATCAAGATTGGCAGCCCAGATAGAAATGGTGATGTTACTATCTTGTTGTATTTGAAAATTTTAGGAACACAGTTACAATAGAAAATTGTAATCTGTGTGGCATAGTATTATCTTGGGTAATTTAAATGAACTGTTATTTCCACCAGAAAATTTGTACATGATAAATGTTTCTGTAACCTTACTGAAACCTTCTTAGAACAGTTATAGTAATATTTCCGTATCTCAACATTTTCACTGTAAGAGTCAGAATCTTAATATCTGTGAATTAAATGAAGGAGATTCCAAATCTTTCATAATTGGAATAATAACAAGAATAAATGCAGTGATATTACAATCATGCTTAGCTTCACATCATGTCTGTAACACTGTCATTTCTTTGCCCTTAGTTAGTCATTATTGTTAAAAAAAAAAAAAAAGCCTTAGTCAACTTAGGTAAAAGATTGCAATTCTTTTATTAGAATAGAATTCTCATGTAAAATTTTGTTGGAGTGCTAAAACCTTTGGTACTGCATTCCAATTGAGTATTCTCTTTTTACATGAGTGCATTTCTCTCTCTCTGGCTTTTTGGAATCCCTTCAGTTTCTTTGGAGATCAGATAGAATACAGGCAACAAAAGAAAGCTGGCTCATCATACAGAATTTTCATTCTATCATGTCAGAATTCTAGTTTAAGTTTTCTAGCCCCAAAGGGTGTTTAACTATTTTATAAAGTTGTGCCCTCTAAAACGGAGATGGCAAATAAAATTTATTTCGTATGCCAATTCCTATCAATTGGTGGTGGCTGCTTAGAGGGTTGTGTTGAAAAGGATGCTGAACTCTAGCTGGGCTCCATGAGAAATTACCAATGAGTCTATCACATGCACAGGAGATGACAGTGGCATCTTTTGTATTATATATTTGCCATACCTATTTTGAGACTTACAATGTAAGCAAGTTTAGATATATTCATTTGCAATCAGAGGTATACTTACTTAAATGGATAATTACACATTTAAGATAAATATATTTCTCTTATTTGCTACAGAGTATACAGGTCAAATAATATCATAATAATTTTGAAGATAGTTCTCAACTTGGAGTACACAGAAGTCTACATAGGGTGCATTCAAGTAGTTAGAGAATAAAGCGAATATATGTTTTTTTGGACTTTTTGATTCTATCATGGTGGGGGTTCTTTGATAGAGTGATTTCTGGATATAATATATCAAAAGTTGTGGACCAATGATATAAGAGAATTGCAGCAGATAAACTCAGCTGAAGTTTATTTTCTTGTTAAGGAGATATTTCAGTGATTAAAAATATAGGCATTGATATTTTTGTATTCAACTAACGGAGTTTAGATAGTTTCGATAGGAACTGAAGTATACAAGAGTTGGCAAGTGTAAATGCTAGGCACCCATCAAAGTGCTTTCATGGGCATGGCATGGTGGCTCATGCCTGTAATCCCAGTGCTTTTGGAGGCCCAGGCAGGAGGATTGCTTGAGGCTAGGAGTTCAATGCCAGCCTGGGGAACAAAGCAAGACCCTGCCTCTACAAAAAAAAAAAAAGTGCTTTAATGTATATTCAAGTAGACCTTTCAAAAGAATAAACATAGACAAAATAAATGTTCATGTATTTAAGTAAAGAGAGGTGAAAACTACTATGTGAGTCTTCTGAACTTTTAATTATTTAACTCTCAATTTTACGATAACATAGTTTAAAATTAAGAAATTAAAATAAATGCTATTTCTGAAGCTAGTAAAAGTAATTAATCAAATAAAGTGTACCATTTTAAAAGAGGGTGGAGATGTACTAGTTAAATATTTACCTTTAATTTCAATAATTAAACTTGTATGTATAGGTATGACAAAGTACCTAGATCTAGATTTTGCTGGGGTCTTTGGAAAGGCAATAAGGTAGACTCTGTAGAAATAGATAAAACCATTTGAATAATGTGATGTGAAAACAGCCACAAATAAGAGTATGTAAAAACACATGTGCAAGGTAATATGCAAAAATGAAAACAGTTACATCAAGCTGGCAGGATAAAGGTAAATTTTAAGTAATTTGTGACTATTAAATATGTCTTTAAATTATTGCAATACCTTTCAATTTAAAAAATGTAGCTTATTAAAAGAAAAAGAAAAGTTCCCTAAAAGATTTTTTTTCTTACATACCTTAGTGGACGAAATTTTTTCTGATTATTCCTGTTAAAGTTTAAAGGTTAGATGGTTATTGGAAAGGAGCTCTATGCTAATAATCACCAGATTTGTCTCTCCCTGCTTCTTCACATGAGTTCTAAGTGCAAATCTTTTAATTACCTGTATGATGTGGCAACTGCTCAACTGTTTTTTGCATCCAAGGTGTTCAATAATTTGGCCCCAATATGCCTATACATTTCTAATCTTCCACTCAAGTCACTTTCCACATCATTCCTTAATTATACTGTTATTCAGGAGATTTTTTCTATTCCCTTCGTATGTCTAAATCCTATATTTTCCAAGGCTGGTCCAAATCTGAGTTCTGCCATGAAGCCTCTCTGATCACTATAGGCTACACTCATCATCACTATTCAGAATTCTGCAGAACAGTATCACTTATCCTTCATAAAGAGATGCTTTGTTATTTAGTCATAGTTTTTTCTGAGGTATTATTTAAATGTTAAGTAGATTATAATATTTTGGACGAAATTCATGTTCTAGCTCTCACAAAAGAAGTTCCTCAGTCTTAAAGTATAATTCCACAGAGTACACATTAATCATAAAGGGAAAATGGTACCTTAACAATGGAAAAATTGATGGATACAATCTTAACCAAGCAATCAAACTTAATGTCATCAATATGGGATAACCTGCCATTATGTGCCTCCTGGTGAGGACCTATCATCATCCATGCAGTATTCCTACCAAAATGTGTTTAGCCTGAGCATAAATATGAGGAAACAATCAGGCATATCCAAATTGAGGAACACCTTGCAAAGATGGCCTGGACTCTTCAAAAATTTCATGAAAGACTTAAAAAGCCTGGGGAATTGATGTAGATTAAAGAAATTTAACAACTAAATGCAGTGCACAATATTTGATTGCATTCTGGATTTGAAGAATAGACTGATTTTTTTTTTAAAAAAGCTATGAGAAATTATTGAGACAATTGGACAAATTTCAATATAAACTGATATTAGACAATAACATTGTATCAGTGTTAAATTTCCTGAATGTGATAATTAGGTTGTTGTTATGTAGGAGAATGTCCTTGTGTGCTGAAATATTTAGGGGGTTAATTGTCACAATATTTGCAACTTCTACAATACAATGTTAATTCGTGAATCTAGGTGAAGGGTACTCAATTAACTAGTCTTGTAATTTTTCTGCAGCTTTGAAATATTTTTAAAAAGTGTGTGTTTGTGTGTGTGTGTGTGTTGAGGGGGCAATATAAAAAACTTTTCAGCAAAATGACTTCTGTTTAGGACATGTCCAATTAACAGATATTAAGTAACTGAAAGAATAATATCGCTAGCATACAACAATATTGTTAGGTTGCTTTTGGGGACTTGATACCACACATTCCAATCCAGCCCTGGGAAAAAGGCTGTTACATTCGTTGCCTAAAAACCAAGGGCACTTTTTCTTTCCTTAGTTCAGCTCTACACACCTGCAGAGCATTTGTATGTACCAATCAGTGTTTATTCTGATTATTTAGTTAGATGATTTGGGTAAGAAATGAGGGAAATAATCTCATGGCAATTTTTCAGAACTAATTTGCTATTTGTAATAACATGATAGGACATACAGAATTTTAAAAGCATTTGCATGCTTGAAAAGCAGAATGAGAAAATGCTTGGCAAAGTGATTTCTAGCAACTCCTTCTCTAGAGGGAGGAGAATTCCTAAACCCTTCACCATATTACATACTTGTTCCTCCTCCGGGACTGGTGAGCACCAGAGAAGGATGTGGGGCTTCCATGCTTTTATGAAGTGTGGCCACTGCAATGATTTTTCTTTTATGTATGCATAGCTTTGTGACATCTTCATCTGCCTTAACATCTTCTGCAGTTCTCTGTTTCACAGCAGCTCCAGGATCAAAATTAAACACCTGGAAAAAGCACAGCCTTTGTTTAGAATATGTCTGTAAAAACATTTAATAAAAAGATCCCTTTATTTAAAAAAAAAGTTGTGCACAGATTAAGCCATAAATCTGAATAAAACTTTCTCAAGTTTTTAAATTTAAGAAAGCAACTTTATATAACTAATAAATACTTCTGCTGAACTCACGGTTTTTAGTGGCAAAGTAAATAATGACTATTATCCTAACTCTAAGATAGCCAAGATTAATATATGAAAAGATATAGTATCTGATAAAGTTCTCAGAGACTTCCTGATGTTATAACAGTATAAAAACAGATGAGGTACAGTTAAAAAAATAAAAAGCTATGACATTTCTACATGCTTTTTCTTTGGCATCATTTTATTACTATATTAACATTACCTTTTTACTGATTTAAAAAATCTATTAATTTACTTTTTAAAAAAATCTTATTTATTATGTAAATCCTTTTTTGGGAATGTGGTGACATACAAATAAAAAGGAAAAAGTTGTCTATTAACCTTTTTGTTTTAAAATTAGCATTATAATAGACATTTGGAGAATAATGATGTGTTTCTACAGCAAATGATATTTTGCCATTTTAAATGATATTACTTTTTATCTTGCAGAGGAGTAAAACAGCTCCATATTTTGGCTATGAGGGTTCAGCTTTGTGATTTTAGGAATATTTGTGACAGATTTATTAACACCAGTGCTAAAAATAACATTGCAGATTTGAGCAGTTACAGAAGTGAAAGAAAATATTGCACTATTAAATGCTAAGCATTGGTATAGCTCTAATAAAATGGTGCAAAGGTGGTTTTAATGAAATATTTAATATGAATATAGGGTTTGACACCTTTGAAAATGACTCTTGGATGTGCACTATTTTTCATAATCGTTAAGCATTCCAAAATGCATGCAAAAGATGTCTAATTAGATAAAGAATTAAAATGTATGATCTGAGAAGTAATAAAAAATAAAATGCCAAATGAGAAAAGCAAATATACAAAGTACCTAAAAAATAAAAAACTGCTGTAGATCTATTGTGAAATTGTTACCTTGGGAAGAATAAGAGGACATTCCAAGCCACACTTGCATGTTCCATCAGTAAGCAGGTATGTTTTAACCTGCTCCAAGCAAGATAACAAAGACCCACTGGGACTGTAAAAATAGTTTTAAAAAACATCAGGAAATAATTTTGACTGCACATATTATATGAAGAAAAGGCATAATTTATATTCTTACTGTCCTTCATAGGATAATATTTTCTTACTCGGGAAAAGCATTTTCTTTGTCAATATTATGTTAGCTACTAAATTATAGCCTTTAACAATATTGCTCTTTCTTTTGAACCAAAATATTTCTCAGAAAAATACAGATCTTCATAGAAAATTAAATAAAAGTATTTTGAAAGCCAAGAGTAGATTAAAGAGGGTAAAAATGCTATTCTTAAGAAAGGATAGAATCAGGTAGAAAGGAACAAGGTACAAGAAAACTACATAAAAGTAATCACTATCATTTTAAACTAGAAGATCTACTTTTAAAGCTCTTTGAGGAAAAACTGAAATTTAGGAACATATTGGGGTTCAAACCAGACATTTGGCAAGTCAACAAAAGTTGGAGCTAAGAAGTTCTTCCTGGTTTACCTTGGAATCTAGAACCAAGTTGTCCCTACGTAAAAATAGGTTTCTCTTTTCTCCCCCTCACCCGTGTGTTTCTTTGAAGATAGATCAGTGCAGCCCAGCTCAAATTATTCTGAAGAGCCAAACTGCACAGAGGACAGAGGAATCAAGCAGAGCTGACAAAAGATAGGAAATTTTGAGGATATGGGGTTTTAGGTGGCAGAAAGGTGCCTTGCAGGTCTTCAGTATGGTAACTGCGTAGGTGTGTCATTGTTACCACCCTTCAGACCACAAAAGTCAGTAAGATACGTGAATACTGATAAAGTTGAAGTCCACAGATTAAGTGCCAATTCAGATGACAGGTGAAGTCTTTGATTTTTATTTAAAATGGGGGTTAGTTTAAAATGGGCAATTTGCATTTTAGGACTTTTATTATTAACATGTCAATTTTATAACTTAAATGCATATTATTGCTTTGAAATTATATACTTTTCATTTGAGAATATCTTTTATTTATGACTAGTCAGCAAAACCTTCACTTAAGCCCTTTGATCAAATTCATCCAGAAATAATACTCTCCATTTCATACACAAAGCAATATACTACTGGACATAGAATATTCTGTCTCTACAAAAACACAGGTATTCTATTTTATCATTTTTATCTATAAATGAACCAGCTTTAAAATGTAATTCATATTTTGTTTATGGACAATCATATGAGCGACGTATGCATGTAGAATATCTACATGAAAATTCTCAACTTTGTCAAATTACTCATTTATTTGGCTACGTTTTTCATATGATATGCAAAGAATAATAATTTCCACATTACGCACTGGAATTCCACAGCACTGAGCGGCAACAAGATGTTTTTGGAGGTCTTATAATTTTAATAAAACAAAGTCACCAAAAAATTTCTTACTGATTTTTCATGTGAAGAATTCATGAAATTGAGGAAAAGGAAATACCCAACATTTTCACTTTAAAGAAAGTGTACGGATTGAATCTTAGAGGAATTTAATTATAAAATTAAATATGAAGGTAAGAATTCCTAAATTCTATTATAGTACTCCAGACACTTTAAAAACACTTCCTCTCAATCAGTCAGTTGGGTTCTTTCCTTCGGTTGTAACTCTTTAATTAACTTTTTGGAGTAATAATTAATGTAAAAAATAGTTACAAGTCTTATGGCACAAAGCTTAGAAGACTGGAAGTAGGTGGAAAATTTAATATGCAGCCTCAATGCCACCCCGAGGCAGAAGCAGCCAGAGACTAACCTAAAAATTACTAGCAAACTGCACATTGAGAAGGGAGCTAAAAAGGAGGGCTAGAGTCCTATAAATGTTCAAGTAGTAATTTAACCAGTTATATACAAACAAATAAAATCTATGCTGGCTTAATTTAATTTGAAAGTATTTTACCTACTCTGGGAAAGTTAGTTTCTAAAATAATTTTCAGTGTACAGATTTGGATTTGGAGAACTCATACTAACAGGGTTATAAGATAGTAAAGTCTAGTCAGACTTGGAAAATCATGACCTTAACTTTGTTTTTGATTCCTAGAATTAATTTGGTTTTTGTTCTCAGAAATCTGAAAAACTGATTTATCTTTCACAGAGATGAAATAAAAAAAATTATTCAGATTTTAGAGTCATTAGCTCTAAGCTGAATATATATTCACTCTTTACAAACTAGAACAACCATAAATATAAACATGTACCACTGATACTTTACTATATTACATTTATAGCAAGGTATTTCTGGCACTTTGTTAATGGCACTGGCAATGGGAACACATTGAAAAAGTGATCCCATGTGTCCTTGCCCATCTTACCTACCATGGGATGAGGTCTACATTCCCTGCTTTCTTATCCCTTCACCCCAATTAATATAGAGCACATCTTTAATATTACGGAAATGAAATGTATGTGACAAAAGAATTTCAACTGGTAATTAAGTTTGCCTTAAGAAATGCCTTACACAAAACAAACAAACTCAACAAACTCAGAATAGACTCTGAATTCACTCTCTGAGTTGTTGTGGCATGAAATCGTTTGTGTTTATATAACCGAAAATACCTCATTTCTATAAATAACATCTTTGCAGAACTGGAGAATTCTGTTGAAGCTGGGATACAAATAGTCACACTGAAAGTAATAACATCAATTTAATGATGCAATGTGATTTTTTTTTAAAAGTTTGAGTCTATTTCTAATAGTTTTTTATTACATCACAAGGAAAATTTATGATATCCCAACCTTTCAGATACTTATTGAGAAACTATAAAGTAAGGAACTTAGATGCCAATTATTTAACAAATAAGACTAAAAATCCTTGTCAACAATTCTGATACTCTGTTCAACTTATTGTACAACAGATATATTCAATCAAAATTTACAAGAGCAGGCATTTCATTTGTGTGATTTTTACTTTTAAGATGAAGAGCCATCTCCATCATGCCTTTTTCATTTTTACTATTACCTGCAAGGAAATAGATTAAAAACTGTGCAGAAAAAAATGAGAAATTTACTTTTAGTTACCATCAGGCATTAAGAAGTCTAATAATCGAAACTTCTTATAGATAGAAACACTCAATGTTATTATCAAACAAGCCAGGAGAAGTACCCTGAAGGACAGAGTGATACTGTCAAGTGACATTGGGTCTATTTCTAGTATTTTACATTCTATTGTGAATGTGGTAATGATGGTTGTATGTTTCTTTTAGAAATCTTCATATTTTTCTTTATCCTTGTTACAGAGATAAGCAGAATGACACCTTATGTAAACACAAATAATGCATACAAATTCTCTCTGGTAATCTAAGGCAATTTACATTGCAAAACAGTGCGGAATAAAAATGCATATTTTTCTAGCACAAAAGTCATTTATTCCAATTTATTTGAGATGCTGTGAGTCACAATATTTTGTTTCCTTAAAGAGGAACAGTCTCTACCTCCTTAATCTTGGGACTGCAACTTCGGAGGTACCAAATGTAATAATAAGGGCTCACCTGACATAAAGCACTCCATTTTGATCCACACGACGCTGCCAACCCACAGGAACTTGTATAGCTGGAAGGCCTCCTTCCTTGTCCCCTCCGTCACACTCCTTGCCTCCATTCATTTTCTGTGTCTGCTTGGGACTCTCCAAAGATATCAGCAATAAGATGATATCCTTATATTACAGAGCATGATGGCCTTCAAAAATGGGCCAGTGCAGCACAGTTTTTCCCAGACTGTACAAAATGCATGGGGAAGCTTCGGCTCAGTTTGGAACCAAGTCCTTGAAATCTGCCATTGTGGAAAAAATCAGTTTCCCATTATAATCTACATTAAATAACCAATATTTAATTCCTAAGGATGGTCTACATGGGTAAAAATGAGTGCTTCCAACTAAGGAAAATCATAATTCACCAATGCTGGTACCTGTCTGAAGTGGGGGAGGGAGGAGTGTAAAGTTTTTAGTTCAACATTTTGTCTTGAACTTCGATGTTGGACTAAAACAACTTCTATTATTTAGAAACCTCTCATTTTTACAGTGTGAGTCGGTTAATATTTCCAGGTACTACCCGCCTTTATAGGCCACATTCTTTAAACTTTCTCTTTATCTTCCAATCTGAATCCAAAGTGTTGCAGGTTGGTTCATCTGATGTTTTCATGACTTCAAAATTCCAATAATGTAGCCTGAAACATATGTAAATATGTAAACTGTATATTTAATGCTGAAAAACTAAGAAGCTGAAAAATTTTAAAACAGAATAAACTATTAAGTGTACCCAACCACTCTGATGTCGTCTGCCATCAAAATCACATCAAATTCAACTTGTTTTCTTCTTCCAACTTAATCTACTTACGCCAGTTAAACCAATTTACTTGCTCTTTACCACATGCAACTTTCTAATTACTAGAGATAGACCCATAATTATGGCATTACACACACACACAAGCATGCAAACTCACACACACACAGCCTCCTTCTAATCTGAAATAAAAATATATCCATCATCTCTTATGACTTGTAAACTGGAAAGTTGTGTGTTAATCCAGTCACCTTTTGATCACTCCTTAATACTACATGACCGTTTGATTCTGTTTTCTTTTTTTTCCAATTCATTTATTTCTTTTCTTTTTTTTTTTAAATTTCAGAATATTATGGGAGTTGAAACATTTTGGTTACATATAATGCCTTTGCAATGCCCAAGCCAGAGCTACAAGCATGCCCATTCCCCATACAGTGCTCTCAGCACCCATTAGTTAGGAGTTTACCCATCTCCTCCACGCCCCCCCCCACCTGCCCAGCACCTGATGAATATAATCATATGTAGCATTGGTCTAAAGAAGAAAAGTTTTCTTTTTTTTTAAAAAAGGGAAAAAATGAAAAGGAAATAAACCTCTAGTACATTTCCAAATATAAGAGAAGGTTTACCCCAGTATTACTAAATATAATAATGAGAGTTGCTTTATAGTAAAGATTTTACAAAATCTCTTATATTATAGGGTGCTCTCTTAATTCTCTTGTTAAATCACAAGGTGCTGTTTGGGGAAGACATACTAGCTTGAAACGGCAGTAATCAATGACAGTGTGGAATGCTTATAGAGGCTACCTTGATAGAGCTGTTTTTTTTTTTTTTTTTTTTGAGACAGAGTCTCGCTCTGTTGCCTGGGCTAGAGTGCCGTGGCATCAGCCTAGCTCACAGCAACCTCAAACTCCTGGGCTCAAGTGATCCTCCTGCCTCAGCCTCCCGAGTAGCTGGGACTACAGGCATGCGCCACCATGCCCGGCTAATTTTTCTATATATATTTTCAGCTGTCCATATAATTTCTTTCTATTTTTAGTAGAGACAGGGTCTCGCTCTTGCTCAGGCTGATCTGGAACTCCTGAGCTCAAACAATCCGCCCGCCTCGGCCTCCCAGAGTGCTAGGATTACAGGCCTGAGCCA
Organism: Eulemur rufifrons; assembly: GCF_041146395.1. NCBI lineage: Eukaryota > Metazoa > Chordata > Mammalia > Primates > Lemuridae > Eulemur > Eulemur rufifrons. Next base: position 74,281,671 of record NC_090983.1, read on the forward strand.
CCATGCCCAGCCGATAAAGCTGTTAAATAAAAAAAGATGGCAAGTAAATTTTAAGATTTAGTCCTTAATTCTGTGGGGAATGTGATGCCACAGTTGCTAGAATTATTTGTTGCTGTTAAGAAGCCTTCCTATGATCAATTTAATATCTAGTATGTAGTTACATTGTGGGACTCATGAAAATACACTAAACGATTAATGAAAAAAAATTACCCTAGTGTTAAAAGAGTGGGACTTGTGGTTCTGTGATAAATATTTCCAGTGACAGCATTATCCACAGATTCAAAAAATATATCTCAAACAACTAAAATGGAAGTGAAGATGATATGCCATGGAAAACTATTAAATGACTTAAGATTCATTTGGAAGTATTAAATTAAAATGGTTTTACATAAAATTTAGATGAAAAAATTGATGTATTATTTTAAACAATATGTTTTAAGTATGCATGTAGAACTTAATCAATTAACAAATTAAATAATGTAAACAGACACATAACTACTTAATCTGCATTCCTAAACGACTACATATTTAAGTTGGCCCAAAACCTTTTTTTGGATCTTCTCATTAGGGAAACAGGAGATTACCTTATAGTAAAGGCCATCATGTATTCAAGCATATGTCTTATTTGCAGCCTTGGCTCTGAGACAGGTTAAGGGTGCTATAGTGAAGCATATTCTTATTTAACTGAAAACCAGAAACTGTGGGTATGGGTGTGGCAAATGCTGGCAGGCAACAGGAAAAATAGCAAACATTTATTGGGAAAAATTCAGGGTACAAAGAAAAGTGACAAGTGGTAACACTCCCAATCAAGCTGGTAATTTGCATCGCTGGGCCCACTCCACCATGTTATGCTTCTCTCAGAAATGGCCCACTTGCAGGCATAAGTTCCTATTTCTGTCTTTCACTCACTGCACTTCTGACCATGACTACTGCTGGCCAGGTATATGTTTATTCACATTTCGCTCAACAGTTAGTGAGTAACTACTATGTACTAGGTACTGTGCTTGGTACTGAAAGTACAAAGATGGTAAGAAGTATGATTTGAATGTTTGTATCCCCCCCAAATTCACAGGTTGAAATCCTAACCCCCAAGGTGATGGTATCAGGAGATAGGGTCTTTGTGGGGTGATTAGGTCATGGGGGCAGAACCCTCAAGAATGGGATTAGGGCACTTGTCAAAGAGGCCCAAGAGAAACCTCTTCCACCACATGAGGTTGTAGTGAAAAGATGACCATCTATGAACCAGAAAGTGGGCCCTTGACAAACACTAGATCTGCTGGTACCTTGATCTTGGACTTCCCAGACTCTAGAATTGTGAGAAATAAATTTGTTCATAAGCTAACTAGTTTATGGTATTTTGTTATAGCAGCCCGAACTGACCGGAGACAGTAAGACACCACTTTATCCAAAGCCCAGTGTAATGTTTAATGAGCGGCTTGATGTGGAAGGACAGAAGGGAAAGAGGAAGATGTCAGTCCATGTTCTCAAGGAGTTCCTGGTCTAATGAAAGTCCCAGTGCTTATGAAAAAGGCATAGACTTTGTGCCTTCCTGGACTCCGAGTTTTGTCAAATAGCTACAGACCCTGCTGACTGACCTTGTTTTTTTTTTTTTTTTTTTTTTTTTTTTTTTACAGAATCTTTCATGCCTGTTTTATTATCTTGCTTTTCCAAAGAAATCTCTTCAGTATTCTCCAATCATTAGACTGCATCCACTCCCATTTTCCCTACTTTTGAGCTTTCTTACTATTTGATGCCTTTTTTTGTTTTTGTTTTTGGTCTGCCTGCTCTTGCATGTGGTTCCAACTTTCTCGAGACTGGCTGGCTCGCTCCATCAAGTAATTTGTGGATCTGCCAGATAATGACACTGGAGTGATTCCTGCCAAATGTCTCCCTCACATTTCAGTAATCAAAAATACTAATATCTGGGTTTCACTTAAATCAGCAGTTCTCAAACATGGTCCTGAGATAAGCATTATTATTGCCAGTAACTTGTCAGAAACGCAAATTCACAGGCCCAACCTCAGACTTACTGAATCAAAAACTCCAGGGACAATCTATTTATTTTTCAATAAGCCTGCTAGGTGATTCAGATGCCCACCAAGTTTGATGCCTGCTCAAGTCTGACACTCTAGTGCTGGTGCCTTCCTTCCCAGGACAAGGCTGGTTTTACATTTCTACATCTTGCAGGCAGCCAGCCCTCTACTTCCTTTTGTCTGGGATCAAGGGAGGGGGTCATCCCTTTTCTTGCTGCTACTTCAGTCTTCCAGAGGTAGTGCAATTGTAAGGGCCTTAGGGCCCCCTTATAGCAGAGATCTAATAACTATATAATTATCATTTATCTGTAAGTGGCATTGTTTTTCTCAACATTCATTTTGTGAATTTGGAAAATACAGAGAAGTTTGAAGACAAAAACTGAACTGTAATCTCACTGCTGAATAATAACTATTGCAAACATTGATATATTTTTCAATCATTTGTTTTCAGAAAGTTTCAAGAGCTCGCATAAAAAACAAGTTTAATATAATAAACAGTGTACCACCACTCTAAATTTACAATGTAAACATTTTGCTGTTTTTGCTTATTTTTTAAAATACAAGACTTAGAAAATATCACAGATGAAGATAAATACTATCCCCCACCCCCACCACATTTTCCCTTTCAGCCCCACTCCACTTCCTTTCACCATCACGATTCTGTCTGTATCCACCCAGGCCATGCTTTTATATGTTTATTTCCCGTATGTGTATACATAAACAATTTTGGCACTGTTATATGAGTTCTGAAATTTTACATAAATACTATTAAATAGTATATATAATTCTGCAACTTGCTTTTTAAAATTCAACATGTTTTGGGAGCTACCTCTGTTGAGATATATAGATCTATCTCTGTTGCAGAAATATAGGTCTAATTCAGTAATTTTTATTTATTTTTTAGATAAAATTAATATTTATTTATTTATTATATTTCAATAGATTCAGGGGGTACAAGTGTTTTTTGTTACATGGACGAATTGTATAATGTTGAAGTCAGGGCTTTTAGTGTACCTGTTACCAGAATACTGTACATTGAACCTAATAGTGAGATTGCAATTCAGTGATTTTTAACATCTGAACAGTACTGTATCACATTAGAAACTATTCACCTATTGGTATATCAGTCTTACTAATGCTGGGTTTGGGTTGTAGAGTCTGCACATTTTCAACTTTAAAGGTACTACCAAATTGCCCTTCAAAGTAGTTGTATACTGATTCCAAATATTTTCTCTGTATAAATGTGTGTCTTTTTTCTTTTACATACTGAATTATTACTACTTTGTATTTTTTTCCTTCCTGGACTCTGACATTAAATATTTTTCCAAACATGACCTTTAATTGATGGATAGAGTTTTTTGGGATAGATGTATATAATTTATTTGCTTATTTCCTTTGGTAGACATAAAATTTTCTCCCAAACTTTCACAATTACAGATAAATCTGAAAGAAATAGTCCTGTACATAAATTATGCCTGTCTTGATAACTCACTTAGAATGACTTGCTAAAATAGAATTGCATAACTTTAGGGCCTTTGATACATTTCTTAAAGTGCTAAAGCAGGCTAGTTTTAGGAAAGCATCTCAGACCATGTTTCTCAAACTTTTGAAACCCATGCATACCTTCTTCTGCTAAATAATATTAAAATCTATTCTACTTGCCTCCATGATTCTGATAACTTTATCTTCTATATAAACTCATCACCCAAGATGTAGTTAAGTATTATTTTTTATAGTTTGTATTATAAAAACTGAACAGTTTCTCTTGTTTTTGAAATTTAACACTTTACTATTACTATGCTTTTAAAAATCTATTAATACACATTTCACAACATCTTCCTCTCACTTCCCCTAATGACCCACTCTGTCCATACGGCTTCTTTTATGCCCAATAAACATAAGTTAAAAACATAAAAGATACTGTGATATAAAAGGCACCCTCCCTCTCACTAACACTCAGGATCTGGACAGATCTTATACTGAGGACTTAATTTATATTTATTTCACAAACAGTTCTGCAGCAATAATAATGAAATCCAAAAAATGTGTGTGTGCGTGCACATGCACGTGCGTGTGTTCTGAGGGAGATATCTGCCTCGATTCCACCAATGTTTTCATTTTTCCTGCTTCCTTTCTACACAAATTAGTCTCTGAACATTGGCTTTTGGTGAATTGAATTTTAGTGACTTGATGTTCTTGTTTGCATTGGCTTCTTCAGAATTCAAATTGGGTATCACTTCCTCAAAGAGACTATAAAGTAAAACCTAGGTACTCTCTCATACTTTGTTAATTCACTGACACTTCTCATTATCTGACTATTATCACTATTGCTATCATTTATTTGTGTGTTCACTGAGTATCTCACCCCACATGAAGGTGCACTCTCAGAGCAGGGACCTTGTCTCTCTAGGTCCCTCCAATATTCCCAGTTCCTGGGATAGGCCCTGGCATAGAGTAGGTGCTTAAATATTTCCCAAAGATTGTGCATATTCTAGTTAGTCAACATAATTTTACCTTCTAGTTTTTACCATGTATGCTTATAAAATTTTACAAATACATATATCTAAAATGAAAGAGAGGGTTTTAAAAGAAGCTACTGAGTATGCACGATGATAAAATAGAAAAAGGACCTTTTGCTCTAGATTTTTCCCTAATGATTTCACAATCTCTTCGTGATAATTTCTGTGCAGAAAATGTGTGACAGGCTTTCTAAGAAAACTAGTATGCTAACTTTAAACTTTATTTGTAAAGTGTATCAGAGTTTTATTTATTAAGTGGTTTATGTACACATTTTAATTGGATTAATAAAGGAGCCCCTAACATAAATAAATGCAACAATATAAAAATTAAACTTATGCTTCAACAGAATGCTAATTAAAGTAATAGATAATTTTTCTCGATATGCTTTACTGACATTCCCAGCAACCTAAGGACAAATTCATTACATTATGCAGTGTTAATTGTGTATTTTAAAAGTTACACTCAAAACAACCATGAAGACTAAATACCAGAGACTACAACTTCATGAAAATAATACCCAATCTTCATAAATCTTTCTAAGTAATGTCACATGTCTTAAATTCTTCTGAATAATGTTAAACAAACTTGAATTGGTCTTTGAGTCATGTGATATTGTGAGTTAATGCTATTAAAATGTTGATAAAGACATCACACATTGATCTTGTGCTCAGTGGAGATACTTGGATACACAGTGCGACAAAATTAACACACTATGAATTATTGATTTATCAAGATAAGACTATGCAAATTTAAGTAAAACATGGATATTTGATGTTATATAAGTCTAAATCATCATTTATACTTTTTCTATTATTATGATTATAAACTTAGTTCATAAATTATTCAAAGATAAAAAAGAAGTCCACTCCATTCCTCCATTTGCAAGAGTAAATACCTCATGTTCTCCAATTGAGAACAAGACCCACATAAGACTTGCCTCTATCGTTAAATTCCAAAACAATACATACACAGAACAACAGATATGATTGGATTAAAAATAACATTAGCATTAGCATTTTGGAGAGTAAAGTCTGAGTGGCTACAACATAATTATCATTTGATTGGATAATAAATGAACATGCTCATAATCTTTCCATCATTATTGGTTAAATTATGCTTGTTAGAGTAACCCTAAATGACATTTCCCCTTCCCAATTATCCTTCACCCACATATTAACTATTCAAACAGCTCCTTCACAGCACCTAGTGAGTCGCCCATCCAACCTTCCCCCATCTGTTTCACCTTTCACCTATTTATTCAAGCCATGTATTTTCATTTATGAGCATATTTATTTTACAGTTATATCTTCTTTCATTTTTTTTAACCATGCAATAGACTAGCCTCATTTTTGCTATCATTTCCATTTGCTTATCTTCACTGTGCAGTCACTTCCTCCAAAACATACCTCTCAGATACCTTTGTAAGAGACCCAATCACTCTGCCAGGCTCCACTTATTCACCCAAACTACTCCAGCTCATTTACATTTGTTTTATACAGTTATATCTGGAGACCCTAATTAAGCATATCTTTCCTGCTCTGATAACTGAAGTTATCTAGTTCCAGATGTCCTTGCCCTTTCAGTGCAGAAGACCGAAAAAGTTCACAGTCTGCGAATGAGGGATCATCACATTCATGTAGGAAGGTTATATTTTTCACGCACTCTGAGGGTGTAGAGACAGGCTCCCGAGGGTGAGGCCAGTGCTCAGAGTCAAGGTAGCAAGCATCCTGGCCTGTGCTTATGTATGGTCATGAAGATTATTTGTACCAGGCCATTTTTTGCTACTTTTGTAGCAAAAAATGACTAGCAACTTATACATTCTAGTCACATAAAAGTCTTCAGAGAACTAAATGCTAAATGTGGTAGATTGCAAAAAGGCCACAAATACTTGGCGGTTCCTTTCATCCAGAGATGGAATTTATTACTCCACACCTTGCATCTTGGCTAGCCTTGTAATTTGCTTTGACAAATGGAATTAAAGGCATATGATAACTGTACAAGTTTTGAGCCTAAACCTCAAGAGACCTTGCATCTTCTAGTCTTCTTTTTTCTAATGCCATTAACAAGTGAACAACCTGAGCTAGCACTCTGAAGGATGAGAGATCACGTGGAGACAGAAGTCCAGCTGTTCAGCCAGTCCAAACATGTAAGCAAGCCTCGGCAACACCATGTGGAACAGGAAGGAGCTGGCCCAGCTGAGCTCAGTCTAAACTGCCAACACACAGGATCATAAACATTATTTCAAATAGCCAGAAACTATACTAAAAACATTTGAAAGTCTAAAATAGGTGTTAACTTTAATTATAGTATTTGGAGGCTATATAGCACTGTTGGTTAAGACTGAGAGCTCTAAAGGCAGACTGTCCGGGCCTGAACCTTGGCTTTACCCTTTATTAGCTTGTGACCTTGGGAAAGTTTTAAAATTTCTTATAAAATGAAGATTATAACCTTGTATGATTGGGAAAAAATAAGTTAATGCGTCTGTGCTTAGCACATAGTAAGTATCCAATTGTGGTTAGTTATACACAGGTATTAAAATTATGTTATAGAAATTTTAATAGCACTGAGAAAGGATTCAGATATTGTTAAGTGGAAAACATACTATAAAATTCATATGCAATTATGAACTTTTTAAAACTTTAAAAAAAATTTTTTTAGGGACAGGATCTCACTCTGTCACCCAGGCTGGAGTGCAGTGGTGTAATCATAGCTCCTGCAGCCTTGAATTCCTGGGCTTAAGCGATTCTCCCACCTCAGCCTCCTGTCACCTGCTAATTTTTTATTTTTTGTAAAGATGGGGTCTTGCCCAGGCTGGTCTTGAACTCTTGTCTTGGTTTCAAGTGATCCTCCTGCCTTGGCCTCCCAAAGTGCTAGGATCACAGGCTTAAGTCACTGCACTTGGCCCTTAACTTATAAAAATGCTACTATTTATGTAGACATAGGACTAGAACACCACCATCCTCCCAGTAACTACTATATATTCTCTTGTAGTAGGAACACATTTTCTTCATTGTTTTTCTGTATTTTCAAATTTTCTAAAATAAACATGTATTGGCTCTGTAATCAGGAAAAATATTACTTCCAAAAAATTAAGTGTTATACCTAAAGAAAGGCTAATAAATGTTTCCCTGATCCTTAAAAGCATTAGGGAAACTTTTTATTGGAAATAATCACAACCATTGTGCCCAGTAATATGCTATTATTTCTTTCTGTTTTAGTCAAGTGAAGAAAAAGATATGGAGAGTCAGAAAGAACACTGCATTAACCTGGATGATCTAAATACTAGACAGAAAAATTGAGGCTGTCCCTTAGACTGGTTTTAAAATGGCTCCAGCTGTCATTCCTACTTTTCTGCTTGAAATACCATCTCCCATCCCCATCTCTTGTTCTTCACTACACTAGCTCCTACTTCTCTCAGTTTAAATGCCACTTTCTCAGAGGGGCCTTCCCTAGTTTCCCCAACCTTTATTTGACTTTTCAAGTCTAAATTAGGTCTCTTTTGTAATTCTACCTTATAATATCCAGTTCTTTTCCTTCATACAAATTATTACACACAACTGAGATTTCTTTTTGCCCTTGCCATCCGACATGATTACAAAGAAAAAGCAATTGAGACAGAAAACTTCAAGTTAAAACCTCCCTTTGTGCCTTTAAAAATATAAGGAAGTGGTAAGTGAGGGTCTGTATGCATATGTAGAAAATGCTTACTATAAAACATCTCCTTTCTTAAAAGCCAAAAAGTGAAAAATCACCAGCTCTCAAATACATATCCTAAAAAAATTTAGAGAATTGTTTTAACAAATAGAAATAGGTAACACCAGAACATCTATGAACTAATTGATAAACTCACTATAATTCTGAAAGAAAAATTATTTATGATTTATTTCTGTATACTAGCCCTCAGCATAGTTTGTTATTTTTTTACTGTTCTGTAGTATGATGATGAAGTTTCTCACAGGGACTATAGATTTAAGAAATACTTGTCTGCACCTACATAATCTATTTTAGAGTATGCTAAGTAAGTTTAGGGGGTAATTTTCACATCTTATCCTTGCATTGCTAGCATTTTGGCTACTCAGGACACAGCAGACAAAATTTTTTCCAAAAATTATACTGTGAGATTAAATTAATTGTAAATTACATCTATTTGGGGCTATGTAATATATCAAAATAGCTAATATTTATATACTCTTTTACTATAAGAATGTTTAGCACTCTTCAATTCATTTGGAAGTGGACGGCAAGTTCCTACTTGGAGTCATCAGTACCAAACAGAGATAATATAATATAATGTTCCCCCAGTTACCTTGAAAATCAAGGTTACTCTTAAAGTAAAAATAGAATAGCTCCTCAGCCATTGAAGAAACCCACCCACAGACACTGTCTCTGAATATGGATAAATATCTAGGAACACTTAAGTCCAATCAATTTCTCCAACAAACATAATTAAATGTAAAAGAGTAACTATAGTCTAATAAAGTATCTAATAAGGTCTCTCAAGAAACAAGAGGAAGAAGATTGTGTAGGTTTTAGAAAGGGGAGCCCAAAAAGCACTTGTACTGTATTTATCCAGCTCACACATTAGGAATGAAACAAGTAATGATACCCACACAGATATTTAGTGGCATCACAGGAAAAGTATCTCAAGGACACTCCATTTACCATTCGATAACTACTCACTGGAATGCTGAGGTTGGCAGAGAAAATGTAGCAGCCAAAGAAAATACACACACAACGTACTCAGGTTGGAGAGGAAGGGAGTTTCAATATCACACAATGAGGTATAGAGTATGTTAGAGATGTACTGAAGAAAAGCAAAAACTGTAGAACATAAAGTCTCTAATATACAGATAAACAAAATATAAGACCAATTATAAACAGCAGGACTTTGGGCCCAATCTTATCTGCATATGTGTTTGGCGTATACATGGTATAAGAATAATGATACAAGCAGATTAACTGACAATATTTAAATCAAAAGATTGCACATAAAAATGTTGATTTCCTGCTTTACCTGAGAAACTGGACAATGTGGTAACACTAGGTCAACATTCCTGCCTTGCAACAATTATCTGGAACGGAGCAGTGGCTGCTCCTCCAGAAAGGGTTCGGCTCTCCGGCTCACTGCAGTGGCTTCCGGCTTCTTTCCCACCAGCCTGGCCTCTGTAGGCATTTGGGTTCCCAAAATCTGGAACAGAAAGGATCTTGAGATAAAGGTCGAAGGACTCACTGTAGCCATTGACAAGAGGTACAACTTACTTTTTTAATGACAATTTATTCTACATTTCATAGTTTCTTCAAAAGAGTGGAGGATGAACTTTCAGTAGATCATCGTGCATTATTGGCACGTGTAGAAGTACCAGTAAGTTGGCTAAAACCATAAACACACAGGTAACTTTCTTAATGAAATTGAATTGACCCTGAGATTGTGATGATTCCTAAATTAGAGGAGGTAAAGTGTACAGAGAACCCCTATCCGATTTCAATCCTCTGTCTGTCTTTGTTTCTTAGTACCATCATTGGCAATATTGCATTGTCATTATCTCAGGAGCTCATCCTGGGATCAAAGAATTGTGGAACCAAATTGTACAATTATTCATAATTAAGAACATACAAAATGCCACTGATTTGAAAACTTTTTTTCTTTTAGCAAATTAGGAAAACATTTTATAAGGTCATTCAAAGGTATTCTTGAGACCTATGACCCCTTACTCTATTTTCTCCTAGTCATCAGGGAGATACTGCTGTACTCTGTTGTGTGACAAGGTTCTTCCTCAGCCTGGGTAAAATAATCCTTGGTACAGTCTAACTTATTTTTTTCTGTTTCCATGGCCACTGGACAACCTTCTGATTACTTGACGGATTTCACAGGTGCTCTGATATCCTTAAGTTAATGACTTGGATAACAGGTACAAGTATCTCAGTTACTGAAAATCAATAAACACACACACACACACAAATAAATAAATAGCTCACCTGGTATATAAATTAAGTTCTTGTAAATACAGATGGTCTGTGTTAGACCCCAGAAGCCCATCACTCTTGAAAGAAATAGCAAAATCAAGTTTTTGACATGGCAGTGCTACGGACCACAAACTGGACCACAGTCACTGCGCGGGGTATTCCTGAAGCCAGGCTGCTGTTTGTTCCCTTGTTTGTTTGTTTGCTTTTTGGGTGCCACCTTCCCCTGACTACATTGTTACTACACAAACTAGAAAATGATTTTGCGCCAGAGGACGAGGGAATGTATAGGACAGTGGCAGCACACTTGAGCAGCGCTGGTCCTCAGAAAGCAGCCAGGAGAGACAAAGAAGCAACTAGGGACTGAACCAAGGTTAAATGACATTTCTATAGTCCTGATATACGAAAAGTACTCCAGGCACTATACTTAAGGTTTTAAGTGCTTATTGGGCACCAACTATGTGTGAGGCACTGTGATAAATACCGGGATCCAAACATGGCGAGAACACAGTCCCCATCTCAAGGAGCTGACTGCCTGGGGAGTGGAGGGCTGGAGAGTTGGGAAGTCAGGTAAATAGGTGATTATGATGTTGAATGATAGCAGTTATGATAGGGCCAAGAATGCAGTGCTAAGTAAACATAAAGTTAGAGTTCCTCTAGTTTTCAAGGACTGGTGGCTAGGGTGGGCAGGATTCATCTAGGGATGCACAGAAGTGCTAGATAGGCAAAGAAAGGTTAGTAGGAGACCTGAAACTTCACCTAATCCCTGCAAATGATCTCAGTTCCAAAAGATTAATATTGAAGATTTTACATTTCTGTCTGTTAATAACATTTCCGATACTGGACTCGTTTTTAGCTGGTAAGCAAACATAAAGGTCTCATTTTGTCAGACCTTTTAACCTTGAGATGTGATAAGTGATAAAGTATTAATGAATATTTTCTGCAGGAAGATGTGGATGCCTGCCTGATGCCTGAAATAGAAATGATGACTGGACATCTAGATAAGCAAACATTTTCTAGAAAAAGTATTATCAAATAATAATGATTCACTTCAATAAGAGAGGAATATTAGATGTGAGTGCATTAGAAGCAGAAGCCAAAAGGAGCAAGACATGGGTGAGGGAGTATTTGCCTTAGATAAAGTAGTTTAAAACTACTGAAAAGTGTATCTCCTAATAAAAGAAGTTCCTAAGTGACGAGAATAAGATGACGATGGTGCTAACGTTATTTTAGCCAAATGTATAAATAATAACTAACATTATCTTACCATCTTCTAGGAACTGCACTGGACGCTTTATATTACTATATACATATATTAACTCATTTCATCCTCTTTGCAACCCTATAAGGCAGGTACCCTTATTTTTTCTGTTCTAGAGTTGAGGAAACTGAGACAAGAGAAATTAAGTAATTTTACATTCTCTTTCTCTCTCTGATAATTTATATCCACTTTTCCTACTTTTTTCCTCCTTAGTATTTATCACTATTTACCATATGTTTTACTATTTTTTCTATTATTGTCTGGTCTGTCTCCTCTTACAAAAATGTAAACTCTGCGAACACATGGTATATAGTAGTTACCATAACAGACAAAAATCCCGGCTATTTTTTGCTTTGGGTTCAATAGCTATTCGAAGGCTGGCTTTGTATCACATTGTATTTTAATTTCCCACAGCACGAAGAACAGAACCTTGCATATGTTGGAGCCACCAATGTTTGTTGAGTGAATGATGGACACAATCATTAAGCATATACTGAGCCCTTTGCCATGTTTAGCACTGAGCTAGTCACCATAAGATAGAGAAATACAAAATATAGTCCCTGTTCTGAAAGAACTTAACACTTAGGAATAGAAATAAGGTAGAACATGAGGAATACCTAGGGCGTAAAATAAGAAGTCCTTACATTCTATTATTTCCATTCTCAATCATCTAATGATTCCTAAAAACGCCTCCTTATCACTCCTCCCAGGACACCAGAGTATTCTGCTGCACTAAACTTTCTTAGAAATGCCTGAACAATGTGTTCACAACTCTATGCCTATTCGTGTGCTGTTTCCTCGGCATAGACAGATTCTCCCACTTTCCTAAAGCAACCCTTTTTCCTCCTGCCTAGAGTTACTTGTTCATTCCCCTCTCATCCTACATGTATGTGACAGCACTACCCATGCTCATACACACACTCCTTGTTCTATTACCTTTGTGTTTGTGGGTTACAAACATATTATCAGACACATGCTATGCAAATCATGTGCTTTATGTTGAATTACTCATTTTTTTACCTTTCCAAATACTATGAAAATTTATTTTTTTTACTCGCCTAAAATATAACCATAGATAGAACAGTTCTTGTTAAAAATAAGTTAAAATCATCCAGTAGTACACAAACACACACACGATGGCTAATTGCAGGTGTGCATTGAACCAAAATTGAATGGAGGCTGAATAGAATCTACTTTTCTTACTTTATTTTCAGCACAAGTTCCATATTCAGGGGATGTCCCCAGTGCCTAGAAAAGTGCTTGGCACACAGGAAATGACTTGCTGAATAAGTAAGCAAATGCCTACATACAAACCATGTCATTATATACTAAATGGCATGGCATGAACTAGATGTATCGTAGGAACTCAGAGATGAAGTTAACAAATCATAGACAAGCAGTGAACTAAGAATTAGAAAATTTGATATCTCCAAGACACTTAAACTGAGTGTTAATCTCTTAATTTTTAAAATTAATAGATTGGACTAGATCAGTAGTTTTCAAATTATTTTATCAGTAGTCTTTATTGCCAAATAAAATTTAAATGGAACCTCCATTATATAAAACAAAAAAAGATTTGTTAGTACAAATTCATTTCATAAGACCAAATTATAATATTACTTATTAAAATTCATCAATAAGAATGAGCTATTTTGATTAATAAAAAGTATGAAATCAATACGTGACAATCACAATTTTAAATCATCTTTATCAATAAAGTAATTTCTGTATTTTTGACACAATTCTGATTACCACAGATATGCTATTAAAAACGGCAACAGTGTTTTTAATAGCTACTTTGGCAATATTAAGATTTCTGCAATTAAAACAGTCTAGAAGTTTGAAGGAGTAAAGAAAATCTTGTTTCCAAAACTGAATGTCTATATTAAATAATTATTAATGTTTCTTGTCATGAATACAAAAAATGAGCAAGAACTACTCAAAACCTAAGTTAAGCAAGAAATTTTCTTTAATACATGTTATCACATTAACTTGCCACTGCAAAACTGTTGAAGAATGGTAAGGATACACGGCAGGAAGAGGCCCTACATCTTGATTGTACTTGCTCAATGTGGCACACAGGTGCCACTCATAATTCCCAAAGGCACAATCCTGAATGCTACAATCCTGAATGCTGAAATCCTGAAAGATCAAAATCTCTAGAGTCTAAAATCTCAAAAATTACAAACATAAATGTTAAAATTCTGAATGTTGAAATCTTGAAAACTGAATTCTGCTTTAGTGCATTTTCGGTTGTACACAGAATAGTTGCATCATGTTAGTTGCATCATGTTAGGCAGAACTATTACCTCGTTCTTGTCTTTATTTGGAAATTAAGTATGGTCTAAGGGGACGCATATAGGTGCCGAGTTAATAAGGGGTGGACTGGTGAACTTAATTTTAGGTGTCACCTTGACTGGATTAAAGCATACTTAGAAACCTGGTAAAGCATTATTTTGGGTATATCTGTGAGGATATTTCCAAAGGAGTTTAGTGTGTGAGTCTGAGTGGACTAACTGAGGAAGATCTTCCTTCAATGTTGGTGGGGGCCCAGAGAGAACAAATGTGAATTGGTCTCTCTCTGAGGGTTGGGACAGACTTTGATTCTGTTGCCTTGGATATCAGAACTCCAGGCTTGGTAGCCTTTGGACTTGAGGATTTACACCAATGGCTCTCAGGGTTCTGAGGCTTTTGGCTTCAGAATGAGAGTTCCTGCTTCCGAAGCCTTCAGACTTGGACTGAGCCACACTACACCCCAGGGTCTCCAGCTTGCAGACGGCCTACTGTAGGACTTCTCAGCCACCATAACTGTGTGAGCCAATTCCCCTAATAAGTCCCCTCTCACATATCTATATCCATATCCTATTAGTTTTGTCTCTCAAGAACCCTGATTAATACAGATTTGGTACTGGGGAAGCTGAACATCATTCTTTCTTACTGTGTTGCTTATCACACAGTGGAAGAGATCTGCAAAATTGTTCCCTTGCAAAAAGGCTGTGGTAAGTTAAATATACAAGGCTACTTAATGGTGAAAGAGAAAAGTTTAAAAGCTAATTATTATTGGTGCTGCAAAAGCAGAAAATTGCTTAAGTGCAATGGCCGAGCAATAACCAGACTTTCAAATGGATAGCATGCACTTACAAAATTTGTAGACTACAACCACTCTCCAAATACAAGGGCAACGAGTGGTTCGAAGATCACAGAAGTGAAAATGTAGGCAAAGAATTTTCCCTGCTAAATTATTCAATCATGTATGACTTCTGCCCCTTCACATATAGCGCTAATTTGCTATGTTATGTGTTTAATTTTTGCATTATTTCCAATACTGGAGGGATAAAGTGTGTATAGACTTTTAGAT
Source organism: Eulemur rufifrons (assembly GCF_041146395.1). Classification (NCBI taxonomy): domain Eukaryota; kingdom Metazoa; phylum Chordata; class Mammalia; order Primates; family Lemuridae; genus Eulemur; species Eulemur rufifrons. The sequence goes on from NC_090983.1 coordinate 74,296,804, forward strand.
AGTTCTGATTTGTTTATGTATTTTTTGCAAGTTTTGACTCAATGGAAGTATATTATCACAAGTTGATTTTGTGTGTAGGTAATTTTTTTTTTGCCCTCTTCTTTTTTTTTTTTAATTTCAGAATATTATGGGGGTACAAATGCTTTGGTCACATAAATTGCCTTTGCACTGCCTGAGTCAAAGGTACAAGCACACCTATCTATCCCCAAGACAGTGTGCACCGCACCCATCAGGTGTGAATTTACCTGTGTCCTCTTCCCTCCTCCCACCTGCCTGATCCCTGATGAATGTTACTTCCATATGTGCACATAGGTGTTGATTGATTAGTACCAATTTAATGGTGAGTACATGTGGTGTTTGTTTTTCCATTCTTGTTTATGCACATAAAAACATTGAAAATTTCTCAATAAATGAAGAGAGGCCCTTTTTGTACACCTGTATTTGTGAAAGATAAAATTTCTTGAAATCTTGGCTCATTGGGTGACTGCATATGCAGTGGTGACTCATCAAGGTTTTTGGTTGATCTCATCAAAAGACTTAGGTTGTCTGTTATGATATTTCAGATGACCACAGTTATAAAGCAGGGTGCACACAATTACCAACCATAGTGATATGTGTTTATACATTTAACTTTTTGACTTATTTCCTTAGGAATACAGTTTGTCTGCTCATAACTGCTATACCCTTGCGACTGTCATTAGTATACTTGAGTTGGTTATACTTGCAAAAATATGTACATTATTATTGCCTAGTTTATTGTGTAAAGTGGCCTATGAAGTGTTCTGATGTGTTTTTATGTGTTTCTCAAACAAATCCCCCTTTAAAAATGTAAATAAATGCTTTTTAAAGAATTTTAAAAATTATTTTTTTCAGAATTGGCTGGGTGCAGTGGCTCATGCCTGTAATCCTAGCACTTTTGGAGGCCAAGGCAGGAGGATTGCTTGAGGCCAGGAGTTCAAGACCAACCTGGGCAATATAGTGAGATGCCACTCTACAAAATACAAAAAAAATTAACTGAGCATGGTTTTATATACTGTAGTCCCAGCTATTTGGGAGGGTGAGATGGGAGGATAGCTTGAGCCCAAGAGTTCGAGGTTGCAGTGAGCTATGATCATGTCACTGCACTCTAGTTTGGGTAACAGAGTGAGACCCTGTCTCTAAAAAAATAATACTAAATTTTAAAAATTAAAAAAAATATTTTTTCCAGAATTATATTTTCATGATTTTGATATTTTAGGATTGCGATTTTCAGGATTTTAGACTTTAGGGGTTTTGATCTTTCAGGATTTCCATATTTGGGATTATGATATTCAGTATTCTGTTTTTTGGGATTATGGCCCAAATCTGTGGCATACGTATGCTGCAGCAGAGTTTCTGTTTGCACAATTTGATTTATATATATAACATCAGACCCAAATTTTACAAAGGCCAACTATAAACTTAAAAATAAAAATACATACTCACAAGTAATTTGAATATCTACATAAAATTTAGCAGGAAAGCTTTAGTCAGCAGTCCATAAAAATATCAACTAGCAGAGTTGAATTTTTGTTTTATGATCTCTAATGTGTCACAATTTGGTATAAACACATTTGGTTGAGTGTGCACGTTATTTTTATTACAGTTTTAAAATACTTAATATATTTAAAAAGTTTAAATGTTGCGTCCAACATTCAGAAAACCTTCAAGAACCTCCTGTGAACTGGATGTTCTTTCCAGTCCTTCCAGTTCTATCATTTCTACATAAGCCAGAAAAGCAAGAAAGAATTTATAAAGATGACTTCAATTTTTTCAAATCAATCTTGTACGTGTTTACTGAGATTAGACACTCGTGAGACAGGGAAGAGCCTGATCAGACAGAAGTGGAGAACTTGTGTTACGGAATATCAGGAAATACAGCATTTAAAAAACATGTCAATCTTCCTAGTATAGGGTAACTCCCTATGCACATAAGCTAAAAATAGCTTTAGTATCACAGATCCATGACACCTCTAACATAAGCATGGCTGGTCTACAGATAGCTTAACTTATAAACATAATTTCATTCCTATGTAGTTATTTTCTGACAATGACATCTGTCAAATGTGGAATAACTTTTCAGTGATTTTGCCTTTATTTACTCGAAGAACATACTCTAATTTGAGCAATAGAGAAAATTCTCTTAATGGATCTCCATTTAAATAAATCACTGAATTAATAATAAAAGCTACATTTCCTTTTCAGAAAAGATGAAATGTTTACCTCTGCTCTTACAGTTGCATGATTTTCTATATTAGTTGTGTTGTTTCCAAAGCTGAGCCAATAATATGTGTTGGTCCAACTTAGAAATTTAATAAAATATTTTGTAAACTGATGAAATATGATTATAAAAAGTGAATGATTATTTCCATGAAAATTAAGTTGAAAGCAAAATTTTAACACCAACCTCTTAAAAAATAAGATTGAATGAGATGACAGAGAAGAGAATCCTGGGGGGAAGAACCCTAAAAATCTTGAATAATTCTGTATTCAGATAACTGTGCAAGTGTCTTTGAGTTCTTGTTCATCTCCAAAGTAGAAAAAAAAAAAGAAGAAAAAAGAAAATATTTGATGTTATATTATTGGTGTAAAGACAAACTAACCAGTAAACTCATAAAAGGCTTTGATCTAAAAAGACCATTGATTGAATATACATTTATATAAGTTTAAAGAAAATGTTTATTTGTAAGTATTTTTATGATTCTCTGCTTTAACAAATCTTTTCAATCAATAAACCTACTATAGGTTCAGATTGTGTTGGATAAGCGGACTCTTCTTGCTGTTACAAAAGTTGTATCTGTTTGTGACTGAGAATCTGAATTCCATGTTGAAATGATGAAGCTGTTTAGGATCTAGGGCTTATTTTTTATTTTATCCTCTTATTATTTTAAAAAACATTGATAAAAATTATTAATTATTAAATGGAAAATATACTAGTGAGACATAAAAACTATGAAAATAGATATAACAATATCCTAAAAATAATTAAAATTTTAAAATGACAGAATTACAATGAGAAATTGACCAACCCACAGTTAAGAAACATTTCTCAGAAACTGATAAATCAAATAGGCCATAAATTAATAAAGATATACAAGATCTGAACTATACAACTAACATGCTCAATCTACTAGAAAGACACAGGGAACTACATAAATCTATAAGAATTATAAACACACATTTTTAAAGAGCAACATATAAGACTGGAAGAATTAGTGCAGTATGTTGGTTAAGAACATGAATTGTGGATCCAAACCGCTGGGATTAAAATCCCAGCTCCTACTTGATGAGTGAATTTAGAGCCAGCTACTTCTCTGTCCCTCAGTTTCCTTATCTGCAAAATGAAGGTAATAATAGTACCTACCAGAAAGTGTCGTTCAGAAACTGAATAAATGAAGATTTGTGAAGTGCTTAGTGCCTAGTACCAAGTAAGCTCACCAAATAGTAAGCACTAAATACATTATTGGTAAATAAATACAAATAGTTGGCCATAAAAGAAATCTCAATGATTCTAAATAACTGAAGTCACACAGAATATATCATCTGATCAAATTCTCATAAAAATAGAATGCCATAAGAAAATGAAATCTCCAAATAACAAGATGTTTGCAAATTTAAAAAATAGTTATTCATATACAGGCATTATTGAGAGCCAATGTGAAGTCAGGGATCATGAATTTATGGCAGAATCCAAAGTGCGACCTTATCTAGCGGAACATAATTTATCAGACATGAGAGCAATATGGGTATAGTTGGACCTCTGGCTTACTGAGTATAGGCAAGGAAAAAGCAAAAACAAAACATCATGTAGGCCGGGCGCGGTGGCTCACGCCTGTAATCCTAGCACTCTGGGAGGCCGAGGTGGGCGGATCATTTGAGCTCAGGAGTTCGAGACCAGCCTGAGCAAGAGCGAGACCCCATCTCTACTAAAAATAGAAAGAAATTATATGGACAGCTAAAAAATATATATAGAAAAAAAATTAGCCGGGCATGGTGGTGCATGCCTGTAGTCCCAGCTACTTGGGAGGCTGAGACAGGAGGATCGCTTGAGCTCAGGAGTTTGAGGTTGCTGTGAGCTAGGCTGACGCCACGGCACTCACTCTAGCCTGGGCAACAGAGTGAGACTCTGTCTCAAAAAAAAAAAAAAAACATCATGTAATGTTTGCAATACGCCGAGGGGGCAGAGAGGAAGAATAATAAAGAAACTGTGGCAAAGTGTCAACAATTGCCGAGTTTGTGTTCAGTTCTTTGCACTACTGCAGCTTCTCTGTAAATAAAGTTTGTAAAATACAAGAAAAACATCAGAGTTTTGGAGTTAAGTGGGCAAAAGACAGGGGCAATGACATTTGAGATATGGCAACTGTGTTATTAAAGAATGGAAAACAGAATCAGTCTAAGCTATAATAAAGGTAAACATGAAGTTAAAGAATGTGCAGTAGGAGTGCAAGGGGAAGAAGGAAAGGAACTCTGGGTATATAAGAGGCAGGAGAAGTAGTCTGATATAAACGAGATAAAATATTGGGGAAACAAACACAGACCCATGAAAAGCACAATGAAAAACTGATTAAATGGTCACATAAATAAAGAGGAAAGAAAAATAATACTATATTAGGTCCTAAAAGGTTTAATATCATAATGGGCTGTTCTATTTTTCCATGGCTTCCCTACCTCCTCCAGCCTTACATGGGGGTTGGAATAACTCAAGCTTTATATATATGTATGTGTGTGTGTGTGTGTGTGTGTGTGTCTATAGAAATTGGGAAAAATGAAGTCCACCTTGGATAAATGGAGAAGGACTGAATCTGGGTTGGGGATGGATAGGGAAGGATAAACCTTTTTGAATAAGTTGATAGGAATGGGTCCCTTCACAGGTGTTTATATGGAATTCGATTAGTCTTGAAGGTTTAGCAAGATAAATAACTCATATGAGTTATAATTAATAGAAATAAAAAGATAAAAATTATCAGTACTTAAAGTTAATATGATCATTTACCTAGAAAACCCAAACTGGAAAATTATTAGAAACAATGAGAACAGTAACTAGAGGGTGGCTGGATATAATACTAACATAGAAAAACAACGGGAAATTGCCCTATGCAATAGTAAAATATATTTTAAAAATTGTAGTATTGCTTCAGGAATAAGAAAATAGTGTAACAGAGTGGCCACAAACTCATATGTACGCAAATTTAGTTCATGATAGAGGCGACATTTTAAAAGGCGAAAGATTTATAAGATCTGAAGAAAAACCACAGTATAGAGGTGACATTTTAAATCAGTGGAAGATGGATAGCCAATTCAATAAATGATATTGGCGCAACTGGATATCCACTTGAAAAAAAAATGAGTTACTTCCATAACTTATGAAATTCACAAAAATGCATTCCAGATGATTCACAACTTGAAAAACAAACAAAAAACACACTAAAATATAAATGTATTGAGAAAATATAAAAGAATATGTTTATTTGTAGCATATTTATGAAGATCTTCTGAAAGAGACAAAAAGCAAATGCCATAATAGAAAATCTTAGTGAATTTAACATGAAAATGTAAAACTTCTGTTTGGCCAAAGAACCACAAAAAACACTTAAAATTCAATTTATAGCTTGGGGAAGATATTTGCAAAATTTATAAAAGTCAAAATATTAATATTTGAAATGTATAAAGAATACCTACAAACCATTAGGAAAAGATTCAAAAGCCCCAAAGAAAAATCAACAGTAAATATGGACAGACTGAGAATAGAAAATGCAAAAAGACCAGTAAGCATAAGAAATGACGCTCAATCCTTAGTAGCAATCCTAAATGCAAAATAAAGTAATAAGTATTGCTTTTTACTCATAAGATTTGTAAACATTTTTAAAAGATTTCTAATATCAAGTTTTGTCAAAGGTGTGGGAAAACAGCTAGTGTCATAAATATATTCTTTTGGGAAGGTAATTTATCACTATATGAATTTAAAGTATGCATATCCTTTGAAACAACAATTCCTCTCTTCACCATGTCTGAAGAAATAATCAAATATATGTACAAAGAGTTTTGTGAAATGATATTCATGGTAGCATTGATCATTAGAGAGAAAAATACAAAAGAACCTAAATTCCTATTAATTAGGGAATGAATACATAAACTATAAAACATTCATACTACAGAGAGAAAACAACACTTATACGAGACAGTTCTATAGTAATATGGAAAAATTTCCAAGACATACTGGCAAGTGGAAAAAAAGTGAGTTGAAGAACATGTTGAGTGTAAAAACATTTAAGTGACATTTAAATATCACACATAAGACTGTAGTATTTTAGTATCTATATATGGTAAAATTGGGTTCTTCTTCACATAAAATACTATCAATTTCCAACCTTTTCTTCCTTGGGTGGCCTTAAAGTTTTTTTGTATTTTAATCTTCAGACACTACAATTACATGTAGTTCAAAAAAGTTATACCGTGCATCTACTGTATGTCTAGGTGCTCTAAAAGAAATAATACATGGTATGTTCCCTCAAAACCTGTGTAATAACTTTTGGAAACCACTTCAGGGCTACATGTAGGTGGCACAAAGCAATCACAGTACTTAGAAAGAACAAAATTATGTTTATTCTAGACAATATACAGAAGTTGAATACACTCATCTCTTGGTATCCATGGGGGCTTGGTTCCAGGATCTCCCAAGGATACCAAAATCTGTGGCTACTCAAGTCCCTGATATAAACTGGTGTGGCATTTGTATGTCCTCCTGTATACTTTAAATCACTTCTAGATTACTTATAATACCTAATACAATGTAAATGCTATGTGAATAGTTATTATACTGCATTGTTAATAAAGAAAAAGGTCTGTATATGTTTAGTACAGATGCAATTTTTTTTCCCTAGTATTTTTGATCCAAGCTTCTTAAATCTGTGGATGTGAAACCCATGGATACAGAGGGTCAACTATATTTACTTTTTTATTTTTAAATTTTTTTATTATTATTTTTTTAGAGACAGGGTCTTGCTCTGTTGCCAGGCTGGAGTGCAGTGGCTCTATCATAGCTCACTGTAACCTGAACTCCTGGGCTCAAGCTATTCTCCTGCCTTAACCTCCCAAAGTACCTGGGACTACAGGTGTATGCCATGATGCTTGGCTAATTTTTAAATTTTTTTGTAGAGATGAGGTATCGCTATGTTGCTCAGGCTGGTCTCAAACTCCTGGCCTCAAACGATCCTCCTGCCTTGGCCTCCCAAAGTGCTCGGATTACAGGCGTGAGCTACTGTGCCTGGCCTATATTTACTTTTTTAAGCACAAGTTTTAACATGTAACATAGAAGTGTATGAAGTCAAATTACTCAAATTAAATACTGTTTTTTCATGTTCATTGCATAAATTTTGATATTTCATAGCAAAAAAAAGGCTAGAACACTAAATAAAGGCTTTTAAAAAAGCATTTGACTTTGTTTCTTTATTTTTATTATGTAAATGTCCTTAGAATTCTTCAGTTTATAATTCAAAGTTTTTCTTCGATTACTAAAAATGCTCAAAAAAATTTTTTGCACCAGTACAGAATGAAAACATGACAGCAACCTTGATACTAACATAGAACATATCAGTGTGTCTTATTTGAGTTTCAAAAATACTTAGCATGGTAGAAACTCTGGGGATCTGGAATGACTTACAGGTTAAAACACTAAAGTTGGCTTTAGGAGGCTTTAGGAACATTAAAAGATAAAATGATGCAAGCAATTTTATCTCTGGGCAAATCAATCTAAAGTTAATGAAGAAATTTCCATGGCAACCTGACACAGAAGGAAAGGTGCAGAATGAAAAGATAAAGATTTCTTTATTTCTAACTATAGGTACCATTTTAAAAGTTTGCTCTTTACTGAAGCTTTTTGTTTTTAAACATCAATGGGGATATGTTTTAAAATTTTTATTATTATAGTTCTCAAGATGAATACTGATGAATGAGACTGACCAATCAGCTGATAAACCAGTCTCTAATAATCTACACAGTCTCTGAAATAGGTTACATTAAGGTTTGGGAGCATACATATAGCTCGTGGCTAAGCAGTATTACTAGCTATTGATTCATTATTTTTGTCAGAAAAATATACAAAATAGAATCAGAAAACAGATGTTGATGTATAAGCCATCTATTAAACACAGTGGGCAACTGCAAAACATAACTACACATTTTTATACTAAAAACGAGGGAAAATGAAAGGGATTTAGTAAATTTCTAAGAATATAATCCTGAAACCCTCAATAAACTAAATTTAGACTATCGGATTATTTCTTACTAGCAATAAATAATTAAATAAATCCAAAGATATGTCTGCAATGATAATTCTAACGTTTGAAGTACGTACACTTCAACAGACAACTGCAGTGGAAATTTGTATCTTTTAAGCATGAACACTGCAATAGACAATATTATTTTTGGAAAAAAACCCCAGGATATTGTAATATAAGTGCTGTGATTTACAAGTATAATGTGACTAATGCTTAATAATGAACAGAAAATAATCCCATGCTATTTCATATTTTCAACCATGGTTTTATTATACATCAGGCAATATCAAACATCTTACTATCATATAAATTTTATTTTTCTAAGAAAATTCCTTGCAGCTTCAATCTACTTCAGGGATCAGAGAGCCCCTGGGAAATTTCACATTATCAAGTCTTCACTAATCTTACAAAATACAAAAGGAAGATTTGTTATAAACAATTAAAAATGAAATTATATTTAGTAAAATGCATGAAACGAGACAATAACATTCATGTTAATCTTTTCCATCTTGTTCAGCAATAGAATCACAAGAGTAACTGGGTCACACTGAATCAGTAACTTGGATAATGAGGATTTTAAAGCACCGATACGTCCTTTTTCCCGTACTGGACTTTTAAATACTTCGGTATTAAAGAAAATCTTCACTGAAAAGTCAATTTTATTCTAAGTTTTATGATTTTATTTCTAATATGCTTATTCATTCATCCATTCAAAAACATATAAACCAGGTATAAACTCAAATAAAATTATGTAAATCTTTCATTAGGGCCTACTATATATATATATATATATATATATATATCAGACACAGTGCTAGGCACTGGGGCTACTGTCAGGAACAACGGAGATCTGGATCCTGCTCTCCCGAAGCCTGCATTGCAGGGACGGATATAGATCAAAACCAATAAACAAATACATAAGTAAAATAACTGCAGGTCATGTTAAATGTTATGAAAGAAATAAATAAGGGCCTAAGAAAGACTACGGGTGAGGAATAGGAAAGACCTCCGTTAGTTAGGTGGATGGGAAGTCCTTTCTGAGGAGGTGACATTTGAGCAAGACCTGAAGGATGATTAAGAAGCTGGCCATGAGAAGAGATCAGTGGAAGAGCATTCCAGGTAAAGGAAACAGTACGTGAAAAACCCCAGAGCTGGACAAAAGTTGGGTGCGTTATAGAAACTGAAGGAAGAGTTCAGTGTAACGGAGTGTAACAGGGGGAAGCAGGAGTGGTATGAGACAAGGTGGGAGGAACAGGCAGGGAGAGAATCATGTAGAGCCTTATTAGCCACAGTCATGTTTTGATATTTATTTTCATTGCAATGAGAAGCCATCGAAAGAATATAAGCAGAGGAGTGACAAACTTTATTTGCACTTTAGAAAGGTATCTCTTGTTGCTTTGTTGAGAACAGACTGGGAGAAGCCGTCTGCTAGGAGTCCTTGTGATAAAAGCTGGCAACCTGACAAAACTTTGGATGCCTTGTTCACAGCTGTCTCTTCAAACTGCTTCTTTGTGTATAACTCTGACCAATAATAATATACATAATTGGAATAATGGGACATGTTTTCTTGGAGTTTGTAACAGCCTAGGAAATGCATGCTGGAGTGGTCACACAATTATCTTACACATTGGAAAACCATATTTCAAAGTATTCAAAGTCAGATAAAAGTACATGGCCAGCACCTATCATATGGAAGATAAATTAGGTTTTGAAGCTATTTTTTTTAAAAAGGACACTCTGAATATACAACAAGTCTAAGCCTAAAGATGAAGACACCAGAGGAATATGTGTACAGCCTCAAATGGTTGCACAGGGAGATTTCTAAGTGTCTCAGGTATAAAGAAGCCATGTTTCAAAAGTAAAAGGCAAGGCACATAACCTAAGATTCTGCCATTTAGGCCTTATGTGATTTTTCTACCACTCTTCTCTTCATGGATGACTTTCTAGTCATGCTGTCCTTCTTTCTGTTCCTTGAACATGTCAAACTTATTACTGACTTTGGGCTTTTGCAGTTGCTGTTTGCTTTTCCTGGAATGCTCTCCAGCTCTTCTCATGGCTGCTCTTGTTTATTACTTCATAACTCATGAGGTATAGGATAGAATATTCAGAAGTGCCTTATTCAGTGGTGGGGAAAAAGCAGACTTATACTAAACATTGTTCTGGGACTCATTACTAATATTTCAGCTCAAATATCATCCCACAATGCATGTTATTTTCCTCATACCACATATTTTTAACTAACATAATTTTGTTTATGTGTTTATCTTTCTCTCATGATTAGGACATAAGCAAGAGATCAAGGATTTTTGTCTGTCCTTTTCTTGGCATTATTTTCAGTGCTTAGCATAATATGTGGAACATTATATGCCCTCAAAAAATATTTATTGAATAGAAAGAAGGAAGAAAGGTAGAAAGAAAAGGGAGGAGAAATGAAAAGGTATATGAGGACAATATTAAAAAGTTTATCAAGTCCAGAATGAATGATATAAAAGAAGGCTTTAAAATTATGATTGGAACAATTAGAAAAGTAAAGGAAAGACTTTTACTTGGATGAACACTGTAATAGCAACATGAAAATAAAAGGCAATTAAATTTCAATTTTGGTTCCATATTCTTTATGAAAGAGAATAAACCTCATGTCAAAATGATCAAATAAATTTGATTCAAAATAAATAATGAGGACTTCGGCTTCTAGTCAAGATAGAGAAATACAGGTCAGATTTGCCCTCTTGCCTGAGATAACTCCCCAAAACAGGCAAAATACGTGAAACAATGGTTTTTAAGACACTGGACAGCAGTCAATGAAGAACAGAAATCCCTCAGAAACAGGAAACAAGTGAAATGAGCCCTAGAACTTCCATAGCTTATTGTCTTGAGAGATTTCCCAGGCTGCATGCAGAGAGGGTGAGCCTAGTAGGAGTTCAGCAGACACTCTAAGTAGAGGAAATGTATCTGAGGAGTCGGGGAGACCAAGGCAGTGTGAGCTTGCAGGACAGGACACTGGAGAAGAAAGATCCACACAGAGAGAAATGTAGGCGTCTGTAGAAGGTTCCCTTTGAGTATGCAGCAGGCTACTAATCAGTGCATACATGCGAGGAGATTAACTGAATCTGAGGAAAGAATCACCTGAAAGGACAGAGGGAACAGTGCTTGGTATTCACACAGGGCTGGGAACTAAAATACTGCATAACTCATGGGTATAGGGTAGAATACTCAGAAATGTCTTGCTTGGTAGTGGGGAGTAAGTGGACTTACACTAAACACTGTTCTAATACCACCTAATAAGTCTTAGAAGCAGAACTTGAAAGGATCAAATTGTTTTTTCTAAGCAATTTAACTGCATCCTAGAACAAAGCTGAAGAATATTTAAAGGCATAAACAAATTCCCAGGACCCAAAAAGAAAAAAAAAAACCCCACAATATCTAGCATCCAATAAAAATAATCAGGCATGCAAAGAAGCAGGAAAATATAACACATAGTGAGGAGAAAAATCAACCAAATCTTGGATGAACCTCCAGGGAATTATGTTGAGTGAAAAAGCCATTCTCCAAATGTTATATACTCTACAATTTCATTTATATAACATTTTTGAAATGATTAACTTTTAGAAATGGGGAACGGATTAGTTGTTGCAGGGATTAGGGATGGGGGTGTAGTGGGGGCAAGGGAGAGGTGGGTGTGCTTATAAAAGGGTAACATGCGAGATTCTTCTGGCAGTAGAACTAATCTATACCTTGACTGTGAAGGTAGATACATGAATCTACCATGGGACAGAACTGTATTGAACTAAATACACACACATGCACACAAATGAGTATAAGTAAATAAAACTGGGGAAATCTGAGCAAGATCATTGTATTGTATCAATATATACTGGTTGTGATCTTTTACTAAAGTTTTACAAGATGCTATCATTGGAGGAAATTTAATAAAGGGTACACAGGATTTCTCTGTATTATTGCATTACTTCTTATAATTGCATGTGAATCTACAATTAACTCAATGAAAATTTCAGTCATAAAAAATCAATCAATTAAAACTGATCTAGAACTAACACAGATTTTAGAATGAGCAGACAAGAACACTTATATAATAGATGGGATTAACAGCAGATTAGACAGTACAGAAGAAAAGATTGGTGACCCTGAAGACATAACAATAGAAAAAACCCAAATTAAAACAGGGAAAGAAAAGAGATGGAAAATAAAATGAACAGAGCATTAGTAATCCATGGAACAATTCAAGTGCCCTACTCTATATATAACTGGAATTCCCAAAGGAGCAAAGAGAGCAGGGAACAAAACAAGTTTTGAAGAAATAATGGCTGAAATTTTTCAGAACTTGATGAAAACTATTAATCCATATTCCAAGAGACACAAAAAGCATGAAAAAAAAAAAAATACCCCAAGGCACATCATAATCAAATTGCTCAAAACCAGTGATAAAGTAAAAGTCTCAAAAAGCAGCCAGAGAAAAAAACATACTATGCACAGAGGAACAAAGTTAAGAATGATAGCAGATTTCTCATGAAAGCAATGCATATGAGGAGATAGTGGCCTCCCATCTTTAAAGGACTGAAAAACAAAACCAAACTTTGTCAACCTACAATTCTATATACAGTAAAAATATCTTTCAAAAATGAAGGGGAGATAAAGCCTTTTTTGGACATACAAAAACTGAAAGATTTTATCACTAGCAGACCTGCTCTACAAGTAATGGTAAAAAAAAGTCCTTCAGGCAGAAGTAAGATGACACCAGATTGAAATCTGGATCTAAGACAAAGGAATAAAACACCAGAGATGGTAATCATATGGGTAAACATATATGATCTTTTTCTTATATGTAAAATTTTTACAAAGAGAATTGACTATCTTAATTAAAAAATAATAATGTAGTGTAGGGTATATAACATATAAAAAAGTAAACTATATCATATTCATAGCACAAAAGTCAGAGGGGGAGACATGGAAATACACCAAATAAGGTTCTACCACTACAAGTGAAGTGACATCATATCACTTCAATATAGATGGTGAGAAGTTAAAGATGTATAATATAAACCCCAAACAACCAATAAGATAACAAAACAGTTATAGGTAAATAGCCAAAAAAGGGAATAAAAATTGAATCATATAAAGTACTCAATTCAAAAGAAGGTAGAAAGAGAGGAAAAATAGAACAAAACAGATGGGACAAATATAAAATGGGAAACATGGGACAAACAGCAAAATGATAGACTAAACTGAACCATATCAATGACCATATTAAATATAAATGGTCCAAACAGTCCAAATAAAAGGTATAGGTTGTCAGATTATATTTAAAAAGCAAGACTCAGTAATATGCTGCCTACAAAAATCGCACTTCAAATATAATGATGCCATAGGCCCAAAGTAAAATTATAGACAAAGGTAAATTTTGTTAACTCCAATCAAAAGAAAGCACCCAAATATCCATCAACAGGTCAATAGATAGATAAACTAGTTGTGGTATATCCCTAGAATGGAATATAACTCAGACAGCAAAATAACTATTGATCCATGAAACAGCAAGAATAAATCTCACAATAATTATCCAGAGTTAAAGAGGCCAATTGAAAAAAAGAATACAGGCTGCATTGTTTCATATATATAAAATTCTAGAAAATGCAAACTAATCTACAGTGACAGAAAGCAGTACAGTACTTAGTGACAGGAAGGAAGATGGGAAGAAGTTAGAGGAAGGGATTAGAAAGAAATATAAAAAAAACTTTTGGTGGTTGTATTTTCATTATCTTGATCGTGGTGATGGTTTCACATATGTTAAAAGATCAAAAAATACTTTTAAATATGTACATATTACATCTTAATAAAGCTGCTAAAGATAGAGAAATAAATGAAGAAACAAGTCTTCCTTACAGAAGAATTCCAAGTAATAAATGGAGAAGGAATGAGGGAAATAGAAAATCACTATTAGAACCCCACAGCAATAATTATAGCAGGCATGATCTGTTAATGAATGCTAAAAATAGTTGGTGAAAGTTTAAGAAGGGGATATTTGCATAAAGTATCTCCTTCCAAATACTAAATAATTACAAAAGGGAAAATAGCAACTTTACAGTACAGAAATCTGACAGACACCCCCGAAACAAATTGTTCAAGGTTAGTATCACCAGTAATAAGACACACGGACATCATCTGCCCCCGGTATAATGCACTGAAAGGGCACATCACTTCCAGTATTTGTTCCCAGAATGCATAATCTCAATCCAATCAGGAAAAAACATCAGATGACCTCAAATTGAGGGACAGTCTACAAAATTCCTGGATAGTACTGACAGTGTCAAGGTCATGAAAGATAAGGAAAAACTAAGGAATTCTAATAGATTGGAGGAGAGTAAGGAGACATGGAAATTAAATGTAATACAGGATTCTAGATTGGATCCTGAAAGAGAAAAAGTACATTTATGGAAAAACCAGTGAAATCAGAAGAGAGTCTGTAGTTAATAATCTTGTACCAATGCTATTTTCTTAGTTTTGATAATTAGATTACGGGTATGCAAGGCATTAGCATTAGGGGAGGTTAGGGAAAGGATATACAGAAATGTCCTGCACTATTTTTGTAACTTTTCTTGAAGTCTAAAATTGTTACAATTTAAATATAATTTTTTTTAAAAAGAATAAATCACAAGCTCAGGTGAAGAAACAGTAGCAAATCTTTTACCTGCTTTAAATTAGGCCAAGCATCTTGACCCATATGATTTCCTGAAAGAAATGAATGAGAGAATGTAGAGATGAAATAAATGACTGGATTGATGATGGTATCATTGAAGAACGAGAGAGACAGAAGTGATGCTGGAAGACTAGAGAATAAAACTATTTCTATTATTTTCAAAAAGGAAAAGAATGTGGAGACCTTAAATTATAAACCAACTATGCTTTAAACTGTGCTGCTAAACTTTGCAAGATTTCTAGAGGGCATTAATAGTTTTATCTGTGTTTAGAAAGGAAGGCAGTGATAACTATGTGCTAGCTTGGCTTCACCAAGAACAAGACATGTCAGACTGACTTCAATCATTTTCTGAAAGTATTACTTGGTTGGCATATCTGAAAAATGTGCTAGTAATAGTTAATTTGATTTTAAGAAGGCATTTGGCAAAGTCATTCAAAATCTCCTTGTGGCCAGATGTCAAAATAAGAGCTAGATGGTATCTCCAAAGTCAGACATATTTATTATTATTATTATTTTATTTCAGCATATCATGGTGGTACAAAAGTCTAGGCCACACACATTGCCCCTGTGCCCTCTGCCCCCTCCCCCCCTGCCCCCCCCCCGAATCAGAGCTTCAAGCACATCTGAATGACCATTCACAGATTTATAACTCAATGTCCATGGTCAGCCTCCTAATAGATGGGGTCCTCTACTGGCAGATCAAAAGACTTTCTCTGCAGTGTTATTCAAATAAACATTATTTTCCATTAACTAGGATGAAGACAATATCAGCTACACAGATACATTGAGTTAGAAGAATGGATGCAGAATAGCATTAGAATCCAAATATCTTTAAAGGAGTAAAAAAGGAATCACCTTAAAAATAAGGGCAAATGGAAGACAGAAGAGGTATCATTTATAGTATATGATGTAAGAAAGACTTTTTTGGCTAACTGCAAGGTCAGTAAGTCTAGTCATACAATATAGTTGGTAAAAGGGCTAACAGGATTATACTTATCAGAGAATGATATTCAGCTTACATTAGAACGGGAAATTCTTTTGATAAACTGGAAGTTTGCCCACATTGCTTTCATTACATTTCTTTAATTCATACAGAAAAATGAGAATAAATCAATCTTCATACTGGATGGAAATTCAAAATGCCTTTGAAATAAGAACATTTCTTGAAAAATCAACCTGACCAGATGGAATAGGAGCCAGGATCTCACGATAACCAGTTTCTGATTATGTTGGTGAATATGGGTAGGACAAACTCTCTGTTAGGAAAATGGAGCAGACTATTTATTAGTGTATTATGGCTAAGGTTGAGTGAGAATATTTCATACAAGCCAATTTGGTCCAGGGCCAGGATAGCAATAAAGTTGAGTTGGAGAAAATAAATGGGAGAACACCAATACTTGTTTTTATTAAGCACTGGTAATAGATGCTGAGAAGCAATTTTCTATTGTGTCTTAGGTTCTAAGACTGCTTTAACTTGAACTAGCTCCACTTTCATTTATTTTATATGTTAGGGTTTCATCTGAGATTCCACAAGATAAAAGCATTCTATATTTATAAATAAAACAAAACTAAAAAAATGATCTTTTAAAATGTAAGGATTATAAGACAGAAGCACAGGGGCTACAAAATGCACATTCATGGATTTACCAGAGAATAATAAAGCCAAATATAATCAAGTAGACCATGTAATCAGTTTGCTAGGGGTTGATGACCTTTGCTAAATAGTTTACCTCAATGTCAATCCTTTTCTATTTCACACATTTTTTCATTTCATAAAGATATAATGAGAGCCTCTAGGATTTTGAGAGTGAGACTAGAGAGAAGGCATACACTTGAGTAATATTTGGAATCTGAAATCAGCAAGTCTGAGTAATTACATGGCTATGTTGGGCTTGAAGACAATGTAAGGAGTGTAGGAAAGGGATAGCCAATAAGTTTTAACTTATATGCTATGAGCCAGGATCCTGGCAGAAAATAAGACAGTACACTTAAACTGGGCAATTTGCATAAAAGTTTATCTACAAAGATATGGGCAATATTTCGGGAAACTGACATAGGATATTGCGTGATCCCAGGGCTAGCAATATTGGGGTTATTGCTATTATTAGACCTAAGCCAGAAAAGAACACTTTCTGGGTGTTGACAGGAGTTGTGCCCTTAAGTAAAGGGATGTAGCCAATCAGTGGCAATCCTGTAAGATTACCCCAATCTTACTCTCCTCCCACTTTCTGATCTTCTCCAAATGCCTCTCAATAGGCCAAAGCCAACTGGAATCCAGTAGGCAAGAAGGCTCTTTGATGTAGTTCTAAAGGTGACTACACAAAGAGGAAAATGGAGAATAAGTGGGGCACCAAACCTAATTGATTGGCCGTGGTTGCCTGAAACACCACATAAAACAAAATTCTATGATATCATCCAACCTCTTTAGGACTGGTAATGAACGACATTGTGCCTATTCTGAGAATGGAATGAGGTAGCCACAGCATGGGTGTTCAGAAGTCCTATATCTGTTCTGAGCACAGGATGGAGAAATGGTAGCACGTGTGTCATATGTTTTCCAACCCTGGACTATGAAGATTCCCATACTTCTAGTTTGCCTAACCCAACAAATGAAACAAAAAATACAGGAGGTACAAATTTGGAATTGGGAATAATAAACTCAGTTTAGTCAACTCATGTTGACTTTGAGATGCTCAAAGACCATCCATGGCTATATGAATCTTAAGTTCAGTGGGGAAGTCTAGGCTGGAAATGCAAATTTTGTAATCAACAGCTTATAATTGTGATAGTTCAAACTACAGAAGTGGAGAGTACACCGAGTAAAAAGAGTAGTAGGTAATTATGTAATCTGAGGAATATCAACATTTACTTGAGCAGCATAGAACAAACCTACAAAAGGAAAAAAAAGCAAGAATAGCCAGAGGTTATAAGCAGAATTGTGGATTCATAGAAACCTAAGGGGTAGAACATTTCTAGAAAATAGTTTTCATGAATGTTAGATGTTGAGAAAAGGGCAATGCAATTGTGTTCATAGCCACATTGGTGCCGTGGTTGCCGGCGCCACCTATAGCTGGCTGAACTCCAGCTGAAGCCGCGTATATAAAGAGGTGTCTATAACACGGTTCCTAGACCATGGTTCCTAGAAAGCCGACTGCCCACAAATACACTGGAAGTAAAGCACCCAGGAAGCAACTGGCTACAAAAGCCGCTCCCAAGAGTGGGTCCTCTACTGGAGATGTTAAGAAATCTCATAGTCACAGGCCTTGGTATTATGGTACTGGTTAAATCAGAAGTTATCAGAAGTCCCTTGAACTTCTGATTTGCAAACTTCTTTTTCAGCATCTGCTATGAAAAATTGCTCAGGACTTCAAAACAGATCCGCACTTCCTGAGTGCAGCTGTTGGTACTTTGCAGGAGGCAAGTGCGGCCTATCTGGCTGGCCTTTTTGAAGGCACCAATGTGTGTGCTATCCATGCCAAACATGTAACAATATGCTAGAAGACATCCAGCTAGCACATTGCACAAGCACACTGTAAACGCTTAAGAATCCGCTGTGATGGGAAACATCTCATCTAAAAAAAGTTTTTTTTCTCTTCTTCCTGTTATTGGTAGTTCTGAACGTTAGATATATTTTTTTTTTGCCATGGGGTCAAAAGGTACCTACATATATGATTGAAACATAGAGGACAGAAATCAGATTTTGTCAGTTTTTCCATTTTCATTTGTATGCTAATTTTTAATATAAATGCAAGGACGTAAAGCATTAATACAAGTCAAAATGTTTCAGTGAACAAGCTTCAGCTGTTGAACTTTGTAACAATCATAAATAAACCTGTTAAGTTTTTCTGGAAAATGCCAGCATTGGGACTTTTAAAAAATAAGTAAATTTCTTATTCATAGCAACTGAATAATATTTGTACCATTTTTATCATACAGTACTTTCCTACCTCCGTTGTCCTACATACAAGTATATGTTTTAAATGTTGTCAGTCTTCTGTGCTGTTCTTGTAAGTTTGCTATTAAAATACATTAAACTATTTTTTAAAAAAGAAAAGGCAGTGAAATAAGGACTGAAAAATGTCCACCAGATATGACAATTAGAATATCACTGATGTCCTTGGTTAAGAGCAGTTCCAGGAATAGAAAAGGAAGCCCAATTTTAATGGGATGAAAAGTTAATGAGAGATGAGGATGTGAACACAGCAAATATTACTCTTTTGAGAACAACGGATGAGGTAAAAAGAAGAATGAGTTGAAATATTAAATAGCTAGCCAAAAACAGGATCAAAAGAGGATTTTTGTTTAGAGTGATAAGACAAAATTAAAGTATGAGGTGAAGGAACTAATAGAGTGAAACTGTATAAGAATGACAGGCCCATTATAGAGTGCTGGAGCCTTTTCTACCAGTATGTCTCTAGGGGAAATGCCTGGCTCACAGCCCTGGCCCATGCTAGCATGGCACACAAGGTGTGATTCCTCACCCCTCAATACAGGTAAGTGACAAACGGTAGGTATATAGGTTGGTTAATGATTTGTTATCTATTATGAAAAGATGAGTTGAGCCAATTAGATTCTCTTTGTCAGGAATATGAACTAAGAAATATGGAAATAATTAGCTGGTTAGTGGTAGAAACTGAGATGTAAGGGTGGGGTATGAAAAAAAGGATAGTGTAGCAGTAATGAGCCATGTTAAAGATGAAGTCAGACAAAACAAAAACTTTGAGTGGCTAAAAAAGGCATTAGTAAGGCAGAACATGAGGAAACTAGCTTTTAGAGAAAGCAGAACAGGGCAAGTATGTGTGGAGAGAGGCAGAGGCTCCATGAGAGAGAGGTGGGTCCCTAAGGAGAGACAGACGGAAAAGAACTGCTTCGGTATCTGATAGCTTTTCAGTTATGGTTCACTGGTCTTCTTACAGTAACTCCTCTTTTCTTTTAGCATGAATGGGTTTTCTGCTCTTCACATCCTCAACTCCAACACTAAGACTAGGACTAAAAGCAAGGCCACAGAGGAGACAGGAAAGGAAAAGTCAGAGTGGAAAAAGTTGGCCTTAAACAGGAATAGAAAATCTAATCTCCAGTAATCTTAGGAAAGAAAGGACAAATATTGATGTAGGAGTTGGAAGAAAGTTAAAAGCTCAAATATACTTATCAAGAAACAAAAAAAGTTAAAATTTTATGAGTTAAGCATACAAATAAAGAAGTTGGAAAAAAGTCACAGAGCAAGCTCAAGAAGGAAACAAATAATAATGACAGAATGACACAGAGAACAATATTAACAGTGACAATCACAACAAACAAGAAACAACAGCAGCCCAAAAGCTAATTATTTGAAAGGATGAGTAAATTAAACAGATTTCTGTTGAGACTGAAAAAAGACAAAAGAGAGAATGTACAAATACAGTATGGAATGCAAAAGGGGAAATAACTGTAGACATTACAGAGATTAAAGAACATAAGAAAGGTTATTATGAACAACTACATACTAAAATATTTGAAAACAGAGATGAAATGGATAAATTCCCAGAAAAGTATAAAATATCAAAATTGTTATAAGAAGAAATAAAGAACTTAAATAAATAATAAAAAATTGAAGTAATAGTCAAAGACTGCCTCTCTCAAGAAACCCCAGGATGACTTTGATAGTAGGTTCTACCAAATTTTCCAAGTATAGTTAATTCCTATTTCAAGTTATTCCAGAAAATATAAAAAGAGCAAAAGCTACCCAAGTTATTTATGAGGTGAATATAATTTTGATTTCAACACAAGATTAAAATAATATCACAAAATATTACCACAATTCAGCCACACAGTGAAATTAGGATGTCAGAAAACAAGAAGAAGACCTCGTATGCTTACTGATTGCAAAAATGCAGTTGCTATTTTTAAACCTCCCCTCCCTTTTTTTTTTGGTAAACATAGGGTCTTTGCTATGTTGCCCAGGCTGGCCTTGAACTTCTGGCCTCAAGCCATCCTCTTGCCTCGGCCTCCCACAGCGCTAGGATTACAGACTTGAGCCACCACACCGGCTATTTGTAAATCTTAAGTCAGAAAATATGTAACATAAACTAATAAAAAGTGTAAATAACATATGAGACAGCAATATGTTAACATTGCCTAAATGTCTACCTTAGTTAAAAGCATGACCTCTTCCTTCCAATTCAAAATTACAACGTATCCTCAGTGATTGTCAACTAGTCTTCTTCTTCCTCTCAATTTGCCAGTCTCCTTGTGTCACTGCTACTAACCCCTCAGGTGTGTTAGAGTTGAACATGAACATCAAACACATCTGCTCTATCTGAAGTTCATCTGGTTAAAGTCTGTACTTTATTAGAGTTGGTGAACTTGAGGCTAAGATGAGACTTCCCGAACCAGGATAAAAGTGAGAAGAGACCAAAGCCATGGTCAAGGAGATGTCTGCTGTTGGCCTCTCAAATCTGGTATGTCTTGTTAATTTGAGTTAGGATAATTTAGAAGCACTGGTTTCTAGCATTGGTGCATAGGAACCAATATAATCAGTAGTTTGTTCTTTTTGATTTTGGGGGTGCACAATCTGTTTCTCTATGTGGTTTCAACATCAATTCCCTGATGATCTGTTAAGATATAAAGTGAGAAATGTCTTTGGAAAAAGTGTCAATTACAGACTATGTTACTTTAATATTTTGTTATTCTAACTAGTTAGGGGAACAGAGAAGTCTAAGCAATATACTATTTAATTTCCTCAGTTTCAGACTGTTGACTACTGGAAGTGATTTATTTCTTCACATTAATATCATAGGAGGTTGCAGAGGAGATTCTGCAATCTATGGAAAACAGATCAAGTGGACATAAATTTAAAAGATTACATAGAAATACTTTCCCATAGGATTGCCAAACTACTTTTCAATTTCTCTAAAATATGCTGGTAGTTTCCTTTTTTCCTTTATCCAGAAACTCTCACAAGAATGAGAGCTGAATAATTTGTTAGAAGGCCTTTTTCTTTAGCTCCTTTGGGCTCCACATAACAAAGGGAATATCAAAAGGCCTGTAGCCTATAATGTTTCTGGAACTAACTAAATTCCAGAAATTCAGAACAGAAATAAACTGTAACTCCTAGCAGAGAATTACAGGCTATATTGAAGAGACTGAAGCACAGTGAATTTTTTTAAACATCTCCAATTTGCAATTACATTGAATAAAGGAATGAAAGTGAATCTTTCATTGTAACTATTATCCCCTAAGTTACTAACGGACTGAAATAGTTCTTAAAATAAAATATTCTCAACAGAGAATAATAAAGCTCATTGCAACAAATAAACATGGGTTGGATTTTATGAATGCTGCTTATACTTTAGGCCTGATGAAGACAAACACAGGGTAGTAGCAGGTTGTAAAGCATGGAGAGAAGCTCCTCAGGTAAACTAGAGCAGAGAAGGCCATTTAGCACAGAGCTACAGCTGAGGCTGGTTCTCCTTGGTTTAAGTTGTTATTTGATTTAAACCAAGGCATAAAAGAACTGTCAGATGTAATATTTTTAAGAAGTAATTTGGAAAAGGAAACACACCAAAGGAGGCAAGGAACAAAGCTTGTACAGTACTCAGGCTACAGTGTATATTAGTGGTTCCTGAACTGTAGAGTGCTTAAGAAATCACCGGCATTGCTTGTGAAAATGCAGACCTCCAGGATAAACTGAAAATATTCTGATTGACTAGGTCAACGGTAGCATTTAGGTTTCTGTAATTTTAACAAGCATTTCTAGGTAATTTTGATAGAAGTGGAAGACTAGATACAACATATTGAAATACACTGATGTACTGTATAATACCAAAAAGTATTTGGCAGTTCCTCAGTTGATTTTGTTATAAAAACCAATAAAACCCTATAACAAAGATTTAGAATTTGGATTCATGCTATGTCACTGTATATTGTCTACATTGTTATTCTAGAAATAACTATGGAAATAATGAAATGTGATAGCATATCTTCCAAAAACCCTATTCTAATATGAGCTTTGTTTATATTACTTAAAAAAATAGACATTTGCAATAAATAACACTACTGATATTCAGAAAAACAATTAACTAATTTCTATTTTGTGAGAAAAGAGTAAAACAGAAATTTACATAATGTACTATACCATGCTATGAGGTAAGCTACAACAAAAAATTATTAAGTGTTCCATTTGTTTTCTAATAATTCAATACAAGTCAGAGAGAACAGAAAAATAAGTGGATACATATAAAGGTCAACAGAAATGTCCTTTTATAGAATACATGTTGTATATCTTTATCCCTTGAACAAAAATGTAAAACCTAAGACAACTGAATATTAACTTATCTGTTTCCAGAACAATAATTTGTAAATATTTGCTTTTATCTGACAACTTTATCAACATATCTATTAGCTTTCAGGCTCTTAAGCTCTGACAAGATACAGAATTGAAATATGCGTATTGTAAAAACATCTGGAAGCTTCCATTAATTCTTACATGCTTTTTAAAATCAGGAAGATGAACATATTAGATGGGAATGCTGTCTGCTGATAAGAAACCCGTTCCTTGTTTTAGGTAATTCCCAAAGTACATTACTTGTGAAATACATGATGTCAAAAGAAAAGTATTCTAAAGTCAAACATTACATTCAGGCAAGAAAAAGGTTTAAATAGTATGAATTACATGAAAGCACCCTGGTATTTGCTAAAATCCCTAATATTGGTGCAGACAAATATTAAGTCATTGAGTCATTCAGTGTGAGTAAAGCAAGAAAATGTTAAAAATATAGCTGTAAATTAAACCTGTAAATTTTTTTGTTTGTGTGCTAAAATATAAACTCATGTGATAAAACTATTTTTAGGTATGTATTTTTTCCCTAGTAAGTACTGTTCTTTAACATTGTTTTCTAAAACATCTAAAAAATAATCAACATCTTTCTAAGCCCTTTATAGAAGAAAAAAAAACACCTTGAAATATAATTTGAGACTATCTAAGATTAAATAAAATATTGAGAAACCTCAGAACATTTCCTTGTCTCTTCCATTACAAGGTTTATTTAAAAGTCCTGGGTGTTTCAATTCACTGGCTTGAAATGTAGACTTCAGACTTATGCAGAGTGATTTGTGAATATGCCTGTTAAATGATGTTACCATTCCTATCCTGTAAAGGCCCTTTTAATTGCTTTTCTTAAAAAAAGAAATTCTATAAGAAGTTAATATTAACAAATTCAGGACACCAAAAAGGATAAGTGTGGGGAATGCATGTTCTATTTAAAATTTTAATTAAAAATTATAGGCCGGGCGCGGTGGCTCACGCCTGTAATCCTAGCACTCTGGGAGGCTGAGGCGGGTGGATCGCTCGAGGTCAGGAGTTCAAGACCAGCCTGAGCAAGAGTGAGACCCCGTCTCTACTAAAAAATAGAAAGAAATTATATGGACAACTAAAATATATATATACAAAAAATTAGCCGGGCATGGTGGCGCATGCCTGTAGTCCCAGCTACTCGGGAGGCTGAGGCAGTGGGATCGCTTGAGCCCAGGAGTTTGAGGTTGCTGTGAGCTAGGCTGACGCCACGGCACTCACTCTAGCCCGGGCAACAGAGTGAGACTCTGTCTAAAAAAAAAAAAAAAAAAAAATTATTGTTACAGACTAAACTGAGTAACCTCAAAATTCATATGTTGAAGTCCTTACCCACAAAGTGACTATATTTGGAGACATGGCCTTTAAGGAGGTAATTAAGGTTAAATGAAGTCATGATGGCTTGATCCTAATCCAATAGGAGTAGTGTCCTTATAAAATAGGAGCAGACAGCGTGGGTGCCCGCACACAGGGAAAAGGCCATGTGAGGACACACTGAGAAGGTGGCTGTCTACAAGCCAAGGAAACAGGCCTCAGGAGAAACCAAACCTGCCAGCACCTTCATCCTGGACCTCCAGTCTTCAGAACTGTGAGAACAGAAAATATCTGTTCTTTAAGCCACCCAGTCTGTGGTTTTCTATATAGCAGCCCTAGCATCGAACTAATATATTATGTATAAAATATGTATAAATACATATGTGACTTATGAAGCATAATAATATAAATGCTTCATGAACCTATACTAACTATAATCTCAAACTCCCTGCCCCAGAGGGAATCATTATCCTAAATTTTATATTCATCATTCCTTTGCTTTGGAAAAAAAGTTTTATCACATATTTAGGTATTTTAAAACAATACATTTTATTCTTTGGTCAAGCTGACTATTCCTCTGCCAATGTCACACTTTCTTAAACCCTAAAGCTTTGTAACAAATCTTGTTTTCTGACAAAGCAAATTCATCCACCTTATTCTTCTTTAGGAGTCTCTTGGCTATTGTAGGTTCTTTGCTTCTCCATATAAAATTTAGACCTTAGTAAAATTCCTAGGATTTTTCACTGGAATCACATTAACTTATGAATCAATTTAGACAGAACTGATATCTTGACTATATTGAATCTAATATATTAATATAAACTCCATTCAAATCTTTAACGTTGCTCAATAGTTTTTTCGTAGAGATCTTGTATACTTTTATTATTTTTATTTCTATGTACTTTATATCTTCGTTGCTAAATAATACCTTTTCCAACTTTTTTTGTATTAGAAATGCAGCTTTATTTTTGTATATTGATTTTATAGTCACTTTCCCAAACTCTAGTTTTTCTAATAATTTACCTGTAAATTATTTTGAATTTTCTGTGTAGACAATCATGTCATTAAGACAAGTGAAGGTAATTTTATTTCTTCCTTTCCAATGCTTATACTTTGTATTTCTTTTTTGTTCTTGTTGTAGATACTCTGATCTCTATCCACTAAAATATTAAATTGTATTGTTCTGATTTTAAAGAAAATGCTTCTAGTATATCACTGGGAAGAATGGTATTTGCTGCACGTTGTTGATAGACACTCTTTATCATGGTAAGGACTTCCCTTCTATTCCAACTTTGCTAAGAGGTTTTTTTTCTTTTTATTGCACCATTGAATGAGTCCAGTGAATTTTTAACAAATCTGTTGAGATGATCATGTTTTTTTCTCCTTTATGCTAACATGCTAAATAACACTTACAGATTTCCCCCCAACGTTAAACGGTACTTGCCTTCTTCAGATGTCTTCCTTGATCATGATGTATTTTCTTTCTTTCTTTTTTTTTTAAATATACATTGTTGTATTCAGTTTGCTAAGGTTTTACTTAGGATTTTGTATTAATGTTCATGAATGAGATCAAATTGTACTTTTATTTTCTCTTGCTGTCTTTGACTATTTGGGTTTGACTATTAACGGTTTGATGTAGACGTATGTACACTGCTGATTTTGGAGGTATTCTTTCTTTTTCTATTCTCTGGAAGAGCGTGTAAGTTTGAAACGACTTTTATTTGGAAGGTCAGAGGTCAGTTGTAAGCATGTAGGTCTAGTGCTTTTTTATGAGAAGATTTTAAGTAAATATTTGATTCTCTAATGGTTACAGGACTATTTTGGCTTTCCATATTTCTTGAGTTGCTTCTGGTAAGGTACAATTCTTAAAAGTGGGTACATTTCATCTAAGATTTCACAATTTTTTGGCATAGAGTTGTTCATAGTATCCTTTTATCTTTGAATTCTCTACTTAACCTGTAGAAATGTACCCCTTTTATTCTTTACAATATCATTTATTTTTGCTTTTTCTCTTTAATTTTTAACTGATTAAACTTGAGAGATTTGTCTTTTTTATCGGTCTTCTAAAAGAACTAATTTCAGGTTTTGTTGATCCCATTGGATGAATGTGTTTTCATTTCATTAATTTCAACTCTTTATTATCTGATTCTTAATTTTTTTTAGGAAAAAAACCTGTTGTTCATTTTATAACTCATTAAATTGAAAGCTTAAGTCATTAATTTTCAGCCTTTCTCTTTTTCTAATGTAAGAATTTAAGGCTATCACACAAAACAATGATGAACTAACACCTCTTGTATTATCTTGGATAGTGCTGGAGCCCATTCTCCTAAGTGAAAAGTATCACAAGAATGGAAAAACAAGCACCACATATAGTCACGATCAAATTGGTACTAATTGATCAACAGATGTGCACATATGGAAGTAACATTCACCTGGTGTTGGGCAGGTGCGTTGGGGGAGGAGGGGATGGATATATTCACACCTAACGGTTGCGGTGTGCACTGTCTGGGGGATGGGCACGCTTGTGGCTCTGACTCCAGCGGTGCAAAGGCAATGCATGTAACCTAAACGTTTGGACCCCTGTAATATTCTGAAATAAAAAAAAAGTTAAAAATAAATAAATAAATAAAATAATTTAAGGCTATATATCCTATAAGTTTTATATGCTCAGTTTTTGTTCAGCTGAAAGTATTTCTTTTTTGGTTCAAGAGTTATTCAAAGGTCTTTTTAAAAAATTTCCAAATGTATAATCATTTAAAAACTTATCTTTTTGCTACTGACTCTCATTTACTTGTTAGGGAATGTGGTCTGTAAGACAATTCTTTGAAATAAACTGATTTTTCTGGTAAGACTATGGCCAATTTTTGTAAATGGCTAATCACTTGAGAAGAATGCATATTCTCTAATTGTTGGATGCACAGTTCTGTACAAAGGTATGTTAAAATTTATTATGATATTGAATGTGTCATTTTCTTCCTTTAATTTGATTGAATTGCATATATTTTGAGGCTATGATATTAGGGGGTATAGAGTTTTACTACTGGTGTATTTTTTTAGTGACTAGAACTTATGCAGTGATCCTTCTTGTCTCTAGTCATGCCTGTTACATTAAAATTGATGCCCACCTTTGGTTTGGTTGGTGTTTGCCTGGTATAACTTTTTACTATCCTTTTATTTTCAAATTTCTCATGTCTTTATGTTTTCAGAGTGTTACTGACTGCAAATGCTAATGTATTTAGATTTGTTTCAAGTATCTTACCTTTTGATTTCTATTTGTGCCACTTTTATGCTTAAAAATATTTCCCTTATTGTCTTAAAAATTGACTAATATAATTTTTATTTATTTGAAACATTTCATTTTCTCTCTCTTTTGGATTGGACATCATACATTCCTTTTATAATCTTTTAGTAGGTTACCTTGGAAATTTTACTTGGCATCCTTATGACCCCTGCCCCTGGCTTTCTTGCTATTGTTGTCTAACATTTTATTTTTGTCCCTCTTATCAACCTCTGAACTAGATAAAATAATAACACTTATTATTAGTAGTAATAACAATAATGTTATTTTATATAGATTTTATTGGATTTAGTCGAGGTTGCCAATTTTTTCACTTACCATTCCTTCTAGCACCTCAGACTTTCCTTTGGAATTACTTCCTTTTTTTCTGTCATTTTACTGAATTGTTTTCTTAATCATTACCTTTTAGAAGTTCCTTTAATTTGTGTCTGTTGGTGGTAAACTCTCTGCTTTTATCTATCTTTTTTTTACCCGTGGCTTGAAGGCAAGTTTTGCTAGGCATCCAATTTTAGTTGATCAAGTATTTTCTATCAGCACTTTCAAAATATTATTCCATTAATTTCTAGCTTCCATTGTTGCTATTGAGAAGTCTGTGACTTATTTCATTGTTTCTTTTCAGATTGTCTGTTCTTCCCCCCCGCCCCCCACACCCCCTCCCCACCCCCAGCTGCTTTTATAACCTGCACTTTTATCACATTATCTCAAGGTATGGATTTCATTTTATTTCTCTTGTTTGTTACGTATTGTGTTTCCACTGTCAGTAGACCCCTGTTCTTTACCATTTCTGCAAAATTATTAGCCATTAGATCTTTAAATATTATCTGTCCTTCATTTCCTCTATTTTGTCTTTGGGGGTCTTTGATTAGTTCTATGCAGGATTTGGTAGTTTTGAATTAGGACAGCCCTTCAGAATAACTAATGTGTTATACTGCTGGAGATAAATGTCCTGATAGTGATTTTCCACTTATTCTATTTCTGTGCTATTCAAATATTTTCAAAGTGAGTATTATTTTTATAATAAAATTTCTAATTTTTAAAAAATATAATAATACAAACTTTAGCAACATTATATTATGCCATCTTCCTTCCAGTTAAATATTTCCTTTAACTTTAACAAAGTATAAATACCAATTTCTTTTGTTTAAATGTAATATTTTCAGATGATGTAACTCAATCTCTCTACATTCTTTCCATTTGGTGCTATAATGCAAAATTTAAATCACACCTAAATTAAAAATAGTAAAGCTGGGCACGTTAGTGTGTGCCTGTAGTCCCAGCTACACGGGAGGCTGAGATGGGAGGATCCTTTGAGCCCAGGAATTTGAGGCAGCCTGGGTAACGCAGTGAGACCCTATCTCTAAAAAATAATAATAACAAAATAAAGATTAAAAAAATAGTAAGATCGAAGGCATAAAATATTTTGTTACATTCCAAATGGGTCAATGGAAAGCCAGTAACTGTGTTTGTAATTACCTAATCACACATTTGTAAATAAGTATTTTTACTATATATACATAATTAAAATATACCTAAGATGTACCAAAATCTAAGTGAATTTGAATTAGAATAATGGGCACTATGTAGAGATATTAAAATAAAGGTAGCCAAATGAAGAATTTAAAAAAAATTACTGATTATAATTAATAACTTATTTCAAGACAGAATAAGATAAACATTTTGTTTCTCTATCTTTTTTTTAAATAATGTAAAAATCTTGAGTATTTCTGGTAAGGGAAAAAAAGTTCTTTTTAACACAGCTGATGAGCTATTTATGACACAGTATAAAAACTGAAACCACTCTGATAAAAAACTGAATTATTTATACTACTTAAAAGCAAGAGGAAAAAAACTTAATCATGCCCTCATACTTGCAAAGCTATAACTTATTAGCAGTAAAAGAAATGTCTAAAATAAGGAAACGAAATGTTACTCTTCAGTTTTGGAAAGGCATGCTCCTAAACTTTTAAAACAAGTTAGCAATTTTGGAGGTTAATGTAAAAAAGTAGCAATAAGATTCAGGTCAACTTTGAAATTTATCAGGAAACCAAGTGTCATTAAACTGACTTTTTACTATTTTATCTTTGCTTATAATAGTTAAGGATTAAAATATAAAATAATTTTACTCACATACAATATCATTTTTAAGGAGCAAAAATATGTATAAATTAATGAATACTGCAAAATGCATTAAAAGAAGGAGATTCATATAGCTTATCTACAGTTTCGTGGGTATACTCTGAATTACAAAAGGAAACACAAGAAGGTTATTGGTTTCTAGGCTCAATCCAAAGTCTTGACTACATAATAGCTAGTTTCTCTATAAGGGGAACACCTTTTCATGTAAAAATTAATGTAATGACAAAATGAATACTTATATTTCATTTGTTCCCATGATAACCTTAAGAAATATGTACTCACTCAATTCACCAAATTTCTGAAATACAAAGTTCACATTCAAAGTATGAACTAACTTTCCTTCTCCTCCCTTCCTTCCTGTGGGTCCCTACCATCAAGACTACCCTTGAAGAAGGAAGAGGATGTGGAATATTTATACTGTACATAAGGGGTAGAGAACAAATAGAAGGGAAGTGTTGGAGGAAGCAGAGTGAATTACTGGAGGCATCCACAGAAGAGATAATTTTTTAGCCTCCTTTTTAGATTTATATGATTTCTTACGTTTTGATAATAAGAATTTAGGGGAAGCAGTGAGAGAAACACAATCATAACATCAGTGGTCAAACTAAGAAACACAGGGAAAGTAGTCAAAGGAGGCATCTGTTTATTTGCTTAGTTGCCCAGTAGGCAAGGACACGGTTGTTCTCAACCAGCAGTAATTTGGTACCCTAGGGGACATTTGTCTATAGATAATTTTTTCTTCATAAATATATTTTATTGAGATATAACATGAACATTTAAAAAGTGTACAAATCAGGCCAGGTACGTTGGCTCACACCTGTAATCCCAGCACTTTGAGAGGTTGAGGTGAAAGGATTGCTTCAAGCCAGGAGCTTGAGACCAGCCTGAGCAAGAGTGAGACACTGTCTCTACTAAAAACAGAAAAATTGGCTGGGTGTGGTGACTCGCACCTGTAGTCCCAGCTACTCTGGGAGGCTGAGGCAGGAGGATCACTTGAGCCCAGGACTCTGAGGTTGCAGTGAGTTTTGCTGATACCACTGCACTCTAGCCCCAAGCAACCTAGCGAGACCCTATCTCAAAAAAAAAAAAAAAAAAAAAAATTAATTGAATTAACAAAATAAAGTGTACAAATCATACATGTAGAACATGATGAATTTTTATGAAGTAAATATACCCATGTAACCAGTATAAGATCAAATAACAGAATAGGACCAGTACCCTGGAAACTTCCCTTAGAATCCCTCCTAGGAAGATAATTTTATCATTACATGAGTGTGCGTGTACACTACTGGCATCCAGTGGGTAGAGGTCAGGGATGTTGCTAAACATCCTACAGTGCTCAAGAAAGCCCCTAATAACAAAGAATTATTCGTTTCACGATGTCAATAGTGCCAAGAGTAAGAACCTGTATCATACAACCCCAGATGTGCTTCTCTCTTTCAGTTCAACCATGAATGATAATAGTTAGAGGAGCTAACCTTTGGTGGAAGTGATTCACTGAGAAAATAATTTGAATGATTACTGAAGGCAAAAATAGGGGTAAAGTTCCTAGAGAAACACAGTGACCTGTATATGACCCCTAGAAATTTTAAATACTGCAATGAAGATTTAAGATGAAAAAAATTAATCTAGTTCATTGGTATTTGTGGACATCTGTTCCCTGTGGCTGCCCTAAAGTTTTGATCATTTTTCTTATATTTTGGTAATGTTTTACAAAATGACTCCAATGTTCTTAAGGTAGAAATCAGAAAACTAGCATTCCCACGCTATTTTACAGCAAGGCAAGTACCCTAGGTCCCAGCAATCAACCCCAAAGAGTATGGTTTGAAATCAGAAGCAAACAACCTGAGGATGCAACTCTTCTTGGGAGACTTGATTTGTTGCAGGGGTTGTCGAGTTCTTTGGGGATGACTGGTATTCAGACACGTGCATTGTAAGTGCTGGGTATAGTGGAAATAGTGTTTTTGCTAGAGCAGCTCCTGGAATGCACTTGTACAATGTTACTGACTGGGCAACTTCAGGCCAGCTCTCCGGTCCTGTTGATGTCTGTTAGCTACTTAACTGATAGCTTTTAATATGTCCCTTTTATTGTTAAACTAGACAGAGAGAAATATGTTTATAATAAAGAATGTTGATCAGTAGAAAAATATAAAATGTAAAAAATATTTCTTCCCTAAATTCTTTTGTATATTACTAAAGATTCACTAGTAGGCCTATGACATGCTATTAAACGAGGGTGTTTTAGAGCTGGTGAGTACAGTATTTTTACTAATGACATGTATTATACTCTGAAGAGGATGCTAAAATATGAAAAGTCCAGGGTTGTGGCATTCAGGATCAATATCGAACATAATATTTATACATAGCAGGCATTAGATAATGTTAGCTAAGAAGTTAAATGAATTCAAAATAATATCACTAAGTTGGATGAATGATCAATTATTTAAAATAATATTATTTTCTAATGTTAAGAAAGAAGCACACATAGAAGTAAAAAAAAAAGAAATAATCTAAAATGTAAGTATAGTCATATGCATGGCAGAAAGGAAGCTAGATATGACAATTCAAGAGGACAGTATAATTTGGACTATTATTATTTTGTATTGATTGTATCGATTTGCATATCTGCCTGAAAGATCATTGTCCTCAATGTCCCAGAGTCCTGAGAAGAGGTACTCTGTCCTCCCCACCTTAACTTCAGGGTGAGGGAGCAGACTGGTCACCTTCATGCTCTCCTACTGTGGGAGAACACTGAAATGGAAGGTCAGCAGGGGCTAGGCCTTAATTTTCTTCTTTTTAGTATCACTTTAAATTTTAGATTATACTTAGAAAGTGTTCAATAAGCACTTACTAACTAACTATAATTTATGGCAGTTAAAAAAAAAACTACTGGACATCTTAGAATCCTAACAAGAAAAATAGAACCTAATCTCATATTGCTCAAGGGTCTTTCACATCATAAGAAATAATTAGATGATTGAGGATTGTTAAACATCTACCTATACATTCAGAATTGTTCTACCCTCTATCTGACTTTGTATTAAAAGATATATGGGCATATGTATTTTCATGTGTATGCATATAGACAGACATAAACATATTTACTTTGGAACAAGTAAATGGGCCTTGTGTGCAACATATTGAGTTCTGTACTTAGTACTTGTACTTGTGTGCAATGTGCAACATTTTGAGTTTGGCAAATTGGCATCTATTGAGTAAGTCACTCTAACCCAATTAAACATTTCAGTATATAGGTTGAGTATCCCTTATCTGAAATGAATGAGACCAGAAGTGTTTTGGATTTCAGACTTTGGAATATTTGCATTATACATACTAGTTGCGCATCCCTAATCCGAAAATCCAAAGTCTGAAATATTTCAATGAGCATTTCCTTTGAACCTCACACTGGTGCTCTAAAGTTTCAGATTTTGAAGCATTTTGGATTTTTGGACTAGGGACACTCAACCTGTATTATGTTACTACTAAAATCAGGTAAGCCCAGATTCATTACTTAAAAGCAACACACTGAACAAGGAGAGAGGGTAGACGGCCACAAAGTCAACTGAAGTATTATGAATAATTCTAATTTATAAACATAAAAAAAGGATTATAGTCATCTGATCACTAATGAGAGTAGCTTATTTGGTTTGTGGTTTCATTAATGATCTTTTAATAAATGTCACTCATCTTAAGAGTCTCTAAAAAAGATGTGCATATAGACAGAAGGCTGTCCATTTTTTTGGTTTAAACCATCATCAATATTTATGCCACATCTGTACTATTAGTTTGAAATTTTGACAATCTTAAGACTCTAACATGCTATGGTCCAGATAGTCTTATGGTTTATCTGTTACCGAAAGGATAATATATATAATGTATGATAAATGAAAGTTAAAATGGTATTTGTAAAACTTGTCCTTTCAATAACAAATATAGAAGAATATGTTTGTATTGTTCCCTACGGCTGATCCAAATCAGCAAAGATTATTACTGTGTTATACCATTATCTCGTTATCAAATATATACTTCTCATTGTAATGCAAAGCTATCACTGAACAAGAGCTATTATACCCTAAATTGACTGAAATCTACCAAAATCATGAATGGAAATAAAATATAAATCAATAAAATCTTATCAAAGATATTGATTCTGTTAGCTCTCTGAAAGCTTTGAATATTGATGCCTATTCAAAAATAGTCCTTCTTGGTTTCCTGTGGTATTATAGAACTGATTTTTCATTTTTTTACTAAAGTCTGTTTTTTCACCAAAGTTAAAATTCAATTTTGTAGCCATGTCAAAATATAATTCTTTTTTTTTTTTTCAATATTGCAAAATGGTTTTTAATTATCAATGTTACAAAATAATTAACTTTATTAAGAGCAAGTTGATACAGTATTTTGGCAGTATAGTAAATCTATACATGTCTTGTACACTAAAATAAAATATATGATCATTAATCACACTGAATCTTTTCACTTTAACATGTTTTTCCTATTATTTATTTTACCTTTGAATTCCATGCCAGCTCCTTGCTACCTGGCTGTATCCTTTCCTCTGAACTAATCATTCATTCATACATGCAATTAACATTTACTAAGCACTTACTGTCTACCACAAAGCAGGTTGCAAAGATTCATAAGACTGTCTCTGCTGCCAAAGGATTTATAAAAAACCAATGCATAAACAATTTATAATTAATGGAAGTGTTATGATAGAAGTACAAAAAAGTGCTATGGTTATAAGAGTGATTCAAAATATAATTCTTTAAAAATGTAAATAAGGAGTATATACAGCTAACTATGTGTTTATTACAACATGTAACCAAAAGAAAAGATGCAGGTCTTTGTTACATTACAGAGAGCTAATTAGAACAACTGCTCAGAGGCTAAATACTGTTCCTCAGTTGCCTTGCTAGCAGAGTTAGTGGAAAAATCAGAGGAAGAATTATAGAAAATAACAATGTCCAACATCCCAACTTCAAGAACAAGTGACTTTCCCTGAAGTCTTTTTTTCATAATCTTTAACTATGAAACTATTCAAGCTTCCTGAGCCCACTATATTATCTTCCACTTACCTCATTTTACTTGAATTCACATTCTCTCTGCTCACCTTTCTCAACCTCTTATATTTCATCTTAATTCTATATTCCCACTTTTTCTTATATTTGGCAATCTCCCTTTCTGTTCAAGGCCTTTTCTCCAAGGTCACCACTATTACCTTTCAGAAACAATGCATCATAACGCTTTTCCTACTGGTGAAGGCTCATGGTATAAGCATGAATGTACTGTTCTTGCCACACAAGGATGAAGCTAATGATCTAACAACCATTTAGTAGGCCATGAATCTGAGTTGTGTTTCTAGTAGTAAAAGATGGATTTTCATTAATAAACCCATATTTTTTCCCATGCATCCTTCTGAAAGCCAATGCTATGTTTGTGTGGCCTGAACTGGTGTATACCAGTTAACCCACAAAGAGCCCAACAATCAGAAGAAATAGAAAAAATATTTTCTTAGGAAAAAAACCTTTGTTATTATTTTAGGTATCTAATATAAATGATAAGATTATATTTGTTGTTAACATTTTACGACATCCTGGACATTCAATGAACTGGTAAGGTTAATAAGACTAATGTTTATTTTGACATAAGCTGATTTGGATCACAAAATTCACTTCATATTTTTCTAATCCTATCTTTGGTAATCTAAATCACTGACTTCCACAACTACCCAGTATGGGTTAGGAGTTCTTACTACCTATCTCCATAGTGTATTTTGCTTACTTTTATCACATTTATTATATCGCATTGTCATGGTTCAGTTTGCTTGTCTTAAACAACTTGAGAATGGGAACTGTATCTTCCATGTCTATAACTTTAACCACAGTAGGAGGCACATATGTATATGATTTAAGCTGAATGAATAAAAGAATACAGGCCAAAGCAGCTTTCTCAACAGGGCATTCAATCACCAACACCAAGGGTAAATTTAATATGTTCATGTTTTTATAGGAAGGCCACTAGATGTATAAGAGAATCATACCATGGGTAGAGGGAAAAAAAATCATTTTTCTATTCCTGATGGAGTTATTTCTTTGGACTTACACAAATCAGGATTCCAGAGAACCAAAAATAGCTCTCTCATTAAGTGAAAGAAGATGATGAAACCATCTGATACAATAAACAGGCCTCAACTTGAAATTCTGTGCCCTTCCTTCCCACTCTAAGTTATACATTTCTTACTAAAAGATCATACAGTTTAGGGAAACTTTAACAAAATCTTGAAAATTTTGGAAGTTCTGGAATTAACCTTAGTATTTATACCCTAGCTTCCTAGAGTGTTCTTTTTCTCCATATGCTGGTTGTTGATATGGTGTAACTGTATAGTTAGATTACAGAGAAAGTGCAAGAGTTTCTCCCTCTTAACATGTTATAATAAAAATTCCAGCTTCATCTCCTCCTGTGAGTCATTCTCTTGCTAAAAAAAAAAAAAAAAAAAAATCTAATTGAGAAAAAAAAAAAGTAGGTCAACATTGATGCTGAATTCTTTCTATTGTAAATAAGAGCTCCAAGATTTAACTCTATATAATAAGTTTACATAATGGCACATGACCATTTTCTCATAAAAATTACATGGTCATTAAAAGGGAAAGAATATTAAAATGTTTTGTCCAGTATATTTTGAATGCAGACTTTAAAATTCTTGGTGGAATTTAAAAAAGGTATAGTAGAAAATAAAAATATTCATTTGTGATTGTAAAATAAAAAATATTAAAATATTTGTTGAAATGCTTATACATTTACTTTTTGTTGGAAAGCTATTAAATTTTCCATGAGGAAACAATCCTTTATCTCTTTTAACATTTACAATGTTAATAATAATATTCCTTATTACAAAGAACCACCAAAACAATTTTAAACTCCTGCTTCAAATATACTCATATTCACAATGACTTGGTTCCTAGTTTATCCCTCTTACATACACTTTTGCTTTGTTTTAGAGGCTCATTCAAAAATAATAGCAGGTGATATATGAATCTATAATATTTTTTCTCCAGATTGTCTATTAAATGGTAAATGTCTTTTTAAAATTAGGTTATAGTACAATTTAGTCATTTGGAATTTACTTTGACTTATCAACTCTCATTGTCAAAATAACCAAAAAGTACTATTTGACTTCTAAACAGCAAAGTATAATACCACATATCTGGGAATAAAGGCCAGATAGCTCATAAGTACAAAGAAGGCAGAATTTATATTTTGAGAAAGGTAAGGGAAGTAAAACATAATGTAAATACATATATTGTGCCAGGCTTTTAAAAATTGTGATGTACTTAAAATATTTAAAATTGAGGATATATTAATAATTATCCCATTTTAAAAATAAAAACATACTATGGCAATTTATGACACAAAGCAAGTATCAACAACTAGGCAACCTCTGGTACACAGAAAGTCTTAAAAAACATGTTTCTCAATTTAATACATACCATCACTTTTAATACATTTAATACACTTATCACCTTTATTATATAACTCTATAACTTTATAAGTGGTGACAATGATTTAGTATAAAATGTAGAAGAAAAAAAATGTTCCTGGATGAAGCTTTTGTTACATTTGAATTAGCCAGGTAAAGTGGGGGATGAAGAATGAGTAAATGTGTAGTAGGAGGTATGGGAGTTGGGGAGAGAATGTATATAGCAGTTTTACGTATCTTTTGAAATAGCTATTTATTGTGTAACCTCTAAGTGCATTCACTTAAAATATTAATATTCTGAATTCATACGGTATATTGAACATAAAGAATTTAATATGGCTCACAAATATACTATAAATTACCTTTTCTTGAGGGAGGGAGATTAGTCACCATAATAATTTGCTTTATAATTTTATTGATTTGGACAAAGGGTAAGGGATAAATTTCTAAGGTTTGGCCTTCTAATATGAATGTTCTTTTCTCACATATCTGGAACAATATGACCCAGTACATTGAAATAGATTCGGGAAACACTGATTTGGAAGAAATGAAGAGCAAATTCAATCAGCAGCTGGAGACAAATCAAACCTAGATTTACTATTCAATTCTAGGAAGTTTCTACTCCCAATAACTCTTCCATGCCCACTCCCCAACAAGGTATTACTATGCTCTGTCCCATACTTTGACTTCACTTTGGGTTACTCTCTTGCATTTGTTTATTGTTTATCTGCTGATTGCATCTGATTCAGTTCGGCTTCTGCCTCACACTGATGCATTCCTTACTTATTTCTGTCTCTCCTTGAATTCAGATTTGATTCTGGGCTCTGAGTTTCCAGCCTATGGCCTTAAACATCTCAATACTGATTTTGGTCATCCGCCTTTTCACTTTGCAATTCTCCCTGGCTAAACAAAGAAACCCATGAATTTATTTGGCAAGCTAATCTTCTTTCTGTCATCAAGAGTACAGACAAAACTACAGAGTTGATCCTTAGCACAGCTGTGCTTTAATTTTCTCATCTAAGAATTGTGACATAATCTATCATTTCTATTTTATAATTTTTTGCAATGAATAAAGAGAAAAAAATAGATTCTTTCAGTATATATGATTCTCTACCTCAAAGTCAATTACCTGTGCATATCCCTTAACTCACTCAATGCTTTCCTTTCAGGGTTTTATTTTTCATACAGAAGTATTAAAGGATGAAATAGCTTTCCATACTAGAAGAGTATGACTTCTTGATGTAAAAGCTGATTTTTAGAAAGAGACATACTCCAACAACTCCATAGGAAAAAATAAAATAATCCAATTAAAAATGGGTACAGAAATGCAAAGACATTTCTTAAAAGAAGACATACAAATTGCCACAGGAATATAAAAAAATGCTCAACATCACTAGTCGTCAGAGAAATGCAAATCAAAACTACAATGAGATATCCCCTCACCCCAGTTAAAACGGCTTTTATCAAAAAGACAGGTAACACTTGAAGCTCTGATTCGGGGAGGGCAGGGGCAAGGGCAATATACATAACCTAAAATTTATACCCCCATAATATGCTGAAATAAAAAAAAAAGAAAGAAAAAAAAAGACAGATAATAACGAATGCTGGTGAGGATGTGGAAAAAGAAAACCCTCCTACACTGTTGGCGAGAATGTAAGTCAGTGCAACCACTGTGGAAGACAGTATAGAGGTTCCTCAAAAAACTGAAGATAGAACTACTATATGATCCAGCAATTGCTGGGTATATATCCAAAGGAGAGGAAATAACTATATCGAATGCACTCTCATGTTTATTGCAGCACTATTCACAATAGCCAGTATTTGGAATTAACCTATGTTTCCATCAATGAATTTCCAACCTATGTTTCCATCAATGTTTCCACATTTCCATCAAAGTGGTACATCTATACAATGGAATATTATAAAGCCACAAAACAATGAAATCCTGCCATTTGCAACAACATAGATGGAACTAGAGAACATTATGTTAAGTGAAATAAGCCAAGTGCAGAAAGACAAATCTCGCATGTTGTCACTCATGTGTGGGAGCTAAATATTAAAAACAATTGATCTCATGGAGACAGAGTAGAGTGATGGTTACCATAGGCTGGGAAGGGTAGTGGAGAGTGGGGGATAAAGTGGGGATTGTTAATGGGTGCAAAAATATAGTTAGATAGTTAGATAGAATGAACAATATTTGATAGCACAACAAGGTGACTATAATCAAGAATAAATAAGGGTATACTTTAAAATAACTAAAAGGGTGGAATTGGAATGTTCCTAACACAAAGAAATAATAAATAAATGCCTCAGGTGACGTACACCTCAATTACCCTGATTTGATTAATTCACATTGTATGCCTGTATCAAAATATCACATGTACCCTATAAGGATATACAACTATTAGGTACCCATAGGAATTAAAAATAAAAAAAATTAAAAAAAAAGAAAGACACTTGAGGTCAGGAGTTCAAGACCAGCCTGAGCAAGAACAAGACCCCACCTCTACAAAAAAAATATAAAAATTAGTCAGGTGTGATAGTGTGTGACTGTAGTCCCAGCTAGTAGGGAAACTGAGGCAGGAGGATCGCTTGAGCCTAGGAGTTTGAGGTTGCAGTGAGCTATGATGACACCACTGCATTCTAGCTAGGGCGACAGAGAGAGAGAGAGACTCTATCTCAACAACAACAACAGTGAAAGAGATGCTCTATACCAATCTGAGAGATGATAAAATTAGCTTTTCTTGATGAATATAATTTTACAATGCAGACTCTGGATAATATTTTATTTTTTAAAAATTTAACAGAATACAGAATTCACCTCAAATTAAGAAATGGCAACAGATCAATTGTGCCCTATTGTGGTCAAATTTCTAAATTTAGCAGATTAACATAATTCAAATACAAAGTAAATAATGAGGGGAAAACCCATAAGTCTTATCTATGATTTAAAACTTAAAAATGAACATTGATTGCATATGCATTTTAACTGAAATATGAAAGCATTACATTTTTTATTTGGTTATTTTTTGAATATTTTCAACAATATTTTAATGCCAGCTTAAAAAAGATTATATAGACTATCAGAGACCTTTTAAAATACCAGCAATATTAAACAGTGTGCACCCTGTAATTCTAGCATGTGGAACCAGAATGTTTCTGCAGTTTCACAGTAAATATCAGCAATGCAGCACACTCCACCTAGATTTTCAATATCTAGGTCACATGAACTACTTTGAATACTGTGAATAGGAAAAAAAAAGCAGGAATATTTCTGTATAGCCACCAAAAATCATAATAGTATTCAAATTATGAAAAAAACTAGCATACCATGATTTTTAAAATAATAATTTTTACATATAAATGAAGATAGTAGCCTAAAAAAATGAACCTCTCATCTATTATGTAAACTGAATAAAACATTTGAGGAGTGTTATTTACTTACTGAAATGTCTTTTATTTTTACTGCTCTCTCAGATGTGTATGTGTATACTGAATAAATGGTCAGGAGCAGATAAGAAGTACATATCCTAAAAATAAAAGTATTGTTAATCAAAAAGCATATGCAATTTAGGGGAAAATCCTGCAATAGTTAGCAGTAAACAGAAACTATAGCTTGCACTTAAAGGCAAATAAATATGATAATATTTGAAATTATAATCTTTTTTATTGATATGAAAGAGACATAGAAGGTTTATAATATATTTTAATTATGAAAAATGCACATTGCTTTTATAATTTCTTTTAGCCATAATCACATAGTTACAGATATTTGGAGACTGGACTGGTCTTTAGTCTAATTTTGTTATTTTCCTTGAAATTTACTGAATTTATTAGGTTACAGATTTAAAGTTTCTCCTTGCTCTTTCTCTAAATTTTCATGTGAAGGACAGGAAGCAAATATGCTTTTCAGCAAAATGAGAGTCCCTAATAATCTATAATAAAACTGCTACCACATATAATTTTTAGGGACATGTAGTTCTCTTTAAGGGAGATAGAAGTTAAAATAACTTGTCCAAGTGCACTTTTCTTAATCTATTTGAAAGGCAATAAACAAAGGGCAATCAATCATATGTCACTATAACAATTATGATGGGTAATACTGAAAAGTCACATTTAAATGAGTAGGATTTACAGAGATAGTACTTTGATAAAGAGATTATCTATATTATCAAAAAGATCTATACAACTGGCTATAATCAATGGCTGCTTCTTTAATGGCATGAAAACTTTCAAGTATCTTTTAATCAAGTACACAAAGTAGTTCCTTAAGACTGCAAAGTCTTAAGACTTAAGAAAGCAGGAAAAATACTTTTTTCATGTAAAATCCATTAATTGGCAATGGTTCCCTTTTAAAGCACCAAAATTTTCATATAAATACAAGTTAGGGGATTTTGATTAGAGAATTCACTCTAGTTATGGAGATATTTTAGAGGTGGCTTAAAAACAGGTACATTGGGCCGGGCACAGTGGCTCATGCCTGTAATCCTAGCACTCTGGGAGGCCGAGGTGGGAGGATCGCTGATGTCAGGAGTTCAAGACCAGCCTGAGCAAGAGCAAAACCCCGTCTCTAGTAAAAATAGAAAGAAATTAGCTGGACAAATAAAAATATATAGAAAAAAATTAACCGGGCATGGTGGCGCATGCCTGTAGCCCCAGCTACTTGGGAGGCTGAGGCAGAAGGATTGCTTGAGCCCAGGAGTTTGAGGTTGCTGTGAGCTAGGCTGACACCACGGCACTCTAGCCCGGGCAACAGAGCGAGACTCTGTCTCAAAAAAAAAAAAAAAAAAAGAAAAACAACAACAACAAAAAACAAAAACAGGTATATTGTACATAGAAAAGGGCAAAAATGAACATTATATATTTTATCTCATTTTAGTCATCACTGTCACCCTATGAGATAGAATTTTGATCTTCATTGCTGTTAACTAACTGTAAATAAAAGACTATAAATTTCTAGAAGCCCAAGGCTGGCTTAACGCTAATTTTTTGCTATTCAGTGCAACATAACATTTATATTCAAGGATAATAGATGGGCTGGAATCAAGTGATAGATGGAAAGCACTGGTAAAGTAGGTAGGGATTAGATTATTTCTGAAGAAAGTCACTTTGGTTTTGGCCTGGGGAATAATTATATTTTGCTTTCAATAGGAGAAAGTACTGTATTTAACTTGTTCCTAGGTGACTGCATTATTTAAATATTAATGCACTTACTTGTTTATATCTAAGAATATATTAATTATGTCATTATTTTAATAAATAGCTTAATTACCTATGTCTTGTGTGGTGTTGTAAGCATCACATAATTACATGCAGGAAAACCAAGTTTGTTAGTGTATGCTGCTATAATTAAAAGCTATTTAGAGTGATTTTTGTGAAATGCCATTTGATCTGGTCATTTTTCTGCTTACAAACTTTCAATGCTTTCTAGTTAAAGATGACAGGTAGACTGCACATGTTTTTACTTTTTTAAAGACCCATTAAAA
Source organism: Eulemur rufifrons (assembly GCF_041146395.1). NCBI lineage: Eukaryota > Metazoa > Chordata > Mammalia > Primates > Lemuridae > Eulemur > Eulemur rufifrons. The sequence goes on from NC_090983.1 coordinate 74,339,847, forward strand.
TGATAGTACAGGAATAAAAAAACAAATTATAACACAAGAGAGGGAGGATAGGCCATCAACAGATGAGACATTTCAATACATTAATGTGAGCAGGAAAATAGAGAATAACTGCTGAAATGGGCACAGGAAGCCTAGGTCTATAGTAGACAGAACCTGTGGATCTGTAGAACCTCAGAGAGGTTCAGGGACTTACAGATGCTTGGTTAGAGGGCAGCAATGAGAAGTGGGGCCAAAAATGGGGAGATTAAGTGAATATTTGTATTAATATAAGGAACAGCATCTCCATCCATTGGAGTAAGGCATTTATTTCCCAAGCAAAAATTAAAGGGTTCCTTTTGGAAGAAATCAATTCTAAAGTAAAGAATAACTTGGTGTCTAGCCTGGAAAGGACTCTATAATGTCTACAATGGCTAGTTCCCTGGCCCAAGCACCCTAAAGCACCTGAAACCAGGAAAAGCTGATTTTGTATACAAAGTTTCCAATCAGCCACTTACTGTCTCACTGTTAAATATGAACCTGTAACCAAGGGTTGCCAGATAGTTCAAGAAAGCCTCCTGCATAAAAGAAAGAGAAATAATGATAAATAAACAGAAAAAGAAGATAAACCGTAAGAAAAGTTTTATTTAGGGGAAAAAAGTGAACTTTAAAAAGAACTCTATGGGACTTGAGTGTGCATGGATTTGGGTAAAAAGACAGAGGAATAGAAAGTAAAAAAATAAATAAAGAAAAGTAAATAAAAAGAACTCTACTATTATGTACCCATAATAGAAAAACAGAAGAAGAAGAACTCTAGCTAGTATCTTCAGGAACAGTGAGAAGATATCATATGCATAAAATAATAATGATGATGGGGCCAGGAGCAATGGCTCACGCCTATAATCTTAATATTCTGGGAGGCCAAGGCAGGAGGACTGCTTGAGGCCAGGAGTTTGACACCATCCTGAGCAAGAGTGAGGCCCCATCTCTACTAAAAATAGAAAAAATTATCCAGGCGTGGTGGCGCACACCTGTAGTCCCAGCTATTCATGTGGCTGAGGCAGGATCCCCTGAGCCCAGGAGTTTGAGGTTGCAGTGAGCTATGATGATGTCACTGCACTCTACCCAAGGCAAGAGAGCAAGATTCTGTCTCAAAAAAAACAAACAAACAAACAAAAAAACCAACCAAACAAACAAAACACCAAAAAACCACAATGGTGATTATGATAGTAATGATAATTGCAAAAACATACAAGGCCTACTACATTCCAGTTATCGTCCTTAGTGTTTTACATTTATTAACTCAATCCTCAGAATTCTGAGATAGGTATACTACTATTATCTTCATTTCAGAGGAGGACAGAAACAGAGAATTTTAAACTGCTCAAGATCACAAAGACGTGGGAGATGGGGATTCAAACTCAGTCAGTCTGGCTCCAGGAACTGTACTTTAACCACTACCCTCTTCTGCTTAAAACAAACAAACAAACAAACAAACAAACAAACATGTGACAAACAGGAACCACAGAGAATATCAAAGACTTTTAAAAAATAAAAACATAATTTCATATTTCAACCCTATGAAGCTTTTTTTCTTTTGTTTTGGGAGTTGAGAACATTTCCAAAAAAAAAAAAAGGAACAGAAAGTATCATTGAAAAGATGAGACTTTAGATGGTCAGTCCATGTGCTCCATCATAGAATAATGCAAGTTACAGAAGGAAAGAACAAGAAAAAGGTGAGAGGTGGGAGGAAATTACTAATAAAATAATAAAAGATAATTTTCTAGGGATGAAGGACACAACTCCTCAGAAGAAAATACCCACTGAATAAAACATGAATGGAAAAAAGCCTACACCTAGACACATATTAGGGATTGCAAAACACCAAGAAAAACAAACAAGAGTAGACCTTAAAAGCCAGAGTTTTTGAAAAAAGCAGGTGATCTACAAAATACTAAAGCTGCTATCAATGAATTTTAGAAGACAGTGAAGCATTAACTTCCCATTTCAGAGGGAAGATGATTTTTAACCTGGAATCCCAGACAAACTAGAATTTAAGATGACAAATACTTAGATGGTAGTAAAATCATAATCTTTACAGGTGTTGCCTTTTCTACTACAACTTTTAACAGAATGATTGTTAAGACTATACCATAAACAAGAAGTTACTATAATGTATCAGTTTTTAGACAGTCTCTGATGTAGAGCAGGTAGTCAAAAATAGCACCTTCTAAATGTGTGCTAAAATTTCAATTAGAAATTTTAAGAAATTGAAAAATTACTTAGGTAATAAATATAACCAAAAAAGACTACTTGGCATTGTAATTAATCATTAATTAAAATAATACTTAGTTCTTGTCAGCTGGGTATATGGCACTGTTTTAGCTACTAAGATTATAGTAATGATGGGAAAAATAATAAAGAAAATCAAACAAATTAATTAGAATAGATAATAATCCTACCTTCTTGAAACTTACAGTCCAGTGAGGGAGAGTGACAATCATTTCAAAAATTAAGTAAAATAAAAATATATAATTTATATTAACAACAAGGACCATGAAGAAAAATATAACATGGAAAGCAGAGCAAGAATCTCAGGTAAGGGAGTTGCTATTTAGAATAGGATGGCCAGGGAAGGCCCTACTGAGCAGCTACCATTTGGGTTAAGAACTTAAGAAAAAGAGGAATCAAGTGATGTGGTCATCTGGGTGAATTTATGTTTCAGGTAGAAGGAATAACAAACGGAAAAGCCCTTTTCATATGTAAATGCTTAATTATGGCTATAAAGTAGATATAAATGGCATAATTTTAGAAATGCAGAAATGAAAGAACTGATAACAATGCCATGAAGGGAGAGCAGCTGAAGAAGAAGGTGGGTTTACTAATATCCTCATCGGACAGAGGATAGTCACAAAGCAGCATTGATAGTTAATGGGACAAATAATAAAATAATTATTAGTTTATAATTCATATTTACAACAGAGAAATTAAAAACAGAGATAAAACTAAAGGGAGATTGATAGGGACAGAAAGGTGGAGGTGGGGTAGGGTGAGTGTATAATACTTCCCTTAACGTGTGTGTGTTAATATATGATGTCTAAAAGTGATAAATAAAAATTTTGAGGTAGAAGCAAATTACTTTTGCCTGGATAAATGAAGATAAATAGCAAAGAAAAAGTGGGAAGAGAAGTGAACCTTAAGTGGGAAAAGCTGGGTCAAAGAAGCATTGATTTTTAACCAGGTGCATATATTAATTTGATTTAAACACACACCTACTCACACATACACCCTCCATCACTCTTAGGATAAAGGTCAGAATCCTAAGCATGGCCTACAGGGCCCTGCCTACCTCACCAGTCTCCCTCATACCACCTTCCCCTGCACTCTCTCCTCTAACCATGTTGGTTTCTTTTTAATTCCCCGAGCAAGCTAGGCCCTGGAAGCTTCCCTATATGCTATTCCCTCTATCCAAAATGTTCTTGGCCCAGTGTTTCCCACCTCCAGTGCCAACTTATCCATTAAGCACAGTAGGCACAGTGCCTAGGGTTCACAATATTTTAAGAGGCCCATGAAAATGTTTTAATTTCTTTTAAAATAAGAAGGAAAAAAGAACTTTTGGGTCAAAGGAAAAATTTTTAGTATACAATATTAATATGTTCATCTTTATGCCACAGAAGTTACAAAATATAATTTTTAATTTTTTTATGTTGGAAGGGGCCCATGAAGGCAGAAGTATCTAGGGCCCATAAAAATCATAATGCAGACGTTGCCTATACTACTCTCTACTGCTACTTTACCTAATGAAACCCTACTCATCCCTCAGGTTTCAGTTAAAATGCCCCTTCTTCGGGGGATGCTTTGCCTGATTCTCCCAGATCATGTAGGTCCTTCTCCCATCACCTTGTACTATGCAAGTGAAATAAGTAATTGTGTAATTTTGTGTTTAATAAAATCAGGAACTGTGGCTACCTTCTTCATGGCTACATCCTTAGCATGAAGCATAGTGCTTTGTATGGAGTGATATGAGACCCTGAAGGACTGTGAATTTTCCACTTTGACTCTCTCATATCCTGTCTCCAGTGGTTGTTCCTCCACATCTCTTCTTGCACACAACTTTAGCCCCTATTTGTTCTATTCCTCCTCTCTTGATAAAATCCAGATTGCCCAAACAGTGGCTACAAATCTGCAAGAACAGTTCCTCTCTCTTGCAAGAACCGTCCCTGGTCAACTCTTTCCAAAACTAACTGAACTTTGGCTGAACCCTCCTATTAAAGCCCTATACATTCTGATCCTCCTCCAAATTAGAATACACCTTTGAAGGCTTCTCATGCCCAGTATTTTCAAATAAATGCTTATATTCTCTGGTCAATTTTCTTCCACGGTGGGCATTCAATGAAGTTACATAGAATGAATGGCTGCTACTTTAATTATAGGCTTGGTGCCTTGGAAGAATTAAGAAATTTTTTAGAGCAGTCTTGCAAATCTAACCATACTAAGTAATAGTTAACATGACGGTGAGAAATAATCCTAATAATTTAAATCTGAATAGATTCAACTATTTTAATTTGTGCTAGCAGAAGAGGATAGTGGTACAGGCATTCCCACATTGTGAGCAATATCCACCTAGTTCTGTAATGGATTCTTTGTTCATGCATTTGAACTTGCATTTCAAGTTTTGGGAAGACTTTATAAGTCACTAGAAAGTTGTCCAGTTTTCCTGTCTTGCTCCTAGTTCAGAACTAATTTGTTTTCAATTTAAATAACAGCTCCTAGAATAATGTTTGACACACAGTAGGCCCTCAGTAATTATTTGCTGAATGAACTGAACTTAAATCATTTCAAACTAGTGAGCCTCAACTAGGAACAGAAGGAAAGAGGGGTAGTTTAGAAGACATCAATGCTCTCTACTATTGCTTTGATTTAGTTTTAGTCATTATATTTGATTTATTCTAAAAATTGAATAGAAATAGAAATCATGAGATTTTATGTTTTGTCAAGGAAAATAGGAGAATAGATTTCAAAGGGTTAAGAAAAATGGTCTTAGCAGATAAAAAGCATTACCCTAAATTTTAAGTTTTTATAAGTAGGGTACATTTTGAGTACAGTTTTCAGATCCTGGATTTACCAATTACTATTTAATCTCTTATATGGTCTCCTATGGACTTGGTTCCTCTCTGTAAAATGGGGATAATAATGGAGTTGTGAGCTAGAATATGAATCAGAATAGTACTGACACAAACACTATTTAAAGCCTAGTTATTCTTTTTCATATTATCAGATGATTACTACTACATTGCTATTTTTATTACTATTATCATCATTATTATTCCATAAATTGGGTGGGTTAAATAGCGCTTTGGTTTGTTAATTCCCTCCTTTTCACTATTTATTATGTAACTATGTTTTTAAAAAGGGAGGGGATCATTCATACAACTCAAGTCAAAAAGTTTTCATGAAAGACTTACAGAAGGAAATAGCTATAAAGACAGAAGGAAACAGGTTTTGATAAATAAAAATACATGATTAACCATGATTTCCAGACTTTAGGGCTTTTAAAATATCCCCGCTAACCAGTTCATAATTTTATATGATAAGATATGGCTAGAAGAATGTTTTTGTCAAGAGATAGTAAATCAGAATTCTCTCAAATAGAAATTTCCCATGAAAATCTAATGAGAGATGAAATTTATTCTCTTTTAAAAAAAATCTTACCTTACCTCCCTTGAATAGATGCTCAACACAGTGGAACACAATTTTCAATAGTGATTACTTTCTTGGGGTTACCATTTTCATACATAATTCCTTCTGCAGGTAAATAAAAATATATACCCAAACAATAAAAATAACAAAAAGTAGTAGTAAATAAAAGTCTACTAAGGCTTTTTGTTTAGGTAAACATTTTTCTTACCACTAAAGCTTCAGACTCCTGAGATGACCCTTGGGATAAAGTGACAGACTTAGGTTTAATTCCCCCTGGCATTTCAAACAATTTCCCATAACCTAAGGATCATTTTTTGAGGATAAATGACTAGCTAGGCACACTAATGTCCCGAGGCTTTGCCTGGGGCCTATAATCTCACCTAATCATTATTCACAATCCCCCAGAAAAGCCTCAAGCTAAAATTGTGATTGCTATTTAGAACTAAACTTGCAAATTCATTTTTGAATTTCCTTTCTTCTGTTTTCATGGCTTCATTTTTTGTTTAATTCACGTGCACCTTTACATACCAGCTGCAGTAAGCATTAAAGCCCAGAGCAATAGTCAACCTGTTTTAAGAGTTGGCTTTCTTTACCCATTTATAAAAAGATACTCTAATAACAAAAATGCCTAAGGACTACATTGTATAATATATGCAACTGGATATATAAAGTCCTTAATGAGGATATGAGAAGCAATGATAATGGAGAAGAGTTCGGTAAAAGAATTTTGTAACAGTTTTCATAAGCCAGCTTTTATTTGAAAAACCAAAATAATTTTTATAAATGCTAAAATGAATTTAGAGATGCAATGGTCTTTGAAAACCAGGGGGTAAGTTCGAGTCAAATTATACCACAAATTTCTTTAATTAGACCTTTAACTTTTCTTACATATGATGTAAAATATATTATTTCTTGCTTATTATTATAATATAATAATATTGCTTGTTATTATATAATATATTATTTCTTGTTCTGTCCTGATGACATTTTCCATTCTTGGTTTATTTCTAGGATTGACCGTTACAGTCTTCTCCCTGTTCTTCTACCAACTCTCTGCTTCAGTTAACAGTGAAATGCAATTTCTTACTGATTTTCACATTTAAGAATCTCCTTTCTCAAACCACAATGAACTATCACCTCATACTTGTTAGGATGGCTACTATCAGAAAGACAAAAGATAAAAAGTGTTGGAAAGGATGTGGAAAAAAAACAACACTTGTACACTGTTAGTGGGAGTGTAAATTAGCATAGCTATTATGGAAAACAGTATGGAGGTTCCTCAAAAAATTAAAAATAAAACTACCATATGATCCAGTAATCCCACTTCTGGGTATATATCCAAAGGAGATGAAATAAGCATGTCAAAAAAAGCCTTAGTGTTAATTGCAGCACTATTCATAAGAGCAAGATATAGAATCAAGCTAAGTATCCATCAAAGGATGAATGGAAAAGAAAATGTGGTGTATATATACAATGGAATATCATTCAGCTTAAAAAAAGATTTGTGACAATACGGATGAACCTGGAGGACATTATGCTAAGTGAAATAATCGGCACAATAAAACCCCAAATATTGCACGATCTCACTTATACATGGAATATGAAAAAGCTAAATCATAGAAGCAGAAAATAGAGTGGTAGTTGTCAGGGGCTGAGGGTATGATTGTGGATGGGGAGATGTTGATTAAAAAGTACAAAGTTTCAGTTAGACAATATGAATAAGTCCTGTAGATCTGTTGTACAGCATAGTGACTACAGTTAAAAACAATGCATTATATACTTGAACATTGCTAAATTTCTCACCACAAAAAAAGTATATGTGAGGTGATAGATATGGTAATTTGCTTGATTTAATCATTTCACAATGTATACTTATATCAAAACATCATGTTGTATACTATAAATACATATAATTTTTATTTGTCAATTATACATTAATAAAGCTGGAGGGGAAGAGAGTCTCCTCTCTCAAGAACAGTGATTAAAAGTGAGGGTAATGTGTCTCAGACTGCCTGGGTTAGAGTCAGATTTCTTTCTTGTATAAAAGGGATACTAACAGGAATATTAATAGTTGTTACCTAAAAGAGATATTGTGAGGATTAAATGAGACAAATGATTTAAAATACCTGTATTTAGTAGATTGTCTCATACATAGTAAGCACAAACTTTTTTTACTTCTCAAATGTCTTCTGAGAATATTGGAAAAAAAACATTTGTGTGATTTTGGACAGACTTGAGTTAAACTCTTTGCTCTTTTGTTTTCTCAATCATAAAATGAAATGGTTTGACTATATTACCCCAAAGGTTTCTCTTAACTATAAAAACTTACATGATTTTATATAGCTATGAATAAGGTTCAGACTTATTTTTCCCCCTTATTTTTCATATGTAATGCCAATTCTTTCTGTAGTTGAGACTAACTTTGTTTTTGTATCTTTCCTCTTAGTGTCAAAACAACAACTCATGCTATTTTGAACTCTTTCTGGCATTAGTTATCACAAAATATTTTCCTAATTTCCTATGACGAGCTATTATTAATAGATTCGCTATCACCCCGTGGAAGGCCTTGAAAAGGTATTGTCTTCTTTTGAACTGATACCTTAAAAATCAATCAGATATTAGTCAAATATAATAAAACATGAAATTTTATATTCTATCTAATACAAGGATTTTTTTTTAAAAACCAAAACCATTATGTTTCTAGAGAAAGCATATACAAAGTTTTATGGTAGTATAGTAACACAATTGAAAATTTAGGGCAGTACCTTCTGAAGATAGAGAGATAAAATGTATATAATGGTGTAAAGAAGAATTATAGTTTCTAATAAGACATAACTTTAGTAAAAAAGCAAACTGAGGCTTTTTGTGTATGTTAAACATTCTGCTTTTGATCCATGAGAGATATGCAATTCTTTCTTGGTCACAAGTATTTAGTATAATTAAATTCTTATAGAGACCATTTAAAAATTGTAAATTAAGTAACACTAACCTTAGCTAATGCTAATGTTTGATGTAATGCTGTAAGTATGTTGTAGAGGAAGTCAGTGATTCAGCCAGACAAACTATGGCAGATATAAACTATGGGTTAGGTAAAATTACATCTAAAGTCAGCGTACATGCTGAAATATTAACAGATGAAATGATATAACATCTGGGATTTGCTTCAGAATAATACAGGCGGTATACATGAAACAAGAATAGCCAGGAGTTCTTAATTATTAAAGCCAGACTGAGGTACTTGCGGGTTCATTTTACTATTCTGCCAACTCCTCTATGTTTGAAATTTTCCATAATAAACAGTTAAAAATAAAGCCAAGGCACAGAGAGACACCAAAACCAGAAGCCATGAAAAAAAATGATAGATTTAATCTCATAAAAATGCTAACTTTATATGGCAAAAATAACGCACACAAAACATCAAAACAAAATACAAAAAATAAACATAATTGATGTATATGACTTACGGATTTAATATTATTAATATGATTCCTGATTCCTATCAGTCAAGAAAAAAAAATCAAAGACCCCAGGAAAAATTTGGCATGGCTCATGAATGGGATATTCATAAAAGAACTTAAAATTCAAATAAAAATATAAAAAATTCATCTCACTATTAATGTAAATGAAAATTAAAATGCCATATACTCATATCAGATTTATTTAAAAATAAAACAGTTAATACCAAATATTGACAAAACTATAGAGAAAGTGGCAATCTCAAACTTGCATATACTGTCAGTGCGCATGTAAATTGGTAGAGCCTTTCAATTTATTTATCCTTTGATCTACCAATTCCATCTTTAAGAATATACCATAACAGAGGGTACAATGATGGTTACTAAGGGCTGGGAAGGGTAGCAAGGAGGAGGGGAAAAAGTGGGGATGGTTAATGAGCGCAAAAATGTAGTTAGATAGAATGAACAATATTTGATAGTACAACAATGTGACCATAATCATAAAATAACTAAAAGAGTGAAATTGGAATATTCCTAATACAAAGAAATGATAAATACCTGAGGTGATGGATACCCCAATTACCCTGATTTGATTCACATTGTATGCCTGTATCAAAGCATCACATGTACCCTATAAATATATATAACTATTAAGTACTCATAATAATTAAAAATTAAAAAATTAAAGAAATACTAGTTTGCTAATTGATCAACACTATTATGCACATATGAAAAGTAACATTCATACGGTGTCAGGCAGGTGGTAGGGGAAGGAGGGGATGGGTAAATCCATACCTAATGGATATGGTGCATGCTGTTTGGGGGATGGGCATGCTTGTTGGGCAGTGCAAAGTCAATTTATGTAACCAAAGTGTTTGTACCCCTGCAATGCTCTGAAATAAAAATTTTAAAAAAAGAAACAAGGGGGAAATATATATACATATATACATACACATACACACACACACACACACACACACACACACTATAAGTTAGCGTTTTCAAAAGTGTTCAGTGGGATGCTGCCAGATGTTATTTGTGCATGTGTATGTGTAAATCTAAATGTAGTTTTAAATGTAAGTTCACACAATGGCATTTAAAAATTTTTTCCTCTTTTTAAATTTTTTCCATTGCTTTTTAAAAAAATAAAGTTTATTTTGCAGAGTAGTGTTAGGTTCATGGAAAAATTGAGTAGAAAGTAGAGAGATTCCCATATACCCCTTGTTTCCACATTGCCTCCACCATTATCAACAACCTGAAGACAGATGTTATTTTAAGAAAGGAATCTATGGCCAAATAAGTTTAATTCCTAAGACCTTGGTATATGGTACTACTATACACTGGTACATACATCTCTAAGATAGTGAATAACAGTCTTTCCTTATGTCATGGAACCCTTTCATCAGAGAGCATGTTTAGGAACTAAGGTTCTGCAACGTTTACTTTAGAAATTGCCTTTAAAAAATCATCAGACATGAGTACACACATGTACATACAAGGATGTTCACTGAAGTCATGTTTACCACAAGGAAAAATTGGAAATATCCTAAATATTTCATAATAGTAAAATGGTTACATGACTTATGCTATGTCTTTATACTAGAATATCATACAACCATTAAAAATGGTGATGTGGATGATATTTACTGACATAAAAAATGCTGCAATAAATTGCTAAATAATAAAAGCAGGGTAGCCATAGGGCATTCATATCCTATGGCTTCTAGTCATAATTATAATTATATAAATGTACATATCATATATAATACACATATATATATCAAATTCAGAAAGACATACAACAAAATACATAGTTACCTCAAGTTGGTAGTACTACTATATTTTTTTGTATTATCTTTTTTAACAGTGAACAAGTATCAATTTTATACTAGAGATATTTTTTAGAGGCAATGTGTTTAAGCCTCTTAACTGTTGGGGACATCTGGCATTTTAATCTATAGATGTCAGATATGTTTCATATTTAATAAAAATTAAGTCCACCGACAAGAAAACTATAATTGTATGAAGAAGCTATGGTGAGAAAACACAATTCCTACCTTCTGGAGAGAAGTGATGAAAACATAACCAACGTTGTGTGAGACCCAGCAGTGTAACGGAGGCAGTAAATCTCCAGATGCGCTATGCCTTTATGAGTCCCTGTAAGGGACTATCTCTGCTCTCTGTAACAGAAATAACATCGGTACCCATGTTTATTTAAAGGTTGAGTTTCAAAATTATTTAATAATATTATTTGGTATTTTCCCAATTCTAAACGTCAGTAAGTCTCTGGCAAAGAACCAGAGAGGATTATGGTACCAGTATCTTCGTATTTCAGAACACTATAACTACCTATCAGGAATAACTAAAGCAAATTTTATACATTTTATTATCAGGTGTATTAATAAAACCCAAAGAAATATATTTAATAATTTAAAATGTATCAATATAAATAGAAATGCAATTTTTTGTTTATGTACTATCTGCTAGACAGTGTGCTAGATCCTTTACATCTCATTTAATCCTCCCAACATCTTTTTCATTCAAAAATTATTCAACATTTTTTATTAGGTGCTTACCCTGTGCCAGGCACTGTGGGAAGCACTGGAAATACAAAGGTGATCACAACCATGATACAAGGTAGCCATTTACATCCCACTTTCAAATGTGGCAGTTGAGGGTCTGGGATATGATCCTACATAGCCTAACTTCAAAGCTATTCTATTATAGCCCAATTAAAAAGAGTTTGCCTAGCTCCAAGTCTTATCACCACTGCCCTGCCCCCCATCAAAACTCCAAAACTCCAAACGTTTTAAGTTAAAATGCAGAAAATATCAAAGAACAGTAACTCATTTAAATGTAGTATGACTTGCACATAAAATATCTATATGTAGCCTTTATAATCTGCAACATCACCTAATTTAATCCTCACACAGTCCCATGATATAGGTGTTAGTATTCCCATTTTGTAGACAAGAACACTACGGCTTAGAGAGATTAGTGGCATAGTCAGCTTAAATCTGGTTCTGCCTAATACTAAGACTTAAAAATCTCAAAAGGAAAATAAGAAAAAAAATCTTACATATTAAAATGGAGAATGCAACAAAGTAGTAAGAATAACAACTCATTTAAGCAGTCTGATATATGTGCACACACACACAGACACACAACCCACACAGACAGTCACACACCTGCACGGCTTGTAGTATTGTCATAAATAATCATGCACCCACCATTGTATGGTAAAATAGTCTGGGGGTTGATGGGGGGAGGCAACTATCTAGGAAGGAGAAGCTGAATGAAAATCATCCTCAAATACAGATCACAGTTATTCAGGCTGCTTGCTTTCAAGTGGGGTTTCATAGATAAACACGAGGAAATACTTGCTCATTTACTTGCTGTGTGATGTGAGGAAAGTTATTAATACTTATCCTCTCTGGGCCACAGTTTCCTTATCTGTAAATGAGGATAACAATAGTACCTAATCGGTAGGTTGTTATAAAGATTAACATTCATAAAGCACTGTAAGTACCAGGCACAATAGTAAATGCTGTATGTGTGTGTGTTTAACCTGTGTAAGGTTAATTATATTAATAGAGCCCCTTCACAGAGCATATTACTATCAGTCATATCTCATACCTGTTAACATCACAAGTAATCCTCACCTCAACCCTGGTTGAAGTCGATATTACTATTACCTGGCTTCGAAAGCCAGAAACTTGATTTTATCAGGTACCCAAATTGCTAGAAACTGATTAATTTAAAATGGAAATTTTTTGTTGTTCCAAAATGATAGCTGAGAGATTGGATAAAACACTATTTACTGATATTAAGTCTATCTTAAGTACCAACGCAATTAGAAATTGCTTCACTAGTATAAAATTAAAACAAGGAGAATTGAAAACTCAAATTAGACCTTCCATCAACATAGCAGTATGCTTGTCTACTGTGGTAAGAATTTCCTCTTATGTGATAGGATACCTTGAGAAGGCACAGCGACACCAATGTAGTATTCTTGCCAAGAATGTTTAACCTAAATTTAACAATATCATCAGCTTCAGTATTCAATTGAAAAAAAATAAAAATAAAAAAATTCAGAAAAATCTAAATTAAAGGACATCTTGCAAACAATTGGTCCAGACTCATTAAAAATGTCAGTGACATGACACAAAAAGGCTGGGTATTTTTTTTTCTTAGATTAAAGGTGATTAAATGGATATGACAACTAAATACAATGTATGAACTCTGGATCTTAGATCAGGGTAAAAAAAGATTATAATTAATGGACTAGTGGGAAATTTTAAATATTGACAAAGAATCTCTATCAGTAACCTATTTAAAACTCCCTTAGGTGGGTTAGTCCTATAGATAAAATTATTCATTCATGCATTTATAGTCATAATTTATTAAATGCCTAGTCAATGTGATAAGCCATAGATAAAAATTCTTACAAGTAACAGACCCTAAAATATAGACTTGGCTTGGCCAAGGGGATCAGGTGAAGGGTAGTGAGGACCCCTTTATCTCAGTCTGGCAAGTTAACAAAATATCTAAACTATCATCTGTTACATTTTGGGACTCGGACCATCTGCCTACTGAAGTATTTTCCCCTCTAATGGAAGGGAAAAATTCAGAATGTTGGAGCAGGTTGGCAGCTTTATGCAGCCTTCAGTAAAGTCCTACAAGAAAGAGTGGAAGGTCAGCAAGCAATCGGAAGGAATGAAGGAAAAAAAGATGGCTTTGCCAAAAAAGCAACTTTCTGTCTATCACCTAGAACCAAGTGATCTGGAGCCTAGCAAGATTGAAGAAGCCAAATTATAAATGCTTTATAATTATCTTGTGTTTATTTTTTGAATAGGTTATTCACATGACATAGAATTTGAAAGATATAAAAAGGCAGAGAATAATCTCTCTTCCAGTCTTGTCTCCCAGCCACCTCTTTTCCCAGAGGCAACTCCTGTTACCAGTTTCAGGTGTCCTTCTAGAGATGTTCAACGCATTCCCATGTCTACACATATATTTACACAAATGGAACAGGCTATACATGCTCTTTTATACCTAGATTTCTTCATGTAATAAATGTTTTTTTCAAGTGATCATATCAGTACATACAGAACTGCCTTATTATTTTCAGAGCTTCACTGTATAAAGCTTGCATGATAAAAACATAGAGTAGACAAGAATGCAAGGAGATATAACTACATTCTTTTATATCAAGCTTGTACCATAAAAACACAGAGTACACAGTCATGCAAGAGAATATAATAGATGGTTTCCCATGCAAAGGAAATAAGATACTGGCTACCAGGCAGGAAAGAGCTTGGAGGGGTTCTGTTTGAGGTATCCGTGTATACAGTACCAAAGACAATGGCTGAGAAAGGTACATGGGAGGATTTGCCTGAAGATAACTTTTGGATCCTAAACATCCCAGTGTATTGTGGTAGAAAATCTGAAAAGTTACTGAAGTCTCCAGCATAAGAGAGGTGCAAAAGTGGCTAAGCCTGAGGTAGAAAACATAAAGGAGACAAGGGTTTCAAAAAAAAGGGTAAGGAGTACATCATTCTCACAACTGGACACCATAGCAAGGACCATGGCAGGGGATCCAGTGCATGAAGTCCAGAGACCAGGCAAGGGGACCTAGACGTAGGTGAATGCTGGCATGGGGCGTCAAAGGCCGAAGGCCAAGCAGTAACTCAGCAGAGGACAGCAAGGACAGACAAAAGTATGCAAACCTATATAGACTGATGATACCTGATGATATGTGAGTCTCCTCCAGGAACTTGAGGAAGAGTAGAAGGGAAGAAAAGAATGGATGGGGTAGAATCTTAGTTTAAAGCCTAAATTGACTCAATTTTAATTCAGAAATGACCAAGTAAATTCAAATTTTATTTTATTTTATTTATTATTTATTTATTTATTTATGTATTTTGAGACAGAGTCTCGCTTTGTTGCCCTGGCTAGAGTGAGTGCCATGGCATCAGTCTAGCTCACAGCAACCTGAAACTCCTGGGCTTAAGCGATCCTACTGCCTCAGCCTCCCAAGTAGCTGGGACTACAGGCATGCACCACCATGCCCGACTAATGTTTTCTATATATATTTTTAGTTGGTCAGAAAATTTCTTTCTATTTTTAGTAAAGACGGGGTCTCGCTTTTGCTCAGGCTGGTCTCGAACTCCTGACCTCGAGTGATCCACCCGTCTCAGCCTCCCAGAGTGCTAGGATTACAGGCGTGAGCCACCACGCCCGGCCTAGTAAATTCAAATTAATCTGTGGAAATGGTGGTGGTGGGGGTGCCAGGAAAAGAGACTTGTGAGGTAAATCAATTTTAGATATAGGCCAACAGTGTTTTACACATTTGAGAACAATAACTATAAAACTTAAGTCTACATAGCCAGCTCTTATGGGTGTTACAAGGATCTAATGACATGGGTGTGTGAAAATGTACAAACAATAGAATGGTGTGCTTTTCTGATTACAATTTCTGGTAGTAAACTTTCTTTGACTTCTCTACAAGTTTTGGGGACGTTTAATGAAGTCCTACATCTAGAAACCACACTTTCTAGCTTTTCTTATACAGACTCACTTCCAAAGAGTATTAGCTTTGAAGTAAGTGAAACCTGGGTTCAAATTCTACCTTTGTCATCCACTAGCTGTATGAATCTGGGAAGTACCTTAATTTCTCTGAGTCTCTAGGTCTTCATTCATAAAACATAGAAATCAAAAGTTATTTCATACATGTATTATATAAGACAATAAAATATACATAGCACATTGTCTGCCCATGGTTGGTAGACCTGCTTTCTTTCTCTAGAATTTAAACTATGTTAGCTAGATTTTGATTTGGAAAATTTGATCATCTTATCATATGTCATGACTATAAGAGATTGACCTCTGTAATATATGGGTCCTAGATATTGTTCCTGGGCCTACTGAGTAATAAACCTCTCCACATGCTGTGAAGAAAGACGGTCTGGGTCATAATGTAAGCATTTAACTATTAAAAAAAATTAGTTTATTAAGTATGAAATGTCCGATTTCCTTAAGTGCTAAGCTTGACAGTTACTCTCTCTGACATTTCACTTTGACACTTCTTATTTTATGTTAATTGTGAAGGGACACCCTCATTCTTTTAAATGCATATTTTGGCTTGTGATTATCTTTCAAATTTTTTTAGAGCAATTTTTGTGAAACCATGGATAAGTCAAAAATTCTTGTCATTTTTGAATATGAGTTCCATTGTGGAACCAATGTAGTGCAGACAGCTCAAAATATCAATGAAATGTTTGGGAAGGATGTGGCTAATGAACGCACAACAAGGTGAATGTTTGAGAAGTTGCATTCTGGTGATTTTAATCTTGAAAATGAGCCATGTGGGCGACCTGAGACCAAGGTGGATAATGATGAGCTAAAAGCTATAGTGGAAGCAAATCCATCTCAACCTACGCATGAATTAGCAGCAAGGTTTGATGTTACTATTCCAATAATATTGGACTATTTGAAACAAATCAGCAAGGATAGATGGGTTCTGCATGAATTAAATGAACATCAGAAGAGAAATTGTCTCAAAGCTAGCCTTTCTTTACTCTCATGACATAAAGGTGAACCATTTCTACACTGCATTGTTACATGTGATGAAAAATGGAATCTTTTTGACAATCACAAGCATTTGACACAATGGTTGGATAAAGATGAAGTGCTGAAACACAGTCCAAAATCGAATATTCATCAAAAATAGCTAATGGTGTCAGTTTGGTGGTCCAGTGCTGATATTATTCACTACAGCTTCAAGAAACCTGGTCAATTGATTATAGCAAATGTCTAGTATAACCAATTGGATGAAATGATGAGGATACTTGTGATTAAGCAGCCAAGATTGGTCAACAGAGACAGGCCAATCCTCTTGCAAGAAAATGCTCGACCACGTGTTGCACAAACAACACTGTTCAAACTACAGAAGCTGGACTTGGAAACTCTGTCATCCACCATATTCACCAGACCTTGCACCAGCTAACTACCACTTTTTCCAGACTACCACTTTTTCCAGGCTTTGGACCACTTCTTACAAGGAAAAATATTCAATTCTCAACAAGCTGTGGAAAACATCTTTCGTGATTTCATCACCACTCACTCTCCAGGCTTCTTCCCTGCTGGCATAAATAAGCTACTGTTAAGATGGCAAACTGTGTTGATAGTTTGGGCCCATACTTTGATTAATTGTATTGCTTCTTGTTTGAGATATAATAAACTACACTTTTGATTCGAAATTGGATGTTTCATATTTAATGACCTAATAAATAATACATGAACAGAAATTTCTCAGGTCTTATTCTCAGACTGAGTATAGGGGTTGGATATGGTAATTTCCCATTTTCTTCAAATAGATATTGTCCTTTTTTAAAAAAAATCTAACAAACGCTAAAAAGAGACTTCCCAGTAGATGATAAAAATCAACAGTATCAATTTCTGATTAAAGATGGTAGATTGAACATATGTATTTAAATCTATCCCCTTCCAAGACCACACTGAAATACAATTTTTTAAAAAAATATTATATATAAAGGCATAAACCAATCAGGAAAAGGAGAATGAGAGGACTAACAGTAACCGAAATTTGGAAGCTTGAAAGCAGAAGGACTATTGCTAATTGACTTAGCACACCCAAGCAAGTTGGATCCTAAACCGGCAGTGGGTAAATCCAGGAAGCAATTTTATTTGTATTACATAGTTTCCAAAAGATTTAGGAATTTGTGGCACCCAGTATTTATGCAAATGAGGTAAAGATAGGAATAAGGGCAAGCTGGGGTGGAAGTTTATTTAAGGATAAGTTACTTTTTAATTAGTTGCCAACATTCACAGCTGGCCAAGTACTCTTCCCTCTCTCATTCTAGCGGAAGACTAAATGTTTATTCTTTGGAGTGAGTAAAATAGAAGGTTATTGAATTGGGAAATTTTGGAGAATTTTGGAGTACAGGTTACTCCACTGAAAACATGAGAACTGAATGAAATTCTATACACCGAACATTGAAACCCCAAGGCCTCTTTCACTTGGTTTGCAGAATGGTAGCATCCCATCTTATAGCCTCTAGGTAGGAAAGTGGAGGATTCTTCTTTAGTAAATCTAACTATCTAAGAAAGAAAGATGTTCAATAAAACAGTGTTGAGGGTTCCTGAGCAAAACAGCATAGTCAGATCTAGGAAATTCAGAGTCATTAAGCCCTAATTATGCATTATCTAGGCATCCCCTTTCCTTACTACCTTAAATATAAGCTGACAGCCAAGGACCACTAGACTTCTTAGGAAAGCCCCTAACAGGAAAGACGGCAGCTAAAACAAACAAACAGGGAACAAAACTATTCAGGGACATAAGATTTCAAAAAAAAAAAAATTATCCTCAAAGACATAGAAGAACTGCATCTGTGAAACAAAAACAGATTGCCTAAAAAGAAAAGAAAAAGAAAATATTCAGGGAAGAAGAAAATGCTGTTGGGAAACAAAATTATGATAGAAATGAAGACTCAATAGAAAGATTGGAAGATCTCCTAGCAAGTAAAGAGACCATGAGAACAAATAC
Organism: Eulemur rufifrons; assembly: GCF_041146395.1. Classification (NCBI taxonomy): domain Eukaryota; kingdom Metazoa; phylum Chordata; class Mammalia; order Primates; family Lemuridae; genus Eulemur; species Eulemur rufifrons. Next base: position 74,358,546 of record NC_090983.1, read on the forward strand.
AGGAAAGAAAGGACAACAAATTTAGAAGACCAGTCCAGGACGTTTATCATCCAAATAACAGAAATAGAGAACAGAAGAAATGATGAGAAAAAAATAATCAGAGAAATAATTCATGAAAATTTCCCTGGGCTAAAGAACATGAATTTTTAGATTAAAAGGCCTCACTGAGTGCCTAGCTAAATGAATGAAAACAGGTTTCCAACAAGGCATATCCTAATAAAATTTAAGAACTCTAATATATATAGAAAACCCTGTAAGCTTCCAGAAAAGAAGAATAGATAAAACAGAAATAGAACATCTTTCAACTTTTCAACACAGGAAGCTAAAAGACAATGGAGGGAGGCCATAAAAATTCAGAGACAAAAAATGAATTCCAAACCAGAATTCTATACTCAGCCATAGCAGCACTCAAATCTCAATAAAGAATAAAGACATTTTCGGCCGGGCGCGGTGGCTCACGCCTGTAATCCTAGCACTCTGGGAGGCCGAGGTGGACGGATCGTTTGAGCTCAGGAGTTCGAGACCAGCCTGAGCAAGAACGAGACCCCATCTCTACTAAAAATAGAAAGAAATTATATGGACAGCTAAAAAAAATGTGTATGTATGTATATATATATATATATATATATAGAAAAAGTTAGCCGGGCATGGTGGTGCATGCCTGTAGTCCCAGCTACTCGGGAGGCTGAGGCAGTAGGATTGCTTAAGCCCAGGAGTTTGAGGTTGCTGTGAGCTAGGCTGACGCCATGGCACTCATTCTAGCCAGGGCAACAAGGCAACACTCTGTCTCAAAAAAAAAAAAAAAAAAAAAGAATAAAGACATTTTCAGATAGGCAAGATCAAATCAAGAAGGAAAAGATATGAAAAACAGGAGATCCAACTCAAAACAGGGAAAAAAGAAGCCTCAAGTTGATAGCAAAAAGGGATCTGATGGACATAGTTTGTAGCTGAATTAAAAACAGGCACATAGGGAATGAAGCAAATGAAAAATAAATAATTATTAATTTTAGGAAAAGCACAGAGTTAGATACAGGACATGGTCCAGCCACAAACCTAGTTTAATAGTTAATATAATGTGTGTAATTGAATATTAAACTTACCAAAATCATTATATATAGACTATATAGAAAACTATATAGAAACTATAAACTATATAGAAAAGATGGTGTGTTTGTGATCATAAGGTAGGAGATATAGGAGATTTAAATCTATAGTTTCCATAGTAAGAAATTAATAGATTATCTGTGAAACTGAAAAAAATCAAGAAATAGAAATATAATCATGTGATTTAGACATATTCTTTTTCACAAATACTAAAAGAAATTGCTGAAAAAGAATTGAAAGTAATTGCCTCTGGGGGTTGGAAAATGGTGGAAGGAGGTACAGAGCAGAGGGTGCTGGTTTTTTTATAAGTCTTATAGGACTACTTGATTTTTTAAGTAATTTGCATGTGTAACTTTGATAAATAAAAACAAAACAAAACAAAAATCATAAAATTAACCTTAATGATCTGTGGAAATTTAGTAGACATTTATACACTTTTAAGTGTGCTACATATGAATTGTTGTATTATACAACTTTATGGGGTAAGTTTCTAGAAAACAGGTGTTGCACCTGACAAATAACTGCCATAGAAGCCAGCACATGGCAGGTATCTAAGCATTACTACTTTAATCAGTAACAGTGATAAACAGAAATAGGCACTACAGTGGGTAAAAGCACGAGTTCTAGACTTCCTAGGTTCACCTGGCTCTACCACTTTCTATGTATATAATCTTGGACAAGATATTAGACCTCTTTTTGCTTAAGCTTCCTTATCTATAAACTCCTCATTTCATAGGCATGTTGTGAGTGTTAAATCATATATGGACAGTGCTTATTCAACACAATGCCTGAGAGAGTAAGAGGTAAAACTATTTTATTTAGTTAGCTGTTTTTATTTAGTATTCCCAAATTCCTAACTCTGGATTGTAAGGATCATACCCACTTTGGATTGTAAGGATCATGAACACTGTGTCTTTCGCAAACCACCACCGCCACAGACCTTGGGACACTTTGTTTCCCATAAATGTCTTGTTCAACCACTCACAGAGATCAGGCTCAACTATCACCCTGAAGACAATCATGTTTAATTCACTTCAAAACATAGATCAGAAATAAATGTCATACTCTTTTCCTATCCATTCCTTTTCCTTTAAGGCAGCCTAGAGCAGGATTTGTAATCAGAAGACCTAGGTTTGAGTAGCTCATTTAGTGTCTCTGAGTATCCATTTTCTCATCTGTAAAGTGGAGATGGTATTACCTGCTGGAGTGGATGTTTGTTGTTTGTCTTCTCCCCATTCTTTTCTGCTACTTCTGGTAACCGTATATTGATTTTCCTCTGAACAACACACCCCAGCTCTAGAGGTGGGCCTAAATGCCAAAGCCAATCAGCATATCCTCCTCATCCTCTCTCCACAGTGAGGGGTCCAGGGATGGATAGTTAATCCTATCAGGGCCAGTCACAGTCAAAACTGTCAGGGCCATCAAGGGTGGAGCCAACAATGGATCTAATCCAAAGGGAAAGAGCTGGGCACCCAAATTAGCCTATCTGAACACCATTCCATCCTAAGAACCTAAGCCTGTGTATGTGTGTGTGTGTGTGTGTATGTATGTGTCTGTGAGAAAAGCAAGAGGCAAGGCAGGGGTTGGGGTGGGGGTAGCGTTCTTCCCTACAACTAAAGGAGACTTAACCCTTTACATTATAGGTATTATCTCCAATGTTTCTGGGATCAACTGAGATCATAAATTTAAAAACATTTGGTACACTTAAAGCAGTATGCAAATAGTAACTGTTATTATTATATTTTTTAATAACATAAGCCCAACTTCCTCACAAAACAAGGAATGTTTTGTAACAATTATAACTAATTTTACAGAAATCACAGTACCCTATTAAAACTCTGGACATGTCGGACATTATTTGTGAATATAAATTTTGTATAAAATATAAGAATGTGCAATTTCTGCTCAGATCATTCCAGTTTATGCACCTGACAGTAGTTCATCTGGTTTCCTTATCCATCAAACATAAAAGGTTAAGCTAGTACCTCCCAAATCTGTTTTACCCTTTGATATTTATGCTCCATAAACCTGCCTGAACCTGTATGAAAATATGTATTCTGTACTAATTACTTACAAGTGAATTTTATCAGGCTTAATAAGTAAAGTCTGGAGTAGTACAATTATTTTATTATTTATAAATAAAACACCAATTAAAGGGAAATTGAAAAAAGGTACCTAGTCTATATAAAAGCTGATTTTATAAGCTTGTAAAATAAAATACTTTGAAGTCAGAATAAAAATTGGAAGCAAATGGATATTCCAAATGAGCTCACAGGCCTTAAGGAGGCATTTTTTTTCTTAAATAGGTTTCTCATCATGTCTACAGAATTAATTTGACTGGCAATTCGTCTCTTTCTGGTAAAGCAGAGGTAAACTTCAGCTCAACTCCTGTTTCATTTCTCAGAACTTAAATAAGTGCAGCTGAAATAAATGTTGTTTTACAGTATTTACTCCATGGATATGTCTTTGGTTTTATCTCCAGATTAGGCTCCTTTAGGTAAAGGATCAGATAATCAGTTAGTGAGGCTGATTTTTGGTCTCACCTTCCATTATCATGACCCGATGACAACATGCATATAATAATGTGAATGAAAATCATCATGAACATGAATGTATACATTTTCTAATAATAAAAAAATCTAATAAAAACTGAGCTATAATGGCATTTTTTTAAGAGAGAAAATAGTGAAACAAAGATTATATTCTTTAACAAAAAACAAGTTATAAAATCAGGGGCTCTGGTAAAAGTTTAATGCCAATTCAAAACAGTATTAGACTAATTAGTAAAGAAACATAATGATATATTTAAATTTGCATCCAATAAAACCAACAACTTTTCTTAATAAACCAGAGTTACAAACTAGAACTATGAAGAGACTGTGTTTTAAGAAATATACTTTTAATCAGTTTGTCTTTCAAAATGGTTATTTTTGGAGGCCATAAACCAATCCCAGAAATGCTGGAATTGTTCAAAAATATTTTTGGAATTTCTCTTTTGTAACTGCCTTTATACTTAGTTTTTGTACCATATAATATGTTTTGTTGGTTTTGACCCAAAAAGGCATACATAACTTTCGACCCACTAAACTTAGTTTTAGATAACATTTAGTTGGCTGCAGAATTCTGATGAAACTAACGTGTATTCAAAATACCATTTCATATTTTGTGCAAAGGTAGTACTCATGGAATAAGTCTACAGTTTTCAAAGTGCTGGGGAGAAAGAATCAAATAATAATCCAGATATGTAAGTTTTGAGTCTTGTTTCCTTCCTTACAATTACATCTTGAACTAGGAAAAAAATAGGATTTTGAATATGAAGATATAATATATTAACTGCATATCAGATCAAATTTCATAACAAGAGCAACTCCTAGGAATTAATTCAATTTAACAAACATTTACTGAGTTTGTTCTAGGTACCTAAAGTAGAGTTAGGTACAATAGAAAATAGAAAAATAAATAATACACAGGCCAAGTCCTCAAGGCACTTACAAGCTAATGGAAGACTAAGTATGTACAAGAACAACTATAACATTCTACTTGAGATTTGAACATTCTAAATGAAGCTAAAAGCTCAGTTGTATTAGCCAGTTAACATTACAATATTTTAGCCTGTATTTTCTCATGTTGATCCTATTATCACCAGTATTGTGTACCTTTACAAATACATATTACATTAAATTGTATAAATTTGTTTATATTAATAAATCTGCTGCCCCATCTAGCCTATGAGCTCCTCCACAGCAAGGAAGGATTAGAGGTCATAATGCAGAGTTCATTCACAACTGTATGAATCAATGAGGCACGATGTTAAATGTGCTATCATTGAAATAAATGCAAACTGGGATGAGAAAACCCAAGAAGGAATAGTTTAATTCCCACTGGAGAGCTTAAGGAAAGTTTCAAAAAGAAAGTGGCATTGAAATAAAATTGAGATCTTAATATATAGAAATATAAGAAGGAAGAGAGAAGAATGGACAGATCAAACAGGAAAGGTTTGCAAAAACATAAAGGTAAAAAAAGTAATGAGGATGCTTTAAAAATATTCATAATTTATACCCTTGGAATTCCAAGTTTTTGTGATTGATTGATAGATGTATTAGAAGAATGAGAAGTAGTCTAGGTGTTTCTCCTAGACAAGTCAGTAGAGATCTGAGTGGGTCTGCTTTCTCAGACCTGTACAACTATGGGACCAATACAGGCACCACAATCATGGCCCTATCCACATGACCGAACACAATTCAAATGTTTATAATAATTCAGAATAATGTAGAACACTGTTTACCAAATGTTGTTTCATGGAACAATATATCCTTAGAGAAATGCAATGCATGCTTGCAGAATCCAGTTCAATCTGGTATATTTTCCCAAATTATGTTGACCATGGAATCCTTTTGTTATGAAATTTATAAACATTTCAGTTTAGAAAAATAATAATAGTTTCTCTACACTTAAAATGTAAGGTATCACTATGCTTTAACTTAAAATTTGAGTCATTGAGTGGGTTTATTTCAAGCATTATAATGTTTTATCACTGCTAGCAACAATTACTAAATGTCCACTAATTTGGTAGCAAACTGAGGATATGAGATAGCATCATAATGAATAAGAAATTACCAACACACTTTCACTTTCATCTTAAACACCCAAGTGTACTCTACACGCTTTCCTGCATCTTGAACGCTTACTTAAAAAATTTATGTGTAAGACCTAGTGCTACAAATATAAAAAGTATAATCTATTATATGATAAGCATCAAGTAAGTGTTATAGGAATTCAGAGTCCTGAGTGGGGCAGTAAGGAAGAGCTAGTATTAGAATTAGTCTTGTAGCATTAGCACTTTAATAGATAGAAGTCAGGAAAGAAGATACTCTAAGTAGAGAGAAAGGATAATAGCAAAGATACATGGGTGGCATATAGTGCAAGACATCTTTAGAAGGCAGCGCCTGGTACAGAGTTGTGCATGTAGTAAGTAATTGTGGATAGGTAGATGAATGGATTTATAAGAGGATTAATGCAGCGAAACAGCAAGTTATAAGGTGGGAAGGTTGAATTGGGGCCATATAACTGAGGGTCTTAAAAAAAAAGTAAAGTTTCCTAAAAGCTATTCTATACAACTGGGCTCTTCAAATAGGATTATGTATACCTTATGGGGCACTGGAAGGCCCAGAATAAATATGCAGCATCTTCCTGACTCATCAATTTTATTTGAAGAATTAAGTCAAATAATTTAAGTGATACCTAATTTAAAACATTCTATTTATTTATTTATTTATTTATTAATTAGAGACAGGGTCTCATTCTGTTGCCTAGGCTGGCTGGAGTGCAATGGTGTGCTCACAGGAGTGAGTAGCTAGGACTACAGGCATGTGCCACCATGCCTGGCTAATTTTTATATTGATCATGTTTTATATAAGTCTGCCTAAAACCAGGTTCCGAAATCTTTTTGGTAATGTGAAACCTTACAGCTATAAACTAAGAGATATTCATTGAGTATCTTTTTTTTTTTTTGCAGAGACAGCATCTCACTATATTACTCAGGCTGGTCTCAAACTCTCAAAGTCCTGGCCTCAAGTGATCCTTCCACTTGAGCCTCTCAAAGTGCTTTGATTACAGGTATGAGCCACCATGCCCAGACTCATTGATTAAGTAATTTCTAAGTAAGATGAACTACTGAAACATTAATTACTCAACATGAGTTTACGTTTATAAACTTTTGGCACCTTGTTTTCATACAGAATAGAGAGGCTAAAGATAATTTGGGTCTGTTAAGAAACATGTTCTTTTGCCACAATTCCTTTAGGAATTGTGAGATGGTATATTCATAGAACGCTGGTATATGACAGACAATTAATAATTTTCTACTTCCTAGTTTTCTCTGTAAGAGAAAGGTTATTGATGTTTAAAAATTATAACCATTATATGTAATTAAAACTATTAAATATAATAAGAGTAAAGGGAAGCAACTTTGTATGCAAAAAAAGTAAGATGTGTTTTTAATAAGCAAAAGCATAAAGAATGTGTTTTCATTAAGGGAAAAAAGGAGTAATTTTATATGAAAGTAAGAGGACTGATTGTTCCAGAATGAGGAAGATAAAGGAGTAGGACAAAAACTGAATCGATGTAAAACAATTGTAAAAGGTTTGTGGAAGAGAAATTTTGAGTATTTAAGCTGCTAAGATTGGATGAATTTATTTATAAGGTTAAAAAAAAAAGAGCTCAACAATGTACTGATGCAAACCTAGAATTCGGTTTCTCTTTGTTAAAAGGATGTTTTATTGGCTTTATCATGTTTTTATTTTTATTTATTTATTTATTTATTGAGATAGTCTCACTCTGTTGCCCAGGCTAGAGTGCCCTGGTGTCAGCCTAGCTCACAGCAACCTCAAACCCCTGGGGTCAAGCAATCCTTTTGCCTCAGTCTTCCGAGTAGCTGGGACTACAGGCATGCGCCACCATGCCCGGCTAATTTTTTCTATATATTTTTAGTTGTCCAGCTAATTTCTTTTTATTTTTAGTAGAGATGGGGTCTCACTCTTGCTCAGGCTGGTCTCAAACTCCTGAGCTCAAATGATCTGCCCGCCTTGGCCTCCCAGAATGCTAGGATTATAGGCGTGAGCCACAGCGCACAGCTTTTATCATGTTTTTAATTACTTAAAACCCTTGTGCTCTCAATATTAAGAGATCTAAGTTTGTTTTTTTTTATAACTATATTTGTCTTTAAAAATTTTTATTGTCACTGGTTAAATGGCTAAGTATTGTTTCACAATGACCTGTGATCCCATTTAATCAAGTGTTCAAACTTTTGACATTTTTGACAAACTTCCCCAAATCAAACCCTGTATGTTCTCACCTTGTAAAAAGAGAGAGATGTTACATTAATTAGGCTTATTTGAAATGTTAAATAACATAGGAAGCATTATCACATGAAAAGTGATGTTTAACTTTATATTTGCATGGGTACATGTTATTAATATAAGTATTCCAGAAACTATATGAAGTTCATAAAAATTTTTCAATACCCTCATTGTCTGGTTATTATTACTGTTGTGTTTCACAGAAAGAATCACATTTTCTTGTCAAATGAACTCTTACGAGATCTTTAGAAGCTGATGGATTCATAAAACTGTTAATCAAAAATCAAGCAGAATAAGAATTAATTACATGAGATTGAATAAACTAATTTTTATGAGTTTTTGTTTGAAACATTGCTGGTTCTTTATTCTTTCATCTTCCACATTTAAGGAAACCTTTTTTCTCTTTTCTCTTAAGCTATTTATAACTTATAGCAATTTGGTAGATTATACATTTGTAAAAAACATGAAACATTTATTTTTTCTCCCTGCCTAATCCCTCCAATATATGGATATTACTGAATGTGATGTTGGGAAATATATAGTTAGTCTTCACAGCTCCCCTCCACCCCCACTGCCTTCTCTGCACACAACTCCTAAAATTCTTGGAATCTCCAAAGTGCTGTCTTTTTTTGAGACAGGATTTCCCTCTTTTGACAGGGCTGGAGTGCAGTGGCGAGATCATAGCTCACTGCAACCTCCAATTCCCGTGCTCAAGTGATGCTCCTGTGTCAGGCTCCTGAGTAGCACATGCTATCACGCCCGCTAGTTTCTTGTTTTTTTTGTAGAGACAGGGTCTCACTATGTTGCCCAGGCTGGTCTGGAACTCCTGGCCTCAAGGGATCTTCCTGTCTCAGCCTTCCAGAGTGCAGAGATTACATGCATGAGCTACCAGAGTGCTGTCCTTTTGTATGTTAGTGTTGACTGCTTCAGGTTGGGGCTGGTCAATGGAAAGACCAAGGCATGATTAGAGGGTTGGGACTTTCAGCCCTACCTCTCAACCTCTAGGGAGGGGAAAGGGGCTGAAGGTCTAGCTGATCACCAATGGCCAATGGTTTAATCAATCATGCCCACATAATGAAACCTCCATAAAAACCCGAGAGGCCAGGGTTGAGGAGTATCTGGATAGCTGAACGTGGAATTCCTGGAGGGTGGTACACCTGAAGAGTCAAGGAAGCTCCAGGTCCCTTCCCCCATATCTCTCCCTGTGCATCTCTTCATCTATATCATTTGCAATATCCTTTATAATAAACCAGTAAACATAAGTGTTTCCCTGAGTTCTGTGAGCTGCTCCAGCAAATTGATTGAACCCAAAGGGAGGTTGTGGGAACCCCAACTTGAAGTCAGTTGGTCAGAAGTTCTGGAGGACCAGATTTGCAACTGGTGTCTGAAGTGGGGGACAGTTTTGCGCACTGAACCCTCACTCAGTGGGATCTGACATTATCTGCAGGTAGGTAAGTGTCAGAATTGAATTACAGGACACCTAGCTGTCATCTGCTGCTTCGTATGTGGGAGGAAAAACTCACATTTGGTAACAGAAGTCATCTTCTGTGTTGATGATTGTGGTGTGAGAACAGATTAAAAAAAACAGTTTGACATTTTTACCTAAACCCTGAGTATTCTTAATTTCATGGCAATATAGTTGTCTGCATAAATTAAATAAGAATTTGTTTTCCTCATGGCAGGACAAAATTAGAAGCATTGATTATATTCCAAGTCTTTGACTGGAAAGGCATATTTGAGAATGATGTGCACAGAATCAGATATGACCAGAGTTAAGGAACTAGGGGCAACTTTATGAGCCAATGCTTACAAAGCCCTCTTGAGATATCAGGCTGGTACCTGGCTTACAGGGTTCCCAGTCTTAGAATTGATTAAAGAAGGTCTCCTCCTGGCAGACCCAGGAACCTCAGGATTCTTTTAGGACATAGAGAACAGAGGAAATCACTTGAATCTCTAAGTATTACAGGTGGTGAGCGGCCAGAAAAATCTGGTGGTGAGCTCTTGGTTTGGCTTCCTAGCCTCAAGTGGCTTTTAAAAGTATAATCTGAGATTCCTTATGAAAAGTTCCAACAAAGCAAATTTAAAAAGGCCTATGTGATCAGTTACCATTCTTGTTATACCTATGTAAATAATCAAGCCAAAGCTAACGAGACCAGACTTATTTTGTAATCAAAAATTAAAAAGGGAGGATGTGACTGTAAAAAACAATTTTACTACAGGAAAACTATACTATAAGAAAACGATTTTACTATAGGAAATATAGTAAATATATATTTACTATAAACATATAAAAATATAGAACGATTTTACTACAGGAAAACTACAGTCCACCTGTTACTAGATTCTAGCCTTGTTCACTGTCTCTGAGGTTTGGTTATATACCTGTAAAATGGATTGGATCCTGAATTATTCTAGTTTTCTCTGATATCTGGCTATAACTCTCCAAACTAACACTTTGAATTTTCTTCCCATCCTCCTGACTTGGCATCATTAGGAACTAAAACTACCATTTTCCCAAAGCCCTGCAAGCTGAAGCTGGAAAACTTGATATAAACCTCAAAGAAATTACCATAGAGGATGGTGTACAAGCAACCTTGAGGCCTGCTGCTGTGTGGGCCACTCAGAAAGTTCACCTGATGCCATTATTAAATACATTGAAACTGCAAACCAGGAAATTCATGGGATTGGCCCTGCTTTCCTCAGTCTACCATCCAAAGATGCTTTGAGCCCAACATCTAGAAATCTTCTTGACTGATTGCCCTCTGGCCTCAGAAACTGCATTTCTAGCCATTAATCTTTGTTTCTCTCTTTTTTTTTTCATTGAAATCCCTCTCATTAAATGCCTAACTGCTCACATCATCCAGCAAGTATCCTCTACCAAAAGAGAAACGGACTGTTAATTGTTCAAAGGAAGATTCTTTCCTTTGAACAAGAGGGAGAATTGACAAAAACTCTCTCCTTGGACCAAACATTTCTTTTTCATCAGACTCCTCTGAGTCTTCTTTCTAACTAGGCCCCAACCTTGTACTCTGTCCTTAGTCTAGTGATTGCCTGTTTAATTCAGTTTCAGCAAGTACCCTGCTGGATCAGGTTAGAGAAAATCCCCCATCCTTGATAGATGACCAAATTCCTTATGTCCCACACTCAAGATCTTACCATCCCGGTCTGCCTTTTTCAATAATCCTGTCAAGTTGGATTAGCGAGAACCCCTCTTACCCCTGATATTTCTTCTTAGTAATTCTCCATCCACTGACCCCCCACCCTATTGCTTGGTTGTAAATCCCCACTTGTCGTTGTTAGAGTTGGAATTCAGCCCAAACTCTCTTTACCGCCGCAAGTGCCCATTGCAATTGTCCCTTGAATAAAGTCTTCCTTACTGTCTTTAACAAGTGTTGTGAATAATTTTTTCTTTAATGCAATCCAGAATGGTAGCTATTAGAACATTAGATAAAAGTAAATACTTAAAGAAGCTTCACAAGCTCCATTAAGGAAGTTAGTATTTCAAATAATTTTGCAATCCCACAATTCATTATTAGACTTGATTCAGTGATGCTAGGCCTTCTTTATATTGAGAAGCAATTTACTGTTGGGTAAGTACTGACTTTTTTGCCAGAATGCTTGGGTTTAGATTTTGGCTCAGGCATTTACTTACTGTGTGACGTTTGTGTAAATTACTTAATTGTTCAGTGCCTCTATTTCCTCATCTATATAACAGAGATGATGATAATACTTACCAACTTCATTGGACTGTTGTGAGGATTAAATAAATTAGTATATGTAAAGCCCTTAAAACAGTGCCCGGTACAGTAAATACTATTTAAGTGTTAGCTGTCATTATTATTATTACTACGACTACTTATATTGACTCTCACCTTTTCTAAGATTTCATGCTCTTAGGAGTCAGGGAGATCTGCAGTGCGAGTGTAAGGCTGTGGAAAATCCCTGAATCCTAGAATATCAGCTGAGAGATTGATGAGGGAGGGCATTAAAAACATAGGTTGGGTGAATTCATCAATCTCGGGGTTTGAGTTTATTCATACTCTGTTGCCCCTAACATTTCTTTTGGTAATCTCTTTAAAATTGTCTACACCAGGTATTTCTGGCACCTAATAAACTTAAATTTATTTGATAAAAGTAAATATTTTCTGTTACAAATAATTGTTGATAACAAAAAATAGGGAGAAAAATGTATTCAAATCTACTTAGAATGAGCAAACTCTCTGTTCAAGAGATGCTGTACATTATGGTATATTACAATGCATTGATAGCTTTTATTAAGTTGAACCACATGAAATTGACTTGCAGAAATGACAGTTTCAAATTGTTTAATTTCCTGAAATATACTTTAGATAAAGAATATATACTTTTATTTTTCTTAATCAAATTCTATACTTTTATTTTATTATCAGTTAAAATGACCAAGAAATGATGTGGACAAATAAGGTCAACAATAGCAAACAAAATAATTTTTTTTTTTTTTTTCTTGAGACAGAGTCTCACTCTGTTGCCCAGGCTAGAGTGCCCTGGCGTCAGCCTAGCTCACAGCAACCTCAAACTCCTGGGCTCAAGCAATCCTACTGCCTCAGCCTCCCGAGTAGCTGGGGCTACAGGCATGTGCCACCATGCCCGGCTAATTTTTTCTATATATTTTTAGTTGTCCAGCTAATTTCTTTCTATTTTTAATGGAGATGGGGTGTGGCTCTTGCTCAGGCTGGTCTCGAACTCCTGAGCTCAAACGATCTGCCCGCCTTGGCCTCCCAGAGTGCTAGGATTACAGGTGTGAGCCACCATGCCCGGCCCAAAATCACTCTTATATAAAACCCTGGAACTTGGAAAATTCCTCTGTCTTTGCTTTTAACCTCTGATTCTTCCCTTTGTCCCTGCTGTGCTGTTGTGATGAGCAGGTTGGCTGATAGGTGGTCATACAGACTTCTCCCTGCCAACTCTGCATATATTAGCCACCAAAAGCTGTGCCTTTGTTTAGGATATTGCTTTTTAAAGTATGCTTGGAAAGATTTTCTGGGAGGGTAATCTTATTCTTCAGAAACTGAAAGACCTTTGACTACAACAATGGATGGAATAAATCAAATTGCTTGTTTGATTTACGAATGAATGCTTTTTGCAATGATTTGGTGGATTTGCTAAAAATTAGAAGGTTACATTTATTAAAAACCATTAGCAACTCCAATTATTTTGCTGACTACCTGCAATCATTATTGCACTTTCCAAGACCAACTAAGAATACAGAAAACATCTTCAAAATTTTATTTTTTGAATAGTTCTACAAGTAAAGATATTATATACAATAATGTATAGTATATATAAGGTATATAATGAGATACTATGATATAATGACACATGTATGTTTCAGTGTGGTATATCCTTTTTACTTTTCATTTTTAGTTTTAAAAGAACAAGATGAAAACAACCCTGCTTTGAAAATAAAACAGAATTGATTTAATATCTGGATAGCAAAATAATCCAATCTAAGTTATACATCTAATATGAAATTAAGTGGACTTGATAAAAATTTAAGCCTTTTTATTAGCGACAGATATTACAAACAAGAAACATAGAGAAAATATTGCCCTGGCCTGTACTGTACCTTAGCTTCAAAGGTTAAAAGGCTATCTGATATGGGAGGGAAAGTCTTAATTCTGGACTGTGCCAAAAGACAAAATTTAGTATTAGTAGAAGGTATGGCCTGGATGCAGTGATCAACTTGGAACAATACAGTACTTCTTAACACTATCAGCAAATCTCAAGTCCAAGTAAAATCACTAGTATTTCCCCACCTCCAATTTATTCTTCACGCTATTGAATTTTTTTTTTCAAAATACAAATCTGAGCATAACATCTGCTGGTTATAAAGCCTCAAAACTTTACATTGTACTTGAACTTAAAATAAAAATAGAAATGTCTTCACATGGTCTTATAGAGCTAGTACTATCCAGTTATTTAATTCCTCTAACAACTTCAGATCGATTGACATACTTCACCAGTTCACTTTATCTTCGAGACAGTCATCCTTCAGTTCCTGGTACTCTATGTTCCTTCCAGCTACACAAACTTCTGCTATACTTTCTGCCTAGAATGCTCTTTCCTTCCCTCTTGACTCAGTTAACCCATACTGGCAATGAGCTATGAAAGAGTATGATTTATTGCTATATAGGCCTATGAATGAAAGGCTATGTTACCAGCAATAGAAACCAATTCATAATTTCAGCAGAAAATGAATTTATTAAAGGATAGGAAGCACCTCACAGAATTTTCCAGGAGGCTACAGAATGAGCGTTGGGGGCTACTCGACCAGGATGGAGCCTCCAGCGTGCAATGCTACTGTCTGGAAGCTGCAGGATGGATGCTGCCACTCAGAATAATTTTCTGTTATATTTGGAAACTGGGGGTAGCTGCTGCTGCTACTTCAGAAATGAAGACTCCAGAAATGGAGTCTATGCTTTCTGTTTTTTCATGTCTCTAATTTTTGCTTTAAAGTGCATAGTGGGTATGCCTGATTGTCAGAATCTTGTTTATGGACTCATGCTCAATGTGTAAGGGAGGCTGGGAAAGTAAGTAATTGTCATTTTAAGCCTCTAAAGTAGGAAATATCTCTGACTCAGAAGGTAGGCTACTCCCTAAGCACAGAAAGAGGGCTCTACTACTAATTAGCCAAGGATAACAATAACTATTCATCAGATTAGGAATAATAGACTTCAGAAAAACTTTTCAAAGAGGGTAATACTTTAGTTGAGTCTAATTTTGTTTGTTTCTTTCTTTCTTTCTTTCAGTTTTGTTAAGCAAGATTTTGTCAGGCAGACTGAAAACAAGTGCTAGCAAGGACACTGCAGGGAGAGAAAAGAGAACAGCAATCGTTCTTAAGTAGCTTTAGAATCAACTGAAGAGCTTTTTAAAAAATATCCTCAAATGTAAGGTGACTGATTCGATAGGTATAGACTGGGTCCCTGACATCCCCGGGGCTATTCTGTGACAATCACATGGTCAAGCATCTGTGAAAGCAAAAGCATGGACATGTGAAATAAATGGTATGTTTGGAGAAAGCAGTAAGTTGTTGGCTCAGTGTAAGTGGAACACAGGGAGAAAATCAGAGATGAAGCAAGAGAGCAAACTGTGGGTAACTAGGAAAGGTTATGAATGACTTCTTGAAGAGTTTGAAGTTTATTCTGCAGCCCCCCCATTTTTGAAAATGGAAATAATATAGCATAGAAGCCTATTAATCCTGCATGTAGGTAATGTAAAATATAACACTTCAGTAAACACAACAGGAAATGACTGGATATCAGTTTTTAAACAAAAAGGAAATATCCCCAAGTAAATGGAATAAAATGAGTCTTTTATATATCTTGTACACAGGTGCCTGAAGGCTTAATCAAGCAATAGATTCGTAAGGTCTGTGTCTCCTTTTTTCTTAGGTAAATTAGAATGGAGGATTAGTAGTCAGTGGATATTGGGTGGGGAGACGTGAGGATTGCAGGAGCAATGTAGAACTTTTAAAGTTCTAAAGAACTTTCGACCAAGCTCTTTAAAGAACATTCTTTAAATAGAGGACAGAGCAAAGATCACCTTTTGCCAGGGAAGTTCTAGGAAGAAACTGTCTGCTAGAGAAGAAATGTGGGCCTGGCTTGGCTTGGTATAGCCTGGCTTAACAGGGAACATCTTCTCTCAGAAAAGGGGAAAGTTTCCTCATCCTTGCTTTGTCACATTGGGTTTGGAGGCAGTAGCATGACTACAACCAAGATTGGCCGTGGCCCAGAATTGCTTATTCCTTTTCCTTGCATATGACCTATAAAATGTCACATATATAAACAGGTGGACTTCAGTTAGGTTATGCCTATTCATAAATGCTGGCTCTAAGTCTACACATTTATTACTGATATACGAGGATGCTGTAATTCATTATCATGTAGTATACAAAGTGGTTTATGGCAGGATGATGCTGATTTCTAGAGCCATAACCAATATATTGATAAATTGTAAATCTTACAGTAATAAAATTCCTTTTGAGAAGAATAGAGAGGTTGATGGGATACTGTTCAAAAGTTAATAGCCCAGATCCACTTCTGCAATGGATGAGGAATGAGGACCTCCCTAGTGAATCAACAACCATAACTGGCAAAAAATTATAAAAACATAATCATTTAAAATTTCTGGAAGTTGCCTTAAAGGCACATAGTAAGTGAGGAAACATTTATGTAAGACAATTTACTAACTCTTGGAAAGAACAGTGAGAGTCAGTGGCACTTGAGTCAAAATTCCCTCCCTCCCTTATCCCCACTCACCAGCTCAGCAAGACAGAGGCTGCACTCCAGGTAGGTGTGGCCAAGAAGAATACACGGCTCCCTCTCTCCCCAGTTACCAGCCAATGGCAATGATATCTTCCAGAGAAAGGTAAGCCATCAATACTTCTCATGACCCCACCTACGTTGCTGAAGTTAAATTCCAAACAAGTATAGGTGAGAGGGTAGGGGCTCCCTTCGTACAGCAAGCCCTTACCTGTAGAGCAAAAGTTCTACTCCAGGCAAGGCAGACTTAGAACATGAGCTGAAATCATCTTTGCCACAGCTCACTCGTAGAGGCAGAGGTTCCATGCTGGGAGAAGCAAGTCAAGAAGATTAGAGGCTACTGCCTTGCACATTGCCCTATTCATAAAACAGGGGTGGCAATACCAGAAAAGTGAGCCACTATTCCTGACCTTAGCTTCAGGGCAGTGGATTAAAGATTTTGCCCAGAGAACGAAGAAGGCCTTAAAAATAGAGAGCTCCAAAGCTCTCCCCAAAAGAAATGACTTTATTTAGAACAGAATGTAAGAAAGTTCAAATCTAATGGTACTCCTAAAACAATGGAGATTTTGTTGGTAAGCAAGGAAGAAGAGGCTAACATCTCTATGAGAGAAGTAAGCTAGGTGGTATGCCACTTCAGTGAACAATATGAAATGACTGGATAATAGCTATTAAATGAAATAGAAAAAAACTACCATAAACATGGAGGTATTCACCAGAGAGGATCAAGAAAAGAGACAGCTAAGATGAGTCCTCTTGGGGTCAGAATAAACTTCAGAGAAGGGCTCAAAAATTACTTCCACAAAGGAGCAAGAATTTAATTGGAGCAGACTATAGAGCATGTGTGCCTTGGAGCATTATCCAAAACAATATAACATTCCACCAGCAATTAGTGGAGCTTAACAGATGGGTATGATACTGATAGGGGCAAACAGCATAACAGATATCAGGGAAAGAAATAGTCAAAGAGAGCTCTGTCATAACTATTGTCATCCCAGGTTGACTATATGCATGGGAAAGGCTGTGCCCCAGGAAGAGTAACACTGGAAGCTTCACATAGTTGATAAAATAGACTTCATTAAAACAGTCCAGCCAAGTCACTAAACAAATAAACAAGCAAAAAACAAGTGCTGAGGGAGAGGACCAGTATCCAGAATTGCCATAATATGCTATCTAGAAAGTCCAGTTTTCAACAAAACATTTTAAGACATGCAAAGAAACAAGAAAGTATGACCCTACAGAGGAAGAAAGAAGTAAACACAAACTGCCTGTGAGAGGGCCCAGATGTCAGACTTAACAGACAAAGAATTTAAAGAAGCCACTATAAATATATTATATTCAAAGAACTAAAGGAAATCATGCTTAAAGAGCTAAAGGAAAGTATGATTATAATTTTTCAACAGATATAGAATATTAATAGAGAAAGAATCTTTGGGGTTTTCTAGATATAATATCATATCATCAGCAAAGAGTGATAGTTTGTCTGCCCCCATTTGGATGTCCTTGATTTTCTTTTCTTGTCTGATTGCTTGGGGTAGGACTTCCAGCATTACATTGAGTAGATGCGGCGATAGAGGGCAACCTTGTCTGGTTCCAGTTCTAAGTGGGAATATGTTCAATTTTTCCCCATTCAGTGTGATGTTGGCTGTGGGTTTGTCATATATGCCTTTATCATTTTTTGGTAAGTCTCATCTATGCCTATTTTGTTAAGCGTTCTTATCATAAAGTGGTAATGATTTCTGTCGAATGCTTTTTCTGCATCTATTGAGAGGATTTTTGTTTCTACTTCTATTTATGTGGTGAATTGCATTTATAGATTTTCATATGCTGAACCATCACTGCATCTCTGGGATGAAGCCACTTAGTCATGAAGGATTATTATTTTGATAAGCACCTGAATTCAGTTTGGTAGGATTTTGTCGAGAATTTTTGCATCTATACTCATAAGGGATATTGGTCTGTAGTTTTTTTTTTTTTTTGTTGTTGTTGTTGTTGCTTTCTTTCCTGGTTTTGGTATCAGGGTGATGTTGGCTTCATAAAATGTGTTGGGGAGGATTCCTTTGTTCTCGATGTTATGGAATAATTTCGCAGGATAGGCACCAGTTCTTCTTTGTAGGTCTGGTAAAATTCAGGTGTGAAACCATCTGGTCAGGGACTTTTATTTTGAGGAAGGTTTTTTATTGCTGCTTCAATTTCGGTACTTGATATTGGTCTGTTCAGGAATTCTATTTCTTCCTGATTGAGCCTGGGGAGGCTGTGTATGTCTAAGAATTTGTCCATTGCCTCCACATTTTCAAGTTTATATGCATAGAGGTTTTTACAGTATTGATAGATGATATTTTGTACTTCCATCTATTCTGCTTCTCATTAATCTAGCAAGAGGTGTGTCAATTTTGTTTATTTTTTCAAAGAACCAACTTTTTGTTTTATTAATCTTCCATGTAGTTGTTTTTTTTTTTATCATCAATTTCATTTAGTTCTGCTCTGATCTTTGTTATTTCTTTTCTTCTGCTGGGTTTGGGGTCAGTTTGCTCATGTTTTTCCAGTTCTTGGAGACAATTCATGAGATTGTTTATTTGTGATCTTTCTGCCTTTTGGATGTAGGCGTTTATGGATATACATTTTTCTTTCAGGACTGTTTTAGCTGTGTCCAACAGATTTTGATAACTTGTGTCTCCTTTATCATTTAGTTCAAAGAATCTTTTGATTTCCATCTTAATTTCCTCCTTAACTCAATAATCATTCAGTAGAAGGTTGTTTAGTTTCCATGACTTTGTGTAGAGATGAGAGTTACTGTTGGAATTGATTTCTAATTTTATTCCACTGTGGTCTGAGAAGATGCATAGTATAATTTTTATTTTATTAAATTTGCTGACACATGCTTTGTGGCCTAGGATATGGTCAATCTTAGAGGATGTCCCATGAGCTGGTGAGAAAAATATATATTCAATGGTTTTTGGGAAATGTTCTGTAAATATCAGTCAGGCCCATTTGTTCTAGAGTTCTGTTTAAGTCCATTGTTTCTTTTCTGTTTTGAGGATCTGTCCTGTTCTGTCAGAGGGGTGTTCAAGTCCCTGGCTATTATGGTGCTGCTGTTTATCCTTTTATTTAGATCAAGTAGGATCTGCTTTACGAATCAGGGTCCACCTTAGTTAGGTGCATAAATATTTAGAATTATTATGTCTTCTTGTTGAATTGTGCCTTTCACCAATATATGGTCACCATCTTTGTCTTTCATTACTTTTGATTTGAAGACTAAGCTATTTGAAATCAGAACTGCTCCATCAGCTTTCTTTTGGCTTCTGTTTGCATGAAATATTGTTTTCCATCCCTTCACCTTGAGTCTGAATGCATTCCTGTGGATTAGATGTGTTTCCTGAAGACAGTAGATACTTGGCTTGTATATATTTATCCATTTGGCCAGCATATGTCTCTTTAATTCAGCAAAGTCTCAAGTTACAAAATCAATGTACAGAAATCAGTAGCATTCCTATACGTCAACAACAGTCAAACTGAGAACCAAATCAAAGACTCAATACCCTTCACAATAACAACAAAGAAAATAAAATACCTAGGAATATATTTAACTAAGGAGGTAAAAGAATTCTACAGGGAGAACTACGAAACACTGAGAAAGGAAATATCAAAGGATGTAAACAAGTGGAAATCCATACCATGCTCATGGGTTGGCAGAATCAAGATTGTTAAAACGTCTGTACTACCCAAAGTGATCTATAGATTCAATGCAATCACTATTAAAATACCAACATTGTTTTTTGTAGATCTAGAATAAATAATTCTACGCTTGGTATGGAACCAGAGAAACACCGTATAGCAAAAGCAATCTTAAGCAAAAAGAACAAACTGGGAGGCATCAATTTACCAGACTTCAAGCTATACTACAAGGCTATAGTAACTAAAACAGCATGGTATTAGCACAAGAACAGAGACATAGACCAATGGAACAGAACCCAGATATAAAGCCATCCTCATATAACCATCTGATCTTTGACAAAGCAGACAAAAACATACACTGGGGAAAAGAATCCTTATTTAATAAATGGTGTTGGGAAAATTGGATAGCCCCACGTAGAAGACTGAAACAGGATCTGCATCTTTTACATCTCACAAAAATAAACTCATAGTGGATAACAGACTTAAACCTAAGGCACGAAGCTATTAAGAATTCTAGAAGAAAATGTTGGAAGAACTCTTACAGACAGTGGCCTAGGCAAAGAATTTATGAAGAAGACTCTAAGGGCAATCACAGCAACAACAAAAATAAATAAATGGGACCTGATCAAATTAAAAAGGTTCTGCACAGCCAAAGAAACTATCACAAGAGCAAACAACCTACAGAATGGGAGAAATATTCACATGCTACACATCTGCTAAAGGGCTAAGAACTAGAATCTATACAGAACTCAGGCAAATTAGCAAGAAAAAAATCATACAACCCTATCAAAATGTAGGCAAAGACATGAACAGAAATTTTTCAAAAAAAGATAGCCTAATGGCCAACAAACATATGAAAAAATGCTCAACGTCTCTAATCATCAGGGAAATGCAATTCAAAACCACAATGAGATATCACTTATCTCCAGTGAGGATGGCCTTAATCAAAAATTCCCAAAACAATAAATGTTGGCGTGGATGCAGAGAGATAGAAACACTCATACACTGCTGGTGGGACTGCAAACTAGTACAACCTCTGTGGCAAGTAATGTGGAGATACCTCAAAGAGCTACAAGCAGAACTACCAGTTGATCCAGCAATCCCATTACTGTGCATCTAGCCAAAGGAAATAAAGACATTTTATAAAAAAGACATCTGTAGTAGAATGTTTATTGCAGCACATTTCACAATTGCAAAGATGTAGAAACAACCCAAGTGCCCATCAATACATGAGTGGATTAATAAAATGTGGTATATATATACCAAGGAGTTCTACTCAGCTACCAAAAACAATGGTGATCTAGCATCTGTTGCATTATCCTGGCTGGAAGATCCTGCAACCATCTGTTGCATTATTATGAGCTGGAGCCCATTCTACTAAGTGAAGTATCACAAGAATAGAAAACAAGCACCACATGTACTCATAATCACATTTGTATTAACTGATCAATACTTTTGTGCACATATAGTAGTAATATCCTTCAGGTGTTGGGCAGGGGGTAGGGGGGATGAGGGGATGTGTGTATTCACACGTAATGGGTGCGGTGTGCACTGTCTGGGGGATGGACATGCTTGAAGCTCTGACTTGGGTAGGGCAAAGGCAATATATATAACCTAAACATTTGTACCCCCGTACTACACTAAAATAAAAAAATAGAATATTAATAGAGATACAAATTATAATAAAAACAACCAGGAGAGTAGTGGCCCAGCAGGTCTCCCTGTGTGCCTGTGGGCTGCAGTACAAGTGGGCAGCCTGGCTCCCCTCCTGGCCCACCTCCATCTGTACCATGGACATGAATACTTCAGCATTAGAGAAAGAGATTGGTGCAGAACAGTTTCCAGTCAATGAGCTATTTTGGATTAGTCAATTTTGGGAATACCTGGTACTGCAATTCAGTTCTTCAAGCACTTTATTTTTGTTGTCCATATTGGGAAAAAGTTCTTTCATACAAGATTCAACTTAGGAAGAAGAAAAATCTTCCTGTGTGCTCAGCCGATCTCTTCCACAGTATAGCCACTCAGAATAAATAGGTTGGAGTAAGTCCTAAGAAGTTCGTAACAAGACTGCAGAAAGAAAAGAGGTTTTTGACAACTACACACAACAAGTTATTCATGTACTAAATAAATTTGCTGTTATTTTACAAGATGAGAGAAAGCAGGGAAAACAAAATGGTCACCTACCTAATGGTAATCACAATAACCATTATTGTTATTGATAAAATAACAACAGTACAGCATCCCCAATGTGGGGTTCTTGAAATTTTTCAGGAAACATTAACTAATGAAACCAGATGTTTTACTTGTGAAACTGTAAGTAAAGATGATGATTTTTCAGACCTTTCTGTTGATGTGGAACAAAATACATCAATTACTCACTGCTTAATGGGTTTCAGCAATACAGAAAACTCTATGCAGTTTATACAAATATTACTGTGAAGAGTGTTGCAGCAAACAAGCAGCACACAAATGGCTGAAAGTTAAAAAACTGCCCATGATTGTAGCTCTACTCCTGTATAGATTTAAATATAGAAATCAACTTCATCAATATACAAAACTTTCTTACCAGGTAGTTTTTCCTTTAGAATTTCACCTATGTAACACTTTAGGTGATGCAAACAATCCAGACAGAATGTATTAATCTTTTGTAGTGTTTTTCACGTGGAAGTGGTCCCAGTTGAGGCAATAATTAAGAATAATGACTTTTGCTTGTTTCCTAACGACATTGTAGAAAAAAATAAATGTGGAAGCTATTGAAGAATTCTACATATTGACATCAGACATTTCAAAGAACTGAGTCTGGTTACATCTTTTTCTACCAGTCTTGAGACTGAAGAGGAACCCTGATGAAGAGACACTTTCTGCCTTATGTATTCTCTGGTTATTTCGAAAAAAATCAAATACTAATTTTTCAAGAAAAGAGAAACGCAGGAAGTTCAAGGGGCAGTAGTGCACTTTGCAAACAATAAAGCAAAGACTATGGCTTAAAAAAACAAACAGAAATTTCGTACTGAAAAATACAATGAAATAAAGAATTCACTACAGGGGCTCAATTATAGATTTCAGCTGGCAGAAGAAAGAATCAGTGACATGAAGATAGATTGATAGAAATGATGTGATGGAAAAATACAGAAAAAAGAAAAAACAAAGCTGAATAGAGCCTCAGAGAAATGTGGGATACCCCAAAGCACACCAGCATACACATAATTGGAGTACCAGAAACGGAAGAGAAAAAGAAACAGAAATAATATTAAGGCTGGAACCTCCCAAATTTGAAGAAAATCATTAATTGACATATTGAAGAAGTTCACTGAATCCAAGTAGGATAAACCAGAGATTTACACCCACACACATCAAAGTGAAAATGTTCAAGAGAGAGAAAATCTTTTTTTTTTTCTTTTGAGACAGGTTCTTACTTTGTTTCCTGGGCTAGAGTGCAGTAGCATGGTCATGGATCACTGCAACCTCAAACTCTTGGGCTTTACTACTCCTTCTGACTGAGCCTCCTAAGTAGCTGGGACCACAGGCACATGCCACCACGGCCGGCTAATTTTTTAAAAAAATTTGTTGCAGAGAGAGGGTCTCGCTGTTGCTTAGGCTGGTCTTGAACTCCTGGCCTCAAGCTATCCTCCCATCTCGGTCTCCCAAGATGCCAGAATTACAGGCATGAGCCACCATGCCTGGCTGAGAAAGAAAATCTTCACTGTAATAAGAGAAAAGGATTCATCACATACAAGGCAACACCACTAAGATCAGCAGCTAACTTCTCACCAAAAACAATGAAGACCAGAAGGTAGTTGGATGATATAAACAAAAGGCTGACAGAAAAGACTCCCCCAAACTTATCAACCAAGAATCTTACATCCTGCAAAACTATCTTTCAAAAATCAAGGTGAAATAAATACGTTCCCAAATAAACAAAAAAGGAGAGAATTTATTGTTAACACACTTACATTATAAGAAATACTAAAGAAAGTTCTTCAGGAACCCAGCTGATTTGACCTTAATCAAATTAAAGAGAACCAGTAAAGGTAATTATACAAGACAGTATAAATGTATATTTCTTCTCCTTTCTTCTTTTAATTGATTTTTAAAAAAGTGTACAAAACAATATTATAGGATAAATAACTGTTAGGCTTATCACATACAGAAACATATTTGACAGTGATAACATGAAGGAACACAGAATAAGCAAGTGACAAAATCCAATACCCTTTCATTTTCTTTCAGAATACTATGGGGGTACAAATGTTCTGGTTACATGGATTGCTTTTATACTGCTTGAGTCAAGGTTCTAAGTGTGCCCATCACCCATATGGTGTACACTGTACCCACTAGGTATGATTTCACCCACCTCCTCCTGCCCCCTCCCACCTGCATGATTTCCGTTGAGTTTTACTTCCATTTGTGCACATCAGTTCTGATTGGTTAGCTCTAATTTAATAGTGAGTACATGTGGTGCTTGTTTTTGCATTTTTGAGATACTTCACATAGAAGGATGGTCTCCAGTTCCATCCAGATTGTTGCAAAATGTATTAATTCATTTTTTGTTAATGGCTGAGTAGTACTACATGGTGTACATATATCACATTTTATTAATCCACTGATGAAATGATGGGCACTTGGGTTGATTTCACATCTTTGCGATTGTGAACTGTGCTGTAATAAACATTCTAGTGTAAGTGTCTTTTTGATAAAATGACTTTTTTTCCTTTGGGTAAACACCCAGTAGTGGGACTGCTGGATCAAAGAACTACTTTTAGTTCTTTGAGGAATCTCCATACCATTTCCCATAGAATTTGCACTAGTTTGCCATCCCACCAAGTGTGTATAACTGTTCCTTTCTCTCTACATCCACGCCAGCATCTGTTGTTTTGGGGCTTTTTGATAAAAGCCATTCTTACTGGGGTTAGGTGATATCTCAATGTGGTTTTGATTTGCATTTCCCTAATGATTAGAGACGCTGAGCATTTTTTCATATGTTTATTGGTCATTAGTCTATCTTCTTTTGAAAAGCTTCAGTTCATGTCTTTTATCCACTTTTTAATGCGGTTATTTGATTTTTTTCTTGCTGATTTGCTTGATTCTTTGTAGACACTGGTTATTAGTTCTTTATTGGATGTATAGCACGTGAATATTTTCTCCCATTCGGTACTTTGCCTATTTGCTCTGTTGATTGTTTCCGTGGCTGTGCAGAAGCATTTTAATTCAATCAAGTCCTATTTATTTATTTTTGTTGTTGCTGTGATTACCCTTAGGGTCTTCTTCACAAATTCCTTGTGTAGGCCAATATCTAGAAGAGTTTTTCCAACATTTTCTTCTAGAATTCTTATGGCTTCATGTCTTAGATTTAAGTTTCTTAGTCATCTGGAATTAATTTTTTGAGTGGTGACAGATATGGATGCTGTTTCAATCTTCTACACGTGGCTATATAACTTTCCCAGCACCATTTATTGAATAGGGATTCCTTTCTCCAGTGTATAATGCTGTCTGCTTTGTCAAGGATCAGATGGCAATATGTGGATGGTTTTGTATCTGGGTCCCCTGTTCTGTGTTCCGTTGGTCTATGTCTCTATTTTTGTGCCAGCACCAGGCTGTTTTGGTTACTACAGCCTTGTAGTATAGCTTCAAGTCTGGTAAAGTGATGTCTCCAGATTTGTTACTTTTGCTTAAGGATGCTTTGGCTACTTGGGCTCTTTTCTGGTTCCAAACGAAGTGTATAATTATTTTTTCCAGATCTGCTAAAAATGACATTGGTATTTTGATGGGGCTTGCATTGAATCTGTAAATCACTTTGGGCAGTATGGACATTTTAACATTGTTGATGCTGCTGATACATGAACATGACATGTTTTTCCATTTGTTTACATCCTTTGCAATTTCTTTCCTCAGTGATTCATAGTTCTCTTTATAGATCTTTCACCTCCTTGGTTAAATATATTCCTAGGTATTTTGTTTTCTTTATATCTACTTTCAAAGGTATCAAGTCTCTGATTTGATTCTCAGCTTGAGTGTTGTTGGTGTATAGGAATGCTAATGATTTGTGTCCACTGATTTTGTAACTTGAGACTTTGGTGAATTCATTTATCAATTCCAGGAGTCTCTTGGCAAAATCTTTGGAGTTTTCTAGATATAAGAGTGTATCATCAGCAAAGAGTGATAGTTTGACTGCCCCTTTCCCCATTTGGATACCCTTAATTTTTTTTCCTTCGCTTGCCTGATTGCTCTGGCTAGGACTTCTAGCACTATATCAAATATAAGTGGTGACAGTGGGCATCTTTGTGTTGTTCCAGTTCTGAGTGGGAATGGTTTCAACTTTACCCCATTTAGTATGGTGCTGGTTATAGGTTTGTCATATCTGATATGACAAACCTCCTGATACTAATTCACAAATCTCCCCTTCTTGCCCCCAGGCAGTGTCCTATTCACAAATCTCCCCTTCTTGCCCCCAGGCAATGTCATTGAGACCTGGGGGTATGGGATCTGGCCTGTGGGCCTATCCCCGGATCCCTGAAGATCAATCCCTAAGCATGCCAGGGAGAAGCGTACTGGTCCCTAGTTGTCCATAGGGTGCCCAGACAGGTTCAATGTCTTTCCACCTCGGGGCATGCCCTGATCTGATAGGGTCACTGGGCAAACAGCACCAGGGAGGGCCGGCGGGCTGGGGACTCACAATCTGAGCACCCCTCTGCTGCAAGACCCTAAGAAGAAAGGTCTGAGCCCCACTCTCTATGGAAGCTTTGGTGTGATGGCTCAATTGTTTCTCTTAGCACTCGTGGGTTGGGGAGGGGAAGAGGAGAAAAACAGTCTGAATGGAGGAAAGCCAGCAGTTTGGTCGTGTCCGTCCCTCACTCCAGGAGGCCCCTAGCAGAGCATATCCAGGCACTGGAGTCCTGCAGATCACGCAGGACCCACTGGACCCCTATGGCTCCTGCAGTCTGGGCCAGAGGTGGGGAATGTCTGTGTGGAAGAAAGCAAGACAAAACTTGAGGAGTTAAAGGCCCCCCGGTGAGGACAAAGGTGCACAGTACTTAAGGAAGCAATATGGCTCCAGCTGTCCGGGGTTGGGTCTGTGCAGACGGGAGGCACCCCAGAGGGGCTGGGAGCCTGGTGCCCTGTCTAAAAGCTACCAGCTCAATGGCGGCAGCAGCCACTGGGCTCCTGTGGGCAGAAAGTCTCTTCAGCAGCTCGGGAACCTGCCAACTGTCAGAGATGAGAGGAAGGGAAAACGAACGACTCCACCTATCCTTCTTATTGGACGCTAAGCCTCTCAGGGGTTGATCTCTGCTGACACCTTGCTCCTTCCTGTTCTGCTCTGCAACTTGTTCCCATGGAGTCTCCTGAAGGTTCTGGCAGCCTTCCCTCAGATCCACACCTGATCTCTGTTTGTCTGTTTGTTTTTTCTCTTTTACCTAAAACTTTTCCCTCCTACTGAGAAACTCTGGCAGCTGGTGTCTCTGGTCAGCCATCTTGCTTGCTATTTATCCAAGCATGTGTTTTTCCCTTCATGTTAAAAAATGCCATTAAAGGGCATCTGTGATAAATCCACTGCTCACATCATATTTAACAAATGAGTGCTTTCCCCCTAGATGAGGAATAAGACAAGGATGTCTAGTCTTGCTACTTCTATCCAACATAGAACTGGACATTCTAGCATAGAAAACTAGAAAAGAAAATGAAATAAAAGGCCTACTGATTGGGAAGGAAGATGTAATACTCTCTCTTTCAGATGACTTAATCTAGTATATAGAAAAGCCAAAGGCCAGCCTGGGCAACATAATGAGACCTCGTCTCTAAAAAAATTAGCTGGGTGTAGTGGTATATGCCTGTAGTCCTAGCTACTCGGGGGCACTGAAGAAAAGGATCACTTGAGCCCAGGAGTTCAAGGATGCAGTGAGTTATGATCATGCCACTGCACTCCAGCCTGGATGAGAGAATGAGACCCTGTCTCTTAAAAAGAAAAGAAAAAGCCAGAGGAATTTTCTAACAAACTATAAAAAGTAATAAATGAGTTTAGCAAGATTGCAGGATACAAAAGATCAATGTACAAAAATCATTCAGTGAGTAATCTGAAAAGGAAATGAAGAAATAATTACATTTAAAATTATAATATATAAAATGATTAAAATATTTAAGAATCAATTTAACAAAGGAAGTGTAAACTTAACACTTTAAAAATTACAAAACATTGTTGAAATAAATTTAAAAAGACTTAGGTGAACAGGAAGACATATCATGTTCATGGATCTGAGCCATAATATAGTTAACACAATAATATTCCTGAAATTGAACTACTGATTCAATGCAATCTCTATCAAAATCCCAGTTGGCTTCTTTGCAGAAATTGGCAAGCTGATCTTAAAATGCACATGGAAATTGAAGAGACCTAGCCCAAATAAACCATTTTAAAAAACAAGAACAAAGCTGGAGGACTCATACTTCCTTATTTCAAACTTATCAAAGCTACAATAATCAAGACAGTATGATACTGACATAAAGACAGACATATAGATCAATGGAATAAAATTGAAAATCCAGAAACAAACCCCCACATTTATGGTCAATTCATTTTCAACAAGGTTGTCAACTCAATTCAATGGGGACAGAATAGTCTTTGAAACAAATGATGCTCAATTTCATTTCATTTCCATTTGAAAAAAAAGGAATGAAGCTAGGCCTGCAAGTCACATCACATGCAAAACCTAACTCAAAATAGATTATACACCTAAATATACAAGCTGGAAGTTAAAAGATTATATGAAAATATAGGAATAAATCTTCATGATGCTGGGTTAGACAAAGTTTTCCTAGATCTACAAAAATCACAAGTGACAAAAGAATAGATAAATTGTACATCCTCAAATTGAAAACTTTTGTGCTTCAAAGAGTACCATCAATAAAGTGAACAGACATCCATAGAATGGGAGAAAATATTTGCAAATCATGTATTTGAAATGACTTTGTATTTAAAATATAAAGAACTCTTAAACTCAATAATAAAAATACAAATAACACAATTAAAAATGGGCAAAGCATCTGAATAGAAATTTCTCCAAGAAGATACAACAAATGATCAATAAACACATGAAAAGATCTTCAGCATCATTTGATGATAGGGAAATACATATCAATATCACAATCAGGTACCACCTCACATTCCTTGGGATGGTTAAAGTAACATATGTCAGATAATAGCAAGTATTGACAGAGTAGAGAATTGAAACTCTCATACACTCCTAGTGGGACTTTAAAATGGTGCAGCCACTTTGAAAAACAGCCTGACAGTCCGTCAGTGTTAAACGTGGAGTTAATATATGACTCCATAATTCTGTGCTTAGTTATATACTAAAGAGCAATGAAAACATATGTTCATATAAAATCTTGTACACAAATATGTATTATTATTCATAATACCTAAAAAGTAGAAATAACTCAAATATTCATCAATTGATAAATGAATAAATAAAATGTGGTATATACCAAAAGTGGAATATTACTCGGTAATAAAAATGAATGAAGTACTGATATATGCTACAATACTGTTGAACATTAAAAATATTGTGCTAAGTGAAATAATCTAGTCAAAAAAGAGCACATATTATATGATTTCATTTATTGGAAATATTGAGAATGCACAAATCTATACAGATAAAACATAGCTTAGTGGTTGTCTAGGGTTGGGTGAGAGGTGAGGTGCAATCTGGGTACACGCTTCCTTTTGGGGTGATGAAAATGTTCTAAAATTCATTGTGGTGAAGGTTGCACAGCTGCATGAAGATACTAAAAACAACTGAATTATACACTGTAAATGGGTGAATTGTATGACATATAAATTATATGTCAATAAAGCTGTTACATATATTTTTAAAAGTTAATGGTCCAAGCATGCTAGTATCTGCAGAATATGAACAATGCCTGAATTAGGACTCTGACAGGAGTGGGGTTTCAGAAAATGAAGCTTTGTGCTAAAGTGTCTTTAAACACCGTAAGAGAGATCAAGGAGTAGTTCATCTCAAACAGAAGTAAAACTTTACATTGATGGTTCACTTAAAACATGGGATAACACTCAGCACATAGATATTCTGGATGGTCTTATAAGAAGGAAAATGAAGAGTACATAATGGGTAGGACAGAGTCTGGGTTTGCCACACTGAAAATGGATAGGCATTTGGCTTAGTCTTGATAAGTCAAGAGAAGGTCTGTTAAGGCATGGAAGGAAAACTGATTATTTGTATAGAGGCCTGTTTCATATGGAAGAAGAAAGAGTCACGGCAGGGTAACTGAATTTGATCAGGTGCTCAGTATTAAACTAGTTTTAGTTCTTTTTTTACTTTGAAGTTCCCAAAACTTATTAAAATTTAAGAAGTACGTCTTTCCCAAAAGAATTGAGTATTCATTGCTTCTTAGATTAAAAAAAGAGCAGCTTGTTTTTCAATTTTAAAAATAATACATGATTTTTACAGTATTAGGGAATACAAACAAGTGTAAGAATGAAAACAGTCCTACCACTCAAAACAAATAACTGACAAATTGTTGATAGTTTTGCATATCATTTGTTTTTTGCAAAATAGTGATAATACTAATTTTTCTAAATTTTTTAAAAAGAAAGTCCATGTTTGAACAGATTCTTTGCAAACACTATACATAATAACATCACATTATTGCACTATAATTTGCTTATTACCATTCCCTAGTGTTTATCATTTAGGTTGTTTCTAAATTTAGTTATTGTAAGTAATGTTACAAAGTTTCTTTTGGATAATGCTTTCCCCATGCTTCTTTAGAATAGATTTTTAGAATTTGGGTCAAAGGATAATAATATCTTTAGGTGTGGTATACATATATTTCTTAGTTGTTTTCCAAGAGTTGTACCAATTTATATCTACTAGCAATGTGAGAAAATACCTGGTTTTGCACACTTTCCCAAACATGTCATCTTACCCTCATAAGCCCTATTATTTTAGAAAGTCTTTAGAACATGAATCAGAAATTCCACTCATAACTTACATTGAAATAAGAACTCATTATAAGTTCAGTACAGGGAGAAATGGTTAACATTTATTATAAAGGCTTTGTGTAATTAGATAAATGTACTATACATTAAATAAGAGTCAAGTTATTCTTATTCTGGAAAAGGATGGGCTTGTATCTGCTTGGGTCAAATCATAAAAGTATTTTGGCCATTTTTACTATTAACAAGGCACTGTAAAGAATGTCAGAAAGTATGAAAGATTATAAAAAGCTTGTAGTTTGTTTGGAAAGGTATAGGCACAAAAGTAGTTGAATAACAATATGTGATTTAAATAAACAGTTTCAGAAAATAGAAAAAGAGTTGTTCACTGTCAGTACAAAATTATCTGTCAAATATGTAATACAGAAAATGAAGCTTCTGGCCTGGGTGCGGTGGCTCACACCTGCAATCCTAGCACTCTGGGAGGCTGAGGTGGGAGGATTACTTGAGCTCAGCAGTTCAAGAGCAGCCTGAGCAAAAGCAAGACCCCCTCTCTTCAAAAAATAGAAAAATTAGCTGGGCGTGGTTGCATACACCTTTAGTCCCGGCTACTCGGGAAGCTGAGGCAAGAAGATCTTGTTTAAGCCCAGCAGTTTGAGGTTGCAGTGAGCCATGATGATGTCATTGTACTTTACCCAGGGTGACAGAGTGAGACTCTGTCTTAAAAATAAAAAAAAAAAAAAAGAAAGAAAGAAAAAAGAAAATGAAGCCTCTGAAAGTTCACAGGAGAGAAAGATCACTTCAGATTAGAATGAGATTTATTTCTTAATTACAGCAATTACAAAATATATAGAAAACCCAGAAAAGTCTTTGTCTTAATATTATTCCAAAGTCTTTAAACAGTAAACATCATTTAAAAAAATTCTAATTAGCATTTACAACATTTGACCATTAGAAACTTTTAGTATCCCTCATTTTTCGATTACTGTTTTTTTCTTTTCATTATTTCTACCTCAAGACTCACTTCTGACAAATTATCTTATGATAGATTATACTAAATTCATCCCTGCATTAAGTGGTTAATTGTACCTGTGGTTCACCTGGTTCTGTCATCAGGGATTTCTTTTCTTCGGTATATATTTGTTCTTGGGGTATCTACAAGGGTGTCTCAAAAGTCTCCATACAAAGGAAAAATTCTGTAATGAATATTTTGTAAATAAAGGTACATTTAGCTACAATTTTCCATTTCCCCTATGTATGGCAACTTTTGGGACACCCTCTATTATAATGCAATGGTGAGTCGTATGGTACTAGGTTCTTTTGTTTCACAACTATCCCACAGAAAAATATCTTTCATGGAGACCAGAGTATTATTCATGCTAAATAAATGTCACTATCAAAACTGCCAGCTGACTTTAGTCAATGCTATGAAGGAATTTTCATCTTATTACTTTGAAGAAATCACTTAACTTTTTTTTTTAATGTCTGAAGTTTCTATACACACACAAACATATACAATACACTTCTACGGTATTTTTAAAAACTGTCAGAGTTGATGAGTTTATGTAAGATGGGAAAGCATTTATAATAAATTTGAAAATCTTTAGAATCTGCTACCCAGAAAGTCACAGTTGCTGCTATAGTTTGAATGTGTCCCCCAGAGTTCATGTGCTGGATAGTTAATTCCCAAACCAACAGTGTTGAGAGGTGGGATTTTAAAGAGGTAATTAGGTCATGAGGGGTCTACCCTCATAAATGAACCAATGTTGTTATCAGGGCAGTGGGTTTGTTATTGTGAGAGTGAGTTTGTTATAAAAGCAAGTTCAGTCCTCTCTTGCTCTCTCTTATACGCATGCTCTCTTGCCCTTCTGCCATCTGCCATGGGATGATGCAGCAAGAAAGTCCTCTCCAGACGTGGGACCCTTAACCTTGGACTTCCTGGTCTCCAGAACTGTGAGAAATACATTTCTTTTCTTTATAAATTATTCATTCTATTATAGCAACACAAAATGGACTAAGACAATTCCCATACTCAGAAGACTAAAGACAAGAGAGTTTCCATCATATGAATATTCACTACCCAATCAAAAGTTCTCTTAGCATAAAATACTGACCAATGCACACATCATTCACTAATTGGTTCCTACTCAAATATCCTTCCCTGTTCAACACTAAACAGTCTGTTCTTACCCTTCATGACAAAAGTTTTGTTGGTCAGTTTTTCCCTAATCATTGATGGTGTAAATACATCTGTTCTTTTGGAATGCTATTTATGGCTATAAATAATATAATGCAAATTTATTCAAAATCAGTATTAGGAAAGATGCAAGATTTCATGGAGTTAATGAAAGTGATATTTGAATGCACATAAAGCCAGTAAGACCAGTTAAAAGTGAAATAAAGAAAATCAGCAAGAAATATGATGCAATGGATGTTGGAAAGGAGAATAATATCAAAGGATTGAAGAGACCCTTAGGAAAACTGAAAAACCCTCTGAATATTTTTGCAAAAAAAGTACCTCTTTAAAATCATGTTTGAAAGTTAAACACTAAAGGCAGGATGCCATTTTGTGTTATCATCAACTTTGTTAGAAATTATAAAAATGAAAATCAAAATGCCTTTCATTCTTTGTTGCTTTTCATTATTCCCACAGTTAAAATCATTACCTGTATTTAAATTGCCTTTTTAAATATTTTTTATAATAAAGTCCCACTAAACTTTCCCTCCATACTTTCATGTCCCTACTATTTACTACAAATCTTTGGTTCCTATTTTATTTAGATTACTTGTCTTAGTAGCAATTATTCTTAAATAACAACAACAATAATGCAGGACAAGTCATAAAAAGAATTCTTGTTCTTAACAATGGGTACAACCAGATTCCATGAATTCCTTTTTAACACAGATTCAAACCTTAATTAAATGTGCTCATAAACAAAGCATCCATAGTTCTGGTACAGTGCTAACAAAGAAAGCAATGTTTATTATCTTCAATCTTTGTTTATACCAGGATAGATTTCAGTGCAGAGCATGTAGGGAGTAGGGTGAACAAGTGATTAAAGCTCACCTAAATAAACAGGGGTCTGCAAAGTCTGGAAAATTAAAATCAATGAGAAGTTATATGGTAAGTCAGCTCATCAGCTTAGGGATCGAAATGCAGAAGAAATATGAGCATAACTCTGATTAACCTTGCTGCAACATTTCTCAGCAACCAAAGTTTTTTGGAGATATATATTAAAAGTCAAAGGACATGAACATGGAATAATCAATATATCAGATGAAAAAAAGCAAGAATCATTCAGAAAGTAATAAAAATCAATAATAGTTTCCCAAGATGGTAAGAAAATATGTTCATTTATTAAAGGGAAAAAAAGCTTTATGTTAAGTAGTGCAACCACTAAATCAGATGGCAGATTTCAAGTTTGTAAGAACAAACCTGCTTTAATCATAATAGCTGTAAATTCTTTTAACTGAAATATTATTGTTAAATACCATATGGATATCGGAAAATATTGGTATCATGAAAAAATATCTGCTCTTGTTAAAACTTATTAAAACTTTAAATTATATAGTATTCTAAAGAATAACAAAAAAAATGAATGAAGTGGTCAGGTATAAAAATGTAGTGAATTAGAGTAGCATGTCCCAATCAACAGTTGTGATGTGATAACATGGGCAATTGTCGCCAGATGTTCTCATTATTCAAGAGAAGCCAGATATTTGGCTGTCAATTTAATATTTCCCAATTTTGAAAGATTATCTGAAGCCAATGATACAAACCTGCTGGCTGAATCTGGCTCATAGTTCAGAGGTTTGCAAATATGATATTTTGGTTATGCATGGCTGATTTACATTTACAATAAAGAGAGAAGATATTTCAAACACTGTAGTCCAATTTTCTCACGTCAATCCCATTAACATCATTCTTTTAGTAAGTTTACAAATACAAATTCAAAATTGTAATATCTTCTTAATCAACTTTCATTTCCAAATGTTTTGACATTAGGTAGGAGGCAGAAGAGAAAAGAGAAGTTATTTGTGCAGTAGAACTTGTGAACATGTAGCAAAGAACGGTTACCATCTCAGAGGTATACAACTGCAATCGAGACAACTTTTTCTGTCTTCCTTCAGTTATCCCTTAGTTATTCAGAATGACAGAGTGCTGTAAACTAAGCTGTCTATTTGTTCTAGGAGCAGATGGGGAAAGTAGCTGCTTTAAAATGTGATTAAAATATGAGGCCTCTGTTTAGTATTTATTTTTCTTTGCAAGCTTCAGATTTTAGGCTTAAGCAACTTTAATCAAGAGAAGAAGGACCAGACAGCTGCGGCAGCCCTAGTCCACTGCTTATGTTTCTACATAGGGAATGCTATAATAACAAACACACACAAACAAATAATCAGCTCTATCATTTGCCAAGGCTGTGAGGGAAAAAGGCACTCATATACTATTGGGGAGAGTGCAGTGTGGGTATACAACCTTTATGGAGACCAACTAGCCAATATCTATTAAAATTAAAAATGTGTTTACTATATTGTATCCTGATTATGGTGGTAATTACACAAATCTATGCATGTGTTAAAATTTATAGAATGGCACATCAAAAGAAAGAAAAAATCATTTTAATGCATGATAATTAAAAAAAAGGCAAGTGAGCATAGCATGTGGGAAGCAGGGTTGCAGCTATTTTTACGTTGATAATCTCAGCACCTTAAAGGTAGGCATTTGTGGACAATTCCCATGGATTATCTCATCTAATTTTATAATTATTCCACTGAGATAGGGACTAGTCTTCTCTTGTTATAGTGGAGGACTACATATACCAAGGCTCCATGAGAGGCAAAGTGATTTGCCCAGAGCCATGTACCAGAAGAATGATGAAACCTAGATCAAATCCAGGCCTGACTATACTACTCCACCAGTAGGTTCCATCCCTGATGGCCTATCTGTTCTGAGGTGGCTGAAACAATAAAGAACTATTTTTAAAAAATGCATTTGCACTTTGATCCAGTAATTCTACCTTTGGAAATTTATCCTAGAGATATCTTGCACACGTACAAAATGATAATATTTAAGGTTATTCATTGTACCAGTTTTTATATCAGCAATTGACTGAAAACAGCTCAAGTATTCCTCCATGAGTGGCTGGTTAAATAAACTATGGCCTATAAGTCTAATGGAATATAATGTAGCTCTAAATAGGAATGAAGAAGCTTTCTACATATGTTAAAAAACCCCAACAATTTAATATAAGCTGTTGCGGTGGGTGGGGGGGAGTGCAAAATAGTACATATAGTATGGTTCCATTTGTGTAAGAAGGGGGAGAATACATCTGTATCTACACTGTCATGTTTGTATTTATATAAGCAAACACCAGGAGGATACAAAAGAAACTAGTAATAGTACGGACCAGGAGGGGGTGGTAGTTGGGGCAGATGGGAACAGAGTAGAAGCAAGTTACTCAGTGTATACCTTTTAATATTGTTTTGATTTTTGAACCATAGGTGGAAAATTAAGACTGTTAAGGAATAAAGGGGTTAAAAGGCAGCTGAGAACAGCTATACATCTATGTGCTAACTTTTTTCTTGGCTCCCAGAGCAGCAATTTTACTTTATCTTTTGTCTTCTCTAGCAAGCACAAAGCATGTTCCACTTAGAGAAGTTTCTGCTACATTTCAGTATGGAGAAGGAGGAGAAAACTGCATTGGGGACTTGGGCAAAGAACACATTTTTATGACTTAAAATAGGGCCACCAGCTAAGGATAAACAGCTTAGTTCTTAGATTTGTTCAGCACAGTCCACTAAAGGTATATAATAATTTTATCTGAATAGGAAAGGAAATGCCTGCTTTACCTATTTCAGAACTAAAATTAGGTTTCCTTTATTTCTGATTCAAATTGCTCAAAACTAAATATTGTATTCTGTGGCTGAAAGAGCAAAGGATTCTAATACTTGGTCTTAGCAGTTAAACTGTCAAATACAAATACCAGATAATGTACATGTACTTCACTGTCATCCCCTAAGAATCATTTTTCATAGAACTATCACTGAGGATTTTTCCTTACTGCAAAAAAGTGCAGGATGGATTGGAAATGCAACAAACTTTCCAGGCTCAGGGTTACCTGCTTTCCACTGAGCTCTGTAAAGCTGCTATGATGAAGACAGGCAATCACAGCATATACATCTAGTGATTTACAGTTTGGAGACTGCATTCTCATACCTTATTTCATTTAATCTTTACAAAACTATGGTATGTGGTTATTATCACTTCTGTTTTATAAAAGAAGAAATTGACATTTGGGAAGGTGAGGTGATTGGATAATGGAAGAGGCCAGACTTGAACCAAGATTTTGTGATTTTTGAGCCCAAATGATTTTCTATTACTGCACAGCTTTATATAATTATCAATGCCTGACATAAAAGTACACCTGACGAGTATAACAGTAACTAATGATAGTTACATCTGATGAAGGGGTTAAGGTTTAAAAGTCAATCTCAAAGGAAAAAATATCCAGTATTTAAAATTACCTTAGAAGATCATTTAAATTACCCATAAGGTAAAGAAATACAGCGTGGGGGAAGATTACCAATCCTGGTAATATTTCATTTCAAAGTATAAATTAATATATCACATATAGTAGGGTACATATCTAAAATATAATTTTATGCTTCATATATTCCACAAAAGAAAATGGCTGTAGGTGAATTTATACATTAAATGCGTACATCATGCAGTTCCACTGTACAAATAATGGCTAACATTCACTGAAGTCTTACTACGAGTCATGTACTATGCTAATGTTTTGTATATTAATTCATTTAATCTTTTAAAGATGTCTATGAGGTAAATATAATGCCATAAATGCAGATGAGGAAACAAAAGCATTGAAAGGTTTAGTCATATAGGATGCAAATGTCAATGCCACGATTTGAATCTATTTACTTTGAGTCTAAAAGTCACATCCTCAGATTATGAACTTGTGTTCATATGCTTGTTTTGATTCACCGTATCTGTGTATTGAACAAAGCAGTAGAATGAACTGCATATATGCCAAAGATAATATATTTGACAAAGATTCACATCCTAATTTCCGAATTCTTATGTGAAAACTATATTAGCAGGACTTCTGGTCATTATGGTACTGGGAGTAGACACTTTAGAGATTTTTCTGTTTCAAGCAGTTCTCAGCAATTACAGATAAAGTATATGATAAATTATTATTTTTTTTTTTTTGAGACAGAGTCTCACTCTGTTGCCCAGGCTAGAGTGCCGTGGCATCAGCCTAGCTCACAGCAACCTCAAACTCCTGGGCTCAAGCAAACCTTTTGCCTCAGCCTCCCGAGTAGCTGGGACTACAGACATGTGCCACCATGCCCGGCTAATTTTTTCTATATATTTTTTGCTGTCCAGATCATGTCTTTCTATTTTTAGTAGAGATGGGGTCTCACTCTTGCTCAGGCTGGTCTCGAACTCCTGACCTTGAGCGATCCTCCCGCCTCGTGCTCCCAGAGTGCTAGGATTGTAACATACCTATAGGTATGAGCCAACGTGCCTGGCCTGTAGTATATGATAAATTATTGATAAAGTATAACAGAATAAAGTATAACAGATAAAATAACAAAAATAAATGTGACTTAATTAAACTAAGAAGCTTCTGGACAGCAAAAGAAATAATCAACAGCATAAACAGACAACCTACATATTGGGAGAAAATATTCACAAACTATGCATCCGACAAAGGACTAATATCCAGACTCTATAAGGAACTCAAACAACACAACACGAAAAAACATAAATAACCCCACTAAAAAGTGGGCAATCTAAATGAACAGACAATTTTCAAAAGAAGATACATAAATCGCCAAAAAACATATGAAAAACTGCTCAGCATTACTAATCAGAGAAATGCAAATTAAAACCACAATGAGTTACTACCTCACCCTAGTTAGAATGGCCATGATTAAAAGTCAAAAAACAATAGATGTTGGTGCAAATGCAATGAAAAAGGAATGCTTATACACTGTTGGTGGGAATGTGAATTAGCATAACCTCTATGGAAAATAGTATGGAGATTCCACAAAGAATTTAAATTAGGTCTAACATTGGAGCCAACAATCCCACTTCTAGGTATCTACCCAAATGATAAGAAGTTATTTGATCAAAAAGACACTGGCGCTCGTATGTTTATTGCAAGCACAATTCACAGTAGCGAGGAGTGGATAAAGAAAATGTAAACGAAACAATGTCTTTTGCAGCAACTTGGATGGAACTGGAGGCCATTATCTTAAGTGAAGTAACTTAGGAATGGAAAATCAAATACCACATATTCTCACTAGTAAGTGGAAACTAAACTATGGGTACACATGGTCATACAGAATGGAAATAAACAGTGAAAACTCCAATGAGGGGGAAGCAGGGAGGGAGTGAAGGATGAAAAATTATTTCTTGGGTACAATGTACACTATTTGGGTGATGGGTACACTAAAAGCCCAGACTTCACTGTTATACAATATATCCAGTAACAAACTGCCCTTGTACCCCCTAAATATATTGAAATTTTTAAAAAGAAAAAGGAGACAAAGTAAAGAGAAAAAATTTCCTATTTATAGGTGTACTAAAAATAACAATTATCACATAACAGAACACAAAGTAGTAAGAAACGCTGACATTATAAACTTGTTAAACTCCAGATCTGGGAGCAGTTAAAGGTACCAAGGGTTAAGATTGCATGGTAGTGAAGACTAAAAAGAACCACCTGGCAAAAGACTTGACCAAGTCCTAGAACATGAAAATGGCACTAAAATGTGATTTCCAAAACTGTGAAAAAAGGCTTAAAAAATATTTTTGTGGCTAAATGTTATATAAAGACAGGAAGACAGAGGAGGCAGACAAAGCCTAGCTCCAAAAACTTAAGCCAAGCCACCCACTGACTCAGTGACTGGGATAAGCAGGAGATAAAGATAGAAAAGAGTTTCCCTTCAGGATGAACCTGAAAACTAATTTCCAAAGCACCTGAGGAAAAAGAAAAACAGCTAAGAAAGTCAACAACCACAACAATTAGAAGAAGATGTAGAGTTAAAAAAAAGAAAAGAAAAATGCAAGAGGAAATACATATACAGAGTGATCAAAATATTGTAAAAATAGGAGTTTGAGATCCACAAAGATGTAAAGAAAGAAATAATGTCTTGATTTTTTATAGAAAAAAGAACAAGAAAATTTGAAACAAAATCAAAAGAAAAGTAAAGAATAGGTATATGAAAAAATGCAACAAAAATTCTTGGAAATTAAAATTTTTCTGTTAGAAAATCCTGGTAGATAGGATAAATTCTAGACTGGTTATCGTAGAAAAGACAGTGAACTGAAAAACAGGATTGAGAAATTCACTGAGAATGAGATACAGATATACAAAGAGATGAATCCCCAAACAGCAGTAAAAAGTCATGGAGGATAGAGGCCTTAACAAACAATATATCAAAACAAATTTCAGAAATAGAATATAAACGGTGTGGCAGATTAGAATGTTTAGACAGATAATGTCTAAGATATTTCCAGTACTAAAGATCAATATACTTTAGATTGAAAGCATCATTATCTTCAAATTCAGAGAAACATACATAAAAATAAATCCAGACCTCAAGGTAGTGTAGAGCAAGTATAAAAATCCAGGTTAATAAGAAATCTTAATACTATCAGAGAGAAAAAGATTATCTGTTAAGTAACAATAATTAGATGGTAGATTCCTTATCTATATCAAAGGTGCTGAAAGATAGCAGAGTATTATCTTCAAAGTGCTGAGAGAAAAATGACTTGCAGCCTGAACATTTAAAACTGGTTAAATTACCATTATGTAGTGAGGCCAAAATAAAGATATTTTTACAACTATAAAAACTAGTTTACCTGCTAGACATTTGTTGAAATAACTACTTTTTACATCAAGAAAACTGAACATTGGGGGAAGGCATGGTAAATAAGAAATAACTGTGAGCACAAAAATCAAACTACTGTCTCCTTTAAAATAAAAATTCAACAAAATACAAAGTTGAATTTCAATTCCTGAAACAATTCTGAAGAAAGATGGCAGATTAAATGTGTAAGGATTGTTTAGGAAAAAGATACATAAGTGATTTTAGACTTTACGAAAAAATACTATAGTAAATATGTATATTCAAAATTTATGGTTGGCTGGGCAGGGTGGTGTGTGCCCTGTAGTCCCAGCGATTTGGGAGCCTGAGTCAAGAAGATCGTCTGAGCCCAGGAGTTCAAGGCCAGCCTGAGCAACATAGATCTTATTTCTAAAATTAAAAAAAAAAAAAAAAAATAATGGTTCATTTTTAGAACATAGAAATACAAATCTATAGCTTCTAAACCAGCAAATGATGGGGGAGGGAAAACCCAGAAGAAGAGGCTAAGAGAAGTATCAGTTCAACAGATAGCATAAAAGGAAAAAAAAAATTGCAGGAGAAATTAAATAAAGAAAACCAAAATAAAATGACAAAAATGAGTCCAAATCTCGATGCAGTAGTGCACAGCTGTAGTCCCAGCTACTCAGGAGGCTGAGGCAAGAGGAGCCCTTGAGCCCAGAAGTTTGCGGCTACAGTACAATATGATTGCCACTGCCCTTCAGCCTGGGCAATATAGCAAGATCCCAACTCTTTAAAAAAAGAGTCCAAATGTGTAACTATAATAAGTACTTAAAAAATCAATTAACTTCTTAAAAGAAAAACACTATCAGAATGAAATTAGAAAAATAAATCCAGCTTTATGATGTTAAGATGAGACATATCTAGAACTAAATGATTCAGTAATATGAAAATAAAGAATGAAAAAGATATTCCAGGCAAATATTGGTTAAAAGAAATGTAGTAAAGCAATGCTGTAATGGTTGATTTTGGGTGTTGACTGGATTAAGAAATACTCAGATAGCTGGTAAAGCACTCATTATTCTCAGTGCTTCAGCAGGCACTGAACGTAACCCTCTTCCGCTGAAAGGAAAACCTGGGTGGTTTTAGTTTTGATTAGAATAACTGGGCTGCCCCAAGTGTGTCTGTGAGGGTGTTTTCAAGGGAAATTAGCATGTAAATCAGTGGACTCAGTGCAAAAGATCTACCATTAATGTGGGCAGGCACCATCCAATCACTTGGGAGCCCAGACGGAACAAAAAGGTGGAGGAAGGGCAAATTCTCGCCTCTTTCTTCAGAAGTCAAGATGCCCTTCTCCTGCCTTTGGACTTTAGAATTCCTGGTTCTCCAGCCTTAGAACACCAGGACTGATACCAGTGGCCTCCAAGGCTCTGAGGCCTTCATGGTTGGTCTGAGAATTACACCATCAACTCCTTTGGTTCTGGGGCCTTTGAAGTTGGACTGAGCCACACTACCAGCTTTCCTAGTTCTCCAACTTCAGTCTATCGTTGGGACTCCTCAGAGTACATAATCAAGTGAGCCAATTACCCAGACTAATAAATCCCTTTTCATGTATCTCTGGACATATCCTATAGGTTCTCTCTGGAGAACCCTGAATAAAACAAATAAAAAATGTAGGGCA
The DNA here is from genome assembly GCF_041146395.1 of Eulemur rufifrons. Taxonomy (NCBI): domain Eukaryota; kingdom Metazoa; phylum Chordata; class Mammalia; order Primates; family Lemuridae; genus Eulemur; species Eulemur rufifrons. Next base: position 74,400,969 of record NC_090983.1, read on the forward strand.
AATAAATATTAAAAGAAAAAAATGGCATAAGAAAACCCAATATATTAAGATTTTTAAAATATGGCTTTGATATACTTAAAAACATACAAATTACCAAAAGAAATAGAAAAATGTCCACAAATATAGTGGGAGATTTTCATGTACACAAATATACACATGCAACCCAATCAAAACCTGATAAATCATATACATAAAAATTAATAAGAAAACAGATTCGAACAACACAATAAGCTTCCCAAAAGGTTACATAAAGAAACCTGTATTAAAAAATAGAGAATTCCTTTAAAGCACACATACGGACCTTTCATGACACCTGATCACACAGTAAACCTCAAAATAGGCTCTAATAGGTGTTAAAGAATAGAATCATATAAACCAGACTTTTGATCATAATGACCTGTTGATTCACATAACAATATAGATGAATCTCAAATGCATTATGTTAAGTGAAAGAAAATAGAATCAAAAGGCTACAAATAGTATGCTTATATTTACATGACATCTGGAAAAGGCAAAAATATAGGGACAGAAAACAAATCACGAGTTGCCAGGGGCTGAGCTGAAGAGAGGAGTTGATTATAAAGGGGCATAGGAAAATTTTTGTGGGTGATGGAGGTTCTGGACTATGGAGGGTGGTTAAATGAATATGTACACATGCCAAAACACAGAACTATACACTAAGAAGTGATTTACTTTATGCGAATTATACCTTAATTAACCTAATTTAAAAACTCTATTCAATTAGTTAAAATAATGGAAGGCATTGCCTCAAAATGCATTTATTAAATTAGAAAAACAAAAGATTAAAAACTAATCAATTAAGTGTCCCAATCGAAGGGAGAAAAAAATGAAAGTAAATGTAATAAAGAAGAAGGAGGAAAATGATAAAGGTAATAATATAGAACAATCTCTAGCAGGGCTGATGAAGAAAATGAAGCAGACACAAACAAAAGATATTATGAATGAAAAAGGGGACATAATTACAGATAAGGTAGATATAAAAATATTAATAAAAATTGTAGGACATATTTGATAGCTTGGATGTATTAAACAATTTATACATACATTTATACTTATATTTATGTTTGGATTTTTTTTGGGAAAATTCAAGTAACGGAATGGGTTCTACAATATATTTCATAGTGTTACACTAAGACTAAATTGTAATGATTTGTATTTGTCCTGAACTCTCACCTGGAATGTCTTCTCTATCACCCAAATCTTATTCATGTTTTCAGGCCCAAGGCTTTGAGCTTTCCATAAACTCTTACCATTTCTCATAACTGCTCTTTAATTGCCTTACCTATATAATTATTGTTCATTTGAACCAGACCTTATACTTACTTTTAATTCTCAACTGGACTTAACACAATGCTATATAAATACTGTGAATGACATCTAAAAATTGTACTTAAGGGTAATGTTAAAGAAAGGGAGAGACGATCGTTCTCCGAAGTTATAAAGCCCAAAGTACCTTATTTGAGAATGTTAAAACTAGAGAAAATATAAACTTTCTCTTTCCTTTTCTCTGGTTTTAAATTGTTTTTATTTTTTATTTTTTCAGACAGGGTCTTGCACTGTCACCCTGGCTGGAGTGCAGTGGCATGATCATAACTCACTGCAGCCTTGAACTCCTGGGCTCAAGGGATACTCTTGCCTCAGTCTCCCCAGTAGCTGGGACTACAGGCACGCAGAGTTAATTTTTTTATTTGTTGTAGAGATGGGGGTCTCACTATCTTAATCAGGCTGGTCTCAAACTTCTGGACTCATGTCATGTGATCCTCCCGCCTGGGCCTCCCAGAGTGCTGGGATTACAGGCAGGAGGCACGAGTGCCTGGCCTAAATTTTTTTTAGTAAGGATAAATATAATCTTTCCCCCAAATTCTGAAATCCCGGTAATGGATACATATAGAACTGTTCTTGAAAGATAAGAAAATAAATAAAAGTCATCCTACATGTAGAAAGAAGAGGCTCTTTCTAAGGAGTCGTATCAAATATTTCTCTGTGAAACAGATTTATGTCAAGTAAAAGGAGATTACTTTATATAATCTCTTACATCTGCGGTCTGCGATCCCCGGTAGGGCCCCGTCCATGTCCTGTTAGGGAGTGAGCCTCAGAGCTCGGCCGCATCCGCCACCGTCCCTCTGTGGAACAATTGTCTTCCATGAAACTTAGGAAAGGGGCGTGGCGCACAGCAGGAAGTGAGCGATCACAGCTTCCTCTGTGTTTGCAGCCGCTCCCCATCGCTCGCATCACGGCCTGAGCGCCAATTCCGCCTCCTCCCCAAACGCGGGCCCCCACCCCAGAAAAATTTTCTTCCATGAAATTGGTCCGTGGTGCCAAAAAGGCTGGGGACTGCTGTCTTATGTGATAACTAAAGGCAATGTATACTTTTTGAGTGGAACCCAGGTTGGAAAAAAAATTGCTATAAAAAGAAAATATTGAAGTAATTACAAAAATTTAAATTGTATATTAGACAATAATATATCAGTGTTAAATTTTCTGAATTTGGTAACTTTTTAAAATCATGTAAAAGAATGGCTTTGTTCTTAGGAAATACATTCTGAGGTATTTAGGTAAAAGTTTATAAGGTCTGCAATTTACTCTCCAATGGTTTAGCAAGATAATTAAGTGATGTATGTATCTGGTACGAGATAAACCAAATATGGCAAATGTTAAGTGATCAACCTAAATTGATATTAATTTTAGCATTCTTGCAAATTTTCCTTAGGTTTGAAATTTTTCATAATAAAGTTTTAAAAAATATTCATAACAAAAATGTAAATGCCCAAGAAATATTTCAAATTAAAACATATTCTCAATAAAATAAGAGAAAACTTTGAAACTATGAAAAATATGAAATCAGACAAGATTGCTTTTAAATGAAAATCACAATTATCAAAATTATAATAAGCAATAAATGCTGCAAGCATTAAATAGTAGATTTTAGAAGACTGTTCCAAGAAATTCTCCTAGAACTCAAACTAAAAGAATAAAGAAATAAAGGGCAAAGAGAAACTGATTTCCAGGCTGCAATGGTTAATTTTCTGTGTCAACTTAGGTAGGCTACGGCACACAGTTCCTTGGTCAAACACCAGTCTAGATGTTGCTGTGAAAGTAACTTTTAGATGTGATTAAAATTTAAATCAGTAGATTTTGAGTAAAGCATATTTCTCCCAAAAAGTGGATAGGCCTCATCCAATCACTTGAAAGCCTTTAGAGAAAACACTGAGTGCTCCTGTGAAGGAATTTTCCCCAGAATGCTTTGGGATGCAAGACTTCAACATCAACTCCTATAGAAATTTCCAGCCTGCTGGCCTGCCCTGCCAATTATACACTTACCAACACCCACAAATCACATGAGCCAATTCCTTAAAATAAATCTCTCTGTATAAATATATATCCCACTAATTTTGTTTCTCTGGAGAACCTTGACTAATACAGAAGACAAATCCAGGCAGTCCAACATAATAAAAATTTTAGTGGTGAAAAGGTACTAGATGAAAGGGAAGCAATAATCAAATAAATAATACTGGGGATTTTCCTGAGATAAAGGAAAATATGAATATTCAGACTGAAAAGGCTTATTCAAACTTAGGCAAAGAAGACTCACACCTAGAATAACCTGTTGATACTTAAAAAATTAAAAGAATTTAAAGAATAAAGGAAAAACAAAATCTTATATGGGTCTCAGCAGAAAAAAATGTCATTTAAAACAAAAAAATAATCAGGTTGACATCAGATTTCTCTCACACAACCACATGTAATAGAAGACAATAGAATATTCTTGATTTATTTTTAAAAGTGAAAGATTTCTATGTAAGAATTCTGAACCCACCCTAGCTTTATCATTCACTTCCAAAGATATAAAAGTATTTCACAGTCATGCAAAGACCCAGTCATACCATCCTTCCTAAAAAAGATAACTTTAAAAAAGGCAAAATATTTTAACTATGAGGAAGTATTAGTAGTAAAATCAGTAAAACTTGGGGTTATGCCTAAACTAAAATAATTTAAAAAAATTTACATAGTATTAAAAAATAACAGTAATCTAAAGCTAAAAGAAAAGATTAGTTCCACAAAAAAGTGGTATATTTGTATGTGTGTTTGTGCATGGCAAGGATAAAAATAGGAGGAAATAAAATCATGTTAAATCTCTTACCGTACATATGGGAAACTATTAGATGATTTTATTCATTACGCTGAAAAGGAATGAAGCACTAGTAGAATAATAATATGATGTAAAACTTCCAAATGGGAACTAGAATAAAAAAAGATCAAGAAAAACTTCGTGGGTATGACAAAATAAAGGAAGAGAAAAATAAAAGGAAATAACAAAGAAATATTGAAAAACCAGTCCAGCATTTATATGTACATATGATGAACATAGACTTCCCGTCTCAATAAGGGACACAGGCAAATTCAAGTGCTCTTACTTTCCAGGACATATATGAGTTGAGATAATGAAAATAAAAAGGAATGTTTTCTAACAAGAAGTGTTAAGAAATGGAAAGCCTAAAAGGAGAACAAATATGTTCCTTCTCACAGTAACAGTGAGATCATTGTCTAGAAAAATACGACCTTTAGCCTTGTTTTTTAGAAAACAAAATCCAATTTTATGCTACTTATAAAAATTGCATCTTAAAAATTTCTAGGCAAAGGTTAAAACTAGAGGAATAGGCAAAGATATATCAGGCAAATACAAACATAAAAAAGCAAGAGTGGTCTGGGCAATGATTTTTTGGCTATGGGCCAAAAAGCAAAGACAACAAAAAAGCAAAAATAGACAAATGGGATTACATCAAACTAAAAATCTTATTCACAGCAAAAGAAACAATCAATAGAGTGAATAGACAACCTATGTATGGAATGGGGAAAAACTATTTGCAAACCATACAACTGATAAGGATTAATATCTACAATAGATAAAGAATACAAACAACTCAATACGAACAAAACAAATAACTCAATTAAAAAGGGAGCAAAGGACCTGAATAGACATTTTGCAAAAGAAGACATACAAATGGACAAAAAGTATGTGAAAAAGTGCTCAGCATCACTAATCATCAAGGAAATGCAAAGTAAACCCATGATGCGAAATATCACCTCATACTTGTTAAAATGGCTATTCTAAAAAAGACAAAAGACAACAAGTATTGGCAAGGATGTGGAGAAATGGGAACCCTAGTACACTGTAAGTGGGAATATAAATTATTAATAATATAGCCGTTATGGAAAACACTATGGAAGTTCCTCAAAAAGTTAAAAACAACTACCATATGATCCAGCAACCCCACTCCTGGGTATTTTCCACAGAAAATGAAATCACTATTTCAAAGTGATATCTGTACTCCCAGGTTCACTATTCACAGTAGCCAAGATATGGAATCATCCTAAGTGTCCATTAATAAATGAATGGATAAAGAAAATGTGGTATATAAACAATGCAATACTTCAGCCTTAAAATAAAGGAAATCTTGTCATTTGAGATACCATGGATGAACCTAGAGGACACTACGTTAAATGAAATAAGCCAGGCACAGAAAGACAAATACTGCATGATCTCACTTACATGTGGAATCTAAAAAAGTCAAACCCACAGTAGCAGAGAGTAGAATGGTGGTTAGCAGGGACTGGAGGGGAGGAGAGGAATGGGAAAATATTGGTCAATGAATTAAAAATTTCAGTTAGGAAAAATAAGTTCAAGAGATCTATTATACAACATGGTGATTATAGTTAATAACAATCTATTGTACACTTGACACTTGCTAAAAGAGTAGATTTTAAGTGTTATCACCACAAAAAAAGGTAAGTATATGAGATAATGCATGTTAAGTAGGTTGATTTAGCCATTTCACAATCTGTACATATTTCAAGACATGTTGTACAGCATAAATGTATATAATTTTTCTTTGTTAATTGAAAAAACAGTAATAAAAAGCAAGCGTGACAACATTAATAGCATTCCTATAAAGATGAAAGCAAAATGTATTATACAGGCAAAGTGAATTATTTTAAACTGATTATAGATTTACAATGAGGATACATATTTTATAAACTTTTATATAATACCCTTAACAAAGCACTGAAATATGAAAAATATCTACTTGAAATTCAAGGATAGCATGAAAAGATGAAAATAATTATTTTGAGAAAATAACTTACTTCTCTTACACTGTCATTTACAAATCAAGCACCCAAAAGTAAATTAAAGAATTAACCAATATAACAGATGTACATAACTTTGTATATAACAGACAGTATAATTCTCTTAAAATGTCCATGGAATGTTTACAAAAATTGATTTATATTCTATACTACCAAGAAAACTTCACTGAATTCCAAAAATTAAAACTTTATAGTATAGGCTAGCCGCTAATCACAGGGCAATAAAACTAGGAACCACGGACTAAAGATAAAGAGCATAAATAAAATTACCTAGAGACTCAAAATCATTCTTGAAAGAGGAAATCAAAGCATCAATTACAGATTCCATATTTTAAAAACAACAATAAATGCAGCCAAAGCTCTTAAGATGGGCTTCTGTTATGAGATTGAAATAGGAGATACGAAGCTGAACTCATATGCCTATCTCTTCTCTTTTGAGATCTCATTAAAATACTGGTAAAGAAATAATTTTTTAAAGGGCAAACAAGCAATAAGGAAAAGGGAGGTGGGGTAAACTATCAGTGGAAAAGAGAGTCTTAACACTTTAAGCAAGAAGAAATTAGGAGTGGTGAGTGATAAAGCAGAGAAGTAGAGGAGGAGATGGCAGATGAGGAGGGGGCCAACCTGCTGGAGGAATCCTAGGAAGGTAGGGAACTTAGGAACACAAAATGCAATGAACTTTAGTAGAGACATGTGGGGCTGAAAACAGGATATAACTGAAAGTCAGAAGACAAAGTTGTGGATTTCCCAGCTACTCATCACCCCAAAATGCTCGACAAACAGGCAAGCAACCTCCACCCCTACTCCAAGTAAAAAAATGGAGGTTTCTTCCCCAAAGAAATTGAACACACTTTCTGGTGAGAACCAGAGTGGCTAGAAAGAGAGGCAAAGCACCCCATCAGAGACATCAGCATTTTGATATTTAGGAGTTGCAAAACATCTTGGTTAACCTTATGCATACCTCATCCAAAGGAAGCCAGCCGATATACTAGACTGTTCACATATATAGAAGTCAGAGCTTTTCTATTACTCTATTTAGAAAGTAAACAGAATTCAGATACGTAACATTTACCACAATAAAGAGAAAAAGAAAGATAACATATTGGAAAAAACCACTGAGAAAAGGGAGAATATAAAAATAACTTTGAGAATTTATAATACATTACTTCCACAGAACAAGCATGCAATAAGAAAGAGCTCTTGGAAAATTAAATATATGATTGCCAGATTCAATAGAGAATTTGGAAAACAAAGTTGGGAAAAATTTTCAAAAAGTAGAATAAAAAGCATCAGGTAGTTAAAATATGAGAAAAAAGTTAAGAGTTACAGAAGACTAATTCTAAAGGATTAACATTCAACTAATAAGGATCCCAGAAATATGAAGGGAAATATAGAGGTAAAAATAAAAAGTATATAAGACTTCAGATTGAAAGGCCCTGTATGCCAAGCATAATAGATTTTTTAAAAAATTAAAAACCAAAAAATCCACTAGACTTATCTTTATGAAATTTTAGACCATTAGTTAAAGAGATCTTAAAGGCTTCCAGAAAGAAAAAACAAGTCACATATCAATCATCTGATCAACAACAGTGGAAGAAATGAAGCAATGCCTTAAAAGTTGTAAGGTAAATAATTTTGAACTCATATATCTGTCAAAAGTGGTTCTCAAATACAAAAGTAAAATAACGATATTTCAGAAACATAAAGGCTTAAAAAGTTTACCTCCTATGTATGCTTTCTTGGATGATTATGTGAGCTTTAGCATCTGCTCTATCAACAGAAGAAATAAGAAACAGGAAGACCAGAGGACCTAAGAAATAGCATATGTCACTGAAGAGAGTTAATTACACACGTTTTGGTGTATGCCTAAAATAAAGTGTAGAAGGGGGGTAAGTGACAAAAGGAAAGATGAGTAATATAAGAAAGAATATTGAGTTACAAAATTTTTTGTAACTATCTGTAATGGGTAATGTGAGAGAAAATTCCAGCACCTTAAGGTTTTTGCTTTATTATGGTGGATGATATAGCTACTAATTACCTCCAAATTTTATTAGAAAATAGAAGTTTATGTATAAATGTCTGTGACAAAAATTAGAAAAACAAAGATAAAAAGAAAATTAGAACAGCTCAACAAAAAAGCAGAAAAAGAAATAAGATGAAAAAATATGTAAGAAAGTAATAAATAGAAAACCAAACAATTAAGGGGCAGGAAACAGTGTAAATACATCAATAGGCTGTAATATTATACATACTAATGAATATTATTCCTCCATTAAAAGATAATGACTCTGGCTGGCTTAAAGAAAAATCCAGTGATATGCTAGTTAAAAAAGGCACACTTAAGTCAATATGATGGAGAAAAACTGGAAATCAAAGGAAAAAAAGGTAAACTATGAAAATGCTAACAAAAGAAATCAGATGTAAGAATTAAAAACAAAATTCATTAAATAGGACAAGGATATTTAAATTGACAAAAGTGAAATTCTAAGAAAAATAAATTGTTGAAACTATGCATTTAAAAGTATGTTCTATGTAATATATGCACATAAATACACTGCTAACATTAAAGTACACCCATATACAGAAACATAAATACTATTAAATAATACACAGAAAAATAGTCATATCTACAATTATAGTGGAAAACTAAGTATAGAGCTCCCATAATTCTATAATCAAGTAGTCAAAAATACCTGAGAGAAATAACAAGCTTCCTCAACAGAGAATATATGTTATTATGATTACATGTTAGCCCATACAGAAACTTTCAATGTGTTTCCAAAGGTAGAAATTATGCAGACCACATTATCTGCACTAAGAAATAAAATTATAAAACCATAGCAAAAGAATAGCTAAAATCATATCTTCTTGGAACTTAAAAAATAATTTTCCTAAATAATACCTGGATTAGAGAGGAAATAAAAAATAAATTATAGACTATTTAGGAATGATTGGTCTCAGAAGAAAACTTGGTGCTTCAAACTCATTTATTAAAAATGAAATAAAGTCTGAAATACATGAACCAAGAACTTAAGTCAGGGAACCAGAAAAGAACAATAACATAAACCTAAAGAAAACAAAAAAAAAATAAGAGATAAGGAAAGATAAAAAAATGAAACAAACAAAAAAAGGTAGACTTGGACAACCGCAACAAAAGCTGGCTCTTTTTAAAGACCATAAAATAGCTGATTTGGTGGTATTTCAATATTTTCAATGATTTTAGAGAAAGAAGGAAAGCCTTTAAATTCATTTTATCAAGTTAGTGTAGTTTGCTACAAAACATGACAATGACAAGATAAAAATAAAAACTGAAACCTAATCTCATTTTTTCTTTCACTCAGTAAATATTTACTGTCTATTCTATGCCAAGCACTATGCCAGGCATGAAGGATAAAGCAGCAAATAAAAAGACAACTCCCCAACCCAGTTCCATAGTAGATTTTAAAAATAAGCAAATCAAATATATGACCAACAGAGTTTAAATGAGGAATATAAAATGTCTATGTTAGGAAATTTGATAAAATATATCATTAATAGATCAAAAAGAAAACTGAATGATTATCACCACAAATGACTAGAGTTATTTGATAATGTTCAATATCCACTTCTATTTATTAATAAAATATTGCAAGTAAATTATAAACTGTACATGATATATTTATTTAACATTATTCTGTAAGAGTTAGCCAGTGCAACCAGATTAGAAAATGATCAGATACATAAATAATGGAAAGGACTTAGAATTACCATTATGTGCTAATGATAAAAGTATCTACATGAAAAAAACCCAAACCTACCAACTAAATTAATAAAACAATTCAGGAAGATGGCCTGTTAAAAATAAATATACAATAAAAATAAAAACAAGGAGAGTCTCACATAAATAGAAACATAATAGAAAATGTAATAGAAAGAAAAGAGAAATAGTTCACGACAGCAACAAAAAATATAAATACCTGGAATAAATTTCATAGAAGATATATTATTAAAATCAGTGGGAATTGGATGGTTCTTCTGGATAATAGGTTATTTATATGGAAAAGTAAAATTAGATCCCTACCTCAAATCATACATAAAGCAAATCCAGATGAATAAAAGACCTACATGTAAAAGCAGACAACTATAAAATTTTAAAAAGTTAAGGAACACTATATATTATTTAAAAACAACTTATTTAGGCTGGGCACGGTGGCTCATGCCTGTAATCCTAGCATTCTGGGAGGCTGAGGCAGGAGAGGTCAGGAGTTCAACACCAGCCTGAGCAAGGCGAGATCCGAGATCCTGTCTCTACAAAAAAATAGAAAAATTAGCCAGGCAAGGGGCATGTGCCTGTAGTCCCAGCTACTTGGGAGGCTAAAGCAGGAGGATTGCTTGAGCCTAGGCATTTGAGGTTGCAGTGAACTATGATGATGCCACTGCACTCTAGCCTGGGTGACAGAGTGAGACCTTGATTTAGTTAAAAGTTACTTGCTATTATTTTCTGTACTTTTCAGTATGTTCAAAATATTTCATAATGAAATGTAAAATTAGAAAGATGTAAACATCTTTCATCCCTCTGATCTTTAATTTGGCTGACACCAAACTGTGAGATCATTGTACTAATTTTACTCCAATTGTCAGAACTCTTGAATAATCTATCCTTTCTCCATTTTAATTTGAAATGCTACCTGTACCAAATTGTAATTTTTCTATACCTGGGTCTATGTCTGTCTTTCCTATTCTGCTCTTTTTTAATATTTGTCTACTGTAGTTTCAATATCACTGTTTTAGTTATTAAAATCTTTATAATAATTTTTTAAATGGATACATGTCAAAGCCCGCAGTACTCCTCTCGCTCTTCACACTTTTTCATCACCTCCCAAATCAGCATTAGCCTAGTACCTCCTGAATGTTTATTGTTCTTCACAGCATTCAAATGAAATGTTAGAAGATCTTGAATAATTCCTGATGAAGCTTGTTTCACACTTGGCTTTATCCCAATAGCCTCCATAGAGTTTTTAGTCACTGAATAAGTATTTGTTCATCTGTTTTTTTAATTAACAAAACAAAACAAACAAAACTCCTAAAAAGTTAGGATTACATTATATTTATAGACTAATATGGAAGAAAATTTACATTTTATTGTTCTTACCAATATACATGTTAACATATTTTTAAATGTCTCTCAACAAAGTTTTATATAATAGTTTTCTTCAGATAAACTGTTTATGAAATTCCTGTTATGTTTATCCTTGGTAGTTTATACTTACTATTAATGGTATCCTCCTTCTTTTTTTAATTGATCTATGTAGGAGAGTTTTTGATTTTACAAGTTGATTTTTAATCCACCAAATTTGGCAATATCTTCTACTAATTCTACATAGACAATAGCAACATTTGCAAATAGTGACAGTTCTGATTTGCTAACCAATCTTGTATTTCTCTTCTTTCTCCTTTTCTTACAGCATTGGGTAGAATTTCTGGTATAATGTGGAAAAGTTGGAGTGATAAAAGGCAACCTTCTTTTTTTCATACTTTAAAATAGCATGCTTCTTGTTTTAAAATTTTTTAAAGTTTTTATAGATATCTTTTTTAACATATTAAGAAATTTTCCTCCTATTCCTAATTTGCTAACCATTTTTCTCATAATTATTGTAGAATTTTATTGAATGTTTTTGATGCATCTATTGAAATGATCATATGGTTTTTCTTCTTTAATTTATCCAGTGTAGTAGATTATATTATTATAATAGTTTTTAAAAAAGAAAGACATTGAACAATTTTTGAATTCGTCAAATAAAGCCTATATAGCCAGGAGATACCAACACACACTACTCACTTCAATTTATCAATATTTTATTTAGGATTTCTACATCAAAGTTTCTATGTAAGACTGGTCTTTAATTTTTCTTTCTTATATTATCTTTGCCTCATTTTGGTACTAAAATCAAAGGAGGGAGGTGCTCTCTCTTTTCTTGAAACACTTCTCTACTTTTCCACCCTAATTTAAGCCACCATCTGAATCATCCTCTTAATCCTCCTTTTCTTTTCAAATTTATTTAAGTATTTATTTTTTCTTTTCCCTGACCCCGTTTTCTTTCCACCCAGCCACCTCACACATTCTCTAGAACATAAGCTCCATAAGAAAAAGCTGCTAGTCTCTCCCCAGAAATTTAGGACTATGTCAGAAATATAGCAGGAGCTAAAAAATACTTGATCAAATGAAAGAAATAAAATCTTATTTTTCATTTATCAAATTAGCAACAAAAAATGCTTGAAAAACCCATATTGGCACTTTACGGGGAAATGTACATGTTTATATGCATATATTGATTTAATGTTTTAAAAGAATAATTTAAAGATTACAACTAAAAGCCTTTAAAATGTGTCATCTTTTGACCAAGCAAGTGTAGTTTCGACAACTTGCTTTTCTGAAGTAATACAATAATGTAAAAAATATATGAAAAATATTTCTCATCAAAGCATTGTTTAAACCATACACAACCTATATGTTTAATGATTTGTGTTTTTTGAACAAATAATGATATATCCATACAGTGTATGTACTTCTAAAATTGCCACAGAAAAATATTTAGGATAAATTGGGAATTTTTAAAAGATGGTCATGATATAATACGTACTATCATCATGTTTTGGTTAAAAAGTTCACTTCTATGTATTGAACAAAGCCTGGAAGACTATACATAAAAACACTGCTGCAGTTTATCATCAGGTATTGGGATTTTAAAAGTTGGTTTTTCTCTTTTCCTTTACTTGTACTGTTTTTCCTTTCTACCATGTAGATAACGTTTTTAGTGGCAAAACGTAAACTTAAAAAGAAAAGAATTCTAATACCTTGCTGCTACCATTTTAATGAAACATCTCTGACATTGGGAAGTAATTATCAAAGTGTGTGTGTGTAAATAACATATGTTGATGGTTGCCCAGTACCCGAACACGTTTCTTATTTTGGGGAATCTCAAAACAGGTTAATAGAATCTGGGATAGTCTCTTTCCTAGCTCCTTGCTTATTGATGATCAGTCATACGACTTTAGTTCCGTAAAACTAATGCTCCCACCCAGGATACTGAATTCTGTGAGAGTGAAGCAGAGATGTAGAAAACCAGTAGAAATTATTCATGGAAGCTGAAGTCAAATTAAAACACCAAAGTTCAATGAGTGTCCAAGGGCAGTAGAACCCAATAGCATGATAAAGAATGTTCAGTGCAAACTGTATCAGCAATAGCTCCTAAAACAGAATTTTCCTGTGGGCATGGTATTTATTGGGGGGTTTTACCTTTTTGGGTTTCTGTTAGTTTGTTAAGCCTGGTTCTCCAGCATCCTTATACAGTATGTGAGCTCTATGATATATTTCCAAAATATTCCTTTTCTGATTTTTATAGAGCTGGTTTCTATTGTTTAAAACCAAGAATTATTGGTACAATGCCTAGCAATTATCACCAATAATACTCCTGCATTTCAGAAATTGTCACTATTTTTCTAAACAGTTCAAAAGTTTATTAGAAAGAGAATGGGTTTTGAAGCCAGACTATCAGGTTTCAATACTAGCTTTCAAATTTACTAGTTGTGTGACCTTGGACAATAGACCTAACCTCTCTGAGCCTTAATTTATTAAATCATTGTGAACATTCAAAGAGATATTAAAATTTCACATATTCCACATTTATCTCAAATCCCTAAATCTGATCTGGTGTCCATGATAGATATTTATATCTGCACTTTGAACTGATGCATTTGCCACTTGAACTTGAACACTACTTGCCAATACTATCAACTCTTTTTATCTCAACAGGCTATGAAACGCCTGTGAATAAACCTGGATGTCTGCTTTCTTTAGTACTGTACATAGGCTACAAGAACACTGCCAGAGAGATTAGAAGTAATCCATATAAAGCCAAGCTGCCTTTTGGCCAGACTCTTATCCTATGTTGAGACAAAAACAAACAAAACAAGCCAAGCCTATTATCTAACAAGCATTGAAAAGTGAAAAAATAATTTACATCGTTACTGAACTCTAATGAAGAAGCACTAATGTAGGATTTCTTCACTAGTAAAAGATCATCATCAACTTCTTTTGTCCTCTCCCTAAATCACACAGCAGGGTAGCTGTCCCAGTATCCCATCTCACATCCCCCAAATGTCCCTTAAACTCTCTCCAAGCTCCACCCAATATGACTCTTTCCTTGAATACATCCATTCCTCCAATCTCTCTGGATTATTTTGTCCCTCTAGCTATCTAATGTAATCAATCATATCAATCTAGTCTTCCTGGCTTTTTCCAATTTTTCCCACTTCCTAATATAGAAAATAACAAAAGAATTGGCCATGAAGTTGAGCAGGCAAACAGGGAAGGATTAAGTTTTCAGTACTAATAACCTTTTATTCTGTTTGATCCCTTACAAAAAGTTTTCTCCTTTCTTCATCTCCCTCCCTGTCCCTACCTCCCAACACATGGAACAGAATTATGTAGATTTGCACCATGATATATTTTTATCTAAAAATTTCAATTGTCTTTAAAGACAATTGAAAGTCCTACATTTCCCTGCTTAGTCCTTTTCTCTATTTCTTAGCCCAAATCATTCCCTTAAACTGGATTCACATATTCCACTGCCTTCTGGACATCTTCATTTGGATACCTTATGGTCTTTTCAAAAATGAAATAACAAAAGTTAAAGAGAATAAAAAACTCATCAACTTTCCCCCTAAATCTTCTCTGTGCTATATTCTCCATCCAAACTATCAACTTTTCACCTAGTCAGTCAAACAAAAAGCCCTGGAGTGATTCCTGACATTCTTGTTTGCATCATACTCAATATTCATTAACCTCAAACTCCTGATCTTCCTAATTACTATCTATCTCTTAAATCTCTGCAACTACTCTAGATCCATGCTCTCCTCTATTTGGTCTACCTGCCTCTTTTTAGTCTGTCCCTTTTTAGTCCATTGTTTTTACTATAGTCAAAACAACCTTCTGTCTTTGGCTCAAGTCTGTTATCAATCTTGCATTACTTTTTGAGTGGTGAGAGGTAAGGGTCCTGTTTCATTCTTCTACAGGTGGCTATGCAATTTTCCCAGCACCATTTATTGAATAGGGATTATTTTCCCCAGTGAATATTGTTGTCTGCTTTGTTAAAAATCAGATGGCAATATATGGATGGTTTTGTATCTGGGTTCTCTGTTCTGTTCCATTGGTCTGTATCTCTAATTTTGTGTCAGTACTATGCTGTTTTGGTTATATAGCCTTGTAGTATAGCTTCAAGTCTGGTAAAGTGATGTCTCCAGATTTGTTCCTTTTGCTTAAGGTTGCTTTGGCTATTCAGGTTCTTTTCAGGTTCCAAATGAAGTGTAGAATTATTTTTTCTAGATCTGTGAAAAATGAAATTGGTATTTTGATGAGGATTGCATTGAGTCTGTAAGTCACTTTGGGTAGTATGGACATTTTAACAATGTTGATTCTGCCTATCCACCAGCATGATATGTTTGTTTTTCCATTTGTTTACATCATCTGCAATTTCACTCCTCAATGATTCCTACTTCTCTTTATAGAGATCTTTTGCCTCCTTGGTTAAACAGATTCCTAGGTATTTTATTTTCTTTGGAGCTAGGTATTGAGTCTTTGATTTGATTCTTAGTTTGACTGTTTTTGGTGTATAGGAATGCTACTGACTTGTATACATTGACTTTGTAATCTCAGACTTTGATGAATTTATTTATCAATTCAAGGAGTCTCTTGGCAGAAGCTTTGGGGTTTCTAGATATAAGATCATATCACCAGTAAAGAGCAATAGTTTGACCTCCTCCTTCCCCATTTGGATACTCTTAATTTCCTTCTCTTGCCTGATTGCTCTGGCTAGGACTTCCAGCACTATGTTGAATAGAAGTGGTGACATTTGGCATCCTTGTCTTGTTCCAGTTCTGAGTGGAAATGCTTTCAACTTTTCCCCATTCAGTATGATGTTGGCTGTGGGTTTGTCATATATGTCTTTTATAATTTTGAGATAAGTTTCATCTAGGCCTATTTTGTTAAGAGTTTTTATCATAAAAGGGTGTTGGAATTTGTCAAATGCTTTTTCTGCATCTATTGAGAGGATCATATGGTCTTTGTTTTTGCTACTGTTTATGTGGTGAATCACATTTATGGATTTGTGAATGATGAACCATCCTTACATCCCTGGGATGAAGCCCACTTGGCTTAAACATAAGATATGAAACCATAAGAATTCTAGAAGAAATGTTGGAAAAATTCTTCTAGATATCAGCCTAGGCAAAGAATTTATGAAGAAGACCCTAAGGGCAATCACAGCAATAACAAAAATAAATAAATGGGGCTTTATTAAATTAAAACCTTCTGCACAACCAAGGAAACAATCAGCAGAGCAAATAGACAACCTACAGAATGGGAGAATATATTCATATGCTATCTATCCAATAAAGGGCTAATAACCAGAATCTACAAAGATCTCAAGCAAATCAGCAAGAAAAAAAAAATCCAGCAACCCATTAAAAAGTGGGCAAAAGACACGAATAGAAACTTTTCAAAAGAAGATAGACTAATGCCCAATAAACATATGAAAAATGTTCAACATCTCTAATCATCAGGGAAATGCACATCAAAACCACACTGAGATATCATCTAATGCCAGTGAGAATGGCTTTTTATCAAAAGCCCCAAAACAACAAATGCTGGTGTAGATGTGGAGGGAAGGGAACACTTATACACTCTTGGTGGGACTGCAACCTAGTGCAACATCTATGGAAAATAGTATAGAGATTCCTCAAATAATTAAAAGTAGACCTACCATATGACCCAGTAATCTCACTGCTGTGTATTTACCCAATGGAAAACAAGTCATTTTATAAAAAAAAAAAAAAAAGAAAAAAAAGAAAAAAAACCCACTTCCACTCTAATGTTTATAGCTGCACAATTCACAATTGCAAAGATATGGAATCAACCCAACTGCCCATCAATTCATGAGTAGATTAATAAAATCTGATATATGTAAACCATGGAATACTACTCAGCCATAAAAAATGGAATTAATACCTTTTGCAACAATCTGGATGGAACTGGAGAACATCCTCCTAAGTGAAGTAATACAAGATTGGAAAAGCAAATATCCCATGTACTCACTATTAAATTGGAACTAACAGAGCAGCACTCATGTGAACAGATAGAAGTAAAACTAATGGAAATCAAGCAGGTGGAAGGGGGGAAGAGGAGATAGGTGAAATTATACCTAACAGGTACAATGTAGACTATTTGGGTGATGGACACACTTATGACTTTGTCTCAAGCAGTACAAAAGCAATCCATGTAACCAAAACATTTGTACTCCCATTATATTCTAAAATAAAAAAATACCTTTCTATTAATAAAATGCCAATAGCATTCTGTCACTTAACAACATAGGTTCTTGGTTTGACTGCTGAGTTTTAAACCAGGCTTAATGATCAACTATATATAGAGTTGATCTATGAGAAGAGAGAGTATATACTATAGTTATTAATATTAAGCACACAGAAACTATAGTCTGTCTGCCTTCTTTCCCATTGTTGCCTTATTGGTATAAGACATTGGACCAATTACTAAAGCCAACAGGGCTTGAGTTTTCCTGTAAAACTGAAATGACAAAATCATCTTTGTTGTAGGGAAGTTGTGTGGATTACATGAATTAATATAAAGCTCTTGTAGAATAAAAGCCATAAAATGTCTGCTATTATTATATGGCCTGATATAGATGGTTTAACCCTCTGTACTTCAGACTCCTCATCTACAAATAGAAATAAGTATGACATAATTTTTTAAAATATTAGATGACATAAAGAGACTCATGTTAGATGTCACATTCTCTGATAAGCATTCTTTGACCTCCCAATTTCCTAATAGGAATAAATGTACCGGTATATCTTGTTTTATTGTGCTTTGCTTTATTAAGCTTCACAGATATTGGATTTTTTACAAATTGAAGATTTGTGGCAACCTTGTGGTGACCAAGTCTGTAAGTGCCATTTTTCTCATAACCTGTGCTCGATTGGTGTCTTCTGTGTCACATTTTGGCAATTCTCACAGCAATTCAACCTTTTTCATTACTATTATATCTGTTATAGTGATCTGTGATCAGTGATCTTTACTGTTACTATTGGAATTGTTTTGGGGGACCTGAACAGGGTCCCTATAAGATGGCAAACTCAATTAATAAATGTGTGTGTTCTGACTGCTTCATTATCCAGCTGCTTCCTCATCTCTCTTCTTTTCCTCTGGGCTTCCCTATCACTACAACACAAGATTGAAAGTAGGCCAGTTAGTAACTCTACAATGGCCTCTAAGTATTCAAGTGAAAGGAATAGTCACATGTTTCTCATTTTAAACCAAAAACTAGAAATGCATAACCTTAGTGAGGAACGAATGTCAAAAGCTGAGATAAATCAAAAGCCAAGACAGGGCAAAAGCTAGGTCTCTTGTGCTAAAGAGTTAGCCAAGTTGGAATGCAAAGGAAAATTTCTTAAAGGGAATTAAGTGATATTTCAGTGAACACATGAATGATAAAAAAGCAAAACAGCTTTATTGCTGATATAGACAAAGTTGTAATGGTCTGGATAGATCAAACGAGACATGACATTCCCTTAAACAAAAGCATAGTATAGAGCAAGGCCCTAACTCATTCTATGAAGACTAAGAGAGAAGAAGAAGCTGCAGAACAAGAGTTTGAGTAGCAGAGGTTGGTTCATGAGGCTTAAGGACAGATGGCATCTCCATAACATCAAAGTGCATGGTGAAGCAGCAAGCACTGGTGGAGAATTTGGAGTGAGTTATCCAGAAGATCTAGCTAAGATAATTAATGAAAGTGGCTACACTAAACAACAGTTTTCCAATGTAGGTGAAACAGCCTTATACTGAAAAAGATGTCATTTAGGACTTTCACATCCAGACAGGAAAAGTCAACATCTGGCTTCACAGCTTCAAACAATAGGCTGACTCTCTTCTTAGGAACTAATGTAGCTGATGACTTTAGGTTGAAGCCAATGCTCATTTACCATTCCAAAAATCCTTCGGCCCTTAAAAATTATGCTAAATTTATTCTGCCTGTTCTCTGTAAAAGGAACAACAAAGCCAGCATGACAGCACATCTGTTTACAGCATAGTTTACTACTTTAAGGGCACTGATTAAAAAAAAGTTTCCTTTCAAAATATTATTGCTCATTGACAATACCTGTGGTCATCTAGGAGCTCTGGTGGAGAAAAAGACTCCTCTCAAAATATTATTCCTCATCGACAATACACCTAGTCATCCAGGAGCTCTGATGGAGATGTATAAGGAGATTAATGTTTTCATGATTGCTAACACAATAGCTATTCTGTAGCCTATGGATCAAGGAGTAATTTCAACTTTCAAGTCTTACTTTTGAAGAAAGACATCTCATAAGGCTATATATAACTATCACAGATATGATTCCTCTGATGGATCTGGGCAAAGTATATTATAAACCTTTTAGAAAGGATTCACCATTCTAGATGCCATTAAGAACATTCATGACTCTTAAGAGGAGGTCAAAAGATCAACATTAACAGGAGTTTGGGGGCCAGGTGCGCTGGCTCATACCTGTAATCCTAGCACTCTGAGAAGTCAAGGCATGAGGATCATTTGAGGCCAGGGTTTGAGACCAGCCCGGGCAATAGCGAGACCCTGTCTCTACAAGAAACAGGAGTTTGGAAGAAGTGGATTCCACCCTTCATGGATGACTTTGAGGGTTTTTAAGGTTTCCATGGAGGAAGTAACAGCAGATGTGGTGGAAACTGCAAGAGAAATAGAATTAGAAGTGGAGCCTGAAGATGTGACTGAATTACTCCAATGTCATGATAAAACTTTAACAAATGAGGAATTCCTTCTTGTGGATGAGCAGAGAAAGTGGTTTCTTGAGATGAAATCTACTCCTGGGGAAGATACTGTTAACACTGTTGAAATAACTACAAAGAATTTAGAATATTCTATAAACTTAGTTGATAAAGCAGTGTCAGGGTTTGAGAGAATTGACTGCAATTATGAAATAAGTTCTACTTGGGCAAAATGCTATCAAATAGCATTGTATGCTACAGAGAAATCTTTTGTGAAAGGAAGCATCAACAGATGCATCAAACTTCATTGTAGCCTGATTTTAAGGAATTGCCACAGCTACTCCAACCTTCAACAATAATCACCTGATCAGTCAGCAGCCATCAACATTGAGGCATGACCCTCCATCAGCAAAAATATTATGATTCACTGAAGGCTCAGATGGTCATCACCACTTTTTAGCAATAAATTCTTTTTAAATGAAGGTATGTACATTGTTTTTTTTGACATCATGCTATTGGACACTTAACAGACTACAGTATAGTGTAAATGTAACTTTTATACACACTGGGAAAACAAAAAATATCGTGTGACTTGCTTTATTGTGATACTCGCTTTATTGGGGTGGTCAGGAACCAAACCTGCAATATCTTTGAGGTATACCTGTATATGCCCACACTGTACTCATATGTATTACATATCATAGCATCTATCATATGTAGTTACAACTGACTGCTTCTCTGTCTCCCTTAGCACACTAGATGTCTTTGGATTACAGGACCTATAAGCTCCACAACAGTTTTCCTACTGTACATCATAGCAAAATTTTATTGTACAAATAAAAGAATGACTGCATATAAAATGCCTTTCTCAATGCCTAGGAAATAGGATGTAGTCAATTCTCTTTATTAATTTTTTCATGCTGGGGTGGGGATGGTGGTATGACAATCCCCTATTATTAATAACATTTTCTCTGCTTTTTATTGTGACCTTTTGCAGTAAGTACCAGACCATTAAGTGAGCCTTTTTACCTAGATCTAAGCCAACTATTACTGCTAAAGTTCAGAACCCAAACTTTAAGAAGGTATATAATAAGGGATTAAGTCTCTATTTCCATTTCTTTGCTGTATTTTAAAGGGTCAACACTAGAGAAAAGTGTCTCTAACAACAAACAGTTCAGGATACTTTGTTCAAACACTACAATGCCACAGTGACATGGGTAAACGCGATTCTTCCAATAAACATCTTCATTGTAGAGATTTGTTAAGATTTTTCCTTGGAGAGCCAGTAACTCTCAAAGATTTTCCTTAAAGATATCTGGTATTTTACACATATTCATAACTAGAATACAAATCAGTTATCTTTCAGTATTTCTTAATTGGGACACCTCAAACATTTTGGATAGGAGAAGTCTTTGTTATATAAGACTGTTCCCTGATCCACAGAAATCTAACATTCCTGGACCCTTTCAGTAGCTCTCTACAATGGCAATAGTTCTCTCCAATCTCTGTGGCAGCCAACAATGCCTCTACACATTACCACCCTCTCTCTGGCAGGGGTGAGGGTGAGGGGAAACAAAAATTACCACGCTTGGTTGAGCATGATTTTCAGTTAGATCACTGACATAACTTCTAAAATGTATTCATTTACTAATATAATTATTACTTTGCCTCTGATATCTCACTGATGAAATCAAGGCAGGGGAGTTGTGAAGGATTATGATTATTTCTTTCCCTTCTCAAAATGACCTGTACTTTTTGATATATAGAAATAAAATGTTAGGTGAAGTCAACAATTTCATTAATTGTTGATCATGTATTTAATATACATTTGTTAAATGTTATCTTTCAATTGCTTTTACATGTACTCAGTTTTAAGCTAAGCATGCAGAATTTGGCAATCTTTAAAACATGATGGAATTCCTGTGAAAAATAACTCTTCCAGAATAATGGCCTAGAAAATAAATTGAATAGAAATTATATAAAATGTATGCTTTGAATAAATTTATAGTAACCATTCTACTCTATCTTATCTGGTATAAGCTACTGAGAACTTTTTAAAAATATTATGAATAGGTATTAAATATTTCCAAATGCCTTTTTGTCATTGAAAACTAAAATTATTATGAAAATGAAGACCAATCATTTTTTATTTTGATGATATGAATAAGTTACAGGTAAGTTCATAATGCATGGGAATTTTTGCCTTTTTTAACATGACACTTAACCTCACTGCAACAAGAAGGAAAAAAATTATTTATTTTGTGAAATAAATGATTCAAATACATCAAGAAATGGGCTTTTGAAGTATGGTATTTCTTGATTCAAACAGAAATGTAAACAAAATCCTAATTTACATTGAAAATCTAACCTTTTGTGTTATGAAATAACTGCTCTGCCAAGCTTCTGACATTGTTCTGAAGAGGTCAGACATTCCTACCTTTCCTCCTTGTAACATTCTGGCCATCACCCTTTTTATCTTTTTTAAAGAATATTGCATTTCTTGTACATACAGCACTATACTAGGCACTCTGAATTGTGTCAGGGTGGAAAAAGAATTTAAGGAAAAAAAGGACACATTAAAAAACCCAGTGTTTTTCAGATACTTTGTTTTCTGGATAGCAAACTAAAGCCTATAAAAAGAACTAGATGAAACAGGCATGATGCAAGTAATAAAATATAAAGTGTCAGAGTTGGGCAGTAGAAAGAATACTAAACAAGATAGAAGCTTGGGACCAAGTCCTTCTGTGTGAAATTAGGCAAGGCATTTACATTTAATTTTTCTAAGTCTCAGTTTTATCTTCTGTAAAATAAGACTAATAATGTTTCTCTTAGAGTTGTTTTGAGAATTAACGAGCTAAGTCCCTGAAAGAACTAGCATAGTGTAATGACAAACGCACAAAACTGGCCACCCATTAAATGTTTCTTTTCCAAGTTTGGAAATGAAAAACAAGGCAGGATTACCATCTGGTGAGGTTTTTCATCCTGTTTCATTGATTTGTGTAAATTTCATAACCTATAAGGGGAAAACTCCCTGATATACAAGAGCAAGAAAACCCTAGCTGTCATCATTCAAAACTATTTCTGTCAATCCATTTTCCATTTTCTATACTATTTTTTGGGGCCCAGTGAAGACAAAGCTGTATCTTACGGCTAGATATTATAGGAGCAGAACTGAGAATGTAATCTTTACTATATTAGGAAAATGAGTCGGTCTACAAGGGCAGGTATGTTAGGAAGAGCCAAAAGTAGAAAGAAGACAATCATGATAAAAGCGCTAAAAAAGCAGTTATAGAACAGGGTTTTCAACTGTGGCACTATTTACATTTTACATAATCCTTTGTTGTAGAGGATGCATGCATGCATTGTAGTATGTAAAACAGCATCCCTGGTTTGGTATCGTACCCTATCCATAATGACAGCCCAAAATGTCTCCAGATATTGCCAAATGTTCCTCTGGGGGGCAAAATTCTGGCTAAGAACCACTGATTTAGATAGTAACAGAAGGGTGGGGAAAAGAGTGAGGCAAGGAATAATATTTCCCATAAGATTCACAGTTAAAAAGAGGCACAATTTTAAAAGATTTATCAATGAAAATATGAAATATACTTATATGAATCATGTCAGGGAAAAATTATCAGTAGTGATTCTCCAGTAGATAATATAGTACCTATATTACAGAAGAAGAATGAATGTAATGTAATGACTATGTCAAAGTTAGAAGCTGAGAGAAAGGAAAAATGAACTCTGTGGGGACAGAGAAAAAACATGGGAATGAGTAAGCTCAGGGGTAACTTTTTCAGTATGCCAATTTTAATTTTCTTCTTAATAATTTTTGTTTATAAAACAGTAAGTGAGGAACACATGGCAGTAAATTTTGCCCCTTTAGATGAGTGTGTAGTTGGACAGACAGATTGAAAACATCAGAAATAAAGGGTCACTGGAATGCAAAGTCAAATAAGGACTGTTTTTTAAAAAGTATTTTGACAAGTTTTCCATTTTGTCTTTTTCATCTTGATTTGTAGTAATTCTTTTTCAATTATATATGTTGCAAATGTCTTCTCTAGTTTGTAACTGTCTTTTCATTCTCTTTATGGTGACACTTGAGGAAAATAAGATCACAACTGCAATGCATTAAAATTTAACAATCTTTTCCTTAATTTTTTTTATTTTGTATTTTAATTTTTCCTTCTGGAGATATTCTAAAATTTTCATAGTTTTGCCTTTCATATTTAAGTCTTTATGCCACATAGAGCTGATATTTACATATGGCATGAAGTCAAATTTCATTTTCCCCTATGGATAATTGATGATCTCCATACCATTTATTGAAAAGTCAACTCTTATTCCAATGCTAGCTCTGTTATACACCAACTTTCCACCTATGCATAGATATTTCTCAGCAATCTATTTTATTCCACTAGTCAATCTATCTTTCACCAGTATAACATTGTATTAATTACTAAAGGCTTATACCAAACCTTTGTATCTGGTAGATAAAGTCTCCCACTTTATTCTTCCTTCTCAAGATTGTCATATCATTACTTTAATCCCTTTTATTTCTTTATTAAACAGTTATTAATATTTGATATTAATACTTGATAATTTTCATATCTGAAATGTTTCTGAGTTTGCTTCTTTGGAATATCGGTTCTGACACTCATTCATAATGCCTTGTTTTATTATTTTTTATTGTAAATTCATATTTTGAGGGAATTTTACCTGTGGGAATTTTTTGAGTCCTGTATTAAAGGTAGATTCCTTCAAATAGGATTTATGTTTGCCTCTGCCAGCTACGTGGGGGATCATAAGCTTGGGATCATCTTAATTTTGGGCTTTAACTGTTTTTTTCTTAGTATTACTTATGTAGCTTGAATTTCAGTAGCAAACCCACAATACTATCTTGTGGTTATAAATGATATATTCTCTTCCTATGCTCAGTGCCATTGTTTAAACTAACCAATTTTTCTTGCAGTACTATGGAGGTAATACGCTAATTATTATATACTCTTACAGTGAAGTTGCAGAGATTTGGAAGTCTATGCTGAGGGGACCTTAGGTATAGATTCTCTACCTTGGATGAGTCCAGGACTTTGTCTCCAGTTTCTCTTTCAGCAGGAGGCCATGAAAACCATACTCAGAGTTTAAGAGGCTCAGCAAATGCCCTTAAGGCTTACCTCTCGGGATCCCACTTCTATCTAGGTTTTTTTGTTTGTTTGTTTTAGCCTCTTAGTAGTCACCATCTTTCTAGCTCATAGTTGTATGCAGACACTATTTTTATATCTCACATAATTTTTAGTTGTTTACCATGAGATGTCAGGATACCTAAGTTCACCATACTAATAAGACATAAAGGTTAAATTTATTTTTTTTTCTTAGCTTTATCCTTCATCTTATTTCTTTTAAAATGTCTTTGTCCCTTTTTCTTTCTGGTTTCAAAAAGTAACAAATACTCATTATGAAAAAAATTCAAATAGTATGGGAATATAAAATTAAAAATCCTATCCCCTTACTGTGCCCTCCATATAACCACAAGGAAGACGACACTGTTAATAGTTTGCTCTTATATAGTATTTATAATTTTATAAGTCATTAGGTATAGTGGGCTTACAAAATGTTATCAATAGCAAGTTTTAATTTCAAATGCCCCTATATAGATTAAAAGTAGCTGTAATAATCATTAAAGGAACTCAATATTCTAACTAGCTTTGGGCTTCATCTTCTCTGGCTATGTGCTGAAAACCCATACTAAAGTACTTATTTAAAGTACTTACTGCTTAAAATAAAATACTCCCCCTACCATACAGATTATTTATTGTGAGAAGTAGATTGTAGATCTTTGTTTTAAAACTTGTCTATTTAAAAAAAATGTTGTAAATGTGGCCTCTGAATAGCTTTTGTAAAGAAGGGCAGAAGCTCTTTAAGAATTAGAATAAATTTCTGGCAGAGATGGTTTGTAGAGTCTGTAAGAAAAACTGCTGCAAAATTTAATAAAGAAACTAACTGAATAAAAATCAACACTTACACCAACCATGGTTTCAAAGAGTAATGAGAGAGAAAGTAAAAAATTAAAGAAATTTCTTTTAAAATTATAAAAAGCTTTCAACAGAATGAGAGAAAAATTCTAGGCAATAAAAAAAGCTGAACAGTAACGGAAATATAATTATAGCATAGTATTTGATTTTGTAGTGAACAGTATTTATATAACATCAATAAGGTAAACACTTGTTTGTATAACTAACTATATTTGGAGGATGGGATGATGGAGAGGTACTAGGTGGTATAAGTATGCTAAGTCATCATCTCTGATAACAAATTATCTATAATTTCTATTTATAATGTCTAATATTGGTAAATGTAGAGATAGCAGTAAAAAATATGTAGAAATAGGTGCTGAATAGTAGGGAATAGTTAAAAGTAGTTATCTCTAAATGAATTCCAAGGGAAGAGACACTTAATACTATCTGATTTAATACGTGCATATAATACATGAATAAAAATTTAAAAAGAACAAAAGAGTAAGGCCATAACAGGTAATCTAAGGTTGCATATACCTTCTCACTCCACTTCTGTGTTTTAGCATCCGAGGGAAAGGCAATGTGGTACAGTGAGTGTTGGATTCAGATTCACACAAACATGGGCTCTCCAACTGACTAATTTGAAAGTTCTTGGGCAAGTCAGTTAATGCATTTTCCTTTATATATTATCAGAAAATAATGATTCCTATCATGCAGAGTTATTATGAGGTCTACTAACAATTTAAGTGTAGCATAGGGCTCTTAAAAATGCTCAATTAACAGTAGTTACTATCATTAATCTTTATCTCTCTTCTTGCCAATAAAAACAACAGCTAACTATATCAAACTTTCTAAAGCTTCATTTTCATTTTGAAATCTGAATCACACAATAATCAGGTGAGTTTTTGGTTTCTTTGGGATTTTCTTTGAGACAGGGTCTTGCTCTGTTGCCCTGGCTAGAGTGCAGTGGCCTTATGATAGCTCACTACAATCTTGAACTCCTGGGCTCAAGGGATCATCCTGCCTCAGCCTCTCACTTAGCTGGGACTACAGGCACATGCCACCATGTTCAGCTAATTTTTCTATTTTTTGCTCAGGATGGTCTCAAACTCCTGGCCTCAAGCAATCCTCCTGTCTCAGCCTCCCAGAGTGCTAGGATTACAGTCATGAACCACTGTGCCCATCTCCAGAGTTTTATCAACTGTGTTTTACAGTTGAGCAAAAAGGTCAAGCAAATTTGCCCAAATTCTCCTATCAGTAAGAGCTTAAAACTTGCAACAAAACTCCATATTCTTAGTTTGCTTGTTCTCTCTCAAAAATAGTTCTTCTCATGCAAACAATAAGCATGAAAGCAGAGAAAATAAGAACACATAGCCTTATCTGTTTAGAAGAATGTTTCATCAATAAAATTCTTTCACTGTAGTTAGCAAGAAGGTGATTAACAGTGGGGAAGATAGAAGAAAACTGCCAGACAGAAAATAGCTGCGAACCTTACCAGCCCAAGGCCCAAGATTTTCTAATACTCAAAAGATAAGGAAAAATTTAATTCTTTTTATTTAAAGTAGAATATTGAAAATGAGTTAGATTCAATAGTGATCATGTACTTTCTTTATCTAACTTTGTTATTCATTTGTATCTAGGCCCTCATAATTTTATAAACTATGCTTTAAATTTTATCTTTCCTTTAAGATCACAGAGGAGAACAATTACATATAACTTCCAGGAATGTGGGCTATGTAACTTCTCAAGCCTGACTTCTGGTCTGATTATGATTCATGGGTCATACAAAAAAAATCCTCATTCATGTGACAGCTACTCCCTAAATCAGAAACACAGTGTTTAGGATACCATCTGTGAATCAGCTTTGAAGGGCTGAACTTGCAAATCCAGGTCTGTGAAAAATGAACTAGAATTCCAACTAAATGTAAACTTCTTGAAGGAAGAGACTTTGTCAGTCTTGTTTACTGCTATATCACCAGTGCCCACCACAATGCCTGGCAAATAGCAGATATTCAGTAAATATCAATTAAATGGATAAATAAATAAATAAAAGAGTAAATAATTCCTAAGTACTTATTTGGGTTTTCAATCTGCAAAGAAAAAATAATCAAGTATGAAGTTAAATAATGAATTAATATTATTTGTAACTCATGGCACATATTTCTTTAATTCTAAAAAATCACATAGTATCAACTGAATGAAGTGCTGCCTATTTGAAATTAAAATTCTGCTTCACATACAAAGTCAATGTTACGGTTTAACTACTACTGTTTCATAATGAAGTACTTTCACCCACTCCCTTATAAGTAAAAATAATAGGAATAGTAACTGTAACAATGTTTTCTAACCTAAACAAACTATCATAGCCATTATATTATTATATAGGCTTTATATACATTATCTTATTCACTCTTCACAACAAGCTTATAAGATAGGTATTTAACATCACATTTTACAGATGAAGAAACTGGAGTTTACAGAAGCAATTTGCCCATTTTATTCCACAAAAAATGGTAGAACCCCGATTAAAATCAGTCTAATTATAAAATACCTTGTTTACCTGCAGAGACAGTTAACACGCATACACAGACTCACACTGCATCAAGCCTGCTTTCTGATCCCAGGCACACGAGAATATCATCCATTCTTTCAGCATTTATTAAACTCCTATTATGCTCCAGGCATTATGCTAGGCTCTCCTAAAGATCACTTGTAATTCTGAAACACAATTAAAAAATGGTACATAACAAGATTCTTCTTGGGAATCTTAGTGTTTGGAGCTACACTCTGAAATTTTCTCCACTCTGTACATATCCATGTGTGCTTTTGTTTGTCCTATTAAACTATATACTTTGAGGCAGGGTAGTACCAGATTCATTTTTTTTTGATCTCATAAAAATGCCCTAGCCCAGTGCTTTGTTCATAACAAGTTCTAAATATACATTGCTAAAAATAACAGTGTGCATAAATTGAACTAATTTTCCTTGACTGAGAGAAAACTTAAATAAAAATTTTATCTTCAAATTTTCTGTCATTATGCCATAACTTAAAAAAACCCACATAAATGCCAAAAATAAGACAGCTTTATTATTTTAAATATTTGTTTTATTGGTAAGTTTTAATGAAATTGTTAAATTTTCATGGAAACAAATAAAAAAATCTATTCTGATAAATTTCATGTTTTATGTAAATAGGCTTTGTTTTTTCCATATATAACTTTAGGTAATGTTCTTTTTATAATATGGCTTTCTCTTATAATCTATGTTAGTGCATGTGATTGAACAAGGATAAAAAGATTTCATTTTAAAAAGTATAATAATAATTTTTCTATTTTCTTTCAGAGCTATTATTATGATTACAGAAATATATAACCACTTGATTCTGTAAGAATTATATATAAAAAAAGAAACCACATCCTGACAGGAGTTATTTTATTTCCTCATCTGACATTGCATTTTGCTTCTTAGTCTAGATAAAAATAAAATCAATTTGAAAGGACAGATTTTAATCTCAGCAGCATTTTTTTTTGGTAGTTAACAGATATGTGGCAATTCATGCTATACATTAACGATCAGAACCTGGCCCTAAGTTTACATGATTGATGGGTTTCTATTTGAGCAGGCATAAGTGTGCATAGCAACTGTAATAACGCTGACCAGAGAGAGAGTTAATGCAGTCTCAACCAGTTTCCCCTTTTATCTTAAGCATTAAATTGCTTCCACTATAGCAAAATGTTTTTGAAAACCACACACAAAATCCTATGCAATGCTTAAATATAACACAAAACAGCATATACACACACATTCTAAACATGATTCTAATAGGACAGACACTGACGTTAACTATTTATAGAAAAGCCCATTCTATAACCAATTTCAGAAATTACATGTTTGCCCATGGTATAAATCACCCATTTTTGAGTTGTAAGGAAACTCTGAGGACAGACTAGCTCATTACATAGTGGTGTATTTTTTATTACACTCTTTACTGACCATATACACAAATGCTATTTATTTTACTGGGCCTGAGCATTCTCACTGGAAAGTCTATCCGGCTCTAAAATCAGAAACTTCCTTAAACCCATTCTTCTTTGATAGAAAAAAATACTACAGTAGTTTCTTCTGGTCACCAGTTAGCTGGCTCTTAAGTGCACCCAAAAGAGAAAAAGGACACCACCCAAAACACTGACCATGCAGTCTTGCTGTTATCAATCCTGCTGTTTTCCTATTCTTTCTCTGAATCACAGTCAGGCAGTTTATCCTTCTTACATGGGATAATACTGAAACTGGAACCTCTGGAAGGCATAAACTTATCTCACAGGATTAATTTCATTAATCTGCACTTCTGGGTACCCAGTAGTAAGATCTTGGGTAAGTCATCCACACAGTAATATCTGACCTTGCAACATTATAGAATAATTATGGTAATAAAGGGAAGTAGTATTTATGAGTGTCAATTAAGTTCTAGGCCCTGTGCCACATGCTGTATTTTCACATTTAATATTAAAAAGCAACTCTGTGAAATACATATAATCATTTCCACTTTACATATGGGGACACTGAAGATGAAGTAACCTAATAACAAATAGCAGAGTCAGGAATCAAACCTAAGTCTAAGTGACCACACTGATTATAAAGTGAAATAATATAATATATATGAATGTGAAATAATAAAGTGAGCAGGTACAAAGAGACCCAGTGATTCAAGAAATGGTGAAGTAACTTAAATCACATTAACTCTCTCACTGATAACAATTATAAAAACTGTGAAGAAACACTAAAACAAATAAGGAAAAAACCCCTACTATTTGAACAGGAAGAGTGAAGATTTGACCCTTGAAAGAAGAGAAAATCACTGAATAAAATCTACTTTTATATGGCTTTCTCCTGAGGTAAAAAGTTGTGAGAAGATGTAGAGCTTAAGAAGAAAGTCACAGTCTTACTGGTTTGAGGTATCAGAGGCCAGAAGTGAGGGTTGAGAGAATGGTTGAAAATTCAGGAGGGGAGAGGAAGATTCCAGAAAGAAGGAAAAACAAAGAGGGGGAGTTATGAAATTTCTGTATAAACTCCCACCTAGGCTATCCCCTACACTGTCCATGCATGGAGAAGACTCCATGAAACCAAGTGGAAAGTGATGGCTGGAAGACTAAAATAAGCATTTCTGCTACTGCCCATTGCATGAGACAAAGAGTTTGAAGTTGAAATCCCATCAAATAAAAGCAGGTTGGTAACACCTCATGATTTCCATGGGAGTCCTTGAAGAACATTTTAGGAATAAAGATTATATCTCTGCTCACCTAGGATTAAGGGCAAAAGCAAAACAACCTGCTCTAGCAAAACATAAAACATAGCCTCACTAGATAAAGTCAAATAGCGATTTAATTGTTAGGAAAAAAGTCAATAGTCTTCTGAGGAAGATAACAGAATATAGAGTCTCTAAAATATATCATCTACATCCAGTATACAATAAAACATTTCTTAGACATATAAAGAAACAGAAAAATGTGAACCAAATCCATAAAAAAGTTGGTAATAGAACAGACTCTGAGATAACTTGTACATATATTTTCAGGCAGCTATTTTCAGGAACATAAACGAAAAGATCATCATAATGAATGCACAAATAGCATCTCAGCAGAGAAATGGAAACAATAAAAAAAGAATCAAGTGCACTTAAAAATGGTTAAAATAGTAAATTCTATGTTATTTCTAGTTTGCCATAATACATTTTTTCAAAAGAATCAAATGGAAATTATACAACTGAAAAGTACAGTATCAACATGAAAAATTCATTGGATGGGCTTAACAACATATTGAGGATGGAAGAGAAACCAGCCATTGAACTTGAAGACAGAAATTTCTAAAGAATAGTTAGTTCTGTGTAAGTTTTGTCACATGAAAAATCTCTGACAAAAATACTATACATGGAATATAATCAAAAAAGGATATAATGATAAAAATCTACAACATACTAAGTATATATTAGAAATTTTCTTCATTGGATGAGCTTTACTAGAAGAAACAGTAGATTTAATGTTAAAAATATATAATAAATTTGTTCATTTTGAAAGGTCAACCACTTTTCTCAATTCCAATTTAAAGTAAATATCTTACTCATAAAAATAAAAAGTAGCCCTGGTTAAAAAAAGTATAGCAAAGGAAATATTATCAAAGTTCATTTACGAAGTATAACTACCAGGACAATTACAAATATAAATGCTATACAATCTCTAAAGTCTTTAGGTCATCTCATTTGTTGATACATGTAATATGTTATCCTTTGATAATGAATCTGTAAGGCTACTATTTGATCTCTGATCTCAAACAAACAAAATGATAGTTATTGCTTCACAATCTTAAAAAATAGAGCTATAAAGTAGATGGGAAAGTGAATTACCAAAAAACTATCTATGTTCAAGAAATGGTGCTGCCAAATATTCATCAACAAAACATGTATATCTACTCATAGACCATGTCTTGCCACAAGTGAAACAACCTCTTTCCAGAGGTTGAACAGAAGAAAATTATTTTTAAAATCCATTTTTCTTCCCTAATCCTATTCTCAGTTAAAAATATATACATATAAGATGGAGTTATGGGTTGAATTATGTTCCCCTAAAAGATATGTTCAAGTCCTAATTTGCATTATCAATGAATGTGATCTTATTTGGAAATACAGTCTTTGCAGATGTAATCAAGTTAAGATGAGGTCATACAGAATTAGGGTAGGCCCTAATCCAATATGACCGTATCCTTATAAGAAGAAAAGAGACACAAACACACAGGGAGAATGCCACGTGATAATGGAGGCAGAGATTAAAGTAACATGTCTATAAACCACAGAATGCCAAAAATTGCTGGCAACACCAGAATCTAAGTGAAGGCATGGAACAAATTCTCCTCTCCAGACTTCAAAGAGCATGGCCCTGCCAACAACTTAATTTTGGATTTCTAGCATCCAGAACTGTGAGAGAATAAATTTCTGTTATTTTAAGCCACCCAGCTTGTGGTAATTTGTTACAGCAGACCTAGGAAACTAATATAACAAAACTGCCTGTTTACTTTTATTTTTCTAATGGAAATATCAAGTCAGTTTCTCAGACCAAATAAATGTCTGATCAATGTATACATAAAAGATATGTAATCTCAAGCAGATTCTTCGAATCACTCTGTTCTGTAAATGGAATAATTCTCCAAATAATAGTGGTTGACATAAAGTTAAAATTTTAGAACAAGCAATGACTCCATGAACACTCTAAATGTTTTTTACAAAATTTGGAATGTACATAGTTTTCATGAGCATCAGGTTAATGACCATTGGTATGTTTTTTAATGGTGATTTCTGGACAAAATTGCATTTTCACATTTTTAAACATGAACTTTAAATTGCTGATTTAGATACTTCAATGTGAACAGAATTTAGTAGCATTACAACAGACAATGACATTAAAGAAATTTGGCATGAACACAATAGACAAATTCATTCGTTTTTTTTGTTTGTGTGAAATAACTGTATCACCTATTTATTGAATTATGTGCTAGGCAAGTGTTAAGTACCTAAGCTTTTTACTTATATTATTTTTCCCATATAATCCTCACAATTACATTATTAGCACCCAAATTTTAACAATGTACAAACTGGGGATCAAAGAAAATAACTAATTTGCCCAAGGTGACACAGCTGGTGGGTGGCACTGTTGTGGTTTATTAGTCAGTGTTAATCTGTTCTGTGAATTTGCATTATGTGTATAGGCATACCTTATTTTATTATTTTTTGATTTATTGAGCCTCAAAACTATTGTGTTTTTTACAAATTGAAGGTTTGTGGCAATCCTGTGGCTATCAAGTCTATTGGTGCCACTTTTCCCACACCATGTGCTCACTTTGAGTCTCTGTGTCACATTTTGGTAATTCTCACAATATTTCGAACCTTTTCATTATTATTATCTCTGCTATGGTGATCTGTGATCAGTGATCTTTGATGTTTCTACTGTAACTGTTGTGGAGCAACACTAACTCTGCTCATATAAAACAGCAAATTAATTGATAAATGTGTGTGTTCTGACTGTTCCATTACCCAGTTGTTGTCTCATCTCTTGCCTTCTCTTTGGGCTTTCCTAGCTCCTAAATCCAACAATATTGAAAATAGGCCAATTAGTAACTCTACAATGGCCTCTAAGTGTTCAAGTGAAAGGAAGAGTCACATGTTTCTCATTTTAAACCAAAACTAAGAAATGAATAACCTTAGTGAGGAAAGGATGTCAAAAGCTGAGGTAAGTAAAAAGTCGAGACAGGTCAAAAGCTAGGTCTCTTGTGCCAAACACTAAGCCACATTGGAATACAAAGGAAAAGTTTTTGAGGGAAGTTAAAAGTGATATTTCAGTGAACACATGAATGATAAGAAAGGAAAACAGCTTTATTGCTGATATGGACAAAGTTTTAGTGGTCTGGATAGATCAAACGAGGCACAACATTCCCTTAAACCAAAGCATAATATAGAGCAAGACCTTAACTCATTCTATGAAGACTGAGAAAAGAGAAGAAGCTGCAGAACAAAAGTTTGAGTAGCAGAGGTTGGTTCATGAGGCTTAAGGACAGATGCCACCTCCATAACATCAAAGTGCATGATGAAGCAGCAAGCACTGGTGGAGCATGTGGAGCAAGTTATCCAGAAGATCTAGCTAAGATAATTAATCGAAGTGGCTACACTAAACAACAGATTTTCAATGTAGATGAAATAGCCTTATATTGGAAGATGCCATTGACTGTCACAGCTAGAGAGGAGAAGTCAATATCTGACTTCACAGCTTGAAAGGACAGACTGACTCACTTGTTACAGGCTATTGCAGCTGGTGACTTTAGGTTGAAGCCAATACTCATTTACCATTCCAAAAATCCTAGGGTCCTTAACAATTATGTTAAATCTACTCTGCCTATTCTTTGTAAAAGGAAAAACAAAGCCAGGATGACAGCACATCTATTTATGACATGGTTTACTGAATATTTTAAGCCCACTATTGAGACCTACTGGTCAGAAAAAAAGACTCCTTTGAAAGTATTATTGCTCATTGACAATACACCTAGTAATCCAAGAGCTCGGATGGAGATATACAAGGAGATTAATGTTGTTTTCATGACTGCTAACACAATATCCATTCTGCAGCCTATGGATCAAGGAGTAATTTCAACTTTCAAGTCTTACTATTGAAGAAAGAAATTTCATAAGGGTATATACAACTGTAATAGATATAATTCCTCTGATGGATCTGGGCAAAGTATATTGATGCCATTAAGAACATTCATGATTCATAAGAGGAGGTCAAAAGATCAACATTAACAGGAGTTTAGGGGCCAGGCTCATACCTGTAATCCAAGCACTCTGAGAAGTCAAGGCATGAGGATCATTTGAAGCCAGGGTTTGAGACCAGCCTGGGCAATAGCGAGACCCTGTCTCTACAAGAAACAGGAGTTTGGAAGAAGTGGATTCCACCCTTCATGGATGACTTTGAGGGGTTTAAGGCTTCTGTGGAGGAAGTAACTGCAGATGTGGTAGAAATTGCAAGAGAAGTAGAATTAGAAGAGGAGCCTGAAGATGTGACTGAATTGCTTCAATGTCATGATAAAACTTTAATAAATGAGGAATTCCTTCTTATGGATGAGGAAAGAAAGTGGTTTCTTGAGATGGAATCTACTCCTGGGGAATCTACTGTGAACACTGTTGAAATAACAACAAAGAACTTAGAATATTACATAAAGTTAGTTGATAAAGCAGTGGCAGGGTTTGAGAGAATTGACTGCAATTATGAAATATGTTCTACTGTGGGTAAAATGCTATCAAATAGCATTGTATGCTACAGAGAAATCTTTCGTGAAAGGAAGAGTCAATAGATGCATCAAACTTTATGTTAGCCTAATTTTAAGGAATTGATACAGCTACTCCAATCTTCAATCTTTTAGCCCCTATAAGTTTTTACTACTATAACTTGTAAATAATCCTAAAAATATGAGAAATAAATGAAATTGTACTTTGGATTAGAATTATAAATATCTGTGGTTTATTAATGACATAGTCATAAATAGAATGAAATTAATAAAGAATACAGGCCTTTGTTCTTAGTATAATGTGGATGACAGATAAATTAAAGCTATCTGACATAGATATGTTCCAGTGGTTAAAAAATAACTGAACTCAAAATAAGACATATGTGGATGAGTTAAAAAACGAAATGTTAGAGAAAGAAATTTAATAGTATAGTCAGTTTACTGTATCCACAGATTCCAAGCTCAAAAACTCAATTAACCTTGGATCAAATATATTCAGGAAAAAAGGAAATAAAAAATAACAAGACAACAATAAAAAATAAACATATAAAAACCAGTATCATCTCTATTTATACAGCATTTACACTGTATTTGATATTATAAGTTATCTAGAGATGATTTAAGGGTAAGCAAGGATGTGCATAGATTATATGCAAATAATATGACATTATATACAGGGACTTGCATGTCCTCAGTCCTGGAACCAATCCCCTGCAGATACAGAGGGACAAATGTAGGTTGTTTATGGAGAAGCCTGGTTTATGGGAACTATTTCCACTAATTAAGCAATGGTCAATTTTTAGTAGTTTTAAAAAATACTTAGGTGGTTTATATCAAACTAAGAAAATATTTAAGTAATATTTAAAGAGTAATTCTGGGAAAAGAAGTTTTTGAGACAGCAACTTAATAAAAGTGCACAAAGTGTTCTAAGAAAGAATTTTCTACTCCTGAGAGCTGTTGTACTAAATTGGTTTGCTGAAGGAAGCAGTGGAATCTATTTCTTTGAAGATCCTTACAAACAGAAGGCATATATTATCAGCAGTTTGGAAAGGTTTAGGTGTATCTCTGCCAGAAGGCAGTTGGTGGATAACCACTTCATGGTTCTATAAAGCCCAGTGACTGCATAATAATACTATTGTTATAACTGTGAGGCAAGGGCAACACAGCTGCTTTTTCTTTGGTGATCAGGATTTGCTGTCCAAAGAGTTGCAGAATAAATTGAATGTAATTAGATGAAATTTTCCCCAACAGAAAAGCAAGAATTAATTTTGACTCTAGTTACTGAAAGAAAACTCAGTATCTCTACACTGGGCTTTTTAAACATTTATGGTCTTCTTTACTTATACGAAGTATTCCTCTTATTTGAAACTTAAAAAGCAGACATGTTTAATGGATGACCTTAGGCTGATGAGTTGAATTAGCACTAAATAAAAAATTCTGAGCATATCCACACTTTCTTTGTATAAAATCCTTTGAAAAATTTAATTTTAGTGACTTCTACTTAGATTTTTAAAAGTTTATTTTTATTTCACTTTATTTTCATCTGAAGTCTTTATTTTTCATACCTGTGGAAAAGAATGCAGATTCCTTATAATTTTTTTCTTTTAAATATGGTTGATTTCTCTCCAAGCAAAATTTTCTTTTAAAGGTAATGTAATTAATTTCAATTTTGAAGGTGGCACCTGTGGTTCACGATAGTTGCCCAACTGCTCTTCTTGGAGCAATAGCAGCTGTCATGAAATTAACTAAAAGTTCCATAAAATCTTTTGATGAAGGATTTTTACAAAATATAAAGCCTTAGTAAGGGATGTAAAGGGATGGCTTTCCAAGATTTTGGAGCACTTTAGAATAGTTATTAAAGATAAAAGAGAAAAAATGCTAGAACTACTAAAAAAAATCATAAATGGCACAGATAATTCTAAAATAAATATAAAATAATTCTCATTTCCAAATCTATTTAGTATTTGCAGTTATATGATACGTGTGTCCAAGATAGACACAAAAAGCCCTGTTTTCAAATAAAGGTTCTTAATTTCTGTTATTTAAATCCTTATTTTTTCTTTAGGGATCTAAGTTGCCTTATTCTATGAAATACTCCAGAAAAGGGCAAAAGCATCTTAATGTAATTTTTGGCATGAAATAGTGCTAAAGAAAAAAAATAAAAGAAAGAAATAGGTCGACTTATATAAATATCTATATTAATGGGTGCTTTTTATTTTTTTCATTAAAACCCAAGATAATTCCACTTGTTTCTGCATAGTTAATATCAGAAAACTCATAGCACAAATATTTCATTGCTTGCCTCCAAAAATTTGTTGACATCCTCTGTTGCCGTCTGTGAAGATGGTCATTCCTCTGTGTTTGGTGGAACTAGAGAAGTAGCAGGGTTATATGGATTGACGAAGGAAAATATTCTGTGCTCTTGGTTTCTGGTAGTATTTCCTTGGTCCTGTTAAAAAGGAAACCAGGGTGAACATACCAATTTTGAACACATAGCCAAAAATAGGTACTTTTTTGGATTCATATTTAAGAAAATTTTGAGATTTTTATGTGGTCTCATTTAGAATCATAGAATTTTAGAATCTAACACAAAGGACTTGCTAAATTTATGGCTGATGGTAAAAAAGGGGCTATATCAATGAGGCGATTCAATCTATTTTATAGCATAGGAAACTGAAATCCAGAGAGGTTACATAACTCAACCAATGTTATAGCCAGCTAGTGGCAGACCTGGCAGAGGAACCAGTTATTATTATTCCAAGTCTGGGACTCTTATCTCCAGTTGTCTCTCAGCAGGTAGAAGAGAAGCATCTTTGAGAACAGGGAGGGAGATTGGGAAGAGCACTATCATGACCTAGCTAATTTGACAGCCCTAATGCTTAGGGAAAAATCTAGAACAAAACCCAACAAACCTGATAGTTTAATAATATTTAGAACATTACTTCATAGTACACTTGCTCAATGGAAACCTAAGAGATATTATTTTATTAAAATATTGGCTGGATGTGGTGGTTCATGCCTGTAATCCTAGCACTCTGGGAGGCCAAGGCAGGAGGACTGCTTGAGGGCAGAAGTTCAAGACCATCCTGAGCAAGAGCAAGACCCCATCTCTACAAAAAATAGAAAAAATTAGCCAGGCAGTGGTGTACACCTGTAGTCCCAGCTACTTGGGAGGCTGAGGCAGGAGAATCCCTGGAGCAGAGGAATTTGAGGTTTCAGTGAGCTATGATGACGCCACTGTACTCCAGCCTAGGCAACAGAGCAAGACTTTGTCTCAAAAAAAAAAAAAAAATATATATATATATATAAAATTAAGATAGTTTATTAAAAAGTATCTATATAACCAGATACCATTAAATTTCTGAATTTCATCCAGAGCCATGATCATTTATTTTCTCCAATCTTTACTACTGCAATAATCTTACCCACATAGCAAAAGAGTGATATTTTTATTATCCACAGAACAACAGAGTTATATTTTTAAAAAGAAAATTGAATTTAAAACACTCCCTTGTTCAAAATCCCCCAAAGACTTCCCATAACATGTATGATTAAATTCAAAAGCCTGATTCTTGCCTTACATGAACTGGCCCCTGGTTACCTCTCTGACAGCCTACCTAATCACTCTTCTCCTTGGTTGGTATTCTACAGCCTTAGTGGTCTTCGTGTTCTTCTTCAAATACGATAAGTACATGCTTGGTTTACGTCTTTGACCTTGATCTTCCCTCAGATTGGAACACTTTCCCAGATAGCCACATGTCTCTTCCCACAGACTGAAACACTCTTTTCCCTTAAGAGCTCCATGATATGCTTCTGGAATCGGCTCAAATTTCACTTCCCAGAGAGGCTTCTCTTACCACTCTAGTTAAACAATCTCTGCCTCCAACCCTGACCCTTCTCTCCACTGGCCCTCATTCTCTATATCCATACCTGCTTTATTTCCATTTCCAATATTTATAATTCCTAGATATTATACAGCCCCACAATCCCTTTGTGGGCCAGACCTCTTTAGAAATGAAGTATTTTCTGAGACTTTAAAGGTAATATGGTACCTGTACTATAATTATGTAATATCCTCCACCCTCTGT
The DNA here is from genome assembly GCF_041146395.1 of Eulemur rufifrons. Classification (NCBI taxonomy): domain Eukaryota; kingdom Metazoa; phylum Chordata; class Mammalia; order Primates; family Lemuridae; genus Eulemur; species Eulemur rufifrons. The sequence continues at coordinate 74,440,894 of NC_090983.1, forward strand.
CCCCCATCCAAAAGGTCTGGGACAGCATCTTGAAGTCAAATTTGTTAATATCCTTACAGCAAAACATATATTCATTGTAAGTAGGATTTTTTAAAAGACTACAAATAGTCTTTTTTTAAAAAACTTTTTTTTTATTTCAGGAAATTATGGGGGTACAAACATTTGGGTTACATGTTATGACCTTGCCACATCCCAACCATGATTTGAGACATGCCCTTCCCCCACTACAGTGGTCACCACGTCCATTAGTTGTGAGTTTACCCACCCCCTACCCCCCTACCCCCAAAGAATATTCTATGTGAGCACATTAGTGTTGATCAGTCAGTGCCAGTTTGATGGCGAGTACATGTGGTGCCTATTCTTCCATTCTTGTGACACCTCACTTCAGAGGATAGACTCAAGCTCTATCCAGGAAAATATAAGAGGTGCTAGATCAGCATCGTTTGTTATAATTGAGTAGTATTCCATTGAATACATATACCATACTTTATTAATCTACTCATGGATTGACAAGCACTTGGGTTGTTTCCACGTCCTTGATATAGAGAATTGTGCTGCCATAAATATTCGAGTGCAGATGTCTTTATCATAGACTTTTGTTCCTTTGGGTAGATGCCTAATAGTGGTATCACTGGATCAAATGGTAGTTTTACTTGTAGCTCCCTGAGGTATCTCCAAATGCTTTTCCACAGAGGTTGCACTCATTTGCAGTCTCACCAGCAGTGTAAGAGTGTTCCTATCTCTCCACATCCTCGCCAGCATACAAATAGTCTCTTATATGCTTTACTACCAAATGAGTTAAGATTGGGTCAGGTTTGACAACTATATGAGTCGCAAAACTTCCAGTTTTCACAGCCTTTTGATTTTAGAATTGCAGATAAGGGATTATGGAACATACTACATATTAATTTGTTAGTTGCCTACCTCCCCCATATACCGTATGCTCATGAGAACATAGATGTGTTTTGTTTTGGTTTTGCTCTGTATGCCCAGTGCCTAAGAGATAATAGTGACTCCATAAATATTATTAAGTGGATATATGAAGGCCTCTGTAAGGATTAGTTGGTTTTTCTTCCCCCATTTTAATTAAACCTTAGGTCATCTGTCAACTGAAGGAATAGTTGGAAAAAATCTTTTAAAAAAATTCTTAAAATTATTTCTTCTTTGAAGGCTTAATGAAAGGCAGAAGGATAGAAAAAAAAATATGATAGGCAGCATTTATATAAACTGTAAGGAACAACACCTGGGCTGTGTGATAGAGTGGGAAGAGTTCTCAGCTAGAATTCTAGAGATCTAGGTTGGCTTCCTTGCATTTTTTTTTTCTATTTAACTACTTGTTGGCCGGGCGCGGTGGCTCATGCCTGTAATCCTAGCACTCTGGGAGGCCGAGGCGGGTGGATCGCTTGAGGTCAGGAGTTCAAGACCAGCCTGAGCAAGAGTGAGACCCCGTCTCTAACAAAAATAGAAAGAAATTATATGGACAACTAAAATATATATATACAAAAAAAAAATTAGCCGGGCATGGTGGCGCATGCCTGTAGTCCCAGCTACTCAGGAGGCTGAGGCAGTAGGATCGCTTAAGCCCAGGAGTTTGAGGTTGCTGTGAGCTAGGCTGACGCCACGGCACTCACTCTAGCCCGGGCAACAGAGTGAGACTCTGTCTCAAAAAAAAAAAAAAAAAAAAAATAACTACTTGTCTATTTATCATTTATCTATCCATCTTCCATTCATCCAGTTCATTCTCTTTGACTTAGATATCTCACCATTTTGGCTCAATTCATTACCTGTAAAATGAAAGTGTAGAACTTGATGATCTTTAGCAGTTCTATGATTCTACTAACAGTTAAATAATTGTGGCAATAACCAAACTATCTTAGAAGTTGGCTGATCAGTTTGAAAAACTATAATCTTGTTCATCTATCCTACAATTAAAACAATAGAGACTAGCTCTTTGATTAAATTTAAGCATATTTGTTTGACTCCAATAAAGTGACACATTTGCCAAATATGTATTTCATGTTACAGTTATACAATACTGAATTTTTGTGTGTGTTTCTGCATAAAAGTATGCCTAATGAGAACAAACATTTATTAAGCATTTGATATGTGCTAGGAACTATTTTAAGGTTTTTCATATATTAACCTTACAACAACTCTATTAGGTGGGCACTAATATAGTCAAGTGCTGTGTAGTTTCGTTTCAGTCAACTATGGATGGCACATGTGACAGTGGTCCCATAAGATTACAACGAAGCTGAAAAATTCCAATCACCTAGCATTTACTATATTGTACTTCAACATTATTTTAGGGTATACTTCCACTTATGTTAAAAAAAAAAAAAAAAAAGGTACCTGTAAAACAGCCTCAGGTAGGTCCTTCAGGAGGGATTCCAGAAGAAAGCATTGTTATCCTGGAAGATAACAGCTCCATGTGTGTTATTGCCCCTGAAGACCTTTCAGTAGGACAAGATGCAGAGGTGAAAGATAGTGATATTAATGATCCTGACCTTGTGTAGGCCTAGGTTAATGTATGTGTTTATGTCTTAATTTTTACAGAAAAGGTAAAAAGTATAAAATAAAAAGATTTTCAAATAGAAAAAAGCTTACAGAATAGGATAACAGTTATACAACGTGTTTGTGCTTTATGCTAAATATTATTATAAATGGGTCAAAAGTTAAAAAATTAAAAATTTATAATGCAAAATAGTTCTAGTAAGTTAAGATTGAAGAAAGAATTTTTTAAAACAAATTAGAGTAGCCTAAATGTACAGTGTTTATAAAGTCTACAGTAGTATATATACAGTAGTGTCCTAGGCCTTCACCCACTCACTACTCACTCACTGACTCACTCAGAGCAACTTCCAGTCCTGCAAGCTCCATTCATCATCAATGCTCTGTACAGGTGTACCATTTTTTATCTTTTATACCATATTTTTACTGTACCTCTTCTATGTTTAGGTCTGTTTAGATAAACAAATACTTATTGTGTTACAATTGCTTACAGTATTCGGTATAGTAACATGCTGTACAGGTTGTAACCTAGGAGCAATAGGCTATACCATATAGCCTCACTGTGTAATAGACTCCAGAGGTGGTGAACCTGCAGCCTCAAGGCTGCATGTGGCCCTCCAGAGCCTCAAGTGGAGCCCCTCAACTGAATCCAAACTTCACAGAACAAATACTTGTAATAAAAATTTGGATTCAGTCAAAAGGCCACACTCAAGGATCCAGAAGGCCACATGTGGTCCCAAAGCTGTAGGTTCCCTTGTGTAAGTATACTATGATGTTCACACAATGAAGAAATGACCTAATGATGCAGTTTTCAGAAAGAATCCCCATTGTTAAGTTATACATGTCTGCATTATTCCCTATGGTAGATTGGATTACTCCTCTCTTCCCTCATCATACCTCCATATAAAGTGTGCACCTCTCTATGCTCTGACTTTGGGCTTAGCCACCAGTGGAATAATAGCAGACATCACCCAGGTAGAGCCTTGAAATATGCTTGTGCAGCTGGGCCTGTCCCCTTGCAATCCTGCCTTTCATTCTGAGAAAAAAAATGCCTCAAGTATCTGTTGGTCCAAGGAAGACGAAAGACATGTGCTATAGACCTAAACTCATTTTCCATCTAGAACCAAGTCCAGCTGAGCCCAGCCTGGATCAGACTTGCTCCAGCTTACACACAAATTTCTGAGGAAGAAATAAATGCTTATTGTGGTATGCCATATGCCAGTGACATTTTGGTTGTCTGTATTGCAGCAGCTTCTTTCCTTTTTACAGATAATGAAAATGAGGGGCAGAGACTGAGTATCTTGCACAAACTGTCACAGCTAGTTAAATGGTAGAGCTGGGATATGAAGCCATGCAAGTCTGGCTCAAGGGCCTATACTCTTAAGCCCCATGCTCTATTGCCACTACAGCTACACAATACTGGTTATATTATATGATATTAAACTATTTACTAATGTGCTAGTGTGTCATCCGGCGCATAGTAAAATTCATTATTGTAAATATAGTTCATATAATTTGTCAATGGATAAAGCTGTCTTATGGTTTGGAGTGAAATATTTTATCTTGAGAAATAACACACAAAAAATTCACTGTTTCTAAGACTACAACATAGACATCACTTGAAGTGGCTTCCCAGATCACCCTAATAGCAAACAGTGGCCCTCAATGCTAACAGCTCTGCTACATGACTCCCTCTGTGGTCCTGGCTGACCAATTCAGGCATGCGTCTGTGATCTAAGCTGGATCAACCAGGTTTTTCTTCTAATATCTCCAAATTTGGAGCCATGATTAGGAGCTTCCATCAGTGGGTCTACTCTGTAGAAAAATAATGTCCCTAGAGCTACCTTTGTTCCTTTCCTTCCCACCTGTCAGTTCTATGAGATACGCCAGTATTTTCCCAGAAAGTGCCCTTTTTGTATAAGCTTATTAAAATCTGTTTTTCTTATTATAACCTTCAGAAATTTCACCAAAACGGGCTAAAAAAAAAAAATCCACTGTTCTGTGTTATAATTTAAAAGTGCAGAGGAAGGATTTCTTAAAGAAGACACCACATAAAGCTTACATTTGTTTTATAGCCTATAAAAGTAATTTTGCAATTTATAGTTACAGATAGTATGTCCCTGATACTCATTAAAAATTCTACTGTATTTTAAAAAATAAGGTTCATGGACCCTGAAGGAGTCAGTGGACATAACTATATTTCAGTAAGTTTGAATAAAGTAGATTTCCTTTGTAATCCTATGTATTTTATTTTATGCATTAAAACATTTTATTTCTAATGAGCTTTCTATACCCTGGTAAGCAAAGCAAATGAACATATGGTATTATTTATGTCACTGATTTACTCAGAAACTACTTATGAGACCCAAATATATTCCAGATACTATTTTGGGTGCTAGAGATATAGCAAGGACAAAATAGACAAAATTTCTGCCCTCGCAGAGTGGTGATAAGAAAGAATGCGTGGAATGTAATTTGAAAATTTCATAGTACTATTAGTAATGAACCTGATACATTTACCACAGTGAGGAGATAAGAATAGCTTGAAATGTGAAGGTAATAAATACAAAACGCCTAGAGGAAATTAATGTGCAATCTTTAACCTATATCGAGTTTTCAAGTGATATATCAATATATGAAGGGAGCCCCACCAGAAGTCATATATAAAGGCAATAATAAAGTGCAACCCACCACCACAATGGCAATAAAGGTAAATGGCAATGGTAAGGTAAAAGTGTTTTTACCTTACCAGTGATTTCATATCTGCTACTGTAACTTCTTAATACTCCTTTACAATGGGCAGGTGAGAAAATGGAGCCTTTAGAAGTTTAAGAAACTTGACCAATTTGATTAGTCGTAGAATCAGAGATATAGCCTGGCTTCCACATCTCCCAGTTTTATTTCCATTGAACCACACTACATCATTACAACCAAAGACAAGTTTCACAGAAGGCAGTGTTGAAATTTCTTTTTATTTAATTCCATGAACTACTTGTCAAGTGGGACAGAGAGGCAACATTACTGGGGTCACACAGAAGCTGCTACTGGTAACAAACTGAACATCCTTCATTTGAAGGCATAAGCACAGATCAGTAAGGACTTTGGGATGGTGTGATAGATGTGGTACTGGAGAAATTTAAGACTATATTACTGAAGCAGATTTTCCCAACCAGTGGGTTTAACTGTCTAGAGCAGAAGTTGGCAAACTTCAGCCAACAGAACAAATCCACTCGGCCACCTGTTTTTTTATGGCCTGTGAGCTAAGATTGGTTTTTACATTTTTAAATGGTTCAAAAAATGTCAAAAGGAGAAAAATACTCCATGACACCTAAAATTACATAAAATTCAAATTTCGATGTCCATAAATAAAGTTAAAACACAGCCATACTTATTTATGTATTGTCTGTGGCTGCTTTCACACTACAACAGCAAAGCTGAGTAGCTCCAGACAGACCTGGCTCTCAAAGCCTAAAATATTTACTATCTGGCCCCTTGCAGAAAAAGTCTGTTGACCTTTGATCTAGAAGATCACAAAGTTAATGTTAAAGGCAATAATGACATCTGTCTAAACTTATAATTTAAGAAGTGAGTAACTGAATAGTTATTTAAATATTTCTTCCCATTAAAATGGAATGATTTTAGAGCACCCAAGGCACAGGAGTGAATAAACTAGGGGACCAAGAAGCATGCTCATATTTTAGCCACTCAGTCAGCTGATCACTTGGATGATCTCCTAGATACCATGTATTTTTTTTTATTATTATATAGGTTTAAATTATTTAACTCACAGTTCTACATTTTAAAATTTCCTGCCATATAGATTGTTGGTTAAAGACAGCACAAGAAAACTGTTGGTGACATATGATTAAGGGGAAGCATAAAAATTCTTTGAAGTCTGTAAATCTGCCTCAAGATGACCTCTCCACATCTATAAGTTGCATTTACGTAATTAAAAGGAACAAGTCCCAAATACTTTAAAAGTCAGCATTTAAAAAATATGGTGATGATCATAAACAAAATTTTCTTATTTAGAATTTAAAATCAGTTGACTAAGAAAGCATAAAATATAAAGAACTCTAAAATATAACATAAAGAATTCTAAAATATAACATCGTAAAAGCAGTTTTGCATGTATTTTTGATGCTATAACTTAGATTTACTTTTTAATATCCATTTAAATACTCATTTGGCCTTAAAGTCAAGTACCATTTAAAATAGTATCTTATTTTTATATTTGCTGTTGGTAAGTTATCTTACCCCATACCACCTCACACATAATGTAAAGTAAATTAAAAAGCAGGTCACTTACTACAAGTGAAAAAAGTTTTAATGTCTTTATTTTGCATATAAATATTAGTCTACACTTATGGTATGATTTTTAACAATATAGTTCCTAAAATGTTTGTAACTCAAAAATAGTGACATCTTTTTTGAAAATCTTATTATGGTTTGCCTGGTAAAAAATGTTAAGAAACACTATACTAAAGAAAAGAAAAGAAATTAAGTGATAATATTCATTCATACCACCCATTTATATTATTCCTTCAGCAAACGCATAAGTACAAACTCTTTACCGGCCACTGTGGAAAAGAGCCAAGAGATAAATGACAGTTCTTTCTTTCAAGGAGTTTATATAGGCTGGTAGCTTAGAAAAGAGACAAATATAAAGATCGTTAAAATACAGTTTGATAAGTTCTCTGACAGATGTAAAGTAAGCTGCTGGTAGATGTAAAGAAGCTGCTCCATATAGTTTAAAACAAAAATGAACTCAGTATCTGCTGGTGAGAACAGAAATGAGAGAATAAATGGGAGATTTTAATACAATGAGCATACTGACCAATTAGATGAGGTAAGTAGGACAAAGATTTAAAATTGTTGTCAATATGGATGCCTTTTATTTAGAGAAACAAGGAAAAGAAAGGATCTAATGAATGTTTACTTAGAAAAAAGGCCTAAATTGAAAATTCTCCTCTACAAATGACCAAATCTTCTAATAATTTCCAAATATTATACAAAATTCCTTATCTGACCCCTTTAGGAGGTCAGAGTGTTAAAACATGCTGGATTAAGAATTTTTTAGAATTTTGAAATGCAAGCTTAAGTCCATGACAGCTATGAAGCTAACATACAAAAATTAAAACAAATACACACCCACGCATATGTTTTTAATGGCTAAAGTACACATCAAAGACTTCTCTGTACCAAATTATAATTTCAGGCTTCTTATTCCTGAAGATTCATAACGATTAAAAAAGAATGGTCACCGATGAATTATATTCATATAATTCATACATATTCATACAATGGAATCTTGTTGGTCATAAATAGGAATGGAAATCTGATATACACTACAACATGGATGAACCTGGAAAACATTATAGAAAATGAAAGAAACAAAAGGTCACAGATTATATGATTCTACTTATATGAAATGGCCAGAATATGTAAATCTAGAGAAACAGAAAGTAGACTAGTGGTTGCCAGGGCTGGGAGTAGAGGGGAATGGAGTGGTGAATGGGTATAGGATTTCTTTTTGGGGTGATAAAATGTTCTATAATTGGAGAGTGGTGAGTGATGCACAACACTGTGAATATTCTAAAAAGCACTGAATTGTACAATTTAAAATTGTGAACTTTATGGCATATGAATTCTATCTTAATAAAGCTGGTATTCAATTTTTTCCTTAAAAAAAGAGTGGATTCATATTTTATGACAGAATCTTCAGATTTTAAAGTATTTATTACAAAATAAGCTGCGAAGATGAATTATTGTAGGAAAATACTTCTGTTTGTGACTTTGAATAACTACATTGATCTCGTAAGATCCACTGGAAACAAATGGTAATAGAGTTCTTTGGACATTTCATATTTAAAAATCTAAACACAAAAAATTAATCTAAACATGGAACAACTATAATTAGTGTGGATAAACAAAGAAACATAGGAAAAGAATCAAGTAATAGAATAAGGCGAGGCTAGATTACTCTTATTCCAAAGATATAACAAAAATTGAAAATTTCAATCAAATGCTGAAAATAGTTATAAAGAGTTAATCTTGAAATTTTTTCTGAGTCTAAAGTCCAATTTTTTATTCCAAATGAAGTTAGTGAATGTTTGTAAATGAATCTAAAGCCCCTACAAAAGGATCACTGTGAACCATGAGGCTTTTGAAAACTGGAGAAAATTTAAAATCAGAGATTCAACAAGAAGAATGAACAAACTGGAAGCTGATTTTGAACAACCATCAGTTTTAACATGTAAAAGATGAATTACAGAGGAAAAAAGAAACCAGGAAAGAAAGGGACAACAAAGTCCACCAAAATCTGTGATTATCAATTTGGTTCCCAGACTAATGTGCTAGCAGGCTTGAACAGAAGATGTTACTCAACAGAATTTATATATTGGCTTGATGATTTCAGGTACAAAGATCTTCTTAATGATCCCTTCCAATGGCAGATCATAGGTAGTTAGCAATGGGTAATGAGAGAAATTTACTTTAGCAGATTGGGGAAGTCTACACTAAATTTACATTTGACCACGAACTAAAATTAATCATCTGATAATATTTACCACAAAATGTGGTAAATCACAAAAACAATTTTTAAAAAAGTTTTTTTATTCCTTTGGCCTTTTAAGATTGTAAGTTTATTGTTATTAAACAATGTCAACATAATCAGTATTAGAATGTAATAAAAATAGGTATTCATTGTAAAATCAAATGAAGAAGTTACAATATATTATGCCAATGACAATAAAAAACAGGTAATAATAAAGGTTAAAAATAACATTTGGGACTGGGCACAATGGTTCACGCTTATAATCTTAGCACTCTGGGAGGCCGAGGTGGAAGGATTGCTTGAGTTCAGGAGTTCAAGACCAGCCTCAGCAAGAGTGAGACCCTGTCTCTACTAAAAATAGAAAAATTAGCCGGGTGTCATGATGTGCACCTGTAGTTCAGCTCAGGGAGGCTGAGGCAGGAGGATCACTTGAGTCCAGGAGTTTGAAGTTGTGGTGAGCTATGATGATGCCACTGCACTCTAGCCAGGGCCACAGAGTGAGACTCTTTCTCAAAACCAAAAAAATTTGGATTTGGAAAAATTTTATATTAAATACAAAGATGTTTAATAAATTCCATGCAGAAACATAACTGGAGATAATTAAAATTTAATTTGCTTCAAATAAATTCCTTTGATTATAATTTATAGAACAGAGGCACCTGGTAACCCTATTTCTATTAACTTCATAATTCATGGAAATATTTGCCTTGTTATTAAAAGTTAAAGTTTCTAGTAAGTAATTAAAGAGAGGAGAAAACTTAGGGAATGAAGAGTTCACCTTCTAGTAGTCAAATGATGTTCACAGACAACTTTGCAAAAAAGAAAAACAGATAATTAAAAATGTAAAACAAACCACAGAGTACATATTCTTCTCAGCACATAGAACATTCTCAAAGATAGACTATATGTTAAGTGGCAATACAAGTCTCAATAAATTTTAAAAATTGAAATCATATCAAGCATCTTCTCAGAACACAGTAAAATAAAATTAGAAATAAATTCCAACAGGAATCTCTGAAAACATATAAAACATGGAAATTAAACAACATGCTCATGAATGATTTTGGGTCAATGATGAAATTAAGACAGAAATTAAAAATAATTTTGAAACTAATAAAAATGGAGAGACAACATATCAAAACTTCTGAGATACAGTAAAAGCAGTGCTAAGTGGGAAGTTTATTCCATTTAATGTCTACATAAAAAAATTAGAAAGATCACAAATTAACCTACCATCATACCTCAGGAACTAGAAAAACAAGCTAGAAGAAAAGAAATAACAAAGATCAGAGCAGAACTAAATGAAATTGAGAACAAAAAAAAATACAAAAAGATCAACAAAGCAAAAAGTTGGTTCTTTGAAAAGATAAACAAAATTGATAATTCATAGACTGCTAGGTAGAATAACCAAGAAAAGAAGAGAGAAGATTCAAATAAACACAATCAGAAATGAAAAAAGAGACATTAGAATTGATGCCACAAAAATATAAAAGATCGTTAGAGACTACTAGGAACAGCTCTACTCTCACAAACTAGAAAACCTGGAGGAAACGGATACATTTCTGGAAACATATAACCTGCCAAGATTGAACCAGGAAAAACAGAAATCGTGAATAGATAAATAATGGGCAGTGAGACTGAATCAATAATGAAAAAAACTCCCCTCAAAAACAGCCCAGGACCAGATGGATTCACATTCGAATTCTACTAGAGGTACACAGAAGAACTGGTACCAATCCTACTAAAACAGTTCCAAAAAAAAAAAATCAAGGAGGAAGGGATTCTCTCTAACTCATACGAAGCTAGTATCACCCTGGTATCAAAGCCAGGAAAGGATTAAACAAAAAAGAAAATTACAGACCAATATACCTTATGAACATACATGCAAAAATCCTCAACAAAATACTAGCAAACCAAATCCAACAGCACATCAAAAAGATAACACACCACAATCAAGTTTTATTCTGGGAATGCAAGGATGATTCAATATACTCAAATCAATAAATGGGATTCAAGAACTAAAAACAAAAACCTTCTTGCTTGGAGGGAACTGGAGAACATTATCATAAGTGAAGTATCTCAGAATGAAAAAACTAATACTACATATTCTCATTTATAAGTGTGAGCTAAACAATGAGTATATATGGTCATAAACTGACGTTATGGACATGGAAAACTAAGAAGTGGGAAAGTGGTGGGGATGAGCAATAAAAATCTAGCTATTGGGTACAAGGTATACTAGTCTGGTGATGAGTACACTAAAAACTCTGACTTCAGCACTATATTACTCATCCATGTAACAAAAAACACTTGTACACTCTAAATTTATTGAAATTTTAAAAATCATAAAAAAAAAACCAATTAGAATAACCAAAAGAAAAAAGGAAAATAAAACCCATATGATCATCTCAATCAATGCAGGAAAAACATTTGATAAAATTCATGATAAAAAACCTTCAACAAATAGGCATAGAGGGAACATACCTCAAAATACGAAAAGCCATATATAAAAAACCCACAGCCAGCATCATAATTCATGGGGAAACATTGAAAACTTTCAACCTAAGAAATGGAAAAAGAAAAGGATGCCCATTTTTACCACTTCTATTCAATACAGTACTGGATGTCCTACCCAGAGCAATCAGAAAGAAATAAAAGGTATCCAAATTGGAAAAGAGGAAGTCAAATTATTTGTTTGCTGATGACATGATTTTGTACCTAGAAAACTCTAACTCCTCCAACAGACTCCTAGATTTGATAAATGAATTCAGTAAAGTTTGAGGATACAAAATTAACATATGAAAATTGGTAGTATTTCTATACACCAATAACAATCAAGCTGAGAATCAAATCAAGAAGTCAATCTCATTTATAATAGCTACAAAAAAATACCTAGGAATATATTTAACCAAGGTGGCAAAATATCTCTACAAGGAAAACTAAAAAACACAGATGAAAGAAATTTTAGATGTCACAAATAAATGAAAAAAAACATCCCATGCTCACGAACTGGAAGAATCAGTATCATTAAAATGACCACACTGCCCAAAGCAGTCTACAGATTCAGGGCAGTTCCTATAAAACTACCAATGTTATTTTTCACAGAATGAGAAAAAACAATCCTAAAAGTCATATGGAACCAAAAAAGAGCCCATATAGCCAAAGAAATCCTAAGCAAAATGAACAAATCTGGAGGCATCACATTACTTGACTTCAAATTATACTATAAGGCTATAGTAACAAAAACAGCATGGAACTGGTATAAAAATAGACACATAGATCAATGGAACAGAATCAAGAACCTAGAAATAAAGCTGCATTCCTACAGCCAATTGATCTTTGACAAAGCAGACAAAAACATACACTGGGGAAAAGAATCCCTATGCAATATATGGTGTTGGAAAAAATTGGATAGCCACATGTAGAAGACTGAAACAGGACTGGCACTTCCCACACTCACAAAAATAAACTCACGGTGGATAACAGACTTAAACCTAAGGCATGAAACTCTAAGAATTCTAGATGAAACTGTTGAAAAAACTCTTATAGACATTGGTCTAGGGAAAGAATTTATGAAGAAGACCCCAAAGGCAATCACAATAACAACAAAAATAAAGAAATGGGACCTGATCAAATTAAAAAGCTTCTGCACAGTCAAGGAAACTATCACGAGAGCAAATAGACAGCCTACAGAATGGGAGAAAATATTTGCATGCTACACATCTGTAAAGGGCTGATAACTAGAATCTATATAGAAGTCAGGAAAATCAGCAAGAAAAGATCAAACAACACCATTAAAAAGTGGGCAAAGGACATGAACAGAAACTTTTCAAAAGAAGATAAAGGCCAACAATCATATCAAAAAATGCTCAACATCTCTAATCATCAGGGAAATGCAAATCAAAACCACAATGAGGTATCACTTAAGTCCAGTGAGGATGGCTTTTATCAAAATGTCCCAAAGCAATAAATATTGGTGTGGATGCAGAGATATACGAACACTCTCATATACTGCTGGTGGACTGCACACCAGTACAACCTCTGTGGAAAGTAATATGGAGATACCTCAAAGAACTAAAAGTAGAACTACCACTCGATCCAGCAATCCTATTACTGGGCATCTACCCAAAGGAAAGAAAGACATTCTATAAAAAAGACATCTGCACTAGAATGTTTATAGCAGCACAATTCATAATTGCAAAGATGTGGAAAAAATCGAAGTGCCCATCAATACATGAGTGGATTAATAAAGTGTGGTATATGTATACCATGGAGTTCTACACAGTCACCAAATACAATGGTGATCTAGCACCTCTTGTATTATCCTAGATAGAGCTGGAACCTATTCTACTAAGTGAAGTATCACAAGAATGGAAAAACAAGCACTACATGGACTCACCATCAAATTGGTATTAACTGATCAACACTTTTGTGCACATACAGTAGCAACATTCATTGAGTGTTGGGCAGACGGGAGTAGGGAGGAAGGGATGGGTATATTCACACCTAATGGGTGTGGTGTGCATTGTCTGGGGGATGGGCACAGTTGAAACTCTGACTGGAGTGGGGCAAAGGCAATATATGTAACCTAAACATTTGTACCCCCATCACATACTGAAATAAAAAAATTAAATCAATTAAAAAAAAGAAAATTATCTTGTGTTTTATAAAAGTATTATTAAACTTTATCTTTAAATATTCATTCTTTCCTACTATTTTTTTTTAGTGTTTCTATCTCAATCTATCTATACACATTCACAAAATTTTCTCTCTAATCATTTTATTCTTTGTTTGGTTTATTTTATTCATTCTTCTCATTATATTCCTTAAGGTGCTTTCTGTAATGTCTAATCACTCTTGTCCTTCTTCCAGTTTCATCTCTGAAAGAAAAACTTCTTTCCTAAGTTTGGTTAGCTCATAATTCATTTTCTCCTGTTGTTTTACAATGTCTTTTCCAGAGTTCTTGCTTTTTCGATTGTGGGTTTTTCTAACACAGATAATTGTTTCATTCATTTTCTCTCTTCTCTTTTATTCTCTTCTCTTCTCTCCCACTGCCCAATCTCTCCCTCCCTCCTTTCTTTCCTTCACGGAGAAAAGCAAACACTATATTTTCAGCAAAATTAGGATTCAGGTTTAATCTTCACACTTTAAAATAGTAAAAGTGGATACAGGCCCAGCAGGAGCCATGTGAAAGTGAGTGATGAGATACTGTCTTTGTGATATTTATCAGTAGTAAAGGATCCTGCAGTGCAGATCCCTAAAAATGATGGCAAAAATATATGCCCTGAAGGTATATAACATACCCTAAGTGGCTACAGGCCTTGCTATAATCACAAGTATGAGACCAAAGGTGAGCAGAGTTGTCAGCAGAATCCTACTAGTATCAGCTTTAGAGAAACAGAAAAGATAGGGTTACATAAAGAATCCCAAGACAAGCCATTATTATAGGAAGTATTTTGTGTCTGTGGCAGCACAGATTACCTTCTTGTGAAGACTAGCAAAACTGGAACAATGCTCTGGACCTTTCCTTACCTTGAACCCTCCTTTCCAACACACACATATGCTTCTTGAAAACAGCCAGGCAAAACCATTACATTCAGTCATGAGAAACATAAGAAGGAAAGAGCACAACAATAATAGCAAAGATACTTTAAGAAAAGAATCACAAAACACACAGACATCTATCAAGCACTAGAAAAATGTCACCACAGTGCAAAGGACAGGTTGGACAACTGAATATTTTTATATATTTATTAGACATTTGCATATGTCCTTTGATGAACTGCATGGTTATATCTACCAAATACTAATCCGTAGATTTTTCAAGTGCCTTTTAATTTGTGGATTTTAAAACTTATTTAAAAATTGTTAAAGTAAAAAATTGTCAAGCTATCATTTTATGGTTTTTAAAGAGTTGCTTGCAAACAAAACATTTTATCATTCAATTTAGTCATCTTAAATAAAATGTGTTCCAAAGATGTTTTAAATTTCACAAATCACTTCAATCCCATGTGTCAAAGTTACCAATAGTTTCCTTTCATGGTTAAAATTAAACCTAAATTTTAAATATTAAATTTTAATTTGATATATAAGGCCCTTACATGTCTGGCCCTTGCAATCTCTTCAGCCTCACTTCAAACCACTCTTCCTCTCACTTTCTCCATACCAGCACACTAGATTTCTTACTGTGCCTCAAATATAATACATTTATTTTTGCTGACTCGACTTTTTATTTGCTGTTCCATTTTGCTGCTTAGGCCACTCTTCTCCCAGACGTGCCTCAGCACTTCTATCTTTCAATAGGTTTCTACTTAAATATCATAATCTCAGGGAAGTTTTCCCTGCTGCTTTATCTGAAATACCACTCCAACCCCCCATCACCCTCCATCTACTTACCATACTTTAGTTTTCCTTTTAGAGTATATCACATTTTAAAATGGCATTATGTAATTATTTACTTGTTTATTGTTTTTCTTCCCCAATAAGGTAGTAAGCTTCATCAGAGCAAGGACTTTCTCTCCTTCACTATTTATGCTAACTCCTAGAACAACCCCTGGCAAATAATTGGTACACAAATATACTTTTTAAATGAATGAATTAACAAATAAACAAATGAATTATGTTTTCAGTGAATTTAAAAATGTCTTATAACAGCTTTTAAATAAATTGCCTTAATAGGTTAAAACAAAAAAGCATATGAAGGCAAACATTTAGATTAGAAGAGCATTTTTAGAAGTTCTTACTTTTAAAGTTTTCTTTAATGATGTGCTAAGTATTTTAAAAACTCATCAGTAGATGTATAATATCTCATTTTTTTCCTGTGGTGAAACCAGATCACATTTCTGTTTGAAAACAAGATTGATTTACACTTGCTTAAAGTGTTATATTTTACTAAAAATTGAGATTTTTTTCATCTACAAACTTTTTGAGAAAGTATCTGTATTAGATTGCAAAAACCCCGTCTTAGTGTTATTTAGTTTCTAGTGTGGGTAGGCAATAAATATGTAGACTATATATGCATTAGAAAATTTAAGTGTTATGGAAAAAAGGAACCAAGGTAAGGGGAGAGGGTTGCTATTTAAAATAGTATGGTCAGACTAGGGCTTATTGAGGAGGTGACATTGAGCACATGTTTAAAGAAGGTAAGGGAACTATCAATATAGTCAAACAATGCATTTCAGGCTCAGAAGGTAATTCAAAAAGATGATATCCAAATTATTAAGGAGAAGATGGCTGATGAGAGACTCCAGTTGCCAGAGTGTCTCAGTAAGAAGGAGAAATTTTAGATGAAAGAAAAAAACGGACAGAGATCGGATGTGGGTCTGAAGGAAGGCTGCCAGAACCTTCAGGAGACTCCACAGGAAGAAGTTGTGGAGCAGAACAAGAAGCAGCAAAGTATTGGCAAAGATCAGCCCCCGAGAGGCTTGGAATTCAGCGAGAAGGGTAGGTGGAGTGGTTTGTTTCTCCCTGCCTCGCATCTCTGACAGTTAGTAGATTCCCGACCTGCTGGAGAGACTTTCTGCCCACATGAGCCCAGAGGCTGCTGCAACCAGTGAACTGGGAGCTTTCTGTGGCCAGGGCAACAGGCTCCCAGGGCAACTGGGGTGCTTTGGGCTCCTCAGGCCTGAGCTGGGACAGTAGGCAACATATTGCTTCCCTGCTCACCATGCACCTCTGTCTTCCCCAGGGGGCTTCAACTCCTCATGTTTCATCTTGCTCATTCAGACTCACTCAGACTCAAGATGAAGGGATGGAAAACAATATTCCAGTCAAATGGAAACCAACAGAAAGCTGGTGTAGCCATTCTCATATCAGATAACATAGACTTCAAATCAACAATAGTAAAGAGAAAGATGGTCATTATATAATGGTGAAGGGAAAATTCCAACAAGAAGACGTAAGAATCCTAAATATGTACCTAACACAGATGCACCCATATTTATAAATCAAACCCTACTTGAGCTAAACAAAATGATAAACAGCAGCATTATAATAGTCCGGGACTTCAACACTCCACTGACAGAACGGGACAGATCCTACAAGCAGAAGAAAAGCAAAGAAACAGTGGCCTTAAACGGAACCCTAGAACAAATGGGCCTAACTGACATTTACAGAACATTCTATCCAAAAACCACATTTATGGAGAGGATTGATATTTGGGGTAGATTTCTGTTCATATTGTTGGGTAGATTCTTTAGTTTTGTTTTACCTCTCAAACCATTGTGCAATCCAGGTTCTGGTATTAAAATCCTTAGTGATTTTACTTTTAAGTGTCTGTTACGCTGTTCAGTGTATAACGCAGGTCTCAGTACTTCCTGCAGGGCAGGTCTGGTCTCTGCAAATTCCATAAGTGAATGTTTGTCTGGGAGTCTTTAGTTCTCCCTCGTAGATGAAGCTTAGTTTTGACGGGTAAAGAATTCTAAGTTGGCCATTATTCTGTTTTAGAAGATTGAGGATGGGTCCCCAGTCCCTTCTGGCTTGTAAGGTTTCATTTGAGAAGTCTACAGTTAGTCTGATAGGTTTTCCTTTGTAGATTATCTGTTGTTTTTGCTACCGCTAGAGGGATTGCCTCTTTTGTGTTTACTTTGGCCAGTCTGATAATTATGTGATGTGGTAGTTGCCTCTTCATGGTGAGTCTCCCAGGAGTTCTGTGTGCTTTTTGTACCTGGATATCTAGGTTTCTGGCCAGGCCAGACATTATTTTCCTCCAGTATTCTAAGAAATAGATTTTCCAACCTTTGTGTATTTTCTTCTTCTCTCTCTGGGATGCCTATAATTCTTATATTTGTTTTCTTTACATAATCCCACATTTCTTGTACATTCTGTTCTTGTCTCTTGCTTCTGTGTTCTTTTTCTTCATCTGATTTGTTTAGCACATAGGTATTATCTTCAAGCTCTGAGATTCTTTCCTCTGCGTGATCCATTCTATTTTTAAGGCTTTCCACTGTATTTTGAAGTACCTTGAATGCCTTTTTCATTTCCAAGATTTCTGTTTGTTTTTTTCATAATATTTCAATTTCTTTAGAGAATTTTTCATTCATTTCTTGTATTGTTCTCGTGGCTTCTTTGTGTTGGGTTTCTATTTTCTCTTCAATTCCATTGAGTTTCCTTACAATCCATATTCTGAATTCTTCCTCCATCAATTTACTCATTTCATTTAAATTAGTATCTTATTTTTAGGGTCTCATGATTTCTTTTGGGAGTGACTTTTCTCTTTCATATTCCCTGTGTTCTTTCTCTGGTTCTTTCTCATCAGGATAACTGATTGAGAACTGGGAGTGCTAGAACTGGCTTGTGCCCTTAACTTCAAGCCTCCACGGGATGTTCCTTGACAGTGGTGGAAGGAGGCACGCTGGTCTTGTATTGCCATAGAGGTATTTTGGAAAGTTGGGTTACCTCTGACCTGTTGTCTTCACCTCTTGCCAGTGGAGATTAGTGAGTTTGGTCCCCCAGCTTAAGCTCCCATGTGGTGAATCGCACCTGTGTGTATAACTCCACTGCTCTCTAATAGCTTGAGACGGAGGGCACTGTGTTTAGCTGTAGGGTTGCCTTCTCTGTTGTTGGTTGTAGACTGTGTGGAGGAGCCAGTTATTGAGGTAATCTGATGTCACTGTGTTGGTTTCTGGTCCGCGGGTGAGGACTACTAATGCCCCGGTCTTTAGAAAGGGTCTTGCCATTCCCGAGGGTTTCCCGGACCCTATTCCCCCTTAAAGTGGTGGTAGGAACACAAGGCAGATCGCAGCTGCTGCCTACCAGCCTGGATGTGTGCTTCTACGGTTGCTTGATCTGCTGCTAGGGGAAGCTGCTCATATGTTATTCAGGGTTCTTCCACTACACTTGGGAGGCTGCTCCTGATGGGAGGGGTTACTTGGTGCACCTGCTGGGGCCTCTGGCCAGGATTTTCCTTCCCTGACCACGAACCCCACTGTTGGCAGCTGCCTGCATGCAGACAGCAGGCCCTAGAGTTATGATCTTATCAGATGACCTCAGGCGGTCTGGCAGGCCAAATCACTGGGCTGTCAATTATTGATCTGTGTCAAGGCCCCACAGATTCATACCAGCCACTCGGAGAAAGTGGCTTTTCTTGTTTCTTCCTACCTCCAGGGGCTGAGCCGACCACTCTTGGTGTAAAAGTCGTTGCACTAGGGGAGGGGTGATGCCCGAGACCGCCCAGAGCCCCATTGCCTGGGAATCCCACAAATGGTAGCCTCCCACAGCTGGGGAACTAGCATTGTGGGGAAACATGCAAAATTTGCCCATCAATACAGGACCCGCTAGCCGAATCAAGAGGTCGTGGAAGGGCGGAGCCTGTTGTGCCTGGTGCGAGAGTCCCCGGGCTGGATGAGGGGTGCTGTCCAAAACCATAATGTGCCACAGCGCCTGGGTAGCAGACCCCCAAAATGGCGGCTGTCGGCCTGCAGAGCGCTAGTGCTTGGGGAGACCGTTCAGGAGTTGGCAGATGCCGGATGGGGGAGCTGAGTCAACAGGACGCCTCCTGTCTTTGGTGTGTCACTGTCCTGCAACGTCATGCCTGTCCAGCAGGAGGTCTTGCTCTTTCTGACCCACCCTGAACCAGCCTAATCATCAGCGGTTTCCAGGGTAGAGACCCCTTTTCAGTGTTCATCTTCTTTGTTCCGGACCTGCTGACCACCAGAGGTGAGGTGCCCCTCTCCTAACTCCCGCCTGCAGTGGGGCAGACCAGTCCCTCCCCAGCCCAGTGCAGTGCTAGCACAGGGCACCAGGAAGTTCAAGATGTTTCCAGCTATTGTCCCCTCTCCACAGAGCCTGCCATCTTGTTCTGCAATTTTGCACCAACTTCAGGCACATCCCTGTCTGAGTGGGTGTGGACGTCAGTGGGGCAGTAGGACATTCTCCTGTGGGTCAGATCCCACTGCACTAGCTGGTAGGGTGGGCACAGCCATCCAACGCTCTATTCTCTATTGTTTATCTCACACTCTCCAGACTTTGTGATAGTATCTCCCATTCACCTTTTTTCCTCCCCCGTGTTGTGTGTCCCACGGTGTTTCTCTGCAGTTTCATAATGCTGTTGTTGTGGGGGAGCGATTCATTCGTGCATAGCCATCCAAGTTCTTGACCTCTTTCTCTGGGAGCAGACAGCCAGGAGGTCACCTCTACTCCGTCATTTTTCACCCCATCTGGTTCTTATTTTTTATTGTTTTTTATTTAAACAGTTGTCTTTTAAAAAATGTAAAAGATGAGAAATGAATAGTCTTTTATGTTTACCCATATATTCACCATTTTGGGGACTCTTCATTCCTTTGTGCAGATCAAGTTTCCATCTAGTATTTTTCTTCTGCCTTAAGATTTCATTTAACATTTCTTATAATGTGGGTCTGCTAGCAGTGAATTCTCTCGGTTATGGGTTTTCTTTTGGTCTGAAAATGTCATTTTAGATATTTTTAATAGATATAGAATTTTAGGTTTATACTTTTCTTCTTTCAATGCCAATCTCATTCAATTATCTTCCCAGTTTGCATTGTTTCTGATGAAAAGTCAGCTCATTTTTATCTTTTGTGCTTCGTATATAAAGTGTCTTTTAGTTTTTCAGTTTGTTTTCATAATTTTTCACTTTATCACTGGTTTCTGAAATGATATGTTTAGGTGTGGTTTTCTTTCCTGGTTGGAGTTAGTTGAGTTTCTTGGATATGTGAGTTTCTATTTTTCATCAAATGTGGAAAATTTTGGCCATTATTTTTTCAAATATTTCTTTCTGTCCCCCACCCCTTCTGGAAATCCAATTACACATTTTTAAAATTAATTAATTAATTAATTAATTTCAGAATATTACAGGGGTACAGACATTTAGATTACATATATTGCCTTTGCACCGCCCGAGTCAGAGCTACATGCATGCTCATCCCCTAGACAGTGTGCACCAATTACACATTTCTTAGACCAAATAGAAAACTGAGGTGCTCTTCTTTTTTTTTTTTTTTTTTTTAATTTCAGAACATTACAGGGGTACAGACGTTTTGGTTACATAAATTGCTTTTGTACCGTTTGAGTCAAAGTTATAAGTGTGCCCTTCCCCCACATAGTGTGCATTCCACGTTAGGTGTAAACTTACCCATAATCTCTTCCCCGCTCCCACCTGCTTGATTTCCCATGAATGTTATTTCCATATGTGCACATTAAGTGTTGATCAATTAGTTCCAATTTAATGGTGAGTCTATGTGGTGTTAGTTTTTCCATTCTTGTGATACTTCACTTTAGAAGAATGGTCTCCAGATCATGTTTTACAGTTTTCTTACTCTCTGCTTCATTTCTTAAAGATTTAATATAATTTAATAAATTACATTTTTTTTAGAGACATAGTCTTGCAATGTTGCCCAGGCTGAAGTGCAGTGGCTATTCACAGGCACAATCACATAGCCTAGAGCTCTTGAACTTAATCCGTCCATCTCAGGCTTCTGAGTGGCTAAGACCACAAGTGTGTGCCAGTGTGCTCAGCAGTGCTTCAGTTTTGACACCCTCTTCAAGTCCACTAATCTTTTTATCTGCAATGTGTAATGAATGCACCGATAACCCCATTTAGTGGATAATTCATTTGAGATATGAGAATTCCTACAGCTAAAAATATATTTTTCATGATTCTCCTCATTATTTTGATGTTTTTCTTTAAATCCTTGAATATGTGCACAATTGGCAGTTTTAAAATCTTTGCTAATTACATCATGAGTGTCATTTCTTAATCTATTTCTACTGACTGCCTTTTCTCTTGGCTTTGGGTCAGATTTTCCTAGTTTTCCACGTTTATAATTCTTGACTGGATGCTAGTTACTATCAAGGCTTTGTTACATGTCTGGATTTAGTGGTCTTCTCATCGGGCTCTTTGTGTCTACACTCAATTTGATTAAAATCTCTAAGAAAAAAAGGTGACTTTCCTAAACCACAAGAGCAAATATTCTGCTATTTAATAATCACAAGTCTCTATTTTAATTTAAGTCTCTCTTCATCATAACTGTTTTAGTTTCTCTTTACTCTTTTGAGGGCAGTTTGATTTTGGCAATGTCCAGAACCTTGTAAAGTTTTTCCTCCATGGTGCTGCATCTATCCCCTTTTTGACAAACCACATAAAAGGATTGTAACTGCTTCTGCTTTGTTTCCTTTTACTCATTCTTCTCTGACTTTCATTCTTGTGCTATACTGAAACTAAACCAATGATGTAACTGCTAGCTCCAATTATCCTTTCCCAGCCTAGTCTATGTATTAGATATGAAGATACATGATCAAGTAGGCATAATACTTTCTTCATAAGGATGTTATAGTTGGAAACAAGGAGGTAAACACATAATTACAGTTTGGAAAGTACTTTAATAGAGATATGCAAACAATGCTAAATATCCATATATAAGAACTACTCTATGCAAACCCATCTAGTCAAGAATTACAAGATGTAAAAAAGTAGGAAAATATGACCCTAAACCAAGAGAAAAGACAAGCAATAAAAAGAGACCAAGACACGATGTAAATATAATAATGCAGTTAGCAAAGGCTTTGAAATAGCTAACTGGACATATATTTAAGGATATAAGGAAAAACATAAAAATAATGAGGAGAATCATGGAAAATATATTTTGTTCCATAAATAAGATGTCAGCAAAGACTTCTGAATAAATGGTATAATCTGCTGTGCTACCCACTATTCCTTACATCACTAAGAAAAATATCTGACCATTCAGATGAACTAGTTTACTTATTTTGACAAGGCAATGAAAACTATATAAACCAATACTTTTTCCTTTTTCCTTGATTTCAAACTTTCAGATAAAAATCAAGTGAACAAATAGAGAAGAAAAATGTAGACTACATGCCTGGCACATCCAAACCCCACATTCCAGCTGATTGCTTCTGCTTTAATAAAATATATACTTGTTTGTTCACTAATTTGGAGTACAAAAGGAATACGTGTTTATTGTAGAAATTTAGGAAAGTATAAATGACAGCAAAAATAAATTCACCCATAGTTTTATGCTAAAGGATAAGCTCCGTTACATTTTGGTACATGTGTGTGCAGATATTCATTGCTTTAAAAAACAAAAATGAATAGTGCTATTACTCAAAATATTTTATTCTATGAATATACATTTATTAAATAACCCCCACTGCTGGACATTTAAGTTGTTTTCTAACATCATGATCAAATAATTGATGATAATACTCTTAGAAGGAATTTTGAGAATGTGATCTGTTGGTCAAAGGGTATAGACAACTATATGTTTTGTTAGAGTTTCCTAAAGAAAGATAGTACCAGGATGTTGGACCAGTACAACTGCTGGGTCCCTCTCTAAAGATCAACTCTTATAGAAATTATTAGGTTATTAAGTATGAAGTGTCTGATTTCCTTAAGAACTAAGTTTGACAGTTGATCTCTCTGATATTTCACTTTGACACTTCTTGTTTTATGTTTATTGTGAAGGTACCTCCTCATTCTTTCAAACACATGATTTGGCTTGTCATTACCTTTCAAATTATTTTAGAGCAATTTTTGGGAAACCATGGATAAGTCAAAAATTTGGGTTATTTTAAAGTATGAGTTCCATCATGGAACCAATGCAGCGCAGACAGCTCAAAATATCAATGAAGTATCTGGGAAGGATCTGGCTAATGAATACACAGTACGTGGATGGTGTGAGAAATTCCGTTCTGGTGATTTTAATCTTGAAAATGAGACATGTGTGTGACCTGAGACCAAGGTGGACAATGATGAGCTAAAAGCTGTAGTGGAAGAGAGTCCATTTCAACCTATGTGTGAATTAGCAGCAAGATTTAACATTGCTATTACAACAATATTGGACCATTTGAAACAAATTGGCAAGGCAAAGAAGCTGGATAGATGGGTTCCACATGAATTAAACAAGCATCAGAAGAGAAATTGTCTCAAAGCTTGCCTTTCTTTGCTGTCACAACATAAAGGGGAACCATTTCTTAATTTCAGAGTATTATGGGGGTATAAATGTTTTGGTTACATGAATTGCTTTTGTGCCATTTGAGTCAAAGTTATAAATGTGCCCACCACCAAGATAGCGTGTATTATACCTGTTACATGTGAATTTACCCATCCCTCATTCCCTCCCCCACCTGCTTGGTTTCTGCTGAGTTTTACTGCCATATGTGCACATGAGAGCTGATTGACTAGTTCCAGTTTAATAGTGAGTACATGTAGTGTTTGTTTTTCCATTCTTACAATACTTCGCTCAGAAGAGTGTTCTCGAGTTCCGTCCAGGTTGTTAAAAAGGTTATTAGTTCACCATTTGTTTAATGGCTGAGTATTACTCCATAGTATAATATACCACATTTTATTAATCCACTCACGTACTGATGGGCATTTGGGTTGTTTCCACATCTTTGTGGTTGTGAATCGCGCTGCTATAAAAATGAGAGTGCAAGTGTCTTTTTTATAAAATGTTTTTTTCCTTTGGATAAATACCCAGTAGGGGGATTGCTGGATCAAATGATAGGTCTACTTTTAGTTTTTTGAGGTATCTCCATACTATTTTCCATTGAGATTGTATTAGTTTGCAGTCCTACCAACAGTGTATAAGTGAAGATGAACCATTTCTACACCGTATTTTTACGTGTGATGAAAAATGGATTCTTTTTGACAATCACAAGTGTTAGGCACAATGGTTGGATAAAGATGAAGTGCTGAAACACAGTCCAAAACTGAATATTCATCAACAAAAAGGTGTCTGTTTGGTGGTCCAGCTCTGGTATAATTCACTACAACTTCATGAAAACTGGTCAACCAATTACAGCAGATGTCCACTGAAACCAATTGGATGAAATGATGAAGATACTTGCTATTAAGCAGCCAAGATTGGTCAATATAAACAGGCCAATCCTCTTGCAAGACAATGATCAACCACGTGTTGCACAAACAACGCTGCTCAAACTACAGAAGCTGGACTTGGAAAATGTGTCATCCATTGTATTCACCAGACCTTGCGCCAACTGAGTACCACTTCTTCCAGGCTTTGGACCCCTTCTTTCAAGGAAAAATATTCAGTTCCCAACAAGCTGTGGAAAATGCCTTTCGCAATTTTATCGCCACTCGCTCTCTAGGCTGCTTTGCTGCTGGCATGAACAAACTATCCTTAAGACGGCAAAACTGTGTTGATAGTTTAGGCACATACTTTGGTTAATTGTACTGCTTCTTGTTTGAGATATAATAAATAACACTTTCAATTTGAAATCGGACATTTCATATTTAATAACCTAATATAAAGAAAAAGCCAAGAAACAAGAAAAACTATAAACTCCTAGGGAAGGAAGGGTGGTGGAGAGTACTGTTTTGAACTGATAAGTGTGCTAGGCTGGTTGCTTGGGCCTTGGAACTCAGGGATCTAGGGCAGGTAGGAGGCAGCCCTTTAAGGCTGTCGGAGGACAAAACACGAAATGAACGATAGAAATGAACTATAGGAGTTCTCTGGTTTTGATTCTTTCCTGACTTCAGTCAAAAACTGACCATTCCCATATCGCAGGGACTCAAATTATGGCACAAATTCCCTCACAAATAAAAACTGAGAGCTTATAAAGAGCTGATAAAAACAGGGCGGGACTAACTAACCTTGAGCAGTAATCTCTCTACCCTCTCCTACCAAAGCTAGAGTTAGTGAATTACAATCACCAGCTTTGAACGCTGCTTCTCTCTGGCAGGGTGGGTGAACAGGGGGGAGATGGTGAAGCAGAGGCTTGAGGTATCATTTTGTTGACTTAATAAATTAACTGTGATTTCTCAGGTGGCCTGGGGCTTTTCTACCTACCTTCTTTTATCATCTGAGCTCACTGAGAATGACACAGACTGGGACAGGCATCTCCCCTTATGTGATGCCAAAGTAGCCAATATCCAGGGGGAAATAATCTTATAGGTCAAAACGTCAAGACATTTAAGGAGCATAACTATTTTCAAGGAAAAATGACACACTGGCATATAGATTCTAAGAGAAGCAGAAATGTTAGATCTGATGGACCAAGAATTTAAAGTTAGCCTAGTAAACATACTAAGAGAGATAAGGGAAGATATTAGCAACATATAATAAGAATAGAAAACAAAGGAGCAAGCAGAAATATTAGGTACTTTATATATATGTATATATATATATAAAATATAATACTTGAAGCATATAGATTGGATAAATAGTAGAATTAAAAGAAGAATAAATTAGTGAACTTGAAGACTAGTTTGAGGAAATCTTTAAGACTAAGGAAAGGACAAGAAAATATACAAGAAAGGCTAAGGGGCTGGTACTGCTAACATCCAAATAATAGGAGACTCAGAAAAACAAAATATATGGAAGGTTGTATTTGAAGAAATGATGGAGATACACAGGACAAAAAGACCATGGATTTTCAAATTATTGAAGCAAAACTCTTAAAACCTAGATTTTTACATACAGCAATGCAGTCATTTAAATATGAGGATATGATAATATATATTTTCAAGTATAAAAGGCCTTGGAAGACAGTTTTCAATGAAATGGCCAAATAGAAAGAAACAAATACAGAAAATACTTAAAAGAACTATGAAGTAATGCTCATAAAATACCTTGGCAAAAATCTGCCTTTCAAAATAGCCAACAGTAAAGAAAAAGAAAATATGAGCACAATAGTTTAGAATTTAAAATAAATAACAGCAACATGATTGGGTAGCAAAAGGTGAAAGAGACAAAGGGATGTCAAAATGAATCTTTTTAGAGGAGATATATAAGTATCAAGGTTTTTTTTTGGAAAGAAAAAATTAAAAAGAAGTAAACACGAAGTATAGGAAAAACTGATATAATTAAGATGACAAACTCATTCAAATGTGTAAAAAATTATAACTGTAATATGTTTATTGACTATTTAATTTTTCTTGTTAGTGTGTCTATAAACTTCCATTTACTTATAATCTCTACTCCTTTTTCTTTTTGTTAGTGGAAATACTTTTAATTTTTATTCTGATTTTACATGGTTACTATAAGGTTCATACTCTGGAGATAAGGGGAAAATCTCCTAGAGTTAACTACAACTTGATATATATTATAGAAAACATTAGACCAGATAATTACTAATTTTACCCCCAATACTTACTTTGATGAACATAATGCTTTACTTATTCTTTTATCAAA
Source organism: Eulemur rufifrons (assembly GCF_041146395.1). Classification (NCBI taxonomy): domain Eukaryota; kingdom Metazoa; phylum Chordata; class Mammalia; order Primates; family Lemuridae; genus Eulemur; species Eulemur rufifrons. Next base: position 74,468,092 of record NC_090983.1, read on the forward strand.
ATATTTCCTTTTATATAACCTTGACACATGTCATCAGAAGTATGGCATTAGTTTTAAGAGCTGTAAGGAAGTCAGTTCAGGGTATTATTAACCTACGTTTGTAATTATAGAAAAGTAGAATACTGTTGCAGTGCAGAATTAATGTAGGTATGTAATAGTGAGAGTTTAACGGGCAGATCAGAGCCCAATAGTAACGGTTAGGACACTAAATCCCTGCTCAGTCCAAAAGGGGAGTGACCATTACATGGCTCAGTTGAGCGTGGGCAAGGAGATTACCTAGGTATTTCCTGACTCAAAGGAAACTGGGTATGGGTTATAACTGCAGGTGGGGGAATACCAGCTACCATCAATAGCCATAGGAGGGGGAGTGGAAGGAGAAGAGAAGAAAACCTGAATAGAATGATAAACACTGAAGATATATATAGTTGTCAAAGACTTGTCCTGACAAAAATTCCCAGATCCAGATAGTTTTACATATGAGTTTTAACACACATTAAAGAAACAGTAAATTCCTATCTTACAAAGTTATTCCAGAATATATAAAAAAAGAACAAGCTGCCTGTCTTATTTCATAAAGTTAATGTACTCTTAATTGTAAAACCACAGAAGGGAATGAAGAAAATTATAGTATATTTCACTTAAGAATGTAGATTCCAAAATCCTCAATAATAGATTTGCTAACCAAACACAATAGTGTAGTAAAAATAATACATCATGATAAAGTAACAGATCATGATGTAAACTGGGAATGCATGGATGGTTTAACATTAGAAATTCTATCCATATAATTCACATTAATATACTACATGATAAATATCACATTATTATTTTAACATATACATCATAAAAAGCATTTGATAAGGTTCAATGGTTATTTATGATAAGACTGCTCAGCAAACTAAAAACAGAAGAACTTTTCTTAATTTGGTAAAAATTATATATTAAAAACCTTCAACAAGTATTATACTTAATTGAGAAACTTTAGATGCATCTCCTTTTTGATTGGCATAAGATGAGGATGCCCCCCTGTCACTACTGCTCTTTTAACATAGCTCCAGAGGAACTAGCCAAAGATACAGGAAAGAAGAAAGAATTTTAGGTATAAGAATAAGAAGGATAGAAATACAATTGTCATTATTTGCAAATGACTAGAAATTGTCATTATTTGCACCCATCTAGAAAAAAGGACACGCTATTAAGAATAAGAGGATTCAGTAATGTTTTTGGAATAAAGATCAACTTTGAAAAAATTAGTAGTATTTCTATACTCCAGGTACAGACATCAAGAAAAAATTTTAAATTGAATATTCAAAATCTGGATGCCTACTTAAAGAATATGAAGCACAAAATTGAAAAGGTGAAAGAATGGAAGCAGATATTTTATAATATCTAAAACTAGTAGGAAATTAATATCCAGCATATACAACAAATTCCTACAAAATGTTAATCAAGAGACAAGAATTCAAATGAAAAAGTGAATAAAGAATATGAACAAGCAATTTCAGAAGAGGGGAGCCAAAGGCCTACAAGAATATGAAGAGATATTCAAACTCATTAGTGACAAGAGAAATCCAAATTTAAAAAATGAGCTACAAAATTATACATAGTAGACTGAAAAAATAAGTAAGCTAGATAACGTTAATGGTTGGCAGGGATAAGAAGATTATTGTGGGTGGGAGTATGGACCAAAGTATCTAGGGGAGCATCTGATAAGACTTGGTCAAATTAAGTACAAATATATAGGCTATTAACTCTCAATTCTGCCCCTCGGTATGCATTCCAAAGAAGTCTTCGTAATATTCCGTGATAGGACAAGTATGAGGATGCTCATTATGGTGGTGTTTGAGGTAAAAGGGAATTAGAAGCAACCTGGGTGGTAATCCCTGGGGAAAATGAATAGTAAAAATATGGCAGCTATATACCACAGACTATTATGTAGCAGTTAGAAGCAATGTAAACATGGCAACATAAAGGTTAAAACATAAGGTTATAGAAAATAAAATAGTAAGACACATAACACTATGTATTTAAATTTCATGTACATAAATGGGGATGAAGAGAGGGAAGAGAAATAGGTAACATAAGCTTGACCATGAGATGAGAACTGTTGAAGCTGAGACATGGATATACGGTGGTTCATAACATTATTCTCCATTTTCCCTTTTATTCATTTGAAATTTTCTATATAAAAACTTTAAGGATATATGTATACAAAACAATACTCATACAAACACAAACAAAAGAGAACAGTGCAATAGATACTATTTTAGAATATCATATTAGAATAGTTCCCCATGGGCCAACGTCAGAATGGGTGGATAAAATATGTAAATGACATAATAAGTGCTTTGTATGAACCAATGATGACAATATACTGTGAACTGAGGAGTGTGATTAACTCTACTTCTCTCTATGCAAAAGATCCATTAAAAAAAAAACAAAACAGCCGGGGAGTGCGAGAGTTCACGGTGGTCCCAGCGACTCAGAGGCTGAGGTCGGACAATTCTTTGAGCCTAGGAGTTCACATCTAACCTGGGCAATATAGTGACACACTGTCTATTAAACACACAAAAAAGGGTATATATATTTCTTTTTTCCAGAAGGATCTGATTTAAACTGTGAAGATGAAGGGACTATAAAAATAATTACCTAATCATTATAACTCAGAAAACAACTGAATAGCTGTTCCAAGTAACCAATTCACCATATATAACTATATATGAATGCATTAGAAATAAGTAATATCACTTATCCTTTCAAGAGAAGTCATTCTGACAATAATATTCATCATAGAAAACTAGCAAAATCACTAAGGTGCTAACTACAAATTAAGGAGAAAAAATAGACTCTAAGTGCTTGCACTCTAAAAGAATAAAGAAAAATAGAACGAAGGAAAAAGCTCCTGCAACAGAGGCTATAAACCGTTTTACTCGATTCATTCAGTGGTAAAAGTGGATTTTTTTCAAAGGTGAAATTTTATGCTGATATTGAAAGATAAAGATTTTCAAATCTGTATTTCTGGGGTTTTTTTGAAAAAAATTCCAAGAATTGATTTTATGGCTTCTCATTCCCACTTAGAAAGGATCCTAGAGCTCAATAGAAGTGCTCCATTTATAGGTCACATACTCTCCAGCTTCCATTGTCCCCATCTGGCCAGCAATATTACTTAAAGTACCTTTTTTTTTTTTTTTTTTTTTTGAGGTTTATACCACTTGTATCTCACTTGAAAGTTTACCAAAATGTAGTCAGAAATTTACTTAGCCATGTGCGGCATGAACAGAAGGATAAGTGAAAGGATATGCTAGGTCAAGAGAAATCTTTAGGAGTCAGGAAATAATGAAAAGAGGTTTGGTATTCAGAGGTAATAATACTATGAGTATATAAAATTATGACAGGGTTTTTTGGAGTGAGCAAAGAACAAGCTCTCAATATGGTTAAAGGAACTGATAAATGATTACATTAAAAAGAAAATGGTACAGTGGATGATAGTAGTTTTGTGTTTAATTATTTTTTTTCCAAGTTAAATTCTAATGACTGAGTTGTAATAACAGGTTTGATAGAAACTACTTTGTTTATTCTCCACTCTTGGTTGGGTTGTATTCCTCCATAATAATATATCATTTTTTAATCAACTGCCTGTTACAAATGAAATCTGATACTTCCCATCAAGATGGTATTATGGCATTAAAATTTGTGTCTGAATATGAATGAATGTGATTGTCAGGTCACCTAGGGCCAGTGATAAAAAATAAGCAAATTTAGCAAGTCAAATTACAATCTGGCAACCCTAACAATATAAATGAAATTATTTATAAGACTATAGTTATTACTTACGTTGAGTGTCTAACTTCTAAAGATCTTGTCTGTAAACCACAAAGCCTTCAATATCTACTTTCCACATGTAGAAACTGACATCTTTAATGTACATCTAAAAGAGAAGCAAGAGAAAATATCATGAATTTGAAGTTATAGACATTGTTTCATTTATTTTAAATATAAGAGAACACTTTGAAGTTATTCTTTATGATTTTCTTTAATAAGTTTGAACAAAGGGAGGTAGGTATTATAAGACATATTTTATGTAAATAAATAGCAATAATATTAAGATTTCCCCCTTAGAAGAATCAGAAAGGTCTTGAAACATATATTATGATCCACATCATACAGCTGAGTACTTTCTATGGTACTAACTTTATCTGACTACCTAGTTTCTATGCAAAATTTTTAATAAATATAATTTAAAATACATTGATTCTGACATCCTACATGAAAATAGTCCCATCCCAGAAAATAATTTGCTTGTGTGAAATTATTACAAAAATATATTCTTGAATACATTTGAGTTGCCTATTACAGCCAAAATCATGGAAATCAACTAGTTCAATATTCCATCCTCATGAAAAAGTCAACATTCTATTCCTCTTATCACTTAAACTTCCCAATCAGTACTTTACGCCAACGTAGTAAAACTTAGCAGAAAAGGCCTTTTGAGAAAAATTTCCCCTAACAGACAAATGAGATTCTCCAGAGAAACTGTTCTTTGCCTGTAGAACTTGATTCTGACTTCCTTGACAATACAGTTAGGGAAACAAGATTTGGATGCTATAGTGCCATACTTGTAGTATGTGGTTTTGAGTACTAAGAATTCTCAAGCCTGACATAAATGGTTTTTGGAATAGCAACATCATTGTCCCTTTTGCTCAGCAGTGTAGTTCTGTTTCTCAGTTGCATTTGTCCATTAAAAACACTTGAGACACTTCAGAAATATATTAAGACTCAGCGGATTCCTTGGATATTCTGATTTAATTATTATGAGTTGGGGACAGGGCCTAGATATTTTTGGAAAGCATGAAGAGTCCCAGGTATGGCATGTGCCTGTAATTCCATCTACTTGGTAGGCTGAGTCAGGAGTATCACTTGAGCCCAGGAGTTGGAGACCAGCCTGGACAATACAGCAAGACCCTGTCTCAAAAAAAAAAAAATAAAATAAAATAAAAAGGGGTGGGTGTGTGTGTGTGTGTGTATGCTTTTTTTAAAGCATGAAGAAAGGATATCGTTTCCTCTGGTTGAGAAAGAATCTCACTGAAACTATTTAACTTAGTTTCTATATATTAATAAGATACTAACTTCTAAAAAATACTGTCTACAGATGTCTATGAAAAACATGGAGTTACTTGCTAATCTGACTATTAAACATTTAAAATGACTTCAAAGTTTCCATGATACACACAAACATACTTCAACAACTATGTAATATCTTAGATTACATGGATCCAAGCATGATGTAATTGGCAGTTACAGTGAATCTCAAACTATAATGCATTTAATTACCAAACGTGGTACTTTAAAATGTAGAACCCGAGGTGTCATGACCAGAGATTCTGGTACAGAAGAGCTAAGGTGAAGTCACAGATTCTGTATTTTTTATAGGCATCATAGGTGATTATAATGCAGGTCGATAGTCCGTGTAGAATAGTGCTCTAAGCATTTATGAACACTATTACTAGACTCTCATTATTAGCATATAAAATACTTCTTGAGTTTTATTCTAAGACTATATTTCTAATGTTAAAAAACAATCCCAAAAACCACTGGTTTAGGAAAGAACTTTGTACAGTGACTAAGACTTCAACAATAAATCAGTGTAGATAACTAAAATAATGTTTATGGATTACAGATTTTGTAAACTTCGCTATCCTCCTAAGTAAACTCTGTAGGTAGATAATGAATAAAATAATTGTGGCAAAAAAGAGAGAAATAGGTTATATAATGAAGAATTTACTTAAAACCTTAAAACTAGAAACATGTCCTCAATATCTCAGAATTTAAATATTTTTGTCCTTAGTGGGGGCAGGGTGAGGAAACACTTGTAGCATCAATTTCTCTGTTTAAATACAAAGTCAAATTTTTATGAAGAGAAAGTCTTGAATTATTTCCCTTATGTGCACACACACTATATAACGACCAAAAATAACACGAAATAGGCTGTTAACATTTTGGTTTTGAAAATTCTTATGAACAAGTCCAGAAATACTTTGCAGTAAAAATAATATGTTCATACACACACACTCCTTAAGATTCTTTCTGAAAAAGAAAATTCTAATAAACAAAGGTAGGTATCTGAGTCTTTGCTACATATAATAAAGACGGTGACCTCAATAACTACTAAACCTGAAAATTATCTCTTAGCTCTTATCTACCTTACCTAGTTTAGCTGTGTTATTAATAAAGTATCCGTTTTACATGCATGTGCTGCTAAAGACCTCAGATTTTCTCCAAGTTAAAATCAATCTACTGTTTATCACCACAGTTGATTTTTTCCCTATATATTTTAATAGCAAGCAAGAACACTGTAAATCACACATAATACTCTACATCACGAAAGAATTCAATCATATTAATATTTAATAATTAAAATATACATTTCTAGCTAATAGACATTAAGTATCACTAATATATGTCATATAAATTGCTGAAACTTCTTCCTTTTAAATATGGTAATAATAGCTAACAGATATTAAGTTCTAAATCCTAAGTAGTATGATTAATTTAATCCTCACAACCCTAGGAAGTGTTATTATCATCTACATCTTACAGGTAAGGAAGGTGAAGAATAGACAGATCAAGTAACTTGCCGAAAGTTCCATAGCTAATAACTGGTGGAGCTGGGTTTCAAACTCTAGCTGTGTACAATTAACTATGGTATTTCCTGAAGGCCTCATCCATTAAACTGAAACTTCTAATAACTCTGGAAGCCTCACTAATATATCTTCAAATTAATTTCTGTATTATACCCTCCACTCTTTTGCAAGGTTTGCCAGATTTACCACCTGCAAAGAGAATGCTATGGTGCTCCACTTACAACTTTTCTTCTTCCTCACAAAAAAGATGATTTCTAAGCCCCAGTTAACTCTAATACATTCTATTATTTATATACAATTTAAATAATAAAGCCTCTGTGATACTAAGGGTTTATCTTAAAAAACCGTAGTCTTGCATCTGAATGTAATATTCTATATGCCTAATTACATTAAGATCCATTAAGTATGGTACAATACTAGGATATAAATGTGTGGTTTTAACACATTTTTAACTCTCTTATGAAAAATTATGCCTTCTTAAAATATTACTGCAATCTCAATTTTTAATTATAAATTCACAATAATCATATATGTTTATGGGTACGAAGTGATGTTATGATTTATGAATACAATGTGGAATAACTAAACCAATCTAGTTAACATATCCATCACCTCAAATACTTAACATTTTCTGCGGTGAGAACATTTGAAATTTACTCTCTTAGCAATTTTGAAATGTATGATATTCTATTATTAACTATATTCACGATGCTGTGCAATAGAACTAAGAAAAATTCTTACTGAGATTTTATATCTTTGACCATCATCTCCCCATTCCGTCAACCCCCTTGTCTCTGTAACTACTATTTTACTCTCTGTGCCCATGAAGTTTGATTGTTTTAGATTCCACACATAAGTGAGAACATCTGGTATTTGTCTTTCTGTGCCTGACTTATTTCACTTAGCATAATGTTCTCCATTTCCATCTGTATTGCTGAAAATGACAGGATTTCTTTTTTTAAAAGGCTGAATAGTATTCCACTATTTATATAGACCACATTTTCTTCACCCATTCATCTGCTGATGGACACTTAGGTTGATTCTATAACTTGGCTATTGTGAACAGTACTGCAGTGAACATGGGAGTGCAGACATCTTTTCCACAAACTTACTTCAAATCTTTTGGGTAAATACCCAGAAGTGGTATTGCTGAATATACTATGGTAATTCTATTTTCAGCTTTTTGGGGAAGCTCCATACAGTTTTCCATAATGGCTATACTAACTTATATTTCCACCAACAGTGTAGAAGGGTTCCCTTTTCTCCACATCCTCACCAATACTTGTTATCATTTGTCGTTTTGATAGCAGCCATTCTGAGACGTGTAAGATGATAGCTCATTGTGGTTTTAATTTGCATTTCCCTAATGATTAGTGATGTTGGGAATTTTTTCATGTATCTTTTGGTCATTTGTATGCCTTTTGAGACATGCCTATTCAGGTCCCTTGCCCAAATTTTAATTGGGCAACTTTCTGGTCTTACATTTAAGTCTTTAATCCATTTTGAAGTTTTTTTTTTTTTTGTATATGGAGTGAAGTAAGAGTCCAATTTCATTCTTCTCCATGTGGATATCCAATTTTCTCCAACACCTTGAAGAGACTATCCTTTTCCCATTGTGGATTCCTGACACCTTTGTTGAGATTTCATTTACTGTTTATGTGTGGGTCCATTTCTGGGCTCTCTATTTTGTTTCATCTGTTGATGTATCTATATTTTTGCCTGTATCATGCTTTTAAAAATTACTATCGCCTTGTATTATAGTTTGAAGTCAGGTGGTGTGATACCTTCACCTTTGTACTTTTTGCTCATGATTGCCTTAGCTATACGGGTATTTTTGTGCTTTCAAAATTTTAGGATTTTTTTTTCTATTTCTATAAAAAATGATGTTGGAACTTTGATAGGGATTGCATTGAATCTGTAGATCACTTTGGGTAGTAATAGTAATACTTCTCCCAAACCATGACTATGGGATAGCTTTCCATTTATTTGTGGCTTCTTTAATTTCTTTCATTGACTTTTAGATTTCAAAATATTAAGGGGATACAAATGTTTTTGTTACATGGATACCTTGTGTAAGGCTTAAGTTGGGACTTTTAGTACACCCATCACCAGAATAGCACCCCATAGGTAAGTTTTTACCCTTTACCTCCTCCCACCGTCTCCCCCCTTCTTGGTTTCCAATGTCCTTTCCATCGCTTTGTACCCATGTGTGCCCACTGTTTAGCTCCCAATTATTAGAGAGTACACATGGTGTTTGTTTTTCCATTCCTGAAATAATTCACTTAGGATAACAGTCTCTAGTTCCATCCACATTGCTGCAAAATACATTATTTCATTCCTTTTATTAGCTGAGTAGTACTCCATGGTATATACATGCTGCATTTTCTTTATCCACTCATGAATTGATGGGCACTTATGTTGATTACATATCTTGGCAATTGTGAACTGTGCTGTGATAAACATTTGAGTGCAGGTGTCTTTTTGATAAAATGATTTCTTTTCCTTTGGGTAGATACCCAGTAGTGGGATTGCTGGATGAAATGGCAAATCTACATGTATTTCTTTGAGGAATCTCCACACTGTTTTCCACTGAGGTTATACTAATTTGCAGTCCTACCAACAGTGTCTAAGCATTCCTTTGTCTATGAATCCACACCAGCATCTATTGTTTTTTGACTTTCTAATAATGGCCATTTTGACAGCGGTAAGGTGGTATCTCACTATGGTTTTAATTTGTATTTCCCTGATGATTAGTCATGTTGAACATGTTTTCATATATTTCTTGGCCATTTGATAATTTCTTACATTGACAATTTATAGTTTTCAGTGTACAGGTCTTTCACCTCCTTGGTTAAATTTATTCTTAAGTATTTTATTTCATTTTTTTTGTGGCTATTATAAATGGGACTGCTCTCTTGATTTCTTTTTTGGATAGTTCATTGTTAGTGTCTAAAAACACTACTGATTCCTGTGTGTTGGTTTTATATCCTGCAACTTCACTGTACTCTTTCATTAGTTCTGTTTCTTTAGTGAAGTCTGTAGGGGTTTTTTATATATAAGATCATGTCATCAGCAAAAAGTAACAATTTCACTTCTTCCTTTCTTATTTGGATGCTTTTTATTTCTTCTTCTTGACTAACTGCTCTGGCAAGGACTTCCAATAATATGTTTTTTTTCAATTCTTTTTTTTTATTTCAGCTTATTATGGGGGTACAAAAGTTCAGGTTATGTATACTGCGCATGCCTCCCCCATCCCCCCGAGTCAGAGCTTCAAGCGTGTCCATTCCCCAGACAGTGTGCATCACACTCATCATGTAGGTATACACCCATCCCCTCCCTCTACCCCCTACCTCTGTCTGATACTCAATTGGTGTTATTCTCAAATGTGCACTTAGGTGATGATCAGGGAAACCAATTTGCTGGTGAGTACATGTGGAAACAACCCAAATGCCCATCAACTCATGAGTGGATTAGTAAAATGTGGTATATGTATACCATGGAGTATTACTCAGCTATAAGAAATAACAGTGATATAGAATCTCTTTTGTTCTCCTGGAGAGAGCTGGAACCCATTCTATTAGGTGAAGTATCCCAAGAATGGAAAAATAAGCACCAATAATATGTTGAATGGTGAGAATGGGCATCTTTGTCTTATCCTGGATTTTAGAGGAAAGGCTTTTAATTTTTCACTTTTGAGTATTGTTAGCTGTGGGCTTCTCAATTAACATCACGTTGGAGTACAGTCCTTTTGTACCTCATTTGGTGAGAGTTTTTAATCATGAAAGGATGTTGAATTTTGTCAAATGTTTTTTCTTCATTTAATGAGATGATATATGGCTTCTGTCCTTCATTCTGTTAATGTGATATATCACATTTATTGATTTGTGTTATGTTGAATCATCCTTGCATCCCAGGGATAAATCCAAGTTGATCATGATGGATGATACTTTTAATGTGTTATTGAATTTGGTTTACTAGTATTTTATTGAGGATTTTTGAATATATGTACATCAAGAATATTGATCTGTAATTTTGTTTTATTGTAATGTCCTTGTTTGGCTTTGGTATCAGAGTAATGCTGGGCTTGTAAAAAGAGTCTGGAAGTATTCCCTTCTCTTCAATTTTGTGGAAGTTTGAGAAGGACTAGTATTATTAGTTCTTCTTTAAATGTTTGGTAGAATTCAGCTATGAAGCCATCAGGTCCTGGGATATTCTTTGATGGGAGACTTTTATTACTAATTCAATCTCCCTATTTGTTATTGGTCTCTTCAGATTTTCTATTTCTTCATGATTCAGTCTTCGTAGGTTGTATGTATCTAGGAATTTATCCATTTCTTCTAGGTAATCCAATTTGGTGGCATATAATTGTTCATAGTAGTCTCTTATGATCATTTGTATTTCTGTGGTATGAGTTGTAATATTTCCTCTTTCATTTCATTTCAATAAAATTTCATTCCAATTTTAATACCTGACAACTTATAAAGGAAGAAAATATACTTTCTACTTCCCTGAGCTATCAAACTATATCAAAACATAAACTTTTACAGGCAATTGTTTTCACAGCATTAGCATTACGCAACTTTCATTGCCCTCAGGATCTATTCATTCCGATCTGATAGGTGACTTAAAAAATTCTAGTTCACAAATTTCATTTATGGTTGAATGGAAACTGATCAGAGCAAGAAGGTATAAAATAGAATAAAACCTAACAGAGCCTTTTATTTCAACAAAAATCAAACATTCAAAGAATTAAAAATTATTTTTAGCCTATGTTTGTTTTTTAAAAGATTCTAAATTTCTTCAGTATAACGAGAGCTCCAATCATGCAAATCCATGGAAGATTTGTTTTTTTCAACTGTTTTTGTCACACAGAATAATTTTAGCCTGATCATATTCAAGCTACTGCTCAGTACCAGTTCATACAATTATTGGGTTTATTCTAGATAACTCTCTTAGTGAACTTTAAATTACTTTTATTTATGGTTTTAATGTAACTATTATCTTTTTGTGGCAAAGAGCAGAAGAATCCCTTATTGGGTACGATCAAGTCACTTTCAGAAACAAAGAACCAAAGGTAACTCTAAATCCTGTCCACCAAATTAAACCTTGTCTTTAGCTCTCTTGCAACTTGCCCAGACAATCTGGTTTCAATAAGAAGCTGTGTTTAACATACAAAGACACTAAAGCTCTCTCTGTGAAAGCTGATAACAACCAGGCTATTCAAAGTATTAATAGTAAATGACACATTTTCAATAGAGAAAGAATAAGAAGGAATCCTTTTATTTTCTCATTTGTTCCCACAAATATTTTCTAAAAATGTCCATCTGATCTGGGCAGGGTATTTCTTCAGCAGGAATAAATCATCAGTTTGGTTCTGAGAGCTTACTTTTGTCAAACCCATTACTTGGGGAATACTAGTGAGTGATTTTTGTGTACACTCACATGCAAACACCTTGAGACTTTTTTCTGAGAGAAAGAAGTACAATGTTTTGCCAAATATTGTACCAAGAATATGTATATTAACATTCTGGTAATAATAAATTCAACTTTAGCCTTGTTATTAATTTATTGGGCTTGTTTACAAGAGACAATGAATGAACTGGCAGCTAATTTATAACTCTAATTCTATATAGTCTGTCTCTGACCTCCAAAATAAGGTTATTGAAAACTTCTCTGGATTGAGAACTCAAGGTTGGGAAAAGGAATAAATTGTGGGGAAATACAGAATTGGGAGATTGAGATCATGTGAAAATGACAGTCTATGTTAATAGGTTTATAGTCACCAAAACAAAAATTTAAAAAAGGATAGCAAACTAAAGGCATAATCAATGACAATTTATGTATATTAACTTTAGTTATAATTTCCATTTATTTTTCCATGCTTGCTAGTATCTTTCAAGAACTTCCTCTGTGGCAGAGTCATGGAACTACTTCTAAAGGTATTTTACTTTTAGAAACATATATACATATATATATGAATATATATATATGTATATACTAGTGACCTTGCTGTTTGCCTCCATCTAAATGCTGACACGGTTAGAAGTTTATGACTAGTGTTATGTTTATGCTACCTTCTCTTCATATCTTCTCAGGTTCTGTTTCTTGCTATGCTAGAGTCCTAACTCACTGGTCTCTGTCACGCATTTCTAGTGGCATATCTCTGCTCACAGTACCAGTGGAGTTTGAAATCCCAGGCTTACTCTCCCACAGTAGTAGCCTTTATCTTTTCTACAACTTTCTTAAAAAATCACTACCACTGATATCACCTTTATTTTTTCCTCGAACATCCTATTTTTTTTTCTCATTATAATCACCAACAGGAGTTGCCTACATTTCCAGAATGGTAGAGCAATCAAATATTTATCAAAGCTAGAAAGTTCTAAAGAGGAGAAAAAAGAAGGGAAGAGAAGAAAAGCCATGGTGACAATTACTGCTGATTTCACTCTCTAGGATTATGCTAAAATTATAGATGGAATTACTGAATAAAAGAGAGGGATATCAAAGAAGGAATTTAAGCAGAGGGTGTACTTAAATTCCCTCTGAATCATGGTAACCTTGAAGGTCTCTTCCAACTCCATGGTTTGATGAAACTATGATTAGTAATCACTAGAAACTGTATGAACAAACAAGAGAAGAATGCTTTGACAAAAAGCATTCTCAAATTAAACACCGAAGTTGTACTGCCCCCTTTTGGAAGCAGTTAAAAGAAATCCATAAGTATTATATGTTAAAGGATATCATGAATTTTAAAAAATTCTAAAGCAATATGGCAAAAACAAATAAAATGTCATAAATTGGCGGTAGGCCAACATGTCAAACAAAACAAACAAAATGTCACTTAATAAAAAACTGCAAAAGAATTGGGATTTGACTCAACTAAAAAAAAAAAAAAAAACATGTTCCTGCTGATGATGTAATAGAAAATGGGTCCATGACCCTGAGCAAGTGGAGAAGGGGGAGGGGGCGGGGAAGAGTGAGAGAGAAAGAGACAGAGAGAGAGAGAGAGAGAGAGATTGTTTTCATGAACAAAAATTAGAAGATCCTAAAAAAGGTCCACATATTTTCAAGTATTTTAATGGTGCTATGATCACTATGACAACACTTTTGGGTGCTGGACAGGTAAGTAAGATACTGTCATCCCAAAGAAAAACACTATGATAGAGATAAATTTCATCAAGCTATCATAAATCTACTTCAATGCCTAAAAAGAATCCAGATCCAGAATGTAACTATAGTCATCTATTTACATGGTGGTAGTGGAGATAATAATATGTCTAAAAGTAATCCCACTGTATTGAACTGCACAAATTACTAAGGTGTTGTATGAGCTAAAGCAGAAAATACTGAATTAGAACTCAGCAAAAGTCTTCTTATAAGATGTTCTCTATATAAAAACAAAAGGAAATCATGTAAGTTTAAAAATTAATAAGATATGGTAGATTCATTAATTGGTATTTTTTAATTAAGACTAATTTGAGGGAAAACTAATTAGAAGACATATTTGAATTAACTTATAGGACATTTTTAAATAAATACAATTTTAAAGTATGTGCATACAGACTAAAAATTGATCTCCTGTAGATATTTCTTAAAGGAGTAGCTTAAAATGCAGCATGGATTATTAAAATAAAGATGATAAACTGCTTATATTCAAAGATCAAATTTATGCTATAAGACTAAAAATGTTTTGTAATGTGTAAATACCCTCCTTCCAATATTTATGACATTGATAATGTAAAGCATAATCTTTTATATAATGCATACTTCAGCCAAAGTGACTTTCAAAATTATCAAAAAATAAAAATAAACCCCAAAATAAAGAGTCCTTATTAATGGAAATAAATCTGCAAGGGATGAGACTTTAGCCAGCATAACTGGTAATAAAAAGCAACAAGTAGCTGCAACTTGGGAAAATATTAAAAAGTCATAAAGCAAAGAAAGGTAGAAAAAAATGGAAATGTCCTACATAGCTAAAACAAATTCTATCATAATTAAACTGGTGTAATTTAAAATTATAAAATTATAAATTTGGGGGTGATGGATACCCTAAATATCCTGACTTGATCATTATACATTCTATGCATGTAACAAAATTTCACATGTACTCCATAAATATGTAAAATTATATCGTATCCAAAAAAAGATGAAAGAGGAATAAATACTATCAGTGATTTGTGTTGCTTCCAAATTATGATATGAAGAGATTGGATCTTTCAGTAAATTTGGGCATATAATATGTCGATTGTTAGGTAAATTCTATCATAATTTGTTTTGGTTATGAAGAAAACATACAATAGGCACAAAAAATAGGAGGGAGAAGCGTTAGAACTCTCTGCAAGGAAGTGAAAAAGTCTCCACATGTCAACATCCTGACAGTATAAAATGAGAAACAGCAAAAATGCAAATGCACAGAATAGGAGTATTATATTATCCTTAGTGATGATAGAAAAGGAGGTAGGTAAATGAGACTAGAGCATCAAAACAGTTCTGACTTTCTGCAGATTTTTGGTACAGGCATTCATAACAGTAAAAGAAATCATATTAGATGAGGAATTCTGTGAGCCAGCAGTAATTCCTGATTTTATTATGTCTAGAAACAGCTATCTTTTACCAAAAGTAGAGAACGATATTTCAAATCCTACCAAGAGCAGCACAATATTATGCCAACCTACCAAACAAGAGTTTATACAGAGAAAATAACATTGACACAGAATAAAATCCTTATAAAGAAAAAAGTATGTCTGGATTACACAAATTATGTGCAGGAGTAAACAAGGTGGGGTCATTACTGACTTGGTGTTAGATAATTTGAAATCAAAATATAATATCTGAATATGAGCAAGCGCAACCATAAACAGCTTATGAGTCATTCTTGTTTATTAGAGATTTTTTAGGTTAGAGGATTGTCCTATCACTTTTTTTTGAGATAAACAAAAAATAAATGGAATATCATTTTAGATTTCATAGGTGACAATTCAAATGCTATACAAACAAAATGTGAAGTATCTCCAGAAACTGACTAATATTCTCTGTGTTTATAATGAACTGAAATGACTATGCAGAAAAATCACTATCTGGATGTTTAAACAAAAATATTATCAACCATTTTGCTCTATATGAGGGATTTAAACCTTAATATTACCTCTCACATAAACTTTTAAGGGCTACTTAAAATTAATCAAATATTAAATGTTCCTTATGTTGCTAGCATTTATTAAAATGCTGATTTTCTTGTGATTCCATAGCTCTGAGAATATAGCTGTAGACACTGTTATAGATATAGATATGGATACTATAATAAAATATATATAGAATTTTAACTTAGTATAGAAAACTGAAAATCAATATATGGAATAAAACATAGTACGGTGGGTTCATTTTCAGTAAAAAATTAATATACAATATATAAAAATATTTATTCATTGTCTGGTTGCAATAGAGAACACCTACCCATTAGGAAATGAAGCAAGAATAAAATGAAATATTCACTTCACACATAGAGAAAATAGAAACAAATGTCCTCAAAGAAGTCAATATTTTGGCAATAGATGCCTCTATATTGGGTTGAACCAGGTGAAATTGTCCTTTTTATTGATAAAAAAGGTTGAATATTGGTAATTTCATATGGTTCAAACTAAAAGCTTTAGAGTTACATATTTAGTTCATTTAGTTTTATGAAATACTTCAATACAAATGAAGAAAAAATATATTCATTGCCTAAGATCTATAATTCATATATTTTTTTCTACCACACAAAAAAGATGAAAGAGGATATGATTCAGCAATTCCACTATTAGGTATTTATCCAAAGGAAATCAATATATCAAAGGGATACACATACGTTTATTACAGCACTAATCACAATAGCAAAGATAATGAATCAATCTAAGTGTCCATCAATGGATGAATAGATTAAAAATGTGATGTATATATACACTGAAATAGTATTCAACCATTAAAAGAATGAAATCATATTAATTGCAGCAACATGGATAGAACTGGAGGTTACCATGTTAAAGTGAAATAAGCTAGGACAGAAAGACAAATATCATATGTTCTCACACATGTGAGAGCTAAAAAAGTTGATCACATAGAAGCAGAGAGTGGAACAACAGACACCAGAGACTGGGAAGGGTGTATGGGTGAGGGGAGTAGGGATGAAGAGAGGCTGGTTAGTGGGTACAAATATATAGTTGGATAGAAGGAATCAGCTCTAATGTTTGACAGCAGAGAGGTGACTATAGTTAATGTATTGTCTACTTCAAAATAGCTAGAAGAGAGGACTTGAAATATACCCAACACATAGAAATGATAAATTCTCAGGTGATGGATACCCTTAATACCCTGGCTTAATCATTACACATTCTGTGCATGTAACAAAATTTCACATGTATCCCATAAGTATGTACAATTATAATATATCAGAAAAAGATGAAAGAGGAATCAACACTATCAGTGATTTCTGTTGCTTCCAAATTATGAAATGAAGAGACTAGATCTTTCAGTAAATTTGGGCATGTAATATGTAGATTTTTAGGTAAAAATCATTTTTGCTTTATCCTTGGATGTGGATAGAGATTACATAACAAGAGGAAAGTTATAAATAAGAACAAATTCACATTTGGAAAACAAGCAAATCAACACAGCTCTTTATAATATTTACAGAACATTAAGAGATATATCGCCCAGAGTTCAATAACCTGTGAGCTTCTTCCTCTCTAAATTATTACCAAGTTCATAATTTTTTAAAAAATGGCTAAATATAATAAAGGCAATCTGTGTTAACTGGTGGTGTGGTTTGATCAGGTCCCTCAAATTTCATGTGTTGGAAACTTAATCCCCAAATTCATATGCTGATGGCATTTGGAGGTGGGGCCTTTGGTAATTAGGATTAGATAAGGTTGCTGGGGTGGGACCCCCATGACAGCATTGATGTCTTTATAAGAAGAGGAAAAGAGACCTGAGCTCTCTTCATGTAATGCCTCTGCCATGTTATGATGCAATAAGGTCCTCACTGGATCCTGTCCCCTTGATCTTGGACTTTGTAGCCTCCAGAAACATAAGAAATAAAGTTCTTGTTTTAATAAATCACCCAGTCTCAGGCATTTTGTTACAGCAACAGAAAATGGACTAAAACTACTGGCCATTTATCAATTAATTAATGTTAGTGAAACAGGAGCTTATATTTATATAATAGTAGTTTAGCAAGAATTGCAAGGAAGGAATTCTAAGTTGTGCCTGATTCTAGAAATGTCTTTTACAAAAAAAAAAATACAGTATTTAAAATTTTTATATACTGAATTATAACCCTAAGTATACCAAAATTTTGATATGGCTAATGTTTGGGCAGAAAGAACAATGTGACTGTGCTACTTGTCAAAATACTAAATAGTAAGATTTCCATACTGGTTGGAAAAGGTCACTACTCCAAGCTCTCCACATGCTACCTTCTCTAGGGATCCCTTCCCTACCAAGACTCCTCCATGTTCCCTAAGGAGGTTAACACCTGGCACAGCAGGGGGCTTCTACTCTGATTGGTTGGTGCCTGTGCCAGTTGTTACGCATTTCAAACCTCTCCCCTGTTAATAAGAGAGGGATGTAGCAGAAGCTTTCAGCTTGGAGTCAGACAGAGTATGCCATAGCAGCCCTACTATCTGGGTAAATCACTGGACCTTTCTGAAATTTCAACTTCTTCCTTTGAGATAGAGATATTACTAGAGGAGTGTTTGTGGATTATATGAAATGATATAAGGTGTTTATTAGCACATAGTAGGCATACCGTTTGCTTTCCCTTCACTTTATTAGAAACATAGTAAACACTATATGGAATAATAAGTAAAAATTATAGTCCTTTACTCACAAATGAGTTGTGTTTCAAATATTCATTTCAGAAGTCAGTAGTCTGGTAATTAGAATGTATTTTCCCCACAAAAATTATTATATAAATTTGGTTATATATCTTGACAATTTTATAAATTATAATTTTACCCACGATGTACTGTTCTCTCACATGAAAAATATCTAACATGTATTGAATATTCATAAATGCCAGGCACTATTCTAAATATTGTACATTCAAGTCATTTAATTCTCAAAACAACCTTATGGGATAGTATGGTCTGATCATCCCCAGATAGATCAGGAAATCAAAGCTAAGAGGTGATGTGCTCTCGGTCACATAGCTAATAAGGGACACAGCCAGGACTGGACCCAGACGATCAGGCTCTAAGACCCATGATTCTATTCACTATTCTATTCTCTTTGGAGTTATTAGAAATCATAAAACATTAACATTTTAAAAAATCAAAACATTTAGAAAAATATGTGGCAGTTTCTCAACTTGTCATATAAACAAAACTCGTCAAAGTAAGCAAAAGAACAAAAACATATACAGAATTTATCTTACTGGTGGCTTGAGGAAAAGTTGAGACAGATAAGATTGGAGGAGATACAAAGTAGACTTGTCTGCTGTCACAGGCTTTAAATGCTATCACTGGTTCGTCATCACAGCAAAAATGTTCCTGAGAGTTTACCTTTCCTTTTCTTATTTACATACCTATTTGTGACTTTTACAAATGTTACTTAAAGGGTGGAAAATGCAGCAGGAAGCGTGGGGTCCGACATGGGCTTGATCTTTCTCTCTTCTATCAGAAATGCCTTTTTAAAGACGGGTTGCAAACAGGACTTAGTCTAACAGGCCTTAGTCTGGTATTGGCCTGAGAGCCCAAAACCATCAACAGCTGCTATCAGTATCAACAGTATCACGCTCTTGCCTGGCACCTTCTCTGGAGATCAAGAAAATGGGCCTATTTGTTCCAAGGGGGTAAAGCTCAGCCACCTCCTGACTCCCATCTCTTTTAGACTAGACACAGGCTTTCCTTTCACTCTGAGACTTGTAGTGCTTTGTGACCACTTCTGGCTTTGAAATATTGCTCTTTAAATTCAGTTTTTGGTGTGCTAAAATAGTTTACATTCCAATGCTCTTAGCAAAAATTTTTAGGTTGCTCTTAATACTTTCATTTGAGCATTTTATTACATCTTCCTTTTAGTATCAAGGTGGCTGTTAAGTATTTTATTAGTTTATTTGGTACATTAAGTTCTCTGAATATTAGTTTTTAGTGTCTTAGGATCTTATTTCTCTATTATTTTTATTGTTTTCAATTCTTTATAATTTTTAGGTGCCCCTAAACATTTATATGCAAGCATTTTAGAGATATTAAGATTTGTTTTAGTTTAGACCATAGATCTCAGTAAACTATTTGTTAGAATTATATTCATTTTTGGGGTTAAAATGCATTTTTTCCTTACTTCCAGTGTTAAGACTTTACCACTTATATTGATTTTAGTATTTTACTCAAACATCTTTGCTAATTTTTACTAGTATTTGATAGCTAGTAATTTTAACAGTTTTGACTCAAAAAAAATGGAAAGGGATCTATCATCCTAAATATTTTAAGTCCCAAATAAATTCAAGTAGATTGTCCTTATAGGTGCCAATTTTTTCTAAACAATTTATCATAACAGTATGAAATTAATAACACCAACCTAAATGTGAAGGATTCTAATCCTTAGGTTTGTCACGTAGTTGTTTTAGTTGGGGTTCCCCCAGAAGCAGACCCTGTGACAAAAAAAAAGTGAACATAATTTATTTGGGAGCTTCAGTGTAACTGGCAGGGGAGTGGGAAAGTGATAAGAGAAGAGCAGGCAGCTAATATAGGACACATTATTAAGCTAGCGATCACAGAGGCCAACTAAAGCTAAATACTATAGACAAACTCTGGCAAATGGTGTAAGACACATCTCTTAGAATTGCCTAAGCCAGAGCCAAGGACTGGGGTAGTTATATGCAGGAACCTACCAATCACTGCTTAATAAGGTCTTTCTCTAGTGGCTTCCAGCAGCTTAGAGGCAGCCTTATAGCTCAGATGTAGGAGCTGGCCTGTGGAAGGCTGATGTGCACAAAATGGCAAGGGGCTTCAAATCATATGAGCAGAGCACCCACATAAGACACCCACAATAACCACAGTGATAATTTTGACAAGTAAATTTAGCCTGAGTGTTGGCGAAATTTTGGCAAACCAGTTTTACCTGGAAGCTGAAAAGATACTAAAAATAGCTAACTAAGTATTATTGTTATAAGGTAGTTTGTAACTTCTAAATTCAAAAAGCTAACAAAACAGGAGACTGGTACAAGGACACTAGGAAACATAGAAAAATTCAAAGAATACTATCAGCCTAAGATCTAAGTCTTTCAAGAAATAATCCTGACCACCAGCCCCCCACCAAAAAAAAAAAAAAAATCCTTACAGTTCCTGCAATGGCCCAAAATATAGCAAGAACAATTCTACCAAAACAAGGGTCAAGGATGTGAAGCATCATCCCAAATAATCAGTCTGGCTGTTCCCCTAGTAAGTGGCTACATTTCTACTGAGACTTGAAGATAGATGCTGATAAAAAAACAAGTATGGATTAAAGTCATTTGGCAGATCCACAAATACTTTCTCTGAGTAGACAATACTTCCTCAACCTAAATAAAATTTCTATTATTCAGTTTTGAATTTTTCTTAAGCTTTACAGCTTTTCTTGTATTAGTAGTTTTCTACCTTGAATTTTAAGGCCTTTCTTTTGGATAGTTCCACAGAATTTCTGTTTCTTTGGGTCAGGCAATAGCTGCTGATGAAGAAGGCTCTGGTCCAGGTCCTAGTATCACCATAATGCCAGAGCTTCTTTGGTCAATGAGATGTCAAGTTCAATGGATTATTATTTCTGGCTCTTTACTTTGCTCTCTCTGCCTCACTCTGGATTAGAACTTACAGCTGAATGGATGGTTAAAATAGACTGGATGGCTAAGCCCTTGAGCCTTGTGGGCACGACAGCAGTGTCTCTGGTCACATATTGCCACTGGTGAGAGTTTATGAAAGAGTAGTGATTTTTCAAAAGCTAAACATATCAGTGAAAAAGCTCAGTGTATGTAAACCACATATCTGTACCAAGACTAATATTTGTAGCTGTGAAACTGATTTGTGGTTGTGATTACTTTTTGCAGAGAACATAGGGAAGAAAAGGTGGAAAGCAGTTGTGTGTGTGAAAATGAAGAAATGATATTTCCCCTTAAACTGTGCTATGCCATAAATCATACTATTTCGGTCAATTATGCATGCATTTACTTCCTCTGACTTATACTTTCACAACATACGTGCCAAGCATTGGTCTATTGCTACGGCAGAGAGTAGAGTCCCAGAATCTGTCAGGATCCCTTTGTTATTACTCTGTGGTTTCTGTGATTGCCAAAGTCACTTTTAGAGTGTGGGAGTGGGTCTAGGGGTGGGTTTCTGAGGAGAGGTAGTGGGGTTGGTGGGGGAGAGGTAGCGGGAAATGAGAAGGATAGATTTACCGAAGAAAATATTTTCTTTCTCAAAATGAAGAAATATGGAAAAGAAATACAGTGTATCAAACAGTAAACAATTAAGAGAAAAGAATAAAATTGAATTTTTGTATGCTCTAAAAGACCAGTTTGCAATATAAAATTATGTACTATTAATAACTCCTGAGTAAAACAATCATTTTATGTGAAGTATGACTAAGTCCTCATTATCTCAAATTTTAATAACAACAGAAATGTATAGCTGGAAGGAACCTTAGCAATCCCCTAGACTTTGCCTTCTTTTCAAGATGAAAAGAACACCGAGTTAAAGACTGAATTGCTGAAGGTCATAGTCAGTGACAGAAAAAGGGCTAGTTTCCAGTCTCCTCATTTCCTCTCAAATGTCCTTTTCACAAATA
Source organism: Eulemur rufifrons (assembly GCF_041146395.1). Lineage (NCBI taxonomy): Eukaryota > Metazoa > Chordata > Mammalia > Primates > Lemuridae > Eulemur > Eulemur rufifrons. Next base: position 74,490,519 of record NC_090983.1, read on the forward strand.
ATTTAAAAATATTAATATAGTTTTTTTTATAATTTGCAGCTTTTCATTTGAGCTCCATAATACCTTCAACATAAATAATACTGCAGGAAGTATTATCAGTATTGCACCACCTCCCAACATGAACATATTTCAAATCTGTTTATCTCTACTTTTAATTCCTTTTCACTAACAGAATACCTGAGGAAAGATGTTTGGATATGGCTATATGTTAAGAAAAAGGCCTTGAATGTATTCTTAACAATTCCATTAATATGTAAATACATCTGAATTACTGTAATTCTACTGAAATATATAGCAAGTCACCAGTCTCAAAGACAAAGCCATGTTCTCCTAAAAGGCATACATTTCAAAATTAAGGGAATTGAGGAAAAGTGGGGAAGTGGACATGAAACATCTTTATAAAAACTAGCCCAGGACTCTAACCCAAAGTTTGTCTTGCTAACTCAACTGTGGCTATTTTCTTTATGAAGTTTTTCACTCCTCTCCAAAACTACATACAAATATGAAAAAATGCCTTCTATGGTTCTTCACTGATTCATAAAAGGTTTTTAAGCAACAGTATAATTCCACTTCATTAACAAATCGTCAAGGTATAGGGTTTGTTGGCTTGGATGTGAAAGAGGTTGAAGGAAGTTCCAATCTCAAAATGCTGGCTCAGAATGAAGGCCATCATGGAGATAGATGACAGATCTCCATAAAGTAGTCTAGATCCAGCAGGGGGAAAGGTCCATTTGCAGTAACAGAAGTACAGAGTACAGTTATACTCACACAAATGCACAGTTGTTTAATTATGTTCAGAGTGAAATAGCTTTTGGGGAAAAACCATGACAAAGTAATCCTATTTATAACACAGCTTCTATCAGAAAACATGTTTTATGTTCCTCCACGGGCACAGCGCGCAACTGTGGCATTCTTCAGGCCTTCACCAATCAGATGCTCTAAATTCAGAGAGTCTTGATTCATATTCCTAATAAATGGGACAAACTATAACAATTTAGCCACAGGAATTACAGATTTTGAAGGAACAAAAAAGAAAATGCTTTTTCCCAACCTGTGAAAACCTGATCTAGATTCAACTAACATTTACTACTAAGTTTCTGGTTTATGTCATATTCTTTCTCAAATATAACGTTATTTAATCATCATTAAATCTTAGGTATAGGTGTTATCCTCATTTAGCAGATGAGAGAACTGAGACTAAGGGAGGCCAAGGATCTGGTGGAAAATGACAGTGTTGGAACCTGAACTCAAGCGTAGTGCTCTATGCCATCTTTCCACATTGCTTTGTGCTTCCTCTGAAAATGGCTTACAGTTGTGTCAACATTAAAATTTATCATATTTAAAAAATCTTTTATTTGTCTCTGTTTTATTTCAATATGATCAAACTAGCTTATAAAATACCAGCACCACACATTAAATTGAAAATAAGTGAGGAAATTAAGACAAAGGAAAATTATGAAAGGCAAAAGTTTAAGATTAAGAAAGAGCTGTAGGAAATATTCTTAACATAATGTTGTGACGATGGTACAACGGCATATCAATATATAAGACCGCCTTACCAAAATAGAGCTTTGTTTAAAATACCACTACCAAAACAGAAACTGCATGAGAGGACCAGAGATGTTGTAAGGTGTCACTATACTCTGGAATTCTCTTCTCCAATGGGCTCTTCTCATTTCTAGTGGTGTAGTTCTAAACAATGATCCAAAATCAGTCAAAGCCCCACTTTCCCCTGATGACTAGGATGATGTGATCTTTGGCAACATTTCCCTAGGAAGCTAGTTGCATTTAGTACATGGTTTTTGTAAGTAGAAATGTATTCCCAATTTCAAGAGAGTAAATTACAAAAGAAAAAAAAAAATCTATCTGTAAGTCCGGGTTTGGGGGTTTCAGTTATTTCCAATTTAATGGAATAATACAGAAAGTCTATGGGAGAACTACTGTAATGACCAAGAGACTGACACAGATGTTTCCAGTTCCTAACATATTCATGTCCAGAGATATTTTAATTCAAATCAGAGCAAACTTAATTCAATAAATTATATTAATACACAATTTTGGTCATATTATATAAGGAAAATGGAAGGAAGAAATCATTAAAAAGTCAAATTTCTCCAAAGTATTAGCTCTTTTCCAAAATAACACCTGAAAAATGCATTCGGAACATATCTTTTTAATTATTTATTAATTACAAATCAAACCACAGTTTCCTCCTGAGAAAAAGCAAAATGTATCCATTTAACATAGTACAAAAATAGTGTACAGTATAACAAGAATTACTACTAGCCTGGCTTTATCTTATAAATAGTCTTAGATCTTGTGACATAAATTTCTTACTATTGTGAAGAAAGCTGACCCACCTCTCAACTGGGCTAAAGGAGAAAACGTCCAGTGTGTCTGTCAATACTGAAATTCAAGTGCTTCTCATATGACTGACATGGTGGGAAAGCACAATTCCACATCTGCTCAGTACCATCTGCATGACACATTCTTGGGCAGCACATACTTTGGTTTTCTGAGTAGGTGTGATGTGTTGTGGTTTACTGAGAACCTGACATCCAGGTCTGCTACTTCCAGGTTGGTCACTGTAAGGTCTTGTGAGGGGACAAATAATTTATTAGCTCTATTATATATATATTTCTGTATATAATTGGATTTACATTTGTTATTTAGCCTTCTATATTATTAGCAATATAGCTCTTCTATGAAACTAACATTAAAGAAGAACTCGCTCTTCTCCCTGAATTCATTATAACAACATTTTGAGCCCCTACTATGTGCAAGCCATCTTTTAGGTACTCTCAGGTATTTTCAGGAGAACAAAGAGTTGGGGATATCAAATACACACAAATCACCACAAAAGCAGAGTACAAATAAAATGCCATACAAGCTAAAAGGAGGGAGAGATTAATAATTTCTTTGAAATTCTTATAGAACTGATATATATTTCCAAATGAGGTCACATTGAACAAAAAGAAAAAAAAAAGAACTGATATAAAGCAAATTAAATTTTGGTGGACTAAGATTTAAAATCCAATACTCAGGAGTTAGATGGAAGTCCATCCCTAAATATAATTTTCAATAAAAAACACATAAACCTCTTCTGCTTATCCTTTTCAAAGATATCTCCTACTGTACATCCTGTGCCTTGGAATAATTCCACTCAATAGTTTCCTGTTGTATTTCATATGACTTCTGAAAATGCCATCACCCCTAGGAAGCTTTCTTACCTGATTCCAAAAGCTGTGGTTATTCTCTAGAGCATGTAATGGCCACCCTATCCATATTACTTACTGTAATATCAGTGTACGTTCGCACATTTACATAACCACCTTATGTACTACACCAAAATTATCTGTGGAGCATCTTAATACAGATTTTCACAGTTGGGTTTGGGCTCTATATAGACATATAGAAAACCCCACAGGTGTTTCTGATATGCAGCCAGGGTTGACAGCCAATGTATACCACACACTTTTAGAACACAGACAAATTTTAAATAGCAAACAGATTTCTTCTTGAGTGCCATTTTTGATTGCTCAGTAGTGGCTGCCTGAAACACCACGTTAAGAAGAATACTTAAAGCACGTGCAAACTCAGACCGCCTGGATTCAAATCTTGGCTTTTGTACTAATTACCTGTGTGACCTTGTACTTCAGCTTCCTTATACAAAAACAGGGATAATGCCCATATTTACTAGAGTTGTTGAGAAGATTAAAAGGGTTACTATGTAGAGAATTTAGAATGGTGCTTAGCACATGAAAAGCTTGAATAAATATTAGCAATTGTCATGGGAATGGCATTATGAGTATTGAGTATATTGAGTATTTGCCAATTTAGACCTGAGAAACACTCTTAGGGGTTGAATCTTAATGAGTATAATGCTATACCTATGTGAAAAAGCATTACATATACATACTTCTAATTTAGAAATACAATTAGAACACAACTTATTTGAAAACCGAGACCTGTCTGTATTTGAGGCTTTGTGTTGGTGATGTCTAGCGTGGCACGGAGGAATAACAGTTATGTGGTATAGGAGAAAAAGCATGGATTTGGAAACAGGATACTAGTGTTTGAGTCTCAATTAACTACTTGTGTAACCCAGAGTAAGTCACTGGCCCTTTTTGTTTCCCCATCAGTAAAGTGAGTAAAAAGGGAGTTTTTACTTTACAATATTTCCATGAGGATTACAGGAAATAATGGATGTGAAAGTATATAGTATATGGTCAGACACATGGAATATATTCAATAAAATTGATGCTCCAACCTTGCCCCCCTAAATCCAATTTAACCCATTTATGGCTAAATGACAGTATAAACCGTTAAGTTTAACTTCGCTTTTAAGGACTTACATATTCATTTTGGTGACACCATTCTTTTGTCTATGATAAAACACTATGCTCTTAAAAATTAATAAACAGAAATGAAAACTTTAAGGCATTATTATAGTAAAACAAAAATGAACAAATATTTTGAATCAAATAATATTAACTTACAAAATTACTTAAATATTTAATGATGACCATATCACTCTATGTGACTGAAAGTAAAGGAATTCTAAAAATCATAAAAATAATAATGCACCAAGCATGATATGGACGAGTACTTATGGAGCACCTTTCTGTGTGTCAGAAACTGTGCTATCTGTGGAGACAGATAAGCTAGATAAGCTTTCTGTCCTCACAAAGTTTACATTATAATAAGGCTGGTTGTCAGTCAATAAGTAACAAATGTGCGGAGCACTATCACAATCTTATGATTTAAATGGGTTATAAATTTATGTTCTTTCCTATAAATAATTCTCATTGGTTTTCTATCAAAATTAACCAAGTCTTCCTTTATATTAATTAAATTCACTATTTATTAAGTTCAGCTAAGTGACAGGCATTATCCTAGGGGCTAAGTATGCACAGACTAAAAACAAAAAGCATCCACACACCCTCAAAGAGCTCACACTAATGGAGAAGTTAGACACAGAAGCAAACTTTATAGATGCAATAACTGCAATGAAAAGATCACAAAGAAGTGCGTGGTAGCACAGAAGAGGAAATGATTAGATGTATTTGAATTTTCAGAGAAAGATTCTTATAAAAGATAATATGTGAGATTGATTTTGAGGGACAAAAATGAATCCAGGAGGTTGGCAAAGGCCAAAGAGCATTCTTAGAATCTGCAATGGCATGGAGACTTAAAATCTCACTTCTGGGGGGTAATTATAAGAAGTTCTGTGCCAGGCATGGTGACTAATGCCTGTAATCCCAGCACTTTAGGAGGCCAGGTGGGAAGATTGCTTGAGGACAGGAGTTCAAGACCAGCACAGGCAACATAGTGAGACCCCATCTCTCCAAAAATTGTTTAGAAATTAGCCAAGTGTGGCAGTGTGCACCTGAAGTCCTAGCTACTCAGGAGGCTGAGGAAAGAGGATCGCTTGAGCCCAGGAGTTTGAGGCTGCAGTGAGCTATGATTGTACCACTACCCTCTAGTCTGGAAGACAGAGAGACAGATTTTTGTCTCAAAATAAAAAATAAGTTTTGCATTGTTAGTGGACAGAGGTTAAGAGTAGGGTCTGTAGGAGATGATGCTGAAGAAGCAAAAGCCAGATTACCCGTGTGCTACGTTACGTTGAATTTAACATAAAGTCAATAGCAGATCATTGGTGAGAGATAAATGGTTATATTCACATTTTTAAATTATTATTTTGGGGCCAGATGCGGTGGCTCATGCCTGTAATCTTAGCACTTTGGGAGGGTAAGGCAGGAGGCTTGCTTGAGCCCAAGAGTTTGAGGTTGCAGTGAGCTATGATTATGCCACTGCACTCTAGCCTGGGTGACAGACACCCTGCCTCAAATAAATAAATAGATAGATAAAATTAAAAAAACATAAAATGATCCTTTTGGTGACAAATGAATTAACTGAACACTTGAAATAGGACCTAAAGATAGTATGCATGATCTGAGTCCTTTGTACCTCTCCAGTCTGATTTTGACTCTCCTCTGTCCTCTATATGGTATCACTAACCTGCTTTCAGTTCCATTTTCTGCATTTTCTGGGCACTTGCACAAGTGGTCTCTTTATTTGGGCATTTTTTCTTTTCTCTTTGAGGGTCTAACTCCTACTTATCTTTTAGATAGGAACAGAAGTATAATTTCTCTGGACAGCTTGCACTAACATTCATAAATTGGAGCTACCTACCCCTCATGTGCTACTAAGACTGTTCTCAAAGTGCTTACTACCCTGCTATGTTACTAATTGCCTATATGATTTTTTTTACCAGTTACTATGAGTTTTGTAAGGGCAATGATCATTTCTAGTTTGATGACCATTATATCTATAATGCCTAGCACAGGGCTTGGAACACAGAATAAATATCTCTTGAATGAGTGCTAAATATGGCACATGAGTCTAGCAGCAGACCAGTGGGTGACCAATGATAAAGGCCTGAACTAAGGTAAAAGTATTAAGAATTATAAGGATAGGCAGGAGTAATACAGGAGTTGGAATCAATAAAATATGATGACTTACTAGATGTCAGAGGAGGAAAGGAAAGGAAGAGAATGATAGAGATTAAGCAGTGAAGGACAGTTTCCAGTTTTTAAGAAAATGGGTAGACAGGCCTAACACAATCATGTAATATTTCCTATTATCTGTCTGAGCTCTCTCCTACTGCTCTCCCCTTCACACAAGCCAGACACAATGGTCATCGTTTCTCCAAAGTGCCAGGAACACTCTTGCCTCATGCTGTGCAGTTGCTGTTTCCTCATCCTGGAACAGTCTTCCCTCAGATATCCACATGACTTGCTCCATCACCTAATCAGATCTTTGCTCAAATGGGAGCTTTTCAGTGATGACATCCTCAAGCATCCTTAGAACTGCAACCCTTTTACTCATCTTGCCTCTCCTTAGTAATCTTCCTTGCTTCATTTTTCTCCAAAGAATTTATCAATAACAGACACACAACACATTTTATTTATTTGCTTTGTCTCTTTCACTAGAGATATAACTTTCCTGAGAGGTAAAGATTTGTTTATTTGCTTGTTTACTTCACTACTGCATCTTGAGGCCTAGAACCTCCTGGGTACTTAATAATAAATATTTGCTTAATTGCTTAGGAGCAGTGGATCACACCTGTCATCCTAACACTTTGGGAGGTTGAGGCAGGAGGATTGCTTGAGGCCAGGAGTTCAAGACCAGACTGAGCAACATAGTGAGACCCCCATCTCTACGAAAAATACAAAAATTAGCTGGGCGCGGTGGCACGCGACTGTAGTTCCAGCTACTTGGGAGGCTGACATAGGAGGATCGTTTGAGCCCAGGAGTTTGAAGTTGCAGTGAGCTATGATGAAGCCACTGCACTGTAACCTCAGCAACAGAGCAAGACCTTGTCTCTAAAAAACAAAATTGCTTAATTAATTAATGATTGAATGAAGGAATTAACGGTGCCCATATGGTCATAGAGAGAGAAAAATAAATGTAGAAGATGATCGTAAGTTCACTTTAAGATATGCTCAATTAGGGGATGTCTCTGGGACAGTCAACTGGCGCTCAGGGGAAAGTTTCAGCTGGTGCCATCAAGCATGTCGTATCAAGAAAAAATGGCTAGAAAAAAAGAAAATTTATAAAACCCATAGAAATTTGGAAACACCAAATATTTAAGGAGTGGGAAAAGTGAGACAATGAAGCAAGGCAGCCTGAAAAGAAATAACCAAAGGGGTAGAAGAAACTAGAAAAGGAAAATAAAGAAATTCAAAGTGTTCAACAGTATCAAATATAATAGAAATTAAAATAAAGCAAGAGAAGGACCCAGGGAATTTCCTAATTAGGTCACTGTTGACTTTAGGCAATGCAGTTTTAGAAGACTGTAAAATAATAAACACAAGAATAACCACCACTTATTGAGCACCTACTTAAATTAAGCAAGGTGCTTGATGCTTAAAATGTACTATATCTCTAATCCTCCCAATCACATTGCCAGGTAGCTATTTACAAACTAAATTTTAAGGAAGAAATTTAGTTTCAGAGAGGTTAAGTGATTAGTGGCTGTTTAGATGGCTAACAAGTGAGAACGTTAAGGTCCGAGCCATAAATAAAACATACATTAAAATATTTTGTTAATTTGACACTCTTGATATAAATTGTATATAAGTTAATCTTCCAGGTACAAAAAGCTTGTCACTTTAAGCACCTATATAAGTATACTTGAAACATCTATAAAAGAAAATTCTTAAAAATCTTGTACTTGAAAACTCAAGAATGTCACTATGAATTATTAATTGCTATATTTATGCTCTTGGGAACTTCTGAGTTATCTAGAGCTTCTGCTTTTATGAAGGGCGCTAGGATAATTTTTTTTTGAGTATTTATGTCTTCATTTTACAATTTTTCAGCCTATAGGGTAGAACCATGCTAAGTGCTACATATACGTTATCTCAGGTAATCCTCACCATATCCTTATGATTTCAGTTCTATTATTAAGGGAAAAAAGGCATAGTGAGATCAAAGAACATCCAATGTCACACAGCCAGTCCCAGCAGAAGTTTTAGGTCTCTAGGCCAATTCCAAAGCTCACATTCTAAATTCTGACTAAATGGCTTTCTGTGCTAACTTTCCAATGAAGTCCTTAGTCACCTTATACAGAGTCCAGATTTCCAGATAAGTAATTGCAGATAGAAAAAGTATTTCCCTAAATGAACTCTTGTCAGGCAGGGATCAAATCTGCAGGTGGTAGATACAGGCCAGGAGGGTGGTTCTGGGGCTAGAGAAGCCCAGGACCAGTCAGGGGAAGGGGCTGCAGGAAAACACAGAACACCTTACAATCATGTGTATTAATCATCTGGTAACATCCCACACCTCCCGTAAGCCCTCCTCCAGACCAGGCCAATAAAAGGAAACCACCTGGGAGTCCTTAACATCTTTCTCCACTTATGGAGACATACTGTTCCTCTTAGGAATGTACTTCACTTTGTATAGCTCCTTTCTTTTCTGCAATAAAAGCTATTTGTGTGGAATTGCTTCCTGTCTGTGGTCACTCCATCGCACTGGCCCTGCTTGTGAATTTTACAAGCAGAACCAGAACAACAGTCCACCAAGAGGCTGGCCCTGACATTCTAAGATATTAAACTTCCAGAAAATTTAACATTAATTGAAAAAAAAAAAAGGTTAATCTTTTGGAATTTTGGACAAATCGTAACAATTTGAGGAAAAAATGGAAGTCTATAGCATATGTTAACTTTAATTGCATTATAGTAATATAACTTTAATTGTCTGATTAAGTGTCTGCTAACACACCAGACCTTCAATATTTTGAGTGCTCTGTCCTAATGATTTAATAACCATATTAATTTCCTATTTGCTGCCCAAAGAAATTACCACAAACTTAATAGCTGAAAGCAACACAACTTATTATCGTGTTGTATAGCTTAGAAGTCCAGCGTGGGTCTCACTGGACTAAAATCAAGATGTCGGCAGGGCTGCATTCCTTTCTAGGGGCTCTGAGGGACAGGGAGTTTCCTTGCCTTTTCCAGCTTCTAGAGGCCACCCACATTCCTTAGCTTGTGGTTCCCTTCCTCTGTTTTCAAAGTTGAGCTCTTGCATGGAATCATTCTGACCTCAGCTGTTTCCCTCTTCTACTTTTAAGGACCCTCGTGATTACACTGGGCTCAGCTAAAGAATCCAGGCTAACCTCTACATTTTAAGGCTAGCTGATTAGCAACTTTAATCTCATCTGCAATCTTAATTCCCCTTTGCCATCTAAGGATATATATTCATAGATGCTAAGATTAGGAGGTGGTCATCTTTGGGAAGCCATTATTCTGCCTACCACAGTAAAGAAGAAAAATCTCTCAACTGTAGCATAATACAATCCTAGTATTAAAAAATGGAATGGAAACATGTTTTTCCATTTCTTTTCCTTTATCCTTTTATTATCTTTTTTTTTTCACTGATAGAGAAGGAAAGAGATACTAGGCTAAATGGGAAACACTAAGTTTGATTACAGTAACTTGCAGGAAAATTTAGACTGAATTTTAAAAATGAGTATTGCAGGTCATAAAAATTAATCCCCAGATATTCTTAATCTAGGCAATAATATTTAGCAGTATACTGCTATGGTCCTGAAAGGCACTTACGTTCAGTAAAAGTATCTTTTTGTTAGTCTTTGCCCATTCCTGAACCTTCATCCCCTGCATTCAGAATTTACAAAGACCTTTACCCTGCTTGATCCTGTCCTTTGTCCTCTATATTTACATATACAATCAAAACTCATGCTGTTTAAATGAAAACCATCAAAATATTTATAATTCATCTTAAGTGATGAGGCCCACACTTTCAGAAGTTTTATTGTATTTAAGAACTAATTAACAGAACTAATTTTCCCAACTAATTTTTCCAGTGGTAGAAATACACAAGGGAAACATTTTTAAGCCATGAATAGGTGAAAGCTTTGGTATTACCTGCTTACCATAGTTCATGTTCCACTCTTTATCCCTGTTTCTTCCAATTTTCCAGAGGGTAACTTAATATTATCCCACCAGCATTACAATAAGTCAAACACAGAAGAACTGCCCACCATAAATACTTAAAGCATCAATTCACAAACTGCCAAATAAAGAGAGGGGTGGGTCTCTGCTATTAAATAATTATAAACTAACCTTTACTATTAATGCAATAGCAACAAAAAAGATAAACTACAGAAGAATAAACTTAAAAAATAAGTGGTATCACTATAAACAAAAACTTGAAATTCTACTGAGAAAATAAGACATAAATGGAATAATGTACTTGGTTGTTAGAATTACATTAATATTGGGTGACATTTACTCCAAAATTTTTATATACATATGTGTATATATGTGTGTATATGTGTGTATATACGTGTATGTGTGTATACGTGAGTATATATGTGTATATGTGTGTGTGTGTGTGTGTGTATTTTACTGTAATGGTTCATTCTCAAAGTTTGGTGCCTCAGACCAGCAGCATCAACATTTCACCCTTGGAATTAATTAGAACTGTTAATTCTCCGGCTTTAATCCAGACTGACTAAATCAGAAACTCTGAGGTGGTAACATTGGCAAAAACTGTTAAAGGCTTACAGCAATCCAAAGAGTGTTTATTCAAGAAAAGTGGCTGAATCTCAGGAAGAAGAATGAATATTGTGACATTTTAATATGTACAAATCCCATGCCCCTTGTGCATGACCATGGAAGACCTGAGAAAGTTCTAAGCTCTCATCTCTGGAAAACCTTGAGGCTCTGTGCAAGCAAAAAGTGAAGGCTAAGGCAGAGTTGTAAATTATCTGTTGGAGCACTGCAGTCATGTCCCAGCACACACACAGAGCCTACTAGCAAAAAGGCTGGGAGATTTTTTGGTTTAATCTCACATTAATCATTAGGTGACTATGAAGGCAAGACAGCAGAGACTTTAGTGGCCACACACAACAAAAATATAGACTTTAAGGAAAAAAACTCAAAAACAAACAGCAACAACAAAAAAAACCAAATGACTACAAAAACAAATGACTACAAAAACAAATGAAAACAAAACCAGGGAAGGGGGCATCTTATTTCTACAGATGACAATGACATTATTTATAATGTCCAGTTTCAACAAAAAATTAAGAGATAGGCAGACAGGAAAGTATGGCCTAACCAGGAAAAATAGTAGTCAATACAAATTGTCCCTGTGGAAACCCAAATGTTAGACTTATTAGACAAAGATCTTAAATCACCTATAATACACATGTTCAAAGGACTAAAAGAAACCATGTCTAAGAATGAAAGGAAAATATGCAAATACTGTCTCACCAAATAGAAAATAACAATAAAGAGACAGAAATGATTATTTAAAAAAATAACAGAAATTCTGGAGTTGAAAACTAATAACTGAAATGAAAAAAATCACTAGAAAATCAGAACAGTACATTTGAGTTGGCAGAATAGAAAATCAGAGAACTTGAAGACAATGAACCAAAGACAGCTCAACTGAGATTGTCCTGTATATAAAACAAAAGCAAAAAAAATTTTAAAAAAATTAACAGAGTCTCAGATACCTGTGACACACCATCCAGACTTCCAACAATGCTAATGGGAGTTCCAGAAGAAAACGAGATAGAAAGAGGTAGAAATAATATTTTAAATAAATAATGGCTAAAAACTTCCCAAATATAACTGAAAAAAGAACATTAAACTGAATATCCAAGAAGCTCAACAAACTCAAGTAGTATAAACTCAAAGACATACATACCAAAAAGATAATCTTGAACAGCAAGAAAAAAACAGACTCATCATATACAAGATATCTATGATAAGATTAGGAGCTGACTATGAAAAACTGTAGGTCAGTAAATTAGATAACCTAGATAAAAGAGGTATTCATTAAAGAGTTTTTTGTTTTTGTTGTTTTTAAATGTTTTACAAAGTGTCATATCAATGCAAAATTAACTCTTACTTTCACGAAATGTTGGATATAAAAATTGATTTTTTTTAATCAAGATAATATGGTGTATGTAGTTTATGGAGTAAAATAATACTAAAAGGCTTGTAATGAAAATCAGCATCTTTTTGCTGCATTCCTCTCTACTCTATGTCCCCAGAGGCAACTCCCCTCAGCTCTTCTGGATTTTTCCTCTGGGGTTAGCCTCTATTATTTCTAAATGATATTCTTATACAGGAAGTCCTCACTTAATGTTGTTAATACATTCTTGGAAATTGTGTTATTTGAGGACCTGCTGTAGGTCATTGTTTCATTTAAAGTTGCACTTACTGTACTTTTATTTCTTCTTTTATCAATTTTAAACATTTGCTAGCCTCTCCATCATATATGATGACTTAGCACTTCTATATTCCTATCCCACATTTCTCCTCATTTCTGATGTCAACATAATGTTACAATTTGGGGCTAAATGAATAGCCAATGTCTACATTATCATGACTTGTAAATATCATAGGTCAAGAAGTAAACTAAAACCACAACTATTATTTCTCCTGGAGTTATTAATTGCATCATTTTTTTTTCACTCACCTAGTTTTCTATGTATTTAGTATAATTTTTATGTGCTCTTTCAACATCACTAGTACCTGCATATCAGTATTTTTTATATATTTTCAAATATATCAATTTCTTTTTTTTTTTTCCTGGGAGCTCTTTCCTAAAGACTCTGTTTTTAGGGTATAATCTGGACCTGGTTTCTTTCTTGGTTGGCTGAATAGATGCTGGTACTTTTCTTTGTCCCTCTTTTGCATGGGATCCTGTTTTCAGTTGTCTATGTCTTTCTCCTTCTTAATTTACTTGATCATCTAGATGAATCACATTCTCCAGTAGTTTCTTAAGAAACCATGGAAAGTTTTTTGGGGGGTTGGGGGTGGTGCTCTCTGTCTTCTATTACCACACTTGATTTGGCTGGATATAGAATTGTACATAATGAAATTGTTTCCCTTACAATTTTGAAGAAATTGTTCTACAGTTGGAACAATTTGAGAAGTTCAGTGCCATTCTACTACCCCCATTCCTTGCCCTTAAGAAACCTCCTTAAAATCTTCTCTTTATCCCCCGTATGCTGAAATTTTGTGATGATTTTCCTCAGTATGGTTATTTTTCATTTATTGTGGGCTTTTTCAACGTGGACACTCACATCCTTCAGTTCTGAGAAGTTTAAAATATTATTTCTTTGATAATTTCTTAACCACTTACTTTTTAAAATTCTTCCTTTATAGGATTCCTATTTGCAATATGATGGGCCTTCTGAGTTAAGCCTTGAGTTTCATATTTTTTCGGCTTTTTTTCTCTCTTTGATTTTTGTTCTATTTTGTAGAAGCTCTCCATAATTTTTTTTTGCTTATTTAAGTTTCTAATTAAATTTTTATTCATGTTATTACATTTTAATTTCATATCTCTGCCTTTTAAATAATTTAAAAAATTGAAATAGCACCTTATTCCTATTTAATGACTTCAATATTTTTCTTAACTCTTTAAGGATATTAATTATTGTTTGTTTTTCTCTAATTTGTATGTGTTTCTTTTATTATATATTTTAATTTTCTGGCTACATTCATTGTCGGTATCCTCTGAATCTCATTATACTGTTTGTTTTTGTTTATTTTTTTCCTGTTGAAGGCTTTCCTTAAATTATTACAAAAGTGTTGGAGTGAATTGTTGGACATTCATTATTATGGAGAATTAAGCACTAATAGAAAGTGATAGGACTTGTGCGTAGGACTTGTCAACTGGTCAACTTCATTGGGAATTAATCAGGTTAATCAGAAAAGATGGATTATCTGTAGGACCATCTCCAATTGTCAGGATCTGAAGATCTTGCTCAGATGTTCAAGAGGCCTCAACAGTAAAGTGCTAATACTCTGTTTTACTATACAGGTTGAAACTCCACTTTGAGCAGGATTTCCAAAACCTACAGCCATCTCGAGGATAGTTCATAAATACATTCACTTAATCTGATATTATAAAAATTATTTTATAATTGATTCTGATTATACTTTTAAATTTGTCAATTTAAAATGCCTTATTCAAAATAAAGTTCAAATTATTTAAAACATCTCCACAGATTTTCACAATATGTTAGACATGTTTTATACATCCTACTTACCTCAGAATATTTTTGCAAAAAAGTACTTTGTATGACACAGCATTTTAAAATTCAAGTTTTAGATAGTTCTGATTCAGATAAATATAGAACTAGAAAGAATTCTGAGCTATCATTCCATATCAACTATCTCATTTTGTAGAACAGAAAACAGAATTTGAGTAATTCCCTCAGGAGATTAACTAAATAGGAGAATTGTGACTAGTTGACTACCTTTACATAGGATGCCAACATGCAAATAAACTTATCAAAAAAATGGTAAAATATTTAAAGTGAATATACAACACAACAATCTTTTATCTGCTTTTTGTCTAAAACAACCTACATACTTATAGTATTTAATTGACACTAAAACTATTAGTAGTGTTGGTGCTTTTGATTTAGTTATGTTAAAAATGCATTATTTTTCTAAAATTCAAAGTAGAAATCTATTGTCATTATACACTGACAAACAGAATGCCTTTAGGATGATACTTAAGTGACAGGTCCAATATGACGTGGTAAAAAGAGCACTGAAATGGGCCAAAACAAACATGAGGTCTAATCAATTACCAGTATTTTGAACCTTGGCAAATCCTTTAACCTCTCTGGACATTAACATTCTCTACTATTCAAAAAAAGTGCTAGACTAGATAAACTTTAAGGACCTCTGTAGCACTGAAAGTTTAATGACCTCAATGTATTTATTTTCACAGCAACAATAATATTTACTAATTGATAATTTGGGTAATGGACTTAGTTTTACAATTTAGGTACTTAGGTTTTGTCACAGTCATTCCTCCTGCCTTTACTACTGAGGAGCAGGTTGATCTTTAAGGCTAGGAAGTGAACAGGGTATGTTGGGGCCCACCAAGCCAGGGAAGGACAGAAACCAAAGCCAGAGATATATACCACTACACATATGCCTACTGAATATATTGAGGGGTAATGGGAGCAGAAGGTTAGTTAGAGTCAAATAGTAGAGAAACCATCCTGTGAGGAAAGGTAGAAGAATGATGGGTTTTGCACTTACTGTTGTCTGGGGAGAACAGACACAAAAAAGACATGATCTATGACTATTTTCTCTATATCTGCAGTCCCCAACCCTAGGCTGCAGACCATACTGGTCCGTGGCCTGTTAGGAACTGGGCCACACAGCAGGAGGTGGGCAGCGGGCAAGTGAGCCAGCAAAGCTTCATCTGTATTTACAGCCACTTCCCATGGCTCGCATCATCACATAAGCCCTGCTGTAAGATCAGCTGCGGCATTACATTCTCACAGGAGTGGGAACCCTACTGTAAACTGCACATGTGAGGGATCTATTATAGGTTTCATGCTCCTTATGAAAATCTCATGCCTGATGATCTGAGGTAGTGGAGGCAGATGGAGCTGAGGCAGTGATGCTAGTACTGGGGAGCAGCTGCAAATACAGATTATCATTAGCAGAGAGGTCTGACTGCACAATAAATGCAATGTGCTTGAATCATCCCGAAACCATCTCCTCCGCTTCCCAGTCTGTGGAAAAATTGTCTTCCATAACAACAGTCCCTGGTGTCAAAAAGGTTGGGGACCGCTGCTCTACATATACCAAGGCCTAGCTTTTCACACTGCTTTTTCTGTACTTACATCAGAGATTTAACAAATGTCACATCTATATATTGCCTTAAAAAAAAGTTTAAAGAAACCATCTTGGTACAATATATTCAGGAGATTCACTATTTTTCCTGTACCAACACATCCCCTGAGCCCAAACTCTAATTTTATAAATTTTAGATAATCAGTAGAGTATAAAGCTAGTGTCAGAATTTGCCATACTAAAAAATGTAAAAATTCCTCTAAAACAACATATAGAAGTGTTTTTCAAATAATATTAATAAACTCACAAAGTATGAACTTAGCTTTTAAAAAGAAACAAAACATAACACTAGAAACTGCATTCTCTGAGATTTGTATCCTCTGAGAAGCAAGGGATATAGTTGAACTGCAGCCTCAACATGAAACTCAAATCAGTTGTTTAATAAACTTTCCAAGGTAAATACTTTTTGAAATTTCAAAATGCAATGTTTTAGTAGTTCTTCCTAAAAGAATTTATCTTGTGGAGTTCAGCACACAGAAAATTTGTGGATTTGGGTTTGAGTATTCTCTCTCCATACCAATATCCATATCCATTCAAATGTCAGGTCATGTATGTTCAATTTCTTTATCTCAAGCATTCAAATTCTCCTTTTCATTCTCGCTGTCTCCACTAGCTTAAAATCACACTATCTCTTGCTTAGGTTAGTGTAACAGCTTCCTAATCTCCCCATTTCATTTTGTGCTCCACAATGATCTCTCTTTAAATACAAATTTCCCCATTGTTTTTCCTTAGGCAACATTCTTCTTCTACACAGGTATAAATCACATCATGTTACAGATACATTCTAAAAAGCTATGTGTAAATACCATTTTAAGAACAAGATTTATTCCAAATGATTAAACAAAATTACTTGATAAATACAATATTTTTCTACCTTCTGATAGAAATTCATGCCTGAAATCTATGGCTAGAATGCCTGGATTTGAATGTCACTGTAAAAAAGTTTCTTCAGTTTTCAAGTGCCTCATTTTTTGCATCTGTAGAATGAAGATAACAGTGGAAATATCTCCTAGGATTGTCCTAAGGATAAAAACATGTAAAAATACATATACCTTAGAACTCATGTGACACTGCATATAAGGCCTTCACACAGGACTTCACACGTAGTAGGCAATCAGTAAAGGTAGTTATTGCTACTGGCACTACCTTTTATTATTGTTATTTTTGTCCTTGTTATCTGAGATTTAAGTTGCTTTTTTATCTGAGAAATACTTTACAATTCACAGCCTGAAATTTATACAGTCATATGTCCCTTAACAACAGGGATATTATATTGGTGAAAAAGTAACTGCAGTTTTAGCATTGTTGAAATTTGCCATTTGATACTGGAATATATTCTTAAATAAATGTAGTTATGTTATACATCATTTTAATGTGCATTTCTTGCTTTATGTTTTTTTGCTAATGACTTATTACTTGCCATTTATTTTATATTTATTTTAGACTATGGAAATGATGTTAGACAAAAAGCAAATTCAAGCAATTTTCTTACTTGAGTTCAAAATGGGTCGTAAAGCAGTGGAGACAATTTGCAACATCAACAATGCATTTGGCCCAGGAACTGCTAACAAATGTACAGTGAAGTGGTGGTTCAAGAAGTTTTGCAAAGGAGAGAAGAGCCCTGAAGATAAGGAGTGCAGTGGCCAGCCATCAGAAGTTGACAATGAACAATTGAGAGCAATCATTGAAGCTGATCCTCTTACAACTATACAAGAAGTTGCCGAAGAACTCAATGTTGACCATTCTATTGGTTGTTTGGCATTTGTAGCAAATTGGAAAGGTGAAAAAGCTCAGTAAGTGGGTGCCTCATGAGCTGACCAAAAATCAAAAAAAATCGTTGTTTTGAAGTGTCATCTTCTCTTATTGTGCACAACAGCGAACCGTTTCTCAATTGGATTGTGACGTGCGAGGAAAGGTGGGTTTTATATGACAACCTGCAATGACAAGCTCAGTGGCTGGACAGAGAAGAAGCTCCAAAGCACTTCCCAAAGCCAAACTTGCACCAAAAAAAGGTCATGGTCACCGTTTGGTGGTCTGCTGCCAGTCTGATCTGCTGCAACTTTCTGAATCCCTGCAAAACCATTACATCTGAGAAGGATGCTCAGCAAATTAATGAGATGCACAAAAAACTGCAATGCTTGCAGCCGGCACTGGTCAACAGAAAAGGCCCAATTCTTCTCCAAGACAACCCCGGCCGCACATTGCACAACCAACGCTTCAAAAGTTGAATGAATTGGGCTACGAAGCTTTGCCTCATCCAGCATATTCACCTGACTTCTTTCCAACAAACTGCCACTTCTTCAAGCATCTCAACAACTTTTTGCAGGAAAAATACTTTCACAATCAGCAAGATGCAGAAAATGCTTTCCAAGAGTTCCCTGAATCATGAAGCACAGATTTTTAAGCTACAGTAATAAACAAATTTATTTCTTGTTGGCAAAAATGTGTTGATTGTAATGGTTCCTATTTTGATTAATAAAGATGTGTTTGAGCCCAGTTATAACGATTTAAAATTCTCAGTCCGAAACTGCTTACTTTTGCACCAACCTAATATTTTATGCACAAACCTCCTTAGGTGATTTTGTTGTGCAAACATCATAGAGTACCAATCTAGATGGTATAGCCTACTATATGCCTAGGCTATATGGTATAGCCTATTATTCCTGGGCTACAAACCCATGCAGCACATTACTGTACTGAATACTGTAGGCAATTGTAACACAATGGTAAGTATATGTATCTGAACATATCTAAACATAGAAAAGGTCCAATAAAATATGTTGTTATAATTTTATGGGACCAGTGTTATATATGCATATGGTTATGTGGCATATGACTATATTTTCATCTGTCACATCCTATGAGGTGAAGTTTTAGAATGGACCTTAAAGGATGGGTAAGATTTTAACAGGCAAAGAGGGAAAAGGAGAAGGAAAGAAAACCACAAAAGGAACAAAGGAAGGGCAATGCCGGGATAGGGCTGAGAGCGGTAGAGTGGCCCAAATTGGATGGCGCACAGGATAAAACAGAAACAATGGTATAGATAATGACTGGTTCAAACTTAGTTGGAAGAATGGGCTTAGCAATTGAAAAATTTTATAGTGAATAGCAATATTAAAAAGTTTCAGGAAGACTAAGCCTAGTGTGGTATGACATACAAATGCTGTGTGTTAAGTGAGAAAATCAGGAAGAACAGACCTGTTGGCTACAAACAGGAGGATTTAGGAAACTTAGGCAAAGGGTTTAAAGGGAATTAACAAGAGTCACAAATTTTTAATAATAGACTTAATTAAGGTGTTGGATTCAATGAACTGGACAGAAGATTCGTTTCTTAAGAATTTTCTAAGTAAGGTTGCTGCTTAAAGCCAGCTACTGCTTAATTTAGCTACTGCTTTGACTGGCAACTGATGAAATCTCACATTTTTCAGTCAGGTAACTTTATTGACCTAATGACTGTTTTACTGCCTTCTTTTTAGTAAGGGAAAAATTAAAAGAAACAACTACATGACCAAAAATTTTTCTGGAAAGAGATCACAAATCTTTGGTGTTGGCCATAAGAAATGTACTCAGAAAGACATCACTATCTCATCATATCCTGCTTAATTTGTTCATTTGTAAATTTTCTCTATAACCAATCTTCTCAAATTTCTTTTTTTAGCCAAAATTTCTACTTCTCCCTTTGTTACTTATAACTAATCTATAACTTCTGTATGACCATTCCTTCCTCCTAACCCCCAGATTATAAACTCAATCTGAATACATAAAAACACAGAAAATAGTTCCTTGTCCCAGGTCCTTATTTGTAAAACAAGGCATCACAAATTAGAGTGCATAAAATACCATGATTCTATAGTTCTCTGAAAAATCTGGACTTTGAAATTAAAAACATTCTCTCCACTTAACTCGTTGGGAAAATGGTCACCTGAGAGTGTGTCCCTGATGCCTTTATCTCCCAATTTTGGTACCCCTCCCTATGATCTAAACCAGATTGGTGACCAGATAGCTCAGAAAATGTGCAAGGCTGTGGGACATGCTGGGATTCCAGAAGGAAGGATCAGGTACCCAATTCTGTTCCCTGCTGTGGCTGATAGAGGCTGAAGAAGCTGTGGCTAAGGAGCCAAAACTTGCAGTTCTGAGAGATGCTGGCCTTTGCTGAAAGTAAGTGCCTGCCCACGTGTGTGGTCCTAGGAGGTGTGGTTAGTATTTGTGGAAGACTTCCAAGCAGACATAAAGATGGTCAGAGCTGCTCTATATCGCTAAGGAGAACTTAAACCAAAATAATCCTTCTGTTGCCTCCAGAAATTGTGAGTAAGCTTACCAATGGTACATTTACAGCTCACAGAGCAAAGAATCTTGGACCTCTCACCACTCAACACATATTTTGGTAAAATTTCTATATTCTAATGATTAAGAGAAAATCTTACAAATTTTCAGAAAGAAAAAGTCACTAAAGAAAAATAATGCAGATTGGCATTTTTCTTCCTATCTCTAACACTTGAAGCTGGCAGATATTGAAATACTAAGGACAGATAGGAAAGGACTGCCAGCAAAGAATTCTCTGCCCAACCAAATTATCATTCATTTTCCAGGTTAGAAGAAAGACAATTGTGGATATGAAAAGACTGAGTGACAATATCACCCTTATACCCCTTCTGAGAAAAATACTCAAGAAAGTACTTGAACAAAACAACATATGAATCAGAATAGAAATCTCAAGACAGAGGAAGATAACTGGAAAACAGTGCAATAAGCCTTGCAAATGCACATGTTAAAACTAAATGGATAATGTTTGTCTGACTGGGTATTTGCAATATAACAGCTAACTAAGAATGCTTTCTTTTATTTTTATTTTTTAGAGACAAAAAAGAGTCTCAGTATGTTGCCCAGGGTGGTCTTGAACTCCTGGGCTCAAGGGATCTTCCCACCTCAGCCTCCTGAGTAGCTGAGACTACAGGTATGAGCCATCACATCCAGCTAGAATTCCTAAAATAGAAGAAATATCTGACAAGAGAAAAAGCTAATAAACCTAGAACCAAAAGCATTTAACTATGTCAGCAAAACAGGAGTTAGAAGGGGGTGGCAGAAAGTAAAAGCATCCTAAAGGTCTCATCTGGGAGAGAGAATGAAATGGGAATTAAAACATTCTCAAGCTTTCATATAGAAGAGGGGAATAGAGTATATGGGGGGGGGGGTTATTTGATTTGTAGTTTTCATATAATTGAGAAAAAATGTATTAGGTAACAAATATCAGAATAAAAACCATAGAATTTCTGTATTATCAAGGTGCAAAGGGAAATATAATATACTTAAATATTGAGAACTTCAGATTGGGTTATAAAGCAAAACCCAGCTATATGACATTTTATAAAAACATACTTTAAGAGCTGGACACAGTGGCTCACACCTATAATCCCAGGAACTTGGGAGGCTGAAGTGGGAGGATTGCTTAAGCACAGAAGTTTGAGGCTGCAGTGATCTATGATCTTGCCATTGCTCGCCAGCCTGGGTGACAGAACAAGATCCTGTCTCTAAGAACAAAAAACAAAAAACTACAAACACACACACACACTTAAAGTACTGAATATTTTCCTTGTTTTAGTGCCACAAATTTCAACATATATGTATTTATGTGTTTGTATCTTTATTTCTTTATGTCTGTCTACCTACCTATCTAAAGTTAAGATAAAATAAGAGCTGGGCATGATTAACAGTAAGTAAAATAAAATTTAGTTCAAAGCCTGGCTGATACATGGCCATTAACAGAAACTTTTTTTTTTCATATTCTAGAATATTCTGGAAGAATATTTTCTCTTGGGAATATCTATGAAATTCATGGCAATAGACTGGATACCTGCTCTCATAACCCCTGTTCTGCAAATAAATTTTCCTAATTCAATGTTAGTTTTTGGACAGTAATTTTTCCTCCTTTTCAAAGTAAGTTAAAACCAGTATATTTAACTTTTCTTTTCCGAATACAGTATGGTTTTATTTAAACATATTGCTTTTTATATTTGACAACCAAAATGACAAGAAAAACAAAGAAGAAAACTAAGTGAAAGCAGAAATGTCAAACTAGGAAAGTTTATCCAAACGGAAGTCAAAAGCTAGAAATAAAAAAGGACAAATTCACACCTCAATATTCTACTGAGAATAACCTACTTGGAATGGTATATATGTAAATCTAAGGTTTATAAGGTAAACTGTAATACCAAATCTCTTGAAATACCCTAAATGGCATTTAATAACTCCAGGAAAAAATTATACAAAGATTGTTCTGGAAATATATGTATGCCCTTTTAAAGATTAAAAAACAGAAATTAGACTACTATTAAACCTAAGGAATAGCTGAGGTAAACTTTTTGGTTTCCTTTATAAGTGATTGAATAATCCCTCTAAATTATGTGTTCAGAGACACAAACTGTGAATTTTTTTTTAATAAACATTCTGGTATAGTACTGTCAATATCCCCACTTTTGAATAAAAATCACATTCCTGTTAAACATGGGCTGTCCAATTATTTTTATGTAGTGAGGTAGTATACAAATATATAAAATATAAATTTCTAAGCCATTCTTCAGATAAGATTTTACTGTTTCCTGCATTTTAAGTAAATGAACAAATAATCCTATGAAAATATGTATGTGTTCCTATAAAAAAAAAAAAAGTACCTAGTAGCTATACCTTACAGAACCAGGTTCTGGTTTAAAAGAAATCAAATCCTATCAGATTTTAATATTTCAGCAAAATCTAAAATATCTTAAAAAATGATATATGATTAATTGATGATTTAAAAATTTACCAGCCTACCTTCACTGAACTAACCTAGATTAAGAGACTGATTACAGCTGAAATCTCAATTTCACTCCTGCCTAAATTTTTCAGATTTGTTTGGGAACTGTTTCATGCTTAGTCACCCTCTAAATATGATTTTTTATGAGCAAAGCAGTTAGCTATTTTTGTGTTATGCAAGATGGAAAAAGATGTATGAGGATTCCTTTTTAAGCAACATAATTTGATTTCTATGCTTATTCAATATTAAAAAGGCAGTTCACTTTTACATTTCAGAATTGCCATATGGGTGTACTTCACTGAAGATTCATTGCTATTGAAAGCCTGGAGAATTTTTGTTTACAATAAGAGGTGAAAGCAACAAAAGATAATTTATGAATCATCTACGTATATTTTATTTCTATTCCAGTTTTTGAATAGTAGACTTGAAGTCTCTAAAAAAATAAAAGCTTGAAGGAGCAGATCCCTAAAAATTCTCTATTGGCAATCCTCTAATAATAGTTTTGACTACTTATTGGGCACTTTCAATGTGCCAGACATTGTGCTCAGTAGATTCTCTCACTTGCGCCTTGCAATAGATCTATGCAGTAAGCATAATTATCCCCATTTTACTAGTGAGGAAATAAACTTGGAGCGATTACATAGGCAGAATCATAGCTCAAGTCTGACTTCAGTGCTCTTTACTCTAAAATAATGAAAAGGTCATTTATCAAAAATGTTTAACTCTAAGCTGACTATGTGAAAAGTAGTCATTAATGAAGAGTCTCCAAAAAAGAACACACACACCCCTTATGTGAAGAGACCTGAAGAGACCTGAAGAGACCATGCTGAAAAGACAACAACATCTCACTCATGTGTAACCATTAAGGAATTAGAAACTTTAAGTGAAGATTTTTCCAGATAATTAAAACATAGCACTCTGTTTATCATTTAAAATATTTAAGGGGATTTTTCTAAATGCACATAATTTTCCTATTTTCTTAACAGAATAAACACAATATAACTTTTCCTGATAATGCAAATTAGTTCTTATGAAAATTGGGAACTCTTCCGGTTGTCAAATTCAGTCAATGTGCTATAATTGTAGTGGTAACTTTAGCTGTCAATGAGTGTATTACTGTTTGCTCTTATTATAATAGGATATGGATGAACATGCTTTTGATTTCTTGAATTTTTTCTAATAATTTTCCTATTTTTTCTTAATAGTTGGCTACGATAAGCATGCCTACCTCTGCCTGGGTGGGAAAGCAGAAAAACAAGTTGATCTTTCAACCTTCCCTCTATGTTCCTTCTTCTCTTCTGTCTACTCATTCAACAAATATTGTGTGGCTATTTTAGGTGCTGGGCACTGTGCTAGATGCTGGTTAGAATTAGATTTTATGTGTATAACTATGAACATGACTAACAAACAATTTCTCTAAAATATTAACTCTTTTGTCATTATTAAGACACATAACTCAGTAATATCGAGGGTGTTCTATACAGTGAGAGGGAAGCTACCAGACAGGATGAGCTTACCAAGTTTCCACTTAAGCCTTACGCTTTGGGAGTGTAAATAAGATGGAATCTGTTTCCAGACAGAAAGAATGACATTGTGATGATGTAAAAGGACAAGAAACATACACAACTTATACGTAGAGGAGCCCCAAGTACAGTGTGAGAAAAGATGACAGGCCATTCTTTCATTCACTCATTAAAGATTTACAGAACACTCATTACATGTCACACAGTGTATCTAGATGTGAGTAGTATAAAGATGATCCAGAGATATTCCTTGAACTCAAAAAACTCAGACTCTAATGTTTGTAAAGACAGTAAAAGGAACAGTCATTTAAACTAACAAACCCTCATTAATTGCTATTTAAGAATATGGACAAGTGATCATTGCAATTAGTTGATAATATAACTTGATCCACAAATCCTCTTTACAAAAAGAGCAACAAAATAAACCCTTTTGAATAACCTCTATATTGCATTTTATGGCAAAGAACTTCTCATTCACCTCCTGCTATCAAGAAATGAGATGTTATGGATGAATGCAGTTTCAGGTAAGTGAAGCTTCACTTATTAAGTGCCCAAACTATTTTGATTCTAATCACCTTTGGTGAGCTTTGAAAAATACATTACATATTAGCTGGTCTCCCCAACCTTGCCCAGGAGAATCATTAACCATCACTAAGTGAGTAAATTCCTATTGCTGCTCACCCGGGAGCATGCTACATGAGAAAGAGCTAGATAGCAAATCAAAGCTTGCGATTTGGCAAGTCCATCCTTGGGACTTTTGATTGGAGATTTATATCTAACACCACTGTTTTTTCCTTCTACAGTGACTTAGAAACATATAGGTATGTTTATCCTGATCAGGAGTCATAGAAACCTTGTTGGTATGGTAATTTAATTGGTCTGTGAGACAAGTTCCTCTGGTCTCAGAGTGAATTTTGTTTGTATCACATGGCTTATACTTTGTTAGACAATCTAAGACAAACATTTCAAATTTGGTGAAAAATTTCTACATGCTTGTTTCTAGATGCTTATATACTAACAAGCAGAAATAGCCCTGCCATAGCAAACAACGTATTAAAAATATTTTTGCATGGTTTCAGTGACATAGTTCATCATTTACTGTACCATTCTATGAAAAAATGATACTCAAGTGGCATCTGAAGTGCACAGGATAATTGCTATGATGTGTCAGCTACTAGAATTACAGTGATTCTAATCTACCATGTAGAAAAAACTGGGAGGTGTCAGGAGAAACCAGAAGATAAAGTTTATTTAAACAAGTAAAGTTTATATTAATATTTTTCAGAGTAACAGTGATGATAAGTTATAGTCTTCTCTTTTAGGACAAAATGCATGGGCTTGAAGCTATCATTTTCCTAAATGTTCAAAGACTGCTTCTAAATCCATGGTTCTAAAATGGAGGTAAGGCCTACAGAAGTCAGCCAAATATCTGCCATGTCATTAAATTACTTAAATTTCAAAACTGTATTTGAATCACAAATATTTCAACAATAGAAAAATTTTATTAATTCAAAAATTTTGGAAATGTCATTTAGGGAGGGAGTCCAAATTTCAGAATGCCATTAAAATTATGTTTAACAATTCCATAGATGGAAATTAGTACAGAAATTTTTTAAAAATTTAAAGCCTCATATTAACTAATGATAAATAAGTACCAAATTCTAGTTTTGCTTATCTACTTATTCCGTGAATTATATTTGTAATGTCTCAACTACCAATTATCATTCTGTACAGCCACTAAAAAGCAGGTAGATATAGAACTAATGAGTTCTTCCCCCAAATACCAACATTTTCATCAACTGCCATATTCTTAAGACTTACTACCAACAAAATGTTCCTTGTTTTAATGCTCAGTGACACTTTCAATATAGTGACAACCTTTTTAGTACAATGTATCAGCTGTATTTTCACTGAGCCTATCTTTTTAGACATAAGACTATGATCTGAGTCACTGTTTTGGTTAAGAAGTTCCTTGAGTTTCCTTCAGCCATCCTTGTGTTTCATTTTCTTTGTCAATACTGCTAACAGTTGTTTGCTGCTTTTAATTCTCTGGGAGTGTGAAGATCTTTAAAGCTGAGGTTGGATGGCATTTTGGAGATCTTTATAAAAATGACAAAAAGCACTCTGAAATTGCTATCCTAAAATAAATAGACCTAAAGCTTCAACTGTTAGAGATCAAAACTTTGCATTGTCTTACAGATATGCTGATAGAAATATTTAATCAGACGCCAGATTATTTTCTTAAAAAACAGGAATTATGGTGATATACTGAATAAAAATGAGTGTAAACATTTTATGCATATGAAATACATTAATTTTAATTAAATTTTTTGTAGGACAGAGGTAGAAGTCTAAGTCTAAGATATTTGCTGACAGAGTATTTTTCAGATATTTAGAGTGGTTCACTGACAAAATAAATGCATACATGTGCATATGTACACAAGCGTATGCATGTGTGTATACAAGTGTGTGCATGTATAAAATTTATGTATTACTTTTTTGTGCTGTCATTTTCAGTCCACAATATGGAAATGAGGTATGAATGAAAAAGAACAGGCCCATGAAACAAGAAACTTGAGACTGATTTTCTGCTCTACTCCTTACTATTTATTGTGTGACCTTAGAAAATGGTTTGTCATTGGGTTCAGGATACTGGAACCTATTCTATTAAAGGTACAGGGCGATTGTAAGGATCAATAATACATGTATTGTATGTATGCAAAGTAATATGTAGACATACTTTTTAAAGTAGGGTTTCCCAACTACAAGGTCATAGTATTAATAATTTGTTGTTATTAATTAAGCACCAGAGTTTGCAAAAAGTTTTATTTATTTTTAAGGAGAATTCAAGATTATCCTTATACTGTGACTATATTTTCTCTCCCTATCTCTTTCTCAAAAAAAAGGGCATTCTGACATGCTTTCTTGAGTAAGAAGTGTGTTGTACATGTGACTACTATCCATCAGATAGTCATGCTGGATAGGAGCTTGCCAAACCGCTATTTAAATATATTATAAAAAGCTAGGGAAAAAAAGATGGTATTACTTTCATTGTTCGTATTACTATAATAACCCAGGTTAGGGACCTTCTTTTAAACTCAAATTCCTATAAAGCCTCATCCAGAGAAATTGAAGTAGAAAGGATTGCTCTGTTGTTTCCTTTCAGTGTATGTGGGGAACGTGGGAGGGAAACATCTGGGAGAAGGCACTCACTATTTTTTTTTTTTTTTGAGACAGAGTCTCACTCTGTTGCCCAGGCTAGAGTGAGTGCCGTGGCGTCAGCTTAGCTCACAGCAACCTCAAACTCCTGAGCTCAAGCGATCCTCCTGTCTCAGCCTCCCGAGTAGCTAGGACTACAGGCATGCACCACCATGCCCGGCTAATTTTTTCTATATATATTTTTAGCTGTCCATATAATTTCTTTCTATTTTTAGTAGAGATGGGGTCTCGCTCTTGCTCAGGCTGGTCTCGAACTCCTGAGCTCAAATGATCTGCCCACCTCGGCCTCCCAGAGTGCTAGGATTACAGGCGTGAGCCACCGCGCCCGGCCATGGCACTCACTATTTATAGTAAGAGCTAACATGAACACTCTGGTTATCACGTATTGATGGTAATATTAGCCATCTAATAACTAAAATTGTATTTCCTCATATCAAACTTTTAGTAACTTTTCCTTTGTAAAGTTATCTACTTCTTGACGTACAGTTCTTGATGCCCTGGCTGGTTAGTTAACAGATCTCCTGAACACATCTTTATTTTAGTTACTGCTTCCTTTTAGATGGCTTTTTGGAGAAGAAAGCATGTACTTCTCCTACCAATATAACTCTCATTTTCTTCTAAGCTTGTCATGTAGTTCTATAAATCTCTCTTTTAACTTTCCTTTTCAGCATAACAAACAACTTTTCATAGCCCATCTTTAAAAATACATTTGGAAACAAAACATTTTTCAGCATTATTCATTCTTTCAATATTTATTGAGCTATTAAGTGGCAGCCATAGATAGCCCTAGTGTTAGCTACAGTCCCAGCTCTCAAGGAAGTCTACTATGAGAGACAGAAAAATAAATAAGGCATCTGCAGTATAAACTGATAAGAATTAAAACGAGTTTAGCCTAGGGGGCCATCAGGCTATGCTGGGGAGACCTTTGAGGTTGAAGATAGTCTTCCAAGATAACACCAAAGCCAAGCCCTGAAGTCTGAGTGAGAAAATGAAAAATCAGGAACAGTATTTCCAGCAGAAGGAATATCATAAGAATTGATATACTACATTACATGTTTGTCATGATCACACTTAACTTTCAGAAAGATGACTATGGTTGCAATATGAAGAATGGATTTAAAAAGGTAAAAATATGACTTTAACTACTATTCCATTTTCATAATGTATATATATTAGCAAGTTAGCTTCTAAGCATTTATATAAAATGAAATAAAGACAACATTTGAGGTAGAAAAACAATGTTCACTATGCTATTGTTGGTGATGGTAAAAAGCTAAAAATAAAAATAAAACATAACCCCAAAACCATAATAAATAACCAAAAAAATCCCCAACCCCTAAATAAGGATTGGTTAAAAAAGTTATGAAAGATTCATATGGAATAATATGCAGCAGAGAGAAAGAATTAGTTATTATATTATGATCAAGTCTAAGATGCTAGAAATGGTCAAATATAACCTGGATTCAGAGATGTTAAAATACAAAAAGTGCATCTTAGAACTGATGAAATATGATAATTTTACATATAACTAAATTTATTTCAAAAACATCTTATGTTTGAAAAGTATGTTCTAGAAGAGTATATATATAATACTGATCCACTTGTACATAAAAGAGGGACCATATGTGTTTCAATGTATTTTGCTTACATGTATATAATATACATAGCATATAGTTTATATTTACTATATTTTGTTTTGATATAAATAGATGTACATATATTTTTATTCATTTATATGTGTATACTTTTCTACTCCTTGATTTTCAGATGGTATTACTCTGCTACCTGTCTTTCTGGAAAAAAATTCATTAAACATATAAATCAATTATAAGATACCTCTTGATTTCAGAAATATTAAAATATGAAAAACTTTGCATCATGAAATAGAATACAGAAATGCTTGTATATGTAAGAAAAATTATTGAACAGATGCAGAAGAAATTTAAAATTAATACTTCAGGGAAGAACTTGGTGTTGAGAAGGACACTTCTAGGCCGGGCGCGGTGGCTCACGCCTGTAATCCTAGCACTCTGGGAGGCCGAGGTGGGCGGATCGTTTGAGCTCAGGAGTTCGAGACCAGCCTGAGCAAGAGCGAGACCCCACCTCTACTAAAAATAGAAAGAAATTATATGGACAGCTAAAAATATATATAGAAAAAATTAGCCGGGCATGGTGGCGCATGCCTGTAGTCCCAGCTACTCGGGAGGCTGAGACAGGAGGATCGCTTGAGCTCAGGAGTTTGAGGTTGCTGTGAGCTAGGCTGACGCCACGGCACTCACTCTAGCCTGGGCAACAGAGTGAGACTCTGTCTCAAAAAAAAAAAAAAAGAAAAAAAAAAGAGAAGGACACTTCTTTTTCACTTTCTTTTTAAACTCTTTCAGTATTTTTTTTAACACACATGCATTACTCTTGAAATTAAAGTTTTTTTTTAAAAAACCACTACAGACATTTGTGTTAATTACCATCACCACTGAAGTCATCTGCCCTTTGTCTTGTATGATCCTTCACTTTTCTGAGTTCCTATTTTCCTAAGTGTTTTATGGAATCCCTTTTAGTAGATCTTCTTCTGCCCACATTTACATATGTTCCTCCAAGTTTGAGTTCTTAGCAGCCTTCTTCCTAAAGAGATAACTTACTTGGGAACTTCACTTATTTAATAGTGTCCACTCATATTTATTCAGAATCTGTTACTTAGGCCTAATCTCTCACGTATGAATAATGGAGGTCATCAATTTCCACTTGTCTGGTGAACATTTCTAGGTAGTATGCACACAATGAACGTATTCAAAATACTACCCATATTATTCATTCCCAATCCTACCTTTTTTTTTTTTTTAAGACAGGGTCTCACTCTGTCACCCAGGCTAGAGTGCAATGGTGTCATCATAGCTCACTGCAACCTCAAACCCCTGGGCTGAAGCGCTCCTCCTGCCTCAGCTATCAGAGAATCTAGATTACAAGAATGTGCCACCATGCCTGGCTAATTTTTCTGCTTTTTGTAGAGATGGGGGTCTCACTCTTGCTCAGGCTGGTCTCGAACTCCTGACCTCAAGTAATCCTCTCACCCTTGCCTCCCAGAGTACTAGGATTTTATGTGTGAGCCACCGTGCCCGGCCCCCAATCCCTACTTTGTGCTACAAAGGATTTGTGCTACATCTTAGTTAATGAAATCATAAACTTTAATGCTAGGAACCTCAGAATCACCTCTAACAACTATCTTTTTAACAAGGCCATCAATCAGGTCAGTCACCAGTCACCAAATAGTGTTGAATTTACACCTATATTGTTTCTAACATTTCCTCTTGCTTTCAAGGTCCTATAACTTGCATACCTCTCTCACTTGGATTATAATAGCTTACTGAGTTCTCTGTTTCTAATCTGCCCACGTCAATTCATACCACAGTCATTTTCTTAAAGCATACAGCTGTTCAGCTGACACTCCTAACTTAAAAGTTTGAAAAGCTTCCTACTATGACAGAATAAAGCTCAAACTCCTCAGTTTTTAATAATTCCACAAATATTTAGTAGGTACTTATTATGTGATCACATATGCGATAAATAGGAGAAAGACTTCAAAAAACCATTAGGACTGGAGGTAAAAGATAAGTAGAAAAGCAGCACTTGGTGAGACCACAGAGTTGCATATTCTTAGCTCTCATTACATCCATGCAACCCTCCATTGCTCTCCCCAATCTGTCTATCCTTAGTTGTCTCTGCCTCTGGCCAAGTCATTTGGCCTCATATATGGCCTCTTATATTCACCTATCCATGTCCTTTAAAAAAGAAAGTAACAGTAAAAGTAAAATAAAATGTAGCTTTGAAGTTGATGAAACAGCCAAGAATGAACTCTATATAACACTTCACAGTTTACAAAGGTTGCTTTCACATCCATTGCACTTAACATAATTACTGACTGTTTACTTGACTTTTTGAGTCCAACATATCATAGTTTACTAAATACAGGCAAGCTAGTCAACCTAATGAATGGGCAAAAGTACTTGTTAGTTTCATCGAGCCATCCTGAGGAAAAAGTTAAGAAAATAAAATACTCTAAAAACTACATAAATGAGGTGTTGACATAACTAATTTTATAAGTAACTGTACCTCTTCAAATGTCAAAATTTAAAAAATTTAACCATTTTTGAAGAAAAGCATTCTGAAATATATCATGCACATTCCTGCCTCCATAGGTGGAAAGGAAAAGAATCATTTTTAGTTAATAATTCTAGTTCATCTATTATGATAAACTGTTATATGTCACTTTGTGTCTCTCATTTTCTAGATTCCTCTTTTAATGTAGGCCATCTCTTTTCTACCAAAATAGTTTCACAAACCTCTACAATCAGATTGCTTCTAAACTTTTGTGTGCTGGACAATTAGAAAATTATGTTAAAAGTCAATAAAGTTTTAGTAAGGATTTAAAGAGAAAGAGAATTGCTTTAACAAAATAGCTTTGTGATAACTGTTTTCTGTGCTTTGGGTCTTTATGTTATTTTACCTCTGTATTAGGAGATGCACAAAAATGGTTGCTTGTGTAAAAATTTATTTCCTCCCCAAAACGGGCAGGGGGTCAGTTAAATCTAGAGTTTTAAAAGAATGATTTAAAAATGGTATTCAAGTTTTATCAGATGACAGTGTATTATATGCAATGGTTGTCCATAATGTAAAGAAATTAACATGTTTAAACTGATGCCCTCACAGTTGACTCCAAAAAATTCAAGAATCTCATTCTGAAACTTCTCAGATCTATATGTCTAACTCATAACAACAGAAGATAAGAAAATATCTGTCTCCTTTCTCTCTTTCAATATATATCCAAAGGAATTCTCTGAATACAAAATGATTTTGTTTTATACAAAAAGCCTAGAAACAGTTCTTTAATTTTTAGGATATCCTTAATCTAGCTACTCATGGCAAGTATGTTGCTTTTCATAGCTATTCATTCAGGTTCTCTAAGGAAGTAGCCTGCCTAACTATATATTAAAAACCAGGAAGATGCCTCTGAAGCTTTATACAGACATGGCACATGGCTTTGTAACAAAAACATGATTTTAAGAATTGAAGTCATCTGTAGGAATGGGCAAGGCATAAACACAAACCAAACTAACCTAAAAACTTTCCAATAATTAAACAAAGTTTTATGAGTCTTACACATTACTTGATTTTATAGGCGCTAGATAAGTAGCCATAGAGAAATTTGCTTGAAGATTCTACTAAGAGAAATGTATAAGTATCATTGTTAAAAAAAACAAAAACAAGAGACTGAAATAAAGCATGAATAAAACGTTATTTTCTTAAAGAAGTACCTTTCTAAATAAGCTGTACATGTGAAAAAATATATTGGAACTTATCTATGCATAAATTATGCATATTCTTAATTACAAGTAAGATATATTAGTACTTACAAGAGCCCAGTGGTATTCCAAATAGTTTACTTCTAAATAAAATACCTTAATCTTTATAAAGTCCTATGAGGTAGGCACTAAAACCAAACCCAGTTTTGGAGATGAGGAAACTCAGATGCACAGAGTTAAAGTTGCCTAAGTTCACACAGCTAGAAAGTGGAAGTACCTGACTATGCTGTTAATAATTTGGTCACTGCAATCTCTATATGATGTGGACTCTAATAAACAAAATGTTGAAAACAGTGCAAAAATACAGTAATGAGTATTTTTAATTCAGTAACTTAAATATCACACTCAACAAACTAGGAATAGAAGGGAATTTCCTCAACCTAATAAAGGGCATCTATGAAAAAGCCACAGCTATCATCATATTTATTGAAGAGAGATCACATGCTTTTCTCCTAAGATCAGGAACAAAACTTTCACCACTTGTATTCAACACTGTATTGGAATTTCTACCCCAGGCAATTAGGCAAGAAAAAGAAATAAAAGACAGTCAGATTTAACAGGAAGAATTAAATCAATCTTTATTTGCAGAGGACATGATTTATATTTGGAAAATCTTAAGAAATTCACTAAAAAACTATTATAACTAATAAAAGAGCTCAGTTCAGTGGTGGGATACAAGACCAATATACAAAAATCAATTGTATGTTGGTACACCAGTAATAAACAGTCTGACAGTAATATTAATAAAATTCCATTTACAATATCATGAAAAAGAAAATACTTAGGAATAAAGTTAACCCCAAAATGTACAACTTATACTCTGAAAACTACAAAGCATTGTTGAATGACATTAAAGAAAACCTAAATAAATGGAAAGATATGTTACATTTCTGAATTAGAAGACTTAATATGAAGATGTCAATATTCCCAATATTGATTTATAGATTTAATGCAATCCCTATCAAAATCCACGCTAGCAATTTTGCAGAAATTGACAAGCTGATTAGAATTTCATATGGAAATGCAGGAATAACCAAAACAATCTTGAAAAAGAGGAACAAAGTTATAATAGAAAACTCACACTTCACAATTCAAAACTTTACTAAGCTATAGTAATCAAGACAAGATGGTACTGGCATAAGGGTAAATATACAGATCAATGGAATAGAACAGAGCCAAGAAATAAATCCTTGCATTTATAGTTAACTGCCTTTTCACAAAGATATTAAGACCATTCAATGGGAAAAATAGTCTTTATAATAAATGCTGCTGGGTTGTCTGGAGTATCACATGAAAAAGAATGAAGTTCTTTACACCATACACAAAAATTAACTCAAAATGAATTGCAGACCTTAAGATAAGAGCTACAACTATAAAATATTAAAAGAAAACACAGGAATACATCTTTGTAACCTTAGGTTAGATAAAGCACTTTTAGATATGGAGCCAAAAGCAAAAGCAAAAAAAGAAAAAATAATGAATTAGACTTCATCAAAATTAGGAAATTTTGGACTATATAAGATACTATCAAGAAAGTGAAAAGACAGACAACAGAATGGGAGAAAATATTTGTAAATCATATATCTGATTTTGAAAAAACTTACATTCAGAATATATAAATAACTCTTAAAACTCATTAATAAAAAGACAACCCAACTGAAAAATAGGCAAAGGATTTAAATGGACATTTATCCAAAGAAGTTATAAAGTGGCCAAATAAGCCCAGGAAGAGATGTTCAGTATCATTAGCCATTAGGGAAATGCAAATCAAAATCACAATGAGATACCACCTCATATTCAGTAGGATGGCTACAATAAAAAAGACAGATGATAACAAATGCTGGTGAGGACGTGGAGAAATTAGAACCCTTATATTTTGCTACTGGAAATGTGAAATGGTGCAGCTGCTTTTGAAAATAGTTTGGAAGTCCCTCAAAACATTCAATATAAAGTTACACAACAATTCCACTAGTGGGTATAAACACCACCTTAGAGAAGTGAAAACATATTCAAAAAACCTTGTACATAATATTCATAGCAGCATTATTTATAATATCAAAAAGAGGAAACAACTCAAATGTCTATCAACTGATGGATGAACAAAATGTGGTATATGCATAAATTGGAATATTATTTGTCAATAAAAAGTAATGAAGTTAGGAGAGATACTACAACATAGATGAACCTTGAAAACATTATGCTAAATGAAAAAAGCTAGTTACAAAAAGACCACATATTGTATGATTCCATTTGTATGAAATGCCCAGGATAGGCAAATTCATAGGGGAAGACAGGACATTAGTGATTGATTAGAGCTGAGGATAGAGTCAAGGGAAAATGGGGAGTGATCACTAATGAGTACAGGTTTTTTGTGAGAAGTAATAAAACGTTCTAAAGTTGATTATGTTGATTGTTGCATAACTCTGTGAATATATTGTGTTATTATATAATAAAAATCACTGAATTGTACACTTTTAATGGGTGAATTACATGGTATGAGTTACATCTCACTAAAGCTGTTAAACATAACCTAAAAATCATCTTTTTACCTTCTGCAAACTACTTGTGAATGAAATCTACCTTTAGGTGACCTGGGGAAATATTTCACTTGTTAAAGGAGAATAAAAAGATTGATTTTTTTTTTTTTTAGTATTCTCTCTGGTTTGAATACTATGCGAGAGTAGTTCTAGTACTGAACTATTATCAGAAATAATGGCTTACTATTAATCATTTTAAAGCTAAAATGATTAACTTTAGTAGTCATTTTTAACAACATAATCGACATAGCAATAAGTTAATATGGCAAATTAGTTCATTTTTGCAATTTGGGGATCACATTTTGAAACTAACTTACTTGGTAGAATGAGACTATGTCACCCATCCTTTTAGTCAGTCCATAGGAACATAATTATAGAGATTCACTCTTTTCTCTGTTAATATTTACTACTTCTCAACTACAGGCTTGGCACTGGGACACGTGCTAGGTATATGGTGGTGACCATTCTTTGGAGGCTATAGTGGAATACTGGTAATGCCTACTCTAGTACACAGAACAAGATTCCTTATGTTTTTTTTTTTTTCTCCACACATACCACATTTGGGAATTTATGGTATTTATGGTGGAGATTTGCCAGGACTCAGTCAACATTTTTCTGTGTCCTAGAGCAGATCCAAAACTCTTTTTTACTGAAGATGCAATATGCCATAAGCGTGAATTTTTAATTCAGCAATTTTTTTTTTTTTTTTTTTTAAGAAACAGGGTCTCATTCTGTTGCCCAGGCTGGAGTGCAGCAGCACTATCAGTGCACTGCAGCCTCGAACTACTGGGCTCAGGGGATCTTCCCACCCTAGGCTCCTAGGAGCTCGGACTACAGGCATATACCACCATGCCCAGCTAATTTTTTAATTATATTTTTGTGAGACAGGGTCTTACTATGTTGCCCAGGCTGGTATCAAACTTTTGGAGTCAAGCAGTCCTTCCATCTTGGCCTCCCAAAGTGCTGGGATTAGAGGAATGAGCCACCATGGCTTGCCCAAGTTTGGCTTTTATTCTAGCTATCAACCATTCAGCAAGTTAGCTTAAATTATCTTTGTCTCAGTTTCCACATTTGCTAAATAAAGATTATAATATCTATCTTATTTGGTTCTTAAGAGAATTAAATGAGATAATCCATTGAAAGTACATAGATTATTGTCTGCCACATAGTCAAGTACTCAGTAAACATAATAATGATAATGAGGATGATGGCAGTGGCAGCAGTGGTGTTCTTTTATATACTAAGGAAAATTAGATCTTCTTCCAGGTGTGTGTTCTGGTTAATCTAATTATTTTAAAAGGATATTAACTTTACCTTTTATTCATCTGGCTTTAAAAAAAAGTATGATTATGTCCAAGACTGGCAACTGTGAACAATTGCTTTCTATCTAGCTTCCATGCAAGGTCTAGCTGAGAAAAATGAAAAGTGGGAAATTGCTTAAGGTGATGTAGTTTGTCCATTATTCCAAATATTATAAATTCTACTGTTAGATAACACATAATTTCCAAAAGGCTACAAACTTGCGCTATACATATCTTAGTCCTTTGTGGAAACTCCACTTTTTTTCATTAAAAAAGGAAGGAAGAAACAGCCATAAGAGCTCTACTACTGCACGTGTTATTGAAATTCTGTAGAAGCCATAGCTATCTACCTTTTCATCATTATCTCTAAAGAGTTTTCACATTCTAGAAAAGCCTTTTTTATTTTTCACTTTCTCTTGTGGGTAATTGCTTTAAGAAAACACTGAGAGAAATGATATGTATGGAAAATTATTTGTGAGCTACATCTTTATCAATCTTTTAGATATTGTTCTTAACTAAACTTTTACCACCAGAAGGCTATAAACTCAAACTACTGTATATTATCTTACCTACATCAAATGAAAAGGTATAAAATAAAAAGAAATGACTGATCCAACTATTGTGCAAAAAAGGACTGAACTTTCATTCTACCAGTTTCTCATAGTTAAAACTCACTGTTTCCCAGCCACTCCTGCCAGGGAACTCCTGCAGTCATACCTACGTATGTGCTGCGGAAAGTCCAACACAGCCAACAATACTATTAATGGAGACCTACATGGATAAGGATTACTGGATATAAAAGTAGAATCAGCAGCTCAAAAGAGAAAGACTAACGTGAGCAGTCAGTACAAATGGTACCCATTGAAAAGAGATAATGCAATAAATAAAGAGGTGATTGAAATTTTCTAATTTTGTTTTCAGTTTTATTTGAGAAGTATTGTGTCAATAAAACAGGACTACAATACTAAAGAAAAAGAGCAATCAACAATAAAACAACAAGAATAGTTGTACTATTCATTCATCCTGGTATGTAAAATTTAGAATTTCTCCACTTACTTAAGTATTATTATTTTTAAGCTCCATCTGGGAAGCAATAGGTGAATCCCATCGTTTATTTTTATTTGTAATTCTTACATGCTTAGTTTTCACATGTTTGTTGTTAGCAGAAAGTAATGGTAACAATGTGAGATCTGGCAGGACATTTCAAAGTCAAGTCGGACTTAGGAATATTTTGTTGAGGGACAATCCTGTGCATTACAGGAGTCTGGCAGATATCCCTGGCTCCTGACCAACAAATACCAGTAGTGCCTTCTCAATCAGTGATAACCTAAAAAGGACCACGGAATTTCCAATATAACCCTTGGTGGGGGGGGGGAGGGGTGGAGAAGGAGCAGTATTAACCATATTAAAAAACATGTTGATAAATATTTAAATGTAGAAAATAAAAATGATAAAATCTCTAGAGCAGAACATAGGAATGTATTTTATAATACTGCAGTATTTCCTTTCTTAGCATGCCACAAAGGCCAAAATCCATAAAAGAAAAGACTGACACATTTTAGTTTTATAAACAAAAACATAAAACTTAAATGCAGCAAAAGATATAAAAGAAAGCAAAGGACATGATAAATTGGGAAAAACCTTTATAACTTAAAAGAGAATAGTAAATATTCTTAATATAAAAAATATCATACAAATCAATAAAAAAGACAAACCATCCAAAAGAAAAATGAACAAAAGAAATGAATAGGATATTCACTAATGAAGGAAATTCATAACAATAGTGAATATTTTAGCACTTGCTATGTGCCAGGTGCAAAAGGCAGGTACTAAGTGTTTTACATGCACTTCCTTATTAGAAAAGAACACAGAATTCTATCAAGTGGCTTCCAGTACCATCATATCAATGTTATAGTGAGGTCAATCAGCTTACCAAAGTTATGGCATGTTGTGGTGAAGGTTGGGATTCAAGCTCTAATACCAGAGCTCAAAGTCTTATCGCTGTTCACTAATAACAAACAATTCCACTATTGCAGGCATGTTTATTTTATGCAAATAACAACAAAGCACACAGCTATCTGTACAAGATAATTAATGCACCTATTATATGTAATGGAGAAGAAAAATGATCTAAATGATAATCAATAGGGAATTCATTTACTAAAATACAGTACATCCATACTATAGAATATCATACAGTAAATAAAAAGAATATGGCAAATCTATATGTAGTAATATGGGAAGATGGTAGCAACATACTGACAGATTTTTTTAAAAAGCAACTGTACAACAGAATTAAAGTATGATCTCACTTGTATAAATTTAAAAAGTTAAGAATACATAATTGTATGTATGTGTGTATATGTATATACATACATATATACATAGACACAAACAGTAGGTATGTCTGAAGAGTAGTATTATAGAAATTTTTATAGAAATACAGAAATTTTTAATCTCTGCTGTTTTATGTTTGTGTACTATTAGACTGTTTTTTCAACATACATTATTTTTATTATTTAGAATTATAATAAAGACATCTCCATTTTGAGGAAAAAAGAGAAGAAACTACATTCATCAAACCATTTCTTATAGAAATTCATAGCTTCTATATATTGGTAAAATGTCCTATTCTATTACATAAGTAGTACTTTTAATTCATACTGATAATTCCTAACATATTATTTCTAATTACAGCAGGCAGTAATTAACTTATTCTCACCACCAGATCTTTAACCATCAATTTTTCAGCCTGTTAAGAGGTTATCTGAAGTTCTCAGATACTATTGAAACCAGCCATGTCCCTTATTGGTTTTCTCTAAAAATTAAACTATTTCAATACAGAGTACTTAATAAAAAGCAGTTCAGTAATATGTATCAAAAATTTAAAAATTCGCGTCCTCTTTACCTAGCAATTGTATTTTTTATTCAAAAGAAATTGTGCTCAAAGATTTATTTCATCAATGTCATCAAAGCAGTAGTATATTAAAAAAATTTCAATCAAGAATGAGAATCTGTTTAAATAAGTCATCGAACAAACTATATGATGTTAATAGCTACATGAAATGATAGTGCAGAAGAAAATTAAATACCCTATAAAGATGTTTAGAATATATTGTTAATGAAAAAAATCAGGTAACAAAATGGCATATGTAATATAAACTCATTAAAAAAATAAAAATCCCTAAAAAGAAACATCTGGGAGGATAGGGACTAAAATGATTATCTCTGGATGATATAATTACATGTGATTTTTATTTTCATCTTTTTCTTCTTCTATATATTCTTTAAAATGGGGCACAGTAGCTCACACCTGTAATCCTAGCACTTTGGGAGGCAGAGATGGGAGGATTGTTTGAGGCCAGAAGTTTGAGACCAGCCTGAGCAACAGCAAGACCCCATCTCTGTAAAAAACAGAAAAA
Organism: Eulemur rufifrons; assembly: GCF_041146395.1. Taxonomy (NCBI): domain Eukaryota; kingdom Metazoa; phylum Chordata; class Mammalia; order Primates; family Lemuridae; genus Eulemur; species Eulemur rufifrons. The sequence goes on from NC_090983.1 coordinate 74,530,876, forward strand.
TTAGCCAGGCCTGGGGGCACATGCTTGTAGTCCCAGCTACTTGGGAGGCTGAGGCAGGAGGATTGGTTGAGCCCAGGAGTCTCAGGTGGCAGTAAGCTATGATGATGCCACGGCACTCTAACCTGGGTGACAGAGTGAGACTTTGTCTCAAAAAAATAAGCAAATAAAAAATATATATATTACTTGACAATAATGAAATTAGTTTAGAAAAATAGAAACAAATCGAACTTTTGTGTTATGTTATGCTTACCACATGGCATACATAGTTATCTTCAGATTATTCAGAGAGGAAAAATGAGGTTCAAAAACAAAGTGATGGGCATATTGTTTATTAATCCAGTTTTACCACCCCGTCCTACTGATTAACTTTTCCTAGTAGCTGCTTTCATGCTGAAAATTGGCTATTCATAACAGAATAAGGGGTATTGAGACTACTCCCATTCCTCTGGAACAGGGGAAGTAATGAAATGGTTACTCTCCACATGTTATTTTTAAGCTCCTCTATCTTGTAGTCCTCCAACAAAACTGGGGATGTCAACATCTTAATTAGAGACATTAGAAATTATTAATAGTAATTGCCAAAAATACCAATGATATATGTTTGAGAGTATGTATTATAAAAATGAAAGTTTTCTGCAAGGTAATATTCCCAGGATATAAAATACAATGTATCTTCCACTATATAAAAGTTAAAGTTTATGAGCAAAATGGAAACATCAATCACTAGATCATTGAATAAATCACTACAAAGGCTAAGAAGAAACTGCAGGTCATATCCACCCAATTCTCAACCCAAATCACACTGCAAGTGTCAGAGTTTGTGTGATAAAAACAGCAAGCTTTAGCTACAGTTTGGGAGTGAACAGCTGCAGAAGACACATAATAACAAGTGATATGGCCGACTTACCATATGCTAAAGTAGAAGTAACATTGTTGATTGTTTTGTGAGTATGTCATCTAAGCGAATTTTAGATGACCAAAAAGATGCCTGAGTTTTACGGTAGTCAGTGACAGACCTGAGCTTCCTAGGATTTCTGAGTCCAGATTAAAAGATCTTTTTTTCAAGTTTGGCACTATACTAGACCAAATGAGATTGATAAACCATACACAGAATATGCTGAGAATTAGATTTAAATAAAAATTGAGTATAAATGGGTGACAGAGTAGCTGTCTCAATAATAAGCATTTAAAAATTGTAAATCTGTCGAGAGAAGAAATAGCACTTGGCTATTTTTATTAAGTATTAGAAACCATGAGTTGCAAAGAGGCTCATGTGATAATTTCTCATGCTTATTTTATTTTGCAAAATGTAAAAAATTTAAAAAGACATTCATTTTGCACCAAATAGAAAGTATTTGGTATAAAGGTTTGTTAGGCCATTTAGGAAAACATTTCAAGAAAAGCTAATAAATGGTTTTTTAAAGTAGGAAAGGACATTTTAGCTCAGGATATTTATGACAGAGCAGAACCACTAATAAAAAGTACACATGCCAAGGAGATTCCTTGGGGAATAGGATTTTAGCAGAGATCCTGAAGGTTCTCACAAATGCTTGTGTGTGTACAAGTACATACACATAATTTCTTACATGAGCTGAAAAAATCATGAACTAAAACAAATTGTTAGAGACATTATTACCAAAGAGATACAGTTTAAAGACAGGATAGCTAAATTTAAGTTTTATGACATTACATATCAGTCACAGAAATATATTTGATTTTTTCAACTTCTCTGAAAAATTTTAAACTAAGAAAAGTTCCAATAACAGTATCCCCACAGAACATTTATTTACCTTTCACCCAGTTTGACCAATTTCTAGCCCCTTGTCACACATTTGCCCTCCCTTCTGAGTGTTTGTGTGTGTGTGTGTGGATGTGTGTGTGTGGTGTGTGTGTACAGCAGTCCCTCCTTATCCACAGTTTCACTTCCTGTGGTTTCAGTTACCCACAGTCAACAAGGTCCCAAAATAGGTGAGTACAGTATAATAAGATATTTTAAGAGAAAGGGAGAAACTACATTCATATAACTTTTATTACAGTAAAATGTTGTAATTGTTGTATTTTATTATTAGTTATTGTTGTTAATCTCTTACTGTACTTAATTTATAAATTAAACTTCATCATTAGAAAAAAACATAGTGTATAGAGGGTCCATACTATCAGCAGTTTCAGGTATCTGATGGGGGGCTTGGAATATATACCCATGAATAAGGGGGGACTACCTTCTATCTGCATATATACATATAATTTTTTTTGCTGAATCATTTGATAGTTGCACACATTGTGAGGATATATACTCCAGTATGTATCTTTCCTCATGATTACATTTTGGTTGAATGGGAAAATAACAAAAGTGGCATCTTTTCCTTCTGAAGTGTATCGCATTAGAAGGCACATGATGTCAGATTGTCATTTATTGATGCTGTGAAGTTTAATCTTTTGGTTAAGAGGATATCTGTCCATTTTAAAAGTACCTTTTCCTTTCTAATTAATAAGTAATCTGTGAGGTGATACTTTGAGACCATGTGAACATCCTGTTCCCAAAAATCTTTTATCACTAATTTTAGCATCAATTAGGGACCACTGCCTGAATCAATTGTTACAATTGTTTTAAATAAAGGTGCTTTACTATTTCTATTATTCACTGTACATTTATTGGCTTTCATTCTTCTATAAAGAACTTTCCCTTCTTCCCTTCTTTTTAATTTCTTTTAAATATCAGTGTGGACTCATGGAATACTGCTTTTAATTTATTGTGTTATAAACCATTACTATCATTATTTATTTTGATACTCCAAAAACCATAAAAAATGCATCACTATAATCCTCATCTTAGAGATCAAGACAGTGATGCACAGAAAGGTTAAATAATTTGCTCAAGGTGAGTATTAAAGCCAAAATGCAAAATGCAAATTCTGACAGCCTGTGTCTAGACAGTATGCTGTTAAGCACTATGCCATGCTACCTACCCTTCCACCTACCCCCAGCTCCTTTTCCTATAGGATTTCCTACAGGAAATGCAAGGAAAATTGCCTGTCAGAACTGGGTGGATGGGGACAATAAATGCTCTCTGAGAATTTGTAACCACAAGCTAGCCCTCACTGAAGTCTGCAGTATGAATCCTAACTACTTACTTGATTCATAAAACCTCAAGCCAAGAATTTGTGCTTGTGGCTCTGGCTTGAGGGAGGCAAATGCATTTCATGTAACCAAAATGTTTGTACCCCCATAATATCCTGAATTAAAAAAAAGAATTTAAGGTGGTTCTTTATTAATAGCATTAATAGTACTAATAACTAATGTTGGGCATCTGACAGAAACAAACATTCTCTTGAACAATCTATTAACTATTTCCTACTCAACTTATTTTTTATTTTTTTTTGCTTTGATTATCATACTTGACATTTTTAGAAACTGTTTTCTTCTTTTTTGGAGTTCATGCTCTTTTTTCAGGTTGTTAAGTCTTTTATTTCTTGAAACATATTAAACATTTTTATTGTGTGCATAGTGTATAGTAATTCTAATACCTACCTACTTCTCAAGAGTGATGCTGCCATATATTTTTGTTTGCATGTTATGTATCTTTTTATTAATAAAATCAATTTAAATTATTTTTTCTATCTTGAGCTACTTGTTTTTCTTTGAACTTCACATGTGAATAATTTTGCTACCTGTGATGAAAGTATTTAATAGTTAAAAAGAGAATTAGAGAACTGGAGTGGAGAACTGAATAAATTATGCCAAATGTAGTCCTGAGAGGAAAGGAAGTACGGAAAACAACACGAAAAGATCTAACACATATCTGAATTAGAGTTCTAGCAAAGAGAGAAGGAGGTACAGGCTAGACTGAAAGAAAAAAATGGCTGCAAAATTCCCATACCTGATGAAAAATGTCAATTCAAACATTCAAGAATCCCAGTGAATCACAATGAGAACAAATAAAAATAATATACATTGTACATCTCAAAGTGAAACTGCAGAAAATCAAAGAAAAAGAAAATATCTCAAAGGCAAACATTCAAAGAACTGACAGATTTTATTCAGTGACAGATTAATAACTGAGTTCTGGAAAGAAATAGTAGAAGCCAGAAAACGTTAAAATAAAATCTTCAATACACTAAGAGAAATTTACTCACAACCTAAAATTCTATAACCAGAAAAAATAACCTCTAAGAATGACAGTAAAATAAGGTCATTTGAAGATAAAGATTGAGAGGGTTTATCACTTTAATGTCCTCACTGAATACACTTTCAGGCAAAAGGAAAATAGAAAGCGATGAATGATCTGAAATATCAAAGGAATGATGAGGAAAAAAGTGGATAATACATAGGTAAATATAAGCAACATTAATATCATAAAACAATTACAATTATTTTTTCCATAATAAAATGATGGAATTAAGTAAAGGTGATCAAAATACCCTGTTCTAAATTCTTTGTTTTGTTTGGTTAGATAGTAAAGGTACACACGTAAATTGAGATGTACACATGATAATATTTCTAGGGTAACAACCTAAAATAGAGGACATAAATTCCAAACTAGGAGAAGGAAAAAAATGAATGAGAAAAAGAATAATGAATAATACAAAAAGAAGGCAATAAAGAGGAAAAAAAAAAAAAGGAAACAAATAGTGTGAAAATAAAAACACAAAATAAAATGGTAGAAATAACTCCAAATATAACAGTAATTACAATAAGTATAAATGTACTATATAATCCAGTTAAAAGATAAAAATTGTTAGGTTGGATTTTTAAAGGTAGCTGTATGTTTTTCTTTTCAAGAGATACATATATAACATAAATAAAAGTATGAGGTAGAAAAAGATATTCATGGCAAATATTACCAAAAATTGTATCAATATCAGTCAAAATATACGCTAAGGCAAAAAGTATTACTAGAAATAAAGGGGAGCATTAAAAAATGATAAAATATTTAATTTTGCCAGGAAGATACACAATTTCCAACTTGCATGCAACTGATAACATAACCTCAAAATATATAAAGCAAAATTTGACAAGAACTAAACGAACACACCTAAAGTAAAGATTTTTCATATAGCTCAGTAATTGACAGGTCAAGAAGACAATGCCATAAGAATATATGGAAAGTTTGAACAATTACCCTTAACTAATGGATATGTATATACAAAACTGCACCAATAGCTGTGGAATACACATTATTTTCAAGCACATTTCTAAAGTGGAACATATCCAAAACTTGATCATGTACTAGGCCAAAAAAGGAAAAGTCAACAATTTTTAAATAACTGAGAGTATACAAACCACATTTTCTAACAACAGTGAGATTAAGTTAGAATTTAGTAATAAAAAGATAATTAGAAATAATCCAACTGTTTCAAAAATAAGCAGCAGACTTCTAAATAACTCAAAATGGAAATCAGAACTAAATCATAACGAAAATCTAAATATGATTTTGTGGTAGATAGCAAAAGCAACAACTGATGAGAATTTTATAACTATATATGCTTACTATGGAAAAGATGGATGAAAATTAGTGATCTGAAAATCCAATAAAATAGGTTTGATAAGAGAAACAAAAAAATTTAAAGCAGAGAAAAAGAAATAATTAAAATAAGAAGAGAAATTAATGATATATAAAACAAAAATAAAATAGAACTGACAACATAGCTAAAAGTAGACTCTAAAAAACCTAATAAAATTGACAAACTTCTGGAGATTTATAAAAAAGTAGTAAGAAAGAAGGAAGGCAAGAGGAAGGCACATAAATTGCTAACCTCTGAAACTATATAACTATAGATGCTGCAGACATTAAACTGATAAGAAGGTATCATTAAAACAAATTCATACCAATATATTTGAAAATATAGGTGAAACGGACAAATCCTAGAAAAATACAGTGTACTGAAACTGACTCAAGATGAAACAGAAATATCTAAGTAATACTACTAAACTGAATCAATAGTAAATATCTTTCCATAAATAAAATTCCAGGACTAACTGTACAATTTAGGATGTTATTTAATCTCTATGACTCTTAGTTCATTCATTCATAAAATTAGATAGTATAATACCCTATTATATTACCTCACAAGCATTATACTATCTCACAAGTTTGTAATTTGAGGATTATATAAAAAAATACGTGACGGCAATTTGTGAACTCGAAAGTATCATAAAAACTGTAACTCTTATTCACCCAGTTTTAGATCTAAATCAGAAAGCCCATAACTAAACATAAACACATTCCAAGTAATCCACCAAAATGTCAAGTTTTCACCATAAGTAAGGCAAATCTTACTTAGCTTCCCTTTTTTTTTTTTTTTTGAGACACAGTTTTGCTCTGTTGGCCAGGTTAGAGTGCCGTGGCGTTGGCCTAGCTTACAGCAACCTCAAACTCCTGGGCTTAAGCAAACCTGTCTCAGCCTCCTGAGTAGTAGCTGGCTAATTTTTTTTTTTTTTCTACTTTTAGTTGCCTGGCTAATTTCTTTCTATTTTTAGTAGAGATGGGGTCTTTCCCTCGCTGAGGCTGGTCTTGAACTCCTGACCTCAAGTGATCCTCCCACCTCAGCCTCCCAGAGTGCTAGGATTACAGGCGTGAACCACTACACCCGGCCTTATTTGCTTGTGGCATCCACTAAACAACTAAGGCCACATTCTTTGGAAAGAAAATTACTAAAATATAATACAATTGCAAATCAAGAATGCTGAAAAATTTTCAATTTTACATTTTTAAACAGTTAATATTGTGTATTAAAACATTACTGACCAAATTATAAGATTTAATTTAAATAATTATTTTTTGTTTAGGGCAATTGGTTTAAGATCCAAATGAACAAAAACAGTATTGCAACACGAGTTGAAGAAGCACAACAAAGACACTGGTTCAGTGTTTCATGTGTAATGAATTCCAAACATTGTCTATGAATGTATGTCTTATAAAATCTATTCATATGCACTTTTTCACATATGCATTCCTTCAACAAACATGTTAGTCTTTACCAAGTATCAGGCACATGATTACCTGAGGACACAAGGGTGAAAACCAGAAAAGCTTACAACAATCTTACAGTCTAGTAGGGGAGCGATAGATAAATAAACAGAAGTACCAGGACAGAAGTATGCACAGGGTGCTACAGATGTTCACAGGGGAGATATACCTAATACAAAATGAAGGGATCAGAGAACATCTCAGGAAGAGACGATTTGTAAGCTGTATACTAAAGAAAAAATTAGAGTTAGTACGGGAAAGGGAGGAGTAGGAAGACCATTTTGGGAGTAGGTAAGTCAGGTTACTGTCGCCAAATCTCCTCATACTCCTTACAACCTCATCATACATATATGCTATACAGGACTGGTCAAGCATGGTACCTGCTCTAAAAATTATTTCATAAGGAGCAGGATTTTAAATTTACTACTGAACAATGCTAAAAATGAGAGGTTTTCTTTAGGATATTATGGGGGTACATTTTGGTTACATGAATTGCTTTTGTACAGTTTGAGTCAAAGTTGTAAGTGTGTCCATCTCCCAGATAGTGTGCATTGTACCTGCTGGGAGTGAATTTACCCATCCCCTTCTCTCCTCTCCCACCTGCTTGATTTCTGTTGAATTTTACTACTCATATGTGCATATGAGTGTTGATCAATTAGTTCCAATTTAATAGTAAGGACATGTGGTGTTTGTTTTTCCATTCTTGAGATACTTCACTTAGAAGGAATGGTCTCCATTTCTATCCAGGTTGTTACAAAAAGTATTAGTTCACCATTTTTTTTTTTTTTATGGCTGAGTGAGTAGTACTCTATGGTATACATATACCATATTTTATTAATCCACTCATGTATTGATGGGCATTGGGCAGCTTCCACATCTTTGTGAGTGTAATGAATTTTATTGATATGAATTATATAATGTTTTCAAATTATTCTCCTAACTCTGGCATAAATACCTTTATTCAGTTTGAAATCAAACTTCAGAGATTCATGTTTGACTAAAATACAATGAAATTTTAAAAAATCATGCCTATCTTGTTTCAGTTTCCAATTTACTGGCATAACTAGAAATTATAAGAAGCCAGGGGATCCATGACGGGATGGGAAAGGTAGGCATATCTCTGGTCCAGAACAAAGAAAGTGTACTTTGCTGAATTCTGAGGCTGTTTCCAAAACTGTTTCCATGTACTAATTTGCCACCTTTGCACATATGTATCAGATTATCAGTACTTTACATAGTTTCCTGAAAAGATTCCTTACACTAAGGCCACTGTCCTGCCTCTCCCTCTATCAGTGATTGGCTTCTGGGAGAGTTTCTTATACCACTACTTCAATCTTAACTTTTCTATGGCCCTAGAAATACTTATTCATGAAACAAGACATTAAATATCAAAATATTTTCAAAGCTACAACATTTTCAATTACTCTAATTTTGATCTCTGTAAGAAATGCAACCTCACTGTTAAAACATATGTTACCCTAAAGAGGAAAAAAGCCACTGATGGAAAGCAAAATGATAGAAAGATGAAGCAGTAAGTAGCAACACAGTTGGAATTGTGTTTGGCTTTGGTACAATAAAGAAAAACATAATACAAGTGGATAATGTACATTTAATTTTCTTCCTGTTGCTTACATGGATATCTGTAAGAAACAGTCTGATTTCTTACAGAATTAGTTATATTTTCTTGCAGACCACTTAATATATTCTGATTAAATTTTTCCATCTATCTTTTCTTGGTGAGTTGGAATGTTCTGGTCTGTACAACATATAATCAATTATGCTTTTCATGGTTTCTTTTGTATACTTCTTTGGTCGTAACAAAGAGCTAAAGAAACCCCACAAAACTCCACAAAACATTTGATCTGCCAATGAACAAACTGTGAGCCAATGTTCTGCTTTCTAAGTCTTCTACTGATCCTACACAAACAATCCAGATTTTATATCTATACATATATATACACACACATATACATACATACATAGCTAAAACAACAAATTTAATTTTGACAATTCATATAAAAGTTAAATCAAAATAACTGAGAAAATTATAGAAAATCTACAGACAGCGATACCAATGAAAGAATAAAGTATTTGGAATTCGGTAGCTCTGGCCTAGAATTCTACTGTCACTACTATGTCACTTCTGTGTAACATATAAGCTACTTCATCTCTTCTAGCTTTCTCATCTTTGAAATAGAGAGAATAACACATACTCCAATGAACTGTGAGGATTAAATGAGTTAACAAATGTAAAGCACCTGGCAAAAATAGTGGACACTACCCTACCATCTTCTAAACCCAGGTTTTGATAAAAGCACTGAAAGGCCTTTTTTAGGTCTGCAACTCTCAGATTTGGCTGAAGTAGATGGAAGGAATACCCTGTTTTAACTTTGACCCCAGTTCAACCTGTTCCTAAAATATTTTTGAGGCAGGAGAAGAGGGGATAAAATATATTAGAACCAGAGTGGTGGCTCATGCTTATAATCCCAACACTTTGGGAGGCCAAGGCTGGAGGATCACTTGAGGCCAGGAGTTTGAGACCAGCCTGGGCAATACAGTGAGACCCCATCTCACAAAAAATAGAAAAATCAGCCGGTTGTGTTGGCACATGCTTGTAGTCTCAACTTCTCAGGAGGCTGAGATCACCTGAGCCCAGGAGTTTGAGGTTACAATGAGCTATGATCACACCACTGCACTCTAGCTCAGGCAGCAGAGTCAGACCATGTCTCAAAAAAAAAAAAAAAAAAAAATCAGACTAGTCAGCAGATGGGTTAAAATAGGCAAATGAAACAAGGAAGGGATCAGTTTCAAATTTATGGCTTGGTTTATATATATGTTTGTACATAGAAACTGTTGAGCATATTTGTGTGTGTATATATATATATATATATATATGAATGCACATGGGCATACACACACACATACTAAACAAACATATATATAAAATAATTCTATACATAGAACATCAGGGCCAACCAAACTAAAAACACCAAAAGTGTAATATGTTGTGTTTTTAACTTTAGCAACTATTTTTACTGAGAGAACACAATAATTTTTCTAGTTTAATATTCTGTCTATATTATAGCTGAGGCTAGCAGACAGAATAGCGCAATAAAATGAAATTAGAAAAAAAAAACAACTGTCCTATCTAGCTAGGAGGCTTGTAAAGATGATAAATTAGTACTGAATTTCCTTTATTTATCTGAAAATCATTACAGATTCTGAAAGAATGTTCATTTAAGTCTATTTAAAAATCTTTGTTGATTTCCAGTGGAATCATATGATTTTTTTTATTATCACTTTTAGTCTTCTTTCTGCTTTTACACATATCAAGATAGGATGGGGCTACTAAAATTTAACATATACTTCAAAAGTGCCATTAAAGACATCATGGATAAATAACCAATAGGTAAACTAACACTGACAATGACAATTAGTGACTTATCCATGTAGTGGAACAGAGATTTGTTTTTATTTGTGAACATTCATAAGTGAGCAGTGTGCAAGATTGTGCCTTACAAATATGTCAATCGATTAATTGATCCTTTCCCACTGTCTCTTCTTACAATGTAACTGACACTCTTCCCACTGAGAGGTAGGTTCGATGTTCTCTTCCCTTGAATATGGGCAAGGGCTTGTGACTGCTCCAACCAATAGAGCACGGCAAAGGTGATGGTGTGTGATTTCCAAGGCTAGGTAATAAACGGGATAAAGCTTCCACCTAGTTTTCTTCCTTGAGACACTTGCTCTTGAGACTTGGTCACCATGCTGTGAGGAAGCCCAAAGTACCCCATGAGGAGAGATTGTATCAATTGGCCCTTTAGGAGAATAACTGAGCTTCCCAGCCAACAGCCAGAATCAACTGCTAGACATAGGAATGAACAATGCTGCAGGTAATTTCAGCCCTCACAGCCTTCTAGTCCTCAAGTTGATAATCTAAACATCATGGAACCGAGACAAGCCATCCCCACTGTGCCCTGTCTGAATTCCTGACCCAGAATCTGTGAGCATATTAAATGGCTGTTATATTCCACTAATTCTGGGTAGTTTGCTATGCAGCATTAGATAACTGAAATAAAGCATTTCTATACAAGCAAGTTTGAGAACTTAATATTTGTGGTATTGGCACAAAATTATTTTTACCTGATATAATCTTTTAATCTCCTTCCTGGTCTAGCTAACTACTTCTTATTTTTCAAGTCTCAATTTAAATGCTATAGCTTCTGGTGGAACCTTTTCTGAATTGTTCAATCTGTGGTAAATACCAGTGGCACAGTTGGTATTCACCACATAGTCAAATGTAGCTCCTTTACATTTCCCAGCCTGCCTTCCAGTTAGATTGGGGGAATGAAGCTCATTTCTTGTCAGTAAGATGTGGGAGAAAGATTTGTAAACCACTTACAGAGCTAGTCCTTAAACACATCTCATGGGATTCTCTAACTCTCCCTTCCCCTAACCTGGCAACCTAAGAAGCCACGTGCTTCCGCAAGATGGAGGAGGGCCGCCTAACATAAACTGGACATTACTTGAGCGAAAAACAGATTCCTTCTGGATGAACTGTGAATATTTCTAGGCTAACTAGTTAGCACATCTTAGCATAGCCTACCTTACTAATGACGATATAGGGTTTCAGCCTTCCACTCCCACAGGACTCCCTTATTTCTTAACACAATTTGTTGTGGCTTATCTGTCTGTCTTCCCTGATAAGACTATAAGCATCTTAAAGAAAAGTTTATGCCTCTCTTACTAACTGCCTTGTTTCTAGAATCTAGAAAAGTGCTTGAAACATAGAAGGCATTGAGGAGCTATTTGTTATATAAATGAAGGGATCAATATAATCCACCATGTTTAGTACAATGCAGCAGCATAAATTTATATCCTATTTTATTTTTTTCACTTAATATAAACTTATACCTTTGCTATTAAAAATTCATCATAAATATCATTTATAATGAGTACATAATATTCCTTTAAAATATATTGTCATGTGCTCAAATACTCCCTTTTTGCAGACATTTAGGTAGTTTCCAGCCATCAATTTTAGATGCCAGATTGTTTCTATCCCTGTTCAAGTTACATTTTTAATAATTTTCCCCCTACTTTAAAGGTTTCACTTTCTTTTTATACTATAGTTTCCCTGAAAGCTTGAATTCTATCTTAATATTCTTATATTCTCATGGTATGCCTCACCAGATGCCTCAAATTGAATAAACATGGATAATATATATTGATTAATTTTTTAATGAAGCCATCAATTCCAAAACAAAGGGTATTTCTAGATATTTATTAACAAGACATCCAAACAAACAAAATATAAACCCAATTACAGTACAAATAAAAGAAACATAACAAAAATTGTGACATAGCACCGACTTTGATGATTCTCTCTCTCCTTTTTGCTTTCTGTCATGATACTCCCAAAGATAACTGAGATTGTAATTCTATGAACAATAAGAACTAAGGAAAGCACAATGGCTTGGTGTCAGGAGATTCAGGTTCAAATTTTGCCCACTTCACTCAGTATTTGTATGGCCTTAATTAATCTCTGTGTATTTCAATTATTTATGAAATGAGAGATGTGCACCACTTTCTAAGGCAGAGGTTTTCAACCTTACACTGTTCAACCTTACACTTATTCTGGACTGGATGATTTTTTTGTTGTTGGGAGCTGTCCTGTGCTCTGTAGGATGTTTAGCACCATTCCTGATCTCTTCCTAATAGATACCAGTAGCAATACCCTGATCCCCTAGAGGCTGGTCAGTGAAAAATATCTCTAAACATTGCCAATGGGCAAAATCCTTGTCCTTCCTTAAGGTAAGGGAGAACAATACTGTTAGCAACTCACCCCTGACTTTTTTCCAGAATGTCTAACAAATTACCGGGTTAAATGTTTATAAGTCTGTCTGTGTCATTTCCTTTTCCTTCTCTGCTCTCTTATAATTTCCTTTTAATGATCAAAAGCATATCAAAGAAAGAAAGAAAATGGAAAAGTGTAAATGTTAAACTAATTATACAAGGACAACTGATCTGTCCTTGGGTAATTAAAAATTAATAATATTGCTCTTTTAACTCCTAATAGTATTTCCATTACTTTTTCTATATTCTCTTTTAAGAAGAAAAGGGTATCTCAATTTCCCTTCCTTTTCCCACACATAAGATAGTTTAAGGTAGTTTTATAGCTCAGAGATCCCAGTTAACATTTAACATTCTGAACACTGAACAAAATCTGAAACTGCTTATTCATACAGAGTAAATTTTTTCCAAGTCTGACAAATGAAACAAGTTGAAAAACAAACTCATAGTAATTAAATTAATTTAAAAATGGGTATTTTATGAATGGAGACATGCATGGCTCATAAGTAATTTATATATATATATTATACCACACGCTCACGACACTTTATAAATGTTAACTCTAAAATATTCCCACTTTTTATAAAAGAAATGAATTATAAGCATCTGAAAATGAAGTTTTCAAAATATACCCTATACTACTACACTTTTTAATAAATAAATCAAATGTAGTTTTTACTTAAATATAGATTATATGTATATTAAGGGGATTAAATAATGCAAACAATAATATAAAATATGAGGTAGTCTTCTATAAATCATTTCCTGAACAATCAGATTTGTATTTTGTATTTCCTTCAAGATCTATTATAGAAATAACACACAAAAAAGTAGTTTTTAATTTCTAAAGCAATAGGATAAGGGAAAAATTGTTCGCTTTCAAATACTTTTTAAAAAAATGTTATCTTATTATTCACTGTTTTCTTTTAGAAATTTGAAAATGAACATTTCTATGTCAAATAACATTTTTCCACCTGTCAAATAGGGTTACTGAATCCAGATTTATTAAATGTGATCCAACATTTTCGAGTGATTAGGCATATGCTGGGAAAAATGTCAACCCCTTAACTATATTTAGTGATCAAATAGCAATCACTTGTCACAATTTAATTTATTATTTATACCCTGCTAGCTTCCAACAATTTAAGCTGATACACCTGGTCTTTTATACACTGGAGTTATGAAGTATTAATGGCATTGAGCAAAGAAAAAAACACTAGTTTTGGAATCAGACATGCCTACGTTTGAATCCTGTTTCTGCAGCAAAGTATCTACAGAACATTGGTCAAATCACTTAACTTACTCCTTGAATAGTAGATTCTATACCTATTATCTCTAATACCTGTATGTACCTGGCTTATGGCCAGCATTCCAGAAGTTATCTCTGCTTTTCTCAAATGTTTAGACTTCCAGAAAATTAATTGTATTATTTATTTACTGTATTCTCATCTAGATCAAAACAGACATGGCTTTTAGAACTGTGCCTGATAGGAAAGATATCAATATTTCAAAATATCAATGCAGATGCCATCTTGGGCTCATTCTTTTTTTGAACTATTTTATGAAGTCATACCACTAAATGTATTTAAATCGTACTTAAAGGATACCTATGAAAATGATTTCTCTGAAATCTTCTATGAAGACTTCTCTGGGGAGCTGACATTTCAGCTGATAGCTGAATAACAGGAGCCAGCCATTGAAGGACTGAAAGGAAGAACATTCTAGGGAGAGGGAACGACTTGTGTAAGTGTTCTAAAACAGAAACAAGCTTGGTGTGTCAAAAATTGACAAGTCAATTTGGATTATAAATGAGGGTGGCCAAATCAATCATGTCTTTTGAGCCAGGGTAAACAGTTCGTAGGAGAAAAGCTCCAATATCCCGTATTTTAAAATATTGCCATTAGAGTACAAATAAAGGTCTCACTATACAAATAATAGAATACATTTCCAGTTGGTCAAAGTATGGTGCCAGTAGCAGTGGACATGGTCTAAGAAATTTAGCACAGTTAAAAAAAGTCTAAAGCTTGGAAGGTTCTGCCACTTATAATTATGTGATTGAGGGCATGTCTTTTCAGCTTTCTGGACCTCAGTTTCCTGATCTGTAAAAGAGAAAAGGGCAAGTATCTTCAAGAATTGTTATGAAGTTTAAATATGATAATTAATATATAATATCCAGAAATTACCTGTTATTTATAATAGTACTTATAATAACTATGTTATTCCACTTCACTTTCTTCTGTTCTTCAGATACATTCATCAGCTCAGAACAACCAAAGAAGGATTGGAAATGCTAGGTTTAAGAAAACTCTTTTGTATCTGAATTGCCATTAGCTTCAACGTTTCAATGAGTCCACACTATAAGTGGGTCAATATCTGAATGCTTAAATATACTTCTACAATAATATACCTAAGAATAATGTATGTTTATTTTAAATCAGTATACAAAAACCTACATGTCAAACAGATGTTGCTCCACTTAAAGTATATGATCACAGGGCTACAATTGTTCAAAATAGCTTTGAACTTCCTCTTCTAAACCTAGTATAAGATTCAATTTTAAAGCCCCACAAAATTCTACTGCTGTTTAATTTTTACTTGTTTTTGACCACAAACCTAACAAAACACAAAATAAAAAAGCTGGCTTATCAGACATTACTTACAAAAGCAATTGTCTGTAAAAATAAAACATAACCCTCAAAAACTAACATGAATGCAGATAACATTCAAAATAACAGCAGACTCTGAAGACCACCTAAAGACTTCTCAAAGTATTCAAGCAAAGCAACATCAATGAAGTGAGTGCATAGCCTCCTATGGGATTACTTCCTAAGAAAAGACACCTGCTTGCGCAGATAGTTTTTAGGATATTTGTTTAAAAGCAATTTCCTGATATATATGTTATATACATATGTACAGGATGGAATGAGAGAGATCATTTGTAGGGAATGTATTGGAATGTATTCCAAGAGGAATATTCCTTAGGGAACTATCATATAAACTTAACCTGTAAGAATATACAAGGTCATGATAGATAAGCTAGCTTTTCTAACTTCTTGGCAATAGCCTCCGTTTTTTAATATTTTTAATCACCTGTGATGTATTTTTGATTGCTCTTTTTCATCATTAGTGGCAAAAACCACTAGTCTTCCTTACGAAAGGAAGATTGAGAGACACAGAGAAGGGTTAAATTAGTGATTCAAAGTTAAAGGTAAGGTAGTGAAGAAAGATGGAACCAAGTCCCATTTACTTCCAAATAAATACCAGAACTACAGGTGACATAAGTGGGAAGGGATATAGGCAGGACAGTTCTTAGGATCTAAAGAATAAAAATAATGAAAATAATAGTGAAGCTAGGAGAGGAAAAAACAAAACAAAACAAAACAAAACATCCCCACCCTGTATTTTGCTAGGTAAAGGATACTCTAGCAGTGGTTCAGACCTGTTGGAATTCCTATTCTCATTGCATAAGTGGGATAAGTGAGCCTCAGAAGTTATGCAAAGTCTGCAGTAGGGGTATTCTTATGTCTGGGGATGGGTCAAGATAGGTATACTCTAAAAACATTTTCCATGTAAATATTGCTATAAGTTCCATAGACCTGTTAATATGATGCTTTGTATACACTGTGGATTGATTAAACCTACTTAATACCACCATGCATAACTACCATGTAAAACAATATTTCTATGAGAAAACAGATTCTCAATGACAAAACTGATATATAAATTAAAAAATGCTTGTATTAGTCTCTTCAGGGTAATGGGGCCTACCATGGTAAAGTCACTAACTATGTGATTCACAGGACTATACTAATAATGGTCCACAATAAATCTCACTTGAGATCCTTGGGGCCAGTTGAGTATCAGAAGTGATATATCTATAGCTATATAGAGATATCATATATATTTTTCATATAAATATGTCATATATTTTTAATTTTAGAAATATAATATAGTACATATCATATTACGAACATACCCAGAAGTGACTGGGGCAGCACTTGAGAATCAGACACATTAATATTAATATTTCCATAATGAAATATAGGAATATTCACAAATTTGAAATACAAAGCCTACAAATAGCTTGCAAATATTAGTTCTGTATTTGCCAACAAATGAGTTTATTATAATAGTTCAAGTCAGGTTTTGCTGGCTGAACTAAATATGAATTTACTTAATTTTTCTTATTAATAAAAGCATGGATTTTTCCCTCTAGAACTTTTTGGAGTTCAGAATTATAGATAAAGGAGTATGAACACTTACATCAGTATTTGTAAATGTTAACCTCTTCTTTCAACATCTTCATATGGATGATTCATAGTTACTTTTAAAAAAGAAATCTGAGGACTTCCTAATTAGGTAGAAACTAAGTTTGAATAGCTGCAAAGCTTTTAATGCCCTGGATATCATCAATTGCTCTGGTGTCCAGGGGTTCCTATAAAGGTTTCAAGAGCTCGAGTCATGAGAGAAAAGTTTCTCTTAAACTGGATGTTAAAAAATGGCATTATTCAAAATATGAGATTAGTCTCTGATCCTTAGATTAGCCAAAATCAACAATAATTGCCAGTAATAATGATAATGGTGATATGGGGAAACTTGCTTTACACTGACTGCCAATAAAACCCCACCATTCCTCACTTTCTCACATTCAAGCAAAATGCTCTGAACCTGGGCCATGTTGCTTACTCTGCCCTTGTTCCAGTGTTCATGGCCTGCTGTGTTGCTTACATAAACAGAATTCACTTAGGTGGCCCCAGTGGAGGCTATTCCTGGGTCAATCTGGATTAAGTGCTTCCTTCTTCCTCCTTCCTAGTAACCCATTTGGTGCCAACTTCTACCTCAGTAGTTAGAATAAACTCACTTCTGTTTTCATAGAATTCTCTGACTTCAAATTAGACCGTACCTTTTACTTTTTAAGAATTAAGAAACAGGCCGGGCACAGTGGCTTATGCCTGTAATCCCAGCACTCTGGGAAGCTGAGGCAGGAGGATCCCTTGAGGTCAGGAGTTTGAGACCAGCCTGAGCAAGAGCAAGACCCCCTTTCTACAGAAAATAGAAAACTTAGCCAGGCATGGTGGTGTGCACCTGTAGTCCCACCTACCCAGGGGGCTGAGGCAGGAGGATTGCTCAAGCCCAGGAGTTACAGGTTGCAATGAGCTATCATGACACCACTGCACTCTAGCCAGGGTGACAGAGCAAGACTCTGTCTCAGGGAAAAAAAAAAAAAAAAAGAAAGAAAGAAAGAAAAGAAATAGTAATGACAACAAGGAAGTATTATTAGCCAGAGATACAGAATAGGGTAGCAGATTGCTTAAGAATGTGGAAAAGGCCTCAGAATAAAATCATCCATCACTAAAAGAAAATGGCAAAAATATTTTATAAATAGTAACAAGATACCTTGTATTTACATAATGGCTTTTTCCAAAAAATTTCATGGTGATGTACTTTTTAAAGTCAAGACAAGTTATAAAAAAAAAAAAAAAATCAAGGGGAGTAAAAATAAACTAACTCTGAATTATAAAAGCATATGGTATGTACATCCTGAAGATTAATTACTTAGCTCTTAGAAAAAAGCAGAACCTATTAAAGATATTGCTTTGTTTCTGAGACAAAGATTTTAATAGGCCTAAGTTTCCACTGAAAGATCAATGTAACAATGCTGAAAAATCTATATTGAAATAATGACTTAGAAATCAATAAACATTATACTGAAGTATTTTTAAAACTGTATTAAGAAGCGGATAATTAGGACACATATTACATTACATCTGTCAAAATTGTTTTATTTCTTCAGTGACTATAGTAATACAAAATACTGTCCTTGGTTTTGGAATATTTCAAATTCTAGTTGGGCAGAATTTTATAATCCCAATTTAAAGATGAATCTTTTAGTTAGTTACGCATGTCACTAGGAGTTGCTAGCATCCCCGTATGAGAACAGAAGTATGGAAGTTAAGTAATCTGCCCAATATTAATGGCGACATAAGATCTCGGTTTTGACTTCAAGTACAATGCTTTTAAGTACTACATAAATCTGTGTTCTACAACATTAAACTGTCTAATTGCAAACAGCAAAACAAGAGAGATTCTATACAGTATTTCTACACCAAGTTTTCAGTCTTTTTGTACAGCTTTTATTTAGAAGGAAAAAGTCTTCTGGTACTGAAAATGTGAAGAATACAAAACTATTTTTTTAAATAAACTATGTAAACAATGAATAAAAAGGGAACTAATTGAATGAGGGCAATGGAAATACATGACCTTAATTGTGATGCTTTATTTCTTATTCTTGGGTGAAATATGTTAAGTAAAGAGTATAGTGTTAAAAATATAGATAATATACTTTGGTGGGAACCATTTATGCATCTTTTCATCTCTTCACTTTATAAAAATTTCATTTTTAACAAGAAGCTATGTTTGCTGACTCTAGTCAAGCAAAGACTATAATTTAAAGTAAAAAAATAACACTAATACAATCAATACTTTCACGAAAATATTTTCCACTTGATAATAAATACTTCCCAGTGTTTAAAAGTCATAATCTCTTTCATAAACCAAACCAAATAACCAACTATAAAGTGGCTTTGGGAATGTGGTTATATCAATATCTTGATTTTTGAAACTAAGATTCCTTAACATTTTATAGGGCAGAAGTATTGGATGGTTAATCAGAGCAAAGGAGGAACACAAATTTCAGACATTCAGCTTTTGAGTAATTTTACTAGTTATAAAAACCAGCAAAAATGACAATAGAGCTCAGGTTCTGGGACAGAATAGACTTGGATTTAAATGCCCACTCTCTCACTTAGTATCCAAATGACTTTGAGTACGTGACAACCTCTTTGAGTTTCAGTCTCCTTACAAGTTTGTTGTAAGGAGATCATGGGCAAGAAGCACAATACCTGATAAATGTTGGTTATAATTATTAATAAGACTTTTATAAAGGACAACCTACTCACTTTGTTGGAAACACACCAAATAGTCTTGAAATTGTGCCAAGGTCACCAGCAAAAATGTAAGACTATTTTACTACTTTTTAGGTTGCAAATACACAAGAATGTTCTATAATAAAAACATCCTTCCCCTGAAATCACATGCAGTCTAAGTAATAGAAGTATAATTGATTTATAAATGTGTGAGGTTAATGTTTTTTTCCTTTTTTAAAGAGATGGGGTCTTGCTCTGCTGCCCAGGCTGGAGTGCTATTGTGCGATCATATCTAACTGCAGCCTCAAACTCCTGGGCTCAAGCAATCATCCTGCCTCAGCCTCCAGAACAGCAGGGACTATAAGCACACCACCATGCCTGGCTAATTTTAAAAAAATTTTTTGGAGAGACATGGTCTCGCTATTTTGCCCAAGTTGGTTTTGAACTCTTTGCCTCAAGTGATTGTCCCACCTTAGCCTCCTGAGTTACTGGGATTACAGACATGAGCCACCGACCCTGGTGACAGTAAACTCCACAAGGGTTAGGACTATATTTGTTTACACCTATCCTAACATTTAGCGTAGTTCTGATGCATGGTAGTGACTCAGTAAATATCTGTTGAACGAATGAAAAGTGAATGAATAAGCTAATGTCAATCAGAGAAGAAACAGAAGGGTAAAGATGAATAATGGGAAATATGACCATCAAGATGAGGAATAATTCAAAATGAGATGCTGTTGGTCCTGGGCAAATGGCAAAGGCCTGGGGGGTTCAGAGAACCTGTCAAAGCCAGAAGGAGTGAAGATACCTAAAGGAAGCTTGACAGGGAGATTGCTAAGTGCTCTAGGAAAGGGAGGGCACCACAGAAGACAGTGGGTGAGTGACAAGAATTGGAAAATTCAGGGTTCAGAGTGAGAGACCCATTATGTGAGTATTCAGGTGGTTCTGGAGAGAGCATTTTCAGCCTAAAACTACAACTACAAAGAAGTCAGTCCAGGGCTGGAGAAAGGAAATTCTGCTTTGTCATAATTTAAAGGTTTCATGAGAAATGCCTCTGGTTGTGCACATGAAGTATGAAATATTTCCTCAAAGAGGAATGAAGTATGGAGGGACACAGCAACCAAAAAGAATGAACCTACAGAATAAATGGAAGCAGAATATTTAAAAGAGTCTAACAGTGATTTACATAGAATTATACTGAAGTGAATAAAAGGAAATAGTAAGTAAATTGGCTGCAAGCAAGATTACATTATTTACCTATCAAATTAATGCAATCGCTTTCAAGGTGAGCAGTTATTCCTCCTTTGTATAGTTTGTATTCTAAGATACTTGGAATTTCCCCATAGAAACATGAGATACAATGCAGTATGTATTATGTAGAAGAAACAGATTAAAGCTGTGATGCTGGGAGAGGCTAAAAGCATCAGGTCATCTAAGCGTGCACAGAACCAACCATCTGGAAAGTGTTCTGAGCAGGTGCCACTTTGGGTTGTGCTACAATACAGGGTCTATTTGTAGAAAGCAGATCAGGACTTAGGGGATGCTCCTATCACCTCTCTTCCTTACTTATTGTAGTCTCATTTCTCCTTAGAGCCAGGGTGCTATGAATAATGGGATGGAACTCCTTACCAAGGCTGGTATTGCTTGTGCTCTAAGTTGGTATATATTCTCTATTAGATAGTTCAAGGCATCTTTAATTCTTGTAACAAGTTTCATATTCCTCTGGTTTTATAGCCTAAACCAGAAGAGATGATGAGGGAACATAAGTAATCTACACTGGAAATAGCTGTGCATATATAACTAGGAGTTAATTGCTTGTCTCCTTCATATGTTACTTATTCTCTCATTCAACAAATACTACTAAGCTCCTACTTTGTCCCAGAAATTATTCTAAATGCTAGTGACACAACAATTTAAAAAGACAGACAAGAACCCCATCTTTGTAGAGCTTTTATTCAAGGTGTTTATTTGAGGGAATGAGGAGATATAGAGGAGACAATAAACAACATTTATTTATCCCCATTTACATTAATATTTATTTGATATAATGTTAATTTTGAAAATTGCCTAGCACCCTGATAATCTGAGCCGTGAGCTCCTTCTTAAGCTGAAATATATTCTAAACAAAATATGGTCTTTGGGGTACATGAAATATCCTTATATTTAATGTAAGTGGCTTTGAAACATTTTCCATAATTAGAATCAGCAAATGCTTTTCTATATTTAATCTTAGCTTCCTATATTGCATTTTGTAAAAATACATTTATTCTTCTCATCATAAAAGTACAACCATATTACAGAAAAATCGGAACCTAAAAGAAAAAATGGCTCTAATCTTAGCACCTTAATACCACCACTCAGAATTGCCATACATTTTCTTCTAATATTTTTTAGTGTTTAAAAAGTTATATGCTGACATAGAAGAGTATTTATACAAGCTAAACTTCTGCTTCTCTTACAACTCAATATTCTTAGATCATTTTTTGAAGTTAGTGGAAACTTGCTATCTGTAGGAGACATGTTTAAAACTAAATACAAAATACACTGATTTTCCACACATACTGATTTTACTGAAAGATTATGATTTTAATATATCCCTGACATTACCAGACAGGAATGCTTTTGTTGGACCACAGCTTATTCATAAATTTAGTATATGGATACCTACCTGCAATAATTGAGGGAAAGACTAACCAGCTGCCCCTATTTCTATGCCTCCTGAAACCACCTTTACGTTGATCCTAAACTTCCTATACACAACAAAACAAGGTTTTTTTTTTGTTGTTGTCATTATTTATTTTTTGTTTTGTTTGAATAATTCCAAAAGATTCACTATTTTATTCAATGTCTTTACCTGATAAAGCAGAACCTATTAACATGACAACATAGTTTAATAAAGGAACTACCTCAGGGATCTGAACCCTATGAAAATGGGCAAAAGCAAGTTTTAATAGGGAAGCCAGTAATCACAAGTAGAACTGAGATAGGGATGCAGAAGACTGGCAGGGACTGTCTCTCCAGCTTGAGAATTTCAGGCACACAGAAGATGGTGTATTTTCTGTATATGCCCACTAGCCAAGAAGATTCTATGAAGCTTCACCTTCTCCAGTTTGTATTATCAAAACTGACTGTGCTTCTCTAGCTACAACAATATCCTCAGGGACTGAGGTTGCTGCCAACACTACCATTATCCTCTAAAACATTTGAATTATCATTGACATAAGAAAGGATGAGTGAGGCTAGGCCAAACCCAGTACTCAGGAGATTGCCAACACAAAGGCAGTGGTTTTAAGATTAGAAGATAGAGGCAAACTATTCACAATTCTGCTGAGATCCCAGGTCTGCATATTATGAATTACAGCTGGCTTAGGTGGCAATGAGTAACTTCAGACACTGATCATTTCAATTTGTTTTAAAAACTTTAATGATGTTGACCTGGAATTATATTTCAGTGGACAAACTGAAGACAGAGAAGCTATAAAGTTACATCAAGAAGATCACCACCATAAGAGAAATGAATGAACAATAATAAACATTTTCCTAGAAATGTGTCTTAGAACACGGGTGGCCTTTTAGGTCCTTAAGTGTGGCCTTTTTGGCTGAATCCAAATTTTATAGAACAAATCCTTTTATTTATATTAATACATTTTTGTTCATCTTTTATATTTTTGTTTTATTTTTAAAATGAATGTATTTAAAATACCAAAGAATAAAATAAGTTTCAACAAAATAAGCTGCCCAGATTGACTGGCACAATTAGAAGATTAGTAAACCATAAGGGCTAAATTGACGGCTGCTATGCTCACGATTTAGTTCTAACTTCCCCCTCCTGACTGCAGGTGCCGCTACCACATGAGTCTGGTTGGTGAGACATTATGGGGGCTGAGCACGCCAGTCTTGTTATCAGCTTTTGACAACAGTTCACTGTGTTTCTGTTTGAAGTGGAATTTGTGAATAGTTGCATAGATCAACAGTATTTTTAAATTCTGTCTTAACAGGCCATCATGTCAAAGAAGACCAAGAGAACACTGAAGGAAGAAAAAAGATTTTTAAATGAGGATTGGAAATCGCAATATTATCTTGTTTCTGCTAAAGATAAGATGATTTGCTTGCTTTGTGATACTGCAATATCAACATTAAAGAAATTCAACGCTCATCAGCATTGTAACACTCATAAGGACCACAAATATTTTGAATTAGAGAAAGAGGCACGAAAGGTTGTATTGCAGAAATTAAAAGATGAAAAGCAAAAGCAAAGACAATTCTTGCAAGCAGCAATAAAACCTAGAAATAATGCCAAAAAGCAATTTATAAAGTACCTTATATGCTCATGAAAAAGGGGAAGCCATTTGGTGATGTAGAAATTGTGAAAGAATGCATTGTCAAAGTTGTAGGATGCTTAGACCCCCAATAATGTTTCAAAGTACAAATAACTGTCTCTTTCAAGGAGAATCATAACTGATCGGCAGCATGAATTAGCCTTTAACTTAACAGAATAACTTCATGCAATACTTCAAAAGGAAAATATATATTATTCAGTCACTTTGGATGAATCAAGTGATACCACTGACTCACTGCAAGTTTTATACTTCATTGAGGTCATAACAGAAGATTTTCTTTGCTATGAAGAGTCACTCTTGTGAACAGAACACAGGCAATACATATCTTTAACAACTTTCAAGATAAATGTTGTGAAGTTGGACTGAATTTGGTAAATTTAGTGAGTGTATGTACAGAAGGTGCACCTTCCATGACAGGAAAATGTGAAGGGTTTACTGCACAAATAAAAAAAAACTATTAACTGATCCCAATGTTCTCATTTCTTTTCATTGTGTCTTGCATCAGCAAATCTCTGTGCCAAAGCTATTATTTTAAGTGACACTTTGCAACAAAGTATAAGTATTGTTAACTATATTCCTGCAAATGCAACATGGCATTCTCAGTTTCATAACATGCTAAAGTTTAAGGATGAGGTATTCTGGGGGATTTGCCATATCATTCTAAAGTGCATTGGCTAACTCAGGGACAGGTGTGAGCAAAAAATTTTATCTCTGTGAGAATGGATAGTTAAATTTTATGAAGAACAGAATCAGCAATGTGAATGACTGAAAGAAGATTTCTATAGAAATGCAGCATTTCATGTCAAATCAAAACAATTTCAATATTTCTTTGCAAGGTAAAACTAAGTCTATATATGATATATGGCAAAAAAAAAAAAATCCATGCATTTCAAAAAAAACTACCTTTTTTCAAAACACTTCTTCAAAAGAATATTTCAGATGAATATTTTCCCCCATTAGCAAAGGTCATTAATGAGCACAATGATATTAGGTTATTAAGTATGTAAATGTCCAATGTCCTTAAGTACTAACTTTGACAGTTAATATCTCTGACATTTCATTTTGACACTTTTTTTTTTTTATTGTGAAGTTATATCCTCATTCTTTCAAATGCATGTTTTGGCTTGTTATTATCTTTCAAAAAAATTTTTAGAGCAATTTTGTGAAACCACGGATAAAAAACTCATGTTATTTTTGAATATGAGTTCCATCATGGAAACAATGGAGTGCAGACAGCTCATAATATCAATGAAGTTTTGGGGATGGATGTGGCTAATGAACACACAGTACGTCGATAGTTTGAGAAGTTCCAATCTGGTGATTTTAATTTTGAAAATGAGCCATGTGGGCGACCTAGACCAAGGTGGATAATGTTGAGCTGAAAGCTATAATGGAAGCGAATCCACCTCAACCTGCACGTGAATTAGCAGCGAGGTTTGACATTACTAGTCCAACAATGTTGGACTGTTTGAAACACATGAGCACGATAAAGAAGCTGGCTACCATATGAATTAAAGGTGCATCAGAAGAGAAATCATCTCAAAGCTTGCCTTTCTTTGCTGTCGCTACATAAAGGTGAACCATTTCTATACCGTATTGTTACGTGTGATGAAAAATGGATTCTTTTTGACAGTTGCAAGCGTTTTGCACAATGGTTCAATAAAGATGAAGTCCCGAAACAGTCCAAAACTGAATGTTCATCAAAAAAAGCTAATGGTGGCTGTTTAGTGGTCCAGCGCTGGTATTATTCACTACAGCTTCATGTAACCTGGTCAATCCATTACAGTGGATGTCTATGGCAACTAATTGGATGAAATGATGAAGATAGTTGCAATTCGGCAGCTGAGATTGGTCAACAGAGACAGGCTAATCATCTTGTAAGACCATATGACGCAAAAAACAATGCTGCTCAAAATACAGAAGCTGGACCTGGAAACTGTCTGTCATCAACCGTATTCCCCAGACCTTGCAAGAACTGACTAATTCTTCCAGGTTTTGGACTACTTCTTGCAAGGAGAAATATTCAATCCTTAACACGCTGTGGAAAATGCCTTTCACTATTTCATCACAACTTGCTCTTCAGGCTTCTTTGCTGCTGGTATAAGTAAGCTACCGTTAAGACGGCAAAACAGATAGTTTAGGTATATGCTTTGATTAACTGTACTGCTTCTTGTCTGAGATATAATAAACTACACTTTTGATTCAAAATCAGGCATTTCATATTTAATGACCTAATATGTGTGAATCATTTGAAGAATATGCAGCTGTTTTAGACCTATTAATTGGAGAATACAGTGAAAAGTTCACTGACTTTGAGAATCATGACATCACACTCAAATTAGCATTTCAGCCTCACCTAGTTGATATCACCAAGGCACATAAAGAACTACCGATGGGATTGATTGAGTTCTCAGTAGATGACATTTTAAAGTCATTGTTTGATGCTAAGAACGATCCAATTGAAATATGGAAAAATGATCTGCAAAAAATGATGTTTATTTTAATAGGGATTGCATTGAATCTGTAGATCTCTTTGGGTAGTATAGACATTTTAATAATGTTGATCCTCCCAATCCACGAGCATGGTATGGTTTTCCATCTGTTTACGTCCTCTGCTATTTCCTACCTTGGTGTTTCATAGTTTTCCCTGTAGAGGTCTTTCATCCCCTTAGTTAAATATATTTCTAGGTATTTTATTTTCTTTGTTGCTGTTGTGAAAAGTATTGAGTCTTTGATTGGAACCAGAAAAGACCATATACAGCTAAACCAACCTCAAGCAAAAAGAACAAATTGGGAGGCATCAATTTACCAGACTTCAAGCTATACTACAAGGCTATAGTAACTAAACAGCACATACTGGCACAAGAACAGAGACATAGAGCAATTGAACAGGACTGAGAACTAAGATATAAAACCATCCTCATATAGCCATCTGATCTTTGACAAAGCAGACAAAAACATACACTGGGGAAAAGAATTCCTAATCAATAAATGGTGCTGGGAAAATTGGATAGCCATATGTAGAAGACTGAAACAGGATCCGCACCTCTCATCTTTCACAAAAATCATCTCACAATGGATAACAGACTTAAATCTAAGGCATCAAATCATAAGAATTCTAGAAGAAAATTTGGAAAAACTCCATTTATAGATATTGGCCTGGGCAATGAATTTATGAAGACCCCCCAAACAATCACAGCAACAAAAATAAATAAATGGCACCTGATCAAATTAAAAAGCTTCTGCATAGCCAAAGAAACTCTCACTAGAATGAACAGACAACCTACAGAATGGGAGAAAACATTTGCACGCTATACCTCTGATAAAGGGTTGATAACAAGAATCTATATAGAACTCAGGCAAATCAACAAGAAAAAAATCAGACAACCCAATTAAAAAGTGGGCAAAGGACATGAACAGAAACGTTTCAAAAGAAGACAGACTAATGACCAAGAAACATACGAAAAAATGCTCAACATCTCTAATCATCAGAGAAATGCAAATCAAAACCACAATGAGATATCACTTAACTCCAGTCAGAACAGCTTTCATCAAAAAGCCCCAATACAAAATATGGTGGCATGGATGTGGAGAGATAGGGACACTCATACACTGCTGGTGGGACTGCAAACTAGTACAACCTCTATGGAAAGTAATATGGAGATACCTCAAAGAACTAAAAGCAGAACTACCATTTGATCCAGCAATCCCATTAACTGGGTATATATCCAAAAGAAAAAAAGACATTATATAAAAAAGACATCTGCACGCGAATGTTTACAGCAGCACAATTCACAATTGCAAAGATGTGGAAACAACCCAAGTGCCCATCAATACATGAATAGATTAATAAAATGTGGTATATGTATACCATGGAGTAATACTCAGCCACAAAAAACAATGGTGATTTAGTGCCTGTTGTATTATCCTGGATGGAGGATAACTGTACTTCTAATTGAAGTATCACAAGAATGGAAAAACAAACACCACATGTACTCACCATTAAACTGGTACTAACTGATCAACACTAATGTGTACATATAGAAAGTAATATTCACAGGGTGTTGAGCAGGTGGCCGGGGAGGAGGGGTTGGGTAAATCCACACCTCACGCATGTGATGCACACCGTTTGGGGGATGGGTAAACTTGATTTGGGGCAGTGCAAAGGCAATTTATGTAACCAAAGCATTTGTACTCCTGTAATACACAGAAATAAAAAAATTAAAATTAAATTTAAAAGAAAGGAAAATAAGTGCAATGAAAATAGGAACCTGGTATGTCCTATGTACTACTGTAGCTACAGTGCCAGGTAGAATGCCTAGCATTCAATAAATGGGAGACCGAAAATGTGAATGATATCAGAATTTATACTGAGGTTTTACATATTCTAAATCAGTAAAATGAAAAAAAGGAAGCAGAAACTATATGAAAAAATGCAGTAGAATACCTATGTCTTCAGCAACATGACCAAAAAATGCTTTCTTGCTTTTCAACCACTTATTGCTGTGAATCTACATTCTTTTACCTAACCCAAATCAAGACACCCTTAAGGTCACAAATGACTGATACCCATCTAAACGATCAATTGACATGGAGGACCTCCATGCTGCAACCGAATATTCAGATGCTTTCCAACAAAAAGCAGTCCCAAGAAAGGCATTAAAGGGTTAGTTAACTTTAAAATTAACAAATAATTTTCATTTTTGAAATTATTAAGTACATAGTAGTTAGATTTTTATAAAATAATTTACATTTTTAATTATATCCAATTGAAGCCTCTTTTTTTTTTTTTTTTTTTTTGAGACAGATTTTCACTTTGTAACCCTGGGTAGAGCACAGTGACATCATTGTATCTCACTGTAACCTCAAACTCCTGGGCTCAAGTGATCCTCCTGCCTCAGGCTCCCGAAAAGTGGGATTACAGGCATGTGCCACCGTGCCCAGCTAATTTCTACTATTTTTTTTTTTAGAGATGGGGTCTTGCTCTTATTCAGGCTGGTCTTGAAATCCTGACCTCAAGCAATCCTCTCACCTCAGCCTCCCAGAGTGCTAGTATTATAGGCATGAGCCATCATGCCTGGCCTAATTGAAATTTCTTGAATGTGGTTTTATTTGATTACAACTAAATTAATGCAGCCTTCCAACATGAAAAGGTTCCGCACCTGGTCTCAGAAGGTTAGCTATGGGGTCATTTGTTCCAGTCTGTGTGGCACTCATCTCTAAGAACAATTAGACAATTAATAAAATATTCTGATGACAAAATAATTAACACACTTGTGCTTTTATATTACATTTTCCAACATAAGAATAGTATTATTAGCTAGTGTAAATTACTTTATGGCTGTGATACCCAGGTACGTCAAGTTACCTGGCAATCAATGTTGACCAAAAGAAGCTCACAATTATCAACAAAAAGACTACGTTTGTAATGCAGAAATCAGGCTCTGAAAGGGTCAAAGAATGTGTGTTAAAAGAAATATCAATGGATAATATATATAGCTAACACTATTTTAGCTACTATAGGAAGAACAGTCATATGACCTTATTATATAATGGCACATTAGAAGTGGCTATGCTGTAGGGCAGTTCATTTAATGGAAGTTAACAATGACTACACAAGAAAAAGGAGATTTTAAATGATAATCTCAGAATTATATATAGCAGCAGTCAATAGCCATGAGAAGTGGATGTCCATAATCCATAGTAAATACTGGCTCATTTGGTGTATAGAAAGCAATCTGTTAGTCTCCAAATAAATAGAAGGCTGGTAAAAATACCACATCAACTTGACATACAAGTAAACACGCACCCACAGGATACACAGGATATTCAGCATATACTCTCAGAATCTGGTTACAGATATTGGAATCACAGATCAGAGCCAGGGCTGCCATCCAGTCATAATCACTAAAAAAACTAGAAAGAACCTTAGAAATCACTTGGAAAAATATGCCTGTAAGAGTTCAGAGTGACAGTTAAGGATTCAAGTTCTGAAGCTACAGATCAGAAAGACAATTTTTCGCAAATCTATAAAAATCTGGTTCCTGTTAAGCAACTTAACAGGACAGAAGATGACTTTTACCAAGACTAGAATTCTATAGATTTCTGTTAAACAGGTGTTTTTGGCATCGGCATTCTACATTCCACAAATCAGAACACCTTAAGTAGATCCTAAAGCTGGTGTGCAATCTAGCAGAGTTCTATAATCTAACATGCCCATCCAAAAGTGGGGATATAACTGAATTGCACTCTGATGGTCAGTAGAGGACTATATTATGTTCAAGGCATCTTTTCTCTCCTATTGCTCACCCTACATAAAGGTGATATAAAAGTTACATATGCTGCAGGCTTTTCCTCCAAAATTGGTTTAGATCAGACAGATTTATTTTATACAATCCTACTCCTCTCCATCCGAATCAAAATACCCTCTTACTTTATTTAGAACTTGAGTACCATGAGTGATTCTTGCACGTCCTTGTATATCAATGAGTGCCTCATACATAGCAGGACTCTATATATTGTCTTTGAACTCTATATACTTTGAACCACAGCCTCTTATTTCATTTATTTTTTAACTTTTTTTAATTTTTAAATTTAAAACTTGTTTTTAGAGTCATGGTCTTGCTCTATCATTCAGGCTGCTATAGAGTGGCCCGATCATAGCTCACTGCAGTCTGGAACTCCTGGGTTCAAGTGATCTTCCTGCCTCAGCCTCCCCCAAGTAGCCGGGACTACAGGTGTGCACCCCCATGCCTGGCTAATTTTCTTGTTTTTTGTAGAGAGGCTCTCTCTATGTTGTCCAGGCTGATTTCAAACTCCTGGCCCCAAGCAATCCTCCCGCCTTAGCCTCCTAATGTGCTAGGATTACAGGTGTGAACCACCACATCCAGCCTCAGTTTAAAATTATAATACTCAATAGAGTAATCTAGTTCATAGCACAAAAAATAAAAAATTACTTTTATGTGTATTTCCATTCCCTGACTTTGATTTCTAAAGACCACAGATTGTAGGTCTTATTTCTAAACCTTAGAAAGCAGATTATCTTCAATAGGCACTCCGTATCTTCCCAGTAACAAGATGACCCAAGATGCCAAAAAGATCACCATTCCAACAACACAGGAAAAGATTTATATTTCCATAGAAATGTAGTATCAGATTAAGCAAAAGGCATACTATTATTGAGAGATATTACAAAACAATTCTGTGCCTTTTATCTGACAATGGGGCTAGACAGCAATTAGTTTGAGGAGCTCCAAATTTCAGTACAGATACAGCAATGGTCCTCAACCTTTTTGGCACCAGAGACTGGTTTCATGGAAGATAATTTTTCTACGGATTGGGTAGGGGGGTAGTGGGGAAAGGCAGAACTCAGGCAGTGATGTGAGTCATGGAGAGGGGAGTGGCTGTAAATACAGATGAAGCTCACGCTCACCTCCTGCTGTGTGATGCCAACCCCCCTCAGTTTCATGGAAGAGCATTTTTCCATAGAGCGGGGCCAGATGTCTGGGAGCTTTGTGGACCAGTACCTGTCCATTGCCCGGAGGGTTGGGGACCACAGCTTTAGAAAATAGTTAAAATGAAGAAAAGTTTTGATGCTTTTATAAGCTTAAATATTAAGAACCCCACTGGTTCTTTTATTTTGGTGGTTTTATTACTAGGATGTTTATAGCCATCCTAAATAGTCAAAATGCAAAAAAGGTTTCGATGCTTTTATAAGTTTAACTGTTTAGAACCTCAGTGGTTCTTTCCTTTGCTTCTTTGGTTTTGTGCTGTAGTTCTTTCTTTGGGAATGGCAAAAGTTTTTGAAAAGTTGTTTTGAAAACTGTGAATTTATTTTGTTTGTGAAGAAACAGACTGATTACAAGCAAATAACTTAGTTCCCTGGGTTATTTCTTAGAAAACAAAATTTCAGACTATTATTTTTTGTTTTCTAGAGAGAATTTTTAAGACTGTTCTTTCTTCAGCACATTGTGTAAGAACACATTATTTGCTCAAATGAAAATTCCTGTTGCAATATCTTAAAAACAAAACCTTTAAATAATTGTGCAATACCATTGTGATAAGTATGAACTTAAATGGACCCAAGCTGTTTTGGATAAAACTCTTTTATCTCTGGAAGATGGAACTATGGGAAGGAGTAAATGAGTTCGATTATCAGTACTTTGCAGGGGGAAAGGTTTTAGGATGTTTTCTTCATAATGCAAGCCCTTTTGTGCCCTGTTTATCTTTTCACCACAAATTAAATTTTACTTATTATGATGTAGGTGAATGGCTGAACTATGTTTGAATGGTTCAAACTATTTGAACCCACAAAGTTTTAAGTATTTGCAGAACTTAAGTATAGCCTCAAGTTAAATACTGGCAGGTAAAAAATCTTTAGCTCTTCTATATGGTTCCATTTCAAACATCCTAAGTTGATTTTTTTAATTAATAAAATCCAGATTTGTGGAATAGATTTCCATTTCATAAACCTATTGTGATGCTCTGGCCTTATATATTTTCCAAAATAACTATGCCTTTGTTTTTTGGTAATTGCTTGGGCTGCATTTGCTTTTGACTACATCTTTGCAGAATCAAACTTTGAGCTTCTGTGAACTCTTCTGAATGTCCTCTGAACTCCCATAGTACTTTCTTCCTCATCATCTTGTTCATTATATTAATAGTAAATACTGAGTTCAGGTGAAAAATGAGGCAATGTATTAATATTTTACATATATTACCTTATTGGATCCTCATAATAACCCTTTGATGTGTTTCATGTTGTACCTATTTTATAAATTAAACTGATATTAAGAGAAATTTACAAGCTTGTCCAAATTTACAGAGTAGTTACTTGTGAAGTTTGGGTTTAAAGCCAATTCTGTTAGACTCTAAAAGCTGTTTTCTTGCCACTAAATTGAAACATTGTCTTTCCCTCTAATTTTATTAAAATACCTATTTCATTCTATTCTAATTGATTTCTTGTGCTTATTTGGCTTCTTTACCAGACTGTGACCCTCTTGAGGACAAGGACCTCATCTTATTCATATTTATATCTTCAGTCCTCATTACTTTTAAGAGACCCCAGTACTTTTTAAATGAGTGTTGAATGAACACCACTGGCATCACTGATATGGTAGCAGTGAGGCATGTGCTATAAAGTTCTTTTCCTAGTTTAGGCAGTTTGTAGGTTTATGATTCATACACCTCTTACCCATTTGATGTATTAGCATTTATAGTTACACACACCCACATACACACAAATATACATGTGCACACACACTACAGGGTGTCCCAAAAGTGGCCACATGTAGGGAAAATGGGAAATTGTAGATAAATGTACTTTTATTCACAAAGTATTCATTACAAACTTTTTCCTTTGTAAATAAAGGTACATTTATCTACAATTTCCCATTTCCCCTTTGTATGGTGACTTTTGGGACACCCTGTATTTCATCCACATATCCTTTGAAAGTGGCAATTATTGTCCTCATTTTGTAGATGCATAAAATTAAGGCCTAGAGAAAATGAGGCTTGCTCAAGATCACGTAACTAGTTAGAGGCAAATGTGGTATGCAAATTCAGATTTTCAGACTTTAAATCTTATAATCATCTACTTGAGGCTATCTATGCTAATGGAAACCTATACTTTATTTCTCCATATGTTTGCTTGCTCATTGAGAAATGAAGCAACAAAACAAAGGTGTGTACAAATGGATGCATTTAAAAAAGGAGAATCTCTGTTACAGCAATGAATGTATGCTGTTTGTTCAATCTTTCACTTGTTTTCCTTTATGAAGCATAAATTTTGGAAATAGTTATCATAGTTAGGAGTTTAGTCAAGGAATAAAATAGTACCAACTAAGAAACTACAGGAAGATTTAACCTATGGCATTATCATATTCTAATCAGCTAAATTAAATCTAACATGATTTCTGGTACATGCAGGGTTCTGTTCTACTCAGTTAATATTTGGTGAATGAATAGGTGAACAAAATTATAAAAGCATCTTAAAAAGCGATTTCTTGAGTTTTCTTTCTTAATACTATTGTCCTCTAACTCACAAATCTGACTTTGAATTCTGAACTATCACTAAAATCAGCTCATAAAATAGAAAAATTTGAGCAACTTGATGCTTGGAGCTACTATTAAATATAGAGAAAATGAAAGAGATTTGGAGAATAGTATACCATTCTTTTGCTAGCAACATTGGAGGTTTTGATAGTTTCTGCTGATGACTTTTTTCATAAGCAGCTTTATTCAAACATAATTCACATACCATATAATTCACTCATTTAAACTGTACACTCTGGTGATTGTTAGTATATCCACACCTATGTAACATCACAATTTTAAAATATTTTCATCACCCCCAAAAGAAACTCACAACTCATTTGCAGCCACTCCCCAATTCTCTTCAATTAATGTACTAATTTACTTTCTGTCATTATGGATATGCCTATTCTGGATATTTCATATAAATGGGAATCATAATATGGTCTTTTATGAATGACTTCTTTCACTTAGCATAATATTTTCAAATTTAATCAAAGCTATAGCATATGTTAGTACTTCATTTCTTTTTATGGCTGTGTAATATTTTGTTGTTTGGATATACCACATTTTTATATTCATCATAAGTTGTTAGTCATTTGGGGTGTATCCACCTTTGGTTATTAAAACCAATGCTACCATGAACATTCATGAATTGTTGAAGGTTGCATCCACCTTTTGACTATTAACAACAATGCTATTAAATTCTATGAACATTCACAAACTGCTGAGTCATTTGGTAACTATGTTTTACCTTCTGAGGAACTGACAGATTGTTTTCCAAAGCATCAGAACTATTTTGCATTCCCAACGGCAGTGTATAATAGTTCAGATTTTTCCACACCCTCACCAATATTTGTTATTATCTATCTGTTTTATTATAGCTATCCTAAAAGGTATGAGGTGTATCTCGCTATGGTTTAATTTGCATTTCCTTAATGGCTAAAGAAGCTGAACATCTTTTCATGTGCTTATTAGCCATTTATATATCTTTGGAGAAACATCTATGCAGATCCTCTGTTCATTTTTAAATTGGGTTATTTGCTTTTTATTATTGAGTTGTAAGAGTTTGTTATAAATTCTAGATAGAATCTTCTCTTGAAATACATAATTTGCAAATATTTTCTCCCATTCTGTGGCTTGTTTTTTTATTTTCTTGATGATGTCCTTTGAAGCACAAAAGTTTTAATTTTGTTTGAAGTGATGTGCTTTGTGAATAGTAAGATTTGCTTTATTAACACCTGAAGAAGGATGACTCAGGCCTGTAATCCTACCACTCTGGGAGGCTACTGCTCACCCCACCCCACACACTGCTTCCTAAGTGTCATGGAAGATAATTTTTCAATGGCTGGGGGCGGGGGTCCCTAACAGGCTGGTACCGGGGGTTGGGGACTGCAGAGATACAGAACAGATGTACAGATGTCAGTAAACTTTTTCCTGAAAAGGGTTACATGGTAAATATTTTAGGCTGTGCAGGCCACTTACAGTCTCTGTTGCATATTCTTTTTTGTTCATTTGTTTTCTTGACCCTTTAAAAATGTAAAAGACATTTTTAGCTTTAGGGCCAGACAAAAACAGGCCATTTGGCCTATAGGAAATAGTTGGCTGGTCTGTACCATAGAATTTCTTGCCTTTTGTCCCTTCTAGACTGTGAGAACCTAGAGAGGAAGGATGGAATGTGTTTTATTCACTTTAGTGTTTCTACTGTCTAGTACAGTAACTTGCACATAGCAGTTATTCAATAAATATTTGATAAATGAATGGAGTAAATGAATGAATTTGTTAGCAGAATTATTATTTAACATATTATTTCAATTATAACCAACGTTAATTATTTGTATGCTAACCAACAGCTGACCCTTCTTTCCTAGGCACCTAAAAGACTAACTTCCCAGCCTCCTTGTGATTGGATGTTTGACTTCCGGGTTGGAACATTTAATTGCAGGTATAAGATCTTCTAGGGCTTGTTTTTTTCCTTTCTTTCCAGCATGGTAGTAAGCAATGATTGAAATGGTGGCTGCTCCATAACGTCCCTAAGTGACTATTATGAGCAGAGATGCTGCTGACCATGATGGACATGCAAGGAGAACAAGAAATAAAACCTCTGTTGTTTTAAACCACTGAGGTTTTGTGGCTACTCCTCACCACCTCATAATATAGACTATCCTGACTGATATACTACCAATCATTATTGCATCTTCAGGCTATGTGCACCCTATTTTAAAACTCATACCTGGCTATAGTACAAAGTAGAGAGACAAGCATCATTATTACTATGCTGAAAAAAAAAAATGCCTTGCGTTTTCAAACTCGTTCTTAAGGGTGATGTAGGGTAAATCACCAATCATTTAATTTTTGTTACCTGTTTTCTTAACCAGGAGAGGATAATCAGGATATAATCAAGATAATATTTACTTTCAAAGGCCACATTTGTAGGGCAAATTAAGAAAACAACTATATAGATGTTATTTACAATTGAATAAGTTGGCTAATTACTAGTGGCTCCAGATTTCTTACACACTAGTTATTTTGATCATTAATACATTTATGTGGGCACTGAATAAAAAAGCCAGATAAGATTCTAATGTGTGGAATTTTAAATATATTTAAATTCATACTGAGAATAGTACTTTCTGATAAATTTAAGTCCTGCAATATAGATTATTATATTCTAAAATCACCAGTTACAGAAACTGTACATACTAAAGTCTAATAAATTATTAATCTTGAGAGAGAAAACCTATAGATTCAGAAACACTTAAGAATACATCAACCAATTGCAACATATGGATCTTATTTAGAACCTGATTCAAACAAAAAACTAAAAAACAAACAAAAACCACCATAAAAAGCCAACTTACAATTGCAAAAATCTGAAAACTGACTGAGGTATGCTAATAAATTACTATTTAATATTTCCAACTTTTTGAAGTGTGATAATGGTATTTTTAAAGTGTGATAATTAGTTATTTTTAAAGTGAGTCCTTATCTTTCAGCTATACATACAGAAATACTTATGGATGAAAAAAATTTCTAATAGCTTGATGCTATAACCCTTTCAGGAAAACCATTTCCTGAAAATAGCCTAGTCTAGTGCTTTAGGTAAGATGGGCCATGGGATGGAGATGAGGCAAGGGAAAGAGGTCCGATGGGTAGGGTTCTACAACCTCATTCCGGATTCAAACAGTAAATCCATTTTTACCTCTGCCTCTGATTATCAAAAAAACGAAGAACTAAACGTGACCAATCTTTAAGTCCCAGTTTATCCTAGCATGCCTTCCAGCCCTTTGGCCATACTCTGACCCATAAGCCCCTCTTCTATAGTCTTCTTTAGTTGCCTTATTTTACTATGGGTTGCTTTTTTTCCCTGAGCCACCCTTTCAATCTCTTCCCACAAAGCTTTTCTACTCATCTCTATCATTGCTACTATAATTATTAACAACTAACAATCCATTACGCCTCATCATCTTCACAAAATATTCCCTCTAGAAACTTCTTTGTTTTAATAGAAACCCAGAGGACACCTTTCTCTGGTGGCCCTCTCTAGAGGAGGTCCTTATTAACAATAAGACCCTTCTATAACACTGTAACAGGGTCTGGCGGAAGGAGGAGATCAGCATTCGTCTAGCCACTCATGATCATTTCCAAATCATTACTGCCATATCCTTCAGTAAAAATTCTATTTTTCTGAGGTTTACTATTTTCCAGTTATATCCACTACTCCTAAAAGGAAATTATATAACCTATAAAATTGTTTAACCAGAATGCTCACATTAGAGTTTGTTTTTTCCCCATCATCAATATTAGTTGGAAGTCCAATAAACACCCAGCTATTAATAAAGACTGTAGAGGTTCACAAAGGAAAGAGAAAGGATACAAAGGAATTAAAAACAAGATACACACAAAAACAAACGTAAAAGATCCTTCTAATACTGAGAGAGTTGCTGAAAGTAAGCAGACTAAGCAGTGCTACTGCTGTTTTGTAGAAGATAAAGCACCAAGATTGAGGGGGAAATGAAGAAACACTTAACTGAGAGAAGTGGAGGAGAGAATAGTTTTGGTAGTGATTTATTATTTGCTTGCAAAATACAAAAGCTTTATTGATTTAGTCTGATTAGAAAATTCCTAAATATTCACTGTAAAAAATTCATAGAAGGAAGAAAAGATTACCTGATAATATTGTAAGCCAAAAATAACCAGGGGCAACAATTTTATGCAAATAGAATCAAGCTATACATGATATGCTGTTTTGTAAATAATATACATTTCCATATTAGTCACAGAGCTCTATATAGCATAGTAGTTAGTGTCAGTGGCTCTGGAATCAGACTGCCTGGGTCCGTAACCTAACTTTTCTTCTTGATAGCTGTGTGACCTAGGACAAATAATCTTTCTTTGTCTCAGGGAAATTATCTTTAAAACAGATAAGAATAGTACATATCTCATGGGGATACTGTGACCAGACAATGAGATATTTCATGCTAATTCCTTAGAATAGTACCTAGCACATTAAGTGTAAGTGCTCAATAAATATTAATAATGTTTATTTCTATGTCTGTAGATGCCATTTTCATGGCTATACAGTGCCATTATAAGAATGCACCATATATTAATATATTTAAATAATCCCCTATTGATAAACATTTAAATTATTTCCACTGAGGCAACACTTTTAAATGTAAGAGCAAGGAAGGGTGATATGAAAATCTTTTACATAGTGCTGACTCGTGAAAAATAATAGCACTGAATTTTAACATCAACTTCAAAACCACCACTTTTAGTAATGTGCCCACCTCTTAACTCCAAGAATTTAATTTGTATATAAAGAGACAACGTTTAATGGTCAGTCTGACTTGCCTATACCTTCCCCAAAATGGTAAATCTAAAATTAAGACAACAGTCACCATTTTCTCTTCTACACTGACTTCATCACCACTGTAGCGGTCTTGATCTGATCTATCTTCTTGGCACACAGCAGTAGAAGATCATCACAGTGAGACTCTCACACTTCTAAGAAGTGCAGGTTATTTAGATTAAATCAGGTATAAACAGACTGAAATACTTCTATGTGTGGATGCTTGGCCAGTTCTGTGGGAAGCAATTAAGGTATTGGGTTTGCAAAGAAGCCTAGATGGGGTATTCACTTCTGCTGTCTATCACTTCATCTCCTACGTCACTTTTTGTTAAAAAGATAAACTTTAGAGCTGCATATGTGTACTCCAGAACATTAATTAAAACCAATCAGAAATTTGTATTTCTCAATCAAATCACTGTGGTTTGAAAGCTTATAGGAATGATTCACAAACATTTACCACTGTTGAAAGGAAATACTGCCCCAGTAAGATCCAACTGATCTGGCTTTATAGGACATGAAAATTTGTAATGATAAAACTTTTGAGTTAATAAATATATCGGATGCATTAATAATATAAGAGCCAGTTATGAAAAGTAATGACCTTATTATCAGGGGCAATCAAGTGCCAGCCACTTCATTTAGTTTTCATACAACAGCTAATTCACATGCTCCTAAAGAACTAAAATAGTATGTAACATTAAATTTAAAATCATTCAACTTACCACTAAATCAAAACTTTGGTTGGTATACAGGTTATGTTTCCAGAAAAAAAAAATCCTAAGCCTACATATTTCATAATAAAAGGATCTACTATTTTTCTTTACACTTTCTAGCCTATTATGTATACTTTGAGAAATATATTTTTTAGATACAAAGCAAACCATGTTGATGATTTCCAAATGTACCTGATTTCCAGTGTACCTGCATACACTGAAGTCTGTATTTCAGCCCATGCATTTCTAAAATGTTTGATTTCTGGTAAAACAGGAATCTGTTTTGCATCTAAAAGTATGTTATCCTAACAGATGACATTGTGTGAAATGGCATAATTTAGTAAACTTATTTTAAACTAAATGATGACTCATTTTCACTATGCAGATTTCATGTAACTATGTATGTTTATGTCATTCTGTCATTCCATTACTGAAAGGTGTTTTATTACTTGAATTTTAGGTCTCAAGACATTACACATATTATGACGGAAGTTATTTCTATGTCATATAGTACAAGCAGGGTAGACGTATCTTCAAATTCACAAACTGAATTCTCTAGGTGAATGAAAACTAGTATACAAAGGTTAAAACAAGAAGTATACATATGCATATTTAACTATGATTTCCACTAGAAGATGAAAATGCCTGTTCACGTAAGACTTTTTTTTTTTTAAAAAAAGTACTACCCAATGAGATTTTTAAATTTTCTTTACATGACCTTTCAAATTTAGTATTAGAACTCACCATGAACATTTTTACAAAACTTAATGATTATAAATCGCAGAATATGTTAAATTTTTATTCCATTTTCAACTAAAAAGAGAACTAGCCAACATAACATCCTCTATAAAACATTTGTAGGCCAAAAACAACTCTTCAAAAGTTTTAAAAACAGAAGGCATCTTAAAGACAGAGCAGTCTGAGAGAACTCAAGAAAAGAAATGGGTAATATTGAATTATCAGAGAAAATAATATATCTCATTTTAATGATCTAAAATGTGCCAGGTAGTATCATAGGAATGGCATGAAATTTAACAAAGCAATGAACAAAAGATTTCCAATGTAAACATCTTAAGAAAATGATGAAATGTGAACTGGAGATAAAGCCCTCAGATTTTCATGCCTTGCATCCTACCAATTTCTCCATCAAGAAACCTTGGTCCCACCATGATGAAAATAAAATAGTCTTTCTGTCTGAGAATTTTTTATTTATTTTTATAGGGCTTCTCTTAATCTTTTATGTTTTAATGACTATTGTAATATTTTTGGATAAACCAGCTGGGATTACTGCTCTGTCCTACTAGTAGCAAACATACTACTAATATCAAATCAGTGAAATGTATACTATATATATATTATAATTACATGGAAGCACCAACGATGGAATACTACTTGGCCTTAAAAAAGAACAAAATCCTGTCATTTGCAGCAACATGGAACTGGAGGTAATTACACTAAGTGAAATAAGCCAGGCACAAAAAGACAAATATCACATATTCTCACTTATATGTGGGAGCTAAAAAAGTTGATCTCATGGAGGTACAGAGTAGAATGGCAATTACCAAAGGCTGGGAAGGGTGTTTGTGGTGGTGGTGGGGTGCATGAAGAGAGGTTGGTTAATGAGTATAAACATACAGTTAAACAGAAGGAATAAGTTCTAACATGCGATAGCAGACTAGGGTGATTATATTAATATTTAATAATAATGTATTGTATATTTCAAAATAGCTAGGAGAGGACTTGAAATGTTCCCAACACAAGATAAATACTTGAGGTAATGGATATCCTAAATATACTGACTTGATCATTGCACATTTTATGCACGTAATAAAATACCACATATATCCATAAAAATGTACAAATATTATATAACAATAAGAAATATTTTAAAAGCAGCACAGATGACTTAACACTCTTACTCATCAAAACAAGTGCTATGTCAAGATAGAGAGAGGTTTTCAGGGAGTGTCACATGCCTTTGTTCTTTGATCTTGCTCAATATTTTTATTATTTAATAATGAAGACATTGAAAAGATGAGGGAAAACTGGTTTAGAAGTATAAACAGAAACTGTTTATAAACCAGAAATTCTTTATTATCCAGCATTGTGACACAGATGCTAAACACAGTAACATACTATAGGATGTCATTTATATAAATATTAAATCCAGAACAAAACACTGGCTAGATAATCATTTACTGGGAGCTATTAAGAGAGATTCCTATAATTAAGGGAAAAAAGTAAGTGGTAACAATAGTGGATTAGTCAAATAAATTATGGTATTTCCATTTAGAACTCTTTCTGTATTTTAAAATTATGTTGATGAATATGTATTGACATGAAAATATATTCATGATGTATCAAGTAAAAAAGGTTCATAACACTATGCACATTTTGATTTCATTTGAAAAAATAGAAATAAATACATCTCTCTTCTCTGTTTCACTTCCTCCCTCCTCCCCCACCTTCTTTCTATTTATACACACAGAGTAACAAAAGGTCTGGAATGTAAAACATGCCTGCTAACAGTGGGTAACTTGGAATAATGGAATTATACATTTTCAAATTTTTCTTTCATGTATCTATACATTATAATTTTTCAAATGAGAACATACATTATTTCTGTAACAGACACACCAAAAAAACATTTAAATGAATGAATCCTGTATTAGTTGAAAAAAATGGGGTTTAGTTTGTATGTTTTTCAATCATTAAACTGTGATGTTTTCTCTTACCTACTGGTTACAACACATCACTTAAAATAATAACCATGGACTGAAAAGGTAAAATCTTAAGTATGATAATCAAATAACTCTATTTGTAAAATTAGATGAAAAATCAATCAACATGATACAGAGAACAATATAGTGAAAAGTGAAATATGGTACCCACAAAGTGCTAATTAGTTACAATTATCACCAGTCACTACCACAGTTCTTAAGATGGTCTCTAAAATATAAAAACAACAAAAAAGGAATTTATCAATACATGATTGGGGGAATATTTGATAAATGAACAAACATTGCAATGTACAGCCACATCAGACTTTCTCCAAAAGAAGTTATTTGCTGGCAGTATTCCTTTTACAACCTAGTGTGGAAAGAGCTCTTCGAGTCAGAAGACATGGGTACTAGGATCACAAAGAGATACTTCACTGTGATATAACTAATCAAATCCTTTTTTCTATTCTTTCAATCATGCTTACTCTCAGTATGATCCAGGAAACAAAGGGTAGTCAGATTTGTAATGCCCACTAGTCTTTCTAGGCTCAACTGAATATGCAAATTCACTGGACAACCATCTGTCACTCTGAGCACAAGTCCACCCAGAATGTTAGACAAGAACCCATGCTTGTCATCAGGGCAATGTCAGGGATACCTCCTCTGCAGGAGTCCCTGCAGCAGCCTATGTAGTGATTCATACAGCTATCTGGGAGCTTTCTTTCCTGGTCTCCTAAATTATGGCTTAGGCACAACATAAGATTCACATGCAGCACGTGGGGGAGCTGCATTGACGTAGAGAGGCTTCATTCGCCACCAGAGCCAATATGTCTTGTAATAACTCCGTTGCCACAGCTTCTAGAATGCCTTCAAGTGACATGTCCATTATTAAGAGTCACCACATGTAAACAGGCCCAAAGATATGGCTTCCTGTCAGGTGTTTATAGTGCTACCAGTTCAGGTGAAGTTTACAGCTAGGAGTCATTTCTACCATAGGCAATGTTGCCTAGTAACATAGCTGACACACTACCCTTATCAGATTAACAAGGAAACAGAGATAGAGAGTTAAAAGAAGGTCAAATTCTCATGCTGAAGGAAAAAGGTTTTGTTAAACTTTTGCCCATGCAGTGCAACAGATTTTCTTATAGCACTGATGAGAGATGAGAGTAAAAATGAGCATTCAGTTACCATTAGATGTTAGAAGTCAGCTTGGGGGCTGGGAGGAAAATTGGAGGTCCACGGTATTGTAAGATAAGGGAAAGGCATTGAACAAACTTTTCTTGTAACCCTGAACAACATACTATTTCTATTTGTTTTAATGTTAAATAAAAATAGAATCTAAATTCATTGTTTTTATTTTGTAGCAAGTAGAGATCTTAGACTGTACTTATTTGAGTAACAATTCATCTAGAATGAATTTATGAAATACAGAT
This sequence comes from Eulemur rufifrons, assembly GCF_041146395.1. Lineage (NCBI taxonomy): Eukaryota > Metazoa > Chordata > Mammalia > Primates > Lemuridae > Eulemur > Eulemur rufifrons. Next base: position 74,574,715 of record NC_090983.1, read on the forward strand.
TTCTCTTGTAAGCCTTGGCAGTATCAGAAATCAAGAAAACTTTGTTTTGGCAAATGAAATGCAATATTTATTAAAATCTTAAAGATTTTTATCTTGCTCTACGTCTAATGATAATTTGTAAAGAAAATCAAATATAACAAAAATGGCTCCGTTGTTTTTACTAACAATTACTGAGTGGCCGTCTGTTTTTCTTGTTTGTTTGTTTGTTTTTAATAGAGACAGAATCTAGCTCACTGTAGCCTTAAACTCTTGGGCTCAAGTGAGCCTCCTGCCTCAGCCTCCCAAGTAGCTTTTACTATGTGCATCTGGCTAATTAAAAAAAAATTTTCTTTTTAGAGACAGAGGTCTCACTATTTTACCCAGGCTAGTCTCTAACTGGTCTCAAGCAATCCTCCTGCTTTGGCCTCCCAAAGTGATGGGATTACAGGAGTGAGTCACCACTCCTAGCCTGAGTGGCTCTTAACTGGAGTTCAAAATACTCCTTTGATGTAGACACATTCAAAGCTTATAGAAATTTCAATGTCTAGAAGAGTGTGTGGTTCAGAGTGGGTACTCAATAAATGTACTGAATCAATGAATATTCAGAGAGTGTACCTTTTGCTTTTTATCTTGCACAGTTATTGTGAATAGAGTCAGAACTTACCAACATCAACTAGTGTTTCTTAGTTTAATTAGAATAGATATAGCTACTCTTAAATTTATATTCAGTTTAACAAATACTTACTGAACACCTCAATGTGCCATGCTCTATGTTAGGTACTGGGAACACCACTTTTGCTTTACAAGTGTTCCCTCCAAAATTCTATTATAATGACAGAGAGTACAAAACTGGATGGGCCATAAGTGCATTGAAGGCAAAAGAAGGATTTCTGACAGGGTGTCTAAGCCAAATCTTAAATAAGTAAGAATGAGACACGCACAGGTAAGTGAAGTGTATCCTGCATTGGAACAATAGCTTGAGAAAAGGCCCGGAGATGAGAAAACACACGTTATATATAGTAGATCCAAAACCACATTAGTGTTGCTGAAAACGACACTAAATATTAATACTAGAGAGAGGAAATAGTAAGAGATGGGGCTCCTTCATGAGATAAACATAAAATCATCACCTTTTAATATACGATGGCATTTAAAATTAATGTCTATAAATCTACCCAGTGAAAATAATGCTGGAAATGTCCCATCTCCTCCTCACTCCCAAAAAAGATATATCTTATTAACTGCACATCAATTAACTGCTAAGTTCATCTCTTTAGCTTTGTTTTGTATATATTCCAGACAATGAGCATAGACAATCATCCTACCTTTAAGAAAGCTCACACAAGGCTCAGACTTTGGTGTTTTCTAATGAAAAGTCTAAAATCCACAGAACATCTAAATTTAGCATTTTATTTTGTGATGTTCCTATTCCTGACTTTCCAGGTCATCTGTGGTTTACTTCATAGACAGTCATTAACTTTAACACATTCAACTTTGAAGCAACCCACATTATCTTTCATTATTCTGTAATATTCCTATACTTCCTTTTCTGAGTTTCATTTTTCCTACATTTTTTGTAGAATGAAGATTTCAAATGTTCATAACACTGCCTCTGAGCTATTACTGTTAAAGGAAATAGTCTGATTTCCACCACAGGACAAAGAATGCTCACAAGCTAGGAGAACACAGAGCATTTCATAAACTTAGGGGTTTGCTTAACTGATGGCTAGAACCTCGGCTTCACACAGGCCTCCTGGTCTAGCCTCCTCCAATCTTAAAACTATTCTCATACAACCTTCCTCCCTCTCCTGCCTTAACAACCACTGGGAAATACTAGGCTATTTGAAGACAGGTGAGCCTCACAATGAAGGCTGGAAAGAGGTCTCCCAGGTCCTTCTTGGTGTATGCTCCAGAAGAGAGCAAAAATGTTTTACCTTCCCCCACTATTACTCCGAGCAGGTGGGGCTTGTATATGAAAAGACTGAAGATGAAGTTGGCAGCTATCAAACCCCTAATCTTCCTTTTACCAAGTGGTGATGCCTAAATTTATTATCTCCAGGTGCTGGCTGTGCAACTCCATCGCTGTCAGACTCCAAAGCAGGGAAGAATCTCACCTGCCTACTGGCTTGTAGGGCCTGAAAGACGCAAGACAAGCAGGAACTACAATTGGGGACATGACTAATATATAATTTCAGCTCTCAGATATGTTATCAGAAATACATAAATATAAAAGTAGTGACCTAGGTGTAAGAATTGTCAATATTTTAAGTATTCTTTTTCATACATCAATTACCAAAGGAATACAGGACAGAAAGAAGAAAGGAAAGGAAAAAGAAAGCAAGCAGGGAAGTAGGAAAACAAGAAAGGGAAGAAAAATGAGCCAATATAAAGCCTCCAATTATTTTTCACGTACTTATCTCACAGTTATTGCTCCTTAATTTGTTTGTCACTGAGTAAGAGGAGAGTGAGTTCAGCTATAAGGTTTGATAGCCCTTCAGCAAAACAGCAGGGAATGAACAGGGTTGGGGCTAGGAGAATTGGCTTGCCTCAGAGAAAGGGAACTAGCAACCAAATTAGGAGTATTCAAGGGGTTATGAAGAATGTAGATTTGATCCAGGCTAGCATCCATTTCTAAATGATTTTATCTGGTAGAAGTATGGAAGGAATCTTTGTGTAGTGATGGTACTTGAAGACAGGTGATGGGAGTAAGTTTCTTTGACATATACCCTGTACAAGAAAGAGCCAGAGCATAAGGATTCTCTGCCTGAGCATAAGGGACTACAGTCCTACTAGACCATAGGAAAAAGAAGTCTGCTAATACTAGACAGGTTATCAAGTCTTTAGTCTGAACAAACCAGGTGGCAATGGTAAGAGAAGGCTATAACGTGCTGGCATTAAAGGACTATGGACCCAACACAGGCAGATGGATAGTGGGCTAACAATAGAAAGATTAATTCCTAGGCAAGAATAAGCTTATTAATAACTTGGCTCAGGAAGGGGTTGGGTAGGGTCTGTAGGTCAAAGATCTTAGATATTGGTAAATAAGAAAGCAGCAATATTAGAACTGGTATATTCATAGGCTTTTCAGGATGTGTAAATTGCACAGTGGAGGGAAAAGCTGTGATTAACTCCATGAAGATCATTACTTTAAAAAAAAATAAGTGAGCCTTTGGATGACACACAGTGAGTGTCATCCAAAATATGCTTTAGCACAGGAGTCAGCACACTAAGTCTTGTTGCCTGTTTTTGTAAAAAAAAGTTTTATTTAGCACTCTGGGAGGCCGAGGTGGGCGGATCGTTTGAGCTCAGGAGTTCGAGACCAGCCTGAGCAAGAGCGAGACCCCATCTCTACTAAAAAATATAAAGAAATTATATGGACAGCTAAAAATATATATAGAAAAAAAAAATTAGCCGGGCATGGTGGTGCATGCCTGTAGTCCCAGCTACTCGGGAGGCTGAGACAGGAGGATCACTTGAGCTCAGGAGTTTGAGGTTGCTGTGAGCTAGGCTGACGCCACGGCACTCACTCTAGCCTGGGCAACAGAGTGAGACACTGTCTCAAAAAAAAAAAAAAAAAAAAAAAAAAGTTTTATTGGAACACAAGCATGTCCATTCATTTAGTAATTGTCATTGGCTGTTTTTGCACTACAAAAGCAAGTTGAGTCTGGCCCATAAAATCTAAATATTTACTATCTGGCCCTTTACAGAAAAAGTGTGCTGACTCTTGCATTAGAGTAATATAATATAGAAAGAATCTTAAAGTATCCCAATTTCCATCTCTGCCATATATTTTATTTCTATTTCTCAGGGAAATTAAAATCTGGATTTTTTTCAAAGGCAAAATTTATACTAAAACAAAGACAAGACATGAATACAGATCCTACAATTTCAGGAAAAACAAAAATTCAAAACTGTTGATGAATAACTTAAATTCTGAAGAAGTAGCCTTGGTATTCAACTCATCTATAATCCCTAAAAAAAATTCTAAAAATAACATGCATCTCAAATTTCTTTAAAAACAATCATAGATTTTTTCTTTATTAGTAGTCAAGAGCAGGTGTTATTGTGAACACTTTTATTAGAATACTAAAACATAAAGAGGCTTACTGAACTGCTTCACAAACTGGGTCATACATTGCAAGGACTCTGCAAATATGCACTGAGAAATTTTTGCATTCTCTAAGAGAATTTGTAATTTTTTCTTTTGCTTGTACTTTATTTAGTTAATGGGGGTGGTGGTTATAGCTATGTAAGAAATAGAAACTGCATTCAATATATATTTAAGAAAACTTCTAGGAAAAGAGTCTGCAATTTTTCTTCCTTTTAGAGTTGTAAATAAAGTAGTAAAATTTGAGAAATCTTAATTAGGCTGTATCAGTGGAAGAGCAAAAATAATATCCAAAGAATCATACCAACATAGTTAAAACTTAGGAGTGATTTTATGATTGAAATACTATTAATTATTAAAACTTACTAAATCAAAGTTCAAACTAGAAATTTAATCACCTATAACAGTAATCACATATATACCAAATTAAAAAAAAAACATTGTTTACTTGAAGTTAAAACAAAAGGACTTTAGGAAATGTTTTTACATTACACTGAGCTTATAGAATATAACTAGTTAAGTGCTATCATGTTTGAATTATCAAATATATAAAATTATATACATTTTGAAAATATGTCAAGGGACTTACACTTTCTATGATTACTATAAACTTTAAAGTTTAGAAAGTCTGCAAATTTTGAATAAAGACTATAATTTCTTTGAAAGCAGAAACTATGTAGTTATTAATTTTTTACAAATTAATATTCAGGAGATTACTGACAAATTTTAACACCTTGAAACTTTCCTGACCAAAAAAACTAAAACGATAAATGATTATTTATGTGTGTATATACACATTATTGTATCTATTTGTCTCAAGGTTAAGATGGCAAACAGAAAGAGAATTAGGTGAATAATTTTATAATATCTGATTTCAATGCAATATACAAACAAAATTGGAAAATATTTTCAGTGACCATGACACAATGTTAATATGCATACCATGTAACACACTTATGTATTTATGAATAAAAAATTAAGCCCTCGATAGATGTAAAAAACAAAGTATGTGAACAGATATTTTATTAAAACAAACGGAAATACAAAATGGCAAAAAATATCTGGGAAATATTTAAAATCCTGAGGAGACAAAAATATTAGATTTTAAAGACGAGACAAAGCTTTCAATGGTACAGTCCAGATATTCTGCTATATTGCCAGCTGGGATGTATAAATCAGTTTCACTTTTCTTAAGAATTAAATTGAAAAGAAATAATAATTAAACTGGTGATATGAATCAATAGCTTTAAAACTCTTCATAGACTTTGATTCAGGAATTTCATTTTCAAGAATTCTAGTCTTTTGAAATAGAGATGTTGATAAAGTCTTATGCAAAAAAAGTTCACTGCTGTAATGAAATACTAGAAACAACCTAAAGTCCATCAATAAGGGAATGCTAAGCAAATTATGATGTACACATACAAAGGAAATTTATATTTGATAATTTTTAATAACATGGAAATATATTTAGGATAGAGTTCCCCTTTCTTGGAGTAAAAACTAGATATCCAGTATGATCTCAATTACCTAAGGAGGAAAGGGTAGAGAAAAGACAAAGAAACATGCTTAAGTCTTAATAGTGGCTCTTTCTAATTTTATGCACTTCCTAGATTTGGCACAGTGAACATGAAGTGGACTTAAAGAAAAGAGAAACACACACACACAAAACAAATGGCCACTGTGCCACTGATCATATGAACACTATTACCAGCTACTAATATTGCAATAACCTTACAATTATAGATCAGTTAGACTTGCATCTGTAACATGAAAGCAGGGTTATGATAAAGGGAAAGAATAGTTTGTAAAGGAGTAACATTCTAAATAAAATTCTCTGGGACTGTTATAAGTTAAAAAAATGAGTGAAAATTATGTGTATGTGACTTTTAAACACTTTGTTAAAATCAAACTAAAAAACTATTTCAAAAATTGAGTCATTCTAGGATTAAGAAATCTTTTGCATAGAAAAGAAAATGTATAAAATACAAAGAACAAAAGGAAGCATAAACAGTCTCAGCATAAGAATTAGTCCTATCTAACTTTTTTATAATCCTAATGGAAACATATAAAGTTCTTCAGTTAGCTAATGAACAGATAGTCAAATGGCAAGGGAGTGAGATAAACAGCAGAATTATCTCTAAGTCTTTGAAGAGTGAGTAAAAATGGTACATATGATTTGACTAAAGTAAGGCATTTAGGAAAAAAATGACAAAAATGTATTTATAGAATGATATGATCATTTCCTATCAATCATTATAAAAAAAGTAAACTTGGATGTAATTTTTTTGTCGATTTCCTCTTTGAAGTCTTCTGTTTAACACTATAACAAAATTCTGAGAATTATTAAGAATATTAAAATCAAAATAAAGAAATATCTTGTTACTTTTAAAAAATGTCAATGTATTTTAGAATACTTGAGAACAGTCCATACCTCAGTTAGGTCCCAAAATAAATAGTTTACAAGTATATACAACATGAAAGCAGGCTAATACAATTAACTCTCAGTACTGTGGCAAGAAAACATAAGGTGGAAATTTATCAAGTGCCACATAATGACTGACAAAATTTAGTTTGTACAAACCATATAATTAAAAGATTAATAAAATGTGCCTCTCTAGTGAGACATTTTTAAGGCACAGCTCCATGCACTTTAGGCTTCCAAACACCCACAAGCCTCCCATCAGTCACCAAGAACCAAGATCTTCCCTGGACCTGTGTTAGAGAAATCCTTTAAGGAATTTAGAAGAATTTCCTTTGGTATTTCTTAATTGAGAAGTAATTTTAAATGTATTTTAATACAGACTATTGAATAACATTTTAATTATGCTAATATATTTGCATAGCTCACTTAACATTAATTAAATTTCTAAGAATCTAATGCATTAAGGTAAAATTGCCTTACTGTACACAAATTTAACAAAGGCAATGCCAATAGTACAAAAAAGTTTTTGATTAGGTACTTGATTACTAAATGTGTACATTTATTGTATATATAGACACCAAGTAGGAAATTATACTTTTTTTCAATTGTCAGAACCAGCTTTCACACATATGAAAATATTTTCATATTAAAAAATGCTGACACTCTTCAGTTAAATATATAATTGTAAATGATGATAAGATGAACATGTTATGCAAACATATTATGCAAAAAATAATACCTAACTTTTTATATAAGTAAATAATACCACAATGAATGATTTATGTGAAGTTCAAGCCAGGGTTCTTCATCCAGAAGTCTTCCTTCCGCTTTGCCTTTATAATGTCAGCGACATCAAAAAGGTGCACACACAGGAAACTACATATTGTAAAAAACTATATACAAACTTTTCATTTATTTACTCACCCACCCATCCATCTATCCATCCAACCATCCATCCAGCCAATACACTTCATAAACACTTCCATTTTGTTCCAATGACTTAATTTACAGACTGAAATAGCCAAAAAAAAAAAAAAGTTCTGACCAAGCTCATATAAGGCCACTATGTTCTGGAATGCTATGTTTAATACACAAAAAAAAATGCATTCTGGCAGGAAGTGTATAAACTAATAACTCAAGCATACTTTTTGCTTAACAGACATTCTTTGACCAAATCTTTTAAAGTCAGGCAGAAATAAATAATGAAATCTATTTAAGGAAAACTTCAAGCTCTGTGTCTGTCCTATATAGCAGTTAGAGATATGTAAAAATATATAGGGAGATAGAGTCAAACTTTATAACATTTTGCTCAATTATTTTTAATGAAGCAATGAAACTTAAGAAAAATGACAGTAGAGAATATTAAGTAGTAAACAAGAAAGAGCCTTTTTTTAAAAAAGCATTTGCAATGCAAATAAATAAAAGCAATATGGAAAGCCAAAATAAATATTCACCTATTAGGGCATGTTAAGCCACCTATGTTCTCAACTTGTTTCTTAATGAGATCACACATACTACAAAAAATCTACAGGAAAACACCTTACACAAACATAAAGTTGGCAGCACTTGGGTGAGATGGGTTTGAATTCTGGCTCTTCTCACTTAGTAGCTAAGGAACATTGAACAATTAAATTTAACTTTTCAGTCCCAGCTTCATTATCTGGAAAATACTGACACTACCTAATCTGTAGAATTTCTATGAGTATCCAAGAAATAACGCCAAGGAAAACCATTCATCAAGAGTTTAAATGACACATAAAAGTAGTACATATTGTAAGGAGAAAGTAGGGGTGGGGAGGAAAACAAAGGAAAAAATGCTGACCCAAATTCTGAGGCAAAAGGTAGAGAGGTGAGAGTTAAGAAAAAAATAGCACTATAAGAATAACATTCATTGCAGAGTTTAAAGTATTCAAAAGTACAGGGTGAAGAGCATCATCCTTGATATAATGTCTTCTGGAATGAACTGTGAATCACAGTGAAGATTTTAATGTCTCTTATTTAAAAATCAATAAACCTGAACCAGATTTACACTAGTGCATTTTGCAGGGCCCAGAAAACAAAAACCAAACAAATTAGAAAGCAGCAATAAAACAACAACTCAGTAAGAGCTTTTACAATATAACTTTATTTTTTTAACTATAAAAATAATGTGGATATTCTCTTCATGCAGCTGCTAATCTCTAGGATATAAGATTCAAGGGGAGAAACCTAAGTTGATAGTATTGCGAATGCATTTGGCTAAATTATAAGCCCTAAAGCATACTGAAATTTTTTGTGGTTTTATTTTTTAGCACACTGAATTTAAAGTTGGAAAAATTAATTCCCCCCCCCACATTGCAATATGCATTTCTAAAAATTATGATCCTTCTACTAATTAAGTAACAAAGTCTTCATACAGCCTACATTTCATGACCACAATGCCCTTATGTGTAAACAGAAATCAGTAACAAAAAAAGATATCCTCACAGGCTTGGGGCAAAAAAACAAAACAAAACAACCCCCCCCCCCAACAAAAAACCACTTAGAAAGAAGTGAGGAGTCACTGAAGAACTCGCAATAGAAATTAGAAAACACTTACAAGAAAACAATAACAAAACCCTATATAACAAAGTTTGTGAAATATACCTAAAGCAGTATTTAGAGGATAATTAATGGCTTTAAATGCTTAAAATTTAAAAGGTAAAAGGCTAAAAATTAATGAGAAAAAATCTAAATAAAAAGTTCAAAAAGCCAGCACAATACATAATGAATAAAGCAAAATAAAAAAGTAGAAAAAAGAAAATAATACAGACAGTTATAAAAATAAACGCAACAGGTAACTGGCATACAATATAAAGTATCAGTAGTATCAAAAGCTGGTTCTTCAAAAAGATGAATAAAATCACTAATCTTATTACAGGGTTAATCAAGGACAAGAAAAGCATATATAAAAAAATGTTAGATATGAAAAATGAAAGTTAAAACAAATACTACACATAGTAAAAAGATAAGAGAATATTAGGAAGAACTTTATGCCAAATAAATGTGAAAACACAGATGAATTCCCAGAAAAATACAATATATTATCTAAAGAATAAACCAAGACCCTAAATAGTCCTTGAACAACTAAAGGAATTAAACCAAAAGTTTATTTTTTCTCAAAAAACAGACCTGACAGATTACAGGTGAATTTCACTGTGCATTCAAAAAAAATAATTCTAATCTTACACAAACACTTTCAGAGAACAGAAAAACAGGGTAAATGCCCCAGATCATTTTATAAAAAAGGATAGTTACAGGCCAATAAAACTTCCTAAACAGAGATGCAAACTAAACATTTTTATACCTAATCTAGCAATGTATGAAAACGATACAACATGACTAAGTTGGTTTTGGTTTAATTTAGAAAATTGCATAAATATAATTCACTGCATTAACAGATTAAAAGAGAAAAAACAGGTTGGAAGTGACTGTGGCCTCCCACGGCTACTGGGTGCAGCTGCCCCCACAAAAAAAAAAGTTAAAAAGATTTTAAAAAAAGAAAAGAAATATAATCACCTCAATAAATGAATTTAATATAATCCAATATTTTTGCACGATATAAACTTTTATACTAGGAATAGAAAATAACTTTTAAAATCTAATAAAAGACATCCATAAGAAAAAAAGTCATCCTTAAAGGTAACACTTGGAAAGCATTCTTTTTATGATAACAGTGTGAGAGAATGTCCATTATCAGCACTGGAGTTTGTAGTCCACAAAGAAAGCAAAAAGAAGAAATAAAACGTATAAGGTTTGGAAAAGAATGAACAAAAGCATTATTACTCACTGAGAATGATCATCTATTTCAAAATACCCCTAGAATTCACAAATAAGTTACTGGAATTAAAAAGTGTTTAGAAAGCTTTATAAACTAATATATAAAAGACAAATGTACAAAAGACAACTACATTTCTGTACACAAATGAGGTAGAAAATGCATTTTAAAGTACTAAGACTATATGTAGGAAAGACACATGGAAAATTTCAAAACTTTGAGAGACATTAAAGAAGAGTAAAATATAAGGAAAGGTACTCCATAGTCTTCAGCATAAAACTAATTATAAACACCTAAATGTGAAAGATAAAACTTTAAAACTTAACCTCCCCCCCAAAAAAAATTACAGGCAAATTTCTTAAACATGACACAAAAAGAAGAAACCATAAGATAATTTCTACTAAGCTAAAATTAAGAACTTCTATTCATCAAAGATAACAAAAACACAAATAATAAATTGGGAGAAGATGTTTACAATACACATAAGCAACAGAGTATCAGTATCCAGATATATAAAGAATTCCTAAGAATCCAAAGTAGAATCAAAATGTATAAACATATATTTAACCTCATTAGTGACTTGGGAAATGCATATTAAAGCTATAAAATGCTATTTTGCACCTACCACATGGCAAAATTTAAATTAAAAAAAATGGGGGGAGGTACAATAGCAAGAGACAGAGAAACAGCAGAACAATGGAAACTCTCATACCCAGGTGGTGAGAATATAAATTGATACAATCATTTGGAAAACAGACTGAATTTATCTCATAAAGTTAAACGTACAGACTGTGATCCTGCAATTCTACCTAAACATACCATTTCTCAAACCATCCACTGTCAACAACAACCTGTCGTATTTTTTTTTATTTCCAAGCTTTTACTGATCAATATTTATATAAAATATAACAAAAATGAATTAATAAATTGTAAAATTACTAAATTCCAAAAATGATCATGTGCTTGGATATTGCACCAATGTCAAATTGCCATGAAAATTTATAAACAGTCTCAGTTATAGTACTTATTTTGTTACAGACCCGTGAAAGTTTACAGATTAGCACTGGTCTGTGGAGGATGTTTTTAAAAGCACTGTGCTGGAGCAGTACTGTCCAAAGAACTTACTGTGACAATAGAAATGTTCTATATTTCTGCTGCCCACTATTCCCACTATCATACGTGGGCTATTAAGCACAAATAAAAAAGAAGAAAAAGAACTAACTTTTAAAATTTCATTTAAATCAAATAAAATTTAAATGTAATTAGCAATACATGGCTAGTGGCTACTGTATTGAATAGTGCAGCCTCAGAGAAATTCTTGCACGTGTGCACCAAGAGACATTTATACATGATGAAAGAAGATCATTAGAACAGTATTCCTAACAGGAAAAAAAAGAAAAAGAAAAACCTTGAAATAACTCAAATGCCTATCGTTAGTGGAATGAATAAATGAATCATAATATCGTAAAAGCGTAGAATGCTTCATATCAATGAACATGAACAAACTATAGCTATATACATTAACATATATATGAATCTCAAAAAACATACTACTGGATAAATAAATCAGACAATACATAAAGTGTGAATCTCTTTATAAAATTTGACAGCCAGGCAAAACTGAATATATTGTTATAGAAAATAGGTTATACAACTATTTTTTAAAAATCAAGTGATCATTAAACACAAAATTCCTATGAGTAGTTACCTCTAAGAGGAGTTGGGCAGATGGGATACAAAAACAACACAGGATAATATTAAGTGGTATTGTAAGTTCATAGGTATCATTTTATTATTGAGCTTCAAAATTTACCATGTTATACTTTTTATTTTACATTAAATATTATATAATAAAAATGTTTAATGTAAACGCTAAAGTAGCTTTTAAAAACAGTGGTAGTAAGACACAATTGTTTTGAGAGAAAGGGACATCATGTAATAAAAATTGCATAATTTTCTCAAAAACATATGACAATTATAAACATATATGCACCTAATAATAGAGCCCCAAAATACATGAACCAAAAACTGACAGAATTGAAGAAGAAATAGATAGTTCAACAGTAACAGTTGGAGACTTCAATGCCCCACTTTCAATAATGCACAGAAATAATTAGACAGAAAATGAGCAAGGAAATAGAAGACCTGAACAACACTGCAAACTGACTAGACCTGACAGACATCTATTGAAGACTCCAACCCAAATAGCAGAATATACCTTCTTCTAAAGTGAATATGGAACATTTTCCAGGACAGACCATAGGTGTGGTCACAAAACAAGTCTCGATAAATTTTAAAAAGACTTAAAGTTGGTTATCTGACCACAGTGAAATAAAATTAGAATTTAATAGAAGAAGAAAAATTGGGAAATTCATAAATAGGTAGAATTTTTTTTTTTTTGCTTTAACTTCAAAAATTTTAATAAATAATACATCTAACAGTAAAAGTAAAAAAAATACATTTCAAAGCCAGAAAGCAATTGCAGAAAACCTATTAGATACATCTAGTAATAAATAGGTAGAATTTTAAATAACACACTCCTCATAATCAATGAGTCAGAGAAGAAATCACAAGAAAAATTAGAAGTACCTTGAGATGAATGAAAATGAAAACACAAAATATAAAAACTTATGGTATGTGGCAAAAACAGTGCTAAGAGAGAAATTTATAGCTGTAAATGCCTACACTGAAAAAAGATGACCTCAAATCAATAACAATCTTCTACCTTAAGAAAAAGAAGGTACAAACTAAACCCAAAATAAGAAGAAAAAAATAAATATTAGAGATGACAAAATTGAGATTAGGACAAAAGAGAAAAATGAACAAAACCAAAAGTTTGTTCTTTGAAATAATCAACATTGACAAACCTTTAGCTAGACTGACAAAAAAAGAAAGAGAAGGGACTAAAATTTCTAAAATCAGGAATGAAAGTAGACAAGTTACCATTGACCTTATAGAAATAAAAAGCCTAGCACTAGATGCTCACTGAATTCTACCAAACAATCAAGAAAAAACTCATACCAATCCTTCTCACACTCTTCAGAAAAAGAGAGGAAGAAAGAACACTCTCTTACTCATTCTATTATATGAGACCAGTATATCCTTATGCCAAAGCAGACAAATCACAAGAAAACTACAAACTAATATCTCTAAATTAGATATTATAAATATAATTTATAATATCTCTTATAAATATAAATTCAATAATCTTCAATAAAATACTACAAAATTGAGTTAATAAATATATTAAAGAATTCTACATGATAGCCAGGTGGGATTTATCCAAGGAATATAAAGTTAGTTCAATGTATGAAAATCAATAAATACAGTAGTATACCATATTATACAATAATACAGTAATAGAACAATGGGAAAAGAAAAACCATATGATCATCTCAATAAATGCAGAAAAAGCATATGACAAAATACAAAACCCTTTTGTGACAAAAAGAAATAATAAAACACTCAAAAACTAAGAATATAAGAAAATTTCCTCAACCTGAAGAAACATCTATGAAAAACCCACATCATGTTTAATGTTGAGACAGTGAAAGCTTTCCACCTAAGATGAGAAAAAAGAGAAGGACTTTGTATCTCTTCTATTTATCATGGTACTAGACATTTTAGTCAGGGCAGCTAAGTAAAATTAAAAAAAAAAAAGAAAACAAATGAAAGGCATCTAGATTAGAAAAGAAGTAAAACTATTTCTATTTGCTAATGATAAGATCTTATCTATAAAAACTCCTGAAGAATCCATCAAAATAGGTAGGAAAAAAAAAAAAGAATCCACTAAAATATTTTAGAGCTATTAAGTTCAGCAAAGTGGCAGAATACAAGATCAAAACAAACAAAACAAAACAAACAAAAATCAAAGTTGGAGGATTCATTTCCTAATTTCAAAACTCACTACAAACAACTACAGTAATCAAGACAGTGTGGTCCTGACATGAAGAAAGACACATAGACCAATGGAATAGAATTGACATACTGAAATATACCCCTATATCTTTGATTCATAGTTTTTTTGACAAGAACACCAAGGTTATTCAATGGGGAAAAGAGCAGTCTCTTCAACAAATACCACTAAATAAACTCAATATGCAAAAGAATGAATTTGGATTCCTATCTTGCACTATATACAAACATTAACTTAAAATGGATCAAAGACATAAATACAAAACCTAAAATATAACTCCTAGAAGCAAACAGAAGTATAAATCTTCACAACCTTGGATTAGGCAATGATTTCTTAACACCAAAAGTTAAAATAACAAAAAAAATTCGACAAAAATTAGACAAACAAAATTAGATAAAAATTTTTGTGTATCAAAGAACATTATCAAGAAAAGACAGCATACAATGAGATAAAATATTGCAATCTTATCTGATAAAGGTCTAGTAACCAAAAATATATAAAAATTTTTACAACTCAACAATAAAAAAATAAAAAGACAAATAACCCAATGAAAACATGAGAAAAGATTTGAATAAACATTTCTCTAAAGATGGTATGCAAGTGGCTAATAAGCATATGAAAATATTTGGAACATCATTAGCCACTAGGGAAAGCAAATCAAAACCAAATGAGATACTGCTTCACACTATGATGGCTATGATAAAAAAACAAAACAACAAATGTTGACAATGAATGATGTGGACAAACTGGAACCTTCATATACTACTTGTGGAAAAGTAAAATAGTGCAGACAATTTGAAAAACAGTCTGGCAATTCTCAAATAAATGTTAAACACAGAGTTACCATGTGACCCAGCAATTCCAATCCTAGGATATATACCCAAGAGTAATGAAAATATGTTAATGCAAAAACCTGTGCATGAATGTTTACAGCAGCAGTATCCACAATAACTAAAAAGTAAAAGCAACCCAAATGTCCACAGAATACTGATGAATTGATAAACAAACAAAATGTGGCATATTCTTATTTATTTTTGGCATATTCTTATATAAAAAATTATTCAGCCATAAAAGGGATTGAAGTAACTGATGCACACTACCACATCAATGAAACATTATGCTAAGTGAAAGATGCCAGATACAAAAGGCCACATACCATATGATTCCACTTATATGAAATGTCCAGAATAAGCAAATCTATAGTCAGAAAGTACATTACAAGTTGCCAAGGGATGGGAAGAGTAGGGGAGAACTTGGAAGTTACTGCTAACAGGTACGGAGTTTCTTCTTAGGGTGATGAAAATATTCTAGAATTAAATGAGGTCATGGTTCCACAACATTGTGAATATACGGGAAAACACTGAATTGTTTACTCTAACCTGGTGTAAATTGTGACTTACATTATTATGTTAATTTTATCTCAATTAAAAAAATAAAATAGCAATCCCCTAAAAAAAAAAGTACTACAGTACTAGGTATATAGTAATTACTCAACAAATTTCGTTTCTTTTTCCTCATTGCTTTCTCATTCAAAAGATATCACATAGTCCTCACTAGGCTAGAAATACAGCTGGAGTGTAAAACCATAGCACCATGATTATTCTACGGGTAGCTCCCACTCACAGATTTCCATGAATTTCTAGTGCTATCAAATTCCTCCCTTGGTTTAAAGGCAAAGTGAAGAATGGATGACTCACAAAGTTCACTTGTCACAAGTCTAACTTCTAAAGCACTAAGGTGCTGTTAAATTTCTGGGTACAAATCCCTGGAGCTGCTGAGAACCAGTTAACACCAGTCTAGTCGAGCTACACTTCAGTCCATCTATTACATATGATGTTACCAGAAACTTTTCGCAACCACAGTAAAATGCTTCTTTCTTACCATTTCCCACAATATGGTCAATTTCACTGCTGCTGCTGGCACCACCTCTCAGACACTAACATCACCATTGACATCTTGTTCCTTTGCTCCTCCCGCCTCCCCCTTTGAGCACTGGCAGTGCTTTCTTAGAGGAGGCAAGACCTTATGTCAGATAAGTAACTTCAGCATCCCAGACTGGGACAGGGTAATTTTTTCAGAGAGGGTTTTCTCAGACCCACCCTAGGGGTTCCCTTTTCTCAAAGGAGTGAAGTTGTAACTTCAGGCTCTCTGTGGGACTTTTCAATTACAGAGAGTTCCCCCTGAGTAGATTTAGTCCCCCGTTTTTCACTCCTATTCCCTTCTCTTTTAGAGGTTTTCTTATCATTTGTCTTTTTCTGAACAAGTCAGGTCACTTTGACACTCCTTTTGAATATGTTTACTGTTCCCTAGAAAGCCTTATCCCTCGCTGCCCTCCAACCCAAAACCAGCAAACTACTCTTCATTCTTCAAATTAGAATCTTCCTTGAAGAAGACTTTCCTAATGTCCCCAGATAGGTTTGGGGCTCCTCCTTTCAGTTCTTATATTCTTTAAAACTCTCCACTAATGTATTTGCTAGGTTGTATTATAATTTTTGGTTTTCAACTTTGGCATATGCATATCCTCACTAAATTATAAATTCTTCAAGGGCAGAGGTTGTATCTTACTCATCTTTGTAATTCCAGCACCTAATAAACAGTAAGCATTCAATAAATCACTTCTTAAAATAAACTAGTGAAAGAAAAAAATAAGACCTATTAGGAGCCTTAATATATGTTAATATTTCTTGAGTCCTACTGAGACCTTATAAACTAGGAATTGTGTCAACAGCTTTGGATGCACTACCTCTCTGAATCTGCCTAAAAACTGTAAGAAGTTGGTAGTTAACAACCCCTTATTTTGAATGGGTTAAATGATGCTTTATAGAGACTAAATATGACAGGATTTGAACTCAAATTCTAATCTCCAATGCTCAGGCTGATCCCCAAATTAGATTTGAAAGGGATGGAATAAAATTGATATTAAGAAGATTGTTTCAAGAGAGTACATTTAAAAATTTAGGTTGGGAATTATCTATAGTCTCCTACTAGAAGCTTCTTTGGGAGGCTTTCTAAAATAAACAACCCTATGCATGACATCTCACAAACAATGGTTTCTCTAGTCTTGCTGCTTTTATACCTTATAGCTCTTTATAGGTGGTTCCCTTAGTCTGCAAAGCCCTTATCATCTTATCCTTCTGCACCTTAATGTGTTGCTAAGGCATTACTTTGGACTTGAGGCCATTCTGCCAGAGATACTCTCATCATAAGAGGCTGCTTGCTGTTCCTTATAATTACTTCCCTAATACACATTTCAAGACATTATACTTATTTATGTACATGTCTGTCTCCCCTATTCACTCTACATTTCTTCAATGTTTCTTTGAAAGTCTTTTTTCACTCATCTTTGTACCCATAGTGTCTGTGTAGCACAAAGCCATACATATATCAAGAAATTTGGCAAAAAAATTGGCTAACAACTTCTATGTCTCCCAGTTTGGCCTTCTGGTTGCAAAGTCCTTACCTTAATTCAGTTCTCTATGACTTTTTGAAAAGCCTAAGGTCTTAATGACTACAATAGACCTTGGACATGAACCTATGACGGTTTGGGCTAGACTTGAAGGTACAAATAAAAATAAAGTAAGGGGCTGGGCATGGTGGCTCACACCTGTAATTTTAGCACTCTGGGATGCTGCAGTGGGAGAATTGCTTGAAGTCAGGAGTTCGAGACCACCCTGAGAAAGAGCAAGACCCCATCTTTACAAAAAACAGAAAACTTAGCTGGGTGTGGTGGCATGCACCTGTAGTTCCAGCTACTTAGGAGGCTGAGGCAGGAGAATAGCTTAAGCCCAGGAGTTTGAAGGTGCAGTGAGCTATTATGACACCATTGCACTATAGCCAGGGTGACAAAGTGAAACTGTCTCAAAAAAATCCCACAAAATGAGAAAACAAAACAAAACCAAGTAAGGACTTCATAATCCTGGGAGTAAATAGGCACTAAACGTAAAAAGGTAACCATCTTATACGGTCATAAATGTTAAATGAATGCACCATTAACTAAGAAGGGGAAAATTAATTCTGCCTGAAAAGGGCCAGAATGATTTGATAAGAAGTGATATCTGATTTGCAACTTGCGCTAAAATTATGTTGGGGGAGGGGAGTGACTAAGGCAAGAGGCATTGTACAGAAGACAGCACCTACGTACATGCAAGGAGACCTGAAGGAGCACAACACAAACTTGAAGAGGAGGCAGTTCGGTGAGTTGTAACAAAAGATATAAGGGGGAAAGTAATGGGAGATGAAGTTGGAGGTCTAAGCTGAAGAAAGATAATAAAGGGCTGGAATGCCAGACTGAAACTAGGATTTTTTTTTATTTTTTATTTATTTATTTTTTTTGAGACAGAGTCTTACTCTGTTGCCTGGGCTAGAGTGAGTGCCATGGCGTCAGCCTAGCTCACAGCAACCTCAAACTCCGGGGCTCAAGCGATCCTACTGCCTCAGCCTCCCTGAGGAGCTGGGACTACAGGCATGCGCCACCATGCCCGGCTAATTTTTTCTATATTTATATTTTAGTTGGCCAGATAATTTCTTTCTATTTTTTTAGTAGAGTTGGGGTCTTGCTCTTGCTCAGGCTGGTCTCGAACTCCTGACCTCGAGCGATCCACCCGCCTCGGCCTCCCAGAGTGCTAGGATTACAGGCGTGAGCCACCGCGCCTGGCCTGAAACTAGGATTTTATACAAACCAAGATAAAGGGACAACCCTGAAGATTTTTAATCAGGTTAATGACATACCTAGATTTATTAATATATTTGGTAACAACTAACTCAGGAAAAGATAGAATATTAACTAGAGTAGAGAATGTCAGAGGCAGATTCATTAGCTAAGTAGACTACTTACAACCATTCTCTAGCCAAGGAATGAACTAAGGCAGCAGCAATATGCATAACACGAAGATAGAACCGAACAGACTCAGGGGTTAGGAAGAAGAAAAACATTATAGGATCTGGTGATGGGCTTACTGTGGAGAAAAAGGAGTGGCAGAGAACTTGTGACATTTCTAACTTGGGGAATTGGGGTGAACAGGGATGACAACATCCAAGAAAGTAGATATAAGTGAGAGGTTGTGGAAGATGATAGTGAGTTTAATTATGTAACAACTGAGTTTGAAGGAACTTTGGGACTTACTGCTAACTACTTACTCTATAACTTAATCACATACTATTGAATTATTTTGGTGTGTTTATGTGGATTTCTCAACCAATGATAAAATCTTTGAAGATTTTTAAAGCATACAGAAAGCCTTCATTTAAATAATAACAACAAACTCTAAATGAGCTGATTTATGTTGACTATGATTGTACACATAAATTAAGACCCAATTTTATTATCCATTCTAGGATTAAGTGCAGAAGTCTTCAGAATTTCTAGACTACTATATACAACAAATTCTAACATGCTTAATAGCATAAAAGCAACAGACAAAGAATAGAAATGACATTTCCTCCTTACACTTACTAGTAGCTAAATATTTGTCCTATCTGCATTTTATCCTAGAACAAATAGTCTCCAGTCTACTTGACAAAGTGACCCAATCCAAGTTCAGTTTTTTATTTACCATTCATAAGCACTATGGTGTCAGACATTGGCTCTGCCACATTCTGTATAACCTAAAGCAAGTTACTAAACTGGATCCTTAATTCAAATCTGTAGGAAAGGATAACAAGGCCTATCTCACAGATAAAGATTGAATGTCATATATACAAGTGTTTATAATTATAACTACGTGTGGCATATTATAAGCAGCCAAATTAGTATCTTTCCTTCATTTGTTCTTCATAAGAGAGAAGAAGAAACTATACATATTTTTTTAAAAATTGTTTTAATATGAACACTTTGGATATTTTAAAGTAATTTTCAGTTAGTAAAGCATAGTGGTTAAGAAGTCAAGTATTGAAATTAAACCTAATTTAAAATTTACTAGTCATGTAACCTTGGTTGAGTTAGTTCACTTAAATATGTTTTCTTCTCTACAAAATGGGAATAAAAATTGTAATGAATTTGAAAGTCACTGTGTGGATTGAATGACATAATGCATATAAAGTATGTATATGTTATATGCCAGTTAGTGTGCTAATCAAAAAGTTAGCTGGTATTATAACCATTATATTCTATTTTGTCAAATATTAAAGTATAATGCACCTCTTATTGGACAGATAAAATAGTATATTTGTATGTGTGTTTGTATCTGTGTGTGGACACAGAGGAACACATGAGAAAGGCAAAGGGAACCAAGAAGTTGAATTCAACAGTCACCAAAACAATACTATGAAAGTAGTATCATCTTGTAGGAAAACATAAATGAATTTCTAGTCAGAAATAAGAGATAGTGGGAAAATCACCAACTAAATTTTAGTCTTTGTAGAATAACTATCTGTTATTCTAAATAACTAAGCTGTTATTTTTACATAAATTTGCATGATCATAGGAGACCTGAAGATTTTTTATAAGGCATTTTCTTGCATTTTCCAAAAATAAAGATCTTAGGAATAACAGATTTTACATAACAATATTCACTGAACTAATTTTAATTTGTTGTTAAGAAATACACAAATGAACATTAATAGGTGTTTTTATTGTGCCAATGAATAATATAACAATAGCAAGTATTTTTCCCACACAGAAATTGTATTTCTGACTTACCCACTGATCACTGTGTAATTATTCATTTCCTCTTAGCAATAAATATCATTCACTGAGCCATCGACATTACTTTGCCTGGTTTCCCTTGACCCAACAACATGCTTAATCAGAAAACTGACTAAATTATAAGCATAATTCTTAACTAGGAAATTGTTTTTTCTGTGTTTAAAAAAAAAAAGTCATAAGAGTACTGGACTGTTAACCTGCCTCTCAGTGTCATGGTGCAACAATGTTTATTCTTAACATTAAATAGTTCAGCCCCATGGGCATACTAGCTCATTAATCCAGATCCAATAATTTCAAATGAGATAATGGCATATCCCCATTAGTCTAAAGTTCAACCCTGAATTTATCTGTGAAGTAAACCAGCAAAAATAAATTAAGACCACAATAAGATTTGGAAGGAAATGTTTGATCAAATTTTACATACTATTTTCAAGTAGTTTTTAAACTCTTTTAGCATCATTAATTTACATTCCATCACTTAATATGTGTACTACAACTAAATTTTATGCATTCAGATATATAGTTGATTCTTCTTAGAGACGGTTAATATTACTATGTACATCTGAGGTAAAGCTGCATATATTTTAAAATAATTCTGTTAAGTCATGCTTTTCCAAAATCCACATAGGGCCAGGTACAGTGGCTCCGTAATCCTAGCACTTTGGGAGGCTGAGGCGAGAGGATAACTTGAGCCCAGGAGTTCGAGACCAACCACTGCACTCTACCATGGGTGACAGAGCAAGATCCTGTCTTCAAAAAAAAAAAAAAAAATCCACACAGGATCAAATCTCAATTATTCTTAGCAGTATTTTCAGGTAGCTATCATTGGAAATCTCAGTCTGCGTGCAAATATATTTTTAGAACAAATAAATATATTTTACAAAAAACTGGAAATAAGTTAAATTTACTTATTTTGCACATCATATGTACCAACAAATCTAAGATCCAAAATATTTCTCATGACTTATTTCTTTTAATTAAAATAATGATCATCCCAGCACAAAGAGCTGTGCTTCTTTACGATCCTGGTTCTCAGTAACATCTATGGCACCTAGTTGATATTGTGTAGATAGTCAACAAATTGTTAGGTAACCATTCTTATGGTAAGTCAAGTATCACTGAACTGGGAATTAGAAAACCTGTTCCTAGGCCAAAGCAGAACTGGTATAATCCATAAAACTTTAGAGCATTTATTCTCAAACTTTAGTAGTGAATGGAGAATCATGAGGGAATGCTTGTTAAAATCTAGGTTCCTGAGTCCAGATAACTAAAAATTCTAATAAAGTGGATTTGGGGTATAGGCCAGTAGGCTGCACTTTAATGGGCAACTCAGATGATTCTGATGCAAGTAGCCCAGGCAGTTATTTTTTTTCGGAGGGTTCGCAAATTCCCTGAAATATATACATAAGCCTGTAAATAATTTTTCACACAGACACCATACCTTCAAAATACAATGACTTCATCAGATTTTCAAAGGGAACCAAGACCCAAAAAAGGGCACAGGCCACATTGCCTTAGGAGGTACTAAATCCCAGGTTAAAATAACTCCAACCGGATACCAGATTCCTTTTATTTGTAAAATTTCTTTTAGCACTACTACTTTGGTCTCGTTTCCTTTCTTCAGCTGTATAGGCAGTCACCTTGAAGTGCTTATAAAATTAACAAATGTTAGCAAGGAAACTTTATTAATAACAGTTTTCTAAGATTTGAGAACTGTAATTTTTCTTATTTGCTCTACTTGAAGCTACTTTTTTTTTTTTTTTGCCCCTGCTTAATCTTTCCAAAATTGTTATAAAAATTTCACTTTACTTTTTTTTTTGAGACAGAGTCTTGCTCTGTCACCCGGGCTAGAATGCTGTAGCATCTGCCTAGCTCACAGCAACCTCCAACTCCTTGGCTCAAGTGATCCTCCTGCCTCACCCTCCTGAGTAGCTGGGACTACAGTCGCTTACCACCATGCCCAGCTCATTTTTTCCATTTTTTTTTCTTTTTAAAATGTTTTTTATTTCAAAATATTAAGGGGGTACAAATGTTTTTTTTATTTTTTAAATTTTTTATTGATACATAATAATTGTACATATTCATGGAATACATGTTATATTTTGATACAAGCATATAACGTATAATGATCAAATCAGGGTAATTGGGACATGATTCACCTCAAACATTTATCATTGCTTTATGCTGGGAACATTTGAAAACTTCTAGCTATTTTGAAATATAATAAATTATTAACTGTAGTTGCCCTATTGCCCTATTGAACATTAGAACTTTTTCCTTCTATTTAACAGTATTACCCATTAACCAACACCTCTTCTTTACCCCTTCCCAACACCCTTACCAACCTCTAATGGCCACCATTCTATTCACTACCTCCATGAGATCAATTTTTTTTGGTCCCATATATGAAACCATATATGAGTGTAAAAATGCAATATTTGTCTTTCTGTGCTTGGTTTATTTCACTTAAAATAATGTCCTCCAGTTCTATCCATGTTTTTGCAAATGACAAAATTTCCTTCTTTTTCATGGCTAAATAATATTCCATTGTGTATATATACATTTCTTTATCCATTCATCCCTTGATAAACACTTAAGCTGATTCCATATTTTAGCTATTGCGAATAATGCTGCAATAAACACAGAAGTGCAAATATCTTTTGGTTACATTTTATGTCTTTGCCTCACCCAAATGAGGTTTAGAGGCATGCCCTTCCCCTCTACAATGCTCACCGTGTCCCTTATTTGTGAGTTTACCCCCCCAACCCCCTAATCCCTGGAGAATATTACTACTGTGTGAGCACCATAGTGTTGATCAGTTAGTGCCAATTTGACGGCGAGTACATGTGGAGGCTATTCTTTGATCTTGTGATACCTCACTGTGGATAATGGACTCAAGCTCAATCCAGAAAAATATAAGAGGTGCTAGATCACTGTCGTTTCTTATAATTGAGTAATATTCCATTGTATCATTTTTTTCCATTTTTAATAGAGATGGGGACTCGCTCTTGCTAAGGCTGGTCTTGGACTCCCAACCTCAAGCAATCCTCCTGCTCTCGGCCTCCCACAGTGTTAGGATTACAGTTGTGAGACACCATGCCTAGCCCCATTTTACTTTTCATTTAACGTAGACAATAGAGGAACTAAACAGCTGGGTTTTTTTTTAAACTAACGCAATAAAATTTGATAATTTAATTTTAAAAAGTATCCTTGTTTTTGAAAGGCTGGTCTAAATATCCAAGGGCATTATTAAAACAGACAAAAAAGGCTCTTTGGCTTTTTGCTCGAAGTTCCCTATAGCTTACTGATAGCTGTGAAAAATGTTTTATCTATAAGTCATATTCCCCTTTTCCTCCTCATAGAGGCATATGATTCTCATCTGTCATATAAAGAAAGATGCAACTTTAAAATGCTATCAGGCACTAAAAATAAATGGTAGGAAAAACTGCCAAGAAAGGATAGTGATGTACAATCACTGAACTTTAAGTGTAACCTTATTTGCTTTAGAATAACTGGGTGGTAATGTGTGATGTGCATGAATATGCGTGTGTAATGTGTGTGCAAGTACAAGGGGAAATGCTGTTAAACTCAATGGCCTGTTTAAAACCTGGTTCTCATTTTTCTCCTTAGAAAAGACCATCCCTGACGGTCTGGTGGTGGTTTTTCTGGAAGTCCATTTCAAGGCACATCTGGACTTGAATGGTTATACAATCTGCTATTTTTAAGTATGACTGTCCTGAAACTTCTAAACCACTTCAATTTCACGTAACCAGTTATAAGGCACCTCTCCTAATTTTTCCTGGGCCAAACCAGGATGGGGTACTTTCATCTATCTCTCCCTAGTTTCAGTAAGTAGAGCTGAGGATCCAGAATCCATCATCACAGGGATTCCTCAATACACCCTAGAGTCACTCCCCAAACAAGTTAGAGTCCAGATTCTACAGTGCTGTCAGCCCGCCAACGCCCTTGGAACTGGTATTTAAGGATCCCTCAAGGGCAAAGTAAGAAAAAATTAACACAGGGAATCTTAGCCCTAACACAGTAATTCTCAATACTGGCTTCACTTTACTGTCACTGCAGGGGGGCTTTTAAAAATAAAAAATACCAGGGCTCCCACCCTCGAAGATTCTGATTTAAAAATCAGGGGCTGGTCCTGTGTGATTTTATAATGCATCCAAGGTCAAGAACCACTATCCTAGACCTAGGAGAAAGATATATGCAAAAACAAACAAATAGCTATTGCTTTAATATGTCTAATTGTTAAGGATGGGGTAAACAATTAATAAATTAATGGTATATAGATGATAAAGACTAAATTATGTGTGTTATCAAAACTGGGAGTTTGGACAAATAAAAAAGTTGGCATCTGTCATTTATAGCAATTATTCATAATATTTGCTTAATTATGAATTAACAATGATTATGAATACCATCAAATATACATCAGAGTAATTGTTAGTTTTATTCAATTAGATCACAGAAATATAAAATCAGAGAATCAAAGGGCTGGATACTCCACTCTGTCCATATACTATACACATAGCTCAGATTAAATGAAAATGACCTTATTTATAATTTTAAAGAATTTAAAAAGGTATTATCTACCAGTAGGGTACTTTAAATATAAAACATTAAACTACAACACAATAGCCTAGTATTACATTTACTTGCATTCCCTTTTACTAAATGAGAAGCAGGAGTATGTGCCCAAAGTTCCCAAAGTCACTTTTTCTCTAAGTAACAGATATTTTGAAACATATCTGACAGGCCAGTACTCTTGTGCTTAACTGATACTAACTAATGTCATTTTAACATATAACTACTTAAAACATGATATAACTCCTTTCTCCATATACTATTTTCATGCAGACTCTATAAACTAATCTAAAAGATAATGAAATTAAACCATATACAGTAGTAACTTGCTTAATAAAATGAATATATCAGAAATTAGATGCAAATAGAGACTCTATGTGCATAATAATTTTTCATTAGTTAATAATTTTCAGGAATGATTTACTCTTTTGTTTTCTTTTTTCTTTTTGAGACAGGGTCTTGCTCTGTTGCATGGACTAGAATGCAGTGGTGTCATCATAGCTCACTGAAGCCTCGAACTCCTGGGCTCAAGAGATTCTCCTGTCTCAGCCTCCTGAGTAGCTGGGACTATTTGAGCATGCCACCATGCCCATGTAATTTTTGGTTTTTTTTTTTTTTTTTTTTTTTTTAGAGAAGGGGTCTTGCTATGTTGCCCAGGGCTGGTGTTGAACTCCCAGCCTCAAGCAGATGATCCTCCTGCCTGGGGCCTCGCAAAGTGCTGAGATTATGTGCATGAGCCACCGTGACTGCCCTGATTTACTCTCATCTCTGATTACTATTCAAGCAATAATGATGTCTGACATCTTGAGTTTTCTTGTGTCTCTGTTAACCCAGGGCAGGAAGTAACTTTACAAACACTTAAGTACATCAGAAGAGCTATTTATTAATAGAGGAATTCTTCAGTGAAACCTTTTCACTATCTACTTTACAAACTTTGCATGATCAGTTTTTCATGTTACAAATTTCTTCAAATTTGGCACAACAATAAAGAAAAATAGTATGTGTCCCAAGGAGACAAAGCCACAAATAGATACCAGAAAAATAATGAAAATTTAAAATATACAAGAGACATTATACCCCAACCATAAATAATATAAAAATATACAGTGGGATACTTAAAGGTTTTTCTTATAAATTAAAATATTAATATCACCATATTATACCTTGAAGAAAGATTATCTTTATTTCTGAGATGACAGATCTAAGGTTGTAAAGCAGAGTGCTTGTTTTTAACTCCCAGCTATTATTTTTGTCTGCAGTCGGCTGCACTATCTTTCTCCTTTGCCATATGCATTGTAGGTGGGATGTTTCCTGTTGTTACTATGTCTAGCTTTGCAGACTCAACTTTCGAACAGTTTATTTACTTCTCAAAGTGTGATCCTATAATTGTGCTTTGCTGTCGCCAAGTCAAAGTAAGCTAGTAGGGTGTGTACCTAGTTTTCTATTTAATATCCCCTTTTTGAAACAAAAATCAAACACTGTTAATCTGGAATGATTTAAACAGTAACAGCAAAAACCAAATAAAAAATTATAATAGAAACAAAGATAAAATCACCTAACTTTCTTACAAATCTTTATCCATCAGTTTAGTCAAAATCTTAAATGTCATTGGTATACCCTTTCTAATTTATTATGAAGTCTTTTCTTATTAGGTACAGCCAGGATTGGTCCACAGTAACAGGATTTCAAACCAGTGTTAGATCAAAACCATTTCAGGAAAAAAAATGTGTCCTTAATTTTCCAGCATTCTCAGGTTTTCTTTTTTCTAGCAACAAGCAGACTGTAGCTTAGTAAATTCAAGATAATTAAAGGAAACAACTTTCTTTACTGAGGGAAAAAAAAACCGTATAATCCTGAAAATTTTCGTACAGGTGAGATTTAGGAACCACAGTACCAACATACCTGGCTTCCAGGGATACTGTACTCCCTTTTAAGAATTTTGTACAAATAGGACTACCAAAACCCTGAAAGATTCAGTAAATGCTAAATAAGAACCAAAAGAAATTTAAAGAAAATTTAAAAAGCATGAAAAAAAGTTCAAAAAGTATGATTCTCATGACATATTAACTACATTCAAATCCAAAGTTGTTGGTCCAACTTTCTAGGCACCTTGCCTGACTTTCCTCTTTCAGATTCCTGCTTTATTTCATATGGCAGATATAAATAAACTAGGAGACAGGGGACCTAGGTCCCAGATATAGCACTTGCTATATGACCTTGGTCAAGAGACCTTTCCTGAGTCTCTATTTCCTTACCAATAAAATTGAAAGAAGGAAAAATTACATGCCTTTATTATTACTTAGAAATGTCTGTCTTACAACTCAACTTATATCTCCATTCTCTAAATAGCTGAAAGAGCTGTTTGGTATATCATTTTTATAAATATTTCTTTAGTATTGGTCTTCACTGGCAAGACTATAAGGTCCATGGTCCTAGCCTGTCTTATTCATAGCTAAATACCTGGCATATAGCAAGTACTTAATATTTCTAAGATATTAACTTAATTCATTTAGTAACTAAATGAATGAACATTTATGTTTTTCTGTAACACTATGAAAAACCTGAGATTGCTTCTCAAGTGTTAGGACTATCTTTTGCTAACTAAATTTATAATCTGAATACATATGCAACATATGTTTTTTCTCTTTGACAAAAATTTCTGCTTATCAAAATAATACTATTCCCTTGACTCAGGATTTGATGCCTCTTAGCAGCTGATGTCAGCCTTAATAATTGTCTAAAATGTCCATAACTGCCTCATTTAAAGAGAATAATCTTTTTCGTAAGTCATAACTTTACAAAAGCACATTTAAATATAACTTGATTTTTTTTTGCAGAAATTTAAAGTGGTTTAATCACATCAGGATTTATAAAATAATTTCATGAGGCTATGCAAAATGAATATATGCAAATACCAAAAAAGATTTTTAAAAATTTTGTATTGAGAACATATAAACATTATTTCATATGAAAAATAGCAGGGACATTATATATCTGAATCTAGTCAATACCTTGTTATTAATATTTAAAACAAACATTGGATTATCTTTATATAGTTTTCTAGAATAAAAGTGGCCTTTATGTGAAAATTTTAATAAATGTTTACAATTATTAGAGTAGTATACTAAATTTTAAGTTTTCTTTGTTACTTTCAAAGAGAAAACTCATTCTGACTTTATATAAACTCTACCTCCTAAGCACCTATGAACATAAATCATAAATTTAAAAAAGCAGATACTCTTCTATCACTTCTTTCTCTAAATAGCCATTTATAATTCTATCTTCAAGAGATGGTTCTGAGTCTTTTGATTGTCATTGCTTGTTATTTTCTGAATGCTCCAACCAAACTGTTTATCACTTTCTTTTCTTTTTTGAGACTGGGTCTCACTCTGTTGCGTGGGCTAGAGTACAGTGGCATCATCATAGCTCACTGCAACCTCAACCTCCTGGGCTCAAGCCATCATCCTGCCTCAGCCTTCTAAGAACCTGGGACTACAGGCATGCACCATGTCTGGATAATTTTTTAATTTTTTGTAGAGACAGGGCCTGGCAATGCTGCTGAGACTGGTCTCAAACCTCTGGGCTCAAGAGATCCTCCTGCCTCAGACTCCCAAAGTCCTGGGATTACAGACATGAGCCACCGTGCCCAGGCGATTATCAGTTTCTCAAACTGATGAATTATAGACACTATGCACTATTCTAAACAAACAAAAAAACAAAAACAAACAAACAAAAAATCCCACGTATTTTAACTGTTCTCTAAAATGTCAAAAAAACATAAATACTGTTCACCTTATAAATCCAGCGCTTTTCAAAATTTCACTGCACAATTTATTCTTTGAAACTTGAGATCACTGTTCACAAAAAATATTAAAAATGGTGGTTAAGTTTATAGGATAACTCACAATAGCACAGTGAACTCATAATGAATAGTACTAGAGTACTGATAATATGAGAAATAAGGGAGTTTTTGACCTAGTTCATCAAAAAGGGAGAAAACACTATTGATAGCTATATAAAAGATATTTAACCCTGAAATGTTCTTAGGGTTAGCTAGCCTAACATTTGACATTAATTACTCTACTCCCATTTAAAGCAAATTTTTCATGTAATCTTTGAGTGAATCAACCTTAAATGAGTGGACAAATCCAAAGGAAACATGAGCCAATAAAATTTTTGAAGAACAGAATACTACATCTTTAACCTTTACTTTGCCAACTAACAGGTTTGTTGTTTAAATTCTCAATAAGGATTAGATATAGCTTGGCTCAACACACTGTCTGTCACATGGGGTATTTTGGATTCTAATTTTAGTCTTTCTACTGACTTTTCTACTGCCATACTTCAAAAGGTCCTAAACTTTCTCTATGTCTCAGTTTCTTTGAGAAACAATGGAGATGTTTTTCCCACTATCTCCTTCAACAATAAGATTAAAAAAAAACCATAAATCATTTGACAAATATAAAATAATACAGAAAAATCTGACATACTCTTCAAGAACTGCAAATTAAACTGAATGTTTTAATCTACTACATGAAAAATTACAAAGTTAGATATTTAACAAAACATACTAGTCACTATTTTCTTTCTACAACTAATATACAGATAACACACATAATCACCATAACAGTTAACACTTTAATGTCATTTAGCATATGTCAGGCATTTTTGAAGGCATTCTATATATCTAAACTCTTTAACCCTGGAGTAGGCACAATTATTAGGCCCATTTTACTAATGAGGAGACTGAGGCACAGAATGTCACACAGCTAGAAGTGGTGGAGTAGGGATTTGAATCCAGTCTGGCACCAGAGTCCATGCTATTAAAATTTTTGCAATACTGCCTTGCAATATTGTCTACTTAATGTGAGGAAACTAAAACAAGGAAAGAAAACATATTTACATATTTGTTCACTTAATGACAACAATCACCGTAAGCAATGCTGTAAGCTATGAATAGATATTTACATTAATCAAGTGTGAGCATTTATTCAAATTTCTCTACTATTTGATTTCCTCAACATTTATAGTTGTCCATTTTACTGGCAAAGTGAAGAACACCACAAAAATGAAGTTGATCAGGTCCTCAGCTACAGGAGTTCAGGGAAGCTTTAAAATAGCTTTTAGGACTAACAGATAATTTTATTTTTAAAAAGGGAGAAATGTATAATGTACTTTTAGAAAGATACTAAAATATGGTTATTATTAATAGTAGAAACAGAAAAGGAAAAAGAAAAGAAACCAATGTTTAGTGAATGTCTACAGCATGCTAGGACTTCATATACACTCTACCATTTAACAGTCACAACTTTGAGATGTGCATCACTATACTAATTTTACTGATAAAGAAACTAAAGTGTAGAACATTAACAGCTCACCAAAGGTTATATACTATAGTACTCAGGATATGGAGCCAGTGTTCAAACCCAGGAATTTTCTCTGAAAGCTCTAAAGTTTGCCGCCTATTAATAAAAAGGGTATAATGAATGGTTATCACTGATCATTTGTGAATACTGTAGTAAGTAGAAGAGTGTAGAAACATACTGATGAGTTCAGCATTTAAGTTTAAGGATACATTTCACGATCTTTCTTTCCCCGAAAGCTGTTAAGGATGCAAGAAAATAGAATTGTATCTGTCTCACTTTATATTCTTTACATACGTTTTTGAACAGGTATTTATAAGCAGTGATATAATACGAAGAGACATTTCCTGAAGTGTGTTGCTTAGAATGTTTTCTCTGGTTAAGAGGATTAAATAAGATAATGTCTATAAAATACTTAGTGAATGACATAAACTAAGTATTCAATAAATGTTAGTGACTATTATTAGAAATTCAGAAGAGTTATATATTAATATCACTTGAAAAATATTGCAGTAAAAAATCTTGTCCAGTATTCTTTAATCATTATATGGTTTCTAAATCTTATTAGATGAATCTTTTGTTTTTTTTTCAGGGTAGGGGGTAATCACACCTGTTAACTTATCATAGAACTAGAGTTCCTTGGAATATACTTTGCTAGAAAGACCGTAGAAAGTTGTAAAACAGAAGGAGCACATCAATTCCTGAATAACGTACAAATGAATCTTCACTTCTATTTAGGAGGCACATTGACCCCTTAGAGTTACCAGATAAATTCAATAAACCATCTTTTCAAACATTCTAATAAGGTTTCCAAACATTGATGGTCTAGGAATCATCAGTAGTCTGCTAGATACTACATGAAAAATTAATCAGTGCTAGTAATATTGTTTCATTTACAATGTTTTATAAATAAGTAAATAAACAAATAAACGCTAATCTCAATTCCATAGTTCTTATTTTTAGATGCTAATCTGCTTTAAAAGCATGGTCTGCCACACCTGAGAATGCCAGAAAGTTAAGCTCAAAATCACTTGACGAAGGATGTTCAATCTTCAACTTGATGCATTGGCAGAATTTATCAAACCACAGTAAGGTGACGCACCCTGTTTATTCAATGAATGCTTGTACATATTTTCCCTCTTTCTTACAATTTAATACATCTTTGTGATTTTTTTTCTTAATAAAAGTCACTTAATCCATTCATTATTATTTATAATGCTCTTCATATTTTGGTTATTTCATGAACCTTCACTTATTAGATTGTTAATTACTTAATATAGACAGAAACTGGTGTCCAAAGTGGCTTAAAACTTAAGATCAATATGAAATAAAGATAATTTATTGATAATGTTATAAGTTAAATAGAAAATAATAATTAAAAATTAAATTTCTTCAACTTTGTCTTTGAAGTCCTATTTTAAGTGAGATATACCAATATATTCAAGGCCAAAAGCATGGGCTAACATAAAATAGTTAATGTAACATAGTAATTTATAATCACTCTAACTAGATGAATTAACCCAAAAAATAACCAAAATAGGCCGGGCGCGGTGGCTCACGCCTGTAATCCTAGCACTCTGGGAGGCCGAGGTGGGCGGATCGTTTGAGCTCAGGAGTTCGAGACCAGCCTGAGCAAGAGCGAGACCCCATCTCTACTAAAAATAGAAAGAAATTATATGGACAGCTAAAAATATATAGAGAAAAAATTAGCCGGGCATGGTGGTGCATGCCTGTAGTCCCAGCTACTCGGGAGGCTGAGGCAGTAGGATCGCTTGAGCCCAGGAGTTTGAGGTTGCTGTGAGCTAGGCTGACGCCACGGCACTCACTCTAGCCGGGGCAACAGAGTGAGACTCTGTCTCAAAAAAAAAAAAAAAAAAAAAAAAAAAAAAAAAAAATAACCAAAATAAAGTTGGCATTTTTACTACTGTCATTTTGGAATTCTACATTTCTTTATAGTACAGAAATAATATTTTAAATGTTTATATTCTAATAACTGACACAAATATGCACTAGATTCAGAACAGCAAATTTGCGAATGTGAGGCCTTCTATCCTCCACCTTGCTTTGCTCCAGATATCACACTGTCCTATATCCAGGTACAAGTTGAGGGTTTTCTCAAGTTGTTCAACTGGATTTGTCTTTTACCACCATTTGTTATGATCTCCTACACTAGCCTAGTGCACTTGAGGTACCCTTTTTCTTTCTTCATTATTGGCATCTTAGTCAATCATACCTAGAACATTCTCTTTTGATACATTGTCTTCATTTTTAATCCTTTTTCTTTCTTTTCTACGTTCCACCTGGTTATGTTTAGGATACTATGTTCACTGGTTTCCAATGCTATCATCTGGGTTAAAAGGGTTTTTTTATGAGACCTGATACTGTAACCATGATTCTACAGGAAAAAGAATTATGATTTTTAAATTGAAATAAAAATGAATTCTTTTAACACAAGTCTTTTGTAACGAATTGTAAGTTTCTCCCATTGAACATAAAGAATAATTAGTCTAAGTTTAAATATTAACCTTAAGGATAAAGAAATGCTTAGCCTACAATGTCCTGCACTTTGGCTCCTACATAACTTCCTAGCGGCACCTTTTGCCATATACTCTCTTGCTCTAGACTTCTGCCCACCTGACCTTTGTTTAACATTAGGTACTATGCTCTTTCTCTTCTCAGGACCTTTGGACATGCTATTCCTTCTTCCAGAAAACTCTTTTCTCCATCTTGATCATATTAACTCTTACTTGAGATTTCAGCCTAATGGTCACTTCCTCAAACAAAAGTTTCCCTTGATCCCACTGAACTGCTAAATACTACTACAGGCCTTCACATTAAATATTATGTACTTCTCCATAACAATGGAAATAGTTCCAACTTTGCATTTATTTGTATGATTATTTGATTAATATTGTTCTCTATCTCTAGGATGTAAGTTCTAGAAGACCAAGACCCATGTCTATTTTTGCTCACTATCCTGATGAGCACATAATAGGTACTTGTTGAAAAAAGACACTGGCAAATCACTGGTAAAAATGAGACAAACATTAAGTCAATGACAATCATATAGAAAAAAAAATCAGTATGACTTTTCAGCTAAAAAAA
Organism: Eulemur rufifrons; assembly: GCF_041146395.1. Lineage (NCBI taxonomy): Eukaryota > Metazoa > Chordata > Mammalia > Primates > Lemuridae > Eulemur > Eulemur rufifrons. The sequence goes on from NC_090983.1 coordinate 74,608,643, forward strand.
AAAAAAAGATACAGAGCCATATTTGGTAGAACTCTCTAAACTTGCCAGTTTTCAAAAGAGAGAAAAGAAATTCAATTCCTGACGGTAGGGGTAAATGGGATAGGCTACATAGCTACATCCTTTTGTTACTTTTAGCATTTATTTATACATCACATTCATTGTTTTAATTGTGGACTATTTTTTGATCCTAGGGACCAACCTGGGTATAAATTAATTATGAAAGAAAAAAGGAACCTTAGTATTTTTGTATTACATTTTTCTGCTTTAACTACAGTGTTTCCTTTCCAACTCATATTCATAATATACTAACTTCAGACTCCAAAGGACTTTCTAGTCATAATTGCAAAGTGCTACTCGTTTCCTTATTTTTTGTGCAAGTTATCATTCCTCCTTTCTCTGTTTATTTTTTTTCTGATCTACATTCTGGGAAATAAAATTTTAAAAACATAAAGGTACTATATATTATTTCTACTCACTTCTCTAATTTACCAATTTACTCTGAATCTTAATCCTAGCTTTCAAACTAGTAAAAATAAGCTTTCCAATCCCCTCATCCCATTGAAAGCTTTGTCTTTACCTGAATTACCCTCTTCTGTGACAACCTAGAATCTATCCTCTACCTAAACCCTGATTAACTCATGTCCTCTTTAATAGCACACTGTGATTAACTCTACAGAATTCTAATTGCTTCTTTACTAGGCATATTTACACACTCAGTCTGATGTTATTTTACAAAGGTTCTTAAAAGTGTTTTTCAAGTACATGTTTCAGTCACTTAAAAAAAAAAGTACTCAGTCTCCAAATCTTCTATTTTTGTTCTCTATTTAAACCATTACACCTGAATATAGAAAACACTACAGAAATGTAAAGTGACTATGCCATCTGTATTTTGAGCGAACACAGAAAAATTTGGATCGTTGATTAAAGTAATAAAAGTTCATCTTAGGCCCACATATTATATCTTAGACTGAAACCATCTACCACTTTAAAACTGACATCCTTTAACACCATCAGCAGCCCAGTCTATACTTTCCCAGGATAGTGAGAAGTATATTTTTCAGTAAGAAGCAAAATATTTAAAAATCAAGATAGATTATATCCATTGTTGTTTCCACAATTGTCTAGGTAGTTCATCGTGTTAGATAAGGTTAGATCAGTATGATAGGCTTTATTCTGTAGCAAGCTATGATTGGTAGCCAATACTAAATTCTCTTGAAGATATTCTAGGGATATATTCATGTAACTACAAGGCTAGGACTACAATTTTCCTGGATCAATTTTTTTCTCATTTTTGTAATAGATAAGAATATTTTTTCACTAAAAAATTACATGAATACAAGCTTATTGTTAAAAGTAAATCCAAGTAATGCTACAGTATACATACCAATAAGAGTTCTTCAACCTGCCAGTATCCCACATACATACTTTCTGTACACCAAGGATATATCTGATACATATCTTCCAGATCTTTTCTGAATGTATTTACATATATATATGGCATATACTTTGTGTATATGTGGTATATATAGTATAAAATATGTATTATACATATGCAAACATTTCTATTCTTAAACATTACATACTTACTATTGTGTACATGTATGTTTTACATAAATGAGATCATACAGTGCTGTACATGTATGTTTTACATAAATGGGATCATACAGTGAATATCATTTTGTGACTTGCTCTTCAACCTAGCTTATCTTGGAAATCTTTCCACGTATTAACCTACAAGTGTAAATTTTGCGTCAGCTTTTTAGTTCCTATCTTCAGATACAATTGGTAGTATTTCCTAACTTTTTATCATACATTATTCCAAAATACATTAATTGCATTTCTCGGTGCTCAAAAAAATGAGTCATGCAGATCTTTCCATTGTAATATTTCTTAATTAAAAGATTTTACCAGAAATTCATTTAATATGATTTTTCATCTTTCCTAAATATGTTGTTTATACCTGCTATAAATTTAGACTTCAGTAAAAAATATGCATATATAAAGAATGTATACATTTAGCCAATCAAGGTCTAAAATTAATAAAAACTAAAATTTAGTTTTATGAAAAAGTTAGCAATATAATATAGCAAATCTGCCTATTAATTAGAAAAATTAAACACATATACAACTCAAGTAATTTTCTGACTGGCCAAGGTAAACTGTGAAAACAGAGAAGCTGTTGAAGAAATGTTTGTAAAGAATTCTTAATAACTTTAGGAAGAAAAAAAGCTTTCAGACAGTTTACCAACATACATAAAACAACAAGAACTGAAGCCCAGAACGGTAATGTAAGGTTGTATTAAAATCTGTTATGTGGGCCTAGACTCCTTTCATACCAGAAGAAACTGGAGTAATGTGACTGTTAGTTTTATTTTCTAATAGACGACATATTGCTATGTTCTTCAAGCTGGAAAGAGGATTCAAATAAATCAAACAGCAAAGTAACATCCTATACTTTGATCAATTTTAAAACAACTAAGCTAGACTAATTAAGATATACAATAATATAAGCTGTTGGGTTTTATTACTATCAAAAGAAATTGTTAAAGAAAAATACTATATTATTTCTAGTAAAAACTAAGTTTCATTTTATACTCCTATGAAAGAATTAAAGGTTAATAGACTTAAATGAAAAAAAGTATTTTTAGGAGCAGTATAAGAAAGCCTATGGCTACATAAAATCATTGCCATCATTATTTGTGATATTTGTAGTTGGTATGGGCTTTCTGATATATAGTAAACTGAACACTGTAGCTTTAATTGAAGTTTGAATGTTATAAACAGTTAGATGTCTGGCTCTGGCCTGCATTCTAATACCATCAGCAGAATAGAGAAGGGAAGCATAAACAAACCTTTTAACTAGATTACAGTCTCTAAAATGGCCAAGAAATCCTTCAGCAAAAACTCCAGTGTGACAAATGTGGAAGAAGGAAAATGATTTTGGAAAAATGCTAAAAAAGCCTCTAAATTTCTGTTATTACAGGGACATGTATATGATGTTCTAAATATTTTGATGTCATTTAATATTCATTGATGACCAACTTTATATTTAATTTTCCAAACAAACAAAAATTCATTTTATCTTACATAGCAGCTATTTTTCAGATCAGTATATCCCAAGTAACAAAGCTATTTAAAAATCAATATTTTCTTTTGTTGAATGTGGAATATTTCTCTCCCCAAATAACAGTGAGTGTACTTATACAGTATGAGTTACTATTTTTAGATATACTTAGATATAATATCAAGAGCATATGGATTAAGTTAATTCATGGCCAACAGATTAGTAGATACTTCTGGACTCAAGGTATATAAAAAACTATAACTGTGAATAAAAGTATAAATGTAAATATAATTTAGCTTTCAAACATTTTGAGTTTACTTCTAACTTCTGAGACATAGACATTAAATTTTTTAAAAAAGCTACACAAGAATGTAAGTTTTAACACTAGTATCATATAGAAAATTTTCCTCTTATCGCTTGAGTCTTGGTTGTTTGGCAGAAGAACTCAGTGAAGCATGGATATACAAAAATTTCTTACCACTCCGAGGTTGGGGACTGATTCACATAACTCATTTTAGTCCTTTAAAACAATGTATTCTAATAATCTACCCAATGACACAGAATTTAATTACAAGTTTTCTAAGAAAAGGTTATATAGGTCAACTGAAATAAGGACTCAAATCAAAATTTGTCAAAACTTTGAATGAAGTATAAGCTTCACAAAAGGTTCACTATCATTGGTGATTTTCTTTTCCATTATATCCAGCTACCTCAGAAGATATACCTTAATATTTGGTAAGCCTGGATCTAACCTTGTCTCTTTGAAGAGTTATACTGAGTCATTCCAACCTCTGAGATATTACATGATATAGAAATACCTCAGACAGCAATGCTGAAGACTTAGACTCTTTAATTTTAACTGAATTACCTTTGGGTGATTTAAGAAAATTATCTGCAACCATAAACTTATACTATCCCACTGATTATTCAGATTATTCTTAAAAGCAAGAAACCCTTTGCAACAAACTTTTCTTTATAATATATAATAGATAATATAGAATACTTCTTTAGCATTTAAAAATAATTCCAAACCATACAGGTCATAATGTCATGGCATAATGCTTACAGGATGACAGAGTCGATACAGGTTGAATATCCTTATCCTAAATGTTTGGGAGCAGAAGTGTCTCAGATTTCAGACTTTTTTGGATTTTGGGATATTTGCATTATGTATCAGTTGAGCATCCCTAATCCAAAAATCCAAAATCCAAAATGCTCAGATGAGCACTTCTTTTAAGCATTATGTTGGTGCTGAAAAATTTTCAAATTTTGGAGCAATGTGGACATTTGGATTAGGGATGTTCAACCTGTATAAGCTCATACTATGAATGCATATTTACTTAAGATGGACATAAAAGTTACTTGATTAATAGAAAAAAAATTTTAATTGCTCTTTTCCCTTAAAAGTGAAGGGTGTAAAAATCAACTCTGGCTAGCTATGTCAAAAATTATTTTAATTCAGTAGCTGTTTTTAAGAACAACTATAAAATAATTTAGGCATCTAGAGAATTCAACAAGTTGATCATTCTTATACAAAAATATTTCTGACTTTAAGTAGCACTAAAAAGAGTCCATTAAAATTAATCCTATATATGTAATGTAGTAATCATGAAAATGTTGTATGATAACAGTCCAGAAGGTAATGTATACACATGCCAAAGCACTAGACAACAAAAACGCCCCTTTGGTTAGAGGTTTCCACTATTAACATATTAGAACCTCCAAACTTCATGTAACTGTTGCTAAATGTAACTCCATGCAAGTTAATGAAGTTCAATACATACAAGACCCAAATGTCATTTTTGGCCACACAAAGAAGACTGATCTTATGTATATTTTAAGTTGCACAGTGGTCTGCATCTATGTCCCTAGTAAAGGATTGGGTTTTTTTTTTGTTTGCTTTTTTGTCCTTGTAAATTTTCAGAAATTTTCCATCAGTCTACCAATAAGCTACTGGGGCCATGATTTTACTAATGCTTACAAGAGTACAGATTGATAAAAACTCTTTACTGTGATTGTGTTTTGAATTAGAAAGTGTCATGAACTTAATGTGATGGAGTACATTGCTAATTTGTAATGATAAAATGCATTTGGTTAGTAATCGGTTTCCTCATTTGTAACTTGGGGACAATGATGCAAAGTTCACAGGACCACTGTAAGGACTGGGATTGATATATTTATCACAGTGTGGGGCACTTATAATCAACGATGATTATTACTAAAATGGAAATTTAAGAATGAAGAGATCAGAATTTTCCACTCAGGGTTCTATTTATCCTCACATGATACTGCACCAGCAAAGGCATACCCTCTTTCTTTTAAATTGGGAATCAATAATATTGTAAAAATGCATACTTTATGGAGGGCAAGGGAATCCAGTACTTTTTCTAATATATTTTTCAAATACATATGAAAACCACAACAGGAACTGAGATAGAATTCTTTGGTCTTGTAACGTCTATCTACTAAAAAACTTTCAACTTATTTTACTACAGCTATAGAAACAGTATCACAATAAAGATTAAAAATTACAAATTATTTTGAACTAGAATTTGGAAGTTTCTTATGAAGACCTTGGAACAATGTATCTATCATATACTATGGATTTCAAAACTCCTAAATAGAGTATACTAATCATTGTATAATAATTAAATCATGCTGTTTGATTTGATTAAAATATGGTAGAAAATAGGTGAAAATTCAAAATGAAAATGTATAATGTCTTCAATGAACCATGAAAGATAACCTGTTATATGAGATGTAAAAAAGAAAAAAATTAATTTTGAGGAAAAAAACAAATTTAAGTTTGGAGAGGTTGGTTTTTCTTTTTCTTTTGGAAAAACTTAATGAGATAATGAATAGTGTTGGTCATCTTAAAATAAAATAGTTAGCAATAAAAATTCAGCAATGGTAGCCACATAGACTATTTTCTTGCTCTAAAATGAGTAAACTATATACAGAATAGAAATCCCTAGAATATAGTATTAAGTGGAAAATTTTTCTTTTTATTTTTGTAATAAATGAATTTAATAAAATACAGCAATATCCTTCTTAAACATGCATTTGTCTACCTAACAGCATCCATTTAGTTGATATAAAAATTTATTTAGGTAGAAATACCAAAACAAAGACATGACCAATACACTTGTGGAATACAGTTTAAGATACCTCTTCACATTAAACTGCAGGGACCATCTTTGTTTTTCAGATGCCTAGCACAGTGCCTGACAGACAGTAGATGATCAATATATGTTTAATGAATAGCTAAGTACAATCTGCTTTGCACATACATTCAAAAATCCAGACAAGTTTGCAAAGATACATTAAGTTGGACATAGGCTTTCTGGCTGACTTCATGGGGTCCCACTGATGACTAGGAGTAAATCTTCATATCCATAGAAAACTGGAAAGCTGATAATTGTCTGGGTAAGGACCAAAAAAACAAAGTCAGGGAAACATGTCACCTAAGTAACAGTTGCTTTATAGAGCTGGTAAAAGCAGCCTAATCATTCCAACAACCTATTGCACCAATCACTCAATGAAATGAAATTTAAGTACATCTTGAACATTTACTAGTATATTTTTAAGTGGAATTTTTTTGACCACCACTTAATTCAAAACAATTCACCTTTGTCTAATTTTATCCTGTATAAGGATTAGAAGGGAATATGTTTTACTTCTTGAGAACTATGTTGTTATAGTATTTAATATGGCTGTTAATCAGAAAAAGTGAGAGCCACAGTAGAAATAAAAAAAAAATTCTTGAGAAAAAAATTTTCAAGGTAGTGAAAATTGTAGCAAAGAGGAAAGGAAACAGGAGTAGAAAAAGTAATCTCACATAACAGAGGAAAAAAATTTCAAAGATGTCTAACTCTAAAACTTATATGGATTATGACAAACAACCAGTAGGGCATACTGTACACCAGGCATTGTGCTGACAGTGAGGTATATAAGTATTAACAAGACAAAAATCTTTGTTCTTAAGTAGTTCATAGGGCAAAAATCACAACATTTATAGTACATGTATTCTCTTTCTTCTTATAAATATGGGACCTTAATACAAGAGTAAGAAGTATATTTCCTGATTAACTGAAAGTAAAGGGGAAATAATAAGCATTAGAGAAAGTTGAAATAATTCTCAAAACAGTAATAGTCTACAATAAGTGAAATTAGTATTCTTAAAAAATCAACATATTATTGAATTATACGTGGACAAAGTTATGGCTTTAAAGCTATTTACCTTAATATTCTTAGAAGAACATGCCTCCATATAAAACCCTTAAATGCTATACACAGAATTGTCCATGACATTTTAATTTGACAAAGGAAAATAAGGTGGTGTAGCACATGAGTGTCAAAAGACCTGAGTTCTCAGGTTCCTCCTCTGCACTTACAGGCCTTAGAACATTGAGCTCTAAACTTCACCAATAAGTAGAGTTGAATAAAGTGACCTCCAAGACACTTCCTAGCTGAAAAATTACAATCCTAAAACATCAATAGACCTTAATACTTAAAAAATAAGCCATAAGCCATAACAAAAAATACAATAAATGATTTTCTAAACATAAATCATTATCCAACTTAGAGAAAGTCTGGAAGCAACCATAAAGGATTAACCCAGGGGTGGTGGGAAAAGGAATGTTTTCAAAGGAAAGTAGAAACAAAGTAAGTAAAGATTTTAAACTAAGACTGTACATTTTTATTCAGCTGCCTACTGGGCAACCACCACCCCAATTACCTACATAATTCACTTAACTTAAAATTTATTCTTTCACCAAATTCTACAGTCTATCTCTTACATTAAGGTTGCTGAGATTTTAAGGTGAGGACAAGAATTAAGTGAACCTGGAATAGTAATATTGACATTGGGAGGAAAAACTTGAACTTGGCACAGATTTCTGCTTAAGTGCACCAATTACACCTCAGATAAAGGTAAGAAATTGTTCAAATTTACAACAAAAACAAGGAAAATAAGACCATATTGCTTACTGCTACATAGCTTTTTTATCTCCTGTATGTAAATGCCTACTTTTACACACAGTTGGTAATTAAAATTTTACAGAACAAGTTTCTACATATGCAATGCTTTTCTGTCACTAAAACTTAAGTATGTTATGTCTTGGCCTTACCATCAAGAAAATAAAAAATTACAAGTATTATCATGTCTTTAAAATATTTACGTGAAATATCCTTCTAGATTTATATTTCTTCAATCCTTTCTAGTTGATCAAATTGCTGTTTTCATATTGCCAGTCTGATCACAAAATTGCTGCTTTAGAGAAGAATATTTTTTGCTGACATAAATTATGGGATCAGAGATACCAATGCAGTTACAAAAAAAAGGGTGTGAGAGAGCAAGAGAGAAAGAGGGAGAGTGTGTGTATGCATGTGTGCATCCATCTTCAAGGAAAGGATAAAGAAATGAAACAAAATACCACTTTCCAATATAGGCCCTAGTAAAAGGCCTACATCAGAAACAGACTTTCTAGTGTTTGTGAAATAAAATACAGCACTGAATTTAAAAGCTATTCACTAAGAACGTACCATGTAAAAATGGAGAATAGTGATTTCTATCAATATTGTTATTCTATAAACCTAAATCTGGATTTACCTTTCAATCTATAGCTAACTACCATTAATATACCAACTACAATTTCATGATTTCTTTGGTTCATGAAAATATATTTTAGAAATCTGTATTCTTTCACATATAGTGAGTAATTTGGTTCAGTACCCCAAGAGATGAAAAACTCATCTCAATTTACAACAGTAAATAAATAATTCAGTTAAAACTGAAAGTGGTACCAATCCAACAAACTATTGATGGAGAGGTTTGGCCTTCCATGCAGTCAGAACAACATAAAGTTTTCAATAGGGATTACTTGTTCAGACAAGTTACAAAGATTACAAAAATACCCACCTTAATTTTAAAACAACTAATATTCTTATCTTATGGAAAATAAGTATCAGGAACACATGTGGGAATAGACAATACCAGGGGCATTTAAACTTTAAGCATTTTGGAGCTTTGAACTTTATATACTGATACATGAAACAAACATTTAACAAAAAAAGCAACAATACAAGTCAAAACCTAACCAAAGGCCTCTATCAACTAAAAATTTGAAATTTTCTGTGCAAGTCTGACAACACAAAAAAATGGAATATTAAACCCCTAAAGCAAAAACCAATCAAGTCTTCCAACACTGAACTAAGTCAATATCCAAATCACATACAGAACCAAAAAGGGGAAAACACTCAGGTCTACAAATAGATAAGCAGTTCCAATACAATCCAGATCCCGACATTTTCCCACTCAAAAACAAATGCAGTGGAGCTTTTCCTGAGGAAAGAGAAAAAAGCTCCCCAAATGAATTTTTTTAAGTGACATCTAGAAAGTGTGCCTCTTTCTGTCTCTTTCCCTGGCGCCTCATTGGAGGAAGGAGGGGGTTGTTTTTGTATTCTCCCCCACTGGAGCAAGACACAATCAGATGTTAGCTGGAGGAGAGAAACCACTTTTGACAACAGCAAATAAAAATAAAAGTGCCCTTCCTTCTCTGACAGGATGGGCACCCCACCTCACACACCCCTCCCCACTCCAACCCCTCCTTCACTCCCCCCCCCCAGCACCACCCCCTCCTCACCCCGGAGCTCCACTGCGTATGTGGTTTGGTGCTACTGTTGCCCCGGAGTGAAAGTCAGAGCCAGAGGAAGGCAATGAAGCCCCCACAGACACACTTACCTTTCCTGCCCCCCACTTTTGAGTGCCTTCCCTGGAGCTGTGGAAGATGACACAAAGGGTAATAAAGGGGGGGAGTGGAGGAGGAGGAGGAGGCGAAGGAGGAGGAGGAGAGCTGGGGAAGTGGCTGCTCCTGGGTGTAGTGAGATGTCTCCAGCCAGGGCCAAGCAGCAGCAGTAGCAGTAGCAGCAGCAGCAGCAGCAGCAACAGCAGTAGCAGCAGCAGCAGCAGCAGCAGCAAAGGGTCTGTGTTGCTAAGAGGCTTTTGGTCTCTTTCTCTCCTCCTCTCACGGCCAAAGAGGAGGAGGGTGGAGGGGGCTCGGGAGGGAGGCGAGTTGGAGGGGTGAGGGGGTAGGAGTCGTGGATGGGGGTTTTCGAAGAAGAAGAAACTCCTTCTCCTTCTCTCAGGCTCAATCTCCCTCTCAGGGCTCAGGGCTGGAGGGTGGGGGAAGGAACTCAGCCGCCTTCCCCCCACCCCCCTCAATTCAAGGTTGAAGTGGGGTAGAATTAGTGTCCTGTCCCTTTAAAAATAGAAATAAAAGGTGCCCCCCCTCTGCCACTGCCTCTCTCTTCATCATCAGCTGCTGCTGCTGCTGGGGTCTCTCTGCTTGGCGGGGGGAGGGGGGGCTCGGGTAGAAGAGACGGGAGGCACTCACTGCGCATGTCCCTTTCTGACGGGAGGCTGGTTGGTTGAAGGCAGGAGGAGGGGGAGGGGAGGAAATGAGATGTTTTCCCAGAAGGCTCCGAGGCGCCCGCGACCCGGAAGACATTGTAGCAGGGGGTAGAGGGGCGGGGGCGGGAAGGAGGAGGAAGTTGCTACTCTTTAACACCCTCAGCTCCCTCCTCCCTCCTAAGAGAAAGTGGAGAAACGGAAGTGGGCGTGGATGGAAGCGAAAAGTAGTCACGTGTTGGGGCGGGAGTGGGGCGGGGTGAGAGAGGCGGTGCGTGCGCGGAGCATGCCGGGAGTGGTTGTGTACCGTTGGCATCTGCAGGTGAAGCCGAGCGGAGGACGGAGTGCGGCAGCCCTGTGAAGCGGTTGCTGCAGTCGCTGGTTCCCCGCTTTGACCTAGAAAAGTCAGTCTTTTCTGCGAGAGGTAATGTGGGGTAGGCTAACCTCAAACGAAGGCCAGTGGTAAAAGGCGAACCGAAAGGAGAAGGATGGAAGGCTTTGGAGACTGGGAATGTGGGAAGGGGAAAGGCTTGTCTAGGCCCGGCAGGCCCGGACCGGGCGGGCTCTGATTCGTGGCCTCCCCGAAGCCTGCCGACGAATCCCTGCCAACTGCAGGGAATCCTGAGGTTAGTAGCTTTGCAACGGGGTGAGGAATGTGATGGTCCAGGTGCAAGAGATAAATGAATCTGTGGAGCCTCAGCAGTTAACTCTGATGACTGCAGAGAGCAGGGGATATATCATATCCAGGGACAGAGACAGCCCGCTGTGTGAATTTTAACCAGATCCCTCAGATACATTGTTTATATCGGGCATGGCGCCCTTCATTCCTTACCTTGCAACCCTCCCTGCAGTGGCTTTGGGGAAGGAGCAGACAGGGAAGTCCTGAGTGGAATTTCGCTCCATGTCTTGCGTTGTTGCTGCAACACAGAGCCTCTGCCGGTTCTCAGACAGGGATGTGGGATTGTGTAATCCTTGATATTGAGTTTGACAGTTGATGAAGAGAGAAGGGATAGCATCACAGTTTTCTCTTTCTGTATTATAGATGAAAGTTTTAAAATGGGTGTTTCATCTTAAGTTTCTTGGGGTACTATCCTTCGCTTTTGAACGTTTGGTGTCTCCTACCCATTTTTGCTGAAAATGTTTCTATTATAAAATCGGAATTAGTTCCAATTATTTAAGAAAGGATTTGTAAATTTATATTAGTAGATCTTTTATAGTAAAATAATACTTTTTCACATTAATTTTTAATTGAAAACATTCCAATATTTCAGTTATCTTCTTTCGTGAAGGTACTTTGAAGGATCAACACCTATGTACGTGTGTACTTTTTTTTAACTAAGAATCAAAAAGTCTTCATATTTATTGTGTTGGTATTATTTAATTCTGTAGTGTGAGTACTTTAGAATGCACTAGCAATTAAAGTTACTGATTTTCTGCATTTTCCTACAAGTTTTGGCATGGGACCCTATTCATGCTTCATTGCCTAGTGCTTACTGCTTTCTGTGTGTACAGTAATCATGTCAGATGGAATCAGAAATAGACACTTGTGCCTTAAAATTTTCTTTATATGAAAACCAAATGTCTACCATTATATAATGAAAAAAATATAGCAAGGTAATGAATGTGCCTTAGATACAATTTTGAAATCTTTTTATGGTTAAATACTATATAAACAAAATGACACAAAACGTAGATGTGTAGGATAATGAGTAACTAACTATAAAGTGAGCTCTGTCACCACTGCCACAGTCAAGAGTTAGAACTTTGGTGGCACCTGAGAAACACCCTTACCCCATCCATTCCTGATCATTCCCCCTTCTCACTTTTCCCGGAGGTTAACACTCTCCTGATTTTTATGGTAATTATTTAGACCTTCTTTCTAGTATTTTTTAACCACCTATGTCAGCACAGGGGTATCCTGGCTTTATAACAACCCATTCCCACAAGAACTAATCCAGTCTTGGGAGAACCAGAACTCACTAACTCCACAACAGGCCTAAGCCATTTTTAAGGATCCACCCCCATAACCCAAACACTTCCCACTGGGCCCCACCTCCCAACACCACCACACTGGGGATCAAATTTCAACGTGAGCTTTGGTGGGGACAAACTATCCATATTCAAACCATAGCATGACCAAAGAGTTGAGGTCATACTTTTCAAAATTAAAGTTCTGAATCTGTTAGCTATTCTTTTGGCATACACATGTACATTTTCACTTTCTCTTTCATGCCTTCATCTTTCTATCATTTATGAAAGTAAACATTTTTTTAATATAGATAACCCAGAAATGTCAACTTAATATTGCCCTCTTAAAATAGCTACTGGTAGGGTTTATATGTGTCTCAATCATCTCACTTCATTATTAGTAATACCAAAAATATATTAGTAATTACCAAAAAGCTGAGTTTTAGCTACTAGCCATTAGACTTCAGTTGTTTGTATTATGTTCAACATGTTATAGCACTATTCTGCTGCAGTGTTTGGTGAGTATCATATTTTTAAAAATTTATGTTAAAATACATGTTACATTTTTGACATATTATGTTTAAAAGTTAAAGTATAATTTTATCATCACAGTTTGCACTTAGAAATTGATATAGTCAAATTGTAAACTACAGGATTTAGTTGAAATGTGCAAGATATTTTTAAAAGTTACAAAAAGGATACACATTCAATGTAAAGGCGCTAAGAAAAAATGAAAATCACCTATAATCCCTGAACCCAGAAATAATTTTGAGATGCTAATATGTGTAATTTTGGTCGTTTTATACTATATTTTTATGCATTTATTAATAATGTGGGGTCATAGAGCTTTGAAAAGACATAATAGGCTAACATCTCTCCATTATATTAAATTCTTGTGAAATAATATGTTTATTTGCTTTATATTGCAAGAATATCCTCCCAACTTCTGGGAGTTATATTCCTGAATAGTGCTATGATTGGTGTTGACAAGGGAAAATAAAACAAAAAAATTGTTTACTTTGGTATATAAATGTTTTTAAAGCATATGATTTCTTTAAATACAACAACAGATCAATGAGTTTTAATGTATTATTTTGGTAGCTAAAATTCACTTGAATTACCTTCCATTGCTCTGCAAACATTGATGTAGGGTCACAATCTGCTAAGGCAGATTTTTCCCATACATTTTATTTTTTTAGAGATTTTTAGTTCACTTTATAAGTTCTCTGCCTTACTGGCTTGAAACTACCTTTTGTTCTACATTTCATTTGCACACATCTTATAAGATTGTGTTCTCACCTGGCTTTTTCACAAATAATAAAAAAGGGTAAAGAATTTTGGGGTCTAGATTACTGTGCATATTTTTGGATTGAAATAGTTGACTGCAGTGGAAAGTAAAACTTGTGCCTTCCTTCCTTCCTTTTTCTTTTGCTTACCTCCTTCCAATATTTAATGTTTATTTTAAATTTTTTAGTTGATCTTTAAGAGCATTTATGTTTAAAAATACTCTAAGTCTTATAAATAAAATGTTTATTTTTAAAACCTATTTTAGGTTTAAAGAAAAATTGAGTGGAAAGCACTGCAAGTTCCCATATATACCTGTTTCTCCCCCACACTATTAACCCAGTTTTCCTATTAATAGCTTGCATTAGTGTGGGACATTTGTTACATTTATTGATCCAATGTTAAACATTATTAATAACAATCCATAGTTGACATTAAGGGTTTAGTCTTTATGTTTACATTCTATGGGTTTTGACAAATGCATGACATGTATTATGGTATCCTCAGAATAGTTTCATTGTCCTAAAAATCCCTGCTCCACTCTTCCTCCAACAACCCTTGAGAGCCTCTGATCTTTTCATTGTTACTATAGTTTTACCTGTTCCAGTATCTCATATAGTTGGATACATATATTAACAGCTCTTTCAGATTGGCTTCTTTCACTTGTCTTCATGTTTTTTCATAGATTGATAGCTTATTTCAGTTTAGCACTGAATAATATTTCACTTGATGGATGAACTATGATTTTTTTTATGCATTCACCTATTAAAGGACATCTTGTTTGCGTCCAAGTTTTGCAATTATAAAGCAAGCTGTTATAAACAGTCAGGTTCAGGTGTTTGGGCCTAATTTTGCAATGGCCTAATTCTGCAACTCATTTTGGTACCAACCTATGTGATTGCTGGATTATATAAAAAGAGAATGTGTTTAGTTTTATAAGAAGCTGCCAAACTGTCTTACAGAGAGTGGCTGTGCATTTCCATCAGCAATGAGTGAGAGTTCCCAGTGCTCCACATTCTCACCAGCCTTTGGTATTGTCATTGTTTTGATTTTTAGCCATTTGTAGTAGGTGTGGATTGGTGGCTCATTGTTTGAATATGCAATTCCCTAATGACATATGTTGTTGATCATCTTTTCATATGTTTATTTCCCACCTATATATCTCATTTGGTAAGGTGTTTGTATGGATCTTTTGCCTTTTTAAAACCAGGTTTTTTTTTTTTATCACAAAGTTGTAAGAGTTCTTTGTGTATTGTGGGTACTGTTTTGTTATGTGTTTTTCAAATATTTTTTCTCAGTCTGTAGCTTATCTTTTCATTTTCTTAACAATGCCATTTGCAGAACAAAAGTTTTAATTTTAATGAAATCCCCCTGATCAATTTTTTCTTTCATGGATCGTGCTTATGCTGTGATACCTAAAAACTCATTGACAAACTGAAGGTCACTTAGATTTTCTCCGGTAGTACATATTAGGAGTTTCATAGTTTTGACTTTTATATTTAGACCTATAATCCACTTTTAGGTAATTTGTGAAGGGTATTAAGGTATGTCGACTCATTTTTTGGCATGTGTACATCTGTTTGTTCCAGCACCATTTGTTGGAAAGTCTGTTCTTTCTCCATTGATACTCTTTCATCATTACCACAGTCTGTTACTTACTGTAGCTTTGTAACAAGTCTGGAAGTGAGGTACTTTCTGTCCTCTGATTTAGTTCTCTTTCAGTGTTGTATTGGCTGTTCTGGGTCTTTTGCTTTTCCATATAAACTTTAAAATCGGTTTATCATATCCGTACAGTAACTTCCTGGGATTTTGATTGGGATTGCATTGAATCTATAGATCAAGGTTGGGAAAACTGACGTTTAACAATATGGACTCTTTCTAGTCGTGAAATGTATTTTCATTTATTTAGATTTTCCATCATTTCCTGAATCACCGTTTTGTAGTTTTCCTGATAAAGATCTATACATATTTTGTTAGATTTAGACCTATGCTTTTTGGTGAGCTTTTTTTTTTGGCACTAATATAAATGGTATTGTTTTAATTTCAAATTTCAATTGTTCATTATTAGTATATAGAAAAACAATTGTTATTTGTACATTAACCTTGTGTCCTACAATCTTACTATAATTGTTTATTAGTTCCAGTGATTTTGTTGTTGATATTTTGCAATTTTTTACATACACAATCATGCTGTCTATGAACAAAGACACTTTTATTTCTTCCTCTCTATCTGTGTGCCTTTTGTTTCTTTTTCTTGTCTTGTTGCTTCAGGGCTTTCAGTACCATGTTGAGTAGGATTGGTGAGAGGACATGCTTGTATTGTTTCTGCTCTTAGTGGGAAAGCATCTAGTTTCTCACCATTAAATAATTCGATGCTCATTTTAGATTTTTTTTGTAGATGTTGTTTACAAAGTTGAGGAAGTTCTTTCTATTTCTAGGTTCCTAAGAGGGTTTTTATATATATATATATATATATATATATATATATATATTTAAGTCATGAACAAGTGTTGCGTTTTGTCAAATGCTTTTTCTGCATCTGTTGAAAAGATTGTATGATTTATCTTCTTTTTCTTGTTGGTATGGATTACATTAATTGCTCTAGGAATGTTGAGCCATCCTTGCATAGCTGATATAAATACCACTTGATTTTGTTGTCTAATTCTTTTTATATATTGTTAGATTCAATTTATAAGTTGAGAATTTTTACATCTGTGTTCGTGAGAGCTATAAGTTTGTTGCTCTCCTTTCTTGTAATATCTTTGTCTGTTTTGGTATGAGATTAATACTAGGCTCATATTAACAAGTTAGAACTTAATTTCTATTTTCTGTAAAAGATTGTAGAGGGTCAGTATCCTTTGCTTCTTAAATGTTTGGTAGAGTTCACCAGTGAACCCATCCTGACCTGGTGCTTTCTGTTTTGCTGATTACTAATTACTAATTCAATTTCTTTAATAGTTATAGATTATTTAGGTTATCTATTTCTCCTAGTGTAAGTTTTGGCAGATTGTATCTTTTAAAGAATGTTCCATTTTAACTAATTTATCAAATTTGTGGGCTAGAGATGTTCATAATATTTATTATCATTTTAATGTCTATTGGATCAGTAGTGGTGCTCCTCTTTTAATTTCCGATATTAGTTGTGTCTTAGCTTTTTTTGGTCTTAGTTAGCTTGACTATAGGTTTATCACTTTTACTGACCTTTTCAAAGAGCCAGTTTTTCATATTATCCATTCTTTTGATTTTCCTGTTTTCAATTTTATTGATTTCTGTTCCAGTTTTTTTTTTTTCCACTTTCTCTGCTTATTTTGGTTTTAATTTGCTCTTTTTTTTCTAATTTCCTAAGGTGGAAGAAGCTTAGATTATTGGTTTTAGGTGTTTCTTCTGTTATAATATATGCATTCAGTGCTGTAAATCTCTATAGATTGCTTTTACTACATCCTACAAATTTGGTAAGTTCTGTTCTCTTTTTCATTTTGTTCACATTAATTATTTCTCTTGAGATTTCTCTTTAACCAGTGTGTTAGTGGTAATTGTTTATTTAATCTTTACATAATTTAGGAATTCCAGCTATCTTTTTGTTACTCATTTCTAGTTTAATTCCATTGTGGTCTGAGACCATACTTTATCTGATTTATATTAAAATTTGTCAAGGTCTGTTTTAAGCCTCATAATGTCATCTCTTTTGGTGAATGTGCCATGTGAGCTTGAAAAAATGTGTTCTCTGTTCCTTTTGGGTGCAGTATTCTATAAATGTCAATTAGATCAGTTGGTTGATGGTACTGGCCAGTTCAAGTACATCCTTGTTGATGTTCTATCTCCTGGATTTGTCAATTATTCATAGAGGAATATTGAAATTTCCAACTATACTAGTGTATTCATCAATTTTTTCTTGACTTTCTACCATGTTTTTTGATGCTTTGTTGTTGGGCACATGAGTGTTAAGAATTGTTATGTCTCTTTGGAGAATTGACCCCTTTATTGACATGTAATGCTCTCTTTATTCCTGATATTTTTCCTCACTCTGAAGTTTGCTCTGTCTGAAATTAATATAGCAACTCTACCTCTCTTTTGATTGTTAGCATGATATAATTTCTCTTTTTATTTTTAATCTGTGTCCTTATACTTAAAGTGAATTTCTTAAACATATGGTTGTGTCTTTTTAATATACTCTGACAATCTCTGTTTTTAAATTGGTGTGATTTAAAGTCATTACTGATACAGTTGGATCAATATTACCATATTTATTGCTGTTTTTCTTCATTGTCCTTGTTCTTTGTTCCTGTTATCCACTCTTTTTCTGCCTTCTATGATTTTAATTGAGCTTTTTATATGTTTCAGTTTTTTTCTTTGCTTAGCCTATCAATTATAATTCCTTTTTTTAAAATTTTTTTTTGTATGTGATTGCCATAGAGATGGCAGTACACATTTACAACCAATCCAAGTCCACTTTCAGATTACACTGTACCACTTAATGGGTGGTGCAAGTACCATATAACAGTATTCCCAGTTCCTTCCTCCTGTTCCCTTATTAGATTTCTGTTATACATTTCTTTTCATCCATAAGCTATAATTACTGAATACAGTTTTTGCTCTATTTTGAACAAACTGTTACTTGTTAGATCAATTATGAATAAGAAAAGTAATATTTTCCCTTAGCATATTCTTTCTCTAACACGTCTCCTTTCTTTATGTAGATCTAAATTTCTACCCTTCATAATTTTCCTTCTCTCTGAGGAACTTTTACAAACATTTCTTGCCAGGCAAATTTACTGGCAACAAATTCTTGAATTTTTTGTCTTGGAAAGTCTATTTTTCCTTCACTTTTGAAGGATAATTTCACTTGCTAGAGAATTCTAGGTATATTTTTTTGTTTCAGCACCCTAAATATCTTACTCCACTTTCTTCTTGCTTTCATGATTTCCGAATAAAAGTCTGATGTTATTGTCATTGTAAGTAAGATTTTTTTTTCTTCTGGCTTCTTTCAAGATTTCCTTTTTTTTCCCCTCCCTTTCCCCTTCCCTCTCCCTATATGTACATACCACTGATAATGTTTAATTTATAAATTAGGCACAATGAGAGATTAATAACAATAATAATGATAGAACAATTTTAACAATATACTACAATAAAAGCTATGGGAGTGTGTTTGAGGTTACATTATAACCATGCCACTCCAGCCTGAGTGACAGAGTGAGAGGGACACAGAACAAGAAAAGAGGGTGTGGTAGTGTGGGGAGAGGGGCAGTTAGGATGTTTCCTGTAGCTGTAGTTCTGGAGGCTAAAATTTCTTCTGTGTCCTTGTTTTGTCTCCCCTGTTTACTTTGGATTTTCCTAGGGATTTCTTAAATAAGATCTGGAAAATGCTGTTCTTTCATTTGTAATCCCCTCTCATTGTACAGGAGCCCTATTAATGTGGTGGTGTGGGGAGAGGAGAACCATTCTATAGTCCTATGATTAGGTGTCAGTTTTTTAGTGTGAGCCTGTGCCTCTCTCTGGGTTGTTATTTTCACAGATATTTTCTTTAGTCCCCCCACTCCTTAGGTGTGTCAGTAAGGCTAGAGAGACTGGAATTGGGTATTTTCTTTCCCTGGGGTTTTTAAACTCTGATAAAATAGTTTCCCTTGAGGGCAAACTTTGTTAGGAACAGAATGTTCTGGATGTATTTCACTATGGTTGCTTTTCTACTCTTCCTGCTGAAGGAGGAGGGTAATTTTCTCTGTCTCTGTGATAACCTGGGTAGGGTTCTGAGGGTTTTTAAGCTCTGATAAAATAGTTTCCCTTGAGGGCAAACTTTGTTAAGAACAGAATGTTCTGGGTGTATTTCACTATGGTTGCTTTTCTACTCTTCCTGCTGAAGGAGGAGGGTAATTTTCTTTGATTGTGTCTGTGATAACCTGGGTAGGGTTCTTGGAGGTAAAACTCAGAAAAATTGTTGAGTTTTCTTGAGCCTCCCTAAGACTGGGTTCCCTTGGAGTTTTTAACTCTTGAGGTTGTCTATATTGAGCCTCCAGCAATACCCTTAAACCAGCTCCAGTGGTTTCTGCTCCTCCTCTAATTAGCTGTGATTCTGTCCAGTTTAGGGGGTAACTAACAGTTTGTCTTTGCCCTCACTTCAGTGTTCTGATGAATTCTGAGGTTTTTTTTTTCAGTTTGTTAGTTTTTTTCTTGTGACAAGAGTGTCAGCTTCCAAGCACCTATATGCCAGACCGGAATGGCTTGAACCTTTTTGAACCAAAAATTACACATTGATCATTTAATCTTTTTATTTTAACAGAAAGCACACTTTTCTTATTTATTTTTAACAAGAATTGCATTTTAGAGATGGGATTTATTTTGTTTTCCTAAGTTATTCTGTATTAACGTCAAGGTATCACGTAATAATTTTGCCACTTATCAGTGATAGTTAAAAAGGCAATGGAACATATGAAGCAATGGAACTTTTCAGTTTACTACATTAATATAATAATTACTGAAATAAGAATTGTTGGTAATTTTTTGATGAAACAAGCTCAGATGACAATATTTACATATTTTCATCAATAAGTGTATACCTTAACAGAGTTATTATAAACATATCGTTCCAGTGGTTGACAGTTTGGGAACTAAAATGGAGTATTTCTGTTTGAAGGAATCTTGCAGCCTAACCTTTATTGGGAAGAACGATTGTCTTTAAACTCATTTTGTATATATTAGCCACATGAATTTGGGTTAGTGGAATTCTTTTCTTTGATTTCTCTAAAATAGTATCAAATATTAGCAGTGATAGTGCACATCTTGTTCATGATTTTATTGAGAACATCTAATATTTCACTGTATATAATAGGTTATTGATATCTACTGTATTTAAAATTAAAGAACCAAGTTTCTCTCTAAGAGATTTTTTTTCATATTTACCTGTGGTTTTTGATAATCAATATTTGATCTTTTAGTCTTTATGAATTCTGCATGAACATTTTTTAAACCCTAATTTTGCACAATTTTATTAACAAGGATTATATTATGTGCACATAATAAAGTCAGATCTACATCTTTTTTTTTTAGACATTGGAATTGTTTAAATATCTTAATTATTTCATCAGCTTTGTGCTTTGATCTTTACTATTAATTTACTTAGTTTCTTTTCTAGCTTTGTAAGTTACAGATTGCAAATTTTATGTTTTCCTTATAATTTTGTTTAATACCATAAATTTTTCTCTAATTTCTACCTTGCTCACATCTTATAGATTTTGTGGTATTTAGTATTTTTCTGTGGAGAATATTTACTGTATTTATATTTGGGTCTGTTTTGGATTATCAATACTTGTGGGGCTTTTTTGTTGTTGTTTTTTATAAATTCTGAAGAAGGATGTACTAGTTATCTCTTGTGGCATAGCAAGCGACTCCAAAAAGTAGTGGCTTAAAACAAACATTTATTTTCTCACAGTCTCTGTGGGATGGGAATTCCACTTATGTAGACGGTTTTGGTTCTTGGTCTCATGAGGTTATAGTCAAGATGTCAACTGGGATAGCAGTCATCCAGTGCTTAAAAGAGGCTAGATGATCTGTATCTAAGCTAGTGTACTCATTATTGGTTGTCAGGTTACTACTGACTCTTCGCAAGAGGCCTTAGTTTCTCACCACATGGACTTCTTCATAGGGTTGCTTAACTGTCTTCAGGCCATAGCAGGTGGCCTTCCCCGGAGTAGATGTTCTTAGAGAAGTTAGCGGCTAACATCAGAAAGCATACTTCATCATTTCCACAATATCCTATAATATTGGTTACACTGATCAGCCTCTACATTGTGGTAGAGGATTATTCAAAGATGTAAATGCTAGAAGGTAAGAACCATTGGGGACCATTTCAGAGGCTGATTGACATAAAGTGGAAATAATACCAGATTTTCTTTTAGGATGTAAGGAAACCTTGCATTTTCAGTGTCAGACCTCCTCTTTCAAGGGCCAAAAAGTTAGATACCACTTTCTCTTGTCAGGCCTCAGTGCTTATTCCAGTTATCTCTTGAAGCAGCTCTTATTTTATGTAGAGAAGTATACTTGTGGCCTTTAGTTGGGGCTGGATGGAGCTGCTGAGTACTCAGAATTAAGAGATTGGTAAACTCCTTTAATTCATTTACAACATATTCTTTATGATCTTTATCCTACTACTTTATATTTTTTGGTAATTCTGGAGTTTTTCTGGGAAAATTTATTTTTTTTATGGAAGTCTTTTACATATATGGGGTTGTAACCCCTTTGATTCTAATGGATTTTTAAGCCTATGTGCTTGATATAGTCCAGAAATTCTTCAGCTTTTTATCTCAGCTTTTTAGCTTTCCTCATGGCATAGATTTGTCCTTTTTCTTGCTGTTTATTCTATAATATCAGTGATATTTCTGAAGAAAGTCAGGGTACATTGGTGTGCTCCCTAAGCCTTCTTAGATGGGAAGCCTTTTTGTTCACAGTCCTGCTCCTCAGGTTAGTCTCATTGTTTAGCAGTCTGCTCTGACTACAAAAGGAGAAAAGATTATTTCCCTGTGTACTTTCTTGTGTGCTCAGTTTGAAAAGATGATTTTTTTATTAACAAGTAGAGAGTACTGCAGATCCTGTATTGGAGATTCCATGTTTGTTTACCTGCTGTCTTCTCAAGGGAGTAAGATGAATATCATGAACTACCTCTGTCTTATTTCAGAATTAGGAAATTGAGTGGTTAGAGTGTATTTAAATTTTTTTCATCCAAAAGACTCAATTCTTCCTCTACCCAATTAATAAGACTGGTGTTTTTTGTTACTGTTACTGGGTTTTGTTTGGATGAGGGTGGTTGTTACTATTGGGGTTTTGTTTGTTTTTTAATCTCAAACATTAAGGAATAGCATTTCATTAGAACAGAGAATGGTGTTTACATGAGAAAAGATGTGTAAAGAATGACAAGAATATAGAAAACAATATATTTGAACCTGTGTGTTCACAATTGATCATCAGTTGTCTCTTTGACAGCTCTTTAACCTTGGGCAGGATGGAAAGGTTTGCAGAAAAGAATGGAGGTAGAGCACCCCAAATTCTTAATCTAAATCTGCTTGCAGCTGGATCTATAAGTAAATATGTGTCTCAATTTTTTCACATGTGAAAATGAGGGAGTTATGTTTGGTGATCCTGCTAAAATGTAAGGGAGCCTATAACTTTCTATGAAATATGTTGGAAAAACTAATTGAATAGTGGATAGTAGCTTATTCTTATCAAATGAACATACTGCTATTGCAAGAAAGTGCAATTTATGGGTAGGTAGTTCAGGGCTCTTCAAGGAAAATTTGCCCTACATGTGCCTTCTCCTCACCCACTGACTGTAGTTTAGTGCCCTGATTGATCTTAAATGTTGTGTCCCATATGTATATTACCCTCCTCCTTCCAAAAAATGATGTTCTTATTGATTCAGGTCTTTGTTGCCTTTATTCTATTTATCCATCCAAGTAAATACGTTAGCTTTGATTCAGCTTAATTCCTCTTCCTATTCAGCATGTTTCTAGTAGTCAGATTCCATGTGTTCAGAGAATGTAGACTACTGTTGACCAGTATGATATTTGAGGTGCGCAGCAGTTGTAAGTCAGTGCCAATAAAATTATACTGCATTTGAAAAGTTTAAAGGATTTCCAGATTGCTTACAAATTTGTGGTGTTTCTTTCCTTAGCATATATAATTCATAAGTGAATATATTATGCTTTATTTTTAGACATATATTTCAAAGAAGTCCTCCCAGTATTATTTTTTTTATTTACTCTTCAACACTGATGCAGAATTGATACTTATTATCATTTATAAGATATGATAAATAATGGTTAATAATTAGAAAATAATTATAGTAATTTATAATGCCTTTTTTCCCCTGAAGATTTCATATTAACTCCATTATTGTCCCACTGGGGGTTATTTTATGACTATTGACCCACCATAATCTTGAAAACAACTTTATTGGTTTATTCATTAATATCAGGGTTCTAATAGCCACTTTATAAAGTAAATACAGTTACTAAAAGGTAAATAAGTATATATATGTCTTTATATTCACATATGTATATATATGTGGTTGTATGTGTATGTGTATATATGATTCCACGCACACTGCCATGCAGTAGTGAAGACTAGTGAAAACTCAGAGGTGAGAGAGAGAATGGCTTTTCTGGAGGATTGCAAGCCTTTCATTATGAATTATTTTATCAATTTTGCGTATTGGGACATTATCAAAACAGTTTTCTTAATATCAGTGAGAAAATACCATGTCATCATGTGACCTAAGTAGATTATTGAACCTTGAGTTCATTTGATCTGAATGTGTTAAGTAAATTGTGTCCCAGTATATTCACTGGGAACAAATAAGGAGAAAAAAAGATTTTACAAAATTGTCAGTGATTTCCACAGTTTATTCTACTGTAGGCAAAAATGTTATTTTGTTTGGAATTGCTATTCAGCTCTGGAGAACTCAATAAAACATCTCACCTTATTTGTTAACTTGGAATTTATATCAATATTGTCCCTTATTCCACCCCACCCCACAACCTTTCTTTTGACTCTATTTTAATCTTTATCTCTGTACAAACACTCCAGCTGGAAAGAGTGTGTGAAAACTAATTCTGGCTGGCTGAAAAAACAGCTTAAATATATTCTTTCCTCAGTTTCATCTCAAAGAACAATAATAAAACATGGAAACCACCTACAGACATCTTCTAAAATACCTTTTGTCTCATATTATTAATATTTGTTTATCTAATCAAGAACATTTATCTAACTGTAGAGAGGCAAAGTTCTAACCTTTTGTCCATACTTACCCTTCTTTGAAAAATGTCAACCATACAGAGTTAGACGCTATGTAAACAGTACTAGAATTTGTATTTTAACTTTCGCCTAATAAAGGGAAGGTGGTGATGGTATTGTTTTTGGTATTTTCTTCAGTCAACATCTAGAAAGAGCAGCATTAAACCTCTTTTTAATTTACTGAGTTCTCCTCATAAAGTAATGCCCCCATCTGCTGGAACATCAGGGTTTTGCCTCAAGAAAAGGCTGTTAAAAAATAATATATAATCATTTGTGCATTTTAGAATTACCATGTTGTTTCATTTTTCATTCTCATCCATCAATTTTACTAATGTTTTTATAAAAATTGTTAGTAAATTTCATCTTCTCTGATATGAATTAATTGTTCTTGCAGACTGATTGGAAAGTGGTGTGTTTTTATATTTTTTAACAGATATAACTCACTCATACTCTTTGTAAGAATATTTGTTAATAGAATAGAAAATCCTGTTTTTATAACTATTTAAGTGTACAGATGTGAGAATTTTTATAGGTAATATATAGTTTTTAGCTATAAAATCAGTGATGGAAACTTTTTCAAAATGCTCTATAAGTTTTCTTTCCTACTTTTATTTTAAAATTCTAGGTAAAGTAAATCTTTTTGTTTGTTTGTTTTTTATTTGCTAGGCAACATGCTGTTGACAGGCAGCAACTTTTTATTCCAGGAAGGAGCTGCAGTTGGATTATTTTGTTTTCATTTCAAAAATAGTGACACCTTTAAGTTAAACAGGTGTACTGGATTCAGTAATTCCTCCCAACTGGATCCGTATACTGACATTGTCTATTAATGAGCTGGAAGTAAATACGTGATGGTGTCACTCATAACCCCTTCCTGTTATTGAGCGCTTTCCTTAGGACTCCCGGGTTGCTGTTAGAGACATGATATGACCTGCTGATACAGAGACCAAGTGGAGATATGTCAATTTATATATTAGTCAAGCTTAATTCAGTTCTTATTTCTCAGATATGTATTTATAAGTAAAAGTTTTGAAATACTTGATTGTCCCAGAGGTTTATTTTGTACTAACTACCTCAGGGACCATTGATTTGCAGGGTAGGAAAAATTGTTTATTGGATGCCTCTTTGACCTACTTGGACAACTTTGAAACTAAATAAATAGAACATATTCACATCTGTTTTCTCTTGTAAATGCTTTCTTTGGTATACGGTTTTACAGTTCCTAATCATCTTCATAATGTAGACTTCATCTAATTTTCCTTTATACTGTCACTTCACTTGAAACAGTATGAAAACTGTATTCCTGTAGGGCTTGCCTAAGGTACCTGACTACATCCAGTTTCCATTAATAGTCAATCAATCAGTCTTATCCTTCTTTTTGTAGTTCTTCATTCAAAAGGCAGATTATTTCATTGTACTTGAAAAGATTTCCTAAAAATTTTTAAAAATTTTGTTCCACTTGATCCTAGAGTATTTTTGATTATCTAGTTGAGGTACATGGTTATTTTTCTCAAGCAGTTTGATCCACTACAATTTTTGGTTTTTTTACCTTAACATAGCTATAGGAAAAATAATAAGAAATTTGTATAAATATGCTGTGTGTGTGCATATATAGATATTTGAATAAACTTGGAAAGATATTCGTGTTCTTTTAAGTGAGAAATATTTTGAAGCAGTATGTAGAGGATCCATTCTGGTAAAAAAAAAAAATGTGTATGTTGTATGCATGCTCCCATGGAAATTTTGCTTGCATTCAGTTTTCCTGAATTTAGCCAAATAAAAATTATAGGAATTGCTGAACTTTGGATATTTATTAAACCCAAGAGGTTATGTTTTAAGAGATCCCAGTCTAAGGTTAAAAAAATAAGTTTTGTTTTATCGTGCACATTTCAATTTTGGGCATTATTGTATTTCTACTCTGAAAAATGAAGAAATTAGTACTCTTATGCATCCACCCCATTTTTTCCATTTTTTGTTGCATAATTATTTTCACACTATCAAGATTCATGTTTTACCACCTATTTTGCACATAAAATTTGTTTATGTTTAGTTTTAGTTTTTATTTTAGTGGATTCATAGCTCATCACCGTGTGTGTGTGTGTGTGTGTGTGTGTGTGAGAGAGAGAGAAAGAAATTGTTTCAAATCGTGGTGTTTTTGTTTTTGTTTTTTTTTCTGAAACAGAGTCTCACTTTGTTGCCTGAGCTAGAGTGCCATGGCATCAGCCTAGCTCACAGCAAGCTCAAACTCCTGGGCTCAAGCAATCCTCCTGCCTCAGCCTCCCACGTAGCTGAGACTACAGACATGTGCCACCACGCCTGGCTAATTTTTTCTGTATATATTTTTAGTTGTCCATATAATTTCTTTCTATTTTTAGTAGAAATGGGGTCTCACTCTTGCTCAGGCTGGTCTCGAACTCCTGAGCTCAAACGATCCACCTGCCTCTGCCTCCCAGAGTGCTAGGATTGCAGGCGTGAGCCACCATGCCCGGCCTCAAATTGTGTTTTAATAGGCTGGATTTCATTGTTGAGTTCCCCATAAACTCCCCCCACCACACCCCCCCCAACAGGCTTTATTTGCTCTGTTTACTGAATAAGTTCATTCTTATTTGATAAGACTATAACTGTTAACTTTTATATGTGAATGACATCGTTGCTAGGTGTGAGTCTTCTTTGTCTCAGAAGTTTGTATATTACATTATCGTTCAGCATTTATTTTTCCCTTTGTAGACATTTTTCAGCCCGGTGGCCTAATGAGTTAGGACTTTTATTTGCTTTTATCCACAAATTGCACATTGGTGAGAATTTTGGGGATTTTGTTAATTCCAGTACAACTTTTTAGAGTGAAATTGAAGTTGAGAACTGTGCAGAACTATTGTAGAATTTTTTAGGCTTTCGTTTGTTTTTGGTAATAACTTCTGTATCCTCATTTGTTTAGTTACTGCAAGGGCAATTCTGTTTAACAGGGTTTTTTTGTTTGATTGCTTTATTGGATATTGAGAAGAGAAAGATTGTTTGATTCCATTTTGCTCCATTTTATCCACATGATTCCTTTTTGGAATTCCAAAGTTTCTATACTAAACATGTATTACTCTCTAGAGAGAAAAAATAAGTTTATGATCAAATATAAATGTTACAAAATACACAGATCATACACATAGACATTCAAAGAGAAGTGGATTGTCAGTCTTGAACATCTGGGATACTAACTATGTTCTTTCAGAGTGCATTTGTTGTTTTGTGTCTCCTAAAGAAAAGCCCAATGATGATCTTGTTGACTTCTGATGTTGGCAGGATTTTACTTATGCCAGTTAAGATTAACTGACCTCTAGCTGGCAGTCACTATACCTAACAGCCACTGCTTGCTGCTATAAGTAAGCTTTGTGGTCTTTGGCAAGTCATTTAAATCTCTATGCCCAGTTTCCACACCTATAAAAAGTAGAGGGACTGTATGTTCTTTAAGGTCCCTTTCTTTACTAAATCCGTGAGTTTATCCCTTGTTTTGAACTGATAACTGCTGTATCTGTTGGAGGTACATATGTACATACAGAGACACACACACACAAACAATTATTCCAGCAAGATTGTAACCTTTTTGAGGATAGAGACCAAATTTTATATTTCTTCATCTTCCTTGTAGTGCTTGTCACGGGGCCTTGTGATAAATAAACACTCACTAAATAGGTGTTAGGTTAAATTGATTGAGAAGCTCTGGTATTGACTTGGAGCAACTTGGTTGTCTCTCTGTAATACAGGGAGGCATTTATATAAACATTTTATTTAATCCTGTTTCCAAATGCACCTATTTTTCATATCATTTGAAATGTCTGGTAAAGTTTGGCTTTCATTTTAGTGAAAGTGTGTCTTTAAGCAGTGCCTGCAACTGAAGCCATGAACTCATTTATATATGTATATGTTACCCATACACATATGTATACAGAAACACACACATGGAAATTGAACAGATATGCCAAACAACAGATATCTGTTGCTTGGTCATGCTAATTTCTTAGGACAAAGAACCTTCATCATGAAATCTTATAACCCCCTGACCTAATATCATCAGAAAATTTATATCCTGTTTTGCACACCTGATAATAACAAATCAGGTGCCTAAAATCTGTGGTATGGAAGGATTTCTTAGTGACTTATAACAACAGTATTATTTAGGTGAAGCAATGATCTGTTTTCAACTTGGAATCATACAGTATATAAATTCAACAGTAATTTACTGGGCAGCTTATTCTCGGATCAGAGTTGTTGGTATTCCAAAGTAAATCTCATGATGTATGCCCTTACAATATTTGATAATTCTAAGTTCTTTTAAGACAGTAATATTCTAAGTTAGATAAAATCTTGTTATAGATGTTGTATGCTGTTACTAGTGAGCAAGCAGAAAGGTATTTGGTAAATAGACCAGACTTCAAAACAAGAAAATCTGACTTCGAGAACTATCCCTGGGATAGTTGCCTCTCCTTCAATGCTTAGGATTCTGTTGGTCTTACAGTGAATCCACCTAGGCTAAGATGAGGCTCTTAAGTTGGTTGTATATACCCAATGGAGAACTTTTAAGTAGGAAAACATTTCATATCTGACTGATATTGAACTATATTATGAGAGAATAAGTTATTAGTATCTATTCTGTGATTCTTTGTCTAGAAGTGGAGAGAGTTCCACAAATAGTTCCCTAAATATTGTTGGCCAACAGAGTTAGTGTACAATATACCATGCAGAGTCAGTGAAGTAGTTGTAGAGGCTCCTAGTGAGGGTTTGGAGCTGAGGGAGGAATCAGGAGAAAGAAGAGCTATAATAAATATACATGAAATTTTAAGAACAGTAAAGGACACATTTCATAATTCTTGGAATTTACCAATATGTCACCCTTGTAAAGCATAAGAATGGGAATTACCATGATAAATAAGCCACTCCAGTTGAAAAGTGGAAAGTGTGAATATACACATGATTGAGTCTTTTTTTTTTTTTTTGAGACAGAGTCTCACTTTGTTGCCCAGGCTAGAGTGAGTGCCATGGCGTCAGCCTAGCTCACAGCAACCTCAAACTCCTGAGCTCAAGCGATCCTCCTGTCTCAGCCTCCCGAGTAGCTGGGACTACAGGCATGCGCCACCATGCCCGGCTAATTTTTTCTATATATATTTTTAGCTGTCCATATAATTTCTTTCTATTTTTAGTAGAGATGGGATCTCGCTCTTGCTCAGGCTGGTCTCGAACTCCTGAGCTCAAACGATCCGCCCACTTCGGCCTCCCAGAGTGCTAGGATTACAGGCGTGAGCCACCGCGCCCGGCCTGAGTCTTAAAAATTTACTCCTTTAGTAATCCTGCTTTGCCTAACATGTTTTTAAAAGTATAGAAGTCTAAATATAGTAAGTAGTGATCAATGAATATATTTCAGAATTTTACCTTTTATCATCCCTTCATTTATTAAGGTGTGGGTTGTAGGGTATTCTTATGGGGAAATGCACACAGGCTATTCAGAGAGAAGGCACCTTTAGGTGACATATTTGTACAGTTCCTGTAATTTTTGTCCTTTATCAGTGCAGGGATAAATCTAAAATGTTCAGTAGCTTTCTGACATATAATATAACAGTGCTCTGGAATTGGAATAATGAGAATTTTCTCCATATATAGTTGACCACTAAACAACGCAGGGATTAGAGGTAGCAACCCCCTCCTCAGTTGAAAATCCACATAAAACTTTTGACTCCTCCAAAACTTAATCACTAATAGCCTACTATTGACTCAAAGCCTTATCAATAACACACAGTTGATTGATACATATTTTAATGAGGAGGAGGAAAAGGAAGGGTTGGTCTTGTTGTCTTAGGGGTGGAAGAGATCAAGGAGGTGGAAGAAGAGGCAAGTGAGGCAGGTACCCTTAGTGTAACTGTACAGAAATACACTAATTTCTGTCTGATGTTTTTGCTTTTTCATTTCTCTAAAAATATTTCTATATGGTATTGATCCTTCTACAACCATTTGCTTTAGTTTCAGTGCCTGAATAAATGAAGGGTCCATGTCATAAAAGAAGTCAAAAGCAATCTTGAATATTCAGAACGCTTCTGCTGGATTGTCTATTGTCAGTTTGTTCTCTGGCGCTACCTCTTCTATGTCTTCTTCCTCATCATCTGACACTGGTTCAGAAGCACTCATCTCCATCAAGTTGTCTTTTGTTAATTCCTGTGGTGTGGTTTCTCTTAAATTTCTCTAAGACCTGTAGTTTGAAACCCTTCACCACCTACCTTTTTTGACATGTGCACAGCCTCTTTCATGATTTCCTTGATTGGCTCTCTTGTACATCCTGTGACATCATGCACAACATCTGAACACAGTTTTCCTCCAGCAAGAATTTATTGTTTCGGGTTTGATGACTTTCTTGGCTTTCTCTATAACAGCAATGGTATCATTAATAGTGTAATCCTTCCAGACTTCCATGATATTTTCTCTATTGGGGTTCTCTTCTATAATGTTGACAAATCGTTTCCATAGAATACTATGTGTAATGAGCCTTAAAGTTCCTTCTGACTCCCTGATCTAGGTGTTGAATTTGTTGTATTTAAGGGCAAATAGGCCACTTTCACCCTTTCAGTGTCTAACTCGTGCAGTTATGAGTGGCGGGGGAACTGTCAATTATCAAAAGAACTTTAAAAGTCAGTCTCTTACTGGCAAGGTACTTCCTGACTTTAGGGACAAAACATCAGTGGAATCAATTCAGAAAAAGGGTTCTCATTGTACAGGCCGCCTTTTTATACAATCAGAAGACTGGCAGTTGGTGTTTATCTTTTCCCTTCAAGGCTCAGGGGTTAGCAGCTTTATATTATATATAAAGGCAGTCCTGATCATAAAGCCAACTGCATTTGCTCAAAACATTAGAGTTTGTCTGTCCCTTCCTTCCTTAAATCCTGGTGCTCACTTTTCTGCCTCAGTAATAAATAATCTTTGTGGCATTTTTTTCCCCGAGAACAGGGTACTTTTGTCTACATTAAAAACCTGTTCTCCTCAGCGATTTTCTTAATGGCTTTTGGGAACTTGTCTGCTGCCTCTTGTTTAGCAGAAGCTGCTTCTCCTGTTATCTTGACTTTTTTAAAGCCAAACCTCATTCTAAAACTATTAAACCATCCTTTGCTGGCATTAAATTTTCCAGTTGAGATCCTTTGCCTTCCTTTTGCTTTAAGTTGTCATGTAATGACTTCGCTTTTCTTTGAATTGTATTAGAGCCTATAGGTGTGCCTTTCTTATACCAATCCTCCACCCCCATAAAAGCTGCATTTTTAGGACGACTTGGAAAGGTATTTTGCAAAATATGTAAGGTTTTTGTGCTTGCTGGTGTAGCTGCAGCACCAGGAGCTTCACAGATTTCCTTTTTTTTATAATGTTCCTTCCTTATGCTGGATTCATTTATCTTAAAATGGTGAGCAACCACAGCTGCAGACCTCGATCTACAGTACATATCAAGAAATTCAGCTTTTTCTTGTAATGCCATGACTTATTTCTGTTTCTTGGGAGCACATTTGGCATCAATAGTTGCACTTTCTATGGGTCGTCTCGTGGTATTCAAGGTTTACGGTATTGCACTCAGCACAATGAAAAATACGTGAGAACCATCAGAGATCACTTTTAACTGCTATATGCAATTTGCTAGAGAGACAAATTGGTCACATGGAGATGATTTATATCACATGTCATCTTAAGTGGATACTCACAACACTGGAGCTCACCACAATAGCAGCAGGAGGTGGCTACGAAATCATGGTAGGATAGTATGTACTACAGTTAATTTTATGCAGTTATGATTTAATACTCCATCTTTGTTTACATTTCTCTCAACTATGAATGGTACTATGTACAGTCTGTGTTAGTATGCATAAGTTTTGATAAATTTTAACTTTTTATAATAGATTTGTATATTATGGTAGTAAATGATGAAATAGACTGGTATCCACATACATTTATGGCATACATAACTTTTAATTTCTTTGATATTGCTGGGCTATACAGTTACTCTGTTTTTTCATATCGTCACAAATGTCCAAAGAATTTTCCAACATATTTATTGAAAAATATCTCTGTATAAGTGGACCTATACAGTTCAAACTTGTGCTTTTCAGAGGTCAACTTTATGTGTCCACTTTTATCTATATATCAGAACTGAATAGAATAATGTAAGTCATTAGAAAAGTCAGAACTACATGGTCACTCATTATTTGAGCCAGTAGTATATAGAGCAGTAGTTCATAGACCTGGTGATATGGCAGTCATTCTAGGAACATTCTGTATTTTCCCAGATAAGACTGAGACCCAGAAATTGTATTTTAAAGTAGTTCCTCTCGGCTGATTATGATGACATTTAGGAAACTGATGTAAAGCAAAAACTAAATTGATTATTTGTGTATGTTTCTAATTATAATTTGATGCTATCTTTGTGTCCAAAATTTCATTAATACTTACTGATTTTCTTTGGCCTTTTAAAAATAAAAAAATTTAATAATTTCTGAATGTGTAATCTTCTTTTATGAAGGAGAATGCTTCGTTGCACATACTACATTAAAGGTACTTTGCTAGAATTATAAATAGCACAGTCCCATCATAGATGAATTGACTATAACCACACCACCATATGACTCTACTACATGGTCACTAGGAATGTTACAGTCTAATTAGGGAAGTAAGAAGAATGATTAGCATTCAGGAAAATCTTAAGGGTACTTGTTAATATTCTCTATGGATAAGTTTTTTGTTCTCTATTGATAACTTCTAAATTAAAATAAACTGTTTATTTGGGTAGCATAGCCAGGAAGTTTAGTGCCTTAGATCTGAGTATTTAAGAATATCTAGGCTGGGCATGGTGGCTCATTCCTTTGGAAGGCCAAGGTGGGAGGATCACTTCAGGCCAGGAGTT
Organism: Eulemur rufifrons; assembly: GCF_041146395.1. Classification (NCBI taxonomy): domain Eukaryota; kingdom Metazoa; phylum Chordata; class Mammalia; order Primates; family Lemuridae; genus Eulemur; species Eulemur rufifrons. Next base: position 74,642,057 of record NC_090983.1, read on the forward strand.
CAATACCAGGCTGGATAACATACCCCGACCCCATCTCTACAAAAAAATTTAAAAACTGGACGTGTTGGCAGGCATCTATGGTCTTAGATACTCAGGAGACTGAAGCGGGAGGATTGCTTGAGCCCGGGGGTTCAAGGTTGCAGTGAGTTATGATCATACTGCTGTACTTCAACCTGGGCAACAGAATGAGACCTTGTCTCAGGAGGAAAAAAAAAGTAGGAGAAAGACCATACTGAAAAACAGATTAAATCTTTTTTTTGGTATATGTGTGTGAATATTCAGTGAGTGTTGTGTTTTACTTGGCTGTTGTGTGAATGAATATATTGGCTTGGATAGTTTTATATGTGTGCATATTTATACATGAGTAAAATACCATTTGTTAGTTACCTGGTTAAGTGTTTACTTAATGTTTTCGAATTTAAGGTTTTTTTTTTTTAGAATAACTGCTGACATCCATATTTATTATCTGGACCTTTTTAGTCTGGTGGTAAATATATAGAGAAAATGTTATTATATAGCTCAGAGTCAACTTTAGTACTCACAGAAATACATACAATAAAAGCAGGTAATTTAGTTGGTTTTAAATATATATTAACTAAGACCAAAGCATTGAAACAGTAAAGAAAAGAGAAAAAAATGTTGTGGGGTTTTAAAAATTTTTTTGCTGCATTATTTCTCTTAACAGACAATATCTCTGCTGTTCCACATAGATTTTCAGTGCAGTCATCTCATTCTGGGTGGTTTTTGAAGCACCTAGCTTTCGGGAAAGAAAAGTAGTTCCCTTCTGTGGTTCTTAGCAGTAATTTTCTCTACTGTGTCCTCACTGCAGCTGTAAGATTCTCATGTGACATCTGCTGCTCAGGAGATCTATGTCCAGAGAAACTGGGAAGACTAGGGCAGACTTAAGTTGCTAAAGTTTTATAAAAATAATTCCACTGGCATTTACCAGGAACTCTACAGACATGCTCTGTGACATGAATCCTTTTCTTCTTCTTTTTTTTAATCCAACTCTACATATCAGAATAATAACTTGTGGAGCTGAAAAGGAGAAAAAAGGAGGAAGGATTTCTGTCTATAGAGGTTCAAGTGTCTTGCCTTGGGATTGATATTTTTTATGAACTTTCATCTGTATTGCTAATATCTTCCTGAATACTACTTGCTCTTTGCCATTGACCACCTACTTGGCTTAACTGACACAGTCTGTCCAATAGTGCTAGAGCAGCAGTCTCCAATCTTTTTGCCACCAGGGACTGGTTTCATGGAAGACAATTTTTCTGGGAAGTGTTGTGGGGTGGTTTTGGGATGATTCAAGCACATTACATTTATTGTGCAGTCAAACCTCTCTGCTAATAATCATCAGTATTTGCAGCTGCTCCCCAGCACTGGCATCAACGCCTCAGCTCTGCCTCTGATCATCGGACATTAGATTCTCATAAGGAGTGTGCTACCTAGATCCTTCATATGCACAATTTACAGTAGGGTTCTTGCTCCTGTGAGAATGTAATGCCCCTGCTGGTCTGACAGGAGGCAGAGCTTATGTGGTGATGGGAGCCAATGGGGAGCAGCTGTAAATACAGATGAATTTTCATTTGCCTGCTGGCTGCTCACCTGCTGTTTGGCCTGGTTCTTAACAGGCCACGGACTGGTACGGTGGTTGGGGACTGCAGTGCTAGAGCACTAAGCATTCATTCCTTATTAGTCCCATAATTGGCACTGTGAGACTGTAATCTTTAGGAAGCTCTATTATTTAGCTGGCTTTATCAGAGCAAATTTCTGTCCTCCTCTATTGAGTCAAGAATATCTTTCTTGGCCTTTTTATATTAAATCCCTTTCATGTTGTTTGATACCAGCATTAGACTGATACTAAGTTGATATAACTTTTTTAAACATTATTTTTTAGGTACTGATTTTTACTTTCGTTTAATTTTTTTAGTGTAGACATTTTAATTTCTTCCAAGAAATATTGATGAGTCAAAAACTATTACGAAAATATTTCTAATATACTGTTAAAACATACATATCAAAAAATCTGGAAAAAACTCTTTTTAGGAAATGTAGGTCCCCTTCTCTCCCTGGAGGTAACATATAAATATAAATTATCCAGGCAAATGATTCTTTTTATATTTTTCACTCTTTTGTTTAAACAGTTTATATGAATGTCCAAGTAACCAAAAGAATTCTTAAGTAGATCACAGAACTGTATAATTTTTGGACTATCCTTGGAAATTTCTGGATTATTGGATGATAGGACAAAAACCTTTTGTTACTTTTCAGTAATAGGAGAAAAGAAGCTCTTCCAGCATTTTGTTTCCCCTATGATCTGTGATCTCTTTTTCTGTCTAATAGGAAGCCTTTCTAGGGCATCAAAGCTTATTTGTTTATTTGTCATGATGAAAGTCCTTTGGCCTCTTGATGCCTTTCCTATTCGGATTCTCCTATTTCCCACTCCACTCCCACCATGATCCTCAGATACTTTTCACCTTTGGCTTAGCTTGGAGATGTTGTTTGTACCCATGTATTTCTATATCTTCTATTGCTTCTTATGAGTTTTATCAGGTTTGGTGTGGAATGTACAATAATCAGGTCAATTTTCTCAGCTCACAAAGTGTGGTTCCTGAACTGGCAGCAGGAGCATCATCTGTGAACTTACTAGAAATGCAAATTGTCAATCTCTACTCCAGACCTATTAAATCAGAAACTCAGGATAGGGCCCAGCAATCAGAATCACTTCCAGGTTTTAAATAGCTTATTGGCATTAACAGTTTTGGGTCTTTTTATTGCCAGTATTTAAAACTTTTATTATTTTAAATTGAGGAAACCCAGTGAATGCATACTATTGAAGTCTGCCCTGATAGTTCTGGGGTACCTTAGTTGAAGTTTCCTTTGGAAGCACTTAATCTTTTACTGCACTGTCAAAGAAATACAGTGAAAGAAACTGAATAAAACACAAGTCTCATTCTGTGTTTCAGTTTTGTTTGCTATCTCTAATTGTTCTTAACCTTGGTTCTTCTAATATAGTTATTTGTAAAAGGTACTGTGTACCATCATGCTTGGCATTTGATAGCATTGTACATCAGGTCAGCTATTTAATTTAATCCCCACAGTAACCCTAATCTCAAATTTTACAAAGGAGAACACAGAGCCTTAGGAAAGTTAATTTGCAAAGGTCACACTGCAGAACCAAGGACTCGTATTTAGGCCCAGATGGTGACAAAGCTCTTAAGGACACTGATACTACCAGCAAACTCAGTTTTCTGCTTTTGCTTCTCTCCACGGCTTTGTCTAAATTTGCATCTATCTTAAATTTGTTGTATAGGTGATCTTATTCTGGACAACTACTTACTTACAGTTCTGATTTAAATACTATTCTCACATAGTTCATTTATTTTATCCTTTGTGACCTCCTAAGAAAAATTTAAAATTTCTTGAAAACTTCTGGCATTTTTATCTTAACTTCCTTTACTTTTGATTGTTCTGGTTTAATTTCATGGATGAAAGCCTTTAAAGCCTGTTTTTTTATGTGCTCAGTAATAGATTTTAAATCTGTGTTGCCAAATTTTTCAGACAGGCCAAAAATGGAATCCAGTAAATGCAAGTGTGATATGAGTGGGGAGATTACTGCAAATTAGGGCAGTTTTAAGTCAAGATGTGGAGGATGATGGAGTATTTGTGTATATTAATAAAACAAGTGCAAATGTAGATTTTGACTAGTAATTTTAATCTGGATTTGAAATGATCCTCTTAGTCCTCTAAATCATAATTGAAGGCAGTATAAATAAAATGCATGCTAGCCTAAACTAGAAAGAATATATTACTAACATTTTTTAAAATGTGTTATTAGTGAGCTGTCAATCCAAGATTACAAATATATAGAAGTAATTAATATGCTTTTTCTAAAGATAATTAAATTGGCCTTCTTGGGAATCGCTACACTTGCAGCTTTTTTTTATAAGGTTTGAAACTTGTTTTAAAAATTATTTGTTAATTAAAAATTATTTGTTAAAAAATTATCATGTACTTTATTTTTTGTTACTCTTGTCACTTCTCTTTTAAAAGAAATAAATTTCTTAAATTAACTGTATTTTAACCATTTTGAAATTTCTTTGCTATGACAACCATGATTAATAATATACTACATATATTGTGCTTATAACATAACTCTATTTCTGTAACTTATTCTTTTTATACTGGGCAGTTTTTTGAGGATCATGGCACATAATTATTCAAAATTACTAAATTTGGCTAAGCAGTTAATTTAACCTAATCAGACTACTTTTTTAAAAAAGATTTTGACCTGTGTTTTTTTAATCTCAGCTTACCTGTGGACCACCTCTGCTAGCTAGCATTTACTCATTCAAAAAATAATCTTTTTTTTTTTTTTTTTTTTTTTTTTGGAGGCAGTCTCTCACTCTGTTGCCCAGGCTGGGGTACAGTGACCTCATCATAGCTTACTGCAACCTCAAACTGCTGGGCTCAGGTGATCCTCCTGCCTCAGCGTCCTGGTGTGCACCACCATTCCCAGATAATTTTTCTATTTTTTGTAGAGACAGGGTCTCAAACTCCTGGCCTCAAACAGTCCTCCCGCCTTGGCCTCTCAGAGTGCTAGGATTACAGGAATGAGCCACTGTGCCCAGCCCAGAAAATATTCTTTTTAAAAACCAATTGTGTGATAATATTTTACATGCTGATTTGGATACAATAATAGTATAATTCTGATCCCTTCCATTAAGGAGCCTGTGGCCCAGTGGAGAAATTTGACAAACACAGAGTTACATCACTGTGTGTTAGTTTCTGTGACAGAAAGAGATAGCATGTATCTTAAAAGCACGTGAGGGACACATAACCCTCAGACTTTTCCCAGAGTAGGAGTATACAGAGAGATGTCACAGAAAGTATCCCACCGAGAATAGTACCTCAGCTAATACCTGGGTTTAGAATGAACCAGAGTACATAGAATTCCTGATAGTTTAAGGCACAATATTAAGAGAAAGAGCTAGTGATTTCAACTGGGAACTAGTCATCCAGAAGCTTCCTTTTAAATTATGTTAGGGAATTTGGAATTTTGAATTTTGGATGTCAGGGACAGAATGAAAGGGTTTTACTTGAAAACAGTATCATTGAATGAAAACAAGACTTGGAGAGTAATAAAGAAGCTGGTTCCAGTCAAGAAATAATTATAATCTAAACCAGGGTAGAGACAACTAGTGACAGAAGTGGATTGGGTTAAAATTTTCTAGGCAGTAGAATAGATTGTTATTTGAAACTCTGAGAAGGAAAATTAGGATTATTAGCTGTAGCAATCATAATTTGAAAGCAAGATCTAATGGCAATTGACAATGCTGCAAATATAGAAGCTAAAGTATTATCAGGGTAAGACATTCCTTGGAATTACCCATTTTACTATTTACTGCATTCACTGCTCCTTGCAGTTGTGTAAATAAGTAATAGTGGGTTCCACCAAAATTTCTACAGGTAAATAATTATAGTCACCTAGTTTTGCATTTGATACCAACATGACTAATCACTTACTTAAGCAGACTTACAGTTTCTCTGAAACTTTTTTGGTCCTACTATTTTAGAACAATAAATACAATCAGAATAGAAAGCTCAGTAGGAAGTGGAAGGAGGCCTGGTTTCCACTGGTGTGATTTCAGGAGAAATGCAACCTATTTACTTTAGTAATAATCTATTTGCAAATTTAATAAAGATTTAGTTGTACTACTGCTAGACACTTTTTTTTGTAATTGAGCATTTGAAAAGATTATACAATTAGAATTTTTTTAAGCTTTTTATTTTGAAATTATTATAGATTCACAGAAGTTGCAAAAACAACATATAGAGCCCTGTGAATCCTTCACCCAGTTTCTCCTAAGAGTAACATCTTAAGTAACTGTAGTGCAATATCAAAGCCAGGAAATTCACCTTGGTCTTACACTGATAACTAGACTACGGACCTTATCAGTTTTCAGCAGTTTTTATTTGTACTCATTTGTGTGTATGTATGTAATTATCTGTGATTTGATCTCATGTATAGATTTAGTAACTGCCATCACAATCAAAACACACAAATGTTCTGTCACTACAAAGAAAATCTTCATGCGATGTCTTCATAGTCATACCTGCCTTTTTCAGTCCTGTGTCAGTTCCTGGCTTCCATGACTCTTCATTATCTGTAGTTTTGTCATTTCAGGAATGCTGTGTGCCCTTAAGATTCATCCAGGCTGTTGTTTGTATCATTAATTACTGATTTTTTTTTCATCAGTTATATATCGCTTTATTTGTGGATACTCTAGAGTTTCTTTAATCCCATTGTCTTTGAAGGACATGTGTGTTGTTTCCAGGGTTCTGGCTCTTAAAATTGTACTTGTAACGAACACACATGTTACAGCTTTTTGTGTCAACATAAGTTTTTATTTCTCAGCAGCCTAAGAGTGCAATTATTGTATTGATTAGTAAGTATATGTTTAGTTCTTAAACTGCCAGAAAGAAGCTTTTCGGAGTAGCCGTACTATTATACGTTGTCACCAGTGGTTGTATGAGAAAGCCATTTTCTCTGAATCCTCACCACAATTTTGAGTTATCTCTCTTTTTTTATTTTAGCTATCTTCATAGGTGTATAGTGATATCTCATTGTGGTTTTAACTTCCGTTTTCCTAATGGGCAGCGCTATTAAACATCTTTTTAATGTGCTTATTTGCCACCCATGTATCTTTTTGGTGAAATGTCTGTTTATGTCTTTTGCCCATTTTCTTATTGCATTCTTTTTTTATCGTTGGGTTTTGAAGGCTTTTTAGATATAAATCCTTTGTCAGATATGTGGTTTGCAAATATTTTCTTCCAATCTGAAGCTTGTCTCTTTTTAACTGTAATATTAGAATTGTCTTTTGAAATATTCTTTGTTATGGAGTGGAGATTTGACCATTACGTGAAGGAGCAAGATGTGTTGACATAACCTTTGGATTAAAATTTTATTTAGGTCAAAACTTAGGTTCTAAGTTAGACACCATATTGGTGTGTTGGTTGTTTTTTTTCATGATGATGGCTCCAAATGAAGAAAACTGAATGCTATTAATAGTTTACTGAATTATGTTTGATACAATGGGACAGATTAGATACCCTAGAATCTCAGATATTTTATTTAGCTTTTCTGAGCAATGGTTTCTTAATCTATCAAATGGGTAAAAATATCTTTTAATTCCAACAATACTGTAAATAGGTAATGTAACTCTAAAAAATAAGACATGTTGCAAAAGCCTTTTTAAATTTGGTTTCTTGCAATTTTAGATATAGTCTGGTAGTCAAAAGTAGTCAGATGTAGTCTGATAGTCAAAAGCATCTTAAATCAGGGTTGAGGATATCATTTTATGTTGTGACAAAGCTCCATCCAAAACACTCATAAGAAAAAACTTATGTGGAATAAAATAAAACTTTAAAAAATAATTAAGGTAAAGATTCTCAGGCAAGTTGCCTTCTATAGACATAAAATGCTTCTAGAAGGTGTCTTAGGCAGCTGAAAAGACCACTGTTCTTCCAAGAAAGAAGATTGTTAAGAGACATCAATTGAGTATACTCTTTTTTGGTTTCCAATTTTGGATTCGAGAGCCAGAAGCCTTTTGGTGATTTAGGCCATGGCTACCTGGCTTACACAGTAAGCGAGGGGACACAGATTTGCTTGCTGTCAAGACCTGGCTCTGCTAAAGACCTGTTAACATTTCCAGAGGAGAAGACAGCATTACCAGGGTTGGCTTTCTAATTGTCACTATATAAAATTAATAAACATGAGTATGAAATATAATATTGCCACAGTGGCTGATATTCCTTCAAGTTATTGAAATGTGTACTTCCCTTATTTAAACAGTTGGCTAAATAAATAATAGTTGGTTAAGAGTGTAACATGTCTGGGTTCAGATCCTGGCTCGGCCACTTATATACTTTTCAATGTATTTTTTAAATTGAATAAAAATTGTATATATTTATGGTATACAGCATGATTTGATATATGTATACATTGTGGAATGACTAAATCAAGCTAATCTATGTTACTTCACCTAGTTTTTTTTTTGTGGTTAGAACATTTAAAGTCTGCTCTCATGGATTTTCAAGTATATCATACATTGTTATTAACTATAATCATGTTGTACAATAGATATACTGAATTTATTTTTCCTGTCTAACTAAAATTTTATGTCCTTTGACCAACATCACCAACACCCACCCCCCACTCTTGCCCCTAGTAACCTCCATTCTACTCTGTGCTTCTGTGAGTTCAACGTTTTTAGATTCCACATACAGTAGTCCCCCATTGTTTCACTTTCTGTGGTTTCAGTTACCTGTGGTCACCTGTGATTCAGGAATATTAAGTGGAAAATTTCAGAAATAAACAATTCTTACATTTTAAATTACATGCCATTCTAAGTGGTGTGATGAAATCTAGCAGCATCCCTCTCTGTCTCACCTGGGACATGCATAATTTCTCTGTCCAGCATATCCATGCAATGTATGCTACCTGCCCCTTAGTCACTTGGTAGCTGTCTTGGTTATCAGATCAAAAGAAAAACACAGGATTCAGTCCTATATTGGCAGTGTCAGGCGTCTTCTGGGGGTTTGGTATTTGTCCTGTCTGTGCCTGCCTTATTTCACATAACATAATGTCCCCTCATGCATCCAAGTTGTTGAAAATGATAGGGTTTCCTTCTTGTTTATAGCTGGATAGTGTTCCGTTGTATATATATGCCACATTTTCTTTGTCCATTCATCCATCAGTAGACACTTAAGTTGATTCCACATCTTGGCTGTAGTGAATAAATAATGCTACAATGAACAGGGGAGTGAAGATATCTCTTCAACATACTGATTTCATTTCCTTTGGATATATACAGACACTCAAGAGTGGGAATGCTAGATCATATGGTAATTCTATTTTTAATTTTTCATGAACCTCTATACTGTTCTCCATAATGATTGTATGATGCTAATTTACATTCCCACCAGCAGTGTACAAGGGTTCCCTTTTTTCCAAAACCTTGCCCACACTTGTCATATTTTGTCTTTTTTGATAATAGCATCCTAAGGTGTAAGATAGTACTTCATTGTGGTTTTGGTTTGCACTTTCCTGATGATTAGTGATATTGATCATTTTCTCATATACTTGTTGGCCATTTGTATGTCTGCTTGTGAAAATATCATTTTAGGTTGTTTGACCATTTTTAAATTGGGTTATTTGTTTCTTTGCTGTTGTTGTTTGAGTTCCTTACACAGTCTTCTCTTGGTATCCCTTGGTAATTGGTTCTAGGACCCCGCTCTGTTACCAAAATCCCCAGATGCTCAAGTCCTTTATGTAAACTGGTATAGAATTTGCATGTAATTTACACATCCTCTCATATACTAGATTACTTATAATACTTAATACAGTGTAAATACTATATAAACAGCTGTTACATTGTGTTTTTTTATTTGTATTATCTTTTACTGTTGCACTCTTCCCCCACCCCCAAGAATATTCTCTATCCATGGTTCCTTGGATCTTCAGCTAAATGCTGAATGTATATTTTGGATATTGACCACTTATCAGATATATGATTTACAGATATTTTCTCCTATTTAGTTAACTCTCTTGATTATTTTTGGTTTGCACAAGTTTTTTAGTTTGTTGTAATCCCATTTGTCTGTTTTCATTACTGTTGCCGGTGCTTTGGGGTCATATCCAGAAATCTTTTCTAAGGCCAATGTCAAATAGTTTTTCCCCTGTGTTTTCTTTTTAGTAGTTTCACAGTTTCAGGTCTTATGTTTAAAGGTTTTAATCCATTTTTAGTTAGATTTTTATGTATCATGTGAGATAAGGGTCAAATTACATTCTTTTGCATGTGGATATCTACTTTTCCTCATTGAAGAGACTTTCCGCATTGTGTGTTCTTCTTGGCACCTTTGTTAAAGATCAGCTGACTGTAAATGTGTAGATTTATTTCTAGTCTCTATTATCTTTTGTTCTATATGTCTGTGTTTGTCCAGTACAATGCTATTTTGAATTACCATCACTTTGCACTAGATTTTGAAATTAACTAGTGTGATGCTTCCACTTATGTTCCTTTTTTTCATTTCTTAAATTTATTTATAATTATTTAAAAATTATGATGGGTACATAGTAGTTGTATACATTTACGGGATATATGTGATTTGTTATAGTGATCAAATCAGGGTAATTGGGGTACATATCACCTCAAGCATTTATCATTTCTTTCTGTTAGGAGGATTCCAATTCCACTTTTTAGTTGTTTTAAGATACACAATAAATTACTGTCAGCCATAGTCACCCAATTTTGCTACCAAATACTAGGTCTTCAGTGATCTTAACTGTAGTTTTGTACCCATTAACCATCTACACTTTATCCCCCACTCCCAACTACCTTTCCCAGCCTTTGGTAACTATCATTCTACTATCTACATCAATTAAGTTTTTATAACTTTTAGCACCCACATATGAGTAAGAACATGCAAAATTTGTCTTTCTGTGTCTGGCTTATTTCATTTAACATAATGTCCTCCAGTTCCATGCATGTTGTTGCAAATGATAGGGTTTCATTTTTTGTTTTTTTTTTTAATGACTAAAGTATACTCCATTGTGTATGTGTATCACATTTTATTTAACCATTCAGCTGTTAGTAGACACTTAGGTTGATTCCATATCTTTCTCATTATGAATACTACAGTAAACATGGCAGTGCAGATATCTCTTTGATATACTGATTTTCCCTTTTTTTTTTCTTTTGGATATATACCTAGTAGTGGGATTGTTTGATCATGTGGTAATTCTATTTTTAGTTTTTTGAGAAGCCTCCATACTGTTCTCTATCGTGTCTATAGCAGTTTATAGTTTATAGTATAGTTTATCAACAGTGTATGAGGATTATCCTTTATCCGTGTTCTTGCCAGCATTTGTTATTATTTGTCTTGGATAAGAGCCATTTAACTGGGGTGAGATGACATCTCATTGTAGTTTTGATTTGCTTTTCTCTGATAATTAGTGATGATCATTTTTTCATATACATGTTGGCTATTTGTATATCTTCTTTTGAGAAATGTCTATTCAGATCTTTTGCCCATTTTAATCAGATTTTAAGATTTTTTTAATGAGTTGTTTGACCCCCTTATATATTCTAGTTATTAATCTTATGTCAGATGAGAAGCCTGCAAATATTTTCTCCCATTCTTTGGGTTGTCACTTCACTTTGTTGCTTTGTCTCCTTTGTGGTGCAGAAGCTTTTTAGCTTGATGTGATCTTATTTGTCCATTTTTGCTTTGGTTGCCTATATTGTTGAGATATTACTCAAAAAATCCTATCTCAAACCAGTGTCCTGGAATATTTCCCCAATGTTTTCTTTTAGTAGGTTCATAGTTTCTGGCCTTAGACTTAAGTCTTTAATCCATTTTGATTAGATTTTTGTTTATGGTGAAAGAGAGGGGTCTAGTTTCTTTCTTAGGCATATGGATATCCTGTTGTCCCAGCACCATTTATTGTAGAGGCTGTCCTTTCCTTAATGTATGTTCTTGGCACCTTTATAGAAAATGAGTTTGCTGTAAATGTGTGGATTTATTTCTAGGTTCTCTATTCTGTTCCATTGATGTATTAATTATACATGTGTTTTTATGCCAGTACCATGCTGTTTTGGTTACTGTAGCTTTATATTGTAGTATAATTTGAAGTTGGGTAATGTGATTCCTTTAGCTTTGTTCTTCTCTTTGCTCAGGAGGGCTTAGGTTATTCTGGACTTTTTATGTTTCCATATAAATTTTAGGATTACTTTTTCTATTTCTATGAAGAACGTCATTGGTATTTTGATTGGAATTGCATTGACTCTGTAGATTGCTTCATGTAGCATGGACATTTTAACAATATTGACTCTTCCAATCCATGAACATGAAATATCTTTACATTTTTTGTATCTTTTTCCATTTCTTTCATCATTGTTTATAATTTTCTCTATAAAGATCTTTTCCTTTTTTGGTTAAGTTTTTTCTCAGTATTTTATTTTATTTATAGCTATGGTAAATCAGATTATTTACTTGGCTTCTTTTTCAGATCATTTGCTGTTGGCATATGGAAATGCTCCTGAGTTTTGCGTGTTTATTTTTTATCTTGCAACTTCACTGAATTTGTTTATTTGTTCTTATAGTTTTTTGGTATAATCTTTAGGTTTTTCTAAATATAAGTTGTTTTTTTTTTTTTTTTTTTTTTGCAAATTAAGATAACTTGACTTCTTCCTTTCCATTTTGGATGCCTTTTATTTCTTTTTCTTGTCTAATTGTAATTGTTCTTGCTAGGACTTTCAGTACTATGTTGAGTAACAGTCATGTAAGTGGGCATCCTTGTCTTCTTCCAGATCTTAAAGGAAACGCTTTCAGTTTTTCCCCATTCAGTGTAATAAGGCTATGGGTCTGTCATGTATGGCTTTTATCATGTTGAGGTATATTCCTTCTCTACACAGTTTTTGAGAGTTTTTATCATGAAAGCATGTTGGATTTTATTGAATGCTTTTTGGCATCAATTAAAATGATCATATGGTGTTTGTCCTTCATTCTGCTTATGTGATGTATCATGTTTATTGATTTGCATATGTCGAACCATCCTTGCACCCCTTGAGTGAATCTCGTTTAATTGTGATGAATGTTCTCTTTAATGTATTGTTGAATTTGGTTTGATGTTGTGCTTCTACTTTCATTTGTTTCAAAGAATTTTTAAATTTTATTTTAATGTCTTTATTGACCCAGTGGTTGTTCAGGAACATATTAATTTCTGTGTGTTTGTATAGTTTCCAGAGTTCCTCTTGTTAGGGATTTCTAGTTTCATTTCATTGTGGTCATAAAAGATACTTAATATTTTTTGAATTTTTTAAGACTTTTTTTTGTGGCCCAACATATACTCTATCCTTGAGAATGTTACATTTGCTAAGGAGAAGAATGTGTATTCTGCAGCTGTTGATGGAATGATCTATAAATGTCTGTTAGGTCCATTTGGTCTGTAGTGTAGATTAACTCCCATTTTTTTGTTGTTGATTTTCTGTTTGGATGATCTGTTCAATATTGAAAGTGGGCTGTTGAGGTCTCCATCTATTATTGTATTGGGGTCTGTCTTTCTCTTTAGGCCTAATAATATTTGCTTTATATATCTGAGTGCTTCAGTGTTGGGTGCATATATAATTGTTATAGCCGCTTGCTGAATTGGCCCCTTTATTAATATATAATGACCTTCTTTGTCTCTTTTTACAGGTTTTGTCTTGAAATCCATTTTATCTAATAAATGTGTAGCCACTCCTACCCTTTATTGATTTCCAGTTGCATGGAATATCTTTTTCTATCCCTTTATTTTCAGGTATTCTCTGACCTTCTTCTACCTGGCTATTGATATCTTTCTCTTGGTTTAGAAAATTTATTATTATTTCTTTGAATAGACTTTCTACCCTGATTCCTCTTTCTGCCTCGTCTTTAAGACCAGTAACTCTTTATTTGCCCCTTTGATACTGTCTTCTGGATCTTGTAATTGTGCTTTATTCTTTTTTCTTTTTCTCCTCTTTGTATTTTCAGATAGCCTGTCTTCAAGCCCCATAATTCTTTCTTCTGCTTGATCACTTCTGCTGTTAAGAGAACTCTGATACATTTTTCAGCTTGTCAATTGAATTTTTCAGCTCCAGATTTTCTGCTTGACTTTTTTATTATTTCAATCTCTTTGTTAAATTTCTCTGGTAGAATTCTGAATTCCTTCTCTGTGTTGTCTTGAAGTTCATTGAGCTTCCTCAAGACAGCTATTTTGAATTCTTTGTGAAAGTCACATATCTCCATCACTCCTGGATTGGTTAGTGGAGACTTACTTTGTTCATCGAGTGAGGTCACGTTTACCTGGATGTTCTTGATGCTTGTAGATGTTTGTTTGTCAGTGTCTTGCCATTGAAGTTTAGGCATTTATTCTAATCTTAGCACTCTGGGCTTATTTGACCTGTCCTTTGGAAGGCCTTCCAAGTATTCAAAACAAATTGAGTGTTGTGATAGAAGCCTATGGTTACTGCAGTCATAACAGTAATAGGAAGTGCCCCAAGACCAATAACGCTGTAACTTTTGCAGACTTCGAGAAGAACCACCTTAGTGGGCTTGCATAAGATCAGGGAGAATTCCCTGGGTTACCAGGCAAAGTTTCTTGCTGGTTTCTTGTTTTTCCAATCAGAAGGACTCTCTCTCAGTGCTGGTGTGCCTGGAATTGGTGGAAGGGTGACACAAGCACTCCCCTGGCCACCACAGCTGGCACTGCACTGGGTCACTGTTGAAGCCAGTACAGTACTAAGTCTCACCCAAGGCCCATGTTGACTGCTGCCTGGCTAACACTGATATTTATTCAAGGTCCCATGGCTTTTTAGTCAGCTGGTGGTGAATCCTGCTGGGCTCATTCCATCCTAACAGGGCAGCAGACTCCCTTCTTGTCCAAGGGGCTGGGGTGGGGGGGTGTCTAGAAATGCAGTCCAGAAGTCCTGGAATTGGGGGCTTCAGGAATCTGCTTGGTGCTTTATTTTACTGTGGCTGAGCTGGTACCCAAGTTGTAAGACAAAGTTCGTTGTACTTTTCCCTCTCCTTTCTCCAAGTGGAAGGAATCTGTACTGGAGCTATACTGCCTGGAGTTGGTGGGGAGGGGTGACAGGGGCACTCCAAGTCCACTGGGCTGCTTCAGGGCTTGCCCATGGACTGCAATTCTTTGGGCCTGACAGCCTTTGAATTTTATTCCAAACCTCAGGCCACTTTATTCAGTCAGTTGGGGAGTCAGTCAGAACTTGGATTCCTCCCTCTAGGGCTAAGAATCCCCCTCTGGCCAAGGCTTGGAGCCAGCAAAAATCTGCCTGTGCTGTGTTCTGCTGTGGTAGGACAGCACTGAGTTCCAATGCAAACTCCCACAGTCATTTTTCTCTCCCTCTCCCAAGCACATAGATGGCCCCCCACCTGCAGTGCTGCTAGAGGATAAGGGAGGAGTGGTGCATTGCAAGAGTATCCTACTCTCTTCAATGCCTCTCTCCTTGGTAGTATGTGAAAATCGGGTACTGTGATCTGATTTTTTTGTTGTTGTTGTTCTTATGAAGGTGCTTTCTTGCATGGATACTTCTTCAATTTGGTGTTCCTATAGGGGGGCAATCACTAAAGGGTTCTATTTGGTCATCTTGCTCCACTACCTCTCCAGCTTTATTCTTTTTTCTCATGATTGCCTTGGCTATCATTGCCTTTTATGGGTCTGTTTTTATCTTAGGATTTTCTTCTCTTTTATCTGTGAAAAAGTCATGAGAATTTTGATAGGAATTGCATTGAATCTGTAGATCATTGTGGATAGTTATGGACATTTTAACAATATTGATTATTCCAATCCATGAGCTTTCCATTTATTTCTGTCTTCAGTTTCTTTCATCAATGTTTGATCATTTTCAGGGTACTGATCTTTCACTTCTTCATTTAGATTTATTTCTAAATTTTTTATGATGTTGTAATTTGGCTTTTTAAAACATTTTTTTCAAGTAGTTATTAGTATAGAGAAATCTTACTGATTTTTTTATGTTGCTTATGTATCCTGCAACTATGCTGTATTCATTTGTTCTAACAGTATTTTGGTGGTGTCTTTATGGTTTTTCCTTAGGTAAGACCATGTCATCTGCAAACAAAGACAGTTTAACTTTCTCCTTTCTAATTTGGGTGCCTTTTATTTCTTATCTAATTCTTATGGCTAAAATTTTCAGTACTGTGTATTAAATGAAAGTGGCCAGAGTGTACATCCATGTCTTAGTCCTTTTCTTTCAACTTTTCACCTTTGAGTATGTTGATAGCTGTGGACTTGTCTTAAATGGCTTTTATTGTGTTGAAGTATATTCCTTCTGTACCTAATTTGTTGAGAGTTTTTATCATAAATACATATTTATTTTGTCCAAAGCTTTTTCTGTATCTGTTGAGATGATCATATGCTTTTTGTCCTTTATTCTGTGAATATGTTTTATCTCATTTATAGATTTGCAAACCATTCTTGCATCCCAAGGATAAATCCCATTTGATCATTGTGAACAATCTAATGTGCTGTTGAATTGGGTTTCCTATTATTTTGTTGAGGATTTTTGCATCTGTGTTCATCAAGGATATTGGCCCGCTACCAAAACTACTCACCACGAAGCCCAGGAGAAGTCATGCACACCAGGGTCTCAGAAGAGAAGCCTACCCTACCATCTTTGATCTTGACCGTGGACCCCAAAACTACCCTGTAACTTTGCTCCAACGCCTCTCACTGTGGTCTGATTCATTCTAAGGACCCAAAAGAAGATATCCCTGTCTGAGTCCTCAGGGCAGGTTTGCTGAACTTACACTGAACTCAGTACAACTTGACAGCAGGCTTGCCCACCCAGGGACCCACCAGGAGACATGCATGTCCACGACCCCAGAGACAGGCCTGGAAACTTTGGCCTTGACTGTAGTCCCTGAAGCAGCCTTGTGATTTAGTTCCAGCTCCCCTCAGCTGTGGACTGGGACAATATTGCCTACCCAGATCACTCCTATTGGAGTGATTCAGCAGGAACCCTCCCTACATCCTGGAGGAAGCTCTACCTGTCCGGGCACAACTGGGAACAGGCGTGCTATATTCATACCTTCATCCCAGTGCCAGCTATTCAGACAGAAGTCCTGGAGACAATCCAGTCCATCTAGGGACCAGACAGGATTCAAACTCTGTTACAGTCCCTGGTAACTAGCTCATATGGGGCTATAGGTGATCCCTCAGAAGGACAGGGCCATTTCCAGGTCTGGAGCCTAGACCACAGTCAGGAAGTCTATTACTTGGGTGATAATCTGCCCTCTCAAAATGACCTTCCTAGGTCTTGAGGTCCACCTGGGTTTCACAGACTCTTACCTTAATTCCAATGCTCCCACAGCGGTACTTTTGTCCACGGATGGCTGTGAAATTATTGTTCATATTTGGGGATACGAGCAGGTAGAGCTTCCTGTTTATCCTTGCTGCCATCACTCTCATATTATGGTAATGTTAATCATTGGTGATTTAACAAGGTCAGCTTGTCTCGAGTTATACAAGTTTTGGAGGTCAGAAATTCAAAAATGGCATTCTCTGAGCTAAGATCAGGGTGTCAGCAGGGCTGTGTTCCTTTTGGAGAATCGAGAAACCAGAATACATGTTTTTAAAAAGTGTATAACTTTGTTCTGTTCAGCTCTTGACTCCTCCACTTACGTATTGATTCGGTCAAATTGCTTAACCTTTCTATGTTTTCAGATCTTAAAGGAGGATTATAATAGTACTTATTCTGTAGGGTAATTTTGAGGACAAAATGAATTGATAAGTGCAAAGCATTTGTAACAATATAGGAAATCCGTGCTAAGAAAATTTGATCTTTTAGTCAAAGGCATTTGTTTATGAGTATATTACTGTTGAGGAAAATTTTACAAAAATTATTATTTTTTTGTTACTATTTTTTTCATTCCAATTATTTATTTCTAGCTTTATTTGGGACATTATGCTATAATGTTTGGAATGTAAAAATGTCCTCAGTTTGGGGACATTTTCAATTAAAAAGACAATTTTGTTTAGTACAATTTTATTATAGACGAAGAGAAGTACAAGCACTTATGAGTGTTTATAGAAGAGGCATTTAACCTAGTCTGTAATGATGATTTGGGTATGTTGAGTGGAGCAAGAAAGAGAAAGTTTTCTGTAAGAGATAATCCTGTGGGATGGATGGATGAGAGAAACATACTATATAAAGGAAGTTAATAAAAGAAAAAGGAAGGAAGGGAAGATGAATAGTAAGTAGATTTAAGGGAAAGGGAGTAGTTGTAGGAACCATATACAGACAGACCTCAGAAATATGGTGGGTGGTTCCAGACCACTGTGATAAAGTAAATATTGTAATAAAGTAACTCATGAACATTTTTGATTTCACAATGCATATAAAAGTTATATTTACACTGTACTATAGTCTATTAAGTGTATAATAGCATTATGTCTAAAAAAATCTATATACTTTAATTTAAAAGTACCATTTATTGCTTAAAAAATACTGACACAGAGACATGAGATGAACACATACTATTGGAAAAATGGTACCCATAGCCTTTTTGGGACACAGGATTGCTTCAATTTATAAGAAATGCAGTATCTGGAAAACTCAGTAAACCAGAATGCAATAAAAAGTGTGCCTGTTAAGTGTGGTATGAGAGAGTAAAATAAGCCTGAACTTAGACAGAGTGGAACTGTTGAGGATTTTTAAAGTTTGACAAATTTGAACTTTCTTACATTTAAAAACTTGTATTTATTTTGATTCTGGAATAGCAAATGCTTATATAATCTCTTTAAGCCAATAGCATTTATGATATTTATGCTAAATTTTTTTTTTTTTAAGGATTTGAAATTGTTGAAATGAGCAGTCGTAAATCAAAGAATAACAACTTAATTCATGCGGACTGCCTTTCACAGGTTAGTGTATATTTTCATTAATACATACTGTTAAGATGAAAAAGTGATCAGAGAAATAGTCATCTTCTTAATTTGAATTTTTCCCTTAGCACTTAGGAAGAATCACTCATTCTGTCCTGAATCAGTTTCATTCATTTTAAGTCTTTGGGTAGTCGGAATGCTAACTTTTACTCATCCTAAAGTTTTACTAAACTTCTACAATTTTATATGAGTAAATTTTTATTTCAACTTATTTAAATACTATCCTCAGAGTATAAGTTTAGCACTCTTTTTGCTAAATTTATTCCTGAGTATTTTGTTCCTTTTGATGCTGTTATAAATAGAATTGTTTTCTTATTTTCATTCTGGTTAGTTCATTGCTAGCGTATAGAAATGCAATTGATTTTTGTATATTTATCTGGTATCTTGCAGCCTTTCTTAATTCATTTATTAGTTCTAATAATTTTGCAGTTTATTCCTTAGGATTTTCTATATACAACATCATGTCATCTGCAAATAGAGAAAGTTTTACTTTTTCCTTTCCAATCTGGATGCCTTTTATTTTTCTTGCCGAATTTCCCTGGCTTGAACCTTGAGTAAATGTTGAATAGGGGTTGCAAGAACAGATATTCTTGCCTTGTTTTTCATCTTAGGGGAAAGAAACCGTTATGTATTATATTAGCTGTAGGTTTTTCATAGATGCCCTGTGTCAGGTTGAGGAAATTTCCTTATATAATTTTAGTTTTTTTGAATGTTTTTATAATGAACTTTTAATATTAAGTGCATACTTTATTCCCAGTGCTGTGCGTATACCTCTATGTCTCTCCCTTAGGAAGCTTATAGTCTAGTAGAGAATGGCCATGATAGTTCTATCCTGGTATTTCCATTTATCTGTAGTTCACATGAACTACATTTATTTTTTAATACAAAACTAAATATTATTGGTATTCTTTTATAAGACCTTACTTTTTTAAAGGAAAATGTTTAACTGTTTCCAAAAAAGTGTTTAACTGAGTTACAATTTACATACCTTTATATGTAATGTGCACAAATCTTCCATGTACACCTGAATTAATTTTTGTACATATATGCAACTATTTAACCTCCATGCCCAGTCACTTTGGGACTTGTGAACCTTCTTACTCTTCACTACAGCCTCATTTCCTTCATCTAATATACCTGGTTGTTGCCTCTCTAGTAGACTTTAGTTAGTTTTTTGTTTTGCTTGTTTGTTTTTAAGAAAAGGATTGAGGTTCGTCATTTAATTTCTAGTGATCTCATCCAGGTAGAGGAATACAAATTATGATTAGTTGAGTCTGTATATATGCTTATTTAAGTATTTTATAGGTATTAGCTATAAAATACCTATATTGTGTTACAGATAACAGGCCTACTATAAAGATGTTATTGTACTTAATTTATAGATAAATTAATATTTAGAAAAGATTTAACCTTTTTAAATTAATATAATTGGCTTTTCTGGGACCAATCTCCTTATTCTTTCCACTTCACCTATAATGGTAAGTATGGATTGTTTTATCTCTAGTGAATAATTGTTTTGAAAATTCAGATTTGTCTCTTTTGTACATGAAGGATTAGTCCTCTGCTGTCAGTCTGGGAGAAGCAAATTTTTTTGGAGAGTTTTTATTTCAGTCCACGGAGCCAAATTTGAGATGGCTCCCTGAGGTTTTTGTCCCTGAAACACCTCTGTATTAACTACAGATTCAAAAAAAGGAATGGCTTTAATGGTCCATCTTCTTAAAGACTGTGCTAGATTATCTGACATAATTTTTCACAACTAAGTCTAAGGCCCTCCATCCAAGGTGAACGCTCCTTAAAAGACTTTTAAAAATTCATTCTAATGATTCCTTATTTTATAGCTTAGATGAATGTGGATTTTGTCATCATATAATTGAGCATTTGCTTATGTGCCAAATTACTGTTTTTTTGCAGTTTGCTTCTTCAGTTTATTATTTCTTTCTAGTTTATTTGCAGTTATGTTTTAGGAATGTTTCATGCCTTTTTTAGTAGTACTGTGCTCTGAAACTCATAGGTCCTCAATAACTACATGAAATTTTAAACTGTTTACCTCAGAATCCTGAATTTTATGATATGTACAGATTGGTAGGACTTGAGCTTAGCCAGTTTAGATGTGTTGGTCTCTGGAGATTGAGCTTGTAGAACATGAACCTTACTAGATTAGATTGCATTATTAGATTTCCTCCTGTCTTTTCGTTGGCTGACATGTTATACAAAGTGAAGTATTCATTCATTTACGTGCATTAAAACAGCCTTCAAGTTGCTAATGTAGCTAAAGTAAGTAATTCTCCTCGTTGAAGCCTTTACAACTAAATTCTCATTCCTTCTATGGGACTTGAGATAGGTAAAAGACCATTAATTTATAACTCATGAAAATGGTGGCAGAACTCTTGAGGATAAGTATTTAGGGAGGATTGAATTGATTCCTTAATATCTAATTCTGACTACTATAAATGTTCTTTCTCTCATTTTTTAATACATCTGTAGTAATTTTATTGACTTAATTTCATCAGGTACAAAGAATTTTACGTGAAAGATTTTGTCATCAGAGTCCACATAATAACCTATATGGAGTACAAGTACAGTACAAGTAAGTCCAGCTGTCTCCTTGTCTGATATTGATATGAACCTATTCACAGATGCCCTCAGACTTTGCAAAAATTATGATATGCACATTTGATCTTAAATAAGGCTAACACTTATTATAGGAGTAAAAACACTGAAAGGCCAAATTTGGCTATTTTCTATGATATTTAGAAACACTGAATATCATGAAGTGGGAGTACACACAAATATTTCCATAATGAGAAAGCCCTTTAACTTTGAATCTTGCTTTGTTTCTGTTACCTGGTATTATGAAGAGAATTCTGACCTTGCCCTTAATACCCACCAGCTGACTGTGGTGTGAAAGTGCAGAATGTTAGTAAAAAAAGAGATCTGAATGCAAGGGTCCTAAGAGTTGCCACCCTTGTCCCCTATCTCCTACCATCACAAAAACCAATATTATATTCCAAACTTACTAGGTTTTCACTTGAGGTTTCCAAGGAATCAGCAAGCCGACTATTTCTTCTGTATTCTACTGTGTATGACCATTTAGAGCCTGAGTTAAGTGCACAGAGGGCAAAAAGAGAGAAATTTGTGTATATTTAAATTCAGCCTTAAAAAAAGTACTACCTAACAAATTATTCCAGCTTTATTTTTTAAATTTTGGCCTACTTGTATCATTTTAGACACTTAATTGAGCTGCTGAAAAGAACTGCTATCAATGGAGAAAGTAACTCTGTACTCATTATTGGACCCAGAGGATCAGGAAAAACAACGGTAAAAGCTTTTGATTTCTAGTGTTTGCTTTGGTAGGCATGTGATATTTCTTATTTATAATACTGAAAATGTTTTCCATTTCATTATTTTGTAACTAACATTTTGCTTTGTTTTTTTTTTTCTTTAAATAACAGAAGACTTACAAAAGCCTTGTAAAGTTAGGGTGGTATCTTTCAGTTTGGCATACCTTTTTTCCCTTCTTTTTCCTCCCAGTGACAAATTTTCAGCTGATGTTAGTTTCATCATGGTCTTTTGTCCTCGAAGAATTAGAGGTTGCTAATGGGAAAAGAAACTATCATTTATTGAGCGTGTACTTCGTGCCTTTGTATCTTTGTTTTCTCATTTATTCTTTTTATGTTTCCTATTTTTTTTTTTACTATTTATAGTTTAACCCAAACTTTCATAATATTTTCATGTGCACGCTCAAGTCTTCTATAAGTCTCCTCACTATCATATTTGCTTAGTTACCTCAAAAAGATAGTCTTGTTTTATTCTCATTTTTCTTTCCCTCTCACATTCTTTATTCGATATAGTAGACAAAATATGGGTGTTAAAATTTGAAAGTATTATTATTTAATTTTAAATGATTAAGCTATGTAAAATGTTTTCTCACATATTCTATGCAATAAATTTAGATTTCAAACTAATATACTTTTAAAATTATTGGGAATAGAAGTAAAATTTTTTTATTAAAGCAATATATTGCTGACTGATTTATGCATGATGAGGAAATTAGGATTTTACTGTTATTCATTTCTGGTATATAAAGTAGGAATTTAGATCTAGGAAGTTTTTTAATATTTCAAGAATTTTCACATTTATTATAATCATATTTACAATAATTTATTAGATTTGACTCTAATTTCAGTCTTCATGCCCAGCTTGTTTAATCATTATTTCTTTATTTTTAAGTTTTTATTATTGTTTTTCTTTGCATTTTACTTTAGTGTTATTTTGGGGTCATTTTTACAAGAGCACTGTGTGACTAATATGCTTTTGTACCATTAGGATTTCTTAAATACATCAAAAGTTATTTTTTATAACTTACAACATGGCTGGCGGTTGAATTCTTGGGTCAGTTTTTCCCCCTTTAGAGTTGCAAATGCTCCTTTACTTACCATGGGATCATAAGTTGAAAATATCTTCAGTCGAAAAGCCTATTAATACAGCTAACCTACCGAGTATCATAGCTTAGCCTAGCCTACCTTAAACATGCTCAGAACACTTACATTAGCCTAAGGTGGGCAAAATGGTCCAGTATCGTAGTATACTGTATAGGGTCAGTTGTTTACCCTTATGATCCCATGGCTGACTGGGAACTGCAGCTTATTACTACTACCTAGCATCACTAGAGTATTTTACCACTTTCTACGAAGGCATAATGCTTTTGCACCATGTTAAGTCAAAAAATCCTAAGTTGAACCATTGTAAATTGGGGACCATCTGTATGTAGATTTTACTCATTTCATGTTTTCTGGGGAAACTTAAAGGACAGGCCTTTTCTTCCCCTTTATAATTATTTTGTCAATCTGAATAGGCGAGATTACACAGTCATAACAACCCCAAAGCTCAGCAGTTTAACACAACAGAAGTTCATTGTTGCTTTTGCTCTCTGTGCTCAGTGTGGATCAACAAAGGGGCACTGCTCTTGTATTCACTCTAGAAGTGATAGAGGTTATCTCAGCATGTTTTTCCACAAGCACCCCAGTGAAGGGAAGGGAGCATGGTGAATCATAGACACCCCCTTAAAAGTTCCTACCCAGAGGTGATCAGAGGACATCTCCTCACAGTGCACTGTCTAGAATATGGTCACTTCTAACTTCAAGAGAGTAAGAAGTGCATTCCTAACTAGGTATCTAGAAGAGAGGTTAACCAGAAGTATTTGGTGAATGTCACTAATGACCACCATAGCTAATTTGTTTTAAGTTTATGTGTGATTTTTCCCTGTCTGGATGGCTATCGAATTTCTTTACCTTAGAAATATGAGAAGTTCAAGGTCTGTGTATAAGTGTTGATCATAAACACTAATATTCTGCAAGCCCTCATAGTATGTATTTAGATCTTTCTTCAGTAAAGAATAATTTTTTTCTGGTATTCATTTTATTAACCTTGGAAAAAACATCATCATATGAATCTTCAGAGAACAAATTTAGATAATATTTTAATTCTTTAAGAAGCTCCACGATGACACTCTTGTATTAGTAAAAGAAAAAATGAGATCTAGGAAATCAGTACATTAGACGTATCATACCATAGTCAATTGTGCATCTTGAAACAAAATGGCATTACAGCAGAGAAGTAGAATCTCAGTTATTTCTGCATGATGGTGTCAAGTCTAAAAATACAACTTGAACAGCTAATGACTGAATTCAGAACTTCATCTTCGAGGTTTGTCGCTAAGACTTGAAGAAATTTCATCAAAAAAGATAGTAAAGCTGGTAAACACTTGTAAAAATGTCCAAGTACGAAATACAAATGAAAGGGATACCATTTCATTAGTAAATTGACTAAAATATAGTTTGGTTTTTTTAATTTTTTTTTTTTTTTTTTTTTTTTTTTTTGAGACAGTCTGGCTCTGTTGCCTGGGCTAGAGTGCAGTGGTGTAATTGGAGCTCGCTGCAACCTCAAGCTCCTGGGCTCAAGGGACTCTTTTGCCTCAGCCTCCCAAGTAGCTGGGACTACAGGCATGTGCCACCACACCCAGCTAATTTTTGTATTTTTTGTAGATATGGTTTCACTCTTGCTCAGACCGATCTCAAATTCCTGGCTACAAGCAGTCCTCCTTCCTCAGCCTCCCAGAGTGCTAATATTAGATGCGTGAGCCACTGCACCCAGCCAATTTTTTTATTATTATTTATTGTTGTTGTTATCTTTTTCTCAAAATGGGAAGTCTCTCCGGACTCCGGGCAAATCCAGTCTGGGCAGGGGAAATGGGGCTACAGATGCCATGTGCCCCACACTACCCTCCTGGACTTTAGTCACCACATGTACATCTGCACTCCAGTGCTCTCTCTTCAACACTTCAGTCAAATCTTAGCTGTTTGTTCATTGCCTTGGTTCTTTCTTGTGGGGTGGGGGGCAGATGAGCATCAGGCATCTTTAATCAGCGTGGTGTTCCCTTTCATTTTCATGTTATAGCATCTTTTTATAAACATTTATTTGGTTTTATTATATGTACTCAAGTTTAAAGGAGACAATATTTTGACAAAGTATCTGTTAGTTAATAAAATGGATCCAGTTATTCTTGACCATGCTGGCAGTTTATCTACTTGTTGTTTCTTCTTAAACTGGAGCCTTGTGAAGTCATTCTTCTAGTATGACTTCACTAGAATCTGGGAAAAAAATCTCCTTCCTGGTTTTCCATTTTGGTACAGTTCAGTTTATTCCTGGTACACCCATTATTGAGAGGTTGTAAATAGATGAGGAGCATTATTTGACTTGTGTCACTTTTGTAATTTGTTGGGGGGGGGTATCCCGAGATTAAAAAAAGGATTGAATAAATTGTGAGATATAGTTTATTCTTATATAAGAACTCTAAATGGTATAATTCTGTAAGTTCAAATTTTAAAACATAAGATTATAGTATATTTAAAACACTATCCTTAGCCAAATTATGTGAAATACAAAAACTCAAAAATCTACGGTTAATTGCAAATAGATAGTGTGACTTGTTTTATATTTTAAAAAATAGATATGACTTCCATTGACAGGTTGAGCCCTAGAAAATATTCTTCTATATGGAATTGTCTTGTTGACAGACTTGCTACTTGGTTAAATAGGTTGTTTCCTCTGGTTACATATTAGTGAATCTTGTGTTTACTATATTATTTGGAAATAGCAATAGTTAATGAGCATAAAAAGCCCTGGATATTGGTAGGTCTAAGTATATTATCCTGGTATGTTTTTAAAATTAATTTTTAGCTACAAAGAATGTGGAAAGGAGTTAACCAAATAGGTTATGTTGGTCAATATAATGTTAATAACCAACTAAATTTTTTAGTGTATAATGAAGTTTCCAGTATTTGAAAAGATGATCGCATATCCATGGAAAAACTAATATAAATTAAAAGGTTGATTACCTAGCTTATTTTACGCAGTAAACTTTAGCAGTAACCAGATTGGAACTAAATTATTATTTGAAGACAAATTTGATAATACATTTAACTTATTTTTCAGACTATGCATACCCTATAAGATAGTAGTAGGCTGATCCAAGCAAAATATAATTTGGTATTTAAAGTTAAATTCAGTGGAAAGAGAGCTATAAACCGGGTATTATTAATATCTCCATTCCCTTCTTCAAAGGATTTGAAATGATTTTGAACAATTCATCAAAATATAAAACAAAATCCTTTATGAATTAAAACAAAATTGGAGTCAAGAAAAATTATAAATACAAGCAAGCTATCAAGAGATGGGGAAAGAATACTGCAGATTATTAATATTAAGAAAAACACTAAAAATATTTTGAGGAACCAAGGTTGTATCATCTAGGAATGTTCTTTTGTACAGGGTCAGACCAGATCTAAAGGCAGACCTCTTGTTCACATAATTCTTTAATGTCACTTCTCAGCTGAGCTATTACTAGTAGTATGACAGTTGAAATCTTGAGATTGTCTTCTTTTAAGAAGACCTAAACTACCTATGATCTAAGGTAGAATTTGCTGTGCTTTAAAAATCATACAAATATACCAGGAAAAGCCATAATTTTTAAAATCTTTTTGTGATACCTAATAATTTAAAATGAGGATGATATTTGCTTTTTCCTTTTGTACAGAGTTTTGTGAAACCTAATAATTTAAAGTGAGGATGATATTTGCTTTTTCCTTTTGTACAGAGATGTTGCAGTGACATAAGGAGCATATTGCAGATACAAATAGTATTTTATTTTTGAAAATAGTGTACCGGTTGTCCCAGTGCCTTTGTTGAAGAATCCTTTTTGTCCTCACTAAGTCGTGATGCTACCTATAACTAATGTTTTATATACACAGCCTCTTTTCCTGGACCATTTATTTTGTGATAGTACTCCTCTACTTTGATATTGGAATGATTAGCCCATCATTACTAATCCTTTTGAAAAGGTTTTTTAGCTTTTCTTAATTTTGTTCCTTTTCACATTTTCAAAACTATATGTAGTGGTCATATGAAGAGATGTATATGATATATCACAATATAACAGTGATAGGCTGTCACTAATTGAAAAAATGAATGTAAGTATATGGTACAGAAATCTTTAGGAAAATGTGAAGCTTTATAATTGAATAGTTTAAGGTGATATAATACTTTCCGAATATAACCATAAATCTATTTTAGTAATTATTATTAGTGAATTATTAGTATTGATTTTTTTTTTTTATTGCAAGCCCTAAGTGTCCTTAATAAGGACTTTGTGTACATAGCAACTAACAGATAGACTATCTCTTTTTAGCTTAATCTCATGGTATTACTTATTTTC
This sequence comes from Eulemur rufifrons, assembly GCF_041146395.1. Lineage (NCBI taxonomy): Eukaryota > Metazoa > Chordata > Mammalia > Primates > Lemuridae > Eulemur > Eulemur rufifrons. Next base: position 74,669,338 of record NC_090983.1, read on the forward strand.
ATTTCATGGTAACAAAGTAGTTCACAATATTCCATCGAAATATATATATATTTAGGGCATAGCCTTTTATAATTATTGAGCATTGTTTTGATGTACATTTTTCAATAGATTTTAACGATATTGAGTAGAGTAAATGTTAGAAAGATGTATGTATACTGAGACATGAAGTTTATAAGGGGCCATAGTTCAGTGTGACATTAGAGAAATATTTTTTTTAAAACTTAAGGGTTATTTCTAAATTTTTATTAAAAGTTTGGATAGATGATGGTGGGTGTGATACCTGGCTCTGGTATCTTAGGAGTCAGAAATGACATGTTGTACTTAATCCTTTTATCCTTAATCCCCCCTGAAAAGAATTTGAAAATTTATTTGTTAATTAAAATGTGTTTATATTCTGTTTCTACCATTCTACCATAAAAGAATATGGGCTTCTTGTTATCTTTTACCTATTATTAAACCTTTTGTAAACTTTTTATATTTATTTAGTTAATAAATCATGCTTTAAAAGAACTCATGGAAATAGAAGAAGTGAGTGAAAATATATTACACGTTCACCTAAATGGTAAGTATGTCATCATTTTGTCGTTGTGAATGATATAAACCATGTGGGATTTTTATATTACGAAACTAAATTCACTTGTTTGTTTTAAGCCTGTATTAATAATTAAATTTTGAAAACTAAATCCATGTTGAATAAAGGAATCACATAAGGACTCTGTTTTTTGTCTGTCTTTTCTTTTTCTTTAAGTAATACTACTGACCCTATGGAAGATTGTTCTTTGACTTTACCAAATGTGTTTATTGCTGAGTTTTAAAAAGAAACTAATGTGAACCAACAAGCTTTCATATTTTTCTTCCCAGTTAAATTAAAAAAGCATTGGAAAATATACATAACTGGAAGATTATACTCTATGTCAAATATATATTTCATTTTAATTAAATACTTTTAAATGGACTTTATTTCAGGCCTGCTGCAGATCAACGATAAAATTGCCCTAAAGGAAATCACAAGACAGTTAAATCTGGAAAATGTAGTTGGAGATAAAGTTTTTGTAAGTATCATTTCCGTTATTTTATTAAATAAACTTCAAAGTAAAGTCCTTCTGGAAGGTTAGGAGGGGTTCAGAGATTCTAAGTTGAAATATGCAAGATTCTTGTCATAAAAATGTATACTGTGTCAAGGTGCATTTACTCATGATATTTGGATTTTATTTTTTAGGTTATGATAGCTGTAAAAGAGCTAAGAAATTTACATTTATGTACATATTCTCTGAGTTTGTTCTTTCATCTGTAAAATAAATACTCTGATTCTCTATCCTGGAGATAGATGAATACGTTTTTAAAAATACTATATTATACCTGTATAGTTTTCTCTGAGACTTGGATGGCATGGGCGTATTGGAAAATGTGATGAATTTGAAGCTATAGTAGGTGGGTTTCAGTCTTGCCTTACTGAAAACTGTTTGACTACCTGGTAGTTGTTGACGTATCTGAATTTCAGATTCCTCATGTGTTAATGGACATTATTTTATTGTACATACTTCACAGGATTATTCTAAAGAGGGAAGAAAACACTAAATAAATATCAATTAACTTTTAAAAAATACTTTGTGGATGGATGGTAATGTGCTGTTCAAATGTCAGTTCTCTTACTATGTTTTCAGAAATTTATCCATCCCTCATTACCATAATAGCTTGGAGTCTCAGGGCAGTGAACATGACTAACCTAAAAGATACAAATTTGAAATGTCTATTAAACTTTCTATCTATTACCTAATACATAGGACCTAAGGCAAACACAATTATTTAATTTTTAGCTGCCCTAATTTTCATGATGAAATTACCTCTCCTTATACTACTTATGCAGTTGAAGTGGGTTTATATACATTCCATATTCATTTTCTGGTGACTGGTGACCATGAAGGGCTGTCACTAAGTTTCTCTGCTACGTGTTCTCTACTGCAATGACACAGGCATAGTTGTGTAAGCCTTTAGCATTTAGGAATTTTATTCTTTAATAATTATCTGTCAAAAGCGTATATTCCTCTTCTATTGTCTGCCGTTCTTTGAAGTACAAATTCAAAATGCCCTTTCTATAAATCCTGTGTTCTACTTCCTGTTCAGAACATAATGTTGAAGCCAGTGTATTATTAGACCAAAAAGTTCCTATTAAGTTGGCTCAGTTTGACTTTTGATTTCAAGTTGATCTGGATAGGTGTTTCTGACATTTTTAAATGGATATATTCATACTGTATTTATGTGAAATAATAAAAGACACAGTCTCTATCATCCCATACTAATCATCACTATTATTTCCACATATAGACATTAATAGTTTAATTCCTTCACTGTGTAAAGTAGGTATCTGAGGCTCAGAGAGCATAATTAGCTTGCCTGTGGTCATAAAACGGCAGAGGCTGAACATAAGAACCTAAATTATACTTAATGTCAGACATAGTAGCCTTTTAAACAAAAAAGCTAAAAGACAAGCAACCTTTGAGAACTGACCACTGATTTCCTGACAGATTGTCTCTTTAGCCTTTGTTATGTTACAGTAAATTATGGATAACGCCTCTTGCCCTGTCTACTGTGGAAATAGTATTACCATGATGGCATGTGATTATCACAACATGTGGATGTTCTTTAAAAACCTATTGTACTATTTTATATTAGATCTCTCAATTGGAGAACAAACGAATGGGTTTCTTTTCTCCTTTTTATCTCCTCAAATTTAAAGTTGGCTGTTTCTTTAAATTAAAAAATCTGAATGAAATAAAAATTAATGACTTTAATGAAAAAATATTCGAATGGATTCTCTACCCAAAATCTGAAACATCTGGATAATGCATCTCTCCTACTCTGTTAAATTTTATCTGGAATATTTAAGTTGTATCCAAAAATGTTTTGGCTGTATTTCAAGTAAACGTAGCCAAACTTGATATGATATATACAAAATCTTCAATATACTCTTGAATATACTGTTACAGTATCTAATAATTCAAGCGAGTTTTTTCCCACCTTTCCCTTTTGGATCTCATTTAAATTCATGGTCATTTCTTTAGTGGTACAAACTAATTGGAGACTTGCGTATGAAGTACGCATGATGTATTTGAAGACACAAAGTGGAATGCATTTCTAAGTCTCTAACTGTATTTAGAATATAGCAACTCTTCAAAACTACCTTCAAATAAATTTAACATTTTACAGGTTTTGTCCAGAAAATTTCATACATGACATAGTTATTGCCATTTTCAGTGTTATGCCATCTCTACTTTTACATTTAAGTTTTAGATAATAAATATAGAGACTCTCAGCTGATTTTGGCCAATGACTGATTACTAGAAAAAACTATATCTATATAAAGAGTATCTATGTAAAGAGTAAGATAACTCTATTCTTTATTTCACTAAACTTTTAGTCATGTTATCTTTTTGTTATTCAGGGCAGCTTTGCTGAAAACCTTTCATTTCTTCTGGAAGCTTTAAAAAAAGGTAAATATTAACATATTTATCTGTATCAAAAGATATTTAACTTTAATTTTCACTTGATTATAAAGGTAAAACATGCTTTTACAAAAAAAAAAAAAACCCTCAAACAGAAATATAAAAAAGAATAAAATGATCACTGTAATCCCATCTCCCATCGCTGTAATAGGGTGATTATCTCAGTTAACATTTGGTTTCTTTTCTTTCTTCACCTGCAGCAAATCGTTGATATAGATTGTAGATAGATGTAACTTCTTCACAGATACAAGATTATTATACCTATTTTGTGATCAATAAATTTTGATCTGTATTATCATTTTAGTGATTATTGTATATTCTGTTTTATAAGATGCTATAATTAATCACCAGTTTGGGACTTCTGTTTCTAATTTTTTATAAATAGGAAGAAGGAATTAGATGATCATCATGTATTTCTTGGAGTAAATTTCAATGAGTAGAATTTTGGGTTAAAAGACACCATATTTAAAAGAGAAAATATTACCAAACTACCCTGCAAGTTTCACTTTCTAAACATATTTGAGAATATATTTTTCTTCACAACTTCAAAAATAATTAGTAGTTTTCATGTTTGCCAATCTCCTAGTTTAATTTTTGTAATTTTGTTCTTTGTTTAATTTGCATAATTCTTATAGTAGTATTGCTCATCATTTCATATATTTATCGACCATTGATATTTCCTGGCTTACGTATGGTCATGTGCTGCAAAATGTTTCAGTCAGCTGTGGGCCACATATACAACGGTGGTCCCATAAGATTGTAATACCATATTTTTACTGTACCTTTTCTGTGTTGAGATACACAATACATAACCTTTGTGTTACAGTTACCTACAGTATTCAGTTACAGTAACATGCTGTACAGGTTTGCAGCCTAGGAGCAATATAGGCTATATCGTAATACCACATAACCTAGGTGTATAGTAAGCATACTATGTAGGTTTATGTAAGGTACACTCCATGATGTTTGCACAATGATGCCTGACAACACATTTCTCAGAACGTATCCCTGTCATTAAGCAATGCCTGACTGTATTTCCTTTGGGTTTTATGTCATACTTACTTATGGGAATTCCTGTGCTTATTTTTCTCTTCCCTTAAAAGTTTGGTTTGGACTTTTTTGCTGAACAGAAGTTTTAAATTATTCACATAGTTACATTTATTTAGAATTTTTTTTCTCTGCTTCAGATTATGAAAATATTCACCCATGTTTTCATTTAATGCATATATTTGTAATTTATAATTTGGTTGGAATTTATTTTGGTGTGAGGTTTGGAATAGGGATCTTAGTTTGAATAAACCATTTTTCCCCACCGATATATAATGCTATATTTTATCAAATTGTTATATATATAGGTCTGTTTATAGACTTTTGAGTAGTCTGTTTGATTTTGTACCAGTATTAAATCATTTAGCCTACTGTATTTGCTTTAGTATCTGTTGGATTAAGTCTCCTTAATCAGATTTTTGTTTCACTTTTTTAATGCAAATATAAAGCCTTTATTTAAACCTAAGGTAAGAGGGATTCTTGTACTAAGGTAGTTTCCATTGTTGGAGTGAGAAAAAGGTATCCAGGGAGTCGTGTTGAACTTTTCCCTCACTGTTGAAATGCTAAAAATTGTGATTTAAATGAGTTAAGTGGCTTTGAAGCAGTTTTGTTCATTAATTAGGTGATTCCTGTTTTATTTTAATCTCTAAGTGTTTTGATTGTATGTAGATATTGAAAAGTCTTTGTCAGTTTTGTAATGACTAAATGAGAATTATATTTACAGAATTATAAAAATAATCATCTCCAGTCATTTAAATGATTTTTTAAATTTTTCATCAACTACTAGAGTGTAATAACTAGAATAGTTAACTACTTGAGGGTGATAGAGGCTATCTTTATCCTGTGAATAATTTTTTCTGTTGTGTGAGTATATATACATCAGTAAATGTGCTTCCCCAAAGTAGGTTATCAATATGTTTTTTGAATTGAGTTTTAAAGACTGAAATACAGTAAATATTTTTGGAATTTAGGAAAGGTTATATAATTGCTTGTTAATTTAAAGCTTTTATTTTATTGTAGGTGATCGGATTAGCAGTTGCCCGGTGATCTTTATATTAGACGAATTCGATCTTTTTGCTCATCATAAAAACCAAACACTGCTCTATAATCTTTTTGATATTTCTCAGTCTGCACAAACCCCAATAGCAGTTATTGGACTTACATGTAGATTGGTAAGTCTTTCTTTCTGTTAAAAACATTGACGATAATATTTGAAAATTCAAGCTTTATTGTTAACGTAATTAGTCTTTTTTCCATTATTCAGGTCATTATGTTAGGATTTTAACACTTTTGTTTCATCAGTTCTTGGTATATTTATCTTGCTTTTCAACTCAAATTGAGGAAAACAAGAAGACAGGTATTTTACACACCCATAAACTAATACCTCTCTCCTCTCAATAAAATCACCGAAGGGAAAAAAAATATGAAATTGGATTATGCTAATAAAATTAATAATTTCTACATTAGCAAATAAAGAGGCAGGTAAATGATCTCACCACTATTTTATAAAAATTGATAATAGTTGGCCGGGCGCGGTGGCTCACGCCTGTAATCCTAGCACTCTGGGAGGCCGAGGTGGGCGGATCGTTTGAGCTCAGGAGTTCGAGACCAGCCTGAGCAAGAGCGAGACCCCATCTCTACTAAAAATAGAAAGAAATCATATGGACAGCTAAAAATATATATATCGAAAAAATTAGCTGGGCATGGTGGTGCATGCCTGTAGTCCCAACTACTCGGGAGGCTGAGACAGGAGGATCCCTTGAGCTCAGGAGTTTGAGGTTGCTGTGAGCTAGGCTGACACCACGGCACTCACTCTAGCCTGGGCAACAGAGTGAGACTCTGTCTCAAAAAAAAAAAAAAAAAAAAAAAAAATTGATAATAGTTTATGCTTTTACATTGGAAATTCTTTCCATATTTTGAAAATGCTTGAAATCAACTTTAAATGATACTGTCTCAACTTTCTTAAATACATATCTCCAGAAATGGAAGAGATTCTATCAAGCAGTCATAGTGACTTCTTTGTTCCTTAGGGTATTTTGGAATGATTTTAACCATAGTTTCAATGTCACTATCACTTTTCTTTGTGAAGGTTCTATACATATTAAACCTTATGTACCTTTGGACAGTTACACAGGCCTTTCTGTGTTTACCTTCTTATACTCTTGCAGTCTGAAATGAACTTTTTCCTGAATTCAGGTAAAACTGATATTTAAGAGTGTCTTGGTCCATTTTGTGTTGGTATAAACAGAATACCTGAGACTAGGTAATTTATAAAGAAAAGAGATTTATTACCTCACAGTTTTGCAGGCCAGGAAAGTTCAAGTGCATGGCACTGGCTTCCTGCAAGGGCTTTCATGCTGCATCATGACATGGTGGAAGGTCAAAGGGGGGTAGCAGGCATGTAGATAAAGAGACCAAACAGGAAAAGGAACCTTGCCTTACAACAACCTGTTCTCTCAGGAACTAAACCATTCCTAAGAGAGAGAGAACTCACTCTGGTGAGATAGCATTAATCTATTCATGAGGGATCCGCCTCCATGACCCAAACACCTCCCACTGTTACACTGGCATTTAAAAATCAACATCAGTTTTGGTGGGGACAAACCACATCCAAACCATATCAAAGAGTCACAGCTTTTCTGATACTATGACTGCCAAACCTTCATAGTTTTCTTCCATCTCCCACTCCCCCACAGTACCTCCCCCCAATTCTTGGCAGACTTTTGTCAGGCCCATTTACTTATTCTCCTTTTCTGCAGCTCTTTTTTTTTTTTTTCTTTTTAAGAAAAGTGAAACTTTTCACTAAGTCATCTTTCAACAGCCTTCTTTTCAGTGCTATTTTTCTGTGGAGTGGCTGTCTCTGTACTTCCTTTCCTTGTGCTTCAGTGCTTATGATACATGGTGTCAAAATAAGCCTTCTTCATAGAACATCTGGCTGGTACTCCACATATTTTTTCTTCCATCTTGCCAAACCCACCAGGCTTTCATCCCTCACAGGGATAAAAGAAGCACCCCCCTCTTTGCTTAAAAAAACAATTTCCTTTGGATGGAAGTGGCAGTGGCAAATGTTACTGACCCAGTGAAGGACCAAATAAAAAAAATAAAAGGTCAGTAGCTTAGCAGTGTTTTCAGGTGCTCTTTTTTATTCTGTAGGTCTAATTTTCTACCTGTATAGTTCTTTCAAGTGTAATTTGTATGTATATATCCTTGTTTATAGGGAGAGATAGAGTAGTGACTTTGCCAGGAAGCAGCTTCTTCCCCAGTGGAAGTAATTTCTTTTTTTTCTTTATTTTTTTATTTTTATTTTTTTATTATTCCCTCTATCCCCACATTGCCAACTTGTAATTATTATCTACCACTAAAACATCATTTACTTCCATCTTTTTCTTTTCATTCCCAAGTTCAGGCTCTTCATTGTTCCTTGCATAGAGTATTATTTCTGCTACCTTTCTACTATGTACCTTGGTGACCCAGAACTCCTTAATAATAAATAAATATTATATATAATATCCCTGTCTCTGAACATAACATCCTTCTTTTTTAATTCTCATACTAGCACTGTTCTTTTCTTTGGCCTTATAATAAAAATATTCTAGATTTTTCACTCATCCTACCTCAAGCTGTTAATCTTTCCCATCCTCCTTCCCAAACTATGTAATCCCATTTTGATCATTAGAATTTTTTGTTTTATATCTGTTATTAGGATATCTCAAATGAGAATCATCTGGCTAGATTTAAAAATTCATATTTCTAGCCCTTACCACACCTCTTTTTAAGAAGTTTTATTGTAGAAAATTCCAACAATATACATAGGAGAGAATAATATAATGAGCCTCCAGTCCCCTTTTCCACTCATTGCCTAGTTTCAACAATTACCATACACCAGTTTTATTTATCCTCTAATATCTCCTTCCTTCTCTGTATTATTTTGAAGCAAAAGCCAGACATTATGTCATGTTACCAGTGTTTTAGAATGTATTTTCAGAAAATAAGGACTCTTTAAAGAACGTATTTCCCTAATTGTTATCCTTGAAAATTAGAAATAATTAAATACCATGTCACTGTTCATATATAGGGGTGGGGATTTTTAATAACAGCCTTATTGAGATATAATTTACATACCATTCAGTTCACTCATTTAAACTACAATTCATTGTTTTTTGTGTATTCATAGAGTTGTGCTTTTATCACCACAATCAATTTAAGAGCCCCATACCCTTTACCCAAGTCCCCCCGCACCATTCCCTCTTCAACCCTAGGCAACCACTAATCTACTTTCTGTCTAATTTGCCTTTTGTGGACATTTCACATAAATTGAATCATGTAACAGTCTTTTGTGACTGGCTTCTTTCCCTTAGCATAATGTTTTCATGGTTGATCCGTATTGTAGCCTGTATCAGTTCTTCATTCCTCTTTGTTGCCAGATAATCCATTGTGTAGATATACCACACTTTGTTTAAACATTCATCAGTTGATGGACATTGGTTGTTTATATTTTTTAAGGTATTATAAATAGTAATGCTGTAAGCATGCATGTACACATTGGAACATATAATTTCATTTCTCTTGGTTATATACCTAGGAGTATAATTGTTGGGTAATATGATAACTCTGTGTACCATAATGCATTTTGAAAGATTGCTCAAGTTCAATATGAAAAAGAGATTTAAGAATGACAAATTCTATCTATATGAGTTAAGAGGACAATTTAACCTGTTATGTTTTTGATATCTGGGATAGTTTGAATGCATATCAGCTTTATGGAAGTATTACCTTCATTTAAGAAAACTTTGTATGTCCTTACAAGTAGTACATATTAGTTATCTTTTGGTTTCTAGTGTTCTTTGATTGTAAACTTGAGTCCTAATTTCTTCTTAAGGAAAAATACAAATACAAGTAGTTTTTAAAAAACATCACTATTAAAAAAAAATGAATACTTATCAATTTCATACTGTATTTCTGCCAGTTTTCTTTTCTATTGTTGGTTCCGTCTGCCCATAATGCTCCAGTTTAAATTTGTAGATAGTTTAACAAACTGAACTTTCCTCCATTACACATCCTGCTGCTTGATTCTTTGTTATATAAAACCATGAAGAAGTTTAAATTTTCATGAATGTAATAAGTCTCACTGTGTTTTATTATCTTAATTTTGTATCAGAATTCTTCATAGAATGTACAGAATTTCTTATTGAAACTCTTGATGTTTTTGGGGCATATAACTTCAGTAATAGTCACAATTTTTTTAGCAATCATTTTAGGGCTTGGAATGTTACAGATTAGCTGAGAATAACATGCTAGGAAAAAGGCATGGCATCACCAAGCCTACAGATGCCTTGAAGGGGATTATTTAGTTTGCATAAAATTTTTTTAAATGATTGTGTATATAGAATAAGCATTACTAATTATAAGTGGTAGTTATACCTCAAACATCGGTTAAAAAAAATTTCTTAACATGCCTCTTACAGGAATTTCTATTGTTTTTAAGGATATTTTGGAACTCTTAGAAAAAAGAGTGAAGTCACGATTTTCTCACCGGCAGATACACTTAATGAATTCATTTGGTTTTCCACAGTATGTTAAAATATTTAAAGAACAATTATCTCTACCTGCAGAATTTCCAGACATGGTTTTTGCTGAGAAGTGGAATGAGAGTGTTCAGGTAACTTAAGGGCAAAAATGTCAGAGTAATTATGTGTCTGTTATATGATTTAAAGCCATTAAAATTACAAATTAAAAAAAAAATTTAAATTAACACAAAGTTTCTAATGTTGATATGGTATAAAACTGCAGGAATGCAGATTATATTGTATTTTCTTCTTAGAAAAGACAGTTGAAATGTTCTGTCTCCTAAATTCTCTCTCTTAAAAGAACATAAGCTTAGGAATTATGTCAGTAGTTTCATGTATTTTACAAGTCTAGCAATATACTATGTTAGTGGATCATAGCTATCCTGTGTGGATTTTTTTTTCCCCTAGTTCTCATATACAACTTGAGCTTTTATCTCTTTGGGTTAGGTAACAGGCAATCTGGGCTGTGGCACCTCTGGTTATATTTTCTACATTGATGAATCCTATGTTGGGAGTCCCAGAAGACCTGAGGGACTTAGATATAAAGGCAGGTCCACATGTTGTTTTAAACATTTACTAAACCTTTTAGACTCTGTAAATTTAGCTGCATTTAGAATGAACAGGCTCGCCTTTTCACACCGTTATTATATCAACTCAGCACACTAGTCATTAGCTTATTCTCATGCTGAAAGAAGTTTCAGTAGGCAGAGAGAAGAGAGGGAGTATATGTGTTAGTATGTGTTTAGTAACATAATTGAAAAATAATATTACTGAATAAGTCCCCTCATAGAATCTTTAGAATATATTGGCCTCATGAGAGTGAAAAATAATATAGAGTCCATGGTTCTGAAGGAATTGGGAAAAGCTGATCTATAATGCTAAAATACTAATGAGTATGGATGATTAGCCTCTGAATAGAATTACACAGTCTAGATCCACTGGCTCTAAAAAAGGATTATTTTATGTTAAAACAATAATGTTAGGTTATGTTCTTTTTACCATAAAATCTTAAAAGCAATACTAAATTAAAAGTGAGAATTTTGCATTTATTTTGCTCCTTAATGATTTTTGTTTTGATTATAAAATATGGTCTGCTCATGTAAGAACTACTAATTTTGACACATTTCATTTTTTTAAAATCATAAAAGTTCACTGAACTAAATTTAATCAGTGCACAAGAGTATGTGGTAAGGAGTGAAAGTTTCCCATATAGCCATACTATTTTCCTTCCTTTTACAATGAAGTAATTATTTGGTTTATAACATTGTAGGGTTTACATACATACTAAATTTGTTCTTTTACATAAAGGACTCAAACCTTATGTATTATTCTATTTTACGTTTTTACTGTGTTCTGATTGATAATTCCCTATTGTTTTTCCTAAGAGATATATACATAATTGTATGTAAAAATGGTGGAATTTATCCTTAAAATTCAGATATTGTGCCTTGATATAATTAGGTATGGATCCTCCTTTCCAATCACCTTGCCAAATTAATCTTGTCAGGGACTCAGAACTTTCAGCTAAGTCAGGCAAGTTTTCTTTGTTACTGTTTCTAATTATAGGATTCCATTCTATAGGAGCACTTTCTTTATAGTTGTTACTCCCATATTGTTGCCTCTCTAACCTAGGTCTGGAATCAGTCAGACCTGGATCTTCAGCCTCTATTTCCACTTTTCAGTGCCACACAGATTTTCACCCTCTGTAACTCCTGAAGTGATTGTCTTACTACAATATATTTTTCTGGCTATTTTAGAGATTCAGATGTAGTTTTTCATGGCATTAAATATCTGTGCTCTCTCAGGGCTTTTATTATTTCCATACCTCTTCACTTTAACTCTTTTCCTGAGGTGACTACATGGCCCAGGGTGCATTGTACCATCATTCATCTTCTGTCCTTCCTTTCCAGCTATGTTAACATTCTGAGCATTTAAAAGTGGGTATATAGATAAAGAGGATGATGGAGGTTATTGGTGAAGTATTAATATAACTCTGGATAACTTAGAAAGTGGTAGCCATGTGGTAATTGGGTGGCTCAACCCTAGTTTTCTGGACTTTTGTTGCAGACCCTGTATCCCCCAAACTTAGGACCAGGTGGTAGAAATGAATGTGAGCGCTATCCTGTCATCTTTTTGACAGTCTTGCAGTTCAGTTTCACAAAGTAGAACTGGCATCACTGGTGTTTGTGTCTTTTAGTTCTAATATTTTCTTCTCTATCCCTATCATCTTGTGCCACGTCCCTTTTTCTCCTTTTTTTTTTTTTTTTTTTTTGAGACAGAGTCTCACTCTATTGCCTGGACTAGAGTGAGTGCCCTGGCATCAGCCTAGCTCACAGCAACCTGAAACTCCGGACTTAAGCGATCCTCCTGCCTCAGCCTCCCGAGTAGCTGGGACTATAGGCATGCGCCACCATGCCCGGCTCATTTTTTTCTATATATATTTTTAGTTGTCCAGATAATTTCTTTCTATTTTTAGTAGAGACGGGGGGGTGGGGGGGTCTCACTCTTGCTCAGGCTGGTCTTGAACTCCTGACCTTGAGCAATCCACCCGCCTTGGCTTCCCAGAGTGCTAGTATTACAGGTGTGAGCCACCGCTCCCAGCCTATGCCACCTCCCTTTGGTATGCTAATGAGTGAGCTTCACTTGAAACATCTGTCAGCACCAGAGTCCCTGTCCTTGGAGAAGGGCTGGTGATTGCATTAAGGGAGCTATTCTTTCTCTCAGTGCTGGCTATCCTGCAGGTTTTTTACATTGCAATGTTAAACCAAAAGCGGTGATACAGACAACAGGTCACCTGTGGAATCTCATCCAAGAAACATCTTCAGGATAGGTTTGAACTTGAACGTTCTGCTTAATTTGAAGATTTGGTTTATTCCTACCTCAAATGAATCAAATAAGTAAGCAGGGTAAATTCTATTTCAGCCTGGCAGTATAAGAGAAAATCCTGGAAAAGAGTATATAAAAGAATTATAACTAATTTTCCTCAAAGGAAATCCCCCAAAGCTAAGTTCAAATGATTATTGATAATAGCCTTTCCCTCAAATAGTTTACAGTGTTTGATTCAAAGTGGAATTAAAAATGTAATGAGAGAGGTTAGATTTTTTGTTGTTGTTTTGTTTGATTTAATGGCTCACATATAGATTATGTAGACTTTTTGTTTTCTTTTTTCTTTTTTTGTTTACCTCCAGAAAGCCCAAGAGAGTGTAGATCTTTTTTAAAGCAGATTAAATAATTTAGAAGCAAGAAGGTGATAGCTTTCAGAAAAAAGGAAAGTTGGAGTCAGACCACTAAAAATAAAGAGGTAAATGTAGGAAGACAGTGCAGAATAACAACCCTGTGAAGCATCGTGTTACAGAAAGGCAAATACAATGTTTTTAAAAAATGGAATTTTTGCAGAGAAAATTTCTTCCATCAATTATTTTTGTCCCAGGTGATTTCTTTAGCTTTCCCAAGTCCTGTGAGTTTACTATATCAGCTTATAAGTGACTTGATAGGAGTAAAAGATTACAGAAGCTGAGACTATAGTTTGCCTATGATATTTAGTTATATATTTCTTAAATTTCTTCCATAATGAAACTTGAAAACTGTGGAAAAACTTAAGATTTTATTTCCAAAAGGTTTTTATTTATATTATTTTGCTTTATTATTTTATGCTCATCCATATTTGACGTTGTTTATGATAATAGTCACTGGAAGCCCTGTAAAATACAAAAAGAATACTAAAAACAATATCAAGGGAGTAGGAAGTATAACTGGGATGATACATTTACTGACAGCATGAAATTTTATTCCAGTAGACTGCAACTTCTGAATTTGAGTCTCCCTAACAGTGGAAAAAGTAAAGACATGTAATTATAGCTCTGGAAAATATAGAAATGATTAATTTTCTGGGTTTTTTTTTTTAAAAAAAAATAAGGAAAGGGGATCTTTATTTCATGTATATGATATTTGAAAAATTATGTTAATCTTTCTAAAGCCCTTCTTGGCTCTGCCACCTCTGGATTTACTCTCTTATCTAATCTGTCCCTCCATGCCAAATATCCCTCACCCTCTATTCAGTCCGAATTCATTGAAGTCACCTGGCTCTTTTAGATAGGCTCACTGCTTTCTCAGAGGGCCCAAGTGATCTCTGAATTTCTAAAAGCCATGAGCTTCTTCTCAAAATATATCTTCATTTTACAAAATTGTTTACATTGTTAAATACCAAGTCCCTCTTGAAATTTTCTACCCTTATTTTCTAGATCACTGCTCTCTCTTGGAGACTCTTCCAGTCTTTAGTATCTTTCTTACTTAGCTCCTCTTTTTTATACCTGCTACTTAAATATTGATAATCCAAGGTTCATTTCTTGACTACATCTCACTCTTCATGGGCCATTCTGTGCCCTATGGATCATCTTTGATTTTTTTTTTTCCTTCTCCCTTTAAACCCTATCTTCTCTTTTCCCCTCCCCAACAGTTAATTCTCTGTCTTTTATAAATGTTGAAATTCTCTTTTGTCTTCACACCACTCTGAAAATTGAGACACCGTCCTTGCCTCTTGTGTGGACAATTGCAATTGTCTTCAATTAGTTTTTCCTGCCTTTTTCTTTCCATACATTCCCTTTGCCAATAACTGAAACTTAGGTATGTGACTACCATTTCTGTCAGTATGCCATGATCATCTTAAATTCCTTATGCTGTTCCCCTTAATTGGAATGCCCTTCCCTTAGTCTGTTTACCTCTACAGGTTAAGCGTTCTCTGTAATACTTTACCTTGTTTTCCCAGGTACAGTAACTCGTTCTCTGTTATTTTTTGCTGCATTTTGTTCATCCCACTAATGTGACTTTATAGTTTCCCTTATTTGAGTAGAAATTTTGGAGTAGCAAGGATTATGTTTTATCATTGTATTTATTGAATTAATGTAAAGGGATAAGAACAAAATTAGGAGACTAGAAATTTGATTTTGATTTTAGTGTTCTCTAAGTAAGACCAACGTCTATTTAATAAAAAATTAATATTAGGTAGAGTTAATAAGGTAAACCACCCACTAAGGTACAAATTATATTTAGATTTTAAACTGCATTGTTCCTCAACTTTGTTTTGATTTTTTTTTTTTTTTTTTTTCCTTTAGTGTCTCTCAGAAGATAGAAATGTGCGAGAAGTACTACAGAAGCATTTCAATGTCAGCAAAAACCTGCGGTCATTACACATGCTATTGGTTTGTATTAGTTTTGCTTTCCTCATTTTTTTCTCTTACCAGATAATTAAGCATTGATGGTAATTAGTTAAACCTATAGATAAATTTTGGGAGAATTGATATGTTTACTACATTGAGTGTTCCAATCTCTGAATATGGTACATATCTCCTTTTATTTAGTTCGTTTGATGCTTTGATCAGCATTTTATAATTTTTACTACCCAGATTTTGTGAGTGTTTAGAGTATATACCTAAGTATTTCATTTTCTTTGGAGCAATTGTAAATAGTATTTTTTAACTTTGGTTTTAGCATATTCATTGTTAAGAGTATCAAAATGTGATTGACTTTTGTATGTTGACCTTATATTCTATTATTTTACTGAACTCATTCTAAACTCACCTATTCTAGGAGGGTATTTTTTATTGATTCTTTGAGATTTCCTGCTTAGACAATTACATTTTTCAAAAATAGAGACAGTTTTATTTTTTCATTTCCAATCTGTATACCATTTATTTCTTTTTCTTGCCTTATTCCAATGGCTAGAATTTCTAGGACTATGTTGAATTAGAGTAATGAGACTGGACATCCTTTCTTCTTCCCAATATTCAGAGGAAAGCAATTCAGTCTTTTATTATTAAGTATGATGTTAGCTGTAGGTTTTTAATACATGCTCATTATCAAATTGAGATAATTTCCTTGTATTTCTAACTTGCTGAGAGTTTATTATGAATGGGTATTAGATTTTATCGAATGCTTATTCTGGATCAGTGATATGATCATATAATTTCTCTTTAGCCTGTTGGTATGTTGGATCACATTGTTTTTTGATTGTTGAACCAGCCCTGCAGGCCTGGAATAAATCCCACCTGGTCATGGTCTTTCACCCAATATATCATATCTTAAGCTTAAACAGTACCAATCAGGAGGTAATTCATTGTTGAAAATTGAAGAACTTCTTTCACAAAGAGTATTTGGTATTAGACTAGTATTTCCAGAAAATTATTTATGGCAAATACCTTTCAAAGAGAAAATAGTTTTGGTTTCATGAGTTTCTTGTCACTTTCTGTAACAATAATAATAGAATAATAATAATGATAATAATGGCAGCTACTATCTACTGACCAGCACGTGAGCTACAAACTATAGTCACTTTACCTACATCACATCTAACCTTTGCAATAATCTTATTTTTTATCCCTGGGTGTTTTTATTTTTACCTTTGAAGAAATTGAGGTTCTTTTAGGTTAAATAACTTGCCCAGGGTTATACACCTAGTAGATGGCAAAGTCAGGACTCAATCCAAGGCTCTCTGGCTTCATGCTTGTGTCCTGCTTTACTCTGTGGTTTTGCCATTTTTATTTCCAGATTCTCTTTTCCCATTCCTGTTTTTGCTGAGGAAATTTAAAGTCTTTTTATTCCTATATACTTTCCCTCTCCCATCCACCAAAAGTTCACTGCCATTTTCAGCAACAGGTGTCTTTATCATGAAGGAATCCCATTATTCTGAGAAAATATCTGTGCCTCAATATTGTTAACATGAACAACCATTATTATGCCAGTTTTCTGTTAAATTTTTAATTCATGATCATGAATTATATAATGGCTTGTTTTCTATCAGTAAGATTCTATTTTGGTGGGTTTCTTGCTCATATTCTTACCTCATCCCTTTATTGATTATCTTTGTATTACTGTGGAAGCTCTTTGTATATTAGAGATTTACAGCCTCTCTGGTAACCAGGTAAATGTGGGTAAATGCTTCAATGAAATTTTTTTTTTTTCTGCCAGTCTGGTGGGTGTCAGAGGTTGTAAGTCTGATGGTATAGTTCTGTGACTATTAAAATTTATTGCTGGCCGGGCGCGGTGGCTCACGCCTGTAATCCTAGCACTCTGGGAGGCCGAGGTGGGCGGATCGTTTGAGCTCAGGAGTTCGAGACCAGCCTGAGCAAGAGCGAGACCCCATCTCTACTAAAAATAGAAAGAAATTATATGGACAGCTAAAAATATATATAGAAAAAATTAGCCGGGCATGGTGGTGCATGCCTGTAGTCCCAACTACTCGGGAGGCTGAGACAGAAGGATCCCTTGAGCTCAGGAGTTTGAGGTTGCTGTGAGCTGACGCCACGGCACTCACTCTAGCCTGGGCAACAAAGTGAGACTCTGTCTCAAAAAAAAAAAAATAAAAAAAAAAAAAATAAAATAAAATTTATTGCTGCTGGCAGCATAAATATGTATAGTGCTTTGGAGAGCAATTTGGCAAATCGGGTAACTGGAGAAATTCGGATGCATCAGAAGACCATGTTACAAGATTGTTTATTGCAGACTTGTTTATAGTAGCAAAAAAAGGAAAAAGAGAAATGACAGATGTCCATCAACAGGAAATGAATAATTTTGGATATATACAAAGGAATACAGTGGGAAAAAAATGAATAAACTAGACTTGACACCTCAAAATGGATAAAATCTAATAGATGTTCATTGAAAAGAGAGTTGTGAAAGTACAATATAGTATTTATATAAAACTTTAAAATTAGTCTGTTTTAGCTAGGGGTGCATACATATATAGTAGAACTGTGAAGTGCAGTAATTATAAAGACATGCATGGTTCTTTTATTTGGGAAAGAGTAGAGCCCAATCAGGGGAGGAGACAGGAGCTTCAACTCTGAAAATTTTATTTCTGAAGCTGGGAAAATAGTCATGAATATTCAATTTATTATTCTCCGTTACCTTTTTGTTTGTTAAAAAATATTTCATAATAAAAGGAAAAAGAAGAGGAGAAAGGGAAGGCGTACTAGAGACCTGAGTTCCAACCAGTAGAAGAATGAAGGACAAGGATTGCCAAATTCTTCTGTTCAGCTAAGGCACCTGCGCCCTGGTTAAGGTGGTGGAGGAGGGAGTTTCTAGGATAAGTATGTCCCAAATAATTGCATGGTACATACTTATACCAAGAAATTATTTATTGTTTATGTCAAATTGAAATTTAATCAGAAGTTATACACTTTTATCTGCTAACCCCAAATGACAAAATTTAACTTTTATGACAACTACATATCAAGGGGGAAAAAAGGAATCTTCAGATATCGGAGTGGCAACCCTGGTCCAGGAGCTGTATTAGTTTTGGAGAAATTAAATGAAAAGTACATTAAAAGTGGACTATGTTTCTGGGTATAAATTTGTGGTGTTCTTTTTTTTTTTTTTTTTGTACCATTGAATATAAAATAGCTAACTTGTGTCTTACAGTAACCTTGGCTGGTTGATGGGGGTGGTAAAAATGTTTACAGAAGGCATAGATCTGCCTTTTTGGCTTATATCTGGAGTTTTGATTCCTATTCTTATTTTTAGCTTTCTCCTCTTTGCCCTACTCCTTTCTTAAATGGTCTTCTTTTGAGGAATAAGTAAACAAGATAGGCAAATGAGAAGGGAAAGGGAGAGCAGCAAGAACATTTTTTATGCTTTTCATGTATAGAGTTATGTGGCATATGAATTGAAACATACTACATTTTAATAGAGCTAAATTTGAGAATACCTTTCCCAAGCATTAATAGGTGCTCTCTCCTAAGATTAGACTATACGACTTGAGAAGTTTTGTAGGAAGTAATATCTCCAAAATGCTCAAATGCATGTGTGATTGTTTTTCTGAATTGCGTTTCCCTAGATGCTTACTTTAAGTCGAGTAACAGCATCACGCCCATTTGTGAGTGCTGCAGATCTCATGGAGGCAAACCAGCTGTGTAGCATGGACTCTAAAGCAAATATCGTACATGGTGAGAAACATGCTTTATTAGTTTTTTTTGTTTGTTTAATTGTGATTTTTAAAAGTGTGAATTTAGTTAATGGGATGTTTTTCAAAATTATAATTAACACTGGGCATAAGTGCTTTATATACAGGCATAGTGCTGTATATACAGAATACTTTATTATCAGTACAGCCTTTAACTCACTCCTTTAAAAGGTATTATCACTGCCATTTAAAATGAAAGAAACTTGATGCTTCTCCTCCCTTGCCACATTGGAAATGCAGGTAATATTGTATTGCTGATGTTCTTATGCCACCAAGTGATACTGAAAAGTATTCATTACAAAATCTAAAACTACATTATGTGGCTTAAATTATCTTTCTAGTGGACAACGGTACCCTAAAATAAAGTCCTCAAGTTTTAAAACCCATGCCTCACCTCCCCCCCCAACTTTCCCTATATGCCCTCACAGGCCAGTGAGATTTTGTCCTTTAATAGCTTTTAGCCATTTTGGGTTTATTATCCCTTTTGAGAATCTGAGGAACCTTTTTCTCCAGGGAAAAAATGCACAAGCAATTTTGGATGTAATTTCCAGGGATTTAGGGATTTTCCGAATAAATCCCACCCTAGGGCCCTATGTAATTTAAAGTCATATAATAAGTGCAGTTTCTGGTTATTGTTTACTGTGGGCCATATGGTGAGTCAGAAAGAAACTGCTCGACATCCTTCCTCCTCAAAACCATGATCTTTCACTATTTCTCTCTTTGGACAACATTTATTTCAATCTTACATATCATTAAAATAAAACTCATTGTTTTTCTCCCTTTTACTTTAGGTCTATCAGTCTTGGAAATCTGTCTTATAATAGCAATGAAACATTTAAATGACATCTATGAAGAGGAGCCATTTAATTTTCAAATGGTCTATAATGGTAAGATGAGGCTTTGGTAGTTTCTTTCTGACTTTCTCCTGTTGCTTATTTGAGCATACTAATGTTGTCATTGCTTTCTATCCAGAGTTTCAGAAGTTTGTTCAAAGGAAAGCCCATTCTGTTTATAATTTTGAGAAACCTGTTGTCATGAAGGTAAGATTTAGTTTGCTTTTCTTTTTCTGCAGATAAGTATATTTTTTATATCCAATTTGATTACATATCAAAGTTATACTTTCATTTTTTTTAAACATTAGGTATTTGTCATAGGGATTTTTTCCAAAACAGACAAAAATTATCTAAAAATGAAATATTTGAATAATTCTGAGGAAGCAGCCAGATTATGTTTTTACAGTCTGCAGAGGTATACTGCCCTCTGCTGTCTGTTCATAGCACTTGCATCCTGAAAAGAACTTAATACTACAGTCTGTCAAACCCATCCATATACTTTCCAACACAAGGATTGGTTTTATAAGCTTAGCAGTAAAAAGAGACAAAAATGTAGGTTAATGCATTAAGAAACTTACAGGACAAAATCTTATTGGCCCATGAGGGCATATAGAGAAAGTTTAGGGGGCAGGTGAGGTATGCGTTTTAAAACTTGAGGACTTTATTTTAGGGTTCCGTTGTCCACTAAAAAGATAATTTAAGCCGCATAATGTAGCTTTAGATTTTCTAGTAGCCATAAGAAAGTAAAAACGAAAAGGTGAAATTAACCTTGATAATATATTTAACTCAGTATATAAAAAATATTTCAAAATCTATAATCAATATTGGAAATTATTAATGAAGTATTTTCCTTTACCTTCTTTTGCATTAAGTCTTTGAAATTTGTTGTATATTTACATTTACAGCACATCTCAATTCACTAAATATACATTGGAAATACTGTTTCTTTCTGTTCCATAAAATTTATACCTGAAAAAGTAGATTTTATATTTTAAAATTGTTCCAAACGTACTTGAAATTTTCTAAGTAGACCCAGTATCAGGTTTTAAATTTAAATTTAATTAAAATTAAATAAAATTAAAGACTGAGTCCAACATTTCAAGTGCCCTATAGCCTCATGTGGACAGTGCAGTTCTTGAGGATTTTATGGGAAGAAACTTTTTTTTTAAAGCAGTGGACCCCTAAGTCCTTTGGCACCCCTTATAGGTCTTAGTAGTCAGAATTTTGTTTCTTGTAGAAACAAAAAAATGAGAGTGCAGAGCATTGTTGTTTCTTCAAAGAAACAGAAAAAGTATTTAGCATATTAGAGGTTATTTTTTTTTCCCCTAATGTCATGTCTGTCTGATAGTCCTAGTTTGTAGGAGTTTTGAAAATGGAAAGGTTACCTAAGCATTTAAATTCTTATGAATAATTTGTAGCTGTTCATTTACACACTTTCAATAAGGAAATATTTTTCTACCTAGAAATATTTCAAATTTCCTCAATTTCATTCAGCCCCAACACTTGCAGCCTCCAGTAGTTTCTCATTTTCAGAATTGAATGGTATTTGAGCTATTTCTCTTTTCATCAGAATTTTTATGATGCATAGAGAATATGTTCCAATGATTTTTTTTTCACAATGAGCAGAGTAAGATTAGAATCCTCAGGAGTCTGTTTCAGTGTATCACTATTTCATTGTTAGTGTGTCACGATTTAATGGTTTCTGTTTTTTTCATATCCTAATAACATACCTAAAACAATAATCAAGGTTAGAAAAGATATAATACATGAATATTAGGGATAAGAGGAAGCAGACAGTAAAGAGTCCTGTATGGGGAAGATGGAGCTTGTTGATAGGTTGTGACAGTCTCAGCCAGTCTTAAAGGAGTACGAGCCTGTCTCCACTCCCATGCCCTTACTGCCCTTGCTCAATCATTTGCTTAAAGGATCAGCTGAATAGGCCTACTTTGCTCAGAGTTCTTTTTCTGCCTGCCTTTTTGTTACAGTTGTGTTAAACTTTTACACAGCAAAGTCTTACAGAGGTAGAGACAAAAATGTAAATGCAAATTTGAGTAACTTAGGTAATCATCCAAAAAGCCTTAGGTTTTTGTAGAGAAATGGAAGCCCTATGTTAAAACTATGATTTTAGAATGAGGTTAGAAAGAAGACAATATTGTGCAGAGTGAATTAACATTTGCCCTGTTTCCATTCAACAATGCATGGACAGATAACTGTGCATTGACACTGTTTTACTTGGTAATATGAAGTTTTTATGAGGTTGATAAGAGCTGTTTTTCAACCCCGTTGGTTTTTGTTATATATTGTTTCCAGCCCTCTGTTTTACAACTGACCAAAACCATAGCTGTTCTGTGGGTTTAACTTTATCACTTTCCTCCCCTATTCAACCTAAACTATTTCTTTCATTTTTCAGGCTTTTGAACACTTACAACAATTAGAATTAATAAAGCCTATGGAAAGAACTTCAGGAAATTCACAGAGAGAGTACCAGCTGATGAAACTACTTTTGGATAATACTCAAATTATGAATGCTCTGCAGAAATACCCCAACTGTCCTACAGATGTTAGGCAGTGGGCAACATCCTCACTAAGCTGGTTATGAGTACAACCAGTGACTTCAATTTTGGCATTTCAGGCATACGTCTCTAGAAAACTAAAAATTATTGTCCTTTAACAAGATGTATTACTACCTTTTTTTATATTTATAAACATTTTTGCATTTATGGGAGACTTGCATGTGTACTCTCTTGGCTGTGTCTTGCCTTTGAAACATGAACAGTTACACAATTTATAATTTCAGTAGATTGATTTAGATTATGTTGTAAGTAGCAGTTGAAAAGAATAAAATGTGACTGTTTTAGAGATTGGGCCATATGCTTATCTAACACTTATAAAGTGTTTATATATGGTCCATTTCAACCTAGCAGCTAGATGTTTTTAAAAACTTTAAACCAAAGCAGTAAAAAAACAGTGGTAAGAATTAATCTTTTGGTCAAGTAGGGGTGCTGCTTTTTTTTTCTATACACATGTAAATTTTACCCAGACCCAGGTCTTCTAGTTCAGGAGACTAACCAGCTTAGCCAGAGAATGGTCCACATGGAAGAAAAAGGCCAAGGAATTTGAAGAGTTTTCTTCTAGACTTCTCAAAATGTAGAACATCAGAATCCCTTATAGAATTGTTTTAAAATACGGATTTTTCAGACTACCTTAGGTAAAAAGGATCAGAATTTGCCTTTTTAACAAGTACAATCATGCCTTGCCTAATGACATTTTGATCCATGACAGATTGCATATACGAAGGTGGTCCTAGAGGATTAAAATACTGTGCTTTTTCTGTGTTTATATACACAAATACATTTACCATTATGTTGCAGTTGCCTACAGTATTCACTACAGTAACAAGTTGTACAGGTTTGTACATAGGAGCAATAGGCTATACCATCTAGGTTTAAATACACTGTATGATATTCACACAATGTGAGGAAATCACCAAACAACACATTTCTCAGAACATGTCACCATTGTTAAGTGACATATGACTATACCGTAGATTTCTGGAAACCAGCTCCCACAAATAATGGGAAGTGTATGGCAGTGTTAGCTGAATCTGTGTCAAAAAGTAAATCTGGGAGGAATGTGAAAATGTCAGTCAAATCATTGCCTTATAAATTCAGAGATCCGTGAACTAACACAGGTATATGTTTAAAATGAAATTTAATAAGCACTCAGTGACTTCATTTGTTCAAGAGTATTTGATCACCTGTGCAGAGGAAGTTTACAAAAGACAGAATCCCTATCCTTGTGCGGCTTATAATCAATCCATTTAACTGTCAGAGGCCCTGAGATTTAGGTACTGTTATTTATAGCAGTGTCCTGTATCACACAGATTGGGAATGACTGACAGACACTGGAATTCAACTCAAGTTTGATTGACACCCAAGCCAGTGTTATTAAGACCTGACGTTCAACAGTGGGTTCCTTAACAAGTATTTTTTTTTAAAGTATGCTCTAAGGCAGTGGTCCACAACCTTTTTAGCACGAGGAACCTGTTTCATGGTTTCATGGAAAATAATTTTTCCACCAGGGGTTGGTGGAGAGGCGGAGCTCAAGCAGTGATGTGAGTGATGGGGAGCGGCTATAAATACAGATGAAGCTTCTCTCCTTCACTGGCCTGTCCTCACTCACTTCCTGCTGGGTGGCAGAGCTCTGTGACCTGGTCCATGGCCATGGACTAGTTATCAGTCCACAGCCTAGGGGTTGGGGACCGCAGCTCTAAGGAACAATTTATCTAGCTTTTGAAAAATCTTGGATATAGAGTGGGATATAAGATTTCTGTGCGTAAAAGTAGCTCTTCAGTAGTTACAACTTAGTCTTTTGCATACAGAGCCTCCCCGACACACACCAGAAAAGTTAAGCCTTGCAAGTCTTCAGATCACTGTCATTTACTTTTGAGCAGCCTCGTTAAGGCTAAAGCTTATATACTGGTTCTGTGACTGTAGTCTGCTCATTTTTAGGGGCATTTTACCAAAATTCTTAAAATGGTAGCATCACTATTATTACTAGAAGCAAGGATTTTACACTTGAGCTGTAACTGTCCATTTAAAAAAAATTTCTGAACTATTTTAGGAAAGTATTATCTGCCTTAAAGGATAAACAGCCTCATGAAATGACCTGAAACTTGCAAGTTTGTATTAGGTCATTAAATATGAAATGTCCGATTTCGAATCGAAAGTGTGGTTTATTATATCTCGAACAAGAAGCAGTACAATTAAAGTATGCACCTAAACTATCCACACAGTTTTGCCATCTTAACGGGAGCTTGTTTGCTGTTATGCCAGCAGCAAAGAAACCTGGAGAGCCAGTGGCAATAAAATCTTGAAAGGCATTTTCCACAGCTTGTTGAGAATTGAATATTTTTCCCTGCAAGAAGTGGTTAAAAGCCTGGAAGAAGTGGTAGTCAGTTGGTGCAAGGTCTGGTGAATATGGTGAATGACAGAGAGTTTCTAAGTCCAGCCTCTGTAGTTTCAGCAGCGTTGTTTGTGTGACATGTGTTTAAGTGTTGTCTTGCAAGAAGATTGGCCTGTCTCCATCGACTAATCTCAGCTGCTTTTAATAGCAAGCATCCTCGTTATTTCATCCAACTGGTTGCGCTGCACCACTAGACAGACACTATTAGCTTTCTTGAATGAATATTTGGTTTTGGACTGTGTTTCGGCACTTTATCTTTACCCAGCTATTGTGCCGAACACTTAGTGATTGTCAAAAAGAATCCATTTTTTTCATCACACATAACAATACAGTGTAGAAATGGTTTGCCTTTATATCTTGACAGCAAATAAAAGGCAAGCTTCAAGATGATTTCTCTTCTGATGCTCATTTAATTCATGTGGAACCCACCTATCCAGCTTCTTTACCTTACTGATTTGTTTCAAATTGTCCAATATTGTTGGAATCTTCACGTCAAACCTTGCTGCTAATTCACACGTAGGTTGAGATGAATTCGTTTCCACTATAGTTTTCAGCTCATCATTATCCACCTTGGTCTCAGGTCATCCATGTGGCTCATTTTCAAGATTAAAATCACCAGAATGAGACTTCTCAGAATATCGACCTACTGTGTGTTCATTAGCCACATCTTTCCCAAACACTTCCTTGATATTTTGAGCTGTCTGCGCTGCATTGGTTGCACAAGGGAACTCATATTCAAAAATAACATGAATTTTTGACTTTCCACAGTTTCACAAACATAGCTCTTAAAATTTAACATTTGAAAGATAATCACAATTCAAAATGTGCGTTTGAAAGACTCAAGATTTGCCTTCACAATAAACATAAAAGTGTCAAAGTGAAATGTCAGAGATATCAGCTGTCAAACTTAGTACTTAAGGAAGTCGGACATTTCATACTTAATAACCTAATATCAGTTTAAGATGCTACTTAAAAGCTGAGAGCTCTCTTCTGCCTCTCTGGCTACATAAGAGCTGTGGAAGGTCTATCAACAACCAGGTGTACAGATTTTAAAACTAAGTAGTAAGGTGGGTTTTTATTTTCAGTGCTTGAGGTAAATAGAAAATAGTTATAAAGCAAATTGGAAAAATAGGTTAGCAAGTCATACAAGTGAAGTATATACCTACCACATGCCAAGGCATTTTTGTTGGGAGGAGAGGTGTTGATGTTTGCCATTCCATATTCCCTAATACAAAAAAGCTAAAATGTATTTGCAAAGTTTTTTTGAACTAACTTCATCTCTTAAACTGCTTTATCAATAAAACACAAAACCTAATCTAAAAATCCCTAGGCAAAAAACATTCAAGAATAATGTAAACTAACAAGCATGGCTTAAAGATATTTTATTTACTAGAGGAGGAAAAACGGCAAAAACAGAAACTCATGAACTCCCCTAGTTTATCAGATTGAAAAGCCAGTGAAGAGGAGTATTACTTCAGTGCAGTTTTTACTCCTGTGTTCTCTCCAAGTGGTCCACCAGAAACAGAAATATTGTTAAAAAAGACCTCTCTGATTCACATGCATGTGAATGGCTCTGGGGAATTAAAACCTGTTTGGTCTAAACTTTACCATAATGCTATGTATGTTAAAAACTTTCTAAATAATCAGTTAACTTTTTAAATAATCTGTTAACTTTCTAAATAGTGCTTTGTGAAACACACTGTAGAAAACAATTCAGTCTTTCTGTAGATATTCCATCATAGTTTGCATTTTCATTTGGTTTAGAAAGCAATGCAGGTTCTTTCATACCTCCATAAGCCAAGTGCTGCCCCTTTCTTCACCTTTACCCTAAAAAAATCTGAGAATCCATTGGTGTGGTGTCTCACAACGCCAACAAGCCTCTGGCTTCCTAATATTGGCAGTGACAACATACGTGCTTGGGTGGGAATACGATCTGCTCAGACAACAAAGGAGGGAAATGCCATAATGGACAGATCTCCTTTCAGCACTATCCCTTGAGATTCAGCACTTACACCTTGAGATTCTTCCAAATCTCAAGGTGTAAGCCTCACTATATCCCCTCTTTAAGAACATATAGCTAAAGAAAAACTGCATGTGCAAATAATACCATATTCATTTTTTTATTTAACTTGGGGATGGAATGGGGATAGCATACATTTTATTTATACAATATTTAACAATCACTTATCCAAGGTGGGGTTTTATGGGGATTTTTTTTTTTTAGCTTTCTGTTAAATACTTGCACAAAAAAATAGCAAGTATGATTTGACAGTAGTACAACAACCTGTGCCCAAAACACTGACAAGAAATACAGAGTAAAGCTAAAATAATTGCTTACCAATACTTTGAGAGGTAACAAATAGGATATGGTTGAGACTGCATAAAAAATGTACTGCTGGTTGAATATCTGAGGTAAATGATGTTCAGTCAAGATGCTACTTGTATCATTTTGCCCATAAATCAGTTGTTAATTTTATGCACATCATACCAAATGTTCCTGAAAGTAATTTTTCAAAAAAAGTAAAAAAGAGAAAACTGGAAAATATCTATGATGATGCATTAAAAAAAAAAAAGCTAACCAGTTTATTCCACTAAACTATCATTTGGCCAGAGTTTTTTCCCTACCACCTGCATTTTACTTGTAGCTGTTACTTAAGGGTGAGGAAATAGGGCAGAAGAGATTCAAAAGTGGTGTTTTGTTTTTGTTTTTGTTTTTCTGATTGTAGTTTCAAAATATCACCATGAAAGACAGTGCAAGTTCATGGGACCAACAATTGGAGGCACAGTCTCTGTTCTGGAATTCACAAGGTACCTGTAATAAACATTCAAACAAGAGTCACACATCACATGCTAAAAAAACTTCCTAGCATCTAAAATACAACATAAAAGAGCTGTGCAGGGCATAGATTTTGAATAAAGCCAAACACTGGTCAGTCCATCAGTCCTATGGCAGTTGATCATAAAGCATTCCTTACAAGGAGATCTGGGCAAGGTGAAGAGTATAAGTTAGAGCAGCAGTTGTGATGGGCATCAGAAAGGCAAAATACAAGATAAATCATGAGGAGCACCATACACATGAGGAAAAAGTTATTGGGGGTCTCAATTTGCCCCAAAACAAATCACCATTTTTCTCATTCTTTGATCTTTTTGCCAGTATCCCTAGCTCAAACTTTTTGTTAACTTGCCCACTCTGCACTGACTGTAAACCAAACACTAAATACCCTGCAAAAGAGTTTTAACAAGACTAGGTATCCGGACAGGTAGTCACTGGAACATTCTTATTTTACTGCCTATAAAAAGTTTTTCTATTAATACGGTTTTCAAAAGGATACAAGTTTTAAAATTGGTTAGCTATTGTTAAGTACAATACCCAGCATTTCTAGAAATTTTTCCTAACTTGTAAAGAAAGCATTTTATATTGTGAATAATTGGTTTTATAAAATTTATCTCTAGTGCTCACATAAGCCAAACATTCATCATGATATCCCTTGTTTATTTTTCTTTTGATTTTTTTTTTTTAGCTTTTAAAAAGAGTTAAATGTTTACAACAGGTAGAAATTCATCTTCAAGAGATTAACGATTTTCTTGTATGCACATTCTCAGTATTTTCCCTTTGTGATTAGTTTCAAAATGGAAGCAAAACCGAATCAAGAAACTGAGAGGCCAAGTATTTTCTGAAATAGAGGTGAACTCAACATTGAAATGGGAATTCTTAGGAATACAATGAGACCTTGGGTACATATGTGACCAAGACCACAAACGGTTCTTTATGGTGTGTGGCACACAGACAAGAATGCTATTACTCTTCTTTCCCTCCCTGCTTAGAGTCTGTTGACCTATGTATTATTTATAAATAACTTAATTATTCCCAGAGATTAGGTGCATATTATATGTAAAGTGTAGTGTACTGTGTGGTTAAATAACACATTCACAGTGAGCTCCTGATAGTGACATGTAAAAAATTCTTTTATAAAATTAATGTATGGATTTTAAAATGACCTGACAAAAGTACACAGCATAATACTGGCTGATTGTTGGTTAGTAATCTGGAAATCCAGGAAATTAATGTTTTACTTTGGCCTGTATAAATTTGAGGAAGAATCCAATTATAATTCTATTGTTTTCAAAAGCACTTTGGCACCTACCGACCATCAGCTCCATTTTCTTAGCAAGGATAAGGCATGAACTATCCTAATTTACTATCATCAGAGTTAGTTGTGAAAGAAATTTTGGGGAGGAGGTTAGGCTATGATACGTGTATCAACATCGGTTACCTCTAAATGTCATTGCATATTTTAAATTATAAGTTTAACTTGTTATCCCTGATTTGTTTCAAAGCAGTAACATCTGAAATCTGTGCTTAAAGTTTAGTATCCCTATCCTAGGATAATTCCTTATATTCACAGACATCAAATATTACTCTGCCAAGATGGCACCAAGCAGAAGTATAGTGATAAAGTTACAAGTCTCCAAGCAGAGAGTGAGGAATTCTGGGTAATGACACTTCCTGAGGTGATCCTAAACAGTGATAAAGAATGTCCCACACAGGTGAAAAGAAATACACTACAAATTTACATATGTAAATAGGAAAAAAAATCTATTTTAAAAGATAAAATGAAGAGCTTTCCAGTGTCACAGCTCACTTAAAAAAATTTAAATCATGCTTTAAGTTTTCAAATATTCCCCAAACACAGCACACCTAAAAAAAAAATACTTATGTAAGTATGCAATATTTTGGGAACTAGATATAAGATGGAGCTTTAAAACATGGGAAGAAGGGGAAAATGATACCATCTTTTCATTTCAAAAAACAGCACTTTTTTTCCCTAAATTACAAGCCAGCACAAGAAAAGCTAAACACTGCTTTACGAATGGCCACTTACTGTTGGCACTAAGCATAGCTTACCTTTTTTTCCTTAAATAACACAGTGAATTTCTTACAAAACATGGATCTATTTATTATTCAAATTTTGTTAGTGTTTTCAATTTTATAATTTAGCAACCGTGGAACTGAGGTATACCTTGTTGAGGGAGGTTAAAGTAATGCTTGGAAGCCTCGTTACTGTACCCCACTTTCATGACTTTGTTTATGTACACAGAACAGCAGCACACTAAACATTCACAAGCTGTGTCATATTGGCATTACAATAGTCATTTATAGAAACAACAACAGCAAATGCAATAAAAACAAGTTACCCTTTTTAAAATCTGAAATGAAAAGTTTTTTGATTTAAAAAAAAATAGCAGTAGTTCATTTAAGGAATTAGTGTCTTCTGACAGACATTAAGAAATCTGATGTCAGTTTTCAAACACTCCATTAGCCAGGTCCAAAAGATCCTTGATTTGGAGAGGGCCACATTCTTCATGTATACTTTTTCAAAAGTTTTTTTATAGAGTTTGCAACTTTTCTCTTAGTCTCGTGTCCTTCACATCTGTGCTATAGGCAATGCAGTAAGTCTCCCAGAGCCAGGTTTTCTTTCTTATGTTTCCAGGAGACATCCTACTCATTTCACACAGGAAAAAAAAACTGTAAGCAGTTTCGTTAGCTTAGCAGCTCCAGTTCAGAGTCCCATTTCTTAGTGTGTACAGATGGTGCAACCATCATAGACTAGATTCTTTGGGAGGAAAGTCAACATTTGTCACCATTGTGACCACTGTTACAATGTCCTCTGTGGTAATGATATTTGTTAGTCTTTGCATCTGGGTAATTCTTTCACCTACACACCCAGCTGATAACCTGGCTTCTGCATCGTGATCCCAACATTCTTCTATCGTTTCACAGAGCATTGCCATTCCCTAAAAGAAAAAAAAACATACTCAAACACCACAGCAATTTTTGTTTTCTTTTAGGAAACAATAAAATTTTCATAAAGAAATTGCTATTTTTGTGGTTCAGAGAAGTTTCAAGATTAGCCAATTCTGATACTGTTTGTCAACACTTTTACTTAGTATGTACAGGACCATGAGGAAAAGCACTAAGAGAAACCATTTATTTTTAGCATTGGAGACTGCCATATCAGGAATTTTTGTTGTTAATTCCAAAAAAATCCCTATCCATTGTTCATAAACCAGGTCATTTCAATGCTAACCCTTGTGTTAGGCTTCAAATCAAGGCGGGGGTGGAGGGGATGGGGCTATCACTTTTTTTTTTATTTTCTCAGTTAATACCAGCATTTCTATCTTGCAATTAAATAGAGGATTAGAAGGCCATCCTTGGGATTCCCTACCTGGTTTTATCCATGTTTCTAGTTATCTTTAGACCAAAAGGTCCAGAGCAATACTGTTTTATCCTCTGCCTAGTCTCTAGTTTTAAAGCATTCTTAAGGATTTGAAAGTCTAAGCCCAAATCAAAAGGCTAAAACAAACTCCCATGGAGAGGAGAAAACCTGGTGCTTAATAAACCTTTAAAAATCGTATCATATTGGAAGGTGATGATCAGCAAAGATACCCAACTATCCACGGGCTCAGAGTCAGGCATTCCTATTACCTGGGAAGCTTTCTAAATAGAAGACATACTCATCAGCTCAGGACCACTGAGACAAGAGCCTTCTAAAGCTCCACGACTTCACAGTCTCCCTCAGGGGTATACAGGCCTAGCCCTAATTCTGCCTCTAGAACTCTAGTACAGATTATCCTGTGTGCATATGCCCTCCCTAGAAAATCCTCCCAGAAGAATGAAATGTGCAGAAATAAGTCACCTGAAAAGTGTTTTATTAGAATTTCAAATGAAAAGCTAACTGTGACTTACAGCATGTTTCTGCCAATAATCTCTTAAAACGGGCCTCTTTTTTTTATGCACAACAACTTCCTGCATGTCTTCAAGAGATGGATGCTGGCCAATTTCCTCCTCAAATGGCAACATGTACTCATCTACAGGTCCTGAAATGTAAAAAAAAACAAAAAAACAAAAAAAAAATCATTTTAATTAAAATCTTTCTGATTTCCAAACTGGTACAGACTTACAATTGGTAAAATATACTCTCATCACCTTTTTCCAACTTTTCTTATATGCTACAAGGACAAGAGAGAAACACACTCTCAACTATACTTATACCACAATGTGATCAAAGTCTCATTTATGGGAAATGAAAAGGTCTGTGATATAACCCGGTTAAGGTTTGTGTAAGGAGCTTTCTTATTTACTGTATGAAGAAGACTGCCTATGTCCATCTGCACAAAGAATATAGGAACAATCGATATTTGCCAATCAAGGATATAATACCCCTTGTAAGGTACCCAACTCCTTGCAATTCCGATCAGAGTATTTACAGGGGTGTTTCCATCTCTGGAGACTCTTGGTTCAATCTGTTATATCTTTATTCTTTGGCATACCCAAACCTTCTACACGCCCCCCCCCCCACCTGAGGAATTACCTCAGAGTACCTCTCCTCTGCTCTCCCTCACAATAGCTGCCAAAAGTACATGTTATTTTTTTTTTAAATCTCAAACACTCTCCAACAAGGGTTTTCAACAAGTCAGAATGTGCCTTCACAGACAAACAAGATTTACTCAGTAATATAAATAATTCCTTTTTTCTTAGGCCTACTCAGAGAAATAGAAAAATGCATTTAGGAGTTAATAATAACTAATATTCAATGAACAACTATCCCGATTAGGAACTTTACATATGCTTCATGGGGTGAATATGGCATTACCTCTAGTTTGTATATAAGCAGCTCAGAAAAGTTACATAATTTGCATAAGAGCATATAGCTGTTAAGTGGTAGAGGTGGAATTTGAATCAATCTTTCTGAATTACTCTGAAGTCTGTGATTTCAATCACTGTATTGTCTGCACTTGACAGAAACTACTGAAAAATTTCAGTGACCAGATGTGTGTTTCCACAGATATAAACCTTGTGTAAGTTCTTAAAATGCACCAAATACTCCTGGATAAAACACGACGACTCATGAAGGGGTCATCGAACTTAATGCTCTTCAAATGTAAGAATGCTTGCTGACCAGACCGTGGCCTCTGCATGAGCACTTCCAGTGACAGAGTACCAACATTCCAAGGTGTCTATTCAAACTCTTATGTGGTACACAGGTCAGCAGCGTTGGTATTGACTGGCAGCTTGTAAGAAATGTAGAACCTCAGGCCTCAACCCAGACCTACTTGAGTCAGAATCTGAATTTTAGCGAGATTCCCAGGAGTTTGGCATGCTCATTAAATTTGAGAATCAATGAATTTAACCGACTAGCCATCAACAAATTTGAAAACACCCACATTAGTAATGTTCACATTGTCCTCTCTGCCCCAATTTCTGACTTTAAGAGTCAGAAATGCCTAACTCTGCAATTAATTCTTAACACATACAAAGCATTTAAGAAAAGTCAGCATCTATCTCTTTCTTTTTCCAAAAACATTTCCCTGATAACACCTCTTTCCCACAAACAGCACCTTCTCCTCTAAACTCCCATAACACACCCTTACATTTCTCAAGTATTGCATTAATCCAAAAACATTTACTGAATACCTATGTACTGGGCAGTGATCAAGATAACTCATACTTATTCTAGAATTCATTATCCAGGATGTATTTTATCACCTTAAATAAAATGCATATTACTTGAGGACAGGGCCTTGTGTGTCCCCCATAACACCTAATCCAATGGTTTGCAATGTGTAGTTCATATTATAAGTTCTTATGAAATACATTTTCCTATAACATCTACCATCTGACCTACTTCTGCTTCCATAAATGCACATAATAAATGCAATTCCTCTTCCACCTTGAGCAAAATACTCTGAACAGGTTATTCTTCTTCCAAAAGACTTCTAAGCTAAAATTATTCCCAAACTGCTTCAACCTTTCATAAGTTTGTGATTGACTCCCAAGCCAAATCCCCAATCCTAGAAGAATGAATGGCTGCCCATTTCTGAGTACTCTACTAAATTCCCTTTAAAAATACAGTACCCAAATCAAATTTCATATTCCAGACGCAGTCTGCTCTACACTGAGAGCCTGTTACAGTACTAAGAAACATAAAATATTCTTAATAACATAGGTTAAGTTGGTTAAACCTTTTTAAATATTCAAAATTACTTCTATGGTCTTTGACAATTACAGGAAGTTTTTAGACAATTACAAATTAAAATAAAAAACCAGATCAAGCTCATTTACATTTGCTTGGAGTTTATCAGTCAGCAAGTTTGTCTTACATTACTCAAAAAAAAGTGCCACAACATATATAAAGAGAGAGTAGAGATCTAACTAAAGACAGAGTGCCTGGAACACTGGTTTTGTCACACTAGGAATACAGTCTTCAGGTTTACTCCAGTAAAAAAAATAAAAAGCAAATATTTAACAAGACTTGAACAAGGACTTCAATAACAAGAACAAAGAATAGCAGCCCTTTAGCACCCAGGTGCTAAAGGTGCAAGGTACTAATGTTCACAATGATGTCTATATCAGGTCAAAGCTTTAAGGAGGTGGAATTTAACCTGCAATACATCCAAACACATGCTCACAGTTCTGTGTCGAAGAGGACAGACTGTAAATTGAATCTGGTTAGTCAGGTTTATGCTGTCATTACCTGAGTGCTGAAAAGACTCAGCCTGAGTGTCTTGGAAGGCAAAGTCCCTCCCAATCTACATGCACCTCCTCTCACCACGAGAGTTGACTTTGGAACCTGGGGGGGAAGACCCACATGACCTCACCAAACAGCAGCCCCCTCCCTACATGTGGATCAGTTTCATATCTAGGTTTCACCATTTAATAGCTTGAGGCTAAAAGAGGCAAGCTACTTAGTTTCTCTGAGTCTCAACTTCCTCATGTTAAACTGAGGTAACAACTACTTCCTGAGCTGAATCAGGAAATAAACTAAGGTATGTGAAGTATTTCAATACATACCAGTTCTTTTCTTCTCCTACCCCTCCCTCTACTCCCCTGCCTCCTGAAGTCTCTACCACCTCTTGGAGTCTATTTAAAAAAATTTGTACTTTCAGATATTACCTTTGACTGTAAATCATCCCTTTTCATACATGTGCAGTAGGCATATATAGCTTTAAAATATTTTTTCCCTTACCATCTGCAGCAGTACAGCGAGAAGCCAGTTCCCACAGGACTAATCCCATGGCGTACATATCTATCCTCAAAAATGCATCCCTTTGGAAGTTTATAGCACCCTCTAATACCTCTGGAGCCATATACCTCCGGGTACCAACCTGAAAAAGACGTTGAAAGCAAACAGTACTCATTCATTAACTTTGAACTAACATTTTTTTGACTTTGTAAAAAGACTCAAAACCAAATGTGGTCTATTATCAGGGTAAGGTGACTAAATTATGACCACAAGACTATAATGTATATATAGAAAGATCCTTCCTGATACTTAAAAAAATATGTCAACAGACACTATCCTGGTACAGGCTTATAAGTTTAGGGTTTTTTTTCCCCCTTTCTCGAAGCAATCCTAACAAACTGCAATGACTGTTAGCTGGGAGAAGGATGGAACAGAAAAGAATGCTGCATATACTTTTTAACTCTACCTTTGTATATTGTTTAAAATGTATTTAAAAAAAAAAAAACTTTGTGGTCTTTTTATCTTTATTTAAAAAATGAATAAAGTGTTGTAAAAAGAATTAGCCAAGTAAAAGATGGACAGACTTTTTTAAAAGTTCTATTTGTACAAAATCTATATATTTATTTATTCATGAATTATTCTGCCTTAGAGTCCTTTATTTATATCTGTCCCTAACAATTTGGTATTTCTCAGTACTGTATCTATGGTTACTAAATTAGTAGAGCTAGCTTTGGTTGGTATTTGACAACATTCGTGTATGAATGCTTAAAAAATGTCTGTGAGATAGATGGGTACATCACAAATACACTTGAGTTATAATAGATCTAGGGAGCAGTCTAGATATTGGTATTTCCATAAAGCTCCATCCTTAAGTGACTGTGATCTCTACTCTAGAGACTACAAGTTGGGCAACTATATACAAATATACATATAAAAGAGATGTTTGAAAAAATAAGGACAGATCACTAAGACTAAAGTTCAAGATTTTAATTCATTTAATAAGGAGAGTACTTTAAAGAAAGAAAAAAATGTAGCTTTTTTTCTTACTCTGAGTAATTATTTTAATTGTACTATAAATATTTCCCAAAAGCCTACTTTTCTCTCAAAGATAAATGTATGCCATCCAATGTACCTCTTTTATTAATGAGATTATGGTTTATCTACTATTTTAGTATAAAATGTCCACGCTTTTTTAAGTGTTCTTTCCTTGCAATACACAAAATGTGCAATTTCTTCCAAATATTTTTGAAATTTTTTAGTCCATGAAATCTAAAGTCAAGGA
Source organism: Eulemur rufifrons (assembly GCF_041146395.1). Taxonomy (NCBI): domain Eukaryota; kingdom Metazoa; phylum Chordata; class Mammalia; order Primates; family Lemuridae; genus Eulemur; species Eulemur rufifrons. The sequence continues at coordinate 74,705,516 of NC_090983.1, forward strand.
GCAACTACTATACTGTAAGCAATTAGTTATTTTTACCTCATTATATGGAACCCAATTGCAAGGCAGTTAAAAGATGATACAAATGAGTCCCAAATTTTTTTCTCAAAAAAATAAGGGAGGGGTGCTTATGGGTACCAAAGAATGAAAGTATTCACAAAATTTAGTCTTATGGATAGTCAGTCATTCAATTAGCTCAGAAGTTTGTCCTAGGCTTCCTACACTATCTCCATCTTGGTAATATTCTCCACCAAACTGCCTCTATTCCCATACATTATATACATTTAGATCAAGTTTTCTAGAGCTGTATGATTGCTGACCATTACCCTAAACTAAATTTTTAAATTGCTAGTCAATATTGCCAAAATTTATTGTGCCATCATTGTTTAAAACTGTGTTCTGTAGTATCAATAGGATAAGCTGGGAAAAAGAAAGCTAAAAATTAGCTGACCCAGTAATTCATATGATTTGAAAGATGAAGACATGATAATGCCAAATCCTGAATCATTGAGCTTTGCAGAAAATGTCACCTTTCAAGTCAAACTGGTTTTCTTGATTAGAAAGTGATCTTGTGGGAGTAAGGACACTTTTCCTCGCCTCACAGTTTCTGAGAATAAAACGTATGGATAATGTTCTTATCCCCTTTGGCCTTCCCAAAGGTTCCCCACTGCTGAGACCTCTTTGTGCAGACTTGAGCCAGTTAGGCACCTCACTCAGACGTTTACAAGTGCTCTGAACTCTGGAGAGAATTCAGAGAAAAGCCATCAAGTTGACGAAAGAATTAATGAAGCAATAAAGAGCAAGAAGCAAGAAACTATAATTGCGTGGAAAATGGGCAGGGGAATCTTAATACATAGTAGCAAGAATAGCAACAGGCTATCCTTCCACTCCTCTTAAGATGGTGAAAGAATTAACAAATTAAAACTACCAAGTTAATACTAAGAACTCCCTAAGAAATTAAAAGGTATTGGATTCTTCTTTGATCAGTGTTTTAAAAAGAATCCTATGATATCTAATGGTTGTTTTATGAAGTGCTTGATCTAAGCCACCTGAGTCCCCTACCACCATATGAAAATCTTTCTCAAAAAATTTAACACATAACTCTTTATTAGTTACTGATTTAATCAGTAACAATTTTAGACCGGTTCAATTCTGACATACCATTTTAAGAAAACATGGGACAAACTTATTTTTTCTTACATTTTATAATTATCACACTTACCTGTCCGTGGGTATCACCTGCAGACTTGCCAGCCTCAAATTTTAATGCCAACCCAAAGTCAGCAATGCAAGCTGTCAGATTGTTTTTCAACAGTACATTTTTACTTTTGATGTCCCTTGCAAATAGAAAAACAAAATATTTAAACTATGTTTAAATAAGTTATCTTTTAAAAGTTTTTATCAAAAGTGGGAAAGAGGAAGAATGTATGCTATAGAAGACCAGTTATTTAAAAATATAAAATGCTGAAAAAAGGGGAAGGAGAAAAAGCTCAAGCAGAGCCCCATGTGCCCTGAAGCACAAGAGAATAGTGACAAACTCCTATTGACAACATGGACAATAAGAAGGAATCATCTTCATAAAGCAGTTTTATAAAGAACTATCATTCCAAAAATACATGTTTATCTATGTCACTCCCACCTACCAATCATAAAATTGCTGTTTTTTAAGATAATATTTCAGAGTTTATAGTTACAAACTTCCATAGAAGCCCAAATTAAAAGGCCAAAGTAAAAGAATTTTCAAAAAATTGCTGAATTGTAGCCTTTTGTGTATTAGTACAGACCTACATTTTACAATGGTCCCTTATTGTCGTGGTTCTTTTCTACACTTGGTTGTAGAAAAGCATCTTTAGGAATGTAGAGCAGATAAAAACGTCTTACCCTAAGCATATTCTACTCTAGCTAGATCCTGGTGTTCTGAAAAGCGTAATTTTTAAGGCAGTAAGACATCCTCCTCTACACACATGTCTCAACTGGTTCCTCTTAGGGATTACTGTACCCTAGCTAAATACACCTATGCCATGACCAATGGTGAGGCAAGGAAAAATCCGGCAAAAGGCACGTACATAGGAAGTGAGAAGAAAGGGGAGCTGTTTCTGAGCTAGGATTTGTTCAAGGTTTGCAAAATCAGAATCTATGTTAGAAGTGGATTTATAGTAACACCTCTTAGCAACCTAAAACACCACCTGGTGGCACTCAACTAAGTATTTGCTCAATGAATCAATTAATGCCCACTTTAAAAACAATAATCTTTAAATTGAATATAACATGACAAATTGAATCCCATGTTCAAATAAATTAAATACATGGCAAACTGAATCTCATGTTTAAGGAACAAACATTTTTCCTTTTGAGGGTGTAACAGTTGTTGGGTCTAAGTACTGTTCCTTCAGTAAACAATTGTTTAAATGACGCCTCCTTATACCTTAGTTCAGGGTAAAAAAAGATCATCTGGTCATTCAAAAAATAAGCAAACAAGGTATTATGAGCACCGTGCTCCAACCAACTGAGCTAACCGGCCACCTGCAGACAGATATTAAAAATCTCTCCTTAATTACATTTCCTTGTACCTATTTATAATAATCTTTAAATGTTTTTTTTTTTTTTGTTGTTGAGACAGAGTCTCACTTTGTTGCCCAGGCTAGAATGAGTGCCGTGGCGTCAGCTTAGCTCACAGCAACCTCAGACTCCTCGGCTTAAGCGATCCTACTGCCTCAGCCTCCCGAGTAGCTGGGACTACAGGCATGCGCCACTATGCCCGGCTAATTTTTTCTATATAGATTTTTAGTTGTCCATATAATGTCGTTCTATTTTTAGTAGAGACGGGGTCTCGCTCAGGCTGGTCTCGAACTCCTGACCTTGAGCAATCCACCCGCCTCGGCCTCCCAGAGTGCTAGGATTACAGGCGTGAGCCACCGCGCCCGGCCTAAATGTTTTGAAGTAAAACAAATTTTTCTTTTTCCTTTGAGATAGAGAAAATACACTTATTTTCACTTTAAAGATAATTATAAATAAGTACAAAGGGGTATAATTAAGGAAAGGATTTTCAGAAATTAAACAAATTGAAAATTACATAACTAACTTTATTAATGATATTAAAAAAATACATCATCCAAAATACTTCCTAGCCAATCTCAAAGCTAATTTAAAAAACAAATGAAAACCAACTTCTTCATAGAGCAAAACTGTATAACTACAGAAAAAATAAATTTTATCCAGGGGTTAAAACTTTTAAATCATAAACCTACTCAATTATTTGGGGAAACAATATAAATTTAGCTCTACCTGTGAGATATGGCGGGTTTGTGGCCATCTTTTAGGCCAGGTATATCCTCATGTAAATATGCCAATCCTCTAGCCATGGTTTCTGCAATATGACACAATTCATTCCAAGAAACCACATTAGCCTTAAGAAAATCTGACAAAGAACCCTAAAGAGAAAAAAAAAAGAAAAAGAAAGAAACTTATGCTATTGACAAAAGCCATATCTACAAGACTTTTCTGTTTACCTGTAAGAGGTTATGGAAGGCAACATATCTTTCCTTTTAGTGCATATTAATATCCAAGAAGCAATCTTTCTGGAAGGGTTAAAATTTCCTTCTAGTTCACATTTATAAATATTTGAAAAGAAAGAAATATCAATGATCGGTTTATTACAAGAATAGTCAATTTCCTCTAATTTAGAAGACAAAATTAGAAGGAAAAAAAAAAAAAGACTAGTTGAAAATCTAAAGTTCTAGAAAATATTCCAAAAGTTAAAATATACTGACTATAGAGACATTATATCACAGGAGTAGGAGAACACACAATTACAACATATAAACAACAATATGAAGAATCCTCCTCTAGATATTACTTAGTCATCCTGTTAGTCAAGAATTAAGAGACATAAAAAAGCCACTTATATTTCATAATGATGAAGCCAATTAACAAAAACACAACGTCCTACTTCATTAATCATATTTTCATACTATTAAGCTGGTGCAAAAGTAATTGCAGTTTTGGCATTGTTGAAACTTGCCATTTGATATTGGAATGCATACATAAATGCAGTTATGTTATACATTATTTTAATGTACATTTCTTGCTTTATGTTTTTTCCTAATGACTTATTACTGGCTGCTTATTTTATATTTATTTTAGACTATGGAAATGATGTTAGACAAAAAGCAAATTTGAGCGATTTTCTTATTCAAGTTCAAAATGGGTCATAAAAGCAGTGGGGAGAACTGACAACATCAACAACGCATTTGGCCCAGGAACTGCTAACAAATGTACAGTGCAGGGTGGTTCAAGAAGTTTTGCAAATGAGAGGAGAGCCTTGAAGATGAGTGCAGTGGCCGGCCATTGGAAGTTGACAACGACCAGTTGAGAGCAATCTTCGAAGCTGATCCTTTTACAACTATGGGAGAAGTTGCTAAAGAACTCAACATCGACCATTCTATGGTCATTTGGCATTTGAAGCAAATTGGAAAGGTGAAAAAGCTCGATAAGTGGGTGCCTCATGACCTAACTGAAAATCAAAAATATCGTCGTTTTGAAGTGTCATCTTGTCTTATTGTATGCAACAAGGAACCATTTCTCGATGGGATTGTGACGTCCAATGAAAAGTGGATTTTGTATGACAATCAGCAACAACCAGCTCAGTGGCTGGACAGAGAAGCACCTCCAAAGCACTTGCCAAAGCCAAACTTGCACCAAAAAAGGTCACGGTCACTGTTTGGTGGTCTGCTGCAGGGGTCTGATCCACTACAGCTTTCTGAATCCCAGGAAAACCATTACATCTGAGAAATATGCTCAGCAAATCAATGAGATGCATCAAAAACTTAACTGCCTGCAACTGGCATTGGTCAACAGAAGGAGCCCAATTCTTCTCCACAACAATGCCCAACCGCATGTCGCACAACCAATATTTCAAAAGTTGAACACATCGGGCTACAAAGGTTTGCCTCATCCGCCATGTTCACCTGACTTCTCGCCAACCGACTATCACTTCTTCAGGCATCTCCGCAACTTTTTGCAGGGAAAATGCTTCCACAACCAGCAGGATGCAGAAAATGCTTTCTGAAGAGTTCGTAGAATCCCAAAGCATGGATTTTTATGCTACAGGAGTAAACAAACTTATTTCTTGTTGGCAAAAATGTGTTGATTGTAATGATTCCTATTTTGATTGATAAAGATGTGTTTGAGCCTAGTTATAATGATTTAAAATTCTTGGTCCAAAACTGCAATTACTTTTGCACCAATCTATTAACTCTGAAAGCAGAAAAATTGAGAAAAAATAGCAAGTATGTTTTGGTGATAATTACTGACAGATCAAAGATCAGATAAATTTCCTGACTGGTTCTGTCACTAAGCTAGATTGATTAATGAGTTTTAGACATAAAAAACAGTTCATGTAATCAAAATGGATTGTAAATGGTAAATGAAATTATTAAGCACTGTCTATACTAAAATAAGTATTTGAAAGAGAGGTAATTATAGCACAAGAAGTCAGAGACAAAAGACTGGTATTACATGAGCAGAGAGTTAGTTAAATAGTTGCCATCTTTGCTCTTTTTATTAAAATAAATTATTTTTAAAGACAGATTTTTACTTAAGAGTGATTTCTATTTTCAGGTTAAATATTGATCAACTATAATAACATACTAACTCCAGAGGAATAAGTATGATTGATTTATAGCCAACATTAGGTAGGCAGGCCAACTCTGACTTTACTAAATTAAAATTTTAAGTAGTTTTACCTTTTCATGAAATGCTGTTATTAGCCAAAGATCCACATCAACACTGGTGCCTCGTTTTTCTGCACCAATGAACTGTAATATGTTCTCATGCTTCATTCCAGGCAAACTATAGACTTCATACTCATTTTGCCATGACTGTTTGTCCTAGAATTAGAAAGGAAGCATAGTAAGAACACTAAGAATACAGGTAAATAAACCATGTGTAAGAGATAGCTCAAAAAGGTTCTAAGGCAAACAAAAAAATAAAATTAAGTATTTTATTAAAAGATTCTTTGGTTTTATTCTGTTTTTTTAGAGAAAGCTCTAATAATAGGTAACAGTTCTATACTAAAGGCCTGCCCTGTCCCATTCCCTCAAAACATACTTTTCTGGGTTTCCAGCTCATAAACAAAAGAGTTGATCAGAAATGCTGCGCTTCTCTACTTTACAATTGGCAACACATTCTGCTTACAAATTATCCCAAGTTTTACACTGTAATTTCATCATGGTGTGAAGTTACTTGTGTTACTATTCAGAATAATCTCCCTGAAAGATGACATTCAGGTAGAACGACTTCCTCTAAGTAGAAAACATTTTTTTCCAAAGACTAATATAATATCAAACATTCTTAAAAAGTGTTTAGCATACCCTGAAAAGTCAACAAGAGAACAAGGGCATAAACACGCAATACAGTAATTAAAAACATCACATACTCATTTGTGCCTGCAAGTAATCTATGTCTACTGCATATTTACTTACAAAAAATTAGTTTCTTTTCACTGTGAAAGGACAATGACAGCGGGGGCACCATGGCATAATGGTTAGGAACCCTCCAGATCCAAATTATCTAAATTCCAGCTTTCCCACTAATCTTTGGCAAGTTATATAATCATTCAGTTTCCTTATTAAGTAAAACAGGGATTGATTATAATGTCTGTCTCATAGGGTTGTTGTATTATATGTTGTAGTATATGTATATATGAGTAATACATGTACACATATTAGTGAGTACTCATATATGTAAAGCACATCTACCTGACACAACAGAAGTATTCAATAAAATGTTAGCTACTGTTGTCGTTACTCTTAAGTTAACATCAACCGAATGCCTTTCTCTAATTTTTAAGCTGTCTTACACATTAAAATAACAACTTTTCTGATCTTATTTATGAATATTGGCACAAAAGAATATACTCTCTCTGAGAACTAAACTGTAGTTTACAGTATCTGCATTGCTACCAAAAAAAAAACAGTAATAAACTTCAGACTCTATGAAATAGGCTTTATAGGAGGTAAAAAGGCTAAAATCTAAGTATAGCAACACAAACAAATTGCTTGTATGATAACTTTGGAATAAGTATGATCCACTGTCTAGATGTGATGGAAAAGCCTGTATCAACAAATCCAGACAGGACCTCAGTACCAAAGATACCATTAGCTGCAGGGATACACAAGCACAAGACAGGGAAGATACAATCATCATAAATCTATAGCACCAATGGAACAAAACAAAATATAAGAACAACTCAGAGGTGCATTAGAGCAGGGTTTTATGAGAAGTCCAGCCACCTTTAAAAGAAAAGCAATTCAACAGTAAACCAATTATATGGAGTCTTGATTCACTGCCTCTGAAAATGTACCAAACAAAAACAGAAATGATTACATAAATACTCAAAAGTAGAATGAAAATAAATCAAAGTCTGGTAATATAGCTCCACTTAGCAATTCTAAAACAAAGCACACTACTCTTTTACTCTTCTGTTTGTTTTTTCTGATAATGTCAAGGGGATATTAAAGTTTAACCACGCAATGAGGTTTTTTTCATTGGAATCCTCATCTTTACATAACATTTCTGTAGAATTTTTATTGGCAAAAGATCTCCTATATGTCCTTTTAATTCCAACACTCCAAACAAACATTATAATTGTTGTACTACTAATTCCATTTCTCAGATAGAGTCCTTCTCAATAGAAGGACTAAGTGCTTTTCCCAGTACCACAAAGAACTACCTTGGAACTTACTGCTTCTGTTTTCAGACTACATCTAAGTTATGACAGCCAGCCAGTTATCTCTTTTAAAAAATATACACAGATTACAAAACTGCAATAAAAATACCTGTATTGGAAATATTTTGACAGCCACATATTCATTGAGCAACTGGGCTTTCCAGACACAACCAAATCTTCCCCTTGCTTTCACTTCTAGTAACTGCAGTGGCTTCAAACCTAGTAATGGAGAAGGTGGCGGTGGTCCTGGGTCCTAAGATAAATAATAATAATACTGTAAATAAGCAGAACATGATACATATCAATTCTGAAAACAAGAAAAAAGTGAGTATATTAAAGAATCAACTGACGGAAACAGTAAACACATATGGATGACATTAACTTCAATCTTGTCAGAATTGAGGTCTCAAGCATTACTAATTATCTACATGATCACAAAGCAAACAACTTGAATTAAGAGTTCTCATACCATTCAGTACTACTGTTACAAATGTACAGCAGAAGAAAATCATTTTGATCCAGAATCCTTAATTTTCCCCACTAACATTTTCTGTGAACTTTAGAATACTCCTAACAGTATTTCCATTGGTTTCATCCACTGTATACTTCCTTAGAGGATGAGGATTTAAAAAGTGCCAGAAAAAGAAAATTATGGCTATATCTCACAGACTCCTCAAATCCACTATTTTCTCCAATGACTGTTTAAATTTTTTCTTCATTAATCTCAGAAATACCCATAGTCATTTGTAAGCACACTGCAGAGATGTATATCAAATATAAAGTACATAAAAGAAATATGTAAATTAATATTGCTAAAGCCAAACTGTTTTGTTCACTCTAATTTTGCAACATATTAACAATTCATCCCTTTGCTTATAATTATTTCCCAAAATTGATCTGAGATTAAAATTATTTGTGTTCAGAAACTGATTGGCAAAAAAACGTACAAATAAAAATCCAGAAAAGTGGTCATAATAGTAGATAACAAGGTATGGTGAATGAAAGAAAAATACATGGCTATAGCTAAAAAAAACAGAGCAAATATACTATATAAATAGGAGAACAGCATCTACAAATCACAAGGGAATCCTCCCTATCAAAGCAGAACGGCAACCCTTCACTGAAAGCATTCTATCAGTTCATTATCTGCAACTAAGGCAAGATGTAGGAAGCCTTTTGGAAAGCTTCCAGAGAAAAGCAACAGAAATGTTTCAAGGACTGCATAATGAGTATTGTGAAGAAGAACTAAAATTTCTGTGGCAAGAGCAATAGATATGATGACAGCAGGTTGCACCTCAGACACTTGGAAATGATATGTCACCCCAGATCAATGCATCTCTCCGCGCCTTTCTTCTCCCTTTACCTCTTCTTCTGACACCTCAAGGACGGTGCTCTCTTTAGGCATCAGTCAGACCACTGGTGCCACTCAGGAATTTAAAAAGTTTATTCCACATTAGAAAGACTCTCAACAACAGAACCATTGTGAGGAATTATATAGAAAAAACCTGCAATTTCTTCTTCTAAACTTAGACAATCTTTATAAAATGACTTGAGAATTCCTATTTTAAAACGGAAAGATAAAATAGAAGACTTCCTGTGACTCATTTCAAACTCAGATATTTATTTTTAAAAATGTCTATAAAAGTTTCTTTTCCTTCCACATTCAAAACCTGAAAGATTAGTAAAGCTAGAGTGTTTTCGTTTAGAGGAGTGGCAGGTCAAGGAGGTCAGATACAAATCTTCTAGAAAGGCAGGGCTGTCAAAGTGTGATTCTCAGTGGGAGGAGCCACAAGAATCTCTGGAGAGTTTCCATGAAAACTACACCCTCCCGGCCTTATCCTTCAACTGACCACCTCTACCTGTAATAAGAAATGACACTGATAGGAGTAGGCTGCTTATGTGAATGCGGAAACCAGACGGAGGGGGAAGGGCTTGAAAACTACTCTTTTAGAGGCAAAGAAAACCATTCAGTCCTCGAGGCCCAAGAATTATTATAAACTGCATAAAGAAATATTTAAACTAAATAGAAAGGCAGAGTTTTCAAAGCTGGGATGTGAAAAACTACTAAAGTATGCGCATAAGAGCTGAAAGCTAAAGAGGAAAAATAACAACGTACAGGTAATATGGCTCTAAATTGAAACACTAAGATTTTTATTTGTTTTTTTTATTTGTAGAGATGGGGTCTTGCCATATTGTCCAGGCTGTTCTCAAACTCTTGGTCTGAAGCAATCCTTCTGCCTTGGCCTCCCAAAGTGCTGGGATTATAGAAGTAAGCCACTGTGCCCAGCCAAAACACTAAGACTTTTTAATAACTTCTATATAAATTGGTGCTATCTCTCTAGACAACGTACACATTATCCATTCTCTATTCTAAAGAGTGCTAATCACATGAATATGATTTCAATATATAAAACAAGATTTAGATTAATTTAATCCACATCTCCAATTAAGAATATGTCGGCAGTTCAAAATACAATTTTAGTGTAACATTAACCTCAGTTTTAGAAAACATATAATTTTCAATGTATATATTTAGAAAAACTGTTCATAAAATGTTTTCCAAATGCATAAACTTCTAAGTTCCCACACATTTCCAATGCCCCGTTCAGCAAATTTCTAAGCTACTATTACAGAAAAAAAGAAACCTTAGATTACTCTCTTAATATTACAATTATTTTCAATATTGTATCATAACAACCAGAAAAAGCACTGTTGTCAAAACTACTTAAAAGTTAAAAGCTTCAATTAAAAAGAAAACTGCCAATTTCAAAGGGTGAGAAAAAGGTCTACAAAGATACATTACTACAGAATGTCAAAATGGTATGGGTTAGAAATGACATGTGTTTTTAAATGCAATTTTAAGTAATACTCTTTAATACTTAAAGGACTGGGTTAAAAAAATGAGTAACTTTGTAGCACAGGTTATAACTATATAATCTGGAACACTAATCAATAAACTTTTTTGCCTTTGTAATGAAAAATTACTAAAATTTAAGCTTTAAATACACCTCTAATATCTAGATTTTACTTATCTATAAGAATGTTAGAAATGATTTTCAGGTAATCAGCATCATTACAGTAGTTTACCCACAAAAAACTGAATACTTGATCCAGAAATAAAAATATATACCTCTAAAATATATGAACCCTTGGGGAGACAAATTCAGACTTAAATTTCAAAAATGACAAGCAACATTCTGATGTCATCCAAAAAACATAGCTTTGCCCTACTACACAGAGAAACCAATGGGAGGTGTGGTTTGCCAACTGTAAGGACTTCAGAATTCCTGAAAACTTTCCCTAAGTTTCCAGTTCTCCTACAGTACCCATGCTATTTTTAAAAGATACACTTTAGAATATGACTCTCAATACATTTCTTCCTTACCAATTTGTATGTGAAAATTATGGTATCAGAAGACAACATGTTGAGAAGACATGTTGAAATGACAACTGGAAAAAGTCCTCCCACCACCCCACCACACCCAGTATCAACACTATAACCAATACTGGAATAAATTATAATAAGTAGAGAGCCACAAAGTCATCTGTGATCATTTTACTTCTTAGCCCTCCACTGGAAGGGTGAATTTTAATCTAATTATAGCCTTAAACCTCCATACAGCAAAAGATCATCAAAAGTTATACTTCTGTAGCTAGTTCATTTGCTAAAGATGCCAAAGATGAAACTATTTAAAAATATAGATTTCACATTAAAAGATAATGAGCTGAACCAGAAAGGCAGCCTCTATTAAAAATGAGCACATGCTAACATGTAAGCTAATGGCATACTATAAAAATTAACCAATATAAGGTTTTTAAGGCTAATGGAGCCATTAGGTGTTAAGTTCTAATCCAGTAAAACAGTTGTTTCTTCATTCTACCTTAGATAAGTATAAATATTGTTAATCTCTTAAAACCAAAGCTGTTACTATGTCAAATCAATCTTGTTTTTAATACTAAAAGTGGAAGAGAAAACGCTTTGTAACATAAATGTATACACTATAAGGGATGCACAGTAAAGCAAAAACAATAACAAAAATCTAGGGACAAAATGTTAGTATGCATCCACAAAAAGTTCCACAACCATAAACAATGCATCTTACCTCTATCATTATATGAAAGGCGTGCTTGTGAAGAAAAAACACAGGCAAAAGAAATTACGATTCATATCCAGAATGAAATGAAAAATGACACATCAGTTACAAAAGTGAAGGAAAGAAAACAATGGTTTAGCTTTTTTAAAGTTGGCAGTGATCCAATGTATTATATTTTTAAAGCAAGGATTGGGAACACTTTCCTTATAAACAGAGGAAAGTAATATTTAAAAAAAAAAAAAAAAAAGCAAAAAACAAAAAAGAAATCTTGGGTATGAGGGATAGGTAGTAAACAAATTCGTGACTCCAGAATAAGCCCATGTTAACTGATCCAATGGACTTTGTGCCAGCAAATAAACTAAACCAAATATTAAATAATTATTATTTATTTTTCTAAGAGGTTCCAGAGTCTAAACTATAAAAGTAAAATAAGCAATTTAACTGAGGAAGGTATGAGTTGGAATTGCCTTCTGGACACCAGAGGGCAGTATTGCCTTTAACAAAAGCTAGCTAGTAGCCCTGAATAAATTTATATGTAACTGGAATAAGTTCCTCAGACCACACTTTCTGACAGTCATCTTAAGAACCTCTAGAATTTCCTATTTCCTGGACTGCCTCATTCCCCTTTCATGGAAGACAGTATAATCATAATGATGAGGAAGAAAAGTGTTTCTGGTGGCTATGTGAGTGTGCGCAACATAAATAATACACTATGGCAAGAAAATAAGACAGAAGAACAAGAGCATCAGAATTAAGTAAAACACACAAACAGACCAGATCTATTGTTAACCTACTTGCCCAGTCACATCAAGGTGAAGAAATTAAGCAGTGGTATCCCTGGAAATGAGTTTCCACACATACTTCTCACATTCTGAAGATACTCAGATACTGACAGAGGACAAGATTATCATGTTTCCAGTCATCCCAAAACAGGTAAGGGCTTAAATTTAAAATTAGGAGAAACACTGTCACCAATGTTAAGAAGGGCTGAAAATTCTTCCAACAGATGACTATATATTCCCCAGTTTCCAATATTTCAATAGAGAACAACAGCACTGACAAAAAAAAATTGACAACTCACATATCTATGCCAGTTGCTTAACTAGTTTTTCTTCTTTCTAGATTTTATTCCCGTGACAATGATTCAAGACTATTTATAATTCATCCAAAAGGCTGAGCTAATCCTACTACCAAAACATCAGTACTCCAGAGTAAAATCCATCCCTTGAAAGAAATGCATGCCAATTGAATAACTAGATTATAGCTTCCCAAGGCTCAAGGATCTCTTGGATCTTGTTTAAATACAGGTGCTTTCAGAGATTAAAGATGCCACTGTACAAAGACTGTGCAAGTAGATGCTATCTATACACCTCACACCAAAATATGTCTCTGTTCAATACACTTCTCAATAAATGAACATTAGAATAAGCTATCAATGACCCATACTAAACAAGAGATACCAAGAACAAGCCCCAAAGTATAAACTTTGTGACAAAATATGAAGGGTCAAGAGAGAATCCAAAAAAATAAATTTACTGAAATACACAAACAGATAAAAAATAACCAAGTATGTCTTTGTGTAATATACTTCTCAATAAATGAACATTAGAATAAGCAAACAACAGACAGCAACAGGCTTCAATGTATAAACTATGTGACAAAATAAGAGTCAAAACAAACCCCCCAAAAATAAATGCACTGAAATATATGAACAGACAAAACCAGGTGGAATTCATAAATGGAAAATTTAGCTTAAATATTATGTACTAGAATCATAGGTTAATAAGGAAAATCGAATCTGCACATTAATGCCCATTAGGTATGTTGATGATAAAGAGATTTGCTGCTTATTTCTTAGATGGGAAAGAAATTATTACCAAACTTCATAAGAGAATGAATAGTTCTTCTCCATTCATTCATTCATTCAATATTTACTGAGTGCCCAGTTTGTGCCAGCCATTGACTACCCAGGCTCTCATGAAGCCTACAGTAGTTTAAGGCAGAAAGACTAATTAATGTTACACACTAATGAATGCATAATTATAAACTAAGAGCAATAAAAAAGAATTCAGTACTTTGAACACCTGTAAAGAAAAATGTGACTTACACTGGAGGTTAAATGTAACAAGATTTCCCTGTGGAGACGACACCTGAGAAATGCAGTAAGTACTAGAGAGAGACAGCTAAGGTCAAAAACAGTGTCGTGACACATACTAGATTTCTGACTTATGCAGCCAAATGGACGGTGGTTTCATTTACTGAGAACCAGGATTGAGAGAGACGATCATTACCCTTGAATAGTAAGTGCTTGAAGACATCTAAGTGGAGATATTTAGTAGGCAGTTAGTATACAGATCTGGAATATAAAGAAATCTTTCTAGAAATATGGATTTTTGTTTATGTAACTAAACATGTATATATAATATGTACTATGAATTTTCTTTTATTTCTATTTAAACCATTGTAAGAATTAGCTATGTCTAAATAGATAGGTATTTTTTTAGACGCCTCACGCAACAACCTTTTAGAACTATCAAGAAGAATTAAGGTCTCCCTACCCAAAATATGTGAAAACTGACAAATTCTGAATTTGTCTCCTCTTAATCATCTAATTATCTTACATTCTAAGAAATTTTACAATTGTTAATTTAAAAAAAAAAAAAAAGACTACTACCAAGCAGAATAGAAATAGAATCTATAAAGAAATAATACAGTATGTGTTAGGACAAATGTTTCTGAGCTAAGGAAAGTAAGATATACATTAACAGAGTCAATAATATTGTTATGTCAAAGACACTGCCATGATTCCATCTAATTAGATCTTCAAAATTCCTTTGCGATAATTCCTCCTTCCTACAGTTTCTCTCACCCTACTCCTCCAAAGCAAAGCAAAGAAAGACCAAAGTGGATGAAATGATGATTCTGGGCATGTTCCCTAAGACGTGGTTAGCCCTGGGGTTGAAAGTCTGAAAGTGATGTAGGCATGCACATTCTTCTTTTGGGGTTGCTGCTCACAGAATCAGGTTTGTGACTGGCTACAAAGAATTTTTATTTATTTTAGCCTTTCCATTCTGCAAGAGAAGCTGAAAAAAAAAAAAAATGGAAAAGGACCACGTTATACATGAATAAATTGTAATGTGGTAAAATGGTTATTTACAAGGCTATACATATGCTCACTACTATTTTAAATGTAATTTATGTACTCTGCTCCCTTTATCCTACTTTAAGTTTTTTATGGACCCCACCTACTTATTTATTGAAATAAGCCATTCAATTAATAGATAATAAATGCTTAGCCTTTGCCAGTTATAGTAAGGTGACTCTAAGCCAAGTCACTTCAAATGTGGCTGCCTCAATTTTCTTATCTATAAAATGCACTTGATAAAACAGAACTTATTTCATGGGGTATTGAAAGATTAAATGAGTGAATATGTATAAAGTGCTCTGTATAGTGCAAGATACAGTACTCAAAATGAAATCTTTTAAGACACTAAGTTAATTTCAAAGTATTAACTTTGATATATATCAACAGTTTCAATAAAAATGAACTTTTGAGTTCAATTTTGAAGTTGTTACTACTCTGTCAGCAATAACAACTAACACTTAACTGAGAACTTAGCCAAGCACCTGGATGTGTCTCTTCTCCCAATCAGTACAACTGGAATCAGACATTTCTCCTTTCATCCACTCTTTGCTTGAAATTGTTGAAGCAACTCCCTTCTTACTCTCTTTACCCTTCATTTCTGAGCTGCAAAGTCAAACAACCAACCAATCAACCTGTTTTAGTTCACCTACGTACTACCTGTGGGCTCCAGAGGGGCAAGGACTGTCCCTGTGCCAGTTTTACTATACATGCAGCATGGTGCCTGTGCCTGGCACCCAGTAGGCACTCAAGCATTACGTGAGTGGTTAAGCAACAACAAACCTTCCTAGCCCATCTCCTATAAGCACCTTTCACCAACAAATGGACTTTTTCATTTCTATTATCTTAAATTAACAGAAAAGATTTGACAGCAATGAAGTAGCTAGGAGTGAAGGAACAGGTCTAGGATGAAGTCCAGGAAATGAAAAATATAAAGGAAAAGCAAACTCACTTCCTCCTATCCACCATATCCTTGCCAAATGAAAAACGATAATTATGTACTCTGGTCTATATGCATCAATCCCATTTGTAAATTGGCAGACGAGGCCCTCTACAAACCAAAGAAAACTTGAACTCAAGATTTTAAAATTTGAATGGAAGTCATTTTTAGAAATAAAGTGCTGTGATTAGTTTTAGTGTGCAGCTTTAACTTGTTTTAAGCTGTTGATAAAACTTTAAATTTTTCTTCCTTCTCCTCTTCCTCCCTCTTTTTGCTTTTGGATGTGGAATTTTAGCCAATCTCCAAGTGGCCCTGTCTGAGCATATGTAAGTGAAGTAAATTATATATGCCTGATGAGAGCAAGTTTTTGTCAAGCTGCATGTCTATGGACAATTTATGACATTTCTCCCCATAATTAGTTTAGAAGCATACATAAAAGTTATAATTTAGGTTCCCAATAATATGGAAATAATCACACACCAAGGTGAGACACAGAAGGAAGAACGTCTATAGTAGCCCTGTACTATTTCTTAGGCTTATACCAAAAAAAAAGACAAAAGAAAAAAAAAAAACCACCAAGCTCAAGCCTAAAACAATAGCATTACATCATATTTTAAACATACTAAAATAATGTAGTTGAAAATATTTGTGAAATGTAGGTTCTCTTAGCAGAAACCTAACACAATCTCTAAACTAATAACATACCACATTGTGTACTTTAAATATACACAATTTTTACCAAAAAAATCAAATTTTGGTATTTCATGAGAATACAATAAAACTGCATTAAATTTCAAAATACATCACTTAAAAATGAGATTGATTAAAATATCAAGCTGAAAAGCTATCCTCTGTATACTGTTAACTTAAAAGAAGACAGTTATGGAATATTTTATAGTTTATAAAAGAGAAAAAAGTATATACTTGAACAAGTAAGATTAGAGAAAGGTGTCAAAGGATACATACCAACCTGTTAAAATTGGTTAATTCAAGAAAGTGATAGAGGAAGGGAAGAAACGAGGAACAAATGACTTTCTCTTTTTTTGTTCTGATGCTTTTTCTATACGATTTTTCTTGATTCAACAAGCATGTATTTATAATTCATTTTTAATTAGAAGAGAGTTTAAAAAGAAGAGGGAGGAAGTAAGAGAGAAAAAGCAAAAGGGAGAAAAATATAGGTTCATAAACTCTAACCATTTAGCAGTCAATCTATTTCAAGGTATGTTTCTGTAGATGTAGTATTTATTTTGTAACTTAATATTAGCATATTAAATACTCTTAATAAAACTTAGTAAATTTTTCCTGCTTCCTCCCCCAATAAGGAAGCAGCATATGTTCCTAAACTGACTTGGTTGAATGATGCTAATCCTACCCTTTCAGTTTATTATTAATTTTAAGTGGGTGCATATATAGACTCATGTTCAAGAGGAAAATCCTACAAAGCATTTTCACAGACGGCTTGGTTTCTCAGTGGATAGCAATTTGACATAGCATGAAATGACAACCTATTATTACTTTAATAGTAAGGTCAACAGAATTATTTTGTATGCCCAATTTAGGTACTCCAAAAGCCTTAGGTCCTTATCAGACCAATACCTAGACAAAATGTCATGATGTAAAGACTGGACAGGCTGATGGCATTTAAAAAAGTATGAACGTTGCAATACTAAAGTGCTATTTATATAGCCTTTACAAATGAACAAGAAGATAACTTCATACCTGTTAAAGGCAGGTCATTTCTAGTCCCTAAAATTCATTTGCTTATCAAGCAATTTTTTTATCAGCACAAATATAGATCTTATAAGCAGGAAATAATTATGAAAGCAATGTAGTTTTACTGAAACTACATTAACTCTAATCACAATAAGACTTCTTAATAAGGGTCCATCAATTCCCTATTATTCATGACTCACTGTCACTAGAAAAACCAGTTTGCAATCAGTTTACTCACTGCATATTACAAGAGCATCTTCCTACAGGTGGAAAGATGGTTTCAGCACAGGCAAAAGAAAGGTGATCTCGGTAATGTAAGTTGATAGGATGCTTCAGTCTGTGATTACAGAAAGAAACTGAGTAACATCATTACCTTATAAAAGTCTGCAATACTTCAACTTATTTTACACTCCCCAAAAACACCACCTCAAGATTTATCTCAAAACAAAGCCTTACAGCACCTGAATGTGTTTATTAAAGGAATCCCTAGGCATACTGCATTATCATCTCAGTGTAACTCTAAATACAACGAACTCAATTCAGCAATTCGGAACTTGCAGAATGGTTATTACATACAAATGCTGTGTAACATACGGTAGTAACTACAAATACATACCTTATCTTCAAGACGCTTACAATCTAGTGGGAGAATGGAACACATACACAAATGACTGTGAGCCCTTCTCAACTGGGGTTACTCATCTGAATCACAGAAAACAGAAAATGACTTAAGCGCTATTTTCTTAATTCTCTCAAGGATGATACATAACCAGTATAATTCCAGATGCATATGATAAGATGGCTTAGGGTGTAGTGGGAAGAAAGAATCAGAAGGCAGACAGGGTATGGAAGACCACATGTCATGCTCCGAACTTTGTATTCTTTGCCAGGGATCACTGGGAGCCCTCAAATACTTTTAAGCACAGAACTAACATAATTGAACATGTAAAATGCTATTCTATCAATAGTACAGATGAAGGGAGATAACTGGAAGCAAGATGACTATGAGATTACAGAAATATAATCTTAGCCCTCAGGAGTAAGAATGTCCTGAACTACAATAGGATCAGTAAGAATGAAAAGGTGAATGAACAGGACTTGGTAAATGACAGGGTCAAGAATAGAAGTAGTTGTCTCCAAGGCTTTCATCCAGGATGACTGGGAAAGATACCATGAAACAATGTTAGAAAAATAGTAGTTATGATTTACAAGGAAATATGAATGGCTTCAGCTAAATAAAAAAAAAGTAAACTGCTTTTTTCTCTGTCTTTTACTGTGGAAGATTAATTTTAGAATAAATTTTTATTGGTTACTAAGAACCATAATTTAAGACCAGATTTTAAAGCACTTACATCCCTAGATCACTTCTTCAGGATAAAATACTAAGGAAACCAGAAAAAATTCTAAACAAGTTGATGTATTACAGATAAAGAATCCCACTACTTAACTGCCAGAACCAGCTAACTAATCATGAGAACAATGCCTTACAACAGACCAGTCCATTCAACAAACTAGCCTTCAGCCAAATCTCTGAAGAAAAGTTTCCCTAAGAATGACAAATTTTATGTCATTGTCTAAAAGCATTTAAAAAATCTGGAGGAAGAATATTCCAGAAATCCCTGGCAAGAATGTGAGATCTTTTCCTAACTGGTCTTAGAATTAAACTTGGAACCATCGGAACATGAATATGGGGTGAAATACAGAAGTCACCTTCAGACTTCAATTGTGTATGTCTCTCCTACCTACTTCTCCTACTCTTCAAAAAAAGTCTTGAACAACTAGTAGGCATTGACAGGATCAACTCAGAAGCACAGGAATTTTTATCTACAAACCAAACACAGGTCCATAAATCTTATTCTAAAATGTGCTTTAAAAACTTTATAATGGAAAACACATGAATATGCCCTTCTACATGTCGATGACTTGTTTACTTCCCTTTTGCCCTATGTGAGACAATGTTAATGTGAGATGATGTTATTGCTCATTTTAGTAGTCACACAAACTATTCAATAACCGAAAAGTAGGAAAATAAATTAGCCTATAGAATGATTTTGAGATGGCAGGGATGTTTATTGAATTATCTGAAACACCAGAAGCATCTGCTTTCTGGAAAAAAGAGAAGCAGAACAGTATAAGCAATAAGAGCAAAGCTTTAGTGTCAACAAGTCCTTGGGTCCGATTGTAGTTCTGGCACTTGTAAGCTTTGGTATGTCTCAATTTCTTTATGTATAAAATGAGATCATACTACATAAACAACCCTGTGAGGTAAAAGTTAATCAGTGCTTTCTACACCAGGCTGGTTACCAGAATCACCTGGGAAGCTTATTGAAAACATAATATTCCAGACCCCATTCCATACTTTCAGCAGTATGATACTAAAATTTGTATTTCTAACAAATTCCAAAGATAATCCTTATTATATACCAGTCCCACAATTTGGAAATCATTGAAAAAACACATACACACACACTGTTGTTATATAGATCTACATAATTTATAATTTATATTTTTATGCATAATATAACAGAGCCCTAGTAAACTGTAAATGTGCAATAAATGCTTGATGTAATTATCATTAATTATTTTTAAGTTGGAGATAAAACTAAGCCTTCTGTAACAAAATGGCCACTAAGTAGTCTTCTAGAAATAGTGTTATAGTTCTTGCAGAACTATAGTTTACATAAACCTTTCACCAAAAACGAAACCTGAAGAAAGAAGCCATAGTGTTTCAGAGACAGTGAGAGAAGACAAAAATGAAGTTCCACATTGATGACAATATCCCTTTTCCACAACATAGTTTATGACAGAAGGAAAGCATAAAGTCAGGCCTGTCTTATATTTTTCATTACAAAGCTTGACTATATAGGTCACTTCATCACAAAATCTTAAAATTCATTCCTTATTTTTCAGCAATTCATACAAATACATGTGAATTCATGACAAAGCAATGCAAGTACTAAGTAAATGTGTATAATAACATTAACCATAACAAATATCTAAAACCCACAGAGATGGATATTGATGGAAGATTCCTGGTTCTTATTTACAAATAACATCTTTCCTTTTTAAAAATCTACACTCTTGAATTAATTAGTATTGCTAAATAAAAGTGGCCTCATATAGAGGATATAAAGCCCTTTAAAATAATGCCTTAACCACACTTTTGCATCAATATTGTATAAAGATCAATGTTACCTGTAAGATTATATTAACTATTTAAAAATTCCTTCTATAAAAACCTTAACAAATTTACTTATAAATGTGGTTTCCAGCTTGTTTCCATCACATCACAGATCTGGGATAAATTCATGAAATAATTACAGTACTGAATACTCTCTTTTCTAAATTTATATACTAGAGTCGGGCACAGTGGCTTATGCCTGAAATCCTAGCACTCTGGGAGGCCAAGGTGGGAGGATCACTTGAGACCAGCCTTCTCAACATGGCAAGATTCTGCCTCTACAAAAAATAGAAAATTTAGCTGAGGATGTGGTGTGTACCTGTAGCCCTAGCTACTCGGGAGGCTGAGGCAGGAGGATCACTTGAGCCCAGGAGTTTGAGGTTGCACTGAGCTACAATGACACCACTGTACTCTAGCCTGGGCAATGGAGTGAGACTCTGTCTCAAAAAAAAAAAAAAAAAGAATGCTAAACTAAATTTTTAAAAAGTTACAATTGACAGAAGATAAAGTATATCCTGTGGCTATTTGGACCAAACTACATATATTAGGCACTAAATTTTTTTATTTTACAAATGATTTTAATGAAACCAAACTTAGTTACTAATGTTTATAAGTTAAAATATTTAAGTTATAGAAAATAGTGTGTTTACCTAATTATAAAACATGGCTATTTTACCTTTGGGTTTATTTTACCACATACACATCTTACAAAGATTATGGGAATCAATGATCTAAAGCTAACAGGTTGCTTCAAATACTGAGAAAGAAGTGTGTTATATAAATAAAGCTCAGAGGGAAGGAGTTGTTTTGGTAATTATAGAACTTTACCATTTTCTTCAACCAAGTTTTAGCCATTAATCCTACTAGTATTAGAAAAACAAAGTTAAACCAAGAGATCCAGAAGGCTAAGGTAATCTGATCTTAAGAGTTACAACACAGTAAAAACTAGAACTTAGTGATGTGTCAAGCAAGTATAACCAAAAGTTATCAGCTTTCCTAGGCCTGTTGAATATTAACTACTTCCATGAAAAGTCCTCTCATAAAGCACTGGACCAGCGGCAAGTGCCTACATGACAGAAAATGAGGAAAAGTTAAAGAATTTCATCTGATTACCGTCCACACCTATATTTCCAGAAATATTTGGGATGGGGTGAATGTGAATCAAGAGCTTTAAAAAAGTTTTTTGTCTTCAGTACATACTTGATATGCTGCAAACAAAAAAATATGCTTGACCTACCAAGAACACACGGGGAAAAAAGGTTGCTCTTCTGCTCCTCTTCCCTAAAACATTTTTATGGATATATCTTCCTGAAGCCTTTATGAAACCCCTCTTTTCCTACTTTCTTGATTACTTTCCTGGGTCCATTCCTATGGTTTAAAGGATGTTTTGACAAGTCATCTTGAGAAAGGTGCAGAAATTCAGAAATACAGGAGAGGATGGAAGGGTTATGACATCAATTCTTCTCCATCATTAATTACTTCTTAAGAAGCAAAGCAGGTAATACTTAAAAGTATTCGAATAGAAGTAAAACTCTCCAAAGAAGAATAGGAATGGGAATATCTCTCATTCTACTCTACCTTAACCCTTAATTGAGAAAAGTTTAGGACATAGCAAATTAGTAAGTTTGCAAAATCAGCTATAGTTCCCATGACAATAAACTCTCAAAAGTTAACTCCAAAGGAAACATACAAGCTAGTGGGTTTCACCACAGTAATATTTCTCAAAAATATAAAATTTAAAACAGTACAAAGTATAGGACGATAACTTACTTGAGTTGGAACAAGTACAGGAGGGTAGGCCATCTTGTGATGCCTGTACACCCAAAATGCACAAATGACAATCCCCGCAATTAACATAAGTGGCACCAAGGAATAGAGCAGGATATTGTAATAGGGTGGCTTAGGTGTAACTGGATTTGAAGTTGCTGCAGAAAAGAGGGGGAAAAATAACTCAGATTTGGTCTACAAAATGCTATCAAAAACATTTATCGTAGTGTCAAATTTTTGGAAAAGAATAGAATACGAGGAGGTGGGAATAAATTATTCCATCAACACAAATATACTTTGTTTTCAATCTATTAGATGAACAAACCTATGTTTTTTTCCCTGTGAACTTACGCTGTGTGACTTCCATCTCCGGAAAATAAAAAAATTTTTCATTACACATACTGCCCTCACAGCAACAAAAATATACTTCAGGGCTGTCTTTTTTTTCTACACAATCAGTCCTATAAATAAACAGAGGAGGGACAATTAAAATCAATATTATTACCCTGACCCTACCAAAGGTGTTTTTCTTTTTAGAGATAAGATAATGAATGAGTCATTTATATTCAACGTCAAGATACTTATTAATATACAATGATTAAATCTTAAAAGCCAAAAAACATTCCTGGATTCCTGTTACTAAATCTCATCAGAAAAAAAAAACATCAACAACTGATTTTATAACAATCACACTTACTCCTTGAGACTACTGCTTTAATTTGGTTTTGTTTGTTTTTTTTTTTTTTTGAGACAAAGTCTCGCTTTGTTGCCCGGGCTAGAGTGAGTGCCATGGCGTCAGCCTACCTCACAGCAACCTCAAACTCCTGGGCTTAAGCAATCCTTCTGCCTCAGCCTCCCGAGTAGCTGGGACTACAGGCATGCACCACCATGCCCGGCTAATTTTTTCTATACATATTTTAGTTGGCCAGATAATTTCTTTCCATTTTTTTTAGTAGAGACGGGGTCTCGCTCTTGCTCAGGCCGGTCTCGAACTCCTGACCTTGAGCGATCCACCCACCTCGGCCTCCCAGAGTGCTAGGATTACAGGCGTGAGCCACCACGCCCGGCCTAATTTGGTTTTTAATAAGCAATCTATGGAAGCCATCTTTTTTTTGTTTTTTTTTAATTATTAGAAACGCTTGAAGAGGAACCTAAAGTCAATGAGGCAATTTAGGAGTACTTTTGTTCACAGGAAATATAGTTTTCTATACAAAAATACAAATACAAAAATGAGAAAAGTATATATAAAACTCTGAGAGTGTGTGTATATAGATATATACATATATACACACACATGCTAAATGATGCAAGCTCATATCTCATGAGCAGAGCATATTTCAACATCAGAGACCCAAACTATGCGTAAGAATTAATAGTGTTATTTTTTTAAGCATAGATTTAAATTCCCTGAATGCAATGAATAGGGTTGGGATAGGCAACAAGCAGAGAACAAATACATAACAACAAACACAAAAGACCTACTAACTCAACTGATTAGAATTTGGCTGATTTTAAAAAAAGAGAGAGAGAGAGAGAGAGAGAGAGACAGACACTTCTACGTAGGTCCTGCCTAGTTGTTTTGGTAATTAAATTATAGAACTTTACCATTTTCTCCAATCAAGTTTTAGCCATTAATCCTACTAGTATTAGAAAAGCAAAGTTAAGCCAAGAGATCCAGAAGGCTGAGGTAATCTGATCTTAAGAGTTATAACACAGAAAAACTAGAACTTAGTGATGTGTCAAGCAAATATAACCAAAAGTTATCAGCTTTCCTAGGCCTGTTCAAGGTCTTATTCAATGTATTTTGCTATTAGTCACATACAGCTAATCAATGACAGATTTCAGATAATCAGTTGAGGCTCCTGAAAGTGGATCTGGAAGCATCTAGTGTTCGGTGTATATAGCATCATTTTTGGCTCCAAAACTTCTGGTTATCTAAGACTTTGCAGGCTATGCTAGTCTTTAGCATCCACCCACCCACGGTGGAAATCCTGTAGCCCAAACTAAGCCATCAGCCCAAAATCTATGGCACTCCTTACAGAAAGATCATAGGCAGTTAATAACATGATCATTATATTTTATTTCAAGTACAGAATAAAACAATTTAAACAAGACCTTCCAAATAAAATGTAGCTTTCTATGAGGACTGTGTTAGTTCCTAGGGAATTCTGAACATCAAGTTAAAATGTCTGTTGGGGTAAAGAACAAATGCCTCTATGAGAAAAAGAAGAAAAAAGGTAGTAAGATCAATTTCTGCCAGATACATAAAAAAGGAAATGGAAAGAAAACTAAATACTATGATTAAGCTTCATGCTCCTTGAGGATAGATTTTCAACAGATATACTTTCTTTTAAAGCTGTTTTCAAAATCCTTCTTCCTTAATATTGGCATTAGAAAAGTTTATAATCCTAACAACATGGGGAAGGAAATGGTTCTTTCCTAAGAGTGCTTACTATTTGGTAAATTATTCAAAAATATAGCAAAGATAAAATGTAAACATGCCAAATGTATTTTATTACTTTAAAATTCATATCTTGTCATTACAGCATATTGTAATGTTCTTCATAATCCCATCTTTAAAAAAGCAAGAAACATTAAAGAGAAAATTCATGCATTCATCTTTCCCCTTTTAAAAATTGGGGAAGGATGAAAATTCCTCAAACTATCATAAAAAATAAAATATATCCTTACCTGTCATAGCAGTTGATATCATCTAGCCAACAACCTTGTTTTACTATTTCAATGGAACCAGAAATATTCTTCCAGGTAGCAAAACAATGTCGCCGTTTATCTTTGTCACCATAACAGGGTTCAACACCAGTCTGATTGCTTTTGTCTTTTTCCCAATTAGCATTAAAGAAAAGACACTCCTGAGTTTCTGATCTACCAAGTATAGCACCTGTAAGATAATAAAAACAACAGTTTAATGTAACTGTATTAGCTCTTAAAATAAGAGACTGTCTTCCAAGATATCAACTTCAGGTGTTCCTAAAATGTCAGTAATTTACTATCTTCCCAGTGTTATAACTTTGGGTTTTAATTACCAAGTTAATCCTTGTACTTTAAGTATGAGCATAAACATAATAATAGGAAATGACCACATATATCACAAGATTTCTCTGGATAACACTAGTTTCACTTCACTTAAGAACATCCTTAATGAAAAGCAGCAAAAATTGTTAATTTTATTAAATCCCAACCCTTGAGTAGACTACTTTTTAATATTTTGTTTGACAAAATAGGAACTAAACAAAGGTAATTCTGCTGCCTAATGAAGTACAGTTGACCCTTCAACAACTCAGTGGTAAAGGGCACCAACCTCCCACATAGTTGAAAATTGATGGATAACTTATGACTCACCCAAAACTTAATTACTAATAGCCTACTGTAGACTGGAAGCCTTACCAATAACATACATAAATAGTCGATTAACATATATTTTGTAGGTTGAAAGTATTATATATTGTATTCTTACACTAAAGCAAGCTGGAAAAAAAATAAAATCATAAGGAAGAGAAAATACATTTACAGTACTGTATTTATCAATACTATAAGTTTACATCATCTGTTCACAAGTGAATCGCCTGTCTAAACTGCCAGCAATCACTGCTGCAGATCTCAATCTACGGTCAGTATCAATTAATTCAACTTTTTCTTGTAATGGCATGACTTTTCTCTGCTTCTTAGGAGTACTTCCCGCATCACTAGTGGCATTTCATGCGAGTCCCCTGGTGTTGTTATTCAAGGTTTATGGTTTTGCCCTTAACAGGATGAAAATACACAAGAACTGCAAGAGAACACTTTTTACTGCCATATGCAATTCAGTGGAGAGATGAACTGCTCACATGGAGATGATTAGTGTCATAGGGCGTTTTAAGAAATACAACTCTTGAGGCTCACCGAAATAGCAACAGGAGGTGGCTATGAAATTATTACAGTAGGACAGTATGTACTAGTTAATTTTATGCAGTTATGATTTAATATTGCACCTTTATGTTTGTTGACATTTCTCTCAACTGTGAATGGCATCATGTATGGTCTGCGTGTATATGCATAAGTTTTGACAAATTTAACTTCTATAATAGATTTATGTATATTTTATGGTGGAAAATGATGATAAAATAGACAGGTATCTATATACATTGTATGGATGCATGACATAATCTAACTTTTTCTTAATTTTTATTGATATTTCTAGACTACACAGTTCATCTGTGAGCTTTTCAAATTGTTGCAAATCTCCAAAAATTTTTCCAATACATTTATCCAAAAAAAAAAAAAAAAAAAAAAATCCATGTACAAGTGGACCCATGCAGTTCAAACCTCAGCTGTTCAAAGTTCAACTGTATAATGGCTGCCACAAGAAAAAGCCTTTGTATGACAGAGTTGTAAACTCAACAAGCTATGGCTATTCAGACTTGGGGATCTGGCAGACATGTTCTCAAAAGTGAGCCAAGTGAACCTGTTCCTTTAAGAAAAACAACTGACAGTATGCACTACCAATGATAAAATTTAAATTTTCAAGCAAAAATAAAAATTTTGGAAAATTTGTACCTACTGCCATTAGCATGACACCTTTCCAATACAGAATCTTCTGATGAGATCAATGATGATATTAACAAATGTGACCTTTTAATATAGAATAATGAAATGTGCCAATATTTAGAAAGTCTACATAATTCAGAGAACCAATATTTTCCAAACGAGCTATATGTGATGTTACAAAAGTATTCATGGATAAAAAATCCATTCAGTGTGCATGACAGATCAATAGATTTTAATGTCACAATGGACAAAATGTTCATTAATGGTTTCAGATTCCCCACTGCAAATAGCTTTTAAGAAATTATGTCTTATCTAGAAAAGCAAGGTAACTGGAATACTCAAAATTATTCTGAAAATGAAGTACAAAAGAGAATTCTTACTTCCTGATTTTAAGCCTTACCATACAACTTTAGCAATAAAGACAGTGTGGTCTTAATGAAAAGACAGACACGTGCATCAATGGGACAGAATAGAGAATGCAGAAATAGATCCACACATACATGGTCAGAAAAGACGCCAAGGCAATTCAATAGAAAAAAGATACTCTGCAACAATAGATGCTGGACCAACTGAACATCCATATGACCTGCTCCCCCACAAAAAAAACCCCACAACCTCAACCCACATCTCACGCCATATACAAAAATTCTAAATATATCATAGACCTAAAAATACCTGAAACTATTAAACTTCCAAAAGAAAACATATGAAAAATCTTTGTGACCTTGACTTATGAAAGATTTCTTAGAACACAAAACACATGAACAACAAAAGAAAGAATTAATAATAGAACCTCAAAAATTTCTACTCTTTGAAAGTTAAGGGAGAAGAAAAAAGAAAAGTCACAGATTGTGAAAAAAATACCTGCAAAACACATTTCTAAAAATGGACTGATATTTAAAATATATAAAGACCTCTGACAACTCAAACATAAGAAAACACACTGTCCAATTACAAGAAGAGATATGAATGGAAAAACTCTACATGAAAACCTACTCAACATTATCAATCATTAGGGAAATGCAAACTAAAACCACAATGAAATACCTATTAGAATGAGTAAAACAAAACAAAAACAAACAAAAAAACAGACAATATTAAGTGTTGCTGAGTATGTGGGCAACTGGGACTTTCTCACACATTGGTGGTGTTAACGCAAAATGGTCCAGCCACTTTGGAAAACAGTTTTACAGCTTCCTATTGAAAACATTTGTACACGCAAAAATCTGTATGTGACTGTTTAGAGTGGCTTAATTTTATAACATCCCCAAACTGAACATGACCCCACGTCCATCTCTGGTAAATGGAGAAGCAAACAGTCCTACAATAAAAAGGAATGAACTGGTGATAGCGGCAACATGGATGAATCTCAAACATGATGCAAGTGAAAGAAGAGAGACTCAAAAGGTTGTCCCGTATGATTCCATTTACACAATATTCTGGAAAAGGCAAAATTATAAGGGCAGAAATCAGCTCAGAGATTGTCAAAATCTGGGAGGGGAAAGGAGTTGATTACAAAAGGGCATGAGGAAACTGGGATGACAGAAATGTCTAACAGCTTGACTGTGGTGATGTTGTATGACTATATATATGGGTCATACATTCTAATCAAAACTCATAGAATTGTACATCTGAAACAGTACATTTTATTCTATATAAATTATACTTCAATAAACCTGAGTTTAAGAAAAAGAAATATAAAAGAAACTACCACTTGCTGAGTTATGGTATGGTACCAAAGAAAAATGTCCACAACTATCTGAAAAATTTGTTAAAATACTATTCCTTTTTTTCTAATTATATATTTGTGTATGGCCAGATTTCTTTCATATACTTTAATCAAAATAACATATCACAACAATTTGAATGAAGAAATAGATATAAGTATACAGTTTCCTTCTACTAATGCAATCATTAAAGAGATCTGCAAATATTTCATTCAGTTTTTGTTTTGTTAAATATTTTCATGAAAATCATTCTTTTACTAACATAATGCATTTATTATTGCTATTTTAAACAAATATTTAGAAATTTTCTATCTTAATTAATATGATAAATATTGATAGATATAACTCACATAAATAAAAATTTCTTTGAGCTCTAAAGAAATCTTGAGACCAAAAAGTTTGAGAATAGCTACTCTACAATGTACTAGACCAGTGCAGAGATGGAATTATTTGTGTAGTATCTGTGGGCAGTGATGGTGCTATGGACTTCCTCTCAACCATGGAAGAAATAATTGCATGAACTGTCGTATTGTAAACTATGCTGGTAACTCCATCTCAACTGTATTCTACAAAAGGTCTGTTACTACTACGTATCTGTACACAAACAGTAGCCATTTTCTAAATTATTACTTTTCAAAAACTTGCTGAGAATATAAGCAAACTAAGTTTTCTCTTTTGCCAAATAATCCAAAAACACTAACTCACTACCCACAGTGTTATCTTAAAACAGGGATTACAAATTTTTTATGGAAAGATCCAGACAGTAAATATTTTAGGCTCTGCAGGTCACATGGTCTGTTGCAACTCTTCAATTCTGCCCTTAAAGCACAAAAGCATCCACAGACAGTAAATGCATGAGCATGGTTATGTTCCAATAAAACTTTACTTATATGGACACTGAATACCAAATGTAATGTAGTTTTTACATCTCACAAAATATTCTTTGTTGGTTTTTTTCCAACCATCTAAAAAATATAAAACTCATTCTTAGCTTTGAGCTGGATTTGGTCCACAGGTTGTATGGTCTCTGCCACCCCCTATCTTAACATCCTAATTCCAACAGTCTGGCTAATCTGCCTTTTGTTTGTTTTGTGTTGTGGGGGAAGGGAGTCCCGTGAATTATCACCCATTTAATTCATGTTAAAAAACCCTATGTAATTATTTCCAATTTCCAAAAGAAAAATCCACTGAGGCTTAGAAGTATCCCTTAAACTAAACTGACAAAAAAAATTAAACGTTGCCTAGAACAGAACTGCCAAATAAGTTTCACCTTTGGTGTCAATTCCAATCAATGAACAGTGGCTGCCTGGAGCACTGTACTGAGAAGGATTTGGAGGATTTTTTTTAGAGAGCATTTTATATTATGGAAGAGAAGGGGAGAAACATCAGTGTCTCATATTTGCCCTTCCTACTCTAGATAAAAGATAAACTATTTATTACTAAAAAGTTATTTTATTAAAAAGTTATTTCCACCACTGATTTTTTAAATGTAAATATGATTTCTGGATGATTTTCTAGATCTAGACTATCATTTGGCTGAGATTTTCACAGGTAGAAAGAAAACTGCTTATGGGGACTACTGTGACACCCCTCCTCAAGCTGATTCTGTAATCAGTCTCTAACCCATCACATCTCTAAACACTAAATAACATAATTATAAAATAAAATTATATGTATTTTTATATCCTTAAGCTTACATTATGATTTTAAAGGTATAGTTCTAAAAAGGATGGCAAAGTTATTTACATATATTAAGTGTTAACAGTAGCTCCTAATTTATAATTTTCTGAAACTTTAACTCTCTACCCATAGGTTTATTCTATCAAAGTAACTCCAAATAGTTAATACTGCCATTTCAAAAGAAATAAATAGGCATAAAAGGTTTGCATGCAGGGTTTAGTACAGTGGTTCTTAATCAATGATGTGCATCGGAATCCCTTCTATATTTTGTCACATTCATATGTTTGAGGACCACTATGTAGGTCCTGGGAAGGGGTAGCTGAAAAGTACAATATGGGGATATATAAATACATATACATATGTATGTGTATTATATACATATATACAATATAAATATATATGTGTTGTGTGTGTATACATACTATACTAATGGTGTCATGAAATTCCTCTCAACTATGGAGGAAATAATAGCATCAACTGACATACTGCAAACTATGCTGGTAACTGTAACTCAACTGTATTCTATAAAAGAAGGGCTGCTACTTCTAATATACATAGTTTGTGTTCATGTTTTTTGTTTGTTTGGCTGGTTGGTTGATTGGCTGTTTTACAAAGACTCAACGGTGATCTAATGTTCCTCCCTAGTGAAGAACCACTAGCTTAAGAGACTACAGCCTGAACCTGGAATCTAGTCCCCAAACTGTGACCTTAAACAAACTACCAAGCCCCTCACTACCTTGTTCCCACGTCTGTAAAATTAAGCAGATAGAATCAATTTCCAAATTCTTTTCCAGACCCATAATTTATGCTCAGTCTAGTTACAGTAAATCAGTGAGTGTAGTCACATAATCCAGTATCAGAGTAAATTCAGATAATAGTTCCATATTCAAAGTAGCACTTACGCCTTAATGATTTGCTTCATTTTTTCCTACCATTTAAACAACAACAACAACAGAAAAAAACCAGCAATACACAGAACCTGAAATTTGGTAGGATATCTGGCCATAAAATAACATTGCAAAAGTCATGTTCAATTTTAAAATATTCATATGAGACAAAGTAAATTTCATTTAAAGCAACTACATCTGAGGACAATCCAGGTTTTTTTCAATGAAGCATTAAAATAATATACCAACACTAAGTTTACACAATCTCTTCCAGAAACAGAATAAGAGGTACTATTTCCCAACTCATTTTACGAGGCCAGTATTAACCTTGATACTAAAAACAGACAAAGATAGCACAAAAAGAAAAACACAGACTAGTATCTCTCATTAACTTAGTTGAAAAAGTCCTCAACAAAATTTTAGTGAAGAAAATCCAACAATGAATTTTTAAAAAGAAAAATAAAAGTACTACACCACAACTAACTAGGATTTATTCCAGACATGCAAGGCTGGATCAACATTCAAAAATCAATCAATGCAATCTACCAAATCGACAGGTTAAGTGTGAAAAATTATTTGGTCTTATCAATTGTCACAGAAAAAGCATTAGACAAAATTTAACACCCATTCATGGTAAAAAATTATCAGTACACTAAGAATAGAGGGGAACTTCCTCAATGCTATAAAAAGCATCTACCAAAAAAACCTACAGTTGATGTCATGCTTAATGGTAAAGAGCAAATGTTTTCACTCTAGTATCAGAAACAAGGCAATGATTCCACTCTCACCACTCTTATTTAACATAGTACTGAAAGCTCTAGCAATAAGGCAAGAAAAAGAAAATCGAGGTCACACTAGCTAGAAAAGAAAAAATAAAATTACTTATTTGCAGACGACATGCTTATCAATGTAGAAAATCCCACGGAATCTTAAAAACTCCAAGAACTAATAAATGAATACAGTAAAGTCACAGGATATAAGATCAACACACAAAAATCAACTGCATTTCTATATACTGACAACGAATAAGTAAAACCAAAATTTAAAATGCAATACCATTTACAACTGTCCAAAGAAAATAAAACAGATATAATCTAACAAAACCCAAACAGGATCCATATGATGAAAATTATAAAATGGTGATGAAAGAAATCAAAGAAGACCTAAACACTTGGACAGAAATACTGTGCTCAAGAATTGGGAGACTCAACATAATAAAGATGTCAATTCTCCCTAAACAGATTTATAGGTTTAATGCAACTCATATTAAAATCTCTGCAAATTTGTTTGTAGTCATAAAGAAGCTTATTCTAAAAATTTTTTAAAAAGAATAAAATGGGAGAAATCACTCTCCACTTTGCTGATGTTAAGGCTTACAATGCAGCTGCAGTAATTCAGACAGTATGGTATTGGCGGAAGGATAGACCACTGGGGCAGAAAGAGAACCCAGAAAGAGATCCACATAAATATGCCTAATTAATTTTTAACAAATGAGCAAAGGAAATTCAATGGAGGAGGGATGGCTTTTTAAATAAATGGCTGTGGAGCAACTGGACATAGTTCAAGCAAGTACACAATCAATGCCTTCCCCTGGCTATCTATTGTTATTCTAGTAGTTCCAGAAAGCCCAGCTCTTGAAGAAAGCATCCCATGCTAAATCTCTCCATATAGTGACAATTTTCAAGTTTTCTGAAGGTTATGTATAAGAAAATCCTGAAAGTCCTTTAATCAGGACTACTTCTCCCCAACTACACACTATCTGACATCCAATATAAAATGCTTTATTTATTTATTGTTTTTAATCAGTTGTCTATACATGCCCTTTTTTTACATGTCAGAATACCACTGGGGGTTAGTTTTAAGTGTTTTCACCATAAAAAATAAGTGAGGTAATGCATATGTTAATTATTAATAGCTTGGTTTAGCCATTCCGCAATGAATATGTATTTCAAGCCATGTTGTTCATGATAGACACAATTTTTGTCAATTAAAAAAATTAATTTTTTTAAAAAAGAATGATGGCTACCTGGTATAAGGACCAGGGAGGCTACATAAGTGAGAGCAGGCTAAACTGACATGTCTTTATTTAGATAGGATAGAAGGTGATGATAGACTGGCATGACCTCCACCAGACTGTTTCTTGCTGACAAATGATATAATTAATTCATAATTGAATCCCTAATATCTAACACAATGCTTGAAACTCAGAAGGTACTCAATTAATATTTGGTGACTTCATCAACAAATAGATGTAGTCAATCACAACATATCTGTATGTTGCTTAATATGAAATTAAATTCTTTTTCAATAGTTTCCCTTCCTCAAGCTTTGTCTTTTTGTCGAGCATAGGTAGAGTCAGTTAGAATGTGTCATTCTCAATATGATAAAATATCTAACCATTTTATCATTGGCATTAAAGAATTTTTGTGGTCTGTAGCTTTGAATCAAATAAATGTAATACAAGTATTTCAAAAAGAAAAAAAAAAGAATGCCATTGGGTCTCAGACTATCCATCTTACTTGCCCTCCAAACGCAAATAGTACTTAATGAACAATAAAATGCATAAACACAACGTAACAACTGAATAAAAACTCACCAACTACTACTGCTTTTTTCCCCACTCTTTGAAACAGGTGGATGGAATGAAAATATCTTTTACAATTATGTACTGCATTACATTTTTTTCTGATTAAGATGACAATGTCTTTCACAGCCCTCCGACCAGACTTATCCTACCACAATTTTCCCACGTATGAAACCAACATTAAAAGAAAAAAAAAAAAATTGTTTTGACAACTTACAAATCTGAGGAATTTCTGAAAAAATATTCTAATATTATGTGAAACTATCCACAGGTCACTGACATTACAGTATAAAGAGGTATGCAATTGAATGTCTTCCCTAAACTTGTGCCTCCCACAGGCAACTTAGTCCTCTAAGAAGGGTTAATGAGGTTTCAAATATAACAAATCCAACTTGAAAAACAATGCTTGTTTCCTTTTCACATGACACTGCTTCTGGCAATCTGGAGGCAGACCCTAAGTCCAGAGAATCAGCTATAGAAGACAGATAAAATTTAATGATGCTTTTAATCCAAAACATCTTACAGTACAAATTTTAAAAGTAGCATGACAAATACTATACAAAAGAATGATTTGGGGTAAGTAATGGGGAAATTCTGATGTAGTACAATCCTTCATGGCACCAGGAAACCCTACAATAAGTAAATGTATACAGAATTTTTTATTAGTTCAACAAGTATTAATTAATAGCATCCTACTATTTTTAGGTAGTTGTCCAACTATGCAGAAACTTATGAGCTACCATAAATGAATAAATATTACGCCACTCTCAAAATGAAGGATTTTCCAACTTTTGCCAATGAAAAGGTTTTTTTAAATTCTGACCAACTTGAAATATAAAAACTTCTGTATACTTATATAACATAGTCCAATGTATATTTTATTAACTTATTTTTATGAATGTTTTAAAATCACAAAGCACACCGATTTTACAAAACAATTTTATTTAAACTTTACATATGTCTTCAACAGGTGTCCTCTTGTTATTTTCTTTTTGGGAAATCTAAAAGTATCCTAAAGCGAATAATCTTCACTTCCATTTAAGTAGTTTTGAGAAGCAATACTTTGTGAAATCATATATAATATTATCACTGAAAATGTTTTTCCAGGCCACAAATGTCCATTCCCATAATATTAAGACAGTTGGCTTTTTAATTATTCTATAAGTAAATACAGTGATCTTCACAAACTATTTACATATTACTTTTAAGAGTTATCTTTTAAAGGATTTTTTTTTACAACAAATTGTAAGAGTATAACTCCCTGTCCCCTGAATAATTTTGAATTTGTTTAAACTCTTTACAACCCCTTCTACCTATTTTCCTCAGGAACACTCTATTAACATTCAAAACTAGCAATGACTGGTATCATTTCAAGCTCACCTGTCTTCTCCAAACATAGTTCTGTTCAAAATAAAATAATTGTGAAAGAGCTTAAAAATATTAAAAATTAATATAAGATTACTATTCTTTCGAGGTATAATTTTTTAGAGAAAACTTCGTCTTATACTGAAATATACAGAAAAAGAACTGATCATATGCTTGTACCATAAATTAAAACACCAAGATGAGGGCTATAGATAAATGCAATAGGAATTTGGAGATAATGACCTTAGGACCTGTATTAGAGTATGAGCTTCTAAAACAAGGCCAGTTATCTCTGTATCATCAGTGCCAGGCACTGTATAGGAACTTAATAAATGTGCACTAAACCAATTCACAAGGCCTACAATAATTAAAAAAAAACGCTTTATGGAGGAAATAACACAAAGGCAGGGGTGGGGAACCTGCAGCCTTAAGGCCACCTATAGCCTTCTAGGTCCTTAAGGTGGGGCCTTTTGACTGGATCCAAATTTTACAGAACAAATCCTTTTATTGTTATTAATACATTTTTGTTCATCTTTTATATTTTTATTTTGTTTTTTAAATGAACATATTTAAAATAAAAAAGAATAAAGTAAGTTTCAAGGAAATAATCCTCTCAGATTGACTGGCACAAGTAGAACATAAGTAAGCCATAGGGGCTCAACTGACAGCTGGTACACTCATGATTTAGTTCTAACTTCCCTCACCTGACTGGTGCCACTACCCCACAAGGCTGGTTGGTGAAAGTTTATGGAGGTCAAGTATGCCAGTCTATTATCAGCTTATGACAATACTGCACTGTGCTTCTGTCTGAAGTGGAATTAGTTGCATAACTCGACAGTATTTTTTAATTCTTTTTTTTTTTTTTTTGAGACAGTCTCCCTCTGTCGTCCTGTAGCTCACTGAAACCTCAAACCCTTGGGTGAAGGGATCCTCTTGTCTCAGCCTCCCAAGTAGCGGGGACTACAGGCGTGAGCCACGATGCCTGGGTAATTTTTCTATTTTTAGTAGAGACACAGGGTCTTGCTCTTGCTCAGGTTGGTCTCCAACTCCGGAGCTCAAACAATCCTCCCGCCTGAGCCTGCCAGTGTGCTAGGATTACAGGTGTGAGCCACCATGCCCGGCCAGTATCCTTTAATTCTGTCTGCTTAACAGCCCATCCAGGCAAAGAAGACCAAGGGAACACTGAAGGAATAAAACAGATTTTTTAATGAGGATTGGGAATTGCAATATTATCTTGCTTCTGCTAAAGATAAGATAATTTGCTTGCATTGTGATATTGCAATATCAACATTAAAGAAATTCAATGTTCATCTGCATTATAACACTCATAAGGACCACAAATATTTTGAATTAGAGGGAGAGGTATGGAAGGTTGTACTGCACAAATTAAAAGATGAAAAGCAAAGACAATTCTTTCAAGCTGCAATAAGACCTTGAAATAATGTCACTGAAGCAACTTATAAAGTAGCTTATATACTTGGGGGAAAAAGGGAAGGCATTCAGTGACGGAGAAATTGTGAAAGAATGCATTGTTAAAGCTGTAGGATGCCTAGACCCCGATAATGTTCCAATGTACAAACAAATGCCTCCTTCAAGCAGAACCATAACTGATCGGCAACACGAACTAGCCTTCAACTTAACAGAACTTCACGTAATATTTCAAAAGGAAAATACATATTATTTAACGGCATTGGATGAATCAACTGATAATACTGACTTACTTGGTGCAGGTTTTATACTTCACTTGGGTCATAACAGAAGATTTTCTTTGCTATGAAGAGTTACTTGCTTTGGGCACTCTTGGGAACAGAACATGGAGAATAGGTATCTTCAACAACTGTCAAGATAAATGTTGTGAAGTTGGACTGAATTTGGTAAATTACTGAGTGTACAGACAGTGCACCTTCCATGGTAGGAAAACATGAATGGTTTATTGCACAGATAAAGCATTAAGGATCCAGATGCTCTCATTTCTTTTCATTATATCTTGCATCAGCAAAATCTCTGTGCTAAAGCTACTACTTTAAGTGACACCTTGAAACAAGTTGTAAGTATTGTTCACAATATTCGTGCAAATGTAACACAGCATCATCAGTTTCATAACATGCTAAAGTTGAACAACGAGGTATTCCATGTGAATTTGCCATAAAGTGTGTTGGCTATTGCAGGGACAGATGTTAGCCAAAATTTATCTCCATGAGAACAGACAGTTAAATTTTATAAAGACCAGCATGAGCAATGTGAATTATTGAAAGAAGATTTCTATAGGAATGCAGCATTTCTGTGTGATAGCATGTCAAACAAAAACAACTTGAATATTTCTTTGCAAGATAAAACTAAGTCTATACATGATACGTGGCAAAAAAAAATCCAAGCATTTCAAAAAAAGCTATCTTTTTTCAAAACATTTCTTCAAAAGAAAATTTCGGATAAACATTTTCCCCCATTAGCAAAGATCATTGACGAGCAGGATGATATATGCAAATCATTTGAAGAATATGCACCTATTAATTGGAGAATACAATGAAAGGTTCACTGACTTTGAGAATCATGACATCACACTCAAATTAGCATTTCAGCCTCCCTTAGTTGATATCACGAAGAAGACACCTAAAGAACTACAAATGGAATTGATTGAGCTCTCAGATGACATTTTAAAGTCATTGTTTGATGCTAAGAAAGATCCAATTGAAATATGGAAAAATGCAGAATACCCATGCCTTCAGCAACATTCCTGAAAAATGCTTTCTTGCTTTTCAACCGCTTATTGCTGCAAATATACATTCTCCTACCTAACCCAAATCAAGATGACCTTAAGGTCACAAATGACTGATACCTACCTACAGAACAACTGAAACTGCAGACCCTCCATGCTGCAACCAAATATTCAAATGCTTTCCAACAAAAAGCAGACAGAACAAAGTCGTTAAAAGGTTAGTTAACTTTAAAATAGTTTTCATTTTTTGAAATTATTAAATACACAGTAGATTTTTACAAAATAATGTACATTTTTAAGTATATCTAATAGAAGTCTCTTGAATGTGGCCTTATTTGATTACAGCTAAATTAATGCAGCCTCCCAACATGACAAGGTTCCCCACTCCTGTACTAAGGAGAGACAAAACTAAGGTAAACAGAGGCAGAGAAGATGAAGACCAAATAAGCAGGGCTGTGAATAAGCAGTATTTGACAAGACTGCCCTCATTGAACTAGAACATTCCATATTCTAATTTTTCTGTTGAGACAGGGTCTCACTCTGTTGCCCAGGCTAGAGTACAGTGGCATCACCATAGCTCACTGCAACCTCAAACTCCTGGGCTCTAGCGACCCTCCTGCCTCAGCCTCCTAAGCAGCTGAGAATACAGGTACATCCCACCATGCCTGGATAATTTTTTTTTTTTTTTTTTTATAGAGACGAGGTCTTGCTAAGTTGCCCAGGCTGGTCTCAAATTCCTGGCCTGAAGCAATCCTCCCCACTCAGCCTTCCGAAGTACTATGATTACAGGTGTGAGCCACTACACCTAGCGCAGCCCATTCCATTTTCGTTAGTATACTGGACATAGTACACTGGGTATAATTAGGACAGGTTTGGAAGACATCAAAAGAATAGAAGCAGCATTTTAAAGATTAATCCAAAAACAATGAGTAAACTGTGCTGGAATGGAAAGAAACTCAGGAAGCCATATTAACTATCCAATAAAAACCAAGGGTTTACAATATCCATACTGACTAAATGGCCATAGACATCAGAAGGATTGACAAATTAGAACACAGAGATCAAGGTTATTTGATCTCCCTTAGCATTAGAAAAAGATGAAAACGATTTGGTTTTCTTGGGTTAGGTAGGTGGCTGTTTCTAAATGTTTTCTAAGTTTTGACAAAACAAAGCTTGCTTCATACATATTTATCCTGTTTCTCTTTGTTGCTAATTCTCTTCCTGATATTCAGTCTTACCATTATGAAAGATATACTGTATATTGTCCAGAATAAGTTAGATATCTTCAAAGATAGGAAACAACTGAAAATTGTTTTTGCCTACAAGCCACAAAATGTGTGGGGTATCTATTAGGTTATTAAGTATGAAATGTCTGATTTCCTTAAGTACTAAGTTTGACAACTGATATCTCTGACATTTCACTTTGACACTTCTTGTTTTATATTTATTGTGAAGGTACATCCATAGTCTTTCAAATGTACAGTTTGGCTTGTGGTTATCTTTCAATTTTTTTTTTTAGAGCAATTTTTGTGAAACCATGGATAAAACAAATATTTGTGTTATTTCAAATATGAGTTCCGTTGTGGAACTGATGCAGCGCAGACAGCTCAAAATATCAACAAAGTGTTTGGGAAGGATCTGGCTAATGAACGCACAACACGGTGATGGTTTGAGACGTTCCATTCTGGTGATTTTAATATTGAAAATGAGCTACATGGGTGACCTGAGACCAAGGTGGATAATAATGAGCTGAAAGCTGTAGTGGAAGCAAATCCATCTCAACCTACAAGTGAATTAGCAACATGGATTCATGTTACTATTCCAACAGTATTGGACCATTTAAGACAAAATGGCAAGGTAAAGAAGCTGGATAGATGGGAACCACATGAATTAAATGAGTGTCAGAAGAGAAATCACCTAGAAGCTTGCTTTTCCTTGCTGGCAAGACATAAAGGCGAACCATTTCTACACCATAATTATTATGTGTGATGAAAAATGGATTCTTTTTGACAATCCCAAGTGTTTGGCACAATGGTTGAACAAACACGAACTGCCCAAATACCAAATATTCATCCCAAAAAGCTAATGGTGTCTGTTTGGTGGTATAGCGCTGGTATTATCCATTACAGCTTCATGAAACCTGGTCAGTCAATTACAGCCGATGTCCACTGCAATCAATTGGATAAAATGATGAGGATGTTTGTAATTAAGCAGCCATGATTGGTCAACAGAGACAGGCCAATTGTCTTGCAAGACAACGCTTGGCCACGTGTTGCACAAACAATGCTGCTCAAACTACAGAGGCTAGACTTGGAGACTCTCTGTCATCCACCATAGTCATCAGACCTTGCACCAACTGACTACCATTTCTTCAAGGCTTTGGGCCACTTCTTGCAAGGAAAGATATCCAATTTTCAACAAGCTGTGGAAAACTCCTTTTGTGATTTCATTGTCACTCGCTCTCCAGGCTTCTTCGCTGCTGGCATACACCAGCTACCATGAAGACAGCAAAACTGTGTTGACACTTCAGGTGCATACTTTGATTAATTGTACTGCTTCTTCTTTGAGATATAATAAACTACAATTTTGATTCAAAATCAGACATTCCATATTTAATGACCTACCATAAATGCCCAGGTTTTAAGATTAGAATAGTTCTACGCAGTTCTCTGGCACTCTTTCAAAAGATGAATTACATCAAAACAAATATAAAGTACACACAAGTTTTACTTAGACAGCAAAACTGATTTCTGATATTAGATGTTCATCTTTGCGGGGAGGAGAGGAGATTATGGTGACTGAAGCTAGAGGCCAATACTCCTATCAGAATTAACGGGCTATTTAAAAAAATGTACAAAAACTGAAATTGTGCATAAATTTGAAAGAATAAGAGATGCAGGGTAAATTCTCAAAATCAGAACAGAGCTCCTAAAAAGATAGATTAAGGAAACACAAAGTAGTTCCTACTAAAAACAATGTATTAATGCAAGTCTCAATTACACTGAAAAGACATTACATACATTAATGTTTTTCAATGCTTTGTAATACTTGGGAAGATACAGACCTTCTTTTTAGTAAATCATCAAACTTTGACACAAAAAAAGTAAAAATGGATCATTTCTACTTGCTATGAAATATCGCCCTTAAGGAATCAACAATGTCAAGAGAGAGAAACTTAAATAAACACACACACACACACACACACACACACACTTTAATCAAAGCAGTGCCTCGCAGTTTAGAACCAGTAATTGAATAAAATTAACAATATCTATTACAGTGGTTTAAATAAAGTAAAAGAAGGTAAAGTGATAATTCACTATATTAAATAAAAACAGATACGGAATCACTTAAAAGGCCTCAATCACCAATAGCTTTTTTCGTATTTCTAACCATATTGCTTCAACTTACAAGGGGCAAAATTCCTAGTAATAAAAAATTTTATTACTTTTGTGTGTTATGTAATTTCTTTCCCATTTGAAAAATCATTTTAATAATTTGTTTCTATACAATAACAAGTACATTATAGGTCTTTCAGTATCCTTTCTTTTCTATATTTATACATATCCTAGCGGCAGTCACCTTCCCTATTTGGCTGCCTTGGGCTGCTTTTAAGCACTATGAAAAGTAAGACTGCCCAAAACTTGTTCTAAAGTCCAAAATGTCCCAAAAGACTTCTGATAAATAAGTTAGAAGTATGAGAAAAGAGAATAAATTTTCAAATGAAAATTTCTGCTTGTTAATGTAACATTTAGGCCCCATCAATCTAATTTTTTTTGTTTTTTTAACTAAGCACCTTCCTACCACCATTACTTCTAAAAGAAAACACAAACAGTTTTTTTCTTCCTAGAAAATTTTTTGCCTTGCCTGTTATACTCCATACTTAGTACTTACTATTAGTCTGACAAAAAATAGAAGATTCCATCCATCTAGATCAAGTAATATATTTATATTACTAAATACACAACTAATACAGAACAAGCTAAAAATATAAACACTGTATGTTCTGGTACTAGACACTGTGTGCATGCCCACGTGTAATAAG
The DNA here is from genome assembly GCF_041146395.1 of Eulemur rufifrons. Taxonomy (NCBI): domain Eukaryota; kingdom Metazoa; phylum Chordata; class Mammalia; order Primates; family Lemuridae; genus Eulemur; species Eulemur rufifrons. The sequence goes on from NC_090983.1 coordinate 74,747,628, forward strand.
GAGAATAAAAGTACTTAGAAGTCAACACTTAACCACTGGTTATTTAAGGATTGCTAGTGTTAATTCCTGACAAATTATAAAAGCAAGCACCTAAAATGTATTTCAACACTGGTAACACATAAATGACTAATTATCCCCATGTAGATAACTCCAAATAAATATATATCTACCTTGATACAGACCAAGATTTGAAGAACTCCATCAAACCTTTTCCTTAAAAATCCTCATATAAAATTTCAGAGCCCCAAGGAGAGTAGCAAATTTGTAATGGTAGAATTACCTTTTATAAAAGAGGTAAGCAGCACCTTTAAAAAAATTCTTTACAACTTGCTTATTTCTTAATTCACTTAATTGTAGATCTAGTACAATACAAAAGGTACATTTTGCATTACCAAAATTTTTTAGAGAACCTCATTTCTTAAACTCTTTCCTAAATACATAAGGTACTCTACATAGGGCTTGTTGAATAAAAGATACTATTAAGTTTAATTTATTAAACTAAATAACAAGGCATCCATGATAATGTTTCTTCAAAAAGACTTGAAGGAAAGAACAAAATCTTTAAAAATAACAGACACAGACACACTGATACACAGGCAGAGAAAATGCAATATTAAAGTGTCAGAATCAAGAGATTTCATCTTTAAAGGTAACTGTTCTCACTCTCTTAAAAGAATGACTTGACATCTGGTTGGGCAGAAACATACTTCAAAATGGTATTAATCTGGGTGGTAGCACAGAATAAAGCATCGATGTTAACACCAACTACCAAAGAACTTCACTTTTCTAAAAACAAAAGTATATATAGAATAACAAGAATCAGGAAATGAGCAAATCACAAAACTCCAAATTTATCTTTCAATTGAATAGCACCTAGGACCACATTTAAGACTGCTTTGCTAGGATAGGTGACAAAAACCTGATCAATTTCTAGACCTCAACCTCACCTTTTTAATAATTAAAAGGGGGGAAAGGATAATGGTTGTAAGAAAAGATCTGCTTTCAATTTTAACCAATATAAGTGGGCTTCTTATAATATTATGAGGGAGAGATTTCCATTAGATAAAGAACAGGTAAAACAGGAGCCCAGTGTTTTCCCCTTCCAAATGAGAAAATCCCACCCTTCTAACCCTTCCATCCCTGACAGGACACTTGGAAGTCTATTTTGGTGACATGCAAAAGGAAATCTTAGAGGACACTATGTCTTTCAGAAAGGTACAGTATCTTCTGCATTCAGCTAATAATCAGTGAAATATATACTGTTGCCATACTATGTACCAGGCAGTCTGACATCTAGGTACTAAGCAGAAATAGTGAAAAAGAAAGTTATTCCAAAGTTTGAGAAATCTCTAACTTCAGCTTGAGAAGGGAAAAAAAATGGGAGGATTAATTTTCAAAATAAGACACTGAAAGTAGACAGAGAGAAACTCACAAATCTTTAGATACTTCTGAACCTCAACTAAGGCCTTTTTAATTTCTCCTATAAAGTAAGTAAAAAGGCAGGAATGGTAAATAACCAGAAGATCACAAAGATCAGGGAATTTCAAGTATGTTTCTTTATCACAATGAACTTTATATTTTTTTTAAATCATGTTAGTGCCTCTAGAAAAAACAGCCTTTTGTCTTGAGACTAAATTTAGAAAACAAAAAGATGAATAAAGAAACATAAAAAATGAGTGAGGTATCCTGAGTTAGCATAAAAAAATACATACTAGTCATCACTGCTTGATAATACAGAGCAGCAGCCATAACAACTCCTTGTTGGAAGGTAGTAAGGATACCTTAGAAAGTAAATAAACCCTCTATAACGGAATTCATACTAGCCACAAAGAAACCACCCATTCATACTGGCACTCTTAATCAATAAAACAATAAAATCATGTTAACCTCACCTGTCAAATGAAAATGTATACATAATTGAAACAAAAAAAAGAACAAAATCAGGTCACATATTTAAGTCATAAGCAATAAAATTAGAAAATCTAAGCTAGTTTTTTAAAGAAGGTGAGTGTCATTGGAGTAAGAAGGCTATTTTACTGCAAGTCACCAGAATCTTTCTCTGGACTATAGCAACAGCCTCCTTAACTGGTTTGCCAGCTTCCACTTTATCCCACCCAATCAGTTCTTCATTCAGAAGTCAGACAAATCCTTTACTAAAGCAAACAAAATCAAGTCACTACTCCAACTTAAACCCATTTCATGGCTTCCCACTGCCCTTGGCCTCAAAACCAAAATCTTTAACAAACCTTATAAGGCCTTCCACAATTTGGCTTTTCTTCAGCCTCAACTTACATCAGACAAGTGAACTTCTTTCTTTGAACATCAAACTACCTCAGGCCTCGACAGATTCATTCTACCACTCTCGCCATCCCTAACCTCCTATTAATAGGTGAGATAATGGAGTGGAATAAAACATTGAGAAAACGCTTGGCATTTAGTTATGGTTTGAATGTTTGTTCTCTCCAAAACTCATGTTGAAATTTAATTGCTAATCTAATGGTATTGAGAGGTGGGGCCTAATGGGAGGTGTTTAGGTCATGGATTAATACTGTCATAATAAAAGATTTCAGGAGTGGGCTCTCTCTCTTGCCCTTCTGCCTTCTGCCATGTGAGTATGCAGTAAGAAGACCCACACCAGATGCTTTTGCCTCGGTCTTGGACTTTCCAGCCTCCAGAATGATAAGAGAATAAATTTCTGTTCTTTATTAACTACCTGGGCTCGGGTATTCTGTTATAGCAGCACAAAATGGACTACGACAAAAATAAAGATACTAGTTAATGAAATGAAAAAATGTAAAATATCATCTCTAATTTGCAAATAGTTCTTAAACCAGTGAGAACACTGAATGACTACATTTAATAAGTTTGAAATATATATACACATATATATTTACCATCTGCTCCACACCCAAGAAACTATTGATCCCTAAATTCTTAAAAATTTTATCAGTTAAGGTTCTATAATATTTCTATAACCATTACTTCTTCCTCTAAAAAAATAAAGCTATCTAATTTGCTACTTAATTCATGAGATAAGGGAAAGACTTTAAATCTAAGACTCTTTCTCTAAAAATCCCTAAGTCACAGTAACATCAAACATGCACTCTTTCCCCCAGACCAGAGAGAGTCAACCAAAAATTTCAGATAAACATTCTAGATCAAATGAATATCTCAATCTAGTCCATAGCTCTTGGACTCTTGCTCAATAAAAAAGTAAAAGTATTATTTGTAAAAAGTAATGTTTGTCCACTTTAAAGAAAAATATCTCCACCCAACACTTTTCAACAACCACCAAAATTGAAAAATTGTTGTTTTAGATATTGGTTTGTCTAGATACTATGAAAGAGTAGCAGGTATGATAAAATCAGATTAACACACACAACTTTACTTTATATTACATAGTATATTTAATCTAAATCTTTCAAACTCATAATTTTTAAAAATTTCTTTGTCATTTAAACTGAAAAAAAAATTTTTCTCCAACATTTTAATAGTCTTGCTATATTAATGTTGCCCAAAATCTAACTAAAAGACAACTATTACTTAATTACCACAAAGAATTATTTTAATAGTACCTACATAGATTCTTCCCTCCACAATTTAATAGAACAAAACACATATGATAGGCAACAGTTTTTATTATAAATAACCATATTTCTCTGTATGATACTCTGTATCAGTAGTTAAGAAACACTGTTTTCAAAGAGTAAAAAAAAAAAAAAAAAAACAGCCTGATAAATTTAACACTACCAGTTGTAATCAAGGATCAAAGTTATAGCAGACCACAGACAAGACACAGACACAGAACACAAACAACATAGTCTAGACTAGCCCCCTTCAGAAAGCTTTCATATAAATATCAGTATAGCATATCACTCAGATTTAGCCTATAAATTTTATGAAGTTCACAACTATAACCTTCATTCGAAATGTCATGTTTACTTCAATCATAATCAATAACCGATAAGTTTTACTGTTTGTGTGAACAAGTAAACTATTTTCTAACATGCAACCACCTATAAAACATTAATAAAACCAGAAAAACTCCTAGTTACTAAGCTAAGACTAAGAGGAACCTTTTATATTCTGGAGTATGACAGACTACTCAGAAACCTTGAACTAAAGAACAGTAAATAAAGTTAAACTCTTTACTTTTAAATCCAATAGTGGAAGAGAGTTAAATTAACAAATTTATATATCCTTATGTTCTTCACGAATTTGCATGTCATCCTTGCCCAGAGGCCATGCTAATGTTTTCTATACAGTTCCAATTTTTGTATATATGCTGCCAAAGCCAGCACCTTGTTTATGTTCTACTAAAGTAAATGTCATGAAAAGAATTGTGACTTTTGTCAGACTACCTTGAATGCCATTCCACCATTTCTTCTATGTCCTCCTACACAGAAATGTTTATATCCATCATTCTCTTAAAAAACAAAGATCCATAGAACCGTAACAATTATTGGGGCTGTTCCCAGTCTTCTATTTGTGAGATTTAAACATGAGGCAAAAAATTCTTACTAGTGTAGGCCACTGAAAGATACTAAAAAAAGATCAAAGAAATTTAAATAATAAGGCACTTTCCTCCATGTTAAAAGCTACTTTTGGAATACCAGAAACTAAGTAAGGCTACAGCTGGCCAATTTTTAGGTTCAGGTCTATCCTGTGCATGGAAGCCTGGGATCAAGAGGTGTGGGGAAGAAAGTAAAAGAATTCAGAAACACAGCAGCTTTAATAATAATGCTACCACTACTGACCCTTTTCAATACTCAGTGATGCATTTATTTGTGCACTGAGGAGCTGGGGAAGGAACAGGAGGAAAGGATAGAAGGATGGAGACAAAATATAGTTGAAAGGACATGGGGAGTAATGACATCCATAAGAGTTGTTCTCAGTTAAGCAGCTGGCTTGCAGATGAGTCAGGGGTCAATAATTCTAATCCCCGACCTTCCACTAAATTTGAAGGTCAATTCCTGGTGGAATTCACACACACACTCTTCCCGCTTATCACTTATACCTACCAGCCCCAACTTCCGATTAAAAGGAATTTTGCTTTTTAAAACAAATTAAAAAGAGGGAACAGCCACAGTAAAATTAGAGCCCAAGAGGAACTTACATATCTACAGGTATTAAAAACTTCACAAATTTGATAAAGAGAATGACAGTGATAGGCTGATGAGAATTATATCCCTAGGTGTCACACAGTCCAAGATCTCATCCTTTAATATTCACATTTTTAAAATATAAGTAAGCAACTTATGGTAAATACCTTACACTTGAGGAGAGGTTTTGGTGTAAATACTTAAGAGAAAAGGCAGAACCACTGGTATAAATAAAGAGAATGGGTTTTATCAAATCAAATTTTAATTTTTTTGCTTACTTTAGTACCTAAGTATTTAAAATTTTTTTATAAGTTCCTGCATTCGTTTTATACTGTATAATAAAAAGGGAAAACAAAAGTCAGGGAGAGAGACCCCAAAAAAAGATAAATTAAAAGAAGAACAGAAATAATAGTGAATAGATTGTTTAAATGAGAAACAGGAAAAAGGATCAAAAACTGAGGATCATCCACGGGAATGAAGGCATAGCCAGTATTAATCAATCCTTTTAAGAGGCAAATACTAGTACTAGAGAAGATGTCTGCAAAAGCACAGTACTAGGCATACAATAAAGTTCAACAGTGTTTCTTAACAGAAGTACACTCACTGCCTGTCTATTCTATTTCTGCTTCCCTATTTATTTTGCCACATAATCTTAACAGTTTTCTCTAATGGCTGGTAATGTTTCTGGATTCCTGAAATTAACCTAAAAGGGAAGGCTGAAAACTATAAACTCTTTTGACAGCCACCCATATCCTATGATTTTCCTTTTTTATAAAAATGTTTTCTGTAATACTAAACAGTTGTAACCTGCAGGTGGTGGGTCTGTCCCTTTGTTTGGCATCGGTATTAACATCATCTTGAGTTCCTATGGAAAATATACACAAACAAACATGAAGTTATAATGTGTAACGTTTACACATTCATTTTCAAGCTGGAAGCATACTATTCCTACTTTATGTTATATAGCCAGTGCTTATAATTTATGCTTCTGGAGACAGTAAGAAACACAGAGCAATTATTTCTCAATGTGTAAAACCTCCAACAAAAATCACCAAATGCTAGTTTCCAGGCCTGTTCCAGGCCCACTAAATCAAATTCTCTAAAAGTGTAATGTTTGGGCTTTTGCATTTTTAATAAGCTGCCTGTTTGTTTGTTTGTTTGTTTGTTTGTTTCCAAATGGAAATAAAAAGAGATTCCATTAAGTTATGTGTAAGGATTAAATAAAAATGTTTTCTAAGCATGAAACACTGTTCACTAACACAAAGTAGTTATAGTGCTCAATTGTAGTCTGCCCTCTCTGGAAATGGAGAAAATGGAGGATTATATTTTATCCCCAGAAAATACCCTCATGGCGGGGTGGCTTTATGTTCTGGGTTGGTTTTTTTGTTTGTTGTTGAGGGGAGAAGGGGTTAATCGATAGAAAGAGTATTAAAGGTAGACTACATATAATCCTGAAATAGGACAATCTACTTTAAACAATTAAGAGTCACAGAGATTGTGGAAAAAAAAAATATTTAAAATATTGACACATCCCATACTACTAAATTTAAAAATTAGAACAGATCTTAGTCTTTCTTTCAAACTATACATTCATCTGGTTTGAACGTCTATAATCCTTAGCCTCTATGCAACTGATAAAAGCAAAAATTTAAGTGGGGATGAGGGAGATAAAAATAAGCTCATAATTTTGTGAGTAGGAAATATGGCATCAAACACTACTTAATGGGCCAGATGCAGTGGCTCACGCCTGTAGTGGCAGCACTTTGGGAGGCCCAGGTGGGAGAATCACTTGAGGCCAGTTCAAGACCTCTTCTCTACAAAAAACAAATTTTTTACAATTAGCCAGGCATGCTGGCACCCACCTGTAGTCCCAGCTACTGAGGAGGCTGGGGCAAGAGGATCATGACTTGAGCACAGAAGTTTGAGGTTATAGTGAGCTATAATCACGCCACTGTACTCCAGCCTGAGTGACAGAGCAACACCCTGTCTCTAAAATGCAAACAAAAAACACTACTTAATGAGAACCGTGATCCACCAAGATTCACTTAGTAGAGAAATCATTATAGAAAAGAGTCGATGTCCTTTAGATATCACAATCTACAGGAGTCTAGAATTTAAATATCTTTTCACTTAAACCTATTTTTACAAACTTAAAAACATCTTATTTGATCCTCACAACAATCCTAAAGGGTAAACAGGAATAGGTGTCATTATTCCTATCCAACTCCTACTCCAGACCTTTAATATTACAATGAGTAGATTCATACTTGAACCAAACCAGATCTTAGAATCATTCCTTCTAGCGGTTCTCCAACTGGATCCATTGTGCAAAAGCTATACTTGAGTGCAAAATAAAACTTCCTTGGCTCTACCCTCAGAAATTGATTCAATAGGTCTGAGGTAGACTCCAAGAATATGCATTTGTATCCAGTACCAAAATAATTCTAATGCTTGGAGTCTTCATACCACAGTTTGAGAAACACTCAATTCAATCACAGTCGAGTCCCAAGAAAACAAAGTGATTAGGTCATTATACGGTGGAGCTGGGACTCAATCCCAGACTTCTGTTCTCATTTTCACTACCAACATCGATCACAAAATGAGGCTTAGAAAGTTCTTTCTTCACTTCATAGGAATCATGTGTAAAGAAATTTCCATCAACTACTAATCAAGAGGTTTCACTAAGCTAAAATCTGAAAATTGATTTAAGGAGTAACAGCTTAGAAGATGTGGTATGAACATGTATTCCAAGAAAACATGATGACAGCTCCTTTTCCCCCCCTGGATGTCCCAAACTAAGGAATAACAGGAAGATATGTCATACTAGTCAAGGTCACTAAATGCATAATCTCATCTAATCCAGAAGTATCTACTTCTAATTCTATTAAGTAGATACTATTTCTGTCCATTTTATGGATGAAGAACCTGAGGCTGGGATGGTTGCAATTTACTAAGGAATACAAAGTTAAATGGTCAGGTCAGGACTGGACTAAAGTTAAAAGAATGAGCTCTTAACCACACTGTGTACTGTGGCCAAAGTCTCTATCACTAGGTCCTCTTATTCACTGTTTAAGCAATAAACTGATATAGGATTCTGCATAATCTTTCATTCACTCTTGAGTCATCAAGAACTTTGTCCAGTTCTTCATAAAAATCAATCATTTACCTCAGGTTCTTCCTCTCTACTATATTAGCATAAATCATCCTCCGTACCTCCTTGCTCTCCACATTATTCCTCTGCAATCAATATTATCTGCTGATCTCAGTGGCTTCTCTTGGGTGCCATTATGAATAACTACCTCTCTCCTCCAAACTATGTAATGACATAGCCTAGGCTAAAAAGCCCTTGGTTGGGAAAGATGTTTTTCTAAAATGATAATCACTTCTGTGTTCTTCTAGAATACTGGTCATTATCAAGTTCTGCCATTGCCTATTTTCATCTTGTGAATCTCTGCTGTTCTCATCTTCTAAATTGTTTCATCATCATCTACCAAAGCTCTGTTTCACACCAGTTTCTGACTCTCTCCCAAAACAACATACATACTATTTTGTATAGAATTTCCTTCACAAGGTCTATCTTAGAGATTCATATTTGTTCCTCTTATGCTTTCCCCACCTTCCTGGCATCGTCATAATTTCACCAAATGCTCTAGATTTCAGCTGTCCAATACAGTAGCCAGTAGCCATGTGTGGTTACTGAGGCCTAGAAATATGGCTAATCTGAATTTAGATGTGCCGTAAGTGTAAAATACACACTGGATTGATTACAAAGAATTAGTACCAAAAAAAACCTCATTAATAATTTTCATATTGATAAATAATTTTCATATTGATTACATGTTGAAATGATAGTTTGAATATACTGTGTTAAATGAAATACATTACTAAAATTAATTTCACTTTTTAAAAAAAGTTTTAATGTGGCTACTAGAAAATCTAAAATTTCATATTATGGTTTTTATTTGTGGCTTGCATTATACTTCTTTTGCAGCATTGCTCTAGGCACTCCATAGTCCTCTAAGTTTGACTGGTCCAATGTCCTCACTACAACACATGCCGTATGCGGCCTACTCTATCTCTTCAACCATCTCCTCAAAGCTGTATCACTTAGTTCATCCAATAAAAAAATCCAAAACAATGTTTCATCACAAATAATGTATGTGTGCATTTCAAGGAACATCATAAGCTACCATCAATGTCTTCAAACTACAAGTCAGCTGTCAAATAAATGGGCTACTCCAAGGCACATAAACCACTGTGCCCATCCCAGAAATAGTACTATCCTGTACTTGGAAATTATTCTCTGAAACTCTTCTTATTGCCTTCTCTCCTGTGTACTTAGAAGGTACCTCCAAGAAGGTAAGGTAATTTTCCTTCTAACAAAGGAAAATCCTAGAAACCACAGAAAGTCAAGTATAACTTCTATTGCTAAACTGTCCATATATATAAAACCAAATGCATATAAGATGCTGGGAGTTAGAAAATAAATTATTAAGGAAAAATATCATTATAATTTTCAGAAAGGATGTATGTAAGCATCTACCACAAACCCTGCTCAACCAGATGACCTGGGGACCATGAACTTAGAAGTCATGATCATACAGTAACACTTAATGCCAAAGAAAGAGGTCAAACCGATACTACTTTAATTGTGTGAGGCAAGGAATGTGTCCATGACAACTTTCTTGAATTTGTAGAAGTGGCAGAGATACCAAAATATCAGATAAAAAACCATGGTAGTCCACTGCTGTCAGACTGGAAAAGGAGCAAGAGAGAGAGAGGTGTCTGTTGAGAAATATTCTGAAAATATAAAGTACAACACAATGCAAATTATCAATGCTTTAAATCAACTACACAACATATTGAATATCCACAAAATCAACTTTCTACAATAAGCTTTTTACATCAAAGCATGGTTTACTTTTAACTGGGCTTTACATAATATGTTTAATGTGGAAAAAGTAAGGTATGACTTCTTTTTAGTAGATACAAAACTGGTAGGTGGGACACACGTTTAAGAAGTTAAGTATCAATCATTAACATGTTACTGTGGTGGAATAAACACATACCAAACCATGGGCTCCAAGTTTTCAATGCTAATTCAGAGGAGGAAATGGGAAGTGTGTGATCAAGTTTGCCACTATGTTGGGTGAAATAATTTGCATCAGAGAGCAAGCAACACCAACCATCCAAATAAGAGTCCCTAATACAGAAGGCACTCAACAAATTGTTTTTCTTCTACTCATGCCAAAGACCAATGAACAAACAAAATCGAGTCATAAGGAATGCAAATGGGAGAAAGAAATAAGAGAAGAGAATGAGTAGAAAAATTAATAAGATGTCAATTTAAAGAAGAGCAAGAAGATGACATTTAAGCAGCTCTCTAGGTGACCCCAAAAAGCAGGAGGCAAGTTTGTCTTTAAAATGAAATCTTAACAGATGGCTTAAGGAGGGGACTTAGTACTTGGAATATTTATATAATGAGTTTTTCAATATATATCTGCTCAATTCCATTGAAACTGAAAAGGCAATACAAGGCATAAAAGCAGCTACACTTTTGCTTGCTAGGACTTACCCATAGCAAACAGCACGGTTTTTTACTTTGTTTTTGTTCACAAAATATTGACATACCAGATGTAAAATATGTATTTATAATTAGATACATGATATATACATAAATGTAGAGGCATTTAGGCTAGATATTCTGTAAATTTTCTTATTTGAATAAAGCCCCGACCTGACCTAAAAAGCAAAGCAAATTAAATTATTTCTTGATGTCCCTTCAGGTTCTTAGAATTTAGGTATCGAAATACAAAGAAAATGATCAGCAGGAGGTAAGTGCAGAATAAAGCTTATTTAATAAGTAATTTAATTAGTATTAATATATTAACTCATTGGCATTTACTCAACATTGCCAAAAGGAAGGAAAAAAAATTTTCATCCTAACAAATGCTTAACATCAAAAAAAGAAAAAACCCAACAAATATTAGAACCAGAGGACTTTCAACACAGTAGGGTAGGCACCTTCCTACACATGAGTTCTGGGCACAGGAGAGGAGACTGAGCTTCAGACAATAACCATATCTAAATGCTCAGAGTATGCAAAACATTATGGAAACACACCAAAATAAAAAGTTGAGTCTTTTTGTGCCCTTGGGGAATCTGCAATCCATTCTGAATATCAAACATATCAAAAATTTTTAAATTATTAAAAACAATTTGTGTGCTTATTGGCAAACAAAGTACATGAGGAATGTGAAGAAAGACTAGAAAGGATAAAAAGGATTAATTGGAAAAGGCTTCATAGAAGAAGCAGTATATGAAAAAGATTCTAGCTATATTTGGAAAGTATAAAAAGAAGTATATAAAGAAGGAAGAGGGTACTCAGAGAAAAGAATGGCACATATGCAGAAAGCAGTCTGTACTGAGAAGTAATGAAAAAGGAAACTCATTAAAAGGGAAGAAGGAAAAAACGGGGTCGTCTTCACGATACAGTCACTGGATTAAACAAGAGAATGAAATGAGATACATCAGGGTAAACAGTTCTTGCAACTAAGAGACTCGTGACAATTTATCTGTGGTATTCAGAGTCACTGCATAATGACTTTATAGATGAGCAGGCCTAAAGGTATAAGGGTTAAGGCATAAATCTCCAATATTTAGTGTCAACTCCATCATGGGCAGCCCATAGGGTACTAGAGAGGCCAAAGAATAGTACAAAATATGACATCTACTCCCAAGACTCAAAAGCCTTAACAAGAAAAATCAGAAGTGAAATGGTAAATTTAGCATTCTGGCAAGGTATGCTTTATCCAAAGACTAATTCAAAAAAGGGCAGATATGTATAGTTATTTGAGATTAAAAGTAACAAGATGACCAAGTAGAATATTAAAGGGAAGAAGAAATAAGCCAATGTTTAATTTGATGTTATGCTACATGAGAGTACCACAACTACTGGTTTTCTTATACTTCAGACATTTTTTGCTTTAGAGAGAACACACTCATACTCATACCCTCTCCCACTGATACATACCCTCTTCTCACATACTTCACACACACCCCCACGTCTTCCTCTTACATACCCCTCACACCTTCACATCTCCCACATAACTTACATTCCCTCCTCTCACCTCTCCCCATAAACAATCACATCCCCACACAGCCTCTCTCATACACCCACAAACACTCTACCAACTCTTTATATTCAATGCCCTACATAAACAATCTGGCAATAATTTACCCTTTCAACCTTATCTTCCATGCCAGTTCTAATCCCTACACTGCAAATATTCCAATCTCATTGTCCCAACCTATCTTAGTTCATGCTCCTATCCTCACCTCCCTGCCCCCAACCTCTCACGCCCCACCACAACCACTTTCCCAGCTATCTAAATTTTAACTCATCATTCATGGTTCACTAAAGTCCCATTTCCTTCATGAAGCTTTCCAGGCTACTTTGCCTCTTGATTTTTCTTTGTCCTGGATTTCTTAGTTACTCAGCTGGTATTCAGCTGGTTTCTCATGCAATTTAGCATTTAAATATAAACTATATTGTAACATTTACTGTTGATTTATATATAGAACTCTCTCTTCAACTAGAGCATAAGCATAGGCCACAGCTTTCTGTTTTCTCTACAGCAACACAATAAAAGACACATCCCTTTTGAATGGCTGTTACCCTATAAACTATTCCCCTCTTTAACCTAATCTTGTCTAATAGTTCCCCAAACATATTCAATCCCTGGATTTCTCTGCACAGCTTCACAATATCACATTCAAACACACCCACACACAACTAAGAGGGTCTTGCAATCATAAATTGGATATTGGCTTAAGGGAATAAGCAAAAGGCAAGGAAGAACAGTCAATCTCCCTTATGAATAATGCAAAATCAATTTCAACATTTTTACAAATACCTGGAAAAACATATATATATCAAAACCTTCAGATTTACAGATTTCAACAAGCAATTCTGAGCAGCAAATTACTAAGCCAAAAGGGAGCAAATTTAGAAAGCTCTCTAAGGGATATAAAAATAGGTGAATATTAGAATATTTTCTATTGTTAAAGGAAAAATAATGCAAAATGCTATATTAAAGGATTAGCTCTGAGGGAAAAAAACTCTAGAAAATCATCAAGGACTGTTTTTAAAGATATGAAAAAGATGAAAAGTACGTATGTATCCAAAAAGGGCAATATCCGATGATCTTTAGGAAGGGAACTAAAAAAAAACAAAAACAAAAAACAGGAATTACTAAAACCTTGCACAAAAAAAGCAAGTTATCCACATTTGATACTTCCAGAAAATACAGAGCATTTCCTCAAAATTCAAGAGTTGGTGTTACTTCCTAGTTTAACAATCCACAAGGGCTGCCCATTGCTACAGGGGAAAAAAAGGAAAAAAAAAAAACAAAACTTAAAACGTAGGCTTCAAGACTCCATTTCACCTGTACCCAAACTTATTTTTCTAAACTTATGTGCCATTACATTTTCTACCTCTTCTCCCCAGTCTACAGGAGTATCCAGCATATCTATAAATACTATCATACTTATTGCCTCAATGCTCTTACATATGCTAGCCACTCTGCATAGAATCATATTCCCCATAAAAGGCAACTTGGTGAAATTCTACCATTCTTCCCATGTCCAGTCAAATCTCACTGCCTCCATGTATTACTCTTTTCACATCTTAATGAACATGAACCACTTTTAGAGCCTCAGTCTAAATCATTCCCTTATCCATACTACTTTGAGGGAATAGTAATGGATTTTGTTATTAACTCTCCTGTTTTCACAGTCACTTCTCTCTCTCTGGATTTAATGGTTGATACCATTTTATTGGCCATGACATTGGCACCCCTAGGCAAACTCTGCCTGAGGTTGGTCATATGTCCCCAGGCCTTGGGGAACCTGTCCTTACTTAGCTGGGAGCACACTCACCAGGCTTGGCAGAAACAACATAAAATACTCCTCCCACTTTATTTATCTGGTGAACTCCTAATCATCCTTCAAGATCACCTTAAGCATCACTGCAGAAAATATTACCTCCAAAGTGAACTAGGCCACATGTTTCTTCAATCCCAAGGCACTCTAATATAGATATGATGTGGTGCATAACTGCTAGTTTACTAATCATACTCCTCCAACGAGGCTGTGAATCCTCTAGGGTAAAGACTGTGTCTTATCCATCTTCATAGTCCCAGTCCTGACATATACTTAATGTTTACTGGATGACTAATATATAAGTCTGGACTAATATATAAGTCGGAGATCAGAGTCAGCACTATAACTCTGGACATGTACATTTAGTTAAAACCTAAAGGAGAGATGGGACTACTTAAGCAGGGAAGGGTATATAAAATTCCATAAGGATTAAATTCTTGAGGAACAGCAACACAAAAACAACGGACAGAATGAATATTGAGGTGGCGAGGGGCTGTAGTCAGAAGAACTGGGAGAGTAAAGAGACAAAAGAATTTCAAGAAGGGACAGAAAATAGCATCAAACATACAGAAAAATCAAGTTGTAACCAAATACAGTTAACAAGAATCCTTTAGATTAGGCAATTAGAAAATCATTAATCCCTGAGGGAATTAGGTCACTTACTTAAGATTAACAGTGAGTTGAAGAGAGAACAAACCGTACAGATGTGGAGCCATTTCAAGAAGTTGGGAGAGTGAGAGAATAAAAGGAGATTCTTTTTTTTTTTTTTTTTTTTGAGACAGAGTCTCACTCTGTTGCCCGGGCTAGAGTGAGTGCCGTGGCGTCAGTCTAGCTCACAGCAACCTCAAACTCCTGGGCTTAAGCGATCCTACTGCCTCAGCCTCCCGAGTAGCTGGGACTACAGGCATGCGCCACCATGCTCGGCTAATTTTTTGTATATATATATTTTAGTTGTCCATATAATGTCTTTCTATTTTTAGTAGAGACGGGGTCTCACTCTTGCTCAGGCTGGTCTCGAACTCCTGACCTTGAGCGATCCACCCGCCTCGGCCTCCCAGAGTGCTAGGATTACAGGCGTGAGCCACCGCGCCCGGCCGGAAAGGAGATTCTTTCACATTAATTTATTCAACAAATACTTATTGAGCTCTGGACACTAGGATTGCAGAGATAAACATGAGGGCCACAATCCCGATCCTCATAGTGCTTTCACTTTAGCAACAATAAATTAAGGAAGAAACAAGGCCCAGAAGGACTCAAAAAGACTAGATCAAGTAGAATCTGAAATGCATCCCTCACCTAGTAAAGTTCTAGAAGATAACCAAAGCCTCCAAATAAAGAAATGTCACTTGGTGCTAGACATTATTAATTTTAGTAGTTAATGTGCCAATGGTTTTTATATTGCATTTTCAGTTTTATAATGCGTACTATGTTTAGATGTAAGGCTTATCATTCCAAAGTGACTAGTTTCTTAGACAACTATAGATTCTATACCCCTTTGTAAAGCTCTATAGTACCTGGCAAACTGAGAAGCACACAGTAGATACCACTTGCATGTTGGGTGATTTCAGCAACTAAATGGATTTAGTTGCTAATGGAACTAATGGAAATTATAACTAAATGGATTAGAATATGACAATACTAGTTTTTCTATAAACCCAGTCACTGAAATTCAAATCATGGATTCATTACTTGTTTCCACTACTCATTTGCCACCTTTTCTTCATACTCTCTAGTCTAAAAAACACAGAAATAAGGGATTTTCTTTTCTTCCTATTCTCTTCATCATATTTCAGTTTCTGCAAATTAATCAATACTTTAAAAGTTATAGTAAAAGAAAATTGAGGTCATTGAATATGGAAAAACAAAGTATGTGTTATATCTTTTTATCAATCTGTCTTGATATGAACATGGGGAAGGGAACCACAAATTCTAATGCCAGAACCATTCATACTTATCTAACATGTTCTTCCTCGCCACCCAGCATAAGTAATAGGCACCAAGTAAACAATTAATGACCACTATCATTAAATTATTTTCTAAATATGAGTCAAAAAGAACATACATTTGTTTCTTCTACATGAGAAAATTAATTCAATTTCTCTGAATCAAGGTATAATCATTTTAAGAAGATGCACTTACTTTGAATATTTGATTCACTAATTACTCAAGTGGTGATCACAGCAAATGAATTATGACCTAGTTCTGATTGTGGCTATTATATAACCAAATGGAACAACTTCTGTTGCTCAGTCTTTAAACAGCTGGGGACAAACAATTACAACTGACCCTCAAGCAACATGCATTTGAACTGTGGCAGTCCACTAGTATGTGGATTTTCTTCCATCTGAGATAGCAAAACCAACTCCTCCTCCTCCTCCTCCTCCTCCTCCTCCTCCTCCTCCTCCTCCTCCTCCTCCTCAGCCTACTCAGTGTGAAAACACTGAGGATGAAGACCTTTATGATGATCCACCTCTACTTAATGAACAGTAAATATACTTTCTCTTCCTTATGATTTTCTTAATATTTTCTCCTCTCTGGCTTCCTTCTTGTAAGAAGACAATATATAATGCATATAACACACAAAATATGTGTTAATCGACTATGTTATTGGTAAGGCTTCTACTCAACGGTAAGCTATTAGTAATTAAGTTTTGGGAGAGTCAAAAGTTATTCTTGGATTTTTTAGTGTGGGGTGGGGATTGGCACCCCTCTTCCCCGTGTTGTTCAATGGTCAACTGTACTTTCATTTCAGAGGTGGAGAAAGCTCTACTGTATCAGTCACAGGAACCACAGTAAACCATCAACATGTGAACTAGGTAGCTCAGCATTTTTTACCACAACATAGGTTTCAAGGGGTGCTAACAATAGCAACTGCTGTTAGGGTGCGGGTAGGGGTAGAGAACCTTGGCAGAATGGGTTCAAAGAAAGTCACACTGCCCTGGAATTAGTAACTCATATTTTAATATATGTTTTAGAGTATTTGATTCAAGAGAAAGATTTAAGCCTTACAGACCCTGACTCTGCTACTTCATAGCTACATAGCCTCAGCCAAGTTACTGAGTCTCAGTTTCCTCATCTATAAAATGGGAATAATATTTATTTTGTAGGGCAAGCCATGAATGACCATTATCACTAAAACTTACAATTACTTAGCCCAGAGCATGCTATGACTGACGGTTGTTAATAATGGTAGTTTTAACAAATGGTAATTATTAGTAATATTATTGTTATAGATAACAGCTAGGCTGTGACATAACTGGCCAGTTATAATTTTGACCAAAGAAATGTAATCATGTAAAATTCTGGCACATGTGGAATGACATAGATCTAACAATGGCCCATTAGGAAAATAATTTTAAACATTCTTAATCAAAAGCAAAAGTGATTGAGAAAAACACTTTCGCAGCAATCAAGGGCAGGATTTACCTACAAATTTCCTTCAGGCAACAATTAACATATATAGATTTATGGCTGCCATCAAGCTAGCCAAACAAGATCAAAACAACATCTGCCCTAGAATTACAGCTCACTTGGTACTTCCTATTGCTGTATTAGTACTTTCCACTCCCCAGGTTCGCAACATAGGTTTCTCAAAGTGTGGTACAAAGATTATCTGCAAAACCACCACCTCTATAAAATACTGCAAACATTTCCCTCACTAAGGGTAGGAGAAGATGAAGGAGGCCTCTCTAAAAGCCAGTAAGCATTTCTTACTTCTACAAAAGAACACTGAACTGGAAAGTCAGGGTTTTAGTTATAGCTCAACCAATTAGTGACTGCAGGCAAATTATATTATCTCACGGTTTGAGTTAAAACAAGCAAACAAAATACAGAGATTATTTCAAACAGGTTAAAATAGGATCAAACAGAAACAGACACGGAATCACTTAGAAAACTATGAAGTATTAGTAAATGGATGGTATTTTCCCCAAAATGCTGATATTTAGATGCTGAGGAAATAAGATACACTTTTGGAAATGTCAGTTATTCCACTAAGATACCCACTCCTCTTTATCTCATTTGGGAAAGGTTTTGAGGTGCTGTCATGTGAGAGTACAGGTTGAGTATATCTTATCTGAAATGCTTGGGATCAGAAGTGTTTCAGATTTCAAATTTTTTCAGATTTTGGAATATTGGCAGCATAACAGTTAAGTATTCCAATTTTTTTTTTTTTTTTTTTGAGACTCAGTCTCGCTCTGTTGCTCAGGCTAGAGTGCTGTGGCATCAGCCTAGCTCATAGCAACCTCAAACTCCTAGGCTCAAGCAATCCTCCTGCCTCAGTCTTCCCAGTAGCTGGGACTACAGGTGCACGCCACAAGGCCTGGCCTGGCTAATATTTTCTATTTTTAATTGCCTGGCTAATTTTTTTTCTACCTTTTTTTTTTTTTTTTCTTTTTTTTTAGTAGAGATGGGGTCTGGCCCTTGCTCAGGCTGGTCTCGAACTCCTGACCTCACTCAAGTGATCCTCTCACCTCAGCCTCCCAGAGTGCTATGATTACAGGCATGAGCCATTGTGCCCAGCCAGTATCCCAAATCTGAAAATCCAAAATCTGAACAAGCATTTCCTTTGAGTGTGATGTTGTCGCTCAAAATGTTTCAAATTTTGAAGCATTTCAGATTTGGGCTTTGGGATGCTCAACCTGTATACTACTGAATGACATATTATTCCACTCTATTTTACAGTTTTCTAAAAAGATCCCCTCCCCAAGAAAAATCTTCATATAGAACAACTACTAGTAAATTACATAATTGAAAATGTTAGTATTCTTCCCTGAGCACCAACTGATGTTCTAAAATTAAACCAGTCAAATAAATAAATATAAATATTACAAATAAAACAAACACTTGCATCCTAAACAAAGGATGCCCATCTGCAAAGGTACAGTTTCTCACTAAATATACTGGAATGCCCTAGGTATTAGATTCACTACATTGTAACTTGTTCATATTCAATAAATAGTTCAGAGATAGAAATAGTTCAGAGCTAGACACTGGTAGGCAATAACAAGCAGCATCAGCAATTAGTATTTACTGAGTTATGTAGAATGCTACATGTCAGAAATCATTCAGAGCACTTTACAAGTATCAACTCACTTATACTTTATAACAACTATATGAGGTAGGTACCCTTATTATCTCCATTTTCCAAATGAGGACCAGATAATCTGGCTTCAAACCTCTTAATCTACACTGAACACTAATTTAACACTGAATCTTGAAAGAACTTAGGGTCAGCTGGTAAACAAACACATTAACAAGCAATTATAATACAGGATGATAAGCAATACTATAGGGGTGATAGGGCTAAAAGATATTAAGTCTAGGGGGCTGGGCGCGGTGGCTCACGCCTGTAATCCTAGCACTCTGGGAGGCCGAGGTGGGCGGATCATTTGAGCTCAGGAGTTCGAGACCAGCCTGAGCAAGAGTGAGACCTCACCTCTACTAAAAATAGAAAGAAATTATATGTACAGCTAAAAATATATATAGAAAAAATTAGCCGGGCATGGTGGTGCATGCCTGTAGTCCCAGCTACTTGGGAGGCTGAGACAGGAGGATCCCTTGAGCTCAGGAGTTTGAGGTTGCTGTGAGCTAGGCTGACGCCACGGCACCCACTTTAGCCTGGGCAACAGAGTGAGACTCTGTCTCAAAAAAAAAAAAGATATTAGGTCTAAGTCTTCAGAGGCTACTACATAGTTGAAACTCATTCCATATGAAGCAGTAATTCCCACTGCAAAAGGAAGATCCCCAATTTAGCGGGGGAAAGATAGACACATTTTTTTATATGGGTCTGTCATCTTTCCATTCAATTAACCAGGTATCTATCTGTCAACTATGGTTTTGTTACTTTTCTAGTGAAGAACAGCCTTCCCATCAATCTTTCCCCCCCCCAGACAATTCCAAATCAAATCAGAAATCAGAATCAGCATAAATTAGGTTTTACCATAATTGCTAACTCGAAATATAAGAGAAACAGAGATGACTTAAAGACATGTATTATGATTTTTCAAAACTTAAAATGGGTAACTGACTGGACTAAGTGTTGCTATGATAAGCCTTCCCTTAATATAACTTTTAAAAGAACTACTTTCAATTAGCATATCAAAGCTACAAGTCTCCAAAGCCAAGACTTTCACTTGTAACACAATTAATAGCAGGCCCTGTCTTACCTACATCCACTTGTAAATTGCCATCTGGGAACTGCCAACCCATCTGGGTGGCCAAGTGGCCCTGCTACTTGGGTTTCTCTCCTCATTCCCCTTTCAGGTAAGGCATAATTATATTGCTCTTCCTCACCAAACCTCATCCTCAATCCCTTGCTATTTCTAACATGAGTTAAGAGCCCAACTGGTGGTGATGTATGAAGGAGCAGGAATGGAAGTAAGGCTGCGGGGTGGGGCTGTGAAGGCAAAATTCCTCCTCTCTTTCACATTGTTGTCATTCTTCATATAGAGCTCATAACCATTTTCTTCACACCTTTCCAGTGGCCCTGTCCTATCACCGAAGGCAATACCTCCTCTCTAGAAATCTGGTGAGCTGTCACCAACTGAGATAATTTTTGTCCTCTGAAACACAAAGGAAGTCATACATGCCTTCTGTCCCTGCAGGGAAAATAACATAGTATAATGGCAGAAGCACATATTCTA
The DNA here is from genome assembly GCF_041146395.1 of Eulemur rufifrons. NCBI lineage: Eukaryota > Metazoa > Chordata > Mammalia > Primates > Lemuridae > Eulemur > Eulemur rufifrons. The sequence continues at coordinate 74,768,317 of NC_090983.1, forward strand.
AAATAAGGTGAGCTTCTGTTTGAATCTCAGTTGTGAAGCTTATTAGCCATATGACCCTGTTTTCTCATCTGTAAAATGGTTAACTATCTCATAGCTCAATACGGTAGCTCAGTACCGGAAACACACTGTAGCAAGCAATCAAAAGGCTTCCTTTATATTTTTTATTTGTCTCTCATATACAAGAAGGAAAAAAAAAATCTAAGTATTCCAAACCCTTAGAACACAGCCTTTCAAACTTTTCTAACCACAAACCGCAGTAAGAAATACATTTTTCATTGTGACCCAGTAATATACACATATAATCACACACATAATTAAAGTTTCACAAGACAAAACTATCCTTTACTATCGTGATTCATTCTAATATCTTGTTTTCTTTCTTTTTTGTTAGTGGTGACCCTCTACATTGATTTCATTACCCTTGAATGTGTCGTGACCTGCAGTTTGAAAAACAACTACCTTGCACTCTCTTTTCCCACTTTTCTCCCCCCTTGGCCTCCCTTTAATCACATACACAAAGCTCTTTTTAATCTTGTTACCATGTGACCTTACAGAAGTCCCTAGAAGCAGAGTACCTCCTAGGGTGCAAAGCCCAGCAGGTAGGAGAGAGACATCAGGGAAGAAAGTAATCTTGATAGTGCTAAAGCAGAGGAGGGTCTGTGTTTCTTCTGGTCTAAGAAGAAACAATAAATCCATTTTCCCTCAGAGACAGTGTTATTCCAGGAGGTAAAGTTGTATGGCTGGAATAAAACATTGGAGATAAAACAGGCTTGGGGATGGGTCTGGGAACTTAATTAACACATATGACACGGATTCTATAAGAAAATGCTTCTGAGGTTCTAACTGAAGTTTTTTAAGTGTAATATATTTCTGAGATGAGGGAGAGGTGCCACATATACAACGTCCAAAGGAATAGCAAACTACAGCCCGCAGGTCAAATCCAGGTTGGCATCTGTTTTTATACAGCCCCTGAATGACGGTTTTTACATTTTCAAATGGTTGAAAAAAATCAAAATAATAATATTTTGTGGCACTTGAAAATAATATGAAAATCAAATTTCAGTGTTCACAAATAAAGTTTTACTGGAACACAGTCATATTGATTTGTTTACATATTGTCTATGACTGCTTTTTTGTTACAGCTGAATAACTGCAAAAGGGATTGCCTAAAATACTTACTATCTGGCCCTTTATAAATAAAGGTTTGTAAACTCCTGTCCTAAGCACTTGAAAGCATTCGACGTTCATTCACAAATATTTGTTAAACATCTATTATGTGCTAGGCACTGAGGAAACTACAGTGAATAAGTAAGATATGGTCCCTCTCATAAATATTAAGTTCAGAATACTAAAAACCAATTGGTTTGCTGTAGGGACTACCAGAGGGCCAATATAGCAAAAGATGAGATTGAAAAGGGGCCATGTTATGTAGTGCCTTTAAGGTCACTGTAAGGAATAAACATTCCTCTAATATCTTATATTTGGTTTAGAGAATTAACCGCTTTATTCACAACCTAAAGATAAATGTCTACCCATTAAGAATCACAAATTCTTAATTAGAAGTGTTGTTATAGTTCACTTGAACCCTTCCTATTGTTCTCTACTCCATGAAAAACATTATTGTATTAATTACAAATATTTGGTATAACATTTCAAAATTTTAAAAGTTACATGTATATGTTCATATGAGTGTGTCTGGGTTTGTGTGTGTAGCTTTTGATCCTCACTGACATCTTGTGAGGTAAGCATTATAAATTCTTTAAGGATGAAGAAACTAAGGTTATGGGACTTGCCCAAGTTCACATGGTATATTACACCATGGTAGAGAGAGGCACAACACCCAAGTATTCTCCCTGTAGAATGTTTGCTCTTTCTAGTATACTAGCCCAAGAATTGCATAATTAATTACTTTCACCAAATTTGAAGACAAAAGAAGTTCTTAGAGCTGCTTTTTTAGAAAACTATTCTTGCCAACAAACAGCTACATTTGTATCAAACAACATTAACTTTTATTTCTATTAACTAACCCTTTCTGGCAAATCACATGTTGCAGCAGCAGAAAATGTTATAATCTACAACAGAGTAGGCTCATCTACTTTTCTGTTCTCTGGCTTAGTGAGCTGATTTCCTTCCATATCACAGATACAAAGCTACATAATTAATTGCAAAAACACTGCTTAACTCAGGGCTATTAAATACATGTTGCTAGACTAACTAGAAACGACAATTCTTGATGTGGGAATATTCTTGGGCTACAGTAGTGAAAGTAAAGATCTGTGGGTAAAAGATCAAAACTACCCTTCACTGATTTAAAAGGGAAAAAAAGTGTAACTACATTCTTTTTCTCTGACCCTAACCTTTTACTCCATCCTTCAGAAGTCAAGATCATTTTGAACAATTTATTTTTTATAAGAATCCTTCTGCTACAGGGAGTTACAGCAGAAAATAGTACCTGACAATCTATTAGGGCCTCTAAGCAGTCGAAGCCTAATTTAATTCACTCTATTATTTCTAGCCCTCTCAAGTAATAAGCAACCTCTATTTACATTTTAACAAAAAATATAATTAGCAATTAATTTCCTAATTCAACACCCAAGCCAACCCTTCCTTATCTCTAAAGAACTAAGGAAGAAAATAAGACTACAAGGTAAGATGTATTATATAATATTTATGTAAGAATAAAAAGATGGTCAGTGCCTATTCAATCATTTTTCTGGCCATTTGGAAAGGTACTTTATTCTACTATTGAATACCTGCTAATCAAATTGCTTTATTACTATGCCCATCTTGTACAAGTTATCTGGCAACTGCCCTTACTCATTATTTATCATCATTCTTACTCTCTGACTTTTCATTTCTCCCCATATCATTTTAAAGTATATTTATACGAGTTCATTTCAAGTTTTTTTTTATTTCAGAATATGATGGGGGTACAAACACTTTGCTCATATAAGTTGCCTTTGCACCGCCTGAGTAAAAGCTACAAGAGTACCCATCCTCCAGACAGCTCACAAGGCACCCATTAGGTGTGAATTTACCCATCCCCTCATCCCTCAAGTCTTAAGTTAAATAAAACTAGCAAATTCTTTTCACTAATCCTGAAGTATGAAACTCCACTAGGAGGTCAAAGCCTAGCAACCAGTTCTTTTTCTAGAATTAGTTCACTTAAGGTAATAATAAATAAAATGGCCTATAATAATTACAGGTGAAACTGCACTTCTTTATAGAATGTGGCTTACCAGGGCCGGGCATGGTGGCTCACGCCTGTAATCCTAGCACTCTGGGAGGCCGAGGCAGGTGGATCACTCGAGGTCAGGAGTTTGAGACCAGCCTGAGCAAGGGCGAGACCCCGTCTCTACTAAAAAATAGAAACAAATTATCTGGCCAACTAAAAATATATATAGAAAAAATTAGCCGGGCGTGGTGGCGCATGCCTGTAATCCCAGCTACTCGGGAGGCTGAGGCAGGAGGATCGCTTAAGCCCCGGAGTTTGAGGTTGCTGTGAGCGAGGCTGATGCCCATGGCACTCACTCTAGCCCGGGCAACAGAGCAAGACTCTGTCTCAAAAAAAAAAAAACAAAAAAAAGAATGTGGCTTACCAAAGATAGAAAGCTTTACCTGCTTCCAAAATGAAAGAAATCAAATGAAATGAGGTAGCCGCAATCTGAATTTTTAAATTTAGTAACGTTTAACATCTCTTCTGGTTTACCTCTGTGCAATAAAGCAGTTTTTCCAAGTCAAAGATGCTGCTGCTGAACTTCTGCCTTTAATAAAGACTTGATTTCTCTGCAACAAGCACCTCCTCCCCCCACCATCCGTTGAGGCTTGAAATCTTTCCAGACAAAATTATTCAAACTGACTACCTAGAATTAGAGGCTATAGCCCTGAATAAAACTAACAGTCCAAAGCATTAACTATTTATCCTTTCAGCCTTACTTTAAGACCTTGATAACCTGAAAAGATATCAAATTCCTAAGAATTAAGATACAAAATATGCTGAGTTTCCACTTCGAACTCTTCAACCACACTAACAACACAGCATATTACAAGTTTGGAACAGTAAAATGGTGGTGATCTTATGAAAAAATAGGCACTTAAAAAGGAGTAAAGACAAAATTTCAGAGAAAAATAGAAATGCTTATGTAACTAAGACTATAAATTAGCAGATAAACAAAACCTAAAGACAGGAATTTGTCACAAAATTCAATAACCTCTAGTCTGTGTTTTTTTTAAATCTCTTTCTGTGGTTTGTTTTTGTTTTGTTTGAGACATTATATTCACAGTTCTCATGTGCACAAAAAGCCTATCTGGTTTAAGTAATGATTGGCAGGGGAAAAAACAGGGTGTCTAAAAAATACAAGAGCAAAACTGGTAAGTGTAGGCAAGCTTTACAATCAGAGAATGTTCAAAGCTAGAGGGACCTTGGAGAATATCCAGTATCTCTACACTGATGCAGTAGGCTCCTAACTGGTCTCACCTCTTCACTCCCAAATGCTTCCAGTGTTTTTCAGATAGCTGCCAAAGTAATCTTAACACATAACCCAGATCCAGCTCCTCCTTAAAACTCTTTGCTTCCCACTGCCCTGTGCATTTTATTCTAACTCCTTCCACTATTAAAGACCTGCAAGATCTTGTCCCCAGCTCTCCAGTCCCATCCCTGCATTCATTTCTTCAGGCAGCCAGTTAAATATTAGGTTATAAAGTATAAAACGTCCAATTTCCTTATACTAAGTTTGACAGTTGGTATCTCTGACATTTCACTTTAACACTTCTTGATTTATTTTTATTGTGAAGGTAGATCCTCATTCTTTCAAATGCATGGTTTGGCTTGTGATTATCTTTCAAATTTTTTTTTTTTTAGAGCAATTTTTGTGAAACCATGGATAAGACAAAAACTCGTGTTATTTTCAAATATGAGCTCTGTCCTGGAACCAATGCAGCACAGAAAGCTCAAAATATCAATGAAGTGTTTTGGAAGGATGTGGCTAATGAACACACAACAAGGGGATAGTTTGAAAAGTACCATTCTAGTGATATTAATCTTGAAAATGAGCCATGTGGGCAACCTGAGACCAAGGTGAACTGAACACTGTAGTGGAAGCGAATCCATCTCAACCTGCAAGTGAATTAGCAGCATGGATTGATGTTACTATTCCAATAGTATCGGACCATTTAAGACAAACTGGCAAGTTAAAGAGGCTGGATAAATGCGTTCCTCATGAATTTAATGAGCGTCAGAAGAGAAATCATCTGGAAGCTTGCCTTTCTTTGCCATCAAGACATAAAGGTGAACCATTTCTATATCATAATCGTTACGTGTGATGAAAAACAGATTCTTTTTGACAACCACAAGTGTTCAGCACAATGGTTGGATAAAGGTGAACCACCCAAACACAGTACAAAACCAAATATTCATCCAAAAAGGCTAACAGTGTCTGTCTGGTGGTCTAGCACTGGTATTACCCACTACAGCATTATGAAACCTGGTCAATCGATTACAGCAGATGTCTACTGCAACTAATTGGAAGAAATGATACGGATACTTGTGATTAAGCAGCTGTAATTGGTCAACAGAGACAGGCTAATCCTCTTGCAAGACTACTCTGAACCACATGTTGCACAAACAATGCTGCTCAAACTACAAAGGCTAGACTTGGAAACTCTCTGTCATCCACCATATTCACCAGACCTTGCACCAACTGACTACCACTTCTTCCAGGCTTTGGACCACTTCGTGCAAGGAAAAATATTCAATTCTCACCAAGTTCTGCAGGCTTTTTCACTGCTGGCATAAACAAGCTACCGTTAAGATGGCAAAACTGTGTCGACAGTTTAGGCACATACTTCAATTGTACTGCTTCTTGTTTGAGATGTAATAAACTACTCTTTCGATTCAGAATCAGACATTTCATATTTAATGACTAGATACTTACTGAGCTTCTGCTCTGTGCCAAAAATTGAGCCATGCCCTATGGGTACTGTGATGAACAAGTGAGATACCTCCCCTCATAGAACTTACACTTAAGAGGTGGAAAAGACGAACAATAAATAGGTGAATAAATAAAATAAAATAGAGATTGTGATATGTGATGTGAGCCAGTGATCCTCTCAGCACTCAATTTCTGTCAGAGCACATATGACAATTTGTAATTATTTTATTCATTTAACTACTTACGACTGTATGTTCCAGAAAGCATAATCGCATCTGTCTCGTACACTGCTGTGTCCCAAGCACTTAGCATAGTGCCTAGCATGTAGTTCAATATCGATTTGTTAAATGAATGAATACCTATTTCATCCTCTTTAATTTACGGATGAGTAAAGCGAGGTTGTAATGGTTGTCAAAGGTCAAAGAGGAAAGTGGAAATTTGAATGACCCTTAAGTTTTAGTCCAAAATATTTATACCGCATTCAAAATATTGGTATCAAAGCTTGAACGGCTGTGTTTTCAAAGCTTAAAGTAGCTGGTACAGAAAAACAGACTTGAGATTTTTCAAAATTTTAATTCTACATAAAATATTTTAGAACACTTAAAGTTTAAGTGAGGTTGTCCAAGAAAAATATTTTAAATTCCAACAAATAGAGATAAAGATTTACTCCAATGTTTCTTTTTAGTGCATGCTAGAACAATGCAACCTTAAAGAACTCTTTGTAAATAATCATGATATCTGAATGTTCTAGATATTTCCTGGCACCTATCTGGAACTCTTTAATGATATTTTCTTTGGCTGGATCATTTAGTCAAAATATTATTTCACATTAACTGATAAGTAATTTATTTATCTGCAAATTTAAAAATATCCCAAGAACTGAATGTATATTTTTTAATGTTTTACATACTACATCCTTTTAAATGAGACTTACAGATAGATCAAAAACTAACATGTGTATGTAAGATCTACTCTGGCCCAGCTACTGTGTTACATGGCATATCATTTCATTTAATAACATCTTGGTTTACAAACTTAAACAATTAATCTCAGAGTTTTAGACACTTGCCAAGATCTCATAACTTGCCCATGCCCTCCTTTCTTGAAATAATGCCCTAGAACAAGCTTGATTTATCATATATAGTCATAAAGATGTTAAGAACAACTCTTTCCTAATAATGGTCTCATTTGCATAAAATATAAATTTTAAAGTTAACAATCAAAAATAGGATAAATTCTCCCTCCGAGCTTTGTAAATAGATACTTATTTTTATTATACTACGTAAAGACTTGATTAGTTTTAAAAAATCTTTTAAAAGGCAACCCCTCCCCACACGTATAGCCAGTCCTTCTAATCTAGTAACTATCTTCTTGCTTTACATTTATTTTCTTCAGCAACATTAGGGAATAAAGGGATTCCCAGTGTGACTACAGCCAGCCAAAAAAAGAAAAACTGTATCTATCTTGTCCAAAAGAATGGTTATTGAAAGCTTTAGGCTTCAGGCATGAATAGCATATACCAAATTCAAAAAAGTATCTAAATTTACTTCTTTAGAATAGTATAACTTACTGTAAGGAAAATGCCTCACATAGATTCCCAAGAATACAATCTGGATGACCAGTATGAGTAATCACTGTAATTATTGAAATCTGACCATTATTTAAACACAAACAACATACTGAGCCACTAATGCTTAGAATTCTTTCACTAGACATCACAATGGAGATATATCCACCATACAATGTTGGCCCCTGTAAGAGAATATTACATGCTCTAATGTTTTTTATGTACTCTTTTATTTTTCTAAATCCATGTCTGTATTTTCATTCATGCTTATCATTTAAATCCATACTATCTGTAAACTTTAGTTATGAAAGCACTTTCTATTTTCTTCTGGCTCATTACTTCTTTTATCAATTTTATTTAGTAGTGCTACCATTCCACCTTAATCTTCAAGTTGCTTTTCTGTCTCATATTTTATATAAATGTATTTGGGACACACATTAGGATCTGTATCATTCACTCCTACCTCTTCTCAGTTTTATTAATAATTACTTTTCATCTGGATTTAACCCCCTCAAACTGAGATTGTCCTTCTTCAAGCAATTATGAACACTTCTTCATCACACAAATCTCTTCCTTGGATTTAATCAAAATTTCTCCAATCCAACTTTTCTTCCATCCACGGTCAAGTTTATTTCCAAATGTCCTTTGTGTTCCTGATGCTATTTTGTGCCTTTCATTCATGGTAAGATGAGTATTAATATATTTTTTAACCTCCTGCTAAGATTTTTTTTTCCCTAGTATTAGGATCTCTCCTCCAGCAAGTCATTCCTAAATTAAAATTTCTGAACTCCCCAAAATTAAAATCGAATTTTGTTTCAGGATCTTCATGTGTATTTAATTTATCCAACTAATCCAAAAAAGAGAAGAGCTTAGTTAGTGCAGATTCATGGTCTCCCTTGGGATGAGTTTTCCTTACATTCGGTACCTAGTCATGCACTCTCTATTGTAGATTAACTAATTACCATATTTTTCAGTGCACTTTTAGTTTCCTTCTCCACTCAGAGTATTTGGTAGAGAGAATAGGGTATCGTTGAACTAGACCAGTGTTTTTAAGGCATTTACAATCCAATAGTTGGTCACTGAATCAATCAATGGGTCATAATCAACATTTTTTAAGTGAAATAGAACATAAAAATAAATGAGTGTACACAGAGTAGTTTGTGAAACTTTTATTTCTGATACATACACATACTACTACTACATGAGAACTAAGTCACGATGGAATGTGTAAATCTTATTGTGAGTTATGATCAAAAAAGTATGAAAGCCATGGAACTTGGAGATATGTAAAATGCCTTCTAAATCTATAGAATTCAAATTATATTTTAATTTTTAAAAAAAATTTGAAGAACAGAACTTACAGATATCCAAACAGCCAGCAAAATCATTTTTTCTTAATAAAATGTCTTTATTGAACTCTAATCTTAAAATTATAGAATCATAAAGTTTTTAGAGTAGGGAAAAAAATTCAGAAATCATCTAATCCAAGTTCATCACTTTAAGACCTAAGAGGAAAACTCTGGCCCAGAGAAGTGAAATAATTTCATTTCATTCATTCAGTGAACATTCACTGAGCACCTATTGTGTGCCAGGTTCTAGGAATGAGTCTATAGATAAAGGGAAGATGTCTCCAAATAATGGAAACAGGAAAGTAAACATTTGCACAGTCAACAGTGGAAATAGGCAAGTAAACCTCTGCAATAATTACCGAAATCAAGGTTTTTACAAGGTGTTAGATGAACAGAAAGCAACTACTCAATCTGGGTTGGATGGCATAGAAAATATTTCTAAAGAGGTGACACTTCTCAGTCTTAAAACCAACAAGGAGTTAACCAGGTAAAGGAAGAAGAAATAATGTACAAAGGCACCATACGGATATATAATAAAGGATGACACATTCAGGAAACTGCAAGCCAAGTTCGTATGGCTGGAATATATAATAGCACTCATGCTATGGAGGAGCTGCAGCAGAATACCTAGCATTTATGTGCTGTTTAATCTTCATTCTCTGAGGTAGGCACCATTAATATCCCACTTTGTAGATGAGAAAACTGAGGCACACAAAGATGACATGACTTGACCAAGGTTGAGTTGTGAAACCACAATTTAAAACAAGAAAGTCTAATTCCAGAGTCTATACTCTTAACCTCTCTAACTCTTAAGAGGTTAGAGAAAACAGGCAGGAACCAAATAATTAAGGACCTTGTATGCCATTCTAAGACGTTAGATTCCATGCTAAAGACTCACAGTGAAAGGTTTTAATCAAGAGTAATATATTCAGATTTATTTTTAATGAGGTCACTCTGGCAGCTATATGAATAGGCTGAAAAGAAGAGAAAGTAGTCACAGACAACTAGCTAGTCTTAGCTAGAAAGGTACTATAATAATCAGGTAAAAGAAAATGATAGATGAGCTAGATAGTGGCAGCACTGGCACCAGAACCCCAGTCTACTAATCACCATGACCACATTCTTGGTCACCAACCATATGAACCTCCCAAGTTTTTCCCCTTAGGCCCACATTCTAACAGTTCGAGAAATCCAACCTTAGAGACAACAACATATTTCCTTTAAGTCCCTTTATTAAACAAAACCTGACCACTAGATGCCCTGTGTATATGAAATTGACTAACAGAAATCTAGATGGAAAATAACTGAAAATCAATCGATATCTATAGTAGTTTTCTTACCTTCTTGACTTTCCTTCCCCTTCCTCTATACACTATTCCTGGAACTTTCATGTTCAATAGTCAATTTGAAATCAATGTTCTGTCTAGACATGACTGTTATGACCTAACAGAATTAAATCTACCACAGAGGAAGTCTAATGTGGTCCTATCAGTGGCAGTAAATATGCTCTCAGGTCTGGTCAGATTTTGAATGATGAATGAATAATAATAAAGGAGAGCCTTTTTGCAAACAACAAAGAATTAAGGAAAATCTTAACATTAAAAAAAAAAAAAAGGCAATCTAAATAAAGTTCAAGCCATTTGATTCCAAGACACTAACAATACTCCCAAGCGTGTGTGTGGTAGTCCAGAAACCAGCAAATGAAAGAACAGTAGAAAAGACTATCTGGTCAATTCTCAAGTATTCTAAATTCAATCCATTTTCACTTAAACCATGGGTGAGCCCTCCTGAGCCACCCTTGATGCTAAGCAACAACTGAGTTTTCCCAAGCAATCAGCCTACAGTATAGAGAAATACAAAAGGGACAGAGGAAGAAAAGTGTGTAGAGAAAGAAGGGAGGAAAGTGGAAAGGGAACTATAATGAAAGGGAATGAAAGAAATGATGAGTTATAGAACAGAGAGCAAAAAGTGAAGGCATACCAGTAACCCTAGTATCTAACATTGCTAACTAATCTTACCTATGATCTGAGAGACACTATGACAAGTGGCAACATAAGAGAGTGTGAAAGGACAAATTTAAATCACATATTTATGGAACATCAAAGACGAGAAAGTAAGAATAGTATTTACAAAAGTAAAAATGCAACAAATAAAGTCTTAGAATCTAAATGAACAATTTAGAGATTAAAATCTCATTTGGTTTATTTATGCTTCACTTCTTACAAACAGTGAGCCTGATGAACCCAAAAGGTGAAATGTCAGTAATACCAGAGAGGAGAGCATGAGAGGTGTGTTACAGAGACGGTATGAAATTTATTTGCCTACTTTTTGTGGGAGCAACTTCAGAATTTTCCTCTTAATGGTGTAGTGCAACTTAATTTGTTAAGAGTTTCACTGTAATTCTTATCTTGGCTGGCTGGGTTAACTTCCTTAAAACCAGAGTTCAAAACAAGGTAAACACTTATTAATTACAGTCAAGATTTAACCTTAAAAAAGGCAAGGGTCTGCAAGATCTTAAAATATTACTTACTATATTCTAAATGAGTCAAACGGTAACCAAAACCCAGCTAATGATTCTCAAGAAAATTATGCAATTAAGAAATCACTTTTAAAGTTTCTTGAAACTAAAGTTAGCCAGACAAAAGAAATATACTTTAAAAAGAAATTGAATTTCTACCTTGAATCCATTCAGGGAACATATAATAGCGAACATATTTCTTCCATATGATACTTAGAAAATTTTCGGGCAAGATGTTAAACACACACACACACACTGCCACCATGCAGCACAGTGATTTCAATAAGGGTAAGAAGAAATATCCTTAAAGAACATAATTATGGCAAAAAAGAAACTCAATCTAAAGCAAATAAACTTGATACCTTGACCAATCATTCATCATAGCCATGAACATGAAGTCTTCATGAGCACTCTATAAAAACAAGTGATTAGAGAATTTATTCATAATAGTCAACAAAATATTTTTATTAAAGTATAATAGGATGAAAGAATGTGCACACCTATAGTCAGTTTCTCTAACTTAACCATGTTCTACTTTTAAAAAATAATGAAAAAATGAAAAATTTCAATACAAGGTCAACTGGAGATCATCAATACCATGTACTCATAAAATTTATATTACTCACTTTGGGGGAGGGGAAGCAGAGCCCCTTTACTAATATACAAATGCTCTAAAAATTAAAAGTTTAGAACAGTTTCTCAACCTCAACACTATTGACATTTTGAGCCAGATAAGTCTTTGTTGTGGAAAGCCGTCCTGTGCACTGAAGGATGATTAGCAGCATCCCTGCCCTCTACCCACTAGATGCCAGTAGCACACCTGCCCCTCTCCACTATCTCCAAAAATGTCTCCAAATATCCCTTTGGTGGGGGGTTGGGAGGAGGCAAAAATCATCCCAGCTTAAGAACTACTGACTTAGATCACAAATAGAAAAAAATTCAAAATGAATGGGGGGAGAGGGTGATTTTATTTCTCTTCTTCTCTGCATGTTTCAATATATTGTGTTTGAATTGGATCACAGATAACATTTAAGAGATTCTGCCTTTTAGAAAACAAAGTATTTAATACTACCACTTGTTAGCCAAAATTCAGAAGAGTCCCAGAAGATTCTCTGTACTGCCAACTCCCCCTCCAACCACAAATTCTCATTCTCTCTCTCTCATACACACACACACACACACACACACACACACCTCCCTAGCTGAACTAAAGGAAATGCAACATAATTACTTTATTTTTTTTTACAATTTTACGAATCTCTTTAATGTCCAGCTATTTCTCATATGTGCTAATACACTGAATTTGTTAAGATATCATACATCACATAGGCTTGGAAAATTCACTGTACCCTTGAGAGATAGTAAGAATGAAAAAGGCAAATAACATCTTGGTATTATTATGAAAATAGTTTTAGCCATTTCTTATTTCATCAGATATATTGATAATACTGCTATAGGTCCCACAGAATCCAAAGGAATTCTCAATTTACTTCAGTGCAACTCAACTACCACAACAGCTGCATCATTCTAGGTAGGATAAACTTGAGTACCAGGGCAAGTATTACACTCATCCTCACACTTTAACAAATTTGGGAAAAGATACAAATTAACCACCATGCTTGAAAAAGAAAAACCTGTGAAGATCTGTGTTTTGAAACAGAATCTGAGGAGGGATAAGAGGAATGAAAAGATTCAAAATCAGAGGGAACTGAAGGGATTCCAGGGTAAGGGCAAAACTCAAAATGATTCCCTGGAATGAAATGCAGGAGGAAATTATACACTTGGTCATATCCTACAGGAATAGTCTATGTAATCAGTCTCCAGAATACATACCATGGGATGGAAATTGAAAAATCAAAGTCCACAAAATAGTAAAGGAAACAGTAAACATCCATCCTAAATACCTGGAATAAAACTGTTCTTTACTACTGTTTCCAATTTGGTTTAAATAAAAAACAAAATCCAATATCCAGAAACAAAACTGACAACTTGAGAAATTTTAAAATTCTCATAAAAATAGCCAACCTAATGCTTTCAGCATGCCAGATTTCATATTACATAGAAAAATCAATTAGTTGGAGAAACACAATAACCCTTTTTAGAGTGCATTTGATTCATAACAAAAGCCCTTTAAAAAATCAGACATTTTAAGTACTAAAAATCTTCATGTATAAATATGGATTAAGGCCTTTAAGATTACTTCAATTATCTTCAATAGAATCACATATTTTAGCTCAACTAAAAAAGCCTATACAACAATACTTAATATTAGTTTAATAGAAGTGGAATATCTATATGCTCTATAGCAACAAAATTACTTTATTTCAAAATATTAGCTATTAATTTCCTGGCCCAATGAAAATAATCCCACAGAAACTAATGCTTAGTTCTTTTTACTACCAAACCAAGCAGAGGAAGCTGTAAGATCTGTAGCGACAGACTGCTTTTCCAGAAGTAATACCTTGAGATCGCTCAAGAATAACCTCCTTCACCAATTAATATGACTCAGGTGAGTTGGAAGGGAATAATGTCCACAATTCCTTGGTCAGTGGCCATGATGCCCCTCCTCAAGGGCAGGAGATCAGAACAAGGGATTTAAACAAGAGGAGTTCACCAGCCAGAACATATAGGGGCAGAGAAAGAGAGTACTACTGGAAAGATAAAAACTACATGGTTAAGTCATGTCACAAAAGCAAGAGGTTTAATGTTATCAAGGCCTTCATTCATTTCAGACACACCATTGTTTAGCTTCCTCTCCAAACCCTGCACAAAAAGAACTGTCAGCCTGCCTTAAGCATGTTCCTTCTTCCATTTAAACAGACATGATTCTTTTGGTTAATCTCTGGCAATGATCGCCATTTCACAACACATTCAGCCCACCCGGAACTGATCAATACCACTACAGACATAAGACTAGACTTTATCCATTTATTAACCACAAGGAAATGTACCATTCAGCAAAATTCTATACATTACAAAAGATTCTATTAAAAAGGGGGGTGGGGAAAACGGACACAAACACACACAGACACATACACACACACGCACATCACACAAAGGTACACAAAGACAACTACCACCCTCTAATTTCCTTGCAGCAAAAACAAGATAAAGACATGGCCATGAAACCTGTCAATTCGCTTTTCCCCCCTATAATTCTATGTCACAACCTCGTAACTGAATATTAAATTTTATGATAAATAGATCCATTGCGACTTTTAAATTCTTTCATCTATGGAAATAACTCTCCTGTTATGTATATTCGCACACCTTTGAGCTAGATGCAGTATTTATTTATAAAATTTCAAATACAAAAGACTAGTTTTTCCAACCACTGGTTGCAACCACAGAACGTCCTCACAGAATCAAAAATTTCAAATATAAAATGGCCAGATTATTCCTCCAACCCTGGGCCAAAACCTATGAGTATACCATATTTAACAGTAAGAACAATTTCACATGGGCAGTTCTAAACCGAAAACAATGCTTCAATACAAAGCGTTTAAAATAAGTATTCCGCAGGTAAGCAAAATCTATGCCCGAAACACAAATGGTGGTTGAAAGCCAGCACATTACCAACACACAAGCGGCATACCTCTTCTGCACTGGGTTATAGTTAATACTCTAACAACAACTATTTTTAACACTGTTGGACACTGAAGTTGAAGAAAACGTGAAGGGAGACCAGATTGAATTGATGATAGGATGCATTGCTTCTCACAGTCAAAATTAAGTAGCAACCGACTTGATCTATGTCGTGATATTTATTCACCGGTGAAGCACTAATTAAAAGACGACAAAAGCAACCCTTGTTTTGGAGGAGCCCACACTAAATGACATTTCGGAATACTCCTTTCAGTGTTCAACCTTTGCATAAATTGTCACTTGTGGTATTTGTGGCTTAATTGCAACCCAGCCAGCGCTGTCATCCAGTGTTATGGCCACAAACCATGACTTTCTCACTTCCACAACACAGCACTCACTCTTACCAGCTCGCCAACCCAACTCGAAAGGAGAAACATTCATGGAGGTTTCCAGATCACAATCAGACACGGGGGGTGGCAGCCGAGGGTCTCGGGGTATGGGGCAACCTCTCCAGGTTCCACTGGAGCTCACAGACCCGACAACAACCGTGGCCCCCGGCAGCGGCAGCGGCGGCCGCGGCCGCGGCCGCAGCAGCAGCCCCACCGCGCCGAGCGCCCTGCACCTACCTGAAGAACAAGAGATAAGAAAGACGGCAAACGCCAACTTTGCAGCAGCTCCCATTTTCCCGAGGCGCCGGGGAATCCGAAGGAAGTTCTCGCTAGATATCCAGTTCCCTAGGTCTTCCTCGGAGACAAATCTCCTGGTGTAAAATCAACCGTCATAAAACATATTCGGAAGACCCGACCAAAAAAACGTTCACGAGGTTAAAAAAAAAAAAAAAAAAAGGGAAGAAAAAAAGAGCACAACAATAAAAAATAAAATGCACCACGGGGGAAAAACCGCCACACACACGCACAACACACAAAACCAAACAACGAAAAGCCAACAACAACAAAAGCAGGTTTAAATCACTGTCAAAATCACTGTCAGTTCTGCTCGCCTCTCGGGTCTCTCGGAACAAAACGCCAGGCTGAGGCGACGAGGAGGCGGCGGCGGCGGCGGCGGCGGCGCCCGCTGCCGCCCAGACAGTCCGAGAACCGAGCTGGGTCCGACGTCCGGACCGACCTTCAACCCGGACACCCAAAGTCCGCGGACCACTGGCGGCCGAGCTGGCGGAGGTGGTGGCCGAGGCGGCGACGGCAGCTCTGGGAAAGGGAGGCGGGCGGCGGGCGGCGGCGGTGCAGGCGGCGGCCAAGTTCTGGTCCAGGCTCTGGCTCCGGCTCCGGGCTCCGGGCTCGGCCGCGTTTTCGGTCTCCTGGCCTCCGCCGGGCCCCGCCCCCCAGACTTCCGGTTCCGGCCCGAGCTGGAAGCCCGGCGCAGCGGAGGAACGCTCGGCTGAGGCGGCGGCGGCGGCGGCGACGGCGGCGGCGGCCGGGCGCAGCGCGCGTGCCGGGCCGGGAGCGCGAGGAGATTGCCGGGGAAGCGAGGCGGGAGCGGGGGAGGGGTGAGAGTGAGGGCGGGGCTGACTGGAGGGCGAGGAGGCGGGGCGGACGGAGGCTGGATACCGCGAGGCCTGGGCGTCCGGCCTGCTTGGTCGGGAGATCCCGCGACAAAGGGGCGCGGGCGCCTCAAAGTCCCTGAGTTGTGGCTGTGGCTGTGTGAGGGGACGCAGTCAGAGACCCGGCACGCCTGGTTTCCAAATCGCGCCCACTGGCAGCTCTGGAGCGCCTGCCCGAATACTCAGAGAAAGCCCCAAAAGGAACAGAACCCCGAGGTGGGGCGAGTGGCCAGTGACTTCTCGGAGGGGCGTCTGCGGCTCCCAGTCCTTCCTCTGGGGGGACGCTTCGTCCACTCTGAGACTCCGAGCGCCGAGTCGGTGGAAGCCCCGGGTGGGAGCTGTGCCGCCGCGCCCGCCGAGCTGCCCGAGCGAGCTCGGGACGCGCGAGCTGATGTCTGCGACCCGAGACTTAGCGATGCGTCCCACCGCGGTAGCTTCTGCATAAGCGTTTTCTCTTTCCGCTAAAAAAAAAAAAAAAGAAAGAAAGAAAAGGAAAAAGAAAACCTCACGGAGGAAGGGCTGTCCACCTGGTTGAGATATTCACGCCATCACGATGTGCAATTTGAATCCATGCCCACCATCCCTTTTATACACAAAGCGTCGTGTTGAAAACTGTTCTGCACGTAATAGGTTAGCAAATATTTGTTTATTACTCTTCGAAGAAAAAATTGGGAATTTCGACCGACGTATTTGATGGTCAGATAGTGTTTACTTTTTTAGATTTTAGTTCTTCTAGGGCCTATTTTTACCACTTAATCCCTGTTGATTGCTTACAAGGTACTGTGCTAGGCACGGAATGGGATCCAACATGTAAAAATAGGATCCCTACCCCAAGGAGCACTCGGTATTTGCTCTATTCAAAGTTGGCTACAAAATACAAACTGGAGATTATTAAAGGTACTAGCTCTGTCTTTTACCACGCTTTAACGACCTTCGTGAGGGTAGAAATCTTACCTTTTCCCTTATTTTATTCCAGCAACCAAAAGTGTCTAGCACATAAATGCTTAATAAATAATTGTATGAACGACTAAGGGGATGACTGCCTTTTTCTTAAATAAAATATCCTTACATGTACTCCACAAATTTTGGAGTTTTCAATAATAAAAATACTAAAAGAACTGTACTATATGACTGGTTCGTGTGGTTTACTAATTCCCACATTTTTCCACAAAGCCCTCTCACTTGTATTTATAGCGTTTTATTTTTCCCTTCCTCTAAAGTACTCTGTGTTTCTGTCTGTTAAATTCATCCTGTAATTATCTGCCCATTTCTACAACTTGTAGGGGTTATTGATAATCACTGTGGCTCTTTAAACTCTTTCCAAGATTTCCAGTTCTCAAGTCGTGGTGCTCAGAATTTGACTGATACTGTGCAACAGTTAAAGTTCGGAGTTGGTATTAAATGTGTCTGAATGATGTCGGTATGTAGTTCTCCTGTCTTTATGAGTTGGTAAGGGGAATGTGTATAAGCCTTCCATTCTCTGCTTGAATTAAGAGTTGCCACTAACAGTTCTGGAATGGAAGAGTGTATTTTAATTTAGTACACTAAATTGGTTCATTCAGGAATTTGCTGTTGGTTATACCCTGCATCACACCCCACTGTTGTCTTTTTTTTTTGCATCACTTCCATATTTCTTGAATTGTGAAACCAGAGCAAGTGGAATAACTGGAATAACGAGTAATGTGTTATTCAATAGGACTGAAACTTGAAAATGTATTCCTTATCTTACTACCCAAATTTGCCAGTAAAAGAAAAAGAGAACATGAAAATTATTTTTCTGTAGTATTAAAAAGGAGCAACAAGTCAAAGTCTTCACTGGACCATTCTTTTCTAGCAAAGAGTTAAAACAACCCCATGGTTAAAGTTATTAACATCTGTTAACAGTAGCTATCTATTCTGTTTCTAAATCTATGTTCACCCTACTTTCTGAGTTTTTTAAAAATTCAAAAATAATTTAACCTAAAGAGGGAGTATGTGACTAATTCCAACTGGAAATCCAAAGTTTTAAAAAATGGGTAGAGGTAGCTGCAGCTAACTCTACTGCCCCTCTTTCCTCCCTATTTTCTAGAAATATTTTTTTTAATCCACAAATTCAACACTTTCCTAACAGTGCAAACTATACAACATGGGTTTGGGAAGGAAAATGAAGAAGGAGAAGAAAGGAAAAGGAAACATGAAAAGAATTCTAATCTGCCAGAGCATTCGACATTATAAGATAAACATCTTCCCAAAGCCAAGACCTAGCCTTGTAGCCACTCCAATGCTAGAATTTCAAGTCCTGAGTCTAATCATGTTCAATTGAACTGCATGTTATTCCCAGTTGGAAGAATCTTGAGAAGCCAGTTCAATCTAGAGATTCAAGTATGTTTTGGCTGGATGAGGAGACAAGAAAATGAGTAACACAGACTGCTTACAGAATAAAAGATGCTTTCTTTTTGTGTTACAAATTCAGGTGGCTCAAAAAGATATGGATGAAGTTTAAATCTTCAACTCTGAAGTAGGGCTAGAATTGAAATGGACCAGAAGTGAACTTGCCTTTGAACACACCAGCAGTGTGTTATCTTGTCAAGCAAGACATCTGAAATCTCTTTTCCTTCATCTGTAGGAAAATTACTAGAAACCTTTGGAGTATAAAGGACATTAAGTCCTCCTTAGATGAAGGATTTAGAAGTATTTCTGCACATTCTAGCTACTATAAAAATCTCTGTGTTCAGGTAACATGGTCATTCTTGAAGTGGCACAAGTAATGAATTTCTTATATGTGAATTCTGGAAGGCACAATGCATGGGGAATAAACTTGGTAACCTGGTAAGTCAAAAGAAGGAGGAAATGATCAACATATCTTTTGTGAATATTCTCCTCTTCTTAAGTACCCAAGGTGTGAAGAAAACTCCCTACATCCTAGTTTTTGCTGCTGTTTATTCCTCCCCCTTGGACTTATGCTCAGCCATAGCATTGCACTATGCCAATAAGGTCAAAAAGACTCCTACTGAGGAGGGCAAGAATGCGGGAAAGGAGGAGGGGCAAAGCATTAAGGCAAAATATTTTAGTGCAAGAAAGTGAGTTAGAAGAGTTAAGAGAAACTAGCTGTGAGAGCAATAATGTATCCGGCACTTTGATAAAAGGCTATGATGCCCAGCTAATAATATAAATCTTAATTGTTAACACACAATTGGTTTCTCTGTAACATTCCAGAGATAACATTTGACTCTTTCTCCCTATTATCGCCCCTTTCAAAATCCAGTGAATATGTGGGAAACAAAAATAACAGACTTAATTTGGGAAGGATTTTTTTCCCACCCTTGAATTTATATTCATGACCACCACCGATTAGTTTTTCTGAACAGGTACTAAGACTCAAGCCCTCCCCAGACTATAACCATAGAGCCTACTCTAAACACTACTGAGCAACTGGCAGAACCCTCACCCCCAATGGTTCTGAATTGTGGTGCTACTGACCCCACCAGCAGCTAGATGTGGGTATGGGGGTGGAGGAGTAGGAAGTGGACAGAGTGTTGGTTTGGACAATAACTGGTAAAGGTGGTGCCACCGGCTCTTAGTGTCCTGGGGCTAAGATGCTAAATGCCCTGCGGTAAGTTGGATAGTTCTACCCAGCAAAGAATAGTTCAGGCTTTCAGATATATTACCTTAAACCAATTCCAAGTGGAAGGATGATGGAGGAAACGAGAACTATTTAGAGTGTGGGTCTCAAACCAGTGCTGGATTCAAATTGTTGGTTACTGATCTTCCACAAGTCAAGTATGGACACAGACAAAAACTCTCTTGAAAGTTTTGTAGAAACTTGATAATTTTGTGTCCATTGAAAATAATAAAAAAATAATTAGGCTTATATTTTGTTTTTATTTTTATTTCATGTTTTTAGTAATTCAATTTTATTATACCTTGACTTCAAAAAAGTCTCATGGATTAGAAACTCGCCATAGAGAATTTGAGAGGCACTAGAGTAGGGAATAGGTTCTGTACTCAACTCTTTGTCAAAAATAGTGCCCTCCATCCATTTTGACAAATGCTTAAAATCTTGAATAAAGCTTTGATGTTATAGTCCTGAAATTTTCTATAATGCAAGTGTGCATAAGAGTCAGCCATTTTCATTATATTGTTCATCTTTATCTGTGATATTCATTTATTCAACAAGTAATTATTAAGTACAGGATTTGTCCTAGATTTTGTTTGTACAAGTGTCAAATAAAATGGATATATTCTCTGCCCTCACTGAGCTTACAGCATCATGAAGAAGAGAGGAAAATAGTCAGTAAATGAGTAGTTTCCAAATGAGAATGATTACTTATAAAGGCAGAGAGAATGCTGACATAAAGAGTGACAGGATAGTATAGGAAGAGGGAATCTATTTAGAGAGAATGATTCAGGACAGACTTACTAAGGAAGTGACATTTAAACTGAAACCTGCAAGAAGAAAAGGAGATAGCCATGAAAGAAGCTGATGAAGAAGGAACAGTATGTACAAAGCCTATGATGTATTTAAGAAATTAAAAGAAGGCTCTTATGGCAAGGAGGAGAGTAGTGTGAATAAGGACAGAAAGGAAAACAGGCTCTAAACTATGCAAAATCTTACAGACCAACATAAGGTCCTTGGATTTTATTCAAAGTGAAGCATTAAGTCACTGGAAAGTTTTGAGGAAGGGAGTTATGGGGTCTGGTTTATGTTTAAAAGATCACTCCAGGCCGGGCGTGGTGGCTCACGCCTGTAATCCTAGCACTCTGGGAGGCCGAGGTGGGCGGATCGTTTGAGCTCAGGAGTTCGAGACCAGCCTGAGCAAGAGCGAGACCCCACCTCTACCAAAAATAGAAAGAAATTATATGGACAGCTAAAAATATATATAGAAAAAATTAGCCGGGCATGGTGGCGCATGCCTGTAGTCCCAGCTACTCGGGAGGCTGAGACAGGAGGATCGCTTGAGCTCAGGAGTTTGAGGTTGCTGTGAGCTAGGCTGACGCCACGGCACTCACTCTAGCCTGGGCAACAGAGTGAGACTCTGTCTCAAAAAAAAAAAAATAAATAAAAAAAAAATAAAATAAAAGATCACTCCAGCTGATATATGAAGAATGAGTTGCAAGAGATTACCAAAGAAAGCAGAGAGACTACTTAGAAGGGCATTGCAGTAAGTCAGACACATGATGATAGCGCTGTGGAAAGAAGTGGGCAGATTTAAGATATATTCTGGAAGTGGAATCTGGAATCAGCAGGATTTGCTGTGGATTGGATGACTCCTCCTTTTCTTCTTGAGCAAATGAGTAGAGGTAATGTCTTTTATTGAGATGGAAAATGTTTCAGGGGCAAGGTATGTTACAGGGCCAGGATTGGAGAAATGAGTAGTAAAAATATACAGTTTCAAAAATGTTAAATTTTACATGCCTCTGAGACACCCAAATGGAGACGTAAAGTAAGGGAGTAGATGTATATGGCTGAAGTTTGGAGGAACATGCAATGCTATAGATATAAATTTGGGAGTTGGTGGCATACAAATCATATTTAAGACCATGGAAATGGATGAGAGCATTTAAATAGGGAGTGGAGAAAGAGAGAAGAAATTTAGCAGTTAAGTGGAGGGTTAAAAACCAGGAAAAGGGATGAAGAAGTGGCAGCCAGAGAGATGAGATAAAAACCAGGGAAGAGGGATGTCATATATGAGAAACTTTTATTTTTAAAGATAAGAACAGTGTTGAATCCTATAGACACATACAGTAAATTAAAGAACAAAAATATAAGGAGCCATTGGATGTGGCAGCACAGAAAGAATTGATGTCCTTGGCAGTAGTTTCAGCAAAAGTCAGATTGAAATGTTTGAAGACTCAATGGTAAATGAAAATTTGGAGGCATCATAAGCAACCAATCCTTAAAAATATTTGGCTATTTAAAAAAAATCAAACAAATGAGGTAGTGTCTAAAGGGAAATGCAGAATCAAGATATGATTTTATTTTGTTTCTGTTTTCAGATGACAGATCATAAATTATACTTGTAAACTGATAGGTATGGTGCCATAGGAGGAAAGACTGAAGATGCAGAAGAAAGAGACAAAAAACTGAATGAGCAAAATACTTGTTAAAGCAAGAAAGGATAAACTTTAGAACATGAGATAGATTGGCCTTTGAGAAGAGGGTGGCCTCTCCTCCTCCTGCTCCTCCTCCTCCTCTTCCTCCTTCTCTTCTTCTCTTTGAGGCAGGAAGGGCAAGCAGAAGCAGATGAGTTTGTAGAACTAAACACTAGAGAATGATGATAATCTTAGTTAAGGGCTGTTAATTTCTCTGAAATATAAAGCAAGATTTTCAGCTTAACACATTAACTGCCATGAGAGTTGTATTTAACTCATTCTAGTTTTGACCCCTGGGCCACATGAAACATATATAAATCTTCCTTGTTGATGTTCTTATTGTTACAATTAATATTGACAATTTAATTCTAAAAACATGGATTAAATGAATAGAAGTCAATAAATTTTGTTTTTTTAATTTATGTTTACCTTTACACTTGAAGTTTTTTATTCTATTTTTGTAATAAAACACTGTGGCCCCAAGGAAAAGTTTCTGTTTGTGTGTGTGTGTGTGTGTGTGTGTGTGGCAGTCAATGTGTTAAAGTGAAAGAGGTGTGATTAAAAGTTGTGAAATAGTTCTGACCGAAATTGAAGAGAGAGGGTTTGTAGTAGAATTGCCAGAGTTGTGGGCTCATTTTAGGTTAGAGATCATATGTTTGTTGTGACTCCAGTCTACCAAGCTGTGTGGGCAACACAGAGTTGTTGGCAGACACAGAGAAGGCAGATGATAAAATTCTTATATGGTTGTATTTGTTAGGCAGGTGATTCTGAGAAAGAAAGGAATAAGAAAGGTTTGGGAATTCTATGGGAGTCACTGAAATGATGACTCACGAAATTTGAGTTGGATAAGAAGAAAGTACAGTCTAGAGAGTGCTGTTATGGGTAGAAAGAAATGATAGGAGCAATGGATTAGAGGATTGATACCATTAGGAGGACCCATTGCTTCCTGCCAGATATTTAAGCAAGTGAGCTAGAAGGATAGGAGCCCTAATTGGGGACTAGACATTAACAAGGAGAGGAGTTGTGTCTGGTAATGACAGTGGCCTGGGTATTACCATTGTAGTGACAGAAAAAAAAATGATTGCTGGTGATGAAGAGGTCCAAGAATTGGAATGTCAAAGGATCCAGGGAGTAGGATGAATCATTTGCAAAGATGTTGAAATCACCTAGAATGGTGACAAAAATTAAGCTGGTGAATAGAAACATAAAGACTTCAAGAATATGAGGATGTTATCAGAAGGTAGTTAGATGATAGTATTCCTCAATGTTGTCTCTAACAAGATAAATGGTTTTCAAAGTGTTTTTATATACATTCTTACTTGACTTTCATTACAACTTGGTGAGATAGGTACCCTCGATGATGTTATTATCATTTTATAAAGAAGAAAAAAACCTGAGTGTCAAAGAAACTACAAATGTACTAGACACAGTTATAAGAAGACACATGGTAAAGAGAATCAATTTATTGTCCTGTATTTTAAATTAAACTCAAATTTATGAAATACATTGAAGATTGTTTATTAAATATTTAAAGAAATTATTATTATTATTATTTGAGATAGGATCTTGCTCTGTTGCCAGGCTAGATAGAGTACAGTGGCAGCATCATAGCTCACCTCACAGCAACCTCAAACTCCTGGGCTCAAGGAATCCTCTTGTCTCAGCCTCCCTAGTAGATAGGACTATAGGCATTCACTACCACACTCAGCTAATTTTTCTATTTCTCATAGAGACAGGATCTCCCTGAGTTGTTCATGGTGTTCTTGAACTCCTGGCTTCAAGAAATCCTCCTGCCTCAGCCTCCCCAAGTGCTAGGTTACAAGTGTGAGCCACTGTGCCAGGCCAAGGAATTATTTTTAAGGCTTCCTTTTAATGGCATCTAAGTACAAGTAAAATTTAAATTTCTCTGTATATAAAAAAATTCAATCTTCATGTTTTTTTTTAGAAGCACGTATTGTGAAAAGTATGATAAAGTACCAAAGGAATGACCTGAATATTTATTTTCTCCCTTTATAATATGGAGAAATCATTTTTTAAGAATCTGTGCTGAGATAAAATTATCATAAAATTTTAGGAATAATTATTATTTAAAACTCTATTTCTAAACAATTATGAATAATAAAAGAAAAAGAATAGATGTGAGTTTGAGTTTATTGTTATTATTTTGTGCAAATGTGAATTTTTGCACTTTGGTGATAGAAAGAGAATATGTATATATAATATATAATACCTTTATACAGCTAAAAAAAAAACCTGTAAAGGAAAAAAAGATTATTTTCCACTCTCTATTTTTTTAAATTTTTGTTTTCTGAGGCTTAACTACACTGGATTTTCCTACCTGTTTAAGCATGCAAATTAAATAAAACACTTAACTGCACTTTATTGTGCTTCATTTTAACTTAAATCAGAAGAATTTTAATCAAAGCCATACTGAAGCTTTAGGGGAAACTGAATTGTTGGAATGTTTGTAGTAATTTTAACTGGTCAAAATATACTGTGTGCATTTCTTTATATTCAAAATCAGTTATTACTAGCTATTCTTGCAAGTAAGTAATAAATTTTATCCCATTTTTCAGGTGAATAAATACAAAGGTTAAATGGCTTGCCCAGGGGCACACATTGAGTTGCAGAAGTAGGATTATAACTCCAAACTACTGACTCAAAGCTTAGTCCAATGAGCCATGCTGTTTCTCAAGTAGTAAGCATATTAATCGTCCCTCCAAGCAGGAAACAGGGCTCTAAATGGAGCATGTCCCATCCACAAAACCTATGCAGCACAGTAAAGAGACCTACTTCTTTCACTTAGAAAAAAACAAAAATAAACAAACAAAAAAACTTGCCTTTTTGTTAAAGAGAAAATATGTATGTTATAAATTCAAAAAATAATACAAAATACATGTTACAAAAAGCCACTAAATTTTATAGTTGCAACACCACAAGGATGTTTTAATAATTGTTTTTCAATGCTGACATTAGACCTGGGATACACAGAATGGTGAATTTGCTATATCAAATAAACACCAGGATGAGTCAGGAATCCATTTTCCCTTTGTTATTTAGGCTAATCATAAAAAAAGAGCAATTGTACAAATTTTACCTAATAAATTTCTCCCTGATTCATCTCTCTTATTTCAAGTCCACCCAGGTATATAATTTTTTTTTTTACTCATTTTTAACTCTATAATTTTAAAACCACAAATGGGAAGACTGTTTTGAAAGTAGAGATTTTTAAAAATTGCAAATTAAAAGTAAATTACTCTACTTCTACCTATGGCTATGAAAGAATAGCTTGTATTACATTAACTCTCCTACTACAAACAACCACTTAGAAATAATTTATACAACAACGGTTTGAAGCCACTAGAGAGGAACTAAGGAAGCCAGCACTGGAAAGACAAAGATCCCAGAGAGGAGAGAAGTGTAATGAATTGAGCACCACATTCACCTAAAGTTTTCACTTTGGTATTTGAAGATTCATAGCATAGGTACTAGTGGTTAAGAAGAAAGTGGTAGTCTGGGCTTGTGGAAGTCTCGCTGGGTTAGGGAGACAGATGTTGGAGTTTGAGGCGCCAAAGTGATTAGGACTTGAGGAATTAAGGTCTAGGAGTTGAGAAAACCACAGGGGAGTGAGCCCAAAATTCTGTGCAACTTCCCCTCAAGGCATGTGTTGACTCCTCAACTATGCAGGGTAAAAATGTAGAGAAATTAAGTGTAAAAGAACAACTTAGAAGCTAAAGAGCTGAGCCAAGATTTTAGCAGTCTTGGGAACCTTGGGAGACAGAGATGGGAATTTTGGGACCCCCAAAAGGGAGAGCCCAAATTAAAATGCCTCAGGATTTAAGATGAAAATCCAAGAAGCCTACTCTTTACAAAATAAAGGCTGAACTTTAAGATTTAGGACAAACTGGAAGTTGATGAGCCTAAAAAAATCTGAAATCCAATATTAACTAAAGTAATATGATGATTCCATACATTATATGACTGCTGGAATAAGTTAAATTATCTCTGAAAAAGATAACTTCATGTAGAGTCTACAATTTTTCACAATGTCCAGCATTGAATTAAAAAATTACCAAGAATGTAAAAAACACAACCAAATGGAAATGCTAGAACCAAAAATTATAAGAACTAAAAAAAATTAAAATATGAATTTCTAACAGGCACAGTGGAGAAAAGAATAGCTAATTAAGAGAGAGGGCCATAGAAAATATTCAGATTTAAGTATTAAAAGTAAAAAGTATAGAAAATATAGGAGAGCCAAAGAGATATGTAGAACAGAGTTTAAAAGTTCTACTATAACTGTTATTGGAGTCCCAGAGGATAGGAGAGCATCAGTTGAACACAAGCAACATTTGAAAAACTGTTGGCAACTAATTTTATAAAACTGGTAAAATGAAGTAAATGGTGAATTCAAGAAGCTCCATAAACTGCATTCAGATTTAAAAGAAAACTACACCCAGAACATCATATTCAAATATCTTAAAAACAATGATTAGAAAGAAAACATTGAAAGTAGTCAGAGGAGAAATACACATTATTTTAAAAGAGCAAAATTAAGACTTAATGTAGACTTTTCAATAGAAACTCTGGAACCAACAGAATCACAACTTTAAAGTTCAGAAAGAAGGCAATAATCAGCAAGAATTCTATAATAATAAAAAAAATCCATCAAAAAAAAAGGAATGTTAAATAAATACATTTTCAGACACACAAAAGCAGAGAGAATTTCTTGCTAACAGACCTACACTAAAAGAGAGTCTGAAGGGATTTTGTTCAGGTTTAAACATGAAACTGCTGAAAAAAATTAAGAACACAAGGAAGGATAAATATGTGAGTAAATCTAAATACAGACAATAGTAGTAATATATTATGGGTTTTAAAAATAGATATAGGATTAAAATACATGACACCAATAGCACAAAAAGTAAAAAGTGAATGTCTCAGTTAGTTTGGGCTGCTATAACAAAATACCATAGACTGGGTGGCTTAAACAATACATTTATTTCTCACAGTTCTGGAAGCTAGGAAGTCCAAGATCAAGGTGCCAGAAGATTCAGTTCCTGATGAGAGCCCTATTCCTGGCTTGCAAACAGCAGCCACCTTCTCTTTTTATCCTCATATGGCAGAGAGAGAGAGAGAGAGAGAGAACACGCACACGCACACACGTGCTCTGGTTTCTCTTCCTCTTCTCTTCCTTCTTATATGGACACAAATCCCATTGTGAGAGGCCCTCCCTCATGAGCTCATCTAAACCTAATTACTTCCCAAAGGACCATCTCCAAATACTATCACATTCAAGATTAGGGCTTCCACATATAAATTTTGTTATGAACATTCAGTCCATAGCAGGGAAGAGGATGACGTTAAAGTGTGACAAAGTCCTTGCCTTATCCAAAAAGTGATAACTAACTAACTTAAGATAGACTGCAATAAGCAAAGGATGAATCTTGGAATCTATTATTTTAGGGTAAGTAATAAAATTATAATAAATATATAACAATCTAATAGAGCAAATGGACACATCATTAATCCAATAGAAAGAAAGACAGAAAAACATAGAACAGATGGTAAAATAGGGAACATAGTAAGAAGATAAATTTAAATACAATTATGTCCATAATTATATTAAATTAGTTGTATTAATATTGTAGTTAAATGAAAAAGATGGTCAGAGTGAATAAGAAAAACAATATCCAACCATATGCTACTTATAAGAGATACAGCTTAACTATAAGGATTCTTAAAGGTTGAAGTAATAGTATGAAAGATAAAACATGAAAATATAGCCAAAAGAAAATGGTGTAGCTATAGTCATATCAGGCAGACTCTAAGGCAAAAGGTATCACTAGAGAAAATAATAGTGTTTCTTAATGATAAAGGAATCAACAGGATTTTAAACTTAAATTTAAATATATGTAATAATATAGTCTTAAAATATGTAATGAAAGATATTATGGAAATAAAAGATAGAATAGACAAATTGAGAACCATAATTGAAGATCTTTTGAATACCTATTTTAGTAGTTGATGGTGAAGAATACTATACTTAACAACTGCAGAATATAAACTTTTGCTAGTTGCCATGGAATATTGCCCCAAATCAACCATATTCTGGACCACAAAGCAAGTATCAGTGGATTTCAAATAACTTAAGTCATACAGAGTATACCCTCTGACCTCAATGCAATTAAGCTAGAAACCATTCATGGAAAAATAAGCAAAAGTCTCCGATGTTAGGAAATTATCAATACACTTTCAAATAACTCATAGGCCAAAGTTAAAATTTCAATGGAAATTAGAAAATATTTTGAATTCTATGTCAGCAAAAATGTGACATACTAAAACCAATGTTTGCAGTTAAAATGTGCATCAGGAAATTTATAGTCATAAATATACTTAGTAAAGAACAAATGCTGAAAATCAATCATCAGATTATATCTTAAGATTCCAGAAAAAGAAAAGCTAATTAAATGCAAGAAAATAGAAGGAATTAAAGGATAAAGTTAAAAATAGGAATCAATGAAATATAAAATAGAGAAAACTTTAAAATCTTTGGTTCTTTGAAATAATTAATAAAACTGGCAATGCCTTAGCAAGTGTGATCAAGAAAAATATCAATATTATCAGTATTAGAAATTAAAAGGTGACATCACCCTATAGATGTTTAAAAATTATAGAATACTATGATAGACTACTGTTCATAAACTTGAATATTCTGATGAGATTGGAAAATTCCTTTAAAAAGAAAACAGAAAAATGGACACAGGATTACTAGACAATCTAAATCAATGATGATATACTAAAAAGGCAGTATGTCAAATCAAGTTGAGTTTATTCTAAAAATAAATGGTTAATTTCACATCAAAACATCAGTAATTAACAACATTAACAGAATAAAGAAAAGCCTCTTGATTTCAATAGATATGTTTCAATAGATGCACAAAAAATTATTAGATAAAATATTACACCTGGTCATAATCTTAAAATATAATTATTAACAAACTAGGAATAGAAGGAAATGGCCTTAATCTGATAAAGAGTGTCAATAAAACAAACAAAAAGAAACAAAATAACATCATGCTTGATGAAATATTGAGAATTTTCACCTTTAAATTGGGAAGGAACAGCAGGAATGCCTGCTATCATTCCTTTTATTCAACACTACGCTGAATGTGTTAGCATTATAATAAATAGGGATTAGAAAGGAAGAAATAAAACTTTTCTCATTATTTACAAATGTCATAATTACAAGATGTAGGACATTTAAAAGAATCTACAGATAAACTGCTAGAATTAAAAAGTGAATTTAGCAAAGTCTCTCGATAAAAAAGTCACTTTGCAAATATGTTTCAATATACTAACAATTATAAAACAAAAGTTTAAAAGCAACACCATTTCAACAGCATCTAAAAACATCAATTACCTAGGAATAAAACTAATAAAAGGCATAAAAGACCTCTCCACTGAAAGCTACAAAATATTATGGAAAGAAACGAGAGAGGATCTAAAGAAATAAAAGCATATACCATGTTCACAGAATGAATAACTTAATATTATAAAGATTTCAATTCACTTTAATTCACCTCTAGTTTTAATACATTACCAATGAAAAGCACAATAGGTTTTGTTTTTGTTGTTGTTTTTAGTTTGTTTGGTAGCATTTGACAAGATGATGCTAAAATTTAGACAAGCTAATAAAAATAGGCAAGCTAATTTTAAAATACAAAATTGCAAATTGGATGGAATCTAAAATATCCAAGGCAATCTTGAAGAACAAAGAGGGCTTACATCCAGATATTGAGAATTATTGGAAAGATACAGTAATTAAAACAGTGTGGTAATGGCTGAAGAAAAAATATATACAGAAGGAACAAAACAGAGTCCAGAAACATATCCACTCATGTACAGTCACCTGTTTTATGACAGAAGTGCCACTGCAGTGAAGAAATGTTAGTATGTTCAATAAATAGTTGGATCGATTGGATATCCATATAGATAAAAGTGAAATTTGTTTCCTCCCTCACACAATACACAAAAATTCTATTAATCTATTTCTGATATGTCATAGACCTAAAGGTGAAATATTTAGCAGCAAATCTCCTGTGCAGGCAGTTCACAAAAGTGAATATCCAAATGTCTAGTAAACATATGAAAAGTATTTAACATCATTAGTCAGAAGTAAAAATGCTCATTAAAACCACAATAAGAAATTAATGCACATTTACCAGAATACCTAAAAAATTTTAATGACCATTCCAATGTTGGTGAGGATGTAGATCAATTGAAATTTTCGTATTGCTCATGAAAGTGTAAATTGATAATCCATTTTTGAAAAATGCTTTACTTTCTTAATGTGTCTAGTAAAGTTGTCTAACCTATGACCCAGGACATCATTTTAGTTATATATCCAAGACAAATGAATATAAATGTCCACCACAAGACATGTACAGAAATGTTCATAAAGGTTTGTCTGTAATAGCCAAAATCTTAAAACAACCGTTAACAGTAGAATGAATAAATATGGTAACATATATAATATATATTAATAGCTTTATATATTACATAGCAGCTTTATTGAGATATAATTTACATCCCACAAAATTCACCTTTGTAAAGTGTACAATTCAGTGGTTTTATTTTATTCAGAGTTGTGGAATTATTACCATTATCTAATTTTATAATGTTTTCATTATCACAAAAAGAAGCTCCGTACTCATTAGCAGTCACTCCCAATTTCCCCTACGTCCCCTGGCAACCATTAATCTATGTTCTGTCTCTATGGATTTATTTTTTCTGTATATCTCATACAAAAGGAATCATACAATATGTGATATTTTGTGGCTGGATATTTTTACTTAGCATAATATTTTCAAGGTTCATTCCTAAAGTAGCATATATCAATATTTTATTTCTTTTAATGTGGAATAATATTCCATTGTATGGATAGTACACATTTTGTTTGTCTATTCATCCAGCTGATGGATATTGGGGTTGTTTCCACTTTTTGGCTATTATGAACAATGTTACTATGAACATACATATCCAAGTTTTTGGGAGGACATTTATTTTCATTGCTGTTGGGTCTGAGCCTAAGAGTAGAATTGCTGGGTAATTTGAAAGGTATGTTTAACATTTTGAGGAACTGCCGAACAATTTTCCAAAGTGGCTACACCATTTTACAATGCCATCAGCCATATATGAGGGTACCCATTTCTCTGCCTCCTTACCAACACTGATTACTTTCTATCTTTTTAAATTTAGCCATCCTAGTGGATGTGGAGTGATAGCTCATTGTGGTTTTGATTTGTGTTTTCCTAATAGTTAATGATGTTGAGTATCTTTTCTTGTGCTTATTAGTCATTTAAATATCTTCTTTAAAAAATGTCCTTTCAAATATTTTCCCTATTTTTAAATTGGGTTATTTGTCCTTTTATTGTTGCATTGTGAGAGTTGTTTGTATATTCTGGATACAAGTCCCTTATACATATGATTTAAAAACATTTTCTCCCATTCTGTGGGCTGTCTTTTGCAGTTTCTTGGTAGAGTCCTTTGAAGTTCTTAAGGTTTTAATTTTGATAAAGTCCAGTTTATCTATTTTTTTTTCACTTATGCTTCTAGTGTCATACCTAAAAAACCATTGCCTAACCCAAGGTCACAAAGAGTTACTCCTGTTTTCTTCTAAGAGTTTTATAGTTTTAGATCTTACATTTAGGTCTCTGCTGCATTTTGAGTTAATTTTATTACTTTTTTTCCTCCCTAATTGTCCTGGCTAGACTCCCCAATACAATGTTGAATAGAAGTGTCAAGAGAAGACATCTTTGTCTTATTCCTGACCTTAGCCGGGAAGCATTTAGTCTTTCGCCTTTCAATATGATGTTAACTGTACATTCTGCAGATACTCTTTACCAAATTTAGGAAGTTCCTTTCTATGTTTAGACCTTTGAGTGTTTTTTCATGAAGTGGTGTAGGATTAACCAAATGTTTTTTTGTCATCTATTAAGATGGTCATGTGGTTTATGTCATTTATTCTATTAATAGGATGTATTACATTGATCAATTTTTGAATGTTAAACCTTGCATTTCTGGGATAAATCTTATTTGGTCATGGTGAACACTAATTTTTATATGTTGCTGGATTTGATTTCATAATATTTTGTTGAGGATTTTTATATTTATATTGTAAAGAAATATTGGTCTGTGGCTTTCTTTTTGTATGATGTCTTTTGTTTGGTATCAGGCTTATACTGGCCTCAGGGAATGACTTGGGAAGATTTCCCTTTTCTTTAATTTTTAGAAGAGCTTGTGCAGGATTGGTATTAATTCTTCTTAAAACACTGGCTAGATTTTTCCAGTGCAGTCATGTGGGCCCGACTTTTTCTTTGTGGGAAGTTTGTGATTTCTAATTAAAGCTATTTACTTGTTATAGGTCTATTCAGATTTTCTATTTGTTCTTGAGTCAGTTTCAGTAGTTTGTCTTTCTAGTAATTTATCCATTTTACCTGGATTATCTAATTTATTGGCATCTAGCATTCATAATATTCTTTTACAATCATTTTTTTTTTCAGAAAGTTTGGTAATGATGGCCCATTTTTGCTTTCTGATTTTAGTAATTTGAGTCTTCTTTTTTCAGATTTTTTGGTCAGTCTTGCTAAAAGCTTTCTAATTTTGTTGATATTTTTAAAAAATCAACTTTTGGTTTTTTCCTTTATTTTTCTGTTCTCTATTTTCTTTGTTTCCTCTCCTAATATTTCTTATTTCTTCCTACTTTCTTTGAATTTAATTTGCTCATCTTTCTCTAATTTCTTAGAGTGGAAGTTCAGTTACTGATTTGAGATATTTTTTCTTTTTAAATAAAGGTGGCTAGGTGCAATGCCTTCTGCCTGTAATCCCAGCACTATGGGAGGTCTAGAAGGGAGGATCACTTGAGGCGAGGAGTTTGATCAGCCTGAGCAACAACTTATCTCTACAAAAAATAAAAATTAATAGGGCTTGGTGGCATGTGCCTAGCTACTCAGGAGGCTGAGGCAGGAGGATAGCTTGAGCCCAGGAGTTCGAGTTTGCAGTGAGCTATAATAACACCACTGCACTCTAACCTGGTCAACAGACCAAGATCCTGTCTTAGAAATAAATAAAATAAATTTAGGAATTTATAGTTATAAATTTCTCTCTTAGCACTGCTTTTACTGTAGGAATAAGTTTTTTGTGCATTTCCCAAGTTTTTTCTATTATTAATTTTATTCCATTTTATGATTTCAATCATTTTAAATATACTAAGGCTTGTTTGCCTAATACATGATCTATCCTGGAAAATTATTCCATGTACACTTGAATGAATGTGAATTCTTCTGTGGTTTGTGCTTGTTCTATAGAAGTCTGTTAGGTCTAGTTGGCTTATGTTGTTCTGGTCTTCTATTTTCTTGTTAATCTTCTTTCTTTTTGTTCTACCCATTATTTAAAGTGTAAGATTGATGTCTACAACTGTTACGTTTGAATTGTCTATTTCTTTCTTCAATGCTGTAACCTTTTACTTTACGTATTTTGGAGCTATGTTGCTAGGTGCATATATGCTGATAATTTTTAGGCCATCTTGATGGATTGACCCATTTATTGTTGTAAAATGTCCTTTCTTTGGTCTCTGGTAGCCATTTTTGTCTTAAATTCTATTTTGTCTGATACTAGTATAGCCAATCTAGGTCTCTTTGGGGTACTAGGACTATTTGGTTACAATAATCCAAGAGATTTTTTACCATTCTTTTACTTTCAAACTCTTTTTTCTTTGAATCCAAGGTGTATCTTTTATAGACAGTGTATAGTTGGATCATATCTTTTAAAATCTATTTTGCCAATCTCTGTCTTTTGATTCAAGTTCTTCATTCATTCACATTTAATGATTACTGATAAGGTATAATTTACATCTACCACTTTGTTATTTGTGTTTTATATGTCTTATTTTTTAAAATTCTCAATAACTGCTTTCTTCTGTGTTAAATATTTTCTAGTGTACCATTTTAATTCCCTTGCTTCTGCCATTCTATTATTTTAAGTTATTTTCTTAGTGGTTGCCATGGAGATTGCAATTAACATGTTAAGTTAAAACAATCTGCTTTAGATTAATACCAACTTAATTTCAATAATGTACAAAAACTTTGCTCCACTACAGCTCCTTCTCTCCCTGCTCTTTTGTGCTATTATTGTCATACAAATTATATTTTTATACATGAAAGCTCATCAAAAGAGTTTTATGATTGTTTTATGCAGATATCTTTTAAATCATGTAGAAAAAGAAAAGTGTTACAAACGAAATTGCATTTTTACTCTTTGTCTTTTGGTGGTTTGACTGTTATTTGTCAGAAGATGAATCTCTTTATGCTTATCATACTTTGAGTTTGTTGAACTTCCTAGATCTAGAGATTAATGTTATTCTTTAAATGTGGGAGGTATTTGGCCATTGTTTCTTCAAATAATTTTTCTGTTCCTTTCTCTCTTCTCCTAGGATTTCCATTATGCATATGTTAGTACTCTTGATTGTTTAGGCTCTGTTAATTTTTCTTAATAAAAAAATTCTGTTTCTCAGAATTGACAATTTTAATTGAACTTTCCTTAATTTTGCAAATTCTTCTTCTGCCAGCTCAAATCTGTTCTTGAGCTCCTTTGATAAATTTTCATTTCAATTATTCTTTTAAATTGCAAACTTTCTATTTGATTCTTTTTTAAAAAAATAGCTTCCATTTTTTAATATTCTCTGTTTGATAAGACATCTTTCTCACACTTTCCTTTAATTCCTTAGCCATGATTTCCTTTAATTTTTTCTTTTTTTTATGAGACAGGGTCTCATTCTGTTTCCTGGGCTACAGTGCGGTGGCATCATCATAGTTCACTACAACCTCAACCTCCTGGACTAAATTAATTCTCCTGTCTTAGCCTCCCAAGTGGCTGGGACTACAGGTGCATGCTACCACACCCAGCTAATTTTTCTGTTTTTTGTAGAGATGGGGTCTTGCTCTTGCTCAGGCTGGTCTCGAACTTCTGACCTCAAGCAATTTTCCCACCTTGGCCTCCCAGAGTGCTAGGAATACAAGCGTGCGCCACCAAGACTGGCCTCCTTTAATTTTTTGAACATGTTTATAGTAGCTGATTTAAATTCTTTGCTCAGATTCCTCAGGAGCAGCTTCTGTTATCTATGTTTCCCCACTGTATATGGGTCATACTTCCCCATGTCTTTGCCTGTCTTATAATTTTTTGTTGTTGTTAAAAACTGGACATTTTGCATAATATAATATGAAATGGTAACCAGAAATCAGAATTTTCTCCTCTAAAATTTAATGTCGTGTTTATTGTTGTTGTTCTTTTTTGTTTGGTGACTTTCCTGGGCTAATTCTGTAAAATTTGTATTTTTTGTTACATGGGGCCAGTGAAGTCTCTGCTTGGTTAGTTTAGTGGTCAGCTAATGATTGCAGAAAGATTTTCTTAAATGCCTTGAAACAATGTCTCCCAGATTTTGCCCAGAGGCTCTGTGTGTGTTTGTGTTGGGGCATGCCTTCAGTGCTCTGGTATTTTGTAAGCCTGCCGTAGCCTTTACTTCCTGCTTGTGCAGAGCCCGAAGTTGTGCCAGAAGTGAGAGAAGAGGGCCTTCCTCGGTCTTTCTGGGGCATGCATGTGGCCTGCTAGGTTTCCAGGAATGTGTTTGAGCATTTCCACATCCACTATGCACATCTAATTTTCCAGATTTTCCTTTTAAGTTTTTTGGCAAGCCTCTTATTTGTCTTAAATGCTTAGACAGCTGTAATGTTAAACAATTGCCACTGAGTGCTTTTGACAAATGTCTTGGAGATAGAGCTCTCCTCACTGAGTGAACTCTGAGTAAGGTAAAATAAAGACATGTTTTGTGAATTGGGCTTTTCCAGGGAGCTGCCAGACAGAGCAAATAGTGACAGTTCACTGAGGAGTTTTTGGGAACTTCAAATCCATTCTGCCCCTTTCAGTGTCTGCTAGGGTGGTTTTCACAAAACATGGCACAAAGCTGCTGATTTTCAAAGCTACGATGGATCTGGGAAGAAGACTATGGTAATAGGGCAAGTTAAAATGCCACAAAACTCACTGTTCTTACCACAATTCAGTTGTTTTTCTTTAATAAATGCTTGCACTCAGATTAGTGCAAGTTTTTGGTTTATTTCCAGACTTCTGAAAAAGTTAATTGTGACCATTTTTACTAGTGTTCTTATTGCTTTTATAGAAATAGGAATTTTCAGAGGTCCTTATTCTGCCATTGCAGAAGTGCTTCTATTTTGGTGTTTTCTTAAATTGAAATAGTCTCTGGCAATAAAAAGAATGAACAACTACTTCATGCAACAACGTTGATGAATCATAGAGAAATAATGCTGAGCCAAAGAAGCCAGACACAACAGAGTGCATCTTGTATGATTTTATTTATGCAAACCTCTTAAATGGTTAAAATGAAAGTCAGAATAGTAGTTTGGGGAGGAGATATTAACTGGGATAGGCACGAGAGAACATTCTAGGGTGTTGGTAATGTTCTATATCTTTACCTGAATGATAGTTACACATGTGTATTCATTTATTAAAATTCTTTAAGCAATACATTTTGTGAACTTTATTATATGAATGTATACTCTTGTAAAAAAAAAAAAAAACTTAAATGACAAATGAAAGTAAATGGTCAACCTCAAGGCCCTCCTTTAATTCTTGGGTAGATGTCCTTGCAGAGTTTTGTAGAAGTGGAAGTTTTCATATTCGTAGTTAAGAGTTTCACATATGTGCTACTGAGACACAGGAATTATTTGTTTCTAATACTATTACTACTACTAACAAAAATTTATATGAATGCTATTATTTATAGTTTTTAAACTGCTTTCCCATATATTATCTCATCATCTGTACAACTCTTGAAGTTGAATTTCAAATGTTACTTTTTCCAAATGAGGAGACTCAGGTATAGAGAGAGTCACAGAATTTGTGAGGGGCAGAGTCAGGATTGTCTTATTCTTATATTATATTAATATTATTATGCTTTTCTACCTCACTGTCTGCCATGTCAGTTTCTTTAGAATATTGTTAGTCACCAACTTACCGAAACTAGATTTGGTATCCAAGGTTTTAGAATTCTGTTAGGTCATTCATAAAGGATGATATTAATTCTTAATTCTACAAATAATCCCAGGATTCTAGGGATAGGAAGAATTTTTGAACTTCCTTTTTTAAGGCTCTCTGTGAGATAGAAGAGTATTTGTCATCCAATTCAACATATCTTTTGATGAGATTTCTCAATGCTCACTCATTACAATATCATATACTTTTTATGATAAGGGAGTCATTCCATGACAATACGAGGTATTTCTGCAGCTTGTTCTTTCTCTGCCTTCCACTCAAATGTAGAAAGATGGATTATAAATCTATAGTTCCACTCTAGATATTTGAGGAATATCAGAATCTACCTTTATACCTTACCAATCTTCTCCCTACTTAATTTAGGCTTTCCCCCTGTCATTTACTAAACATTGACATATTGGATGAACTTTTCCCTATCAAAAGAGATCCTTGTCTTGTCATTTCATCTATGCTACAAGGCTTTCCTCTGGAAAACAGTACTCTGTTTAAGACCTGGTCGGTGATCTATATAAAAGCTCTCTTTGTTTGTTTCTGATACATCATGACTATTAGATAATGTTCAGTGTTTATGTACATTTGCAACATCTATGTCTTTTCTTTAAGTGATTTAATCTGCATTTGCTCCCATTAAAGGTCATCAGATTTGTGAAGATGGCTTTGAATTTAATCATGTTTTTTTAAGTAATAAGCATGCCAGCTCATTTGGCATTTTTGGCTAATTTAATAAGTATATTCTTAACATAAATTTGAAATCACAAATGAGAAAAATAAATAAAACAGGACTCACAAAGCTGCTATGTATTTGTGGATAGCTACTAGAAAGCTTTAATTTGCTTTTCAGGCAAATGAAGAATAGAACACAAGTGGGAAAGTGCTATTTATAAAGAGAATAAGGGGCTTGGGAAATTTATTTATGCTTTTGCAATTAAGTTCTAAATAGTTGATGAAACACCACTTTCATATCCCAAACAGAAAGCAACTTCAGCTGGGTTTTCTCTGCCCTTCATCTTGAGCAAAAGCTTATTTTCTCGACCACTTTATTATTTAAGTGGGCAGAGATCTTTCCTCCAGATACCCCTTTATAGCCTGATACCATTTTCCCTCTCTAGAGCACACACATTACATTCACCAAAAAACCATACACACAATCTGTTCAATCCCACAACCAATATTACTACCCTCTTGGGCAATTTCAGGAACAAACTATAGCTCGATGAGGTGAGTTACTGTTGCATATTGCTTCATTAGCTTAGTACTGCCTGAAAGCAGTAAACCGTCTCTCCCAAGCGATCTCAATTCTTTCAATTGCTACACTCTACTTGAATTCAAACCCTTGACATCACTGCCTTTTCTTTCTGTTCACTCTACTTCCATTCTCAAGCCTAGGGCAAATACACCTTTTTGAAAGAAAACTATATCTTTGAAGATGCCAGGTCTTTTTCTGCTTGGATAAGCTTCAGGCTCAAACTGCAGTCCTTGTAGCCATCTGAGTGTCCAGCCTGTCCAGAGTCATTGGAATTGAACCCACAGAAATCCCATGATCAGCCTTCTTTCCTTTATTTTGGTTATGTGAAAATATGCACAGATCTACTGAGCTCAGCCTTTAGTTATCAGCCCTTTGTGGGCTTGTTCTTTTCCTTCTTTTCTCATGTTTGTTACTGTCTGGACCTAGAGTTTCTACAAAACCTTACTTCCTCATAGCTACTATTATTAATATGTTTTACGCTACTATAAAAGAAATACCTGGGGCTGGGTAATTTATAAAGAAAAGAGGTGTATTTGGCTCACCGTGCTGCAGGCTGTACAAGAAGCATCGTGTAAGCATCTGCTTCTGGAGAGGCTGTCAGGGAGCTTCCAGTCAAGGCAGAAGGCAAAGGGGGAGCAGGCATGTCATATGGTGAGAGAGGGAGCAAGAGAGAGGAGAAGAAGGTGCCAGGCTCTTTCAAACAACCAGCTCTCTCATGAACTGAAAGAAGGAGAACTCACTCATTATTGTGGGGAGAGCACCACGCCATTCATGGTTCACTAGGGACCTGCTACCATGACCCAAACAACTCCTATAAGGCCCCTTCAACATTGGGGGATGAAATGTCAACATGAGATTTGGAGGGGCCAAATATTCAAACTACCTTGTGTAACTCCACACCATGCCTGCCCCCCACCTGTAAACATACACAGACAACATCAACCACCTACTGAGTAGCCCCCAGCTACTAGCACTCAGGGATCACTACCACTTTTATCTCTCTACTTTCCCCTTTATGTTATCAAATGCAATAAAATCATAGTACATTTTACCTCAATTATATTTTAATCCCTGTCTCTGGATTTAGATTCAATTTAGGAGATGAGGTCAAGGGCAATTCAGAGAATATCTAATAAGATGCACCACAGCAAAAGAAATGGAGAATGTACTTTAATGTTTACTTATTTGTTTTAATTTTTGTTATGGAAAATTTTAAACATATACAAAAGTAGAAGAAAATTATATTGAACCCCCAGGTCTATCACCTGGCTTCTACTATTATTGTAGTCTTTTGGGTTTATTTTTAAAAGAAATATTTTTGGTCATTATATTGTATTAACATTGCTTTCATAAGAATTATTATGCCCCAGGATCAATCTGCTCTTTATTCTGAATTTGTCCTGAAACCAAACTAAAACACTGGTGGGGGATGGGAAAGGGGAACATGGGGGAAGATAAAGAAAAACAAATTGAATGAAGGTATTTTAATTCCAGGAATAGCTCTCACGTATTATCTTTATCACATAAGTCAATATTATCTTTATCACATAAGTCAAGTCACAACACCACGTGTTGTAAATTCTCCTTTGAAACAATGGGCTACAGGGAATTTTCTAGATTATTGGAGTTTACTTTTCTTTTATCACACAAGTGATATCATAGTTACCCTACATTGTATTCTTCAGTGAAACCTCTGGACAGAAGATTGGATCAGTTTCAACTTAAGCAGGTTAAGGTCTGGGGATATCTGTTTATGATGAAGTATTAGCAGCTGCAGCAGCTGCAAGAAGAGGGAAGAAGCTTTCAAAGAGCTAAAAGAGTACAGTCTTGCATACTCCATTTCTAGGTAGTTGAACAATCTGGCAAAGTTACAGCCAAAGATTAGTTAGCCGTGGCTGTACTTCTAGAGATGAATCAAGTGGTAGTGTAAACCTGTGATGAGGTTCGTTTTCTTCATATCTTTACTGATGTCCTAATGAAAGAATTCAGAACATAGTTTTAGACTCCTAGGGAGCTGAATTGAGTAGTTTGTTAATATGTTAGAGGATAGAGAGAAAAGACCTTGATAAGTTGGTAAAATATTAGTCCGAAATCAGGGTGTGAAATCATAGGTGATAAATACAAGGTGAGGCTTAAGCACAAAGAAACTCCCATAAATGCAGATTAAGAAACAATCCTTTCCACTACACTTTCCATTTGATAAACTTATACAACATTTCCATGTTGTTCAGAACACTTTAAAATTCTGTAGACAAACTGGAGGAATTTCCAACATTAACAGCAAGATTGACAAAAGTGGAGGAAAGTTCAGCTTTCAAAACATTACAAAGGTATGAGAGTATGTTATGAGGAAGGTACTATGTATAAGAGGGTTTAAAATAAAGGAGAACACCTTATATTTGGGCATAATTCCCTTTCTTTTAGGTTAAACAATGTGTTTTGCTTATTTCTCTTTCCAAGGTGTGGCTTGATTGGTGTACTTTTTAGTAGAAGGAGTCCCGTTAATGAAGAGAGCTGTGATTGACATCCCACTCTCACTAACGGCAAATGGTTTGTTTGGGACTTGGGCTGTAAAGGAACAGCTCCTCTTGGCAAGAAGTCTCCTCCACCCCCTTCTTTAAAATGTCATATATTCCCATAATCCAAAATCTTTAAAAATACTAAAAGGCACAGTGGAAAGTTTTGCTCTTCTCCTGTATACCATTTGCACAGATTTCTTGCACACATATACAGCCATAATCACTGTTATTATTTTCTTAAATGTTCTTGCAGAGTTTCTTTATGTGTACAACAGAAAAATATGAATATATAGTTGTATTCCTTCCCTTTTTACAAAAGTAGAACAAAATATACATTATTTTATACATCACTTTTTTTGTTGTTGCCTTTAACAATGCATCCTGATGGTCAATATTAGAGAGCTTCCTCATTCTTTTTTTTTTAAAAATACCACTGTGTAGTAGTACACTCTGTAAATGTACAATAACTTTTTAACCATTCTTCTATTGATGGGCGCTTGAGTTGTTTTGAACTCTTAAATTTCAAATAATACTGGCATGGATCATGTTAACACATAATGTCATTTCACATGTGGACAACTATGTCTATAGTATAAATTCCTAACAGTGCAACAAGTCAATGGGTATATGCAGTTCTGGTTTTAATAAATATTGCAAAATTTCCTTCCATCAGAGCTGTACCAACTTCAACTTTTCTTAATATATGAGAGGGCCTGTTTTCCAACAAATAATCAAGCTCTTAAACCATTACTAATCTGAAAAATGGCATATCAGTGTAGTTTTGATGCGCATTTCTCTTATTTTAGGTGGACTTGATAATCTACTTATGTTTATAAGCCATTTGCATTTTCTTTCTATGACTTGACTGGATACATTTTTGCCCATTTTTCTTTAATGTGGTTGATCTTTTGCCAGTTTCTAGTAGCTTTCGTGTATTACAAAGATTTGTATTTGTTTACAATATGAGTTTCTCCGGTTATCATTTATCTTTTTTTTTTTTTTTTTTTGAGACAGAGTGTTGCTTTGTTGCCCTGCCTAGAGTGAGTGCCGTGGCGTCAGTCTAGCTCACAGCAACCTCAAACTCCTAGGCTTAAGCGATCCCACTGCCTCAGCCTCCCAAGTAGCTGGGACTACAGGCATGCGCCACCATGCCCGGCTAATTTTTTCTGCATATATATTTTTAGCTGTCCATATAATTTCTTTCTATTTTTTTAGTAGAGACGGGGTCTCGCTCTTGCTCAGACTGGTCTCGAACTCCTGACCTCAAGCTATCCATCCACCTCGGCCTCCCAGAGTGCTAGGATTACAGGCGTGAGCCACCGCCCCCGGCCTCATTTATCTTTTGACTTTGTTTATAGTTCTTTGTGTTGTTAAATTTATTATTTTCTTTTATTTGATGGATTCTGGATTTTGAGTCACAAATATAAAGGCCTTTTCCAGTGCAATGTTAAAAAGAAATTCCTGTGCTTTCGTCTAATGTTTATATGCTCTCAGCATTTTATATGTAAATATTCACTTCATTTGAAATTTGTACTGGTTTTACTGGCGTATGCTTCCCCATAGACATCTGCTTCCTGCCAGATATTATAACTATATGCCTGGAAAACTCAAGAGACTTTGACTGAAAAACTTTAGCACAGTAGTGGGACACAAAATTAATACACAGAAGTCAAACAACAAACAGTATGAATGTGTAACAGAAGAAAGTACCCAATTAAATAGAAAAAAAAATCTCTTCCCTCAGATAGTCTATCACCATTTATTGAAATGTTTTTCTTTGTACTACTGATTTGAGATGCTGTCTTTATCATATATTGAATTGAAGTATGCTTTTGGAATTATTTATGGACTTTAATGTTCAGTTTGTTGATTAACTGGTGCCATGCTGTTTTAAGTATTCAGGTTTTTATAATATATTTTAATATCTGATAGTGCTAATTCTCTCTCATTGACCTTTGCCCCGGAATATTCCTGATTATTTTTAGTTAATTATTTTTCCATATAAACTTTATGATCATTTTGCCTCGTTTCAAAAAACCCATCAATATTCTTCTTTTTGGGCTCATGTTGAAATGATAAATTAGCTTAAAAAGAATTGATATCTTTTTGATATGAACTTTACCAACTAGGTACATCTCTTTGTTCAAAATTTCCTGTATGTCCTCCAGCAGTGTCTTAACATTTCTTATTAAGTTTATTTTTATGTATTTTATTTTTTTCTATCTAAATGAGTACTTTCTTCAATTATCTATTCATTCTGTTTATTGTTTGATTTCTGTATATTACTTTTGTGCCCCACTACTTTGCTAAATAGTTTTTCAATGGAATCTCTTGAGTTTTCCAGGTATGTAATACCTGGCAAGAGTAATCCTAATGAATGCCGCAGAGGAGAAGAAATTGTGCTTACAGAATTCAGTGGATGGAGGTTCCTTCTGATCCATCTCAGAAAAGGTAAATATGGTTATATTGGAGATTCTTTGTACCCTAGATCAGGTGGTGCCCAGTGTTCAAAAAGCATAGGATCATTTTAGGAGGGTTATACCTGAATGAGGATTATACTGAAACAGAAATCCTGCATTATTATCTTCATCTCAGCACTGTTCTTGCCATCACATCCTACATTTATATAGCATCCTCTATTTAAAAAATACCTAATACAAAGCTACTTATTGTTATTATCAAAAATTTTAAAAAATATCTCTAGGATATCCATGCAAAACTGAATGGAGTTTAGTATAGTATGATTAAAAAATAAATAAGAAAAACAAATCCAGTTGTATGCAACCAACTACTCAGTCTTACAGTAGGATTGTGTTTAAGTGGCTTAAGTGAATTGCTTTGTGTTTGTGAGTAGCACAGCAAATCCTCCTTGCTGAAGTTTCTAAACCCTCCTCACCTAACAGTGATCTCCTTTGTTTATCTTCAGGGCATGGTGTCTCATCTGTTTAGTTTGGCCTTTTATTTGACTTTCATTGACTTCGTGGCCAAGCCTGTTTTCTTTGTTTGATATGTTAGCTCAGATATGTAGGTGAACTCAGCTACTTAGCGATGGGCACATAATTTGTAAAAAAACACATATTGGATTTGATAAGAGAATATAATTTTTCCTAGCAAATAGAGAGGTAAATGTTTGACTTTTGAGTAGCATCTTGCTATCTTTTGAAGTTGTCGTCCAACTGTGTTTTGCTAGGAGACACAGACTTTTGGTTACTGAATTTCTACCAACTTTTTTCTATGTACAGC
The DNA here is from genome assembly GCF_041146395.1 of Eulemur rufifrons. Taxonomy (NCBI): domain Eukaryota; kingdom Metazoa; phylum Chordata; class Mammalia; order Primates; family Lemuridae; genus Eulemur; species Eulemur rufifrons. Next base: position 74,813,030 of record NC_090983.1, read on the forward strand.
TCTCTGCCTTAAAGTAGATGGGGACAGTTTGTCTTTTTTAAGTGCTTCCTAGGATATTAGCACCTTTTAATGCTAGTTTCTGGAGAACTGCAGCTGTCACTCAAATCTTAGTACTGAGCTAGCCATTATAAAGTGAAATTTGGTATGTTGAAGAACATTTTCATTTAAGGTACATCTCAAGTTGTGCCATATTTCTAATTGTTAGAAAAATATAACACATATCGGGAAGTTGTGTCAATGAATATAAATGATGTGCAATAGAGAAATCAAAGTTGTGGCAATATAGAAATATAATTATTGGTACTGAAATCTTGCTTTCACTCTAGTAAATTCAACTTTATTGCCTTGTTTCAGATACAGTTAAATTTTAATATTTTACTTTTTGTCTACAAAATTCTCCAAAGAAAGCCAAGATATAAAATGCTTTTAAAATCCCAGAGTTTTATATAAATTTTAGTTTTTCTCTGAGATATTACTTCTGAAATAAAACCATTAAAACTTCAGATCAAATAACACGAAGAATTGAAATCTTAAAGCATTTATTATTTTGTGCGTGTTATCTGAAAGATACTGGCAATTGGAATACTGTCATTGATAGGAGGCTTTTGTTGGCTCCAAATGGAACTTACTTATATAAATGTTCCTGTGTAATCTCTGTTTACGGGATAGAGACCTTAGGGGATGTTCGAAAGGGTGTTGCCTTATTTTATGGGCCTTGGTGTTTGCCAACATACTTGAAGTTTCAATATTCAAAAGTCATTGATATAATCTTTTCTTTTATTGATGTGATTTAAAAAAGTTTCAGGTACCTACTTGAAAATCTTTCTCAAGAACATTTCCTTATATCTGGGATGTGCTATGACTTTTACCCTCTTTCTTTTTCTTTTTTGAAATAGTTCAAAAACATAGTGGTTTTTAAATGTAGTGCATCTCTCAAAGGAAAGAAGATTTCTAGAAAGAACAGAGGTAGAGCCAAACCCAGATTTCTTCATATGGTCAGCAAAAGGGCAAAGGAAGGCCCTTTCTACTGTTTTATAATTGACAAAGACAGGAGAATTCTTTAATAAAGAGGTCCCTGATTTTATTCCTGGAAGTCTGTGATTATGCCGGTCTTCTGGCACAAATTAATATCAAATCAAGAATCAAGAACTTGAAACAGCTTTCTACCTTGTGGATGGTGGGAGTGTGAGGCAGCAGGTAGACCACAGGGATAGAGCTGAGGAGATTATTTCTTTTTTAATTTCAGTAGTTTTTAATAAAAGTTGTACATATGATTACTCCATCTTCTAAATCGTTTCTTCCTTACATTTGCCTTTTTCCTTTCCTACTTGGCTGGATTTGGCTTTCTCTTCAAGGCTGTTTTTTCGTGGTCTTTGTCCAGTTTTAGCCTGGTGACAACCACTCTGCCAGGGTGAATGTGGACGGCTGTGCCATTAGCCTCCCCCGCCCCCCCAACAGCGTAGATGACATATTTCTTCTTGTAAACCTGAACTATTTTGAAAATTTACTGGCCTTTGTAGCATCCTTGTATAACCTGTACTTCATCATCCTTTTGGGTGGGCAAGGATCGAACACTGCATTTGTGACTCAGGTCTTTGGAGAGCAGGGAAGACATAATCTTCCTGTGAATGTGGGAGGTGCATTGAGATGCCTTTTAGGTTCTTGCTGCCATCAGGAGTCACAAAGGAAGCGAACTTTATCTTGGCTGCTACTGCTTCCGTGATGGTCACAAAAGGGAAGATGAGTTTTCAGAGCAGTTTTTCTAGCCATACTCTCTTGGTTTACTTGAGTGTGTAGGTTTACCATTCTAATCTGCACTCAGTGTTTTGTATGGCCTACTGAGTGTTTTTTCTTCTAAAAGCTAGGATTTATAATTTTCACAAACTGGGAATCCTAGTTAGGCATTTATCTGTACTCTTTCAAACAAAAGTTTGATTCCATCATTTGTATTGCTGTTGTTATTGTTGTTGTTTTTTTTAATTTCAGAGACATGTTTTAGTCACATTAAAAAAAGAATGAATGCGCTCTGAGTCAGACATGTCAGGGTTTGACCCCATATTATTCATGTACTGACCTTTTCACTTCCTAATTATATAACATCTCATCTATAAGTTTCTTGTAATAATAATAATATTTGCACATTTACTACTTATCGTGAAGTATAGTTTGGAGAACACACTTTGAGGAAATTTATCTGTATTCACCTCACTTCCCAATTCAAACCTTGATGATATAGGACCAGCTATAAAAATTCCCTGAGATCATCCTTGTGAAATTCTACCTAGAGTCTAACACATGATTGGCACTCTATACATATAGGTTTCTTTTAAATTTCTTTGAGGTATTTGAAAGTCTAATTATTTTTGTGAAAGTGCTTGTGTTTGAAAAATTAAAAAATATATACTTTCATTCATTCATGAAATCTTTTTTGCGCACTTTCTTTATGCCAGGAACACGTTTAAGAGCTGGGAATATGTAGTGAATAAAACTGAGAATATTTAACAAATATTGAATTTATACAAGACTTTGTATTCTTATGGGGAAGACAAACAATAAACAAAATAAACATGTAAAATATGTGTCAAATGAAGATCAACCACTGTAGGAGAGAAGGTTGTGCCAGGAGCAGGTAACATTTGAGCAGAGACTTGAAGGAGGTGTGGGAGAGGGCCATTTGGATACCTGGGGGAAGAGAGCATGGCAGGTACGTTATCCTGAAGCAAAGAGGATGGGTCGTCTGGGGTGGAGTAGGAAATGCAGCCAGATAGATAGCAGAGGCCACATCATGTGGGACCTTGTAGGCAATATAAGAACTTTGGATGAATGAAAGTGGAGCCAAAGGAGGGGTTTGAACAGAGGAATTACATGATCTGACTATTGTTTAACAAGAAAGCAGTCTGGCTGCTCTGTTGAGAAAAGACTATGAGAAGGAGCAGCACGGAGGCAGGGCAGACCAGCGATCCGTACAAGCGATGATGCTGGCTTGGACCACAGTGGTAGGTCACAGAGGAGGCAGCGAGAAGTGGTTGGGATCTGGATATATTTTTCACATAGGGCTGAAGGATTTTTGTAGGGTGTGGAAAAAAACAGACGAGTAAAGGATGACTCCAAAGTTCTGGGCCCAAGAAACTGGAGTTACTGGTACATGAAAGAGTAAGGCTAGAATGTTAACATATTTGGAACGAGAGTGAGGAGTGAGATCAGAAGTTTGGATTTAGATATGTTAAGATTAAATGCCTATTGGATTTAGAAGTGAAAGTGTTCGGTAGGCTTGGAAGCCATGAAAGTGGATGAGGGCTACCCACAGAAGCGTATACAAGAGCCCAGGTCCTGAGACTCACTAGCATTAAGAGGAACTGCAGATGAGGAGGAACTGTCTGAATTGCAAGTATATTACTTATAGTGAAAGTATAGTTTGGGGAATACATTTCGAGGAAATTTATCTATATTCACCTCACTTTCCAATTCAAACCCTAAGAGAGTGTGACATTTGCTTCCTTGAAATACCAGATATTGCATATCTATTGGTTAAGAAGCATAGAACTCTAGAAGCCTTCAAGGAATTTCCATAGAGAGTAGACAAAAAAATCATCTCTATACCGGAGACACTAAAAGCCTTAAAATAAAGCCTTGAACAAGCATCAGCAAATTTAGAAATGGCTTATAAATACATCAAAAGTAGAAAAGTGGGTAATAGACAGGATTGGGGCATGATAGCCAGTGTTTTTAGTAAGTAGAGCCATGTGGCATTTAGAAATGGCTTATGAAAGATATGAGCATTGATCCAAGTTTAGCAGGAAGAGAACATGGATTGGCAGAAAGGAGACAATTTCAAATTTGAGAATGGCCTATTGGCCACTGGACTAGGAGGACTAGATTTTTTGGTGAGTGAGTCATTTTTTTATTTTTTTTTGAGACAGAGTCTCACTCTGTTGCCCTGGCTAGAGTGCTGTGGCATCAGCCTAGCTCACAGCAACCTCAAACTCCTGGGCTCAAGCAATCCTCCTGCCTCAGCCTCCCAAGTACCTGGGACTACAGGCACGTGACACCATGCCTGGCTAATTTTTTCTATATATATTTTTAGGCGTCCATATAATTTCTTTCTATTTTTAGTAGAGACGGGGTCTCGCTCTTGCTCAGGCTGGTCTTGAACTCCTGAGCTCAAACGATCCACCCGCCTCGGCCTCCCAGAGTGCTAGGATTACAGGCATGAGTCACCATGCCTGGCCTCATTTTTTTCCTTATTATATCACTCAGGATCCCAGCAGGAAACAGATGGCTTACTTAAAGGGAGCAATTGAGGAGAGTTTGATGAAGGAACTGTTTATACAGTTGTAGGCAGGGTTAAACCATTGTGTGATATCCTACTGGTGTCTCTCATTGGTGAGTCCTGCAGGAAGCCAAAGGGCAAGCAAGCCTAGTAATGTGGTCCACAGAGCAGGTGGGAAGGATGCAGAGTGGATCTGAGGGGTGCACTGAGACTATTCAGCCTCATGTCTCCATTAAAAAAGTGTATAATAAGGTTCTGAGAAGAGCTAGAAGATTATGAGAATTTCATCACCAGTAAGAACTTCAAACAATCAAAAACTGAATAGTGTACTCCCAAACCCCCAATGTTCAGTCTTTTTTTTTTTAATTTTTCTTCTTTTATATCTTCCGTTTTTTGTGTGCATGTCATTATTGTTTTCATTTGTTTGTTTGTTTTGTTTTGGCTGCTGTGAGTTCTGCCCAGATTTGTTGCTTAATATTTATAAAGACCTTGATATGCTTCTTCCTATTTGAGAAGAATCTGCTTTTAAGTAGGGGACCAGGTTTTCAGGCTATACAAACTCTCACTTGGTTGTGGCACTGTGCAGATAGTTCTATAAGTCTTAGCAATATTGAGACCCTATTTTAACTTTTCTTCCTATTTGTTGTAATTGGAGAATTTGTCACCAAATATAGGGTGTTAAAAGTCTCAGTCTTGCAAAATAGTGAGTTCTCAAATTGTAGTTTTTTTCCCCTCCACATGCTGTTAAAGTTTCTTATGGACCTCAATACTTGCAACCATTGTTCTGACTCTACAACCTTCTCATTATAGACACCTAGTGAGCATAGTTAGGCCAACTATATAATTAGCATTAGTAAGATGAGATAGAGACTAAAGAAGACAAATCACAAAGTTACAATATTAAGGATGTGAAATATTATCTTGAAAACTCTCTGAGAACAAACTTCATAAAATCTATTAGGAATATGCAAACCATTTGCAAATATCCATTACTTTCTCCTAAGTGCATGTAGCTTTTGTCAATGACTGCTAATTGTCCCCTGGCTTATTGGTTCTCCACTTCTTCCTTTAGTAATGGAACCCCCAATAATTAGCTGAGCACATGACTGCCCAGATAAAGACTACATTTCCCAGCTTCTCTTTTTTTTTAATTCCAGCATATTTTGGGGGTACAAATGTTTAGATTACATATACTGCCTTTGTCCCGCCCAAGTTAGAGCTTTAAGCATGTCCATTCCCCAGATGGTGTGCACTGCACCCTTTAGGTGAATACACCCATCCCCCCCCCACCTGCCCAACACCTGATGAATGTTACTACTATATGTGCACATAAGTGTTCATCAGTTAATACCAATTTGATGGTGAGTACATGTGGTGCTTGTTTTTCTATTCTTGTGACTCTTCACTTAGTAGAATGGGTTCCAGCTCTACCCAGGATAATACAAAAGGTGCTAGATCACCATTTTTTTTTTTTTGTGGCTGAGTAGTACTCCATGGTATACATATACCATATTTTATTAATCCTCTCATGTATTGATGGGCACTTGGGTTGTTTCCACATCTTTGCAATTGTGAATTGTGCTGCACATTCTAGTGCAGATGTCTTTTTTATAGAGTTTCTTTTTTTCCTTTGGGTATATGCCCAGTAATGGGATTGCTGGATCAAATGGTAGTTCTACTTATAGCTCTTTGAGGCATCTCCATATTGCTTTCTACAGAGAAGAAGACCCGAAAGGCAATCACAGCAACAACAAAAATAAATAAATGGGACCTGATTAAATTAAAAAGCTTTTGCACCACCAAGGAAACTATCACAAGGCCAAACAGACAACCTACAGAATGGGAGAAAATATTCACATCCTACACATCTGATAAAGGGCTGATAACTAGACTCCATATACAACCCAGGAAAATCAGCAGAAAATCAAACAACCCCATTAAAAAGTGGGCAAAGGGCATGAACAGAAACTTTTCCAAAGAAGATAAACTAATGGCCAACAAACATGAAAAAAATGCTCAACATCTCTGATCAACAGGGAAATGCAAATCAAAACCACAATGAGATATCCCAGCTACTCTTGCTGCTATGTTTGGCCATATATTTTAGGATATGGCCAATAATATGGGAGCAGAATACAGCCACACTGGTGAACACTGCAAAAGCCATCTTAGAGCATGGGATGAAAACCGTATCATAAGGATGGTAGAAAGTAAAGGAGAAAGTGCCTAGGTCCCCAACACTGTGGAGCTACCATATGACCCCTATACTGCTTATGTTTCAGCTCTTTCATAAGAAAGAAATCAATGTCTTTTTATTTGTTGTTTTGGCCTTCATGACAAGAGCCAGACTTGTATCCCATAGCCCTTCTGATAGAGGCCACTGTGCAACGGTACAATAGTAGTTGTTCTTTATTATCTGTTGATAGAGAAAATTCATAATGACATAGAGGTATTATAAATGCAGGAAGATTTTAAGTGAATTTTTATTGAATTAACCACCGCTACATATATTTGAAAAATATTAGTACTTATAAATTTGTGATATGTATTATATATTCACTGTATTGATAATGCTTGGACTAGCATGTAGAGTTAAGGACTCTTTGCTAGACCCCTCCCCCAAACTAGTTTTTAAAGTCTATGGACATAGGCCTTAGAGTTAAAAATGAGATGGAGCAGTATGGGATCCAGCTCAGAAGATGCCAGTGGAATCTGAAATGCCACTTAAACTATAAAGTTGTTGATTATAACTAGGTGAATGGAGAGAGGTTAGGCCCAGTGGGTCCAGTATCTACAGTAGACATTGTGGTGATTTCCCCAACAACCCTTTGCCACTTTGCCATTGCGTTGCAGCCATTCCACTTGGGCGAGTGTACTGGGTTGGTTTCCCCCCTCTAATTTATATTTATCCAGACATGTGAATGTGACCTTATTTGGAAATAGAGTCTTTTCAGATATAATCAAGTTGTGATGGGGTCAACTGAGTGGTCACTTAGAGTGAGCCCTAATCCAACTACTGCTGCCCTTACAAGAAGAGGGAATTTTAGACACTGACACAGAAGGAAGACAGCCATATGAAGACAGAAGCAGAGATTGGAGTTATTCTGCCACAAGCCAAGGAACACCTAGGATTGCTTCTGCAATAACCAGAAGCTGGAAAAGGTAAAGAGGGATTCTTCCCTAGAGCCTTCAGAGGGAGCATGGCCCAGCCAACACCTAGATTTTGGACTTGGAGCCTCCAAAATGGTGAGAGAGGAGATTTCTGTTGTTTTAAGCTACCTAGTTTGTGATAATTTGTTATGGAAGCCCTAGGAAACTAATACAGTATGATTGATCCTGTCCTCAGCTGTAGGCTTGGATGGTATTCAAAGTGTTTAACAACCAGTACATGATCCATCCAAACAGAATAGATGTCTGCTGCTTTGCTGGAGTAGAATCCAAATGGATCCTTGCTTTGCAGATGTTAACTTTTTAGGTGCTGAGTAGCGGAGAAGTCAGGGGTATTCCAGGTTGGGTTGCTGGTGCATGAACACTTTGGGGGAGGAAAGGGGACTCAGAATATTGGCCACTTATCCTCTGGTATAGAAACATTTTAATATTTTAAACACCTATGAGGTTGTGTGCCAGGCACATGCCCTGGTTGGTTTAAACTAATATGCTTTTCCTTCTTGACACCACAAATGACTCAAGAACAATAATTCAAATTAAGCCAATCAGAATGTGGCTCAGGACTTTGATTTTTTGGGGACTGAGGGAGAACATGCCTTTTTTTTGGGAGATGTGAGTGAGAAAGAACATGGCTTTGGTTGCTGCTAGCTAAAACCTTGCAATCTGGAAAGAAGCTAGCCTAAGGACAGAACCAACAATCAAAGAATGAAAGAACTGAGATGACTGCAGCCAATGGACCTTGAACTCTGACCATTTACACCTGTGTCTCTCCCATCCTCTGGACTATTAGTTACATGAGCTAATAAATTCTATTTTATTGCTTATGCAAGTTTGAGTTATATTTTCCATTGTTTATAACTACAAGCACCCTAACTGATATAGTCCCTGTGATTTTCTTGGTGGATATTTACTAGGTCCTTCTCTTTGAAACATTTTATTTTGATGTCTCCTCGTGTGATTATTTTGTAATCACCGTTTACCTTTGTGTTCTATTAATAAATAAGTGAGATACCAGTCTTGCATTAGGCAAACAGGACTTTACTGAAAGATTACAATGGGCCAATTTTATATTAAAGTCTTAGAATACAACTCAAAAGCAAACAGACATGCACATGCACACACACACACCCTCCCCTGAAACTTCCCCCACTGCCCTTCCTGACATGTATAATAAAAACTAGTTCATAAGATAGATGAAATGGATGGGCAGAGTGGTGGGAGCAAATGGGAGAGGATCTGTAATCTATGGGGGAGAGTAGAAAAATAAAAGGTATTAATTTAAAGAACTATGGTTTGTGAATAGAATTCTCTTCTAAAGAATAACTCCAAAAATAAACGTATTTAAAGGCCAATTTAAATACAGAGTCTAGCAAAGGAACAGAGATGGAAACAGATGAATAGAGGCGGCCAGGGGAAAATCATAAAGGTGAAACTCTTTTTCCTGTATCTCAGCCTTCAAAATAAACCTTACTTTTGCAGTTCTGGGGGGCCATTTCAAACATAGGGTTAAAGAGGGCAGAGACAAAGTACCAGTGTTCTCTGTGCCTTACTAAAAATGAAAAATTTAAGTTGACTCAAGTGATTTCCGTTACCTTGAAGTACTGTTTATGCATTTGCATACTGAATTGGAGGCTTCTGCTTTATACTCCTAATGGCAGTTACTGTCTACACATTGTTAACAATATGGGAAAAAGTGCAATTCCCATGTAGCCAGCATTCCAGTTCCTTTTGATAGATTTTAAAATTGGTATATTACTTTCAATAATAAGGAAAAAGAATTTGAGAAAAAAAACTAAAAATGATCAAGTAGCCTAGTATGCAATTTGTGTTAAATTGCTGGTGTCTGAAGAGTACTGAACTGAGATTTTATCAACACATGCAGTACCACACATTTCTTATTTTAGTTGCTAATTAGTATTCAGGTGTGCAGTGGAATACATGAAATTAAATGCTAATGCTGTTTCATTTGTGATTTAACATGTATAAGTTGTTACTCTATGCTGCATTACCTTGTCTATGCACATATATAATAGTTGTTTTTTCTTTTTTTTTGCAATCATAATATCTTCATGTATTCATTTGATTGAATCTTCCAAGGGCATGATATGAATAAATCTTTTGGGTTAAAAAAATCGTTATCTTCTGTAGTTTAGAAATGAAAAAAAATATCTAAGTGTCACTTTTAAAAGGCTTCCATTGAGGACTTAGTTTAATTGACCCACTAGTACAGAAATTTTAGTTGTTTCCTCTATTTTGTTTCACTTATTTTGTGATTAACAACTCCATAAAATTGTGAGCCACCTAATGGAAATAGTTTTATAAATATTGCATGCCATTTTATGTTCTTCAATCTGTACTTCCTTTATGAAGTATTTTTATGTTAAAAATGTTCAAAGTTAATGTGTGAGGAAGTAACTAGCTACTTGAGTTAGTTAGATTTCTCTTCCCTGAAGAAAATTACTATAATGGTTACTTTTGCTAAAATGCAATTACTGTCACTGTAACAATCAATCATATTTTTATATAAGAAACTTTAACAACTTTTGAATGCATTAGGAGATTTAAATGAAAAGACTCAGTGTGAAATAAGACTAGACACCCAAACCACCCCCTTCCCTGACATTTGGTGAGAAAAAAATCTTACCTACCTCTCTTGCAATATGTTTTAATGCCTTAGCTAAGATCACTGGGAACGTTATAATATAGTAGTAAGCAAGATTCTCAGAACATCATTGAAAAATGCTACGTCTATTCAGCAACTAGTAGCTATTATTGTTTCTGGTGAACACAGTTGAATCCAAACCCAACAGAATCTGTTGTCCCCAAGTTTCACAAATTAAACCAAAAGACACCATTCAAAAAAGTTTAACATTTGTTATATTCCTATGGATGAAAACCTCTCCATGTGAAAAATAGAGGTTAGGAAATGCACACTGTATCAGTTCTCAGCTTTAATAAAGTGATTACTCGTTGAGGTCAGAACATTTTTTTCATCTCAAAATATTGTGCAGTCACATACCTTACAGACAGTAATTTTTCCCCAAAAGCATCTGTAATAAATATACTACTCATGAAGGTGGAGTACTAAATATAACATGACATCTCTGCTACTAAATATATTATACTCCTTACATAGTGTTGGGAATATAGCAATAGATGACTTTATTCATACTGTTATTTAACAACATGTGTGTTGATATGGTGAATGTATTTAAAAGTGACATTTATAAAAATGTATTTAAAAAGAATATATTATGGATAAAACAGGTTACTTTTTGTAGCTATGGCACTGAATCAAAATTAATGCCTAGTGGCATAGGCCAGCACAGCTCTGTTCTCTCTCCTAATCCAGCTCTGCACTCCACCCCATGTGTGTTTCTTCTCATTTTCCCTAGTATATTTAACAGTGATTGCATCCAACTAGTCTCCTAAACTGGACACAGGAGAGATGTTTTGATTCCTTCCTCTTCCTTAGCTCCTTCATTCAATGAATTATTTAATTTCCATTCTAACTTTGAGAAGGCTCTGTAGACTTCCACTGTCTTAGTTTACGCCCCTTGTCAGCCTGCTCTATAACCTCTGTAAGGTCTCAGTGTTATCAGTCTCTGCCATCTGTATTAATATAACCTTTTCTCCCTGCTTCAGAGTTATCTTTCCAAACTCCTTGGCATGACATCCTATTCCTATCCCACTCTATCTGATCTCAACCTGTCCTCTTCCGGAGCCTTCCTGCCCACTGTCCCCTGTCCTGCCAGTGACCCAGTTAATCCGCAAAGCTCTATAGCTGTGGATGCTGCCTTTTTTCCTGAAATACCCTTCTCTGGGCCTCTGATTAGAAAATTGCTATTTTTCCATCATGACCTTCATCTAAAAGGTCTTCTCTGGCACCCTCAGAAAAAATTAAATGTCTGCTCCTCTGTGCTGTAATAGCTATTTGGACATAAGTGGCTTATAACACTTCTGTGTTTCTTGAGTTTTCCTCAACTACACTGTGAACTTATCCAGGGAAGGATGTGTCTTATTCTTTCTGTTATCCCTAGTGCTGAGCTCAGTGCAGGCCACAGAGCGGCCCCTCATTTCAGGGTGAAGGAAGGAGAGAAAGAATATATCCTTTAGTACTTTTAGGTGTGAACTTCAGCGTTACTACTTGTGAATACACATTCTGTCTGGTAACCAAGCCATCAGGAAAAATAATAATTTTAAGTCAAAAAATTGGCTTTTACCAATTTACCTAAAAGTAAAATCCCCTACAATTAGGGGACATTCTTCATTATTAGGAAGCCTCTCCTTTCTTATGCATATATTTATTTTTTATATTAAGTTGTATAAAAATATGAGCTGTGAATGACCAATGAGCAACAGCTTCATGCATGATTATTTGTTAATAAAAAACCCCAAGAAAAAGCAAACCATTGCAGGATGTCTCTTGAACATTAGATTTCTTTTATTTCCGTCGAAGCTAAAGTTGGCTATAAAGTTCATCTGGTAGCAATTTTCTGAATGTATTTAAATTGGGATAGTAGCAGGCCAGTGTTATCTATAGAAAATTCCATCTGGTTCTATTGCCAATGTGCTTTTTTTCCTCTCTATATTCTATTATTAGGGAACTAATAAAAGTGCTTCTTTATGCCATTGCTATGCTTTCTAGAAAAGGGAAAAGAATAACAACATAAACTTCAACATCCTCCCTCTCTCAATTAAAGGAGGCCTTGCAGTTCTTTGATTTAAAGTACATTTGAATCACACACCAGCCATTTAAATTTGACCAGGACCCCCATGTTCTTTGAGGAGTTGCTCCTCCCTCATTCCAGGGGTTTTGCTAAAAATATCAGTCCTGGGGAACTGCCAGCTTCTGGCCATAGGAGTGGGCAGAAGACCTAAGCCTGTCCAAGCAGGGCATCTCATCCTTCTGCCTATAGTGTTTGATCAGAGCAGTTGGCATATGACCAGGACAGGACAACCTAGGGTCCTTCAGTGAGGACTCTGTGTGTGTGCGTCTGTGTGCTTGTGTGTGCGTGCATGCTTGTATTCTAGAAGAGGAAGGGCTTATTTAATTTTTGCAGTTTTAGATGTAGGGATGCACACTTGGGAGTGTTGGCACATATGTTTTCTGGTATATAGAGAAAGTCCATTTGGAGTAGGAAACTATGAACCTTACACATCCAGAGAATCAGAGTCTAGCATAGTTGAGACATGTTGAGTAAACCCAAATGATACTATTTCCACCCATGAACTTAGGCCATGCCAGAAGTGAGAGTCATCCTTGAATTTTAAGGTATATTAGCCAATAAATTCCTTCTTTTCTGCTTAAGCAAGTTTGAGTTGAATTTCTATCACTTGTAACCAAAATAATATACATCAGAGTGGCGTCATGCTGAGAAAAACTAAGTGTAAGACTCCTTATGTGTGAAATGTCAGTATTAAATAAATGGAAAGTACTCATAATCTGTCACTGCTCCCTAAAGGGATAACCCCAAAATGTGATAATGAAGAGAAGCATGGAAGAAGCTTCTGGACACAAATCCTCCTATATCTCTCAGTATTTTCTACTCTGGAGCACTTGAAAGTTCTAGCAAATCATTTTATTTCATATCTTCCTATTTTAAATATGACTTTTAATTAATTCACAGTAAGAGTCTAACAGAGTATGATGGCTTTGTACCATCTCAGTTTCCCAAAATTCCCTTCCCATATGGTTCCAGGTTAGGGTTGGGCAGGAGAATTATTTGTGCAGGATTTGGAAGTGAAGGGCAGACATTGTTGGGCTTTGAGGATTGGTGCAGGGCAGGCTCTGCTGCAGTCTGTGCGCGGTGTCAGGCATCTGCTGTTGGCCAGGGGCATCTGCTGGGCCCACAGGTCCTCCAGCTGCCATTAGACTCTTTCAGATTCTGAGAATCCTGGGCCAAGTGCACATACAGCTCTGTGGTAAAGGATGCTGGCTTATCCCACAAATTGCCCAAATCATTGGTACTAGAGGTGCTGAGTGATTAGGGGACTTTTCAGTTTTCCCTCAAAGGTCCCAGTTTGCCCTTGATCTCTCCTACTTCATGCCCCTCTTCTATTCCTGACTGCTGACCCTCAGGACCAGCACCAGACCTAGAGGCAACCACGGCTGTGTGAGAGCTAATCCCTTTGACAATGAATTCCTTACTCTATCACTCATATTATTATACTTCTGCTTGCCTGGTCAGACCCTAACTGATACCCATGGTGGTCTATTTTTCAGTATTCATTTCTGAAACCACATGAGGGCTTATCTATTATTGGGAAATACAATTGATGAGGTTGAAAGAATTAAGGCTTTATATTCAGGCTGATTAGTCTTTATGCCCACCTTTGTCACTTGTCATCTGTGTGGCTTTGTCCAAGTAATCTCTTGATCCCTTAGTTTCTTCAGCTGCAAAAGAAGGAAGAATGTATCTACCAATGGGACAGCTATTAGGATTCACAAAGAAATGACATTTTTTTTTTTACCACTAGACTATTTCTCATTATTGTAGTATCTAGCACAAAAATTGATACCTTGTGCCTATTCCATAATATTTTCTATATTGATAAAAAATGGGCATGTGCTTAATACATATTAATCTCTCCTCATCACCCTTTATTTAAGGAGTTGTGGCAAATTATTTTTCAGACAATATTTAGTCTCTTGCTCTCAAACGCCTCCATGGGAGAAGTATATTTCCCTATCCCACTGATGTTGATCTTGGTCATGTGACTTGTCTTGGCCAATGGGATGTTAGACAATATGATGTGAGTGAAGGTTTAGCATGTGCTTCCATACTAGGATTGTTTTCTCTTGCTCTTCCGCCTCCACCAAGATAAGAATACACAAGTAGCCACTACTCCTTCAGTAGTGAAGCACAGCAGTTCTTAGTCTGAAGCAAAGACATTTCAACTGACCCATGTATACATGATGAAGAATCAATGCTTATCTTTCTCTGAATTGAGCATTGGGGTGATTTGTTATGGAGCACTAGCTGACTGATACAGAAGGGCTAAATCATAAAGGTAGAATCTATATTCATAGATTTAGCATGTAAAAGAAACCTTAAGACTCAACTGGGTCTATTTGTCTATTATAAATTAGAAAGACATATTTGGATAATGGTTTCAGACTGTCTTTGACCAGATTAATCCATGCACTAACATAGTCCGTGAAAACCAATTATAGTCATAGTCCTGGGATAGCTGTAATGGTCATTCAAAGACCATAAAACATGGTAGCTATCCTCAAAGAGTGCATGAACATGTCCTTAAGAAAGGTGAGTATCTTGTATTTAAAAAATACCTCATCTAAGCCCAGCAACTGACTCAATATAGGGTCATTATGTTGCTTCTCATTTGGACATGTAGAGAGCATTCTGCACTCCTTAGAGGTTATGACCTTGAAGAAGAAGAAATTCAACTTCATTTCCTCATCTAGAAAATGAGGATAGTAATAGTTACCATATAATAGAGTTCTGAAACTTAAACAAAGCAGGCATATAAAGCTCTTAACACACTGTCTGGCTCATAGTAAGCAGTCAAGGGAAGTTGGCCCTTGTTGTGGTTGTTATGTTTGTGAGTGACAAGATGCTTAGGCAAGAGGCCAGGCTAATTCTAAGCCATAATATAGTGATAGAGCATTCTAGCTTGGCTCTGGGATAGGATAGGGAAAATATTGTAGATCATAACTTTTTTACAACTATTCCTGTGGAGTCTGTTGGATCAGATTTGAGATTTTCCTTCTTTAGGCTAAGAAATCCTAATGCTTTAAATTATCTTTCTTCATCTAAGAATCATCTTACTAATTTTATACATTTCTCATTTTATTTTTTGAAATCTATGTATCAAGGGAGATCTGATCTGAGCCAACCACAGTGGAACAATAATAGGCTGTTATAGAGTATATATTTTACTATTTTATTACTTTGTTTTATTTGTTTTGTAATCCTGGTCATTTCCCATCCTATCTCCCTCCATTAGAAACCAACCCATGGTTTGATAGGTGGGCTTGACCTATTCTCAGTCCTGGACTGAGCCTTGATTGGTTTATCAATATCTCATCCCTATGACTCTCATGGTTAGTTCAGAATTAGGCGTGTGTCCAGACTGCATCAAGGAGATTCTGAACCAAAAATTTGTATTTGACTTTGGGATTCTCTCTTCTCTTGGCTGAGGTGCTATCAGGACATTATTAGGCTTATAGCTGCTGCAGATGGGGCCACTAGGGGCTGGAGGATAAAATCAACACCAAGAAAGGTAAAATGTGGAAAAGAGAGATAAATTGGCTCATTGGTAAAATCAACGAAGCTGCTATATCCAGCCTTACCTGAAGTAATTCAACTCCTTAAGCCTTATAAATTTCTTTTATTGTTTAAAGCAGTTTGAGTTGGGTTTTTTGTCACCTGTAACATAAAGAGCAATGTGCCTGCCTGCCAACTCTTATCTATATGCCTAACGCTCAGTGATCAATAATGGGGATAAGAATTTTTTTGGGGGGGATGGGGTAACTGAAGGTACTGTGACCTACTCAGCTGATGCCTGTTTTTCACTTTCTTTTCCTTCTTTTTGACTTAGACTGTGCAGTAAAATAGGGATCCCTTAATTACATTTTCAAAACTCTTAAGAAAAGGTAATGTTAAACATAAGATGAAAAAAGCAGAACAAAAAATTTCTATAAATATATATACATACATACGTAATACATATATAATTCTATAGCTAGGACAATCTCAACTGTGTAGATACACATGGGATCATATTTTCATAACAAAAAATAGTAAACATTATTAAACATACTCCTTCTTACCTTAGAGCTATTAAAATAGGATATTGTCCTTACACATGAAATACTCCCTCAGTATCTAGATAGCCCTTGCGACACTTATATTACACTCGTTTGTCACACAATCACTTCACTTAACAACTAGATTGTGATCAAACATTATAGCACATTAATCCCCTAGTGAGACAAGTTAGAAAATAGTTTGCCCTGCTGTTTTGTCACATTTCCGTCTTTTTGTTGTAACTTTCTCTTAACATCACCAAAGTTGGTGCTTTTATCAAAATGACTGACTTCTAAATTGGAAGATTTGTTTGATGGTTAGGCTCCGTATCTTGAATTAGAGAGTTTTGCCTAAGATTTATAAGTGCCTGTGAGTGGCATTATCTCCACTGGCCTTACATAACACAGGTATTAGGTACAAGGTTTCTCATTCCTGAGCTTGTAGTAAGGAAATAAAAGAAAAGTGAAGGAAAAACTTTCCATTCTTGAGGGTAAGTGTAAAATGTCTTACTGATTTTCTATGCACTATTTAATCATTATTAAATTTTATTGTTCCTATCTTGACATATACCTTTGAAATAGTTGAGTGTCTTCCCGAGAAAGCAAAGGAAATTAGTTATTCGAAGTGGAGGGCTAATAAGGCTGACATCAATAAGAATTTCAAAATATCATTGGCATGGTTGATTTGTAAATTCCATGCATAATTTTGTTGTTTTTAACTGTCAGAAGAGTATGTTTACACTTCCAGGGATACAGAAAAAGTGATGGAATTGTTAATAGGAAGGACAAAAGTAATAAAATAGTGTAATGTGTAAATCTCCCCAGGAAATGATGTAATAGCAAGTGTGTTTTTTAAAATTTGACTTATTTTTAATGTCTTTGACCATGCATGACTTCTTAGGACTGCACCTCCTACTTTTTGAGGGATGGGGAGGGCATTGTGGTAAGAGAAGGAAGACAAGACAAGTAGGAAAGAGCCTTGGGAATTTGCTCTGGGTTGGTTCAACATGGAGGTGAGAATTCTGTAGCTTTCTCAAAGATGACTCTTAAAACGATACATGGATGACGATGACACAATAGAGCCACTGTTGTAACATTGGTGACAGAGATAAAATTCATATTAATTATTTAGATCTTTTTCTGCATTTGAGTGAAAGGAGTACTCAAGGTCACTATTTGAACTAAAGTACAAATCTGATCCACAGTAAAATGAAACAACGTATTGCAGAATGATACTACACTTTGATTCAACCTGAACGTTAAGTCATGTATATTGGCAGGTTTAATCATAGTAAACAAGCATTTCCTTTTCCATGGAGATATTTGTAGTAGTATATTCAATTATAGGTAAGAGGATAGACAAATTTTTAAACAATTTCTTCCTCCTTGCCAAAGAGCAGAAGCTTAATAGGTACTGTGTGCGTGAAGAATGCTTCTTGAATACACACTGAATTTACTATGGCCTTTGAAACAATATATGTCCACCACGGTTAGTTAGATTTGGTTCCTTCCTGATAAAAAGGTTTTATTAACTTGTTCTGAGCTTATATTTTGTAAAATGCACACATACACATACATACAACCACACACATCTTTAGGTACTGTACATATCTACCGAAAAATTTTACATATGGCATTTTTTCCTACTCAGTGTTAGGTTTAACAGTTGTTTTAGAAGTCATTAACAGACAAATTGACAAATTAAAAATTCAAAAATTTAACTGTGGTTAGTGTCAGAAAATACTTTTAATATATGTGCATTTAAAGTAATTATCAAGCATTAAAATCATCTTGAAAAATATGAAATCATTATTTTCCACAAATCTGAAATGGTGCCAGAACTTGAGCTCACTTTCTATATTTAAAGCTAAATATGTTTAAGACTCCTAAGGTACCTGGACAGATTTTATCCTAGTTACTGCTCATGGGCTTTTAACTTGCAATCTTCTTTTTAAAAAATTACTCTCAGTTGCAAATTTAATAGTATACTATGCTATAGAATTATAGAACATGGATTCTGGCACCCTAACCCTAACTTTGATCAAGGTACTTACCTTTCTTCCCTTAGTTTCCTCCTCAGTGAAATGGGGATAATTGTATGTTTCATTACAGGGCTATTGCCAGGATTAAATAAGCTGATAAATGTAACCCACTTAGAATTGTGTCTGGCATAGAAGAGTCTTGATAAATTTAGCAATTTTTATTATTTTTGATTATTTTTTAAACTCTCTCAATGGTTGATTTAAAATAATTCCAATTAATGATATCATTTTATTATGCCTTCTAATCACAATATGTCACACCAAATATACATTAAGACTCTCAAAGCCTATATTATTTCATTTAAATGAAAATTTCAGAATATCTAATCAATACCTTCAATAATACTTTCCATTGCATTATGTAAAGAGGACAATTAATTAGTAAAAATGTGATTTTCTTCATCCGTGTCACTAATATTCTGATGAACTAAAAATAAAATATTTCATATACATGTTACAGAAATCATATATTTCTAATAGAATAACTTTCTTTCTCATTCCCAGGGTGCCTGTGATGTTTAATTAGTTAACATTTGAAAAGTGCTTTGTGGATTAAAAGTGCTACAAAAGTGCTAAATCTTCATTGTTAGTAACAAAAGATCAAACCTGAAAGAGCACATTAAGCATTTATACAAAGAAACTGTATTTTATTGTAATTTTTGCTCTTCAACTTTGTAGAAAACTGCCATTAAAGTTTATTCTCCTAAGAGATAAAAGCAGAGTACTCACTGGAACTCTCAGCTCAGATAACCCAGTGACAAGTGGTGGGACTTGGACTAAGCCATCTCAAATCAATGCCTCTCACTGTCATTACCAGTGAAGTAAACATAATCATACTTACCTGCTACCTACTTCATGCAGACGTGAAAGTAAATACTCCTGTAAGGTAATGCTAGATTTGAGCTCTTTGCAGGATGGTGGTACATATTTGTAACTGTCACCATCATTGCTCAGTGGCACCTCATCCCCTGTGTGCTGGGTGCAAGGTGGTGAGGCAGGTAAAGAGTCTCTGTCCACAGCAGCGACTGCAGGGCCAGGCCATCCTCTCTCCATCACCCTTCATCCTCTCAGAAATAGAACAGGTGAAAGAGCACAGAGAGTTGGAGAATCCCTGTGCTGCAAACGCCCTTAGAGACCATCTAGTCCAATCTTTCAGTTCCCAGACACAAGCAAAATCCACTATGAAAAGGAAACTGTAACTGTATGCTCTAAGTGGGTAAACTCTATGGTATGTGGGTGATAGTGTAATAAAGCTTTTTTTAAAAAAAATTCCTGCATGTGCAAATGAGAGAGAGAGAGAGTGTGTGTGTGTGTTTGTGTGTGTAAATGCCGGCTGCTTTGGCCATTCCCTACACTGAGTGGCAAACCTGCTTCACTGACCCTGAGCTCGTTCTGTTTATGGTCTTTGATGCATTGAGGAGTGCAGTGCTGTTGGTCAGATGATCTCTTCTTTCTTAAGAACTAATGGCAGACGGTGAAGAAAATTTATTTGGCTTTTTTTCTTTTTCAGATGGCATTAACTTTTCAGGAGTCTTGAGGTCTTGACTATCCTTCCCACACTCTGTCCCAATTCAATTCCTAACCCAGTCTCTAGCTGTTGGTTTCTGATATTTCACCCTGGAGGTCCATTCCTTTAGCTCAGTGATTCGCAACTGGGAGTTCTTTAGGGGGCGTTTGGTAATGAGAGGAAACATTTTGGGGATCACTAGAGTCGGTTGTGGGAGGGGACAGGGATGATGATAAATACCTTGCACGGACACTCAGGTATGCAGAACAAAGAATTATCTTTCCCCAGGGTCAACAGTGCATGTGGTAAAAGACACTGAAAGAGTCTAGCTTAAAATTGTTTTTTTTTTTAATAGGTGAATACCTGGCGCTGTCATTGTCACTCAGAACTTATCCGAAGTTCCAGATTTTTTTCCTTGGAACTAGTTATGATCTATATAGACTGGTAAGAGGTGGTGAAAGAAGCACATATATAAGAATTTCCTGGGGATAGTGCTGTCGGGGGCAAAGGACATGAGAAAGGAAGAATCTGTGGCAGGCACTGTTGCTTGGCCAAACCACAGCAATTTCCAAGCCCCATCCTTCTTGTCTCCTTTCACTGAAGAGGCTGGAAAAGCTAATTTTCTTCCCCAGCTTTCCTTTTAGATGAGTGACCATGTGATGAAACACTGACCCATGATGTGTAAGTAAAGGCCTGCTTGGGGTGGGCACATGGGCTTCTGGTAAAGTACTGATTTCCTGGAATAAGGAATCGCTGGTGTTTCCCCTTTCCCTTCTTCCTGCCCAAGTGTGGATTCCCAGAACTATCATTCAAGCGTAAGACAACAAAATCATGCAGAGGAAGAGCTAATACGTTGAGTATGGTGAAGGGGAGGAATAGGAAGTGCCTGCGTCTTCAGTACATCCTTGAGCAGCTGAGCTGATCCTGGCAACTGCTACCCTTAATCTTGTTACGTGATAAAAAGAAACTGCTTGAGCCAGGTAGTGAGACTTTCTGTTACTTGTAGCTGAACACATTCCTAGCAATACAGAGTCAAAGAAAAAAAAAAAACTCATATGAATGCATAATTTTGCATATGCACACTTGCCCTCTATCTAGAATATACTGTCAATCAAGATCACCCTAGTCTGTGCGCTGAAGAGTAGCCAAATGTGAAAAGGCTTTTGTTTAACTAATTTCAACATTTATTGAGAGTCTACTACTTGAAAGGCCATATAGCAGATATGAAAATATTATCTCACTGAGCTTTAATTTTGAGACAAATGAGAGAGACAAATGATTTTACTAAATCTACAGTAGAACCCTTAACATCACTGATTTAGAAAACATAGAACATTGTTTGGAAGTGGGAGAGATTGGAGACCTGGAGGCCTGGTAGGAAGTTACTGCTGTCATGTAGGCTATGGCAGTGACCAGAACACAATCTGGCTCAAGAGACGCCATTGCTGGTGGGGCTGAGCATATGATATAAGGTAGAGCCTCTGAGTTATCAAGGATACTCTCCTTTTTACTTGAACAATTGGCCTTTTAACTGCTTTCCACATTTTCATGACCTTGCTTGCTGAAATCACCCATTTTCATATCAAAAATTGATTAAGCAAGCGAAGAAACAAAAATCGATTGAGCATCTGTGGTGTACTTAGTGGGAGGAAGGATTGCTTAGTGGTCAGGAGTGCATACTCTGGCTCTGCTACTCACGCATGTGAATTTGTACTTTGGAAAGTTAATGAACAACTCTGTTCTAGCATTCATAAAATGGGGATAAAATTAATACCTACTTCATTGTGTTGTGGAAGTGACTAAATGTGATAATACATATGTTAAGTGGGTAGACCAGTATCTGGCATATAGTAAGTGCTCATTAAATATTAGCTATTGTGTATACAGCATTGGATGAGGTCACTGAAAATGCAAAGAGGGATGCAAAGAATGTTGGGGCCATAATCCTTCCACTTAGGCATTTAATAGTATTGGGGAGGCGGAGGTGGAGGTGGGAGGATACCTTGAAGTCAGGAGTTCAAGACCAGCCTAAGCAACATAGCAAGACCCTGTCTATACAAAAAATACAAAAGTTAGCTGGGCATGGTGGTGCACGCCTGTAGTTCCAGCAATTCGGGAGGCTGAGGCAGGAGGATCACTTGAGCCCAGGTAGTTAAGGTTGCTGTGAGCTATTATGACACCACTGCACTCTACCCTGGGCAAGAAAGTGAGGCCGTGTCTCAATACAAAACAAAAACAAAACAAAAAACAACAAAAAACAGTATTTGAGAAGGGGCATAAAGAGGGCAATTCAGTTTGTTGAAGTTACCAGGAAAACGGTGCAGAATTAAGCTAAGTCTAACATGCAGTATCTGCTTCTGTATATAACTCAAGGCAGGTTTTCTATGTGATGATTTTTAATGCTCACACATACACATCTCCCCAAAATTCTCTGCCAGTGTGACGTTAAAGAGTGCCGCTGCCGTGGGGGCTGAGTAATTTCTCCAAGGCAGCTATGAGGTGAGCTTTGGACACAGACTCTCTGAAGAAGGCAGAGTAGGTTCCACCCGCTTCGTGGGGTTGGGGAAGGAGATGTGAATGGGTATATTTTCCACATTGTTCAAAAGGATTTGCGGTAGTTCATTTACAACAAATACAACTTGATAAAAAATAGAGGACATTTTAGGGTAAAACAAAAGAAATAAGAATAGGAAAAGAGGACAATCTGTTTTGGAAGTGCTTGTAGAGGATTTCCTGGACCCTCTTAAACTGGAAGGAGAAAACTGAGCTAATTCAATTTTAAGCTAATAGAGAATTCATAAAGATACTCTATATGAATGGTTAGCCTTTGTCTTCATTTTTTTTCCATAAAGTGGCAATATTTATTCCTTGTCAACACATTTCTAGTTTTATATAAATGTACTGTTAGTCTCAGTGTTCAGGAATGCCCATATCCGAACATCGATTTGTTAATGTATGAATTTTCTGAGATTGGATTACATCATTACACCCACATAAATATGTAAACTTCATGCTGCATTTATTTAACACAACAAAACCCAGTTACTAAAACATCCTTTGTTCCTTTCACTTTCCACCACGTGACATTGTTTAGAGGAGTGTTTTGGTTCCAAGCACATAAGACATTTTTAAAATAAACAAGAATTTGTTTTCCCTGTGAAGATGTATATTGTTCGTTTGAAGCATTAAAAAAGCCAGTCTTCGGGGCCGAATGTTTTCATTTAAACAGAGAGCTGTAGGCATGTATGGTAAACTGTTGGAGATGGGTGCACGGCATCTGTAAGTGTTCAAATGGCCAGGGGTGGAGAAGTCCTTTCTTTGTATTTTTTCCTTTTGCTGTCATGTACACTTTTGAGGCCACAAACAGAGCCTGTTGACTCAGCCATGAGCAGGGCTTGACCTGTGATGGCTCCCACGTGTGTCCACCGTCTCCACTGGTGCGTGCACAGTCCAGGGAAGCGGGGAGAATATGAGGAAGGGAAAACTGACTAATCTCCCCATTCAGAGATGCAGCCATGTGGCCACAGAACTTCATTCTTTGCCTCCTGAAAGGAATAAAGGTGTGCTGCTTTGCTATCTTGCATCTGCCTTTAGCATATTTAAAGAGAGAGGTTAGGTATAGGACAATACAAGTGCTGATGAGGAATAGTCTAAAAGCATTGTCTTTGGTGTTTCAGTGAATTGAAAAAGGATCTGAAACCAATTTTTTTCTTTTTAAAATATTTGTCATTTATAATAAGATTGGAAATTGTCTTTTTTGGTAACACAGCAAAGATGTTGAAAAGAAGAGTTTCTGACAACAAAAAGGCTATTAGGCAGACTTTACCGGGTTTTTTGTCTGCAAGATTCACAGACATGTTAATATTAATTCAGTTGGTAGTAAAGTTGTTGAAATGGAAAACAGAAGGAATAATAAAATCAAAAAGAGTGGTTTTCTCCGTTTTTGTGTGATAGAGAAAAATAGAGCTAAGAGACTTTGCAGGTAATCTGTATACCACTTCAGTTTTGTGATTAGCAATTTACCCTTTGATGTGCTTTGAAATACCTATAAATGGGTAGACACGTTTTGGAACAAAGAAAGAAAGAAAAGAAAGAAAGAAAAAGAAAGAAAGGAAGGGAGGAAGGAAGGAAGCAAGCGGCAGACTCTACTTTCATTTTGATATTATATAATGAAAATCCTTAAATTATTTTTATTTAAGAATTACGTAAAAATTTGTGAAGCTTGATTTGCTAATGAACACACACACACACACACACACACACACACAAATTGGCCCTCAGTATTGGTGGGTTCTACATTTGTGAATTCAACCAACCACGGATTGAAAATATTTGAAAAAATAAAAAATAACAATACAACAGTAAAAAATTAATACAAATAAAAAACACAGTATCACAACTATTTGTGTAGCATTTACATTGTATTTGGTATTATAAGGGATTTAAAATATACAGAAGGATGTGTGTAGATTAATGCAAATATTATGCCATTTTATATCAGGGACTTGAGCATCCAAGGATCTGGGTATCTGGGGGGGTCCTGGAACCAATTCCCCACAGATACCAAGGATAATTGTATATACATATGTGTTTATATATGTATATGTTTATATATAAGTATATATGTTTATATAAACATATATATGTATACATGTTTATATATATAGTTATGTATAAACATATATAATGAAAGCAAGAATACTGCTAGTTTTTGTCTTTTTCTTCTTTCTTTGAATTGACCTCATCTAAAATGAAAGCTAGTGATTATGATGTTCCTTTATTTAAATGCATTTATATCTATGTTTGTAGTTAAAAGGAAAGAATGATTAATTTTCTTTATTTTCAGGAATCAGGAATCATTGAAATTAGAAAGACATTTATGTCATTGTACTCACATCCATGACCAGTTTTATGATTATTCCCTATGGTTTTCCAGGTACTTTGCTCCATCTCACTATGAATTATTTGAGTGATTGGGTTTCCCATAATTGGCATAATAAGATATTTTATGATGGAGTGGGGGAAGTCTTCTCAGCTGCTAGGCCTTAAATAGTATGGGGATATTTGAGTGTAGCTGAAGGCTCCTCCTCTGTTCTCGAGGCTCATGAACAAAGACGGAAAGGTTTCTGACATCAGTATTGAAGGACATTTGAGAGTCAAAAATCTACATGGTACCATGCAAGAGTATTCCAAGAGAATCAACAAGACATGGCCTCCAGGTACATGAGGCTCATAATCTACAAATACAACCTGCCTGTTCCCAGCTTTTTCTCACAAGTGGTCAGAGTCTGCCTGGATTACTTCCAGAGGGCTTGGACCATTATATTTGTGGCCCTGCCAGCCAGCTGACTTGCAGAGAAGGCAGATGATTTTCATGCTTAAATCTAGTCATTATTTTTCTACCAGACCAATTTCCTGTTAAACATAGGTTTAACAGTAACATCTGCTGTCCTTTAAAACAATTGTTTCTGTTATTAAATGTTTGTAAGTCAGAAAATGGTTCTTTCTTTTTCAAAGAATGAACTTTTATATTAAGTAACTGTCCAGGTTTTATGTAATTGTTTTAAAACCGTGGACTAATAATATCACAGCTACGATCACTACAATAAGGATACAAGACCTCAACACTAAAATTATTCCTATAGATTACTCTTTTTATGATGTTTTACTACTCAAATCAATTTTAAGGAAGATTTTCCCCCTTACATGGATGATGTTTTATTGAATACCTATAGACCACAGAGCTTTGCCCATGTACATATAGTTTCGTCATTTGAGGGACATCAAAAGTTCTTCATCCATTACCTTCCCACTTTCAGTCTTACCTCACTGCCTACAATTTGTACAAACAATCCCGGATGTCGCAACCATGAAACTGCTGCCTTCTTCAGCATCTATACGTTACTGTGAATTTGTCTATCAGATTAAGTTTGGATACCTGGGAGTGGGAAAGAGGATAGGTACATTTCTGGGGGAAAAGACATGAGAAAAATTAAGAATGTCTGTGACCACAGGGGTTATCCTAGGTAAACCTGGAAGATTAAGGCAGCCCTTGAAACCCCAGTAATGTTAGAAAGATGGTATAGGGTTAATTTTTTAAAAAAGGAAAAATATGCAGAAAAAAGATTTGAAAGACTACATAATATTATCTATTTTACACATTTGACCAGGGAAGGCCATGTCTAGACACCACACTTAAAAATGATGTGCCAATTTATGGCTTTGAAGGAAGTAAATGAACAGGTAATTCACGCAAACTTATTCTAGCCACCAAATGAATTTTAAAACTTCCAGAAGTTTAGAAATATAAGAATATATTTTATCCTAAGTCTATTGGACATAGACAAATGTCATATAAGTGTCTAGGGATGGTACACTAAAATAATATCACACATAGCAGGTTCAGATAATCAAGGATTGAGGGAGGCTGCAATACTCAAGGAAAACGCCACGGAGGAGGGCATATAAGAGACTTGAGAAGTTGGTAGGACTTAGTAGATAAGCAGCAAGGAATGGGGCTGATATTCCAAAAGGCCAGAAAAGCATGAGCAAAGACAAGAAAATGGGGTTTTTATAGCATGTTTTGTGGGACAAATGGTGAGTACAGCAGAGTCTTTTAAGTTGGGTAGTGTGGGTGGGAAGGGCTGCTGTGAGGCAGTGTCTGGATGCTAAGGGAGGAGCTGGAGCTCTTTATGGTGGGCCCACAGAACAAGTGATATTTGTGTTGTTAGAGGTATTTAATAATGTCTCTCATAGTGCATCTTTCACTGACAGTTTCGATATACTTGATTATCCTGTGTTGTCTGTGACAACTGTACCAGATGAAAAAGCAAAGGCCAGAGTGAGAAGACCAGTATTTTTTTTTTATATACCTGCCAGGTACTGTATAGATACATATTTTTTTAAAGCACTGATTCTTAGTTATTCACTTTATGACTTATGCAAGTCAATCTCTCTGTAATTCTATTTACTTATATATAGCATGAGGATAATAATATCTTTACAACTATGTACTGACCTATCCACACATCTAATGGACTAGGAAATTCTTAACAGAGAGTCTCCTTTGTGCTTAGCATATATAATGAACTAGAGGTCAGCTCAGGCTGCTATAAAAAATACCGTAGACTGAATAGCTTACAAAACAGACATCTATTTTTCACAGATGGGCGCCAGAATGGTAGGGTCCTGCTAATGACCCTCTTCTTAGTTTGCAGATGGCTTCCTTCTCACTGTATCTTCACACAGCAGAGAAAAGAGACTCTGGTGTCTCTTTTTCTTCTTATAATGGCACTAATACCATCATGGAGCCTCCATCCTCTTGACCTCATATAAACCTAATTAGCTCCCAAGGGCCCCACTACTGGGGGTTAGAGTTTCAACATATGAATTTTGGGGAGGACACAAACATTCAGTCTGTAATAGAATTCAACAAATATTGTTCAATAGAAACTTGAACGGGCTGTATCTAGGAACAAATGAGTAATACTGGAAAAAGTACTGTGTAGATAGCACAGTGATACATAAATGAGGGAAAAATCTCTTCCCTCTCCTTCCTTCCCAATTCTCTGCTGAAATGACACTGAATTCTTGTCTGAATAGAGAGTCATTCCCACTTCAAATTCAGGCTACCCAACCTAATTAAGTGAGGCCATTTTAGCAGAAATACTTTTGTGGCCTCACCAAACCCATTTCATTTTTATCCCTGGCAAACACATGAACATTTCCCTACCTCTCCTGTAGACGAGTGAGACCATGTGCCTGAGTTCTACCTAATATTATCAATGAACGTTATAGATGGGCATAGCTCCTAAATTCTCTAGGCGTGGCCCCTGAAATCTCCTGTAAGATATTTCACATCCCCTCTCTCCCCATCTGCTGGCTGAATGACACCTGGTAACCTGGAAGCTGTATTAGCTTGCTAGGGTGGCTGTAACAGGGTACTGTGGACTGAGTGGATCAAACAACAGATTTTATTTTCTCACCGTTCTGGAGACTAGAAGTCCCAGATCAAGGTGTTGGCATAGTTGGTTCCTTCTGAGGGCTGTGAGGGAGGGATCTGCTCCAGGCCTCATTCCCTGTCTTTTCCCTGTGTGTGTTCACATTATTTTCTGTGTGTGTGTGTCTGTGTCCAAATTTCCTACCCTTATAAGCACACCAGTCATATTGGATTAGGGTCCACCCTAATGACCACCTTTTAACTTAATTTCCTCTGTAAAGACCCTATCTCTGAATACAGTCATATTCTGAGGTACTAGAGGTTAGCACTTCCACAAATGAATTTGTTTGGGAATACGATTAAGCTCACAACAGAAGCCACATGTTAAAGTTAGAAGGAGCCTAGATGCCACCTGGTCCTAACATGCATTGACTGTGACATAAGCTAGAAGCATTTATTGTTTAACTCACTGAGGTTTTGGTGTTACTATAGCAGCCAGCAAAACTTGACTGATACAGAAATTGGTACCAAATTGGAGTGCTACATAATAAAAACCTAAACTGTGCGGCATTGGCTTCGCAGTTGTTGGGGGTGGGAAAAGGTAGAAAGAAAACTGCTATTAGAGGCTGAAAAAAATGGCAATCTGTATTATACAGTGGTGAATGGTTTGGTAAAACTAACACTTCTTATATTTTGGGAGGCAGATGACATTCCTACTGAGCAAAGGACTCTATAGCAAATGGTTGGAAAGAACCAAGGTGTTAATGTATATTGACTACTGCTGGCTGTATTTTGAACAATGTTTTTAAAAATAGATCGCATCAGGAAGGCATTGGTCACTTAGCAAGCAGAAATAAAGGTAATACAGTCTAGAAGTTTGGGGCCTTGAAGGGTGTCCATGCAAACGTGACCATTACTCAGCCCCCGTCAGTGGGAAATAAGATTGAAAAAAATCCAAAAACCCATTAAGAGCCAAGCATTTGGTAAAGATCAGATTAAGGATGTGGATTTCAAATGAAGCTTGATGGCCTTAAGGTAACTGTCATTAAATTGAGACAGCAAGGCTCCGGTGAGAAAGAAAAGAAACAAAGCATATTTGAGAATTATGTCCAGAAAAGAACTTCGGGGTGGTTACTTAGCTAATGCAATGAACATGAGTAAAGTAGATCAGAAACATTCTGTGCTTTTGAGGGAACTATATTACCAAAGAAACTACAAACTGTAAGCTTGGATTAAGAAAAAAATCTTGACTGTTCAAGCAGAAAGACAACTCTTAGACATCTATGTTGCTGTAGCCGGAAGCGGCTGCACAACCTGTGCAGTCTGCGAGAAAGGAATCCTCCCCAGGGCCCATTTCAGACGTGGCCAGAGAAGATGCTGGACAAGGAAGATGCTTGGAAGTTAGAGACAGTGGCTATGGATAAAACGGGCAGCGCAGCCTCCCAAAGAGTAGAGTCAGGGCCTGCATTGTAACATCTTCCCCTACCCCTCATTTCAGGACAGGAGGCTCCCACACAGCACCTACCAGCAGGATTTTAGAATTGCATTAACTCTTGTCTGCTTCCTCTTCCCAAATGGGAGTGTTTTTGATGGTCATTCTGTGCTCATTCTACCTCTGAATTTTGGGAGTGTGTATGTGCTGAGGGGCAAAAAACTTGCCTTTTTTAGTTCTTTTTTTTTTTTTTTTTTTTTTTTTTTTTTTTTTTTTTTGAGACAGAGTCTCACTCTGTTGCCCGGGCTAGAGTGAGTGCCGTGGCGTCAGTCTAGCTCACAGCAACCTCAAACTCCTGGGCTTAAGCGATCCTTCTGCCTCAGCCTCCCGAGTAGCTGGGACTACAGACATGCGCCACCATGCCCGGCTAATTTTTTGTATATATATATTTTAGTTGTCCATATAATTTCTTTCTATTTTTAGTAGAGACGGGGTCTCGCTCTTGCTCAGGCTGGTCTCGAACTCCTGACCTCGAGCGATCCACCCGCCTCGGCCTCCCAGAGTGCTAGGATTACAGGCGTGAGCCACCGCGCCCGGCCGCCTTTTTTAGTTCATAGTTTTCAAGAACTTGAGAAATTTTACCTGGACTTGATGGAGGATCTAATCATTAGTCATTGATCCTGGTCTTTCAGCCGGACGCAGTGATTAAACTGGAGCTGAGGTTGTGTGTCACGGGGAGGTGGTGATTTTGTTCTGTGTATAGGAAGGGCTGAAGCAGATACGTGGAGACACTTCCAAGTGCTCACCAAGTCTGTTTTCTTCTCCACCTGGGCACACAGCAAAATTATATTTCCCAACACCTGTTGCAGTTAGGTGACGTCGGATAACTGAGTTCTGAGCCTTGGAATGTAGGTGGAAGTGACACACACCTTTGCTGGGCCTGACTTGTAAAACGTCTTATAAGTCCTCCACAATGTGTCTTTCCCCATCCTCTGGATGGATGATGCCGGGGTGCCCTTGACCCCACTGTTGAAGAGCGAAGAGACTGGGTGGGGTCCCTGAATGAGTATGTGGGGCAGAGTGAAGCCCCTCGCCGACCCTGATCCTTTGCTCCTGCCATACCCCCACCAGCCCTCACTAAACTAAGGGAACTTAAAGACATTGTGTACCCAGGCCGCACTCATAGATATTGTGCTTCTCATAATCTATTTCACATTGTGCAGCGCAATCTCTTTTTGTGGGTGGGAATAAGAATTAGAAAACTTGTAGGAGCTTTAAAAACAGTACAGATTCTTGGGTGTTTCAGGGACTTACCAATCAGAATGTGCAGGGGTAGGGTTTTCTTAAGCATTTCTGATAGGCAACAGGTTTGGGCACTGCTGACAGGCGAGTGGAGTAAGGTATGAGACAGGTACTCCAAGTAATACTGCCGACGGAAGGCAAAAGGAAATATCATTATGAAATTCGGGACGATTTATTTGAGTCAGCATGTTTACGAAAAACTAGATACACTAGGATCTAGAGTTTGGAAAAGTCCCCTTATTCATGTAGGATGTTTATCATTGGGAAGAATATGAATAAAGAGAAAGTGACTTCCTTACAGTAGATGGATTGTTAAAACATACATTAAATTTAAACTGCACTATGATAAATGTCATATCTAGCAAGTAGGAGAGCATATGTGCTCAGGAAAACTATGCTCCCAACAGACAAGAGACAAAAGCACGCTGGCAAGTGATTAATGCAGGAAGACATGAGGAGGCGAAATGACAAAGGCATTTGTGTCCAACTGGCTTCGTAAGCCAACTGGCCATCCTGTCAAGTGGGGAAGTGAGAGAGAAAAGAGCCATTAAGGATTCCACTGTCTCTGGCCTAGACCTTATGTTTCTGCCCTGAAAACGAAGAAAGAAAAACGGCAATTGAATAGCTCATAAAAACAAATGAACAAACTGGTAGTAGAAAGAACGATGACTTGCTGACGACTCTGTGATGAGTTGGCCTCTCCATTCTGACCTCAGCAGATGAATAGGAGAATTATATCCATTTTGCTTTTGTCCTTGGCTTCAGCAATTAGTAAGCCGTTGAATGCCATACCGTAAGTAATTTAAGGTAGGATGCAGGCACCATGGCAATGTCATATTTTGAGATATAGGCAAATATTCGGATCCAAATGATTTTTTGTGACTTTTTCCCCCCCTGTAACTATGAGAATAATCGTTTCAAGGAATTCCACATCTTAAAAAGGGTTAACAACATAGTGTTTTGAAACCAGATCTGGTCTGTTTTTCAAGCTGTGCTGTATTTAGAGATATATTTAGTTCTGCAGATGTCTTGAGTCTGTCATTGGAATTGGACTTTCCCATCAAAACCAGACACTGCTTCTTGAGGAGTCAGAATTGGATGTTCAATGCCACTCGGTAGGATCATTTTCATTTTGCCTCCCACTGTGATGCAGCACTGCAGCGAAAGAATGATGTAGTTCTTCCTTTTTTTGACTGTCCCTAACAAGTCATCTCCCATTGGTTCTGCAATACAGGTTGTAGCGTTTCTATTTGGGCATTGCCTTGAATAAGAAAAGTCTTCAGGATTTGTATAATGTAGTCTCAAAGTTTTTGAAAAAGTGTAGAAATAGAAATTTAAAATCATGAACAGGAGATTTATTTATATTCTAAACAGAGAAGAGTTGTTACAAATGGGGTGGGGGAGGGAATGTGATATAAAAGAGAAAAGTGCTTAAGATTCTGGTGGTTCAAATTCTATAATGAGCCGTAACTATTCGAGGGATGGGGACCCAAGACCTGAGGAGCTCCAGATTGTATCTGAGGTTGGAATAAACAAACACAGGCAGCATTCTCTTTTAAACTGAGAACTGAATTTTTAAATGCTCTAGGAATCATTGAGTGTGGCAAAAAGCCTGGCGTATATCGCATCTGATTGAATAGATTTTAAAGAAATCATTCAGGGTAAAATGGTTTTCTATTGCTATTGTGTTATTTTGTCCAATTTTTCCCCCAAAGGTGTGATTTACATAACAAAGTTAGCAAAAAATTTCCAGGCCTAATTATCACTTTCAAAATAGAACCTGGAAATCAGCCATTGGTAACTGAAGATTACAGATTGTTTTTTAAAAAGCAAATCTTGAGTTCAGCCCAAATGTTACCCTTAATACTGGATTGTATTATTTTGCCACATCAAATCAAATGCCTTTTGGGATCAGAGAAAGCAGCTCCCAAGCTAATTCATAACTTAAGTTCTGTCAATTTAGGGTATGCTAAAGCTTTAGCTTTTTTTAAAGTTAAAAAAATAAAAAGCAATTGTGCCTATATTGTTTCTAATGACAATTTGCTCATGTGATTTTTCTATAGTTTTTTCCACTTTGTAAAGACCAAGACAGTAGTTGAAAACCAAAAATATGTTCTTTTTCTTCAATCTATGCTCTATTATAGCGACACAGAACAGGTGGCTAAGGGTATAGGCTCTGAACTCAGCTGTCTGAAGTTATATTCCAGCTCTCTCTTTTAATAAGATAATTTTTTTCCTAAAATATTTGAATAATACCCTAACTTTATTTTGTAGTTTGATTAATAAATAATAAATATTCTTACAGAGGACAAGACACTGTGCTAATACCTATGGGCAAAGGGGTAGTGGTGATTAGGAAAGTCATACATATAAATGAATATACTATACAACACTGATCCTACTCTACAGGAATTTAGAGATTTTTGTTAATTTTACCCCCATCACAAACCATTGAGAATCTGACATGCTTTTAGATTGTACTGTAGGAAAAAAAAACTCTTCATGTTGAACTATTGTCTTCTATAGTAACTGTAGTTATTTATCTTTTTTTTTTTTTTTTTTTTTTTTTGTTGAGACAGAGTCTCACTTTGTTGCCCAGGCTAGAGTGAGTGCCGTGGCGTCAGCTTAGCTCACAGCAACCTCAAACTCCTGGGCTTAAGCGATCCTACTGCCTCAGCCTCCCGAGTAGCTGGGACTACAGGCATGCGCCACTATGCCCGGCTAATTTTTTCTATATAGATTTTTAGGTGTCCATATAATGTCTTTCTATTTTTAGTAGAGACGGGGTCTCGCTCAGGCTGGTCTCGAACTCCTGACCTTGAGCAATCCACCCGCCTCGGCCTCCCAGAGTGCTAGGATTACAGGCGTGAGCCACCGCGCCCGGCCCGTTATTTATCTTAATTAATAAATCTGAGTTCTGAAATTTCCAGTAGGACTAAGAATATGAGATTTGGAACTGCTGTCAGTTCGAGTGTTGTTGGAGGGTCCCGGGAAGCCCTGCCTCCAGAGCAGAGTGGATAAAACCCCTCTGTTCACATTTTGAAATTTTGTTGAACACCTACTGTAAAAACAGATGCTATGTATGACACCTGGGATAAAAAGGAGAATGAGACAGAGTTCGGTCCTGAAGGAGCTCATGGACTAACAGCAGCAGTAGTGATAAAAATACAGCTACCGTTTATTGATTTCATTGTTTTCTTTAATCCCCATAAAAACTCTTCTAGGTAAATACTTATTCCTATGCCTATTTTGAAGATGAGGAAAATGGGGCCTAAAGAAATTAAGGAGCTTGGAAGTATTTGAAATATATTGTGAACCTTTCTATAATAGAAAATTATGCAAATAAAATATAATGGGATTATATTTTATGGCTAATTGAATGGCTATAATGCCTATGGTATGCTGAGCCTTATGTTATCATATATATATGTGTGTGTGTATATATATATATATATATGTATATTGCTGTCCAGAAAGTATCTAGCCATTGTTAATATAATGAGAATAGTTACATGGCTGGATACTTTCTGTAAAGCCCTCATATATATTTCATTTAATCCAATAATATTACTGTAAAGATATGTATAATTATCCCCAGTTTACAGAGAAGGAATCAGTGAGATTAAGAGTCGGAAGGATCAGAGAATTTAAGTAAATTTCCCTTGATTACTCAGTTTGTAGTCATGGAGTAAGGAGTTCAAGTGTGTCTTTCTGGCTTCGAAATCCGAGTTCTTTCCACCACAAGTGGTCTGTGCAAGAAGAGGAAAGGAGACAGAACTGCAATGCACAGGGCCAGATCATGGTGAATTTTGTGGGTGGTGAGCAGCTATTGCAAGATTTTGGCAAAGGAATACTAGATTTGTATTTCAGAAAGAGCAATAGCAGTCAAGAAGAATGATTCTACCTTAAAAAAGTTTTATAAATTACAAGTACTGTACTACTTTCTTTATTGACTTAAGAGCATTACGAAGATGAAGGTCATGAACAAAACATTATCCCTCTCTCATTTTGGGACTTAGATTCTGCATTTCCTCTTTTCTCCAGAGTTAGGTGACTCATGCTTTTGTCCCACCCAATCTTAAATCTAGTTTTTATGAGAGTGCCCAGCACAGACTATACCTTTTATTGTGTGCACTTATTCTGTATTTATATTTTCCCTCTGTATTTGCCCCTTGATATTGTCATCTAGATTTGACTATGGGGGATTCTTAAATAAGTGTGGTTATAGAGTTATCCTGTGTACCATAATAGTGTAATAAGGTGGAGCATGTGTTGATTTAATGTAATTATTAATGCTATATTGTTTATCTAGCAGTACATTGCACTGATTAAGAGCTGGGGCTCTAGACAAGAACTTCCTGAGTATGAATCCTGCTGTGCTACTTACTAGCTGCTAAACACTTTGCTTAAGGTCATTTAGCTAAATACATAATTGGAACATGGTGAGCCACTTGCTGTAATAGAGGAACACACATAGAAAGTACAATGAGAACTAACTCTAGCTGAATACTTATAGTGCAAAGAGTAAGTTAGGCATTGTGCTGCATGCTTCATATATATCTTTGCATGTAGTAAGAACATGGCAGACCTTGTGTAGCTACATGCTTTGCATATATACTCTTTCACTTAATAAGAATATGGTAGACTGGGAAGGTGGATATTATATCCCAAGGTTGACCTCTTTGTGCATTAGTTTCCTTATCTTTATAAGGATAGTAATGATAGATATCTCTTAGGGTTGTTATGAAGAGCAAATGAGTTAATTCATTATTATGTGCTTAGCATTTAGTAAGCTCTCAATCATTTTTAACTATTACCTGATGAATCAAGAAACAATTCAAAATAAAAGCTGGTGGCCTTTGAGACAGAATGATAAGGTACAGAGGGCTGTATTCATATAGGAAAAAAATAAATCCAGCAGAGAAAAAAACAGAACAATTTTTCCAGCTGGTTTATTAGATTAAAGTAGAGCAAGCTGACTAGCTGCAAAAATTGTGCTGTGTATCTATGACCACAAGTACAGAAATAGCACTGGTTTTTAGATTTAAACATCCTTGATAATTTATTGAAAAAATCTTATAAAATGAATACTTTAAGCAATTAAATGTTCACTGATTAAACCACAGAAACTAAACTTTAATGAAAGAAAATCAGCTTAACTCTTAAGTGTACCAATCTAATGGAATCCAAGTCAGAAAATGCTAAATTTAAATTCTATGAAACTGAAAATTAAACAGATGAAATTGCCTGTAAATATCAATTGGATGTCATTTTGATTTCTTAACCAGTTTTATATATGTAAATAACATCCATTTGCATAAAGAGAATATTAGTCAGATGAAAATACAACCTTATCAGGAAAAACTACAGGAAAATAATCTGTAGAGAGAAAAAGGGAGAGTGCTCATTAAATCAGATGAGACTGAAAACATGAGTGCCCTGAGCTCTCAAAGATGGTATTCCTCTAATTAAATATTAGAAGAATATTTACATTTTCTTCTCCTAAACATTAAAATGATCCTTGACAAATCTGAATGGCCACACTGATCTGTTTACCCATGCTGAAGCACGGTCTAGTGTGGGTTGTGTTTAAATGGCCTTTTTCCCCCTACAATAGCATATTTAGTCAAAAATACCAAATCGTACAACCTTCATTCTTATTCCAAGTGTTCAATAGTTAGTCAACAAATGATACACTGGTAACTTTAATTTCTTTATTCAATGGGATGTCCATTCACAGAGGAAATTTCAGAGAAGAATTTCAAACTATATTTTCTAATGGCTGAGGAAAATTTGGGTTAATTTTCCTATTTCAGATCACTTTCTACATGTGACTGAACTTCTGTGCTTCTTTGGTTGTTGGAGATATTTCTCAAATAGAGGTCGTCACTTCGAGGGAGGATGAACCCCTAGGATTTTGGAACTCAATGGCTGGTTATAGGCTGGAGACAGTATATATAAGGAGATGGTTCTATCAGATCATACTAAAAAATAAGAAAAGATCCAGGAGACCCATTAATGGGGAATTTATGTATGTACCAGCCAAGTAACATTTAGGAACCAATAAAAACTAATGATGGTTGGTTGATATTGTTTTGTCTTTCCCACCCCGCCCCAGCATCAACAGCCATATGTGAGGAACTGGTGGTAGAGAGAGGGTTGGTTGTGTGAATGTGTGTGTGTGTGTGTGTGTTGTAAGAGAAACAGGGTCAGAGCTGGGGAAATCAGGGACCCTTCTTTGAGAAGGTTTAATTCTCAATATGTGTCTGTGAGGTGGATTTGACACTCAAGGAGAAAATCCAAGTTGCTGGAATTTCAATATTTGTTCTGCCTCTGTTTTTATTCCCTTCTGAAATCCCATTAATCCATTAGAGAAGAAACTTGCCTAACTCTGTACAGTCTAGCGAGTTACTCTTATGAAAGCTAAAAGGCTTGTGTGGCAAAAGGAAAGGAGGCCCATTCCATCCCATCCTCTTCCAGGTTCCGGTGACATTTTGAGTTCTAGGTGGGGGTCTAGCACTGAAAGACATCTGTCCCACAGAGAAGCTGGCAGGGCAGGAGCAGCGCGTGGCTGCAAGAACAGGCCCTGACTGCGCCTGGGGTATGACAGCACTCTTTTCCTGAAGGAGGAGATAGGGACTCCAGAGAACACCCGGGTTCCTTAAAAATGGCCCAATGCTGGGCTTGCTGCGGGTTCTCCTTCATTCCACACACACTCCTCAGGAAACACTCCTCTGTGATATCTCCTCCTCTTCTGTACTCTTTCTGGGTTGCCCTCCACATGGATTTAAAGATAATACATATTTTCGTGGTTAAAAAAAGTTTTGAGATGTCACTTGTCAAATATTACCTTCTTGGTGAGACCTTCTCTGGACACTTTATTTATAATTGTAACCTCTTCCTCACCAACATTCCTTATCCAACTTCCCTGATATATTTTCTCTGTAGTGTTTACTACCATCTAAAAACATGGTATGTTTTACTTACTCATCTATTTCCCCAAATAGAAAGAAAGTTCCATGAGGGGAAGGATTTTATTTCTTTTGTTTATTATTGTGTATCACCCCAGTGCCTTGAAAAATACCTTGTGCCTAGTGGTCATGCAATGGCTATTTGAAGAATGTTGATGCAGGTAACAAATGAAGGTCCCTTGTTCCCTTCTGGCTAGGCACAAAGTATCCAGGTGAGTCCTATTCCCACATAACTGTTAATAGCTCTTTCTTGAATGTTACTTCCAGACATCCAAGCCAATTATGACAGTTGTGTTCTTCACAGGCACAGTCTTTGCACAGCACAGGAGAGTGTAGCACCCCAATTGTTTCCTTTAGCAAGCTCTGCCTTGTGCGTGACCTTGACTCCTGGGTCTCTCAGGATCCTCTCAGCTGCTCCAATACCTGTGTTACTGCTGGAGGTAACGTGTTAGTACAACCGTTTCTGTTATTCTGGTTTCCCCTTCATTGTTCTCAGTCAGGGATGCAATCCTAGAACAGTAAATAGGTCTCCTTTTTTGCTGACTTCCATGGGGCTTGTTATGGTGCTTTCTTCAATGTTACCTTCCTCATCATTTTTGTCATCTTCTGCAATGAAGCTCTCCCTCCCTCCCAGTGCTAATGGATGCTCCTTTGATTCTGATTTTTGGAACCAAACAACTCAAATCTAAAAACTGTTGCTAGAGGGGCATGCACTTGGATCCTATAAGCTCCCCCTCCCATTCTGATATCCTTGGGAACTGAGAAAACAAGAAGTCCAACCCGGCCAAGGCTACTAACAATTTCTCTTGCTGGTGGATTTGTGCGTGAAACTCCATCAAAGGCTGTCTCCCTTGTCACGTCATTGCGGCTGTGTCGCTGAACCCTCTGGCCCTTTGTTTTCCATTGCAAACCTGATGCTTAGAACTATTTCTGTTCTGTGCTTGATCCTTGGGCTTGATGCTTTGGGCCCCTTTGGCCACAGCCTCAGGCTAGTCCTGCTCATCCTTCTCCTAGAGGATGCTACTCTTGGAGCTGGGGAGGTTAAACCAAAAAAAAAGTTCCTGGTCCAGTCTTCATTCCCTACTGAGGATCCCTGATATCAACCAGGATGGAGTTGGAATAGGCAAAGAGATGTCAAACACCCTAATCCGTGTGTGCTGGGGCACCAGATTTGTTGATTGCAGAAACACAGTTGACTCCAATATTTAGACTCCTGACCCTCACCCTCTTCGTGCCCTATCCTAGACCAACTTCTGGCAGCTGAGAAATCTTCCCTTCTCCAATCAGACCTAGGCTATGGGACCATCTCTCTGAAGCATATGCACATTATCTAAGGAACTTTTCATTTTCCTGCTCAGGGTAGCATTAGACTCCTCCTACAGACTTCCTCAGGGGACTGGGAAGCAGAGGGGTTTCTTAGGGCCATATGTGTCTCTGAAATAAGATACTACACACAGCTAAGCTCTCCCCACATGGGCTCTTCACCTTGGAGCACATGACATATATTTGGTATCAAGAGCAGCCTTAAGAGTAAGAAGGAATGTTACATTATTCACTTTGACAGCAGCTCCAGGCCAGGTTGGGGTAAGGAGAAAATGGGCAAGGGTTTGCTCACATACCATCTACCTACTTGGAAGTCTTGCTGGTATCAGGGTTGTGATGTCAACAATTCCCCATCTTTGTATACAGAAAAAAAAGTCTCTTGCACATTTATTACTTTAAATTGTAAAATATTGGTGAGTAAACATTTATTGAGCACCTAGTAGGCACACATTTTTGGGCTAGGATATGGGATCTCTGAAGCTTATAATGAATAAGAACTCTTTCTTGCTTTCCAAAGAGCTTACTTTTTTGGGGGGGGGGAGAGATAGAGAAGTACAGAAATAATACAAAAGGGTAAAAAAGGGGGCCTAG
The DNA here is from genome assembly GCF_041146395.1 of Eulemur rufifrons. Classification (NCBI taxonomy): domain Eukaryota; kingdom Metazoa; phylum Chordata; class Mammalia; order Primates; family Lemuridae; genus Eulemur; species Eulemur rufifrons. The sequence goes on from NC_090983.1 coordinate 74,852,348, forward strand.
CAAGCAATGGGAGGGGGTGAGAATGAAAGTAACCAGCATAAAATTTCTAATTTTGAGCATTAGTGTTACAGTACATGTAGCTTTTATTTCTTTTGCAAAAGGAAGAATAAAAATTCTGTGATTTTTTTAAAAATAAGACTATTAAGCTAAACTACTTCAAACAACTTAGAGAAATTTGGTTATTCATGAGAATAACACCTTTTCTAAAAGAAATAAAGTTAATTTTCTACTCTTCTGCAAAGGAGGTCATTAATTATACATTTTAGATTTCATCAATTTCAGTGAAATGAGACTAACATTTTAACTAGATGTCAAGGAAGACATAAGATATTAAGTTAAATATACTGGATGACAATAAATGGTTATTAAAAACATAATTTTGTTACTCTCATAATTTTCTCACTTGGGTGTCTAATTGAAGGCTTGAGTTTCACATTTAGGCAGTGAAGTCAATGTATAGCAGTCTTGTGAGCTTTAAACAAAAGCTTTTAAACCATTGAGGCATTTCCAGATTAAGGACAGATGGATGGCTTTCTTTCTTTCTTTTTTTTTTTTGTTTTTGAGCACTTAAAAAAAAAACAAACCCAACAAAAACACTGGTATCCACAGTAGTAACCGTCTATCTGCAAAAGAATCAGCATACCTCTTGTTCTGCTCCCACTGGGAACTTACTATTTTTGAGATAGGAACTTGTCTCGAAAAAGTTTAGTGCATGTGATCCTGTATTTTGGTGGTTCTCACTGCCAACACATATAGGAAAAGAAAGAAGCAAACACTAAGAGCATTAGCTGTTTGGCATGCTTGGTGAGTTTTCTCAGGTTGCTGTTGTCTGTTCATCTCCTACCATTTTTCAAAAATTTCCCTCTGTTTGGACAGCCCCCTATGAGGAGAAACAGGAGAAGTCACACGACAATCTTCCTGGTGCTCCACGGGGTAGCCGGAGCCATCTTTCATTTTTCACATCATCTTCTGCTTGCTTGGCCCAGATTCACAAATGGAGTAACTTTTGTTTTTCAAATTATTTTTTCTTAAGGAAGCCAACAAAAAATATTAATCCGATTGAATTAATTTTATTAAACCAGAGGGGTGTGGGGAACATTCACTTTCCCACGGAGATTTAAGTTTTAATGGTTCTTTAGAATATATTAATAGTTTGGGGATTAAAAAGTTTCTTTAAACCCTTGAATTCACACATATGGAATGAACTTTGGATTGTGCAGACAGCTGTGTGATGAAAGATTGATACATGTGGGTGACATCTGTTGGCCCCTGCTTTCTTGTCCTACTGTCCATCCATCTGTTCAGCTAAGCAATGAAGACCCAGAAGATGCATGGGGAGAACTGTACTGCAAAAGTTAAGATGGTAAATCAGACGTGGTTTTTAAATTTTGATCCTTCATGGACCAAAATATGTATATGTAGGCTGTTCCTACATATTTTTCCTGCACTTTATATGTCATAATTTTTATATTTGTCCTGTCTCTGTTAGATTTGTTCTGTTCTTATTAGATTTTGAGTTCTTCAAGAGGTATGGTTACTATCTTCTGTTTCCTGTTTCCTCATACAGAATCTATTCCAGTACTTCACATATAGTGCCTGTTTAATAGATAATTGTTAACAGACTGACCTTTTCCTCCTAGTTACTGATTGAAATTGGTCCTTGTTCTGTTTTGTTTTTCTTTCTTTTTTCTTTTCTTCATGTTGTTCTGTGCAAAATCAGTGACCTTAATCTGCAAAGTGGTACATAAGGAAAAGAGATCACTAGAGTTGACACAAATTTGAAATAGAAAAGAAATGGGTCACCCAGACTGAAGTCAACAATGTGGGGACTTTATGAGTAGAAGAAACCTCTGCTTTGTAAGTGTCCACTTACTATTAGTGACTGTCACTTATTTTTTTTTGTTGTTGTTGTTTCTAACTATTATAGACTTGATTTTCTTCAGAAAATCAAGGGGCTTTGAAAGACCTCTAGCAGCAAACTCATCATTTTTAAATGATTATTTATAGTTTTGCCTCTCTTTTCAATGTGATATACAGGCATTAAACCATAAGATTCACGTTAAATGCGGTTGAAGCTGAAGAGATAAATTCCCAGTGCATGAAAGGCCAAGAAAATGACACTTTTGTATTCTTTAAGAAGTAATTACAATTTCATAGGTTTTGGAGAGCTTCCCTTCTTTTCCTTTTTCATTCTGTCATCATTTTTGCTTTATTAGAAAACAAGTACCCATCTGTTTTTTATATGAAAAGAAAATATTTCTTAATTGTATTTATATGCAAGCCAGTAATTCCAAGCCACATGATTAGTCTGAGGCAATAAATAAATGATTTTAAGAAAGTACTTATAAAAGCCACCACTCTTCAAGTATTCCATTTTTCTTACATTCTCAAATTTCTTGGGTAAAATCCTTTTTGATTTCCCAATTGCTATTAAGTTTTACTGCAATTATTACTGAAAAAGGAAGGTCAGTAGGAGAAAAACGAATCACTTCACAAAAGAGAAAATTTGTAGTAGCTATCTGAATTATGGCTTATTTTTCAGAAGGGCAACTGGATAAATCTAGAGCCAAAAAAACTAGTATTTAAAAACTCATTTTAGCCATGTCCTCACAGGAAAAGACTATCTCTAGACAGCATGGCCTATTAGGTCAGAAAAAAAAAAAAAGACAGGCTTTTCAATTTGATAGAGATTTTTTCCACATAGTGATATTATAATGTGGAGTCTAGAAATACTGATTCCAATATATAAAACAGTGAAGATAATTCCACTGACTCTCTGTTGTTAGATGGTCTCTGTTGATTATTTCACCTGAATAGGCTACTTCTAGTGCATGTAGTTGCTTATACAAGCAGAGCCATAAAGTTTTCAGTTAAGGTAATTTTGGATTGAATATGAATTTCCTTTCATCTTCTTTGTTCTAAAGTAAATTATAAAAATAAACTTAAGATGGAAAAAATATGTATTGATTGAGAATATTTTTGCCATGTGGACTGTAGACCACCTCAAATTCATTGGAAATTTAAAATTTAGTTATAATACATTTTCACATACATTCGAGAAACTAATCAGTGATAATTCAACACCAAAGCATCATTTAATAAACATTGCTTGTGGACCCAGTATGTATCAGGGACCATGCTAAGCTTTAGAGACACAGTGTTCTGTCCTTATGAGCTTACAGGTTCTGAAGCTTGAGAAATAGAATGGCGTCTGAGGTGGTGTGAGCATTCTGGGAATTACTCCTCTGTTAACAGTTGCTCTCCTAACAACTAACAGATGCTTTGGAACAGAGTATGAGGTGCACTTTTGGGAAGAATAAGGGTGATCTCAGTCCTGGTTAAGGCAAATAGAAAAGAAGCCATAGGTGGCTTTGAACTCTGACCATGGAAGAACAGAACAGATATTCCACTATATAATTCAGGAATGGAAAGGAGACCAGAAAAAAGAAGGGGGTCAACCATGAGTATGAGGTGGGGGGAAGAAAAATGAAATTAGAAAAAGAAGAAAGGGAAGATACATTAAGCTTCATGTTCCCATATTTTATACCTAGCAATCTCAAAGAGAGCTTTTTTTTTTTTTACCTTCAGTTGGTGTTCAGGAATGGGAAGCCAATAACCAAAACAATAAATCCCAGCCCTATTTGATTCTGAAAACTTGGTCTCTTTTAACTTGTTAATGTGGCTAGGAAACCTGGTAAAATATGTAGAGTTATTGGGGTGAATGGTGTCGCTGAGACCAGTATGTAGTTTTGCAATAATACATGTGTTTAATATCTTATTTGTGGATTAATAGTTATGTATGAATACTTATTTAATTTGTGTGTTCAAGAATACCTATGCTTCAATCTCTAGACACACTGATGGCCAGTATTAATAAGGATAAAAAAAATTAGCAAATTCACAGGTTTTCTCTGTAATGCATGGTTAATTAAACAACTGAGAGATCAAAGTCCTGTACTAAGAAAGTATGTTTGCTTTTCACACCAGGGAGCCAAGTTTACCAGCACTTGAGGAATTCAAACAGAAACTCTGTTTACTAGCCAGAGGCATGGTAAAGGCCCTAATTAAATAAATGCCTGGGGAATAGAAAGATAAGCATAGGCAAAACCCATCCACTTTTGCTCATAATTCTTTTTTCTTAGTGCCTATTGCGTGGGTTTCCATCTTTCATTTATGAATTAGGGTTTTGAGTTGCAAACCACAGAATCCACTCTTGATAATTTAAAGAGAAAGAGATTTATTAAAGTATTTTAGGTAGCTTACAGAAACTCTGCAAGGGCCATCAGACCAGGCTTGAATGCAACACATTCTTGAACAAACAATACAGTCCAGAGCTCCACCTCCCCATACTGGAGGATTTTTTTCATCAGGATGCCACTGTTGCCACCCTTCACTGATTGTGCTTGGTGCCACATGCCAGAAGTCAGCACAGACATCTCCTGAAGGATCAGATGCCTCATGCCCCTACTACCACATTTGCCAGAAGACCAATCTCCCCACTTGTGGCCACTTGTTTATGTTGCTACCTTCCAGTTGTTTTACTTCTTGAGTCTTCTTTGACTGTATTTGCTCGGTGCAACCTAGGTCTGATACTTGCATTGTAGCTGCAAGTGAGTCTGGAAGGAGTAGATTCTGTTTTGTTTTGCCTCATTCTACTTTGATGAGGATGGATTGACGATGTGAGACTCTATCAAAATATTGAGAGTGTTTAAAGATATTAGGCAGCTACAAATGATGAAGTTCCGAAGGCTATGTATGACTAAAGAATCTCAGTGAGGACACACTTGCTGCAGGATGACCTAGAACACATTCATAGGGGGTGCCAACTGATCTAAGGGCTGAGATCTTTTTTGAATCTTAATGTGCAGGACATGACCAAACTATCATTCCTAGTCGTAATCATCCAATATACCAAAGGGTAAACTTAACATGACATGAAATGTGTATGACCTATGAAGAAAGTAGTAAAATGTACTAAGGGGGATAAAAGAAAACAAGAAATGGAAAGACACCTCTTCTTGGCTAGAAACACTCACTACATGTAAAGATGACAGTGACCTCAAATTCAATCTACACGTGAATGTTAACCCTAATTGAAACCTCAGATGGGGTTTGACTAAATGATCCTAAGCATAATCTTGGTTCATAAATATAGTCAACAATATTCTAAAAAAAATATGATAGCCAATGAATGTCATAGCCAATAAAATTCTGAAAAAGAAACTGATAAGGAATGAGTAAAGACATGTGGTTCTCCTAGCACAGGAATAGAAAGATGAGATACAACAGCGAGTTCGGAAGGAGACTTATGTAAACAGGAGGGTAAAATATATAATAAAGGTGCCAGTGTAAAAAAGATGAATTATTTAATGAATAATGCTAAGGAAACTGTTAGTCATTCAGGAAAAAAAGAGTTCAATGCTGGCTTTAATCACTATGTTAACATAAATTCCAAATGGTCAAATATTTAGAGTAAAAAAAATAAACCATAGAATTATAAATAAATAAATAAATAAACAAACAAGGGTGGCTTGAATTATACACTCCTGTGGTGGAGAAAGCCTTTTCCCATTATTCCATCTCACACACAGACACACACATACACCTTAAAGGAAAATATTGAAATATTTAACTATAAAAGTTAAAAAAATTTCAGCCTAGTAAAAGAAAGATTAAAAAAGGAAATATGTGAAACAAATTGGGAAAAATATTTGAAAGAAATATTTGAGAATGTGTCTGAAAATAAAATCAGGTGGCAATATAGTCCTGGGTTTAAGGAGAAAGAACAGTTCTCAGTCTTTTCACACACGTATAACATGTATAGAATAATGGTCTGTGTCTCTTCCATAATTTAGTCTCTTTATAGAATTTTCATTGGCCATGTGCTCTACGGTACATAGTAAAGCTATGCTGAAAAAATTTAAAAGTTTTTATTAATTCATCTGGCAAATTTTTTAAGTTCAAGGGGATATATTTCTTTTAAAAAAATTGTTGTCCTCTGTATTAAATCACATTTTGTGTATTAAATATGTTTCCCCTGAAAACACTTTTTCAGATGATTTGCCTTTTTTTCAAAAGTAATGAAAAGTTTTCTGGAATTATATAGACTCTTCTAGCTTCTTTTTCTTTCTTCGATCCAAGGAAGAAAAGGCAAGATTTTTTAAAGGGGGATTGCATTCCCTTCACATTGCTATTCTAAATCTGACTTGATAACAGAATCCAAAGTACATCATATCCCAGATAAAGCTAGCTGCTTGCCAGACTGCTCTGTTACAATTGAACTGTAAATGGCTCACATCAGCACATTCTGTCAACTTTATATAAACCCCACTTTATGTAACATGATTATAGATCCCCTGAACACTGCTCTGTACCTGCAGCTTCCAGACTGATTCTCTTGACGTTGCCTACCAGACATGTCATGAGAAGCAGCATGGGCTAGAGTTGAGAATACAGGTGGAGGTAACAGGTAGTTAGTGCCTGGTTCTTCATTTTTCTAAATGCCTATTACTGCCATGTGCAAAAGAGAGTAGGTAACTGTGTTCTTTCTCTCTTTTCTCCTCAAGCCATTAATCTTTGATCCCTGTCTTTATGACATCCAGAGATGCTTTGGGGATGGCTAACTTTGACCATAGGCCCTGACTCTATAAGAAAAGCACTGATTCATGTGGTCAGCCTGCCTTCCTTGCAATGGGATTTATCCAGGGAAGCTTTGGTCTCCACTTCTGTTTAACAACACAATTCCCTCTGATCTGTGATCTGGTTGACCTGATGGTGTGGAGAGTTCCTGGGAGGTTCAGTTCAGCTCAAAAAGCATTTATTAAGCTTTTGCTGTATGCACCCCCAGTCCACCACTGTGAAGCACCAGGGATATCAAGATAAATAATGCAAAATCCCTACTTTTGTGGAAGTGACAGCCAAATGGGAGAGAGACAAAAAGCAAAATTTCAATATAGCATAATTAATGCTAAAATAAGACTCTGGGCTGCTGGGTGAGTATAAAGGAGGGGTAGTTAATCTAATCTGGGGTCCAGGAAAGGCTTCCAGAAGAGATGATACCTGAGCTGAGTCTTGAAATTTGAGAAAGAATTGTTTATGAGGAGAGAGAAATTCACACAAAAAGAACAGCCTCGGAAAGGTCACAGAGATGGGAAACAACAGGGGGTTATGGGTAGAGAAACTCCCAGAATTCAGCAGTACTGGAGGGAAATGTTTCAGGCATGGAGTAGTGGGAGATGAGGCTGAAGAAAGAAGTAGGAGTCAGATTGGGAAGGACTGGGCTGCCATTATGGGGTTTTGTTCTGTAGAGCAATGCCGACTCTTTCATTCCTTGCTTGCTTTCACACCCACATCTGATCCTTCAGCAAATCCTTTTGGTTGGCTATCCCAAATCTGACCATCTTCACCAAACCAGTCCAAGCTCCCATCACCTCCACCCCGCTCACATCAATAACTACAAACTAGTGTGGGAATCAGGTCACCTTGCTTCCGTTTCTGCCCCTCTAAAGTTTACCCTCTGCACGGAGTGAGAGTGTTTTCTCTAAAACACAAATTAAATAATGACATTCCCCAGTGCTGAAACCTCAATGCCTCCTTCACAACCAGAATGAAAATCCACGTTCTTACCAAGGCCTGAAAGACAAGGCTTTACTTGAATTGGCCCCGGAGCCCCTTTTCCCCTCATGGCTGACTCTCTCCTTTGTTTCCTTGTGCTGAGAACAGATCCTCCTGACTATTCTTTCTAAAACTTATCCCCCACTCCATCACTCTCTATTGCTTTTTTCTGAGATACATACACACACATATATATACATATATATATCAGAAAAACAATATATATATATATATCAGGAAAAATATATTTGTATACTTGTCTGCTTATTGCCTCTTACCCACAGGAATGCAAACTTCAAGAAGGTGCAGATGTGTCTGTTTTGTCTACTGTTGAGTCCCCAGTGCTGGAGAACTGGGGATTAATTGAGTGAATGATATGAATGAATTCAGAGCCACCCAAACTTGAGAGTAAAATGATCAGATGTGTGTTTCAGCCTGATCACTCTGCAATGTGGAGGATGTATGCAAGGGGATCGATTTGGGGTGGGGAAGGGGAGTAGATAAGAGTTAGAGAGACCAGTTAGGAAGCTCTTGTGTTAGTCTAGGTCAATGGTATGAAGGACGGAACTAAGGCAGTAGTATTTGGCATGAAGAAAGAGGAGATAGATTTGAGAAGTGTTTTAGAGATAAAATTGTCCCAACATGATCAAATTACATCTGGGCCTCCCTTCAGAGTCTTGGCTACATGAGGGAATGATAAAGGATGCTGGAACTGGAAGTGGTCCAGAATCAAAGGGGGTAGAGTGATGTTGCCAGAGTGCCTTCAGGGCCAGTGCTTTTCCATTTTAGCTTTTCCCTGGGTCAGAATTGCCAAGGCGTCCATGTGTCCCCTGTGAAGCGCAGAAGCATTGTCTTGCTACGGATCTGAATGGCTATGATGAGTTGTATATATTTTTGGCAGCAGATACATGTTCAATAATAGTTTTAATGACAGTTTCTAAAGCAATTGGGTTTCCCCTGGAGGTTTCCCATCTCTCTAATGACTAGGGCCAAGCCTGCTTAGTTTATAAGATCTGGCAAAATTACAGTGTGAACTGGTGATGCTGTGAGTTGCTGTACAAATTATACCAGGTCTGTCTCTTGCATAGCCCTGAGGAACTCTTCTGAGCCCAGTGCCTCTAGAGACTTCAAGAATACTGACTTCAAAGGAAGCCTTGTACCATTATGAATGCCTCAAGCCATGTACCTTGCAAAACAAGAAGGGGACTCACAAGGTCTAACTTGTGGAAGTATTTGATCTGCTTGAAATTTTTGAAAAAGTATTTGATCTGTTGAAATTGACACTTAGTAGAATGACACAATTTTGTTTTCAATATGATTTGGGAAAGTTCTTTTTAGCTTGGGAAAGTTTATTATCTTAGCCAAGGAAAGACTTAAGTGGGCCTCACATCTATAAACTCTCAAACCAAGAGAGATTATGAAATTATTTTGGATGATTGGGACAGAGGTCTTTCCAAAGAAAAGGTTTATCACATGGGTGATTTGAAACATGACTAAAATTGCCTCTCCAAGCAATGACCTAGAAATCTGACAATGTGATAATGAATTCTCAAACAAATAAAACAAACAAACACAAAAATCACATTGGAACATCTCACAATTGGCAGGATGAAAACTGGCAACAATAACTTCTGGAAAAGTGAGCTGGATCTTATAGCATTAAAATGAGTTTGGGGACTATAACATGAAATCAACACTTTCATGAGAATTTTGGAATGCTCAATTTCCCACAATCTCATCATTTCTCTGCCTGACAATTGTAATTTTTCCTCATCACGTTGACAGTCAAATTTGCTTCCTGTAGTGATAATATACCTGCTACCATCCTGACCATATAGGAGAAATAGCTTTTTCTTTGATAGGGTTGCTCATTTTTGAAGATAACTTTCTATGTTATTCTAACCACTCTCTTACATTATTCATTAACTAATCACTGTTCATGCTTCTGACAGTAGTTTGTAACTTTGGAAAAATGAGGAGATACACAATTGCCTACCCGATTGTAAAGCAATGACACTTCACTTATGATGCAAATTAAAATTACTTGGGCAAGGCATGCCATACTACTTCAGAAAACACTGGACATTACTGTGTTTCCAAAATATCCAAGGTCATTAATGAATCACAGACTTAACATATGAGACATTATATAAAGGAATATAATTATGTATAGGCTGAGGAAATTTGCATGGGACACTAAGACCAGGTCATATCGTTAAAAAAGAACAATAATAAGGAAACTCAAATAATTATAAAGTAAAATTGCCTGATAGTTATAAAAGCTAATGATTTCAAATCCATTTTCGTAATTATTTATCTAATAAGTTTTTACTCACCTCTGAGAGGGTGACATTTGAACAAAGGACTTAAAGGTGGTGATGGAGTAGACCTTGCAGATATCTGAAGAAACAATTTTCAAACAGAGGGAACTGCCAGGGCACAGGCCTTGAGCGGGGGCCATGCCTGGAGTGTACGCAGAGGAGTCAGAGAGGCTCACAGATCATGGCGGCAGGGGAGCAGTGCTTTGGGGGAGCGGTAGGAGATGAGACCCAAAGGGGCCTGGAGTTGGGAAAGCCAGAGTGGAGATTTTAGCTTTCACTGGGAGTGAAATGGGGAGGCCTTGCAGTGTGTTGGCATGTTGAAAGGTTCAGTCTGTCTGGATGTTGAGAAGAGACAGCAGGAGGCATGGATGGAACCAGGGAGACTCTTGAAGAAGCTGATCCAGGATGTGGCTCAGATTAGTGGGAGCAGTGGATGTGGTGAGAAGTGGTCAGACCCTGGATATGTTTTAAAAGCAGTGCTGTTGGGCGGGGTGCAGTGGCTCATGCCTGTAAATCCTAGCACTCTGGGAGGCTGAGGTGGGCGGATCCTTTGAACTCAGGAGTTCGAGACCAGCCTGAGCAAGAGCGTGACCCTTTCTCTACTAAAAAAAAAAAAAAAAAAAGAAAGAAAGAAATTACCTAGACAACTAAAAAGATATACAGAAAAAATTAGGCGGGCATGGTGGTGCATGCCTGTAGTTCCAGCTACTGGGGAGGCTGAGGCAGTAGGATTGCTTGAGCCCAGGAGTTTGAGGTTGCTGTGAGCTAGGCTGGTGCCACGGCACTCTAGCCCAGGCAACAGAGTGAGACTCTGTCAAGAAAAAAAGAAAAAAAGAAAAAAAAAAAAAAAAAAGCAGTGCTGTTGGCTGTAGTTGGTTGGATTGTTGACGAATTGACAAATGAAAGATATAAGTGAAGGATGATTCCAGGTGAAGGAAAGTGTTGCCATTGGTATCAGATTTTTGGAGATGCTGTAACAAATTACCACAAACTAGGTGGCTTAAAATGACAGAAATGTATTCTTTTACTGTTCTGGAGGCTGGATCCCAAGGCAAGGCGGTACCCCCTCTGGAGGTCCCAGGGGAGAATCCATTCTTTGTCTCTGCCAGCTTCTGGTGGTTGTTAGCATTCACTGCCATTCCTTGGTGGCATCTCTCCAATCTCTGCCTCTGTGGTCATGTTGCCTCCTGTTCTTCTATATTTTAGGACATTTGTCATTGAATTTAGAATGATCTTATCACAAGAGCCTTAACTTAATTACATTTGCAAAGTCCTCTTTTCCAAATAAGGCAATATTCATATGTCCCAGGGATTTGGACTTAGGCATATCTTTTTTGGACCATCATTCAACCCACTATACCATTCATTGATGTGAAGAATATCGTGGGGGAAGCAGGTGGCGTGAAAGAGAAGAAAGCATACAATTTTTCTTTTAGCTGAGAGGACACCTGAGAACAACCTGTGTTGTCAAATTAAATAATTGGATATTACTATGAAAGGAGTTCATTATATTGGTCATGTAAAATAACAGATGATTAAAATCTCTATAAAAATCCAACATTCTGTCCAAATTTAACCATTATTCTCATTCTTCATGAGATACTTTAACTCAAACTGTTAAAATAAGTGAATTGTTCACATTTAAATTTGACTGCCTCTCACTTTCACCAATCTATGGTTTGCTAAAAAAGATTTAATTATTCATTTATTCAATAGATATTTATTCAGTGTCTAGAGCATGCAGTTCACTGTACTGGTGATTCAGAGATACAACAATAATTGAGAAACAATTTCTATCATTAAAGATATATATAATAACTTGGCTCATATTAGTGTTTATTCCCCCACTTTCTACTCTAATGTAGCTTGTTAAACTTTCGGCCTACTTACAGGTGTTTTGTGAGTGAGAACATGGGCAACTAAGTCTCCTTTGCTTTTTAAGATTGATAATGTTTGCAAAATCTTTCTCTTGCTTTTTGTTTTTCAATCTCTGCCTCTCTTACATTGAGAAAGTTTAAGCAATTATAAATTGTGAGCTTCAGGTTCCAAAAGTGCTTCAAAATGCAGGAACAAGACACCAGAATGAACACATAGTGGGTGGAATCAGTTTATTTGAAGGAGCTTTTCCTAGAAATAACCCATCCTACAGTCTGATTTGGAGAAGAGAGAGTTTACTGAAGAGACAGAAGTGCCAGGAAACAAGCACCATAAAATGTAACTAATGTAAAAGAAACTGTAATCTTGGAAATGGAAGTATATTAGTGACAAATGGTCCTTGGAGGGCTCAGGAAAGGGAAAATTGGAGAGAATGCTTTTCACTGGATATCCATGCCCACCCAACAGGAGGAAAAGACTGTATTTGATGTCTCTACTAACCTGATCACTTGAAAAGTGATGAGTTCTCTGATCTCTCAGACAGCTTGATTACATAGGTCATAGAACTACCCCACTTCCCTTGCAGTGAACCTGGGCTCAAGGAGCAGACAGTGGATTGTTATTGTAAAGAATGTGGGGACAGAGCCTGGAGCATAATGTGAACTTCACTAAAGTTAGCTATTATAAATTATTATTTTATTTCCCTTGCTACTTTATTATTTATCCCATGGGAATCAAACTGCTGGGGATGACACTGATGAAACAGAGGTTGTAAACCTTCTTAGCCTAGTCTAGACTATGATGATTCTAGTTAAGATGTGATCAGTCATTTAATTAACCACTCCTGAAACAGTCTACTAGTTTTCTCCTTATGTTACAACATGACTATTTCCTCATGTTTAGATAATACTTGCTGAATTGTCACATGTCATTGCCTAATTATTGTTTTCTTGTTTAATCACAGTAAAGCACTGTTTTGATTAAACTTTTCTTCCTCAAACACCTTTCAGTAGGTCAATGGTACCTACCAAATAGCCTAAACTCCTTAAAGTGGCATTTAAGACCTATTTGTTACTATTTGATTCCAACGTAATTCCAACTCACTTTTTTTTTTTTTTTTTTTTACCATGCCACCGTATTTTTCTAGGCTACTCCCCAAATTGATCATTTCCCATTTCTCCTTTACAAAACTTAGGATCTCCTACCTCTCTACCTTTGCCTATGTGCCTTCTGCCTCCTGGAATAATGACTTCCTACAGTTACTCATCTAAATTCTTACCATTGCTCGGGAGCCAGGGCAAAGGCCATCTTCTGCACCACACGTTTGCAGTTTCCTCTGCTGGAAATGAGCACTATAAAAAAAACAAACAAAAACAAAACACAACAAAACAAAACAACCCAAAAAACAACCCTGCAGTTCTTTGGTCTGTTTTTGTGATGTTTGTCTATATATGCAAATGTGATATCACAGAAAGGAGCTACTGCTTTTTGGAGTCAGACTGACAAGTCCTATTTACTAGTTTATAAAATTTGAACCCCTTCCTTAAATTCTGTAAACTTAATTTCCTTATCCATAAACTAAAAATAACTATACCTACTCCATAGTGTTAATAAGAGGATTAAATGAGATCATGCATGTGCTATAAATCTCTTGGTGTAGTCCCTGGAATATTATGTGAGCCCTAAATATTTTAAATTATTATTTTATTGCTACTATTATGCCCTCCCCTACTTACAAGGTTGTAATCATTTTGAAGTCAAAGACCATGAGTGACTCGTTCATCTCTATATTCTGCTTATCATAGTGTCTTATACACAGATCCACGTTTGCTAAATTTGTGAGCATATGTATATCACTTTTGTTTCTCCAACTACATCATAAGTTTCTAGAAATCAGGGAAAATGTGAAGTATACCTTAGTAGTCATCCCTTTAGGGCCTAGTTAAAGGTTGGTGTAATGTGTCTACACCCAAGTAGGAATAAGACTTGTTAGGACACTCTTTGCTAGGAGTAATGCTTGCCTAGCTCATTCACTTTGGAAACTGAATCTTGATTGCACTTATTAATTGGGGTCTTAGGGATAAGTCCAGTCAACATTCTTTAACAAGAGCTGAAGGAGTTGTGTGCAGTTGAAAAGAACTGAACCCATGCTATGAAATGATTACTATTACACTTCAAATTAACTTAAACATGAACATATATCCAACAAACTACAATGAATGTTGAATGTTATTATGACAGTGACATTCATCCCTTCACACAAGGGAACTGGTGAAACCTTAGGTGAATGTGGATCAGAGCAATATCTCTGACCTAGTGCTGGTCCCTTTGTATGCCTTTTCTGGGTCCTACACTCCGCACGCCCCACATCTGCCTGCCTCAAAATGAACATGCATTGCCTCAGAATCTGGATAACTGTTGGAAGAGGATATTTGGTTGCTACATTTACAACTGCACAGGAAAGCCTTTAAGTAGAGTTTTTATAAACCCTTTTGTTTAGGTAATTGCATTAAATGTAATTTGTATCAAATGCATAATTGCATCAAATGTAAGGATTCCTGGGCATCCCCTATATTTGGAAAAATCCTTGCCCCCATTTTGGTCCCTGGAGTGGAATTGTTCTTTGTGAGCATTGCTGCAACTTGGTTTCACTGAGGCTTTTTGATCTGTCTTCTCTTGAGGGGCTGGAAATAATTATATGTATTTCCATGGCTTTTTAACATAAGGAAGCAGCTACTGGTTGGATTTCACTTGAAAAATAATTCTCGGTTATATAGACATCATTTCTATGGCACCCTGCCGTTAATGTGGACTATCTTTGACGCCTACCCCTAATTTAAAAAATTTAAGCATTGATAGAGTTACATGCCACTATTAAACTCTCAGTAAATACTTACTGAGTAACTTTGGAGTTTATGTTTTTATTCTTAGAATTTATAAGATGTCTGAATACTGTGGATTTATAACAAAATTCCCAAATACTTGCTATCTAAATTTCACAGTATCTAAAAGCATCTTGTGACAGTCATGTAAGCTACATATCACCCTCATAAAATGAAGCTTAGGATATTATGTATCACTATGAAAGTGAAAAGATTACTAACTAATTTGTGTTAAATCTGGTCATAATAACATTATCATAGTACAAAGGAGTGAATTCAGAGATGAAGGTGAGATGATGAAAGGAAATTAATAAGAAATTTGAAATCATTTAAATTTTTTCTCCAGTGGATTGTTCCCAATGTCTCTTCGTTAATTCTTTGTCAGTTATGTGATATACATTATATATGGTTTTGCAACATTAAAACCATCTCTCCCATAGATACTGGAATTTATTTCTAGCAACAAAACTGGACTATTGTTTGGAAAAGATAATTTTTAAAAGGGAAAGAGAGGTTATAATTCAATCATCTTTTCACAGCTGGATAGAAATTAATTTTAGCTGGTATTAGAAAAATTAAGTTCTATAATATTTCTTTTGATTTGAATAAATGGAATATTAGCTCTGGTGGTAAGTCTCTAGTGCACCTGTTTCATTTTAACAAATGGAAGAAACTGAGAGATATTGAATGTCTAGCTCAAGGGCACAAGGACTTGTAATGCAACTCAAGTCTTTTGGCTTCTAATCCAGGACATTTTTCTCTACCTTTCATTCTGTCTATAATCCTTTTAATTATAAAATTACCTTGGAAAGGATTAATGTTATGGACTGACTGTTTATGTCTCCCCAAAATTCATATGTTGAAGCTCTAATCCTCAATGTGATGGTATTTGGAGATAAGGCCCTTACAGAAATAGTTAAGGTTAGATGAGGTCATGGGGGTAGGACTCTCTTGATGGGATTACAATCTTTTACAGGAAGAGATGCCAGAAAACTTGCTGGGCCTCTCTCTACCATGTGAGGACACAGCAAGAAGGCAGCCATATGCAAGCTAGGAATGGAGCCTTCACCAAAACCTGACCATGCTGGCGCCCTCATGTTGGATTTCTAGCCTCCAGAATTGTAAGAAAACACATTTCTGTTGTTTAAGTCACCCAGTCTGTGGCATTTTGTTATGACAGCCAAACAGCTGACAAAATAATAAGAAAAAAATTCTTTTGTTCATATGGCCAAATTTGGTTATTTTCCCATTGATTTGGTGTTGTTGCAAGCATTGATGTTACAGTTAGAAAGTGAGAAGGAAAACAGAAATAACTTCATCTCTGCAGTGCATGCTAAGTTTCTGCAACTTGCACATTCGTCGTATTTGTAGACAGAGGTGTACTGCATGATTTATGTACAAATTCTATTCTTGGGCCTGCCCTATACGTGGGTCTGCTTGTGCAAACAAAGATTAATTTAATTAAAAAGAATATTTATTTTATCTTAAGATTTTTCTTTCCAGTGGGAAAATGTTATTCACTATTGAGTGTTCAGGGCTAAATTAGGTGGTTCCTAATTATCTTGGTCAAAGGAGTTAGTAGCAGAGGGAGGTTTGCCTTTTTTATTCTGTAGGGTGTCCGTTCACAGTGTTGCCCCAGCTTCCGGTGGGATAAGAATATTTGTCAGAGTAAAATTAGCTGCTACAACTTCTACTCAACTCAGAAACTTAACATTTAGGAAGGAACTAATTTCAAAACTTGTTTCCATTCACACTTTTGTGTGGGCTTTTTCATGCCAGTAAAAACAAACAAACAAACAAACAAACAAAAAACCCCCCCAAAACCTTGATTTTCCCATTGTAAGTCAAATCTGGATGGGTAATGTATGTTTCAGGAGGGCACTGTGGCTAATGTTTTGGTTTTGGATTAAGAAGTATCAGAAGAGGTCAACTTGTTTTTGCTTAAATTCCAATTAAATGCATGCAAGGATAGTGATTATATTGTTTATTATAGAGAAATGTCTGAAATGATCTTTAAAAATGTACTAGTTGATAGTGGTTATCTTTAGGATATGAGGCTGCTGTGATATTACTTTTTTATATTATTTCTATATTATCACAATGTTCTTAAAGCAAAATTAACCAATAGGTTTTTTAAAGCTTTCTGTGGAAGCTATGGTTTTAAAACAAATGAGTTTTAAATCAGAAATAAAATGTATTTACATTTTGGAAAAAAGAGACATTTAAGAAAGCAGCACTCTAGACATACCTAAAATATTAATATAATATAGGTTGCATCATCAAAATGGACCAGTACAACAAAAACTAATTCTCAAACTCTCCAAAATACTTCCTTTAGGATTTTTTTCTGCAATGTAAAAGTGCCAGGATAGTAATAATTATGATGATAAGTCCTATATAATAGGGTTTTGTAGCTTACCAATGAAAAGACACTGTCATTTGAGCCCAACAAGAATGCTCTCCAGTAGGCAGGGCAAATATGGCTTTCTTCATCTTACTCGTGAAGTAACTAGGACTCACATAAATTAAATTAATTGTTCAGGCTGAAAGGATAAGAAATGGCTGAGTCAGAAGTACAAATGAAGTCCAATGTTCTTTCCAGTGTAGACCTCTAATTCACTATCACTGCTTACTTTACCACTGGTTCTCTTGAATATCCAATCAAATTTTCAATCCTACCACTCCAGTGAACTTGCTCTGATCAAAGCCACCCAAAACCTCCGTCTTGCCTTAGCAATCGTCAATTTTCAGTCCTTATTTTACTCCCTTCTTAAATTTTTAAGGGAGTGGCAGCACTCCCTTCTTAAATTTTTAAAAATACTGTTTGAATAGGTCATACATATACATCCTATAAAATGCAACAGATACAAAATGATATAAACTAAGAGTAACTCTCTCTTCTAACCCACACAGTTCTCATGCCCAGAGGCAGCTTTGTACCAAAGCTTTGTAACTTTGTATTCCTTTTCAGAGGTATTCCAGGCATGTGCAAGTATATATGTTTCTATATTCTTTTATTTTCTTATACAAGAGATAGGTAATATGCTAAAGATACTCTTTTAAACTTTGACTTGTTTTACTCAACCATATATCTTCAGAGAATTTCCATATGGTACTTAGAGAGTTGCCTCATTCTTTTTATTGGCTGAACTGTATTTCATTTTCAAGATGAGTCATAATTTATTTGACCAGTTCTCTGATGATATATATCAAGTTGTTTCCAACATTTTCCTATTGAATATAATTCTGCAAGGTGTATCCTAGTACATTTCTCATTTTGCAAATGTCTAAATACAATACAGGATCAATTTCCAGAAGTAGAATTGTTTGGTCAAAGGGTATATTTATACATAAAGTTTTCATATTGCCAAATTGTTCTCCAAAGAGAATGTGCTCACTTAAATACCGTCCTGCCACGATGTCTGAGACTATTTCCCTATAGCCTCACTAACATAATGTGTTGTTAAACATTTTAATCTTTGTTAGTCTGAGAGGTGAACAATGGTATCTCAATAAAGTTTAAATTTTATTTTCCCTTATTATGAGGGAAGTCAAAAATCTTTTCTATTCTAAGAGCCATTTGTATTTCATTTTTTATGAATTAGATTCTAATATCCTTTGTTCATATGTTTGCTTCCAGATACTCTATATTCTTGATTTCTTACCCTTCTGATTTTCCTGCTACCAGAGTGGTTGATCTTCCTCAGATTTTTGGCTTGGTTTTCCTCTTTTACAGACCTCTAAATGCTGGAATGCCCCAGTGCTCAGTCTCCAGACGACTTTTCTTTCTTTTCTATTCATTATCTAGGGAATTACTCCTGTTCCATCTAAGAGCTGATGCTTTCCAAACTTACACATCCAACTCCAGCCTCTTTCACAGATTTTTGTCTAACTTTCTATTCAACATCTCCACTTAGATGTCTTGAGCAGACCACTCTGATTCCTTGATGCCATAGTTCCTTTGGTTCTTTCGGATGGAGCCATTGCATTGTTGTCTTGAGCCTGTTTTATGTTAGGGCTATTTTTGTTAGGGGATCAAGCCAGGATCTCAAAGGCTGTGCTTGCTAGTCTACCCCTTATATTCTGTGGTAGGACTAGTAGTCAGCCTCTTGTTTTGCTTCGGTGCTCAATTCCAGTAATGGTGTCCTTATTTTTCTGGGTGTCTTACTCTAATTTCTGCTACTATAACAGGATACCAAGACTGGGTAATTTATAGTAAACAGAAATATAATTGGCTCATGGTTCTTGAGCCTCGGAAACCCAAGGACACGGCACTGGCATCTCTTGAAGGTCTTTGTGCTGCATCATGACACGGTGGAAGGGCAAGTGAACATGCAAGACAGAGAAAGGAAATCAGGCTGAACTCAATCTCTTTATCAGGAATGGACTCCCACTAAGCACTAATCACTCCCACGATAATGGCATTAATCCATTCATGAGGGCAGAGCACTTATGACCTAATCACCTCTTAAAGGACTCATCTCACTACTCTTACAATGGCAATTAAAATTCAAATGAGTTTTGGAGGGAACATTCAAACCATAGCACTCCACCCCAGGCCCCCCCCCCCCCCCCCCCCGCCAAACTCATATCCTTCTCATATAGAAAATACATTAATACCATCCCAATAGCCCCAAAAGTCTTAACTCGTTCCAGCATCAACTCAAAAGTCCAAAGTCTAGAGTCTCATTTAGATCAGATATGGGTGAGACTCAAGGCATGATTTGTCCTAAGGCAAATACTTCTAGCAGTGAGCCTGTGAAATCAAAACAAGTTATCTACTTCTAAAATACGATGGTGAGACCCGCATAGGATAGACATTCCCACTCTGAAAGGGAGAAATAGGTAAGAAAAAAAGAGGTAACTGGTTGTAAGTAACTCCAAAACCCACCAGACCAAAGAACATTAAGTTTTAAACCTGGAGAATAACCTTTGACTCTCTGCCCCACATTCTGGGCACAGAGGTGTGGGGGTTGGGCCCCCAAGGCTTTAGGCAGCCCTGCCTCTGTGGTCCACCCATCAGCTGTCATGGTCTGGAATCCCATGCCTGCAGCTTTTCCAGGCTGGCCCTGCAGTACTGGGGTCTCTGAGGTGGCCTTTCTCCCACAGCTCCACTAGGCATTGACCTAATGGGGACTCTGCACTGGCTCCATGCATGAGACAAGTCTCTCTCTGGGCCCCCTCTTGGTCCGTGGCATCCTTTGAAATGTAGGTTAAAGTAGCCACGACCCCACAGCTCTCACATTCTATGAGCCTACAGACTTAACACCACGTTGATGCTGCCAAGGGTTAGCAGTGGGTCAAGCCACACCTGAGCCAGTTTGAGCCATGGCTGGGGAAGCTGAGGGTCACTGCACCAGAATACATGGGGCAGAGACCTGAGGGCGCGCTGGAGTAGTGAGCCCATGGAGGGTGCCCCTGGCTTGTTCCTCAAAACCATTCTGCCCTCCTAGAGCCCTGGGCCTGTTATGAAAGGGGAAGCCTTGAAGATCTCTGAAATGCCTTCAGGGTCTTTCTCCCACTGACTTGATGAGTGGCACCAGATTCCCTGCTATCCATGGTAATCCCTTTAGCAAACAGTCACTTGGCCACATCATTTATTTGACAGAGTCTCACTCTGTTGCCCGGGCTAGAGTGAATGCCATGGTGCCAGCCTAGTTCACAGCAACCTCAAACTCCTGGGCTCAAGCGATCCTACTGCCTCAGCCTCCCGAGTAGCTGGGACTACAGGCATGCGCCACCATGCCCGGCTAATTTTTTCTATATATATATTTTAGTTGGCCAGATAATTTCTTTCTATTTTTAGTAGAGACAGGGTCTCGCTCTTGCTCAGGCTGGTCTCGAACTCCTGATCTCGAGCGATCCACCCGCCTCAGCCTCCCAGAGTGCTAGGATTACAGGCGTGAGCCACCGCGCGCGGCCAGGCCACATCCTTAATATTCTTTCCTGAACACACATTTTCTCTGTTTATGTGGCCAGGCTGTGTTTCAAATCTTTCCATTCTGTTCCTTTTTTAATTGTAAATTCCATCTTTAAGTCATTTCTTTGCTCTTATATCTTACTGTATATGTTTAAAAGTAACCATGCAGCAGGCTGAATACTTTGCTGCTTATGTATTTCTTCCACCAGATATCTTATTCCATCACTCTTAAATTCTGCATTTCATAAAGCCCTAGAACACGGATACAATTCCATCAAGTTCTTTGCAACTGTATAAAAGGATGACCCTAACTTCATTACCTTGTTCCTCATTTCCATCTGAGGACTTTATCAGAATGAATATTACCTTCCATATTTCTATCACTGTTCTAATCTTGACCACTGAAATAATCTCTAAGAAGTTTCAGAGTTTCCCGACAGTTCTCCTCTTCTGAGCCCTTACCAGAATCATCTGTAATGCCCCACTCACAGCAATCAAGGCTTTTTCTAGCCTGCACCTCCAAATTCTTCCAGTCTCTACTCATTACCCAGTTCAAAAGCCGCTTTGACATTTGCAGATATTTGTTGTAGCACAACAATCTCACTTCTGGTACCAATTTTCTGTCTTAGTTTGTTTTCTGCTTTTATAATAGAATACCATGAATTGGGTAATTTATGATGAACAGAAATTTATTCAGCTCACAGTTCTGGAGACTGGGAAGTCTAAGATCATTGTGCCAGCATCTCTCCAGGGACTTTGTGCTGCCTCATATGGTGGAAGGGCAAGCAAGCATGCAGGACAGAGGAAATTGGGTGGAAAATGCCCTTTTTGTTAGGAATGCACCATCTCAGTAACTAACCACTCTTGTGATAGTGGCATTAATCCATTCATGAGAGCAGAGCCCTTGCGACCTAAGCACCTCTTAAATCTCTCACCTCTTAATACTGTTATGGTGGCAATAAAATTTCAACATGAGTTTTGGAGGGGACATTCAAACCACAGCCCTGGGTCTACCTTGGCACATTTTGCCTAGTGTAGAAGTTGCTCTAGTTGTATCTACTTTAGATACTTTTCCAGGTTTGTTGAGTCTTGTCTCTTGTCTTTTAACTCCTGTGGTTGAATATTTGATACTAGATAGGAGATCTAACCACTCTTCTCCCCAACCTGTGCTTATTACCTGCTGCCTAGCTCCTTGAAACTTCCCCATCATCCCAGGTTTCCTTCCTTAATGCCATATTTGCTTGTCTTCGGGTCCTGCCACTTGGAGTCACCACCCACTGATCACCTGTTTGACTCTTTATATTTGGGGTACAACAAATAAATGACCAAGTCAGTTTGGACCTCTTTTTAACCTGGGAGTCATCCTGGGGGTAAAAATCATGGAGATGAAGGAAAGCGGATGAAAGAAGCTCTTTATCTTTCATTCCCTCCACAAATTTTGTGAAGATTAAGTGCTTTTAACTCTGAAGGTTGATTTCTGTCTTTATTGGACTTCTACAGTACATTCTGGATGTCTCAGAGTTCACTTTCATTTTTTAGATGTTCCATGTGAGTTAGTGGTCTCTTCCCAACAAGATGATAAGATTCATATCAATGGGTATTTTAAGTCTTCTTATGCCAACATCAGTTCCAATATCAGTGCCAACTACCATTTCTGAGCACTTACAGTATGCTAGGCACTGTGCTAAGTGTTTCATTTACATTAACTTAGACTTTAGAATAATCTTATAAGTATGAATATTCCTACATCACTGGAGAAGAAACTAGAACATGGTAGAGTTGTAATTTAAATCCAGGTATGTCTGGTTCCAAATACTTTCTTAGACAACAAAACACAGGACTGAGTTCCATTAGTGAATAATCCTTGACTTTGAGTTTAGGAAAATATGTTTTAAAAATTATTCCTCCTCATACCCATTAGGATAACTACTACCAGCACTTATTCATAGAAAACAACAAGTGCTGTTGAGGATATGGACAAATTGGAACCCGTAGGCACTGCTGGTGGGAATGTAAAATCATGCAGCTGCTGTGGAAAACAGTGTGGAGGTTCCTCAAAGAATTAAAAATAGACCATATGATCCAGCAATTCTACTTCTGAGTATATACCCCAAAGAATTGAAAAGGTGGTCTCAAAGAGGTATTTGTACACCTGTGTTCATAGCAGCATTATTCACAATAGCCAAAAGGTGGAAGCAGCCCAAGTGTTGATTGACAGATGGAGAGATATACAAAATGGGGCATATACATACAGTACACTATTATTCAGCCTTAAAATGTTAGGAAATGTTAGGAAATGACACATGCTAAAACATAGATGAACCCGTAGGACATTAAGCTAAGTGAAATTATAAAAAGACAAATAGTATATGATTCCACTTATGTGAAGTGTCTAGAGTAGTCAAATTCATAGAAAAAGAATGTAGAATGGTGGTTTCCAGGTTTTGTGGAGAAGGGGGAAATGGGGTGTTGTTTAATGGATATAGAATTTCAATTTTGCAAGATGAAAAGTTCTAGAGATTGGCCACACACAGTGTGAATAAACTTAATGATACTGAATAGTATAATTTAAAAAATTTACTCTTACACATAGAGGGTAGACTGAAATATTGTATGGTATTGTACTATGTCCAAAAATACATATACAATGTAATTTTGCTATTAAAGGTAGTAGTTCTAGGGACAAGTGATCAAATCCTTACACAATGCAATCGTTCTAAATTCTGGATTTAAGATGTTACTATATAAAGATATGTATGGACACATTGAAACAATCTTTACAAAGACCATCCTGGTGTTGAATAGCTGCAGTACTTTTAAAACTATATATGTAATTACATTTGAAAAGAATATCTCCTCGGGCCTGTGTATTATACTAAAGCATAGAAAACATCTACATTTTTAGTAGAAAAATGCCTTTTGTTATTTCATTGCTTTTTGATATACTGAATAGATAACTATTAATATATCATCTGTTATTTTCCAAGTGAAAGTTCATGTTGCTTTGTTTTTTTAAATATCATGGGGTATTATTGCTAATTCTTAAAATGCCAAAAATTTTGAAGTGTTTCGATTGATAAAGTATAAATAGATGCCTGTGGATTTGACAGGAAGTAGGGAAGTTTCTCTGCTGAAAGATACAGGCCTGCTGTGGATATTTGAAATGCCACTGATAATGATTCATTGCTTTCTGTTAAGTTTTTTACTCGTACAGTGGCTCTTTTCTGAATTGCAAATACTCCTGGGAGGTGTAATATACTGAGTAACTCACACCTTAATATGAAATAATTGATCATATCTTTTCTATTATAGGAAGAACTAGAGAGAAGTACTGA
The DNA here is from genome assembly GCF_041146395.1 of Eulemur rufifrons. Lineage (NCBI taxonomy): Eukaryota > Metazoa > Chordata > Mammalia > Primates > Lemuridae > Eulemur > Eulemur rufifrons. The sequence goes on from NC_090983.1 coordinate 74,876,295, forward strand.
CAGAGGACTCATGAAAGAAAACTAGCTAAGGAGGGTCCTGATCAGGTAAAGTCTAGTCTGTGAAAGATTCTCCCTCATACCTGAACAGATAGCCAAGTTCCTGGTCCTTTTGAAAAATGAGTTTCTCAATTGCAAGTTTAAGCTTTGTCGATACATGCAAAGTGAAATGGAAATCTGGGACAATTATCCAAATTATTTCACTTTAAAAAACCTTCATTAATGCTAAACAGGAATTTTTAGCTTAAATTATTGAACTGGACTAACTACATTAAAATTATCTAAAATTGCTTTGCTCCCTCTTTCACCTTATCTGTTTAGAGAGACAGACCTTAGGCTGTGTCTGCTTTACCCTGAATGGATTGATTTGGGGACAAAAAATTCAATTAATTCTATTCACAGAGGGCCATCTTAGCACTGAGCAAATGGCAAAATGAATGCTTCTGGTTTCCTACTGCCTCATTCCACTGTAAAGCCTGGGAGGGTCTGAGCCTCATGAATTCAGTGATCCCAGTTCAGGTGGTTCGCTGTGTCTGCGTGAGTTTCCACTGGGCATCTTATGTTAAATATATTGCCTTCCAAAACTGCTTTGCTTTGACAATCAACAGAATCAGTTCATTGTTTGAGAAGCAAAGAAAAGCAAATTGAGCCAGTGTGCATTGCTAGCTAACATCTACCGTGTGCTTACCATGTGCCCGGGATTTATTATCTCATTAATCTGAGGGTAATTGCAAGTAGTGCAACGGCTTCGACCCTAGGCTGTCGGGGGCTATAACCCATGTGCTTAAGCACACGGTGCTGTGCTGAAAGACAATAGAGCACATTGGTCAAGACCGTGGGCTCCAGACTCCAATTGCCCCTTTATGTAACCTTGTGTGACCCAGTTTCCCTCCCTGTAAAATGAGAGTAGTGACAGTTCTTTTCTCATAGCATTGTTGGGAGGATGTAGAGTTAATACATGTAAAGCAGTTAAAAGAGTGCCTGGTGCATAGTAAATTGCTTAATAAATATTATATATATATATATATATATATATATTACTACAATCCCTATAGCTGATGTAAGCGATGATTCCCAAAGGGATTGTGTGGAAATTCCTGTCTTTTGTCACTGAATTTACCCGTCTCCCCAACTTTAATGACCTCTCCCCCACACCACTCCCACCCATCTTAAAGACTGAGGTATAGTTTGGCGTTAGGACTGTAAATTTGGGCAGAGCAATAAATCAGAATCAAATGAGCTATTTTGGTCCAGGTGGCATCACAGGCTTATTTCTTATCTTTTTACTTAAAAAAACTATCATAAATGTCATCATCATAAGATTTGTGTAGCACTTTATGGGTGCTAACATATTTTTATATTCATTATCTCATATGATATAGCAAACTTCTATAAGACTTTTACAGATTTTTACAGATCTGGTTTTCTGCAAAAGTCAGATGTGACTTTTATCAATATAAGTTGCAGTGCAGAGAAGTTAAATAATTTGCAGAAGAATTCCTCACTGGGAGGGTGGGGGTGCTGGGACTCCCCCCTGCCTTGGAGCTGGGGACAGTAGAAGTTGAGGGAAGGAGCAAGAGAAAAGTTTGATATTACTCTGGAGTTTTGAGTTACTTGGGATTGTTAACGTCGGGCCTAGGACAAGTGAGGGGAGAGTCCAGGAAAACAGAAAAAGGAAAGAAAAAGCAAGCAGGAAAAAGAGGTTTACAGACTGTGAAGAATATGGAGTACTAACAGCAGCTTCTTCAAGGTTGCTGACTATTTGTATCTAAAAATGGATGCTCCTCAGTGGCAGGGTCTTTATCTAGATCCTTAATTTCTCCTCATGGTACTTAGTGTAGTGTTGCTGAGTGCCTAATGAATTGTTCTCTTTTGTGCAAGGACTTCCATTGCAGCAGCTCCTGTGAGCTTAAATGATGGCAAATGGTTCATTTGTCCCATTGAGGAGGAAGACCTCCTATGAAGTCAAGGAATTGGATGAAAATGGTGCGTATTCTCTGGGGTGATTGAAATTAGAGTTCTGTGGTCCAGAAAATAAACTGTGCTTCAGTACAGATACATTTATGGAAACATCAATAAACACTGTGATTAAACTGCTGATAGGATACCATCAGAGAGAACAATTCAAATACTACACAAAGTCTTTTAAAAACAATCCTATTGGTATTTGCACGTAAAAATTCCATTTTAATCAATCAGATCGGTTACTCAGATGGATTTTTAAATTGATACATAATAATTGTACATATTTATGAGGTACAGGTGATATTTGATATATGCATGCAATGTGTAATGATCAAATCAGGGTAATTAGGATATCCATCACCTCAAACATTTATCATTTATTTGTGTTGATATTTCAAATCTTCTGTTTGCTATTTTAAAATATACAATGAGTTATTATTAACTATAGTCACCTACTGAGCTATCTAACACTAGAGCTTACTGCTTCTATCTAACTGTCTTTTTGTTCTCATTGATCAATCTCTCTTCATCACCCCTGCCTCCCCATGCTTCGCAGCCTCTGGTAACCATCATTTTTCTCTCTACCTCCCTGGGATCAATGTTTTAACTCCCGCATCTGAGGGAGAACATGTCATATTTATCTTTCTGTGCCTGGCTTATTTCACTTAACATAATGACCCCTGGTTCCATCCATATTGCTGCAAATGATGGGATTTCTTTCATTCCTTTTTTATGGCTGAATAGTATATATATCATTGTGTGCGTATATATACCACATTTTCTTTATCCATTCATCCATTGATGGACACTTTGGTTGATTTTATATCTTAGCTATTGTGAATAGTGCTGCAATAAACAGGGGCATGAGAGATATCTGGGCATCTAGATATCTCTTTGATACACTAGTTTTCATTATACATATATACACACACACACATACATACACAATCAGCAGTGCGATTGCTGGATCGTATGATAGTCCTCTTTTTGTTTCTTTGTGGAAACCCCATACTGTTTTCCACAGTGGCTGTACTGATTTACATTCCTGCCAGTGGTGTACTAGCATTCCCCTTTCTCTGCCTCCTCACTAGCATCTGTTATTTTTTTGTCTTTTTGATAATAGCCATTATAACTGGGGTGAGATGATATCACATTGTGGTTTTGATTTTTATTTTCCTGATAATTAGTAATGTAGAACATTTTCTCATATGTTTGTTGCCTGTATTTCTTCTTCTTCTTTTCTTTTTTTTTTTTTTGAGACAGTCTCACTCTGTTGCCCAGGCTAGAGTGAGTGCCGTGGCGTCAGCCTAGCTCACAGCAACCTCAAACTCCTGAGCTCAAGCGATCCTCCTGTCTCAGTCTCCCGAGTAGCTGGGACTACAGGCATGCGCCACCATGCCCGGCTAATTTTTTCTATATATATTTTTAGCTGTCCATATAATTTCTTTCTATTTTTAGTAGAGGTGGTGTCTCGCTCTTGCTCAGGCTGGTCTCGAACTCCTGAGCTCAAACGATCCTCCCACCTTGGCCTCCCAGAGTGCTAGGATTACAGGCGTGAGCCACCGCGCCCGGCCTGTATTTCTTCTTTTGAGAAATATCTATTCAGATCATTTGCCCATTTTTAAATTGGGGTATTTATTTATTATTGCTATTGAGTTGCATTCCTTATATACTCTGATTATTAACCCCTTGTAAAATGGATAGTTTGCAAATATTTTCTTCCATTCTATAGATTGTTTCTTTAGTCTGTTGATTGCTTCCTTTGCTATGCAGAAGCTTTTTTGCTTGATACAATGCCTCTACTTTTGCTTTTGTTGCCTGTGCTTTTGAGATCTTACCCACAAAATATCTTTGCCCAGACCAATGTCCTATAGCATTTCCCCAATGTTTTTGTTATAGTAGTCTCATAGTTTCTTTCAGTTTTTACATTTAAGCCTTTAATCCATTTTGAGTTGACTTTTGTATAGGGTGAGAGGTGGGGGGTCTAGTTGCATTCTTCTACATATGGATATCCAGTTTTCCCAGAACAATTTATTGAAGAGACTGTCCTTTCCCCACTGAATGTTCTTCACACCTTTGTAAAAAATCAGTTGGCTGTAGATATATGGATTTATATCTGGATTCTCTACTCTGTTCCATCAGTCTATGTGTCTGTTTTTATGTCAGTACCATGCTGACTTGGTTGCTATAGCTTTGTAGTATATTTTGAAGTCAGATAGTGTGATGCCTCCAGTTTTGTTCTTTTTGTTCAGTATTTCTTTGGCTATTTGAAATCTTCTGTGGATCTGTATGAATTTTAGGATTGTTTCCTCTATTTCTGTGATGAATATCATTGGTGGCTTGATAGGGAATGCACTGAATTTGTGGATTTCTTTTGGTAGTATGGTAATTTTTCATAATATTAATTCTTCCAATCCACCAACATGAATGTCTTTCCATTTTTTTGTGACCTCTTTAATTTCTCTTGTTAATATTTTATAGTTTTCCTTGTTGAGAACTTTTACCTCCTTGGTTAAATTTATTCCTAAGTATTTTATTTTATTTTATTTTATTGGTAGCTATTGTAAATGGGATTGCTTTCTTGATATTTTTTTCTGCTACTTTGTTGTTATATAAAAATGCTACTGATTTTTGAATGTTAATTTTTTATCCTGCAACATTACTGAATTTGTTTATTAGTACTAAGAGGTTTTTTTGGTAAAGCTTTTAGGGTTTTCCATATATAAGATCAGGTTGTCTGAAAACAGAAAAAAATTTGACTTTCTCTTTTCCAATTTGGATGCCCTTTCTTTCTTTCTCTTGCGTGATTACTCTGTCTGGTACTTCTAGTACTATGTTGAATAAGAGTGGTGAGAGTGGGCATCCTTGTCTTGTTCCAGTTGTAAGATTCAGTAAGATGTAAGCTGTGTGTTTGTTATATATGGCCTTTGTTCTGTTGAGGAACTTTCCTTCTATAACTTTGTATGACTATATATAATTTATTGAGATTATTGAGATTTTTTATTATGAAGGGATGTTGAATTTTATCAAATTCTTTTTCTGCATCTATTGAGATGATCATATGATTTTTGTCCTTTTTGTTGATGTGATGGTCATGTTTATTGATTTGTATATGTTGAACTATCCTTCCATCCCTGGGATGAATGCCACTTGATCATCATGAATGATCTTTTCAATGTGCTTGCTAGTATTTTGTTGAGGATCTATGTTCATTAGGAATATTGGCCTATAGTTTTCTTTTTTTTTTTTTTTTTTTTTTTGCCTCTTTAAATATTTCAGTATATGTGCTATCATTTTTTTTTATTTTTTTTTTATTTTATCTTGTTATGGGGGATACAGAATTGCAGGTTACATATGTTGCTCCTGTACCGCCTTTCCCCCCAAGTCAGAGCTCCAGGCGTATCTGTTCCCCAGGTCATGCGCATTGCACCCATCATGAGGTATATATCCCTCCCTTCCCCACCCCCCCTTCCCGAGTCAGCACCTTCAAGTGTTACCACTCCCCAAACGGTGTGCAATGCACTCATTGTGTAGGCATACCCCCATCCCCTCCCCCACCCCCCACCTCAGTCTGATATCCAATTGGTGTCATTCCCAGATTTGTATTTAGGTGATGATCAGGGAAACCAATTTTCTGGTGAGTACATGTGATGCTTGTTTTTCCATTCTTGGGATACTTCACTTAATATAATGGGTTCCAACTCTCTCCAGGAGAACCATAGAGATGTCGTATCTTCATCATTCCTTATAGCTGAGTAATATTCCATGGTATACATATACCACAGCTTACTAATCCAATCATGTATTGATGGGCATTTGGGTTGTTTCCACATCTTTGCTATTGTGAATTGTGCTGCTATAAACATTCGGGTACATGTGTCTTTGTTAAAGAATGACCTTTTTTCCTTTGGGTATATGCCCAGTAATGGGATTGCTGGGTCAAATGGCAGGTCTACTTGAATCTGTTTAAGATACCTCCATAATGCTTTCCACAGGGGTTGCACTAGTTTGCAGTCCCACCAGCAGTGTATTAGTGTTCCTGTCTCTCCACACCCACGCCAACATGTGTTGTTTTGGGTTTTTTTGATAAAGGCCATTCTCATTGGAGTTAAGTGATATCTCATTGTGGTTTTGATTTGCATTTCTCTGATGATTAGGGATGTTGAGCATTTTTTCATATGTTTGTTAGCCATTCTTATATCTTCTTTCGAGAAGTTTCTATTCATGTCATTTGCCCACTTTTTGATAGGGTTGCTTGATTTTTTCTTGCTGATTTTCCTGAGTTCTAAATAGATTCTTGTTATCAGTCCTTTATCTGATGTGTAGTATGCAAAAATTTTTTCCCATTCTGTAGGTGGTCTGTTTATTCTCTTGACTGTTTCTTTGGCTGTGCAGAAGCTTTTTAATTTAATCATGTCCCATTCATTTATTTTTGTTGCTGCTGTGATTGCCTTGGGGGTCTTCTTCATAAATTCTTTGCCTAGGCCAATGTCTGTAAGGGTCTTTCCTACATTTTCTTCTAGAATTCTGATTGTATCACGCCTAAGGTTTAAGTCTGTTATCCACCGTGATTTGATTTTTGTGAGAGGTGAAAGCTGTGGGTCCTGTTTCAGTCTTCTACAAGTGGCTAACCAATTCTCCCAGCACCATTTATTGAATAGGGATTCTTGTCCCCAGAGTATATTCTTTCCCGCTTTGTCAAAAATTAGGTGACTATATGAGGATGGTTCTATATTTGGATTTTCTGTTGTGTTCCACTGGTCTGTGTCCCTGCACTTGTGCCAATACCAGGCTGTTTTAAGAACCACGGCCTTGTAGTATAGTTTGAGGTCTGGCAAATTAATACCTCCCATTTTGTTTTTGTTGCTTAAAATTGCTTTTGCTATACGGGGTCTTCTTTGATTCCATACAAAGTGTATAATTATTTTCTCTATGTCTGTAAAGAATGATGTTGGTAATTTAATAGGGATTGCATTGAATCTGTAGATCACTTTGGGTAGTATAGACATTTTAACAATGTTGATTCTTCCGATCCACGAGCATGGTATATTTTTCCATCTATTTGCAAGTTCTGCTATTTCTTTTCTCAGTGTTTCATAGTTTTCCTTATAGAGGTCTATAGTTTTCTTTATTTGTTGTCTTCTTGTCTTGTTTTGGTATTAGGGTAATGCTTGCCTGGTAGAATGAGTTTAGAAGAATTCCCTCCTCCTTAATGTTCTGGAAGAGTTGAGAAGAATGACATTAGTTCTTAAAATGTTTGGTAGAATTCAGCAGCGAAGCCATAAGGTCCTAGACTTTTCTTTGATATGAGACTTTTTATTACTGATTCAATGTTATTACTTGTAATTGGTCTGTTCAAGTTTTTTATTTCTTCTTGGTTCAATCTTGGCAGGGTGTGTGTGTCCAGGAATTTATCCATTTTCATTAGGTTTCTAATTAGTTGGCATATAGTTGTTCATAATAGTTTGTAATGAGCTTTTGTATTTCCGTGGAATTAGTTGTAATGTCTCCTTTTTTATTTCTGATTTTCTTTATTTGGGTCTTTTCTCTTTTTTCTTGATTAGTATAGCTAATGGTTTGTTAATTTTATTTATCTTTTCAAAAAACAAATTTTCATTATGTTGAGCTTTTATATTATTTTTTAAATCTCATTTTTTTTATTTCAGAATATTATGGGGGTACAAATGCTTTGGTTACATATATTGCCTTTGCACCACCCAAGTCAGAGCTACAAGCATGCCCATTCCCCAGATGGTGTGCACTGTACTTGTTAGGTCTAAATATACCCATCCCCTCTTTCCCCCTCCCACCTGCCTGACACCCGATAAATGTTACTTCCATATGTGCACATAAATGTTGATCAATTAGTACCAATTTAATGGTGAGTACATGTGGTGCTTGTTTTTCCATTCTAGCAATACTACACTTAGAAGTGTGGGATCCAATTGGGTATCAGACAGAGGTCGGGGCTGGGTGGAAGGGATGGGTGTATACCTACTTGATGAGTGCGATGCGCACTGCCCGGTGAATGGACATGCTTGACGTTCTGACTGGGGGGGATGGGTGGGGGAAGGGGATGGGTGCATACCTACATGATGAGTGTGATGTGCATTGTCTAGGGAATGGACACACTTGAAGCTCAGAGTCGGGGGGATGGGGAGGCATGGGCAATATATAACCTGAACTTTTGTACCCCCATAATGAGCTGAAATAAAAAAAAAAAAAAAAGAAGTGTGGGATCCAGCTCCATCCAGGATAATACAATAATTAGTTCACCAATTTTATGACTAAGTAGTACTCCATTGTATACATATACCACATTTTATTAATCCACTATGTATTGATGGGCACTTGGATTGTTTCCACATCTTTGCAATTGTGACTTGTGCTGCCATAAACATTCTAGTGCAGATGTCTTTATTACAGAATGTCTTTTTTTGCCCTTGGGTAAATACCTAGTAGAGGGATTGCTGGATCAAATGGTAGTTCTACTTTTAGTTCATTGAGGTATCTTCATACTACTTTGCAGTTGTACTAGTTTGGAGTCCCACCAGCAGTGTGTAAGTATTCCTATCTCTCCACACCCATGCCAACATTTGTTGTGTGGAGACTTTTTGATAAAAGCTAATCTCACTGGAGTTAAGTGATATCTCACTGTGGTTTTGATTGCATTTCCCTGATGATTAGAGATGTTGAGCAATTTTTCATATGTTTGTTGGCCATTAGTCTGTTTTCTTTTTGAAAAGTTTCTGTTTATGTCCTATTTTTTAAATGGGGTTGTTTGATGTTTTTCTTGTTGATTTTTCTGACTTCTATATAGATTCTATTAATAGTTATCAGCCCTTTATCAGATGTGTAGCATGCAAATATTTTCTCTCATTCTGCAGGTTTTCTGTTTAATGATAGTTCCCTTGGCTGTGTAGAAGCTTTTTAATTTGATCAGGTACAATTTATTTATTTTTGTTGTTGCTGTGATTTCTTTTGGGGTCTTCATAAATTCTTTGCCTAGGCTGATGTCTATAAGAGGTTTTCCAACATTTTCTTCTAGAATTCTTATGGTTTCATGCCTTAGGTTTCTCTGATTTTTATTATTTCTTTTCTTCTACCAAATGGTGGTATCTTGCTTTTCTAGTTCCATGAGATGCATCATTAGGTTATTTGAAATCTTTCTACTTTCTTTGATATAGGTGTTCATTGCTATAAGCTTCCCTCTCCATACTTTTTTTCTGTTTCCCATAGGTTTTGGTATGTTATATTTGTATCTAAATTTGTTTCAAGAATTTTTAAAATTTTCTTCTTAATTTCTTAATTGACTCATTGGTCATGCAAGATCATGCTGTTTAATTTTTATGTATTTGTGCAGTTTTGAAAGTTCCTGTTGTTATTGATTTCTAGTTTTATTCCATTGTGTTCAGAAAAGATACTTGATCAGATTTCAATTATCTTAAATTTACTGAGACTTGGTTTGTGGCCTAACATGTGGTCTATCCTGGAGAGTATTCTATGTGCTGATGAAAAGAATGTGTATCCTGCAGCTGTTGAATGAAAAGTTCTGTAAATGTCTATTAGGTACATTTGGCCTAAACTGCAGTTTAAATCCAATGTTTCTTTGTTTATTTTCTGTCCAATGCTGAGAGCAGGGTGCTGAAATTACCAACCATTATTGTATGGTTGGGAACTTCCCTTTAGATCTAATAATATTTGCTGTATGTCTGGGTGCTCTGGTGTTTGGTGCATATATATTTGTAACAGTTATCGACTCTTGCTAAATTGATTCCTTTATCATTTTATATATATCATAACCTTCTTTGTCTCTTTTTACAGTTTTTGACTTAACATCTGTTTTATCTTAAATAAGTATAGCTACTCCTGCTCATTTTGGGGTTCCATTTATGTGGAATATATATTTTCATTCCTTTACTTTCAGTCTGCAGTTGACCCTTAAACAACATGGGTTTGAATTGCGTGGGTTCACTTATTCATGGATTTTTTCCAATAAAAGTTATAATGAATGTAACTCTCTTGTCTCTCTTCTACCTCTTCCACCTCTGACACCCCTGAGACAACAAGATCAACTCCTCCACTTCCTCCCCTGGGTCAGAGTACTCAGTGTGAAGACCATAAGGATGAAGACCTTTATGATGATCCACTTCCATTTAATGAATAGTAAATATGTTTTCCTTATGATTTTCTTAATAACATTTTTATCTCTAATTGGCTTCATTGTAAAAATATAGTATATAACACACACAATATATAAAATATGTGTTAATTGACTGCTATTGGTAAGGCTTCTGGTCAACAGTAGGCTATTAGTGGTTAAGTATTTAAGGAGTAAAAAGTTAAATGTGGCTTTTTGACTGCCCAGAGGGTCACTACCCCTAATCCTCATGTTGTTCCAGGTCTGTAAATTTGTCTTATAGACGAAGTGAGTTTCTTGTGGGCAGCAGATAGTTGCATTATATATTTTTTTATCCATTCAGCTAGTCTATAACTTTTAAGTGGGGAATTTAATCCATTTACATTCAGGGTTATTGACAGATGAGGATTTACTCCTGTCATTTTGTTAATTGTTTTCCAGTTGTGTTGTATACCCTTTGTTACTTTCTTCCTCTCTTATTATTTTTACTTTTTTAGAGCTAGGGTCTCACTCTGTTGCCCAAGCTGGAGTGCAGTGTTGAGATCATAGCTCACTGTAACCTTGAACTCTTGGGCTCAAGTGATCCTCCTACCTCAGCTTCCAAAGTGTTGAGATTATAGGCGTGAGCCACCATGCCTGGCAACTGTCTTATTGTTTATTGTGGCTTGGCAGTTTTTTTTTGGTAGTGATAAGGTTTGATTCTTTTCTCTTTCTCCTTTGTGTATCTCTTCCACCAGAAAGTTTTATAATTTTGCATGTTTTCATGATGTTGATTGTCATTTTTTTGTTTCCAGATGCAGGATTCCCTTGAGCATTTTTTGTAAGCCTGGTATAGTGGTGACAAATTTCCTCAGTTTTTGCTTGTCTGAGATCAGATGATTTTGTTAAATTAAAGGAACAAGCTGTTGCTATGGGGTATGGAAAGTTTAATTCCTACCCCCTTTGCTTTGGTGTGTACTCTTTCATCCAAGGAGCAGTAGCTATTGTGCAGGGAGCATTAGGCTTATGTTGAGAATTTTCTGACAGAATTCTGGCTCCCAAAGAGATTAAAATCTTCTGGCAATTAAAAGACTGTGGCTTTTGAATGACACAAGACAATGACAAGGGCTCTGAGAGACACAACCCCCAAGGACTGTGGGGGTTCAAGTGCGGGGAATTTGGGGGAATCTGCCCTAGCTCTATAGCTGTTATATCTCTATTATATGTATATTAAGTGTATGTAATTATTCAACTAAACTAACTACATTAAAATGAGCTAAAACTGCCTTTCTCCTGATTTCACTACCATGGCTGAAGAACTGAAAAAGAGGCAGGAGGAGGAGTTGGTGAGGGTGACGAGCCAATCTATGTAGAGGGCTCTTCATGTGCAAAGCTGTTAGAGACGGGAAACACTCAGAGGCTGAGGCTTCTGGCTGGAGTATAGGTAGGGACTGGTACAAAAGATGGTAGAAAACATGAAGCTGGAAATGTGAGCAGAGTCTACTCTTAAAGGGTCCTGTCTATCATTCTAAAAGATTGAGGTTTATTTGGAGTGCCATGGGAGAGCAACTGAGGAATTTAAGCATCATGTTAGCATTGGGTGCAGGAGAAGGGGGCAAAAGGGTGGGAGTAGAAAGACTGGGTGTAGATGCAGTTAGGTGATAATTTGCATTTCAGGTAATATCCTTGGGGCTTCTGGGTGAGGGATGGGTAGGAGGAGGATGTGACTGAGGGTTATAGGGGGTGATTAGAAAAGCTTGGGGGAGAGGTGATGGCAGTAATGGAGAGAAAGGGACAGGTTTGAGCAATGCTAAGATGGAAGAGTTGTTGGAACTTGGTGATTGACTCAACACTGTTGTGAAAAGAAAAGAGAGGAATCAAAGAAGACTTATAGGCTTCAGGCCTGAGATCTCAGTGGTTGTCCTGTCTAAGACAGGGTATGTTGGGAGAGGAGAAAGTACGAGGTGGAAGATGATTTAAGATCGCTGCATCGGGAGAAGAACTGATGGGATTAGCATTGCCTGGAATGGTAAAGGTCATGGTATCATTTTTTCTGCTTCCTGGCAACTGTCTCAGAAACTTTGGTTTTGTCTGTCCCCACCCTGTCTTCCCTTTCTCTCCCTCCCGACTCTCTCTGCACCCCACTGCTGTTTTCTTTCAACCTCACCTGGCTCTGCTAATGCTCCTTACCCTGTTCCGCCCACCCCACCTCCTCCCTCCACACCCACTGAGACTCGGCAAACACATACAGTTGCAACAGGTAGAACAAATACTGAACCAACCTTTTTGTTAAATACCTTGACTGCTTTGTGGACAGGGATTTGTTAACACATCTGTTCTAAAGGATTTTCTTTTAATAGATTTTTTTTTGTGGAAACCAGATCAGCAAAGCACTGTTGCTATGGCCTATCCTTGGAGACCTGGAAATTGCTATACTAAGCAAACCTTTTTAAATGATAGTTCACCTGTTTGGAATGAAGCTCACAATCTGTTCTTGAAAGTTGTCACAATTATTTGTCCAAAGGCAATTGAGGATAGGAATATACTATTCCTTATATTCTAGGATGGTGATTTGTGATATGTGCCTAGAGACAATGGAGTCCCTCCTTGGTCAGACAAATGCGACATGTGAACATTAAAGGGCATGCCACTCAGAACAGAGGGAACCCTGTGAGGGGGAGCAGCAAGGCCAACCATCAGTGTAACTAAGGACACTACCAGATATAGAACTGGGGTGCAGCCAGGAAGACGACACCTGGGTCCATCACAGATGAATTCGTGTTTCTCAGACACATCTTTCATGTGACACTGTGTAAGAGTCCTGCTTACAAAGCCAAAAAAATCTAAACTCTGGATTATCTGGGAGTATGTAAGTTCTAAAGAGGTTTGACCTACAAGAATGAATGTTGGCCGGGCGCGGTGGCTCACGCCTGTAATCCTAGCTCTCTGGGAGGCCGAGGTGGGCGGATCGTTTGAGCTCAGGAGTTCGAGACCAGCCTGAGCAAGAGCGAGACCCCATCTCTACTAAAAATAGAAAGAATTATATGGACAGCTAAAAATATATATAGAAAAAATTAGCCGGGCATGGTGGCGCATGCCTGTAGTCCCAGCTACTCGGGAGGCTGAGACAGGAGGATCACTTGAGCTCAGGAGTTTGAGGTTGCTGTGAGCTAGGCTGACGCCACGGCACTCACTCTAGCCTGGGCAACAGAGTGAGACTCTGTCTCAAAAAAAAAAAAAAAAAAAAAAGAATGAATGTTAATCTGCCTTGGGGAGCAGTGGGATAAGGAAAGTCTCCAGCTCTGGCACCCTATTACAGTGGGAAAGATGCCGTGGTCAGCCTGGTCTTTGACCAAAACACCGACTCATACTCTGGGGGCAGTGTAGCTGGTAGTTAAGTTTTATCTACCTAGACAGCCTGATGCAGTAGTTAAGAGCAGGGACTTTGATCAGACAGGATCCAACTTGACCCTGCCTTCATTGCTTGCTTCCTACTAGTGTTACTTTGGGCATGTCACTTAACCTCTCCAGGCTTCACTTTTCTCTCTGGATAAGAAGAATAACATTACTCACCACATTGGTTTGCAGTGACGAGTAATTGAGCTACTGTACTTATAGTGTTTAGCATGTTGCTTGGCATGTAATGAGAGCTCAATAAATGTTTGCTAGTGTTATTAGTGGCTATCTGATGGGAAGATGCAGTTGGACCTCTAGGGTTGACATTGCAACAAAGAGCTGTGTAAAATAAAGATGTCTTTATGTTGTGGCATTAAGAAATTGGTCTCTGGGGATCTGGTTACAATGAATTTGCTACAAGGAATTATCTTATACTACAAAAGCATTCTTGGGGTTTGTCAAAGTCTTCTTGTTTTCCTTCTGCTCACTGTCCCCATGGTCAACACTATTCTGTGAACTGCTCTCACGTAAAGTCAGTTTCAGTCTCTAGCCCTCTAGCTCTGATCACTCTTTGCCTGCAACCAATTGCCAAGTTGTGTAGGGCTGCAATCCCCAACTCCTGGGCTGCAGAATGGTACCAGTCTGTGGCCTGTTAGGAACCGAGCTGCACAGCAGGAGGTGAGTGGTGGGTGAGCAAGAGGAAGCTTCATCTGTATTTACAGTCACTTCCCATCACTCACATCACTGCATAAGCTCTGTTACCCATCAGATCAGCAGTGGCATTAGATTCTCATAAGAGTGCGAACTCTACTGTAAACTGCGCATGCGAAGGATCTAGGTTGTACACTTCTTATGAGAATGTAATGCCTGATGATCTGAGGTGGAGCTGAGGCAGATGCTAGTGCTGGGGAGCGGCTGCAAATACAGATTATCATTAGCAGAGAGGTTTGATTGCACAATAAATGTAATGAACTTGAGTCCTACTGAAACCATCTTCCCCCTACCCTGGTCCATGAAAAAATTGTCTTCCATGAAACCGGTTCCTGGTGCCAAAAAGATTGGGGTTCACTGGTGTAGGGAGTTCCCACACAGCAGGTGAAGAGCCTGCCACAGAAGCAAGAATGTTGACTCTGATTTTGTTACTTCTGGCCTCTCTTTTTGTCCTTCTTTCTTAATCTCCACTGCAGAGGGATTAAGTATCTTCTGGATGGGAACAGAGCAGTGGTTCTCAATTCTGGCTGCACCAGGATCAGCTGTAGAGCTGCTAATAAAGTGTAGGTGACCACGTGCCTGATGCTCAACCCACCGAGGGCAGCTTAGCTAATTCTCCATGGAATACCCTTTGGTGTCCTCATTAAAACAGGAGCAGCCAAGGGCCACCTACAGTTGTGTTAAGCAATCAAGAGTCCTGTGAACATCCCCCTGTAGTTACGGGGCTCCAGGTGTACCTCTTAGGGGCAGTGTGTCCATAAAGGAATTAGTCCTGTTTGGATATCATTCTCTGGTACAGGTACTTTGTGACTTCACACTTGACCTCTGCCAATTTGCTTTCATCTTTGACTCAAACTTTTCCTGTTGCTCTTCTGCAAATATATCAAATGAGATAAATTTAGGATGTGTGTTTTTTTCTTCCATGTGGGTATATGTTTTCAAATAGCCTTAGAATATAACAAAACAAAATTTTCTGCCCTATCTAAAATGAATCTGTAAGGAGTTATCTGGGCAGGAAGAAGATGGTCTTCTGTCTGCGTGTCTCCTAGAAGATTTTCCCTCAATGGTCAGAAGCCCTTTTCTCTGCATCAGTTTACTGATTTAATCTGTCAAATGCATTCTCTTCCCTACCCCTAAAATTGGCTGTTAGTGGCTGAGTTTACAGATTGTTCCCTCGTAAAGAAAGCATGGCTCAATGGGGCCCAGCCTTTCAATAGTTTAATGCCAGGATCTATCAAAGCTAGAGTTTCCTTTTCACTATGAAGTTTATTCACAGGTAAATTTTAAGTTTAAAATGTCTTTATCAGCATGAATTTGAAGGTTGCCTTTTTTTCATAAATGTTGTATTTCCTTCTTTGCCCCCAATTAAGATAGACTTATGAGCATTTCTCAAAGAGTGTTCTTTCATTCTAGGGGTGTTTATAAGTGTTACTAGAAAGATAAAATATTTCCTGATGAAAAGATTGGAAAAATGCTAAAAAAACAAGTTGGTTTCTTCTCTATTGGGCTTGTCAATATCTCTAAGATGGTAATATCATTATGCAATATTCTGCCCACATGATTTTCCCACAAAGCTCTTTTTTTCACAGAACATTCCTGAGGACTAGGTTTGGGGAAAATGAGTTGGGAAATGATGTCCTAAATTTCCTAAACAAGAACTGTAAACAGGGAAGGGAGAAGATACATATCTGGAAACAAAATTTGGTATAATCACCTGACACGTTTTCTTATAATAGACAATTTGACATTGGCTCTGCCTCAAACACAGGACTCTTGATCAATGTGTGCCTCTTGCCAAGATGGTGACCGGAGGTGGCCCAGCTCTGACACACTTTGCCAGGCAGCCACTGTTCCTCAGTGGCCAAAGTTGTTTTCAGCAGTTGGCAGCATCATTAAAAAAGTGGGTGCACAATACTGAAAATGAGGTGATCCAGACCAATCCTACATGTCTAACACCACTGCCTAGGGAGTTAGGAGATTTGGGGCAAAAACCATGGGACATTTCCAAGATAGGCAGGGTGTTAAATTGCACCAGGGAGAAGTAGGCAAGATGTAACATGTGGGACAGCTGTTCTGGCTGGTGCTGCTCAGTAGATAGGCAGAATAATGGATCATCTCCTTGGTTAGCACCAGTGTAGCCACCCATTGAGAAGGAATCACATTCATGTTGCCCCTGTTCAAGGCATCCGCTGGTTCACTCCACAAATATTTATTGGGTGCCTACAAAGTGACAGGCATTGTTCTGACCACTTGGGCTATAGTGGTGACAATGAGTTAAATTCTTTGATCTAGTATTTCTGTTATTTATTAATAGTTGAATTTGTACAATGTCCCCAGTTAGTAGATGAGAAAACTATGGTTGTAAGAGGTTGAGACTATAGATTTTTTGACTCTGGAAGGTACCTTAGAAAACATTTTTAGTCAAACTCTGCATTTTACTCATGAAGAAATATGTTTGAAGCGTTACTCTGCATGATTGAAAATGGTGACATCTAGGACTAAAAGCCAGGTCTTCTATCTCCCAGTTCTGGTCTCTCTCTATGCCATATGTGGCTTAGAAAATTGGTCTGGAGATGTCTGAGGGAGACAGTCGGCAGAGGTGTGATTCTCAGAGAGTGGTTGCAGTCTCTGTCCTAACACAGCCGGAATTCGACACTGTCAGCTCAAGCTGCCAACTGAAAATCCAGCAGCAGCAGTGGCTTAAGGACCGTGCCAAAGGATATTTCTCAGGGTAAAGGAGGGAAAGGACCCCATTAACTGAGAAGGCTGAGATAAACGGTCAGCACTCTTGCGTGCATCTTGCTGGATTTTGGCAGCACGGTGGATGTGCTCCAATTTAAACTTGGCCAGACGCTGGGGGATTAAGTTTCATGACACAAGAGGTTGATATTGCAGCCCTTGTTAAGTTCTCCATGAGAAGATGAAACTCTTATGTGTTATTACATGTAGGGAAGAGATTCAAGAACCATACATATTTCTGTTATACACAGTATTTGAAACAGTGTTTTATTTTCCTTTGATTGCAACACTAAATCTAGGAATGTCGAGGGAGAAAATGTGCTTGTGGAATGCAGAAAACTTGGTTTAAAAAACCCTTAATTGGTAAAACTGTATCAAAGAAAGCATATGAAGCCAATACCACAAATTTCATAGTTCAATCTTTTTTAAAAAATTTGAATTATCTGAATGAATAATAGACTGTTCGAATGGATGAATGAAAGGGAGAGTTGATGAATATCAATCTACAAACACGGATTAAACATCTTCTACATGCAAAGTATCATTAGATGGTACGAAATATAAAGATGAGTAAATTCTGGTCCCTGCCTTTAAAGAAAGTGTCTATAAGAGATGACAAATGTAATACAAGGTTGGAATTTTTATGTTCATTAAAGACATTTGGCATGTTTGGGAGAGCAAAATTATTTCTCACTGTGGAAAATATAATAAAATAATAGTGCCCAGCACTTATTGCCTATGTGAATGGTGGGTCTTAAGGACCTGATAAGGCATATGCAGGCCATGGAAATGTTATGGAATGACATGATTTACCTTTGGGAAACTCAATTTGATGTATATGGTATGATTCAAAACATCATTTGCGGTACAATCTATAATAATAGCTGTTATTTTTTGAGATGATGTTATATTGGCTCAGATCCTTCTGAAGTTGGTTCTGACATTTATAAGGGAGCAGTTAGCTCCTTTGCAGACAGCAAGCTCACCATCCTTGCATACTTGTATCTAAAATAGTCCTAAAATCCTCTTTATTGCCTCTACACTGTTTCCCAAAATGAAGCATGAGATCATGGTAGTATTTAGTTATTGGTTCAGTTTCCTGTCTTCTTAGATCTTTTTTAAGCTCCTACGTCCTAACAAAATGACCTCCTAGCTTAATGTCTGATCATGTGACCAGCTGTTTACAATGCGCTGCTGTTCTAATTTGATTCCTTTTGATAACATAAGAGGATATTTAGTTGTATGTTCTGTGGTAATATAAATTATTTCATACTCCCAGAGTCTTTTGAGACTGTGGAGTGGCAGAAAGCAGACCAACTGAATAGTCACATTTGATAAGAAATTAAGTCAGCCTTTCTGTAAAAGAATTTCTTTTAACTAAAAGAAAAAATATTGTCAGCTAATGTGTCAAGCCATGCTTTGATCGCCAACTTTATTATATAAGTATATTAAGCGTCTATGAATTCATGTATCAAATCTTATTTGCAAAGGAATTAAACATGAAAAATTTTGATTTGTACTTATAGACTTAAATTCTCATCTTAGGGCCCATGGCTGAAGGTTCCTTTAAGGCAAATGTGTTAAAGATCAGTCCTCAACTTTATTGCAAGTCTACCACACATACATATTAATAGTACATTCCACACTGTTGCACCCCAATAACATTCTTAGACCATTACATTTTTTTTCTTTACAGGAATGAAATAGTCCCCTTAGTTTGCATTATCTTGTTTAGTGTAAGCGTTGTAGATTTTGCCTCTGACCTTAAAGAACGGGTCCTGATTTTACTGAAAAATGTAGCACACTCATGCAAGTCTCCATAAGTGGCTATTTCAGTTCGCAGTTCTCAGCAGGAACAAGTAAATACTGCAGTTTGAGTTATTTTTAAATGTTTTAAAATAGCGTTTGTTATTTCAAGGCATTAATGAGTAAAATTTCTTAGAAAATAGTGGTCAGTTGTGTTTATTGCCTTATGTCAACAAGCTTGTCATGTTGAGAAAGTGTCACAATCCTAGAAGAAGATGATTTGCACTCATTGAGTCAGATTCTAATCTGAGAAGTGTCCTGTGTATCACTGCCTATCTCTCAGAAGATCTGTGGCTGCACTTTGTAAGCATCTTGCTTCACATAGTATAGCCCATGCCTGTTGGGAAAGCTTAGACTCTTTTCTTCAGCGGCGTAATTACAAATTGGGTAGCTAATATGGGAAAATGGAAGGGTCCTTATCACCTGTAGTTTTATTTTTCCTTTCCATAGTCTTTACATTGTTGATATATTTAGGGTAGGCCAGTTACTGAAGGGCACAGACAGAGCACAGAATTGGCATCGGGATTTGCCTACAAGTTACAATTTGACTTGGAATTTAAATTCCTTGAGGCTCAGTGTCCACATTTTGTGAAATGAGAGGGTTGCAAACTGTTGAGTCATGGCTTAAATATAATGTACACAGGCGTTTTGTTTGGGCCACATGGCCTTTCAAAAGTCAGGAAATTTTATGTAGGGCTTTTAGCATGTCTCAACAAATGGGAGGATCTGGCACTACGGGGCCTGCATTCTCAAATTGCAGCAATTTCTTGGGCCCTATGGGTTCCCTAGTTTGCTATCATTGCATTTGATGGAAATTTGTTCCTGTGATCTTCAAAAACGGTGTGACTCTTTGGGCTTGGAATATTGTGGGAAAAGTTTAGTAACTCTTCAGTTCATTAAATTAATTAGACATGTTATTTTTCTTTTTCTGCCTCACAAGATCTTAGTCTTCCTCTGGTTCCTTTCTGACGTTATGTTTTTACAAAGAATATGCCTTCTACCTGTGTAAGGCCCATCCTACTCTGTCGCCTCTTTAGGGGCAATGGTGGAGGGATAAACTTGGCTTTAATTTTCACACCTCCATTTACTTTTTCTCCTTCCATAATTTTACTTCTAGATAGATGATGTACAATAATTTGCTTCTGCAAAAGTTAAAGAAACGATGGCTTTCTACTCATGGAATCTAGAAAAATGTGGAACTCAGAATAGAATAGTAAATCTCACTTTCTGAAGTTGTACTGTGCTTGTTCACATTTTTGGTTACTACACTGTATCTAATCAGATTCTTGCAAAGCAATGCTATGCATGCAGCAATTCTCCTATAACTCTCTTTGGAGACAGAGCCCAGCTGCTGTGCTGAGGGTTAGCTGCTTCTTAGGGCTTGGAATCATCTTTCATTAAAAATCACAGATGGTAGTCTATCCTTCCCACCATAAGAACTGATGTAAGTAAGCTTCGGTCAGGCAAAGGGGAAATGTGTGACCATGAAAAGTTCCTTCGAGCACAACAGCCCTGAATTATGTCCAGTTGTCATGCATCTTCAGTTGAACGCCCACTGCTGATTTTTGGAGAGGATCAATATAGTCAATAAAAATCCACAATAGTAAAATAACCTAAAATCTATGTGGGGGAGGGGAAATGATCAATGAAAATAATTATTTCTCATTGGTTTATTAAGAATTGAATTTGTGTAGAAAAAATATTAGTACAGACATTAGAGAAATGATTTAGAGGAAGATGATATTTATTTGCTATAATAAAGAATTAGTTTCTTACTAGGTTGTTGCAGCTTGGCTACTCTAAGGAGCTGTAAAGTGAAGCCAACATTGCTGACTGTCAAATGTGATCCTTGAACAGCTTGATTATCGACAGCTAAGGACCATCTAACGATAATGCGTATTTTGCAAGATAATTCTCTTTCACCTGCTGATTAAATTGTGAGAAATCAGTGAGCGCAAATGCAAATTTCCCCTTTTCTGTTACACTGGACAGGCTCCCAGGACTAGACTAGAGCTAATACAAATTAGAGAATTTCCACCAATTGATGCGGGGAAATGGCTAGCTTGAAACATAAACCTCTCAGCAGTAAGGCCCTGCAGAAAAATGCAAAAATAAGAACATTGACTGAGGGAGCAGAGGAGGCAATAGGGTTCCTTACTGTAAGACAATTACTCAGTGTGCGGAGCACATTGACCAGATTCCTAATTTGTAAATTGATTCTCTCTTTCTCTTTTTCTACTCATCTCTTGTTTGGTTTCTCTTTGCTCAACATTGACTATATGCTGAAAGCAACACAGAACACCCCAGGGTAGACCCTCTGTTTTCATGCTTTTGCACTGTGCATTTCCGATGCATTTCCTTCTCGGGGAGGAAAATTCTTTCCAAAAGAATGTTGGAAGCATAAGGGGGTACATTTTGTGAGGCACACAGGCAGTGAATAACTTGGGTAGAAAAGGCTGGTAAATTGATCTCTGCTTCATATCTGACTAAACCTTTTAATAATTCCATGGAAAATGGATGAAATATTTTGAATATCTTGTAATGAAATCCCAGACATGATTCCACAAAAAAAAAAAAAAAAAAAGATGTCTGGAAGAAGGCATTTTTATGGATGTTAATCTCAAGCTCTTTCATATCCAGTCATGATTTGGCTCTGAAAGTTCCTTAATAATACAAACAATTCAGTAAATTTTTATAACAAGTTGTTCCCTGGTGTCTTTGGAGCCCTGATGATCTGCTGTAGGATCATCATCTGCCAGATTGTTCAGGGAGGGTAACAACCAGTCCTGGGCAAACATTTAAAAAGTGATTTCTGAATTAGTAATTAACAAAATCGAGGTGGGGCTGGCAACTATTTTAGAAGCTTCGTTTATATTTAAGTTTGAAAGGGGCCTTGGGGCCAGATGAACTGATGTCTTCATTTTACAGATGAGAAAACTGAGGCCCAAAGCATGTAAATGCCATGTTTTAGGTTACGAAACTTCTTAGCAATAGAACCAGAATGAATTCTTGATTTCCAGCCCGGGGCTTTGGTGTTGGGGCCTGCTGCCTTAGATTTTCCCACCAGATCAAGCTGTTGGCTTGGGTCGAATTCTAATAATTGATATTTCATTTTCGATAAAAGTTTTTTTTGTGAAGTCTGTATCACATTATGTCCTTTCAGCACAGTAAAGAGGAGCTTAATTTGAACGTCCTTGTAGCATACTGCACCAACTAAGTGTACCAGCTTAGCCAGTACAGTATCAGCCCCAGGCTCCAAGAACACTGTGTAACTTTTCCCACTGATGCTGGCCCCTATCTGTTGTCATGTTCAGCTTTAATTTTGAAAGGCTGCCCAATTTCCCATGTATCTGACTAAGCTTACAGAAAGATGCTGCCTTTAGTGTATGGTGATTTTCAAGGAATTCTTCCCCCCAAAACCTGCTTTGAATCAATGCCCAGAAGTAAATGGAGTTTTTTTTTTTTCCCATAGCAAGTATCAGCATAGATAACAGGAGCATACAGTGAATGAGTTGACCATTGTGTTGAGATATCTAGGTTTACATAAAAATTGCTATTGTGCCAAATCATGGAGCCAAAGCTAAGTAGGTATATTACATCTATCTGTTGGGTTTCTTAAGCTGTCTTTGAATGGTAGGCGTCTTGAAATCGTAGTCTTGGATATGCAACTTACCTCTTTTTTGTTTTGTTGTAGAGATTTGTGAAGTCAGACTGCTCAATAGAAATAGAAATTCTTCTTTAAGAATGAAAAAGGAACAATCCAAACATAGAGAAGGCCCATCTCACGGTATCTATGACTCAAAGATGTGGGTTGGAGCCTCTCTATCTTTGAGCGTTATTTCTGGGACTGACCAATGTTCATGGGTTATAGCTACCACAGAAGTGACGCCCTGGGAGAAGGAAAAGATAGTGATAGAGGGTAAAGAAAAAGAGAGAGTAATAAAAAAGGAAAGGAGGGAGTAAAAGGAGAGGATGGGAACAGCAGAATACTTTCAGAAGTGGTTCCAAGTATGCCTGTGCTGTGGTCTCTCATTCTTCGGTTGTTTTTATTTAAATAGCTTTATTGAGTTATAATTTACCTACCATAATATTCACCTTCTGCAAGCGTACAATTCAATAATTTTTAGTACTTTGAGTATGTCAGTCCACTTTCTTTTGGCCTCCATTGTTTCTGATGAGAAGTTAGTCATTAATTGCATGATTTACCTGTACAAATGGGTCATTTCTCTCTTGATGCTTTCAAGATTTTGTTTGTGTTTGTTGTCCAACAAACTCTGATGTTTGATGTTTCTGGTTGTAGATCTCTTTGTGTTGATTCTACTTGGGATTAGTTGAGCTTCCTGGATCTGCAGATTAATGTTCTTATCAAACTTGGGACATTTTTGGCCATGATTTCTTCAAATCTTATCTGTTCCTTTGTCTCCTTTCCTCCTGAAATTCCCTTTTCATATATGTGGGTATGCTTGATATTGTCCCATAGGTCTCTGAGGTTCTGTTCATTTTTCTTTAATTTTTTTTCTCTCTGTTCTTCAGATTGGATAATTTCCATCAATCTGTATTCAAGTTTCCATATTTTTCTGCCATATGACATCTTCTGTTGAAACCCTCTAATGAATTTTTTATTTCAATACTTTTCAACTCCAGAATTTCCATTTGGTTCTTTTATAATTTGTATCTCTTTATTGAGATTCTCTAATTTGCTGAAATATTGCCATCATATTTTCCTTTAGTTCTTTAAACATATTTATAATAACTTCTTTCAAGTCTTTGTCTGCTAACTGCAACATCTGCATTCCCTCAGAGACGTTTTCTATTGGCTCTTTTCCCCCCTGAGTATGGGTCATAATTTCTTGTTTCTTTGCATGTCTCTTAATTTTTTTGTTGAATATTGAACATTTTAGATAATCTTTTACAGCAACTCTGGATTTTGACTTTTTCCTGTAGGAATTTTTTATTGTTTGTTTTTTTGATAACTTGCCTGTGCCCAATCTGTAAAGTCTGTTTCCCCAGATAGGTATGGCCCCCAGATGCCTCTTCTGAGTTTTATTTGTCTTGTTTTTATTTTCTAAGCCTAAGATCCCTAGCTTCCTAGGGGTCATCTCTGTAGCTACATGGTTTAGTGTTCGGCCAGCAATGGATCACAGGTTGTATTCAAACACTCTGAGCCAATATGGTTTCAATTCTCCATTGGTGGATCTGTGTGTAGGCCAGGGAGTATATTCAAACTTCACGTAGTTTTCAAGGCTGCATTAGCTTTTACTTTCTGTTGGGCTCTCTTGAGTCTTCTCTGCATGTGCCTAGAATCAGCTCTGTCAACAAGGAATGTGTGAGTGGCTGTGCATGCACATAGCCTCTGGTCAACCCAGGATGCAAGAGTAGATCACACTCTCTATGAATGTCTCATTTTCCACAACTCTCTGTTAAAACTCTAGCTAGTCTTCCAGTCCATTTCTTGCCCCAAATAGGCCAGCAACACCAGGCTAATGGAACCCTGGCCCTCCCTTGCCACCAAAATCTCCTTTTTAAGTAACAGTGCTCCAAATCAAGTGAGCCCCCTGCAGTAGCAGCAGCAGCACCAGCAAAGTTTATTATTTTTGTAGCCTGTTCCCCTCTGATGGAACTACTGGGCTGAGAACTGAAGGAGGGGTAGTAGCTACCCCAGGCAAAATGCCACAGACTCGTGCTGTTCTTATCCAGATTTAAGTAGTTTTCATTATTAAATGCTTTTCAGTTTGTTGTATGTCTTTTGTCAAATTCCAGAGTGCTGAGATGGTTGTTTTGTACATCTTTACAGTTGCTTTTGGGAGAGAGGACTTTTTTGACCTCCTTCTTCTGTCATGGTGGAAGTTGCAAGTCTCCCATGTTTGTTTTCATGACAAGATCTTCAGTGAAGCTGAGCTGTCCATATCCTTTGCATGTGAGTATAAAAGCTCAGTCCACGTTCCAAAGGTCATGCATTATATTTGACAGTGTATCCCCAAATGGGAATACTCCATCCATTACTCACCCTTCAAGAAGCAAACAGATTTGACACTCTCCTCATACCTCTTCCTCTATTTCTCTGTGGATATGCAGTACTCTCATTTCTGAGTGCTGATAACCAAGGTGCAGAAGATTATTTTTCCCCTTGGTAACAATAGCAGTCATTTAGTTTTCAGGTTGGGAGATGGACAATGAAAGGGCATCATCTTTCTGCTTTTTCAGTAATAAATATTAAAGAAAAAGTATGTCTACCATTTAGTGAGTGCTCACTATGTGCCAGCTACTTTGCTAAGCATTTCACAATAACTTTGTATATTATCATCTCCATTATTGTGGCTTGGAGAACTTAAGTAACTTGCCCAAGGTTACTCAACCAATAAGTTGTAGAGAAGGCATTCCAGCCCAGGTCTGTTGGACGCCCAATTCCATGATGTTGATGATCATGCTATACTTCTTTGGGGGTACTACTGCTCCCAGACATCAAGCAGACAAATTAGGTTCACACTTGTTTTGCAAGACTGACTTCCAGCAATGTGGCATTGTCTGATAATTTGCCTGTGGTGATTCATGTCTGTCTCAACTGAAATTGGCCCTTTCTGGCCTTTTTTTCACTTACACTTTACTTGGAAATTGGGTAAAGGAGGAGGGAATTTAGGGAATTATGCTTTAAAAATATTTTATTTTTCTAAATCTTTAATTTTCTCAAATGAAGAATACATCTGGCCACAAGTTGGGTCCCCTGGGAAGCAGACTCTGAAATAAGATTAATAAACTGGAGGTTTATTAGGGAGTGCTCTTGGGATCAACACCTTCAAAGAAAATGGAAGGAGTCAGGATTGGGCAGAGGGAAGAAATTGAGCTATGATGCAATTTCAACTGAGTCCTCCAACAACCCCACAGGGAATTCAGAAGCATGGGTAACCTTTTCAGAGTTGAGGCGGAGGAGGCTGGGCCTTTTACAGCCACATAGATCTATTCCTGGATGTGGGCCACCTGGGGAAAGGGTATGACTTTGGGTGAGGCTGCCTCTTTAGCTGATGCAAAAGAGCCCTTGAAGAGGGCTGCCCGCTGAGAGCCATTAGGCAGCAGCACCTGCCCCCAGCTGGGGAGACCAAATCCTTGTTCCTTAAGGGGGATCTGGGCAGCTCACTGGAGCACTCGTCACAACTGTTTATATTCATATTTTTTCTGTAATTCTATATTCTTTTCTTTACTCAATCAACAAATAATTTTTAAGTGTGAACGTTTTGCCAGGCACTGTGAAAGAGGCTGGGGATACGATCATGCACCATGAAAAATTTGTATCAAATTCCTGTTCTTATAGTGTTTGTTGCCTGGGGGAGGTTATTTGTATTTAATCTTCTTCCTTGAAGTCTCTTGTTTAATCAGAAATTGGTTCTATGTCAGTAACTCAGTGTGGCCTAATTTAAGCCAATTTTAATTTCTTATCCAAGCCTTAAGCATTTGGTAGCTGTTTCCCAGATTCTTTTGTCAGTGGGTATCTTTCTTAGATAGAATTATACTAGACCATGTTTAGAAGTATTTACCATTTATAAAGTCACAATTACCAGTTTAATGGACTGTGAGTTAAGGCAAAGGAACCTCTGTATTAAAAAAAAAGCATTAAAAATTAATCATAATTTTTGACAGAGAAAGATGATAGCGGCAGTTGAATTTGTTGCTTGAGATTACCCTAGCTTCTGAGTATTATCCTATTATTCCTAAAAAAAGAAATAGTGTGTTCTAATTGTAATTACTTTTGATAATTTTTTTTTTACTCTAGGAGGTAAATTATTAATTAGGGTGTGCATTATAAATTACTTTTTTATTAGGTGATTTCTGTCTGACAATAGTTTCTAGTTTTTTTTAATTAAACTATGTCTCTTGGATTTATTATTAATAGCTTTGGGCTCCATTAAACGACATGCTAATCGGATTTCCACCTTATGACTCCACATGCAACTGGAAAAATGACTCTGACCAGCTGAGATAACTGGTGAATTACGTGTGGCTGATATGAATGGCTCTGGGTAAGAAGACATTTCTAAATGTAAGTTTCATTTTTTTTTTTCCTAGAGTATTTCACTATAGTTTTTAAGTTGTTTTGCTTCACCTTTACATGTGTGTCAGAAGACATAGATTCAGTTCTTTAAAAAACTGGTGCAGGCATAACATAAATCAGGAAGTGGTCAAGAAACCTCCGTGTAGAATCAACTCCAAGTGATAAAACAAATCAATGCATGGATTATCAACAATTTTCCTGTTTGTGTATAAATGGGGTACCCCAGCTAAAACTCAGTTTTAAGACGCTTTTGTTTAAATTTATAGGTATAAATTGAAAAAATCAAAGCCAATCAATAAAATCTTTCAACAAATAACCTACTGTTAAAATATAACTATTTAAACATGGAAATCTGTTTTTTCTTCAGTTTATCTTTTGAGTAGCCAAATTTTGGTTTTGAGAAAACCCTTTGAGAAAAAGATGTTTTGGAGGAATATGTATTTCAAATGTTATAATAGTACCCCAGAATGATCTGGAACAGCAGCTTATAATCAAACTCTTTCATATTTCTACAATGGGGCTTATGACTACACACTGAGTAGATAAATCAAGATCATATGTAGCTGCAGTCAGTTCAGGTCAGGCTTGCCACCTAAGGAGTTAGCCCTAAACTTAGGAGAAAACATTTGGTTTTTAGAGCTATTTGGATTTCAGAACTGAATATAAGGGATTATGCACCTGTATTAATGATGTATGGGCTTTTTGTTCTAAACTCATGTGAATTGGTTTCTATTATAAGTAACCTGAAGAGTCATTTATTCCCAGAAAAATAGTCTGAGACAGCATTTCTTAAATAATTGAACTAACCCTTGGAGGAAAGTTAGGGCTTTTGGTGTGGGTGCTGGTACTCTAGAGAAAAGCCCTTCTTATTCTTAGTTTGGGGGCTTGGGTAGGGATAGGGCCTTTAGCCCCTAAGCTGACTTCTTATTCTCACTCCCTAAATGAAGCCTGCTAGGTTATGTTTTACCCAGGGACACATAGTTCTCTAGGAGGTTTCCCACTCATGGGAGAGCTCTTCCAAACAATAGATTGGCTTATGCAGCAGCAGACCCTCAGCAGCCTCTTAATCCCCTTCTCTTAAGGGTGACATACTAGCCAAGGAATATGGAGAAAACTAGCACATGAAAGAGAAAGCCCACAATAAACAGAAACAACAACAACAACAACAACAACAAAACCCAAAAAAAACTAAACTAAAGGAAACTAAGATCATTTAGGAAAGAGAATAAAACTTAAAAAACTGCTCAGAGAGATTCAAGGAAATATTACACAAAATAAGAACAGTCAGAAAAGTAAGAGATCTTAAGGAATAAAAATATTATTGCCTATATGAAAACAATTTAGTGCAAGAGCTGGAAAACGAAGTAGAGGAACTCTTCCAGAATGTAAAACCATATTAAACAGATATAGAAATATATGAAAACACATGAGATATGAGAACCTATCCAGGAGGTCCTATATCTTCCAAAATAAAGAAATAAGAACAGAGAAAATGAAGGGGAGGAAATAATCAAAGAAATAAGAGACAACAATTTTCTTAGAGTTGAAAGACATTAATGTTCAGCTTGCAAAGGCACACTCAGTGAATCCATACAGGTTGTGCTCTGAGCACCCAGGAGAACAAAGAAAAGCAACGGGACCTGGCATCTGCCTGTAGGGAACCTAGTGTGGGGGGAGTTAGACATGCCACATTTTGTGAATTGTTTGGAATTCTACGTGCAGACTGAATGGCGATTTACTTAATTAATAAAGAATTTTCTCTAAATCATTCTGAACAAATGTCGTTGGTGATGGGGTGCAGAGAGAGAGCGTATGCAGCAGGTCTTTTTCTACCAGGAAAAGACAAAATGTTAGATTCACATCCTGCTAGCATTTATTCAGGCACTTTAAAAAAGAGCTTTGCGTGTCCTTACTAACTCAACAGTACGGTGGAAAAGCAGGTTGTAACATAGTATGTATGTATGGTCTCATTCACTTGTATATGCACGTAAGCTTAGAAAATAATCTAGAAGAATATATCCAATCTCTGGGTGATGGAGTGATAAGTGGATTTATTTCCTTCTTTATAACTGCGTATATTTTATGAAACAAATGTCACTATGGTTTGGATGTTTGTCTCCACCAAATCTCATGTCAAAATTTAATCCCAGTGTGGCAGTGTTGGGGGGGCCGCTAGTGCCCTCCCCTGGCGGAGAGTGAGCTCCTACTCTATTAGTTCCTGTGAGAACTGGTTGTTAAAAAGAAGAGCTGGACGCCTCCTCTCTCTTTTTTCTTGCTTCCTCTCTTGCCTTGTGATCTCTGCCCATGCCAGCTCCCCTTCACCTTCTGCCATGCATAGAAGCACCCTGAGGCCCTCACCAGAAGCAGATGCTGGCACCATGCTTCTTGTACAGCCTGCAGACCCGCGAGCCAAATAAACCTCTTTTCCTTATCAATTACCCCACCCCACTTATTCCTTCATAGCAACACAAAACAGACTAAAACAAGTATGTATTGATTTTATAATAAAAAATAATAAAGTTGTTCTATGTGGTGGGGTAGGGAGGGCTCTTTTTGCACTAAAATGCTCCTGGAAGGAAAAGATTGTGAAAAACTGGGAGAGTAGCTTGTGAAGGTAGGAGAAATGGGAAGAACCCTCCAGGGCACTGAGAAAGAAGGCCCAGGACAGGAAAAACTTCAGAAAGAGATTGTAAGACCCTAAAGATAGAGCCAAAGGAAAGCTTTGTGTACTTCATGGTTCACCCAACATCCCTATTTACAAATTTCCTAACTAAGGTACACCATTTTCTTCCACAGAAGACACGTTGCCTGGGGGCTGATGGTATCTGAGATTATCTACCAAGGGGCAGCAGAGACAGAACCAGAATCTAGAAAGAGTCCAGCTGGGCTGAGGAGTGAGGGCCTACGGAGGGCTGACAGTGAGGAGACTGGGGCATGGCTTGCACAGGACATTCTGTGGGCACAGAGATGTTTTGAATTTATTTAAAAATATATATCCAGTGCTTTAGTGACCATTCTAGCATCCTTGAAGAATGTTTCTGTGGCTGCGGTCCCCACTGTCATCATGAAGATACATCTATTCTGAACGGATCCACGGAGAGGGCTATCTTGGGCACTTTAAAAAGCAGGTAAATAAAGTGGAAATGATTCCTTTTCTTCTTAGTGCTTGAAGACTATTAAAGATAACAATTTGAAAGCTTACTCTATGTAAACAGAAATTAAACTGTAGCTTCTCACAATGAAACCCTGAATGGCCATGCTCTGATCCAATTGGTTAAAAACATCTTTTAGTGGAACTCAGGTCACTAGCCCTGGCCTGGAAAGAGAGAAAGAAAGCCTCTGTACCCCATGATAGCCCAAAACTTAAGAATATTCAGTATTGTATGCATCTCTATTAATTATATCACCTGTCTCAAATAGCAATGATAGAGAATTGTCCTAGAATTATCCACCAGGCTTAAACTTTTTTTTTTTCAAAAAGGTTATTATGTTTATAAAATGACAAACAAATAATTCAAACTCTAAAAGTTACTTTTCCCTACAAAAATACTATTGTGGAATTTTTTTTTTTTTGAAGGCAGAGTGTAACAAAAGCAGGGGGAAGGTAGAAAAGGCACAGAAAGTCGATTTAAGAGATAATGTATTGCATTTAAAGAACTTCAATGCCATTACTTTTCATCACTTAACTTTTCAAAGAACACTTTCAGCTTCCTTATTTGCATGTTTCATTGTTTTCCAGCCTTTACACTGTATGCTTAAAATGCAAATGGAATAATATAAGAATAATGAGAAGTAATACTTGGAAATGTTCTGAGAAAATGTTGAAAAAAGGGCCTGGTTTCCATCTGATTGAAAGGAGGTGAGACTTGGGAGAGAAGTCAGACTGGATGGAATTTTATCTTAAGTTCTAACCGGAAGCCCCATTGCCGTCCTTCCTTCTTTGTAATGTTGAAAATTAGTTAATAGTTCTCTTTCATGACTCTCTTACCCTTGATCCATTTCTCTTATTCTTCACATTAGGCATCTATCAATCAAATAACCTTAATTCGAGGAACACTTACTGAGCACTTATTAACTTGTCATTGCCACACCTGGAATGTAGAATAAATAGTTCTTTGTTAAGAAAAACAGGGTTTGGTTTAAGGACAAACATGGAGAAACATCTGTCAGTCTCTTATTCCACCTCCCTTGATATCTGGGCCCCCAGTGCATGGCTCGAAAACCAGACCTCCTGGGTTCCCATCCCAGCTCTGCTGTTTCCCAAACGTACTTACCTTCTCTGAGCCTCAGTCTCTGTAAAATAGAATAATAACTCCTTTCTTATTGGGTGGCTGTGATAATTGAAATAATACAAATAAGGAGCTTAGAGAAACATCTCTTAAATACAGTGTGAGTACATATTTACTGCTGCGTGCAGGCTCCTGGGCTCAGCAAGAAGACTAGGATCACATCACATGGCTTGTGACACAGCAAGGGAGACATAGAGTGACCAATCATCCCAGTTCGCCTAGGACTGATGTGTTTCCTGGGACATGGTTCTTTCAGTTTTGAATGGGGACAGTGCCAGTCAAATCTAGACGAGTTGGTCACCCTAAAGACAGAAGAACATGTATTCAGTTAGTCATAATCCCAAACTGAATGAATCTA
The DNA here is from genome assembly GCF_041146395.1 of Eulemur rufifrons. NCBI lineage: Eukaryota > Metazoa > Chordata > Mammalia > Primates > Lemuridae > Eulemur > Eulemur rufifrons. Next base: position 74,907,719 of record NC_090983.1, read on the forward strand.
GTTGCATGCCAGAGTCACAGAATCATACTGGGGCATAGGGCAAGGCCTGGGAAGTTCCCTCACAGAGAAGAGGGAAAGGACATGCCATGCACAGGGACCTAAAGAAACAAAGGTATGGAGGTGAGAAAGAGCCTGGCCTGCTTGGAAGCCTGAAGGAATTTCATGTGGGAAACATAAACGAGTAGAGAGGACGTGGCGAGTTAAAGTTTCACAAGGTGTGGTATGGCCAGACCATCCAAGGCCCTGAACGTTGTGCTCACTGAGACTGGATCTGTTCGGAGGTGACGAGGGGACAGCCAGCAAAGGGCAGCAACATGCAGACACGAGACGTGATGTGCTCCTCAGACCTTACGTAGACCCCACTGCTCCAAAAAGAACTTGCGCAGCCCCTTCAAATAGATTAAAATGAACAATTTGTCATTAATTCTCATTTTATTATTAAGTAATCACACCATGTCCTGTGTCAAAGTAGTTAAGATAGACTTCTGTATATGATAAAAGGTACAGCATAGTTTTTGTTTCCTTCCAGCCTCATGCTCTAGGGGCATCTTTGACTCTCCTCTTTCCATATCTTTCTCATGTAACCATTGGCACAATGGGTTGATTTTCGTCTTCACAGTCAAGCTTCTTTCCTCTCCACTCCCTGGTTCCATTCAAAACCTCATTGTATGTGGTCCTTGCTCCCGGCCTCTCGCTACTCTAAGCCATCCTAAATATCGTGTCCGATCAACCTTGTTAAACAGCATTTTTGTCATGTCACTTTCCTATTCAAGAACCTATTATGGCTTCCCTGCATCTAGGCCACTCTTGTCAGCCTGCCCTCAAAGGTTCCCCACCAATGGGCCCCTCCCAACGACTACTCACCGTTTCTCCCATGCTATTGCTCAGAAACCATTTGTGCTACTCAGACCTGCCTTCTTTTTGTCTTTCACTCTCACAGATCCTGCCCGTCTGTCTGTTTCAAACTTTTCCCCACACACAGAATCAAATCTCTCTTTTTTCTCCCTTCCTGTTTCAATCCCCAGCTAAACTGCAAAAAGAGAAATCCTAGGTAAAGCATAGTGTTTATGAAAGAGTAAGTGCTCGATGAATGGGTCACGTTCTATAGCTGCCATATATTCTATTCTTGAGTTATAGCTTCTGTGTGAAGAACACTTTATCACTCACAATGCTTAGTCAAGTCTGCATGTCATCCTGTATGATCCTCGCCGCAGCCGTGCAAGGCGGGGGAAGCAGATGCTCGTATGCAGGGTTTTCGGGTGAGAAAGCTGGGAATGGCTGAGGTACTTGCCCATGTTGATACATCTAGTAAGTGACACAGCTGGTACTAGAATGTAAGAACGTTGGCTCCTGATAGAGAGCTCTAATTCACTATTTCCAGCTGCCTCGATTCTTTGAAGCACATCTTGTCTCCACAAGAAGAGTAAAACCTCCTTGAGAGAAGAAACTATTACTTAGAATTATCTTCATCTCCTTTAGCAGGTAGCTGAGTGTTGGGCACAGCGATTCTGTTTCTTAGGTACTTGTGAGCATATTGATAATTTCCTAAGCTTTTTCATGTTTTATATTATTTTAGATGTACTTCCTATACTTCCTGACATAACTCTGTCGAAGAGACTTTTAGTTCTCAATTCTGAGTCCATGAGAAAACTTGATCTTCTTTATCCTCCTTACATTGGGAGATGTCGTATGACAAGTTGTGGCCGAGGTGGTAAATGGCGGTGCCACTGTTCTCTTTGGGCTTTTTCTCCTGTGGCACCGCAGTCATGGAGAAGTACTTGTGTCGAGATAATAGAGTCCCAGGATCTAAATGGCAGGGATCGCTACCCTGAGACTTGGAGGACAGCTGCCCTGGAGAGTTGCCTGATCTGCAAGGACTTTGTGTGAGATAATCAACATGTGTCGTAGAGATTTTAGTTTAGTTTTTTTTTGTTGTTGTTGTTAACCTCAGCATAATCCAGCCTATCCTGACAACACAAAATTAAAATGTTTAGTGACCAGCACACGAGCATCTCAAACTCTCGGAGTTGCCCTGGAAAAATAATAAGGAATTGTTCTTATGGATTTACAGTTGGATAAACGAAGGCCCATAGAGTTCCAAGGAATGACTTTGTACCACCCCCAAAAGGAACTTCTTAATCCAGATTGGGTGATTTCCCCACATACTTAAGGACTAGTATAAGAGAAATGAAATCAGGGCCAGACAACTGCAGACTAATACTCCAATCCTCTTTGGTTCTGCAATAATGTCCTCCACCCCATCGCACAGCCAGCCTTCTTCCCTTTTCTGTATAGTTTCCTCCTTCTTAACTGCCAGTTACAGCCTTTCTCAGGGGAGACTCTATTGGAAGAGGCATTATTTATCACTGTGTCACCATAACAACACCAGCCTGCACAAAGATCCAGTTGAAGGATTGGAATGAATGCAAAAGATAGTTTTGCTGGTCTTGGGCACACTCAGTCACCACTTCCTATCCCTGGCCTTTGCGATGAAGAGAGGGCATCACACTTGTCATTCTAAAGAGGAACATGTCTCTAAAGAGAAAGAGAGAAGGCGGGGGGGGGGCGGTGAAGAGAGAGAGAAATTGGCTACATAATCTCATAATGAGTTCCAGTTCAATGAAAGTAATGGCTTTTCCATTGATTCCATTTAAATCTTCTCCCAATCACACCAAGTCTTATTAATAACCCCAATTATTAATTATTTATTATAATAAACCCAAAGAGTTGAGGGTCTTCTTCCCATCTTAGGCCCAATTTTGGTTGAAATTCAGGCTTTCTATAACTTTATTTCTCTAATGATCTATATCTATATCTATAACCATCTCTATTTCCAGTCATATATAAAAACTTGCATGTATATAAGACTTCATATACATATATACCTGCATGGTATATGTTACTTAAATTCTTTTCTTCCTTTTTTGAGGGTTTTTTGGGAGGAATAAATTAAGGGAAAGTATTGAGATATTGAGATTCTGGGTTTAGACTAATTTGTCTATATAAATTAGCATGACCTACCAAGTAGTTACTGATGTTTCTTTGTGGCATTATAAAGTTGAAATGATCATTTAATTCATATTTTAACCTCACAATTTCAACTATTAGAAAAAAGCTGAGGGGGAGGCTGAAAAGATGTTCTTTGGAGGGTTTCTTTTTTTGCTGAAATAAAAGACACCAATAGGCTTACAAAAAGTTCCATAAAACAAATGAAAAAAGAAATGTTACACTGAAGATACAGATAATTTGGGAAGCTTCAGCCATCTGGGTATGGTCAAAATAGCTGCTTTTGATGCCCTTAGATGGTACAAATTATTGGCAGACCTCAAAAATTAAAACAGGAATCCATTCTGAGATTAGATTCCGTTTGCCTTCAAGCCATATTTACAAAGAACGATTAGAAGAAACAGAGGAAGAACTGGAATGTGGAAGGAACATATCACTAAAGAGTCACTTAATTTGTCGAGTGTTTAACATGAACAGAACAGATGAGAGGGCAGGTGGCAGGTGGATGCCCACACCCAGGTCAGTCATTTGGCTTTTTCACCTTACTGTAGCCATCAGCATCCTGGCTTCCTGCTTGTGAGCTGGTCGCTGAAAGGTACCATAAGGGGTGTGCTAACAGTGGCAACCGAAGGGCTTCTTCTAGTAGGGGAGTGGGCATCAACCATGGATGACACCAGTTGGTGATGAGTGGACAGTTGCTTTCAAGCAGAAGACTCACTCCTTTGGAGACTTGTACAAATAATGTGGGAGGAGCATTTTGCAGGGGTTGAGCCGGGAGGCTGAGATCTTGACTTATAGGAAGTGCCATTGTGATTTGAGCATTACAAGTAGAGGTGCTCTGAATTTATAATGTATAGGCCAGTGGAATCTTGATACATTGATTGCACTACAAAGCTGGTTCAAACATCGTGTGAGGGGGTTGTACACTGGCTCACCCTGCCCTCGGGCCACTGCATAACCAACTCCTGGTGCCCTCCTCTCAACTCCACGTCCCCTGGCTTTCTGAGCGTGGTGCTTTCTTTCCCTTGTTTCCAAGCTCAGATTTTCTTTCTTTCCCTCACATCTTCTCTTCTGTCTTCCTCCTAATCTCCCTCCCCAGTTTTTAGGACTGCCCACCGCTCTGGTCTCCATTCTGATTTCCTGCCCCAGCAATCTATGAAGTCAGAAACTAAGGAACCAAATAACTTCCTTAAACTACTGGCTCTTCAGAAATGGGGATGGAAGCAGGGGAATTGGCATTCTTGTATGTGAAAAATTAATTTGCAGGCTTCAACAGGTAAATTATACATGTTGTTTATGTAGATTTAAAAATATTATTTAAAATATTTTTGAAACCACTTTTAAAAAATACTTCAGAGTAATTATATGGAATATTAAAGAAAACAGCATTTACCTTGTACTGGTTTTATACACATTGTTTTCTAAGTGGTCCCCACATTGTTCAGAACACTGAAAATTCCTTCTATACCTGCAACTGAGATAGGAATTGATGCACAATTTATATATATGCAGTTCAATAACTTTACTTAGGCAATTACTATATGGCATATCAGAAATTCACTTGTGAGGTTCCTGGGGCCACTTCAGAGAGATAGGTCCTCATTCTCCAGAGAGGTTGAAATGGAGGCATCATTAGAAAATCTCGATCTGTGAATTGGGAGAGACACTTTGCATGCACCAAGGCTCCCTAGACGGAGAAAACCAACCATCGTTTCAAAGTCAGTCTTACGTGAATAGTCTCAGGGGCAGGTGTTCTGATTTATACATGTTGATTTGCAGTGAAGCTACTTCTCACGTGCGCAACTCTAGGTGGCTGTGCTTCTAGGCAAACAACAACAGGGAGTGATTTATAGGTGGTTGAGGATTCTCCTGAATAATACCCAGGTGGTCAGGCAAGACTGAAATGATTTTTAATAAATTGGAAGCTGATTTTTGGCTGAAAAAAATGTGTCTATATTAGTTAGGGAAGGTTAACTGCCATAGAAATAGACCCCCCCAAATACATGATGACTGCAACACGACAGAAATTTATTTCTTCCTCTCATGATAATACTAGGCAAGTGAACAGGCCAGCAGGGTGACCTCTTTCATGAGGTCATGGAGAGGCTCAGGCTGATGGGGGCTGTGCCATCTTCCACATGTGGCTTCCAGGGTTACACAGCTGCTGGGGGAAAAGGGTTTACAGGGGCAGACCTGGGAGTGGCACCATCGCTTCTGTTCACATTCCACTGGCCGCATGGCACAGCTGACTGCAGAAGAGGGGGAGAAATACAGCCACCTGTGCTCCCAGGAAGGGGGGAGAACGTGGGTTTTAGTCAACAGTTTCTGCCACAGTGTCATTTATAAATCGATAGCTGTTGCGACCTGTAGGAACAGACATACTTTATTCAAGGGATGAATTTTGTCAAGAAGATTTAAAAGGGAACTCTCGTTTCAATGCATTTGGATACCTGTGACTTCATCCGAGGAGAGATATTTATTTTAATATGCAAGGTTACAAAACTTCAGCACTCTGTGTTCCCCAGCTCTGCTGCTCTGCCCCCAAATCAAACAGGAGTAGCATTCTGTCTTCACTCCCCAAGGCAGTTATTTAACATCCAGGCTACTGCTCAGTTTTTAAACAAAGTGTTTAATGAAGTTTTACCTAATTCAATATGTTATCATTGAAAACATTTGCTTGAATATGTATTTGTGTGTGAGTGTATTTTCTAACACTGGCACTAGGGTCTATACCCAGGGAATGACATACTATGAATCTAAGTCACTTATAAGTGAAACCCTTTAAGATTCACTCTTTATTATGGTGAGCACGATCTGCTTCTTTCGACTTTTCTGGCATTTGAAAATAAATAAACACACCCTACTTTGGTAGGCAGTAGGAATAAGAGGCCTTAAAATGACTTAATGATCTTGTTCATTACTGGCCTTAAATTGTATGTAATCTAAGGGCGGGACCTTTGCTGCTGTATGACTTGTAGAACCAGTTATGTTTCATACAGAATGACTTTGTTCATCTAAAATCAGGAGTGAAGTTTTTGTCTAGGTTAATTAGGTGGGTAAGAGGGCAAAAGCAAACAAAACTGCTTCGGAGCCAACTTGATTATGTAGGTTTACAAAGAACAGCGAATACTTTTGATGACTGAGCCATGCAGACAATCCCTAAGTCTCACTCTCCCTGTTGGTTTTCATTATGTCCCCCATGAGTTTGGTACCAGGGTGGATCAGATCAATTGCTCTGTGTCTCCGCTCTCCCTTGGCCCCCAGCCCCTGCGCACTTACTCTTCTGAAGTAGGAACAAACAAATACGTGCTGAGAAGAAAGCAGCGAGAGGCTGTATGATCCACAGACTGTGTCAAGGGCCCTGGGCACCTGAGGGTTGGCAGTAAATGATCTTTCCTTGTCATTGGGATTATGGCATGAACCAGGAGAGAGAAACGGGGCATGGGTTCTGAAATCAGGCAGACCTTGGTGCAAATCCCAACTCTACTACCTACCAGCTCTGTGATTTCAAGCAATTATTTAATTTCTCTGAGCCCCAGGTTCCCCATCTATAAAAGGAGATTGAAATTGTCCCCTTTTCACAGAACTGTAAGGATTCAATGAGACCATGCATGTCATATTCTTAGCCAACTACCTGGCATGTAGTAAGCACTCAAGAAATGTTAGCTACAATTATTATCTATGACTATTTTAGAGGTCCTTCCTTCCTTGTGTGTTCCACATACCCTCTACTCTTGATAAGAAACAGAGAGGCACATATTGCTGAGGTTCCTCAACCCAGCGCCAGGTTAGTCATTGACACAGCGGCCCCCGGTGTCCTCTATGACCTTAGGGACGAAGCAGCATGGTGGTTCAGAGCAGCTCTCTCTTCTCAGCTCTGTTTTGTTCTTGATATAGCTGTTCTATTCACACACCTTGCAATCTGTGAAGTTAAAATTAACCTATTTGCCAACCTGCGTCTCAGTGAGAAACTGAAAAATTACACCTTCTCTACGCACTAGACAGTGTTTTCTAGTGCATCTTTGATGAAGAATATGTTAACACAAGAGATGGCTTAAAGGGAAAAGACAGAGTTCTATCTGTGCCTAGTTTATTCTCTTGGAAGAGTCCTCTGCAAATGTCAAAGCTGGGTTGAGAGAACAGGATGTGACATGGAAGTCGCTCAGTTGCGTCGCCACACACGTTTTTGAAATGGGGAATCAAAGTGTGCCAGTGTAACTGTCAGATTTGGGCATATGGAACAATCTAAGGAATCAGACTCTTTCCAGTAACAAGTTTAGCAACTTCCTTTGAAAAGGAAAAAAAAAAAGGAAAAAAACCCAAAAAGCTCCTCACTGCACTCACAACCAATGGTTATCTTCAGTCAACAGTTCAAAAGAGTCCAGTTTTCCATTTTGTGTCTGAGCCGACATTTCTCTGACTTCAGGTAGAGGTAGTGCACTGCCTGCACATTGCCACCTTTTTTTTTTTTTTTTTGAAACAGAGTCTCGCTTTGTTGCCCGGGCTAGAGTGAGTGCCGTGGCATCAGCCTAGCTCACAGCAACCTCAAACTCCTGGGCTCAAGCGATCCTCCTGCCTCAGCCTCCCGAGTAGCTGGGACTACAGGCATGTGCCACCATGCCCAGCTAATTTTTTCTATATATTTTTAGTTGTCCAGCTAATTTCTTTCCATTTTTTTTTTAGTAGAGATGGAGTCTTGCTCCTGCTCAGGCTGGTCTCGAACTCCTGACCTCAAATGATCCGCCCTCCTCAGCCTCTCAGAGTGCTAGGATTACAGGCATGAGCCATTGCGCCCGGCCCATTGCCACCTTTTGATCTTAGGTGCCCTAGATTAACCTGGTTGTCTTCTGCCTCCCAATTATGTCAGTCATGGTAGGTGGCCAAAGATGAATTTGTTTGCCCTGACCTTGTTCTGGAGGGCAGCTGGGTGTTATCATTTGTCTCTGAGACGGCCTAGACCATTGCACCAACCTGAGCAGATGTGCACTCCTGCTTATTTCCCGTCTTCTTCAATGGGCCATTGTGAGACATTCCTCAATTTTATCAAGAATTATCTCCCTTTCCTCCCTCCACTCCTCCCCGGTAATTCTTAGAGACTCTGAAGTTCCAGGTTTTAGAGACTAGAACTGGGCGGGGGTGGCACAAACTGGTGGCCTGATTCAAGGCTTGAGCCTAAGAATTCTTAAGCCACCAAAAGGCTACCTGAGACCAGACCCTTAGAGTTGTGGTAGGAGGAGAATAAGGGTTGGAAATAGCCCCTTCCTGCCTGGCACAGGGAACCCAAAATTAGGTGTGGTGTCTATTGGTGGCTAGATTGAGAGGTATCAAGTATGACTCTCTGCCCTGAAATAGCCCATTAATATCTGCAATTTTACCACTAGAGATTTATTCCTTTGGATATGGACATGTTTTAGTTTTCAGAAGGTCTTTCCTATCTGGGAAATACAGTTTTAAAAGTGCTTTTACATATATTAACTTATTTAGTCCTCAAAATAGCACTGTGAGGTAAGTACTGCTGTTATTTACATTTTACAGGTCAGAAAACTCAGGCACAGAGGCACCAGTTGCTTGGCCAACGTCGCACAGCTAAGAAGTAGTGGAGCAAGAATTTGAACCTGGTGGTGTAGCTCCAGAGCCCCGGCTCTTAGCTCCAGGTCCTTCTGTGCTACACTAACAGCTACAATCCTCAGTTCGCGGGCTGCACCACCCAACTGCTATTGCAGAGACTCCAGTCTCCAGCACCACTCCTCTTCCCCTGCTCCCAACTATTTCTGGGAGTTCCCAGAGAATGTCTGGTTTGTATGGACCAGGGAATATTGATATATCATATAGTATGTACCAAATCCTTTTCCAATGTTTAAGTGTCCCCTCAATATTATCTTGCTTCTACCTCTCTAACAGTCTACCCAAGAAGGCTGTGTTCTGTAGGGTCCCCAACAAGCTGAAGACACATGGCATTCCATAGTGAAAGAGTGAGGATTTTGTGACAGTGTGAGATACTGAGGCTGAAGCAACATTGTGCGCTGTGCCCAGAGGACACCTGGTACCTGGGATTGTCTGCCAGGACCCTTTTGCTAAGCTCTCCCTCTCCCTGTCCCCACTTCTCATAGTTAACACAGGAACGAACACTTGAGTACCTTTCATTTCTCTGTTCCCAGGCCCCACCTGACAGGTCCACCCTAGAAATGGCCAACCCTGGCAGCTCTCTCTCTGGCCCCGGTTGATTTGTCCAAGGGCTGACTCAAGCTTGGCTAATGAGTCCATTCCTTGGGTGGCCTGGGGGCCAGAGAGATTGAGGGTAACCTCTTTCCAGGGGTAAGTCTGCAAGCTGTCTGACAGACTTAACTGAGCACCTGTCCAGGGCCAGGTATCCTCTCACTTCAAGAACGCCAGTTTGCGAGGAGAGAGGATGAAGCCCACAGGCTGAGAGGCAGGATCGAAGAACAGAGTGTATTTGTGTGTTTGTGTCCCGATTCTAATCATTTCAGAGGTTTAGCAATGTCCCTGCTCTTCCCACGTCTTACTGTTCTTTTCTTTCTTGAATATCATGAGCCAGCAAAGTCCTGTATCTGGTCATGCTGATTTGAATTATGCTTTTGCCACTTGCAACTAAAAGAAATTGAAAAGTCCAGCAGGTGACAGTTTTGGGTTTAAATATCTTGATATCTCTTTGCAACTCTCTCTCCCTTGGGCTTTGGCAAAGGAAGCTGGCCAATTGAGAATGTTCCATCAAAACACTTTCCCGGTTTCCTAACCCTTCACTCCCCTGCCAATCATAATTAGTCCCTTAAACCTTAGGCTGACAGTCTGAAGTTTTCATTTACATATACAAATACACCTGGGAAAAGAAACACCCTACACCACTATCAGATAAACAGCATTATCTGTAGAGAGACTGGTTAACAATCAGCTAAGAATAAGACTTTAAGGAAATAAAAGCTGGTTGAGGAGCAGCAGAAATTGGATATGGAAACCAGGGAAATGGAGGGCAGAATTTTTCAAGGACAAGTCATACTTTCTGAATGTCCTCCTTACTTTAGTAGGCTACATCTGGACGTTTGTGTGTTTGTTGTACTTCTTTATCCTGTTTAAAATACGCTTCAATTGAGACAAGATATATATTCTGTACCATATTTGAGTACAAGTCAGGGGTTATTTCATTGTATATAATTTAAGTTTGGACTGTTTAAAATTTAATATTCAGACTTATTCCAAATGGGATGTAAATTGTTCTATAATATGTTCTATGTTAGGCAGAGTTCTCCAGAAAAGTAGAACCGATAGGACATACATAGATATATAGATGTGTGTGTATATATACAGATGTATACATGCATAGTTTACCCTTGAACAACACTGGGGTTAAGGACACCAAACCCCTGTGCAGTTGAAAATCCACGTATAACTTTTGACTCCCCCAAAACTTAACTATTATTATAATAACCTACTGTGGACTGGAAACCTTACCAATAACATCAGCAGTGGATTAAGACATATTTTGTATGTTATATCTATTATATACTGTATTCTTACATAAAATAAACTAGAGAAAAGAAAATATTAAGGAAATCAAAAGAAAGAGAAAATATATTAATTATTCATTAAGTGGAAGTGGATCATTGTAAAGTTCTTCAATCACATTGTCTTGGCTTAGGAAGAGGAGCAAAAGAAGGGATTGCTCTTGCTGTGTCAGGAGTGGCAGAGGCAGAAGAAACTCTGTATATTAGTGGACCCAGAGAGTTCAAATCTGTGTGGTTCAAGGGTCAATTGTATATATACGAGGAGATTTATTATAGGAATTGGCTTAAGCAATTATGGAAGTCAGGAAATCCCATGATCTACTGTCTGCAGGTAGGAGCATCAGAAAAGCTGGTGGTGTCATTCAGTCCAAGTCTGAAAGCCCAAGAACCAGGGGCACCAATGTCCAACGTCAGGAGAAGATGGAGGGCTCAGCTTAAGCCGAGAGTGGATTTATCTTTCTCCACCTTTTTGTTCTATTTGAGCCTTCAATGAATTGGATGATGCCTGCCCACACTGGTGAGGATTATCTTCTTTACTTAGTCTACCGATTTAAATGCTAATTTCTTCTGGAAACACCCTCACAGACACATCCAGAAATAATGTTTTACCAGCTATCTGGGTATCTCTTAGCCCACTCAAGACAACACAAAATTAACTATCGCATGTTCTTTTTGAACTAAATCCTCTGGAACTTTAAGAGAATCAGATTACATTATGGGTAATCTACCTTTGTCATCATGATTTACCATTCACTGATCTGGGGAAATGGCTGGGTTTTAGGAATCTTATAAATAAATACTTTAGCTTTCTCCTGGGTTGCTAGGCAGCCTGCCTAGAACCACATCTCAGGTGTTTTTCTTGGAGAGTGATAGGAGAGCAGGAGAGAATTTAGTTACCATTTGTTATTTTTGCTTGTATGGTACCTCGTCCTGGCTCCCTTAGTCTTCTTGTGTTTTGTAAGGAACAACTATTACTAAAAAGTTTATACATCCATCCTTTCTGATCCACTCACTTCATCAAACCATGAAAACTTAGATCTGGAAAGAACTGCAGGGATTGAGTGGTCGAAATTTTTGCTCATAGACTTTAGAAAACTGAGCTACCCTTGATCAAGATCATATGGCTATTTAGAGGTCTTCTAATTCCTAGTACAGTGCTATTTCTAGGTATGACATGGAATTTTTCCAAATTAGGTTTTTTGACCACCTATCAGAGCCAAATCCATGCTTATTCTCCATTTGTTTCCCTTTTCTTGGCTTTCAAAGCAGAGCTACAGAACTCATTTTTGCTAATGTTTGACCCCCTCTCAGTTCAAAGGGTTGGACCTGAGCCAGCAGAACCCGGGGAATTGGGGGACATTGAGTAGGTGGGCCTGGCTCACTGACTAAGAAGCAGAGCCATGCAGCCCTGGAAGTCTGTCCAGATGAGAGTCCAGTGTTTACTCCAAATGGAAGTTTCCACCTGTGGGAACTGTAGAGATGGAAATCAATGACATAGCCACAGGAGAATGCAAGACGGAAACCAGCAAGAACCAGGAGGCTGGGAAGGGAGCCCTGGGAGGCAGAGCCAGGGGGAGTGCTGAGGCTTTGAACATCCTTGGGACCCTCCTTCTCAGTCCCCTCTGTCTCCACCCCTCCTTGAGAATGTGGGGGGATTGATCTGGACCCAGAAGACTTTCAGTGATTCTGGATTTTACTTTTGACTGAATATTTGTGAGTTCTGATAATCCCCTGGCTGGCAAGCCCATTGATATGATCATGCTTGAAAAGCCTTTTTAAGTCCATGCATCTATCATGAGCCTAATTGACATTGCTGATGATACTAATCAGAGACCTAGAAGTTATGAAAAGCAATGCTTTCATGTATTTCAAGGCATGCATATTTTTTGCATTATGTTCTTAATGTGCTACCATGCAAATAATTTGTGATTAAAATTTTCCCACCCTTCGGTCTGACAAATTTGTGTTTAAATTAAAAGATGAGTTCTTAGAGAAAAGCACTGGAGAAAAATTGTAAAAATACAGATTTTTGTGCCGGCACAAAGCAAATGTCTTTGTTCTTTGCCTGAATAGGGAAGGATGTGAAATGAGGAAACCTGTACGGAGACCTCTAGTTAGAAAATTCATTTCTTTTTCTTCTCCTTATCCTTCATTCCTATTTCTTCCTTCTCCTCCTCCATTTGACCTGAACTCAGATTTTAAAGTTTTAGAAGCTATTAATCACATGTATATTTTTTAGACTGATGTAATTCACAAATAAATGAGTGTTTTAAACTTACATGATGCAGGATGAGGGTGTAGGATGAAGGCATATGATATTGCTTTTGTACAATTGGTAAGAATGAAGGTAGGGGGATAATCTGAGGAAAATGAGCAGGCTGATTCCACGCACTTGGTAAGTTCCTCTTGGCTGGTGGTACAGCATCCAGTGTGCGCTCTGCCAGCTCATCCTATTTCATTACTGATATTTTCACTTCCTCTTTTTTCTAAGCATATTTTCAAAGTTCAGTGCTTTGCCTGCACTTTACAAAACTGTGGTCACATATGAGTAGGAGATTGGGAGGGGACTTGGTGGAGGAGCGAAGGGAGGTACTCAAGAGAGTGGTTTGTCGCCAGGACCTTCCTGGGTTCCAGAATGAGTGCAGATGATCCTGGGCGGGCCGTTTCTTTCCACCTCACAGTTTTGTGCAGACAAAATCTGGTTAAAATGATTATCATGGGAGTCCCTGCAGGGAAACACTTGCCTTCTCTGCTCATCCCTGATCCCCCTGGGGCCCGAGCTTCCTGCTTCACAGCAGAGCAGCGCTGTGTACGTCCCTTACCATGGCACAGGGAGTGCAGGGGAACCTCTCAGGGCCTCCCTGATGCAGCTCCAAACTGTATCGGGGAAGCCAAAGCTTTGGGCAAACTTGCCTTTGTGTTGCTTTTCTGTTTTTGACATACTGTTTCCCAAGCCAATATTTCTTTTCTTTTTCTTAATGTGGCGGGGAACAGGGACTTATTCAGCTGCCACAGTGTCTCTACTCTAGGATTTGAGGGTTCTAGAGTCTTGCTTTCTGTGGTCTGTGGATGTTCTGCCTGATGTGAATGGGCATTATATAAAGAGTGTTCAGAGCGTGAACATTCAGGGTAGATTCTGTGGCTCAGAGATGTCATCTCCGAGCTAGGCTGTCTTCATCTCTTGCCCAGTCATTCTCAATGCGTTGGCAATTGACTCTTGTCCTGGTTGCCTCCAGACTACAAGGTGGTTGCCACAGCTCCTGGCAGCATGGCATATTTGAAAACAGAAAGGAGGGGCTGGGGTGGGGGAAGGCAGGAGAGGAAGTGGCTTAAGCTAATTCATTCTCATTCTCTCTCTCTCTCTCTCTCTCTCTCTGTGTGTGTGTGTGTGTGTAGGTACAGACTGACAGATATATAGGTAGATATAGATATATAGATGTTGTAGAAGGACCCAGAAGACTTCTACTTATACCTCATAGACCAGAGCTGTCTCTTATGGCTGCCCATAATACAAAAGTCTGAGAAAGCTAATATCTGGAAAAACATGAACAGATTTCTAGAAATGGCTTAGTTAATCATAATTCAGACACATGGGGGCTGAGCACATTGCTCTTCTGCATGAAACCATGGTCCTATTGGTATGGAAGAAGGAGAGGATGGCTGTTGAGGGACCAGCCAACAGTGTTGGATACACTAATCCCAGTTTTTAAATTAAATTAAATTAAATTTTTTTTTTTTAGAGACAGGGTCTTGCTATGTTGCCCAGGCTGGAGTGCAGTGGCTATTCACAGGTGTGATCCCACTACTGATCAGCATGGGAGTTTTGACCCACTCCATTTCCAATCTGGGCTGGTTCACCCCTCCTTAGGCAACCTGCTGGTCCCCTCCTCCCAGGAGGTCACCATATTGATGCTGAACTTAGTGCAGACAACTCACTGGTATAGTGCACTACAGCCCAGAATTCCTGGTCTTAAGGGATCCTCCTGCCTCAGCCTCCTGAGTAGCAAGGACTATTGGCTTGAGCCACCGCTCCCAGCCCAACCCCAGTTTTAGTAGGTTTTCTCCTCCACACTATCATGGAAATGTGATTCATTCATGCTGGGGGTGGGGGTGGCTACCTGCCCAGTCCTAGAGAATAAATCATGATCTTAAGTGATCTAAGCCAATAGTGGGGGCCTAATTCTACTCGCCAGTGGTTAAGTGTGGAAGTGTGACACAATTTGGGCCAATGAGACGTGATGGGAATTGGACAGGAGGCTTTTGGGAAAGCTTAGCCTCTCTGACTAAAAAAGACATATGGAGGGAAAAGAATACCGTATTTGTCTGCTAGGCATTAATGTATATAGTTGTCATGGCTGGTGCTATCGTAGTCCTGAGAAGAGACACACAACACACTGAGAAAGGCAAAGAGGAGAGAAAACAGCCATAGGGCTTGATGACATCACTGATTGGCTAAATTAACTACCCTGGAGACCTCTAATGAAGAACTTCTTAATATTTGAGAAAATAATTTTTCTTATTGTTTAAGCTATTCTAAATAATTTTTTCCATTACTTTTAGTCCAAAGAATCTCATGGCAAGAGGTAAGGGTAATTAATTAGGTCAGTTTCTCAAAATGTGTAACTGAAAATATTACTCCCTGGATATGCTCCCCAACCTAAAGTAATCCATGATCAAATAAATATGGGAAATCTGAAAACTATATATGGTCATGGAAATTAATGATCAAATGAGCATATCAAAAGCTCAGAGCAAAATGATTCTGAAGGAGAATTTTTGTCTCTGCTTATAATCCCACTCAAGAGGGGAGTAAATAACTAGCATGTAAGTGAGAGAAGACATTTTAGAACAGAAAAAATATCTGATGTAGTAACCACACCCTCAAATAACAAATCCATAAAAACTCCTACTCTGTCCACTTGGACTTGAATCTTTCCTTGGCACCGGAAAATCACTAGCAGGGCTCTTGCACTTCACAGGTATCTTGAGAACGGTTCATTGTTTCTACTTAAAGCTCTCATTTATGGCTGCGTAGGCTGTCTTGACTTCCATGATCATCATAAAGGATCTTCCTTTTAGTTGATGAGTATTGATTATTGATCACTAGCCATGAGCTCAAAACTCTGTGAAACCTGAATAAATACAAGTGTAAGCCATGAACCATGTAATACTTTCCCAGAGCTGCTGTAACAAGTCACCAAAAACTTGGTGGCTTAAAATAGCAGAACTCTCTCCCAGTTGTGGAGGCTAGGAGTCTGAAATCAAGGTGTTAGCGGAGCCATGCTCAAACCTTGGACATGTATGGCCAGGACCATGTAAGGGTACCGTTCCCCAGTGCCAGGTCCCCCTGCAGAGCTGGGAAGGGTGGCTGTGTGGAAAGAAGGAGGTGTGTGTGTAAAGGGCTGGGGCACCAAGGAATTTCTTTCATATGTTGAATGTGGCCTGTCTCCTTGCAAGAAAGAAGTTGGGGATAATATCAAGACAGGATTTTATCATTCCAGTAAAAATAGATGTGTGAAGACCAAAGTTGTAGGTCACATTTAGATGTAGATTTTTTTTTTTTGCCTTAAATCTGAAGGAGAAATATAAACACTTTATCATTATTTTCTGTGGGTTTTCGGTTTTTTTTTCTTTGTTTGCTAGCATTGATTTTTGTAGCCGTCATTAAGATTTGTATACCTGTTTAAACTTATCCCCCAAATGTGCTAATAACTATTGATTTATAGCCTTCTAAAGACCTGTAATATTGTTTAGGTGCTCCAGCTATTACCCTTAATCATTTTAAAGGAGCTGCAGCATGGCTCCACATGCAGAGAATTGCTTGAGGAGACTTTGCTCTGCTTCATATAGGACCAGCTCAGTATTTTATATAGCTTCTTTGCCCTATATATAGATCAAAGAGTTTTTAAAAGTGTCTCTAATTCCTGATCTTCAAAGTCTGCTAGAGAAGCTCTGAAAACTGTCTCCAGAAATATTAATAGTTAAGTTTCTATTTAGCCTACTAATTTAAGTTAGCCATCCCCAAATTTACCAATATTGTTTGTTTTTTTTAATTTATTTATTTATTTTTTTTATTTAAGAATATTATGGGAGTACAAACATTTTGGTTACATGCAATGCCTTTGCCTCACCCAAGCCAGGGCTATGAGTGTGCCCTTCCCCCATACAGTGCGCTCCGCATCCATTTGTTGTGAGTTTACCCACCCCCACACCCTCCCACCTGATCAGCAACCAGTGAATATTGCCACCATGTGAGCACCTTAGTATTGATCAGTTTAGTACCAATTTGATGGTGAGTACATGTGGTGCATGTTTTTCCATCCTTGTGATATCTTACTTCGAAGGATGGGCTCAAACTCTATCCAGGATAATATAAGAGGTGCTAGTTCACCATTGTTTTTTGTAATTGAATAGTATTCCATGGTATACATATACCACATTTTACTAGCATGACATCCTTTTGCTTCCCTAGGACTCCAGCTTTGGTTCAATGCACTTTGACCACTGTCGCCATCCACAATCCTGAAAATTGTACGTGGAAACTTCAGATCATCCAGGACTTAGTCTTCTGCCTATCACAGGCTTCTTTAATAAATTTTATTATATTTTGATGGCAAACTTTGGGTTTCAGTGGCAAATTCAATCTTCTGCCGGATAGATCAAGACACATTCTCCATGTTTAAATTGACAAGGCCAAACAAAATAGAAAACTGTTTAGAGATTTGAGTAAAGCCAGAGAGAACCTACATGAAAGTTAAAGAAAAGTGATTAAAAGGAGTATATTCAGGGGTAAGGCATGGGCACAAACAAATAAAATGGAGTCTGGTTGTAAACACCTTGTACAACTGTCCTAGTGCTGATACCGATTCCCTGCTTTAGACTCTCCCTATGGTAGAATTCTCTCAAGCTCGAGGCCGGCTGGTCTGCAACTCATTTCTGTGATGGGCTGCAGGAAGGAGAGGAGTCTTGTTTCCTAAAGTGCTGAGTAACTTTCCTCTTTGAAGAAGGCTGCTACTTCTACCTTGAGCATCATTTGACATGGAAACTATTCAAGGGGTCTCCCCAATTTGTAAGTTTGAAATTGACCCTGAAGACTTTCAGAGAGAAGCTTTAGAATGCTTATGGCAGGTCGTCTTCTACAGAGGCTGAAGAGACATGAGAGACAGCAGAAATCAGAGCTAGCTAATGCTTTTCAGCTAAAATTAATATGAAAACTTCTGGGAGTTTTGGGGCCTCAAATAAGCAAAGAGTATTTGAAATGTATTGTCCAAAATGTTAAATCTATGTTCAGTGCTTTTGGTAAATCCAGATCAAGAGAACTGTATATTGTTAAGTGTTTTGAGGCCCTGACATATAATACATCTTCAGCATCTGGTTCAGTGACTGGCATTTAATAAGCTCTCAATAAATGTTTGGTGACTGAATAGATGAATGACAGAATGAATGTATTCTAAGAACTGCACATAGCTGGCTTTTATTGGTAGATGGAAAAGACAGTTGCAGATCCTTTGTCATTAATTAAAATCCCACTATTAGGAATTCATTCTTTCATTTTAAACATTGCCCTTTCTTTCTCACACCTTCTGCTGAAACACACATACTCCCGAGTGGGGTGACTTACTAAGTCTCCGATACCGCTGATGGCTTAGTGTGAGATCAGATCATGATACCGTGTGACATTAATGAAAGGGAAGAGATGCTAAAGATATATTGTTGCAGAAAGGGAAGCCAGAACATAGGAGACCAATTTGACTGATCCAAGTATTTTTCCTAGGGATGGCCTTGTAAAAAGGACCCTGCCCTTGGCTGCTATAATCATTACTGGGAACACCTGCAGCTTTTGGAAAGTAGTACATATTACAGAAAGAGGAGAAAGGAATAATAGTTGGAGAGGGGACATCTTTAAATTCTGACCTAGTTTTCTATTAATAAAATATATTTATTACTTTGCAAACATTTTCTCCAGCAGGTGAATTATAACTAATAACATACATTTGTAAGGTAACGTTCTTTTTGCTGAAGGCCTCAGTCATAGCAGGTGTTATTAAAAGTAATAAGCACTGGAGGAGTAAGAGAGAACAATTCTTTTATTGGAATATTTGTGGAAGGTCCAGCCAGTATAGTTGAGAATTATGTCAAGTACCATATTTTTCAGTTCTTAGGGAAGACCATGATTTGTAAATGATCTTATAGGGTTTGGATAATGATGAATTCTGGTAGATTCAACTGAAATGTTTAGTCCTGTGGATGATTATGCCTCTGAAGGTAATGACATTGGGTTTAAGGAAAATGGATATTTACATGTAGGAATTGAAACATAGAATGTTTCCTCTATGGTGCTGTTAGGCTCTTGAAAAGAGAGTGAAAGCCTACATATTTGCTACTTAGAATAGGGTGTAAGGAAGAGAAGAGCTGATAGTTGGGAGCCAGATGGTCACCCTTCCTACAAGCAACAGTAGTACTCCAGAAGTTCCCTTTATGAGCTCCAGCTCGGGATGGAAAGCTCCTTGGCCACCATTTTTTGCTTTCTCTCTGGGCCTGGGCCTCTGGGGTGCACAGTGTTGGAAGAGGGGTGGGTATAGTGTGCTGGTCAGGTCTGTCATGTTCAGCACTTGTAGCCTAAAGAAAATAGGACCATTGTAATAGTCATTTATGTTAGGATCATTTTATTGGTTTTTAAAATAGATACTATTTAAGTTAGTTACTAAGGTTCCACTTTAGACCTAAGGGCCATACCGTCTTATTGACAACCAAGTCAAATTCCCATTGATCCCAGATTGGTACCATTCATTTCTTTAGCACACTGAGTGCCTACTGTGTGCTCTGTTCCAGGGCTGGGTATACAGTTATAAACTGGGACAACAGAATCTCTGCATACTCGGGGATTATATTTTACTGAGGGTGATACATAAAAAAAAATAACAAAGATATAGAGGTGACATTTGAGAAATGGTTTCTACCTTGGAGGAGCTCTCAATGTAGTTGGAGAGACTAATATATCAGCATGTACTTAGAGCTTGCAGTTTTGCTACAGAATGTGAGAATATCGAACCAGTTTCATTGCAGTGGATTTTTCCTGTTTTTCAGGTCTCAGCTCAGATCCCATCTCTCAGAGTGGCCTTGGACCACCCAATCTCTAGCCAACCTCCCTCAACCCTCTGTTATTCTCGCGGGCTTAGCCCAAGATGTTTATAAAGAAGCAGGGAAAGTAAGAAAAATATACAAATAACCACAAAAAGAAGGTAGAGGGTGTAAAATACTGCACATAATTACAAATAGTGTTATGTAGCATTAGCAAAAAAAGAGGTTACTTATCTTTTTTATTTTATATTTTTAAAGAATTCTGTCCTTGGAGAAGATTAGGGCTTACGTGTGTGTGTGTGTGTGTGTGTGTGCGCGCGCGCACGCGTGTGTGTGTCTTTGAATCACTGGACAAGAAAATAAAGGTCCTGAAATGTTAACAAGATTTATGAACACGGGAACAAGGTCTCACAGAGGCGATTGAAAAATGTGACAAGCATTAGCATTTCAGAGTAGTGATGAGCTACTTGTATAGATTGATGTGGCTAAAAATTAGACAAGGCATATTAAAAGCTGAGCTCATTCAGGCTTAGGAGCAGCTGAATATGAGCAATTATGAAGCAGTTAAGCCATTAAATAAAACTGAAGATCTTGTGAACTGCCAGAGCAAAAAGGCACCTCCGTGTGACCAAGAGCTTTATCACCAATGCTTGCCTCTTAAAAACATAAACATTAGGAAATGTTGGTGCCAAGGGCAATGGAGAAGCTCTTTAAAGGCAAGCTGCTTCCCATGGTGCTCAGGACAGCAGTCTCATACAGAGAAAGCCACTCTAACTGGGCACATCGATTGTGTGAGCAGAATGTGGGGCTACAGTGATGAAGCCAGCCTTCGGGCATGGGGCTGACGTGGAATCTGAATGTTACAGAGCCCTGTGAAAAATGGCCCCCCTGGCTTCCGGCATGCTCATGTACTGTGCATTCAGACTGGCCGCCTTCGTCAGCCCATCCCTCCTGTGAAAAGGATTGTAAACATGGACAATGTCGGTTATGTGAAAATGTTTGTTTTATTCCCATTCTGCTTGGGTGTTAGGCACTTTAGCATGAGAGGGCTTCAAGAACATACTATATGAGCAGAAATAATCCTAAGAACATCTGTTCTTTCCCCCAGTCACTGCGACTTGGCTACATCCTTTGATAGTAAATAAGATAATTCCATGGAGAAAAGGCTGAGCCGGTTTCAGAGTGGGTCTGGCCCATGTCATAATGCAGTGTCTATATGCATAAGTCATTTTGAATGGCTTAATTGGTTGTCAATAGAAACACCTAATATTTATTAAGAATCTGCCATGTGCTAGGCATGGGGTAGGAATGTTTACATATTTATTCAGGAGAAGCAGGGTGCTGGAGTAGAAAGGGCATGCCGGTTAGAGCATCAGCCTTGGCAAGGTCTCTAACAAGTGGAGGGACCTAAGCAAGTCATTCAGGGGTTCCCAACCTTTTTGGCACCAGAGACCATTTTCATGGAAGACAATTTTTCCATGGACAGGGGTAAGGGAGATGGTTTTGTGATGATTCAAGCACATTACACTTATTGTGTACTTTATTTCTATTGTTATTACATTGTAATATATAATGAAATAATTATAAAACTCACCATAGGTTGGGGACCCCCTGATTTAAAGCACTCAACAGATGTAAGGAAGGGAAGCAAATTCTCCAGACCTGTGTTTATTTTACTGTTTAAAAGTGTGTGTGTGTGTGTGTGTGTGTGTGCATTCACCTATGTCTGGAAAAGATTATCTTTTATATTCCTTCCAACACTAACGCTCTATGGGCTGTACATGTATACAGCTTTATTTATGTGTTTGACCCTTCTGCTATTTTTGGACAATATACTTTCCATTTGCAGTGTTTTCTTTCTTCACATTGAGATCAGTCATCCAATTCCACTTTAATTTTTCTTCAAAATATCTCTCAAATTTCATCCTTTCGACCAATCATTTAATATCAGAAAACCCTGTGGTTATGAGCACATGCTCTGGAGTAGAACAGAGCTGGGTTCAAATTCTTCCTTTGTCCTTAATAGCTGTGTGATCTTTACTTTTTATTTAAAATGTCTGAAATTCAGCTTTCTTATCTGTAAAAAGGGATAGTAACATTTACTTTTCAGGATTGTTGTGGATATTAGATGGAAAAAATGCATATAAAACACTTAACAAAGTGTCTGGTACAAAAAACTCCAGTGTTAGTTAATTCTTTTACTGTTATATTATTATTATTAGTAGTAGTAGTAGTTATATTAATTTATCACCATCACCACTGTTATTCCCACCCACCAGCCTCTTTCATGAGCTTATGTTTCTTTCTTTTTTCTTATATTTAAGAATATTATGGAGGTACAAATGCTTTGGTTAGATATATTGCCTTTGCACCACCCAAGTCAGAGCTACAAGTGTGTCCATGCCCCAGAAAGTGCACACCGCACCCACTAGGTGTGAATTTACCCATCCTCTCTACCCCCTTCCCACCTGGCTGACACCCATTGAATGTTACTACTATATGTGCACATAGTGTTGATCAATTAGTGACACTTTAATGCAGAAATCCCACTACTAGGTATTTACTCAAAGGAAAAAAAAAGACATTCTATAATAAAGACATCTACACTCGAATGTTTATAGTAGCACAATTCACAATTGCAAAGATGTGGAATCAACCCAAGTGCCCATCAATACATGAGTGGATTAATACAATGTGGTATATGTATACCCTATGTATACCATGGAGTACTACTCAGCCATAAAAAACAATGGTGAACTAGCACCTCTTGTATTATCCTGGATGGAGCTGGAGCCTACTCTTCGGAGTGAAGCATCACAAGAATGGAAAAACAAGCATCACATGTACTCACCATTAGCTTAGGTTTCTATGACAACCCTGTGGCTGATATTCCTAACTTCATTCTCTGACCATCTACTACAATAAGTAACTATACTACATGGTAGATTCTTTGTTTCATTTTGGAGAGTTTCTATTACTATATATTCAGGTTCACTAATTTCTTCTGTAGTGTCAAATCAGCTGTTTATTTCATTTGGTATATTTTTCATCTCATTGTATTTTTGATCTATAGAAATTTGAATTGGGTCTATTTTTGTTATCCATGTCTCTCTGGAACTTGCTCGTGCTCTCCTCTACCTTAGTGGTTCTCAACCAGAGCTGATTTTGCCCACAGGAGACATTCAGAAATGTTTGGAGATATTTTGGGTTGTTACAGCAGGGGTGGAGAGGATGCTATTGGAATCTCATGGATAGAGGTCAGGGATGCTACTAAGCACCCATAATGCACAGGACAGTCTCCACACAAAGAATTTTCTGGCCCAAAATGTCAGTAGTGTCAAGGTTGAGAAACTCTGCTCTACCTTCTTAAACATATGGAATATAGTTAGAGTAATTGTTGTAACATCTCTTTCCATTTGTCTTATCATCTGTGTCATTTCTGAGCTGATTTCTATTAATTGGCTTTTCTCCTCATTTTGCTTATTTACATGCTTGGTAATTTTTTACTGGATGCTTGTTACTGCAAATTTTATCTTCTTGGGGGCTGGCTAATTTTGTAGTCTTTTAAATATTCTTAAGCTTTGTTCAGGACACATTTAAGTTACCTGAAGACAGCATGATCCTGTAGGCTTGTTTTTAAACTTTGTTAGGTGGGATCAGAGTAACTTTTAGTTTAGAGATCTTTTCCCCACTACAGAGGCAATTAGCTGATGCCTTCTGTATTACGAGGTTTCCCCACTCTGGTAGAGGAGAACATGAACTGTTTCCAGACCTGTGGGAGCTCTGTGGATTGCTCCTTTCCAGTGGTCTCTACCCAGGCTGGAGTAGTTTCCTGTATGTGCCTGATGGTCAGCACTCAGCTGAAGACAAGAGAAACCCTCTGAAATCTCCAGAGTACTGTTTGTGTGCCTATCTCCTCTCTGGTCCTGTGTGGTATGAAGTCTTGCCACTGTGGCCTCCCTCCCTGAACATTCAACTCTGTCTTCTCAACTCAGGGGTGGGGGAAAGCCAGGTTCTGTCTGGGTTTCTTCCATTTGGTACAGCCTAGGAACTCTCTCCAGGCAGTAAAAGGGATTAATGGAGGTAGAACTCACCTAGTTTGTTTCTCTGTACTCAGGGGTTACTGTCCTGTTCTCCCTCTTGTCCAATGTCTGAAAACTGTTGTTTCATACGTTTAGTCTGTTTTTAAAGCTATTTAAGGTGGGAGGGTAAATCTGGTCCCTGATACTTCATCAAGGCCAGAAGTGGAAGCCCACAGTAGATGTTTAAGAAAGATCCATGGACAGTCTCATATATACTCAAAACAAAATCCCATTTTGTTTCCACAGCTGTACTTCCAGAAACATATTGTGTCTTCAGAATCAAATTGGCATCAGTGCTGAGATCTAAACCACAAGGTATACATATACCACAATAACCTCTGAACTTTTCTGTGTTGATTCTCTTTGGCTCCCTCTCTCCACTTGGGATTGTTCTTTTGAGAATCGATGCTTCCATACTACAGCTGCTCCATTTTTAAACTTTTTCCCCTCCTGGATCTTATTACATGTACAAATAATTTAGACCTTTTTTTCATTTTCTTTTTGGCCTTTTCTGCAGTCAGGTCCAAAAGTTTATGTACAGCTCAATAATTCATATATCTGTTTGTTGGTTACAATGCAATTTAATGGTATATTTAGATTGCTGTATTTAATTATCTTTGGAATTCCTAACAGAAGTATCCATTTTCTGCCCTGAGGACATGTTCACATTTTAATTGCCATTTATGTATTAAAGAATATTTCTTTACATGTTTCTAGTAACTTTTTTTCTTAAAGTCTTTCATTAAGACACTTTTATTGAAAAGGAGGGGGTCAGGAAACATAATGAGAACTTGGAAATAAAAGTAAAATAAAATACAACTGAGTCCCAAGTTTCAGTGCCTGCCAGCTGTTCCAATTACTGCTGCTCTTGCTGGCATGATATTTTCAGATTTTTCTGAATCTAGAGAAATGTCATCTCTTCATGGCTTGTGGTCACTATCCTGGAAGTCACTAATCCTGATGCTGTTATACTATAGCTTGGGTGAGCTTGATCTGGTTTGGGGTTTATTATGCTACTCTGTGTAGTATGATGCTTGACAATAAAGCCCTGGATTTAGGTTGAGTGGCTCATGAGATTAGAGATGGGAAATGTGGAGTCTTTCATCTTTTGGTTCCCAATTCAGAGCCAATCAAGAAGTCATTGGGTTTAATGACCTCCAGTCAGAGGATCCTGTGAAATAAGCTGTTGCTGTCAATCCTACTTTTAATATACAAGAATCCTCATAATTCAGTGCCACATGGTATCCTTTGTTCTATAGGGTTGATAAATGGGCTGTGAATTGTATGGTTTCTGGAAACAATTTATATACAGTTTTTCCTCCCTCTAAGAGCTTAAGCAATTTGATAAACTATAGGAAGAAGTGTAACCAAGCTTTATTACTGACCCAAATATTTTATTTGGAGTTGTGGTAGGAAGCAAGAAGCATGAGAGTCAAAGGAAGGTGTGGTCCACTATTGGCCTGATAGCCCTGAGAGCACTGGGGAGAGGGGTCAGCAGTCTTCAAGCCAGAGAACACACTACTCATTACAGGGGTCAGCAGCTGTTTGAGTTGCCCAAAGTAAGGCCTGGGGGTCAAGGATGGGAAGATGGAAAAACACTGGACATGTAATTGAACAACAGACTTAAGATACTGGTAACAGAGAGTTTAAAATGGAGCCCCCTGCCTTCACACGCAAAAAAATCTCTTACGTTTTTTTCTTTTGTGGGTGAAGGTAAGCTATGGTTTTCACGTGGTGGTTTTTATCACCAAACTCTTGCCCCCAATTTTTTTCTTTTATTTCAAAATATTAAGGGGGCACAGATGTTTTTGTTACCTGAAGGCATCGTATCATGCTGAAGTCAGGGCTTTTATTCAGGGCTTTAGGATAGTGATCATTGTACCTGATAGGTTAAGTTTTTATTCTCACCCTCCTCCTACTCTCCCCTTTCTTGGTTTCCAATGTCCTTTACATCTGTTTGTGCTCGTGTGTACGTGTGATTTGGCTCCCACTTATTGCTGAGAAGATGTGGCATTTGTTTTTCCATTCCTGAGATATTTCATACAGGATAATTGGTTTCCAGTTCCATCTAAGTTGCTGCAAAGGGCAGTATTTCATCCCTTTTTATGGCCGAGTAGTACTCCATGGCATATATATCCCACATATTCTTAATCCACTTATGAATTGATGGGAATTTAGGTTGATTCTCTTATCTTTGCAATTGTGAATTGTGCTGCCACAAACGTTCATCTTTAGGGTTTTCTAGATACAAGATTATACAGCAAATAGGGATAGTTTGATCTCCTCTTTCCCAATTTAGATATCCTTTATTTCTTTCTTTTGCCTGACTGCTCTGGCTAGGATTTCCAGTACTGTGTTGAAAAGAAGTGGTGACAGTGGGCACCTTGTCTTGTTCCAGGTCTTGGGGAAATGCTTTTAGCTTTTCCCCATTCAGTATGATGTTGGCTGTCATATGTGGATATCATAATTTTGAATTGTGTTCTTTCTATGCATAGTTTTTTGAGAGTTTTTATCATGAAATGGTACTGGCTTTTATTGAATGCTTTTTCTCCATCTACTGAGATGATCATTTGGTCTTTGTTTTTGCTTCTGTTTATGTGGTAAATCACATTTATTGATTTGCATATGTTGACCCTTGTATCCCTGGGATGAAACCCACTTGATCATGGTGAATTATCTTTTTTGTGTGTTGTTGAATTCAGTTTGTGAATATTTTGTTGAGGATTTTTGCATCTATGTTCATAAGGGATATTGGTCTATAGTTTTCTTTTTTTGTTGGGTCCTTTCCTAACTTTAGTATCAAGGTGACACTGGCTTCATAGAATGAGTTAAAGAGGATTCCTCCTTCTCAATGTTATGGAATAATTTCTGTAGGATAGCTACCAGTTCTTTATAGGTCTGGTAGAATTTGGCTGTGAATCCATCTTGTCCAGGGCTTTTTTTTGTTGGGAGGTTTTATTACAGCTTCGCTCTCACTGTTTGTTATTGGTCTGTTCAGGATTTCTATTTTTTCCTGATTCAGGCTTGGGAGGTTGTGTGTTTGCAGGAATTTATCCATTTCCTCTAGGTTTTCTAGTTGATGGGCATAGAGGTTTTCATGGTAATCACAGTTGATATTTTGTATTTCTGTGGTATCAGTTGTAATGTATCCTTTTTCATTTCTGATTGAGCTTATTTGAGTTCTTTCTCTTCTATTTTTAGTTAATATGACTAGTGGTCTATCAATTTTGTTTATCTTTTCAAAGAACCAACTTTTTGTTTTGCTGATCCTTGGCATTGTTTTTTTGATTTCCATTTTATTTAGTTCTGCTCTGAGCTTTGTTATTACTTTTCTTTTCTTGGCTTTGGGTTTGGTTTGCTCTTCTTTTTCTAGTTATTTGAGATGTAACAAGAGGTTGTTAATTTGTGATCTTTCTGTCTTTTTGATGAAATCATTTGACTTTCCCCTTAGCACTGCTTTTGCTATATCCCAGAGATTTTTGCAAGCTTGTGTCCCCTTTGTCATTCAGATGGAGGAATCTTTTGATTTCCTTCTTAATTTCATCATTGATCCAAGGATCATTTACCAGCAGGTTGTTTAATTTCCATGACTTTGTGTGGATTTGCGAGTTTGTCTTGGAATTGATTTCTGGTTTTATTCCACTGAGGTCTGAGAAAACACATGGTATTATTTCAATTCTGAATTTGCTGAGACTTATTTTGTGGCCTAAGATATGGTCAATTTTGGAAAATGTCCCATATACTGATGAGAAGAATATATATTCTGTAGTTTTGGGGTTGAATGTTCTGTTAAGTGTCTGTTAAGTCCATTTGTTCCAGGGTATCATTTAAGTCTAGTGTTTCTTTGTTGATTTTCTGCCTCAGTGATCTGTTCAGTTCTGTTAGTGGGGTGTTGAAGTCCCTGGCAATTATCATGCTACTGTTTATTTCCTTGCTTAGTTCTAGTAGAATTTGTTTTACTAATCTGGGAGCTCCTGTGTTGGGTGCATGTATACTTAGGATTGTTATGTCTTCTTGCCCTCTTTATCATTATATAATGACCATTTTTGTCTTTTATTTACCATTGTTGACTTAATGTCAATTTTATCTCATATGAGAATGGCTACTCCTACTCACGTTTGGTTTCTATTTGCATGGAATATGTTTTTTCCATCCCTTTACTTTGAGTCTGTGAGAGTCCTTGCAAGTTAGATGGGTTTCTTGGAGACAGCATAAGTTTGCGTTGTGATTTTTCATCCATTCAGCCAGTCTATATCTTTTAATTAGAGCATAAGACCGTTCATGTTCAGTGTTACTATTGATATGTGGGATACTGTTCTGTTCATCATGTTGAAGGATACTTTGTTTTGTTTTCCCTTCTGTGCTACTACTTTATATGAACTGTGGGCTTTAACTTTTGGATGTTTTTACACTCGTGAGTATCTATTTTTCTATTCCATGTATAATGCACTTTTGAATATTTCCCATAGGGCAGGTCTAGTGATAAATTCCCTTAGTGTTTGCTTGTCTGGAAAAGTCTTTATTTCTCCATGATTTATGAAACTTAGTCTTGTGAGATATAAAATTTTTGGCTGGAAGTTGCTCCTGTTTAAAAAGACTAAAATGGCCCTAATTCCTTCTGGCTTGTAAGGTCTCTGCTGAGAAGTCTGCTATTTGCCTGATCAGTTTTCCTTTGTAGATTAATTCTTATTTTCATTTTTCAGCTTATACAATTTTCTCTTTAATTATGACTTAGGCATTGCTGATGACTATGTGTCTTGGAGGTGTCCTACTTATTATGAATCTTCCTCTTGTTCTATGGCCATCTATCTTGATACCTGGATCTCTGGTGATACCAGCAACATTTTCTGCAATAATTTCCTTGAATAGGTTTTCCATGCTTTTTGCCTTTTCTTCTTCTCCCTCAGGGATACCTATAATTCATATATAAGCTCATTTTACATAGTTTCATTTTTCTGTGAATGATTATTCATTCTTCTTTATTCTTTTTTCTTTACCTTTGTCTGACTGGGTTAGTTTGAAAGCCTTGTCTTCAAGCTCTGGAATTTTTTCTTCTGCTTGGTCTAGCATGTTATAGACACTTTTTGCTGTATTTTGAAACTCCCTAAATGACTCTTCCATTTCTTTAAGTTCTATTATATCTTTTCTTATGTTGTCTATCTCTTTACTGACTTTTTCATTCATGTCCTGAAATATTTTTTTGGCTTTTTTTGGTGTTGTTTTTTGACTCAATCTCACTCATCTTATTTGCCATCATATTCTGAATTCAATTTCAACAATTTCCTTTTTGTTGGAATCAATTGCTGTAGACCTATTGTGATCCTTTGGCAGTGTTGAACTAGCTTGGTTTTTCATGTTGCTGGAGTTCTTTTGCTGTTTCTTCTCATCCTAAATCACCTCTTCTCTCAGCTCAGGGAAGATAGGTTTGCAATGTGCCTGTTCTCTTTTTCTGGTAGCTCTACTACTTAGTGAGAAGAAGGACAGCTCCCTAGATGGTGCTTTTGTTTCCTACTCCAGAAGATTGATCCATCAGGAGAGGGGTGGATGCTCTGAGAGCCTTTAATGTATGTTTTCTGTGTTGTTCCATTCCCCTGTGGTTGTCACAGTCCAAGCTGGTGCTGGGGTTCTTCATGTGGAGTGGTGAGTTTATCCCCAGGCCACTGTTAGAATTTCAGGCAGGGCCTACTGGGTCAATCCCTCTACATAGAGATGGGCTTTATGGAGATTGCTCTACCTGTGTCTCCCCATGGTGGTGGCAGTGGCTGCTGAGTGAGGCTATCTTGGCAGTGGCCACAATGTCAGGGCTGTGGGTATTGCTCCACCCAGGTCCAGGTGCAATGGCAGCACACAGCAGGGAGTGGCTCATGGCTAGCGAGTCCATGGCAGAGCACTGGACTTCAGGCATGGCTCTAGGTGGTACCATGGTTGTGGAGTTTGCCAGGTAGCATGTGGGGCCATGGGGATGTGGTCCACTGGGTGGCTGGGACTCTCTCCTTCTGCAGGTCCTGCTGAGGTTGGTGCTTTTGGGTTTCTTAGGTGGTGTCAGTGCCTGTTTTGTTCAAGTTCCCCTGTAAGGAGGTGGCACTCAGCTCCCAGTCACAGGGCACATGAGAGTATCTGCTTTCTTTGCTTCCTCCCCAGCCCATCAGGGGCAATATGGAGGCAGTTGCAGCAAAGCTGATCTCTGTGCCGACCAGGTGGTTTGAACCGGAGAGCTCAGAATAACGCCAGTTGCAGCCACTCAGGAATGGAAGCCAGTGGGTCCCTGCTGTGCCTGCTCTCGGGGTACACAGTCTTTAAGCAGCTTCCTGATCAGCATGGAGGACTGTGGTGGTGGTGGGAGATTCCTCACAGCTAGTGTCCTAGTGTCCATGGGGGGAGTGTGGAGCCCTGGAGTTTTCTCTTCTGAAACTTTCCTACATGTGGATGCCTCCCCCAGGTACCTTCCGATCTTGGCAAGTGGAACACCCCATCTCCCTCTCCTTCACTTTGAGTGTCTCCCATCACTTCTTTGATGATTTACAATACTCTCTCCAAGAAGGTCCATCCGTATTCAACTTGCAACTTTTGATCTTTTTTTTGAGAGCGGCATGTGTGGGCTGTTTCTAGTCCAACATCTTGGTTGGATTCCTCCTGTTGAAATTTAACCGCCAATGTATTGGCATTGGGAAATGGAGACTTTAAGAAGTGTTTAGGTTGTTCAGGTGGATTAATGCCTTTCTCATGAGATTGGGTTGATTTTTGTGGGAATGGATTTGTTTCCTCTGAGCTGGCTGTTATAAGGGAAGTTGCATATCATGTTTTTTCCTTTTTTTTTTTTTTTTTTTTTTTGCACGTGCCTAGTTCCCCTTCTATTTTTCCATGATGTTTTGATGCAGTACAAGGCTCTCACCAGAAGCCACCAGATGTGGCTGCCCATTCTTGAACTTCTCACCCTGCAGAACTGGGATCTAAATAAATTTCTATTCTTTATAAATCACCCAGACTGAGTGTTGTTATAGCAACACAAAGACTAAGACAGCCAATTTAAGAAAATAGTATGTAGATGAAGCAGGACAATGCAAAATGAGGAGAGAGTATGACAAATGCTAAGAGGTCCCAACATACTTGGATTTAAATGACTAGGATTTAACTCTATCTACTTGTGGGGAAAGGAGAGGAGAAAAATAATTTGAATGGGGTGAGTGATTCTGCTTGCCATGCCACCTAATGAATGAGTAAGAGATGGGAGATATGAACCCAGGATAATACCTGGGTTGGTCTTGGTTTTTATGTGCTTCACACACTGAGTATCTCTCTGCACCATGGGTGATTCAAGTGTTTATACACCATGGCCACTTGAAGCAATTGAACAACTTCATCTGGTACTCAATAAAAGAAACAACTGGGGGAACATGGGGTTACATGCCTTCCTAAAGAATATTTTTCCTGGAGTAATTTTGACTCTATATGATTTTTGTCTCAAGTGCTGACCCTAGAACCCAATGCAGCTCAACCAGAATGCCATAATAGTACATGGTTGACATTCAACAAATAGTGGTTAAATGAATGAATGTATGAATATTAGAATAGAGTGACAGGGGACTCTGTTTCTACAATATTCAACAGCTCTGCTAGAAATGTCTTGGAGGATTGCCCTAGCCACCATATGTATATGTGTATTATCTATCTATCTATCATCTATCTAAAATACAGTTGTAACTACCACCCAAGCTGGCACTAAAGGATGACTGTGGTAAATTTTGGTAAAATTTGAGTTGTAATACCAAGTAGTCTATTTTGTGACTTGCTTATCTTTGTCCTTAAAATAAATTTTCAGCAGTCATTAAAATGAATAAATCAAAGAGGAATTGTTAAAAGCCTGTGTTTTAGAAATGGTCCATATAGATAGAAATTGACCTTGTGAAGTAGAATGAACACTGAAACAGGAACCAAGAAGTTCATTCTAAGTCTTCTGTTGACCCTCCTAACTCACTTACCTTGGGTAAGCTGCAACCTTTCTACCCTCAGTTTCCTCCTCCGTAAAGTGAGAAGATTGGGTCAGAACAATCTCTGAGGCTCTTTAGAGTTTAAATATTCTATGATGAGTTTTAAAAATTCAACTTAGTGCTTCAGCAGACTAAAAGATCAAGGGATCACTTTCCTTTTTCAGAGTTCTTTAGCATTCATTGTAATTTGGTATTAACAGAAGGGGCCAATCTTTGGGAGCTAAGGTTTCCGCCTAGGTACCTAATTCACATCTGGTAAGCAAAACTCAGCAATAATGTTTGGAAGTCCCTTCTTAATTCAGTGGTTGTTCTTAAACTTTAGGGTGCATAAATTTTAACTAGGAGGTTTGTTAAAAATTTACATTCTGGTATAGGGCCCAAGAACCTAAATATCATTTTTAGGAACAATCCTAAGTGAACCTTCTGAATTGATAGTACCTGAGTTAATTTTGAGAAACACTGTTTTAAGATTTAAATAAAATTGTCTGTGGATAGGAAAGAGCTCAAGAAATAAGTCTAATCTTCTATCCTTAAGGACAGTATGAGTTTACCCTCAAAGTCTACCATAGAAAGGGATTCCATAACATCCTAGTTCTAATTTGTTGAGATATTTAGGAATTCATTCTTTGTGTTAAATCTAAGCCAATCCTGTTTTTTACCTTTATAGGTGCTTTTTTTTGTTGGACCCAATACTTCTACTAAAAATTCTTATAGGATCATGAAATCTTGAATTGAAAGTGATGTCAAGGGATGATGTTATTCAATCCTCTGCTTTCTGGCTGGACTAGAAGTAAATAAATTAATAAAAACAGTAAAATGATTTAAAGGCTAATATAAAAAATATGTTTGGTAAAAGATCTCAAAGGCATGTTGGAGCAAGCAAAAAACTAGACAAAACTAAGGAGGCCATTAGAGATGTTTTAAGACACAGACTTTTCCTAGTCAATGATCTTCAGGGAGTCATCTTTAAAGATAAACAACTATCTGGGAGGTAGGTAGGTAAATGATAGGTAAGTAAAATTTGCTCTTGGGGATTTGTGGAGGTACAGACAGGTCTAACAGGTTAAGTGGGGGAAGGAAAGTGAGAAGAATAAGTCTCAAAGCTCTTACCCACTGGAGCTTGGTTTAAGGGTCCAGCTAGCCAGTGTGCATGCAGGCCTTCAGCCTACAGGTTGTGCCTCATCACCTGAGAATTGCCTTCCAGGTCAGGCATGGCTCACAACTCTGCCTTAGGGTTCAGTGGGGGTGGGTGAGACGTGGTGTAGAGAAAATAGTTTGTCAATACTCTTTGTCATAAGCATGCGTGGGCATGACCCTAACAGTTGGGTTGTTTATTCTGGCTTCCTTGCCGTCCTTCTGCCGGTGAGAATGCTCTGTAGCATTTCTTTCTGTCCTACAGGCTACATGTATGACTGGCTTTTGTAATGTCACAGGGGGATGATAATGAGCACCGAAGTGTGGAGTTGCACTCTTCTACCCTTGTGACACCCACAAATATATGCCATGAGCAAGCCCATTTTTAATGTCTAGTCTGAAATTCATCTTTGATTTTGAATTAAACAACATAACAATGGAAGAAGATGGAAGTTGGAATTGAGAGCTCAGCTTAGGGAAAATAACAGAAAGAGTTCAGATGAGGCTGGCCCAGCATTTCAAAAGTAACCTTCAGTGCTGACAGACTCTCAGACTGGTGTTTTCAGAAAACATTTACCACCTCCCTTGTTCCCTTTTTGTTTTTTTTTAAGGAAGCAAAATCACTTTCCTTTAATTTTTTTTTTTTTTTTTTATGGAAGCACAACTAAGAGGGCCCTAAAAAGAAACATTTTTTGCTGGTTTGTTAAACACAACGTGTGAAGTCATCTAGTTTATCCTTTGCTCCATAGCTCTGCATTTATTCAGAATTTATCTTCATGATAACTTGTCTCATAGTTTTAGAGTTTGTGTTGAATCAAAACAAAAAACCTCAATAAATAATTTCAAAGTGGATGAATTTCCACTGATCCCTTCTCCTTTAATAAAATAAACATTTTCTCAATTCTAATATTAATGTTATGAAAGATAAATAGTATTTAATTAAAATATATGTGATAAATTAATACTGGGAAAAAGACTCCCCCTTCTTTTTTTTTTTTTCTTTTTCACCAAATAAAAATTAGCAGCCTCAAATTCAAGCTACATTTTTCTAGAAATATGTGAAGTCTTAGCTGGGTCTTGCATTCCCTATCTCTGCAACGAAAGCTTCCCGTAGATACCTTTATCACCACTTTTACTACAAGTACTACAAGAACGTAGCACAACAAGGAGGGCAAGTGTCTAAGCTGAAACTTAAAGGCTGAAGTCCAGTCCCAACTCCACCGCTTGCCACCTGTGTGACTTTAGATACGTTAATCGATAACTCCCTTAGACTCAGTTTCTTCATCTGTCAAATGAGGGCATCACTAGTACTGACCTCACAGAGCTGGCATGGGCATTCAAGCAGACAATCTGTGTAAGGGCTCAGAACACTGCCTGACATACATCGGATGCTCATTAACAGCTACTATAATAATTAATTGTCTGGCTCCTCCCCTTCACTGTGAAATCCCACAGGACCCAATTTATATGTCAACATTCATGTCTTTTCCTCTAGATATTGGCATATATGGCATATATTTGGTATTCAATAGACATTGGGTGCATAAACGGGTTATTCTTAGTGACTGTGGAATCCAGTGTGCAAAACAAATTAAGCAAATACAAACCAAACTTCAATGCTAATATTCTGGAGTATCCACACCAATAACAGAAAAACCTGGGTTCTAATCCCAGGTCTGTCGTTTATTATCTCTGGATCACACCTTGAGCTCTCCAAGCTTCTGTTTTCTCAACTTTAAAATGCAGATAATAATATCTACTTTGTAGAATTATTGTGAGGATTATATGAAAAAAATTTATATGAGGGATTTAGAACATAATATTTAATATTTAATAATTGACAGATTAGCTGTACTGCCTTTGGAGACTTCATTAGACATTCTGAGCCTCAGTTTTTGTATCTGCAAATGAGCGTAATAATCTGTGATGTGCAAGACAGTTGTGAGAATTAAATGAGATAATGAATGTAAACTTTTAGAATGTTCTTTTGAAAATACCCTCAGTTGTCTGGGCGTGTTGGCCTCTTCCTCTCTTTCCTACATTTCTCTGTTACTTCTTTCTGTGTTCTCTTCTTTCTCTCCCCTCCCCCCATGGGTCATGAACCTTGGATTACATGCTGGTGATCTAATGCTTCTTTATAGTGTGCTAATTCAAACCTGAACTTCTGGTCAGTGCCTAGTGCTTCTGTTTTTATTCTCAAAACTCATGGTTCTCTTAGTGCTCATCTTATGTATTATTAAGAAAAGCAATCAGATTAAAGCCATTCACAATGAGATCTAGATAGCTGATAAATTAATTCAGAGACAGTGGCATGTCACAACCCAGGCTAGGAGAAGTATTCTTACTTGGAAAAAAAAAATCCATGGACTCTGTTAAGTCAAAGAAATCAGTAACATCTATATGGAAGATAAAGATGAAGAAGAAATATTTGGTGGAAGAACTATTTGAGGACATTATACCTTTCTTCCTCTGGCAGCACATTTCCTTCAACACATACCACAGAAAGAAATGACTCAGCATCCCCACTTCTGAAAGGTTGCTCTAGCAAGAGTACTCTTTTTAAGGTGAGAGTGGGTATGGATATTTACATCCGGGTCTCAGTAGCTCCCATTGGTGTGACTTCTACAGGAACAATATACTTTGTAAGATCTCATTTTTGGAGACAGCCCCACGTACCAAAAACATAGACTTTTTTTTTTTTTTTTTTTGCCTTGAGAGTACAATGGAACCCTCTATTTTTGTCTTGGCTGGAAATGAAAGGGAATGCTTCCAAATGTTTCAAATCCTCAGATGTCTTTAGTTTGGATGGAATAATATGGAAGATGAAGACTGGCAGGGGCGTGATTGAAGTCTATAATCAGGAAGGGTCTGAGGAGGGTGAACACAGACTTGCTCCCCAAATCTCTGAAAGCTAAAGCCACGGTTAATGCTTAAAATTTAAAGCGCTAACTCATTGCGCTTAGCTGCAGCTTTATCAATATTAGTTTAGTAACACAAAGGAAATATTGTAGAATTCTAAGAGACTGATTAACAAATTTGTGGATGTTTACCACAAGAGGTGCTAACCACTGGACATGTGATTTATCTTTCACATGGAATCTGCAATTGAAGACTTGGATTCGAATTCTTCCAAGAGTCTCTGATATTCTGTGGCTCTGTATGGAATTACTGAAAGTTATGGGATGCTTCCGGGTATATCCCTACCTTTCAGGGATTGAAATCATGTAAGGAAAAAAAAAATCCTTAGTGTTAAATTTGAAAACTACCCATTGGATCCAAAGGGTCTAAACTTTCAGGTCTTTACTTCTCATGAGAAGAGTTTATCCTGGGGAAGGTGAATGGCCTTTAAACTGATTTATGAATTCTTAATTGCCCACATTGTCACGTGGAAAAGCAGAACAAGAGAATGTCTAAAATATCTGCCTCCTAATCCAAGGTGTTCCTGATTTTATCAGATTCTAGAGATTTATGAGATGTTCCTGATGAAATCACATTATTATTAGTAACAAAGATCTATATATATCTATATATATATATATTTAGTTAAGTTTCAATATATTTGTTTCTTGACCTACAGTGATTTTATTAGTTTAAAAAAGCATAAAGCTCAATTCAAAATGGATTGTGTGCTTGTTATAGCAAATGTATATTGATTTGATTAAAAATGCATTAATTTCTTTAAATTTCAATAACAATGGATTCATTTTCAGAAAGAAATGGCTGGAAATGTGCAGTCATGTAACCTGATAATCTCAGATAAGTGGTATTTAATATTTCTCAACAGGAAATTCCCCCCCCCATACTTTTAAAGCAAAAATCTCCAATATTAAGTGATGTATGTGGTGCATACGAAACATTCAGAAGAAAAGAAAGCTCTGTAATTTCACTCAAGGTCACATGCACACTGTCAGAGTAAAGAGGGAGTTGTGAAATTATCCAGGGAACTTGAAACAGTCTAGACAGTCAATCCAGATCATTTAAAAAGATATGTTAAAGATACTCATAAGAGTAAGAGAGTTATCTGCTAATATGAAGATAGAGTTTAGGAACAAATCAAATTTAGTGGTAAGAGCCTTGAGGTCTTTGCTTGAAATCTACTTTATTAGAAACATATACACTTAAAATATTCCCATAAACATAAAATTATTTAATAAATTAATATGTTTTATTCATTTATTACACACATACATAGCCATATAAATATGTTTTAAAATAACCCAATTTCTGTGAATGTTTGTTTAATTTTTTTTCTATAAAACTCAGTGAATTATGTAAAATAAAATCCAGAAGAAGTGCTTGCCCGGGAGGAGAAAGAAACCAGGGTTCTATCCTCAGATCTTCCACTGACTACATTTAGGCAAGTTCTTTATTCTTTTTTCAATTTTTCAATTGTAAAATGAAGAAATTAGAGCTGAAAATATGCTTAGAATAGATAACCTGTAAGTATGGTTTAACATAAAGTCTAATAAAATATATCTGCACACATTTATATCATATAGACACACCACAACATAAATCTGTAACAGCTAATTGTATAACAGGGAGAATAACTAGCAAATTAATAAATTATGCTTTCATTTACTCTTCTTCCAAGGATAATTGCTCAGTAGCTCAAGCTTCCAATTAGTAAAAATTCATTCAATGGTTGTTGAATTGAATTGATTGTGACCCATGGTACATAAAAACGGGTTTGAATTCTACCAAGTCTCCCTGAATTTCACAAATCTTATATTCCACAGTAGGAATCAGCCTCAGGGAGTATTTTCACTATTTTCATGGCTTGGATAAAGGTGGTAGATTTCACTAACAAATAGTTATCTCTGAGAACAGAAATATGAACAAAATCACAGCTTGTATGTGAACTGATTCTCCTTTCCAATGCAGACTGAATGCCAAATGTGTAAATATACATTACCAGTGCTCCGGCTCTCTCTCAGATAAGCTGACACACTAATTCTGCCAGTGGAATGTCATGTACTTGCCTTTCTCTCCATTCTCAACAGTGTCATCATTTTCATCACTATTATCACCCTGGATTAGTCCCAGATGATTTCCGTGCCCCCAGTGCTGCACTGTTCAACACGGTAGTCACTAGCTCCTGTGGCTATGGAGCTCTGGAAACGTGGGCAGTTCAAACTGAGACGTGCTTTAATTGTAATCGGGTTTCAAGGACACAGTATGAAAAAAAGAATGTAAAACATCTCATTACTAATTTTTATATTGATTACATGTTAAAATGATAATATTTGGACACATTGGAATAAATAAAAATGTGTTGTTAAAATGAGTTTTATTTGTTTATTTTTACTTTTTAAAATGTGGCTTCTATAAAATGTCAAATTATGTAAGTGGCCCCACATTTGTGGCTCACATTATATTTCTGTTGAGCAGTGCTGCTCCTGAGTATCTGCTGAAAACTAATCTACTCCACGTGCCCTTTTGTGGAAACTTTCAGTGGTACTCTATTCCCTTCCTCATGATCTACAGGTTCTTTTTAGCTTTCAGGGAAGGACTTCTCTCACCTGCACTGTTCCTACCCGAGTGTTTGAGGAGGAGGCTGCCGCTTCCCTTCTGGAATACACTGCTTGATGCTCTTTTCTCTCTGCCTCATCTGTGCCAAGACACTGAGCAGTTTCATTCACCAAACACGGACTGATTTTAGAGCTCTGAGCAAGGGGTTGTGTTGGGTGAGCCCCGGGGCTACAGTCCCTATCCTCTTGGAACATACAGTCTACTGGCAGCTAGAGACAGGTAAATAGGAAATGACAATCAGGGATTCTAAGTGTCATGACAGGGTGGGAACAGGCCCCTAACTCAGATTCTAGAGTTTAGAAAAGACTCGAGAGGGCAACTGAAGGCCAAGTTGAGACCCAAGGAATAAGTAGGAGTTTACTGGGCAAATGTCAGTGAGAACGGGGAAGGAAGAGCCTTCCAGGCAGAGAGAAATGGGCCTAGGCCAGGAAGTGGGAGAAGATCTAGGTCACTTGGTGACAGGAAGAGAGTGATATAAGTGAGAAAGGAGACAGGAAGCTTGAGCTATAGGTCAGACTTGGCCGGATCATGAAAGCCATGCCCAAGGATCACGGTCATAGATTCTTTCTTGTATTTTCTTTCTTAGCTACCTGATGTAGATTGATTCTGTTCCCAGACCCAATTCTTACCCCTTTCTGTGACCTTGCCCTTTGCCATGTAATATTGCAGTTCTTCTCATTAAGTAGGTGGAGTCTAATCTCTACCCTTGAATCTGGATTTGGGCATATGATTGCCTTGGCTAGTAAGATGCTAGGAGATCAGTTTAAGAGTGGAGGGTCAGTCCTTGGGTCATTGATTTGACCAAATGAACACAACATCTTTATATATCTGTAGGGATCTGCACCAGGGAAAAGATTAGTTTTCTCAGCACAACTGCCTATTTTTCTTTTGGATCCTATGTCCATCTTGGGCTTACCTCTGTGGCGGAAGCATGCACATGATGGTTGACAACCCTACCAAGACTACATGGAATAAAGAGAACATCCAACACTTGCTGCTCCTACCAGCAGCATACAAATGGGCTTGTTTCCCTGTATACTTGCAAAAATTCTTATTGCTTATTATTCAAATAATAGACGTTATTTAAAAAGTGCTTGTGCATTTTGCCTGCATTTTTACACTTTGCTGCTCTCATAAGAGGAGTATTCCCAGTCTAACCTGCTGGTCCCAGAAGGAGAATGAAGACCTGTGAGGGGAGCCAAGTCACCCTGGTCAACCTAGCTAAGGCCATAGTGGACCAGCCTATAGTCAGCTAAGGCCGAGACACGTGAGAGAACCCAGCGAAGATCAGCAGGTCCACCTAACAACCCCAGATAGGCAAGAGCACTAAATGCTTGTTTTGCATGTGGTTATATGTTACTCAGCGTTGTTATGGAAATATATTACTGACACACTACCCATATAGATTGTAGGATCCTTGAGGGAAGGACCATATCTTTTCTACCTTTTTACTAATACTCAATAAATAGCTAGTAATTGGTATAGACTTGGACTTTCAAGGATTTTAATATATCACTAACCCCAAAATTTGAAATCCAGAATGCTCCAAAATCTGAAACTTTTTGAATGTCAACATGATGCCACAAGTAGATAATTACCTGACCTCATGTGTACAACCTTTGCTTTATGCACAAAATTATTAAAAATATTGTATAAAACTACTTTCAGGCTATATATACAAGGTGCATATGAAACATAAATAAATTTCATATTTAAACTTGGGTCCCATCCTTAAGACATCTCCTTATGTATAGGCAAATATTCCCAAATCCAAAAAATCCCAATCCAAAGCACATCTGTTCCAAAGCATTTCATATAAGGGATACTTAACCTGTACTATAATTGTGGTCATGGAAAATGGGAACTTTCTTAAGCTAATGTTGATAACTTTTCTAAAACTTTTCAACAAGGAGGAGGAAGGTGCCTATTCCTCCTCCTTCACTCTTTTGAAAGGCCTCATAGGCAGCCCCTGAAAGGGGAATGGAGAGGAGGCTGAGCTGGTAGCTCTGTGGGTTTTCTGCACCAAAGAGAAGCCTCCCCCCTACCTACCAGGGCTCTGGTGGGCTGTAGAGTACCTTACTGGGTGACACATGCACTCTTCAAAGAGAAGCTGACATAGGACAAACACCCAGTACAATTTCTGGAATCTAAATCTCATTTGACAGTTTTTCTAGAATGCCTGTCTTTCCTACTAAAGCTTGGCTCTGACAAATGCTAAGCAGACTGCCAGAGAAAATCGCTGAGCTTCGTGGACTTTGGTTAGGTGGGTCAGAGTTGATGGCATTGTGTCATAGTCATTTTCCATCACCAACGGGGAGAGGAAGGACTGCTCAAAAGATCCATCTTCACTATTCTGTGCAGCTAGACTTCTGAATGCCCCTAGAAATCTAAGCACTGATGTCAGTCTCTGAACAGATTTCTTGGAAAAACTTTCTGAGATTATCAAGAGTTGCTGAACATCTAAAGTTCATCTTTCTTAAGACAACAAGCCAGAGTGGTACACAGATGCTGAAACACACAAGCAGATATAAGGAACATCAGCCCACTTTGCAGAGTCAGTACACTGCTGTGTGCTGAAGAGTGAAATCTACCAAAGCCCACATGAGGGGAATTCCTGCTCTCATGATGGGCGTCTTCCTTGGTGAGTCAGAGATGTAAAGTGGTTCTGGAATCACATTGCCTGGGTTTGAATCTAGCTGTTATTTATCTGCTGCGTGATCTTGAGCACAGGAAATCTTAGTCTCTGAGCTCAGTTTCCTCTCTTGTATGATGGAAGTGATAACAGTAGCAACCTCACTGACTAAATGAGATAAAACGTGGAAGGTCCTTGACAAAGTGCTGGGTGTATAATGAGTTCTTCAGTAAATGGCGGCTGTTTTTATTAGCGATTTCTGCAGTCTGTGTTGATCCTTGGGAGCTAGGTAGTAAGCAATAACAATTTAGCTTGTCCTATACTGGAATGGCTGGCTGACTGCTGTATTGACAAGAGATGAGTCTTTAGGGGAAGTTAAATTTCTGGTTAACAGCATATTCCTTGTTCCACTATCAGGCTTGCACTAGCTGTAGATAATGTCATAGTGAAACCAAATTGTCCTGAGGGTCTTTTTTGCTCACCTACCCCTATTCTCTCAAGGGTGGACCACAGTCTACTGGAAAAGAAATCTGTTCACCTGTAGTAGCAACTTGCCTCATTCACCGCTCAGGGATAACCATTCATACCTATTGGCTGGAGTCTGGGCATGATGGGAACTTTGGATGTTGTGGAGACTGGGCATTTCAAGATGACTATTATCATAGTTTTAATAAGTATATGTGTCTGTGAAGTGTGTATGAATGTGCGTATATAAGGGGGGCACCTGGTTTTTACCTCTAGTTAGTCGTTCAGTATTTCGACAAATATTTACTGAATGCCTACTGTATGCTAGGCACTACGTTCTAAGTGTAAGTAGACATGTCCCCACTGTTGAGCTATTCGCAAGCGATTTATCCCTTGATCTTCCTCTGCA
Organism: Eulemur rufifrons; assembly: GCF_041146395.1. Lineage (NCBI taxonomy): Eukaryota > Metazoa > Chordata > Mammalia > Primates > Lemuridae > Eulemur > Eulemur rufifrons. The sequence goes on from NC_090983.1 coordinate 74,949,568, forward strand.
AACTGCATTTTTCCCTTTCCAAGTGGCTTCTTGGCAGATCTGGCCAATGAGAGACTCTAGAAGGAGATAGTAGAACATGAGCAAGAGGAGAAGCCATGGCATTTCTTACTGTGTCCCCCACCTCCCATGTTGAGAAGTGGCTAGATCTTCTCTGTGTCCCACCTCCTGCCAAGCAGCTTCTGCCATGAGTCTAGCTCCCACCAGGCAACCCAGGTCTTGGGATCACGTAACAATAATTCTTTTCTTTGTTCTTCCACCCACTAAAGGTGGTAGCAGCTTTTTGCTCTTGCTTACCTCTGGGTTGTTTCACTCTGAATTTCTCCAACACCTTCATAAACTAGTTTTCTAAATTAAATTCCTTCTATTAAATTACCTGATATGATCTTTTTTTTTTACCCGACTGGACTTTGAGGGATACAATCTCAGTACTTCACAGGTTTCTTTTGTGGGAACAGATATTATTCAAATAGTCCCATAAACAGGTGATGACACACTGTGATATGCCATGAAGGACAGGTGCAGTGAAAGCAGAACTGGCTGTGTTGATCTAGCCCAGGGTCTTGCTATTCCAGATGAGGTCCCCTCCCCTGAAGCATTGCTATTTGCTGGGAGCTTGTTGGAAATGAAGAATCTCAGATCATTTCCCAGTTACAACTGATTCAGAATCTGCATTTTAACAAGCTCCCCAGCTCAGAAGAGTGATCCCATGATAGCATCTACTGCCTGATTACTGTGGCTCAGTCCTCCCAGCTCTGGTCTATAGATTGTACAGAATCAGTGCGGGCCCTGAATCACTGCTCCGTTCAAATGAGGAATGTTTGCAATGTCTGATTCTTGATCCTGCCTGAGCAAACACTGAGGCCAGACTCTACAGCCAATATAAGACAGAGAGCGCAGATTAGGGTGACAGTTGGGATAATTCAGGAGGAAGAGGCTGAAAACTGCTTCTCAGCTGACAGTTTTGGGGCAGCTGGAAGCTGAGTTCTAGAAGACTGGGTCTTTAAAATATATTGAAGTATGTTGTGGGAAAGTAAATATCTGTCCCAAAGTGACCATATCTTGTATTACGATGCAGGACACTTGATCACCATATCCTTTCCACACCAGTGAACTTCAGGTGAAACTCACATGCACTGTGTTTTAAAACCACAGTGGAGGAAGCTGTCAGAGAGACAGAAATCGTGCATTTGAAACTTAAAAAAGGGAAATGTGTATATGCACGTTTTTCATGATGATCTCTTTAAAATTTTCATAATTTCCCTTCCCCCATTACCTAGTCATTGATTTTGTTTTTTATTCTCTGTGGCCTTTGCCCAGAAGTAAGTATGGTGGAAGAAGAAGAGAATCTGGAAGCAAAAGACCATGTCAAGTCCCCTGTGGTATAATGTGAAATATATTTGGTCTTTGCTCCTGTCACAGAGCTCTTAAAACCTTTGGAATTTCCTGAGTGATAGAAGTGTCTCCACATCTTTCCCCCATACTTTGTCCTATCCCTCTCTTCGTCTGGCTGTTCATCTGTATCCTTTAGAATATTCTTTATAATAAACCTGTAAATGCAAGTGAATGTTTCCCTGAATTCTGCGAGTCATCCTAGTAAATTAATAGAATCCAAGGAGGGAGTGGTGGGAACGTCAGTCAGTCAGAAGTACAGGGGGCAACCTCCTAGCAATTGGCATCTGCAGTGGGGTGCAGTCTTGTGGGACGGAGTCCTCAACCTGTGGGATCTGATGCTGTCTCCTGGAAGACAGTGTCAGAATTGAGTAGAATTAGGAGACACCCCATTGGTGTCTGCTGGAGATTTGCTTGGTGTGTGTGGGACCCCCCCTACATCTGGTCATAGGTGTGTTCTGCATTGAGTGTGAGCAGAGAGAAAAACCAATTTATTTTTTTCCTTTACATCCCTACATGCCATTCCATGAGCTGTGCTAACTTGGGCAAGCACATTAACATTTTTAATGTTCATTTTTTTCATGTGCCAAATGAGACTGAAAACACCTTAACTCATTGGTTTGTGGTGTGGTTCAAATGGTATAAGAATGTGCTCTCTAAATGAAAGAAACTAACTAGTGTTGAAAAGCTACAGTTAAAGCAAAGTAAACTGGCAAAGCTCTAGGGGGAAAGTGGAAGGTGTCAAAGGGGTGTTAAAGCGAGATGCTCTGCACCTTCCATGCTTGGGTCAAAAAAGACTAAAGACTGCACAGTATCCCCTTGTAAAAAGTTTGTTTTTTTAAATGCCAGCCTGTACACTTCTCAACCATCCCATGCCTATTGAGTCTGTTTTGAATCTGTGGATGCTGATACTTAACTTCATTCTTACTTGTGGTCATGCATATTGAGATTCATTCAACAGATATTTTTACTGAGCACCGACTCTGGCAGGCACCATTGTGGGTGTTTCGTGTACTCAGTGAACAGATCAGACCGAAACACCCTGTCCCCATGGAGTTTATATTTTAATGAGGCCAAGTTGCCATAGCAATGACCCTCATGGTTACACTTGAGCCTATCAAATACCCATCGGCTTTGTCCAAGAACCTGGAACCTAGCTGGTCTAGGTGGGATGAGTACGAAAACTTCTGTTTCAGTTGCTCGCTGGTCATAATTTCTATTTGTCCAGCACGAATCTTACAGTGAGTAAAAGTACTCGATATTTACCCTATTTTTGGGTATCCTCTTCGTACTACCCTTGCCAATGATTGAGTCTTCTCTCATGACTATGTCAAATCTTCTTCTGACTCCCGGGGATGAGATCTTCTGCTGTATAGCACAGTGTTTCTTTATTCATTCACTTACTCATTCACTCATTCCTTCAACTAATATTTATTGAGAGCACTGTGCTGGGCACTATGCTAGGAACTGAGGATATAGCTCTGAACAAGACAGAGAACAATGCTGTCTTCATGCAGCATCCTTTCTAGGAGAAAAGCCAGTGCATGCAACTAAATACTCAATTACAGTTGTGAAGAGGACGAGAGAGGAAAGAGTGTGCTGTACCATCAGAGGCTCTAACAGGAGTGCTAGACTAGCATGATGAGTTCACCTCCTTGAGAAAGTGACCTTCAAACCAAGTTCTGGAGCATGGGGGACATTAACCAGGTGAGGGAAAAAAGCAGAATGTTCTATGCAGAGGAGCAGTGTGTGTGGCTCTGAGGCAACAAAGAAGTTGGTGTCTTTGAGGAACTGAAGAAGAATGTATGACTGGCTCATAGAGAGTGAATGGAACTGGGGAACAGGATGAACTGGAGAAGTACAGAGCCTTCTATGTCCTTCTATAGCAATGATCTCATTTATGTTTTTAAGCAAACATTTTGGCTACCATGTAGACAATGGATTGAAGATGTGGCAAGAATGGATGTGGGGAGACCAATTGGGAAGCTATTTTAGCTGTCCAGGCAAAAGATGAAGTCAGTTTGGATCAGGGTGGTGGCTTTGGAGATGGAGAGAAATCAGTAGATTTTTGTTTTGTTTTGTGACAAGAGTCTTGCTCTATCTCCCAGGCTCTGGTGCATCATAGCTCACTGAAACCTCAAATTCCTGGGCTCGAGTGATCCTTCTGCCTCAGCCTCCCAAGTAACTGGGACTACAGATGTGTGTCACCATGACCAGCTAATTTTTTTGTTTTGGAGAGATAGGGTCTTTGCTTTTTCTCAGGCTGATCTTGAACTCCTGGCCTCAAGCGATCCTCCCACCTCAGCCTCCGAAAGTGCTAGGTTTACAGATGAGAGCCACTGCGTCCAGCTAGAAATCAGTAGATTTGAATGGTATTAGGGAGTGAAAATTGGCAGGCTGTGGTGACTGAGTGGATATTAGTGCTAAGGAAAAGGGAAGATCAAAGATGGCACCCAGGATTCTGACATAAGCATCGGAGTGAACAGTGGTATTGTTCACTGGGATGAGACATGCTGGAAGTGTTTTTGGAACAAAATAACTTTAGTTTTGAGCACTTTGCATTTGCACTGCCTTTAAAACATCTGAAAGGCGATGTTGAGTAGGTAGCTGGATATACAAGTCTGAAGGTCAGAGGTAAAGTTTGGGCTGCAAGTTGCAATTTCTGATACCACCTCAGTCATGGTTGGGTAAACACTTCAGGTATTGAAACAATACCTCAGATCTTGACTGATGACAAGAGCACCCTATCAGCCTTCTCCATGAAATGAATCTTCCAACTGATATTTCAATGCCTCTGGAAAGGCTGTTAGGATTTTGCAATGCATCCATATTAAAGCCTAGACTTTAGATGAATGATGCCAACTTAGTCTACACTGCCAGCAATCTGATACCTAGCAGTGATGACAATGAAATATCATCTGTTGCAGGTATCATGAATTACCTTTCTGTTTAAAACATATATTTATGTTATTATATTTTATTTTATTTCAGTGTATTACAAGAGTACAAGTGTTTAGGTTACATATATTGTCTTTGCCCTACCTGAGTCAGAGCTTCAAGCATGTCCATCCCTCAGAAGGTGCGCCCTGCACCCATGAGGTGTGTATATACCCATCCCCTCCTTCCCTGTCGCATCTGCCTGACACCAGATGAATGTTATTACTACATATGCACTTAAGTGTTGACCAGTTAATACTAATTTGATGGTGAGTACATGTGGTGCTTGTTTTTCCATTCTTGGGATATTCCACTTAGTAGAATGGAATCCAGCTCTATCCAGGATAATACAAGAGGTGTTACATCACCATTGTTTTTGTGGCTGAGTAGAACTCCATGGTATACATATGTCACATTTTATTAATCCACTCATGTATTCATGGGCACTTGGGTTGTTTCCACATCTTTGCAGTTGTGAATTGTGCTTCCATAAACATTCTAGTGCAGATGTCTTTTTTATAGGATGTCTTTTGTTCCTTTGGGTAGATGCCCAGTAATGGGATTGCTGGATCAAATGGTAGTTCTATTTGTATCTGTTTGAGGTATCTCCATATTGCTTTCCTCAGAGGTTGTACTAGTTTGCAGTTCCACCAGCAGTGTATGAGTGTTCCTGTCTCTCCGCATCCATGTCAACATTTATTGTTTTGGGACTTTTTGATAAAGCCCATTCTCACTAGAGATAAGTGATATCTCATTGTGGTTTTGATTTGCATTTCCCTGATGATTAGAGATTTTGAACATTTTTTCATGTTTGTTAGCCATTAGTCTATCTTCTTTTGAAAAATTTCTGTTCATGTCCTTTGCCCACTTTTGATAGGGTTGTTTGATTTTTTTCTTGCTGATTTTCCTGAGTTCTATATAGATTCTAGTTATCAGCCCTTTATTGGATGTGTGGCATGAAAATATTTTTGTCCATTCTGTAGGTTGTCTGTTTGCTCTAAAGATAGTTTCCTTGGCTGTGCAGAACCTTTTTAATTTGATCAGGTCACATTTATTTAATTTTGTTGTTGCTATGATTGCCTTTGGGGTCTTCTGCATAAGTCCTTTCCCTAGGCCAATGTCCATAAGAGTTTTTCCAACATTTTTGTCTAGAATTCTTATAGTTTCATGCCTTAGGTTTAATTACCTTTCAATATCCATTCACTCTTCCTCCTTAGCAACCAAACCTAAGGCTACATTTCCTAGCTTCTTTGGAGTGATATGTGGCCCTGTGACTAAAGTGCTTGCCAGTGAGATGTGAAGGGTAGTGCTGTGTGGGCAAAGTTATTAGTGGACAGAAGACAGAGGTTGGGGGAAGCTCATGTCCTTCTTCTTGTTGCTTGGAATCCAGATGTAATGGCTGGAAAACCAGCTGCCATCTAGGAATAAGAAAGTCATGTGTAAAGAACAGAAAGATGGAAGGAGCTTGGGTTATTAATGACTTTTTAGAGCCCCAATATTAGCCTTAGGTTGACTAAAGTATGTCTTCTTTTACCTGTAAGTTGGATGGGAATGTATGGGCACTAACGTCATAGTTGGATCTCTATTGTTAGCAGTTGAATCCAATTCTTTACTCTATGTTCAGCAATTACCTGGGTACTTTGCTATAATGCAACTTACCATGGTATGAAATTTGGTGTACAGAGAATAGGTTTGTGTCTCATCTAAGGAAGTTCATTATCAGAGTGCTAGTGAGATCTTATTTAATAATGTTTATCTCTTGCCCAAGGCCTGATTAAAAGCAGTGTAAAGCAGGGATCAGGAAGATCAGCAAATGGGATTGCATGGCAAGTAGAACTCCAATAAAAGACAAGAAAGTGAATTAGTTAATGATTTAAAAAAATACTTGCTGATTGTATCAGTGAGCTTTTGCTGCATAACAAACCACCCTTAAACTTTGTGATTATTAGGGACTAAATATTTGCATTTTTCTCAAATCCATATTTTGAAACTCTAGTTCCCCACATGATAATATTTGAAGGTGGGGCCTTTGGGTAGTAATTTGGTTTCAATGAGGTCCTGAAGGTAGAGCCCTCAGTAGTGCTCTTATAAGGAGAGCAAGAGAAATTAGAGCTTTCTCTGCCATGTAAGGACATAGAGAAGGCATCCATCTGCAAACCAAGAGGGGAGCGCTCACTAGATATCAGATCTGCCTGCACCTTGACCTTGGATTTCCCAACTTCCAGAATTGTGAGAAATAAATGCTTTTTGTTTAAGCCATTCAGTCTATGGGGTTTTTTGTTTTAGCAGCCTGAAAGAACTAAGACAATAACTTAAAACAATAACCATTTATTTAAATGATACATTTGCAGATTAGTAATTTGAGCCGATCTCAGCTGGCCTGCTCTGATGATGGGAGGCAGAGTTGGTTGCTCTTGGCTGGAGCTCATTCATGCATCTGCAATTGGGTGCAGATCAGCTGAGGCTGACTGGCTTTTGGCTAGGGTGCCTTGGTTTTCCTCTATGCAGCCTCTTATTTTCTAGAACTTGTTTACATGCTAAAGGTGATAGGGGTCCTAAAAGAGTGAGTGGATATGTGCAAGGCTTCTCAAGGCCCAGGCTTATAATGAGTAGAAGGTTATATCTACACCCATCTATTGGGCAAAGCAATTGCAAGGCTAGCCTAGATTGAACGGGTGAAAAAAATAAATTTTATTTCTTGGTGAATTTCAAGAGCGAGCGTGTGGGAGAATTTTTAGCTGTTTTTGCAATCTACCACACAGACGCCTAAATACCTAAAGAAGAGATGATGAGAAAATGTAGGCTCTGGAAGGAGTAAGATATCTGATACCCTCTGTAGAAAATGTAACCCAGGGCTTGGGAGTGTGGCTGTGTGATTACGTAGACCTGAATGCAAATCCTGACTGTGATTGTATGTCACCAAAATGTTTGTATCCCCATAATATTCTGAAATTAAAAAAAAAAAACAAAACTATGCTAACAGAAATGTGACATGCAATAAAGAGTTGGCAAAATGAAAAGAAAAATCCTGACTGTGTTGTTGACAGGGTGGTTGCCTTAGTTATAATGACTACCTCATGGGCTTATGAGGATTATATGTATGTAAAACTTTTAGCACAGTGCCTGGCATGTGCTAAGCAATAATAAGGTTGTTATACTTGTTATTTTAATAGGATACTGCTGTGGCATAGGGCCTGGATTGGAGACAGGATTTACCAGGACCAGAGGTGGAGAGTTGGGCAAGAGAGCGGTTAGCTTAGGTTGGCAGAGAGAAGAAAGGTTTATCACAGGGTTACATAGTGGACTAGCGCAAGACAGGATTCAGGGTCAGACAAACTAGGTATTCCCATAGCTGCAGGAATGCAGGTTAGCACAAATGTTCTAACAATAACAATAATAGTTTACATTTATTGAGCACTTATAGTGTGTTAGGTGCTATTTTAAGTGCTTTACAGTTTTAACTCATTTAATCCTCATAACACCCTGATCTAGGCATTCTTGCCATTTCCATTTTATACATGAGGAGCTTGAGGCAAACCCATGAGAGGTGAAGTCAGGATCCCAGTCCGGTCTGTCTCACTCCCGACCCCAAGCCCCTAGCACCCTCGCCGTACCATGGGAAGATCCAAGGTAGGAGACAATGTCAGGCAAGTGCAGCTTGGAAGTCTCCAGAAAGGCAGGGGAAATTCAAGCAGGCATTTGTGGCATCCAGAGAACCACAGCTAAGGAACTGCTGGGATGCAGGGGAGAGAGGGGAGAGGAGGGTCTTAATAACCGAGACGTTCCATGTAGCTTAGTCCCACTCGCGCTATTTCACATTAAAATTTCTAGTCCTCAAAATGAAAATGAAATTACTTTCCCTTCACAACTAAGCTACTGGAAAGAATAATCTCCATTCGCTGTCTTTGTTTCCTCTTCACCTACTCTGTTAGCCTAAGGCAGCCTGACTCTAACCTCTCCCTTAGTCAAGGTCACCAGTGACCTCCATGGTCACATCTAGTGGATTCTATTCAGTCCTCCTTGCTTGATGATGAAAAGCTGTGGGTTATTCATTAATGAGCTGCTTCCCTTCTCCCTTCCCAGAGGATCCTGGCCTGGGGGAGGAGAGAGACTTCCGCCTTTTATCAAACACACCCTCAGCAGTCTACTCCCTCCAATCCACACTCCTCCCCTCATCCTTACAGTAGCACATTCCTAAGGCCAATTTCAGGCATCTCTACTGTTTCAATTTTTTTTTCCTATTCCTTTAAATAATAAGAACACAAGTGCTTTTACAGCCTCTGACTCGTAGTCTAGAATATGGGAATCTGAAATGGGGATGGTGACTATCATCTGTAGAGCCCACATTCTGGCACTTTCCACACAGTAATCCATTTTCACCACTATGAATCTGTGCAGTACGATGCATACTATTTTTATCATGCAGTTAAGGAAACTGAGGCTCAGAGAGAAAATTAACGTACCGCCCGTAGGAAAGGGACCTGGATTCAAATACAGGTCTTTGGCTACCCAGGTCATTTTGACACCAGAGCCTGTATTTTCCTGCGACCTTATGCTGCCTCTCAGAATTCACAAATTGTATACCATGGGATCAATAGCTTTGCCGGCAATAACACACCAGTCTAATTTGCAATTATTTATTTGTTTATTATTTATTTACTATTATTGCCTTTGGGACACAGCAGAATCTGTCTGACTGATTAAGGAGAATTTCAGACCCGCTTCCTAGTTGCCTGAACTGCGAAAGGTCTGTATTCTATTTGGTTGCCTGAGTGCCGCTTTTCCTATAATTTGTAGCCAGAGTCTATCCTTAATTAGAACGTCCCTGGGATTTTATGAGGAGGGAAAAATGCACTGGTGAGATTACAGATCAATAGCTCTTGCACAAGACACATAGGTATAGAGCAAGCAATAGTTCAGAGATTAGAAATTGCAATCCAGGCATGAAGGCACCTTGGAAAAACATATATTTTATCCCACCCCCCCTCTGGGATCATTGAGTGTCACGGAACCCAATAAGTTAAAACTTAATATGTGAAGCTTAATGGGCAAAGCAGCAGATTAACGGAGGAAAACGAGAGGCATTTCTTGACCTGGTAATTTGGAAGGAGAGTAGGTGAAGTGTGTAAATTAGAGAAAATTCAAAGGTGAGTCATTCTGGAAATGTATAGTGGGCATATATTACACTAACTGCAGCTCAGAATTGTGGGTCTCACCCCTGAAATCCATTAAAACGGGGTTTCCTAGCACTTTTGCCATGTTAATACTTGTGTTGTTGTTAGCTTGATTTTGTCATATGTGGTCTATGTTTATTTAAAACTTCAAATGAATTATAATGAGTCTTTCTGTGAAGTTTTAATGACGTTCCCTTGAGGTAATTAGAGGCACTTTGTGGCGGGAAGCGTCCCAGTGCTGGGAATTATGGCATTATGGAAATGAAACCCACGTGCTACCACCGTCCATCTTTAATTTAGAAGGAACAGCTGGATGTGGTGTTTAAGAGCGGAGGCAATAAAGGAAGGAAACTCAGTGTTCCAATGGACTGGTGTGAAAGAAGAAGTGAAAAGAGTGGTGACCAGTCACTTTTGACTTTCTTGCTCAAGTCTGAGTGGGAATTAGTGTTGTCACTGCAGGAAAGAAAAAGACTCTAGATTAAATTCCTATTCCATCAGGAATTTAATCCCTGCCCAGGTCTTAGGATGTTATGTCTAGGACTCATTCATTCAACAAATATTTATGAAAGGTCTGTTATGTTCCAGGCTCCCTGTTTCACAGTGGGCATTCATTCATTGGTGAAACAATTAGAGTCCTTGTCCTCAAGAAACTCATATTCTGGCAGGATTGACAATCAACAAATATGAGGTCTGTCCAGAAAGTATCCAGCCATGTAACTGTTCTCATATTAACAATGGCTGGATACTTTCCGGACAGACCTCGTATGGTACTATGTCCAGTGGTGCTAAATGCTATTTTAAAAAATAAGTAGGATAAGAGAGCTAGATTTCAATGGAGGAGGTGCTTTTTTTTATATAGAGTGATTAGGTAAGGACTCCCTGAGATCATACCATTGGAACAAAGGACTGGTCTGTATGAAAATTTAATGAAGTAAAAAATAGCAAGTATAATGTTCTTATAAGCCTAGGTCACAGGATGACTAAGAGACAGGTCACCAGAATTCCTTTTGAACTTCATAATGCCTTTGGCGATACCATTAAATGAATATATAGAAAAGGACCTTGAGCTCTCATAGGGTCTCATTGTCGGAAAGCTACCAAACCCTGGGCTTGAAACTCTCGAGTTCTAGAGCCTTGCTAATAATATAAATATGTGATAGCAGGGACCATTGAACAACCCCAGCCTGGATACCAATTTAATTTATTATTGTACCTGGTCCCCAATGACTACACGAACAAGCAAGGCAATTATCCGACTCCAGGGAAAAACAAAATCGAGATGCTTGGACCACACAATGCACAGTAGTCATTCTTTTTGACAGGTTGTCATGGTGTGTTAAATAAAATTTCTCATCAAACATCTGAGGGTGAGAAATAACATGACACAGAAACTTCAGCAAGAACACAATAGGCTACTGGGGGAAGTTTTACCTTCAAGACAAAAATCACTTGTTTACTTAAACAAGCCATTATCCATCTGCTTTCTCATGCCCAAATCTTTAGTATATTTCAGAATTTTCCCTTGGTTGGGAATTATTTGACTGTAAGAAACAGAACCCTTTCAAACAATCTTAAGAAAAACTGGAGAAATGTATTAGGAAGACACAAGGCATGGAACTCCAGGGAAGGAAGTCAGTTGGGGCTCACAGAATATAATTATGCTCACCGGAGATTTAATTAGAAAATCATAAAGAATGGGAGTTATTTTCTCCAGCTACCCTTCCTCTTTCTGCTCATCTGCCTCATTTGTGTCTCTCTGAAGAGGGCTTTCTAGGTTTCTCTGAGCACACGGCTGCTCCACTTCTGTCGGTACAGTACTTCCTTGTTCATTCTTAAAAAGAGACTCACTAGAACTAGTCCTACTCAATGAATAAATATGTGTAAAAAGCAGATTATAAATAAATACACATGGTATAATCCTATTCTATAAACAATTTTAATCTATGTGTGTATGCTTAGGAAAAAAACTAGAAAGAAATGCATTAAAGTATTTTTAATAGTTATCTCTAAGTGATAGGATTATGAGTGATTTAAATTTTTCTTCACATATATATGTACTTTTCCATCATTAGCATATACTATTTTTGTAATGGTGAAAAAATTATTGAAGAAAAAGTTAAGGTGAAATACATATATAAATCCCAGTGGTGTAGGACTGAACCCAAGAATGAGGCAGGTGTGTGCCAGGGAGGGAGGGCTTAAATTCCACTGGGGAAAATAGCAGGAGAGACTTACACACAGACACACACACACACACACACACACAGAAGCTGGCTCTTTATTTCTGAATTTATTTCATTGTTTTCAAGAAAACCCTCTCAGTTGTCAGTACCATCATGGGAACAGAGTTTGTAAACAATGATTACATGCTCACCAGATTCTCCTGATTTTCTCTCTCCTTTTCCTTCTTGTGCAACTATCAGTGATGTTGTCTGAGATGCAGTGAGTCCAACAGCATTCCACATATTGTAGGACTCACTGCTCAGTGACACCCAGGTGATAAAGTTGAGGCCCTAAGTTTCATCTATTCCCTGACTTGCCCTCTTCTGGAAGACATCAGAGTGAATCCTGTAGGTTCCTTTTCCTCTTCGAGACACCATCTGAACAAGCTGGTTCTCAGAGCCTTTCCCTGGTCCTGTCACCCACAAGATCTAGTCCTTCCTGCTCAGCATGGCAAAGAGAACCCTCTGTGCTCTGGCTCCTGCCTGCTCCCTATCTCATCCCTGTCACTCTCCCCCTTCATTTCGTGCTACAGTAACACTGACTTGCTTGTAGTTCTCCCTAACACACCATGACATTTCACACTTCTGTGCATTTGTACATGCTCTTCCTTCCTTCTGTGATGCTCTTCTCCCTTATCTGCTTGGATATCTTCTCTTTCGTTCTTCTGCTCAGATGTCACATCTTTTGGGCAGATTTTCTAATATTTCAAATGGAAACTTTATTCTGTGTGTGCCTTTGTATCTTCAAGCACTCCTGGCTTTGCTTCTACAAAGCTGTATAGTAACCTGTTTACATGTCCATCTCTCCTCCCAGAGGACAGGCAAGAACTGTCTCCTAAGGGCATGAATTGTTTCATGGCTTCTGAATCCTTGGTTCTTCTCACCTCAGAAGTTCTCAATAAATGTTTCTTAAATGAATAGATAATTCCAACTTGGGACTCCTGAAAGTATTGTGCATTGGAAGGTACAGTGGATTAAAGTAAAAGGGAAAAGGAGATGATAGACTATAACAGAGGCTCTACAGAATTATCTCCTTTAATCTCTTTTATAGTCCCATGAGATTTTTATTATCCATCTCACTTCACAGATGAGGAAACTATGTGTCAGAGGGGTTAAAAAACTTGCCCCAAAATATGTTTCTAAAAAGTGGTAGAGTTAGGACTTGAACCTGGCTCTAAAGCCTGTGCACTTTTAACTATAGAATCTATGTGTATCTCAATAAAACCTTTGTCTGCTATGAGCTATGAACCTAAAGCAGTTCATTTAACCAATTAAAGTCAGGCTTTCACATCCATAAAGCAAAGTAAACTCTATCTAAGGAAGGAGTTCTCATACTCTGGTTGCACACTAGGGTCCTCTGCAAAACCTAATATTTATGTGTCATTCCCACACCCAAAGATTCTGACATTTGTGTGGGGTGGCACCTGGACATCAGTATTTTTTCAAATCTTCCCAGGGGATTCTAATGTACAGCCAGAATTAAGAAGAAATGCTCTAGCTCAGTACTTCTCAAACTTTAATGAGCGTACATTTCATCTAGAGACCTAGTTAAAGGAAGATTCTGATTCAGTAGGTTCCAGGTGGGGGTCTAGATTCTGCATTTTTAACAGGCTTTCAGATGTGGCTTGCGTGGATAGTTTTCACAGTACACTTGGAGTAGTATGACTTACAGTAGGAAGTCTGCATTCTGAATGACAAATCAAAGGTGCTGGTTGCTATCGCCTCCTCTACTTAGACCTGTGTAGCTTCCTTTGTCTACTCAATTCAGCTTCTATGGATCTATAGTCTTTGGCCCTGAGTGGCGCTGACCACCATTATTATTAATATCTTTATTGCAATGTCTGGCAGTTGGCTGTCGCTCATCTCTTGATAGGTTTACAGGGCTTAGGAAGCAAGGTAGGAGAAGACCTAGCTTGGGGTACAACTGAGAAAGGCCCAGGCCCATGGGCAGGCAGTCAGGACAGCAGGTAGTACAAACCAAAGTCCTCAGGAATCCAAAGTAGATCACAATGGAGGGTGTGGCAAGCCTGGTTTCTGTTCAGGGCCAGACTTCCTGGCTGGTTGGGGCCTAAAGGCTAGTACAGCAGCAAGGGGTGCATTAGTTGGGCAAAGGTGAATGAAGACAAGGGATGAGAGAACTGTTAAAGTTTAGCCAAGGGCTTTAGAAAGAGCCAAGATGGCTTCCCATGAGGCTAACCTGTGAGCACTCATTAATCTATCAATATGCAGCTATTCACTATCTACTACCTACCAACCCTGAGTAGGGTGTGTGTCGTGTGGGAGGGGGTGTGGAGGTTGAATGACTCTTGTGAATGTTTGTGAGTCAGAGAAGAAACCTGGCTTGCAAAAGCTCTGCTGTCATCCAAGAGCCTAACACTGAGTCCCCACATAACCAACAAAACCACTTTAAACCAAAGACCCGTGAGCGATTTATACATTGACAATTGGTACACCTTGGTTGAGCAATCTACTGGAACTCCATGTACACACTGCCGCATGAATGTGAATGCAGTTCAGAATGTCGTGTTCGTGTTACTGATGAGAGGGCACAAATTTAAGTAAATTAGACATCAGGGAGGTTTTACTCCCCCAAAGTTTGAGGAGCTGCTGGTGGGTCCACTTAGGAAAGAACTTCAAAACCTCATTCTCTGTAAATTCCAAAGTTTTCTTTCAGGCTTAGATTTTGCTTGGCCCGGAAGCAGGGCAGGACTCAGATGGCCTCTTGGTTTGGTCTTCCAGCCTCATAGTTCTGTGTTTATGGATCGGAAAACCCAACACCTTCACTGCTCAGATATCCCCCTAGACAAAAATGTTTTTCACAGATTTGGTAGCAGGAATACTCTACTTCTTTGTTTAGCCGTTTGAAAAGGAGGATTAAAGAAAAAAAAAAAAAACTCAGAGGCTAGTCACAAATAGATGGCATGAAGCTTGTTTTGTACAGCAGTGCCTCTAAATTGTGCCTGTATTCCTTATGGAAACTGAAGGCAAAGCCAAGTCGGCTTTGTGCAAATTCAGCAGCACCGGGACCCCTTGGCAGAATGCCACATCATCCTTGCTTGGGCGATGTTTGTGCACAATCTTACTTGCTTTCTTCCAAGAAGCAAACAGTGTAGAAATTCCTGATCTACCTTGTATCACCAGTAATCTGACCTGCAGGCTTGTACCTGAATACTGAAACCTTGGGGTTCACTGCTCAAATATAATACCTGGGAAAAAAGAAAAGGAGTAAAGAGTCTCTTCTTAACCTTTGCAAATGTCATGCACTATTTATATAACATTTACCACTTTTATTTTCCACAGCCCAGGATTTTGTGAGGAGAAAGGAGCAGGCACCTTAAGCTAAACTGCATTCCTACAGGTTTTAAGTTACAGCCCCTCCTCATCCACGGCTAAACTCATTGTACGGACACCATTCTTCAGGGGCTGATTTTGCCTCATAAACAACCTGAATTCTATGTCTTAGATGATTTACAAAACTGATTTTCTAATAGCTTTAGGAGAGAATTCCCCCCCCCCCCCCGGATTTAAATAAATAAGCAGTCCTGAAAGACAAGTTGCTATCTGTTGGATGGAAGCTTTGGAATTCTTTCAGTATGGGTCATGGTAAAGGCAACACGTTTTCAATTTCTAATCCAATCTTATTACATAAAATTGTACTTTTAATAAAGACTGGATTGAAATTAAGGTTCTGCTATCTTCCTTGTGTAACCACTTGAGGCCTGAACTTGACTGAATGAGTTGCCCTGTGAAGGCTGGTCTTTTGTAAATTCTAGAAAGGAGGAAGCCACAAAGTCTCATTTGGACAACCCTCCTAACTGCAGGTAGATAAGAAAAGTAAACATAAGTTAATGCCACCCAGGGATCAAGAGAACATGAACCTCCAGGAAATGTGATAGACAAGTATACAGAAGCTGTGGCCTCATTGAAGGTACTTGTTTCAACTATAGTACAGGTTTCATATATTTGATCCTTTAGTAACCATAATATTTTAAAATTGTGAGCTTCTAAATAGCCGAAGTGTCAGAGTGTTTTAGAACACTCCACCTTGTCTTAAAATGGCTGCTATGACTCGAGTCAAAGGTTGCCAACTGGCAATGCTCAGGCCACCTTTGACCCAGAAGTAGTATTTTGTTTGGCTGCCACTGTGTTTAAAAATGAATTGGTTGCCACATTTTAAAATGAGGATGTTTCAAATAAAAATAGAGATTTCTGGACTCTCTTGAAAAATGAGTAGATTCTAGAAAGGATTGGCTCACATTCCCACATTCTTGATAGGCTAGAACTGAGTAGAGTTGCCCCTTATATAGAATGCATACTCTTCAGTTTGCCATAGGTTGGCTGACATTATATGGTGCTCTCTTTGACCCTGTAGGCCTTTGATCAAAAACCAAAGCCTGAATGCCACACTCCAGCATGGGGTGGCAACTTGTGCACGAAGGCCCATAGGTGCCACCTAAGACAGTTGTCAGTCTCTCTCTTCCACTTGCTGGTAGAGACATCAATTTTCTTTTTCTTCTTCTCGTGGAGACATTGCTTCATAGATGAAGGAGCCCTGAATTGAGGGTCAGGGACCAGTCTCGAATGATAACTTCTTTTATCTAATTGAGTGAATCAGAATAGCCACTTACTCTTTTGGAGTCTGTTTCTTCATGTGTAAAATGAGGGGCTCATGTATTCATTGATTCATTCGACTAACATTGAAAATACACCTATTCTGTTCCAAGATTTGAAGATGCACCAAAGGACTCAATTATAAAATGACACAAACTGATGATGTGTAGGCGAATTCTGTGCTGATGTCTAATATCTTTTTAAAAAAAGAGTGAATATGAATGCCTTTAGGCAGTTTCCCACAGTCCCTGCCGCTCCAAGCCAAGACAGGGTCTCCATTACCTGCTTGACCTGTAGGACATTTGGATTCACGAGTGACCCCTGACCTCTACAGCCCTTTCCCACTCTGACATCCTGTGGTTTTTCTCTCTCTCCCAACACTCTCCTCTTTCTCAACCTTACCTCTTTCTTTTGTTCTCTTCCCGTCTCCATCTCCCCCAGCTGAAGCCTTGCCAGGGGCTTAGCTTTTAAAGTCTGCCATGCAGTTTCTGGTGAGAGAATTCTTTTGGCTTCGGCCCTTTGTTGCTTTTCATCTTCACCTTGACAATAAGGACACGATTCTCAGTTTTACTCTGTAGCTGGGTTTACTGTTAACAGCAGTTTCCCTCCCTTCTTTGCAGCAGCTGTTCTCATTCTTTTAACCAGTTTTTAAAAGACTTGAATTTGGAAATACGGTCGCTGTGCGCCTCTTCAGAGATTCATCCATAACTGTCAGAGCCTTTTCATTCCCTGTCTTTTGTATAGGTTTCTTTTATGAGCAGAGTAATTTGCATTTGTCTTTAATTCTTAATTTGTCTTTGCATTTACTGTGGATGTAACATGCAGCTGAATTTGCATTTTCTTTTCACTTCCATTCTCATGGACTGGGGCTGTCTGAGGTGTAAACCATGGAGAGATTCAGGAGTATGTTTGCTGCGTGGTAAGCGTGGCTCTGCTGGCTTTATTTGATTTTCCCCTCCCCTTATTCTGAGTTGTCTTATTATATTTAGACGCTCTAAACTATAATCAAACATAGGCTATATTTTCCAACCCATTGATTACTTAATCCCATTAGCTGAATATTAGACCTTTAAATACCAATTGTATTCACTTACCAGAAGAAACCCCATGTGAAATCGATTCTTAGGCATAGAAAGCTTAGGATTTATTCTGTCCTCACCACTAAATAGTTGGGTACATATCACATAGACCTCTGGTCCTCAGTTTCTTTATCTATAAAAGGAGATTGATAATAACCTTTTTTTTAAAGTGTCTATTTCATAGTTCTTCTGAGGTGCAAATGAGAGGTTGGATGTGAAAGCCTTGGAGGAGTATGGTGTTCCAGACCAATGTAAATACAGTGTCCTTAAGACCCCAGGAGGACTGCCCTAGAGCACTCCATTCAACTTCTGTTTGGTTGTTGATGGGGCTTTGGTTCTGTGGAGTTTCACCAACAATGGCCACTGCTTTCCAAATCACATCAAAGTTTTCCATTAGCAAGGGAAAAAGACCAGGCTAAAATCCACCCACAGCCTCATGCTAGGGGCTTCTCTTTAGAGCTATGAAATAACATTTAAACAGAAGGTTAATGCCTTGCACTAAACCTGGAGTCCTGATGTGCCACAAAAAACATTCAATCTAATCACTCTTCCTAGAATGACAGAGGCTAAAAGTGGCCCTATGTATTCCAACATTCAATTATAAGGCTGTTCTTGAGAAATAATTTTTTTTGCTACATTTTAGAATGTTGAGAAAATTTTTAGTTGCTTCTATGTAGCCCATTTTATAGCAATATGTAGTATTTTGCCTCTTTGAGAGGGAGGAGAATTTCAAGTCAGTTTAGACTAATCGTAGGGTATATAAAGGTAGTTCTCAAAAAAGTCCAGTGATCCTCCTCACTGCTTCCATTCACTAGAGCTTAATCACCAGAAAGGTCTTAGAGGCAGTGGAAGGGCTTATAGATTTCCCGTTAAATCTACCAGGTCCTGGAGAAAGGGCCATCCCCTTAAACCATGAACCTCCCTCACCATCCTCCCTAGGATTAGACCTTTCTCAGTTTGGAAAGGTCCTGAGACCTGGAATTAATGGATTTATCTGAATTAGAAGGTCAGTTTGACAGTTTAGAGAGTGGAGCAGTTTATTCCCTTGGGAAGGATCCATTCTTCCTCAAGTCTTCTTGTCACCTTTACCACTCAAGGAATCCTTGTTTCTGGGTTGGGGAGAGGGAAGATTGTAACAAAAATAATGGCCTGAAAAAGAAAAAACTGGTGAAAATGTTTTTTGTCTCTTTAAAACATTCCACACTCCTTTTTTGAGAACTAAAACCTTCATCCCTGCCTCAGGCCACTGGTAGAGAGGGGCAGAGAAATGTGCTTTGTTCTTTGTGCTAAGGGAGATGAGGAGATGGCTCAATGGAACTGTCCAGGTGGAGGTCCTGGGTGGAGGTCACTGATTGTCTTCAGCAGAGATGGGACAGAGATGGGACAATCAGAATCATCAACTGTAGTTGAATGGCCTCCCTTTAAAAACTCTGTATTTCTGCTTATTACTGGTAAATTGGTACTTTGAAACTGGAGTCTGCCATCTTCTCTATTTGCCGGCAAATTAATAAGCCCCCCTTTCCTTCTCCTCAAACCACTTGTCCTTGTTCTTCTGACATGGCTTCCAGAACAAATGCCAAACTTTCTGTAACAAGATCTGAAATTACTTTGCAGAGATCTCTATTCTAGATGGTTCAAATGTGGATAATAAAGACTCTGATGGGAATCTAGACTCATTGCTCATGAGACACATCCCAAAGCTTGGAGGCCAGAGAATAGTGAGAAAAAGGACTCCAGCTAAGAGGTCAGAAAAGGTGCAGAGAATATCACATGCCTGGAAAAAACCAGAAACAAAACAGTAATGTTTGATAAACCAGAGGAAACTCCCCCTACCCCTTGAAGTTTTAGAATAAAATCATTGGCTTCAGTGGGTTGTATTTTATCTTGTAACTTATGACCAATATTTCATTGTAGCAGGAAGGCTTTTTCCTGCAATATTTGTAAGTGCAAAAGACATTGCTATTTTCTTGGAGTTTACCAGAATTTTTTGACACTGTTAACTATGAATCAGAGCTTAGGAAATAGATTTATTGTCCCATCTACCCTTGTCTGGATAGATGAAATGCAAATTTTATATCAACTGATTTCTTGAAAAGTAGCTGCCTAACTTCTGTAGATGGGAGGGCAAGCCATTTGTTCTTTAAAACTTGGGCTTCAATTGGGCAATTGTAAGTTCTCGTCTGACCTTATCTCTTGCTTAGGAGAGGCTCTTTTTAATCCTGATTGCTGACTGACTTCTTTCCTGTCATGCTGGAAAGCCTTGTTCAAAGATCTCAAAGACTGGCTGCATCTCTTTCCTAATGAAGCACCCTTAGCTTGAAGCTGGGGGAGAAGGTCCATCTGGCTTCTGCCATATGTGTGTATGCTGTCAAACCAGTAAACACGGCAGAGTTTGCTGACAGTGAGGAGTTTCAGTTAGTCAGTCATAAATTAGAGATGAGATATGCTGTGTTCCTGCTGCTGCGAGCTTTCACACTCCAGAAAGGAATCTCTGCTTACCTATCCTGGAGAAGTTAAAAATGTGGTTCAAGGAACCGTCCGATGGGACAACACACCAACTCAAATGAACATGCACTATTTAGACAGTGAGAATAGGCACAGGATTAAGAAACCAAAATCCTCTCCTAAGCACCTGATTTGTATCTGTTTACTTTTGCAGTTGGCACATTGGCTCTTCTGTTTTAGCACATGTATATCTAGTCAATTATGTTTTTCCTCAATCACTTGGGGTGGGTATTGGGGAACACCTCCTTGAAGAGCCTTTAAAAATATTCCTGTGCT
This sequence comes from Eulemur rufifrons, assembly GCF_041146395.1. Lineage (NCBI taxonomy): Eukaryota > Metazoa > Chordata > Mammalia > Primates > Lemuridae > Eulemur > Eulemur rufifrons. Next base: position 74,969,761 of record NC_090983.1, read on the forward strand.
GGGTGAACATATGTGTATTCCCCCCTCGCCCCCAACCCCCGAATGTGCTTTATTCTTGTCTGATAATCAGGTAGGGAGACGATAATTAAATTTTAATGCATCTGTCTTTTTAAAGAGAAAAGCGCTTTCTGACTCTTAATGGCAAAATTTCATTATTATGATTTTAATGCTTTTAGACTAAATGGGAGTTTACATTTAGGCTGCAAGAAGCACAGCTAAACTATTCCTCTAAGACATCTTTGTTTCCTTTATGGGCTTGTGTTGAGGTGTGTATTAATGTATTACCTTTAAAACAGACTGTGATACATTAGGCTATTTAAATATCTTAAACCAGAATAGCTTCAGATAATACTGTATCTGCATCTGAAGATATTGCCACAGGAGGGTCACAGTCTCTAAAAACGATTCTCAAATTTTTTTTACCCTGAACACTTCTCTCATCCAAGAGGTCCTGTGATCCCCACATGTCTTCAAACCTCTTTGCTCTAAAAAAAGAATAAGATGATAAGATACTTCAAATGATATGATAAGTGGAAGACTATGGCATTCTATTGCATTTGATTAATTCAGAAATGGCCAGGCCTTAACCTTAGCTGTGTTTTGTTTCTTTGAGGTTGGGATTTGGGGCAAAGAAAGAAAGGTGATGATGGATGGGATGAGAAGAGTAAGTTTTTAATTCATAAAAAAGAATTCATTGGGAAAAGGGCAGGGGGCCAGGGGGCCAGGGGACTGGGCAGGTTGTCCCAGTCCCATAAATAAATACTATAGGCCCTTTGAAATTCCCTGTTTGTTTCCTGGTATGAGAAGGAATGGCATGCATTTTAAAAGAGTTAGATATGATATATAGCTGGTTTTGGCCATCCATTCAGTAACACCAAAATTTGATACATTGCTGTAATGGGCTGGATAGTGTCTCCCCAAAATTCAAGTTCACTTGCAACCATAAACTGTGCCTTTATTTGAGGAAATTGGGTCTTTTCTGATATAATTAGTTAAGGGTAGAAATAAGATTGTACTGGATTAGAGTGGGCTCTAAATCCAATAATTGGTGTCCTTTGGAAGAGGCGAGGACACCGAGACATGGAAGAACACCATGTGAAGCCAGTGGCAGAGCTTGGAATAACCCACCTTCAAGCAGAGGAACCCCAAGAATTGCTGCGACCACCAGGAGCTAGGAGAACGCCTTGGGTCCGAGTCTCCCTCAGGGTCCAGAAGGAACCAGCCCTGCTGACACCTTTACTGTGGACTTTTGACCTCCAGAACTGCAAGGAAATAAATTTCCACTATTTGAAACCACGGAGTTTGTGGTAATTTGTTATAGCAGCCCTAGGAAATGAATACCATTGCTTAACAATTTCATTCTTATAGTGAATAACCGTAGCTGTAGGTGCTTTACCAAACCAAATACAGTTATTTTGCTGAGTTTCAAGCCAGTTATTTTGCTGGATTTATGGGAACCTCCTAGGAAAGGAATTTTGCAAAGGGGGGTCTGGTGCTTCTGGGTTTCCCGTAGTTAGGTCAGGGCACAGGGCCCACAGTGTTCCCGAACTGTGCAGTGCCCCTGTCAGCACCAATCCCTACACCACCCCTAATGTAGAAGAATGATGGGCCTGGTGGGCGTGGTCTTGCTCTCTGCACTTCCAGGGCCCATGCTCCTCACTGGAGTTGGGAGGGGCTGTAGAGTGGCTAAGGAGAGGGTTATTCTGGAGATAAGAGGGCTCGGTGGTCATCCGACTGAGGCCTCCAGGTTAGGAGACGTGGTATGTGGGTAACCATCTGGCTGAATCTCCCAGAGTAGCACTTGTAGGTGAGAGCATTCTATTGCCACTAATGCCTGGCTGTGGTCCAAGACTCCTTCAGTTTACTCCTAAATAGAACCACAGCTTGTGTTTCCAAAGACAAAGTTTTAGGATCAATTTCCTTTCAGTGCAAGTGCACTTATCCTCTGTTTATTTGGCTTCTTAGCCCTTTTTCATGATTTCTTTACCATAAGATCTTCTCAATTTATGGTTTCCTTGGGAGTAGGTAGAAGAAGGACTTCCTTAGTGCCTGGTGAAATCCAGTTAAAATACTCAACTGCTTGGGATAGTTCAGGTGGTCTCCTTGGAGCAGAGGGGTCTTTGAAGGACTATGGATCCCATCTTGGTAAATAGAGTTCCAATTCACCCAACTGTTCAAGTGACAACCTGGAAGTCCCTCTTGACTCTTTGTTCTCTCTCATCCCTCATATCCAATCAATCACCATGTCCCATTGATCTTTACTTTTTTGCAGATGGATCTTTATCTCTTCATCTTGCTCCATCCCTCTGTCCTCACCCTAGTCCAAGCTGCCATCCTCTCTTGCCTGGATTATTGCAGCTGCCTCCAAATAACCTCACTACCTTCAGTCTCTCCCCCTTCATTCCTTTCTCACAAGCACAGCCAGTGTGACCATATTAAATGTAAATTAGACCATGTTCCTTTGCTTAAAAGCATCCCACAACTTTAAGATGAAATAGGAACTCCTTAGCATCACTTACACAATCAGGTTTCATCTCTTGTCATTCTCTCACCTGTGTCCAACACTCTGAATTGCTTTCAGTCTCCCGAATGGAAAGTCCTCTCTCTCAACCAGTGGTTCTCCTCCTTGGCTGTACATTGGAATCACCCCGGGAAACTTAAAAATTATTGAGGTTTGGATCCCACCCTAGGGATTATTGTTCATTTTGTGTGGGATACAGCTGTGAGTTTAAAAATCTTCCCAGGTGATTCTAATGTCTAAACTAGGCTCAAACGCTGAGGTTTCTGGACTCTCATCCTCTATTCTGCTTACAGGCTAATACACACGTATGCCACTGTTTTCTACTTAATGAAGACTTGCTCCAGAAGTCTTCCCAGAGTACCCTCAGACTAGGTTAGTTCCTTCATTATGATTCCTATTGCATTCTCTACATTCTCTACAAATTGCTCATTGCTTTTAATTGCAATTTATTCTTTAATCCTTTGCTTTCCCCATTATAATGTAAGTTCCTGTGGGCTGGGATCATGTCTAGCTTTGCCCAATATTCTCTCCCTAGCACCTAACTTTGTTCCTGATATTTATTATATAGTATTTAATAAATATTAACTTGAATGCAGGAACACACAAGGCAGTATACATGGATTAAGGTTCTTACTTGATTCAGGCAGTCCATTTTGAGGGCCTGATTCTCAGCATGGTCTGGGCTTCTCAGCTTCTTTCTGCAGGGATTGCCTTGCAGCAATTTTGCTCCCTTCATATCAGGGACTTGCCCTGGGGAGCAGTGGTCAGGACCTATCCCTCCCAGCTGCCATATTTCTCCTGCTACCAGGTTTCAGGACACCACTTTCCCAACCATGACCTTAACCTCCACCCTGTCCTACCTCCTGCAGTTGTTAGACAGGAGCTTTGCATGAGAACGCCTCTGGCAGCATTTTCAAAATATACCTGTTCAAACCTCCACCCCTTTCCAGATTCTGACCTGGTAGTGTACTTTAGGCATGCATATTTTATATAAGTTCCATAGATGATTCTGGTGCACAACTTGGTCTTCCTTGCTTTCCAAATCTGTGAAGCAACTATTAGGAAATCAAAAAGAGAAACAAAAACTCATCTGGGTCTATATGTGAAGGGGCAGAAGGCCATTAGGAGAAAAAATGTTGTCTACCACTTCTATCCACCGACTGATGCTGTCTCTTCTTACCTGTGGCACATTTAGGCATTCCTACATGTCCTTTCAGGAATTATGACTCTTCTTTTATTGTCTAATCCAGAGGAGTGACCTTATTGTGGTTCTGTCAGAGGGTTGGTGAGGCCATAGCAGACCAGGGAAGGAGATATTTGGGGCTGGTAGAATACTGTAGGACTTTTCAAATTTTAAGCAGGGCTGACTTCTTTTGGGTTTCCTATCACAGGAAAGTTTTTCTCCCAGCTGCCTAACTGAGGCTGGCTTCTGTCAATTTGCAAGAAAGGGGACCTTGCACTTTGCTGTCGTGTCACCAAGTGTTCCACTTTATGTAACACAGCCTTTAGAACATTGCTCTTAAATATATGTTAGGGTTGGGCTATTTAAAGCACAAGACTTATGCTGCTCAGATGTGAAGCACAACACTCCAACATGGCTTAAAGTTATGCAAATTGTTTCTTCTCAGTTGCTGCAAGAAGCTTTGTTTTGTGATATTGGCCTAAGGCCAAACAGGTAGCGTGATATGAGTAGGCTGCCCTCCTACTCCTTCTCAAGTGGAATGCTTCAGCCAGCGCTGTTCTCCACATCCAAACAGGGCAGACACAAGTCTGAGGAAAGATGTCTTGGGAGGTGCCACAAGTTAGTCAAGTGTAGCTAGCATCTGCCTGGAAGGTAGAGACCAGTTCCAATCTTGGCCGTGGCATTGGGAGGATGTCCTTTCACTTCTCTGTCTCACATTCTCTGGTTGGTCCAAGAAAAGAGCTGAATGGGGCTACCTTTTCCAAACCTAAAATTTTACTCCTTAAAAACGTTAATGTTTGTATGCATGCATGCATAACAAGCATCAGTGGACGTCTTATATCTACACTCTATGCAAATGTCAGCTGAATCCCTTTCTCCCTCAGAGATTTGTTCTGATTAACTTGGATCCTAGTCAGTCCTAAGGCATGGAAAGTCCAGAGTTCTCCCACGATTTCCGTAATTTCCCAACTCAGCAGCTGGTATGTTTTTCTGCTGTCAGCTCTCTGGGTGCAAATTCAGCTTTGTCTTCATAAGAAACTCATGGACTCCTGGCATTTTGTAAGCTGTAGAGGGACTTGAGGAGGAATCTGGGAAAGAGTCACCTCCTACTCTGCCTGGCCTCTTGCTTCCTCCTGGCTCCATTCTCCTTCCTCTCATCTCTGCCAGCGCCTCTTCTCTCTTTCCACATTCCCTGCCTTCCACTCCAACCCCACATCACCTCTGTTATGCAGAATATGTTGGGGACAGGAGAGGGAGGTGGGGCTCAGCCTCATCGCTAGACTTGCACACACTTTACTGCTATTACAATTCACCCTTTTTAGAGAACAGTCTTGGTTATAGATAGTTTTTTCCCCTGTCACATATTTGTTTGATATCTTACCATGTGCTCAGGCTTATGCATATGGATACAATGAATACCATAGAAACTTTAGGATGTACAGGTGGGTTCTCCTGCAGGGAAGCTGTGTGATGTCATTAGCTCTGAGCTATACAAAACCATCAAGATTTAAAGCTTGAAACTGCATTATTTTGGTGCAAAAAAGAGAGCACTGTTGAGGAAGAATGAGAGAAGAATTGGAGTGTTGAGGTATAGATGTACAACTTCCAAAGTGAAAGGTAGAAAAATATATAAACCACCCTATGAATATTAATAAGCATACTTTGCAAAGCACTCTGAGTTCTCAGAAGAAAGACGCTACATAAGCACAAACTTCACCTCATTAATCCTAACAGCATCCCTGTGAGAGGAGATTCCATTTTAGAGACAGGGAAATGGAGAAAGGAGGAGCCATAACTTGTACCCAAAGTCATCGTTATCTCTGCTGCTGAAGCCCTGCAAATCCCTCCTTTATAAAGTCTCCTCTCACAGGCCGGCTTCACTGCTTCACGATACTTCTTTGCTGCTGGATACTGTTCACTCTTTCACCTGTTAGACTCACCCATCCACCCAGACTGTGAACTTCTTGAGTGGATACCCTGGGGCTCTCTATCTCTTTTGCATCTTTTCCTCTCACTGTGTCCAACAGAACACCAGGGGCTTAGTAAATACTCCAAAAATATGCTTGTTGATTGATAGACAGTCAACGTGGTATTGAAGTAATGGTAGTTTAACTAGCCATCTTTTCGTTTCTAGTTACTTCCCTTTTTTGCCCTTCTAGTCGTTTTCTTTTTTCTACTATTTTAAAAATAATTTCAAGTAATTTGAATACCTTGTTTTTGTACAAAAGAAAAATGAAAGCATTATAGAGTTCCGTTTGTCTATCATCCTCTTCTCAGATTTAATCATTGCTTTATGCCAGGATTAAGGAGAGCTTTTAGCAATATATTTTTTGAAAATAAACTACATGTGCATCGGACAAAATCCAAAAAGGGTTATAAGATGGTATTCTGTGGAAAATAACTATTCCTACACCCTCTCCTAGAGCCACTTGTTTTTCCTTCCCAGAGGTGTCCACCATTGCCAGTCCCCTGTGTGTCCTTGTGGGGATGTTATATGTTTACACAAGCATGCATTGCATATAATTTTTTACCCTATATGATAGCACATCCTAGACATTGCTTGCCCATTGTTCTTTTTGCTCAATGGCATATCTTGGAGATTGTTCTATGTCAGTATATATAGTTGCTTTGTTCATTCCTTTATATGAGCATGCCTTCATTTGTTTACTCTCCTGCTAATAGACTTTACATTGTTTTCCATTTTTTGCTATTACAGTGTTACAATGAATGTTTTTCTACATATATCACACACGTGATAACATATCTATAGAATAGATTCCTAGAAGTAGAAATGCTGACTCAAAGGATTTATACAGTTAAAATTTTGATAAATATTGCTGAATTGTTCTCTATAGCAAAAAAGTTATACCAATATTCACACCCAATCACAATGTAACAGAGCATGATACATGTTAGAAAAGCTGTATATATGAGATGAAAATGTAAGAAAGGTGCAAAAATCAGACTGTAGCACAGTAGCACATCCCAGGGTAGCTGCTGCTGGCCAACATTCACGCACAGAGCTTACCACGTGCCAGTCCCCGTGGTGCATTCTTGTATTCATTAGCTCAAAACAAATCCATGATTGTTGGGTGATTTTATTTGAAGGGACTTTGAATTGGTACCTTGCTTAACAGTTAAAGTAGCTGTTAGAAAAGAACAAACATTTATTGAACATCTCTTGAGTGCCAGGAACAAAAATAAACACTTCCTATGCTATCAGGTAGGTATTATCATCCTCATGTTTTTGATGAGGAAACTGAAATTCAGGTTAAGTTACTTGTCCAAGATAGGCTGTGGAATTAAAGAAGACCTCGCTAACTCTCTCTACTACGCCATGCTGACTTCTTATATTACTTGCGTGAATTATTTGGAAGGTTAAGGAAGTACTCAGTCAACTGAAACTGCATTTTGTCTAAGGAAGACGGTTATGCAGCAGGGACAATGTCCGAATGGACATACTTTGAACTTGTCAGTAGAAATAGAAGCCATCTGGCAACCAAAGAGTATTTTCTGGATGTAAAAATCTCAACAATATTGTAGTTCTCTCTCATGTAGTAAAGGTCTTAGAGACAGATCTGTCATCACACATGATGGCCCTGCTCAAGAATGAAGAGATTTTAATCTTAGCAACATTTTAGGACTTGGCAATATAAAAAAAAAAGGGAGCATAAGGGAGTGGAACACAAGTTTTATTTTCACCTTAGGATACACAGTTGAGACACTATCAATGATTAAAATTCAAGCCCTGTGGTTACTGCTATGATGAAATCCTACGGAAAGGGGAGTTTCACTTTCATACACAGATTGACCACCAACAGAACAAAGAATACCCCTGCAATCATTGTTTGTTTTTCCCTGCCAAAGAAAACTGACAGTGAACTATTGCAGGAAACCAAGAATGGCAATGTGTGTCTTGTGTGAGTTTGTTCATAAGATGGTGGTGCCGAGGTTTTGCGAGCACAGTTTTAATAGGGTATTTTGCACATTGCAACTGGATGAGTAGCTCCAACACAACTAATTGGCTTAAAGAATTATTTACTATGTTCCTGCCAATATGTGAATAGCTCCATGATGAATCAGCTGGAAGATACATAGAACATAAATTCTTGTCTTTATGTACCGTATGTAGAGGAATATCTAGTCTAATTGTGCAGATAAAAACATATACACATGAAAAACTGCAAGATATACCTCCAACAAATGTTTGTTCAGAATTTGCTATGTGAAAGGCATTGAGCTAGGTTTTCAGGAAGCAGTGAAGAAGAAAATAGTTCTGGTCCCTGCCCTCCTTATTTACATGTAGATTAGGAGACAGATAATTGAACAGTTATTCTAAGTGAGAATTACAGAAATAAGTACTAGAGGTATTCAGAGAGGTTACATTAGGCTGACTTGGTAGAAGAAAGTGTGAAGTAGAAGGTGTATGTGGAAATCAACAGTGTACATGACCAAATATTTCCATTGCTTTTTTCTTCCTGGTGGAAGAAATCTTCTAGTTGGAGGTGAGGGTAAAAGTTCTAAGTGCTGCTGACCATATATTTCCATCTTTCCTCATTCTGGGTTTGTGTAGAGTTATACTTTCCCACCCTCTTTGAAGTTAGGCCTGATTATATAATTTGTTTTGGCCAAAGCAAGCAAAATTGATATGCATCACTTCTTGTGGGAAACCTTAAGAGCCACATGCAATTAACCACACCTCGTCTTCCCACTGGTGTGGTGATCCTCACAGACACAAAATGTTGAAAGGAAGCCTCTGTCAGTCACTTTCCCCTAAGTACCATGATGAACTAGCCCCCTAGCATTTACAACATCCACATCGTCCTGGTTTTAGCCCACTGAGATTTTGGAGTTGTGTGTTTCTATAGCCTGTTCTTATTCATAGGTGGGTTTCCCATTCATTTAATTCTTTTGACAAATATTTATTGTGGAATGCTAAGCAGTATTCTTAGGTGCTAGGAATAAATCTTAGGAAAATACAGATAGGTTTCTTATTCTTTTGGAGCTTCTTCTGTTCTAGTTGTGGGAAGCTAGGAGATGAATCTGGAGACAGATAACAAGCAACTAAACAAATAAAGTATAATTAGTAAGACTTTAGATTATGATAACTCTTACCAAGGTGCTAAGATAGAGGATATCTTTTTAATAGGAGGTGTTTTAGACAGGGCAGTCAAAAAAGACCTCCCTGAGAAAGTGATGTTTATAGCTAAACTCTGAAAGATGAGGAAGAATCAACCAGGTTAAAACCCAGTAAAGAATGTGCCTTAAAGAGAGAACAGTAAAAGCCCTGAAGTCAAGAAAGAGCTTGGCCTGAGTGAGGAATAAAAAGAAGACCAAAGTGGCCTGAGAAAGATGCTTGTTGAATGTGATGCCGATTGAGGCAAGAGCCTGAGGTTGTAGTAAGATGCTATATGATGCTATAGTAAGAAGTTTGAATTTTATTTTAGGTAAAATTGGAGGTCATTACAATATTTTAAGCAAGGGAATAATATGACGTTATTTATGTTTTTAAAAGATCACTCTGTTCGTTATGGGGCAAGGCCAAACATAGATGCAGGGAGGCCACTTAAGGGCTACAGCAACATTCCAGGAAAGAGATTTTGGTAGCTTTGTCTAGGGCAGCAGCAATAGAGATGGAGACAATTGGACATATTTAAGGTATATTTTCCTGATACAGCATGCAGGATTTGCTGATGGATCTAATGTGGGTAGATATTAAGATAATTTGGGGGCTGAGTTTAATGGATAGTGTCATTTACTGAGAGAGAGAGGATTGGAATAGAATCAGGAGATAGATTGGGAAGTGAACTGAAGAGTTCTGTTTAGATACATCTAATGTTCATAGTAGATATCAAAATTAAGATATTAAGATGGAGTCTCTGGCTTCAAGTAGATGTTAAGCTTTGATGTAAACCAAGGATTCATCAGAAAACAGATAATATTTAAAGCCATGAGAGTGAATGAGGTCATCTGGCAAATGTGTATAGAAAGTAAGAGAAGGAGAGTCCAGGACTGAGCCCCTGGACACTCCAAATTTTGGAGGCTGAGTAGAAGAGATGTTATGGTAGAGGATTGAGAACCAGTAACCAACAAGGTATGAAAAAAAGCAGAAGAATGTGGAGAGCTGGAAGCCAAGAAAAGGAAGAGAACTAAGAAAGGAGAAATGATTAAATATGTTGACCACTATTGAGAGGTAGATAAGATGAGAAAATAGATGTTTTCATTGACTTTGGCACAGAGGATGTTGTTGGTGCATTAGAAAGAGCAAACTAGTGGAGCTGGATGCTAAATTGCAAAGGGTTAAAGAAGGAATGAATGTAAAGTGAAAAAGTAGAGAAGCTATATGTAGCACAGTTGTAAAAGCAAACAAAGGAATGGTCTGATTGGTAGATGGTAGGCAGATGGTGGTTCATATGGGTCAATGGAGATCTTTTTTTAAGGACAGGAAGTTCTAAATAAAGCATGTTGTATGGTGATAGGGATAATTCAGGGGAAAGAGGGAAGAGGGAAGAGCGGAGAGGAAAGGAGGGAGGAGGAGGAAAAAGGAGAAGGAAAAAGAGGAGGAGAAGAAGAGGGAGACTAAGTACAAAGTGCTTGAGAGCTATGAAATTTTGAACACCAGTGGAAAATGAGGCATTGGCTTTGACTTTGATAGGCAATTAGAATTTGTGAAGATAAAAAGCAGTGTGGCCATCAATAGTAAAGGTGCAAGTGTAGTAGTTAAGATAGTATCAATATCTTGGTGCAAAATTTAGTAGGATGGATTGGTTGAAGCCATGGCTTTATTAGGGAAATAATAGAACTAAAGATTGGAAGATTGGAAATACCTGATACAATTGGACAGTTGGAAGGGAAGATGGCTCAGTGCAGGAGTCCATTCTACCACTGACCTGATAGGTGTCCATCTGGCCTCTCTTCAAAGGTGAGGGCAGACTGAAGAGACCCTAATATTTGAGTCAGCTTTGGGAATTCATTATTTAGGCCATGAGAATCAGGGTGGATTTCAGAGTGGGGAGGGATTTTAAGTAGCTTCACAAGAAGGAAGCATTTAGGAGGACTGGAGCAGGGAGGCTCTGGAAGCAGAGAGGCCAGGAAGGAGGCCCGTGAGACAGAGGCCAACAAGGGTGACACCATCGGGCTTGCAGAGGAAGGGAGGCAATGTGGCAGAGAATATTACAGGTCATAAGAGGAAGCAGTTGATACTTCCTTGACATCTTGGAGGAAGAGTTAGGAAAGGGTGAGGGTAAAATGTGATTATATATTTTTGAGCCTGGGAGGATGATGGTGCTTTGAACAGAACTAGAGAACTTGTGAAGAGAACAGAGTAAGTTAGAGATATGGCACTTGAGCTTTGGGAGTGATTTTCACGTAAGTGACTTTTGAGCCACTGAGACTAGATGAGTCTGTAAAGGGAAAGTGTGGTGAGAGAACATGGCATGGAGAAGAAAGAGGAATGAGTGAGGGAGAGAGACAGAAGAGCCATGGACTAGGAAGCAGAGTTTCAAGAAGAAGGTGGCCTTTGGGTAAAATGCCAGAGAGAGAGGCAATTAGGCTGAGATTGAAGATCAATAATGCTGTATCTGCTTAGTTTACAAAGTGCTTCCATTTCATTTACAAGTGTTAGGTCCTTTGAGCAATTCTCTGAGGAGGGAGATGGTATGTACCTGCACTTTCAGAGAGGAAACTTGCTCAAGGTCACACTTGCTCAAGGTCCACAGTGCAGTGGTTCTCAAAGTGAGGTTTCATGACCAGCAGTATCAGCATCACCTGGAAACTTGTTGGAAATGCAAATTCTCAGGCCCACCCCAGACCTCCTGAATCAGACACACCTGGGGTGGCCCCAGCAATCTGTGTTTTAACAAGCCCTCCAGGTGATTCTGATGCACACTAAATTTGAGAACCACCAGCTGCCAGACAGCAAGCATATGGTGGAAGGAAGCCAGATGCCAGAGGGTGAAAGAGTGAATGGGAAGTAAGAAATGAAGGCAGCTGGAGGGATCATTTTCCCCAGTTAGCTCTGATCTCATTTCCTGGGGTTGTAGTTGAAGGGTGCTCATTTAGGACCTCTGGATTCTGCTTATTTGGTAATATCTTGACTTCCATTTGCTCATAAATCATTTTTTTAATGCATTTGTTCAGTGCTATTGTATTTGTTAAGGGTATGAATTCTTTAATTAGAAAGTAAATTTTATTAGTGGAAGGAAGGATCTCATTTTTTTTTTAAAACATTCTCATAGTACCTAATGTGGTGATCAATACTCCATAATTTCTTTAAATAAAGACTCATTAACATATTGATGTATCTAGAAACTACCATGTCCAGGCATAATTCTGCCATGGCTATTTAAGAGAAATATGAAAAAAGACAGAACAGCCTAAACAAGGGTGAGAACTGGTTATAGGAGTATCTGGTGGTTCTAAGAATCTTTGGGAAAAGTTGAGAAGTACGGCTGACGGACGAGAGATGACTGAGGAGAGGTGATTGATAATTTGGGACAGGTTAGTGAATTAACACAGGGCCAGTTCAGGAATCTAAGGCAGCTTTCCCCTTTAACAATTTGGTCTTCACTGTAGAAGAGAACAAACACATTTAATATCAGTGCTTTCTGTTCCTGCCCCTGGTTATCAGCAGGACGTTCTCTTGCTCCAATGCCAAAACAGGCAGGCTACTCTTCAATTTGGACTACCAGCCATTGATTCACTCAAACCCAAGTTGTTGGCCCAACCTTCCCTCCTTGGGATCAATTTGATTTCTCTTCTAACTTTCTGGGCTCCAGGCCTCTAGCTGTGAAGCTTCCTACTTACTTTAGTGTTCAAGACACCTAATTTTCTCCCTGTTCTTAAGGACATGATTCTTCATCATGTAGGCGAATGTCTTTGGTGGTGTGTGTGGCTAAAGGAAGGAAGTAAATAGATTCTGAAAGTGCTACTTCTGTGCGTCAGTTATTTCCTTCCTTCTATTTTGGTCAAGCATGTCTCCGGTAGTCCAAGAGGTCAGTTGGGGTAGGAGCCACTACATTTCCTAGTCCTCAAATAACTTCTGCCTGAAAGAATTTTTGATTGACTAATTTTATGGGGAAAAAAATTCTTTAAAAAAAATGCTTTTGGCAATCTTCAATAGGACAGATGGAAATGTGCCTGGCAGGGTTTGATGTTCTAGGATGAAGTTTCCATCATCTTTTGTCTAGTCACAGAAGGTACTTTGGAGCAAGGAATGTAAAACTGAGTTTGATGTGGGCTCATTTGGCTACATATATGCTAATCGGACATGCGATTTTTTGGCATGGGTGTCTTAGTTTTCTGTAGTAAATAGGGATCTTAGTGAGCATTTGATGAAGAAAACATAAGACCGCAACAATTGCGGTAATGAAAAGAAAACATTAAAATAGAAAACTAAGATCCACACGAGTCTGTAATAATCTATATGTGTAGGAAAAATTATGTTTATGGGACAGGACAGAGCCACAGCTTAAGGAAAGATCTAGGGTAGATCAACTAAGCAATGAATGCTACTGGCAGATTTACTGAGCTTTGAGGCTGAGCAAAAGTATTCTGCAGTTTGTATTTTTGATGTGTGTTGTTAATTAATTAAACGCATGCAGCCTTCCTGTGAAGTGAGTCAGCGTTCCTCATTTCACATATGAGGAAACAAGGGCAGAAAGGATAAATGACTTGCCGTTTTGCCAGCCAGAAGCATCACCCCAGCCATATTGCTAGCATTTCCAGTGAGGTTTCAAAGAATGACTTTAATTTCAAATTTAGTCTGGGTTCATGCAAGGCCACTGAGGTGAAATTTTTCGGTTTCTAGAGTCACTCACTTGGTCCTGCCCGAGAAGTAGAAATGGTCAGGAAGGGCCTACTTAGAAGATGTGAGGGTTTTAAGTGCTTCTCATGGTGACTTAAATTAGCACTTGTCTTGCTTTCTTAGTATAAACTTTCCATCCCTGAGTGCCACTTATGTGCTACACAGAACAAAGAGCAAGCTTGCTGGAAAATTAATTAATTCAATAACTGGTGGCAAAAGATCTTGAAAGCTTGCCAGACCAGCAGCCAGGTGTGATTTGTAGCAACAGAATAGCAAAATACCTGAGGAATGAGTTTCATGTTTATTTTTTGGGTACTATCACAATTGGCAAGAGGGAAGGGGCCATGGAGAACAAACATTATGGATTCAATTTTTCTTGTGTGTGATGGGAGCTTTCTGTGTGGCGTGACCCCTGCACAAGATGGAGCACTCGGGGTGTGTTGGTAGAATAGGCACGTAAGCAGACTGTTATGTGAGAGCTAGCTGTACTTTAGAAGATCTGATCGAGCCATAGACATTGGTGAGGAGGGTCCTATTACTTAAGCAAACTGTGCGGGGAGAGCACAAAAGTCCTAGGGTCTGCAGATGATGTGATGGTTAATTTTATGTGTCAACTTGACTGAACCATGGGGTACCCAGATATTTGTCCAAACATTGTTCTGGGTGTGTCTGCGAGGGTGTTTTTGGATGAGATTAACATTTGAATTGGCAGAGTGAGTAAAGTAGATTGCCCTCCCTAACGTGGGTGGGCCTCATCAAATCAGATGATGGCTTGATTTGGGCAAAAAGACTGACCCTCCCTTGAGTAAGAGGGAATGTTTCCCACTTGACTGCTTGAGCTGGAACATTGGTCTTTTTCTGCCTTCGGACTCAAATTAAAATATTGGTTCTTCTTGGGTCTTGAGCCTGCCAACGTTTGAACTGGAACTTACACCATTGACTCTCCTGGGTCTCCAGTTTGCTGAATTCCAACCACAAATCCTGGGACTTCTCAACCTCCATAATCATGTAAACCAATTCTTTATAATAAATCTCTCTCTACATATACATATATCGCTATATATGTATAGGCATAGGTATAGATATATTCTATTGGTTCTGTTTCTCTGGAGAACCTGACCAATACGGATCAATCCAGCAATCCCACTACTGGGTATCTACCCTAAGAAAAGAAGTCATTTTATCAAAAAGACACCCGTACTTGAATGTTTATTACAGCACAATTCACAATTGTAAAGATGTGGAATCAACCCAAGTGTCAATCATTTATGAGTGGATTAACAAAATGTGGTATATATACTATGGAGTACTACTCAGCTATAAAAAGAAATAAATTAATATCTTTTGCATCAATTTGAATGTAACTGGACACCATTATCTTAAGTATCTTAAGAATAGAAAAACAAACACCACCTGTACTGTCTAATAATTTGGAACTAATTGATGGGCACACATGCGCAGAGAGAGAAGTAAAAGTTATTAGAGATCAAGAAGGGGGAGGGCAGAAGAGGGAAGGGGTAAAAACCTACAGGTACAATGAACATTATTCGGGTGATGGACACACTTATAGCCCTGACTTAAGCATTATAAAAGCTATCTGTGTAACAAAAACATTTGTACTCCCTTAATATTTTGAAATAAAAAAATGATGATCCAAAGTTATCTACCAAAAAAAATAAGCTAGGGAAAAACAAAATCAATAAATGTGAGTTTAAATTATTAAAAACAAAAACAAAAAAATGGGTATTAGGAAACATCTGGGAATTTGAAAGATAAGATTCACCTGTGAGCAGTGGTGGTCAGTGGCAGAAACAGAGGACAATGAAAGTCCAGTATTAGCTTAGAGAGAAGCATACCTCGAAGATGGGAAAACTTAAAACAGTGGGCAGTGGAAGATTCCAGATATGTGCTCCATTCCACAATCTGTAAATATAGAGGTTATTGCTATTGCATTTTGCCAATGGGAAAGGGAACTAATTAATTATAAGAAAGGAGGAGCTAACAGTATTGGGAAATTTTGAATTTCAATGGAGAAGTTGTTAAGAGTGTTTCAGAATGAGTCAGAAGGAGCTAAACGTTTAGGGGTGCATGGTTTGTGAGCATATGATTCATATGGGGAATTTTATGTGCTAAAAATGTCATTGAGTAAGTGGGTTTTCCTGGTTTTTTTTGGAGTTCAAATTTGCCTTATTAACAACAAAGCTCTAATATGAAGTGATTATCCTTAGGGAACTATGTTTTAAAGATCTGAAACTCAAGTAATATCATGGATAGATTTTGAAATGGTAATTTCTTGTAATGATCTATCTTAAATGAACCTTGAGAACAATTATCAGCAGGTGCTGAATGTCTGGGTGAAGAGCCTTGTGTCGAGTTCTGAATGGGAGTTCACAAAAGAATAAGTAAAGATGGAGTAGTCAGAATCTAAAGTCCAACTTTCAAGACATATCAAAATACCTAAGGCTTGCTATGCCTTTTCTTCCTCTGAACTCTTTCTGGGGATCTATCTTATGGGAATAATCCAGAATATGGGAAAAGTTGCTATATAAAGACAATGATTAAGATATTATTCATAATTGTGAAGTATCAGAAAAAAGTTGAAAAATAAGAAGTAAGCATTATTCCAGGCTTTAGAATAACATTCAAATAAGTTAGAGCACACCCATTTGACAGAGCATGCTGTTTATGTACTATCTAGCACAAATAAGGTGATGGCTATGAAGACTATATAATCAATATGGAAAAAGTATATGTACTCATGTTAAATGAAAAGATTACGATAATGATAACTAACATTTATTTAGCACCTATTAGCTCATATCTCAGTTTTACATCCTTTAAATGTCTTAACTCATTTAATTATCGTAATCTTAAGTGGTGTTATCACCACCCCCATTTTACCAACGGAGGAACTGAGACAGAGAGAGGGTAAATAATTTTCCAAGATTACACAGCTATAAAGAAGTAGAGCCCAGGATTGGAATGCAGGCCATCTGGCCCCAGAGACAAAATATAAATTTGTACTTATTGTATGATTAAAACCATCTGTCAAGCTGAGGTGAAGAGATGCGTTGATTTTAAAAAGTGAAAATACTTCTTACATACAACCATATTTCTACAAGGCTGCTATTTTATGTGATCCTCTACCTAACTAGTGACCAAAATAAACATAATCTTGGGCTGGGTGCAGTGGCTCATGCCTGTAATCCTAGCACTCTGGGAGGCTGAGGTGGGAGAATTGCTTGAGCTCAGAAGTTTGAGACCAGCCTGAACAAAAGTGAGACTCCGCCTCTACTAAACATATTCATAGAAAAATTAGCCAGGTGTTGTAGTGCATGCCTGTAGTCTCAGCTACTCAGGAGGCTGAGGCAAGAGGATCACTTGAGCCCAGGAGTGTGAGGTTGCAGTGAGCTATGATGATGCCACTTCACACTATCCAGGGTGACAGAGCAAGACTCTGTCTCAAAAACAGAACACAAAACAAAATAAAACATAATCTTATTAGGCCCGAAAGTACCAAATGGATTGTGCAGCTCCTTTGGGGAACCTGGGCAGTTGTTTTCTTGGCACCACGTGGGTAATCTGCAGTGGTATTAACTACAATTTATCGTTTGTTTTCTCTCTTATGAATCTGGTTATAGACAGCTGGAAACCGGAAGAGGCAGCTGATATTGGCTTGCATAAATCCAAATAAAACTTTGCAAGTTGATAACTATCCTTGGAGGAGCCTAAACTTTAGACTAGCATGAGCCCATCTTATAATAATATTATATGACACTTGATTGTTATTTATAGTTCACAGATCATTTTAATTATCATCTCATTTGACCTTAACAAAAAGATGACCTTTGTTTTGCAGATGAAGAATTGAGGTTCAAAGATCACTTACATTGCAAAGCCCACATTCAAACCCTACTATTCTATTCTTTTAAACAATATTGCTTCTCTGCCTTTTGGTTAAGATCAAGAATAAATGAAGATGGGGTCATATTATATGTGTATATATATATATATATATATATATGTATGTCTCCATCTCTGTTTATCTACCTACATATCTTCCCTGCAACTTTTCTCAATATTATATCATGTGCATCTCTTCAAATTAATATGTACATCTGACTGGTCCTTTTAATTGTTGCATGATAACCTGCACCATGTGGATCCATTGCAGTCTAGTCGCCCTTTTCACCCTTTGTAGACTTGTAGATTGTTTCAAGTTTTTGCCATTACAAACACAATGGCAATAAACATCTTGTTATGTATGTCCTATGTACTGGCATTTTAATTTTTACAGGATGGATTCCCAGAAGTAAAATTGCTGAGTCAAAGGATATGGGCTTTTAAAATTTTTATATATTACGTCAGATTTTTTTCCAAAGGGCTGGATCAAAGGCATTCACATTGATGATGCATGAAAGTGCTTGTTTGTCTGCATCCTCACCAGCACTGGAGGTTGTCACTTGTAAATTTATTCTAGTCTCTTATAGCATGGACCCTAGTATTTTGACTTTAAATCTAGGCCCCTGTCTTTTTAATCAAGATATATCAAACAGCAGAGAAAAAATTTTTTATAATAGTTATCTTTAGGAGATTATTCCCAATCTGTTAGGCTTGGACTCTGTTAAGAGGCTGCTTTTGGCCTTAGCCACTGCTTTATATACACACAACATATCAATAAATAATAACCATTATGACAGAACATTAGAGTTGACAGTGTTATAAGTTATAAACAAATCTCTTCATTAGAGCACTATTATTTTGGTGTTTGAAGCAATCTACTATTCACAGCTAGGTTGAAACAAGAGCCATTTCATATGTAAGACATTTTTAGCTCATTTACTTTGAACCCACTTTGCATACAGGAGCACTTGGCCCTCACCATATGGCGTAATGTCAGGACAAGACGCAAACTGAAGTGAAGGGAATAGGACCTCTTTGACATGAGAGTTTATTATCATCCCTTGGATGCTCATGACTTTAGAACTGAGTTAACAATTGTTTCTGACTAGATTCAGATTTTAATTTCCATCTGAGTCACCCACATATTTTCTTGTTGTTGAAATGGAAGGGCTATTGTTCTAATACATTTATGTATGTATGTCTCCATTTGCTGATTAGTCAAGAGTTGGAAACGTGACACTGTATCCCTGGGCTTAATTTCCCTTTCAAAAAATTCTTGTCAATATTTTACAAGCTAAGGTTGGGAAGTTAATTCATTTAAGAGTGGGATTGGACATTTTTTTTCAGCTTGTATGGCATCCATTTCCCTTTTTGTCTGGCACTGGCACCTTTATTTTACTTTGGGGCTTGCATGCAGCACTTCCCTCCACCCCCAGTTCTAGCATATTATATTCCCTTGACATATGGTTAGCTCAGGGATGGACATGTAACCTAGTCTAGGACAATGACACTCAATTCTGGGACATTTGTCAGAATTATGGGAAAGAGACTATCTCTTTCTGCAGTGATTGCTAGTTCTAGGTTGGGATAAGCCTGAGCTACCAGGTCCCCAGGAAGATACAGTCCACCTGAGAATGAAGTCAACCCAGTGGCTTGCAGAGCCAAGAGGTAGAGAGAAACTGAGTCCAGATGATACCATTTGATCAGATACATTGTTCACATGTGTCTGGCCTTTACTATTTTGTGAGCAAATCATTTCTCTCCCTCTCCTTATTATTAACTCCACCCATGTGAAATTGAACTTCTTTTACTTGCATCCAAATGAATCCTAACTAACTTAGGCTTTAAAAATTGTTTTGATTTTCCTACTGCATCACTATTTTGTTTTATTTTATTTTTTGAGACAGGATCTTGCTTTGTCACCTCAGGCTAGAGTGCAGTGGTGTCATCATAGCTCACTGCAATCTCAAACATCCAAGCTCAAATGATCTTCCCGCATCAGCCTCCCCAGCAGCTGAGCCTACAGGAATGCACCACCACGCCCAGCTAATTTTTCTATTTTTTGTGAGATGGGGGTCCTGGCCTCAAGTGATCCTCCCACCTCGGCCTCCCAAAGTGCTAGGATTATAGGAGTGGGCCATCACGCCCGGCATTGCATTACTATTTGTATGATTCTTCAGTGGCTTAACTGTTTCACTGAATGAGCCAAAGTTATTTTTAAGGCTATTTCTAATGCAAAGTATTGACTAGGTTTTAAAAAATGAAACATAGGAGCTGAGGGATGAGCTTTTCTTTGGCAGTTCAACGACTATAGAGAGTTAGTCTCTTTTTTTTTTTTATTGAGTTGTTTAGCACAGTTTTAGGTCAAATGTTAGTATCTGAGTTTCCTTCCTCCTTGTTGAAAATTAATAACTTTATGGAATTTTTCAAAATGTTTTTAGTTCTTTAGATAATAGCATACAGAAACTTCTTACCCCAGCACACTAAATATTGGTTACGGGGCTAAGAATATGGCAAGAGCTCCCGGTAGAACTAACTGAAGCCAGGTTGCTTCTTTGGGAAACCCTTTGCATGAGACACAAATGATTTCTTAGCTTGCCCTTTACTGTATCCTGGTCTAGGCACCTAAAGCAGACTTGGAAATTAATTTTCTTTCCTCTGAGCTCAGGTAGATCATATTCCAACTCTCTTGGAAGAGTCAATAAGAATGTTTGATTGTTTCAGAAATAAAGTACAAGGATGGGTGGGGAAAGACAGCATATTTTCCTTCAAAAGAGTTGGGGGAAGGCAAGTCATCCACTGTCTAGATCTTAGTCTACAAAATTATTTTGCTCAACAAAAGGAGCAAAACAAAACAAAACATTTCTCCAGTGGTCTCAGAGTGGCCAAATATGGGGCAAGACTGAAAGTCACCGAAAACAGGACATACAGACAAGAACAACGCTCTAGAGGAGTCTTTTTTGGGTTGAAGGTCTGTAAAATGTACTGAAGGAAGCAAATACTCTCAGAAATACTGCTCGTATAAACTGTGTACTTAAACCATGTCCTGTGCAAAAGAAAAAGCAAAGACTAAGAATTGCCTGGACTTAATAATGAGAGAATGTACATGAAGAAATGATGCTCCAAAGCACAGGACACAGGTGTGACAAGGACAGTGTGGAGCATACAGAATGCGATGGACAGTGTAAGGAGAGACCTAGACAGGAACCTGAGAACAGAGACATTTCCCTCGGCCCTACCTGGTCAAGTCTTCACCAGTTCTATAATGAGTTGTGTTGAAGTGAGAAAAATGTTTGCAGACTCAGTACTATTGGCCACATACAATGTTAGGTAGTCCAATGTTAGATGATTTTATATTTTCTTTTTATGATTTTTGTTTAAGTTAAAGGTATAGAAACCCACTTCTATTTCTTATTCCATAGGAAAAAAATCTATCATTGTAGTTAATCATCTGTAGTCTCCCCGAAATCTTTAACCTGGTGCATCTTTTGTAAATGGCACAGTTAAGATTCTGGTACCCAGAGTGAGTAGACAAAAGAAATAACACCTGAGGTGGAATGATGTTCTTTTTGGGATGATTTCCATGTGATTGTGCTACGTAACCCATGTTCCCAAAAAGCATATTCAAGGAGGTCCTAGGCCTCAGGTTACACTTATCTCTCCAAAGCCACACACCAGGGCATGTCCAATGCTGATCCCATGGATACTCTTTTTAAATCGCTAAAGTGGTTGGTGCAAGGACGTCTCCCTAGTGGTCTCTGCATCTCCTCTATCCATCTAGCTCTCTTTTTGATGACACTCTAGCTGGTCAGAAGGACTGGGAAGCATTGTGTTTGTACAGGTCAAAATATGGGGATAGAGGAAATGGAACAAGGAAACAGAATCTGCACTCTGTCAAGCATCCAGGACATCCAGAGTTATTTGTATGACCTTGTACATACAAGTTCCTTAACCAATCTTGCCTCAAATTCCTCATTTTAAAAATGTAGATAATAACAGTACCTACCACACAATGATTTTTATGAGGAAGAAATGAATTAATAATACATGTAACATACACAGAGCAATACTAGGTACATGCTAAGCACTAAATAAAGTTTAGTGATGATGATAATGATGATGATCTCTCACTAGGATAATTGACCATAGTTTAATCAGCCAGTTCAAGTAGGAAATAAAGTTATAGCTGATATAACCCCACTCGGGGGGCAGCGAACTAGAAATTCAGCTGTGAAGATAGTTTGGTTGTTCAAATGGCCTGTGTACCATTTCATGTTTATGTCAGCTTGTTAACATTGTATAGACTTGCAATGTTATTTTCCATTTAAAGTATCCTACTACAGTGTGAAGGACAAAAATAAACTGTTACTTTCCATGTGGAAAGGAGCCATGTGTCTTTCACAGAGGTTAATGAGCATGTTAGTGGAGGTACCATTGCCTGGAAAATTTTGGCTATCACCAAAGAAGTGTCCTAGGAGCTATTAGGGAAGTTGACATCTTTACATAGGAACATCTCTTGCTGCTTACGACTCGGGCTTTAAATAGCTCAAGAGATGACAGGGCTTGAGAGTAAAAGGCCAACCTGAGCATGAGCTTACACATGCTCAACTCACTGAAGAGAGTGACTAGAGCATTTTTAAATTCCACTCCTACCTAGTTGCTGTTATTTGTTTCCATGACACTGGTTCTGGGAATGGCACTGAGCACACTCAGCCATTACAAGTGATGGATTAGATAGTAATTGATGTGTATTACGAAACTCACATCTGGGCCTTCCACCAACTGAGAGTTAGTTTGATTTGATCTGGCAAAAGGAGTTTCAAAGCATTTGGTTTTTAAATTACAGTGATTTATAGAAAAGTGCTTCTTAAGATGACTATCAGCTGGTAGCAGGTTGCGTTCCCAGAAAAAGTATGCTTTCATTGTCCTAATTTCTCCAAATGGCAAACCTACTAGGGTACTGCTCTTCAATGTGCGTGGCCTCCAGGGGCCATCTCTTCCTTCTGTTGGATGTGCTGCCTACAGCTAGGATTGCTAACGCTAAGACTATAGTTCACTGGACTGGAAATTTACTTTGGATTATTGGGTAATAGTGGATTATAAAAACTGTGGGAATAAAGCACTTTGATAATAAAATTCTTATTTAAAAAATCTTTATAAGTTTATGTGAACAAGAATACATTATCTTCTCTCAATTCAAAGTAGAATTGAAAATTCTACAACATTTGCCATGACTTTAAATTCTATTTTCTGGTTCCTACATTCCCCTCTTTCTATCATGTCATCTCTCTAGTGAATAACTTACAAGCACTGAATACCCTCTTCCTCTCTGAACTCCTCCTTCCCTAGCAAAACTTGCAGAAATCCGATCTCAGTCTTTATTTTTGTTGGATTTCTCCTTGGTACGATTAAATTTATGTCTATATTTTACCTTTTCTGTATATTTGCACTTTAGGCTTTTTATTTCTGGTTGAGAAATGAAAGGTTTTTCTCTCTTATTAAAGGAATTTCAAGCATCATTAAGCAGGAGGGGAGTCTTTCTGGAACCGGGTAAGACAGTCTTCTGATATCATTCTAGGCCTCCTTGTAAGGCTCTGAAGGTGAACCTAATTGAATCACACTGGACAGATCCAAAAAAGAAACATCAGGAATGACCTTCTGTACAGCTATGGCTGCTGCAAGCCTGTACTTGGTGAAGAAAGACATGTTTTTGTGTCTTCCCCCAAATACAGGTCTCCTATAGAAGTCTCCAGGGTAATCCTTTTCAAATTTAATGTGCATTTTAATCACCTGTTAAATCATCTAGTTAAAATATTGATCCTGACTTAGTAGAGTTTGTTAGGGCCTGAGATCCTGTTTTTAACAAACTCCCATGGGATGCTAATGTTGCTGATTCCTAGACCACACCATTTGAGTAGCAAGAGTCTAGAAGGTTCTACTTTTCCAAATCATCTTCTTTGACTCTTCTTGACTTTCCTTTTCCTGAGGTGAAGTTTACACACACACACACACACACATATTATGGCACATATAATGTTATTTGCATTAGTATTTGATGATTTTCTATGTGACAGTCTCTTTAAAATAATCAAATGATATCATTCAGTCAAAAAATATTTATTAAACAAATGTGCTAGGTATTTTCTACATACTGGGCATACAAAGGTACACAAGACAAACACACCCTACCCCCATGGAGCTTCCATTCTACTGGGAGAAGCAATTAACAAATTATAAATAAAAACATAAAATCATGCCAGATGGGGATCAGTGGTATGCCAAAAAATAGGCCAGGATAAGGGGATAGAGGGTGAGGTGGTGGGGGGTGTGGGTGCTTTGCTAGAGTCGTCCCCAAGGACAGCTCTCCCCTCCTCTTCAAACCACAGCAAAATTTAAATTATGTTAATTATTAAACAAGCTCATGTTTAATTCAAACACTAGAAACTCAAGGAACAATTTATTGAATGAAAACAGAAAGTTGCACTCTCTCAGTACCACAAAATTTGAGTTTGCAGATATAACATACATTAAATAATACAGCTCTCCCTAGGAGTAAGCCACTCCCATTTGATGGTATGAAATCTTCCAGTCTGTTTGGGCACCACTTAACACATTATCCATGGGCATTTCTAAGTAGGCTAGAACACTCATGACCTCCAAACAAAATTAACAAACCTCAGACAAGGCTTAAACAATATTAAGAACCTATTTAGTTCCTTGACCTACTTCACTGTATGACTGGAGGCTCTGTTATTGCCTTCGGAATTCACAACCGGCCAAGCCTTCGCGTTTCATAAATGAGGGTCCTTAGCTAAGAAGGGTGGGAGAGCTTACTGGCCAAAGCTCCATTGGTGTTCAGTGGGAGAGCTGGGACCACACTGAACATCGGTCTCTAAACTAGCAGCTTCCCAGTCTCTTCACTCTGTATTATTGCCTCTGGTAAAAATGCTTCAGTAGACAGAATTAAATAGAGTTTTAAACACAATGTTCTTAAGATGTTTCAGAGAAAAGATCAAACAGATATGGTAATTCGGACCTCTTTTTTCTCTGTGAATATACAGAATGATGTGATCAAACAGTATAGATTCTTAGAGCATCTGCTTTATAGCATCGGTACTTGGTTGGTGCAAAACTTGATAAATATCAACACCAACCACACACTGGCATCTTTCAAATAAACTCATGTCTTTTACAAAAATATTGATGATGCTGTGGGGTAGCTAGTATGGCCGGTCAAAAATAAGCTTTCTTTTGGAGAAAAGCAGCTGGTGCTACAAGATGTACTTCTGAACAAGAGAAAAAGCATGAAGTAACTTCTAAGCAAGTTTTCCATTGAAGGAGAGAGCTAAATTTGTGTCATTACTCTGAAAGTTAGTAAATCAAGAATGTTTGTTTACATTTAAAAAATAGAATTGATGAGCATTCAGTAAGCTCTTTTGGTGGAAGGTTTGTTGAATGGATGAGTTGCTGAAACATTAGCGGCCCCTTTTTGAGGTTTCTCGGGCCCTGGGCTGTCTACTTACACTTGCAAACAACATAGGTAAGCAGCAAGCAAAGCCATCTGGGCAATATGTCTTCATTTTTTTTTTTTTTTTTTTTTTTTTGGTAATTCTAACCTCCAGTTTTACCACTACTTGAACCTTCAGCAAGGGAACTTGAATTGGTTTGTGTTTGCCCTTATTTGGAGTCTATGTACATAGAAAAAAAAAAAAGGTGTATTTCCTCTGTTGCTTAAGGTTTTTATTTTTTAATTTTTTTCAAGACCAGCAAATCTTTGTTGTTACCATCACTGATCATTTGGGGACCATTATGTGACTTGTACCAACGGTGATTCCTTTAGAAAGACAAAATTTCTAGATTTTTTGCCAATTGAAGTATTCAGTGTAAAAACAGATTTCTTTAAATGTAACAAATTGTTGGTTCATTTACTAACCATGTTTGTTTCATGTATTTGCATTTGCCAGACAAACACTGAGAATATATATTTTAATTTTATTGCAAAGCCACCATTTCAAGGCATACCGTGAAATTATAATTTATGTTACTGAGATTTTTGTAGTTTTAGAATGATCATTTCAATTTAGCCCTGGGTACCTTATATCATTATGCTAGGAACACTTCCAGTTTAAACATATATAATTTATTTTTAACAGATTTTGCTTGGGGTACACAAATGAAATGTAACAGTCATTACAGAGATTGTCTTAGTTCATTTACTAAACATAAATTCATGTCCTCAGTTTCCCTTATTCTGCTCCTGACTCCCTGGCTTGGATTCTGTCTCCCTACTTTGATGCAAATTGCAGGTTGAAGGAGGCTCACAGCATGAGGTCCCTTTTGGAGGGGGACAATCCTGACAAATAGCATGGGTAGGTTATTCAGATATTCTGAATATTGTAGATAGTGCCTTCCAAGCACTTACATTTCTCCATTGGTCCTTCCTCCACTTCTAACCCCAGTGAAACCCTTCTCTGCTGCAAAACCCCCAAACAGCCTTGATCTTGACATGTTTCCTTTTTGGAAGATGATAGTTTCAGCTTTTGAAGTTATTTTCCCTTTATTCAGAAAAAGTTATTCAAAACTCAGCTTCTAATTAGAGTCCTCATTCTCTTTCAAGCAGAACAGATCAAAGAAATGAAGGTGGAGATTCTGCATATCACAGCGTCATGAGGTTTCAGCAGGAATTACGCAGTGTTGAGCATGTAAATTTAAATAATTTAAAAGTATTGCGTAATGGGCTCTATATTGAACTTATGCACCAACAGTTTGGGCCTCCAGATATTTATTTTGGGTTTGCATTACCTTTGTGCACCGGATCTTTGTGGCTGATTCTGTATTGTCCAGCTCAGTATACATGGCGTACAGAATCTTTCCTTTTTTCTATACTTAGAACAATGTTTGAGGAAAGTCTGAATGTATAAAGGTGTTTGTTGTTTGGGCTGATTTCATGCCATTTGAAACTGGAATTAGGGAGAGCAATTATCAAGCGTGTTAACAGAGATTTTAAATTCAGCAAATAGGCGGGACTCAGAAATTAGGTTTTCATCAGTAGTGAATAAATCTCTCTAAAGGATTAAGGTTGCAGAGCAAGCTTTTGCAGATTTGTATATACTCTATACTAAGTTTTTATAAGATGCTATAAGAAGCCATATAACTTCCCTGGCAGAAGTTAAAAAATAAAGACGCAATTCTGTCAGCATTATGGGTTGTTAGGTGACTTTGCCTCGGGCCATCAAATAAAAATGGCACATGCCATTAGCTTTACAGGGAGAGGATTTTAAATATCTTTCTTCAAAATTATGTTCTCTTTTGATTTATTCTGTGGTCCCTTTTATTTGTCTCATATTTCTGAAAGAGGCCTGTGACTGGGGTGCCCAAGGGATTATCCTTCTCGTAATGTGACATGTTGAATTCTGTAGAACCCACACAGTTTTTCTTTGATATTGGACACTTTCCAAACATTGAATTAATTCTGCTGCTAAAAAAACAAAAACAAAACCCCAAAACCCCAAAACCCAAAATATAGTTCTCTTAAGAGAGCAAAGAACTCAAATATGCCCTGTGTCTTGCAAAGCAGAAGCCTAAGGATCATATTGGAAAAACTAAAAATATGTAGCACTGGAGAGAGGCTCTGGCTTCTTACTGGGTGACGTTTTAATGGTGCTTCCCGCTTTCGTTCATGCCTACACCCTCTAATTCCTCTCATATTCAGTCTTCAGAGGAGAAAGACGAAGTGCATCACCATAGGGAGACACACGGGTAATAAGAAGGTGGAAGTGACTTCAGTGGACGGCTCTCGCCCCGGGCTCTCATTACCTAGAGGCTGGAGTGGCACAATAGAAAGATCAAATTCAGCAGAGATAAACGACACACATCATCATCTCAGCTGATCGATAACTGGCTTCTGAGTGTAACCGCTGTCAGCCGAGCTGTATCAGTCTCTCTCTGAGACTCACACTGAGCAGCGAAGATTACATCCCTTTCAAGCTTGGAGGCCTTTAAAGTAAGCAAACCTATAGGGAGAGGGGTGTGTTGCAATGATTTTCCTATAACGTTACAAAGGTCTGGTTTATTGATGGAAATAGCATAATTTTACCAAAGCCAGCAGCGTGAATTAAGACAAAACCAAAAACCAAGATAAATTATGCCGTTATTGCCACGTTTTTCAGAGCCACTGTACTAAACCTGGCAGTTTAAGAAGAGTTTATAGGAAGGAGGACCATTATGTTTTGATACAGTACTGAACTTGCAGCTTACTAAAGCGAATACTTTAGAACAGTCTGAGCAAGTACTGACTAGAACAAAGTCTTAGCAATGGCTTCCAGTCAAGCATAGCCGCATATTTCATTTAGACATTTCGGGAATGAAAACGAGAGGGAACTTTTAAGAGGCCTTAAACCCTATCTCCCCACTGGCTCCTTCAAGTATAAATTTAGATAAATGTAATGTACAGAACATAAGCATCCAAATAGACTCATTTGATTATATGGCTTTTCTGTCTAGGAATTATGGAAACAGGATGTTTTATTTGATCTTGGGATATAATATTACTGAAAGTTTTTGCTAAGGTTAATAAAAAGGAAATTCAATAGATACATTAAAATGTCTGAAATAGGCTCATGAGTTAGAACACTGAGCTCACTGCACTTAAAGCTTACAAATCAGAATTCTGACGCCACTCAGCAGTGTGTGTGTGTCTGTATGCGAATGTGTGTGCCTACGCATTTGTGTGCATACGTGTGTGTGTGCGTGTGTGTGTGTGTGTGTGTGTGAGAAAGAGAGAGAGAGAGAAGTGAGGAGGTTGCTCTAGGAAAAGAGATTTCTCTGGCTCAATATTTTAGAGCATGATGCTTCAGAGAAACACTGTTAAGTGGCACTTAAATTCTTCTATTAATAGAAGTTGGTATAAGAATGACAATTTTCTTTTCTGGAGACCGTTTACCATCGGGCTCATCAA
The DNA here is from genome assembly GCF_041146395.1 of Eulemur rufifrons. Taxonomy (NCBI): domain Eukaryota; kingdom Metazoa; phylum Chordata; class Mammalia; order Primates; family Lemuridae; genus Eulemur; species Eulemur rufifrons. The sequence continues at coordinate 74,998,130 of NC_090983.1, forward strand.
TATTTAACCATTGGGAAGCAGGGGAGGCCTATTAGGTTATCTCAAGAATTGTTTAAAAATCTATGATAATTTGAATCAAAATTCAATCTGAGAAAACTTGGGAAACCTGTCTGGCAAGAAAGCTTTTCTTCTTTTTCCCCCTCCCCTTCCCCTCCCTCCTGAAAGTTCTGCTGATTTGTGAGCCCAGGGCAAGTTTAATTATAATTAGTTAATGTTAGTTAATTAGGTAATGTTCATATAGTGCTTTGAAGATGAAAAGTGTTTTAGAAATGCTAAGTGCTATCATTATTAATACCAGCAAAGGGGAAAAATTAAGCATGCCGAACACTTTTAGAAACTGCAGTTTGAATGTGAAGTGCTTGGTGCCGTGAGACTCACCAGTTCCACCATCTCGATTCTTCCTCAGCGATGTGAAGCAGCCTTTTGTCTCCATTGTCTGGGTGACCAGAGCGCCCTTCCTTCCTCCATGCCATATGCTGTCCCTGCTCAGAGAGGGGAGAGCCAGTTCCCCCTAAATATATGTACTGGAGAATGTGCACTCACACGCGTGTATGTTCACACGCAGCTAGATCAGCCTTCAGTGCGAGGCCGTGAATGTCTGAATTCTGAGACATCCTGTAGGCTCCCACTCTTTGCATTTTCTTTAATCTTTCTTGCTCAGAAGAAAACAGTAGAAAATAACAAGAACAAAAAGAACCCAAATTGGATTATCTAATTTATTTAAGAAAAATGAACCTGCCAAGTAAAAAGTAGAATCTCTTACTTGCAAACACATGGAATTCTCTTAGTTGTAATTAAGATGCAAACTTTGGAAGCATATGGCTCCTCAGCTTTAGCAATGCATGGCTGTCCCATGCCGCTTGCAGAACATAAAGCGTTTATAGGCCACAGTATATCTGGACAGCGCTTCACACCACTTTTTATTAGTGATGCTGAGGAAAGTCCGTCAATATAACTGGAGGAAAGGGGGCCCTGGCCGGAGCTAAGTCCAGGTGAGGGTGGGGGGTGCTCTTTGGAAAGAAATGCTAATTGGAGGCAGTGCCGTCCTCCACCCATCTTCCAAACAGCAATTACTTTGCCCATAGATTCCATTTTGAAAAGGCTTATAATGAACAATAGGTTAGAGCTTGGGATCTTGGAATGAAATAAATCAGTCTGTGATGGTGGGGAGACGAAGGGGCAGAGAGAGTGGAAGGCCTACCTTGCCATCTGGCTCTGCACGTCTACAAAGGACGTGCAGATGCTGTTTGAGTGCCCCAAGGTCACAGAAAGTCAGATAGGAAACTCTTGGCTTATGATTCCTCATTTCTTTGTTTAGCCCATTGATTCCTTGCTGCCTTTCCTTCACATAAATTGTTCAGGTAGGAGGAATACCAGGGAAGTGACACGGAAGTGTCTTGGAATTGAGTTAAATTGTTCCCAACGGTCCAAATTGGTTTTTCACTATTTGGGGGAGTAATTTGTGCATCTCACCGAAGGGCTAATGAACACTTCACTTTGGCACTTGGAAATAGACACATTCAGATCATGTTAATCAAACATAATTAACTTTCAAGGAAGGAGGCTGGGAGAGCGGGCCAAAACAAATATGCTGAAATAGAACAGGGATGAATGCAAAGTCCTGCAGTTAAAAAAAATGTTTTTTTCTGACTGCACATCCATAGAATAACTATGCAGTTTATTAAAATAAAACAAATCAAAACAAAGCAAGACAAAACAGCATCCATTCAAATTTAGAGGTTTCTGTTGACTAAAAGCTCTATATGCATGCAGTGAGAGGACCTGAATGCAAAGTGCTCGGCGCCTGGGCTTCCCCATGGCAGGTGTCCAGCACCAGGGCTGACACGGGGCTCCTCTGGCCCGTGGAGACCACATCCCAGGACTGAGTTTCGCTGGGCTTCGAATTTGGAGAAAGCTTGAGTGTCTTATGAAGAATGGTTGGACTGGGAGGGATTTCGCTTAAAAAAGTGAAGTAATTTTAAAATATTTTAAATTAAAAAATTAAAAAATATTAGAAAGCCCAACATCTGGAGGAGAGCTTAGGCTCAGAATGGCAATGGCCAAGGCAGGAATGGTCAGTCAAGCTGTGGTTCTAGACTTTAAGGGCCCCCTGTAGGTTGACCCAGCCCTTCTCCCTCATGCTGTTTGTCACTGCTCCCCATCACATTCCTCCACCTCCACCCTTGGGTGGCTCACTGTTCCCCGAATGCACCTTACCAGTCATCTGGGGGGGGGGTGGCCCCACCTTTATTCTTGTTCCTCCTGCTTTTGTGTCCAGCTGGATCCTTCTAAGTCTTGCCCAGTGGTTTTCAACTCTGGCTGCATAATAGAATTACCTAGGGAGTCTTTAAAAAATACTATGACTGGGCCCCACTTCCACAGTTTCTAATTTAATTGGTCTGGGGTGGAACCCAGGCATCAGTATTATTTTAAAACTGTTCACATGATTTTAATGAACCTGGACCACCAATTTAGCCCCAACTTGACTTGGTGTTCCTCTGACTGCCTGCTGGGACATTCACTTATAATTAATATAGTGTCTGACTTAATTCATTCAACAAGAAACACCTATCTGCTCTATGTTGTTAATCATCTTTCAATATGCCTATATATAATTTATTCAGTTGAATCCTAAATCCTTTGGGTGCTTTTTATATTCCATATTCCTACAATGCCTTACCCATAGATGTGACCATATGAATTTTTAAAAAATTATTATAGAAAATAAATAAATATTTCTTGTATAATTGGCAAATAAATTGTACATCTTGATAGTTGATACTAAACTTATGAAAATCATTATATCCAGAAATGTATATTAAAAAAGAGGGAGGAGGGCATTGAAGTTTAGCTAAATTATTGAGTGAGAAAACAAGTGAAGAAAATGTAAGAGTAGTTTGGATGTATTTCTTTTCGTAGATGTCGTGAAAAGTAATTGTAATGGCTTACCAAAGGTGCCATCTGAAACAGAATGACAGGGTTCAGCTGATCCTGGGAGTGCCTTAGCATATGACTTTACTTTTAGGTAGTTGGGACTTGAGGCTGCAATAGCATGCGAGGTTTATTAACTATTTCTGGCTAATGAGAATATCTTTGCTTTCTTTATTGTCCAAGAGAGGGTGGATTTTTGGATCATGGGGCCAAATTTTGCTTTAGCCCTGCAGGTGGATTTGTGCAAGCCAGAACAAAAACTACATGGCAAGAAACTGATGGAATTAACTAAACTGTTAATAAATTCCAGTGCCACCTAATAATACTACTTTGTATTTATATAGCTTCTTTCTTGGAGGAGCTCAAAGCCCTTTATGGGCTCTGAAAGTTAATCAAGTTGGGAATTTTTTCAACCATTGTGGGAATGAGAGCCAGGGCTACAAACCTCCAAGCTGTAAGCTGGCTTTCCTTATTTACACATGTGCACCCTGTTAATGCAGGGACTTCAAAAAGTCTGAGGCTCTCTGGCCTTAGAAACATCGTAATGTAAAGTGAACTGAAATCCATTTCTGGCCAGCTGGTGTAAGAAACCAAACAATGTTTAAAATATTTTAACAAATGAAAACATTAAAAAAAAATCATATGCAGCTGTCTGGCATTACCTTGTCACCATGACAATTGCTGAAACATAATGATCCCTGTGTTTGTGCTTTTACTTATTATAGGAATACTTGTGAGGAGGGAGAGTCAATTTTACTTTTTGTTTATTGACATTTTCTTGATTCTCTTTATTCTAATATGTATACTCTTCGAGTAATAAAAAGGACTGGGGAAGTAGAGGTTTCTACAGCCTGGTATAGGGTAAAAGCCTAAAAATAAATATCTTGTGACAAGAGTGTTAAGTGGTACCTTGATTATTTTCATAGCAATTAGGATATCATTTCATGGAGGAGCTCTCACAATAAGAGCCTTCAAACATGAACAAGAATTGTATCCTCTGATGGAATTTTAGAATTTGGTTAATAATGAGAATCATGCAAATGATCCATGTCATCAAAGGCTGATTAGTTGTGTGAACTTCATCTTTAAATCTGTGTGCTGGGGGCTGTTTCTGCCCTTGTTTAGGAACTCCTTTCCTACCACTTGGGTGACAGAGACTTGATTATTTATTGTGGAGCTGGATTTTGTCTAGGCAACCACTTTCTTTTTTCTGGGGTCCTAGGGACTTGAAATGTGTTACATGCAGCAGGGTTTTATGTATCCTCTAAAGAGGCAGATGGAGTTGACTTTGAGCATCTGCCATATTGTAGTGGAGTGGCTCTTCCAAAATTAGAATATCAGCTCTTCATTCAAAGAGACTTTGTGATTCCAAGTACAGTGCAATGAACATTACTGGGCTCAGTAAGCATTTGTTGACTGATTTTTTTAAATGTAAGGTTTCCTACTGTGAGAGGTGTAGCTTTGGTGATGGTCAAGATGATTTTAGATGGGGCTGGGACTCAACATTTCATAAAACTGAATCACATAGAAAGTTTTTCTTTTTCGAATTCTCTTGCCATTTTTCTGATTATATAAAGGGGACAGGCTTAGTTGGATACTGGTATGTATTTAATTCTTTAGTTTTTGGTATAAATGATACTAGTGTCTGTTTTTGGTAATGATATAAAGTTTCTTTTAAAATAAACTTAGGTAGAAAAATTGAAAATATTAACAGAAAAAAATATTAAGTAAACAATAGCACAAGGGTGTGTGTGCATGTAAAAAAAACTGGTTTATAAGAATGACTGAATTCCTTTACCATTTAGGTTTATTCCTAAATCTAACTATTGTTTTCACATCTTTTTATTTTTAACTCGGGTTGCCTACTGCTTGTTGCATGTAGCTTTGACTTCTTACTAGTTCTAAATCAGATGATTATGAATGGCAAAGACCATTATTGTCTTCTAAATTCTCACTAACTTCCTAGGTACAAGGGTATCCCTTTGGTGGTCAGGGTTCTTCAACAGAACTAAGTGTCCACTGTAGGTAAAAAATTAACTTTTCACTTATGCATTTAGAATTATGTGATCTACGTACCATTCTTGCAAGATGTGGGAAAATAGTCCCCTCTATGTTCTGTGATTCAGATGAGGAACCCTGCCTGAGAAAGGTTTTTGAAGTTGTTTTTGTCAAGTTGAACCAATTAGCTTAATTATCTCTGAGTTGAGAACATTCAGTTATGCAAAGACAGGGAAGAAACGTCAGGGAGAGGTAAGAAAGAAAAGGGCAGAGGGTGGAGAGAGGAGGGAGTGGGTGTGCAGAAGTGGCAGGGAGGGAGACATGAAAGAAGAGTCGTCCAACAAGAGCAGAGGGGGAAGAGAGAGCCACGTAAAAATGTACTGTGAATTAATATGTCTGTTTGCAGAAGACATGGTGTTACGGAAGCTATTTTTAAGTATGTTGAAATACAGATAGATTTATATCCTGACATGTTTGCTGTCAGGAGCTCAGAGGTTTCAAAAAAGGAGGCAGATCTGGGCTCAAATTCTGGTACCTAGCATTAGCTTTGTGACCTTGGGCAAGTCATGTACCTTTGCTAAGCCTCAGTCTCCTTATCTCTAAAATGCAATTATAGTATCTGCCTTACAGGACTGCTGGGAAAATTAGATGATACTCGGTTATTATGGGAAAACAGGAAATCTTACAGCATAACTAACAAGTGCATTGTAGAGCTGGGATCACCAGACCCGAAAACAAGACAGGAAAAATGGTCTCTTGAAAAAGAAAACAAACAAATATCCTAAAGGAATGTGGGTTTCTCTGCTCTTTTTCTCAGAATGTGACCTCTTCCCTCTGCAGCCTTTGCATTTTGTATTAGTGATGCTCTCTCGCTGGCTGTAGAGCAGGCAGCCTGCTGCTACCTCTGCTGCGCCATGACACTGGGCTCTGCTCTGGGCTCCGTGGGGGTGGGGGGTTGAACTCAGGCCTCAGCCGAGCTGGAGTAGGGTCCTTGAGACAGGTGCTATGATGTGTCCATTGTGTGTATGGGAATGTCCAAGTGAGCAAGAGAAGAAAGTTCTTCCTCGGGCTAAACTGTGGCATAAGTGAAAGTTATTTCAGGCATCCCTTTTTGCCCTTATTTTCTTCCTCCACAGGACAGCTCCTTTTCAGGTACATGCTATCCTTGTCTTGTATCTCCTGCCTATTATCACTCAGTCCTCACCCTCACGTTGAAACCACTCTCAAGAAAGCAGCTATTTAGACCTTGTGTGAAATCAAGTTAACATTATTACCTTTCCCAGGTGTGTTTGCAATTTGACGTTTTTATTGCCAGTCGCAGAACTCTGCCCCTTTTAAAAGGATTTCAGACAATTTCAGAATTTTCTGGAAAAGGGCCCACGTGGGCAGGTCTTATAGGCAGAATCCTGGAAGAAAGCCACGCTCTGGGGACTCTCTGGGCCTGTCCTCACAGACCTCATGGCCGATGTTCCCAGGTCAGTACTCAGTTTACATATACTGTTCTGTGTATAAAGCCATTTTTTTTTTCTGGCTTCCTGGGTTTGATTTGGGAAACAATTATGTCTGATGCATAGTAGGCACTTAATTCTTATTTTCAGGGGTTTGTTAGATGGCAGTATACACAAATGTGGGACTAAGTTCACCCTCTACCCTTCCAGTGGGTAGCAATAGTTCCTAACTCTCTTTAGGCCTTCATGGTGAGAGTATTGTAGTTTGCTAAGCACATTCATAGCAGGCTCATTTCATGCAATAATTCTATCTATCTATCTAGGATCTAACTGCCCATTAGAAAAAGAATAGATCAGGGGGATTGAAAGGGTTTTAGACATTTTCTTTGGACAGTTCAAGATTTTGGATGGCTCTGTCTACCTTGCCTGGCCTTTGAGAGGCTGGGCTTCATAGCTTTCAGGACAAAGTGTGAAATGCTGCCTCTTTCAACAGGGCTGCATGGTGGAAGGGCCACTTGAGATTTGCTATTGCAGGCTGCTAGCATTTAGTTTTGATGTTATTGCTGCTGTTCTGGGTTTTAAATATTTTACTGAAAATTTTTATTGTGTTTGTGGACTGGCTTTTAGCAAAGGCTGCACTTTTAAACATTGTAATAAATGAATGGGAGATGTGTATAAAGAGAAATAAAAAGGAAACCTAGTTAACTCATACTTACAGAGTATTTCATAAACCACAGTAGAATCTGATGTTGTTTTAGAACTGTGGTTCTCAAGCCCTGGGCCTAGCACCGGTACTGGTCCATGGCCTGTTAGGGACCCAGCCGCACAGCAGAAGGTGAGAAGTGGGACAGTGAGCGAAGCTTCATCTGTATTTACAGCTGTTCCCCATCGCTCACGTCACTGCCTGAGCTCTGACTTCTGTCAGATCAGTGGCGGCATTAGATTCTGCATTATGGTGAGTTGTATGATTATTTCATTATATGTTATAATGTAATAGCAATAGAAATAAAGTGCACAATAAATGTAATGTGCTTGAATCATTCTGAGCACTCCCCCAACTCTGTTTGTGGAAAAACTGTCTTCCATGAAACTGGTCCCTAGTGCCAAAAAGGTTGGGGACCACTGTTCTAGAAGGTGAAATATATGACTAGGTACTGGGGAAGTAGGGGATGTTTCTCTTTCAGAACTAGTGCACCCACAAAGTGCACATTCTTAGTTGGTTTGGTGAGTGTTTGATTGTCTCCTTCTTTCAAGTGAATTGTTGTTGTTGTTGTTGTTGTTGTCGTCATGATGGTGTCACCATGGTGCAGAGCTGTGCCTGGTTACACAAAGAACAAAGGTGGTGAAGAAAGTGATGACTTACCTAGAAAACCTAACCTTGTGTAACTATCTTCTGCCTGTTGCAAATAAGTGATGAAACCTTACCCCACAAGAGCTATCTGTTTATAAATTTTATGAATAGGCCTAAATATCTGAGCCTGTGTATAAAACATTCCCAATGAGCAATACAGTTCATTCTGTGAATTGTACTCTTTCCTCCCACTCTGGTTTTGATGCCTTAGGGCCTTTTCATAAAAAATGAACTTATGCAATCTAGTTAGGTGGTTTTCACAGTGCTTTAAAAATGCATTCTCTTTTTGGAATGATGGTGCCAGGAGCTCTGTAGGAGAGTGTGGGCTTATCTTTCCCTGTCTCCCAAACATCAAAAGATAAAATGGAAAATAATTATGAAAAGTGATGGTGCCAGTCATTTCCCTGTTTGCCCTGCATAGTTGAGGTCAGTCTGAGAGAGGCATGGGCAGGAAACTGGAAGGAAGGAGGAAGGGAGACACCAGGCTGCTGTGCCCTCTCCCTGCCTTTGTGGTTCCAGCTCCCCACAGCAGGCTTGCGTGGGTCCAGCTTTCTCAGGCTGCCCCAGCTCTGGGGTCTGGTACCACCACCTCCCACCCTCTCCTATATGTAGTAACAAAAACCTAACACATTATTTTCTGATTATACATAATGCATGACCATTGTAAAAAAATGTAAACAGCATAACACCGTAAAAAGAAAAGTGTTGAATTACCTGAAATTCCACTATCCAGCAATAACCATAATCAACGTATTTGTGTATTTCCTTCCTGTGTTTTTCTGCTGTGAATAGTTATAAATAGGGAATGCTTTTGGAAACATCTACTAGATACTATTAGTGGCTTCTCAGGGCTATAATTTGTGGATGAGCTTCTGTGATAAGGGCCTGTGCTATCAGAATATCAGTCCAGTTCCCAGGATGATGTACACAAAGGTCAAAATACAGCAAGCTGTGGATATGAGACTCTGACCCTCTACCAAATGCACGTGTGCAAGCGTGCGTGTGTGCACCCTCCTACCCAAACCCCGTTGTCCTGAACGCCACCTCCAATGTAAGTGTCTTTGGAAGAAGCCCCACAGTGTTCACTGCAGATGAATACTGACCAGCTTCAAAGGTTTCTTTCCAAAGGGAAGTAGGTTTCTGCAGCCACTCAAAGAGGCCTACAGACCACTGTGTTCCCTGAGCAGAATAACAGCAGTAACAAACCCCATGTCTATGTGGGAACTTTCTTTTCATGAGCTCAAGTTGTTCCGGCATTATCTAATTTCTTGTTTCTTCATCCTTGTGAGGAATTGGGAAAGTTGTTTCTATTCCTTCTTTGTAGATGGGGAATCTGGGGCCAGTGATACAGCCACGTGACCACAACCACTGATCCAACATCTTCCAGCGCTTTCTGACTCTGAGAGGTTTCCGATTTCTCAACTGCAGCCCTGAGCCCACTTCTAGAGATTCCGATTCCAGAGGTTCTGACATGCGGCTGAGTAATCTGCAGTTCCCCAAAGCCCCTCAGGTGCCAATGTACAGCTAGATTTAGGAGTTGTTGCTGCAGGAACCTTGTTATGTTTACACTGATTAGTTGTTTAAACTCATATGGTGCATGGTACATGTTGGTCTTTATAAAATTTTGGGGTTCTTTGAACTATTAGTCATTCAATCTTAGGGTAGTCGATTTGGGGGTATTCAAGCCTTTCTTAGCCATAATTGCTTTCCTTCCTGCTTCTGGTTTTCTGTATATGTGGTTTTATTTGTGTGTGTGTGCTTGTGGCCTTGCCCCATTTGGTGCAGGTGAGTCTCATCATTTGAAAGCAGAGGGTGGGCCCAGGCCCGTGATGGCCAAGGCGCAAGTGCTCGGGAACGCTGGGAAAAACCAGCATTCCTCTCTGGATCCCTCCATTGCCTGCTGGGCCCTGCTGGCTCTGGTGTTATAAGATTTCCCACTGTGCTGTACCCTAGCTTGTCTTCTCTGTCAACACGAATTAAGATAAAAGGATGTAAAAAACATCTGACTCTCCCCACTCTTTAAAATGCTTTAGTCCTAGGCCTAATTTCCTCGGCTTGGTGGTTAGCTAATATGAACTAATACGTTACTGGAGGAAAAACGGATGTGTTAGACACCTATTGCTACAAAACAAATTAACCCAATATTGAGTGGCTTAAAACAATAAACACTTATTACCTCATAGTTTATTTAGGTCAGGAATTTGGGAGGAATTTGGTTGAATGGCTCTGGCTCGGGGTGTTTCAAGAGATGTCATATTGGCTGGGGCTTCGGTCACCCCCAAGGCTTGGCAGCCACTGGAAGGTCAACTTCGAAGAGGGCTCACTCACATGGCTGTTGGCAGGAGACCTCAATTGCTTTCCTTGCAGGCATCTCCACAGGGCTGCTTGAGTACCCTCGTGGCGTGGATTCCCACAGAGAGGGCGACATGAAAGAGACATGTAAGAAGGGAGCCACTCAGTTCTGTATGTCCTAATCTCATGACAGTGTCACTGTCACTCTACCACATTTTTTAAGCTAAAAATGAGTCACTAAATACAGTCCACACTTAAGACAGGGGAAATTGGGCTGTATTTTTTGAAGGGAGAAGTATCAAAGGCTTTGTGGATGTATTTATAAACTCCCATGGTGGATAACCCTTTAATATGCTAGCCTTTCCAGATATCATGCCATATTTACATATTAATGGGGCCTCGAGCTGTTCAATGCTTAATAAATTCTAGAGCTCTCTTCTCTGACTTACTGCCTTTAGACGGGAAGAATGGAGACATTTCAGTGTCTTGTTGATTTTTAATACCCTCCCCTCTTTGTGATGCACATGCACGCGTGCACATGCACACACACACACACACACGTGCACAAACACACACACATGCAATCCCTTTTCCTGATTCTGGATCTCATCCACACAGCAGGCACCTCACTACCAGCACACGCAAGACTTTCTCTCCCACAGGGCCCTCCCCACCCCTGTTCCCAGTCAGGCACTGGTCCCTCTGGTTTCTGACTTTTGTTTTAAATACTTCATCCTGCTAATCCCATTCTTTGTCCTCAGTTTGGCCTTGAAGAAAAGCAGAGCAAGAATTGGAATGACATTTGCAAGGAGGAGGAAACTCTTTTCCTTCCGCCTATGTGTTCAGGAGTGTGATATCCCCTATATCCTAGCAACAGTCTTGGAGGTGAGGCAATGCTTTGTGTGAATCAAAGCAAGTCTGACTGTAGCATCATGACTATTGAAAAGGACTTTGAAAGATAAAAAACCTGCCAATTATATGTCTTTGAATTGGATCCCATCCAAGCCCTCCCTGACGGAATCCCATTTTCTTGGTGTCTGGGCAGGGACAGGAAGGGAGAAAGGAAGCCTGGAACATGGACTGCCCAAGCACAAGAGGCAGTTCTTTTTGACAAAGGATGGTATCTGTTTCCCAGTTAGGTTACTGAAATGTGACAGACAGATAAACCAAAGATTATGGTTCTGTTAGGCTTCTTAGGACATCATGACTTAAAGGCTTGTAAATCACCTGTGAAATCTACCATTAATCAATGTTAAGGAGGAATAAGAAAGCTTCTCTGTATAGGTCAAAGACGGTAAAGGACATTGCCATAGGAGGAGGTTTATTTTCCAAACTCTTTCTATGTAGTTTAGGGAAGATCTGCTTCTGTAAGCCCCTTGGAATAAAAACCTAATTATTATAAGAGATATAAGAGCAGCATTGCCAATTATAAAGTGGCATGTTTTTACATCTTCTTAAAGATGGATAGAATTTTACTTGGTTTGTTATTTCATTTGGGTGTGTTTATGAGGGGTGTTAATTAGGAAGAACAGGTGGCACTATGTACTTTTGTTATAAAGCATCCTTTTCTGAGTGGTTACCGAGTGACAAGTATCAAAGCAAGGCCTGTTACTAGAATTATTTGGTTTAATTCTCATAATGACCTGGAGAGGTAGCTTATTATTAGTTCAATTTTTATAGGTAAAAATCTTGAGTTTCTAGGGGGTAGATACCTTGTCCAAGCTCAGATAGCTAACGAGAGGCAGAACAGAACTTGGATTCCAACCTGTCAGCTTCTAGCACTCTGTGCATTCTACTTTGCCCTATCCCTGTTAATGTTGCTTGAAGTGGGAGGGTCACAGACAAGCAGGGAAATGACCTCTTCCCTTTCTCAGCATCTTAATCTGTAAAATGGGCTAATGGCTGGATTAATGTGGAGATCAAATGAGACATGTTAAAGCATATGTTAAATTGGAAAGTACCATTAAAATACAAGCCACTGTGCTCTCACTTCATTTAGAACATGCTTCAAGAGTAGCACTATAGTCTAAATGTCCCCCCAAATTTCATATGTTCAAACCTAACCCCCAAGGTGATGGTATTAAGATGTGTGGCCCTTGGGAGGTGATTAGGTTAGGAGGGCTCAGTCCTCATGAATGGGATTGGTGTCCTTATAAAAGAAGCCTGAGGGAACTTGTTTGCTCCTTCTGCCTTGTGGGGACCCAGTAACAAAGCACCATCTATGAAGCAGAGAATGAGCCCTCATGAGACACGGTATCTGCTGGCAGCTTCATCGTGAACTGTCCAGCCTCCAGAACTGGGAGCAATACATTTCTGGCCACCCTAGTCTAAGGTATTTTGCTACAGAAGCCCAAAAAGACTATGACAAGTGGTCAGATTAGTTAGTGAATGTGTGGTGAGCGCTGGTTGTGTTCAATACATTCTACTAATACTGAATGTTTGCAAAGTTTAGATGATAATGGGATTTCCCTTGTATTATTTCTCAGGAATTGGAGAGTAATGAGTATTAGGGCTGGCTGAAATTGACGCAGCAAACAGGTGTCATTGTCTGCATGAGTTCTGTGCTCTCTCACATTTTTGGAGTTTAGCTATATGATAAGTATTTATCAGCTTTCTAGAAGATAAGCAGTTGCTCATTTCCAAATGTTAAAATCCACGAGAGGCAAAAGAAAATGTGTTAAGATGATTATTTAGTGTAAAATGCAGCAATGACCCTGAGTTTCAAGTACAAAGGTTAAAACAATCCAGGCTCTTCTCTCTACATAAATTCAGGTGGGAAAGAGCAGTATACATTAAGTAATTGAATAAATAAAATGAGATATTTATACGATGAAATTTCTCTTTGTAGAGAGAGTGTCTTGAATGCAAAATGCGAAATATTTATCTTCTTGATTTTCACCATTGTCTGTTTTAAATAAGATTGTCTAGTTCATTAATAATGAAGAAGACAGCAGAACACCATCATTCTTGAGATGATTGTACAAATTTATAGTAATTTATCATTTCTAGGTGCTTACTCTTGTTTATTAGTTTTCTGTACATCAATATCTATAAAATGGAGGCTATCAAAATTATTCTTATTTAATGGATTCAGGTATTCCACAATTCACAGAGGTGGGCTTTCTATGATGCCATACTTTGAGGAAGGAGTGGGTAGAAGGATTTGGATCTTAGGTTATTTTGGTGTCAAACATGCAAAAAACCCCTTTAGTCCATTGGCTCCCACCACCTCATTGTCTCATTTTTTGAAGGAGACAATTGAGCCTCAATGAGAAACGGTGAGTGAAGGAGTGGTGACTAGGAGCAGGCAGCTTGTTTCTGGAAGCTTGGTTTAATTCAACCCTAACATGTCCCATCCCAAGACATGCCAAGCACTATGTTATCTGGAAAGCTGCTCTCCCTGCCTCTGCTTTGCTTTCCGGATGGAGCTGGGGTGGGCAGAAGTCAGGAATGGGAAGCAGCTTTGTAAAAGATTTCAAAACTCCTTAAGCATTTTTTCCAGCCCACAACATTTGCATTGGCTTCACTCCCTGCCCACATAATCATCGTCTTATTCCCCATCAGACAACATGTACAAATGCCGGCAGCCACAGCCTCAATTTTCCCAAAGCCACCAGTTCCTGTAAAGCCAAAGGGAAACAGAAAGGAGGGCTGAGCGCTCCTGGCTCAGTTTCATCTTGGTATTTGGCCAAAGTCTCTTCTTTTTCTCCCAGATTGCTTGTAGTCTCTAGTCACCTGAGCTTATTTTTTTTTTTTAATTTTTTTTATTTCAGGAAATTATGGGGGCACAGACATTTTGGTTACATGTTATGACCTTGCCACATCCCAACCATGATTCAAGATGGTGCACTTTCCCCCCCTACAACACTCACCACGTCCATTAGTTGTGAGTTTACCCATCCCCAACCCCCTACCCGAAAAGAATATTACTACTGTGTGAGCACCTTAGTGTTGATCAGTCAGTGCCAGTTTGAGAGCGAGTATACGTGGTGCCTATTCTTCCATTCTTGTGAAACCTCACTTTGAAGGATAGGCTCAAACTCTATCCAGGAAAATATAAGAGGTGCTAGATCACCGTCATTTCTTATAATTGAGTAGTATTCCATTGTATACATATATCATATTTTATTAATCCATTCATGGATTGACAGGCACTTGGGTTGTTTCCACATCCTTGCTATAGTGAATTGTGCTGCCATAAACATTCGAGTGCAGATGTCTTTATTACAGAATGACTTTTGTTCCTTTCGGTAGATGCCTAATAGTGGTATTGCTGGATCAAATGGTAGTTCTACTTGTAGCTCTTTGAGGTATCTCCAAATTCTTTTCCACAGAGGTTGCACTAATTTTCAGTCCCACCAGCAGTGTAAGAGTGTTCCTATCTCTCCACATCCTCACCAGCATTTGTTGCTTTGGGATTTTTTGATACAGGCCAATCTTACTGCAGTTAGGGGATATCTCAGTATGGTTTTGATTTGCATTTCCCTAATGATTAGAGATGTTGAGCATTTTTCATATGTTTGCTGGCCATTATTCTGTCTTCTTTTGAAAAATTTCTGTTCACGTCCTTCGCCCATTTATTGATGGGGTTGTTTGATTTTTTTCTTGTTGATTTTTTTGAGTTCTAGATAGATTCTTGTTATCAGCCCTTTATTGGATGTGTAGAGAGCAAATATTTTCTCCCACTCTGTAGGTTGTCTATTCGCTCTAATGATAGTTTCCTTAAAGGAGGAAATACAGAGAGAAATCAAAACATTTATCGAACTTAATGATAATGGGGACACAAGTTATCAAAACCTGTGGGACTCAGCAAAAGCATTCCTGAGAGGAAAACTAATAGCATTAAATGCTTACATCTGAAAAGCAGAAAGCTGAAATATCAACAATCTAACAAACAATCTCAAGGAATTGGAAAAGGAAGAGCAAATCAACTCCAAACCTAGCAGAAGAAAAGAAATAACTAAGAACAAAGCAGAACTAAATGAAATTGAGAATAAAAGAACTATCTGGATATCAACAAAACCAAAGGCTGGTTTTTCAGAAAGATAAACAAAATTGACAGCCCTCTTGCCAGATTGACAAGAGCTCGAAGGGAAAGGACTCTAATAAACTCAATTAGAAATGAAAAACGAGAGGTGTCACAACAGACACCATGGAAATACAAAGTGTTATCTTTGAATACTATAAAAATCTATATGGCCAAAAACTACATCATGTGGAAGAAATGGACAAATTCCTGGAAACATACAACCCCCTTAGTTCACCCAGGAGGAAGTAGAATTCCTGAACAGACAGATAGCAAGCACAGAAATTGGAGCAGTAATTAAAAACCTTCCAAAAAGGAAAAGTCCTGGACCAGATGGCTACACTTCCAAGTTCTACCAAACATTCAAAGAAGAACTCATACCTATACTACAGAAATTATTCCACAACATTGAGGAAGATGATATCCTCCCTAACTCATTCTACAAAGCCAACATCACCTTGATACCAAAACCCAGAAAGGAACCAACAGAAAAAGAAAAGTACAGAACAATATCCCTCATGAATATTTACGCAAAAATCCTCAACAAAATGTTAGCAAATCGAAATCAACAGCATATCAAAAAAAGAATTCACCATGACAAGGTGGGCGTTATACCAGAGATGCAAGGCTAGTTCAACATATGCAAATCTATAAACTCAATTCACTTCATAAATAAAAGCAAGAAATAGGCCATATGATTCTCTCAATTGATGCACAAAGAACATTGACAAAGTCCAGCACACCTTTATGATAAAAACACTGAGCAAAATAGGCATAGACAAGGCATACCTTAAAATTATCAAAGCCATATACGATAAACCCACAGCCAATATCATTGTGAATGGGGAAAAAGTGAAACCATTTCCACTTATATCTGGGACCAGACAAGGATGCCAGTATCCCCATTTCTATTCAACATAGTGCTACAAGTCCTTGCTGGAGCAATTAGACAAAAAAGGGGAATTAAAGGCCTCCAAATGGGGGGCAGAAGAGATCAAACTCTCACTCTTTGATGATGATATGATATTATATCTAGAAAACCCCAAGTATTCAACCAAGAGACTCCTGGAATTGATAAATGAATTTAGTAAAGCCTCAGGATACAAAATTAATACACACAAATCAGAGACATTCTTATACGCCAATAACAGTCAAGCTGAAACTCAAATAAAAAACATAGTACTTTTCATAACAGCCTCAAAGAAAATCAAATATCTAGGTATATATTTAATGAAAGAAGTGAGAGACATATACAGGGAGAACTATGAAATACTACGAAAATAAATTGCAGAAGAGGTAAACAGATGGAAAAATCTACCTGGCTCATGGATAGGTAGAATCAACACTGTTAAAATGTCCATACTACCTAAAGTGATCTACAGAATTAATGCAATCCCCATCAAAGTACCAACATCATTCTTTACAGATTTAGAAAAAATAATTCTACACTTTGTATGAAATCAGAGAAGACCTCGGATAGCCAAGGCAATCTTAAGGAAAAGAACAAACTGGGAGGTATCAGTCTACCAGACTTCAAGCTGTACTACAAGGCTATAGTAACTAAAACAGCATCGTACTGGCACAAGAATAGAGACATAGACCGTTGGAATAGGACGGAGAATCTAGAGGTGAAACTATATGCATATTGTCATCTAATTTTTGACAAAGCAGACAAAAATATACACTGGGGAAAAGAATCCCTTTTCAATAAACGGTGCCGGGAAAACTGGATAGCTACATGCAGAAGATTGAAACTGGATCCCCATATCTCACCTCTTACAAAAATCAGTTCTAGATGGATAACAGACTTAAACCTAAGGCATGAAACCTTAAGAATCCTAGAAGAAAATGTAGGGAAGACTCTTTCAGACATTGGCCTAGGCAAAGAATTTATGAAAAAGACCCCCAAAGTAATCACAGCAGCTACAAAAATAAATACATGGGACCTGATAAATTAAAGTTAGAAGTTTTTTAGTTTATTATTTGTATAGCAGTTGCTATAAGTCTCTGTAATGAATATCATGAATCCAGATTGATTTGTAAGTGCCAGTTTGTCATAATAAGCAAACAAGGGACCTAAGAATACGGGCTTGACCACAAAGTAAGGTACATAGGATATAGGAGTTTTCTGTAAGTTTCAGTGAGAAATAAATTGCCTCAGGAAGAGACTTGACAAACAATAATTAATCCTCGAGACAGAATTTTAAGAAATAAAATAAAATCTCAAAAGCTACATGTGGCACTCCCGAGAGCGGTTAAGACAACAGCCAACAAAGCATCTCTGCTCTACCACTCCCAATTATCAGATTACCAGTCCAGTTACCACAAAGTTCTATCCATCTGCTCCACCTCCTACTGTCCTCACACATCAAGAGGGTTGATCAGTAATGTTGACTGAAGGCACAATAAATTCAGAACTCCTGAATAGGTGAAATGGAAACTTATAAGATGAAAATAAAATCTGGTCTTTGTCTCAAAGAGTTTACAATCTGGGAAAGACCCCATAAACCTATAGAGCAATGCTTCTCTACATTTAAATCAGTTTAATAAGCAAAGAGTGGCTGTAATTCTGAAATCAGTAAAATGACCCATCAATGACCTGTAAGGGTCAATTTTCACACTGATGAAGAAATAGTGAAGTCCTCAAAGTCAAGAGCAGCTGCCCTCCTAGACTTTGCCCACTCATCCCTTAACATATACAGACAGTCCCTGGCTTATTAGGGTTCAACTTAAAAATTTTCAACTTTATGATGGTGTAAAAGCTGTATTCATTCAGTAGCAATCATACTTCAAGTACTGATACATTCTGTTTTTCACTTTCAGTACAGTGGTCAATAGGTTACATGAGATATTTGACACTTTATTACATAATAAAATAGACTCTATGTTAGATGATTTTGCCCAAGTGTAGGCTAATGTGAGTGTTCTTAGCATGTTTAAGGTAAACTAGGCTAAGCTTTTCTGTTTGTTAGTTTAAATGTATTGAATGCATTTTTGAATTCTGATATTTTCAGCTTATGATGGGTTTTATTGGAACATGACCTCATTATAAGTCAAGGAGCACCTGTACCTAAAGCTATTTACTCATTATTTTTGGAAGCACAGTCATAAGCAATAGCCTTGGATGCCTATTTTTTCTCAGGATCCCCTTTTGCTAACAGAATCAAAATTATGCCGAGCTCTTACTCTGGTTGATGCTTCAAAGCCCTAACTGCAAACAAAATATGCTCCTCCTATCAGTCTCATAGGCAACGCAGCAATCTTCAACCTTATTCTGATGACCCATTTAGACTCTATTCTCAGGGAAATTGATTTTTACTCCACAAGTCAATCAGAGGAAACCTGCAACTGGATTGTTTGTTGTCTTTCTGTCAGAGCAGGTTTTACAGAAACCATCATAATTCCTAATCTAGACTGTTGTTATAATCTTCTAATTGGCCTCACTGATGTTCTTCTTGCCCCCAAATTTCCTCCAGAGCAATCTTTTCTAACCTAAGTCAATTCATGGTATCTTGAGACAAATAATATAATCTCTGTAAATGGTATATCAATCATACAAAAAAATGAATTTAATGATGCTAACTTTTATTGGGTTGATCTAAGGGATCAATGAGATGGTAGATTAAAATCACTATAACACTTAGCACATAGTATGCACTTAATTATTGTAGCATGTGCATGACAGTAATTTTTATGTCATTTCTGACATCTGTTGTCTCCATGAATTATAAGCTACTAATTATTTTCCGAGTTTTGGAGACTGCTATAGTCTCCAAACTGAAAGTTTGTCCCTGCCAAATTCATAGGTTGAAATCCTAACCCCTAAGGTGATAGTTTTAGGAGACCAGACCTTTGGGAGGGTAAAGCCATCATGATTGGGATTAGTGTCCTTATAAAAGAGACCTCAGAGTGCCAGCTCTTCCCTTCTGCCATATGAAGACATGGTAAGAAGGTGCCTGCTTCCAACCAGAAAGTGGGTCTTCACCAAATACCAAATCTTCCAGTGCCTTGATCTTGGACTTAGCAGCCTTCAAAATTGTCAGAAATAAATTTCTGTTGTTTACAAGCTATTCAGTTTTTGGTATTTTTTTTTTTATAATAGCTCAAACTAAGACAAGAAATATGATTCAAAGTTCTCCATATTTACTACCATGAAGTTACTGTTTGAAGGAAGCCTAGACCCTCATGGATACCATGACCAGGTTATAAGCTGATTTGATGGGCCGTAAGAATTGCCAAGGCGCCGCCTAGAGATAGCCGTGCCTCCTGCACTGCTTTTCTCCCTAGCTGCAGTGTGGTATTAATGCAGGATCATGTGCTGTCGTGTGCATTTCAAAATTTACTTGAAAAGTAATCCACAGTTTAAACATTATACCGGCATCTAACGCCTAAAGAATTACCGTTGCACTCCGCATTTGTTCCCACAGACCATGGCTACATTTGTATGTTCATCTTTGGCATAAACAAGAATATCACCCACTATTTTCTGTAACAGTGACAGAGGATTGTGGGAATCCTTGTTAATTAAGCCATTCTTCAAGAAACCTATGCTCCTTGAGAACGCAATAGCTTGGTGACTTAAATGATGCTTCTAAAAAGAAACACGTGGCGCGCGTTACCCGCCATAACCTACCGGCCAATCAGTTTTGTGCTTCGAGCGGCAGCAATTGTGAAAAGCTAAGCCCGAGGCCGGGCGGGCGGGCACACGAGCGCACGTTCAGTTCTGGAATGTTTGCTGCGCTCTCAGTTGACGCCTGACTAGTAGAGGCTGGCAACGGGTCGCTTTAGGCGGACGTTCTTTCTCTATACATTTCAGGTATTATTTGAGGGTTGTAACCTCAAATTTAACCTAGATTTTGTAGTGAGGAAAGGAGAAAACCAGAAAAATCGTACCTGCTTGGGGGTCGAAGTAGCTGCTGGGGTCCTCGCCCTCCTGCGAGGAGGGTGAAGCGCCCCCACCTGCTCCAGCTTCTGAGGGTAGGCGGAGAAGTCCCTGGGTACGCGGAGAAGTCCCCGGGTAGGTGGAGAAGTCGCTGGGTACGCGGAGAAGTGGCCGGGAACACCTTCGCGGATCCTGTACACGCCGACTTAGCTTCTTGGACTGTCCGGAGCTTGCCAGGGGCGCCCCAGCGCAGGCAACTTCCGAGATAAGCGCTAAGGCATTTAAAATGGACCAGTCTTCACCCAGGGCTGGCACTAGCACAGCCCCACAGCCGGGAGCAGCTGCTGCATCTCCCGAGCCCCGGTGTCCTATATGCTTGGATCGATTTCATAACGTGTCTTACCCAAATAACTGCTTGCATAAGTTCTGCTTTCGCTGTATTCGGGAGTGGGCAAAAACCAAAGCTGAGTGTCCACTGTGTAAGCAGCCCTTTGATTCTATTTTCCATTCTGTGAGGGCAGATGATGACTTCGAGGAGCATGTCCTAAGGGCTTCCTATGATGGTTCTGCTGTTCCGCCACGTCGCTCCCGGACAGCTGGGGCAAGGCCAGGAAACGTTTCTGTACCTAGTGGTCCCGCGAACGGAGGAACAACTTCGCCAGACACTGGCGTTCTATTTGAAGTGTTAGGCCCTTCGACAAGAGGTAGGGATGTCGCAATTCCTGAGTTGCTGAGTCTGTTTGTAGTAGCGAGGCCAAGTACTGTCCATGAAATATCTTTGCTGACAGCTCAGGAACAAGAGACTATCAATTTTAGACGAGCTCTCTATCGTGCTGGTGCTCGAGTTACAAGTGTTGAAGCCGGTGGCAGCTCTACGGAAATGTCAACTCAATTTTTCCGTACAAATCCAGCTTCCCTGCGCAAATTAGACCCCTGGGTAAGACGGGAACTTATAGTTCTTTTAGGAGCTCGAGAACCTTCAGTGGATATCATCCAACTCATCATCATGACTAATGTTACTCGCTATGCTTTGGAGAGCCAGGCATTTGTGTCGGATTTAAGACCATTTTTTCTTCATCTAACCGAGCATTTTGTACATGAGCTTATCAGTTTTGCTCGATCTCCTTTTCACATGGAGGCATACGACCAACACGCTCATTATGATTACCCTGCGCCTGCACGTGAAGAAGGCAGCCCTTCTGATTCTTCAGTCATTACCGTATCTCCAGATGAGTCTGGGACCCAAGAGCTAGACATTGATGCAGCCACTGTTAGTCAGGCACCATGGGATGATGAAACACCGGGACCATCTTACACAAGTTCAGAGCAGGCACATGTTGCTATGTCTTCTCTCTTAAATAATTCCAGCAGTTCAGACGAAGAACTGGTCACAGGGGGAGCCGTGTCTCAGATACAAGGAGTACAAAGCGATGAGGACTTGAATAACAACAGTGATTCTTCTTCAGATGATTGTGTCATTGTCGGGGTTGTTAAACCACTAGCTGAGAGGACCCCAGAACTTGTTGAACTGTCTTCTGATTCTGAGGAGTTCCGTACTCAGGAGGAAGGGGAGATAGTGGCGACACAAGAACAAGACCAGCCTTGCAGTTCTGGTGCTAGTGATCTTATCAGATGCTCATCTCCACTCCTTCTCCTTGGACACAATGAGCAAATGAATGAAGGTCATCCTGATTCATCAAAGGAGAAAGAGGAACAACGTACATCGTCATCACCTGGAGACTTGAGCTCATCTTTGAGCGGAGACAGATTACATTCTCCATGTAGCCCTAGATACAGGAAAAGGGGAAGATCAAGAAGTGCAGGTTCAAGTTCCCAGAGTAGAAGTGAGTGTGATAACCATCCTAGAAAGCATCCTGGGAAGAAAAGAATGAAAAGGAAAATATCCAGAAGCAGGGAAAGGAGCCCTAGAGGGAGAAGAGACAAAAAGAGATCCAGAACTAGAGAGAGCAGGTCGTCTAACAGCACCCAAACTCTATCTCTAAGCAGTGAAAGCACAAGCGGATCACCATCTCATAGCAGTGATCACAGTAAGGGAAGGTCACGGAGCAGAAGTGGAGATCATTATCATTTAAGACGTGATTATGGAAGTGGAGATACCTGGGACAGGGCTGACTACGGATCATCTGACAAGAGGAGGGCTCTGTGCAGAGCCCATCGTTCCAGCCAATCTTCAAGTCCAGAATCTGGAAGTCAGTCCTTTTCTTTAAGAAAAAATACCAGGGGGAAAACTAATCCCAGCAAAACAAAATATTACAACAAGGAAAGGCACAGATCAGGGAGCCTGCCTAGTAACAGGTCAACGACTTCACGTACAGGGCCTGAGCAGGGGAAAAATGAAAAACCTGGAGGGAAACGGAAATTCAAAGCACGGCATTTGGAGAGTACCAATGAAGTGGCTCAAGCATCTTATAAATTTGCTTCTAAGGTAAAGCACACTGATTACCAAACATCTTCCTCAGAATTGGATGAAAGCAACAAAAATGAGAGTGACAGCTTTTCAGAAAGCCTGTCATCAGACACAGAGACAAAACGCAAGAGGAGGAAAAGGGCCCGGAGCCGGAGCGTAGAGATAGTTCATGAAGGAGAAGCTACTGACACAACCATAGCTCACGAAAAGAAAAAGAAGAAACACCAGGGAGACAGTACTTCGCAGTCCCCAGTTGTAATTACCATCCACGACAGTGATAGTGATAAGGATTGTGAAGTAAAACATGATGCAGAATGGGACAATAATGGACCTCAAGACCCTCTAGAAGTTGAGTTTTAACCTCCTTCCTCAGAACCATTTGAAACTAAAGATGGAGTTACAAGAGAAGATGAATTTGGTGTCCTGGACAAGGAGTGTGATATTACCGCACTTACTAACAACTTTGAGTAATGCCAGCAAAACTGTACATAATATTCCACCCCCAGCAAGTTCAGTTGAACCAACTCTTGATATAAGAAAAGAGAGCACACCTGCCTCTGATTTGGGGACCAGCCCATCTATCTGAACTCAGCCATCACGGCACTTGCCATCTCCATGGACTTGATTAATGTCAGTGTCTCTTAGCGGACACTGATACGTCTTAAAACTGCTCACTGAGAGTTTTAAGCTACTCATTGTGAATTCAGACGGTATGAAAAGGAAAAATAGGAACAATGTCATCTACTACAGTCTATTTAAAGATTACTATTGGTGAAAAACTTTTCCCCTTTTAAATATTTTAAGTGATTTCTTTTGTGTGTTAATTAGTTACATTCATATTCCTTCAAAAAGAATTTATGTCCCACCCTCAGAGATATGCACTTTTAAGTGAAGAAAATGATATTGCTAACAGTTCATTTAAAACTTAGGAAAATTTTTAAATAAAAATAAATAAATTTTAGAAGTTATTTCTTATTGAGTTTTGTTTTCTGAGAGTTGTTCTGGAAATGTGTTATAAGCCAGGAGAATCCCTTTGGACAGTCTTTATTTTTCTTCTTCAAAATTTGTATGATTCAAAACCATTTCTTCAGGTTAAACTGAGACATTTTAATCTGCACAGTTTATCTTGACTTCTGCCAAAAGAAAAATTTACTATTTCCTTGATATTCTTGTTAATGTGGACTGCCGGTAAAACAAACGTGTATTCAACAAAAGAAAAAATAAAACAGTAACACTTTAAAACAAGCATCGGAAAAAAAAGAAGAATTGCCAAGGGAAACAATTTTCTATCTCAGGAATACATTAGAACATGCTAAGGCTTTCCACCAGGAACATTAAGAGAAATGTCAAACCTAACTTAACAGGGAAAAGAATTATTGGATCACCATGGCTGTTCTGTCCAGCTGCTTTCAGTGTAGTCAACCCAGTCATGGAACACTAACAATTCACCTAGGACTAGGTCAGCCCACGATCCTCTGTTGTAATATCCATGACTCTTTCTTCACCTCCATCTCCTTCTCCACACCATGCCCCTAACTTGTTTTTGTGACTTGTGTAATTCCTCTTCTCCAACACCTCTAATGATTTTCAGTATGTCATGTTGCCTTGTATCCAGAAAACTCACAGCTCTGGGTATAAGAAGGTTCTTCCTATCCTCAGCTCTGCCACATGCCAGTCTAAGCCCCAGCCCTACTTGCCAACAGAGTCCCCTTTGAGTTCTTAGAACTGAATGCTGGCAAGACAGGGATTACAATTTCATTTGTGCTCTTTCCCCGAAGAGGAGTGCCATCTTAGTGTATATGCATAGCAATAATAATAACAGCAGCTAATACTTCTTTAGCACTTGCTATGTTTCAGGAACTGCTTTTAGTGCCTTACATATATGAACTTATTTAATGCATATAAGCACTTTATGAAGATGGAAAATTGAGGTCCAGAAGGGTTAAGTAACTTGTCTAAATTCATGTACATCTGAAGAGATGTTTCTGGAATTAGAACCTGAATAGTCTGCTCCAGCATTTGTGCTCTTAACCACTATACTTTGCCATACACAGCCTCATAGAAATAAGGTAGGTGTATAGGGAAATACATCACTTCATAATTGAAGTCTTTGGTCTTATATACCAGGAAACATAGATAATGGGACTCAATTAATTAATTCAGGATTGGAATTGACTAGAATTGGTGCATAAAACTGAACAATCACACTTCGCAGTTGGGAAACTGAAAAACAGAAGCCAGACCTTTATGAAGCTGATGAATAATCATAATACCAATATCAGTAAACACTTAGGCAATTTAAGACGTATTCAAATGGCACAAAAGTTCTTCGTCGTGGTGCACAGGGCATGTGGTAGCATGTAGTTCCAAGCATGACAGACATCTGTGGGTGTAACTTAAATCATTCGAACCAAATTGAGATAAAGGCAGTGAGTAAATCCACATTGTACAGTGAGGCATGGGCACCACCCATGATGGGGTTCAAAAGCAATGCATCAAGAAGGCTTTGCTGTTTCCTTAGATCGTGTGCCTATGCTGGTGTCTAATGTTTGCTGGGGAGAAAATTCTGCCTCAGTGCTTTTTGAAGATTCTCATCAATCAAAACCAGTATAAAAACCTGGGTAACACTAGGAAAGAAGACAGGCAAGCCCTAGGTAAAGCAACACTCTCCAAATGGAATTATATTACAAACTATTAATACTATAAATTGAACCATCACCATACCAGTGCCTCACTTCAATGTATTTAATCCCACATACAAGGGAGATTTGCTTATCCCTGTTACACGTGAGGAAATGCAGGTTCCTAAGGGACTAACTCAACCAAGCCTTCACAGCTAGTAGTATTAAATTTGGATACAAATGCAGGTTTTTATGACCTCAAAGCTTATGCTCTTAACCACAAAGCTATTGAGAAATAAAATAACGGTTGATATCAAGTACAATTCTTTTGCCTTATATGCCTAGAATGCTGAGTGTGGACTGGCAGGACATCATGAAACCTGTGGGGACCATAGAAATTGACCAGGTCTTCTTGCAGACTTTTCCTTTGTAAACCCCACATGGTACATGCACAGAAACATTTGCAAGAGCCTCATAAGTGTGTATTGTGGGGAAAACAGCTGTGCCAGAGGGGCCTAACCCTTTCCCCTGTCTACACTAAGGAACACAAGCCTTAATCAAAAATGATAAGGGAAAATCTGCATGACATTGGGTTAGGCAAAGAGTTTTTGGAAATAGCAAAAATATGACCCACAAAAAAAAAGAAATGATAAATTTGAACTTTTTTAAAATTAAAAACTTTTTCTACATCAAAGATCCTATTAAAAGAATGAAGTGACAAGCCACAGGCTAGGAATATACATATATGCATATTATATTTCTGAGAAAAATCTTACGTCCAGAATACACAAAAACTCTCAAAACTCAATAATAACAACATGAACAATCTAATAAAATTGGCAGAATATCTGAACAAACACTTCAGTAAAGCTGATTACTAGATGACAATTAAGCATATAAAAAGATGTACCATTAATAATTAATGAAGTGCAAATTAATACCACAAGGTGATACCGCTACACACCTACTAGAATGCTGTAAAAACAAAAATGAAAACAGAACACCTGGCAATATCAATCACTGAGAAAAAGGTGGAGCAACTGGAACTCTCATAAGTTGCTGGTGGGAATTCCAAATGCTGCAGCCACTTTAGAAATAGAAGTATGGCAGTTTCTTATGAATTTCAGTATGTACCTATTCCCCACACAAAAAAGCTGTACACAGGTACAGGAACTTTATTCATACACACCAAAAATTGGAGAGAAAAATCACAGATATCCTTCAACTACTGACTAAAAGACTGTGGAATATCTATACAATGGAAAATTATTCAACAATAAAAAATAGCAAGCGATTAACTCACACAACAGCATGCATGATTCATAAATACATTTTACTAAGTGAAAGAAGTCAGACCAAGATGGCCACTTAATGCATGACTTCATTTATATGACACTCCAGAAAAGGCGAAAGTAGAGGGACAAAAAAACGGATCAGTGGTTGCTAGCTTTGGGCATTTGGTAGAGGGGTTGTCTGCACAAGGGAATTTGGGGATAAAGGTGGTGGTAGATGCATGATGCTATCATTTATCAAAACCTATAGAACTATAAACCACAAGGGTGAAACATTCTGCCTTTTATTTTTTAATAAATTTTATTTATGTATATTTGAGGTTTACAACTCGCTATTATGGGATACGTATAGATAATGAAATGGTTACTACAGTGAAGGAAAGTAACATATCTATCATCTCACATAGTTACTTTTTTGTGTATAAGAAGTTAAAAATCTACTTTTTTAACGAAAATCCTAAATACAATTTTATAAACTATAGTCCTCATGTTGTACGTGAGATCTCTAGACTTGTTCATCCTACATATTTGCTACTTCACATCTTTTTACCTATATCTTCCTGTTTCTTCTGGCCTCCCTTGACCTTGGTAGCCACCGTTTTATTCTCTATCTCTGCATACCTGACCCTTCCCAAAAAAGAAAAAAAAATGATTCCACATATAAGTGAGATCATGCAGTATTTTTCTTTCTGTGTCTGGCTTATTTCACTTAGCATAGTATCCTTCAGGTCCATCCATGTTGAGGCAAATGGCAGAATCTCCTTCTTTTGTAAAGCTGAATAATATTCCATTGTATATATACACATTTTCTTTATCCATTAGTTTGTATACCGACACTTAGGGTGTTTCCATATCTTGGCTATTGTGAATAATGCTGAAATAAACATGGGAATGCAGGTATCTTTACAAGACGATGATTTCATTTCCTGTGGGTAAATACCCAGAAGAGGTATTGCGGGAACATAGGTTAGTTCTAATTTTAATTTCTTTGGGAATCTCCATACTGTTTTCCATAATGGCTATACCAGTCTACATTCCACCAACTGTGTACTAGGGTTCCCCTTCTCCACACCTTTATGATAAAAACCTGAGCTTATTCTTGAGGCTGGTATGGATGGTAGACCACAGAACCATGTGCCCACATGTAATTGCAGGGGTGAAGACGGTGATGTAAAAGAGCCAGCTGCTCCCAGAATCAGCCAGATAGTTGTCAACAAGGTGCAAAGTGAGGCTGAGAAAGGCTCTGAGCAGGGCAAAGAACGGGGCAGATAAAGCACAGGGCCAGTGAAATAGTGGACTCTCCATTCTCATCTCTAATGCCCCTACTTCAATTCCATATTGGTTTCCCCCTAGATAGTACTGGCTGCTTTGGGGTCAGACCCACAAACATGTACCAGACGTGTTAGGTCCTGGAAAAGACAGTCAAGGACAAGACCCTTTCCCTGTCCTCCACAAAGGTCATTGTCTTCATCAGCATCATCTGCAGATGTGATAAAAATCCAGATGCGTCATCTCCATTCTAAACCAACAGAGTCATCGACCCTGGGAACGGCAGGCCCAGGGGTCTGCTATTGAAACAAGCCTCCCACATGAATCTGCCTAAAGTTTGAGGGGATGCGAGGGAGAGAATATTAGAAGGCCCCTGATTAGAAGTAAAGGGACACTTGTGTTTCCTGACCTGATGGATCCTGACACCTGGAGCTACAGACTCTTTTGAGTTTGGAGCTGCTGGGGCTTCTGGGTGATCAGCTGGGCTTTTCTTAAGTGGAATGGCTGAATATCCCAGGCCACTTAGGGAAGTTTTGAATGCTCAAATCAAGTCAAAATTCTGATTAAAGAATATTTACTGAGGCCTTACGCTAGTCACGGCCCTTTGGGGGCTGAAGGGGGAGTCTAAGACAGCTCTTATCTTCCATTTAGCAGTGGACCTAAGATTTACCAGCGTAACAGAAGGATAAAAGATGAAATAAGTAAAATCTTAGAGAGTGTCTGCCCTTAGAGGGGAGGGATATGGGGAACGTCGTCATCTTGTACCGAGGCATTTAAATGTGCAAGTGAGACTCCTGGGGGAGAGGGTAGGGTGAGTGGAGGTGGATGAGGAACCTCACTGATGGGGATGCAGCAATTTTTTTTGAAGGTCCATGCAGTAAAATGTGTGCTGCTCTCTCTAGCTAAAAGGAACTAATATTTGCTGAGCACGTTCCATGGGTATTCTCTAACAGCTTATAGGTGTTGACCTCCTTTTGTTCTCACGGCAACATGATGAGTTGGGTGTTAAAACTCTTCCCATTTTACAGATGAGAAAAATGAGGCATAGAGAAGTCAAGTCAATTGCCCAATGTCATACAGCAAGTAAGCAGTAGACCCAGGATTTGAACCTCAAAAGTCTGCCTCTGGGGCTTTTGCACTATGCAGTTCTGTGTCTCAGTTTAGGGAGCCCATTGGAGGAATGTGCACTGCTTGCACCACTGAGCTCTCTCTTCCCTCCAGGCTTCTGCAGAAAAAGCTCATGCTGATGTCCCCGGGGAGAGGGTGTGAAAACTGTAACCCTCAGGAAAGTCTAGCGTATGAAGGAGAGGATGACAAAGGACTTAGGGAACTGGAATAACTTGAGACTTTTCCAGGGCCAAGAAAGGCAGCACAACACTTTGGGCGTTTCATCCCTGCACAGGGCAGGAAGGCAATCTGTGACCTTTCTTGGTGGGACTCAGGTGTGCATTTGTACAGGAGCCAGTGAGCTCTGGCTGCTGCTGTTGCTTGCCAGTGTTAGTTCAGGGCAGAAACCGAGAGCATGCTACTTTATCAGGGGTTGGCAACATGAGTTATGTTAGTGGAAATGGTAAACATTTTGAAGAATCCCAGGGTGCTGGCAAGAATAGAGGTGCAATGCCTGACCTTGGGGTTGGATGTGGAAAGAAATGAAGCTGATAGACTAGGGGACTGAGAGACATACTGGGTTGGTGTCAGAGGGAGGACAAACAGCAACAGAATGGAGAGTTTGGAAACAGAGGTGCCTGCTGCAGCAGGACTTGTGAATGAAAGAAAGTGGCTCAGATAAATGGCTGGAGTTCATCAGTGAGGAACTGTGAGATGAGGGTGTTGGAGGAATCATTGCGTGAACGCTGAGGTCATTGGGTATGTCAGAAGTGCTAGAGAAACCTGGTGGGCAGGCCTCCTGGAGGTGTCCTTGAGTGGGTAGAGGGGAGTGTGACCTGAGATGTTCTAAATCACACCAGACCTCTCACAAAGTAAGCTGTGATCACTGGGCAATTATTAAGAGGTGGGAGAGACCACTGGTTAGGGAAGAATTTATAGACGGTATCATGTGGTGTTTGAGCTGAGCCTGAAGGGAGGAGAGATTTTTGGTGGAATGGGCTAAAAGGAGGGCCAGGAAATCATAGGAGCAGAGGCATTGATGAGACAAAGCACGACACAAGCCACAGAGGATTTCTTAGACTTATCTCGTTATATAGTTGTTGCACTTTGTAATTATCAATTGTGTAAATGTGCACAGTTGTTCCTTGGTATCCATAGGGGATTGATTCCTGGATTCCTGCGGATACCAAAACCCATGAATGCTCAATAGCCTGATATACAATGGCATAGTGTTTACATATAATCCACACATATCCTCCTGTATACTTTACAATGTTTTTCTTTTTAATTTTTTTTGAAAGTAGGGTCTCAGCTCTGATACCTGAGCTATAGTGCAGTGGTGTGATCATAGCTCACTGCAACCTCCAACTCCTGAGCTTGAGGGATACTCCTGCCTCACCGTCCCAAAGTGCTGGGATTATAGGCATAAGCCACCATGCCAGGGCTCTCCTTTATACGTTAAATCATCTCTAGGTTATTTTTGACACACAATACAATGCCTACACCTCACTTCCTTCACGTGGATTCAGTGTAATAGTTGGCATGTGGCAAATTCAAGTTTTGCTTTTTGGAACTTTGTAAAATTTTTCTTTCCTAGTATTTTCAATCTGTGGTTGGTTGAATCCATGGATGCAAAACCCACAGATATGAAGGGCTGACTGTATATTACTTAGTAATATAATTGGTTGCTTTGATGGCATGCAGGTTTTGACCCCAAGAACCCTTGAAGGACAGTGCATTATGTCAGCACAAGTGCTGTCTGTAGTTACAAAAAAAGCCAGTATTTTTTTTTGAGAATCTACCTCCAAATTCCTGAGGTAGGCAAATGTATTAAAATACAGAAATATGGTAGACATTTACAGATATTTGTCTCTTTCTGTATCTTTTTGCCAAGATATTATTTATTATTTTTTCCAGAGAGAGAGAGAGAGAGAGAGACTACCCTGATCAATAACTTTGGACAAACACCTCCATTTCAGAACCTACTGGAGTGGTGGCATACCTTGGGTTTGGGTATATAAAGAAGAATATGGGTTACAGATGTCTTCCTGGAATATATCTTGAAATATTTACCAGTTTTAAAGCATTTCCAAATGAATTCTCAGAAGTTACCATTAACCACTATTTTGGGGATTTCATGAAAACTAAGCTGTGTTTCGGTGGGAGAGGGGAAGAGAGCCCCTGAACACAACACTCCCATTTCCTTTTCCTAGAGCTGGCCCTGGCCCTGCTCAGAAACTACTTGTCTTAGTCTTTTAGGGTGACTTATAAACAATGGAAATTTATTTCTCTCAGTGCTGGAGGCTGGGAAGTCCAAGATCAAGGTGCCAAGAGATTCAGTGTCTGATGAGGGCCTCTTTCTGGTTCGTAGATGATGCCTTCTCCCTGTGTCCTCACATGGGGGAAGAGGCGAGGGGTCTCTGGGGTCTTTCTTATAAGGGCACTAATTCATGGGGGCTCTAATCACTGCTCAAAGGCACCACCTTCTAACATCATTACCTGGGGGATCTGGATCTCAACCTTTGAATTTGGAGGGGATACAAACATTAAACCCGGGCACTCAAATCCATGAGATGATGAGGTTTGAAATAAATATACCAGCTATTATACCAGTTATTGTACCCAGAAAAACTGGGTTCTAGTGTTTTATGACATGTGGATTAGAAAGTTGGATTAGAGAACTTGCTTTAAGAGTCTTTTAAAACAGAATAAAAGGCTTTCATGTTTTGGGGAGAAAAGAAAAGATGACTTTTGTGTGCTTCTTAATGCACATGTACAGCTTTGAATGGATTTATTATAGAACTCAAGAACAGAAGATTAAAAAATTAAGGATCGTGATGCTTAAAATAGATACCACTATTTTTTTTTTTTTCACTTTAAGCAAAGCAATCTGCCAGGCAGGTGAGATTTCTGAAATGGTGACAACAAAATATCCAGAAGCCTGGGATGCTATTCCTCTACCACTAAATATTTCCAAATGCACTTTTGATGAATATTTTAAATTTTATCCTAGCAACACATAGATAAGCAGAACCAGGGAAACATTCTTCTGATGCCCTTCCCTGCTCAAGCTGCCCATGGTACTCTGAGTACAAAGGACTGCAACACATTTAACAATGCTCTTAATCTCCTGCAAAATCAAATCAGCGCCTAATTCTGTGCTTTCTTTTTCAAGTTACAGATTTTCTTTTTGTTTTTGAAATCAGTGACAGCTAAGAAGGAAAGAAAAACCATCCTGGGTATTTTTATAAGCTGTATAATTGCTTTTCTTCTCTCATCAGATTACTTTTTTTTTCCATTTGCTGTTACTGCCATTAAACCATAAGCAGAGAGAGAGGTTAAGCCTAGCTGGGGTTTCAATGAGACTTATATACATTGTTGAAAAAGGCATAATCACGACTGCATCTATATTGTGTCAGAAATTGGCCTTAAATACATGAGGATACCCTGTCTTTTAGGAGGAAGTAGCGTTCACTTGGTAGAAGTCCTGTAATACTCTGTTTATATATTTGTGCCTAGTGTTTAATTTATTTATGTCTATTCCTTATCTACCATATAGCAAACTTCTTGGAGGCAATAGCTGTCATCTCAACATCTTCAGCTATGCCTTGATATTAGCACAGGCTAATGCAGATTTCTTTAATGAATTAACAACATAGAAGGGAAAAATCACCTAGGCCTGCCCTACTAATAAACTCTATGGTTTTGATTTGTCCTCAAATATGTTTTCTCAGGTTTGGAGTTTTTTTGTTTCATTTTTTTTAGGGTTAATAACATATTTTTTTCAGAAAGCATCTGTTACAGCAAATTTTTTTTACCTGGGAATAGAGCCTTGAAAGCATGGGACACAGGTGGATGCATTTTGAATGGGGAAAGCTGGCGGGAAGGATGTGCTGTTAGCTGCCATGGGTGGGGACAGCCCCAGCCTGCTGAAAGGCAGTAAGATAGTATCAAAAGAGGTATATTTTGCATCTTTCATAAGGTTCCCAGCATGAGATATGGAGATTTAAAAAAAAAAATTAGGTAACTAGAAACTCTTGCCTATTAGGTTTTGCAATGCAATCTGAGGTCTGCACTCAGAGCTGCCAATGCACAACATAGACCCCTAAGCACTCACCTGCTTCTGTGCACAAGCTCAGCGATGGTGCTCAACAGAACTGGAGACAGCTGCGCCTTGCTGGGTGAGCAAGAACCTGGGAGGACATTCATCCTCTCTCAGATCAGCAAGTTGTTAATTCTGTACATAAAAGAAATTCCCAAAAAGCATTCACTTTCTTAAAAATCCTCCCAAGGACTTCAGCAGGATGGAAACCCCAAGGGTGATCCCAAGGGTGATCCCAACGGACCATAATAATTATAGAGCTCTCCAAAGGGGAAGGAAGCTCTGGCATCAGTCAAAGGCAATGTGCCCCATGACACCTCCCCACCGCATCCCCCACCACCTTTGCTGTTTTCTCAGAGCTCTTTACACAACCAACAAGGGACTCCGATATAAAGAGTTGGCAGGTATTGCTTCTGTTTTTGCCCTCGAATCCCTAATTGGGAGAGTCTAGAGTCATGCAAAGTAGGCGATGTTAGACAACAATGTGTTCCAGGACAGACATGTCAATCAAAGATACCATGGCTTTTGACAAATATAAAATAATATTTTTATAAGTTTTTCTGATATAAGGCAGGCTTTTCTTTGAGTACAGAATCAAGAGCTGGTCAAAAAATAGCTCAGTTCCCTCTTGGTGGTGGAAATGGGAGCAGCAATGGGGCAGGTGGGAGAGAGTGGGAAAGAGAGAAAGGGTGGGAGTCCCTAGGTACTGCTGCTGCCTCTCAGGAGCTGTCAGCATCTCCAGTACTGAAATCTCGGGGGCTGTAATTTAATAAAACCATAAAAATTTACCCTCTGAATTAAAAGTTATCACCTTGGAACTTATTTTACTGACATTTTGCATTTTTTGAAGAGGGAGAAGCATGCATTTTTCTCCCCATGTTAAAATTAGAAGAGAAACATAGACAGCCTGCTTCATTTGGCTATTTTTGAGAGACCTTTGAAATAAGAAAATGTAATATGGATTTGGAATTAAATCTTTTTCTATTTCCACAGCTCCCTTTTATTTTTAAATATTGTCTTAATTTACATCCTCTTCTTTGCCTTCCAGAACGTGTGTGTGTAAAATATATTATTCTTTATAACAACCATTTCTCTACCACCTCTTCACTAAACAAACACTTGCTCCTATCTGCTTTGAACTCAGAAAAACAAGGAAGAATAAAACATTCTTTCTCTTTAACAACAAGTTTCTCTTCTGTTGGAGAAACATTTGGTTCGTTTAATTTTCTATGTTAGATTTTAACCTCTTTGAGAGTAAACTGGCATCATATGCATAAATATACTTAAAAGCAAAGCACAACACCATGTCATAAAAGCTTATAAGTCTTCAAAAACAATGACTTTCTTTAGTATCATTAATTTTCTCCCTTTAACCTTCCTTCCTTTAAGCCTGGTTAAGTGAGCTCCACAGAGCAACTCATACCAAGGTGTGGTAGGCAATGTCATGGCCTCTCAAAGATCTCCACATTATTATCCTTGTGATTTGTAAATACGTTCCCTTACATGGCAAAGGGAAATTAAGGTTGCAAATGGAATTCAGGCTGCTAATAGGCTGACCTTATAATAGAGAGATTATCCTGTTTTTTTTTTTTTTTCTGGGTGGACCCAATGTCATCACAAGGGTCCTTAATAGCAGAAGAGGGAGGCAGCAAAGGAGGTCAGAGAGAAGTGACATGAGGACATAAGCCTCCAGTGCTGGCTTTGGAGGTGGAAGAAGGTACCACAAGCCAAGAAAGGCGGGCAGACCCTGGAAGCTAGAAAAGGCAAGGAAATGGACTCCCCCTACAGCCTCTGGAAAGGAACGTAGCCCTGCCAACATTTTAATGTTAGTCCATTGAGACCATTTTGGCCTTCTGATTTCTGGAATTTCAAGATCTTAAATTTGTGTTGTTTTAAGCCTCTTAGTTTATGGTAATATGTTATAGCAGCAATAGGAAACTGATACACAACGTGAACATAGAACAGACCACTCTAATAGATTACTCAGTTAATTTCCCTTTTGGGTTATCAGAGCCTTTAATTGTCTGTTTGAACTTCCTGAGACCATTTCCTTTCCACGTTTTCATTCATATCTTCTGCATTTCAAACTTCATGCCATAGACCTTTAATTTTTCTATATTATTTTTTTAATTTTCCTCTCCAAAACTTACCTGTTCTGTGTCTCATTGTTTAGGGATTCTCTCTATAGATGGAAAATCTCTGATAATAGGTATTAAAGATTATATTTTTGATATGGGAAAATTAAATTTTGTCCTATTTTATCTGTATCAGTCATGATCCAACCAGGAGACAGAAACCATATAGTTATTTGAACAAAAAATTTGAATATAAAAAATTATTAACTATAACAGGGGTCTGGAGTTTGAGGAATTGGATAGTAAGAATGAAAGAGAACCCTAAAAATATATAA
Organism: Eulemur rufifrons; assembly: GCF_041146395.1. Lineage (NCBI taxonomy): Eukaryota > Metazoa > Chordata > Mammalia > Primates > Lemuridae > Eulemur > Eulemur rufifrons. The sequence continues at coordinate 75,033,287 of NC_090983.1, forward strand.
AGAGCAGCCCTATCCCTAGGGCTGAGACAGAGCACCCAAGGAAGAGCCCCACATTCTCCCCAGGGCTGAGACCAGACCTTGTTGGAGGGCATGACCACAGTTCCCTGCGTAGTGGAGAATTCATCATGGTGTCATGCTGGTGGAACTTGCTGAAACTCTGTCCTCTGGAACTTGGTAGAAGTTTACCCACTGGGATGCTAGGGAAAGCCCTTCACAGGGAGGCATCTTGCTGGAGGCTTTCTGCTATGAAACCACTCAATGGGGGGATGCCAGGGGAAGCTGCTGGCCACTGACTGCTGTTGGCCTCTGTGTACTACAGAAGCCAGATACTGGAGAAGCTGTATGTTCTGCAGGAGTTGGACACTAGAGAAGCCATGTGTGCAGGATGCAGAACCAGGGAGGAAGGCCCCTTCCTCCTTCAGTATCTCTAGTACCCTCTACGAACAAAATTTAACATCATGTCAGGTAGCAAAGGAAAAATATTTTCAGGGCTCAGCTCCATTCACAGAGCAGCCAATGAAGGGTGAATTTGGAGTTGAGAGGCATTAAATTGAGAACTGAAAAATGGTCCCAAAGCACATAAAACACAAGACAGTGATTCTTAAAGTATAATCCACGGACGCCTAGGCTCCCTGGGATTCTTCTAGGATGTCTACGAGGTCAAAACTATTTTCATAATAATATTAACATTTCATTTTCCTATTAATTGTGTTGACACTTGCACTTGTGGTGCAAAAGCAGTGGTGGTAAAACTCCTGGCACCAGAGCAGAAAACAAAGCACCAAACTGTATTAGTTATCATTGTATTCTTCACTTCCACACGTGTAAAAAAAATAGCTTCTCTTAAGAATCTCACAATGAAGCTGTAGAAACTATTAATTTTATGAAATTTCAAACCTTAAATACACAACTCTTCAATGTTCTGTGTGACAAAATGGGAAGAATGCATAAAGTAATTCTGCTGCATATCCAAATATAATTGTTTTGAGGAAGAGCAACTGTGCAATTATTTGAATTGCAAGCTGAACTAGCTGCTTTTTTCATAGGATAGCATTTTAAATTGAATGAATGACTGACAGACTATGGTTATGCAGACTTGGGTATTTGGTAGAGATTTTCTTTAAAATTAACAACAAAATGAGCCTGTCACTCCAAAGAAAAACTGAGCATTTGTTACCAGCGATAAAATTTAAACTTTCAAGTGGAGATTAGAATTTTGGAAAAACTTGTATCTGCCACCATGAGCTTGACAGTTTCCCAATCCTTAAAAACTTTTCTAATGAGATGGTGGTGATTTTACGAATATGATTTTTTGATATGGTAAGAAATATGTCAACATTTAGAAGATTTGATGAACCAGTGAATTAATATTTTCTAAATAATGGATGCATGTTGTCCCCAAATCATTCATGGGTCAAAGATCTATTTAAAGTATAAGATTAGACCAATGGATTTTAATGGAACAGAAGACAAAATGTTCCTTGATATGGTTTCAGATTCCATATTCTAGGTAACCTTTAAGACACTATTACTTGTTGAGTTTTGCATAGTATCAAAGAATTTACACAGTTATCTACAAAGGCTATTAAAATTCTCTTTCCTTTTCCAAGGACATGTCTGCGTGAGACTGAATTTTCTTCCCTTATTTCAACCAACTTAACACAACAGATTAAGTGTAGAAACAGGTATGAAAATCCAGCTGTCTTCTATTAAGTGAGACTTTAAAGCAATTTGCAAAGATGCAAAATAATGCCACTCATCTCGTTAGACTTTTGTTTTGAAAAATATGGTTATTTTTAATAAAATATTTTATTTATGTTAATGTATAATTGCTTTATTACTTTCTATATTAATACATAAATAGTTAAATAATTCTCAATTAAAATTTTTTATACAGTAAATATAAAACTCACACAATGCTACTTGGGGCTATCCAATAATTTTTAAAGATTATAAAGGAGTCCTGAAGGAAAGGCTGAGAACAGCTGACATAGGAAATAAATGGGCAGAAGTTGCAGATTTTGGCTTAAATATGGAAGTACTGTGTGAAAACTAGGGCTGTCACAATTACACTAGTAATCAGAAAGATGAAATTTAAAAAAACAGAAATGATTTCTTACCCCTGACATTTTGCAAAAATTTAAAAATCTGATAGTGTTCAGTTTGGTGCAGGTAGGTGAAAGTAAGAACTCTCGTTTACTGTTGGTGAAAAGTTTGAGTGGTATGATCACTGGTAACAGCAAACTAGCAGTCTTTTGTTTAAGTGAAAATACATTCCTTAACTCAGCAATTCTACTTATATATTCTTCAGAATCTCTCACTTATGTGGTTGAGGATGAATGGGCACGAATGCCCACCGTTAGCCCTCTTTGTAACAGCGAAACAAAGCAACCACTCTCTGTATAATGGATCAACACAAAGAAGCACCTTTATATGATGGGATCCCATATAGCTGCTAAAGTGCGCGCGCCAGCTCTCAAAGTGTATACGCAGACCTTAAAAACATAATATTGAGTGAAAGCAGAAAATTGTAGGGTGATATGTATGGTGCAATATCATTTATGTAAATTTTAAAAGCCAAGGCATGAAACATATATGTGTTAAGCTGAATCACATAAAATTGCATTCTTTGGGCCAAAAAACCAGTTGATTATAAGCAAATTCATATGATTCAAATTAAATATAGAGAATTTTAAGAAATAGCCTTGAAGTGATCACACTAAATTCCTCTGGGGAAGGAGATGGGCCTAACTAATGAGACGGGACTTCAATTTTATCTGTAATATTTAATTTCTTTCATAAATATAAAAACATGACAAAATGCCAAAGTTATAAATTCTAAATGGTAGATATTTGGATGTCTATTTTACTGTTATATACTAAGGAATTATTTTTTAAACTGGAATTATCCAAAAGAGAATGAAATGACTTAAGAGGCAGCACAGTTCCCTTTACTTGCAGTGTTCAGGGTGTTGAAGGGGACATTGAACTATTAAATGGGAGGACTGCCAGGAAACCTACTGCCTTTGCTCAAAGGAGCAAATGTGCTTCGAGCAGCTTCAGAGCCCATGGCAGCCTGTTGTGCTGGGGAAGAGACACAGGGACCACAGATTTCCTTAGAGCCCCTGTAAATCCCAGCACCTAGTTAGGTCCCTAATAGGCTGACTTGGTACTCAGAGAAGAAAGACTTTTGTCTAGCAGAATCTTCACTTCAGCAGAGCTGAAATACTGACTTCTATCTAGCCAGTCTAAGAGGATCCATTGGATGTTTTTCACCAGCACTGTGAAAGTTAGAATAGTCAATGAAACATAGACAAAATGGACTTAAAATGTAGCTAAAAGGCAGCATGCAACCTAATGTATAACAAGCATCTTCTTTGAGTTGTATTCTTATTTTTGTCTTTTTAAAATTGCTTTCCAAGTAGAATTTTTAGTGGGAACCTCACAAGATAGAAAATGAATGAAGCATTTTATTCTTTTAAGCAGATATTATTTGCAGAGCTCTGGTGTGGAGAGGAAAAGGGACCATTGGACCAGGTTTAAAAAAATCCCAATCTACGTTGAGAGCCAGAGCCCATACGAGTAAAATTCCCACCAAATGGTAGGAAGTGACAAACCCGGGCCTTGGCGGTGGCGCCTGGGGAGAGCACTAAAGCCATTGTGGAAAGATTGTGTGGGAGCTGGTTGGGAATGTCCCCCAGAGGGTTGAAAAGGGAGATGGTTCAATTTATCCGTGTGGAGGATAACTTACTCTGAGACTTGTGCATTTCCGCTGAGTCTGGAGGTTAATTCTGGAAGAATGGATCGAGCTAGAACAGAGGGTGATTCAAGGCAGAGGCTTGACTCTTGCAAATGAGTCGGGAAATGTGAGGCGTGTGAAATATAACAGGCGATGGCTAAATAGTTCAGGGATGGTTATTGTTATGAGAATGTGTGAGGCAGTCTTTTCCTATTTATAGTGTGATGTTCTGAGCGTTTGTTCGGCTCCCACCTCCACCCAAAGAGCTCAATGTGACATCAGGCTGAAGAGCTGCTTGTCTAGGTGAAATTACTTAGGGGATTCCAGTGGAGCTACAAATGATTCGCATTTCAATGACATTTTCTCATGAAAGATATAGGACTGCTTATAGCCAGCAGTCAGACAGCTAGAGACTCTGAAATGTGCTCTGAGGAGGGCCCTGGATACTTCAGAGTTTTATTCCTCTAGGTTACGGCCTGGCCAAGGTAGAGTCTTCAGCAAGCCTTTGCCTTTTTCTCACTCTGCCCTATGTCAAACTGGTCCCAATAAATTGCCTTTACTAATATATCTGAAGGACCTTTTCTTATTTGTAATTAATCTCTGTCTTCTTGGCTTTGCATTGAGATAGTTTACTTGCTCTCCAATTAATTCAGTCATTCATTTATTTAAAACGTATTGAGTAGTATGCTAGGCACAGTTAACAGTAAATCTTGTCCGCAAGAAGTTTTTCATCTAGAGAAGGAGAGAAGTCACACCCACAAATAATCTTTAGGCAGAATGGAATGAGAAGTGCCTTGTCAACCAAGAGCAAAAGGAGTTCTAGCAGGGAGACATTCAGATGGAGGTATGTGGGAGAGGTGAGAAGGCCCTTCGGGGGAGATATTGAGAGTCTTGCTGGAGAAGCAGAGCAGAGGCATGAACACTCTGACCGGGTGTGTGATTTGGTGGCCCTTCAGACTGACGACCTTTAATGTTCTCTCAGCAGTTATGTAGTGGAGAGAATAAGCCCCACATAAGGCTTCTCCCTATTTCTCAGAGTCATTCAGCTCTGGTCTCAAGCTATTTAGCAAGATAAAAGCTCTGTGGGTACCTGGACCCACTCTCCTTGGAAGGCAGTGTAGCTACCTACCATCTGTGGTTATTCACACTTATCCCTGCCAATCCTCCCCATTCCTGAGTGGCTTTATTAAATTATTCCTTCCTCACACCTACAGGGCTGTATCTGACTAGAGTCCTAGTAAACACCGTTTGTTCCATTTCATTATGGTTTTGAGCCTTGCTGGGGTAGTTGCCATCTGGCCCGCTCCTTAATCTAGTTCTGGGAAGAAGCAACAGCCTGAGAAAAGGTTCTGAGGCTGGAGAGCTTGGGGGTGACAAACTAGAGTGTGGGAAGAGAAGCAGGGAAATTGCTGCAAAGGGATGGGCGTCAGTCTGGAGAGGCCTTTGAAGGTTACTCTTGCACAAGAGAACTGGTGTCAGCTCACTATGTCATATAAGGCACTGAAGGCTTATGAGCCAGGATTATGATTTACATAAATCAGATTTATATTTTTGAAATTATTTTTTGGTTGATAAAATAGTGCATTTAACAATCTATAAAAGTTATGCATTCTCATTACAATTTTTTAAATACATTTTTAGATTTTCAAAGATTTCTATTGTCACTCACAGCCATAATCATGGTTAATATTTTGGCGTGTTTCTGCCCAGTCCTATTTCTTGGTGTGTGTGCGTGTGTTTGTATGGTTGCAATCACACTGTATATGCAATTTGTTTTCAGTTTTTGTACTTAATATAACAACCCTAATGCTGTATATTATTAAAAATCTTTCATGAACATAGTTTTTATTGGTTGTACAACATTTTATGGAAATGATATTATTTCCTCAACCATTTCCCTATCGTTGAACATTTGGGTGATCTATTTATCTATTATTCAGTAGTGTGATAATTATTTTATTAAGATTCATTTGGCAGCAATATGATTTGGAGAAGGAGGTTATGTTGCACAAATAGCAAATGATTGGAAATGGGAGCCAAAGACTGGAATAAATTTCAATGATTCAAAGCCTAAATTGAGTAGCAGTAAAGGAAAGAAAAGGAAGAGATGAACTAGGTTATCGTTACCGTCCCAGGCTTTGATTTCCTTATGGCCCGCACCGGGTTTCTTACTTTTTCTCACCTAGTGAACCCTCAATGTGTTTGTTTAGTGAACGAATGAACATTAGGCTTTGATGATGGTGCTGTTGCCAAGGACCATCACATCCCATTCATTCTAAATAATTCTTACCCATATAACCTCCCTCATAGAAAACATTATCCATTCTTGGCAACTACTAATCAAACAATCCCAATGCCCTTTGACGTGTCTGACGTATTTATTTATTTTTCTTCAGAAACAGAACACTGATGAAAACAGAGTTGTCAGCAAAACGGTTACTATATTTACTTCCCTCTTTTAAATACACTTCTTATTTACCTCTGGTCAATGGGCAAATATTTATACAAATTCCTCTAACGTGCCTAGCACTGTGCTCGGTGCTCTGTCAAGTAAAGCATGCATTCTGCCTGACACACGACGTAATTTAATCACATAACAAAAACTAACGCGTGGTGGTAAAGAGAGTATTGGAGAGAGGATTTAGTCAAGAATGCATTTACACTTACTGCCTACTGAAGCTGGGGAGAGAGTAAGAGAATGGGATAGAACATTAGTAAACACAGTATAGAAGACAAAGCCAATCTTATGAACTAAATTGAATTTCTGTCTGTGTTGTGATTTTGTCTAACTCCGTAAAATGAAGGCAGGCAACAGCTGGTCCCCACTTGCTGTGCAGTGGATCTTTTTTTCACTTCCCTATGATAAATGAAGATACCTGAGCTCATTGAACCAGTGTTTCACCACCACATTCTCAACTGAGATCTGGCCTGCATATATAACCTCAGAGAAAGATAGACCTGCGCCTAAGATTGCTATAATCTATGTGAACAATCAGTATTTTCTGGTGTGATGATCTCACTCTGGGAAATAATGCTCATGAGCTAATTGAGCTAATGAGAATATATTAGCTATTGGTTTAGTGAAAGTGATGGCAGAGTAATCTAATTCTTACTGGCTCCTGGATAACCTTCAATTTTATGGTAATGACATTAAGAAATGTTAAACTGAGGATGCTCAAGTGTACGTGGTATATACTTATTAGGTGGCATAAACAGCTGTCATAAAGTTATAATGATTCTTTAGAGCAGAAGTTCTTCCTCTGGGATCCATGGATAGAACTCAGGAATTCTGTGGAATTGGATTAGAAAAAGATTATACCTTTATTTTCACTAATCTCTAATGAAATTCAGCATTTTCTTTCATTATAATTATAGACAACTAATTACAGTAGTATTTGTAGTACCTGCGACTTCATGAGGCATTAATAGAAACCACAGATATTTTTATACCACATTATGGTTGTTTCCTGTACCATGAAATATTGTTTCTGTTAAACACTATTGGGAAAATATGATAATTATTAGACCTGCCACTAGATCTTGGTATTTAATATATTAATTTTAAAAAGTATATTACTGTATCACTAATTTGTTTTCAAAATATTTTGGTATTAGTGTTTAAATATGATTCATTCCTCTGAATGCCTATGTGTTTTATTTTGTGCTTTTAAAATCATTGTTGAGAGAAGGCATCATAGACTGCCTTCAAAGAGGTCCCTGTACAAAAAGGTTAGAGACCTTTGCTTGGAATAAGACCTTGGAGCCTTTTCCCCCTCTGTGGAAAGGTTGCTATTTGCGATACAGATTCTTTCTGTTTTTCTGACACGGGGGATCCCACCAGTCCCTTTTTATGGGGGAGAACTTGGAGTGGTTCTGCTGTCAGTTTACACAGTGAGATCTTACACCATATGTAACTCTCAAGGCCGCCAAAATGGTTGGGAAATGTGGAGAAGCAGAGAGCTTGTGGCTGGACCACCCTACAAGGAGAAGTGACTTCTGTAAAACCGTATCGTGTTGCAGATGGCTGCTCCTCCTCCTCGGCTATTCTGCTTCTGGACTGTCACGTAATATTAATACAATTTTAAACAAATAATCTAGCAAAATGTAGGGATGCAGGAACCAGCCTTTCTCCCAGGCTTGGTGCAGTGATGGTAGTAGATTGGAAAAGGAAAAACAATATGTGGTCGGGCCAAAAGGTATTTCATCTCCCAGCATGGACCCCACTGGCGGCATGACCTTGGGTAAGTAACATGTCTCTGGACTGTGGTTTCCTCACTTTTCAAAGGAGAGGCCAGTTATGATTCTGACTGGGTCCTGAGGGCTGGCAAAGATGGAATGGTTCTTCAGGGCTCAAGTTTTGCTCCTGTGACTCTAGCCTTCTGACAGTCAAGGGCTGTGAAAAGAAGACTGGAGAGAATGGATAGTATTTGTCTTCCCAAGAGCCTCTCGGACACAGACTTGGAATGCCACTGTGTCTGCCGTGTGTGGAGAGAGCACAGAGAGGCTCTTTCTGGCGCTGGCTTTCTTGGGTCTTCAGAGGTGAAAAGTTGAACAGCGTCACCAGTGAGGCAGTGCAGATTCCATTACACAAAGACCTTTGGAAAGCCGGCTCTTTGTGGATCATGTTCTTGGATGGCTGGTCTATATCTGTCAGTGTAGGAGTAGCTTATTTGGGCCCACGAATAAGCCTGGTTCAAATGGTCATTACTTCCCCTGATGATTACTTTACTTTCCATAGCCCCTTTCCTTTTTTAATTATTTTTATTTTTTGCATTACTTCTGCTTATTTTAAAAATTGCTTGTTCTCAAGCACTCAGTTCTGAGAATGAAAATAAGCCTTCAGATAAGAATTTTATGACTTAAGTTGGGAAAGTAGACAGGGTACAAAGGAAAAATGTATGAAATTTAAAGTATAAGCTCCCAGTTTATTGGGTATAATTGTGAAAATGCGTGGTTTCTCAAGCTGCATATCAGTTTATTGCAAGCTGCCTTATATGGTATTCTCCCCTTATGTGCATGGATACGTTCCAAGATACCCAATAGATACCTAAAAACTCATATAATACTGAACTCTATATATACTATACATTTTTTTCCTACATATACATGTCAATGATAAAGTTTAATTTATAAATTAGGCACAGTAAAAGATTAACAACAACTAACAACAAAATAGCACAATTATAATAATACACTATAATAAAAGCTATGTGAATATCGTCTCTCTCTCTCTCTCAAAATATCTTGTACTGTACCACAGGTAACTGAAAGTATGGAGAGCAAAACCACATTCTATGGTACTTCACCTAGGGGCATTTTGTTTGTTCTAAGTAGAAAGACCCCAATTTAGCAGAATGTTTTGTTGCTTGCAATTATTGTATAATCTATTTTGAGGAGAAAAAGAATACCAGTAAGTACCTACTGGTGCTTTGTTCAAGAAACCAACTTTCCTGAGATGCTTTGGGAATAGTGGAAGATCTGTTTAATCTCCTGTACCTGCTATCGTATAATTATAATTCATGACTATGATTAATATTCAGAAGTGACCCAAGGCACAGTGAAACCTCAAATCATGAAAGATTTAGAAAGGTTTAAGAAAAATAAAGTTTGAAACTCAGTTTGTTCTTGCTTAGCCCTCGTTATCACATCTCATACTGAACATGCTGATTAATTTAAGTTTTACTACCTCTTTAGAAAGACAGCCAGATTTTGCTGAGCTAGTTGCTTGAGTGGAATGGCATTGACCTCTCATTTAGTGGAGAAGACAGTATATTTAAGCTCTCTATATATCAGGCTGTAATATGAATTTAGATTTATTCACCAATGTAGCTGAGGAATTAATAGCCACCTCATTCTAAATGTATTGGTTTGAGTACTATGTAGAATAAAAGAAAATTATGCTTAGGGAATATCCAACTGGCAAAAGGAAGAAACTCTAGCATAGATTTTTGCTTCAGAATGAGAAAGTTTATGAAAAGGAAATAAGAAAGTGAAATTATATGATTTTTAGGATTTGATCTTTCTTCTTTTGGGGGTAACAATGGGGGTGCTATGAGGACTCTTTTCTGGCTGTTGGTGCATGTAATTCCAATGAACATTGATGAGATTTTGTGATAAAACACTTCCAATCACCATATCTGGACCAGGAGTGGTATGAAATTTGTTTATTATTTTATTTTACTTGGGACTCTGCAGGAATATTATTCACAGCTCTGGATTTTCTTCTTTCCATCCATGTAGCATCTCTTTCAGGCTCATTATTTTATGTCTGTGACAAGAAAAATTGTAAAATCAAATGCAAATGTTCTTGTTTATACCTGTGGACAGAGAAGCCAGTGTGCAGCTCAGTGATATGAGGCAGTAAGTCTCATTCTTTTGTGCAAAATGCACAAAAGTACATACTTGTAAATGCTTGCAAAAGTAGGTACACTATACTTGAAGTCACAGGACTGGTGTTTTAATAGTGCCTTTACGTTCATAAACCATATGAAGAGAGGCACAAGATGCAGAAATTAAATCTTTGCAACTGCATCTAACAAAGTTTATAACTCTAATCAGGTTTGGTCTCACGTTTTGACCCCTTTCTACACCAGCCACACAGAGAACTGAACTGGGGCTTTATTACATAGTATCCTGGCCATGTCCCTTGCTCTGTGTGTTGTCCTCCTGTGTCTTGAAGGCATATAATTCTTTTTGTCCCCTTTGGAAATCAGAAATTTCTTACCTCTTTAAATCAGGTGAGGACAGCTTAATGCAGCTTTACAAAAATGTTAGCTTCCTATTCATTCAACAAATGTCTATCAGTGGGCCAGATGCTGGTGTACATGCTGAGAATGTAGCAGTGAACAAAACCCTCCAAAATTCCTGTCCTCATAGGACTTAGGGTCTACTTAAGAAAGAGATACTAATTAAATAAAAATTATATAATTTCAAATTGTTGTAAGAATTATGATGGAAAAAAGTTATAATCAAAGATTAAAAATGATGTTATTTGGGAAGTCAGGAAAGACCTTTTTGAGAATGACACTAAAATGACTTGAAGAGTGAGTAAGAGTTAGCCAAAGAGTGAGTTAGAGAGAATCGTTTCCAGGCATGTGGAAGCAAAAGCAAGAAGGTTCTGGGCAGTGGAAGAACTGGGAGAATTGAAGGAATGGAAAGGTGGCCAGTGTGGTGGGAACAGGGTATATGTGTGGGAGTGGGAGGTATGGGATAGGTAGATCTACACCTATGGGCAAGGGCCAGATCATGGACCTGTGGTCCATTTTAAGAATTTTAGATTTCATCCTAAGAAGAATGACAAATGAGATGGTTAATTTTATATGTCAACTTGACTGGGCTAAGGGATACCCAGATAGCTGGTAAGACATTATTTCTGGGTGTGTCTATGAAGGTCTTTCCAGAAGAAATTAGCATTTGAATCACTGGACTGAGTGGAGAAGATTGCCCTCACCAATATGGGTGGGCATCATCTAATTCACTGAGGGCAGAACAAAAAGGCAAGGAAGGGATAATTCTTTCTCTCTTCTTGAGCTAGAACATCCATCTTCTCTTGCCCTCAGACATCGGAGCTCCTGATTCTCTGGCCTTTGGACTCAGACAAGGTCTTATACGATCAGCTCTCTTGGTTCTCAGGCCTTTGGACTTGGGCTAAATTATATCACTAGCTTTCCTGGTTTTCCAGCCTTCAGATAGCAGATCATGGGACTTCTTGGCCTCCATAATTGTGTGGGCAAATTCCCATAATGAATCTGTCAATCCATGTGTGTGTATGTGTGTGTGTGTGTGTGTGTGTGTGTGTTTCTAACTTATTGATACTGTTTCTCTGGAGATTCCTAACATAACATGCCACTGCAAGACTTTAAGCAAGGGAATAACACAATTGGATTTAAGTAGCCAAAGACCACTATGGCTGTGTGGAAAGTCAATTGGAGGAGAAGGCAAGAATGGGCAATGGAGTACTATTGCTTTAGTCCAGAACAAGATCATGGTAGCTTGGACTCCAGAGGTCACACTGAAAATGAGCAGCGGTTAGTAGATTTCAGATATATTTTGTTGATAAAAATAGACAGGACTTATAAATTCCTTGGATGAGGAGATGAAGGAAAAGGAAATGATGAATTTGACTTCCAGATTTTTGGCTGCTGAAATTGAATGGTTGAAGAAGATGTCATTTACTGAAATAGAAAAGGCTGGGGTTATAGCAAATTGGAGGGAGAAATCAAGATTCAATTTTGAACATACCATGGTTGAGATATTTTTGAGACATTATAGTGGAGATGTTAAGGAATTAGTCGAATATAAGGGTCTTTGGTTAGAAATATAAGTTGAAAATTCATTGGTACAAAGATGCAACATAGAGTCATATAAGTGTGTATAAGATTTTACATAGAAATAGCATTTAATAAGGAAGAAGGAAACCCCAGCAAAAAGCCCTGAGAAACTCTAAAATTTAAACATCACATAGAGGAGATCCTGTTAATGAGCCTAGGAAGGTACTAGTAGTAGGAGAGATAAGAAGACATGGTGTCATAGAATGGACAGAATGTGTTTCAACAAGAAGAGAGTGGCCAACTTTGTTGAATATGATCAGTAATTTAGTATGATGAGGACTTAATAACTTAGAGGCCATTGATGAATTTAATAAGAATAGTTTTGGAAGTAGAGGCAAAACTTAGATTACTGAACTTAGATATAGGAGACTGAACAGTAAGCAGGCAGTAAGGAAATGGATATAGAATATGTAGTCAACATTTTAGGGAAAGATTGGCTATGAAGGGAAGCAGAGCGAGGAGTGGGCTCTTGTGAGGGCTGTGAGTCAAGGGAGGACTTCTTAAGAGATGGGAGCCACTACAGCATGTTTAAGTACCAACATGAGCAGGTGAGGGGAAGTGTTTGAGGACGCAGGAGAGAGAAGTAAGTGACAGAGCAGTTTTTCTGAGAAGGTGGGAGAGGGTGGTCCATCAAGAGTGAGTCTTACCAACATGCCGCAGAGAACAAGGTTGGGGTATGCAAGGTGGAGCTTATGGAAGCAAAGTAGGGGAAATGATTTACAGGTATTTTCCAAGGAATAATTTTAATGATAGATCAGACTTGATCTTGGTAAGAAAGGAAGTGAGAATATGAAGGGTTTAATGGATTTGAAGACTCAAAGAGGACAAAGGACTACTGCAGTGAGTGCATTAAAGATGGGAGTCCTTACATTGGGTGTTGGCCTCACCCATGCACATCTAAGTTCTTACTTTTTTCCAGCTGTCCCCCTCCCATCTTTTTTGCATCTTATATTACAAGATATGTTTAGAACTACTGCACAAAAATTCTCATGCTTATCAACTAAAGTAGAAGAGTAAAACAGTTGGCCTATCTTAGATTTCACTTAGTCTTGCTGCCTGATGTTCCTTAGGTCTCAACTAGCTTCTTTTTGGCTTGAGGAGCATTAATCACTTACATGACCCTTTACCAAGTATTAGATGAAGTCTGATCAAATAGAGATTTGATTTTATGGTCTAGTAAACTGATTTGAGATCCTTTAGTAAACAGGAGAAATATTCTGGTTTCCTCGTCATTCAAAGATTTGACATCTTTGGCCTCCATCAATTGAAGGCTTTGCAAACAATTAAAAACCCATGTGAAAAGACTATGTGTGTTTGCTGTAGGAAAATGTTTACTGGAATGTCAGGATCTTATTTAATTCCCCTTCTAGTTAGGTGCCTGAATTTATGTGTTTCCCCCACCAACAAGCTTTTTGAAAAAATCATATTTGTATGCTTTTACTGTATTGACCTATTGACCGAAACTGTGTCTTAATTATTAAAGGTTTCGTTGTTGGTGGTGATTCCTGTCCCAACTAGGTTCTTGACCCTCAAGATTACATTTAATTATTTGTTGAGTTCCCATCAATTGGTTATAGCCCTGGGCTAGATGCTTGGAATCAGGAAATGAGGGCATTAATCTGTTCTGGGGCCGGCATGTAGATCCCAATTCCATGTGGCAAATGCTCTCAATAGCCACTTACCAAGGAGTAGGGAAACACAGAGAAGGTAGCAATTGATTCTTCCTTGGTAAAAGTGGTAGAAAAGGCTGCACTGAGGAAGGGATTTTTAAGAAGGGCCCGTAAGAGTGAGCAGGACTAGGTGGTGAAAGCATGAATGTACACAATAATGTCTGCCACCAGAAGAGAAGTCTGCTGTGGTTTTGGACTAAGTTGTGTGGATCTAGCAGCAAGTATGATTTGAGTTTACAAAGTTTAGCTTGGCCAAATTCTGAAAAGATTTATGGGCAAGCCAGCCATTTACATATGATTCTATTGGATGGAATACTATGAAAGGTTTTAAATTAGAGGACTAATTTGATCACGTCATTTTTCTTGCTCTATTTCTGTTTTCCTTCTAGTCTTAGTATATTTCTGTTGAGCAATTACTTTTTGCCTTAGCCAAAATTATGCCCCAGAATTGACACCATTCTACTTCAGGTGCCTTAACTTGCACTGCCGATGCTGCCAATCCTGGTGTCCTGGCTAGCCCTTCTGCCTCTGCTGCCTGAGAAAGTGAATCTTTTAGCCAGAGCTGTGCCACCTACCACAGGAATGATTTTCTACCATCTCTGCTTCTTTAAGGCAAAGTCCCACATGGGTGCATCTAATGGGCCAGGTGTCGACCATGTGACTGCACCCTAGCTGCAAGGGAGCCTGGGCTGATGAATGTCCCACATTCCCAGTTTCCATAATGGGAAGCTGCCTCTGCCTTGTACCAAGATTCATAAAATGAGAGATTTTCCAAACGTGAGAGGAGCTTCATATAATGGCCAGCTAAAAACAACAAAATGTTCATTAGACAACCTTTTATGGATGAGTAGAATAGAGAGTACAAAGTAACTTGTCCAAGGCCACAGTGGTGTAAAGTCACAGGTGTGGGACCTCAACCCAGGAAATGACTTTTGGAACTCATATGCTGAGCCACTACATTCTACCACTAAATTGTAGGGTGATAAGGACTTTGATAAAGTGTGTGTGGGGGTGATAGTGACATGCTAGAGAGAGTGATGATGTCTTTGGCCATGAAATAGAGGGGAAGAAATGGGCCTGTACAGGAGTTGAGTTCATTGGTGTCTTAGTACCATGGAGTCACCTGGGGGTGCACGGGTTGTTGTAGCCATAGTCAGGAACAGAACAAGGGACTCACTCGTTCCATTCAGAGCCCATAGTTCAGCCAACTTACATCAGCACCCGTGGCCAATGTCCCTGAGACTGACTTCCTGGCACCTGTGGTCTCTGTGGAACTATTTTCCCTCAATCATTTGCTCTTTCTAGCCTCACTCCTGGACCCCAAATTTCCTATTCCCCATGATGGACTTTTCTGGAATGTTCTTTCTGGCCACGGAGAATGGCAACCTGAGAATATATTTAGAGGGCCTTTTCTGGGAGTGAAACAGTAATGTCAGCCACATACATACACACCAGATGCAAAAACAAGAATAATAAAAATGTATAATTTTAGCTAAAGCCAAATCTGGTCATCAGATGTTTCTAAGAAGCTATTCCCCTTTCAAGTAAATTTTGAATGTTTTGGATCCTTCAGTGAAATTAAGTAACTTGAAAGGTTTCTTGTAAACACCAGTCAAAATGTTGCAATAAGTCATCCTCTAAGCTACACAAACATCAAGGCCCAATTATATAATTTCCAATTTTTTTTAATCTTGAAAAACAAAACAAAGCAAAAACAAAATCCTCTTGCTTAGTCCCTGTACTTCATCCATTTATAAAATGTCAGCTTCTCAATGACTCTCTTTGATGTTTGTGGAATGTGATACCCATCCCTGTGGGAATGAATGAAGGCTTCCAATGTATCTCTTTCTTCCCTTGTTTTTTACCTTGTGGCATTATCCAGCTACCAAGATCAAGATTTCCTAGAACATTCTTTATCTGCCTAGAAATCCTTAGTCTCTGAAAGCAGTAGGACTTCTAGTTAAATTTTGTAAATGCAAGGCCATTGCTGAATACTTTGCAATAATAAATACTTATTCCTTTTCATAAGTAATTGTGCTTGTGAAAGTCAGGCGGCTTCTGGCACTTGAGGAGAATATATGCCTAGACATCAAATACTCATGAAATCTCTGGTCTTTTACAGCATACCATTTATTGGTGTTGCTCACGGATCTGAACATAGCCTTTTCATTTTCTTTCAGCCACTGCCAATATTTATCTTTCATTTTTTCTGCTTCCCACAATTATCCCCCTCTAAACATTATCAGAATTGTCCCCAGGCATCTAAACTTTAAATGAGATTGTAACTTTTCCATTTGGGCCTTGTTTCATTAAACAAATATGTGGGTGCTACATGATTTTGCAGCAGATACTGTTTATGTGGGAGTTGGATTTGTACTGTGTTTATAGCTAAAGAGAAAAAAAATTCAACACTTTATTGGACATGTACTAGCATGTGGGTGAGGTTGAAGAAAATAATTGAGTGTTGAAATCAAATACAGGCCTGGGAAAATATTCCTTTCTGATGGAGCAGGCAGGAAAGGCCAACAGCTGGTACACGTGGAAATCTCTAAAGGTTAGCCTCCTTTTTCAGAATGCTCCTTCAGGAAGCTCAGCCTCCAAACTGAAGCTGATCACTCCAGAATAATTCAAGATAGAATTATGTCTATATCCAGAAGTGAGACATTTCACCACAAAACAAAAACCATGCATCTTTATTCCATTGTATATGACCTCTCCCACACTTCTAAAAGCCATCTATCTATAATTAATTCTCATTATGAATGGTAGGTCTTATATATCCTATAAGGTAATGGTGAACACTGAATTAATGAGTACTGAGCCATTGCTCTTAGGAGAAATACAGAATTAGGGGTTCTTGTGAGCCCTTGGTCATAACATTTCCATTCACTGAGCAATACATAAACTTATTTCATGTGAGTTTCTGTTTAAAGGCACCTTATTTAATACATATTGTTGACTCATTAGCACTGAACTCACAGCCAGTGCACTGTAACTCATGCCTGAGCAAAGCTTATCTGACACATGTATTTTCTCCATAAGGCACATCATGGTCTCCTTCAGAACACCAGGCAACACCTTAGCACTAGATTTTTGGGATCATTTTAAACAGTGAAATCAGCAACAAAAAACATAAAAATGTGAAAAATTTGCCACTAAATGGATCAAAAAAAGGACACTTGTTCATACTATGAGAATAGAAACAAAAAGGTGTCACCTGGTTTGACCTCAGCAGGAAACGTGAGCACTGGGTGACTTAAACTCTTCGCTGCTCTGAGCATGTCTGTTTGTAACTATGAAAGTACCACAAGTATTGATTTTTGGGGTTACAAATACATTTTAGTGAGCAGGAATACGGAATCCACAAACAATGAAGATTGACTGCATGCACCCATCCATGCCTCCATCTATCCATTCGCCCTTCCACCCATCTATGTATTCATCCGTTTATTTATTTTCTGGACATAAAACACACTGAGAATTTCTGACCACTTTATTTGGAGTAATCTACGTTGCAAATGTGACATACGTTATCTTTCTGGTTTTAAGACTATTTAAAATATGCAGTCATAAGATCAAGGACTCGGTGATCTTCTTTCCTGCTGTATTCCCAGCCCTAGAGTAGAGCACGGTACAGAGCAGGTTCTCAATAAACATTTGTTGAATGAATCAATGAGCAAGTTGCAAGTGGCACTTGGTGCATAGAATAGCACTGTTTTCTCTCTTTCTCCCACATTGACCTCAAATATGAACATCTCAGAAATCTGAAAATATCTCTACCATGTAAGTTATCTTTTGCACACAGTCTTCCAAGAAGGGGATTAAAGTGTAATAGTTAAATAATTAGGATCTGTGGGATCAGATGGACCCCACCTTTAGCCTGATAAAAACCTATTTCCAAATTTTTCTCCCATTTCCTCCTTTTTCCCCAAATTAAAAAAATCCACAACTTTCTCAAATATTTATGTCAAAATTTAAAGAGGCCTATCATCAGGAAAATTTTCTTTTTTTCTTTTTTTATGGGAACTTTTTTATCTTGCTATATATTAAGTCTCCCTCTCTTCCCCCGCTGACTTGGGTTTTGTCTTTCTGTGTATTTCTTTCATATAGTATCAGGGTAAACAATAGCTCTATATATCAAAACGTCTTAGACTAGCAGGCCATAGTCTTCATTTTCCCAAGATAAACAGTATATATTCCTTCAGTCTTTTTTGCTTAATATTTATTTACAGTTGTTGAGTTGTCTTTAGTCTCTATATGCATATCTCTTTCTTACAGTGAATTATTAGTTGGACATGTTGCACTGGGAAGGATGCAATTGAGACTCTGTGTGTTGAGCAAATTGTGTAACTCAACACATGCCCAGAATTGTGTGAATAGCAAATACAGTTCTAAAAAATAAATATAGATGAAGAAGACTATGTTTTTAGCATGGAGGCAAAGTTATGACACATAAAATTAATCTTATAGAGTATGAGAGTGTAGGACATTGTACAAATCAACAAAAGAATTGAGTTTATAAGTAGCAGTGGACTTAAAGCTCTTTGCATATGGGAGGAAGTAATTGTGGGGCTAGAATGAATTGACAGGGAAGCTGCTGGAACTTAATTGTTTGAACCATGTGGTTCTAAATGGTTTTCTTTTCTAATCCCCTTTTTAGTCCCTTATAACCCTGGAAGTAGTGTACTGCTTGGCAGAAGGTGCTAATGTCGCATCACTACCAACCTAGTTTCTGAAGACTAGATGTGTGCAATTAGGGGGGTGTATACAATGGAAGAGGTGGAATTGAGAGTGAGGCAAAGTTACTGGGAACAGCATTACAACAGCTGCCATGTATTGAGTCTCTAGACCATTTTCATATACCACGCTAAATGTTTTGTTTTTATTTTCCTATCTAATCTTCAGAAATCTTTGAGGCAATATTATGTCTATTTTACATATGAGGAAAATTCATCTCAGAAAAGATAATCTGCCCAAGATCACAGAGCTAAAAGACAAAATAGAATTCCAGTACAAAGCTCTGTGACCCCAAAGTCCAAGCTATGTCTTTCTACCTAAAATGAGAAAACAGGCCAATACAAAGGCACAATTTATCATATTTTTCTGTTTATAAAAGGCAATATGGGTTCATTGTAGGAAACTTAGAGAATCAGAATAAATAATAAAATAAAAATCACCCACAGTACTTTTAATCTTCTACTATCTGCATCTAATGTTATTAAAAAATAGTATACTGATATACTTGTGTTTTTTCATTTGTAACTATATTTATATCTATATCTATGTAGATATATATGAGCATATACATATGAACAAATATATACGGATACATATCTTTCTGTATATGTATACACACATAATTGGGATTATATGACATATAACAATTTTATGGCATACTTTAACAAACAATATGGTATTAAAATTCTTCAACATCAACATGTTTAGTGATCACTTAATGTTGCATGGACTATACATACTGTAATTTACCTATTTTTAAATATTAAAGTAGTTCCAAATTTTTTTTAGTATTATAAATAATGCTGTGGTGAACATTGTAGTTTAGAAGTCTTTATCTGAATCTCAGATTATTTGCTCATGAAGGGTACTTAGAAGTAGAATTACTGGGTGTAAGCGCAATTTTTAAGGATTTTTATACAGATAGCCAAATTGCAGTCCCCAATTTATACACTTACTGCCAAAAATCAGAGCACCAGTATCACTCACTGCATATAATATTGTTATTACAAATCTGTTGCCAATTTTTGATTAAAATAGTACATTGATATTTCATATCATTAATAGTGAGTTTCAACATTTTTTATATTTTCAACCTCATTCCATCTTCCATGGCATAATGTCCATCATTTGCCCCTTTTCATTGGCTTATATAATATAATGTGGCTACATTTTTACCACCTTCCTTGTGTCTACACCTTTGGCCTATTATTATTATGTGGCCTTGAAATCACCACGCCTGCATTTATGCCAGTTTTTTGACATGGGGATGTTGGCTATCATACAGTTTGTGGGAACAGATCTACGGTTTGTGGACCTGAGCTGTCTGCATTTAATGGACCTGTGCTGGTGACAGTGGGGACCCAGAGATCTGCGGTCCAGCCTAGACCTTCTAAGAGTGTGATCTCACCCAATTATTTAAATTTTCTGAGTCACAATTTGTTATTGTGTAAAGTAGAGATTCATTCATTCGTTCATTTCTAAACCAACTTTTATTATGTGCATATATGAGGGGAAAGTGAGATTTGGCCTTCAATTTAGAGGATTAAACTTCTTGAAGTCAGCAAATTCTTTCTACATAATGACTATACACCTTCTATTTTACTTATTCTACCTTTCCTATAATTTGGCACACATATTCCAGAGTATTCCAACATTCTTTTGGAATTATATCCTATTTTACTAATAGCAGTGAAATTTCAATTCAAGGGAGAATATCTATAATTCATTATAGCAGTTTAACATCTAACCCCTATCTCCCTCCTCTCCCCACAAATATCAGGCTGTTAAAGACATAAATATTTCCAGAAATGTTTCTTTCTTGTTAAATTTACTTAAAAAATTAACCAATAACCAAGTTTATATTAGAATATAAACTTTCTTTTAGTTAGGAATTCTGTATTTCTCCCATAAGGTCTCCTACAAGTAATTGACATTGGTAAATAAGTTAAATTCTTCTTTATTCATGACATGAAGAAAATTATTTCTAACATATATGTTGCTTAAGCTTA
Source organism: Eulemur rufifrons (assembly GCF_041146395.1). Taxonomy (NCBI): domain Eukaryota; kingdom Metazoa; phylum Chordata; class Mammalia; order Primates; family Lemuridae; genus Eulemur; species Eulemur rufifrons. The sequence continues at coordinate 75,053,772 of NC_090983.1, forward strand.
AGCATATGTGTGTGTGTGTGTGTGTGTGTGTGTGTGTTTTAATAGAATTCCAACACCATTTTGCTATTTTATATATAGCATTATTCTCACAGTGCCAACAGAATATTTGCTGCATTATTTGCAGGGAAAATAGTGCTTTATCCAGTGGACTGAAATGGGGAATACTGGGAAATAATACCATATTGGATAGAGTCTAGAATTCAACTTTAATCTTTTCTTGTTTCTTTTTAAAATATCGATCAAATGTAGATATATTTTTCCCTAATGTATGTATATATTTGTCCATGTAAGTACGAGGAATAATACTGTGTATGTATATTATTTTTTTGCTCTGGAAAAGCCTACCTGTATAAAGACTAGAGGGTCAAATTTTATATTTTCTGAAATGATTGAGCAAAACAAGGCCAATTTATAAACCTGCCAATATCATGGCATCTCAGAATGCATATTTTTCTCTTTTGGAGATTGATGGCCCTTTGAAGTGATTCAATACACCATGCCTAGTTCAATTTTCATTTCAGAAAATAAAATAAGAAGCCAGTTGTTCTTTTTAACTGATACTGTTTTTCAATCTTTTTATGGGATTCCTGTATTGATTTGCGTTTTAAAATGTTTTTCCCATCTGAATCTCTTGTCACTCTGAATGATTCCAGGGGTCTTATTGATTTGGATGGAAACCTCTGTGAAGTTTGAAGAAATTATTTTTTATTTGCAAATTTTGAGCAAAGCATGATTTACCATAATGAACAGTCAAACCCTAATAGTGCATTAGTGCATTAATCTTTAATGCTTTTACAGGCGACTTAGAGCTAAAAAAAGATCACGCAATCCAAGCCAGTGTGTGTGGTTCCAAGCCTTGAGGCCTCCTTCATCCACACCCAGCCCATACCCATCTTCCTCTCTGTTCCTTGCCCTGCTCCTGCCTCTTGGGTTTAGGAGCCAATGATATTGGAGGAGGAGAGGCAGGGACAGGATTGACTGGGGAAGGAAGGGGCAGAGCCAGTTGGATGGCCAACAATTAATTTACTGAGTGCCTGTTATGTGTCAGGCAGTCTTCCAGGTCCTGGGGATATAACAGTGAATAAAGGAGGCCATCTCTGCCCTCAGCAGCTGATCTCTACTCTTCTTAATCAGGAAAATGGGGAGAAGATGTGGGAGATCAGTAGTGTGACAATTTTGCTGCTTCTATTCTTATTTCACTTTTAGATGGTGTGGGAAGATGATAATTATCATTTATTACATGTCTACTGAGTTTCAGGCACAGTGCTAGAAGCTTGTAATACATTTAACCTTTAAAAATTACAATTGTTGTAAAAAATCAATTCCTCTATTTGAGAGACTCTTCTCTCTCTAGGAATAGTGATTGTAGTGTACTCATGTTACCTTAAAAATTTCTCCTGGTTTTGTTTTCATTCTAGAAAAAAAAGCAAGTTTATACCTTAGCTTTGTATCTCCCAAAAGATTCATGGAATCTACTCTCTTGCCCAAACAAATTTTTTAAAAAAAAAAATGTATGAGCAAATACATGTATAAGACTTAGCGTCACCATGAAAGTTAGTGAGTTTTGGTTTGGTTTGTTAACGTCCAGGCTATTATAAAGTTCCATGCATGTATAAGTATCCTTCCTTATTTTACTTTTTCAGCATGTAATTGAATACCTGCTATGTATGGGATATGGAACTGGAGACTTTTGATAATGAATTTAATCTGAGTAGATTATTTCAAACAGCTAAAATGTGCAAAAAATAATTTTATATAATCCTATGTATGGAAGTTGCCTCTGCAAAGAGCAGTAGGATGGCTTTTATTAGTGACATCTATCCATGACATAATATCTACATACCTTACCAGTAGGCAGATCATCACATTTGTTGTAGGTCTGTCAATGTAAGACACTCTGAGGTCAAAGAAAGGAATAGTTTATTAAAATAGGACCTGAAATCAGAAATGTTTCGTTTCTGAATTTCTGGAAATTGTGTTTGGCAATTGGCAACTATATCGCTTGATAAATAGACAATCATTTCTCTGGAGCAGATAAGGTTGAGTCTTGTGTGAATCTGAAAATGAGCCACGGTGATATTCTACGGTCTCTCTTGATGAAACGATTCTCTGCCTTCACAGCCAGGAGCCTGATATGGGAGTAACAGGAAAGTAATCCAAGGATAATGGCAGCGTGAGGGTCTCTTGACTTCTGCCGAAATAACTTCCCCATCATAATCTTACAACAGTCTCATCAGATGATAAAACAGATGTTGGGCAATAATGTCATTTTTGTAACGTTTTAAATTGGATGCCAACTTGAGGTTCACTTCGATGGGGAATTTATGTCATGTTACAAATCTTTTGAAAAAAGGCATTACAACTCAATTCCTACAGATGCTCATTAACAGTATTTTGAAATTGTAACATTATATGATTGTGGGATTTGCAGGCTCCCTGCAGATTTGCACTGAAACTGTAATATCTTTATTACTTTGTGTTTATTGTACGTGAACATTTTCTAACAGAGTTTGAACTTCCTGCTCACGTGGAGAAGATGTTTACACTTACTAAAACAGAAAGATTTGCTGGCAGTGTAAATCTGTGCCAAGCAGAGTGGCTCCATTATTTTAAAAATAAGCTCTCTACAAAATAAGGACTAAAATATGAAAAGATAATTTCACCCAAAGGTAAACCCTTGGAGGCTTAAAAAACATTTTGATAATATTTGTATGTAGAAATCAGATATTAAATGAAGCTTGCTGACTGATTGACAATGTGTGGAATACTTTGTGCTTAATAGATGTTCAATAAGTGATTTCCTCCTCAAATAATTCAACCTAACAGAAGAGTATAACATAAAATCCCTTTCTTAAAGCATTTATAATCCAGGTGAAAAGTTCACACAAAAAGTAATTTAAAAATAAATTAAAAGGCACCATGTCATCAGAAGGAAGATAATATGGCACAGATAGATTCAACCTATGGAACATGAGCAGAAGGTATATGCATTTTGTACTAAGTTGCCATCACTGAACAATATGAAAAGACATAAAATAAAAACCAATGTAATGAAAAAACAACTACCATAATTTTTTGGCTTATTTTTTGTTAAATCCTGAGCTAGCTACTTCACAAGCATTTTATTAAATTATTATAATAATAATCCCATAAATTCAATTATTATCCTGTTTTACAGATGTGAACACTGAGGCTTAGAGAAGTTAAGTCACTGTCACATATCAAACAACTAAAAGGTGGCAGAGTTGAAATTTGATTTGGTATCTGTTTTTGGCTAATATGCTCTGCTGTTTTCCCAGGGTCTAGTGGGATGTTTGCTTAACAAAATTTAGATTCTTTACAATTGGGTTGCAGGAGCTACAAATGAAAATGAAGGAGAGTTCAGGATTCTTGCTGGTTAATATGTGCCCTATGAGTTAGAGTAATAGGTGTGTCTGAAAGCTCCAAGAAATACAGGAAAATGGCGATTTTTACAATTTTTTAGATTTTTTAATTATTTGGGTACATAATAGTTGTGTATCTTTATCGGGTACATATGATGTTGTGATACAGGCATGCAATGTGAATAATCAAATCAGGGTAATTGGGGTATCCATCACCTCAGGCATTTAACATTTCTTTGTGTTAGGAACATTCCAGTTTCACTCTTTTATTTATTTTAAAGTATACCCTAACTTACTGTTGATTATAGTCACTTTGTTGTGCTATCAAATGTTGTTCGTTCTATCTAACTTTCTAATCATATTTTTGCATTCATTAACCATCCCCATTTTATCATCCCCTCCCTGCTACTCTTCCCAGTTCTGATAAACATCATTCTATTCTCTGTCTTCATGAGATCAATTATTTTTAATATTTATTAATAGCTCCCACATACGAGTGAGAACATGTGAGATTTGTCTTTTTGTGCTTGGCTTATTTCACTAAACAGAATGTTCTCCAGTTCCATCCATGGTGTTGCAAATGGCAGGATTTTGTTCTATTTGTGGCTATATAATATTCCATTGTGTATACGAACCACTATTTCTTTATCCATTCATCCATTGATGAAAATTTAGGTTGATTCCAAATCTTGGCTATTATGAATAGTGCTGCAACAAACATGAGAATGCAGATATCTTTTCAGTATACAGAATTCCTCTCTTTTGGATATATACCAAGCAGTGGGATTGCTTGGTCATATGGTAGTACTATTTTTAGTTTTTTGAGGAACCTCTATACCCTTTCCTATAGTGATTGCACTAATTTACATTCCCATCAACAGTGTATGAGGGTTCCCCTTTCTCCACATCCTTGCCAGCATGTTGGCATATAGAAATACTACTGATTTTTGTATATAGATTTTGTATCCTACAACTTTACTGAATTTGTTTATCAGTTCTAATAGTTTTTGGGTGGAGTCTTTTGGTTTCTCTAGATATAAGATTATATTGTCTGCAAACAGGATAATTTGAATTCTTCCTTTCCAATTTGGATGCCCTTTATTTCTTTCTCTTGTCTGATTGATCCAGCTAGAATTTCCAATATTATGTTGAATAATAGTAGTGAAAGTGGGCATTCTTGTCTTGTTACAGATGGTAGAGGAAAGGTTTTCAATTTTTCTCTATTCACTATGATACTTGCTGTGGGTCTGTCATGTATGGCTTTTATCATGTCAAAATAAGTTACTTCTATATCTAGCTTTTTGAGACTTTTTAAATTTTATCAAATGCTTTTTCAGCATCAATTGAAATGATCATATGGTTTTGTCCTTTATTCTGTTATATGATGTATAACATTGATGGGGTTGCATATGTTGAACAATCCTTGCATCCCTGGGATGAATCCCACTTCATCATGATGAGTAATCATTTTAATCTGTTGTTGAATTTGGTATGCTAATATTTTCTTGAGGATTATTGCATCTATGTTCAGAGACATTGGCCTATAGTTTTATTTATTTGTTGTGTCTTTGTCTGGTTTTCATCTCAGGGTGATACAGACCCTGTAGAATGAGTTTAGGAGTATCTCTTCCTCTTTGAATTTTTGGAATAGTTAAGGAAGATTGGTATTAGTTCTTCTTTGACTGCTTGGTAGCATTCAGCAGTGAAGCCATCAGGTCCTGGGCTTATCTGTGATGTGAGACTTTTTATTACTGCTTCTTCTATCTTGTTACTTGTTATTGGTTTATTGAAGTTTTGGATTTCTTCTTGGTTCAGTCTTGGTAGGTTGTATGTGTCTAGGAATTTGTCCATTTCTTCTAGGTTTTCCAATTTATTGGCATATAAGTGGTCATAGTAGTCGCTAATGATCCTTTAGATTTCAGCAGTATCAGTCGTAATGTCTCCTTTTTTGTCTCTGATTTTATTTGTTTGTGTCTTCCTTTTTTTCTTAGTTAGTCTGGCTCTAGGTGAGTCTATTTTGTTTATCTATTTGTTTCATTGATATTTTGTATTTTTTATTTCAATTTCATTTATTTCTGCTCTGACCTTTATTATTTCTTTACTTCTACTAATTTTAGATTTGGTGTGCTCTTTGAGATGCATCTTTGAGATGCATTGTTAGGTTGTTTGTTTGAAGATTTCCTTTTTTAGGCTTTCATAAATTTTATTTATTTATTTATTTATTCAGAATATTACAGGGGTACAAATATTTTGGTTGCATGGTTTGCTTTTGTGCAGTTTGATTCAAAGTTATAAGTGTGCCCCACACCAAGATAGTGTGCATTGTACCCATTAGATGTGAATTTATCCTCCCCCCACCTGCTTAGTTTCTGTTAAGTTTTACTACCATATGTGCACTTTTATCAATTAGTTGCAGTTTAATAATGAGTACATATGGTATTTGTTTTTCCATTCTTATGATACTTCACTTAGAAGAATGATCTCCAATTCCATCCAGGTTGTTACAAAAGGCATTTTTTTATGGCTGAATAGTGCTCCATAGTATACATATACCCCATTTTATTAATCTACTCATGTATTGATGGGCACTTGGGTTGATTCCACATCTTTGTGATTGTGAATTGTGTTGCAATAAACATTTGAGTGAAATGTCTCTTTTATAAAATGTCTTTTTTTCATTTGGGTAAATACCCAGTAGTGGGATTGCTGGATCAAATGGTACCTTTACTTTTAGTTCTTTGAGGACTCTCCATAGTGTTTTCCATAGAGGTTGTACTAATTTGCAGTCCCACCAACAGGGTATAAGTGTTCCTTTCTCTCTGCATCCACACCAGCATCTATTGTTTTAGGACTTTTTAACAAAGATCATTCTAACTGGGGTAAGGTGATGTCTCATTGTGGTTATAATTTACATTTCCATGATGATTAGTGACATTGAGCATTTTTTCATATGTTTATTAACCATTTGTATATCTTCTTTTGAGAACAGCTACTTTTTAATAGGGTTGTTTGTTTTTTTCTTGCTGATTTGATGTAGGTACTTGTTGATGTAAACTTTCCTTTCATTACTGTTTTTTGCTGTATCCCATAGGTTTTGATATGTTGTGTTTTCATTTTAATTTGTTTTGAGAAATTTTTTTTTTTTTTTTTTTTTTTTTTTTTTAGACAGAGTCTCACTCTTTTGCCCGGGCTAGAGTGAGTGCCGTGGCGTCAGTCTAGCTCACAGCAACCTCAAACTCCTGGGCTTAAGCGATCCTACTGCCTCAGCCTCCCGAGTAGCTGGGACTACAGGCATGCGCCACCATGCCCGGCTAATTTTTTGTATATATATATTTTAGTTGTCCATATAATTTCTTTCTATTTTTAGTAGAGACGGGGTCTCACTCTTGCTCAGGCTGGTCTCGAACTCCTGACCTCGAGCGATCCACCCGCCTCGGCCTCCCAGAGTGCTAGGATTACAGGCGTGAGCCACCGCGCCCGGCCGAGAAATTTTTTAATCTCCTTCTTTATTTCTTTATTGAGCCACTGGTCAGTCCGGAGCATATTATTTAATTTCCATGTGTTTGTATATTTTCCAGTGTTCCTCTTTTTATTGATTTCTAGTTTTATCCCATTGTAGTCAGAGAAAATACTCTATATGATTTCAAATTTTTGAATTTTTTAAGACTTGTTTTTTGGCCTAACATATGGTCTATCCTAGAGAATGATACATGAGCTGAGGAGAAGAATGAATATTCTGCAGCTGTTGGGTGAAACATTCTGCAAATATCTATTAGGTTGATTTGGTCTATAGTGCAGATTAAGTCCAATGTTTCATTGTTGATTTTCTGTCTGGATGATCTGTCCAATTCTGAAAATGGAGTGTTGAGGTCTCCCATGATTATTGTATTGGGGTCCATCTCTCTCTTTATCTCTGATAATATTTGCTTTATATATCTGGGTGCTTCAGTGTTGGGTGCATACATATATAGAATTGTTATATCCTGTTGCCGTGTCAACCCATTTATCATTATATGACTTTCTTTGTCTCTAAAGTTTCCCTCTTGAAATCTATTTTATCTGATAGAAGTATAGCTAGTTCATTTTTATTATCCATTCAGCCACTCTATGTCTTTTGATTAGAGCGTTTAGTCCATTCTCATTCAATGTTATTGTTGATAGGTAAGGACTTACTACTACCACGTTGTTATTTGATTTTTGGTTGTTATGTGGTCCTCTCTTTCTTTCTCCTTTCTTTTCTGTCTTCCTTTGTTAAAAGTAATTTTCTCTGGTAGTGTGTTTTAATTTCTTGCTTTTTTTATGTATCTGTTGTAGGTTTTTTATTTGAGGTTACTATGAGGTTTGCAAAAACATTTTATAACCAATTATATTAAACATATGACAGCTCTATTTACAAACCAACAAACAAGTAAAAAGAAACCTAACAGAAAATCTACCCTTTACACTCTATGCCCCTGCACTTTTTAACTTTTTGTTGTTTCCATCCATATCTTTTTAAACTTTCTGTCTCTCAAAAAATTGTTGTTATTTTTGATAAATTTGTCTTTTCGTCTTTCTACTCAAGATATAAGTGATTGATATACTGTTATTACAGCAATAGAGTATTCTGTATTTGTGGCCTTACTGTTACCAGTGAGTTGTATATATACCTTCAAATGATTTCTTATTGTTCATTAACATTCCTTTTTTTTTTCAGATTGAAGAACTCCTTTTAGCATTTCTTAAAGGACAGATCTGCGTTAATGAAATTCCTCATCTTTTGTTTGTCTGGGAAAGTCTTTATTTCTCTTTTAAACTTAAAGGACATTTTTTTTTAGGATATAATATTGTAGGGGGAAGGTTTTTTGTTTTTTCCTTCAGCACTTTGAATATGTCATGCCATTCTCTCCTGGCATGTAATGTTTCCATTGAGAAATCAGCTGCCAGACATATTGGAACACCTATATATGTTATTTTTTTTCTTTTTTTCTTGCTTACCTTAGGAACTTTTCTTTATCCACGACCTTTGGGAACTTGATTATTAAAGCCTTGAGATAGCTAGCCTTGTTTGGGTTAAATCTTCATTGTGTTTTATGACCCTGTTGGACCTGAATATTGGTATCTTTCTCTAGGTCTGGAAAATTCTGTGTTATTACTTCTTTGAACAAACTTTCTACTCAATCTCTCTCTACCTCCTTTTTAAGGCCAATAGCTCTTAAATTTGCTCTTTTGAGGCTATTTTCTAGATGTTGTAGGTGTACCTCTTTCTTATTAGTGTTTATTCTTTTTTTCCTTTTTCTCTTCTATGTGTTTTCAAATAGGCTGTTTTTAAGCTGATTAATTCTTTCTTCTGCTTGGTCAATTCTGCTGTTGAGAGATTGTGATGCATTTCTGTTTGTCAATTGAATTGTTAATCTCTAGAATTTCTGCTTGTTTTTTTATTATTTCAATCTCTTTGTTAAATTTCTCTAATGATCTTCTGAATTCCTTCTCTGTGTTGTCTTGAAGTTCATTGAGCTTCTTCAGGACAGCTATTCTGAATTCTTTGCCTGAAAATCACCTATCTCCATCATTCCAGAGTTGGCCACTGCTACCTTATTTAGTTGGTTTGGTGATGTCATGTGGATGTTTATCAATATCTGGGCGTTTATTTTAATCTTTGCAGTCTGGGCTTGTTTGAACCCATCCTTCTTGAGGAGGCTTTCCAGATATTCAAAGGTAATTGAGTGTTGTGGTCTAAGTCTTTGGTCACTGCAGCCATATCAGCACTGGGGGTGCCCTGAGCTCTGTAATGCTGTGACTCTTGCAGACCCCTGGTGGAACTGCCTTGGAGGACTTGAGTAAGATATGGGGGAATTCCCTGGATTATCAGGCAAACTCTCTCACTCTCTTCTCTCACTCCCTATGCTGGGCTGCTGGAGTTGGGGGGAGGAGTAACATGGTCATTCCTTGTGGCCACCAGCACCAGGTCACACCTAAAACCCAGCCCTGTTTCACCAAAGCCCATAGTAACAGTTGCCTGGCTACCTCTGATGTTTATTCAAAGCCTGTAATCAGCAGGCTGTGAATAGTGCCAGGACTGGGTCCTTCCTTTCAAGGCAGCATGTTTCCTTCTGGCCCAGGGTGGGTCCAGAAATGCTGTCCAGGAACCAACACCTGTACTCAGGAGCTTCAGCAATCTGCTTGGTACTTTATTTTACTGTGGCTGAGCTGGTATCCAAGTTGCAAAACAAAATCTTCTGAGCTCTTCTTTTTCCCTTTCCCAGTGGAAGAAGACTCACCCTGAGCCATGCTGCCTGTAGTTGGAGGAAGGATGACACAGGCACTGGCTTAGCCACAGCTGCTGGTGTCTTACTGGGTCATGTGCACCCAACATCCACTGGCTCCGAGCCAGCACAGCCACAGGAGTTGCCCAAGGACTGCAGCCTTTGTGGCCTGACTTCCTTTTGAATTTATTCCAGGCCCCAGGCTGCTTTTTGCCAGCTAGCCCTGGGGCTAGCCAGATCTGGGGTTTGAGGGTGGGGGATGTATCTCTGGCTGGGATGGTGTAAATGAGATGATGATAGGGAAATTTCCTGCCTTTATATTATACAGTGACCTTGGCAAGTAGAATATTTTAAAAACCTATTTAATGGAATCCTGTTGAGGCTCAGTCATCATGATCCTAGCTACTGAGGGGATCCAGTGTATCTTTACATTTTCCTTGTATAAAAAATGAGGTTGTAGGTCAGGAGAAGGTAAAAGAATTTTTTAATGCATTTAGGACAATTCTGGAAAGTTAAGTACTGCTTTGACCACATTTATCTCTTTTACTGTGACTTCACGAGTCAACAAAATTCTTTTATTTATTTATTTATTTATTTATTTATTTTGAGACAGAGTCTCACTCTGTTGCCCAGGCTAGAGTGAGTGCCGTGGCATCAGCCTAGCTCACAGCAACCTCAAACTCCTGGGCTCAAGCAATCCTTCTGCCTCAGCCTCCCGAATAGCTGGGACTACAGGCATGCGCCACCATGCCCGGCTAATTTTTTTTTTTCCTATATATATATATTTTAGTTGGCCAGATAATTTCTTTCTATTTTTAGTAGAGACGGGGTCTCGCTCATTGCTCAGGCTGGTCTCGAACTCCTGACCTCGAGCGATCCACCGCCTCGGCCTCCCAGAGTGCTAGGATTACAGGCGTGAGCCACCGCGCCCGGCCCAAAATTCTTTTAAAAAGTAGCAACTGTGTCAAAATGTAGTTTTGGAACTTTTTCTAGAAGAAGTTTGGGGAAAGGCCTAAAGTGTACTTATTTTGGCACAAAATGCTTCCTAGTGGTTGGTGTTGTTGATTGCAATGGAGTTCCCACAGTAATAGGTTTCATAGGTGGAGACAAAGGCCAGGATTTCATTTTCTTACTGACAGGTGAACTCTGGTGACAGCCAAGGAAAGTGGCCATTATTCTTTGCATGATTGTGGCTGCTGAGAATCAAGGTTCATTTCAAGCCATTCTTTTATCCTGTTTGGACTGTATCAACTTGACATACTGAACTTTGGAAGGTGGGGACATGCTGAAAGTATTCACATTTCATTGAATAATATATATTAATACTAACTACATGCAAATTTGTACTTTTTGAAAAAAATAAAAGCTTGAGGACCTATCTTTATAAGATTGCAGTCCTATTCCTTTTAAACACTATAAGCATATTTCCACTTAAAATAATAATAATCTGTTCCCAAAGCCCCTTTCATGGATTAACCTCTATCAATGTTACCTTTGAATAGTTCTACAATCTCCCATGGTGTAAATGTCTCTGTTTAACTAACACTCTTTATTTTATTACATTCAAAATGTACTTGTGAAAATGAAAGTGCTTTGTATTGCTGTTATAGCTCCAACAATGTGATTATTTAGCACTTTTCAGAGACTGATTTCCTCGTTAGTATTTATATAGCCCATGTACCTGCTACGAGCATTGGAAAGGTGCAAACAGCATTGGGAAGTTGGAATTATTTAACATGTTTTAGAGCAAGAGTGACAAGAAGTAACAGTAAGAGGGGAACAAAAAGGAATGTTTTTAAGAAGTGACATTTTGAGGCTCCCGTTGACAAAACCTTCTGAACATATGTGAAACATAATCAAAATAACTACCCACTGCATCTGAAAACCAAATTCTGGTTGAAGATAAAAGTTGAGGCCTATCCATTCTGAAATACAAAACTGAAAGCCCAGTGCTGCCTGATGTTTTGAAAGATGACAAAAGCTTTGTTTGAAATATCCAAATACTCACAGAATGCCAAGTAGAAGAAGTGTATTACATATTTTAAGTGAGGACATGTTTCCTAGATCCCTAAAAATTTCCAGCATCAAAGTTTGTGAGTTTGTTTCCAATTTACATACTCTTTAAAAGAAGTTACTTCCCAATTGAGTCACTTCTATAAAAATTTCTGACTTAGATTTTCCTGGAAAGCAGAAGTGGAGAATGGCTTGGATGTAGCAATGCCTAAGACTTGGGAGCCTCAATGAAAACCTAGTAGGAATGCATAGGTTGACACTTGCAATTTTCTCTGTATTTGGAGGCCAAGATAGGCTGAAAAGTCCTTGTATGATATGCATTTTACACCCAACTTGCCACATATATTTTCCAACCTTGAGAACATCAGGTGAGGCCCTATAATCTGCTGGCCCTGGACCCAGCGGTGATGTCAGACAGGCAGAGTATTTTGGTGGTTCAGAGATAGGCCTCCACAAAGCAGAGCTGCAACCCCTAAGCTTTTCTTGTGGTTTGATCTGTCATTGACATACTAACAGATTAGTTAGCTTAACAAACTATAATGCAGCAATACAATGGGCCATTATGCAGCCCTTACCGGTTATAACTGGGAACACTATAGAGAAACTTATAAACTATTTACAAAATAATTAACAATCATATTGCAAATTAATATGCATATCATGGTGACAGTAATGTAAAGTATATGTAGGAACTGGAAGGTAATGTACAAAACTTAAAGTGGAGGTCAAGTTGGTTTATTTGGGGATTAATTGTTTTTAAAAAGGTATTTAGTGTAGTTCTATCATTTCATCAATATGTAACTTCTATACAAATAGCCCACTGATGCTTGGTATAATTTGGGAAACTCTGAAGACGATGAGTTTCTAAAATGTGTATGCTTGGGAGTAGCACAGAGGCTAAAAGACTTGCTTTGGGACAAACTTATGGCATTAACTTGGTTGGAGTGATTATGTCTTATGTACACGGCTGTAATCAATCTTTTTGAAAACTAAAACTGAATTAATTTACACTTTGCTTTCTGAACTGTCACGGTGATTTTCCTTTTCTGAAAGAAGAGTAGGCAGGCATTTCTACTATGGGACTTAAGCATAACAAAGGAAAGAGTACTGAAAAATACTAATAATGTTCACTCACCAGCTGGCAAATGAATCAACTGACTATATTCTGTGACCTCTCAGAAAGTATTTTCTCCAAGGACAAATTAGGTGCACTACAACTGAGTTGGAACACTAGGATAGAACTTTGTGATTGAAAGAGACTTTAGAGATCACCAATGCAAGTAATTTTTAAATTCTGGAAATCCAGGGGAATCCTGATACAGAAACCAGTTGTAAGAGAAATGATGCTTGTTGAAGTGTGGGGCCCAAACCAGCTCTTCCCCGACCCCCCCACCCCCCTCCGCCAGGTCGACTCATTCCTGCTGAGACTGTTCCCAAGCACCTGGCCCATCTTGGTCCCTCTGCTTCCTGATGGGGCAGGACGTGGCCTGAGCTCTACTTCTAAATGGGAATTTGAGCCTCCTGACACCCCAGCTAATGGTCTTTCTGCTACATCAATGGTTACCGGACCTTTTGTGCATCCCCAGGACACAGTGAAATGGTCTCTGTGGCTGACAAAGAAAAGAAGTACTTGGAAGGGGACATGGAGCAAGAATCAGGGTCTTTCACTCCATCTTTGACCAGAGCAGCTCCACTTTGACTTGTTATATAGTGGGCTTCATTTTAATATTCTTCCAGGGTGGACCATCCCATTGACCAAAAAACAAAAGAGAAAGGAAGGGAGGGAAGGAAGAAAAAAGAAAAAAAGAAAAAAAATACCATGACATTACTATCTTATTTCTGTACTCTGCTTTCTTTTTCTTAACTAGTCTAATCTTAAAGTGCCTATATCTTTTTATCTCCTATTTCAGAGGTAAAGACACATCTCTGTGTGACACATACACACACACACACACACACACACACACACGGGGGCATTCTAGAAAAATTGCAAAGCACTGGAGGCTGGATGGTGAAGAGAAAACTGTCTAGAAGAAAGTGGGTGCTTAGCAACCAGGACCACAATGTTTCTGGCCCGGCCACACAGATTGATTTTATTTTTTAAAGCTCTCATAATAGCTGGAGACTATCCTGTGGTCTGGATGAGAGATTCCCAGCATGTCTTTGTTAGTTGTTTTGTTTGACAGGCAACAGTCAACTTTTACTTCGCTTCTGCCTAGGGAGGGCACTTTGGATCCCTCGCCGAGTCTTCTTGGACAAGCATACAACTGTGGACCACAAGTTGCGGACAGCTGTTCCGGAAAGCAGAAGCCCATAACCAACATGCTTCTTAAATGGGGAAGGATGGGCTCTTGATTGGCAGAAGACACTCTGACTACACCATTGAAAGATACAGTGAAAAGAAATAGATGTTGAAGTGATTTATGGGAGTGGGATGTTTAGCTACAAGATGAAGGGGGAAGCATGCCTTCACCACTCTGGTGGGAAAACAGTGTTTTTAGGCTCTGCTCCAAATAAAATCACTGGTCTATAATCTATATACAGACTGAAAAATCTGACGTCTTACTGTACCTGGAATACAAATGCCACGAAAGCAGCAGTGATACAACAGCACACGTATTTGTGTTATGCCTGTGGACTACTATGATGACATTTTGTTTTCAAACTAACCCTATAAATTCAGAGAATCTAGTCCAGTAGGAGAATTTTTAAAGTGTCATAGTAAGCAATAGTAAACTGAAAAAGTTTGCTTAATTTTGCAGATAGTCTCTCATGTCAGGGAAGGTTCCTTGACTGGGACTATCGTGCAGGTTTCTTTACATGTTTGTTACTTTGTCCATCTGATTTAGCAGATGAAATCTTCCACCCCTTTAGATCTCATGAGATTTCAAACACACTTAATGAGGACCAGGAACGACGTGACCATTGTATCATCCAAAGCCAACAAGGAAATAGCCCTTATTTTGGACAGCTTCTGAGTACTTGGAGAAAGCATGAGAAATGGTTATGAAAATAGAAATTTCTCAATTTCCTGTCTTCTCCTTCTCCTTTGGCCAGGTCTACAGTCCCAATAGTCTGCAGGACCCTTGCTAGTTCCCTCTCCTGGGCCATTCTGAGGGGCATTTCCCCAGGACTTCGAGTGCCCTGCGTGTTCCCAGGTGCCGACGGAGCTCCCCTTCCTCCTGCCATTGCCCAGAGCTGCCGCCCTTCCATCATTTGGCTTCTTGGCTCAGCTTTGTGTGTGGGGCTGTGTTTTTTCTGTTTCCTAGCTCGCATTTTGTTTGGTGGGGTGAGACTATCTTTGTCCAGATGGTCCCCATCCCAGGACATTTTGCAGAGTATCTGTGAGCCAGCAACCACCAGGGAATTTCTTTTTTTCCCTTTTGACTCAAGAAGGTCCCTCAGTTTACTCCATGTTGCCAAGTCTTCCTGTAAATCTCAAGGCATGCTCCCTTCACCAAACAACTCCCTCTGAAAACACACACATACACACATACACACATACATGGAGTTTTATTGGTTCAAAAATTAGTCTCTGGCAAATGCTTACAAAGGCAAACTACTAAAAAGACATTTTTATTCCTTTAAGGAGGCTCGCTCAACTTCCTTTTGTAGTCACAAACCTTTTGATTTTTAAGCAAAACCCTGGAACCTTAGAAATGTTCTTGGAGCACATGTTCCTTCCTGAGCGGATACCACACAGAAGCCGATCCCCGGGACACACCGTAGGCCTCACCACTGCTACCATCCCAGAACAAACCTGAGTCCTTTAGAAACAAATGACATGGAATAAATCAGATTGCAAATGAAAGCCATACGGTCTATTGGAGGCAGCATAATTTGTGTTTATTATGCTTTTTCAAGCAAGGCTCTATCCTCCTTTGTCTCATTTTCTTGTTGCACAAGAGACATCTGCTCACAACTGAAATGCCTTAGAAGAACTTGATCCCTTTGGGTTAGGGGAGGTGAGGGTGGAACGGGGGCTACTTTGCCGAAAGAGTGCTTATTTAGCAATTCCTATTCCTATTTCAGAACAAGCTTTAGTCTCCCTCTCTTCTTTAACATAGCACTACCCTCCCCCCACCCCATTGTCTTACAATGTGCAGGATCTATCTAAGTAAAGGATGTTGTGCTGAATGACTACTCCTGTTGAGGGCTTTTAAACACTTTCACATGTGGCATCATTGTTATAGCTGTCATTCCTGTCTTGGAATTTATTCTCAGCTTTGAGAAAGGCTTTTAGCCATGTGTCAGGCAGCACGTCAGCAGAAATTGCCAACAAGCGTGATTTATATTCAGCCTTTTAGGGCTGGGAGAGTAATGCCTCAGGCCGCTTCAGGTCTGAAAGAGACTAGCACTACACCTTGGCAGTCTGTGACCTACATCTGCCCTTGGTCAGGCAAATCATTTTATTTGAAGGATAATAGACATTTTCAGTGGCATATTCCTGAATCTGCTTTCTTTGGCAGTAAATTGCTTCAGAAAGAGGCCTCTCCCTCTTAACCCCACTACCCCATCCCACCCATATTTGCACTTACTTTCCCCCCAAGAATGCAATTTGGGGAAGTGTCGGTTTCATTATGGCTGTCCAATTCTAACTTATAGTAAGACAGAATTGCTAAGATTTGCCTAGAAGGATATTTATTTCAACATAGTTTGTAAATAGGGGGTTGGATTAAGTATTGTGCTGCATCTCTTTCAATGGAATGATTCTCCTTACTCAGTGAAATACTCCGCAGGCATTCAACAGGATTTTAAAAAAGATCACTTCCGTGTTAATAAAAATTTGATAAACAAAAAACAAGTTACCAACCCAAACTGATAAATGGAGACATAAAATATGTATATTCATATAATGGAATATTATTCAACCTTAAAAAGGAAAAAAGTACAAACACATGTTACAACTAGATGAACTTTGAAATCATTATGTTAAGTAAAATAAGACAGACATAAAAGACCATGTACTATATTTTTCCATTTGTCTGAAATGTCCAGAATAGGCAACTACATAGAGATAGAAAGTAGATTGGTGGTTGCCAGAGGCTGGGCAGAGGAAGAAATGAGGAGTGACTGCTAATGGGTATTGAGTTTCTTTTTGGGGTGGTGAAACTTTCTGGAATTAGATGGCTGCAAACTCTGAATATATTAAAAACCAGCATATTGTGCACTTTAATAGGGTGAATTGTATCTTAATAAAGCTTAATAAAGCTGCTTCTCCCCCTTTTCAATTCCTAAAAAAGAAAAAAAAAAAAAGTCACCTAACTCCATGTACTGATGATGATCTTATTTTTGTAAAAACAAAACAAAACAAAACAAAACAGGTATAGGTGTGTATAAATAAAAAAGACTAGAATGATGTAGTTACCACTATGGTGGAATCATGAGAAATTTGCATTTTCTTCTTTGTGCTTATCTGCATTTTTTCTAATTACAAAAATTATGCTGGTTTATTTTGGAAAATTTTGGAGATGAATGTCATTTTTAAATTTAAGAAAGAATGGGGTAAATGATGGCTGCTTTAAACATATGTTAAACAGTTTCTCTTTGTCTTAGAGGGACAGCGCAGGCCAGGGAAGTGGGCCCCAAATAGGGACCTTAAACTATGTTACAATGAGCCAGAATTGTGAATTCCTTTCCTTATCCTTTGCTTCCATTTTTTCACATTCAGAAAATAGTATCACATTAAACATATTGTGTTGAGTTCATCATAGAGACTAAATGGGGTAGAAAGAAATTTAACATTTATTGAATGCACCTGGTTGTCAGGAACTCTGAAAAAGCATTGCCCTGTCAATGACATTAACAAATGTTCTGTCTGGCTGGAAGTGGTTACCTTCAACACTTCCATTCACATTCTGTGGGAGAGAACTTAGTCACCTGGTCATACTTAGCTGCAAGAGAAACTGGAAAGAGTAAGTTTGGGGGAGCTAGCAGACTGCCATACCAGCTGTTCAGAGAATATTTTTTAAATGCAGCAAAATGATTTTTATACATAAAGAAAAATATCTTAATCCAAAAGACAATTTGGATTACAATGAGAGGTAGTATAAAGTTGGAGCTGTTTACAAATATGGAAACAACTCTTTGATTTGAATGGTTGGTGGATATTCACCTATCTATAGGCAGGTTATAGAATCAAATGACTCAGAAGTCATTCTGAGCTATGTAACCATTAGTGTTTTTGATCTTTGTTCTTTTTTAAACAGAGAAGATTCCTTGTAAACAACTCATATTCTTGTTCACCTTTTGTAGCTAATTTTTGCAAATGGTGTGCCAACAGGATGGCTTTTTCATATAAATAACTCATATGTTACCTTAAGGCCTATACTAATTCCTATACTAATTCATTAAGGTAATGGTAGCCATTACAATGGATAAATGCCCAAATTTCAGTATCTTAACGGAGTATAAATTTATTTCTTGCTTATGCAATATGAGTGTGCAATGGGTGGTTTTCAGTGTGGTGAGTCAGGGACCCAGGCTCCTTCCTTCTTTGGACTCTGTCGATTTTTAGATCCCTGTAATCCTTAACTTCTAACTGGTTGGGTGAGGAGAAAGAGAAACTGGAGGGTGGTATGGGAGGTTTTTATGGCTGAAGCCTGGGAGTGGAGTACACAACTTCTACCCACAGCCCATTGGCCAAATATCAGTCACATGACCGCACCTGACCAAAGGGAGGCTGGGAAATGTAGTCTAGCTTCAGTCTTTTTGTCCATCAGGAAAGGAAATAAAATTGGGGAAAATTAACCAGTCTCTGTTACAACTCCTTACCTCAGAGAAGGTAAAGTTTAAACTCTTTATCAAGAACTACGAGGTCCATTATGATTGGTTCCTACTTTCCTCAAGAGCCTCACCTTGCCTCTTGAACTCTATTTCATTTCAGGCTACTAAATCAGAGATCCCTGAGGTGTTGATAGCTCATGTAATAATATTGTTTGCCAGAACAGTGACTAGCAATTATTCAAATCTTTTGATCTTCTTATCTTTAGTCCCATGGGACCAACCAGCTTTTATCAACACTTTTCCCACCAAACAAAAAAGACAGAGCATTGTGAGCACTATTGCTTAACCACTGTTTGATGTTCTGTGGGATAAGTGTGGAGTTGTGTGTGTGTGTGTGTGTGTGTCCTAGTACATCTTAAAGATTAGGAGAGTAGGTATTTCCATTTATACACCTGAGAGAGTTTGTTACTTTCCTTTAGGGCTCTCTGTTTTTTATCCTATTATTGTCCTAGGTGGAAAGTGGTTTAACTGGAGTTATCTAAGATACTGATTCCCAAACAATGAAGTATGGAAGGATCACTTGGGGAGTTTGGGAAGAAGATGATTTCAGGACTCCATTAAAGAATCTGATTCGATAAGGCTGATGTGGCATTCAAGAAGCTATGTTTTTAAGATTCTGATGTAATAGTTTGTGAGTTATAATTTGAGAAATACTAACCTAGCTGGTTAGAGAGTATAGAATAGTGAACAAGAACACTGCCCAGACAAATTTATTCAAGTTTACTACTGAAAAGCTCTGCAATCTTGGGCAAGTTTCTTGAACACCCTGGGTGCCTGGATGAGGTCTAGTGAAATGCTCCTAGGAGATTCTGTTAATGTTCTACTTGCTTTGCTTCTAGAAGTCCCTCCCTGCCCCTTCAGTAGTCTTGCACCATTGTTATAGCTGGACTCCCACTCTAGCCAGCTACAGTGTGTTTCTCAAGAATGGTTAATGCCACCACACCTGAGTACTAAAAATTTGTCTTTTAGAACTAGGAAAGTATTTAGGCTCAGTGAAAGAAGGAATCAATAACCTGACCATTTTCTTAACTTTTCCCTTTTAAAGCCAAGTCCCTGACTACCTATAGGTAGGGTGCCTATGGTGTAAAATAGCTGCTAAAAATGTAACACGATAATAGAATCAAATGAAGATGTGTTAGTATTCATATTAACAAATGGGAAGGTCCTGCTCTACTCTGTAAAGATGTAGCATATCTGGAACAGTGCCCTTTTGTGGTATCTCACTTAAACAGAGATTTGACAATCTGGAGCACATCCAAAGGCAAGTGAACAAAATGGCAGGAGGTCTAGAAACCATGTCCCATGAGAAAACAATCAGTCAAATTGGGAAGTTTCGTTTTTTGAAGAGTTGTAGTGATAGTTCAGGGTGATAGATCATTAAGGCATGATGCTTCATTTAAAATACTCAAGGAGATAAAATTGTAAGAGGACCTAGAATAATTATTTGATGCCTTAAAAAACAGCAATTTCTACATTGGTAGAAGAAAGATTAGAGTGAAAGATGTTCTATGCTCAGAAATTTCCAGCTGTGTAAAGAGCACAGGCTGGTGACAAGGTCCTGAGGTGGTTGTGAGCATAATTATTCTATGAAGAGGTAGTTAAACTACACGATCTATAAGGCCATCATTTTAAGATTCTGTGGTTAGGCTGAGAGGCTGGTGACTTAACAGGATGCTTCATGGCACATCTGTTCCTGCTAATGCTGTTGAAAATGTGTCAGGTCACTTGGGGCCCATAGACTTCTGGGTTTTCATCTATTCTATGAAAACAGTGCTATAAAAACCCAATTTACATGTTGCATAAGGGCAAACTTACAAAGAGAAAGGCTTTCTTCAAGGATAACTTTATCTTCTTCCATCTGAATTTTGTTGGTGGCCCTTGATCTCACTCTGCTGCTTCTCCCCAGTAGCAGAGAGACAATGGGAGAAATGTTGTTCCTGGTTTCTACTACTAAGGAGAAAAGAATTATTTGGGATCTGGTAAAGATTTGTTGGTATTATGAATAAAGAAAGAAGAATACCTGGATCCTGTGTTGGTCCAAGCATTCTTCTCCTATAAGGTTCTTGAGACAAAAATGCACACAGAGAACAACAGCAGATAGGAAACAAAGTACCACTTTTTAAATAAGCTGGGCTGATATCTGATGAATCAATGTAGAGCTCTCTGATAAAAGCTGTGTTAGTATGCTAGGAATTTGGGGTGAGGTTTTGATGGTATTAGGACGTAGTTCAGTCAGGGGACCCAAGAATGCATGGATTTTGCCTTGGTCTAGTCACCTATACTGTAGAAAGTGTTCCAGGAAGCTCTACCCATGAGCAAAAATGACAAACGGGAAACCAGGTTTTTCCTTATCAGTGGATGGATGGGTGTCCCTTATACTAATGCAATATTCTCCAGTGAAAGTTGGCTTGGCACAGACAGCTCAGCCAAAGGCCTACAAAAGCTACTCTTCCAGAAGTCCCAAATCTCTGAATCTGAACCCCATTGAACAAATCACTAGATACAGAGACACACGCAATGTTATATGCATTTATGCTCATGTTTGAGAAAAGAGACGAACTTGGACCTCCAGATATACTGGGGCAGCTCACCTCATGACCTATAGGGGAGAGAAACAAGTGCCACAAAGGAAAACAAGATAACTTGCCTGCTCAGGTGAGAATCCATGACTCTTCCAGTAGGATAGATGCTGGGAGTTGTGAAAGAAAGCCAGGCAGATCTAGGCAACCTTGAAATGCACTGTGACCTCACCCACTAAAATATTACCAGCCTGGGACATTTTCAGGGGGAATGAGAATGTTGTAGCTCAGTAAACAGAAGAGAAGAAAAAGTATCATGATAAGCAGTTCCCAAGTAGGTCTTGGATCATTCATCAAAACCCACTGCATGGGTATAGTAGTAAAGAGAATAACTCGATAGATCTGAGGTAGATCCTGGATTGCTTACTTTACCATTTAACCACATGGAAATTGGAGGGAAGATAGCAAGAAGGCCAGGTTCCTAGGAGGTCTGGCTGAGCTCACAAGCCTGGCCATATAATATGATAATGGCAGAGGCCAAGGTAAGATCACCAGGTCAGTTCTGATCTTAACCAACAAAAGATGTGGAAGCTGGAAGTAGAACAAAAAATGAGTTTCTCTGAGTGTGATCTTTTAATGCACAATGGCTCTACTCACTGTGGTTCCATTGACATCTTGAAATCTGCTCAATAATATTAGTTACTCTTCCTCTTGGTGTGTGAGTTGGGGGGTGGGACATAAATAGGGAGAGCTTAGAATTTTTCCATCTCTCATTAAAATATTCACGCTACATGGAATGGGGATATTTTCCAAAAGGACTCTGCTATCACAAACCACCATCACACCAGGACATGGGTGGAGCAAATGCCTGCAGCCCAGACACCCATGACCACTGCTTATATAGCCCTACTGAGACGTCACTGCCATTGCTATGGGGAGACGGGAGCAGAGCAGTGTCAGCCCCCATGGCAAAGGACTTGCACAGCCCCCTGGCCAAGCTTCCAACAGTGGCCTGGGGAACAACGCATCACTCCTCATGGAGACAATCCAGCCCTGGCGTGGACTGTGACAATCACAGGGAAATGGGATAACACAGAACAGCATTACAGGCTCTCAGTGCATCTGCCCTTCTCCTGCTGAATCAATCTTCTGAAATAGGTCACAGAAGCACTGTCTAGGGACCTCTCCTTTTTCTCACTTTGTAGGAGAGTACCCAGCAAAAGAGAACAGGTGTGCCACAAACCTATCTGCCCTGAGCTGACAGGAGAGATTTCTGATGAGAAAAAACCAACAGAACTCTGGCAACATGAAAAAACAAGTTAGTTTGGCACTCCCAAAGGATCAAAACAGATCTACAGTAATGGACCACAACCAAAAGGAAATTGTTGAAATGTCACAAAAGGAATTCAGATTATGGATGGCAAATAAGATGAATGACATTGAGAAGAAAGTTGGAAAGAAACAGAAAGAAGCCAAAAAATCTTTTAGGACATCAATGAAAAAAATGAAACAGTAACTAAAGAGCTAGACAACATATGAAAAGATATAACAGATCTCAAAGAAATGAGAGAGTCATTTAGGAAACTTCAAAATATAGCAGAAAGCCAAAAACAGGCTAGATCAAGCAGAAGAAAGAATCTCAGAGCTTGAAGACAAGGCTTACGAACTAACCCAGTCACTCAAAGACGCAGAATGCAGAAAGAAGAATAAAGAAGAATGAATAGCTACAATAGTTACAAAGTAAATAAAGTACCTAGCAATATTCTTAACAAAGGAGGCTAAAGATTTCTACAAGGAGAACTAAAAAAAAGATAAAAGAAATCCTAGGTGATGTAAACAAACAAACAATTCCATGCTCATGGGTTGGTAGAATCAACTTTGTTAAAATGTCCATACTGCCCAAAGTAATGTATAGATTTAATGCAATGCCCATTAAAGTACCAATGTCATATTTCACAGATCTAGAATAAATAATTCTAAGTTTCATTTGGAACCAAAAAAAAGCCTGAATAGCCACAGCAATCCTAAACTCAGAAACAAATCTGGAGGCATCACATTACCTTACTTCAAGTTATACTACAAGGCTATAGTAACCAAAACAGCATGATACTTGTATAAAAGTAGAGACATAGATCAATGGAACAGAATAGAGAACCCATAAGTAAAACCATCTACCTATAACCAACTGATCTTTGACAAAGCAGAAAATAACATATTCTGGGGAAATTGAGCCCTATTCAACAAATCATGCTGGTTAAATTGAATAGCCATATGCAGATGAATGAAACAGAACCCCCATCTCTCACCATTTACAAAAATTAATTCAAGAGAGATAAATGACTTAAATGTAAGGTATGAAACCCTAAAATTCCTAGAATAAAAAGTAGGAAAAACTCTTCTAGATATTGGCCTAGGCAAAGAATTTATGACTATGATCCCAAAAGCAAATACAGCAATAACAAAAATAAATAAATTGGACTTAATTAAACTAAAAAGCTTCTGCACAGCCAAGGAAATAATCAACGGAGTAAATAGACACTCTACAGAATGGGAGAAAATATTTACAAACTATACATCCAATAAACAGCTAATATCCACAATCTACAAAGAACTCAGACAAATCAGCAAGAAAAAACAAACAGCCCCATGGAAAAATGGAAAAAGACATGAATAGATGTTTTTCAAAAGAAGATAGACAAATGGTCAACAAATGTATGAAATATGTTCAACCTTACTAATCATCAGGGAAATGCACCTTAAAACCACAATGAGATACGACCTCACCCCTGTAAAAATGGCGATTACTGAAAAGTCAAAAACAATGGATGCTGGTGTGGAGGTAGAGGGAAAGTAACACTTATACACTGTTGGTGGAACTGCAAATCAGTACAACCTATGTGAAAAAGAGTGTGGTGATTCCTCAAATAAATAAATGTAGACTTTCCATTTGATCAGCAATCCCATTACTGGGTATCTACCCAAAGGAAAACAAGTCATTTTATTAAAAAGACACCTGCACTCAAATGTTTATTGCAGTGCAATTCACAATTGCAAAGATGTGAAATCAACCTAAGTGCCCACCAGTTCACAAGTGTATAAAGAAAACATTGTGTGTGTGTGTGTGTGTGTGTGTGTGTGTATACTATATGTGATACTATGGAGTACTACTCAACCGTAAAAGGAATGAATTAATGTATTTGGCAGAAACTTGGATGGAACTAGAGACCATTATCCTAAGTGAAGTATCTCAGGGATGGAAAAACAAGCACTATAAATTCTCACTAATAAGTGAGAGCTAAACGATGGAAACACACAGGCACAAAGGGATTTAAAGGACACTGGAAACCAAGAAGAGGGGGATGGGAGGGGGATAAGGGGTAAAAACTATCAGGTACAGTGAACACTATTATGGTGATGGGCACATTAAAAACTCTGACTTAAGCATTATGTAAGGAATCCATGTAACAAAACGTTTATACCTCCTTAATATTTTGGAAAAAAAAAGACTGTGCTATGGTTTGAATGTTTGCCCACTTGAAAACTCATGTTAAAATGTAATTGCCAACCTAACGGTATTGAGTGGTGGGGATTTTAAGAGGTGATTAGGCCATAGGGTTCTGCCCTCGTGGATGGGTTTAATGCCTTTACAAAGCGACTTTCAGGAGTGGGTTCTTGCTTTCATCTGTTCTCTCTCTCCCTTCTGCCTTCCACCAGGTGCTCTTGGATTTCCCAGCCTCCAGAACTGTGATAAATAAATTTCTTTTCTTTACAAGTTTTCCAGTTTGATATCCTGTTATAGCAACACAAAATGAACTAAGACAGACTCCCTATCACCTTAATGTGCAGAAAATTTGACTTTGAGGCTGCTGGGGACTTATGGCTGTGATCTTTATTCTTGAGACAGCTTCATTCTTATATTTACATGCAACATCTGCAGGAAAGATCAATCTATCTCTGTGTTTTAGAAACAGGAGAGGAGGAGTATGATATAGGTTAAAAGCCCAGGCTCTGGAGTTTGAATTTCTGAACCCAAATCTCAGTTCTGCCCCTTTCTGGCTTCTAAATGCCAGTTTCCTCATTTGGCAAATGGAATGATGATATTAACATACACGCCAAAAGAGAGAATGCACATAAGACACCAGACTCATGCATAATAAGTGCTCAAAAAGTTAGCTCTTTGGTTTTGTTTTTCAGAGAGAATAAAAATATCATATAGGTAAAAAAATGATTCTTCAGGTTCTTTAAGTATACGTAACTCCCTTCCTCTAAAAAGATGAAAGTGCTTTTCTAGTTGCAATCATAATTTTCTTCATGGTATCTTGGAAGTTTGAAATAACTTGAGATAAATGGAAGCATTTGGAACTCAGAGCTAAGCAAAACATGCATTCTCAATAATAATAATAAACTTTGATTTTTGGTAGTATGCTTGAGGTAATGTGAGGAGTGCCGTAGACTGGCAGACCTGTGGTTAGAACCCAGAAGTGCTGCTGCTTCCCTCTACCATCCCTAAAGAACTTGTCCAGTTTTGGGCCCCAGAGTGGACTTGCGGTAGTCAGGCTTACGTGAAACTTGAAATTGAACTTCTGGACAGTCTTGCTGCTCACACTGGACCACAGAGCCAGAAGGAGAGAAGGGAGGGAGACGAGCTGCAGCTGACTTTGGGCGTGTGATCTCGTCTTGAGGGGGTTGTTTTAAAGTGCCTAATCTCTCCTATATTGCACAGGCCTGGAGTTTCTCCAGGGTTTGAAATAAACTTTATGTCTCTTATTTCTTATGACTTTACTTGAGGTTATCCATTCTGAATTCCAGAAACAGACAAGTCAAATTCTAGGAATTCTGGCATCTAGAATCACAGGATGTTACAGTTTGCAGAGACCTTAAAAATTATCTTCTCTAGCTTCCTCAGTTTACAGATTAAAAAACTGAGTCCCAGAAAGGTCACGTACTTTCAAAGGTCATGTAGCTAGTTACTGGAATAACCAAGAATATAGTGCACGTCGTGCAAGAGATTGGTAAGGACATGGATTCTGGAGCTAGACAGCCTGCATTCAAGTTAGCAGGAACAACTCTTTCCTAAATAAGAAACTTAGGAAAGTTACTTAATTCCTCCGTGCCTCAGTTTCCTCTTACATAACCCATGAGTAACAACAGTTCTTACCTCATAGGTTGTCATGAGGTTTAAATCAGGTGAAATATATTAATGAGTTTTAGAATAATGCCTAACACTTAGTACAATACTTAATGGTTTAACTTTTTATAATTAATTTTAGATCACTGCTTGTTCCACATAAGATTTTAAGCAATCATATATAATCACCAATTCCTTCCAAGTAAAAATACATCCTGAATCTTAATCTTTGCCCTCCCCACTGACAGCACCCCAAACCCCATTTTCTCTTACCTAGATTACTGTAGCAGCTTCCTCATTGGTCTTCCTGCTTCCTCTCTTGTCTTTGGTTCTGGTTATTGATTGTTGTATAACAAAATACACCAAACTTATGCCCACAGTTTTGTGGATCAGGAGTTTAGGAAGATGGCTTACCTCTACTCCTTTCATTGTCACCTAGGGAAGCTTAACTGAGGCTGGAGGATCCACTTTCAAGATGGTCCACTAATAGGGCTGGCAAGTTAGCGCTGGATCTTGGCTGTGAGCTTAGCTAGGACTGCCATCTTGGAGCCTCAATTTCTCTGCATAGGGCTATTTCTTGCGTCTACCTGGGCTTCCTCATAACCTGGTGCCTAGGTTACAGGAAGGAGTGTTCCAAAACACTGAAAGTAGAAACTGCCAGTTTCTTAAGGCCTAGCCTGAAAACTAGTAAAGCATCACTTTCATTATATTCTATTTGTCAAAACAATCACAAAACCTGCCTAGATTCAAGGGGAGGAAAAATAGACTCCACTCTTCAATGAGAGGAGTGTCAAAAATTTGTGACTGTCTTTAATCTTCCATGCTCCTATATAGTCAATTTTTTTAGCGTATCATAAGCCAACTTTAAAAACTGTAAATTAGATCATGTCACTTCTCATTGCTTTAAAACTCTTATATGTCTACTGATCACACTCAGCATATAATTCAAAAATCTTTACTGTGGCCTATGAGATTCTACACATCAAACCCTTCATTGACTTTTTAACCTCATTTCCTTTGTCACATTTTCAAACTGTATTCTCTGACATCCTACCTCAAACAGTGCCCTATTACTTTCTATATCCTTGCCTTGCATTATTTTTCTTCATAGCACTTATTATTACCTGACATTATGTTATATTTTTAACTATCAATTAGTCTATCTCAGTTCCTACAATATGAGTTCATTAGGACAGGGGTATTAGTCAATTCCTTTGCTTAGAACACTGCTGGCCACATAGTAGGCTCTCTATAAATATTTGTTGAATTAATACATGGTATTTTTTACTTTTTTTTCTGCCAGGAAAACAAAACAAAACAAAACAAAACTTCTGTTTCTGTTTACTTGACTTTCTGCTATACTTTGTCTTTCCTTGGAGAGGGAGTAGGCTTGGTGTCAATCAAGTTCATTAATCTATGTAATGTAGGGAGGGAAAGCAAGATAAAAGATACAATGCTCTTAGCAGAAGAAGGAGGTGGAAATCAGCTGGCTAATATTAATGAGAAGTACCACTATTAGCTTAGGTATTTAGGTCATGTGTATGTAATAAGAAACAAAAGATACAATCTGTGCTAGTAGAGAGTTTAGGATTACAGAGTGTCAATATGATGATGACTCAAGAGTGGCAGAAGGTATACATAAAAAGATTGTTGCATTGAAATGAAACACACCTGGACTCCTTTCTTCAGGCAAGAGACCTGGTGATCAACTTGCTTTAGTTCTTTGAGTCTTGATTTTCCTCATCTCTGAGGGAGAAATGCTAATATTCTCCAAACATTTCTGTGCAAATTAAATGTGTGAACGTGTCTAGTGTCTACGGTAGGTTTAAAACACAATTGCAAAATCTGTGTCACTCCTTCCATTGAGAGGTGGGGGTCTATGTACCCTCCCCTTGAATTTGGACAGATTGTGTCCACTTGGACCAAAAGAGTACAGTAGAAATGATACTATGTGGACTCCAAGGCTAGGTCATAAACAGCCAGACAGAGTTTTTATTCTTGAAACTCAAGGCTACCATGTAAGAAGTCTGATTACCCTGAGACCACCATGCTGGAGTGGCTACATGTAGACATTCTGGTTGAGTCCCAGTTGAGCTCTTGTTCAGCTCTCCCAGCTTGAGCAAGAGATATGTGAGTGAAAAAGACTTAAGGTATCCTAGAATTTCGATAAGGAGATGAAAGGGTGTCACAGAAAGACATTCCAGGCAGGGAATGTAGGTGGGAGTAAGCACGGTCACAGCCAGAGGCTTGGGGAAAGTCTGCAGATGAGTCACTGGTGAAGAATGCAGTGGTCAGCCTTGACTCCTTCAGAACAAGAGATAACTGCTCAGAAGGAGGAGACTTCCAACGGTCCCCTCCTTTATACTGAGGACAGAATGAGGTGATGCGGACCTTGCCATCAGGGCCCTGCCCTCCAGGCCTAGCCCTCACCGGCAACTGGAGGGTCCACACACTGCCCCCTTGCTTTTGGCTTGGTGCATTTTGTGTGCCTGCCTTTCTCTGTACCCTTTCTGGTCCCACTTCAGCCCTTTTTCTCACCTTACCTGTCTCATCCTCATTCTCTTGCTTGCTGTCTGACATTTCCCCATGTTTCTATGGCCTAACATTTTTTTTCTCCTTGCTGTTTCCTCTGTAAGAGTGAAAATATAAATGCAGTTTTGCCAGTTTCTCACACTGTAACGAAACATGGACACCCTTAAAAAGCGAGAGTGTCTGTATGTACTTACCGTTCATGCTCACCCATATTTCAGGAAGGGGATTTATATTAAAAACACTCTATTAGACAGCAAGACAGTCTTTTCAGGAGTGAGAACTGTGGCTTTCAGGTAAATTATGAATCTTGCCTAGGACAGTTCTCAAGTATATCTGCACTGAATAAATAATGAGCTACCTTGGAAGAATGTTTGATTCTTAGCATGTAAGAAATCCTTTCCACTTCAACAGGGTAGCAGGGTTGCTAGGAGAGCCATCACCATCATTTTGGACTTCAGTCTGAAAGCTATTCCCTTCCCATTAAGAAGGAACCAAGAGTCTGAGATCCTATTGGAGCAGAATTCAACATAACCCAGAAATTTTGATCATGGCCTGGTCCATATTATCAGTCATGACACTAGGTCAATTTCAGGGCTGTCTTCAGTTAACATGGACTTAACTTTCTCACTTCATTCTCTATGATGGTTTCTACCTAGAAATAGGGAAAAAAGTTTTCTCTTGGTGTACTGAATTATCATGAACATCCCAGTAACTCATATTCAAAGAACAGACTAGTCTGGTGCCACTGTAAAGCAACTCTATTTTTCCTTAATATTGCTTTTGTAAATCCAGTCAGTTCTTCCCCTACCCTTGGATAAAGTCTTAACTAAGCCTGGGATGTATCTTCTTATTTGCAGACAATAAAATGTTCTCTAGTCACTTTAGCTGGAAAGAAAAATTTTGGACTTGGTTCCTTTTATTAGGTCCAGTTTAGTGTAATGATTAAAACTAGGAACCCCACTCAAAGTTCCCCCCTCAAATGTTAGGCTCATGCAGTAGAAAGCTGGTGGTGGGAAGGGGTGGGATGAGGAGGTGAAGGGCTTTTCCCCCAGTTCTTGGTGCTGTATTTCTGCTCTTCCTCCCTCAGCTTACTGACCGTGGGTTCAGACTTTCCTCTCCATGTTGGCAAGTTCAAGTTGGGGGTGAGTATGAAGGCAGGAGGGAAGAGAAGGTCTGAGTGGCTGTGCCATAGTGAGCTGTCACAGGAGCAGTGTGGACCAGGCAAGACCCTGAAGCCAATTCTTCTGTGTAGTACTTTTGAGGTTTTGGTGCTCTTCCCCCAGCAACCCACTGCTGAGGATCTTTCACCTGCTGTGTTCTGTCTCAAATAAGATGTCTTTTTCATTTGCATTGCTATAAAGTAATACTTGGGTAAAATACAAAGAAAAGAGGTTTATTTAGATCATAGTTCTGCAGGCTGTACAAGAAGCATGGCACCAGTATCTGCTTCTGCTGAGGGCTTCAGGGAGCTTCCACTCATGGCAGAAGGCAGAGGGGAGCCAGTGTGTGCAGAGCTCACATGCAGAAAAAGGAAGCAGGAGAGACAGAGGGGAAGGGGCCAGGTTCTTTTTAACAACCAGCTCTCACAGGAACTAGCAGAGTGAGAACTGTCATTGCCAGGATGAGGGCACCAAGCCATTCAAGAGGGATCTGCCCACATGACCCAGACACTTCCCACCAGGTCCCACTTCCAACATGAGATTCAAAAGGTCAAATACCAAATTATAGCACAAGGTATACTCTGGCTGGCACCCATGTCATCTCAGTGCTGGGCATCTGCTGAGTTATCTACAGCATGTTTCTGCTGAGGTTTCCTTGTTCCTCCAGAGTGCCCTCAGGTTCATTTTCTATTGCTATGGAACAAATTACTACAGACTTAGTAGTTTCACAGTTTCTGTGGGCCTGAAGTCCAGCAGAGTATAACTGGACCCTCTGCTCAGGGTGGAATCCAGGTGTTTTCCAGAGCTGTAATCTCATCTGAGGCTTGGGGTCCTCTTCCAAGCTCTTGTGGTTGTTGGCAAAATGTATTTCTTTGTAGCTCCAGAACTCAGGGAGGCTGCACTTTCCATGCTAGTATCTGGAACCTGCAAATTCCATGCTAGCGCCGTCTCTCTGACACTTTGCCTTCTTTTAAAGGCTCATCTAATTAGGTGATGCCCATGCAGAAAATCTCCTTTGATCAACCCAAATCAGTTGATTAGGCTAATCATGGGAGTGTGATCCTATCATATTCACGAGTCTCGGCCTGTGGAGGTGGTTACATAAGGGCAGGGGATTATATGGAGTATCTGGGAGGTCATGCGAATCCTGAGGGGCATCTTAGAATCCTGCCTTCCTTCTCTCCCTGGGAAGGCTCCATAAGACCTCCCCACCCTGTTTCTATCTCTTTCATGTGGCTCACATCTAAGATTCTCTTTTTGTGGGCATGCAATTACTTCCCAGCTATAGTTTTCTACTCTTCGTCCACAGAACTCTTAAGCACTTTCTGGTTCTTCCCATTTCTCAGGTATGGCTCAGTTTCCATTTGCTGTGTTGCTCAATGTCCAGGAGACCTAAAACCAGCTCGCTGAAAGATCTTCTCAAATTCTCTCTCATTAGTACTGAGGTGAGGGCAGATGTTTCCGAAACAAGTCCTCTCCCATCTTCACTTCTCCTAGTCATACCGAATTATGTTTTTATGCCCATGAGTGGATGAGAGGACAAAGGCCAGAAAATAGTTTAGTATACATGCTTTGTAAATCCCGCTCAGGTTGTTTGGTATCTCACTTTGAAATCTGGAAACAACTGGGCTTATTCTTTTGGGCTTATTTAGAACTAAGACTACAACAGTTCCGTAATCTTCTTGTATTTAAAGATTTATTATTGCTTACTTTTATTGGGTTCTTACTATGTTTTACACTCCACTAAGCACATAATAAGGGGAAACTGAGGCATAGAGGTTAAATTCTTTGCTCAGCATCATACAGTTGGTAAATAACAGAGCCGCTATTTAAATCCAGGTCTGACCCCACAGCCTGTGTCTTAACCACCATCTGTACTGCCATCCTAATGCTTTTGTTCCCAACCTTTACTCCCCAAATACATTTATTTAGGTCACATTGGATCAGATTGTTTGGTGATAATTACACTGCTGAATTTATTATCATGTTGATTCTATATCTATTTGTATCATGTCCTTATGGAAAAGAATCTCTTGATGAATACTGTTACAGTTAGGGCTGATTCTTTCCTCCTGCTTTAGGAAAACACCCTGATGTTCTGGTCAAGTAGTTTCAAACAACTGCCCAACTACAGATCTGGCCCTTTGTCAACAAAGGGGGCAAAGAAGGTTTACCAAATTCAGAGTCTAAGACTATAACTGGAACAATAGGCAAGGACAATACCAAAGGAGCACCCTCCTTACATCTCAGGGAATAGTCTTGCAAGTGTCTGGGTATACGTGGCAGCCTTGGAGTGGGTCCCAAGCGGAAATTTTGAGAAGTTCTGCTCCATGGATGGGGAGCTAATTGGATGCTGATGATTTGTTTGTATTCCCTCTGTCACAACTAAAGAAAGAGACCACAATTGGATGTGGATATTTATTGAATATATTTCATGACTGCCTTTTTCTAAGCGTCTGGTTGCCTTATGTTGATTCAGACACTCACCACCCTGCAACTCAGCTGTTTTCTTGGTCACAGGCAGAGTCAAACCACCAAACAGAGCCAAACCTCAGGACTGCAGGAGACTCAGCTATTCTTTATGCTGGAAACGTGTGTGAGTAACAATAAGCCACCTCGAGGCATTTGCAGCAGCCAGCTCTCCTTGGCTTGGGTCATGGTGGCAGAGAGCAGTGTAATGATTGCATCTTGTGTGGAAGGATTTCTGGAGTAACTTTAGTCCAATGGGGATGGAAAGTTTGGGAATGGTACCAGGATAAGAATTAAGACCAAATGTGCAAGCAGGAAGGCAGATTTTAAGATGGTTGGCTGTTCAGCAGGACATCAAGTGCTATTTCTGAGCTAGAGCTTTGCAATCTTTAGATCTATATCAAAGATGTGTTGTTATTGATTAGCCACACAATTTCTTCTGTAGCTTATTCATAGTGAAAATGTAATCTAAGGCTGCCCCATTGCTATCAAATGGAAAGTGCTCAGGGAATGGAAATTAATTTCAATAGTTGCCCAAATAAAACCCAATTAAGAAGATAAATTTGCTCCCAGGAAAACATGTGCCATAGATTTCAGAACAAGGCAGGAAGGACTTACTTTGGATGGTTTGGCTTTATTCCTAAGTTGCCTTCTCTATATTTCTGTTCCCTCATTAGGGAAACAGCCCAGAATAGACTAAAGGGAGAAGAGATTGCCTTTTCTAAGCTTTCAAAGGTCATTGGAGGCCCCTGAATTTAAATCCATGGAGAAAGGAAAGTGATGGAGCTTGGATGGGTTTTGTGGTTAGGTGTGATGCAACCAGGAACGAGTGTTAGAAGTTATGTTCTCCAGATGGCTTTGTGTCTCAGACAAGGCCAGAGATATTATTCAATTCCCTTGAGCTGCTCGTGTTAAGTATGTCTGGGATAGAAAACACAAGTAAGGAGTCTGTGGAGGAACAGCCAAGTTCTGGGAAATTTCTTTCCATGCAGCTGGACCCAGCCCTTTGTGGGAGATTTCCGTGGGCTCCCTGGAACAGGATTCCTGGGGAGTGAATGATCCCTCTTATTATATAGGGGTCCTTATTGGGACACTGATGACTAGAGGAAGAGAAAGAACTTCACCTTTGTTGAGAACCTATAATGTATATAGATGATTGAATGAGATAATATAGAGAGCAGTTTTTTATCCCCATTTTATGGAAGCTCTACAAAGAGAAAAGACACTCCAGACTTTGTAGAGCTTCACTCTGGTCACTGTGTTACCTGGACAGAGGACAGAACTGCTGGCCAGAGCTGTTGCATCCTGTTGTGCAGGCTGGACACGGCACACACAGACTCTGATGTGACTGGTGCCTTTGGAGATGTGCAATTGGGTGACTGTGTCCAGCAGCTGACTCCTCATACTCTGACAGTAAGAGGCCCAGGAAGGGCCAGTGATTGGAATGTTGGGAACACATTTTCCTTTTTCAGGCTCAGATCTTTTCCCTAACACATTCATCAATACCTTTGAACCACTAGGTTCCATTAGATTCAGGGTTGTTCTGGACCCTGTAGTGATGCGTAAGGAGTGATGCCCTTTCTTTATTGAAGACCTGGCCAGGACAACCTATTTCTTTGAATAGGAAAGGGATGTCCAGGCTCAATGTCTCACCTTGGCTAAGTAACTGTAATGATTCTGTCTATCTACTTATCATCTACCTATCATCTGTCTATCTACCATGATCATCTGTCCACAAAAGGGATTAATGTGTGCTTAGCACTACCTGATTATAACAATAGTCAGCCCCTCCTCTTCACTAACAT
Organism: Eulemur rufifrons; assembly: GCF_041146395.1. Lineage (NCBI taxonomy): Eukaryota > Metazoa > Chordata > Mammalia > Primates > Lemuridae > Eulemur > Eulemur rufifrons. The sequence continues at coordinate 75,087,812 of NC_090983.1, forward strand.
TGTTTTGATCTGCTACTACATTTATCTATTTTCAACTCTCTTGAATAAATACTGACAAGAGTTTCATGGGCTTGCACACACAGATTTGTTATTGTAAAAAGGTATAAAATTGTGAGGGAACTTTGAAATTCTCAAGGTCAATATTTGCATTTCCAGGAAATTTGAAAATAGGTGGGGAAAAGGAAGAAGCTTTTGTGTCCAGTTTCTCCCATACACTTGGCTTGTCTCTCATTTGATTTCGAAGCAGTAACAGAAAGGATGGCTGGTGACTATGTGTGTTTAGATTAAAAACAATATTATTACTGCTGGTTGACACAGCAGATTAGGACACTTTATCATTAGGCATGAATCTGTGCAGGCTTTAAAGCTGATTAAATATAAAATATCTTCGCCTAAGAAATATTAAAAATAAAAGTCTTGGTTTCTAGGCTAAAAAGATTTTAGCCTGGTCAAATGTGATAATTTATCTGTAATCAAAAGGCAATAATTATTCCATGTGTCAGTGGCCACATTTGTGCTTTTATGAATAAGGAACAGGGATATTTAATTTATTAAACATTGAATGCAAAGAAATGTTCTTGCATGATAGCTTTACAGGGCTTGTCTGCTGCCCATGGTTCCAAAAGCTGAATTCATTGCCATTTATTTGCAGTGCCCAGTAAGAATTGATCTTATATTCTTAAATCTGAACTGTTTGAGGAGAGAGGGAGGGAGGAAGAGAGAGAGAGAGAGAGAGAGAGAGAGAGAACTGCACCACTAGTGCACTAGTGCATGTGCTTATTAGGTTTATCTTCCTTTGTGAGGTATATTAAGTTTACATTGGAAAATGGGCTATAGGCAAACTAAATTTGGGGTTTTGTTGAGCTAAGTTTGGCCTAGAGCTTCCATGTCCTTTTGTGAATTCCATCTCCTGTAATGTCCTTGCTGTGTGTCTTGGGAGAGACCCTTTGTTTCTGTGGGTCCTCCTCAAGGTTTCCTGTGACCCAAGAGAAGCAGGATCATTTTTGCAGTGCCTAGCTGTGGCAGCAAGACCAGACCAAAATAGTCCACTCCTAGGCTACGATTCCTGACCTTTTCTGAAATTGCAAACACCCGATCTTTTGACTTCACGGCACCCTCCCACTCCTCTTAAAAGTGCTTTGTGGCACTTTCAAAATTAAAGTGAATTAACACTGTTTTCAGAATTTGGGACACAATAAAACTGAGGCTGGAATTCATTGCTGCAAAGATGCTGGGAAGGTATTTGAAGCTTAGGTTGATTGAATGTTACCTGTGTGTTTGGCACTGGGCAAAGAAATTGATATCCTTATACCCTCCACAGACCTGTGAGTCTTGTTATAAGCACTGCTTTAGGGCTAAAAAACTTGGGGTAGAAAGAGATGAGGCCCATGGCCCATACCACAAAGGTGGTAATGGTGGAGGTTGAACCTGAACCTGAGAAGAATCAATCTGGTCCTATTTAGTCAGCGAGAGGAAATGCTCCCCATATTAGAGACCTGTGAGAGAAGTGAGGTCCCTTTCCTGGTCTCCTGTGGTGGCTCTTTGGGAGGTTACCAGATAAGAGGGGAGACCAGAGACCTACTACCAGGTCAGTGGTAGGTCTCTCCTCCTAATGGCATTAGGATGGCTGGGACCAAGTGCAGCTACTGAAACGACACTTTTGGAAGGTATGGGAGGTGATGGGCTCACTAAGAAAGCATTCACCGTTTTGCAGTTCTGCTAGACATGAGAGCATACCAAATGCAAGTCTGATTCTCTGAAGGCTCCCGGGTAGACATATTGTGGCAGTGAGGCAGTTTGACAGTATATTACAAGCCTATAAACTCCCCAAGCATGCTATCTGGTGCAATCATTCATGAGTTAATAACCAAAGCCTCCGGCCTTATCGCATCCCTGCAATGTGGTTGAATTTCACAGCTGGGCGTTGTGTAGGTTAGCCTCCTGGCTTGGAGCAGCATGAATGGAGAGAGTTCTGAGATCAAATGTCACAGAATTGTTCAACCCACTGCAACAAGAATTTCCTGAGCGCCTACTCTGAGCAAAGATGCAAGGCAGGGAATGCAAAGACGAGTAAGACTTAATCCTTGTCCCAAAAGGAGGGTATGATCTAGCCTGAGTTTGGGGCACATGTACAAATGACTACCTTGCAAGAACAGAAACATCATATTTCAATTATCAGGCTTGTCCAGAATCTAAATCATCTGTCTCTGAATGTTGAATTCTTAGCTGATGATTTATTAGTTGTAGAGAAAGAGATGGTACTTATGGGAGTACTTTCATTTTTAATCCAGCCATTTGTTTATTTAATTGATGGCTCTTTTCCTCAGAAGTTTGTAGAAGATCAAAATATTAGTGTTGTCAGATGATCAAGTGTCTCGTATTCACTTTGCTGTTGTTGCTGTTTCAGGCGTTTGTTTTTCCAGCCCTTTTGATCCTGTCACTCTCCTGTGTAACACCTTTAAGGTCTACCATTATTTCTAGAAATAAAGTCCAAAAATGGCAGTGTGGACACCACCAACTTCTCTGTTTGCTCAGTATATTCACCTTGTTTTATTTAGTGAATACTTATATACTGCTGACTGTGTGCCAGACCTTGCTCTGAGTGTTCTGTATCAATTAACTCCTATAAACCCCATAATAATCCTATAGGGTTGTTGCCGTGGTCTGAATCTTTGTGTTCCGTCCACCCCCAATCCATGTGTTGAAACCTAATCACTAATGCGATAGCATTTGGGAGATGATTAGGTTGTGAGGGTGAAGCACTCATGATTGAGATGAGTGCCCTTATTAAAGAGATCCCAGGGCGGCAGCGAGCCCTTTCCACCATGCGAGGACACAGCAAGAAGGTACCACCCGTAAGTCGGAAAGCAGACTCTCATCAGACTGCACATCTACCTTGATCTTGGACACCCCAGCCTCCAGAACTGTGAGAAATAAATTTTTGTTGTTTATAAGCCGTCCAGTTTAAGGTATTTTGTTATAGCAGCCCTAAGGAGCGAAGATAGTTGTGTTTCCAATTCCCCTTTTACAGATGGGGAAACTGTAGCCTGAGTTAAATAACCAGCTGAGGTCAGGCAGTCAGTAAGGGGCAGCACCAGGATTCCAAGGCAGCCAGTCTAGCTCCCAAATCAGCTCTCAGACACTGCGTTACAACGTTGTTTCCAGCGCTTCGAGAACCACTTCCTCATTTCAGGGACTTCACAAATATGTTCCTTCTGCCAAGAATTCAAGGCCCTGCTTACTCTGCCTCCATTTTCACCACTTCCTCTTTCCACCCTACCTACCTCTTGTATCTTCTTTTTAGCTCTCAGCTTAGAGAGCACTTTCCCCTAACCATAACCCCAAACTGAGTTACTGACCATATTACCCACTGCAAAAGCACCTTGTGTTTCTCTCTTATTGCATGTAGCACGTTGGTGATTAACTAATCATCTGAGTAGTGAAGATGTTTTCCATTTCCACTAGACCATTATGTGACCGGAGGGAGGGGGCTGAATCTATCTGCACCCTCAGTGCCTGGCTCAGTGCTTAGCACCTTGGAGGTGCTATATTAACGTATGCTACATTTAGGAAATTAAGCAAACAGCCACACAGGAAGGCTCTGTAGGGTGTGGCCTGAACGCAAACCCCAGAAGGTGGACATCAGGGCTGCCCCCTGCCTCCCTCACTGAGTGGCTGAGTAACATTGAACAAGCCCCCGAAGTGCCTGAGACTCCCTTTTCTCATCTGTTAAGTAGAGCCCCAAACAAGTACACATCCCCCTGAAAGATACTGTGAGGACCAGATGAAAGCACGAGTACTTGTGTGGCTACCCTGTGCTAACTTTTTATTGGTTGTCATAATTTTTTTTCACATGCTTATTGAAATGGTGTGTTTGACTCCATTTGCTTTCTAAAGCTTATTCATTTCAATACAATTAGAAAAAAAATAAACCAAAACAATCTGAATCCAGCTCCCAAATTTTCAGGAATACCAAGGACAGAGGGACATGTTGAACTGCACCATGGATATCCAGTGAGAAAGATTCACACTGTGGGAAGTTCTTTGGCTCAAGTGCCTTGGAGCCTTCAACAGACAAACTGCAGGGAAGAGAAAGTGGCCTGGTGGTGGGGAGGGGGACTGTAGTTTAAAGTGACTTAAAAGTCATATCATTTTAAAAAATGATCAAGATAAAATCAGTATCTACAGATGCACACTTGGGTGATAAACCTATAAAAAAGGCAAGAAAAGAGTTACCGTATTGGTTATACATTGGGGGAGAGTGAGGGTTCTCTGATTGAGATGAGACACATGGGACATCTGGGTGCCTGGCAACCTTCTATTTCTTGACCTGGGTGGTGGTACGAGAGTTTATGTCTTATAGTAATTCATCACACTATACATTTGTTTGTGTAGTTTTCCATATCTCTGCTTTATTTTTCAATGAAATGTTTTTAAAATAAACATACTAAAACAATACAAATAAATAACCCAAGCAATCAACAAATAATAACAGTATGAGGCTATCACTTCAAAATAAAAGAGATGATTTCATTAAGTAAGTACACTGGTGATAGTTTAAATTAGAAGTGGGTAAACTTTTTCTGAAAAACACTAGATAATACATGTATTTTGGCTGTACAAGCTGCATGGTCTCTGTCTCAACTACTCTGCTGTTGTAGGCAAAAACAGCCATAGACAATATATAAACAAATGGGCAGGGCTGTGTTCCAAACTTAATTTATAAAAACAGGCTGAGGAGTAGATTTGGCCTAAGGGTACTGGTTTCCTGACCTTTAATCTAAATTCTTAAATCACAGTGCTGGCTGGCATGCCTTCTAGTATCTGCTGGATGAAAAACAGCCCAGTCTACATCCAAAACTTCCTTCAAAGTAGTTGCTAGAGAAGGCCACCCACTTATTCTAATGCTGACTTATTATTTAAAATGCCTTGAAAATTTTTTGGAATTGCTTTTGAAGGTGAAATGGCAGCGGTAGCATGTCTGTGTGTTTTTAAGCTGCATTTGAGCTTTGGAAACACCTGTACTAGACATTCAGAGCCAAGGTCGATGAGTAAGATGGGTGATCAAACTGCGTGATGGTGACTTTAGTCAAAAGCATTTTCAGGGAAAGCTCACTGTAAACCAGAGCCCCATAATAGGCTACTGTTCACCCCTTTCTATAAAGCAGACACTTTCACATCCTGCAAATATTTTCACACTAAATCTGATAGTCAATTTGGCTTTAGGGATGCCAAACAATGCCACTGATAACGGAGGAACAAATTCAATATCATCTACACTTGTGATGTGGACATGTGTTTTGTTGTTGCTATTATTTGTTTTATTTCGAGGGGCTCTTAGGGTTGGTTATGCTGGAAACTAAATGTTTCATTACTGTATATTACTTAAAAATAGAGTGGTATTAATTTCCCCTGATTGATAACATGCTGTTATCTTTGACTATTCCTACTAATAGGTGGTATAATCTTTATAAAACTTTCACTTGTTTTCACCCACACTGAACCTATTTTTTTTTTTTTACCTCCTATTACCTACTCTGCTGAAGTTCTCATGTTCAGCCCTATATTTGAATGATGCAGACCTCTTGCATCTTAGCCATTTTCCCTAAATCCTGTGGACAAAAATAACTTAGATCAATATCACGTCCACCTTCCCTACTTTTGTACCTGTAAAAATCTTTCTTCTTTGTGTTACTTCATCTCTATGCCATTAAAAAAAATAATTCCACTGGCTTACTTTCTGATTTATTCAATTTCACCCCATATTTGACATTAATAGTTTCATTTAAAATACACAATTATGCAAGTATATGCACCAGTGCTATTCTGCCAAGCAACTATGTGTTACTTTGAAAGGGTAACTCTTAGCTGAAACAAGTTGCAACATATCCTTGCCATAATTTCTCCTTCTTTGCTTTCAGGACCTATATGAGAAAAACATTCTCACTACAGCAGGGTCCCATCTTACGCACTGTGTCATGAAGGTTGGAAGAACTTGACATAATTATCATTAAAAGAAAATTCACATGAAATATGAGAGATGACTTCAAGCATTTGAAGAACTGGTTATAGGAAAGCGTTAGACTTTTCCTATGAAGCAGAATCCATGTGTAGAAATTAGAGCAACAATGTTCTTGAGTTCTGACAGAGTAAGGTAAACCCTTGTCTAACTCGTCATTTGCAGATAATGCATAAACATTGATTGATTATAAAAATGGCCCCAGTTGTTCATAGCTTCCTGCATTCATGCCCTGCAATGTCACTTTTCAGCTTTTCCCATGAAGATGTGGATTCTATTATCTGATCTCTGATTTCTGAGCTGGACTTGTCTTTGCTTTTGCTAATAGAATGCAATGGAAATGGCAGTGTGCAACTTCTGAGACTGCGTCTTAAGAACCATTGCATGCTTCTGCTTGCAGTCTGGGTCCCCTGCAACTACTTGCTGGAAAACAAAAGGTAGGTCATCCTGGTGCCCTAGCCAAAAGTCAGCCTATTGCCAGATATGTAAATTAGATCCCCAACCAAACTACCAGCTGACCAGACACATGAGTGAATGAGCCTGGCTCAGATCTGTAGACCCACCCAGCTAACCTGTGGACTTGTGATCAATAATATGTGCTTATTGTTTGAAGTCACTGAGTTTTGGGGTAGCTTGTTGTACAGCAATAGCTAACTGATAAACCATTATAATTCCAGGACCTAGCATAAATGCTTACCTACCACAGAATAAGCATTTAATACATATTTTTTGAATAAAGGCATAGTGAAAGAATGACTATGGAGCACTAACTGGAAAATCTGAACTATCCAAGGATGGATGAACCCCTTCAAGAGGGGCTGTGTTTTCAACTTGGTCCATGTCCTGGACTATGGGGATTTTTTTTTTTTTTTGATCATAGTTCTATCATCCAGTTTTCAATTATTCCCTCCCTGTTTCATATCAAATACAATTTTAGTGTACAAGTGTCTATACACACAAACATTACTTGAACACGATTCAGTCTCATCTCACTGCTATGTCCCCAGGGCCCTGCAATGGTAGTGATGGCTGCAGAAATGAGAGCAGCTATATTGGTGAGGGGGAAGGAGCTGGGAATATGCATTAGTAGCCCTGAAACTTTGTCCCAGCTCCTGTAATAAGTATCTGTGTAATATTGTGCAAACATTTTCACTTTAACAATATTATGCATTTCAATTTTTTCTCCAGTCTCTCATAACTCTTATTTGTAAAATTGAAAAATATAATATTTGCCTAATATATCACGTGAGTTTTTTGTGAGGATAAAAAGAAATAACAGATAAAATATATTTTTATCAAGGCCAGTGTGCTTCCATAACATTTATTTTATTTAAATACCAGCTATTATTAGCCTGAGACCAATGTTGTCAAGCATATTGTCAATTTTAATTATAATTCGTACTCATGTGGAACACATTCCCTTAGGATCTTGTTTAACTTTTTTGTTTTTGTTTTTGGGTCACAGGTCGTTACTGAAACCACTTAGATATCTCTACATAAATTTCTGTGCTTTCCGTTTAATAATAGTGATGTGTTAGTGAGCAAAGTAATAAGCTATTGTAGTGTATTCTTTATCTCGTATTCTAGTTATGTATTGTTTTCGTAAATAAAATGTTAATGAATATCATTAGACTTAACTGCTTCAATAAAGAGTTTTATTTTGATAAAAAGTATCAGTGGAGAATTGATTATCCAAATCTTTGGCTTTGTCATTAAGCCACAAACTTCTTACAAATGTATCGCCTCTTGTGGGAGGGTGGCATTGCCCCAGTGCCAGCCATGTGACCCCCATCCCCAAGGCCACTTCCTGAGTGCCAGACTCTGGAATCTCAATCTGTAAGGCAAAAGTTGTGAACATCATGGGGTTTATGATCATGAACATTTCTGATATATAAGGGGTCCCTACACAAATAGCCACTAGATTTATTCAGCTAGAGTTTTGGAGAATCTCATAAGAAAGGGAAAGTCCCTTTAACATGCTTATAAGGTAATTTTTTTCATTGTTGTTCATTCTTGAAACTCTGTGTCTTAGGTGGGGTGGGGAGGGTGGGGAGGGCAGGCTTCAGGGCATCTAATGTTGGTAAACTAAGCTAACCATGTGCGAAAATAAATCTGGCTCGAACGCTGAACTCTGACTGCCTTTCTCAATAATTCTATGCCAGTGCCAGGCCTCAAATTAACACCTCTCTCCATACCTCACTCTTTCATGTCCCTTCTGAGGTCTCAGTCATAATGAGCCACCTCAGCCCTCAGCACGGTTGCTACAGACACATCTTGGAAGAATTTTTATGGCCATTTAGACCCTAGTCCTAGGGGAAAAGGTGATGTAATGTTTCTTTGGATGCTCCATGATAATCCCCCCATGGCAACTGACTATTGCAGACAGGAGACCTGGAAGCAGCTCTTCCCTTACATGACATCATCCTTCCGGATCCTTCCGGAGGCTTCACGATGCCAAGCTCCCTTGCCCTTCCAGAAGGATCACTCTTTTATTTCTTCCTAGGTCTGAAGTCGGGAGAGAAGGGGAGAAGCTGAGAGCCCACATTTTCTCTCCTGAGATCGCAGGAAAGCTGTGATTTCAGAGATACTATGAGAAAGGATTAAAATATAGATCAGTCATTCTCTGCTAAGTGGGCCAAAAAAGCGTATATAAGATTATTTATTCATGGGTACAAAGAAGCCATCTAAATATTTCAAACACAAATTAAAATTTTAAAAATGCATGAAAAGAGATTACAGTGTTTAAACTAACCTTAACTCATAATGTAGTCACAGGTATAAACCTGCTTTTGAAAATAAATGGTGCCATTATCTTTCTATAAGTTTGCCCTCCCTGATGAAATTATAAATACAAAGGCAGTTTTGTGGCTAGAAGAGGCATTTTATTTTACCTCGCTGTGAATTTCCACATAATTTTGCATGTGATTGTACATGCTGAACATTTTTTTAAAAACTTGGTACAGTTAGGACAATTTGTACAGTTAGGTACAATTGTTAGGACAATTCTTGAATCAGTCCGTGGTACCCAGATGGATGTAATTAGAGAGGAAACTGCAAGACATTTATGGCCAAAATTCTCTCAGCTGCCAACCTTGCTATAGTACCCAGAATGCTATAGTGCCCTTGGTAGGCACTTTTTGTGGGTAAGGAATCAAAGATCCCAGTTAAAGTGTAGATTTTTAACTAGGAAAGGAGACACATTAAGTCTACCTTAGCCCAAATAGCACATTGTAATGGAAGGAGTTTGGTCCTTAGAATCAAGTTGTCTGGGATTTGAATCCTGGCTCTACCGTTTACTAACCTCGTGATTGTGGACAGGCTATTAATCTTTCAGAGTCTAAATTTCATCATTATAAAATGGCCATATTCTTCTGTATCTGCAGTTGTCTGGAGATTAAGTCAGATGGGTATGGGACATGGAAAGTGCATGACAACCATTCTCTTTTTCTTCCAAGAGCAAGGCCCATGAGGAGTGAGCTTGGACATGTAGTTTTATGGGCAGGGAGGGTCCGTGGATCAGGAAGATGGTGACACTTTCTTCAGTAGAGCACCACTTGGGGCAGCCTTGTCACCGTGGGTGACCAGGGCAGAAGCTCTGGTTACATGTGCTCCTTCACCCCAAACCAACCTGCTAAATAAGGGGAAAGAATGCAGCCAGAAGGATGCTGGAAGCTCTGAAATTAGATTTTTCCTGTCTCTTAACAGTGCCTCAGGTCGACTCCAGTGATGATCTATATTTCTTACAGATCCTTATTCCCCAAACATGGAAATAATGGCAAAATGTTGCATCACCAAATATCTCCTAAAAACCCAGTAACATAAGAACAATGCAATTTTCATGCTGTTAATTTGTACTCTCCGAAGGTTTATGCCTTTTTAAAATACCTGAATTTTTTCTTTCTTAGGCTGCAACATCTCTCTAAGTGCTAGAATATTCTGTTCCTTTGGCTTCTTTCCAGTCTTTAGAAAGAGAACTCAGTCAACATTGGCCATTTCCTGTTGCCTGCCAGCTACCTCTGGGAGGCAAAGATTCCTGAGGCAGGTGCTTTTTGCTTTCTTTTATGTTTCTTTTCCATTATCTTTCTCTACTCTATATATGTGTGTGGATACACACACACACACACACACACACACACACACATCTACTGTGTTCCAGACCCTGGGATGGATATTAGAGGTACAGTGAAGGGTAAGGCACAGTCCCTGCCCTCAAACAACTGTTGTAATGGGTGAGATATATTTTAATAGTTTCAAAAGCTGACAATTCAGCACATGGTATGTGCAGGATGCTTTGGGAGCCTTAGAAGAGGCATCCAAGTCAGTTTGGGGTTTTTCTAGAAAAGATTCCTGAGTGGGAGGAAGCTTGAGTTGAATCCTCAAGGACCAGTGGGTGTTATCCAGGAAAAAAATAGGAAACAGGCTGTGCAAAGACACAGAAGAATGAGAACATTTTTTTTTTGCCTCTAAGATCTAATAGTTGATAAGAAATATAGTATGACTGTAAGGAGAGGCAAGAAATGGGGATTGAGAGACACTCAGCAGCCCCCCCCACCATAGGCCTTAGAAGCCTTGTTAAGCCTTAGACTCTACCCTGAATGTTAAGGAGTTGGTGTGATAGTGATGGTGGGGTGCAGGGAAGATTGAAAGATAATAAGGATATGGAACAGGAAATGACATAATCAGATGTGGGTAGAGTGCAGATCAGAGCCTGAACTATGTCAGTGTGGTACAAGTTGAGATCAGAAAATTTTAATGGGCTTTGAAAAGATGTTTTACTGACAGAGATGAAGACCTGCAAACCAACATACATCCAGAAACACATCAGTGTGAGAGTCAATCTAGTTCTCCTAGCGGAATGTCACTGTTATTATCAAGCAGGCAGTATTTGCCCAGAGGCTAAGGAAAGCCATTTCTCATCATTTACAATAGAAATTCATTGATTCATTCCTTCAGTCATTCTTTTAACAAATGCTCATTGAGGAGCTACAGCGCTTTAGGCTCTATAATCGGTCCTGTCCTTCACAGTTTTTTTTTAAAGTGTTGCATATTTATAGCATTATTCTTCAGCTAAATTCTTTAAACTTGAGGCCCACTTGATGATGACCTTACTTGCTTGTGATATTCATTCTTGTATCCAGCACCTAGGCACAGTCTGGCATGGAGTAGGTTAAAACAAATGTTTGTTGAATGAATTGGTTATCGAATGTAGCCCCACTCTGCAATGAGAAGGACAATGGAGAATGACCTAGGTGGCATAGCAGCAGAGAGCCCCCATGTCACTTGTTAGCATTTCCCTTCTCGGAAGCACATAAGTGGACTCTTCCTCCTCCCTGCCCCTAGTAACCCTTAAGGACAGGAATGGCAGGAGGAAATCAACTGAGCCTCCAGAATGTCTTCAACTACAGATGTATCTAATTGTTGTAGACCTTAAAGGAGGACATCAGTAACAATGAAATGATGACTGAAGAGTGGTCTGGGAAAGTGGCAATAGAGAATACATGTATCTGGAGAATTTATTTTGTTGGGTGGTGAACTAACATTACATATTTCTCCTGTAGAAACAGAAGAAATGTGACTTTTACATCTTGACTGTTTTCTACCCTCCCTCCCTCCCTTCCTTCCTGGCTGCCTTCTAACCGTCTTAATGTCTATATTACTTACCTCAGAGGATGGAACTGAAAGAACGATATCCTTACCCTTGGGTTTGAGAAATTGTGTTAACTCTTTGCACATTTGCAGGTTTAGAAGATGGACATTCTTGTACTACCGATGCAAGTTGATCTGCTTGGATGTAAGATCAAAGGACACGAAGAAAGCTGCTCTCAAACCTGGCTTCTTGGAAGGGCTGAAGAAACCTTTGGATAGGCAGGAATTTTTATTGAAGAAGAGCACCATAAAGAAACAGATGTTGAAGGATATGGTAGGGAATTAAAAGCAGTCAAGATGTTGGTGATTAGAAGAATATGACATGGAAAAGAAAGGTGAAGGAGATTCAACTCTATGTCCCTGAAGTTCTGAGAAGAGGCTGATTTACTGCCCTGGGGATAAGCGGGATGTGCTCTATGGGACTAGCACCCTCTGCCTCACAGGGTAATGGAGAAGACTGATAATAAGTAGCAGATTTCAGTGCTCTCATTACTGGTCCAAAAGGGATATGGGACATGCTGCAAGGAGGACCTAAAATGGTTAATAGAGAACTGCACCATCTCCCACGAATTGCATTGAACGAGTTAATAAATGAAAGTATTTAGAGCTCTGTTTGGCTCATGGTGGCTCTTCAATTAGGAGTCTACTATTTTCATTATCATTATTCTTCCTTCACAGGCATCTAGGTTGGGGACAGAGCCTTTACTAACAGTCCTCCTTTGCACTTTTCCATCCAAAATTTCTCCCTTATCTATAAAAATTGGGGGTAGGAATTTCAAAAACTCCTGGACACCAATGCCATTTTCAATTCTCCTTCTAAGCTAATGATCATAATTTTGAAAGTGAAAAAAAAAATCTGTAAAGGAGTCATTTAGATTCAGAGATCGTCAAAGATTTAGGTTTCTCAAATATGGCTCATGAAAGCAAAATGACAAGAGACAAAGCACACACCAAAAACACTGGGAAGAGTAAAGAATAAGGGAAAAAAGCAAGTCTTACCAATCTAATTAAGAAAGCTTTAAACTGAAATTTGAGGAGGAGGAGAATAAAGGCCCATAAACAAGATATTATGGGAGACAGTTGGTGTGGCACAGAAAGACCAGTGATGAGGGAGATTCCCAGTAATTTGCTGAAGAAAATAACAGGGGAGATGTTTGAGGACTATATTTATGATCTTAGATTATGTACAGATTGTAAGTAATAAATAAAGTCAACCTGGAGTTTTAGCACTAGGAATTAAGTCCAGTGACTTAGAAAACACTGGGACTTTGTGGGCTAGAATTTAGAACAACATGCAAAGGTTTGTCTTGTTCAAAGGAAGCAGACCAATGACATAGAAGTGATGGGCATGCCCCAAAGCCTCAGCTATTTATGGATATCCACATAATTGAAGCATGGATGCACAGTGGAGAACATTACTGAACATAAAAGGGGAGAAAACAGAAGTAATTTGGGGGTTAGGTGGTGAGGGCGTAGTGTGTTACCTTGTCAGGTGCAAACTGCAAATGTCAATGTGGAAACTGAAACGGGGTCCATGCAGGGCAACGTCGTGGGCAAATTCCATTATCCAGACATCTGCTTGACCTTTCCTTCTGCTAAAAGCTGAGCATTTGATAAACTGCCTCAGGGACAATATCATTTATTGGAAGTCATAAACTCTAGAACTATGAACTTGATGCTGATCTCTTGGAAAAAAATTGAGAAACTTCAATTCAATAAAAAAATTTTAAGTGCCTAATAAATTGAGCCAGGCATTAGATGAGTCAAATGGACATGAAGCTAACCTTCTAGCGGGAGATGCAGATGCTAAATGACCGATTCCACAGTTGATGACGTTGCAATTGTGAGGTGTATTGCAAGAGAAAAGTACAGGGTGATGTTAGGCAAAATAGGGGGTCCCACTGTAGTTGATGGGGGTGCTCGGGGAAGGATTTTTGGGGACATGACATTTGTGCTGTTATTGGAAGAAATTTACTTGGCAAGAGGGCCTTGAGTTGGGACATGCAGGCAGGTGGGGTCTGGGTAAAGGGTTAGGACTAAGAAAGAGTGTGGGAGGATAAGGCTCTGTCATGGGTTTTCAAGCTTGCATTTTTCCTTGGGGTGGCACTGCCATGTGGAAAAGGGAGAGGGCGAGAACTATTCTGAGTGGCTCCAGAGGGCAGAGCTAAGACTGGAGTGTTCATGCTACAGGGATGTGCAATGCGTAAGGGGTCATTGTGCAGCTCGAGCTGCCTGGCACCGGAAAGGCCTGCCTGAGAGGACAGCGGCTTTACCTGAATTCAGAGATAAAGGTCAAGTGGAAGCCCCTCAACAATTCTTGGGGTTATCTATCAGAAGGGGGTTCCTCTACTGGGGAAGTTGGACAATGTACAATAATACCCACTCACCTACTCTGTGGGTGACATTGTTTGTGCGGGTGCCAGGAGCACAGAGGTGAACAAGAGCACCCCCTCACTGCAAGTGGCAGAGAAAACAGGATGCGACGTGGAAGATGTCCCCTCACTTTCTGTGCTTTTAACTTAATCTCTTACCCTGACCTTACCCCAGTGCCCTGTCCCACTGCACCAAAAAGTCCTCACTGGGAGCCGCAGCGACAGCAGCTGGAAGAGGCTGCAGCTGTGCGGCTGGCTGGGGGGTGCTGGTGCCAGCTTCCCAGCTAGGCCGCCCCCTCTTGGCTCCCACTTGCAGCTTTTTTCTGCTTTTTATGGTTCTTCATTGACCAGGCCCTCGATCTTGGATTACAACTCGGTTCTTAATCCTGAGCCAGCCCTCTGGACCCACGCAGGCTTGGTTTTTCACCCTAGGCACTGTCTCTGGGCACAATTCCTCCTCTCGTATTCCCAATTTCTCTAAGGGCTCCTGCCCTGTGTTCTTGGCTCCCCCTCGAGTTTGCGCCCTGTCATCACCTCACTGGGGCAGAGGAGGCTCAGGAGTGCTGAAGAGGAGAAGAGAGCTCCAAGCAGGTTGCCTTGGGAGTTGCTTAGAGGGAGCAGGACTGGGCGGGAATTTCAGGCGAGGACAACAGCCCTGAGGTGCTCTAATACATCCTACCTACCCTGGAATAAACTGCTCATGTTTCAAGGGGCAAATGAAAAAGCATTAATATAAGCTGGGTGCCAGAAGGTCAAGACTTGTGCTGTTCCCAGTTGCCTGATCCTTCCCCAAATCCCATACTCTAGTTTACTACCCGAGCATGAACAGACCTGCCATCCCGGCCCCAGCAGGACAGAATTCAGAAAATAAGGTGAGATGGGATTGTGAATTTGGCTTTTCATAAAAGAAGCAACCCATGTAGATAGACATTTTTATCTAAATTAATCTATTGAGTAACCATTAAGTAGAGTTTCCCTGTGATCCTCACTAGAGCTTTTCATTATTGATTTATTTAAACAGGCTCAATTCTTGACAGGAGTGCTACTTGGGTAAGAGAATTATTTGTAAAGCCAGACACTGAAATTGCTGCAGGCCACAACCTGCTTTGTATGGACAATCATGGAAAAAGCAAGCTTTTTCTTTCTGCTGCCCTGACCTGGGAAATCTTGGAGTGTGAAACTTAACGGAGGATGTCCTCGGCTCAGCCTCCCGAGCAGACACTGCCAAGGAGGTTTAATTGAGGAGAGTAATATTCTCCGAGGTGAACCTATGTAATTATTCTCTTTGGAGTCTTTGACTTTACACTTATCTTTGGCAAATGTTTTCATATCTGAATTGTCAAACTGAAAGAAATGCAGAAAGAAAGTGCTGTTAAGGTGTCATTTACGACTGAGGATTCTACAGTGAAAGTAGACTCCTGGGACTAAGCGAAAATCGCTGGCACTTGGAACATTCTGGCTACCCAGCCTGGTGCCTCTCAGCTTCGCCAGTCAAATAGGATATTTCAGAAAGCATGCAGGGGAGGAGCACTTGTCTTGGAGCATGTGTGCACTCCTCGGTGGATATATCCACCTTTTTGGGAGTCCAAGATAGCTCAAGGCACCAGGAATGCGCCTTGACATATCTGGCCACAGACAGGCAGAAGACCAGCAGTGCTGGGCGTCCTGAAAAGAGATTTGGGTTGTAGGCTGGCAGACTGCATTTATTAGCCATGTGACTTCACACAGGTCATTGAGCCTCACGTTAATCACCTATAAAATGTGATACTCTAAAATTCTTTGTATGACTTATTTCCAGATGTCTTATAGTAGCTTTGGGCTAAATCTGCTTCAGAAGTTCAACTTGGTGCAAAATGAAGTTCAAGACTTTGTAGACGCTTATTATATCCAAATAGTCACTACCAGAATCAGGGTTTGGGTCCTAGTAGGCTGGGTCAGAGAGGTTCCTTGGTACTCTTGTGTGTGTGTATCTGAAAATGTCTGGTTGCTGATATAGACGGTGGGATGTGATCTCTATTTGCTAAATAAAAAAATATGCAAACAGTAAAAATATCTCTTTGAGAGGGTACAGGTGGGGGATATTTTTCAAAATTAGGATTATGAGAGGCAGTGTGGCGCAGTGGTTATGTATGGGTTGAATTGTGTCCCCCTAGAACAGACATTGAAGTCCTAACTCCCAATACCTATGAATGTGACCTTATATGGAAATAGGGTCTTTTCAGATTTAATAAAGTTAAGATGAGGTTATCTGAGTGGGCCTTAATCCAATATGACTAGTGTCCTTGTAATAAGATAGCCACGTGTACACAGACACACATGGGAGAATGCCATGGTGGACACGAAAGCAGAGGTTGGAATGACATAGCTACAAGCCAGGAAACAGCAAGGGTTGCCTGCTACCACCAGAAGCTGGAAGAGAGACTGGGGACAGATTCTTCCTCAGAGGCCTTAGAAAAGCCAGTACCTTGATTTCAAACTTCTAACCTCCAAAACCATGAGACAATAAATTTCTGTTTTTTTTTTTGTTTTTTTTTTTTTAAGCCATCTATTAATAGATTATGGCACTTTTGTTACACCAGCTCTAAGAAACTAATGCAGGTTACAAGTGCAGGCTCCAAAGTCAGACATGTTAAGTTAAAAACTTGTCTTCTGACTGACCGGTTGTGTGGGGGCAAGTTACTTAACCTCTCTGAGCCTCAGTTTCCTCTCCTGTAAAATGGAGCTGGGACGTAGAGAGGTCTGATGAACTAAGGGCTGTTGTTTGCCTCGTGCAGCTCTCTACTTCCTCAGCGGAGGGGCTGGCCGAGCCTGGTGCTTCCAACTCAAGCTCTACTTCTCCCCCTGTTGGACTCAGGCGCTCTCTAAGTAGCAGCATCGTTTTCGGTTAAAAGCTAGGCTACATGAACAATACACTTTAAGAAGAATTACAACTAATAATCTTACCGATCTACGCACTCCACCCTCCCCCAACATGTGCACAAAATAATAAGCCTCAATAAAAATAACATCAAGGGCCTGGCTTGACCTTGGCAGTTTCAACTGATGCACAAATTGTGGCCTTGGCAGCCCCCGGCTTTATCGGTGTGAGAATCGCTCAATTTGGGGGCACCTCTTATAGAATGCATGCTTAGGCTGAAGACACCCGTTGGTAGCAGCTGTCATGGGCGAGCCCAATTTCAAAGGCCCAGCTTCACTCTCAGTTGACAAAAATTTAAAGTCTGTTGGCTCAACAGAGAGAACTGAGGAGAGAAAACCGGGCCGAGAGCTCTCTCTGGTAGAGCAGGACTTGCGAGAGTGATAGATGAGGTGTGTTTAGTGAGGATTGTACAAATTGTTTCCTTTTCACAAGACGGAAACCTCCTGAAAACATCATCTGTTTTTGGCTTGCTAATTATGCTTTTGCCTTTCCTCACTTAGCTGAAGCTTTGACGGCCCTAAATTTCCTAAAGGCCTTGTTAAGAAAAATAAAATTAGGATTTAATTATGTGAGTATGCTACATACATACTATCTTTTAGACTTTAGGGAGGGCCACACATTTATGTGGATTCATTCATTTATTCAACAACTTTTATTGAGCCCCTAGTCTGTCCCAGGCAGACTGCTGGGGACCAGAGTGGTTAGTTACATAGTGACTATGAGTAGTTGAGATTTTCAGTGATCATTTTAAATATAGTTGTGTATTATTTGATTGTCGGTATCTCCATTCCAGCACTGGAGTTGACATAGAAGCCACATTGAGGCCAAAGGGCTTGTCATTTAATTAAAGGGAGAACAAAGACTGACTTGCAATCTTAACAAGTTCTGTAATAGTAATAGTGTAACCAGAGAAGTAATCATAATAATGAGAGTAACTAACACTGATTTTTTTATTATATGTTAGCTCATAAGTGATCTAAACAGATTATATTATTTAATCCTCCCATGAACCTGATAAAAGATGTTCATATTATGTCTATTTTATAGATGAGAAAACAGAGGCACGAAAGTTAAGCAGCTTGTCTTAGGACATGCAAGTAGTAACCAGCAGCACTGCTCTGGTCTGGGCCCAGAACCTGCCCTCCTGAGCAATTCTCTAAACTGCACACAGAAACTCCATCTGAAACGGTGTGATCAACCGCAGTGGTATATACATAAAGCCACTCACTTTTATTAGGAGAATTTTGTGAAATGTTTCTGTAAATAGCAAACACTCTTGACACATTCAAAAGAGGGTTCAGTTGACCAAAGGTTGATTCATGCTTTTGTCTTCAGGAATATACCTATCGTGTAATGGGAAATTCACCTGGTTACTGAGCTAACATATATATTGCAGAGGGAGGTAAAGGCAAGGTAGACACCCCTTTCCCTTCACTATCCGTGAAAATAACATCATTGACAATTTTTTCAAATACAGAAAAATATAATGAAGAAAACCACAGTCTATACTATCCTGCTACACAGATAACCCTTGTTGACTTTGAATTTTAATCATATGCATCTATTCCTTTTATTTTTAAAAAGCATGGAAAAGCATAAAATGAAAAATAAAAGGACTGTTTTCCACCTTAGTACCCTAATATCAATGAGAGTTATTTCCTCCAGTATCCTTGAGGAAACCAATGTAGAATTGAATACTTTTGAATGGGTTAGAAGGCGTGAAAAGGCATGTTCTATTGTGTGGTGAGTCCCCTCCAGAGGGTATGAGTCACAGAAATAAATATTACTTTATTCTGGACATCAAGTGTAGTGGGTAGGTAGGAAAGGAGATTGTTAAAGAGAAAGTCCTAACCACTGGGTCTCCTATTTCTTCCACAAGTGCTTTCACCTGAATCCTATGAAGGTTTGGTCCCTTTGGTCTTCTCATTAGCCATCCATGATCAAGGCATCACTCACTCGTCTCCATCAGGTCCAAACATGATTCATATGCTTTTATTAGTCCCCCTAACGCTGTCTCCTCATTTTTATCCTTACAACTCCAAGGGGAAGATTTACACTAAAATCCAGTGCAGATTCTCCTTCCTACTCATGCTCCTTCCTGTTCTTTCTTTCCCCTACCCATACCTCTCTCTCCTTCTCTCCCTCCTTCCTTCTCTTTAAACATCTCTGCATTTCCACTAAATTTTAGACCCATTGCTATTTTTTCCCTGCACACAAATGGGTGCATTTGGTAGTATGCAGAGACGGTGTTTGAGTGCATGTGTCTTTCTAACAACAGTCTACTGCTCGCCTGATTCTGTTTAAGTCCTTAACAGCATGAACAAATCCTTTGTGGGAGTTATCCGGAGTCAGAGGAGTCCTCACTCTCATCCTACAGGCCATCGCTGAGTGCTTCTTTCATCAATACGCCATTGCTAGGCGTGAAATGGGCTATTTAGGATTTTAAGAGCCAAATGTAAATGTGCTTAATGAGCCTCGAGGGAGCTGTGGCATGGCCAGGGAAAAAAGGCTTTTAGCAGCAGATGCAGACAAAAGTATTGGATTTCAGTCTCTGGGTCTCCTGAAAAGTCAAAGACAAAGAAAATGGAGATCCTGGCCGCTGATGGGGTAGGAGTCAGTCAAAACCTAAAACCCAAGCAACTGGAGTCTCTTGGCATCTTTCTCTTTGGTAAAGAATTCAGCAAATGGTGGGGAGACATGTGGAGTGTAATTATTTGTTATAGCAGTGCAAAGCCCTTGGTACTGTTGGGTATTCCCCAAAAGAGCTCAAGGAAACCAGTGACAGAAAGGAAATCTTTGCAGTAGTTTTAAGGTTCTGAGCAGTGATTTTTAAAAAATTTTTAGATGTAACTTGCAAAACTCATCTGAGTACTTAAAATCTGCCTGAAATCTCCTTTTGGCTCTGTCAAAACAACATTCTTTGTCTCTTTACTAGTAAATACGAAGGCTAGTTTAGGCATCTCGGCGCATTAGAAATCTGTTAAATGTCTCACATTTACTCTGCTGTAGCTTGAGGCTGGAGTCTGGGAGACTTCCTGCCTCTGACAACTGTTTTATGCCTACCCGGGTTGGGCCAGCTCTTCTTTAGTGTGTTAAAAGTGGCATGTTTCTGAATATAACAATGCTGATACTTGATCCTGGCAGAAAAAGAAGGAAAAAATAACTCACACACACACAAAATTTTTTTTATGGCTTTAGGCAAGTCAGTAACTCTGGGCAATCCGTATGGTTCACATTCTGCAACAGCTGAGCCTCCAGCATTCCCGTCCCTTGGGGTGAGGAGGGAGGCGAGGTCACCCACACTGTCTGCCTTGATACTCACGCTCTGACACTCCAATTGGGCAACTTCACGCTGGCTGTGTCCACGCTCAGCCTACACCCGCAACTCTTGGCAGTCCTCTTCCCCAGTTTCTATTCACTTCCTTGATCTATTTGTACACCTGTATGTTCTCCCCTGGCTGGTAAGCCCTGGGAAGATGGGGTGGAGTCTTTTTCTTATTGCTCAGAGCACTCGACATGGAGCTTTGTACATAGAAACAACCAGGTATATATTTGCTAAAGAATAATAATTTTTAAAAAGGAGTATATTTTGGTCCTCTTAGTAAGTCCTATTCTCTCGACAAGGCTGACTAAATTTATTCCCTGGCCACTACTATGGTGACATCTTGCTTAAATTTTATGTGTTCATGAGTTTAAATCCTATGAGTTTTATTTTTTGTGTTTAACTAGAGGAATATTGGATCCTGTGCCCTCAAATAAATCACCTAAATTCTTGGTGCCTCAATTTTTCTGTCTTTTTAAAAGGATAAGAGTTATTATAAGGTATAGAAATGTAAGATAGAGAATGGTAGGGAATGACCATTGTGGTCCTGGTTTGCTATTTGTGTAATATTAGACAAGTTACCTGAACTCTCTGGGCTTCAGTTGCCTTATCTGTAAGTTGGAGATATGGCCTAATTTTCAGGGTTGTGGTGAAGATTGAATGACATTCAACAAAACGATGCATACACAGCTTTTAGAACTGTGCTTGTACTTTTTGAGAGCCCAATAAACTCCATTGGAGGGGATTGACTTAACTTTTGAGGAAACATGTAGAAATCTGAGACTTAGAAAATTCCTTCTGGGGTTTTGGAAATTGGGGGGGGACTCTGGATCCTGGGAGAAGGGGCCACAGATCTCGTTTCCTGGCTGTATCTTGTGGTGAAAGCACAAACTCAGAGGAAATGGCCAGTGGTTGCAATGGTCAGAGGGATAGGCTGTAGGCCTGGGGTGCTGACCTCACTCAATATTTGCAGACCCCAAGTGCACCTCAGGGGCACCAGAGTGGCAGGTCTAGAGAGACTATGCAGGCTCGGACAGAGGATGCCGCAGTCCCAACAGCTCTGGACAGATGGCTAATGACCCCAAGGGACTCCATGGTGCCTCGGAACTCTGAAAGACCCCGGAGCTTGGCTCCAACATTGGAGCCCTCAGAATACTTAAAGTTGCATTTCCTACTACCCAGGCAGAAGGGGGCTCAAAGTTAAGTTGATTTATAGAAAATAAAGATGTGCTATTTATTCCCTACTTACTTACTATATTTAACATTAAAAATATTAAGTCTGTCAGAGAATTTCACTTAGGTGTTGACTCTGTTTCACAATATTTGTGGGCTTTGAGAAAGGATAAAATATTTAAAATAATATATAGTTAAGTCTATTTGGATTACAAATTTGGCAGTTTTATAAAGTAGTGTTTTTTATTTTTTGACAATATTTTTTAATAAGCTGGTGCTATGGACTGAATGTTTGTGTCTCCCCCAAATCTTTATGTTGAAGCCTTAACCCTCAATGTGATGATGTTAGGAGGTGAGACCTTTGGGAGGTGATTACTTTTAGATGAGGTCATGAGGGTGTAGCCCTCCTGAATAGGATTAGTGCTGTTATAAGAAGAGACTTGAGAGAGATAATCTGTCTCTCCACGATAAGAGGACATAATGAGAAGATAACCTTCTTTAAACCAGGAACAGGGCCCTCATCAGGAACCAAATCTGTTGGCACCTTGATCTTGGACTTTCCAGCCTCCAGAACTGTGAGAAATAAATTTCTGTTATTCAAGATGCCTGGTTCAGAGAGTTTCATTATAGCATCCTGAACTAAGATACCTGGATTCTCTATAAATCAAGATTTTTTACCCTCTTACATGGCATGGCCACCTCAAATTTTATGTAAAGTCAGACAGAATAACACACATACAGATATGAAGAAATAGACAATAGATTGTTGATGTAATAACATCTAATATAACACCCTACATAATTAGAGATCTTCAATAAATATTTGGGAAATGAATGATTAATGGACAGAGTCTGATAAATCTTTAGAATTATCAACAAAGGCATAAATTTTATTCTCTTTAGCTTTAGTGTTAGTAAACATTGTTATATTCTAATCCTTGTACAACTAATCGTTGGTGTATAAAATATATGACAATTCTCCATTAATTAAATACATGCTTAATCAAAATAAATATATCATTTCTTGACCATATTCTCTGAATAGCAGAGAATTTATAGAATTAGGTGACACTGTTGGCAGGCATCTCAATATCTTATAGCTAAAGGCAGCATTGCTCTTAGATGAAATTGAGAAAGGGGCAGGCTTTATTTCTCTTTTTAAAAATTATTATTATTACTATTAATTTTGATGGACAAACCACAATTGTATATATTTATGGGATACAATGTGATGTTTTAATATATGTATGGAATGTGGAATGATTAAATTAAGCTAATTAACATATCCATCACCTAGCTTACCTATCATTTTTTTATGGTGAGACATTTGGAATTTACTTTCTTAGTTATTTTGAAATATACAATACATTATTATATACTATAGTCTCCCTTTTGTGCAATAGATCTCAAAACTTATTCCCCCTGTCTACTTGAAACTTTGTATGCTTTGATCAACTCCCCATTCCTCCCTCCCCACCACCCCCCACCTAGCCTATGGTAATCACCATTCTCCTCTCTACTCCTGTGAGTTCAACTTTTTTAGATTCCACGTGTCAGTGAGATCATGTGGTATTTGTCTATCAGTGCCTGGCTTATTTCACTTAGCATAATGTCTTCCAGATTCATCCATGTTTTTGAAAATGACAGGATTTCCCCCTTTTTGAAGGCTTAGTGGTATTCCATTGTGTACATATACCACACGATGCATACACAGCTTTTAGAACCAAGCTTGTCCTTACTGAGTGTCTGATAAATGCTGTTGATGAACACTTATATAGGTTCCATATCTTGGCTATTGTGAATGATGCTGCGATGAACATGGGAGTGTGGATATTCCTTCAATATATTGATTTCAGTTCCTTTGGGTATATGCCCAGAAGCGGGATTACTGGATCATACGGTAGTTTTATGTTTAGTTTTCTGAGGAACCTCCATACTGTTGTCCATAATGACTGCACTAATTTACGTTCCCACCAACAATGTACAAGAGTTCCCTTTTCTTCACATCCTCTCTGGCACTTGTCTTTCACCTTTTTGATAAAAGCCAATCTAATAGGCATGACGTGATATCTCATTGGGTTTTTAATCTGCATTTCCCTAATGATTAGTGATGCTGAGCATTTTTTCACGCACCTGTTGGCTATTTGTATATCTTCCTTGAGAAATGTCTGGTCAGATCCTTTGCCCATTTTTAATTGGATTATTTGCTTTCTTGCTATTGAGTTGCTTGAGCTCCTTATTTATTTGGGATATTAACCCCTTATCAGAATGTACAGTTTACGAAAACTCTTATTCATCTTTTTTCTCCCTCTTGCAGCTCTCTCACCCTTTGGTGAGGACTTCATTTCTCATACAGCCCCTGGAGGACAGGGGCTTTTCACTGTAGCAACCTGTCTCTGGCATTTTTCTCTTTTCCACTTTCTAATTGTCCTATTATAAGATACATGTACAAAGATACTCATTGATGTTTTAGTTATAATAATAAAAACTGAAATTAAGCTAAATATCCAAACAAATGATGAGATATTCCCAAAATGGATATCTTGCAGCCCTTATAGATGGTGTTTTCAAAAATTATTTAATAACCTAAGAGAATATTATTGGTACCATATCAAATGAGAAAATAGGGTATAGTTTAGGTGTATGGTCCTGTGGGCATATCAGGGTAGACCTTGGAGTACAAAGAGGAATCACTGCCTATGCTTGCTTCTGAATATCCTTGGTTAATAATTTTTCTCTAAGTGGAGTTTTTGAAAAATAATTGGGAGGTACTGACTCCAAGCTCATACTCTTTTTCACAACACCTGGAATGAAGTCTTTCTATGTTGCTGATTAAGTGTAGAGGGTTATTTTTCAAGTTAGAGCTAAGATAGGGGGTCCGTGGACACTGTCATTTGAAAATTAAGGCGCCTTGCTTGGATACATGCTGAAACAAAAGACCCTTTTACCTTGGCTTAGAGCTGAATCAGGAGTTATCTATGGGCAGGGTCAAGAATCTCTTTAGAAAATAGTTTTGGGTTTCTTTTAACCCAGAGGTAAATGATCAATAAAACAAATTATAAAACTGCCTAGTAGTAACCATGATTATCCTTTGGTGTTGGAGTTGTGGGTTGTTTTAATTTTCCTATTGGTATCTTTATTTTCTAGTTTCTCAGTAATGAGCATGCTCATGGTATTATAATCAGAAAAAATAACATTAAAGCCCTCTAATTCACTTGTATGCCTAGCTCTCATTGGCCTGCACAGCCAAAACTAGGTCACATTTTCACTAATATGCAACTTACAATGACTTTGCCCCTGCCTGCCCATGAAGAAACTTCTGCTCCTCAAACAGCTCTCTGGGTATTTATCAGAGTCTTCTGGCACTTTCTTCCTGGGCATGGCCTTCTCCCATTCTGACCTTCCTGTCAAGCCCTGGTGCAGAGGCAGGCACTGTGACACTGCTGGGCAACTGGCCCCTCGGGGTTAACTGCTGCCTTGCACAGAGGCCCCATTTGGGGAGGAAGGGCCTCCCCAAAGCAGCTGCTTCCTTTAACCCTTCTTCAGCATGTCCTAGGACCTGAGAAAATTCCCTAGATGCATACTTGAGACTAAGCTGGAAAATTTCACAAGATTTCACTGAAGCCCCAGAACAATGGAAGGGACATATATTCTAGATGTTAGCTTATAAATGTAACTACATGGGGTTGCCCTCAAAGCCCACAAATCCAGGGCTACTCTCAGCATTCCCTTCCCAATGCTTTACTACTCCCTGACCTCCCCCACTCCCACGTTCTAGAATGCTCAGGCTATTTAGGTCTCACAGTTCACATCTATAGGCATCTCAAGGAGAACTGGGTGCCTCTCCCTTCCAGACTAAGCCTCCCCTCCTGGGGCCTCATTTCTGATTCCTAATGGAATCTTCCCAAGACAATTGACAAAAAACAATTTCCTGCCTAGGAGAGAAACCTAAGCCCCTGCCCTCAAGGGAGTATGGCCAGGTTCTCCAATGTCAAGAGAAAAATTACTACAAATTATCTGAAAATTGATATATTGCATTATTCCTTTCTGGGGTTTTCAGTCATCAGTTCTACATATAGAAGCTCAATGGTCCAGTCCAGATTTCTCTGAGATTTTCCAGATAAGTTCCTTTTTTGGTTTTCCTGTCCATTATGAGGTCAAGATTAGGCCAGTGTGACTGACCTTTCTCTTATCATCTCCAACTTGTGTCCTTTGAGCAGGCACTAAAATATTCACACAAACATACACACATGTACTCACACGTACTCACACTCACATACCTCCACATGCACAAGCAGCAGGTTGTCTCTGTCAAACAGTGCAGTAAAAGAAACTTCGCCCCGAAAGAAACATATATGAAGAATCTCACTAAAACCCATATCCCTGGATTTGTGCTGGCTTACATTACCAAACAGAATACTTATTTTCTCAGTTGCAAACACCTGCAGTTAATCTACTTCACAGTGTTTCCCAAGAACAATAATGGGTGGGGACTTCCTTGACATTTGTGTCACTAAGGGGGCCCACTTGAAGCAATTATCCCAAATCAAAGGAACAGTCTACCCCAAAGGTGAGTTCAGTTCTCTGCTTCTTTTGAGAGAAAATTGCTTTGGTTTTGAAAAGGCAGTTTTCCAGTCTCCAAAGAGAAAGGGGGGGGGGGGGGGGAGAGAGAGAGAGAGAGAGAGAGAGAGAAGACTTTTAATTTAGTTTAGACACCCTTTTATACCATGTGTTATTTATTTATGCATTAAAGTTGACTTTTCTTGCACCATGTTTCTGCAGGGCTTACTTTCTACTGCAACTAACCAAAGAAATGAATGATCAGGAATGCAGCACTGACTAATAATAGCCTACTCTCCTTCTCTTCTCAGTTACCATTAGCAACTTGAGAGCTACCTTCAGTACTTGAATCCAGTGGACTGACTGACACAGAGACTCCCAGTTTAGGGTCAGGTTGGACCAGGACCAGGATGGCCTTCAAGGAGGACCAGGATGGCCATTGAGGCACTGAGGGGGAGGGGGCACTGTGCTGGGAGCTCTGCTCACATCATTAATCTTCACTGCCAGTACCATCAACCTAGTTGCTGGAAATGAAGCCTCTGAGACAGTTGGCATTCCTCAGTCCTGCTCAAATCTCCACAGGGCTTCCGCATTCCAGTAGAGAGAATGAAAAGTTGGAAAGAGAGCAAAGGAGAAAGGGCCCAATGAGGAGATATCATATATTAATTAGGGTTACTTTTTTAGAGAAAGAAAAGCTGAGTGTAACTTTAAATGAGTTTTAACTATTACAGAGTTGATTACCAAGAGAGTTTACGATTGCAGGTACGTAGAGGCAGAACTAGAAAGAATGAATTTGTATTGCTCCAAGAATGACAGTAAGGAACTAGTGACTATTCACAATATCCAAGATATGGAATCAAACTAAGCGTCTGACAGGGCAGCGGAAAAAGATGGCTGAATAGGAAACCTCCAGCAATCGTCCCTCCACAGGAACATCAAATTCAACAACTGTCCGCCCAAGCAAGCACCTTCAGAAGAATCAAAAATCAGGTGAGCAATCATACTACCTGGTTTTAACATTATATCAAGGAAAGAGGGCAGAAAAGACAATACTGCATTGCCTACACCACACTTCCCCCATTCTCTGTCAGTGACACACAAGCATACCCAGTGGAGAAAGAATCTATGTGCCCCAGGGGAGGGAGAGTGAAGTGATTGTGGGACTTTGCATTGAATTCAGGGCAGCTCTGGCACAGGGGAACAAAGTATGGGGCAGAATTCTGTCAGTGCCCCCAGAGGGAGCATTTAGATCAGCCCCACCAGAGAGAAATCCTCTGTCACGAAACCCAAGTTCCTGCTACCCTACCAACAGCTGAAAAAAAGCAGCTTGGGCCCCGGATTAAATTTTTAAGGCAGTCGAGCCACAAAGGCTGCAATTCTTGGGCAATTCCTGCCACTGTGCTGGCTCAGAGCCAGTGGACTTGGGGTGCACATGACCCAGTGAGATACCAGCAGTCATGGCCGAGCCAGTGTCTGTGTCCCCTCACCCAACTAAAGGTAGTGAAGCTCATAGAGTCTTCTTCCACTTGGGGAAAGGAAAGGGAAGAGCTCAGAAGATTTTGTTTTGTTACTTGGGTATCAGATCAGCCACAGTAAAATAAAGTATCAAGCAGACCCCTGAAGCCTCTGATTCCAGGCCTTAGTTCCTGGATGGTATTTCTGGACCCACCCTGAGCCAGAAGGAAACACGTTGCCCTGAAGGGAAGGACCCAGTCCTGGCAGGATTCACCACCTGCTAACTAAGGAGCCCTTGGGCTTTGAATAAACATCAGAAGTAGCCAGGTAATAGTCACCACTGGCTTTGGGTAAGAGTGAGTCGGCTTTAGGTGTGACCTGGCACTGGTGGCCACAAAGGAGTGCCCATGTCATTCCTCCCCCAACTCCCACAGCCCAGCACAGACAGTGAGGGAAGAGAATGAGAGACTTTGCTGGCAATCCAGGGAATTCTCTCCTATCTTACCAAATTCCACCAAGGGGATACTACCAGGAGTCTGCAAGAGTCACTGCATTACTGGATTTGGGGAAACCCCAGTGCTGAGACAGCTGCAGTGACCGAAGACGTAGATCACAACACTCAATTTGTTTGAATACCTAGAAAGCCTTCTCAGGAAGAACGGGTTCAAACAAGCCCAGACTGGGAAGAGTAAAATAAATAGCTAACTCTACATATACCCAGATTTCAACGAACATCCGCAAGTATCGAGAACACCCAAGAAAACATGACCTCACCAAACAAACTAAATAAAGTACTGGTGACTAATCCTTTCAGACAAAGAATTCAAAATAGCTATCCTGAAGAAGCTCAATGAACTTCAAGACAACACAGTGAAGAAATTCAGAAGCCTATCAGAGAAATTTAACAGAGATTGAAATAATTAAAATTAAGCAGAAATTCTAGAGCTTAATAATCCAATTGGCAAATGGAGAAAATTATCAGAGTCTCTCAAGAGCCCAGCTGATGAAGCAGAAGAAAAAATTACTGAACTTAAAGACAGGCTATCTGAAAATACATAGTCAGGAAGAGATAAAGAAAAAAGAATAAAAAAGAATGAAGCATGCCTATAAGATCTAGAAAATAGCTTCAAAGAGAAAATCTATGATTTATTGGCCTTAAAGGGGAGGTAAAGAGAGAGATTGGGGTAAAAAGTTTATTCAAAGAAATAATAACACAGAACTTTCCAAATCTAGAAAAGATATCAATATTCAAGTATAAGTAGGTCATAGAATATCAAGCAGGTTTAACCAAAATAATGCTACCTCAAGGCATTTAATAATCAGCTCCCAAAGGTCACAGACAAAAAAAAGGTCATAAAGGGAGAAAGAAAACAGAAGAAAATAACATATACAGGAGCTCCAATATATCTGGCAGAAGACTTCTCAGTGGAAACCTTACAGGTCAGGAGAGAATGGCATGACATATTCAAAGTGTTGAAGGAAAAACCCTTAACCCTAGAATATTACATCCTGTAAACATGAAGGGGAAATAAAGACACTTCCAGACAAACAAAAACTGAAGGATTTCATCAACACCAGATCTGTTCTACAAGAAATGCTAAAATAAGTCTTCAATCTGATCTGAAGGTATACAATTCAGTGGTAACAGTAAGTACACAAATACAGAATACTCAATTGCTGTAATTGCTGTATATCAACCACTTACATCTTGACTAGGAAGACTAAAAGACAAACCTATCAAAAATAACAACTTTTTGAGAGATAGATAGTATAAAAAGATATAGATGGAAACAACAAAAAAGTAAAAAGTGATGGAGGGAGATGGAATTAAAGTGTAGAATTTCTGTTAGATTTCTCTTTTCTTGTTTATTTGTTTGCTTGTAAGCAGAATGGTCATATATTTAAAATAGTTGGTTGTGAATTTTTTTTTGCAAGCCTCATGGTAACCTCAAACCAAAAACCTACAAAAGATACATAAAAAATAAAAAGCAGGAAATTAAAACACACTACCAGAAAAAAATCACTTTTAACAAAAGAAGATAGGAAGGAAGAAAGAAAGAGATGACTGCAAAACAACCAGAAATCAAATAACAACATGGCAGTAGTAAGTCCTAACCTAGCAATCATAACACTGAATGTAAATGGACTAAACCCTCCAGTCAAAAGACATGGAGTGGCTGAATGGATTGAAAAAAACAAGAGCCAACCATATGTTGTCTGCAAGAACATCTCTTCACCTATAAAGACACAGACAAACTGAAAATAAAGGGATGGAAAAAGATATTCCATGCAAATGGAAACCAACAAAGAGCAGGAGTAGCTATACTTCTATCAGATAAAATACATTTCAAGACA
Organism: Eulemur rufifrons; assembly: GCF_041146395.1. NCBI lineage: Eukaryota > Metazoa > Chordata > Mammalia > Primates > Lemuridae > Eulemur > Eulemur rufifrons. The sequence goes on from NC_090983.1 coordinate 75,117,631, forward strand.
AAAACTGTTAAAGAAGACAAAGAAGGTCATTATATAATGATAAACAGCTTAATTCAGCAGGAGGATATAATAGTTCCATATATAAGCACCCAACATTGGAGCACCCAGATATATAAAGCAAATAGCATCAGAGCTAAAGAGAGAGAGAGACCCTAATACAATAATCATTGAAGACCTCAACACTCCACTTTCAGCATTGGGCATAAAGGCAGTCAACAATTTAACATTGGACTTAATCTGCACTATAGACTAAATTGACCTAATAGATATTTACAGAAAGTTTCATCCAACAGCTACAGAATTCATGTTCTTCTTCTCAGCTCATGGATCATTCTTAAGGATAGAACAAATGTTAGTGCACAAAACAAGTCTTAAAAAATTCAAAAAATTGACATCATACCAAGTATTTTCTTTGACCACAATGGAATAAAACTAGAAATCAATAACAAGAGGAACATTGTGAAATATACAAACACATGGAAATTAAACAATATGCTCCTGAATGACCAGTGGACCAATGAAGAGATTAAGAAGGAAATTTAAAAATTTCTCAGAATAAATGAAAGCATGACATATCAAAACCTACGGGATATAGCAAAAGCAGTAATAAGAGGAAAGTATATAGAGATAAATGTATACATCAAAAAAGTAGGAAAGCTTCAAATAAATAACCTAAAGATACATCTTGAGGAGCTAGAAAAACAAGAGCAAACAAAACCCAGAATTAGTAGAAGAAAAAAATAATAAAGATTATAGCAGAAATAAATAAAATCAAAGCCAAGAAAACAATACAAAATACCAATGGAAAAAAAGTTGGTTTTTTGAAAAGATAAACAAAATTGACACACCTTTGGCCAGATTAAGAAAAAAAGAGAGAAGACCCAAATACATAAAATGAGAGATGGAAAAGTAGATGTTACAACTAATACTGCAGAAATCCAAAGGATCATTAGATATTACTATGAGCAACTATATGCCAATAAATTGGCAAACCTAGAAGAAATGGATAAATTCCCGACACATATAACCTACCAAGATTGAAATAGGAAGAAATCCAAAACCTGAATGAACCAATAACAAGTAATGAGAGAGAAGCAGTAATAAAACCTCTGCCATCAAAGAAAAGCCCAGGATCTGATGACTTCACTGCTGAATTCTACCAGGCAGTCAAAGAAGACCTTAATACCAATCCTCCTTAAACTATTCCAAAAAATCAAGGAGGAGGGGATACTGCTAAATTCATTCTATGAGGTCTGTATTACCCTGATATCAAAACCAAAGACACAACAGAAAAAGACCAATATCTCTGATGAACATAAAATAGATGCAAAAATCCTCAACAAAATACTAGCAAACACAATTAAAGAGCATGTTAAAATGATTATTCATCATGATCAAGTCCGATTCATCCCAGAGATGCAAGGATGCTTCAACTTACAGAAATCAGTCAATGTGATACATCACATGAGTGAAATGAAGGATAAAAGCCATATGATCATTTCAATTGATGCTGAAAAAAACATTAAATGAAATTTAACAGTCCTTTTTGATAAAAACTCTCAAAAAACTTGGTATAGAAGGAACTGACCTCATCGTGATAAAAGCCATGTATAATAGAACCACATCTAGCATCAGACTGAATGGGAAAAACTGAAAGCCTTTCCTTAAGATCTGAAACAAGACAAGGATGCCCACTTTCACTACTATTATTCAACATAGTACTAGAAGTTCTAGCTAGAGAAATCTGACAAGAGAAAGAAAAAAAGGGCATCCAAACTGGGAAGGAAACACTCAAATTATCCTGTTTGCAGATGATATGATCTTATGTCTAGAGAAACCAAAAGACGACACCCAAAAACTATTAGAACTAATAAACAAATTCAGTAAAGCTGTAGGATACAAAATCCATATGTAAAAATCAGGAGCATTTGTATATGCCAACAGTAAAAAATCTGAAAAAGAAAGCAGGGAAGAAATCCCACTTACAATAGCTACAAATAAAATAAAATACCTAGAAATAAATTTAACCAAAAAAGTGAAATATCTCTATAATGAAAACTATCAAACATCAATGAAAGAAACTGAAGATGACACAAAAAAAATGGAAAGATATTTCATGATCATGGATGGGAAGAACAAATATTGTTAAAATGTCCATACTACCCAAAGCAATATATAGATTCAATGCAATCTCCATCAAAGTACCAATGACACTCTTCACAGAAATAGAAAAAATAATCTGGAAATTTATATGGAACCACAAAAGACCCACAATATCCAAAGCCATCCTAAGCAAAAGGAACAAAATTGTAGGAATCATATTACTATCTTCAAATACATTATACTATAGAGTTGTGGTAGCCCAAACAGCATAGTACTGGTACAAAAACAGACACATAAACCAATGGAGCAGAACAGAGAGCCCAGAAATAAATTCACACATCTATAATGAACTTATCTTTGACAAAGGTGCCAAGAACATACAGTGGGTAAAGGACATTCTCTTCAGTAAATGGTGCTGGGAAAACTGGATATCCTTATGCAGAAGAATGAAACTAGACACTTATCTCTCGCCTTATATAAAAATCAAATAAAAATGGATTACTGACAAAATCTAAGACAGGAAACTCTGAAATTACTCAAAGAAAACATTGGGGAAATGCTTCAGGACATTGGTCTTGGCAAGGACTTCTTGAGTATAACCCCCAAAGCACAGGCAACCAAAGCAAAATTGGACAAATGGAAACACATCAAGCTAAAACGCTTTTGCACAGCAAAGGAAACAATCAACAAAATGAAGACACAACCAACATAATGGGAAAAAATATCTACAAACTACCATCTGACAAGGGATTAATAGTTAGAATATATAAGGAGCTCTAACAGTTTCATAGGATAAAAATCAAATAATCTGATTAAAAAATGAGCAAAGGATCTGAAGAGACATTTCTCAAAAGAAGACACACAAATGGCCAACAGGTATATGAAAAAATGTTCAATACCATTAATCATCAGAGAAATGCAGATCAAAACTACAATGATATATCATCTCATCCCAGTTAAAATGGCTTTTATTGTAATGACAGATAAGAACACATGCCGGTGAGGATGCAGAGAAAGGGGAACACTTGTACACTGTTAGTGGGGATGTAAATTAGTGGGACTACAATGGAGAACAGTATGGATGTTCCTCAAGGTACTGAAAATAGAACTACTATATGACCAAGCAATCTCACTGCTAGGTATGTATCTAAAGGAAAGGAATTCAGTATACTGATAAGATATCTGTACTCGTATATTTATTACAGCACCATTTGCAGTATGATATGGAACCAAGCTAAGTGTCCATCAACAGATGAATGGATAAAGACATTGTGGTACATATACACAATGTAATATTATATAGGCACAAAAAGAATAAAATCCTGCCATTTGCAACAAAGTGGATGGAACTATAGAATATTATGTTAAGTGAAATAAGTCAACTACAGAAAGACAAATCTCACATGTTCTCATTCATATGTGGGAGCTAAATATTAAAAATAATTGATATCATGGAGACAGAGAATAGAATGATGGTTACCAGAGGGGGGAGGGGGAGGGGTAGTGGAGTGGGGAGGAATAATTGGGGGATGGTTAATGGGTGCAAAAATATAGTTAGATAGAGTGAACAATATTTGATAGCACAATGCAGTGACTACAATCAATAATAATTTAGAGTATACTTTAAAATAACTAAAGGAGTAGAATTGGAATGTTCCTAACACAAAGAAATGTTAAATGCCTGAGGTAATGGATAGTCCAATTACCCTGATTTGATTAATTCACTTTGTATGCCTCTACCAAAATATTACATGTACCCTATAAACTATTATGTAACCATAATAATTAAAAAATAAGAAAAAAAGCAAACTAGCAACAACTCCTGATAATAAATGTGATTTGTTACCACAGAGGGTGTGGCGTGCTAACCACAGTCCTATGTCCTACCACAGCTAAGCCAATTTCCTCAGAAGTTTGATGGCTATCCCCAGCATCCCTCGCCACACCTTAGTCAACTTTATCACTTAATTCCCTTAAGAAAATACTATCTACCTAAGTCAAGATGGTCACCTTATTACCTATAGCAGATAATTACATCCCTGCCCCACCCCTATGGCTTCTTTACAGGTAATGCCCACCCCCTATACCTGTACAAGAGCAATGAATGCATCCTTCAAGGCCTAGCTCATATTTCCTTTTCCTGCACAAAGCTGTCCTTGAATGTCTGCTCTGAATGTCATAGTGCATGCATTTTAGCACTCAATTGTACGTAGTAAACACTCCTTCCTTTGCATGCTATAATCCTCTTAATGTTACAAGTCATTTGTCATCTGCAATTTTGCATCATTATTTTCTGTTTTGTGTCCATTCATTCATTCAACAAACACTGAGTATCTGCTTTAGTCCAGGCCCTGGTAACAGGAAGACGAGCACAGCAGAGCTCTTTGAGTTCTTGTGTTTGTGAAGAAAACAGATGCTAATATCATGCTCCAATTTGTTATACGCCTTAAGGAGGGTATGAAGTGAGTGCTGTAGGAATCTTAGAGGAGGGAACTCGAACAGAAAAGGCTCTACAAAGACTGGGCTGGATCTTATTGGGTGGATTGAAGTTTTCCAGGCAGAGAAGGAGGAAGGATGTTTCAGGAAGAGGGAGTAAGCTGTGCAGAGGCAGAGTTATTAGAGGGCACGGTGTTGTTGGTGACTGGCAAACTAAGTAATGGGGCTTAAGCATATGCTGTGTGGAAAGGGTTTGGACAGTGCAAAAAGATCAAAGTGACAGCCTGGGGCCAGCCTGCCAGGTCCTCATCTGCTATGTGAAGTTAAGCAATGTGTACATTTTGCTTTCGGAGTTCTGAAATTTATAAGAAAGAAAGTGACAGAGTCAGACTTATGCACTAGAAAGAGAATTCTGGTACATACATGGATTATGGACCAGAGGGGAGAGAGACTGATGGACGGTTATGACACTGTACTGTAGATGCAAGATGCAAAGAAAAGGCTGGATTCTGAAAAATAAGAAAAGAAAAGCCTTCTGTAGGTATGATATAAATTCAGTTAAATTGTACTTGCCAGGAGAAGATGTCCAGTAAGCAAGCAGAAATGAGAATGGACAGAAATCTCTGCCTTAGATGGAGAACTGGGCATCACCAGCCACTGAAGCTGTGGCCGTAGAGGGTAGATATGATAACGTTAGGGACAGTAAATAGCCAGAAGGCTAAGTGGACAGATGAGCAATACAGCAAAGTGAGGGTTGATTGGCAACAAGATCTCAGAATAGGCAGGAGGTCATGGAATTCAGTAACTAGGTAAAAGAAGTTTCCCCTAATGAGATGGGTCATGTTTGGGGAGAGGTGAGACTCCATAAACTTGGGTACTAGGCCTAAGCAATTTGAAAGTGGGGACTATTTCTTTTTTTTATATTTTTATCCTTTATTGCTCATACAGTCAAATACAATATTACATATTACCTTATACATGATTCATCCATGATACATGTCTGTTGATTTATAACAGTTTACATTTTTGCATGTAAAATTCACCTGTTTATCTTTCTTATACTTTACCTGTTTCCTCACAGTGCTAATGCTTACTAGGTTTATTCTATAACACTTATTTCATAAATAATTATGGTTAAATAGTTTCATGTTTTGAACTGGTTCTTGGGAGATGGGCTACTAGACACTTGCTCTTCAAAATGGGCCCCATGGAATAGCAGCATGGGCATCCCATGGCAGCTGGTCAGAAGTGCAGAATGGTGGGGTCTAGCCCAGGCCTACTGAGTCAGAATCTGCACTACAGCGAGAGTTCCAAGTGATCTGGGGGCACGTGAGAGTGTGGGAAGCACTGGTCTATAGACACCTTTTGAAATCCTTTCCTGTTTGGACCTCTGTATTTTCATGTTTTTTATTTCTTTATTAGAACCTCACTATAGTTCCTGCAGAGTCACTTTGGTATCCGGGGACTATGGCCCCTTGACGAAGTTTGATGTATTTAATTTCGTAAAATAGCAGGTGAGGCTGTACTCATTATACTGAGATTCTTTATGTCGATATGAAAAACTAAAATATCTATGATATATTCATCTTATAATCACACAAAGAAAACCAACACTGATATTATAAAAATATTATGTTGCATAAGACCCCAAGGGTTTGTGTTTGGTATAACTTAGAAATTCTCAGTTGTGCATCTGCTTTATTGCTGTTTTGTCTCCCACTGACATATAATTTGCAAAATCACCAGTTCTACCTTTATGATGTGAAGAATACATCAAAAGCAAAAGAGAAAGGCAAACTTCCCCTGAAAAGATGGAGTTGCAAACAGAAGAGGATGCAAAAATATTGGGAGAGACAAATCCAGGGATGCGTGCACCTTCCGTTCTCGTTGCTTTTTATGCAAGAGCATTTGGCTTAGTTTCCAGTGGGCACTAAGGCGGCCAGGTTTTTGCTTGTTCAATTGACTTTTATTGTTTTGCTGCAAGCTTTTAAAATATTTGCACTCCAAGAAGAGCTTGTGTAATTCTGGGTACTGATGGATGAGTGCAAAGATCTTTTGAAACCAGTTTGTTAGAAATGATAGATTGAGTGACTTAATCTTCATTTTTAGTATTTCACCTGGGACTTTGATTTACATTATCACTGTATGAACAATAACTACTGCACTTACTTATAAGAAAATGGCAAAAATTGTATTTTTAAAAATTGTTGCCTATGTTTCTAGGTCCCAACAGAAACTCACTTATAGATGTATCTTGACAATGTCCAACATGGCTGGCCTTTCTACTTTATTGCTATTGTTTGTTTTCGACAAAGAAGCAGATTTCCTCTTATTGGATTAAAATTTGTCTTGAAAAGTAAAAGCAAATTATGCTGAGCATAGAATTTCAAACCTGAGTGAAAAACATCTGAACACTGGGTGTTCATCTTTCTAACAAGCTTAGCAGATGGATGGGAAGTGATGTTTGCTGTTTATTTCCTCAACATATCAATATGTGAGGATGTGGTGCAAAATATGGTTTTCCTGCAAATGAGCAAAACCATGCCAGAGGAGTACAAGCATCGGGTTTGTACTCTGAAAGAACTTTAGAAATTGGAGGGCCATCATTGACTTAAAATCTGCCCAATGCTTTTTACTCATCAAAATCTTAGAATTGATGTGATCAGGGTTGAAAAGATGCAATTGTTTCTGCTACTCATCTAACCATTTCAAGAGCACTTAAAGGGTTCTTTCAGGCAAGAGACACAAGGACAACTGAAAAGCTGTCTGCATTCATGGCCTTTGAATTAAAAAAAAAAAAAGGAACTGTAAAGCTAAGCCACCAAAAGAAGCAGTGCGTGTCAAGTGATATTTCCAGACTTTTTGCGTGTATGTTTGTGACCAATGACCTTTCTTTGGCTGTCAATCAGTTAAGAATTAGGGCATAGTTATTATTTAATGGTTAATTGGCATTATTTGAGAATAGTTATGGAATAGCAATGATGTAATGATTTCTGTGAAACTTATTCACACTGATCAAGGGAGGTATTTGGAAGGGGAGATGGATAATCAGCATATAAAATCCTAAGAATTGTCTTTTTCTTTTTTAGGATAAGTAAAATTTTCTTGGCTTTTGTGTTACATTCTTGGTACTAGTCCAAAACCTTTATTCTTCTTTTGTTAATTATTATACCTCAGTTGCTCTTGTTCTCGTGATATTGATCATGGATTGCCTACATTTCCTGGAAAATAATAAAAAGTCCTCCAAGCCAAGTGTAATTTATCTATCTTATCATCCCAAGAAGAATAATGAAATGGCTCAAATGTTGAAAGATTCATGTTCTTATAGGTTAAGGTTAGACATTTATAGTCACCATCTTGCTACTATTAGCCTATAAAATTTTAATCCATGCCTGGGGCTGAGAAAACCAGATGCCTTAGATGCCCACTGTATAGCTTATTCTTGATCAAAAGTTTCCATCAGCTTGGTGCCTCTGAAACGGTAAGCCACTTATACTGGAGGAAATGTTTTTATCTCAGTTCCTGAGTTGAGAATGGCACTTTTAAACTGAGAGCTGGAATGTGTGAAACTTTGTCCCAAGAACTAGTGTTGGGTTTAAGGTAATATGGCAGGGCAGGAGAGATGGCCCTTTGGTTTCAGGCCTGGTCCTGTTTTTCTAAACTGTAAATAGAATATTCTTTGATTTCTCAAAGAGAGTTCATAGGATCATGTCACACTATTGGAGTGGATGAGGCAAAGGCATCTGGTCTTTGCAAGGGTTTAAATAACTCCCAAAAATATGTTTTGTGGCTTCCACTCTCTCTACTCGGTTGAACTATTATGCATAAAAAAACACTGATTTTACAAAGAAATTATGTAAAACAAGTGTGAGGCTGTCTCATGTTATGGGTAGAAGACTGCATTACTTGTTAGGAAATCTTCCTTCTAGGCCCAAATCCTTCTCCTTGGTCATGGGGCAGGTCATTCAATTTCTTCGACCTTCATATTTGACATTTGTGTAATGGAGGTTCATTTGTATAATGTATAATTAGTTGCTCTACCTGTGGCCTTGTCCTTTGCTTTTCAAATAACGTGTCTTCTCCAGCTTCCCCCTTGGGAAGTACAGCAAGGCTAACTGTAGAGACCAATGCCTATTCCAGGCAAAGCAATAGGGAGGACAATTTTAGTGCATTCTAAAATATTTGATATAGAACTCTTGTAATACAACCCAGAGCAGAGAGGCATAACTGTGTTTTCAGTATGATAAGACCAGGGTTATTATTTCACAAGAAATTAGGTCACAGTCATGTAAATGGGAGAAACAGAAGTTTGTTATGTAGACCATACAGGTGGTCTTTGGAAAGAAATGAATCCATGTGCTGGCAAAGGTGTGTTATTAGTTAGCTTAGAAGAAAACCAACCATAACTAACGTAAAACCACCATGGTTTCCCTGGATCAGAGCTCAACTTTACTCCTGGTGGAACCAGTTTATAATGAAGCCAGCAGAATGGAGATGAAAGCCACAGACCTTTAACAAATATGTGAAGCTGTGCAATTTACAAGATGAAAAACCAAATCAGGAGACGGGAATATGTACAGCTACCCAAGCTGGGGAAATAGTAAGGCCAGTCAATCCTCTGGAATTTTCTCTTTCCAGAGGGTACTACAGGCACACCTTGTAGGGCAGAAAGGAGCAGGCTAAGTGCCTGCATTATACTAGCTGTGCCCAGGAACTTCTAATTCCCTCAACCCGTGGGCCCCTGATGTGTCCCTTTAAGTGGGAACCACATTTTAAAGTATAAAATGCAAATGTTATAATCAGGCTGTATGATAACAGCAGAAAGTAGCCAAGGGTTTCACATTATTTCGTGACCTTAAAAAATAAACCACTGAACTTTCTTCTTAAAAACATTAAAAAGAAATTAATACAGCAGAGACCCTCACCTTCTCTCTGATCCTCAGGGAAAACTGTGCAATGGTTTGGTATTTGTTTTCTGCTTCTGACCCAGAACCACAACCAGACAAACCAATTCTAGTTTCAATGTCATACCCTTAAATGGAAAAGAGTTAGGGGTGGAAGAACATGCTAGGGCAATAGGCTATTTAAGTTTTAATTATGTTTCTTTTACTTTGCAGGTCACCACATCCCTGATGTTAGAAGGGCCAGCTTTGCTGTTGTCATCATCTTGGCCCGCTGTCCTTGTGTCTGATTTCTGCTGGGAGACACCACTTGGCTGGGTGGCTCATTTCTGTTTCTTTTTCTAGCTTTCTGGTCTGCTCAATTCTTGGTTGTGTTATTACTTTCATAGAGTCTTCCTCTAGCTTCATGTAAGCCTCAAGGACTACCCCAGCCAATCTTTTAGGGAAGAGGGACTTGGACACTGTCTATGTCATCACATAGTTGAAAAGATCAATGAGATGGCAATGGAGAAGTCCCACTCACTGGGTGGGTGAGTGTCCTCACAGACAAGATGGCAGGGGCAGGTGGTACTATCAAAAGGTCTCCTCTGTCAATGGTTGCTTCAGAGCAGCACAAGTGGTCAACTGTGCTAGAACACCACCACAACCAAAACAACAACTGAAAAATAACCCTAATTTAAAAACTCACCAATCAACAACTGAAAAATAACCCTAAATTAAAAACTCACCAATCTTCCCAGCATATTAGAGTTCATAAATCAGGTTAGCACAGAGTAGAACATTCCAAAATATGAATTTCCTCCTTCTTCTCTAAACGGAAAACACTTTAAAGATGCTTTTAAGCTCACAAATCATGGGCGTTATGTATAGAAGTCAAGTTCAGAGAGCAAACCTTTCAGTGGCCTTTACCCAGGTCATGGTAGAAAAAGGTTCTTCTTTTGTTGTCAGAAGAGCAGAAAACCTGGTGGTGGATGCTGTGAAATCCTAATGTAATTATCTTAACAGTGTTCTTCACATATGGCTTGTGATACTCATGTTAAATTTCTGTTGAGTAGTATAGTTACTGTTGGCACTGTTAATATGCATTCATTAATATTAACCTTTAATCCTGTTTTACAGTTGAATGACACTGTGTGTGCTTATTTGTTTCTTCAAAGGGGTGGGAGGATTTCTACCAGCCCTTAGACAAGTGAAACACAGGTTCAGTATTTCTGGCTCTGCCAAATGTCAAGAGACCTAGTCAGAACACTCTCTGGATGCCAGTTTTTACATCTAACAGGACTACATGCTCTAGGTAACTTTTGTAGTTTAGTGAGGACCAGGAGAGAAGGTAGAACTCAAAGTACTGAGAAGGCAAACGGCTGATGGGGAAAATCTGGAAACTTTTTGATGATCTTTCATTCAATATAGGTTTAATTTTTTGAATCATTTTGGTCTTTCAAACTAACCGCTTTATTTAAAGTACAGGCATACCTCAGAGACATTACAAGTTTGGTTCCAGACCACTACAATAAAGCAAATATCACGATCAAGTGAGTTACAAAATTTTTTGCTTTCCCAGTGCATATAAAAGTTATGTTTATGCTATACAATAGCCTATTAAGTGTGCAATATCATTTGTATAAAAAACAATGTACATACATTAATTAAAAAATACTTTATTGCTAAAAAATGCCAACAATGATCTGAGCCTTCAGTGAGTCATAGTCTTTTTGCTGATGGAGGGTCTTGCCTCAATGTTGACGGCTGCTGACTGAGCAGGGTGGTGATTGCTGCAGGTTGGCATGGCTGTGACAATTTATCAAAATAAAACAACAATGAAGTTTTCCCTATTGATTGACTCTTCCTTGCCCAAAATATTTGCCTGTAGCATGTAAGGCTGTCTGATACCATTTTACTTACTGTAGAACTTATTTAAAAATTGGAGTCAATTTTCTCAAACCCTGCCGCTGCTTTATCAACTAAATTTATGTGATATTCTCAGTCCTTTGTTACTATTTCAGCAATGTTCACAGTATCTTCAGTAGGAGTAGGTTCCATCTCAGGAAACCGCTTTCTTTGTTCATCCATAAGAAGCAACTCCTCATTTGTTAAATTGTTATCATGGTATTGCAGCAATTCAGTCACATCTTCAGGTTACACTTACGGTTCTAGGCCTTTTGTTCTTTCTACCACATCTGCAGTTACATCCTCCACTGAAGTCAACCCCTCAAAGTCATCCATGAAGGTTGGAATCCACTTCTTCCAAACTCCTGTTAATGTTGATATTTTGACCTCCTCCCATGAATCATGAATGTTCTTAATGGCATCTAGAATGGTGAATCTTTTTCAGAAGGTTTTCAATTTACTTTGCTCAAATCCATCAGAGAAATCACTGCCTATGGCAGCTATCACGTTATGCAATGTATTTCTTAACTATGAAGATTTGAAGGTCAAACTTATTCCTTGATCCACGGGCTGCAGAATGGATATTGTGTTAGCAGGCATGAAAACATTAATCTCCTTATACATCTCCATCAGAGCTCTTGGGTAACTAGGTGCGCTGTCAATAAGCAGTAATATTTTAAAAGAAATTGTTTTTTTCTGAACAGTAGTTCTCAACAGTGGGCTTAAAATATTCAGTAAACATTGCTGTAAACAGATGTGCTGTCATTCAGGCTTTGTTGCTCCATTTATAGAGTACGAGCAGATTAGATTTAGCATAATTTTTAAGGATTCCAGGATTTTCAGAATGATAAATGAGACTTGGCTTCAACTTACTAGCTGCATTAGCCCCTGACAAGAGAGTCAGCTGTCCTTTGAAGCTTTGAAGACCGGCATTGAGTTCTTTAGCTATGAAAGTCCTAGATGACATCTTCCTCCAACATAAACTGTTTCATGTGCATTGAAAATCTGTTGTTCATTTTAGCCAGCTTCATCAGTGATCTTAGCTAGATCTTCTGGATAACTTGCTGAGCTTCTACATCGGCACTTGCTGCTTTGCTTTGTACTTTTATGTTCTAGAGATGATTTCTTTCCTTAAACCTCACAAACCAACCTCCACTGGCTTCAAACTTTTCTCCTGCAGCTTCCCCACATCTCTCAGCCTTCATAGGATTGAAGAGAATTAGAACCTTGCTCTGGATTAGGCTTTGGTTTAAGGGAATGTTGTGGCTGGTTTGATCTTCTATCCAGACCACCAAAACTTTCTTCATGTCAGAAGGCTGTTTTGCTTTCTTATCATTTGTGTGATCACTGTGTAGCACTTTTAATTTCCTTCGAGAACTTTCCTTTGTATTGCAACTTGGCTAACTGTTTGACACAAGAGGCCTAGCTTTTAATGTGCCTTCCTTACTAAGCTTAATCCTTTCTAGCTTTCAGTTAAAAGTGAGAGATGTGCGCCTCTCCCTTTCCTTGAACCCTTAGAGACTTGTAGGGTGATTTACTGGCCTAATTTCAATATTGTTGGGTCTCAGGGAACAGAGAGGCTAGGCAAGAGGGACAGAGGTGAAGGAAAACAGCCAGTCACTGGAGCATTCAGAACACACAAAACATTGATTAAGTTTGCTGTCTTATATGGCACGGTTTGTGGTGACTCGAAATAATTGCAGTAGTAATGGCAAAGATAAATGGTCACAAGTCACCATAACAGATACAATAATGGTAAAGATTTTTAAATATTGCAACAATTCCCAAAATTTGACACAGAGACATGACTGTGCACATACTGTTGGAAAAATGGCAACAGTAGACTTGCTCAACACAGTGTTGCCACAAACCTTCAATTTGTAAAAAATGCAATATCTATGAAGTGCAATAAAATGAAGTGTGATAAAACAGGATATGCTTGTATTAATGAATTCTTTTATTCTTTTTCATCATCAAAGAGCTATGTAATTGATGGCCAGGTGTTCTGAGTCCACTGAGATCTAAATCACATATTTACTTTATCTAAAGCAGAATAGTTAACCGATATTCAATCACAAATACTCTTTTAAAAAATTAAGTCTTTATGCTAAAATTGGCTGTTGGGTGTTTTTGTTATATTAAAAATATTAAATATCATTTCACAAACTTTTTTACTAGGTAGATTTTTTGGCTTGTGAGAACTCCAGGGTGATAAGAATTGGGCTAAGAGTGGTGGTTTTCAATATCTATCTGTTCCTATATCTATATTCATATATGTACATAGGTGCTTATGTAGCAAGAAGTCATCAAATAAAACCTCCATATGTAAAGTAGCTAAAAATGTTGCTGATATTATTGAATAGCACTATCCCTTTGCCTCCCACCATTGTCACTTAATGGCTTCCAAGGTGTCTTAACAGAATTCTTGGGGTCTAAAGAATATAGGTGAGATCCATCAGACTAGAAGATAAAAAGCGAAGAAAGGCATTTGGACCATTTCTTGATATGGTATCCTCAGTCTCTCTTTTACATGTAGATATAGGTAACTGGGATAGTAGCAAATGGGTTGAAAGATAATTTCCCTTTGTTTATCTGCTTATGAATCAATCATTCACATGTTACACATGAACCAAAGAGATTTTGAATCTCTCTTCTCCCTCTCATTTGCCTACAGACGTATAGGACTCTAGTCTGTGATCATACTTGATAGGCCTGTAGCAGATCATTTTATGGCAAAAACCAGAATACACTGGTTTGCAGAGTTCTGTATTTCATAGTCCTGAAAAATTAAAAAGAAAGATGGAAGACTAATAAGGGCTTCCCAATGCTTTATTTTGCCAAAAAACAATACTTCAAAGAGCAACCATTGAAGGATCCATCAAAAAGCTTTGACACTTCATTAAAAAAAGGACATTATAATACCAAAATTTTGGAATACCATAATCTCAAAATTGTTCAAGAGTCAATATTATTAACTACTGCACAGACGAAAAAACAATTTCCTTTTGTAATAAGACTTGGGATTCAATCCCAGCTCTGCTGTTATTACGTATGTGGCACTGGCCAAGATAATTAATGTTTCTCAGCCTCGTCTGTAAAATGCAGATGAAAATATGTACCCCACATCACTGCCAGAATGCAACCAATGAATAGATATCACATTACTATGGTGCTTGGTACATACCGGGTGTTCAATGAATATCTATTCCCTCCAACTGCACTCCTTCCTTCCTTACTTTTACTTATCTTACAGGATTGCTTTAATGATCAAGTAAGAAAATCATGAGAAAATGCTTAGTGAACCATAAAACACTAATTTTGAGGTTCGTGAGACATCAGGTGCTTTGCTTTAAGCACACGCATTTTCCTTTTCATAAGATATGTAGATGACCGGTGCAATAACACTCAGAAAACAAACCTAATGCCTTTGTCTTCTTCCCTGAGGACTCACATGGCCTTTTGGATGAAACTGTATATAAACTGTAGATGGTATTTTAATAAATACTGTCCTTACAGTGCATATAGTGTTTCTTTCACATGTTTTTTAAACAAGGAACATTAACCAGTCAACTCACAGATTTTTCTGCATGGTAAACTCTATAAGGTGTAGTTATAAAATCCATTGGAGTTGTAAAGTGTTTGGAGTTATATTGCAGTAAGTGCTATTGCACTCAATCTCACCGAGCTGTTGAGGTGTTTTATAATGGGATGTAAATATTTATGGCCTGTTTGAGAATAACCAAAGAAAAGTGCTTTTCATTATTTTACTTCATATCCTATTAGCCAGATACATCTTTTAGTGTTTCAACTCTTTCCCGGCTTGGGAAAATGATGTCAACTTTGGGGCAATATGTGGTCGGGAAGGAATTTGGCTACTTTTGTTACTGTGTCAAATTGCCCGGGAGCTGCTTTGCCTGAGGGAGAGTCCGGTGAACACACATTTCATTTTCTCTGTATTCTACTGTTTCCAAGTAGAGCCTTAATAATTTTTCTAAGTTCATAATGAGTAATAATCATCCACAGGTAACAAAACTCTCCAACGTTTTGCAGGGAAACCTGGAATTTTCACTTTCTATACCTGGTTTGGGTATCTTTCAGATACAGTCTTAAGACGAGAAAAAATATTTCTGCTTTTATTTCTTTTTCCCTAGAAGAAAACTTGTAAAACAATTGTGTATGTTTCTTCAAGAATCAAATTCTGCTTTTAGGAATCAATCTTGGTTCTGAAGTTTTCATCTATATCTACCTCTAAGGCTACTATAACAATTGGAGGTAGTTCATCTAAATGAATTTAAACAATTGCTCATCACTAAAGGGTATAGGAAAGTCCGGAAGACACACTTTTTATTAAGGAAGTAAGAAAAGCCGGTGCTATTTTCATGATCACATACTGTACTTGAAAACATCTAGTTATAGAAAACAGGAAAGGTTAAATATTCAAAAATAACAATTTAAAACCACTTTGTTCTCCAATCTGTCACTACAGTTTTTATGGTTTTTGTCAGATAAGTTAAATCCTGGTAATTGGTTTATGCCAAAGGACAGAGGACAGTCATTTCAAAGCTTTCCTGTTCGCAGACTATTAAATTCCCAGAAATAACAATCACAACAAAGTGACACATAATTTAGAAAGAATGTAATGCATGCTTTTAATCAGAACAACAGCAACAACAAAAAACAAATAACAAGTAGAGAAATGCCAGGATAGTGTTGAATCCAGCACTGGACACAAATAAAAAGCAACTGCTTGACAAAGACAGCTGTGAATGATCTAGGTACCCCTCACCCCCACCTCATAAAAAAGATATTCTCATTGGAAATATGGTTACAAATGTAAATCACTGATTTCTTGCAAGACCATGACGGCTCTGTAATAAATATCAAATCGGTTCATTTTAGATCTGTAAAAGGATTCTTTCAGATATGAAGGCTTGAGAGCAACTGTGAAGCTGTCTTTATTCAGATCCTTTGAAATATAGACCACCAAGAACTGTAAGGCATGCCAACTGATGTTTATAACAACTTAGCCTTCCTGTTTTTTATATCTGATTTTATTAAACGTCTGTCAAGGAGTACATTTAACTTTGATGTTTTCAACAGGAATTCATTTTCTTTAACTTTTATTCTATGTTTTAACAGGCAGGTAATGAAAAGAATTATTTGCATGTTGAATTTATACCTCAGGCTATCTCTACAAAGAAGAGACATCTGAAGTTATTGTGGTGGGATTTCCCTTCTTAATAATAAATTCTATAGGAAAAGGTGGAGATGTCATAAAAATATGGTTGGAAAGGGATTTTCAACATGACTTTGACAGATGAAAGCATTTATTATTATTTACAAAGGAGGATCTATTTAAAATGGATCCCTTCTCAATTTAAAGTAGTTAAGAACTTAAAAGGAAAACAGACCTACTTCTCTATAATTTAAATTTTAGAAGCTATTTGAGAAAATAAGTTCATTTGTAACAGGCAGATAAGACCTGGCAAACCCCAAAGAAAATTTTAAGAGAAATTAAGACACAGTAAAGCTGATTAAAAACAGATAAAACTTTAATTTGCTTAGAAATAGCAAACTACAATAATTAAGTCAATGAAGTTTTATTGCAAAAATTTGTTGTTTTTAATGTACTGCCAACAATTTTTTAGAGTTAAATGACTTAATTTGAACTTAACTAATTAATTCAATAAAAGTGAGATTAATAAAATAAATTTGTTATTTCTTCAAATCATGAATCAAACTCAGAAATCAGGTGAGTCCTTTTTACCAGTTCACAAATAGGCCAGTTTCATTATGTGAACTCTCACACTCTCATTAAATACATTTATTGCCAAGTTCCTAGCAACGTCTTGTCCAGGTGGAAAACAACTTTACTAAAAAAAAAAAACAAAAACCCAAACCTCAATCAGGAATTTCCATAGTTACTTCTCTCACCTATCACATCGCTTTTTAAACCATTTTCCACTTCTGAAATACTCTCACTTTGGACCATTCTATAATGTAAACATTTTATTTTCTATTCATGTTTTTTAACAGCTGTAATGAGGTATAATTTATGCACTATAAAATTCACTGGTGCAATCCAATATTTTTAGTAAATTCACAGAGCTGTACAGCCATCACCACAATCCAATTTTAAAACTATTTATGCTTACATTGTTTTAATGTTTTTGTTTTTTTAGTTTGTCCATTATCTGCTAGTCTATGATATAAGAAGGGTTTCAGTAAGTGGATAAAGGAAGAAGGGAAAGGATATTAAACACAAGAAATTTAGGGTCCATTCATTCATTCCTTTGTTCATTCATCCATTCGTTCATTTAATGATTACTGAATCCTTAGCATGAGCCAGGCATGGGACTGAGCACTTTTAATAGAAAGATTTTTCAGACATAATTTGGTGGCAGACAAACAATTTAGCCTTATTATTAATACTACCTATGCACAGGGCAAGACGGAATGCACAGAAAAAGCGTAAACTCAAACAGGAAGAGGTCGGGATGGCTTCCTGGAGGAAGAGTTTTTGAAGGATGAGCAGGCAGTAGCCAGCCAAAGAGAAACAGTGCTTGAGCATTAGTGCCTGTGCTTTCACCACTCGCCTGTCTCTGGGCAGATTTGATTTGAGACATTCAAGCAGGCATAGCAGAGCCTAGAATCCAAGCCAGGGGAGGTGAAGGGAGAGGGGAGGCTGGACAAGAAAGCAGGGACCAGACCCAGTGGGCCCTGCAAGGGCTCACAATAAGTCTTTGTTCACAGGCATGGAAGTTCAGATTGCTTATGAGATTTTTCTGGTTATGAGGATTTGAGAAACATTTTACGTTTTAGATGTAGCTTCCTTCAGGTTCATTGGATAGCAATGTCTGAATATAACCAGGATTTTAAGTGAGAGGTTAGGATTCTTGTTTTATCTTTCAAGATCAACACACAATTGTCTATTAATATGACTTCCATATCATTTACATGTAGTTCAAAGTCCCTGATTCCGAGAGAGAGAGAGAGAGAGAGAGATAGAGAGAGAGAACACTGATAATATTTGCTAATAAATTTGATATGGAGAGAATTTCTGACAATGGTTTGCACAATGGTTTTCAGTATTTAAGTTGATCCTGGTCATTATTCATTATTCCAGGATTTGCTCCCAAAGTCAAATGAGGAGGGTGAGAGAGGGGCCCCAGTATGAATTCTAGGGCTCCTAGACTAACCCCCTGCTTAATGTGGGGCTAGCTATTCTTTCGGTATTGACATTGCAGATCTATTATCTGCTTGGACACATTGTGTGCTTCTCTGTATCTCTCACAGCCAAGAAGGCCACGGAAAAAGCTCCGGTATGTATGGTTTCAGCTGGCTGCGGATAATTAGGGTGTCTGCTTCATGTCATGTGCTGACCCCCTGGGAGGAGAGCTAGTGTGATCCATTGGTATGGATTGTTCTGCCAGTGTAACATGACGGTCAATGACTGCCCATCCCGTTAAGCAGACTCTCCTCTCAAGATATCGGAAACACAACAGGAGTCTCTGACTAGTCCATCCTCTGCAAGAAATGTGAGTACCATCCTGGCCAGGTAAAACTCTTTAATCAGAAACATATTTTGCTTCTTGAAGTAGGCTACCCTCCTGGTCAAATAAAATGAGTATTTCCAAATAAGGTCCAAGAATGGGTTTAAAAAAGTTTTTTTCTTCAGAGAGAGAGCAAATTCTAGAAGTGCTTGGTCTTTTTCATTGCCTGACTCTACATAACAGGAAACCCTGCGGAGAAAGGTGGAAAAGCCAATCCCCCTTATCTAGCCTGACGCTAATAAAGCTGTTAACAGGGTTCACCTGGAACAACACCAGATAGGAAGAGAAGAGCCGAATTCCTTAGATCAGTCCTATTAAGTTAGACAGATGTCAGGTTTAATCAATCTGGTGACCTTAAGCACTGTGGCAAATGTCCTTTTTTATATCTTAACATTGTTTTCAGCTGCCGCATCACCTTGTTTTGCATAGATATAATTATTTTTCATAGACATTATGTAATAAGGGCAGTCTTTATTTATCTATTAGTTTTATTTATCTGTACCTTTCTAGCAAAAAAACTTCCTAGTGCATCAATTTCTTTAAATTTAAGTATGAACATAAATGCAAGGATTATAAAAAAGACCCCACAACAATTTATATTTAAGATATCCAAGTATAGTTGGGCACTATATTTATTTATGGTTTGAAGAAAGTGACTTAATGTATGCATGTGATAATAGGCCTGTTGTCTACCTTTGTTAACGAACTAGGACACTACTTTGGACTGTCACTTAAAAGATTCATTCCCAGCTGCCTCTCTGTAGTTGTTTTTTTCTCCAGTGGCTGATACCTGGAAATCTGTTTCACAATTAGGAAGTTGCTTCATTGGCTTGAGACTCTCTAGCTTCAAAAAAATTCACACATGAGCATTTGGACATTTAATATATCCTTTTCTTTTAGTAGAGTCTTATGGGTGGAGGTCAGGGCATGTGGATAGCAGGCATTAGCAAGGGTTGAGATGATGGAATAGAATTGGTGGAGAGAGAGATGAGCAGAGAAGGTGGGGAGAGGAGATCGTGGGCTTTGAAAACTGACTTCACAATCCTGCCTGGGCTTTGAGCTGGTCTTTTGGAGTCATTAATTCTGTCAGTGAATATTTATTAAATACCTATTCTGTAATCAGTGGTGTGTTCCACATTATCTGCCGTTTTCCTTTTTGTTGGACTTTTTAGATTGTGGAGTAAAGGGAATTCAAGGGAAAAGAATAATCTATGAAAAGTATCCTGCCTTTAGCTCCCTGAAGTGGGCCTTACAGCGGGAGCCCTCTATTTTGCCTTATTGAAATGAGAAGATAAACACTTTATGGTCACTGCTAGTTAAAACGAACAATTTTTATAAGCAAACAAAATCTATATGCAAACTGAAGTTGGATAAAAACCGGTTCCACTTCAGATCCTGGAGCACAAGGGGCACCCAGACTTTAGGCAGGGGAGTTAGGTCTCACCTCGTCTGAACAATGAGGATCATTGTTAGACCTTTCTCATGGGTGGTTGTGAGAATTACGTAAGACAAAAATGTATTTCAGGTGCCTGTAGTGTATTTAAAGGCACAGAGCCTGGGAAAGATGAAGAAGCCTCCAACAAGTGGTGGATATTATTGTTGCCCATGTTGGTAGGATGAGAAACACAGGAGAACCATTAGGAAATCAGCACCTGACATAGCCAAGGGGTGAAGCGATCCTAGTTAAGGTGAAAGCTGTGGAAATGGGAGTAATGTTCCTTTTTAAAAGAATTACTTTTTGTACAAACAATATTACCGGCAACAATACAAGAAATCAAAGCAAAGCAGAAATTACCCCCATACAATTATTACCTCTGATTTTAACAGTCCTTTAAAATTTGTTCACGTTCCTATCTGCTCCTTGTTTACATGCATGCACAATGACATCGCCATAATACAGAAGCGGTTTTGCATTCTCTGCTTTTTCCCTTATGTAATTAAATTACTCATTTATCTGATTTTGTACACTAAGTTGTTTCTAGATCTTTCCACTATAATGAATCTTACAGCAATGGAAATCTTTGTGCTTGTAGCTTTGCTCACCTTTCAGGCTGTTTCCTTAGGAGAAATTTCTATGGTAGGAATACCCAGTCAAAAGATAGGAACATTTTATATCTTTAAGGATATTGCCAAGTGACTTTCCAAAAGGGTTGTCCTGGTTTGTATTGCCACGAATAGTGAGTGGATGGATGCACAGTCCTCCTGACGACCTCATCGATGATGGTGAGGTAGTATCATTGTTTTTAGTTGGTCCTCTGTAATATATGTAATGTGTCTGATAATCTGTATTTGTCGGATAGCTAGTAAGATTATTTCCTCATCTTTGTTTCCTAACTGTATTCTCTCCAATATAAAATTTGTTCCGTCTTTCCCCATTCTGATGTTGGAGAACTTGAGGGGCAAAGAAGGGAATCTGCGATACTATGCTCAGATCCTGCTCCTGGCACTTGAAATGCATCATCTCACTTAATCGACACAGAGCCTCAGACAGGGTGGTATTCCTACCCACACTTTATAGATGAGAAGATTGAGCCTTGAAGAAATTAAATTTCACACCCAAAGTTGAATTGCTGATAAGTGGCAGTAGTTAGACTTTTTTTCTTATCATTTTATATGAGTTTTTATGTAATATAAATATTAACTCTTTGGGGAAAATATTTTCAGCAAATATGGATGACAATCTGTTGTTTTCTTTTTTCTGAAATTATGCTATTTTTTGCTCGGCAGAAGCTTAAAATTTTTCCACGAAATGATGGATTCAAGAGATATTGGAGTGGTAGATTGGGCCTCAGCTTCTGCTTTATTTTGGTACCAAGATCAGTTCAGGGAGGATGAGAAGAAGCCAAGAGACAGAGCTGTATGTGGATCATTGGCTAATAATTCCACAGTTGAAAATGTCTCCCGGCCTCTCCCAGGACTTCACATGGGATGGGGAAGTGTGCCGTGAGCCTGTTAGAGGCTATCTGTGTATGAGTTTACCCCTAAGCTACTTGCTGGGTGGTGTCCAAGTGGTGCTGTGTGGTCACTATGTTACTGCTTTATCCACTGCTGCCAAAGGACATAAAAAGCCCCATGACAGGCCACATAGAGACTGTTGGCTCTCCCA
Source organism: Eulemur rufifrons (assembly GCF_041146395.1). Lineage (NCBI taxonomy): Eukaryota > Metazoa > Chordata > Mammalia > Primates > Lemuridae > Eulemur > Eulemur rufifrons. The sequence continues at coordinate 75,139,617 of NC_090983.1, forward strand.
GTAGGACCATCAAGGATATATGGCTGGTATCCAGTAAAGATGAGGTTGTTAGCTGTAGAGTTTAGTATTATTTTTATTCAGAGGAAGGACAGAATCTCATTGAAATGGGTGGAGATGCTAAGAGATCGTGGCCTTGTTGTTAGAAGCACCAGTTGGAAGTTTTTCAATTGCCTGGCCTGGAAGGGATGGTTTGGACTAGAGTATGATCAGCAGTGCCAGAGGAAATGTTTTGGAACAGAGGAATTGTAAAGGTTTCCTCTATGGCAGAGGGCTATACGTTACATGGCTATTTGGACTATGCCAAAACATGGGCCAGTCTGGTCTGCTTTGTCATGCAACTGACTCAACCCCTCTGGTGGGGGCCTGGCGGGATGGGAAGATCCAGCAAACTCCCTAAGAGGCTCAATCCAGAAAATAATTAAGAGAAGCCTTTCAACAGGGGAAAAATGAACTCTGGAAAGTCAGGCCTGCAGCCAAGATTGCCTAGGCTGTTAAATTCTGCCTAGCTCAGCTTTGCAGACACCGTGACAAAGTCTGAAAAAGCATGTTTGGGCTTTGCCATGATCACAGCACATGTCCAGTAAGAAATGGTGGCTGCTTCTTTCTCTCTCCCTGAAAGAGTAATGACTGTTCTCTGGTCTGGGGGAGGACAGAATTCCCAGGGTCCCAAGAACTCCGTTTCTAGGGTACTTCGAGGACCAGGGACTTTTGAACAAATGGCATCTAAGAAGAAATACATTTTTGAAATGTCCTTCTCCCTTGTGTTCATGTTACCTGTCATAATTCTGATTGTACTGTTGGGCTGGGATTTGATCACTGAAAGTCACAAAAGCACAGGGACCTCATGCAGAAAGAAAGCTAAAAGAAGTATATGGGTGGTGGTCGATGACATCTTTCTGCATTCTGTCTATAGTGATGTGAAATGCTTTTATTGTTTTTTTTGGTCGAAAACTTGCTTGCAGAAAAGGAAATGAATAGGAAGTTGAATTGGCTGGAGTGAATTCAGAGATAGCTGGGACACCCAGAAATCTGACACAGCTCCGGAGATAAGCTGGTCTGTGAATCCCTGTGGTTAATTAGTGGGTGGCTGGTGGTTATGGTGCTCTCTGGGCACCCTGAAAGGTTTGGAGCCGCCTCCAACAACACTTTTTAATCACGTACCAGTTATAACTGTGTCTTCACATTCTGTCTCACAAAATAAATGGTCTCCATCATTTGCCCATAATACATAGTCATTATTTCAATTAGCTCAGTGTATTCTAAACTGCCTCTTTTTTATATGCATGTCAAAGTTGGTGTTTTCTCTCTGTGATTCTTAGCTTCTCCACAATATAAGCCCCGTTGGCCTAGATACTTTAGTAGTACCCTGTCATGCAACTTGCACTCAGGGGCTCTCTGACTACTTTTGATGACAGTGATGGTGACCACTGACCAGCTAGTCCACTACCAAAACCAGAGCCCTCCATCCTTTGAGATGCAAACATCTCAAGGCCAGCACATCATACATGGACTGATTGTAACCTTGAGGCTAGTTAATCCCAAACACTGTCCGTTGCAAACTCCTCTCCTGTTACTGAGATGTCCCTTTCATCTTCTGACTTCCTGCTTCCTGCATTCCTTTTATTTATAGTATCTCAGGAATAAACCACTCCCAAATTTCTCAAGAGGATTTACAGTTGCTACTTGCAATTCCTCACCCAGCTCCCGCCTCCATCCCTTGCAGCCTGTGTTCTGCTGTAACCCAGCTGCTGTTCTCCCAGAGGTGGACAGTGACGTCTTTGCTCAGTCCAAAGGCCTGTTTCTCGGTCCTTGGTTTTTTGACCAATGTATCCCTGTTGGTCCCCTTCATTCTGACTCTGGGCTTCTGGGACGGTGCATTTTCTCTCCTTCCTTCTCTAACGGCTCCTTCTTGGTTCTCTTTTTTTTTGTGTCGCCAAAATATAGGAGATCCTCAAGTGCTTGCTTCTCTGTGAACATGCTCTCTCCGCGATCTGATGCAGAATGAGGACCATGACTATCACCTCCCTTTGGACAATGGCCATATGTCTACTTCCAGCCAGACTCACACACTCAATCTTTTCCTTGCTCTTCCCACTCTTGGTTGGCTTGGCACTTCAAACCCACATGCCTATCCCTGAACTCACCTTTCTCTGACTGTTCTCCTCCTGAGGTTTTCCTTTCTGTTGATTCCACACCAGCTCCTGGACAATTCAGAGGGGACCTTCTGTGTGAAAGGCAAGTTCTGTTTGGGCAAAAGCTCTTCAACCTTCATTTTTATTCCCATTCTTATCACCATATTTTGCCTCTGTTTTACTTCTTGCCTGAGTTTTTGCAACAGCCTTCTTATCAGGGTTTTTTTCAACTTTTATTCCCTACCCCAACGCACTTGAGGCACATGGCACACTGTCACAATGGCTTGCGGAAGAAATGATTCTCTGTTACTGGCAGTGGATGGGGGTGTGGAGGGCATTCCCCAATAGAAGCCATATCAAAATCTCTGGGATCAGAGTGTGCAGTTTGAAAAAGCCCTATGGGCGATTTTTACGCACCCCAAAGAAGAGGCACACACCTCTCCTTCCCCACCACGACCTTGAACATCATTCTTCTAAAGGGTTTGTGGTCACCTTTTGTGCTTTCCTATATGCTGCTGACAGATTAATTTTCTTGATTCTCAATAAAGATTAAGATACAATTCTTTCCCTGTTCCAAAGCCTTCAGTGGTTCTCTATTTATTGTTTACTAAAAATTCCAAACTTCTTAACCTTGCATCCCTGATGAACTGTATCATTATGACCTGTCCATTCCCTTCGGTGCCTACATTGCAGCCAAACTGAACACTTTCTCTAACACCCTGGGCTGTTTCACCTCTGGTTGGGCCACACCACCCTCTGTTTGGAATGCCCTCTCCCTACACCTCCACCTGGGGGAATCCCACCTGGATCCAGGATTATTTCTAACAGATGCCTTCCTCTTCTTGGGGTTTGAAGGACCTTTCTCTCGTGAACTCCCACAGGACATTCTTTGCAGCTGTCTTTCAGCACCTATGTTATACTTATTTGGAGAAGCCTCTTTTCTCCCATAGTGGAATGTAATGGGTCTCTGGAGGGCAGAGACCCATTCCCAACTTTTAGTTCCAGGAATTTAATGAATTATATCTTGGCTGTCTATAATATAGAGTCCCTGAATTTTGTTTCATTCCTTATTTAAAATTTACCTTTCTTCTACTCAAATAAAATATCTTGAAGTGGCTTACCATATTGAACATAAACAAATCAGAACATTAAAATAAAGATTAAAAATGATTATTAGAAACCATTTAGATTAGAATTCAGCAAACTACATCCCATAACCCAATTCATCCCACAATGTTTTGGCAAAGATAATTTTATTGGAATGTGGCCACATTCATTTGTTTACATATTGTCTATGGTTGTTTCCATGCTGCAGTGGCCGAGGTGAGTAGCTGCAACAGAGACCCCATGACCTGCCAAGTCTAAAATATTTACTATCTGTCTCTTTATAAAAAGTTTGCCACCCCCTGATTTAGATCAATGATTCTTAACTGAAGTGAGGTGAGAGAGGAAACTAAGGAACGGAGGGGAATGTGGGTGCTCAGGATAATCTAGGGTAGGAATCCAGGTATGAATTCTTACTTTTGTAGCGAACCAATTACTTATGAGAATCTGCTGTTCTCTCCAGGTGATATCCTTGCTCAACACAAAGGCCTTCCTGGGAGCTTTTCAGTTACTTCTGGGTCAGTACCCTATGGTTGTAATAAATCAATGTCTCTGAAGAACCTGTTCTGTGTTTGCTACTAGTGTGGTAGGGAGGAGAAAGATGGGAAGAATTGATTTAGAGAGAAGTGGAAAATAATTATATCTGGGGCTCTCAGTGAGCTAGTCATAGTTATTGAAAAGAGAATTTAGTTCTTTTGATTCCTAGCTGCCAAAGCAAAAAGCAAATATAATGAGTTAGGTAGTTCTCCTTGGTTAACACATGAAAGAATACCCGTTTGTTTAAAAAGGACAGACTTCTCAATGCAAAAATCAAGGAGGAATTTGTTGAATTTTTTGAGAGACATAGTATACAATATATTCAGCTACAGTTTTGCAAAAGATCTAGCCAATATATGGAAATGGCAAATTCTCATTACATTAAATTGCAATTTAGGAAGTAGGTTAGTATAGTCCAGGGACATTGGATTTTTATATCCCACCTTGTTATGGGAATAGAGCCTAGAAAACCCAGAGAATTGGGTAGTTAATGTGTTCCTCCACTGGAACATTAATCGGCAGGCTTTGGCGAGCCTTGAATATGGGTTAATTGAGGGTAGAGATCCAATGGGTGATGGATGTGGAGGTTTTCTGGGCTGATGACTAAGAGTGATCTGGAAGCAGAAGGCCGGTGGCAAAGCTGATGTCCTAGTGTGACAGCAGAGAAGCCTTGTGCATTTTTGCTCAGGGGTTGACCAGCTCAACTCCTCATGGTGGTGGGTGGTAGAGACGGGTACCAGAGCACATTTATGTAAACCTGTGGGAGCAGTAGAATGACTGAATGAAGAGTAATTATGGCAGTAAATAGATCGTGAACTATCACTTGAGCTTACGTGGTTATTAACAGCTGCAAAAGTCATCGTTAAAAAGTTATTCTGGAGCTCAGAAAACTGTGAATGATGTCACCCTAACTACCCACTCATTGTGCATGTTTAATGAGATAATGGGGGGGTTGATTTTAGAGAATTAACATTTGGCATCTTTTTGCTAGGCCAGCAGAAAATAATGCAAATAGTAAATATGCACTATTTTCCCATATAAGTAATTTTGAAGATAAGAAAATCAAAGCTTATATAACACTGAAAATGCATATTTTGAAGTGGCAAATATTTCCAAAGGTTTTTGGAAGGTTTTTTAAAGTGAATAAGAAATTTGTATTTCATTTTGTACTCCAAGGTAGCAAAAATATTTGTTGCATATTGTATAAGAGAATAATTTTATTTTTATTTTTTTTAAATCTTCTAAGAAATTCTGGAAAAGTGATACTAGTTATTGAGCATAATTTTGGATCATTGCATAGGAGGCTGGAGTTATACGAGGTAAGAGGATATATAAATAAATTGATTTTAGGAGTGATGTTCAGTTAAAAATGTGATTAAAATATAATTTCTCAGTCTAGCATACCTATGTTAATCTTATTCACAGTTGTTCTTCCAAGCACACTGAAGACAGGGCTGTCTCAGGTTGGTTCTCTATGGGATTTGCAAGTTGTATCTCTTGGCATGATCTACATGCGGTGTTACCAAAGACCAGGGTACTGCTCTGCTCATGGTGCATCTGCCAGTAGACATGTAGAAAGAAGTGTTTCTGATAAAGATGCTGGAGTTGAGAAAACCTCAGGCAGGTCCTTCACGAGGTATTCTAGAAGAAGGCATTGTTATCATAGGAGATGATAACTCCATGAGTATTATTGCCCCAGAAGACCTTTCACTGGGACAAGACATGGAGGTGGAAGACAGTGATATTGATGATCCTGACCCTGTGTAGGCCAAGGCTAATGTGTGTGTGTATGTCTTAGCTTTTAATAAAAAATTTTAAAAGGTTAAAAAAAATTAAAGGTAGAAAAAAGTTAATAGAATAGGGCAATAAAGAAAATATTTTTGTATAACTGTACAATGTATTTATATTTTAAGCTAAGTGTTATCACAAGAGTCAAAAAGGTTAAAAAATTAACAAGTTTATAAACTAAAAAAGGTTAATTTATTATGGAAGAAATAAAAATATTTTTAAATAAGTTTAGTGTAGCCTAAATGTACAGTGTTTATAAAGTCTATAGCAGTGTACAATAATGTCCTAGGCCTTTACATTCACTCACCTTTCCCCTACTGACTCACCCAGAGCAACTTCCAGTCTTACAAGTTCCATTCATGGTAAGTGCCCCATACAGGCGTACCATTTTTTTTTCTTTTATACCATATTTTTATGGTACATTTTCTTTGTTTAGATATGTTTAGATACACAAACACTTACCATTGTTTTAAAATTGCCTCCAGTATTCAGTATTGTCACGTACTGTATAAGGTTTGTAGCCTAGGAGCAATAGGCTATATAGCCTAGGTGTGTAGTAGGCTATACCACCAAGGTTTATGGTAAGTACACTCTATGATGTTTGCGCAATGATGAAATCACCTAATGATGCATTTCTCAAAACAATACATGACTGTATAATTTATATGTAACTATGTAAGAGTTGAGTGAAACTGTAGTCAACTAATACACACTATGGTGTTTTGTAGAAATATAATTGAGATTTTGTAGAATATAATTGAGATTTCAATTTTACAATTTATTTTATTACATACTTTTGAATTAACAGTTTTTTTCCAGGACTTCAGCATTTTCATAAGTCTTTAAAAAGCAACTAGGACTCAGATAATCCAAGTATAGTGTTAAATATATTTTAAGAGAAAAATTCCCCGGGAAAATTAACCTTGGTTCTTTTGTTGTTTCAGCAGATGCTTATTGAACACCTCCTATGGTATCCTATACTGGCAGTGAAGATGCAGCGGTAAACATAACTCAACTTCTGCCCATGTGGAACAAAGAGTCAAGTGAAGAGAGACATAATGAACATTTTCCCTGACACATGGTGGCAAATAGTGTTGCATGTTAGGGAGGAAATGTGAAGGGTGCAATGGGAAAATTTAATGGAGCTTCTAATTTAGATTGTGGGGGGACTCAGAGAAGTCTTCCCTATGGATGTGAATTTTGACCTGTAGCTTAAAGGATGAGTAAGAGTAGCTGGGTGAAAAGTATTTCAGGATTTGGAACACATATGTGCATGTCCTGGATGGACTAGTGAAAGAAGATTAGAGTAAGAGAAGGTGATAATGGGTTAAGGTGAGGACAAAGAGGTAGCAATCACCGCAATATACAGGCCTTCTCCGAGTGTGAAGATTTTATCTTTAAGTGCAATTACGTAGGGGAGTGGCATGATTAGAGGTACATTTAAAAGCATATGTCCTCCATATATAGAAAGGATTGGAGATGGAAGCAGAGATCAATCAGGAGGTCCTTGTAGCTGCCCAGGTGAAGGATGTTAATAATTTCAACTTGATTGTTAACAGTTGATGAAAGGAGTGAGCTATATTCTGGAGATAGAGTCCACAGACCAAATGTGGGGCCTCTCAAGTCACACACCTGGACAATAGGGTATATATAAGTCAAGTGCTAAGATGGGGTATATTGGAAGAGTAGCCAATACAAGGTGAGAGGGCATAGCAGAAGCTGAGTTAGGACTACTTTGAGATACCTGTGAGACAACCAAGGGGAAACACTGGGTAGTTAGTTGATTATGTAGTTCTGGAGCCTTGAAGAAGAGGCTAGGCTGGAAATACAAATCTGGGAACCATTTTATATATTTGGAATTTAAAGCAGTAGAAGTAAATGAGATTGCCTAGGGGGAGAATCCAATATAAGAAGAAAAGGGTGTCCAGGGCATTTAATATCAGATGGAAGAGGAGCCAGCAAAAGAGATTTAAAAGTAGCCAGAGAGATATGTTAGCAAAACTGGAGGGGGAAGGGGCAGTGATAGGGAAGCCAAGAGAGAGAAGAAAGGAGCACGTGGTTGCATGTATTAGATCCCTGAGATGCTGAGAATGATGAAGAATGAAAAAAGTCTCATTCAATTGAGCAATGTGAATAATTTTTATCAAGAGGATTATTTTTAGTGTGGGCAATATGCCTGATTGGAGAGGATTGCAGAGGGCATGCAAAGTCAGGAAGCTGAGGCCAAATGTCTAACTTTTGAGATTCTTACTATACAGGGTCCTGGAGGGAAAGGACAATACACTGAAAGATGACGTGGGGTCCAGATTTTCCCCAGATTCTCAGGTGAGAGATACATAAGCATATTTGAGTGATGATGGAGAGAGGGAAATTGGAAGATCCACAATGCTGGAGAAATAGGGGCTTAGTGATAGGGTTTTTGGAAGGTTGGAGAATTTGGGATTCAGGGTCCATGGGTAAATCTTGGTCTTTAAAAGGAAAAGAGACATTTCTTCATTGCAATTAGAAGGAAGGGGGAATATGGTTGCAGATATAGCTTTATGTGTTAGGAGGATGTATTTAAATGCACATTATGCAGTATTTATTAGTAAATGCTCATGTTATGATCATGTCTCATGCACTCCAGTGAAAAAGAGGAAGACTCATGCAGTGTAAATTGGAAGTAATTCTACATGCACATCAGTTTGGGTGCTCCTATTTTCCCATCTTCTTCAAACAGAAATGTCTTTCAATTAAAACAAATGCATCTTTTCTTGCATCTGTACGTCTGTTGAGTGGTTATGATATTGTTGCTGGTTCCACTTTTCTCTTTTGGCTCTGATCTGCAATACATCAGTTTTCTATAATATTATCAAATGGGAGGAAAATCACTCTCTGTACACAAACTTTCAGTGCTCATAAAGATACTCATTTGTAATATTAGAGCTGTCACATGCCTTATCCTTCATCTAGCCGTGCAATTTACCTCTACCTGTAGTTGTAAAATGAAACAAACTTAATTTTACTCTCCACTTTTCTGACAGTTTTAAAGTTATATAAATGTAACTTTGCCTCCTCTGGCAGTTCCAAAATATTGTCAGGCAGCCAATCTATCAAAAGTAATGAGATTGCCTTGGAATTCAATGATTTTGTTTCATTCATTCCTGTAACAGCAAGGAGGCTGCAAAACTCTATCCTAAATTTCAGATCCTATTGGGTACAGTCTTTCAAAGTACTTCCTGCTCCTCCTTCTCCAACACAGGGAGAGCTGGTCAGAGCAAAGTTCCCTTTTCCTACCTCGCCGGCGTTCCACACACAGCAAGGTTATTTTCTGTGCCTGAGCCTGCATTCTGCTTGTCTCCAGTTGTCTCACACATCATAATAATGGCAATTGCTGAGATTTATTTGAAGAGCATTTTATAGACTTACAGTTACAGTTTTCAAGACCCTTTCCTGTGCGTTCCTCTTAACAGCCTTATGAGGGAGAGCAAGTAGTAATTATTCGTTATCCCTGTTTTCTGGATGAAGCCACCAAGATACAGAGAAATTAAAAAGGTTTACACAAAGCTGCAGACCTGTAACTGCCAGAGCTGGGACTTGTGTCCAAGTACTCTGACTGCAGATCTCCTGTTCTTGGTTTTGTGCTTTTCTCCCAATGACATGATGGAAAGCATGGAAGCTTTGGAGTCGAATAGATCTAGGTTCAAATTCTGGCTCACACTCTCTGAGCCTCAGTTTTTCTGACCAAAAAGTAGAAAAATGATACTGAATTTATACGATTTTTCCTAAGGAACAAGTGAGTCGATGTATGCAAAATCCCTAGTAAAATGCAGGCGTATATAGTAGGGCAAAATAATTTTTTATTATCACTATAAATAATAATTGAACTTCAAGCACTCAGGGCCTAAGAAATCAACACAGAACTACAAGTATTTGCATTCAAATATAGCACTTGGGAGGATGCTGATTCTAACCTGTCTTTGGTTATAGCCAGCACGCTTCAGTCAGTCTCCCTGTATGAAAATCAGGAGTAACTGGCAATAATTATACCTAGGCTTTGGCATTCATCAGAGGTGAAATGATCCTGACCCATTTCGAACAAGTGGTGGCTCTCCTTCTAAGGCAACCAAACCTCCCTGCTTGTCTCACACCCTCATCCTCCTCACCCCCCCCCACTCTGGTTCATCATTCCAAGAAGAAATGGAATCAAAGAGTCGACAATTTTCTCTGATCTCAGTAGAGAGATTGATGCAGTGGACATCTGAGATTGTGACTTCCTATCATTCCTCCTTCGCAATAGTGCACAATTTCTTTTGGGATGATTAATCCTCCTTCATGAGTGGTCATGGTAGCGATGTGATTGCTGGTACCAGCTTTCTACCATAGAAGCTGAAGGGTCTAGACTTCTTCTCTCCCTATATTCTGGTATCTAAACTTGACCAATCTGTCACCCTGTGGGTAGGTGGGCAGGTCTTTGAATCCTGAACACGTGGCACTGGATAGAAAGAGCGCTCGGGCCATCATCATAGCAGGGCTGTGCTGCTCGGGCCGTGGAGTCTGCCTTGCAGCCCTGCAGAGCACCTGTGTTTTCCATCCATTCTCCAGCTCCCCATCACCTCTGCGGGCCCTCTTACACCTTAGAAAGTTGATTCCTTTTTGCTAAAGTCATCTGGAGCTTGTTTCTCTTATTTGTAACAGAATCATAATTATGGTTTTCATAATTGGTGCAGATTAACTGATCACTCTATAGCAGTGTTGTAGTTAAAAAACAAAAAAGAAAAGAAAAAAGGGCGTTAGAAGGAATGGGAACTTGTAGCTCTAATTGCTAGAACGCGGTGATAGTCAGACAAGTTATTGGAATTGATTCTTTGATCCAGTCAGCATGATGTCTTGGAAAGAGTTGGGCAGCTTGTGCTTGAGCTCTTTTTCTGCCAGGAGGTAGCTATGTATCCCTGAGTAAAGCCCTTTACATCCCTCAATCTTGATTTTATCACCTGCAAAATGAGAGACCAGGACTCGAAGGGCTCCAACTCTTCTTTCTTGAAAAGGTCTATGATTCTAAGCGTTGCCTGAAGATCGACTCTGTGCTGTGTGTGCAAACCATTGAGTGGGCTACAGAAGTATTGGCGCCCCCCCCCCACTCCGGGAGCTTAGTGCGAGGACATCATATAATTATATGAAGCAGGTACATAATATTTCAGGGTGGAATATAAAAATATGTACCAAAATGTGCAGTGCGGAGTGTGTGCACTACAGACATTCTGAGCTGGAATCACTGAGAAGGGCCTCACAGAAAAAGGGGCTCTTTGAATTATATTCCAAAAGACAAGCCATATAAATGGTTGAGGTAAAGGCAGAAAACATCCTACTCTAAGAGGGGCACAGCTGTGATTCAAGAACGAGCTAGGCATGCTTAGGTGGCAGATGCCAAGATCAGCTGACTTTATTTTTCCTTTTCTAGCTTTAGTGGTGGATATAATGCTGGGCCATATTGTGAAGTTCTTGACGTCAGAATAAGAAATCTGAGCTTTCTTCTGTGGCCAGTAGGGAGCCAACGGCTTCCTCTTCTAAAGCCAGAAAAGAGCACAGATGGGTTCATATTTTCGGAAGATCAATTTAGCCTTTCTACTAAATGCATAGGGCTTTGGAGAACCCGAAGGCAGGAACATCAGCTGGAGTGTGATGTGAGGGTCCACAGGTAAGGAAATGTAGCTGAGCTGCAGGAGCGGGCTGGCAACAAAAGGATGACCACATGAAGAAGAACTGACTAAATCTGTGAGCTGAAGATGAAAGATAAAAACAGAAGAGATTTAAAAGAGATTTAAATTCCTATTGATTGGAACATTCTTTTAAAATATAAAGCAATCATGTCACTCAGAACCTCTCCTGATGCTTAAAATGAAACCCATCTTCACGATGGCCCCCAAGAGGCAACATCAGGCTCCCGGCTGCCTTTTTGACCTTGTTCCCATCAGGCAAGCTCCCTGTGGCTCAGCCGCTGGTTTCCTTGCAAGTAGCCTCCTTATCTGAGGCCCCCTGTCCTTGCTGTTTGTTGTTCTTGCCTGAAATGCTCTTCTCCAGATGGTCCCATGGCATTGCTGATTCTCTCACACAGGCCTTACTCTGAAGTCACTTCTTCACAGAGGAATTCCTGGATCATCCTCTGCTAACTGACAGCAGCTGTCACTGTCTATCCCCACCCTGCTTGACATATTTTCATGGCAGTACCTGCGACAATATGGCCCATATTCTCTTGTTTATTGTCCATCTCTTATGTTGGCTCAGTGAGGAAGACTTTGCTTGTTTTCTAGTACTGCCAGGTACTTTGTAGGTGCTCAATATATATTTGTGAATGAATGATTGACTTCCTAATTGCTGGGTGCCAATTAATTTGTCCAAGGAAACAAGAAAATTTGAAGACCGAAGATCCCAAGCTTGGTTTTGGTCTTGTGAGTGTGAAGTGAGATTTTGGAGCCCAGCAGTATAAGGATGTTTCTGTTATTTTGAAAGGGACACTCTTTGCTCCAACAAATTAACTTCTCACCCCCCAAAACAACAACAACAACAACAAAAACTCTTAAAGAGTATTTTGATGTGTGCAGGAGAAAAAGCACAATGATTTGATTTTAATCAGGGATTAGAAACTTTCAAATACTTTGTTAAATTTATTTTCAGTGCGCCCAGAGCTTTTAAACAAGGGGTTAATTTGAACCAAAGGAGATAAAGGTGAGGCATGTTAATTGAATGTCCTGTATATCTGTCCATTTTAATATAAAAATCAGTTTCTAAAGTACAGTTGTAAGAGAAAGTGATTTGCCTAATTTATAGGCCAGACTGTTTCCCGCGACGCTCACACGACCCCCACTCCTTTGGTTTCTTGGCAGCCTTGTTCTCTGAAAGGGCCAATTTACTCATCTTTCTGGAGACATTTATGTCATCAAAGCTCCGTCACTGTCATGGCAGCAAACACCGCATATATTTCTTTATCGCTTAAAATACAAACACATAGAACATCCTCCTGTCGATATGAAGCATTTAAGCAGTAAGCATCGGTATTTGGTACCCCTGGAAGCAAGAATGGATCTCTCTCTATAGTAGTTCAATACAATCATGTAAAAGTGACCCTGCAGATATGTAAAACCCATGAAATTGTACTGGAAAGGGCAAGTTGGAGCAAAGCCCCTCAGGGTGGGAGAATGAGATGATCTCTGGTCCTTGCTGTTGTCAGTAATGGGTTGTTTTAACCTCTCAGGCCAACACAAGGTAGTAATAGTAGGCCTGGTAGAACCAGAGAGGAGTGACCTGGCCTCTCTGTTTCCTTCGCTCTCTTGAGGCTACCAAATACTGGATTTAGAAAAATGAAAAGTGGGGCTGTAGGCTTCATGGAAGAGTTGTGTGTCTAGGGTTCAGTGGCAATTAGAAACCCTCGTCATGAGTCAGGAAGATTCTCAGGGAATCGGATGAATCATGTGTTTAGATCCTGCTCAGAACCCTGCGGTTGCATAAACTAGGCTGAAAAAATGTAGCTCTAGTCCCGGGATAATAAGAAAATGGAGCTGAAAGTCAAGTCCTTAATTTGTGGGGTTTCTATTTTCATTTGAAAAAATGAAGTTCATTATTTTAACAGATCCTTAACATCCTCCAGATTAGCCTTCAGTGCAGTCTGCCCAGTCTCCACGGAAAAGCTTTGCTGGTGCTTTAGAGAATGCATTCTCTGTGGGGCGCGGGACAATTACATTCCAAATAGCAGCGGGGTTCTTAGCAGGGAAGGGGATCTATTATTGCCGCTGGGGGACGTGGCCAATCAGGCCAGCAGGGGAGGAGGCGGTGGGGCAGAGACGGAGGAAAGGGAAGTTGCTTTTACATCCCATTTAAATATAATACCACTAGGGTATTTGAAAGATGAATTTCTTTTGAAGTATAAATAAGTAAATGCTTGTTAGACTGTAAGCATCTACCTTAAAATATATGGCCTAAAGTGACACTCTTACATCTCCTAAATGATTGGAGGTATCAGACTGCAATATGGAGTGGCAAGGAGATGTTTGCTTCCTCTAGACATTGATCTTTGTCTGCAGTTGTTTATGGGCCATATTCATGTCATCGGGTCCAGAGTTTATTAAAGTTTTGTTGTAGGAGATGGAGCTCCAGCCTGGGAGGCTGTGGGTTCCTGTTTTAGATTTTTCCACAGACAACTGTGTGGCACTGTGTAGTTGTCTTGACATCTCTGAGCCTTGATTTACTCATTTGCATTAAGGAAGTTTGGTTTTCAACCTTTCTTTTGGGATGGAATCTAAAGAATTTGATAAAATTGTAGGTTCCTCTCCCATACATGCATGTTCATATGTACATAAGCAGACAGGTCCAGTAGGACTCTGAGGATCATTCTGCTCCTTTCCAAAACCACTATGCATCAAAAATAAGTGATATAGTTGAGCCCAAAACAATCTTATTAATTGTTTATTTGTAACCTGCTGTCTTAAAATCACATTCCCAACTAGAGTTTCCATCTATTATTAGTGAGACTGATTGTGTTGTGAATCAGGCAGAAAGGAACCATTCTCAATTACCTGAGGGTCCCAGGGGGCTGATTTCTAGGGAAGTTCATTCCATATACAACAGGCAGGCTACAAAAATAATTAAAGAGAGGGCAGTGTGCTCGTCTTTCGAGCCCTAATGCTGTGCTCTCCAAGACCTCACTATTGGCCAATACCTGCTGCAGCTGCAATTGTCTTGTTTACACATTTTCCAACAAGTTGTTTAGCAATGTGTTTACACATTGATTATAGATTGATTAATGGCCATTGACAAACACACAGCTCTTGAATTTCACTCAATCAGCATTTTTATAGGCTTTACCCCCTGTGATGACAGGATGATGATTTACTTAAAAAACTAACCATTAACTCTTGAATTGGAACACAAACAAAAGATAATTGGAGAGCTTGCCAATTTAACTCAGAGTGTAATAGATAAGACCCAGGGGTTAGGAATCATGTGGATCTGGGTTCAAGTCCTCGCTCTGCCTCTTCCTGGGTCTGTGACCGTGGGTAACTCTCTGAGCCTACTTTCTCCATCTGTAGAACGGGATACACAAGTCAGAGCATTGTGATGAGGATTAAACTTATCACAGTGCTTGCCAAATGCTAGTTACTATTACCTTTACTATTATTATTATTGTAGCTGCAATAATTAAAAAAAATAACACATTGACTCATCAGAATTATTCAGCAAACAATGATTCATTACCTGCTGCAGGCTACGCCCTGAAATCATTGTGAATGTAGCACTATTTCTGCCCTTAAGAACACACACTGCACTGAAATGATTTGCTTACATATGATCTCCTCTGCATGACAATGAGGCCCCTGAGGGCAGGCACTATGTCTTATTTAGTTTTCACTCTTAGTTTAATAAACAACTCTGAAACAGCCCTCTGCTCTTGCCAGTCTCTGTGAGCTGCCTGCAGAGTAATGTCCAAGCTTCCACCCAGACCTTCCTGGACTGGTTCCTGCCTATCTCTCAGCACCTCTCTCTTTTGTACATTAAATTTGCTGCAAACTACTCTTATAGACTCTTGAATCCAATAATCTGTTCCATATCTCCATGATTTGGTACCTATGGTTTCCTTGGTTTGTAATGTCAATGACTTTCCTTTCTCTATTAGTTAGCGGTCAGATATTTACTGTGCACCTGTGTGCCATGTAATGAGTTGAATTATGTCCCCCCAAAAGGTATGTTGAAGTCCTAACTCCCAGTTCCTCAGAAGGTGACCTTATTTGAAAATAGGGTCTTTACAGAGGTAATTAACTTAAAATAAGGTCATTAGGGTGGGCCCTAACCCGATATGACTGGTGACCTTATAAAAGGAAAATTTGAACACAGAGATAGGATGATGGGAAGACTCAGGGAGAATGCCAGGTAGGGACGGAGGATTGGAGTGATGCACCCACAAGCTAAGAAACACCTGGGGCCACCAAAAGCTAGGAAAGTACAAAGATGGATTCCCCAGTAAGTTGAGTCAGCACGGCTCTGCTGGCACCTTGATTTTGAGCTTCTAGCCTCCAGGACTGTGAGACTATAAATTTCTGTAGTTTTAAGCCACTCATGTTGTGATACTTTGTTACGGCAGCCCTAGGAAACTATTGCTCACCATATGCTAGAACCCGTTAAAAATACAGAATCATAAACTTTTAAAATAACATTGTACTTTTGTACCCTCCTTCTCTTACATGTGAATTAAGGATGGTGACACACAATTTCTGAGCTTCTGTCAAGGGGCTGAGCAAATTTTAGGGCACACAGTACATACTGAAAGGTGGAGGAGAAGCAGCATTGGGTTGTGCAATAAGCTCTGATTAGAAGCTACTAGCAGCTAAACAGTGGAAAATCTCTAGTTCTCAGTTTTTAATCCATCAAAGTAAACCTGGGCCATGTGGTTTGTCTTCCAGATCACTTTTGAATCAAACATTCTATGACCCCATGTTCTGGGTCAAGTGTTTTGAAATTTTGCAGTTTTCTTTTTAACTTTTTATTTTGAAGTGATTGTACATTCACATGCAATTGTAAGAAATAATTCAGAGAGATCCTGTGAACCCTTTACCCCGTTTTTCTAAATAATATCTCTCAGAGCTATAGTAATTGTGCAATTTTTAATACAAGCTATACTTCTGGGAATGAAATGTGGAAGACATTTTTCATAGGCAGTTATGTTTATCCACTGGGCTTAAACAAGATATTGAAATCTGGCTTCTGATCATCTCTACAATAACATCTCTGGCTTCTGCTTTACTGACCATTTCACCCACTGGCCTTTGTCTTGCTTCACTGTGCTTTGATCAGGGTGACTTTCAGAGTCACTAATGGAGACATTAGCTACTTTTTTACTACTTTCTAAAAAAACGTGCCTGACTTCCAAGGTATGTGTTCTCACCATGGTCTGCTGCTTTTGTAATAATAATATTATGATAATATTAATAGCAAAATCAGGATTTATTGAACACTTAGTATATGTCAGGCCAGCCTTGGGTTAAGCGTTTGAGAATCATTATCTTCTTGAATCTTCAGTCCCAAGAAGGAGATACTCTTACCACACCCATTTTACAGATGTAGAAACTGAGGCCCAAGATTTCTAATGAATGACTATACCTTGGATTGGAGAGTATTATTACAGATCTATCTGACTCCAGAATGTGACTTAACTGCCATGCCACAGTGCCAGTGAGTAAAAGTTTACTCACTCACAATAGCTATTCATTAGTTATGTTTTCAAACTCAGCCTAAGACATTTCACTAAGTTCTGCCCTTGATAGACAAATTTTGCATTGTGATTGCATGGGTGCAGTAGTACTTCTTTGCCAATGCCCCAAGCGAGGAACAGAGAAGGCCCTCCTTCTAGTCAGACACCGAGGCTTGAGCTCTGCAGTTAAGCCTGGGAGTGAGGGAACAGTACTGGCAACCTCCCTCCTGTCTTCACCTTGGACTTGGTTCTGACCCCACTGTTACTGCCCTGTCCAGAAAGGGAAGAAAGTTTCCACCTGACTTCACTCTCGTTGGTAACCTATTATGCCAAGAGGCTGTTTCCTTCAGAGGTCACGCAAAGGAACCCCAAAACATGTGCAGTAGGCTCGCATCTAAATTATTTATTTGGTTTGTACTATCTTGTATTAATGACCTTGCTTGTTAAAAACACCATAAAATGACTCATAGGGTGGTGTGTTGTTAAGGCTCGACTCATGCTAATTAGCTACTTTTATTTTATTTATCGACATAGTTCAGATCTAGGGCAAAAGTCAACCCACTTTAAAATGTTTTTCTCCCTCTTGGCGTTTGCATTTTTAAACCTTTATTCACTTGCTCCAGGGTAATTCACAGACCCTTCCTTCTTCCTTCATTTTTTTGATAACTCTTCCTTTGTCCTTTCTGATAATTTCTTATCATTTAGCCCGGTCATATTTATGTACATTTTATACGTAACATTTCTGTATATTTTTATCTTCATGGATCTAAGAAGAAACTATAATGACCAGGATACATTCTGCGCCACAGTCCGTGTCTGACATAGCTTTAATTTAAAACACAAATAATATGAGGTCAGAATGTGCAGCCAGGCCGATGAGGCATTACCAGTCCCCCCACATGGAATCTTTGGGGAGATTTCCAAGATGTTTTCTCCTGTGTTCCTCATTTCCATGGATGAAGGGAACCCCAAGAAGGAAGATTATCTCTGAGGTCTGATGCATATCAGCAGCCACCGACTTGGCAGTATGACTGGTTAATGATTAGCTAGCGTGGCCCTGCTGCCTTAGAGGAAATGGGACACAGGAGAGGTATGTTTTTATGGAAGTGGTGAGGCCAGGGGCAAGCGTGTCATTGTCAGCAGCTTGTGGGCATGCCTGATACCACAGGCACATGGGGAGGGATTGGAGAAACAGAGAGAGTGTGTTAGTCCATTTGTGCTGCTATGAAGGAAATATCTGAGGCTGGGTAATTTATAAAGAAAAGAGGTCTGTTTGGCTCATGGTTCTGCAGGCTGTGCAAGAAGCATGGCGCTGACATCTGCTTCTGGTGAGAGCTTCGGGGAGTTCCAATCAAAGCAGAAGGCAAAGAGGGGAGCAGGCATGTCACAAGGCAAGAGAGGGAGAAGAGAGAGAAGAAGAGGGCCGTGCTCTTTTAATAGACCAGCACTCGTGTGAAATAATAGATCAAGAGCTCACTCCTTACCACGAGGGCAGCACCAAGCCAATCATGAGGAATCTGCCCCATGACCCAAACACCATCCCTCAGGCCTCATCGCCAACGTTGGGGATCAAATTTTGACATGAGATTTGGAGGGGACAAATATCCAAACTGTATCAGAGAGGGAGCCAAAGGCCTCCCACCTACCTCTCCATTCTGCCAAGAGTGGGTGCTAGCCCCCCAATCCCAACATGTACATCTACTCAGCTGCCTCTTCTTTTAATTTCCTTCATCCTCAATGGCTCCATTACTATAATATTCTTGGAATTTGACACCTTGCTTCACAATGCAGCTGTGGAGGAAAAAAAGTCTACGTTAACAAAGGCTTATCCACTGTCTTACTTAGATTGCTGAAACAGAGCCTAGAATTATTCAGAGCCAATTGCTTCCTTGCTCTACTGTTGAGTAAAGGCAAGCCTGCCTCAGAAGTCTGATTTTGTTTTGTACTTACAGTAGGTAAATAGGATTGCTGGTGTGAGATATATTTCTAAGGGTACTTAGGACTATGTTTTAAGCATTTGTTACAATTTAATTCTCCTGTCAAACATATAAAATATTTATAAGGCCTATGGAAAGGCCAATGGAATTCCTTTAATTTGTTAAGATATTAAATAAGACATATGCACCATTTGTAGATATTAAAGGAAAAGCCCAGAGCAGGTTTGGACTTGAATCTAGTTCTGCTGAAGAACCTGTAGCTTTTTTTCCAGATAAAAGAGTCAACACAGAAATAATTAGAACAGACCTTTACCCCCAAAATTTCAGTGCTACCCCCTAAATTATGACAGACACAGGATAATTTACACAGTGCAATGCGTGAAGCTTACTAATGGTTATTCACTTAGATGTGCAAAATACAAAAGGCTCTAGGTTAAAGCAATGGTGATGAATCATTTATGAGATATTATCTACTGAGATGGATTGGCTCCATCTGTTATAGCTGGAAAGTTTTTTTGTTGTTGTTTATATATAACTTCATTTAATTTTGTTTACAGTGTTCAAAACGAAAGAAGGATTAGGGCAGATAAGCAAGGGATTTTTTTCCAACTCACAGATAACTAGAGTTAGCAGTTTCCCACGTAAAAGTCAAGTGCTGCCCATGCATCCTGGAAAAAGCATAAAATAATAAAACTCTAGAGAGCAACGTCACAAACACAAGTCCTGTTGTTGTCGAGTGATGTTTCAAGGGATGCGAATTCTGTCTTCTTTTGTTTTTCCATTTATTCTATCTGGGGGTTGTCATTATCCCCGCTCTAGGGAGACCGAGGCCTCTGTGGGAACCGGAAAGTCTGCAAATAATGTAGGTAAGAAACATTTCTGTGTCCAACACCAAATCCATGAAATGAGACAAGTATTAGGGCGGCCCACCATTGGGTTTGAATGACTTTCGGATTGAGGCTCAGAATGTCTGCTTAGAGAGCAGGCTGTTTACTGCCGGATTTCCCCCTGATTTCCAACGCAGGAGGGAATATGCCCGAGAGAATGGGAACGTGCTGCCACACAGAGCGGCTGCAGGCTGGTGCCAGCGGGGGAACGGAACAAAAGATTGAAGCATAATATGTTTGTCCTCATTTGACTCTCCTTAAACATTCATTACCTCTTCAAATAATTGTCATTACTTAAGGTCAGAGGCCTTCTCATATTTCTCTTTATCTTTTGTAGGGTTGGCTGGACATATAATAAATTCTCTCTCAGCATAAGCGAGTTCTGTTTGTAAAAAGTGGCAACTGAAATCACCTATTTCCCCAATATCATTGTGGAATGTCTGGATGTTATGTATTGGGTGCTTTTTGAGATTTGTTCTGTTGATTAGCACACAATGGGGCCCAGATATTTCCAGTTTTCTCTCTATATCTCATTCCTGGCCCCCTATTAACACCGTAAGCAAGCACTGCATTATGTGAATGTCAAAGAGGGAGTCTGACTAGCTTACAGCAAATGTACCCCACAACTGGGAAGACAGCCTACAGTGCATGTTGAACTGTGTTTCTTCTTCGCGTTTAGGAGATTATGTAATGGGTTCGTGCTAAACTGACAGCCTCCAGGGGTCATATAGAGAGTGACCAAGAGATTGGAAGATCCGGACACCATCTTTTACCAAAGGAAAACCAAATAGACAGCTGTACGCTTGAGATTAATACAGAAGCATGTGCAATTTATCCTTAAGCAACTGAGAATAAACAGACAAATGTCCTGAGGAATTGGGGAATGACAAGAGCTCAAGTCAAAGGTTCAAAAGAAATGAACACTGTGCTAGGGACTGAGTCTTCATGTTGCTGGAGCTCTATGAGAACAGTGAGAATGCTCTTGGTGTCTCTGCCAAGAGGCAGGGACTCAACTTCGACTTCATAGTATTCCAGGTGGGAGGGATGGCATGTGGGAAGGGTGTCAAGCAAACAAGGAAGACACATGGCAGAGGATAAGAAGCTTGAATCGGCAGGGGCAGAAACAACAAGGAAGGCGAGCGTGACAGAGTCAGGAGAAGAGTTTAACAAGGGGACGAGGCAAGGAGACAGCTGGTTAAATGTGCAAAGGTCACACGGCTCTATCCTAGCTCCAAAATTGCAGATTAGCAAAGGAATCTAAATGTGAAACCAACTCGCAACTATCTTTTTTTAGAATGGGATTGTAAAACTTGAGCCCTTGAACAGTTGTATCTGTGTTTTAAATTTTTTAAATAAGAGAGAAATTTGACCTCAACGTCAGACTTGGGAATGGTGAATATTTCAACAATTGTCTCTCCATTTTCTACTGGGTGGGCTGCACTCAGGTGTCTTGCCATGTTCTCCTCTGTGGTAGATATAAATATGGATGTAAGAGAGGAAAGGATATCTGATCAATTTAAATAAAAAGTAAAAGGCTTTTGACTGAGTATTGATGGGTCTAAAAAGACACAGTCTTTACCCTCAAAAATCTCATCCTCTACAAGGTCATGTGAAAAACACACATATATCACTACAATTAGTGGTAGAAAGTGATCCACGTTTCCATAATAAGTATTAAGGGAATTCTGAAGTTGGGCAAATGCATTGTAAGAAAATGAACATAGAAGATGTAGTCCTGAAACCCAGGTTCAAGTCTCCACTCAGACAGTTACAAATCACTGTTTTGGGTGACCACTGGAAGAAATTTTGAATGGGTGCTTCCAAACATTCTGAAACTCTCTACTCTCACAAGATAAATCACTTGGTAAGAACATGATTTTTACAGGAGCCTCTTATCAATAGAGATATCTATTATGGAAAAGGAGATTTTCAGCTTGTGCTGCTTAAGAACTCAACAAAGACTGACCAGTCTAGATGTGAAGATACTGAGGCATATTAATAAAAAATAATCTGGCATTTTGGCCTCTCTGGAACTGTGGATTTTTGAGGAATTAGGTATTTGTCTTTTGATGGTAATGGTGGCAGTGGAGGTGTGGAATGTTTTCCATTCGGTTTTTACAGAGGACTTGTTTTGAAAATAGAAATTTAGATCTTTATTTTGGGGAAATTAGCATATATATCCTTTGAAGGTTAAAGAGGAGGGATTTACTTTTTTGCTGCTTTGATATTAATTATTGTGACAATTTTTTTCTAGTGGGGATGCATCTCCTCTTCCATCTTTTTAAAAAGCTCTTGGCAGTGCTGAGAGAAAGGAGTACAGGTCACCTGTGGTGGCTACCTAGGTGATGCCTTTACTCAAAAAACACCTTCTCTGCTGCAGTGCTCCAGAGACTCACAATTAATGCCTTACTCAATCCTTTGGGGTGGGGCATTGAAACCCATGTCAAACAACATGTGTTACCTGAAAGAATACATTAGTGTGCATTCATTTATAAGAATCAACAATGTATCGACCAATGGCTTCAAGCAAAGAATATTTATTGTTTATAAAGTATTGGGAGTTAGGTCAACTGAAGCTTGGTTCATCTGTTTCGAGATACTACAAGGGCTTTCCCCACCTTTCTGAATTATCATCCTCATGATACTGGCTTTTTATCTTTTTAACAGTCATCCCATGGTTGCAAAATAATGGTCACAGCTTCAAGTCTTATGTTCTCACACCTTTTCAAAGACAGGAAACCAAGTAGAGAGGGCTAAAGAGATTTCTTCTTACAAGAAGACCCCCTAGTTCTCATGGGGGCAGAATTAGTCATGTATGAGGGAGGCTGGGAAGTTGAGTATATGAAAAAAGAAAATGATACAGTACAATTGCAATATATCCTCTAAACTGGGTTTCTGCTATCAGGAAGAAGGGAGATTGGCTGTTGGGTAATTCTCTAGCAGAAGGATGTGGTATCCTCCTTTATTCAATGGCAAGATTATTTTTTAATGACATTAGCTTTGGAAATGAAGACAGGATAGGTGAAAATAATGGAACGCCGATGTCTCAGGGGGACCTTGGACATGAGGATACAGGAACGAGGGGACATAGGTACTGGGAAGATAGAGAAGACAGAAACTGAGATTGAAGAGGTTGAATTAAGTGTTTTTAAATGTCCCTTCTAGCTCTAGCACTGCGGTTCAACAAAGTGGAGAAGCACCAAATATTCTTCTATTTTCTCACTTAGTCAGCATCTTGTTGTGGACACTGATCTGTGATCTATTCAGTTATTTAGGAGTAATTGGTAGAGGCTTCTTCTTCACAGCTCATTTTGGGACCCTGTTTCCAGGAGCTGTGAGTGTATATCCTCAGGAGAGTATATTCCTTGTATTTTGTTGATATCTCGGCAGCCAAGAAAACTAGAAAGTATGGTTTCAGGAGGTCTATGCTTAAACATTGGGCTTCACATTTCATTTGGTCAGGAAGTCCAGATACCAGCCACTTGCCTATGCTATGAAGACCCTCCCCTGTGATTGGGAGGCAGTTTGACTTTGGGGTGCTCATCAACTCTGCCATATTTCTATTTACAACCACCAAATCTTATGCAAATAAATGGAGCCAAGTGCGAGCCATCTTCCTTCTCTGTCTGTTCATTTCTTTTATCTTTTCAGTGGGAAATCTTGTTGTAATTACCTCAAAGGGTTACCGTGAGAAGAAGACGAGATGATGTACAAGATGATTCCTTTGAAAACTGTACAGAGGGCATAATTATCAGATTGTTGCTGCTGATTCAGAGTGTCTGCAGAACTGGACAGTGATGGTTTGAGGTGCCACTGTCTACCAGTGTAATTTAAATACTCACCTCTATTTTGTTTACTCTTAGCTTTTATTTTACTTTTTTCCATTTTGGCCTAAAATGCTTTCCCCCTGCCTCCAGGTTCTATGGCCACTGCAAAAAGCTGTGTGGATAATCTTCACTTGTTCCTGATTTTTCACAAGGAATTTTTTCGGTCAGTTTCTATTAGCAATTTTGCACATGGCCACGGGAGAGGACCATTGATATCTCATGGGAAAGTGTGGTCAGGGAGGTTAAATAATTACAAGATGACAAAGAACATGATCTTGCAGGTGAAAAAGTTATATCTTAGCAATGAGGATTTTATTTTGTAGAACATGCGTAAATTTAAAAAATTTCCTCCTAGCAAAACTAGTGGAAAAATGGAAAGGAAATCACCATATGTGTGATGGTATGTGTGAATGTATGCATTGGAAAGGTCATCGGAAAAGGGCATGCCAAATGTTCACTATATGAGAAAATTCAAGTAAATTGTAGCACATCTTCTTAATAGAATGTTATGCAGATTTTAAAGATGATGTTTATAAAGATTATTTAGTAAAATGGAAAATGCTTATTTTGTAATACAAAATGATAAAAGATATGAAATTTTATAAATGCTTTAATTACAACTATGTTAAATATACATCAGAAATACCACAAAGAAATATATCAACATTCTAATAGTGTGACAGGATTATGGATAACTTTTTCTTTCCTTTTTTGTAGCATAGTTTTATTATATTCATCATAAATGTTTTTAAGTCAATTTAACATATTTTTTTTTTAAAGGAAAGGCAATGCTACTAAACAGGCAAATATTTCAGTCAGGGTTCCAGAGGAAGACAGGAGGCATACTGAATTGGGATCATCTGAGGAGGATTTGATGAAGGAACTGTGTTCAAAGGTGTGAGCCAGTTAGTGATGTTCTGTGGGGCTGGTAATGTGGAGGTCTGGAACTCCACAGAAGGGTCCCCTGTAGAGTGGTACCATGAGAGTAGTTATGATATTTAGTTAAGGAATGTAGGTAGCAGAGAGATGACACCCCAGGGAGGAGCC
This sequence comes from Eulemur rufifrons, assembly GCF_041146395.1. Lineage (NCBI taxonomy): Eukaryota > Metazoa > Chordata > Mammalia > Primates > Lemuridae > Eulemur > Eulemur rufifrons. Next base: position 75,164,094 of record NC_090983.1, read on the forward strand.
AAGGGAAGAAATATCCCAACCTCCCTCTCTTCCCTCTCTCCAGTGTCCTGCCAGGTCTCCATTAGCCAAACCCAGCCAGAAGACAGAGGACATGGGAGCCCCCTCACACAGTCCATGCAGGTCTCCCAGGGCAGAGAGCTGGGTGGAGAAAGGCAGAGACTGTGTTAGGACTGGTAAATCGAAGCTATCCAGCACAGTAGGACACGCAGGAAGACATCTGGCCCACTAGGCTGCGAGCTGGTCATAGAGTTGGCCTCAGAACTCGTATCCTGCCTTCATTCTCCTGAAACAGATGCCATAACAGCCTTAATCTCTAGATGATAGTCCATAGATGGAGCCATTTATGGACCATTTCTAGGACCTCTGATATCTATAAACTGCACTCATGAATTGGAGATACAACGTAGGCATGGCTTGGATCTATTAGAAGAACAGAACAATAAGCAGAAAAAAATAAAGATCTGGAGAAAGATCAGGACTGGAGAATCACTGATGTGTTGGAGGTAACTGATCTATGGAAGCGGAGGAGGTACTTCAGAGGGAATAAACAGGAGTTAAGAACAGAGCCCCGTGGAACCCTGGCGGGGGCCAGTAAAAGGAAAAGAAAGCAACAAAAGATACTTAGAACCACTAATTGTCACATTAAAGTATTACTTAACATTTACTAAGTATTAAGTAAATGACTCTGTACCTAGTAATTTCATCAAATCATCACTGTATCCTAGTGTGAAATATGTCATTATCTCTATTTTACAGATGCAGAAACTGAGGTTAGATAATCCTGTTAAAAGTCATGCAGCTACTGAGGGGTTGGCCGAGGACGTGACTCAGTTTGGTCTGGATTCTAGACACTGCCTCCCGAGAGCCAAGAAAAGAAGAGGAAATGGAATGCTGTAAAAACCCAAGGGAAAAGGAAGTTTTGGGGAGGAGGATGTTTGGTGGTCAGGAAAGTTAAATATGGCAGGGGCCAAGTGGAATTAGTTAGGGCTGAAAAGATGTCATTTTAATATGACAATTTCCCCATCTGTTTTTAAATAGTTAATGCAGTATAAGTAGGTTTAACATGCATTTTGGGTGTATTTGCTTTTTGTTTGTTTTTGTCCTGAGCCTAGAAATTGAGCTCCACAAATGCTATGTTAAAATTTTATTATTTTTTTTTAGTACAGTCTCGAATTTCTGTCATAAGCTTGTTTTCTATCAGCTTCCTTCAGAGTTTTAGCCTTGAAAGGTTTGTCTTTGATGGAGCTTGATAAGTTACACATAGGCTTTATGAATGTGTCTATTGTTTAAGGTTACAGATTTGGTTTTGGTGTTTATGAGGGAACAAGACCCAAGCTGCTGAGAATCATTCCATTCACATACATAGACAGGAAACAGCATGTGTATTAACAAACTGATTGGAATAGGAGTTATATCTCATACTCGGAAACATTTGACTTGGGAGCCATCAGGCATTAAGCTGCTACCACATTAGAGTGCAGTAAAAAGGCAAATTTAGGAAATTCCTAAAAAGATGATTTCTCCTATGATCTGATGATGGTACAGTGAATTCTTAGTTTCAGAGTATAGATGCCATTTCAAGTTAAGTATATGCAATTTAAATTAAAGATGCTCAGATGTTAGCTGGCTGCCACAGCATATTGGCAACAGCATGTGTTTGAACTAGAGCAGATAATTCAAATGGCTCGTTATCCACTTATATTTTAATCGTCTGCGAGGTGGCTTCTCTCTGGGCAGGCTCAGCATGCTCTCAGGGGAGGTTTTATAGCTTCTGCACTTCTGACTGCTGCGACTCAGCCCATCCTATCCAGTTCCTGGACTGCTGTAGCCATCTCTCTTTATTAGGGAAGCCCAACTTTAATTTGGGTTTTAATACTCATGTTTGCAGAAGTGGTTCCTGAACTTGTTTCCTGGCTGAGTGTTTCAGTTATTAGTGCTGCATAACAAATCACCCCAAAATTGAACGACCTAAGACAATAACAAGTATTTTATTATCTCTCCTGCTTCTGACAATTGATTGGATTAATCTAGATGGTGGTGTCTCATGTATTTGGAGTCAGAATGTAGGTGGAGCTGGAGCTATGTTGAAGCCTTCCTCATTCACATGGTTGGTGGTTGATGCTGGCTGTCAGCTGGGACCTTGGCCAGGGCTATTGGCCAGAACACTTATATATGGCATCTCCATGTGCCTACTTGGCTTCCTCACAGCCTAGTTCCAAGTGTAAGTGTCCCAGATACATCAGACAGAAGTTGTATCACCCTATGATCATACAACTTCCATTATAGCCTCAGACCTACCCAGATCTAAAGAGAGGAAACACAGGCTCACCTTTTGATGAGAAGAGTATCAATATCATATTGTGAGATGAACATGTGGGATGAGAGATTACGTGTTGTCTTGGAAAATGGAATGTGTCTTACTAGAGATTTTTCTATAGACATATCCCAAGGCAAATTTGTGAAGCTGCAAAGATATTTTCTCATGTTGGATGACTCTTTGCTTTAAGCAATATTTTCTTCTTAACTTGTAGATTTCCCTGGGGAACTAGGATTTCACATTGCCCTAGGCCTGCAGCTTGGTACACTAAAGCAATGACCCATGATCAAGAGCTTTTCTGTAGGTATCACCTCACCATGATCATGTAACTTGGCATTCAGGGCCCAAGATTCTTCTCTTCCTTATGGCTAGACTGTGACTGCCTACAGCAAATCCCATGTATAGCATGTGTGGCCTACTTTTAGGAGAAGAAAAAGGAGATTCTTAGCCAATGTGTTCCATTTTGGAGGTATTTTAATAGTTTGAGTCCAAAAGAGTTGTGAGCACTCATATTAGGTGGTCCAGCTAGCCTTTTGTGGATGAAATTGGCCTATGTGAGATGGTTTCAGTAGCATCCTGGCCTGTTTCTACAATTCAATAAACTTACATTAGATTGAGTTCTGTTTCAGGCACTCTGCTGTGTGCCGGGAATACACGTGTGCCTGAGATATGGATTTTACTACAAAGGTGCTCACATGGACATCAGTGGCCAGAATTCAGAATTCCCAAAGTAACTACTACTTTGAGTTAAACATAACAGCCTGTGGTTACCTGGAACTCATTATCTTTAGGAGTTAATAAGTTAAGCCATTTTTTATTTGTTGACCCTCTTGGTGTGAGCCGACTTATTCTATGAACCTATGAATTCTATGAATTCTATCAAGGCCCTGAGGAAATGGAATGTCAGATGTGTAAGCTTTTACAGGTAAAAAGGGAGGTAAGAAAGTGTCCTAACTTGGTGGAAGGGAAAAATGAAATGAGCTAGTGGGAGAAGCCATACAGTTTTGTGGTAACGGATGAGAGACTGCAGACCTTCGTGATTAACTTCTGGGGCTGGCCTGCCTTGATCTGCATCCTTGCTCTGCTGCTTACTAATTATGGTCTTTGGTAAGTTTCTTAGTTTTTCCTATGCCTCATTTTTATCACTTGTAAATCGGGGATAATGATATTAATAGTAAATATCTCATGGAGTTTCCTTGAATATTAGTTAAATGAAATACTGGCCAAATTCTTAGCCCTGTACGATACCCAGTACATAGATGATACAGTTGTATGCCTATTAAATAAGCAAGCAGATTACTTTGTCTCAGATATTTTGTATTCTCTCGTCAAATTAACTAGAGAATTGATATATTCCCACACTGGTGATGTCAGGGTGTTATTTTTTGTAGAATCACTTCCCTTCTCTTGTGTATTTTCAATATAACTCAGTATGATTCTTTATCACCTTGTGGGTCATACATATATTTGAGAAATCTGGTTCCTTTGTTTCTAGATTTTTCTTCTTCAAATTTTCTTTAATATGATTGGGAAATAGTGAGGGGTGCAATAGGCTTTCTGTTCTGGGAACTCATCAATTTAATGTGATTCTATTTGACAGTTTTATATTCTTCTGTTCTTCTATTCTCTGCCAGTTAACCTATCTGCAAGGTGAAATTCTTGAACAAATTGTCTACCCAAAGCACTGCTCTGTAAAAAGATGATGTGCCCTAAGCGGATGTGCTCTGTTGAGTCATATGAATGGGCAAGGTCGGAGAGGACACTGGGAGCACCTATTTAAAAGAATAGTAAAGGAAAGGAAACTGGGCAAAATGTGTAGGTGATCTTTGTGGAGATATCTCAAAAAATTTTTATAGCATTTGTGCTATGCTTCCCCTTGGAGATGTGGATAATAGTTTTGCCATGAAAACTGAACCCTGTACCCATCCCCCTGCTTTGAAAGATGGAAAGTAGACTTATTTCCTGAAGGCCAAAGGAGATCTGCGATTCTCGGCGTGGATTAGGCATCAGAATTACTTGTGGGGCTTTCCAAAAATTTGCTGAGTACTCACTACTCCCTGAAATTGTGATGCATTAGGACTGGGGTGGGTCTAGCATTCTTTTTTTTAATTTCTTCAAATACCTTTCTGATGTTCAAAAAAAGTGGAGTAGACACACAAGGTAAAGAACAATAATTAATCCATATGATATCAACCTAATAATACCATATCATTTTGCACATATTTGGTTTACATGATTATCATGCTTTAGATTTTACAAGCTCTTTGAAAACATGCATATGGGTTTGGTTTTATTGCCATTTTCAGACTGGATTTTATGAGGTGGGAGACCTTTGTTCACAGCAATTGAGGGTCATCTCTTTTGTCTCTAAGTTATCGTCACTTAGATTCAAAATGGTAGAAATAGCTCAACATCATTACTGACTAGCAAGTGGACTGAAAGAATTCAAGATGCATAGGAAAACACCTTTGCCACTTAACTAAAAATATTTTCTTATTTCCTTTTGGATCCAAGGAAATAAAATAAAACTAACATCCTGGAAGTATAATGGGAGAATGCTAAAGATGTCAGCCAAAATCTCTCCTTGTGTTACTCCCATGGTGGTGCCAAAGGCCACTTACAACTTGTTTTGTGGTAAGGGATGTGTCTGATTTAGACAATAGAAGAATATAATAGAATAATGTGAATTTTCACAATAAAAAGAAAGTTAGACCAATCTTTCCGGGTATTTGTAATGCAGTAGAACACGTTCCTCCAAAGGTTTAAACCTGTACACTGATACAATGCTGTCTTTGTTTCTTTTCTTCTACTTTTCTCTTTCTCTCTCTCTCTCTTTAGTTCCCCTGCTTAGTTGTTAAATGCCTTAAAAGTTCTAAGCTATATATCATTCATGACTGATAGGGCAATAGAACATTGAAAAAGGTTTTGAGCCTGGTTAGAAAATGATCTCAGAGAAGATATTTTACTAAATAATATTGTTGTATTGCAAAAGATTTAGTTTTGTCTTTTGTCTACTCAAGATCTGTGTGTCTTTCCCAATGCAAAAGAAAATGAATGCACTTACTTTAAGTATTATTCCTTTCAATGAGAGTATGCCAGTTTTAGTGAAAGAATGGGCTAAATTATGATATTTCTCAGATTATTTGTGTGACATGAAGATGGTCCCTCCCATGTAGAAACTGGAAAGAAAGTGGGAGATTGCGTTTCCTTCTAGATTGGGCCAGCCAGACTCTTGGTTCCTATCCATGACATAGTTTTCCTTCATGCCTGTACTGGCAACAAGCCCTTCCTTAGAATCCTACACCAGCCTTTGTGGTCTACTGAGACATAAGAACATACCAAGTTGTCAAATTTCACCTCATTCTTTGGTTACTTCTTCTTTTCCTATGTTCATTTCTGGTATTGAAGTTGGAAGAGAGAAAGGAATTATTATGTTTCTAATCTTTGTCTAAATGGTTTTTGAGTGGTGGTCTGGTTTTTCTCCCTAAACCACAAAATGAGCTTACCTCTTAGCTTCTATTTTCTTGTCTGCTGGATAGAGTTCTAATGAAGTTCTCCAATAAACAATCAACAAAGTTGTGTTAAATCAAATGTGTACAGTGATCTTCTTCAAATGAATTACATTGATTCTTCTTGATCTCTATATTTTTCCAATATTCTCATCTCCTCGAGGACTGGGACTATGTCTTGTCTATTTTTGTATAGTGCTCTATATAATGTTCAAGAAATTGTTGTTGTATTAGAAATTTCATAAGGTTCCACAAGGTCAGTTGCTTTTGGAATCCTGATAATTCTACACTTACTTCTTTCTCTCTTTTTCCCCTTCTTTCTTGCTTTCTTTCCAGGAGGATGTTGTAAGGGAGGGAAGGATAATGAAAGAAGTGGGAGGTGGGGAGGTTTTCAAGGAGAATTCTTCTAAAGGTTTCCCTGGCAGTTTTACCTGAAGCAACCATGTTTAGATTCACTTTGAGAGCAGATACACCATCTGTGTCCTCTGAGCAAAAATTAGACCCAGATGAGCAAAGGGTTGATTAAAGTTGTTACTGGACAGGTAAAGCTTAAAATCATTTGTTAAGTTGTTTCAGAACACATGAAAAATGCTTTCAGTTTTCTTTTCAACCTCAAACCTGGCACACGAGCTCATTTAAAGTCATTAGCACATCACAGATATGCTTTTTTTCAAGCACTTTAAACAGTGGTAATGTTCCAGGGGAAGAAGTGGGGATTTGACTTATGGCCCCTCAGTTGTCTCATTTCAACACGCATGCTACCATCATCTACTGCCCAGTGTGCTGCTTGACTTTTGGTCCCAGAATTCCTTTCTTGCCCCACTGCATCATGGGTAGGATGTGACGACTGTGTTGAGATTTGCTGGGAGGTGGGGGTGGGGGTGGTAAACAAACTTGCCTCACCTTAGTGATGGGCAACCAGTGAGTACAGGAAGCTGCCTAATGTAGCTGAAGGACTTAAGGGAGGACAGAATTGAAAAAGAAAGACCTGCTTTTTTAGTATTGCCTCTATTACTTTACTAAGGACTTAAACTGTTACAATTCCTCATGACTTTTCTTTCTCATTTTTACTTCTTAAAGGAAAAACAACCAGAAAACTTTTTTTTTCAAAATGTGCTGTGACAATGAGCACTGGGCTCATTGTCAGGAGCAGCATTTCCGCCTAGGTTTCTTGAATGTAAACTTCTTTTCCTACTGATTCAGGAACTGTTGACCTTTTCTGCTGTGGGATCTAAGTGAGGAGCATTTTTTTGCCCTGAAGGGAGAGTTATGTGATGAGCTAACTGGCTTCCCAGAATTCCGCGGACTACATCATTGTATCCCACTCTAAAATTCTCACATCGTCTTCTTTGGGGAGAGAGGCTGGGGGAGAGCTGACTCTAGCCTAGGATGTGGATTGAGTTCCTGAGATTTATAATAATCAAAATATTAATGAAGTAGTCGATACAAATGCTGTTTGTGTAGAATGCCTAAGTAACCGGTTGTGTAATATATCAGGAAGAGATCCAGAGATGAGCAGAGGCAGAGCATAATAAATCAGGTCATTTGTTTTGCAATAATGGAATGATAATTGTGATAATTTCAGAAGTCACTATCATCCTGCAGCGTGAAAGAATCTTTTTGCTGGCTTCCCATTGTTTAAATATTCATGTGATGTCTATGAGTGACTTCCTGCTGAGAAAAATCTTTGCATACCTCCGGCTGGCACAAGTACTAGAAATTGTGCTTTGCTTTAACCTGGAAAGGTTTTGCAGGAGGCTGGGTGCTCTCTTGGTGTAGGGGGAATGTCCCTCAAAGAACAATTCTTTCAGTGAAATAAAGCCCTGTGTGACTGAATTATTTTCCAAATGCCTTCTCCCTGCCAGCAGCTGTGTGAATTTATAGGCACTCACCTTTGCCCTTTTGCACTGAGTGATGAGGCAAAAGCAAAAATAACCATGTTAGCTTGTAGCACAGTTATGCTATAGAAATATAAACAGAACTAATGACCCCAGAGAAGAATATCTGCAGTTGTTAGCACTGCGCTTGCCTTGCCTCCTTCCCTTCCCCAGCTCCCAGCTTTTTGTTCTTGGTCTGGGTGAATGGGGCTGTTTTAATTGAGTTATCTAAATTTGGCAGGCCATACATCCCACTGTCTCATATCTTAGGACTTAGGTCCACCTGTTGCCATTATCCCCCCCAACCAGCACAGTGGGAGGTAGACAACAAATGCTTTCAAATTCCTTTTCTGTGTAAAACCCCAAAAGAATGGCAGTGAAAGTTTTGGAATTATTTGGGTACAGCAATGAATCGGGATGTGAGTTCTTGCAAGGGGGGTTATTTTAGAAGGAAAAATTTTGTGCAATTGCTTTGAGCAAATCGTATCATCAGTATGCATATTAGATTGTATATTAAATAGTATATGTTCGAATGTACTAGGGTTGGCATTCTGGAGGTATTTAGACTTTTGGCATTAGAAGAAATTCTCAAGTGACTAACTGAGGGGAAAATAGGAACAGGAAAGAGGCAACAGCCCTTTTCTAAGAACTCAAGTGCTGTATGTTCATTGTTTTGTAAAGCCTCCTAATTCTTATCTAGCATTAGGAAAGAATCACAATTCTTTTTTTAAGGAGAGAGGAAAAAAGAAAAAAAAACAAAAAACAAAAAACAGGGGCAGATGCAGATGGAAGATAAGTACAAGCCCAGGGTTCTACAAGGATTAAAGGTGGAGCCAGCATCTCTTTATCTCGGATAGAATTCTGACTGCCAACTGAGTTTCCTGCCTTCAAGAGTTAATGGCCTCTAATGGCGGTTTGATTTGGAGGTGATTATGCATCTAAACTACCTGATTAAAAAATACGTTTCCAAATGTGGCTGATTACCTATTTACATATTGCTAGGGTTTAGGTGAAATTGTGAAGTTTAGTTGGCTGGTAACGTTCTGAGAAACTGCTATGTGCAGAAGTGAATTCTGTTTTTATCTTCATGATTAGATTGGACACAGTTAATGTTTAAATTGATAGTCATTTTTCCACCGAGTTAAAAAGGAACCAGTCCTGCATATATTCTTTCAATCAAGATAAAAGCAATGACAGCAATTATTAGGTTGGGCCGAAGGTGCTTGGCTAGGGCTGCAGAGTGGGCGGGTGTCAGTAAAATCACCAAGACCAAGGTGAAATCCACAGCATTTGTTTAGCACAGATCTATAGAGGACAGTGAGCTGTACAATGACATTTGGATCCACTTAATAGACTTCCCTCTGGTATTTTAGAGCCTAAGACCAATCACACCAGGGTAGGTTGGTCCTAGAGAGGATCAAGACACTTAAAATGGCAAATAAATTGAATAACAATTCAGGAATAGAGTAACCTTATATATACAAAGAAGGGTTGCTAGGTAACAAGTGAGGGGGTGTCATGGCTTCAGATCAGAGAGGGCTGGTTAGAAAATAAAATGACATTCTCTCTTCTAATTAGTCCTTCCCAATCATATGCATCAAGATAATGTTGTGGTTTGGGGCCATAGCCTAGTTTAGAAATCCCAATGCTTTATTTTCTTTCTTTAATCGAGCCATTTCCCTTTCTGTGCTTTAGACTTGGTTCATTGGCTGCTGTTTCATCCTGGCAGGCTGCAGCAAAGCCAGGTAGCTACAAGGCAGACGAGTTTGGTGCTGTCTATTCCCTGGACCCAGTGCTCTCAGCAAATGTTTCCAATTCGGTGAAAGACAAAGAAGGCATATTTGCGTGTCTGGATAGAGAAACAGAGCTTGCTGTGTAGTTAGGGCCTTAACTAAGAAGAACTGGACGCATAAATTCTCTAAATTAATTTGAGTTTTTTAGCTACACATAATTTTAAGAAGAAAGAAGAAAAATAATTCAATATGCAAATGTTAGTAAAAAACAAGCACTTCTATGTTACATTAAAGGAGTTCCTAAAACAACGAGCCTTGGAACTACCAGAGGGATTTTTCCAGACCACACATACTCCAGAATCTTAAGTGAGGATGGACATATATAGTTTGAAAAAAAAAAAAAACCTGGGTGATTTTCGTACATTTACCCCCAATCTGTTTGAGAGCATCTGCCTTAAATCTTTGCTATATTTCTATCACCTATATTGATATGGAATGTTCTGTCTTGAAGCCCTGAAAGGCCCTGAACTTTAACAGAAAGGATCAACTATGTACATGTATGGACTATCATAGAAAGATATTAATTCACTTTATAAGATTCATTATAAAAATTAAAAAATGGGGAAATTGCTTTATAATAAGGCTTAAGACAATAAGGAACATTTGATTATATTTAAATTAACCAGAAAAAGTGAATTAACTACCTTTAAATAAGAATACATTTTGATCTTCTGATAAATTAAGGGTTTATTATTAAAGGTTGAAAAGAAGCAAAAGTATACCTTCTTCCAATTATCTTACTATATTATGAGCTACATATTCAGTACATTTGTCTTATAGTTTTGCAACCAGAAAGACTATGGTAAAGGCACTATTTTTTTTTTAGTATACATTTATAATTTCAAAAAATCTAATACATATACAGCAAATAGGACTCAGAAATATTTTTTAAAAAATTCTCTACAGAAAAAGACTGAGAAATAGTAAACAATGTTTGACATAGTTGAAGGCTAAGCTATTTCTTTTCTCTGGTTTATGGGCCTACACTTATTTTTTATTATTAAAACTAAATGAGATTATTTTATTGCTATGTTTATTCCTTATGGCTAACATTACCATATATGTATGTTTACTAAAGGTACTTTGAGTCAAGTTGTGATTATGATGGAATGAAGAAGAATTTTATGGGGAGAGTTGCTTTTTAGAGCAAATACTTTATAGACATAAAAATATCAGAAGGAGAGAAAAGGAGTCCTTTGATTCTTTATTACAAATAAAGGAGAAATGATTTGTTAAGAAACAATTTATATGAATTTCATTTTATTTTATAGTGGAATCAATGTTTATTTTATACCAGAATTAACATGTGACAATAATAGGATGTCTTAACTTGTAAGCCTGTTCGAAGTATGACGCTCGTTCACATGGTTTGACATGAAAAACAGTGGAGAAATTAACACAGTGCTCCCTTCTCTGTTCAGATCTGTCGTCGTCAAGTTCCTCTGCTTTTCACAGCACTGTTTCAGAAATAACTTAGTGGGCTATTTCTAATTGAGGTTCTGTGTTGTCCGTGCATCCAGATTCAAAAATGACATTTCTGTTCTTGGGTTTTCTTATAATGGCCAGAACTTCAAGTTTAGGGGAGGATTTTTGCCAGATTAAGAAATGACAATTGTTAAACTTCTGCTGGAATGTTTGCAGAACACAGGGGTGGAGTGGAGGTTGAATTTGTTCAGGAAAGGTTAAATAGCATTTGTTTATATCTACATTCTCCAGTATTTAATTCTTTTCTACAGCTAAAAATGCTCACCTAAAAAATACTTTCAGAGCAATCTAGTTATTTCTACAGATTCAACTTCATAGGATTATTAGTTTATAAACCTGCTTTGAACTGGCTGAATTTTATTTGGTGTTAAAAATCATTGAGAGCTTAGCTGCAGGGTATTGGAGATGATAAAATAATCACGGCAACAATAATTTTATTTTGCTAATGTCTATTTCTGGCAAGTTTTCAGCTGTTATATACTCATAAAAATTTTTCATTAATATTAATCTCTGAAAAACATCTATATGAAGGCAAAAATATTTCTCTATTTTTTCCAATCAACTTTTCTGTCAGAACCAGTATGCTATAAATATAGAGAAAATTCTGTATAGATGAAACTGCAACTGGTGAACTCCATACCGGGAGACAATCACAAAAACTCTTTGTGAACAGAACCTTTTTTGAAAAACCTATTTATTTATGTAAATGTTAGAAATTTCATGTTTTACAAAACTGCAGCCTTAAACTAATCATAATCAGGAATAAGAACGTGTCAGTCAGCATAGGCGTAGGTTAGGCTGTAATGAGAAGAGCTTCCAAGTCCTCGCGGCTCAAAACAACACAATTCTGATCCAGGTTTTCTTAATCTGAAGCCAAGCTGATGAAATCTCCAGTGTCTGGAGATTTGCAGATCACGTTGGTAGGAAGAAGGAAGCCTGCAAAAATTGCCTGTCTCTTGGTGTAGATTGCTCCAAAGCAATACACATTATTTTTGCTCACATTCCATTGGCAAAACAAATCACATGTCTCTGCCCATTTTCAAGGAGTGGGGAAATGCAGTCTCACCCTGGGCCTAATAGAAAATATTGAACATTGTTGAACATGCTCAATATGACTATTCGACAAACAACAATGAAAAAGCTGAATCACCATTTACTAATTCCCTCAATGGGGGAACAAGATAGGATATAGAGCAGAGGATATATATGGATAGAAAAATAAAAAACTCTAAAAGTAAAAAGAGAATTTAGTGGATAAACATATAAGAAAGTACTTTCTTAATCTTTCTTCTTTAAGCAGCAAAATGACCTGCTCTCCTCTCCGCCCCAGTCTTTCTGTCTCTGTCTCTCTTTCTGTCATGAATCTGCATGGCCCTCTGCCTTAGGGAGGGTTCAGTGCTACTGGGGTTTCAGCTGAGATTTCGTAGCCTCAGGCATTTAGTCTCCCAGTCTGTTGTAGTCTGCCCTAGTGTCAAACACTAGGTATTTCTCAGATACACATCATTGGTCACGGCAGGAGAAAACTATATCACAAATCCATCAGTAACTTCAAGAAGAACATCCAAAGTGTACATTTTAGAGGTATTTAGGAGTAATTCCATCCTTCCACAGAAAGGAGAGTCAGTTCTATCATGACCAAGGGCCTCTAGAAAACACAGTTGGGTTCCTCAGTTCAAGTAACTAAGCTCCTACTATATGTGAACAGTGTTTAGAATCCTACTTCCCTGTGAATCATTCCACTCTCTTGGTGAAAATCAGATAAAATATTAATGAAGGAAAAAATGACATCCTGGAAGTTGCTCAGTAATTATGCCAGTGTGTGGATTCTCACCTCCTTCCCTGTTTCCTCTTCTCTCCCTAGCCACACTACCTATGGTGTCTTAGTGAGAAACCATAGAGAACAAGGGCTGAAGGGCAGGTGAGAGATAGTAATTCTGGTCCTTAGTTTTATATATGAGGATCCTGAGTCTCAGAAAGACTGTGTCTTGTCCACTTTCAATAGAGGCACCAGGCCTCAAACTGGATCTTACAGCAGCGAGTTCAATGTTCCTTCTACCTCACTGATATAACAGAATCCTAGGGACATTGGTGTTCAGGTCATCCTAAGAAATTCATGCCAAAGATGAATGTCAGGGAATCCAGTACCAGACATCCTTCCCAAAGCAATTTGACTTATTCTGAGATACCGGGTCAATGTGGGTGTTTCCAAGGAAGACAGGCTCCTTTGGGCCTCTCCATTTTCTGGGAAAGTTCACAAAGTGGAAGTTACCCCAAACCACCAGGCAAAATGAACTCAATGTTGGGAAAACTTAATGCTGGAAGGCCCTAATAGACACTTAAAAGAGAAATGGTAGCATCCAAGGTACTTATTTTCCCAAATTGGGAAAACCAATCTTCCATGTTTATTCTCATTGAAGAACCCTGTTCTTCAATATTTTCTACTGAAACTAGATTATTTTCTGAAACCATTAATGAAAAGAAAGGAAGAGATGGTTGAAAAGTGAGTTTGAAATACATGCAATTAATTATTGGCCACTTTTTGAAAACAGTCTCAACTTCAGTGGCGCCTAGCTATAACCTTCTACCAACAATATGCACAAATGTTGATTTTTCTTTAATGATGAAAGCCAAACCCTATTAAGAACATCTTCTCTTTCATCTCTTCATAATTTCTTTTCCCCCTCTTTTTGGCAGCTTTTTTTATTCTTTGTGGGAAACAAAGAAACCTCAGTGACAGTATTTTCCTTTTTTGTAAAATGTGGGCAGGCTAAACACTCTGGCAGCAAATGCCCTTGCTGTGATAACCCCACCCTCTTATACCAAAATGAGAATTTCAGAGTATTCAAGAGATGAATTCCAGACCAATTAAGGAATCAATTAATCCACAAGCCTTTACTGAGTGCTTTTTGTAACTGGGTATTTCCTAAAATCAGTAAGCCATGGCCTGGAGCTGGGTACGGTGTTACCTAGAGTCAATATTCTGTTAATGTTGTGTTGAGTTAGTGTTGTGTTAATGGTGTTTGTCATAACTGCTTTTGGCTCATAAAATGTTTTCTGTAGGCAGTGTATATATAGACTTGTTGATGATGATACTTGAGCAAATGATGTAACCCCTGCCAAGGAGAGCAGAGGGCAGAATAAAGGCATTCCTCTTTGGTATGCCTGCTGGCTCAGCAACCAGACCTCCCTAGGGAAAATCCCCTGCACAATGGCAGGGCATCCTAGTTTCCCAGGAGGCCAATGAATATGACAACTGTTGTTTTCCTGACAGGCATAGTAGCAGATCCTTCTCTCAACACCAGTCAGCGACAGTGTTAAAATGGATACTCTACCGTGTTTTGAGCCTGGAAGCTGCATTAGGCAGCTGCTTGAGGTACTTAGGAACTGGAAGGCAACTTACTGAAGGCATCCAATGAAGAGAATGGAACAGCCATAGGAGGGAATGGCTCTCGGGGTGACAGAAGAGTTGGCTGGAAGGAGGCCTGGGGTTCCTGAGGGAATTGCTGCTGGTGTGTAAAAATAGACACTGGTAGCTTATGTCTAACTGCTTATAGTTGAGTTACAAGTTGTCAGATGATTTTATCATCAACACCAGACTCCAGCACATCGACAAGCGTTGGAAAAGTTGTGGCTCATGTCTAGGTTGCATTCTGGGGAAGCATTTCCCTGACTCATTCTTTCCCTCAGCCTCTGCTAATTTAGCACCTGAGCTTTCTAAGTTATGCATTTCTTCAGTATTTGGTTTTTAAATATGTGCCAACACTCTGAATTCTGAAAAGTGCCTGAAGGGGCATTGAATATTCTTTTGACTATAGTATTATTCTTTCCTGACAATCCTGATAAGATTATCTTGAATATAGGCAAAACAAAAGAAGTTATATTTTTCCTGTACAGTCTGTAATTTCAAATGCTGGGGTGGTCTGTACATGGCTTAATAACCATTTTTCACTGCCCTTCAGTGACTACCTTGAAGTCATTAGGTTGGTAAAATGTGAGAGGATTTTTGCAGAGCCTCTTCCTTTGGGGTAAAGATAGGGGCCTTCTGTCACAGTGAAATGCAGCAGGGGAATGGGTTAAAGGTCTCTGCTGCTCAGGCAGTCCCTGGGAGGCCTCCATAGAAAGTCTGTTAACACAGCCCTCTCCAGACCTGGAACACCTTTGCTGTTCAAGTCTCAGGCTCCCCCTGAGTGGAGACTGTCAGCGGTAATAAATCCAGCTCCACTTTATGACATGAATAAATTCCCAGAAGAGACTCTAATTTCTCTATGCCCCAAATCTGTTGGGAACCATGTCTCCAGAGGGAAAGTGCTGGTGATGAACTCATTGAGCCGCGTCAGTCCTGGTGGAGTTAAGGCTGATCTGGCTCACACATCTATTCAAACAAACCCACCTTCCTAGAAAAGACTACTAAGTCTTTTCTAGAGGAAACACTTTCATGGAAGGATTTGGGGCCTCAAAAATCAGGGAGTTTCTGGGAACTGTGAAAAATATGTGCACCCTTAATTAGCATTTATGTCAGGTACTGGGCTATCCATCTCCACAGGTGTGGTTCCATTTCATCCTCATGACAGCCCCTGGGAGGTAGGTGCTACGGTTATTATTAGCCTTCAGAGCTGAAGACTCTAAGGCTCAGCAACTGGCTTGCCTCAGGTTATTCAAATTTGTGGCTGAACCAGGTTTTGAACAAAGGTCCCTCTGTATTTGGGTGCAGTCTGATTTGACACTGCTCTGCATGGCCTCCCCTTATTTTTAGCATAGTAACAAAACAGAGGTCGGTGTGACTGGATTCCCTGTGGCCTGGAAAATGCAATTAGCCTGTTGTTTCCTAATCTCTGTGGTTGGCAGGTCTGTCTTCCTCCTCCCCTGCACCCAGATGGGAATCTCCTTGTGGAAGGGACTAGATCTCATTTATTGTGTCTCCCTAACACCTAGCTCAGAGCCTGACAGTTAAAATATACTCAGTAAGTAAATATTTGAGGAAATGAATGGGAGTTAAACATCTGAGCAGAAAGCTTAGTAGGAGGAAAGGGGAAGAGGGAAAGGGCTGAAAGTCATCCTCACCTTCTTGTGTAAATGGGAATGACCAATTAAAACAGCCTGGGTGAGCTGGTGCAGGCTGTGGGCAAATGACCTGGGTCTTGCTGTGGGAAAGGGGCCACTCACGGTGAGAAAAGAATCACACTGGCAGCAGCTCTGGGACCTTGAGGGAAGGAGAGGCAAAGGGAGACATCAATAGGTATCTCTGTGGCTGCTGCCGAAAAGGTCCTGTCTGTTCGGCTCCAAGGTAAGATTATAGAGGGCGGCCATCTTATCATTATCAAAAGCACAGTGAAATTGGAGCTTAATGACATGAGTGTTCAAAGGGCAGCAGGAGAGGGAATAATGTCATTAGAACAGGTAAGAAGGGGGCCTGCGAAAGGGGCACTTTTAAAAGCTGATGGTGTAGTGAGACTAATAGATTTAATGAGCATGGTAAATAGGGTGAGACAAGGCCTATTGTGCAGTGCTCAGCCAACAGTGTCTCACAAAGAATGATGGATTAAGAAAAGAGGGGGAAAGGATGAAATCGGAGACCCAGGGAAACAAAGGGGACAGGAGAAGCGGTGGTAAGGAAGAAGAGCAGCTGAAATTGCAGGGAGAGTTCTTTAGTGAAGCCTGTGAAGAAAGGAATTGACTCGCCAGTGCAAGAATAATTCATGATGGCAATAATCATTGATGAGGTGGGGGTGGAATGTGTCCTTAGGCTATAGCATATCACAGATTAATAGGCCTGGAGAACAACTTGTCCCTCTCTACTGCAGGGCTATGTTTAAGGATTGTCCCTTCCATTTTATATATGCGTAGTCTCTCTATCTTTCATCTTTATCTTCTCTTCCTCTCTCTGTATATATGTATACATATACATATGTGTGTGTGTATATGTGTGAATACATATATATGTATATAAATCTTCATTTTATATACATTGTTTGGTGAAAAAAAAAAATCACAAAAAGTCCCCAGGGAAGATTTTTATAATGTCTTTCCATAGCATGTTTTTATTCTCACTAACTGTACTGCAGGGAATTTTGTTCCCAGATATAATCCTGCTGCCTGTCACTAGTGGAAGAGAACAGCTGCTGATGACAGCCATCCAGCCACCCTGATAAATGGAGGCTGTTACTGTCAGTCTCTGCCTTCCCCTGATTTTCACTTAGTGGCTCTAAGAAGCTCCTGTACTTCACTCTCCATGGCTGTGCCCACTCAGGCAGATTTCTCTTTCTGATGCTCAACGTGGTCAAAGAGACACACCTAGTAGCTCCTGGGCAGCTCATCCATCTCTACTCCAGTCTGCCTGTGTTGCTTTCCAGGTGTTGCCAGTTCTGTGACAGCTCAATGAAAGCCAGTTGGGGATGGTGCTTTATGTTTACATACAGGGTAAGAGAAGGCAAGTTTCTGCAAAGATACCATTTTTCAGGGGATGTGTCAGTTCTGGAGCAATTTTTCCAGAATTTCAACTGAATTTGAACATCTATAGGCAGATTTAGAATGAGCAAATCGATGAGGCTGCTAGCTAGTCAAGTGGGATGAGCATTGGAAGGAACAGTCCATATCTTTAAGATGGTCAGGGTCAGGGTCAGTCTGTCTCCCAGTTCGTGAGTTCCTCCACTGTCATTTTACTACTTTGTTGTATCTCCTTTTCCTCCCTTCGTCATATACATTTAGTAGGAATCATGGAATTAAGAATGTAGAACTATCACTGTTATCTTGGACTCCCTAGGCTTAACAAAGTCACAGATTCCTGGGCTTGGCTGTCAGTCATGATACATTCAGCTTCAGATCTCAGTTGAGAATCAATCACTCAGCATGTTGATTAATCTTCTTACAATGGTTCCCCTTAGCGTCTCAAGCTAGCCACTGTAGTTCCAATGTCTCATGCAAAGGCAAGAAGGGAAGTTTCTCCTTGAATGCCTATTTTTGAGAGTGAAAGATCTTTTTCCAAAGTCCCCCAAAGACTTCCTATCACAAGTCCATGGTTGAACCTATCACCGGCAAGGGGAGAGGGAACACTGTCATTAGCTTGATAAATCATGATTCACTACCTAGCGGTAGGGAGGGTCCTCACCTCTATGGATCCTCTGAATAAAATCTAGGTTCTGTGAGCAAAGAAGAAAAGGAAGAAGAAAATGAAGAAGAAAAGGAAGAGGAGCAGAGTGTAGGGGCTCAGTAGTTATGTTACCGAAAGCTCTGTACTTGTCCAGGAGGCCGAATCAGAAGAACAAGACCAAGTGCATTGAGGAGAAAGGAAAGAGATATTTTATTACTTTACAGGCAAAGGAGGAGGATGGAGACTCCTGTTTGAAATGCCATCGTCCTAATAATAAGCAGTAATACAGAGCTTTTAAAGGGTGGGTTCTCAGCTTTAGCAATTACTGTTCAAATGCAGTTGATGATTGTGATAGTCTTATCTCCACTGAGGACCGTGCTGTGACCACCACCCAGGACCTTCCTTTACCAGGTCTGGGCTGGGCCATCTTCTGTAGCACAAATAACAAGACTTATCCTGCCCCTCCCAACCACTGGTCTGAGTCGAGGATGCAGGTTTTAGTTCTCAAAAAGGAGTAGGGGGATGTTTTAAAGAGGCAAAAACTATTTTTGCCCTTTTTTTTCAGGCCATTCCCTCTGTTACAATTACTGTTGATTAGGCAACCGCTAATGTCTTTCACAGGAAATTTGGTCCAATAACCAGCCAATTCACATATGAGTGGGCTCATATTTCTGGTGAGTGATGTGATGTTTCAGGGCCAATATAAGCCAATATTTTTGCTTATTTAGATTATAAAGTTAAGGCCAAGGTTCATTTGGCATCTATTTAATCATGTGTATGTTTGTGTGTGTGTATGTGTGTGTGTTTACAGTCCCTGACTAAGGCTGAACCTGATTAGTTATCTTTAAAGCATTTGACTATTTGACTGTGTTCTCAATATATGTAGGAAAAAGAAGTTAAATGGGAATTGTGATTCTCCTATTACTGAAAAGCTTGTACTAATATCTTTATTCTTATTGATAAAAATGTAGCTATATAACTTAAGAAGTAATAATTTTATCAGTGAAGTCTTAGAAATTAAAAGAAAATCATCTATCAAAAACAGTAATAGCTACTATTTAATGATTACCTGCTAGGGGCCAGGAACTACAAGAAACATTTTACATACATTATCTCATTTAATTTTGCCATCAATTTTGCAAGGTAGATAGCATATTTTTCATATTGTTGAGGAAGAAACTGAGGCCCAAGGAAGCTAAGCTGCCCAGAGTCTAAACCCAAGACAGAAGAGGTAATACCGCATAAGGGCTAACAGACATTACATAGATATTGAACCAAATCCTGGCTCCCCCACTTACTGTGACCTTGGCCAAGTTACTAAACTCTCTCTCTCGGTTTCTCCTCTATAAAATGAAATAATGCTAGTACTTAACTCAATAATTATTAACTATTAATGATTACAACTGAGGGGCAGAGCCAGGATTTGAATGCAGGGCTGGAGAGCTGCAGATCCTGCCTTCTTTCCCGCTAATGGGCTGTCTCCAGGGCCTCGCAGCATAAGCAGTGAGCCAAGTGGCCTTGTGAGCTGTTCAGTTGTGTCACTGGACAGCTGAAAAGCACCCTTTTCCAAGAAACTTATTTTGGGTTAAAGGTGAGAAGAAACACGAAAACATTCCACACCCAGATACTCCCTTGTTATTTTTGTTGCTTTTCATCCCTCTGCTTATAATATAGTTATTTTGAGAAATTGCACAACCCAGAGATAGTTATTGCTAAATAAAAATGAATCACCTATACCTACTGAGCAAGAATTAATCTTTGAGCTGATTGAGGCTCGTGGGGATGGAGCTATTCCAATTCCTAGGCGTGGTATTTTAGCTCTACAATTCATTGCCCTGTTATTGCTAACTCTTTCTTCGGGATCTGACTGTGGAAGTGGATATTTCCTTTTTTGTAAATAAATACTATTTAAATATAGGATTTGAGTTTTGTTCTTATTTCATGTTGAACATTCTTCTTGAGAAGCAGTTATTGTGGTCATACACGTTGTTATCTTACTCTGTTGGCCTCCGGGGCAGATCACAGCGCTGACTCTGTTGCCCCGTCTAACTCCAGGTCACAGAGGGGAATTCCGGAGATACAGGCTGTTAGATAATTTACTCCCAGGTCTCAACCTGGCTCGGTGTCAGATTCCTGCACCCATTTTTCCCCTTGGAAAGCAGGGGATGTCCCCACCATATGGTGAACAAAGGCAGATAAAAGGAAGCTTTTATGGAGCCCTCCTCTGACTCTGCGGGTGTGTCTGGTCTGGGAGAGAGCATATCTCCTTCTCTTTCCTGGGGCCACTTGAGTCACATCTTTCTCACCCTGTTTAACTCTTCTGAGTTCCTTAGATAACATCCCATTGCCACCTCTATTTACACCCTTCTTGGTCTTCCTTTCTTAGTTGTCTGCTTTACTCTGCCTGCATCTCTAGCTCCCACCTCTATGCTATCTCACTACAAGACTGTTCTACCTCTTTGGGGGTAAGGGACCATGTTCTTCCTTATCACTCACTGGCCTCTACCTGCTTCTGCTCAGGTTTGCCTATGGCATTCTTTTTTTTTTTTTTTTTCTTTCAGCTCATTATGGGGGTACAAAAGTTCAGGTTACATATATTGCCCATGCCCCCCATCCCCCTGAGTCTGAGCTTCAAGCGTGTCCATTCCCTAGACAGTGTACATCGCACTCATCATGTAGGTATGCACCCATCCCCTCCCCCCACCCCCATCCCCCCCAGTCAGAACTTTAAGCGTGTCCATTCCCCAGACAGTGCGCATCGCACTCATCATGTAAGTATACACCCATCCCTTCCCCCCAGCCCCCATCTCTGTCTGATACCCAATTGGTGTTATTCCCAAATGTGCACTTAGGTGATGATCAGGGAAACCAGTTTTCTGGTGAGTACATGTGGTACTTATTTTTCCATTCTTGGGATACTTAAGATCCATTCAAGGATCCCATCCTGGCCATACATACCTGCCTTTCAGCTGCGATTTAACCCTTAGTGGGGGGCTTCAATTACTCCACTGTGTATTATGTTTTATTTGTCTTTTCATCCCAGTGCCTACCACACAGTAGGTGTTCAACTTATGATTTAGAATTCAGATTCCTACTCTGTGTGCTAGATTCTTCTACTTTCTTATTATAATGAAAGTGGACCATAAACCTGCCCTAAATAATGAAACGTAAGAATCAAATGTGGAAAAGGATTTATATCCTGTCAAAAGGAGAAAGGGCATTGTAATTTACCACAATGCCCTTCTCTGAACGCAATCATTATTTACAGCTTCACCAGCTTCTTTGATGCTTTGGTTAGGGTAGGTGTGTAATTATTCTGTGCACATGTCTTGGCTCTCTTATCAGATTGTCAACGTCTTGAGGGAGGTCTCCAGGATAGTGTCCAACTCAGTTTCTAGCACATTGCTATGGGGTGAATGTTTGTGCCAATGAGGAGCTGAGAGCATACCAGAGCAGGAAGGCGAGTGCAACTTTGTGAGAAATGGAATCCTTGTGTGAGGCCTATTGAATTCCTCCACCACCCCCTCAGTTTTCTCAGTGGATTCCCCCATGCGGTGGGGGTGTGTATCAGAATTCCCTGAGCTACATTACCTGTTCAGTAACTCAGCCCAAGTCAAGGTCCAAAGACTAACAGTGGGAGTGTGGCTGCTTACTGCCAGTTCGCTGTGGGGCTGGCCCCAGTTCTTCAAAGGAAATTCCCTCTAATCAGGTGTGGAGAGCAACACCCACTGATGCAACTTTAGCAGGGCCTCCAGTTGGTGCATTTGGCTTCCAGTTACCTTATTTAAATGCTATTTCTCAAAGTGAGGTGATTTGCCGTCATGCTAATGCAAGCTCGGATTCACTGCCCATGATGTGGATTTGCCGGTATAGAGGAACTCTGCAGTGATAGTCTTGACCCTGTCAGCCTTTTTATGTTTAAATCCTATGTTAAATTTTTAAAATACCAGAAGAAGAGAGAAGAAGAGAGCCTAACACATTTTAAGAAACCACATACACCTTGTGAAAAGTCAACTTGTAAAATCCCAGCTGTTGAAGTAGTAAATTTAGCAACTCTTTATACCTGCAGTAGGTAGGGATGCACAGGTATGAGTGTGTGCACACACATGCTTTGGACCTATTTCAGTAGGGTAAAAAAAATGTTCAGGGACAAGTAGAGCAGGGTCTGTCTTGTGTCACTTTTTCTTTTTGTGACCATCTCATGGCAATGGGATATTCTGGGAAAGCTGTTTCACTTTTTTCAAGTCTTAGTCTCTCATGTCTAAAATGTGAGGATGTGATTACATGCTACCTAAGGCTCTCTCTAGCTCTCCCTTTGTGATTACTTGTCAATAATACAGAAGAATCGTGAACTGCTTATTTTCAGAAGACTCTTCCTGGACCAAAAATAAGGAATGATGACCAGTAGCTGTATTTTGACCTGAGAGGAGCAGAAGAGAAGTGGGTGTCCACTTAGTGATATGGACTGAATTCTTGTGTTCCCCTAAAATTCATGTGTTGAAACTTAACTCTCAATGTGATGGCATTAGAATATACTGCCTTTGAGGGAAATGCTAGGGTGATGAGGGTGGAGCCCTCATGAATGGGATTAGTGCCCTTGTAAAAGAGACCCCAAGAGAGCTCTCTTATCCCTTCCACTGTGTGAGGACACAGTGAGAAGATGACTGTCTATGAACTGGGAAGTGGGCCCTCACCAAATGCCAAATTTGCCGGTGCTTTGATCTTGGACTTCTCAGCCTTCAGAATTGTGAGAAATAAATATTGGTTGTTTCTAAGCCACTCAGTCTGTGAAAATCTGTTGTAGCAGCCCACATGGACTAAGACACTTAGTGAAAGAGACGTTTTATCCCTCATCCTTCCTCTGTTCTTACGTTGTGCTCTACAAGTGTACTTATTTTCCTCCCTCTTCCTTTTCTGAATTTCTCCCTTGCTCTCCTTTATTCATCTATTTGCAAATAGTTTTAGCTATAATCTGTAGAAGAGACTCCCCTCTGCCCAGTCTTAGTTTCCTTGCATGTGAAATGATGAATTTGGCCAAGGTAGAGTCTCAGATCTCTGGCAGTACTAACTTTTTTTTTTAACTCCATGGAGACCTTCCCTCTATGCACCTGTCAGGAGGAAGAGTCAATCCAATCCTTCACCCTCTGTGCATTTGTTCTGCCTACAGGTGCACTATTTTTCCTGGTATGCTTTCTCAGATGGCAGCAGAGCAAAGAATGAGGTAACTGCTAAGGATTGGCTGCCAAAACCTTATGTGGGAAAACAGTTTTCCAGAATTGATATTTCTAGGAATGATAGAAGAAAAAAAAAAAAATAGATGCAGCTCAACTTGGCAAGGTTAACAGCATAGGCAGCAGACTCTTGGGCTCAGCTGCCAGTGTGACCTCAAATAAACCAGCTTTGCCTGACAGGACACCTGGCAGGAACGCAGGCTGCAGAGTGGCCCGCGGCTGCAGGGATGCTATGGAGGCAATGAGGAGACAGAGAACTGTTGAGGGGAGATGCAAGGGATGTCTCTAGCAGTCTCCAAGTCAGCACTAGTCAGTGATGACCCATATTGACATCAGAGATAAGGAAATGTGTGGGGCCAGCTCCTCTGAGCACTGAGGAGGGTGGTCGATTGTTGACTCTTCTCTCTGGCTTCTTTCAAACTTCATTTTAAGTGTCTCCAAGAGGAGCATCTCTTCCTCCTGGTTTCCCTGGATACTGGTGTTTAATGGACTGAGCTACCTATCTGGGACTGAGCTACCTATGTGGGAAGTTCTTCGTCTTTTAGTATCTTGTTGATTTTTTCTTTTGTATTCTGCACTTTCTGACTTCTGGCTGTGACATCTTAGTTGCAGTTTCTGTGAATGGATTGGGTGGAGAATTGGAATGCAAGAGACCTCCTGCTTTTTCTCCTCTGTGCTTGACCTTTCCTTGCTAAGAGGCATGTAATTGACGAGAACTCACTCAAAGACCTGAGAAATAGAGAGATACCAGTAGAGCTGGAAAAAAACCTCAAGAATAACCTAATGTGGCCCATCTCTTCCTAGGTGAAGGCACTGCCCTGTGTCTGTGCAGGAGAGCCAGAACCAAAAGCCAGAGCTTCACTCTGTCTCCACTGTCTTCGTCCCTTCGATTAAAACAAGGCACACAGGCTGTCTGTGAGCATACAGTACAAGCAGACGACTTTTGGGGATGTGAGGGAGGGGCCAGCTGGGTGAAACAGAATATATATCAGAGAAGAACTCCCCAAAGTGGAGCCGGGTTTAGAAGAAGCTGAACTTTAAAAACTGCTTTGGGGTGTATACGTTTCGCATTAAAAGGGGCCTTATGAATCATGTTATCCATAACTCTCCTTTTACATTTGAGGAAACTAAGGACCAAAGAGGTGAGCTGATCTTTGTATTCCCTGGAAGGGTAGCTTTATATATACTTTAGATTCTTTCCCTATTTTTATTAATCTTTGAACCCCATTCTCCCTTGCCTTTTATAGGCTGTGACTTGCCAGTCCCTTCATTTATTTATTTTTTAGAGGGTGAATTTCATCAACTATGTTTTTTGTCATTTGTTGAATTTTTTTCTACTTCTTTTTCTGTTTTTCCTGTCATTTTTTTTTTTTTTGTACGATGTGAACCCATAAATAGCACCTTACCCCCGATCTCACCAGCACTTCCTAGAGAAGGTAAACGAAGGTTTCGCCTTGTTTACAGGATCCACACGGCTTGTAGCAACAGCACTTTTGTGCTCTACCGTGCACAGTCCTGCCCCATCAGCCACCTTTTCCAGCTCTTCTGGCAAAAGTGTATTTTCAGGCCTTCTAACCGTTTCCCCCAGGTGTATTGCCTGAGTTATTTATTTTTTTTTTCATGCCAAATTTCAGTTGATTTCCTCCCCTTGTTTTCAAGGTCTTTTTGCCTCCAGCTGCTGGAGACAAACACTGCTGCCTTCACAATAGCAGGACTGATTTAACTGATAATTCACAAAACAATCTGGAACAATCATCACCTCTCACTCAGGACTTCTCTGTTCAACATTTCCTCCTCTGAGGCCATGGATTTGGCTAACGTTTTCTTGTCCAAAAATCTGCCAATCTCTGGATCCCAAGCCAGTCTTGAATGTGTAATTATCTAAAGGCATTTCTGGGCCTTCACCTTGCTTACCCGGCTTCTGCTTTCACTTAAATATTGCTTCTCAGGCATTCCCCTTGCCTCTCCTACTGGGTTGGTGGTGTGTGCCCCAGTTCTGCAGTATTTAAGATTCAGAAAGCTCCCATGGTTTTAGGAACAACAGCAATGCCTATTCTTCAGGCCTATCTGCAGTATTGTTTGGGTGGGTGAACCCAACTGATGAAAGGAGGAATTATTCTAAAGTTTCAATGGCTCTTGATTAGTATGGGTGGAGATTCAAATAACCCAGGCAGCTTCCTTCTCAGCACAGCTTCCTCCGGCTTAAGATAGGAGTCCTGTGAAATCCTCCGTACCTTTTCTATCCACAGCCGGCCACGCAGAACCCTCTGTGTTCCCCTGCCTGTGCCAGGACTGTAGGACCCTCTGCCTCTTCCCCACCCATGGCTCTGCCCGGCTGCCTGAATATGCAGATTACCTGAAGCGCCATATGTGGATGCGTGTGCATTTCTTGTTTGTTTAAGTATGATTACATCCCTCAGGTTGGCAACTTATTAACAAAACGAAATTTTTCATGACTTTCTCTCTTTTTGTTCCAAACTACAAAAGGATTTAGATCAGATAAACTAGTCAACAGTTGACACCATTTTATTCCATGTAAAGGTGTTATGAGGTTTCTAAATCTTTCCGATGTGTGTGTGTGTTAATTAGATGACAACGGCAAGGCACATCAGTAGCAGTTCCGTTCTAGGGATGTCAATCTTGCCTATCTCAAATTATCCCTAAAAACATATTCTCAGTGAGGTTCTCTGTTTACCAAGGAGCTGATTTCAATGATTCTGCTTACAGCTCCTTTGTTTTGTTCATATCCAAGGATTTCATCCTGGGCTGAGAAATTAGGGTATCTTATTGGAGAGGGTCTCCCAGTCTGCTCGGGGCCATTTGTCCAATGAAAATGCTTTCCTAAAATTTATTGTGAAGACAAGCTATGAAACACATGGCATCTCTCTACAAATTAATACTTACAGTTACATTAAACTTACAGATATTAATCTCACAGAGCTTTCCCATTTCTCTTCCCAAGGATGCTATTCTTCAGATGAACAAAAAATCCCATTTCCTTTTATTGTTTTACTTATGAGATGATTTTAAAAGCCCTTGCTAACCTGGTTTCTCTTCACTATACACAGTGTATTTAGTCTAAATCCTTCCTGAGCATCTCCATAAGTCATATTTAGTTTTACTTTTCTTTAAAAAGGAAAACCATCAAGTAATATTATTTTAACCTCAACAAGAAATCAAATATGTCTAAATATTTTCTTTTATTGTCACCTAGAGAGATCTTCTAACATGTGTTTTCAAAAATTCTTAGAAGATACATTAGGCCCAAATATCCATCTGATCTGATTTTGATAGAACCTGAAATTCTTGCTTAAGAAGAAAAGAAGATAGAAGATAGAAGAAGAAGATGAGAGAAATTTTGAGACCATTGACTTCCTGTCTGCCTGGCGCTAGTACATTAGCCCTTATCAAAGTTAGAAGAGCTGGTACAACACAGCCATTGTAGGTATTGGATCAATACCTGGCAAACAGCCTGAAGGTCAGATAAAGTACTTAGGCAGGCAGTTTGCCAGGCTAAAGAGATGTCACAAAAATCAATTAGACTCTAAAGAAAGAGTAGTAAGCTAACTAAAAATCCCATCTTGAAAGCCTCTCTGTATTTCAAAGGTAGTTTATATGCATTCACAATATCTTTATCTTGTTCATAAAATTACATTTGATAAGCAATTAAAACTATCCTTGGGTCACCTGAGGTCAACTCACAAAAGATTGTAAACACCTGCACTATCCCAGATTGGAAACAGCTACAAAGAATGGAGATTTAATCAAGTTCTTTTTAGGGTATAAGATTACATAACTTTCGATTAATTTGTTCTTTTTCTGCATTGATTACTTTATGTGCATTTGGAATGCCAAAGATGCCCTTGCTGTTTGGGTGGTGATAGGCACCATGGACTTTGAGTACTCCAGTGATGCCAGGTAGTTTACTTGGTAAATTATAGCCATCTCAAGTCAAAAAATAGAAGGGGGAAAAACGAGACTGATTGTTTTGATAATTTTTTTCATCAGCAAGCAAAAGAAAGAAACATAATGTTTACTGTGTGAAAGGCAGAGGTATTCTTGCTATTTGTTTACCAGCAAAATCTTTTTATTTATATAGTCTCTTCTCTGTCCCAGGGACTTTGTGGCCACATTTTGGTATAAATAACATGATGATACTCTGTTTATCTCGAGTCTTATGATTTTCCTGGTATTGTTACGTAAGACTGACAGACAATTTGTAGTATGTATTTCTTGACTTCAGGGAGATTTTGTTCAGTCTGGTGGAAGAAATAATATTTAGGCCATTTTAATGCCCTGCCTAGAGAAATTTATTCATAAAGGATAATTATCAAGGGCAAAGGTATTGAGTCAGACACGCACTCAGCACTGGGTAGAGATACTGCGATGAACTAGACAGAGGTGGCCTCTGCTTTCACGGTTCTTACAGTCTAGTGAGGGAAACAGGCAAGAAATAATGAATCTGGGGAAAAAAACCCAAAACTAAAAATTGTGATGTGAGACAAAGACAAATTCAAATAAAATGTGGACGATTTAAGCTTATCATGAAGACTGCCACAATGGGAGTAGCAGCCAGCATTTTAGGGAGGGGGCAGTCTGCACAGAGGGTCTCAGGCTGTGGGAAGTTAGGGACTAGATCACATAGGCTCTTGTGGGCCATTAGCAACTCATCACCACACAAGACTACAAAGTTTCACTTTTTAAAATTTTTAACCATTATATTAGTTATCTGTGGTAGATAAAGAACCACAGATAAGTAATGACAAGAACAATAAACAGTGATATTTGTTATTTTGCATTTTAAATAACTTTACTTAAGGTTCATGTATTTGAAGGATGTTCCTGGGTTCCTGTCTCTATAGATTTTTAATTCCAATGATGGACTTAACTGACCTCCACTTTTAGATGAGCTCTACATTTTATCCCTGGACATGAGGCAGACCCAGCCCAAAGAGGTCCCCTTACTCCTGCAATGGATCTGCAGATCAACACTGAGTCAGTCTTGCTGTTCACTCAGGGAAAACATGGAGGATCTCAAATTTCTAGGGCTTAGTCCCTGAACCAGGCACCCTGATATCTTAGCTGCAAGTCTGGATCCAAATTGCATGCCTTGGGGATTCATACCTTGAATCCCCAACTCACACCTTGGACTCCTTTGCTCTTAATTAAGTGCATTTAAATCCAGTGTATTCTTTTGCCTTGGAATGATCACCCTGTCTGGGTTCTGCATTGCACACTTACGAAACTGTCAAACCTTTCATGAACAGTACCTTCTGAAGTCTAAATGCTTTAATCCAGGTTGCAACAGCCTCAGTTGGGTTACTAAGTCCTTTTCTTGCAAGACTAAAAACAGATGGGTGAAAATAACTTAAAAAAATCTCCTTTTGTGTATATGTTCAATCCATTTACTTATTCTGATCAGGTAGTTTATTATTGACTTTAATAATATTAATATAGTGGTTAAAAACATGAGCTTTGTAGCTATGGCCTAGGATCCACCACTTAACTTGATGTTTGTAAATTTGGGCAGGTTATGCAATCACTCGGGGCCTCAGTTTCGTTATCTGTAGAATGGGGAAAATAATAGGACCTACCTTAAAGTTTTTGTGAGGATTAAGTAAGTAAATATATATGAAACACCTAGAATGTTGCTTGGTACTTTGCAAGCTATGCATAAATGCTCACTAGTAAGTGATGGAGTTAGGATTTAAATTTAGACCAAGTCCAGAGTCTGTGCTTTATCCCCCAACCTCTTAAGACAGGGGTTCTTGAACTGTGTACAAACCACCATCTTTGGGCCAAATCCAGCTAAGGAGTTAAGAACAGTTTTTACATGTTTAAAGGGTTGTGAAAAACCAGCATACCCACCACCAAACAATGAAACAAAGAAAAATATGTGACAGAGAACTTTTGTGTCTTACAAAGCCTAAAATCTTAATATATATTGAATCTTTACAGAAAACTTGCTGATGCTTGGCTTATATGTTGTGTGATTTGGGGCAATATATGTAAACTGCGAACCTCTATTTTCTCATCTGCAAACAGGAGAGGACAAAATTCATGCCATAAAGTTGTGTGAGGCTTAAAGAGGATCTTCCATGGGAAAGTACTGAGCATGATGTTCTGCACATAGTAGGTACTTGCTAAATGTCAGATTCCTTCCTTCCTTTCCCTTGCAAGCATTATGTGGACTTCTCTTAAGATATATTTAAACTATTTTTAATATTGTAGAATTGTTATGATATCACTCTAGATAAGCAGCCTGCTGAAGGGCTTCTGAGTGAACATTTACCAAAGAAAACTAGAATACGTGGAAGGGGCTGGTGATCTGAAGCAGTTGCAATTTGGCCACTTTAGGGGCCTGGGAACATCAGTCAACTCAGTTCTATAAAGGAGCTTTGAGCACAAGAAGTGGCCCTACTGGGAAAGGGTGAGAACAAAAACAAAGCGTTATCTGCCATCTAGGTCAAGAGGACATTTGGGTGAATTTGAAACAATATGTGAAACAGTTCATCTTCCCCACTCCTAATTGCAAACTAAAAACTTCAAAGAGAGAGAGGCCATTCTGGGGACAATTCCCTGGAGTGCCCCGGGAGAGAGAAGAAGGTGACTGTGTGATCAGGGCAGGACATTTAGAGTCAGGAGAAGGATATTTGGGGACAGGTTGAAAAGTACCTTGCTTTTGAGGCTTGCAAGCTGAGCATGTCTTCAAGAGTGAGGGAAGTGTCTTAGCAGAAGTAAAACATTATTTATGATCAGAAGAAGTGGACTAGGAAACTACAGCCAGTAAAAAGACTTGGGGAAATGGATAGGGGGCATGAAAATCTCACTAAGTTCTGAAACCCCCGTCGATCTTGCAAGAGACATGTAGGTCCATATTGTTTGGAATGTAGATCTTTGCTTAAAACTTTTTCTTTCCCACATCTGAAACTTTATACAATTCATTTTAATCTCTCCCCAAATTAGCTATTTAAAATTTCACGCCTTTGGGGACTTTAAAAGTTTTTATTGATGTATAATACATGCATAGAAAAGTAAGTCAATTATTTTTCACAAAACTGCATACACTCAATTAACCAACATCCCGATTAACAATACATCTTAGATTAACCAAAATGTTAGATGCTCTCTTCATACACCCTTCTTGTTTCTACCCCTCTTTAAGGGTAACAATTATCCAGACTTCCAAAGAAAAAGTTGATTTTTCCTCTTTTTGTTCTTTACATAAATAGATTCATATGATCTGTACTCCTTTGTGTCTGAGTTCTATAACTCATCAGTAAGTTTGTGAGATCCATCCCTATTGTTACATGTGGTTGTAGTTGTTCATGCCCATTGCAGTAAAATATTCCATTGTGTGAATACAGCACAACACAATTTATTCATTCTACTGAAGTTGGACATTTGGATAGTTTCCACTTTTGGACATTACAAACGACACCACTATAAACATTCTGGTGCATCTCTTTGGGTGAACATATGTAGGCATTTCTGTTGCTGGGTTATAGGGCATGCATAAGTTAAGCTTTAGTAAATATTGTTGTTTCTAATGTGGTTGCACCAATTTAAATCCATATTGGTAGATTTTGAGGAAAGGGGATGTGTTTTTAGGAGTCTGTCAGAATATGATCTATTAAGGCAATTCTGGGGGCCAGATATGTTTGCGCTGCTAGTAACTAGATCAATCCTGACGCCAAATGAAATCAGAGACACGAGCAGATGGAGAACCAATGCCTTGTGAGGTACAGAATTTGGATAAGCTATTGCTGTTAGTGCACTTTTTCTCTGAGTATCTTTTCAGAGTGACCTATTGCAGGAATCAGCTTAAACATTGTGTTTGTTGGATGAGTGACAGTAAGAGCAATTGGACATAAATTTTCAGATATCATTTATTAATTCTTTGTACTACGTTTATTTCCTGGATTGTTTCCTTTTCCTATTTAAATACATATTAAATATTAGCTACCTGCTTTTGACAGGAAACTACTATCACTGAACCATCTAAATAGATACTCAAGCTACTTCTGAAATTGTTGAGTGCTTTGCACTGTTATTAACTGTAGAATATTTCCTGCAAAAGACAAAAATGCCCTCAGATGGAAGAATATGGTGCATTTTTTTAAAGCCAGAAGAAATAAATTGGCCCTTGAAATATAGATGGATTATTACATCTTTGAAACCTGGAAACATAGCTAACAAGTCATCAGATAGTTGGCTTCCTGAATTCAGAGTGTCAGGAAGTTACCAGAATAGTTTGGGATGAGCTTATGTCAAACCAGTTTGATGTCATGACTTGACTGAATGCCATGTAAAGAGGAAGTAGTAGATACTACCTGGACTTCTGAAATTTTAGATTTCTTCCTATGTGGCATTTCTGTTTGTACATCAGAAACATGGGGGAATGTTTGAAAAACAGCATGTTCTGATGCATGGACTTTGGAGTCATCTAGACTTGGATTGGAAATCCAGTTTTGTTACTTATTAGCTAGAGGTGTGTGACCTCAGATAACTTACTACCATACTAAATGCTGTTTCTTCATCTGTAAAGTTGGGATGATAATACTTGCCTTACAGGGTTGTGGTGGGGGTTAAAGGAACTAATTTATGTATTTGTACAAATTCTCGGCCTTTTAGCCTTTCCCTCTTCAGCATGCTTTTTCTCTTCGGAGGTCAAGTGGTGCTGCAACATGCATCCACAGCATTTAGCTCCACAATGCTCTCTGTGCCCAAAATCTCCCTTTGTACTGCTGCTGTCTGTCTCTCCTATCACAGAACTTACCATATAGGGTTATAGTTTTCTATTTACTTTTATCTATCTCTGAGAGACTGCAATCCATCAGGAAGCAGTAACCGTGTTTGTATTACTCCAAACACCTAACAGGTAGTCTAACACATAATTGAAAAAATTATTAAATTCTCCCTGAGCCCTCTTATGCTTTATGTGAAATCTAGAAAAAAAGTCTTCATTTTGGTAGTGTTGTTGGTACATGAAAGCCAGGA
The DNA here is from genome assembly GCF_041146395.1 of Eulemur rufifrons. Lineage (NCBI taxonomy): Eukaryota > Metazoa > Chordata > Mammalia > Primates > Lemuridae > Eulemur > Eulemur rufifrons. Next base: position 75,196,393 of record NC_090983.1, read on the forward strand.
CAACAATTTAATGGACCCTTGAAAAATTAGAGTAATGGCCAAGTCAAACAGGATAAGCTTAAGGATAAAAACAAACTGAGCTGATAGAAGAAAGGGAATAATTATGTAGGTATGAAGGAAGTAGAAACATGCCTGAATGTGAGTCAGCAGCCTAGTGCTGTTATTAAAAGTGAGAACATGATTCTAGGATGTATTAATAGATGTACGACATGCAGAAGCCATGGAGTAATATGCCTATTTTGACTTGGCATCGTCTGAGTCCTTGTTGAAGAGCTGTGTATTCTTTGGTGCATCATATTGATTAGAAGTTGCAGGGAGATTGAGGAGGGTCTGGTTGGTAGACACAAAAATGGTCTAAGACATCAAACACATCTCCTATGAGGAAGGTTTAAAACTGTTTTGATATTTTACTCTGGAGGAGAAAGTTGAGAATATTAAATAAGCTTAGAGTGTATTATGCTTTTCAAGATATAGTACAAATATAAGATGATGCCATTAATTTATAGAACTGGAAGTATTCATGAAAGAGGATGGGATGCATCCTCCTCCCTGTAGGAAGCTGAATGCCTAAACCTTTCATAGGAGTCAGTTTTTGATCCTTCCTGGAAACTTGCATAACCTTGTTGAGTAGACATATAGAGTTTTCTCTCTCAAGAAGTTAGGTGATTCTTTTTCCTAAATCTCAATTTCTTTGTCTTTGATTTTGATAATACTCTGATAGTATTGGATAATACTTTGATTTCTGTTGAGTTTTACTTCCCTCTATGCACATTTGTGCTCATTGGTTAGTTCCAATTTAGTAGTGAGTACATGTAGTATTTGTTTTTTCATTCTTTAGATATATCACTTAGGATAATGGTCTCCAGTTCCATCTAAATTATTGCAAAAGGAATTAAATCATCCTTCTTTATGGCCGAGTAGTATTCCACAGTGTACATATAACACGTTTTGTTAATCCACTAATGAACTGATAGGCATTTGGGTTGAATCCACATCTTTGCAATTGTGAATTGTGCTGCAATAGTCCTTTGAGTGCAGGTGTCTTTTTGCTAAAATGATTTCTTATTCTTTGGGTAAATATCCAGTAATGGGATTGCTGGATAAAATGGTAGGTAGGTCTACTTTTAGTTCTTTTAGGAATCTATGTGGAGGTTGCACTAATTTGCAGTCCCACCAATGGTATATAAGTATACCTTTCTCTCTGCATCCACACCAGCATCTATTGTTTTTGGACTTTTTAATAAAGACCATACTAACTGGGGTTAGGTGATATCTCATTGTGGTTTTAATTTGCATTTCCCTGATGATTAGTGCCACTGAGCATTTTTTCATATGTTTATTGGCCATTTGTCTATTTTGTTTTGAAAATCTTCTTTTCATATCTTTTGCCCACTTTTTAATGGGATTGTTTGAGTTTTTATTGCTGATTTGCTTGAGTTCTTTGTAGATTCTGGTTATTAGTCCATTATTGGATATATAGCTTGCGAATATTTTCTCCCATTCTGTAGGTTGTCTATTTGTTCTGTCAATTATTTCTTTGGCTATGCAGAAGCTTTTTAATTTAATCAAGTCTCATTTATTTATTTTTGTCTTTGCTATAATTGCCAATCAGGTCTTCTTCATAAATTCTTTGCCTCGGCCAATATTTAGAAGAGGTTTTCCAACATTTTCTTCTAGAATTCTTGTTGTTTCATGCTTTACATTTAAGTCCTTTATCCATCTTGATTTAATTTTTGTAATTGGTGAAAGACATGAGTCTTGTTTCATTCTTCTGCATGTGGCTATCCAATTTTCCCAGCACCATTTATTTAATAGGGATTCTTTCCCTCAGTGTACATTGTTGTCTGCTTTGTCAAAGATCAGTTGGCTGTATGTGGATGGTTTTTATCTGAGTTTTCTTTTCTGTTCCATTGATCTACGTCTCTATTTCTATGCCAATACCATGCTGATTTAGTTACTATAGCCTTGTGGTATACTTTGAAGTCTGGTAATTTGATGCCTCTTGATTTGTTCCTTTTGCTTAAGCTTGCTTTGGCTATTCGGATCTTTTCTGGTTCCACACAAAGTATAGAATTCAGTACACTTTCATGATAAAAACGCTCAATAAACTAGGCATAGAAGGAACACATCTCAAAATTATAAAAGCCATATGTTACAAACCCACAGCCAGCATCATACTGAATGGGGAAAAGTTGAAAGCATTCTCACTAAAAACTGGAAAAAGACAAGGATGCCCACTGTCATAACTTCTATTCAATATTGTGCTGGAAGTCCTAGCTAGAACAATCAGGCAGCAGAAAGAAATTAAGGGTCTCTAAATTGGGAAAGAGTAGGTCAAAGTATCACTTTTTGCAGACAATATGATCTTATACCTAGAAAACCCCAAAGAATCCATGAAGAGACTCCTGTAATTAATAAATAAATTCAGCAAGTCTCAAGGTCCTTGTCACCTCTCACTTGGATTGAAACAACAGCAAGTGGGGCTAGAGCAAAGGACAATTATTTGTAAGATGTTATGGAGGTGAAATCAATGGGACTAAGTGATGTGTGGGTGAGAAGAGAAGAAACTGATGAGGGTACAAGGTTCATAGTTTGGGAGATTGCACCTTTTATTGAGAGATGTGCTATAGTAGATCTCAGTTTAAGGAGGAAGATAGTGTGATTAGTTTTAAAAGATTAGATTATGTGGGCCCATAAAGAGATGCCTGGTGGAAAATACAGGCATATTTAAAATTTAAAATGAGAAAAGATGGTTCTCTGCTTTGGAATGTTGCTTCTACACAGATCTACACTTAAGGGCAATGACTCTTGTAAGTATTAGAGAAATCAGGATTTTAATACCCAAATATTCCTAAATAAGAGCATGACCTTGAAAAAAACAATCATTTGATTAAAAATAGGCCTCAGACAGAGGGCTTTCTCCAAATTTGTTTTACATGTGCCTATGAATGCCTTCTAGCAACATGTATTGCATGAATGTGTCTTACACGTCTCGCATAGGCTAAAAAGTGAGCTCTATTCTATTTCCTCACATTTTCTTGTCTAAACTTTCACACCGGGCTGTATTCATAATACTATGCTCTTTGCATGCCTGTATTTTATTCTTGTTAAAGGGGGAAGAAATAGATACAGGTCTTTTGAAATCATAGGAAATTCAGAAATTTCTTGAGTTTGTTTTGGAAGGCAAAAAATTGGCAACCAAACATACCACATAAACACACACGCGCACACACACGCACATGCACACATGCACACATCTTGTGCCTTCTGTTCTAACGATGTATCTTGCCCAGCTCCGTCCCACTGCCAGCAGCCTGGGACTTAGTAAGCTGGTGAGTGGAGTCAAGGACACTGTCTTTCAAGCAAATCAACTTGGCTTCCCCAGATCTGTTTTATTTTTTTTTTAATGTTTTACCTACCCTACCAGGCTATTGTAAGGATCAAAGGATATAATGGTTGCAAAGGTTCCTTTTTTAATTTTAAGCCTGTACAAATAAAAGAAGGTAAAGAAACGTAGAGAACTATTCATTTCTATTCCCACTACAGAAAGGTACCTGTTTGTAATTTTCTTCATGAGAAGGGTGTTTAGTCGTAAGCGGGCCTGTGGGAAGACTTTTGATCATGCATAATTTCTCAGGCACACACTGCTTAAAGATACATTTATCTTTCCCTGACCTAATCCCTCTGTGTATTTCAATTCAACTGAAGTTTCTCACAGGCTTGTACTGTTTTCACTCATTTTTACCATCACACTCTTTGTGCTGGTTCCTACAGACTACAATAATGTATTAGATAATTCTGGGGCAAAAAAGCCATGGGAATCTGCTTCAGGGAGAATTGTTTTCCAAGAATATGCTCTAATACCATTTCCCCAACTCTGTTTATCTTATTGTTGACTTACTTTCATTGTTTATTTGGATCAGCTCTCTATCAAATTGCTTTGTGAAATCCCAGGACTCTAGGACTGTGACCGTCCACCCACACAATCTCCAGCTGATATTTGTGGGGAAGCCACCAAGTGGCCAAGAACAGGTGGCCATGGGCTCCCTCATGAAAGTGCCTGTCCAAACTGGGGTCAGAAAAGCTCATCGAGGAGCTGTCCACGCCTGGAGTCTGGCTGCGTACCCAGAAGACATGGGGGCATGGTCTGATTGATTTTTTGCCCTGGTGACTTTGGGAAGTAAACTCAATGAGATACACAGTTGCTAAGAAATAATGGTGATACTTATAGATCCAACTTAATAGAGCAGGGCATATTTTAAATTCTAAAAATAAATTCACAATGACAAACAACTCTTTTTTAATGTACAACTATGGATGTCCTTGTTGATATACCTCATACTTATGTTTCTTGTCAATTAGATAATGATACAGATGCCACCAACACTTGAACCTGATCCCATGACCTAAGGAAATATCCATGCTGGGGTCTAGAGAAGAGATTGTACTGTGCTTTATCCTAAGTCAAAATAATTATTGTAAAAAAGCAGACAGATTCAATGGCTTTGAATTTACATGAGAAATTGTGTATTTGGATACAAATATCATTGGGCCTTAGTTTTTATACAAAAAAGAGAAATATACTGAATGTTACGTGGGACAATGATATATTCTTGTTCAAGCATTTGTAGTGACTGGGAAATTGACACATGATGTGTTCACATGGTTTTATGTGTGAGAATGACATTAATTTACATTTAATTTTTTAAAGAGAGTGAGATGATTTGGGGACTGTATTTCTATGAGTCATAGAATAATTCTGAGGGACTCAACAAATGCAGAAATTTGAAAATTAATTTAGCTTATAAAATTACATTTTATCAAAATAGGAATAGCTCAGACCGAAAAGAAAATCAGTGGTGGAAACACCCTTCAGTATGTTTAGCTTATTAAAATGTTCCTGAATGACTCAAAATGTGGTTCTTATATATGATAAATATTTTCTATACTGCAGCTATATGTTGACAAATGAACAACATGTACTGTTGGTGAAGAGGCTGTAAGTGTCAAATACTAATTACCATGATTATGATTTGAACTTGTCAGACCTAACATCTTGAAATCTTGAGGAGGATTTGCAGAAGGATGGGAGCAGAGCATGTCACAAATTCTTTTTTATTTAGTTATCATTAAACTATTGAGAAAATACAAGTAATGTACAGCATAAAAGCTGGTGCTATGATGTAATTACACCCTTTTTAAAGACCATCAACATAATACCATGTTGTATTTCATTATACAGAAAATACCGGTCCATGCTGTTCTTCCTCTGTACTTGTCCTGAGAATTTTTACACAGCCTTTTTTTAGATTTCTTGCATGTTTTAACTTAAAGAGAAATGTAATATATCATCAGGTAAGAGGATTGTGATCGCCTTTCCTTCTACTCACATGAAACTGGTTTATCATTAGGAAATGTCTGGGAAGGTAAGTACTCACCAGCACAGAGGGAAAGATTGAGATATCTTTCCAAGCCTAAGGTAATTTAATTAGGCTTTTCTTAATCTTTAAATGGAAGGGAATTACCTCATTTTTCTAGGCTTTCCCCCTTCTGATCAATTGCTACCTTCATTTGCATAATCTTCCTAACACTTAGAGCCCAATTTTATTCTTCAGCTCAAAAGTCCTTGACCCATGTTGTCCTTCATAAAATCTTTCTGGAAAACTTTGTGCACTATAGAATCCTCACTCCTTTATCGTGTTAACTCTCAGGTGGCTGCTATGACACTCTTAAATATTTTGCAGCACTCATTTGTCTGCACATTTGTATATCCTATGCCCCACTGTATATTTCCTGAGCACAAGGACTGGGAATGTCATTTCTGCATCCCCAGGACTGAGCGCAGAGTCTGGCCTAAAGTAGCTTCTTAACAAATATTATGTGACTACATATAACAGCATCCTTTCATTGCACTAAAGACCCCTCAAAAATCTGGCTCACTCTTTTTTCCCAGCCTCATCTCCTTCCCCTCATGCTCAGCTCCCAGATGGCAGCCACTCAGGATAATTTTCTGTTCCTTGAACATGCTGAGCACTTCTAGGCATTCAAGTTCATGCCCTGTTCCCATGCTGGTCTCCAGGTCTCTTCTTGTTGAAATCTCATTTATCTGTTTTAGCCTAATTTAAATACTCATGTGTATGTCTGAATGTCAGTATGTGTGAGAAAACTCTGACCCTCCTCTAACCCCAGCTAGAATTCATTTTGTCTCCTGTGTGTTACCCTATAATTTGTTTAATTCCAGTTGGTTGTCATTATAGCTAGCTGTGCATATCTTGATTTCCCTTACCATCTGATGAGTTCCTTGAAGACAGGAACTGTCTTGATATGTTCATTCATTCAAAATATGTGTTGGACATTTTCTTCAATACATGCCAGGCATTGTGTTAAGTTCTGGGCACAATGTGGCAGTGATAAACAAAATCCCTGTGCTCAAAGAGCTAACATTCTAGTCAAGGAAGAAAGACAATAAAAATATAAACAAATAACACAAAACATGTCTGATGGTGATAAGTACTCTGATTAGACATAAAGCAAGAAAAAGGAGATACATACTGATCACAAAAAGCTTCTTTGTGTAGAGATCTGAAAGAAGGGAGGAGTATTTTGGTGGAAGAGTATTTTACAGGGAAGGACTAACAAATCCTAGGACCCCAAAGCAGGAGTGAGCTTGCAGTGGATGAGGAAGAACAAGGAGGCCAGTGTGGGTGGGGCAGAGTGAGCTGGTAGAAAGCAGGAGTGGAGGGCAGAACTACAGGAGGAGTCCAGGTCAAGTAAGGCCTTGTATGTCCTGGAAGACACTTGGGATTTTTACCCCAATGACATGGGGAAACTTTGATGGGTTTTAGGTGGAGGAGGAGTGACGTGCTCAGACTTATGTTTTCAAGGCAATACCCTGGTTGTGTGTATGTTGAATTGCCGGTAGGCGGGGTGGGTATGGAACTAATGAGATCAGTTAGGATGCTAGTGCAACTATTCAAGGAGGAGATGGTGGTGGTGTAGACCAAGCTGGTGGAAGCATTGAGAGGTGGTTGGATTTTGGACATATTCAAGGCACTAACACATTTACTGAAGGATTTATTGAGGAAAAGAGGGGCATGGAAGATGAACCCAAGCATTTGGGGCTGAGAAAATGGCAGAATGGATATGCCAATTACTGAAATAACGGAAGACTTCTGGATGGGGAGGCTGGGATGAGAAAATCAAATTATCTATTTGGGATGTGATAAGCTTGAGATGCTTATTGGATATCTAATTGACAATGTCAAGTAGGTAAGTTTATATTTAAATCAAGAGCTCAGGGCTAAATACAAAATTTTGGGAATTTTTATCCTGTGAATAGACAATACTTAAAATGCTGAAATGAAGTTAATAAAAACAAAAACAAACTTCTGGGACTGAATGAACATCAAACTGAAGTTATGTGTACATTGCAAAGAGATTTTAAGGACTGGAGACTTCACAGCTTAGAGATCAAAAAGATGAAGGAAACCAGCTGAGGAGACTGAGCCGGAGCACCTCATGAGGGAAGGTTGCTCAGTAGATTCCCTGACTGATTGGCTATTTCTAGTGTCAGAACAATTCATCTCATTACACTCTGGATAATCTTGTGATTAGGGAGCAGTAGAAGAGAACGGAGTGCTTCTTTCATTATACCCTAAAGACAGAGTTTTGTGTGTAGATGTCAACCTGGAAATGCAGTTCATCCCTGCCAGATGCATTTTTCCTGGATTTCCACTCCATCCTTCAGGTAAAGAAGTAATCCTCTTCCCCTTTTGTGCATACCTCTACTGACAGGGTAGAGTTTTGTGGCTTATAACCTTTTCAAGGTGATATATATTCTAATTGATATATATTTTAATTGATTTCACCTCTGTTGGGAACATGCCATGATTTGGTCAGGGGGCAATTCTACGATGACATGGTCAGTTCTGGGGCTACCTCTAGACACTGAGTTCTTTTTAGTGCAGAAACCCCAGTATGTCACCTCTATCACATTACCTAGGTTATGACACTGTCTTTAGCAAATCCATCACTTGCTCTGGGTTTCCACACAGGGCTGTGTTACTGGCAAGTATTCCAATCGCAGATGTTTCTGAGGATATAAGTGAAGTCTGACTCATGGTGAACCTGTGAACTCACCCTAGTCACTAGAGCAGTGAACAAAGGTCAAAATAGATTCATCAGTAATAAGTTTGCTGACATTATAATAGATACTTAACTGCCTCTGTTCCCTCCCTGACAACAAACTAAGAAAACAACCAATGTGGTTGTGAGCATGTTTAAAGAAACCTCTCACTCCATGCCAGTGGCATTTCTTAGCTTCAAAGTAGAGAGTGCTGTCTTGCTAAAATAATGGTCAAGTAAGACTGGCAATATGAAAGCCCAAGAGAGGAAAATGGAACTTCATTTCCCAGAAAGCTATGCACATACTGCTTTAACAGAAATTGACAGAGGAAAAAATATATAAGAGGATAATATACATATAAAATTTGATGCCTTTGGAGTATATTTTGTGATTTTTCTATAATTTTCTTGTCTTCTTGGGTATGTATTATCTCCTGTAATAATAAACTTTATTTACCTATCCTTAGCACCTAGCTAAAGTTGAGTCATATTAAGAAATTTGTTTTCAGTAATTCATAAAGTACTCAATCAGTGGATATGTAAAATTGTGCAGAATATACTTTTAGCAGTTAACAATAATAAAAAGGGAGAAGACTATATGGCGCTTTTTCTATCCATCCATCTACACATATATATGCATATGTATTAGTATATATACACATATACATGTAGGCTGGAGATATATATGTGTGATATATATGTATGTATATATATGGATAGATTAAGCATAATAGATGCATATATATCTCTCCAGCCTACATGTATGTGTGTGTATATATACATATATGTATATATGCCATATATATGTATATCCAGTCTACAGTAGGTATTTTCCTCTTACTCTGTTATGGAAGTCCTTGGAAATGGGTTAAAAAAATACTTTACCAACCTCATACTGGCAATGTCATAAATGACCTTTAAAAAGTGGAAAATGGTTGCCTGCAGTCTAAGATTTAGAAAGGTCAACAGGTAATTTAAAATTAAAACCCTAGTATGTTTTTTACAACTTATCCAGGGAGAAAAACTGTTTTTACTCTTTGCTATGTAAGCTTCCATTGGATTCTGTTAGGCACAATGGAGTAGTATTTTTAGTGATAATAGATCAAAGTAAAATCAAAATAATTGGGAAAAACTTTAACAATGATGAACACTTACATAGCACATTTAATTAATGTCATTTATTCATCATTACAACCCACGAGGCAGCCACTTTTATACTTTTATTACAGAAAAGTAAATGGAGGCTTAGAGCAGGTAAAGAATGTAATACAGTGATTAGAGATATTCAGTAGAGCTGAGACTTGAACTCAGATTGGACAACAAAGCTATATTTTCCCCTCTTGTTATACAATGTTCCAAAGAATTGACAATGCCTGTTTCCTTGTATTTGTTACAGAAAACATTTTTTAAAAGTTTGAAATGTAAGTGCACCCTCTGATGTGTCTATTTTTTCTTTCCTTTAGAAGCCAAACTAAAAAGATCACTAGAAGATGACACAATGTTGTATCTTGAAAACACCAATTTATAACCCATTGAAAACTGAATATATGTGAAAAAGAACAGAATATGGAAATGGTATAAGTTCATTTCATTGAGCTGTCTAATTCTGAGGAGTTACAATTTTATTGTTCACAAAGTCTTTAAGGCAATCTATATCCCAACACAAGTTATGATGTTAGATATCAGAGTTGCAAAGTTCAAATAAAAATAAAGGCAGAATTGAAGAAAACAAGAGGGAAAAGAAAAAAACAATTATCTGAAGGCTAGAGTGGAAATGTTACTTAAAGAGGCAGCATGTGTCTGCAAAGCGGTTTTTAGTATTGTAAGGTGCCTGGAAGGTGACTACAATGATGATGAAATAGTAAGTTAACTCTTGCAAAGCTACAGTTGGTCATAAATTTGTGCTGGAAATGATGCAGTGAAAACGTTCTCAGATATTTATTTTAGCAGAAGAATCTTACATGGAGAAGATCCTAGAAGGAGAGAATGGGCAGCTACAGGCTTTAAAAAAGTCATAGAACAACAACAACAAAAGGGCCTTATAAGGAACTTGCAGTATGAAGTATGAATGTGTGCGTGTGTGTGTGTGTGTTGATGGTGGTGATGGTGGGAATTATCAGACCACATCCCACATTGCTGCCTGCTTCTAGGCCACACTCATGGGGATGGACTCTAGATCTTCAGACCTCTCCTTTGGCTGCAGCCACCAGACTCTCTTCCTCTCCAAAGTTCACTGGTGGTTGTAACATTTCGGTGTATAGTACAATTTTTACAAAGTCAAGTTCTCCTTTACATATGCACATCAAGTATTTGATAAAAATTGTTCAACCTGAGCACATTTTTCTTATTAAAAATAATAAGTATTAAGATTATTTTTTCATGAATATGAGACTTTTCATGCTGAAAGGAGATTATTCCTGCTCAATAAGCATTATTATCAATAATGATGTGCTAGCTGAAGGACAAAGCAGAAATTTTGTAAGGAAGAAACTGTTCTAGATATTTTTACATCTTTTTTTAAAACAATGTTTATCATCTCTGATTAAAATATTAAAAAGTATGAAGAACAAAGTGAAAAATGGCCCATAATTCCAGCTTCCAGAGATAACTACTATTAACATTTTGGTTTATTTCTTTGTATGAGTGTGAATACGTGTGTATATTAACCAGGTCTACACTACATGTACAGTTTTATATCCCACTTTCTCATCTAGTAATATATGGATTTGCCAGGCATCCAATGCTATTTGAAAACATAATTAATTTTTAAAATATTTTTTGCATACATATTTTGCTTAAATATGTCTATACCTAAATATATACATTTCTTGTTTGTTTTATACTATTAATTAAAGCTCTGATAAGTTTTTGTACACAAATATTAATGCATCAAAAACAGTGGATATTTTGGCTCATTTTTTGAATCTTGTGGAAATGCTTCTGGTGCCTTATTCAACTTATTCTGTAGAACAAATACATTAGTGAATAGATATTTCACTAATTAAAAAATTACTGTTGTAAGTGTGAAACGTTGAGTTCAACAAAGGTATAGAGATTTCTATAGAACTTCTTAGAGCCTTTAATGTGTAAATATGTGCTGTGAATTACTCTTAATAAAAAGGAGATCAAGTATGCAGCATACCATTTTTCCAAAGATCACAGTGCTATTATTCTGTGGAATTTCAGTTTAGAAAGCATTAAATATGATCTTTCTTTTGACTCAGAGTAGTTATACCCATTATATTAGTTGGGGTAACACAAGGATATACTGCAATAACAAATACACTCTGAATCTCTATGATTTAACACAATAAATGTTTACCCCTTGCTTATGTCGTATTATGTGATGGTCACACTCCTATGTGTTTCTCTCCCTAGTGTCCCAGGGACTCAGGCTACTTCAAATTCTGACTCTACCAGCTCTTTTTTTTTTTCAGCCACTTGAATGAGGTTGAATATGGCAAACATAACTGTTCTTAACTTCCTCCTTCCATGTTCAATTGGTGACAATTAGTCATATGCCTAGACCACTTAGATTCACGGGACTGGGAAAGATTAAGGAGCATTTGAATGTTTGACGAGTAATAACAATCTTTGCCATATTGTTTTCTTAAAAAAATAAGTAACAGATGTTGGATTTTGTTGAATGCCTATTTGGATGCTACTGGGATGATAATTTTTTTAGCCTATAATGTTATGATCTTGCTTAATATTAATAAATACCCTAATTCAAACTTTTTGTAGTTATCAAATAAATCCTATGCTAAGATGAAAAATAATTACCTTAATGTTCTTTTGAATTAGATTTGATAGTAGTTTTCCCTAGGGTTTTGTATCTATATTCATGAATGAGATTGTTTTATAATTTTCCTATTCAATGCTTTTTGTTAGATATTGTTATCAGGGTTTTATTATGGAAAGTTTTACATATAGACATTTTTACATTAAGCTTTTGATTTTGAGATAATTGTACATTTACATGCAGTGAATCCATGCACTCATTATCCAGTTTCCCTAATGTTAACATCTTGCAAAACTGTACTCCAGTACAAAAACCAGAATATTGGCGTTGATATAGTTAAGATAAAGAACATTTCCATTACCACAAGGATCCCTCATGTTGCACTTTTATGGCCACACCCACTTCCCTCCTGCACCTACTCCTTACTCCTTTTTAATCCCTGGAAACAACTAATCTGTTCTCCACTTCTATAACATCGTCATTTCAGAAGTGTTTTATAAGTAGAATCATACAGTATATAACCTTTTGTGATTGGGTTTTCACTCAGGATAATTCTCTGGAGGTTCCTACAGGTTGCTGTGTTTATCAATAATGTTTCCTTTTTATTGCTTAGTAGTAGTCCATGGTATGGGTGTATTTTTAGTGGTTGTTGCAAGTATTACACATTACATTATATAACTTATTATGATCTGTTGGTGTTAATCATTTTACCGGTTCAAGTTAAGCAGTGAGATTGTAATCTTACTTCCATTTATGGGTGTATCACCATTTGTTTATTTATGCACCCACTGAAAGCACATCTGGGTTGTTTCCAGTTTTTGGCTATTGCAAACAAATAAGCTGCTATGAATATTCATATGGAGGTTTTGTATGAACTTAAGTTTTCATTTCTCTGGGATAAATGTGCATGACTGACATTGCTGGGTTGTATGACAGTTGCATGTTTAGTTTCTTAAAGAAACTTCCAAATTGTTTTCCAGAGTGACTATACCATTTTATGATCCCACCAGCAAAGTATGAGTGATCAGGTTTTTCTTCATCATTGCCAGAGTCTAATGCTAAGATTTTTTTGTTTTAATGTTAGCCATTCTGATACACATATAGTAATATCTCATTGTTGTTTTAATTTTTTAAATTTCCCCTATAGCTAATTGTGTTGAACATCATTTTACATGCTCATTTGCTGTCTATGTACTTTCTTTGATGAACAGTTTGTTCACTCATTTGTGCCTATTTTTTAATTGTATCATTTATTTTAATTTTTTTTACTATTGGGTTTTCAGAGTTCTTTATATATTATATTATGGATACTAGTTCTTTGTCATACATGTGGTTTACAAATATTTTCTCCCTTTGCGTAGCTTGTCTTAATAGGATCTTTCTCAGAACAAGTTTTTAATTTCGATGGTCTAATTTATTAATTTTTCTTTTTTATAGATATGCTTTGTTGTCAAGTCTAAGAATACTTTGCCTAGACCTGGATCCAAAAGATTTTCTCCTATAATTTTTTTTCCCAAACGTTTTATAATTTTACAATTGATCTTTAAGTCTGTGATCCATTTTGAGAGTTAATTTACATGTGAGGTATAAGGTTTAGGTCAAGATTCATTGTTTTCTTTTCAGAGGGGCTTATGGATGTCTAATTGCTCTAGCACCTTTTGTTGAAAAGATTATCTTTCCTCCACTGAATGGCTTTTGCCCCTTTGTCAAGATTCAGTTGGATGTATTTGTGTTGATCTCTTTCTGGTCTCTCTCTTGTATCCCATTGATCTATGTGATGACTACTCCACCAGTGCCATACAATCCTGACTGCTGTACCTATAAAAAAATGTCTTGAAATCAGGTAGATTCATTCTTGCATATTATTATTCTTTTGCAAAATTGTTTTAACTATTCCAGTTCCTTTGCCTTTCCATATAATTTTTTGAATAATCTTGTCTATAGTTACAAAGAAATCTTTCCATGATTTCGATAGAAATTATATCTGTATATAAACTTGTGGAAAATTAGTATCTTTACTATGTAAAATCTTCCTATCCATAAATACAGGGTATCTCTCCATTTCTTTAAATCACTGATTTCTTTCGTCAGCATTGTATAGTTTTTGGCATAGGCATCCTGTGCATGTTCTATTATAATTACATTTAAGTGTTTCACTTTGGGGGAGGTGATTGTAATTGGCATTGTATTTTTTAATTTCAGTGTGCATGTGTGTTCATGGATGGTATATAGATATAGATTTTTGTATGTTTATTTTGTATATTGCAAATTTGCTAGTCATTTTATTAGTTCTGGGAATTTATTTAAAAATAAATTTCATGGAATTTTCTTTGAAGAAAATTGTATCACACAAATAGCAACAATTTTGTTTTTTCCTCTTCAATCTGTATGCTTTTTTATTTCTTTTCTTGCCTTATAATATTCTCTACAATTTTCATTGCTACGTTGAATGAGAGCAGATATTCTTGCATTATTCTTGATCTTGAGGTAAAACATTCAGTCTTTCACCAATAAATGTGATGTTAGCTGTAAGTTTTTTTGTAGATTCTTTTTTTGTCAGGAGGAAGATGTTTTCCTCTATTCATATTTTTCTGTTAGTTTGTATCACGAAATGATGTTGAAGTTTGTCAAATGCTTTTTCCTCCTGCAGTTGATATAATCCTGTGATTTTTCTTCTTTAACTTGTTGATATGGTGTCTTCATCCATTTTGTGCTAGAATAGCCAAGACTGGGTAATTTCTAAAGAACATGAATTTATTTCTCACAGTATGGAAACTGGGATGTCCAAGATCAAGGTGCTGGTAGGTTTGGTGTCTAGTAAGAGCCCACTCTCTGTTTCCAAGAGGGTGCCTTAAATGCTGCATCCTTCTGTGTGGAGGAACACTGTGTTTCACATGGCAGAAGAATGGAAGAGAGCAAACCCACTCCCCAAAACCCTTTTTAGAGTGGCATTAATCCATTTATAAGGGCACAGCCCTCATGATCTAAATCCCTCCCAATAGGTCTCCCAACACCTCTCAACACTATTGCATTGGACATTAAGTTTCAATGAGAGTGTTAAAGAGGACAAAACCATTCAAACCATAGCATGTGATGAATTACATTGATTAATTCTCAAATATTGAATCAACTTCGAATCTCTGAAATAAATCTATCTGTGATATATAATTATTTTTATATATTGCTCAATTCTATTTGCTAATACTCTGTTAAGGATTCTTGTATCTATATTCAAGAAAGCTATTGGTCTGTATTTTTCTGTATTTGTACTGTCTTTGCCTGGTTTAGATATTAGGGTAATACTATTTAAAACAATGAATTGGGAAGTTTTGCTCTTCTTTCTTTATTTATTTTTTCTGGAAGAGATTGTTTAGAATTTGTGTTAATTCTTTTTTAAACCTTTGGTAGAATTCTCCAGTAAAACAGTTTGGCCTGGAGATTTCTCTGGGGAAATTTTAAATTCAAATTAAATTTATTGATAGTTATATGGATATATAGTTTTATCTATTTCATATTGAATGAATTGTGGTAGTTTGTGTTTTTTTAAGGAAGTGGCCCATTTCATCTAAGTTGTCAAATATTGTGTGTAGAGTTGTTCATAATATTCCCTTATATTAACTTTTTGATGTCTGTAGGGTCTTTAGTGATATTTCCCATTTCATTCCTAATATTGGTAATTTGTACCTTCTCTATTTTTTCTTCTTTAGTCTTACTAATGATTTTCCAATTGTGTTGATCTTTTTAAAGAACCAGTTTTTTGTTTCATTAATTGTTGTTTTTGGTTTTTAATTTTATTGACTTTTGCTTTTTATTATTGATTCTCTTCTCCTTGTTTTATTTTGCTCTTCTTTTTCTAGATTTCTGAGGTGGTAGCTTACCTGTGTTCTACAAATTTTGACCGATTGTATTTTCATTTTAATTCAGTTTAATATTTTTTATTTCTCTTGAGACTTTCTCTTTAACTTATAGATTATTTAAAAGTGTCTTGTTTAATTTCCAAGTGTTTAGGGATTTCCTTTACCTTTCTGTTGTTGATTTCTTGTTTGAAATTGTGAAGAGAGAGCACATTCTGTGCTATTTTAATTCTTTCTTTTAAATTTATTGAGGTTTAGTTTGTAGCTCAGGATATGATATTTCTTGGTATGTTTTCCAAGGACACTTGAAAAGAATGTGTATCCTGCCATTGTTGGGTAGATTATGCTATAAATGTTGTCTAGGATCTGTTGGTTTATGGTGTTGTTGAATTCTAGATCCTTGTTGATTTTCTGTCTAGTTCAATCAATTGTTGAGAGAGAGCAGTGGGTGTCTCCAAATATAATTGTAGATTTGTCTATTTCTCTCTTTAGTTCTATTAGTTTTTGCTTAACATATTTTGTAGTTCTCTTGTTTGTTACACGTCTAGTATTGCTATGTCTTCTTGGTGGATTGACTTTTTTATCACTCTCTAATATCACTCAATGTCTCTGGTGACTTTCTTTGCTCTGAAGTCTATTATATGCTAATTTCTATCTTCTAATTGGTTATTTAGACCATTTACATTTAATGTAATCATTGCTATGTTCAGATTTTAATCTACCATTTTAAAAAAAGTTTGTTCTCTTTGTTTTCTTTTCTCTGTTTTCTTTTTCCTGTCTTCCTGTGGGTTACTTGAACATATTTTAGAAATCCATTTTGATTTATTCATAGTATTTTTAGTGTATCTTTTTGTATAAGTTTTTTTATTTTTAGTGGTTGTTGCAAGCATTACAGTACATTGTATAACATATTATGGTCTATTGGTATTAATCATTTTACTGGTTCAACTTAAGCATTGAAATCTTACTTCCATTTATGTCATTTTATAATGACAGTTTATAATGATTGTTTAAATCTTTCCTTGACATACATTTAGAATATTATCAGACAGTGTTATAATTTTGCCTTAATCATCAAGCATACTTTAGAAAAATCAAGAAAAGAAGTCAAGTATATTGAATTTATCCATATTTTTGTTTACCAAGCTTTTTCTTTCTGTTGTTTCAAGAATCCTACTTTAAAATTTTCTTTTCTGTGTGGAGGATTTTCTTTAGCCATTCTTTTAGGATAGGTCTACTGAAAACAAATTCTCTTAGTTTTACTGTGTCTGGGAATGTCTTGAGTTCCCCTTTATTTCTGGAGGATATTTTCTCTGGATGTAGTATAATTGGTTGACAGGTTTATTTTGTTTTTTTGTTTTTAAGCATTTGAAAAAATGTGCTAACTACCTTTTGGCCTTCATAATTTTTGATAAAATATACACTATCATTCTCTCTTTTCTTTTTCTATGTAGGTATGTCATTGTTTCTATTTTACTACTTTTAACATTTTTTTTGTCTTTATTTTCAGAAGTTTGACTGTGATGTGTCTTTGTGTGGGTTTCCTAGTGTTTATCCTGTTTAAGGTTTGCTTAGCTTTTTAAATTTATGGACTACATATCTTAAAATATTTGGAAATTTTTCAGTTATTATTTCTTTGAGGTTGTGAGTTTCTTCAGGTCCAACTCTGGGAGGTATGAGGCATAAAGAAACACAGGGAACTTACCACCATATTGTTTCTTGGGTTCTGAGAGTCCTACTCAGTTTGATTTCATCTCTTCACTTTTGAGATCTCTGATTTTTTTTTATATATAATGCCCAGGGTTTTTAGTTGTACCTAATGGGAGGAATAGGGAACTATATTTCTATTTCATCTTCTCAGAAACCATATATGTTTTCTAATGGTATATCTTGAATATTTATAGCACATGAAATATCCTGTTTCTTAATTCTTTGAATAAATTTTCTAAAAAAATTAGTTAGCTGATGTACAAAACAAAAGAAAAAGAATTTATTTCTCAAAATGGTAGTAAAAGAGGCCCTTATAGAAAAGATGACATCTGAACTATCTTGAAGAACTAAAATTAGCAGGACAAAAACAGGTTAAGTCATTTCAGGTTGAAAGAACAGCAAGGTTTATTTTACTAAAGAACATTTTATAAAAATTAAGGTAAGACAAAAGTAGAATAAAAAAAGATTTTAAATTCCCAAATCACTTTACAAATATGAAAACCTAAAGAATTAAAGCAGAATAGAGATTTTTTTTTTTTCCTGGCAAAATAGTAGATAAGCCATTTTCAGATGTTTTGTAGTAGGAGAATTTTCTGACATAACCAAATCTAAAATTGACAAAGAAAGAAGCAAAGAGAAATTCTTTTTGTCCATCCTTCTCCTTTTTATCAGGAAGGAAAATCTCTTCCAGAAGCACTGTCTCTCAACAGATCTTTATTTGTGTTCTACTGGTCAAAATTGGAGCAACTGGCCATTTCTCTACCTAAACCTATCACTGACAAAGAGGATGAACTGAATATTTTTAAACTGTCCTTTCTACAATTTTCACACTGTGTATTCTTCAACAGAAAAATATCTAACTCTTCAATTAGAAAAATGTGATACATTTATGTAGACTAGTTGGTAAATTAAAAAGGCATATAAAAATCAGACATAATCCTATGACTGATAGATTTCTTTTGCTAACTTCAAGTTTATTTTTATTTCCCTTAAATTTATGATATGTTTTCAATACTTTTGCAGACAAATATGTATTTCACTGATTTATTGCTTGCCATCGGTCATTTTACACCAGCTTATTGCCATTTTTGAGCTCTTAATTTGGTTAATATTTTGAGTGGCTGGAACACCCACAGAAACACTCTTAAAGAATAATATGTGGGTGATATATTTTCCAAGCTCTTGCATATGTAAGAATGTTTTTGTATTTCATTCATTCATTTACTTATTGAACATTTATTTACAGCTATTTATTGAACATCTACTATGTGCCTGGCACAATGTTAAATATTTGGATTATAAGAGTGAATATGACAGATATGGCCCATGCCCTCTTGGAGATTATAATTTACTAAGTAAAACAAATATTTAAAAAAATAATAAAGGAGATGAAAATAAAAATTAGAGATAAAAAGAGTGATATATTGGTGTATAAGTCAGAGGGAACAACCTACCAACCTAGTTTGAGGGTCAGAGAAAACTTTTACTTTAAAATAAATTCATTAGATTGAGACCTGAAATTTTAGTAGAAGCACAGAATAAGAGGAAGAATATTCTGAGTAAAGGAAACTCCATGAATGACGCATTGAGTTTCGAGCACATTCAAGAGGCTGGAAAGAAGACCAGTAGGCCTAGAACACTGTGAATGGAGAGGAATGGGACATATAAATTCTAGGGCAGTGGGTAAAATCTCAATTGTAAATGGCCATGTGAATCAATCTTGATTTGTTATTTTGTTCAAAGGGTGATGGAAATCTTTGAGGAATTTTAATATGAGGATATGATTAATTATGAATTTCAAATAAATTACTCTGGATTTACCAAGGATTTCTCTAGGTATAGATATTAATTTTTGTACTCAGTTTTTCCTGGCACATAGTGAACTATTTATATACATGTATTTAGGGCATTTTTAAAAGTCTGAAATGTTTTCTTTAGTTATATCTTTACTTACTGCTTCAGTATCATTCTTTGTTTTCTTCCTTGAGACCATGTATAATTCTGAGACTGAATTTCTATTTTTTTGTTTCCTATACCTACCATAATTTTCACTTTACACACACACACACACACACACCACATACACACTCATGTACTTGCATATATAACATATATTAATATGTATACATATTTATACAGAAACACACATATAGATACATACACATGTATATAAAAACACAGCCTCATTTGTATGTATGTGGAGAGAGAGAGAGAGAGAGAGAGAAGGAAATTGAGAAAATTATCATCTTTTTCTCTGTCTCCTTAGGGATTTTCATAAAAATTTAGGGGAGATTTTGTCCACGTACTTGCCAGTTTAATCTGAAACTGCCATTTTGCTTTTGGAAATTGCTACCCAAAATCTACTGTAAAGACAAAACCCATGCTGAAAAGGGGAGGGTGGTGCATAGAGAGGCTTGGAATTTGTTTAGTCATGTTGAGAACATTCTAAGGGATAGCCAGAGCAAGTGAAAAAACAGAGTGTGCCTTTGTCATCTGCTGAATTAAGTTCCCATCCCATTTTATTCCAAAGAAAGAACTGACCTCATGAGGTTATTAATTAGTCTCTTATTAGGACTTCACTGTACCAGTGTAGTCCTTTAGCATTCTGCTGTGTTAAAAACCTAGATCAAACAAACGAAATACAAACATAACCTCTAGAAGAACAATTTCTGTAAATCTTTTTAGGAACTCATTTTGGCAGAAAGAAAGCTCTTCTAAAGTCTTACCCAACTTAACAGACTCCTTTAGAATCCTATTTCCCTTCTCTCTCTCTAGGAAACATGGAGAATAATCTTTTTGAAAAATCTTCAAATTTCTTGCTGGAGATAAGCTTCCTCAATTGATTTTGAGTCTCTTATGTACCAGGTATATTTATACATTAAAATTTTTCTGACTCAGCAGGTCTCCCAACTCCAGTCTCCTTTAATATGCTGCTTTTTTTGTGAGTAGATATTATGTAAATACTCTTTAATATGAAGGGATTATTACTATCTGTAAAATTTTGCTTTTAACCCTTGGTGTATAATTTTTTTCTGTGTGCTATGCTTAGGATGGGAAGAGTTCAGTGTCCTAGGGAAGAACTTGGACTATAGAGCCAGAGGCCTGGATTAGGATCGTGACTCCATTCCTGAGCAGCTGGATAACCTTGAGCAAGTGCAACATTTCTGTGCTTCAGGTTTCCTATCTGAAAAAAAGAAAGACCCCTTAATCTAAAGCGCTAATGCATGTAAGAATGTACAAGGACACCTCATATTGTGTTATATATATATTTGTTATGATTGTTATTTTTAGTGTAATCATCAATACAAGTCTGCCCTTCTAAGTTGATATGACAATGCCTCCTTCAGAAAAGAATTAAGTTCTTGATAACTCATCAAGATAAATCATCTCAGCCATAAAATCATCAGGATAAATCATCTCAGGAATAAAATTTGAAACTTCCTAAGTTATAAAGATAATTATAATATTAAAAGAGACCAACTACACCATTAATTTAAAAATGTTGTTAGATTTTTTTGAACCCATTTTATTTCTAAATATCCTTTATAAATCTTACATACAGTTAGAAATGTGTTTTGAGTGGTCATCACCAGGGAAGATAACTAACTTCTTGTAGAAATTTAACCCTTGGTACCCTGGTAAATTAATCTTCCTCTTCAATTAATTATATTCTCAGGGATATTTGGGTTTTTTTGTTTTGTTTTGTTTTCCCAGTAAATGGCTTCTTAAGCTATTATTATCCCCTCCAGTGCCCATTGATTCAGAGAACATACCATCAAATGGAATTTATTACTCTGATTTTGAACCGAATCTTGTGGCTGTTTTTATTGTAATTCAAGGCACTGTTTAATCCCTTTGCTTAGAAGCCATTGGAGTGAAAATGTTCATGTTGCAGATTTACCTTTTGACAATGATATATGGGAAGATTATTCTGCAAGAAACAGAAAATATGATACTTGCTGGAAGAAATTCAATGTCACAACCAGCTGAAATACACAACACCCAATCCCACGTGCTAACAAAGTGGGGATTCCTTTCCAAAGCTTTGTACTATGCAACGGATACTTTTTTGGTGTGCAGAGAAGTTGTCTCTGGGACCGTCACACTTGGAATTCCAGCAGATTACCCTATCATCAAGTCATCAGTATGCTGCTATTTGAATAAACACAGCTGTTGTTTTCCAAGAAATATGGCTAGGAGCAGCAAGGAAAAAAAGGGCAATTAGTGTTATTGAAATGGAGGGGTACTCAGGATGGCATATATATATTTATGAGAATTTTCGTTTCCGAATAGTCTATTTGCCATGCTGTGACTTAACAGTGGGGGAGTAATGATCCCCTCTCCAAATCCTTGGTACTTTACTGCATTTTGCTATTTGCCTAATATTAATTGTGACTAATTTTCATAATTAAATAAATATATATTTTAATTCATATGACCTTGTGCTACCTTCTATCCAAAAATAACCTTAAAATTTTGATGGCAACATGTTTCAGAGACACATATAAAAGGATAGATGAGTAGAATAACCTATTTTTAAAATTCTACTGATGATTTTCATTAGTTTTCTTGTCTGTGAAGTACCTGGTGAGCAAAAATCTCATTTCCCAGGGCTGGAAATAAGACTTGTTTTTAGGGGGTCAAGGAGAACCTTCCGCGTGATGTCATGAAAAGAGTGGTGGGCCAGAGAGATTAGACCATCAACCAGCTATGTGGCCACAGGCATCAGGTTCTTTCTCCTGGATCTCAGCTTCTTTATCTGTAAACTGTTGAGACTGGATGATGTGATCTTTAATGACTTTTCAAATTCCATGATGCTTTTAATTTAGGCTTTTGTTATTCAGGTCTGACAGTGTTGAATAACACATTTGTTACAGAGACCCATTGGAACTGGTGGCTGTCATTTTTATAAACAAATATATAAGTATTCTAGCTGTTTTTGTGCTTTTAGTATAAATGAAGACAAACAATGGGATGAATTGTTAAGATGCACTCAGTGCTTCGTTCATCTAAAACAGTTTGTTTTGAATTTTCATAGGCTTAATTAAGTCTTTTGTCCAAGGTTAAGAACTCTGGTTCAGGAGTATTGGTTTGGCAGGTGGGAGGGAGAAGGAGGGGAAGATTAGAGAAAGGACATCAAGGTTCTGTTGTTTCTGGAGTAAGACTGCCAGGAAAAAGCAAATGAAGTTAGAGAGGCAATCTCTTTTATTTAGAAGGTCACTGCTGTTTTAAAATCATCTCATTTAAAAAGTACAGAAAACACACCAGCACCCACTTGCTTGGTGGCTGTGGCTGCTTTCGCATCATGTCCAATAACCACAATGACCAAGCTATGTATCTTCTACTTTTATTTCCTCTCAAGAGGGAGCTGATCTCTGATTTGAAGGTTAGTCCTCATATATTTAGTGCAATGAAACCCAAGGGTTTCTAAGACACCTCTCAGACATCAAGGGTGTGGGTATGTTGTTTTCCAGCGTTTCTAAGTAGGTGTGAAAGAAAACCGCATTGAAACCCCATTCAGAAATCTACACAAGCCTTCAAACAAGAATGATGAAACAGTATGAGTAATGTTCAGGGTCCGCACCACGACAAGGAGGACGAGGGCATTGGTTCCTCAGAGCAGCAGCCGTCTGTGCAATGTCTGAGGTCTAACTGGGCGACCTTGGGTCCAGCCACCAAATGCTGTCGCCCCAACCCAGGCCCTCCTCATTAACAGTAACAACACACAGCAGTTCAGTGCTTTGTAGTTTCATAGCTCTTTTGCATGTATTATCTCATCTCTGATCCATTTTTAGGATGGTGCTAGCCTTACCTCATGCCCCGGCATTTCATCATGTCTTTGGAGACATTACGGCTTAGCTGATAGGTCTGGTTTTTCTCCTCACACTTTGGGCAACCTTTGGAGCAGGTAAAAGTGATGTTTTGGCTAATAGTTTAACCAAATAACAAAGTTAAACTGAAATAGAAAGTTTCTAGTGGCGTCAGATAACAAGTTCTAAGGGATGAAATTTTAAGCCCGGCTTCTGCAGTGGTGGTTTCTCTCGTTAGGACACCACGTCAGGCAAACCCTTTCCCACTCATTTTCTCATTTGATCCCCATGGCAACACCCTACCCCCAAGGAAGGAGTGTTTATTATTATCCCCAGTGACAAATGAGGAAACAGACACCTGGGCAGTTTAAATAGCTTAGAGAATCCACAGGGCCAATGGTGGAGCCTAGTTCTTTGGCCTATCAGGCAAATGTTCTTTCTATCACACCTCAGTGTCTCTCTCCACACAAGAGAACTTCTTAAGTTTGGACATTTTTCTTATATACATCACTTTCCCTCCCAGAATTAACATTAGAGGCCAGTGGAAACCTGCCTCTGAGAAATATTTTATCTCATCCTCTGCATTACTAGGGCAGCATGATTTATCTAAGAGCTAAGGCAAAATCTGAGAGGTGGTAGATGTCAAAGGAGAGCTGGGACTAAAGGTGCCAAGTCTTCACTTTGTCACTAGGTCTTTTTTTCTATACAGTGAAGAGAATTTCTGTTTCTTTTGTATATTGAGTCCCATGCTATTCTCTGAGTCCTAGAGACAGAAGAGTATTAGAAACCCTAGGACTGTTTTTGTTATGGTTAATATCTCAATAGTCACTATTATGAAACATGCTGTGTTGTACTTAAAAGCCATTGCCTACTGCTCCTTTGGTTGTGGGCTCCTTTTAAAAGGTGACTGAATGCTGAAAGCAATAACATTGAAGAATGAAGAGGTCTGTTAGGCAGTTTTCTATCTTCATTGCCTGGACACGGCAGGTGAGTAATGCAAGGGAACAGGTAGATGGCACATGCAGCGAGGGGGATCCACCTATGGGCGTAGCATTGTTACTTCTGTCTGTTTGCACCTTTGTTTCTTTCATTCTTGAAAAAGTCCAGTGTGCCGGGTAAGGCATGGCAATAAGAGGCTAGAAACCAGGAGAATGGAGACAGGCAGATGGGCCCAGTTAGTTTTTTCAAGGTTGGGTCTTGGCCACCATCTGAAGTTAATGGAATTGAGTCTGGACAGAAATCAAGATCCCATCCAGGAGGCCCAGGTCTTACTCGAGGCATCTGCACATTGGCCTAAGGTAAGAAGACTTTTTCCAGTCCTCACTGGCAGGACAGCTGACCTTGTTGATATACTTCAATGTTGTTTCAGGAATAGGCATCAGTGACTTGGCTACAGGGTCTAGGTAAGCCATAGATGAACTTTGGCGGTAATGTCATTACTGGTATTTGAGTCAACTGTTAGTGGTATTTATTATTCCCAACCAAAAAGGCCTCCTTTTATCTTTCATATGTTTTCAAGTTTTCCTTCCCATGTTTCTTTTCTTCTCTTCAATTGTTATAATCATTAACATTTGAACTGTACTATCAAAATACAGTATTTTTTTAAAAAATGCATGAAGCCTTTTATTATGAATGATTTTTTTCCTAATGCAAACAATTACTTTCTAATTGTTTTGTGAGATTGTATTTTATTGCATATATTTTTAAAGCAGGCAGCTCCTGTGAAATAATCATCTTATTTACCATTTTTAAAATCAGGCAGCAAGTCTATAGGACAATTCCAATTAAATAAAAAAAGTTCAGTAACAGAAATAGGGTAAGGAAAATGGGAAATATATATTCTACGAAGCAAAATTATTTTGAAACAGAGCATTTTATGTGGCCTCCCTTAGATATTAGTGATTTTTTTAAAGAGATGATGCCACACCTTGATTTTACTATTCATCCAAAAGTTTAAATCCAAGGTTGTTTTTACAATGATGCCTCCATTTCACAGTGTTCTTATTAGCAGCTGAGAGCACCCAAACAGAGAGGTGAACATTTAAAGCATAGAGCATATAATGACACTGCACTAATATGAAGCAATTGTTCTGCATTAGACTCCAGAGAGTTGATTATACAATTCATATCTAAGAGTAAGATGAGCTCCATATTAAGCATGTTTCTCTCTCTGAAAGCAAGCAGAAAACTTACAAATGCACCTCAACAATCTTCCTGAAAAAGCATTATTACTGGTCCGTAGCAACAGAGCACTCTGTTCTCTCTTGAATGTACCTGGTTATTAATTCTTAAGCTGTTGAAAGGAGGCCTTAAATTGGAACCTATGCCACAAGGCCCTTTGTGTAGTGGGACTCTCAGAGACCCCTGCCTCCCACACTTTGGCAAAGACTCACTTGATATGCTCATGTATTACACTCTTCTTCTTTTTAATAGGAGTGGCTGGGGCTGGGAATGGGGTAGAGGTGGGAGAAGATTCTGGGTAACAGATCCGATTACAAAGGCTTTGGGAGGAGGGGCAGAGGGGAGTTTATATTTGGTGGGAGGGAAAATCTTTTAGACTAGATGGTGGTGTAGCCCAATATTTGTTCTGGAAATACTTCTCTCTATAGGAGGCACTTCTACTTCATTTACAATTCAAAGGGATTGAATATTCATATAAAACTTTACATTGAAAATTGGAGCACAGCCTGGGGCTTGCAGAGCTAAATCCATCACAGGTCTCTTTTCTCTGTCATTACTGCTGTCTCATACTTTAGCAGCCCATGGAAAATTTTGCAATCCCTTTGTGAAAATAGGAGACATTGAAATGGCAATTACTGGTTCAAACCAGGTACCAATTTAATGGCCAGAGCTTCTTTGGTTTTATTTTCTAGCAAGTTTCATGTGAGACCCCGGAATCAACTCTCAACTCATTCAGTGATAATATTTGGGTATTATCTTGCTGGTGTGTATTATTTGTGGAAATCGGAATTTTATGACTTGGGAGTATCGACAGGGCTTAGCAAAGTTGGTGGGATTTCTGAGTGACATTGACAAGTCCCCAAAATAGACAGACAAATAGAGAAGGGAAAAGAAGTTTTGGAAGACTATCAAAGAAAGGAAGAAAAGACAGAGGAAACAGAGAAAGGAGTAGATGGTGGGAGTAGTGGATGCCCCTAATCGCCTTGTAATGCTGATTGTAATCTTCTTTTGAACTCTGTTCAGTGATTTCATGTGGGTAGCTTGAAATTGGCATGGTGGCAGTATTTACACCATAGAAATTGGCAAACACCTCAAATCAGGGCTTTTTTTTTTCCTCCAGAGAGCTGGCAGTTAAATATTTACTAGCACACTATGACCTTAGATGTGTATTTGTGACACAAGAGGCCTAAATTATCCAATGTGTCATAGCAGGTGGGAGTTTGGACACTGGATTAGTCGGGCACAGGTCAGTTCCAGGACCAGAGAAAACAAACTGGAGTTACCATTCCTGTAGTTGCCTGAAGTGAGAAGCAGGTCAAGGTCATGGAAAGAAGAGGTCAAGCCAGTTGAGAAAGGTGTATTCCAGGCATTTTACAGAGAGTAAGAACAGTCTTATTTAACACACATGACCATTAGGAAGCTGTGGTTGAGAGAAGTTAAATCCATTACATATATCATACAGATAATAACTAGTCACAGTTTGTCTAACCCAAAGTCCTAATCTCGAATGCCCACACTGTAGAGTTCCTCTGTAGGCCTCTGTATCCAATCAGAAAGGTGATGCATCCTACAACTTTTGGAGTTACCATCAACCTTGTCATCCATGTGAATGGTGCCTCTGGAGTTCTATAAAGCTTACCGTGTACAGCTGTGCATGGCAGCTCTGCCTGTGAGTCTCCTCCCTCTAACTCCACGCTTGTGAAGAACAACTTAGCCAAAACATCACCTGCTCCACTCCAGAGCAATAATCAGTTTACCCCTTCTTCTAAGTTTATACTTTCTCTTTACGTCTACCACTTATTCATTCATTTATTAATTCAATAAGAATTTGTTAAAAGCCAGTGCACATTGTGATAGAAAGTGGGACTACAACCCAGAGTGGCCTGTAAAATATTAGAGGGAAAATATGTGTGTGTGTGTGTGTGTGTGTGTGTGTGTGTGTGTAATTTGGAAGCTGCAGAAGACAAAGGAGTACAGATGTGGGTTTGGGGACAACAGATGGAGGCTATACTTCCCAGGCCATTGTGGAGACTCCATCTCTTTTGACTATTTCTCTTTAATATGAGCAAAAGCCTTAACTTGGCAGCGTATTCTTTTCTTCTCATTTGCCTTCATCTTTCGTTCCTGGCCCTTACCTAGGACCGTCCCTGAAAGACCTTATTGCTGGACATCACTGGCTTAGATATTCTCCCTTCAGAGATCCTGCCACCTTCTCTGTCCTTACCCCCAAGGTGAAACCACCTTAGAACCATAATATCATATGGTGTTTTGGTTAGCTGAAAGGGCATAATTTAATTCTATGTATT
Organism: Eulemur rufifrons; assembly: GCF_041146395.1. Lineage (NCBI taxonomy): Eukaryota > Metazoa > Chordata > Mammalia > Primates > Lemuridae > Eulemur > Eulemur rufifrons. The sequence continues at coordinate 75,224,120 of NC_090983.1, forward strand.
GACGTGGACTTAAGTTATCCTAATTTATATTTTGTAAATCACGTTGATATATTGATTAAGTAAAATGGCCTGTGGTTTTGAAAAAATTTTACATTTTGATACTGTGACATTATCTACTGAATTGCTTCTGGCTTATATTTATTTTTAGTTGTGCATCGATAAATGATAGATGCATTTCAACTATAAATGACTATGGTATTAAGCATCTTACCAGGTGATAATACCCAGAATTCCATGAGATATTCTAAGGAAGGGTTGGAGTTAAGATTGTTTGCTTGGGGAGCCACGTACGCCTGAAGATGGTTTAAGTCAGAGGTTCTCAAAGTGTAGTCTCTGGTCCAGCAACATCAATATCACCTGCGAATTTATTAAAAATGCACATTTCGAGCCATCCCAGGTCTGAATCAGAAATTCTGTCACTTGTGTTGTACAAACCCTCCAGGTGATTCTGATGTAGAGAATCACTGATTTAAGTAAAGTATGAGAATCAACGGATTGAGTAATATTAACAAGTAAAGCTAAGAACAATTAAATAAAACACATTTTAAATGAAGCCGAACAGAGTTATGTTATTAATTCACTTTGGTCAGCCCCACACTTGTTTGGATCCTTGAGAATATTTTTTTCTTATTGTGTTCTTAAAACCCAGAAGTGTTTCAGTATTTTCACTTCTTTTGCAAATAACCATTGGACAGATTTATAAAAAGATTGATTGTACACTTTCATTTCCTCAAGCGGTCGTTTATTCTCTCAGATAATACTCATTCTGAAGACAGCAGACAAAAGACTTGAAGACATACCCAGCTGAAGGAAATGAAAAGGCAGCAGGGCTAAGAGAACAAAGACGAGCATTGTCACGGTCCGGAGGGTCTTGGTGGTGGAGAAAGCGTCATCTATGCTGGTGCCTCTACTGGAACCTTCAGGAAATGAACGTGTATGTTTTGTGTTTTTCCCTTTACACCTCAAGAAAGGTGGAATAATGATTTTCTTTTATGGAGAATCTTAAATTTAAGCAGATGAAAAATTAGCCGTGAGAATTGAAAAACAGAATCAAAGTCCACAAATTCAAATATTGCTTCCTCTGGCTAGCTGATCTTCCATTATGATATCTTTCTTTCTGGTGTGGCTAAGGGTTACACCCACTTTTAAATTCTTTTGGTGTACCATGAATAGTAATACACCAGGAAAGCTTTTATTCATTCCTTTATTCAAGAACAGATATTTACTAGGTCTCACTATATTATAAAACTACCAAAGGAACTTTGGAAGGTACAAGGTAGAGGGCAACATGAACTCTGATCTCCGGGCATTCAAAGTCTACTGGGAGAGAGATGTCATTGCACAAGTAAGCATAATAAAAGTCAAAAGTGAACATGCCATAAAATGGGTCAAAATAAAGGACTATGGGAAGAAGAAAAGCATTCCTTCTAGCTTTGTTCAGATTTGGTCCACAAGCGAATCAATTTTTTATTAATTAGGTTCTTATTCTCTTATTGTCACTAGCAAACTAAATTGCTGCAAAAAATAAGTCTCTCTCGTAGGAGGTTTACAGACAGACCCTAATTGCCCCAGCCAAGTCTAGAATTTAGCTCTGAACAGAATGACAAAAGAGGTCAAAGAGGCAAGCAAGAGATTTTGAAATATTTGGTCTAAAAGGGCAAGGGAATGTATAATGCGAAAGCCTGGGGGTATGTAGCTGGGGTCAATCTGTATTAATTGCTAACACTTAGAGGTAATTAGCAGTAATTATCCAAAGGAGTGAGGGGATCAGCCAGACTGACTTAAAGGCAGCATTTCCAGGAGCTTTTACCATGTTGGGAACCTAAGAGTTTCTAGGTAACAGGAAATAAATTAGTTTTCCCCAGCAATTTACATAGAGAGTCTTAAAATTGCTCTACAAAGGACCTCCTGAGGGAAGCTTTTATATATATTATTAAAACTCGCAGCCCTTCCTATCCAGAGGTGGAATTTGTTTTCCCACCCTTTGAGTCTGAGCTGATCTTATGGTTTGCTTTAGCCAACAGAATGCAGGGAAAGTGGAATTGCATAACTTCTGTTGCTGGTAAGTCTTAAAAGCTCTTGCAGCTTCCACTTTCACCTTCTAGGAACGTTGCTCTGACCTTGTGAGGACGCCTCCAGCCTACTGGAGGATGAGAAGTCTTGTGGAGGAAATCCCAAGCATCCCAGCTAACAGCACCAACTCCAGACATGTGAGTGAGTGTATCCTGCCATGCAAAGTGGATCATTTTAACACCTTCTTCCACTCTATGGCAAAATTATTTTCAATAATAATGAATAATAATTATAAGTTTGTTATTTTTTTAGTTTCAAAATAAATGACTGGTAAGTAAAATAATGAATAAATGTCAATTTCACAGATTTCAAATTGAGTAATATATTTCATATATAAACTAAAAATCGGATCGAACAATCAAAAATATTATACCTCACAGTTCTTATCTTGCCTCAGCTTTAAATTTTTTTTACACAAATAAAAACTCCAAGGAGTCATAGGGCAATGATTATAAAGACAAAGAAACAAAACTTGAGTTCCTTCTGTCATTTTATCATTGTTAACTTCAAATCTATGGCTTAAACACAAGAATATGTATATAATACCAAAGGGCTAGTAATATGCACTGCACACAAAGAAAGCCTGAACAATTCCCAGTCATTATGAAATTATTCTTAAAATAAACATATGTAACTGGCACTGCGGGGGTTGGGGTTGGGGCAGTGACTTTAACTGTGAAATTGACTTCCATGCAGAATATCATGTTTATTAAAAGATAAGTAATTAAAATATGCTAATTTGAAGCTTACATATATGTTATTAAAACTCAAGAACTCCAGCATTTAGAAATTAGACCAACAATTTTTTTTTAGGAAGGAGTATTTTGCCACTGACACATTAGAATTGCTGGCACATGGTGATGATCAAAAGTGGGCTGACTTTTAGTTGTTTTAATTATTGTTTTAAAATTCCACAGGCAGTGCATGTTATTGCCTGTACGCTGTGTGGACTGCTCCCATGACCCCACCTGGATATGACTCTGCTTCCAGCCATTGTGTGCCCCATCTGACTGTGACCAAGTGAGACCAGCGGAACTTCCCAATTGACTCAAAGAATCAACAGAAATAATAAATGGTTATTTCATGCCACTGCTTTTTGGGGTGGGTCATTATGTATCCACAGGTATAATAACTAGTACAGGATATGATCACTTAGAGCAATTGGCCTAGATTTGTGTTCTGGAAGCCAGTGACAATTATAGGAGCTCTAAATGTGTACTGGTCTCCATGTTGAATGTTAAAAGTAAAGATTTGGACAATGTATGTGTACAGTATGGCTATTAAAGGAGATGAAGTCACTTTAAACAAGATGGGAGAGGGGGTTCAGGAAGGAAACAGGGAGAGAAAAATGTTTCTGTGGGGATTGGAGATTTAAAATTATCATGAATATGTTGGTGAGTGGGAGTGTTTCAAAGAAAAACAACGTATGAACCCCTGAAGCTAAATCATTTGTAGCATCTTGAATATGAAACCAGACCTTTGGGATTAGGATCTGAATATCTCTGAAACAATGAGCTATGCTTCTAGGTACAGGCAAAGACATGAACCTCTGTCCCAAAGCCCAGGAGAGTGACACATTGTGGGGATTCTATTTTCCTGGTATGAAGCTTTTACGTACATAGCTGGTAGCTAATTTCTGAAGAAGTATCAAAGATAGAATGGTAAAAAATTGGCACCAAAAAAGCCCACTAATTACTAATAACTTTCAATTTATGTAGGGGTAAATTACATAACCAAAGATGAATGCTGTTTCTATATCTATCCTGTTCCTGAAAAGTCTACAAATAGAAAACAGAAAACCAGAGGGTTAATTTAAACATTTCATTCTGTTTATATTATGGCTATTGTGACTTTGATTGATTTTCATGTTATGTCAAACATTTCTTCCTCGAAGGATGGATTTTTTGGGGATCATAAGTTGGCAAAGATGATGTGCATACTATTAAAATTGGAAAGACTGTGGCTGGCAAGAGAGGTGATGGTCTATTCAGTGAAATTATACTGAAACGTGTAGGGAGGAGAAATAAATTCCTGGCATAATGAAGAGCTTTATGTTCTACCTATTATGGAATACAACAGATGTCTGTAGGTAGAAGCACAGTGACGGAGGACGTGCCAGTGACAAGGGAGATAATCAGGGCTGAAAATTATGATCTCAGTTGGCCAATGACAAACAAAATAAATTTGAAAACCTAAATTTGAGTGGTAAATATATACCCCCATGTGACACTGAGACTTAATGGGTAGACAGTTAGGAATGTAATACGACAGTGGGAAGTGCATGTCTTGATCAAGCAACATGAAATATATAGGCATAGTAGAATAATCCATTTTAATAGGATAGAGGTATGATGAATGGTAGAGAGATTTCTGGAAGGATATAAGGAGAGAAAAAAAGACTTGATATTACTGTGGAATGGATTGCGGCATGCTGGGTCAGATGCAGACTATGAATGAGGTTTCCATGATACAGATTACAAAGCTGGTAAAGAGGCAAAGTGTAGACCCAAAAGCATGATAGAGGTTTTTTTTTTAACCATGTGGAAATTACTAGAAGTCTCCTATGAAAACAGAGGTGTTGGTATGTGGTTAATTTTCCTGGTTGACCATAAATTGTAAGAAAACATATGTAAGAAAACATTATGAGAAATTGCCAAGCTGGGTTTATCTTAACCAGTAAGAAAGGACTCTTAATAAAAGAACAGTGTTAGGAAATTGGGGGTGGAAGTGACCATAGAGTGATAGAAGTTCATAGGTAAGCAGAGGAAGGTGGAGTTGGTCTGACCCGATACCAGATTTCTCACAAGTATACTTCAAAAAGTTTAGAGAAAATCAAGTTGAAATTCCATGGCCAAAGACTGAAAATGAACCAAAGCTAAAATGAGGTAGCAATTCATAACAGCAGCTGTGATAATTGAGTTTTTACTACAAGCTAATTACTCTGCCAGGTACTTTGAATATATTATTTCTAGAAAAACAGTTTGGTTTCGCATTCACCACTGAACGCTAAGAGGAGAAAAGATGTGCATGTGCAGTGGGGTGGGAGGGGGTAGGCAATATGATGGCTTATAGATCACCTCATTTATTTTCAAAGGTCACATGTCAAAAATGAAGGAAGGCATCCTAAATAAAGGGTAAATGTAAACTTGCAGCAGAAAACTGTAGGAAAAATGCTATGAATAAATATACTGAGCTCAAAATACGCTGAGGCTTGAGAAAGATGGCCACCTGGAACCATTCTCAAGGAAGGACGTAGGGGCCATTTGTGGCACATCCAGAATAACAGTGACAGCCTTGGTAAATTCTCGTCCGCCACCCTCTCTGTCAGGAAGAATCCTCCAACTGGAAAGACAATTAAAGGAGCTACACAGCATTGAAACGTATGATAGGGGAATAGATGGCAAAGAGACCCTTGCTGTGTTAAATGTTTGCATCTCTCAGCACTGGTTCTGGAGGGACTTTGCAAGGGCCATCCTGGGAAGACTGTTGTGATATTTGTGTACTAGTGGAGGGAGGGAGAACAAGGTGACTGAAGACAGACAAATGTTCTAATTTTGAAAAGAATCAAAAGTGACCTGCAGAAGCTAATAGAATTTTTTTGGTTTCCTCTGGGTTTCTTATTTCATCCTCTAAGACCCACTGAAATGACCTCATCATGTCATCACAGCAGGTTATGTATTTTGTCATAACTACTTATGCGTATACTTTTATCATCTCAGGACTGGGAGCTCCTTGAAGACAGGGATTGTCTAATGTTCGTCTTTATTTCCTCAAAGTCTCAACTGCACTGAATCACAGGAAGGACTTATGCTTATTAATCAGTCTCTCTTTGCTGTCTTGTGTCCTCTCCCTTCCTTGTTCAACACATTATGTTGAACTCCAATGCAATTAGAAGCAAACTTCTTGAACTTGGTTTTCTTTCCTTTCCTTTTCTTTCTTTTTTTTTTGGATCCTTTAGCAAAAGAAGCCATAATCATTTATCTAGTGTTTCCATGTAAGAATTCCTTCCAGGCATTTGTTGGGAAATTAATGTATATTTCTCAATCTCAAATTCTGGAAAAAATTAATTATTTGAGAAAACAAGAAAAATGGGAAAAAGCATTATAATTCTTTGCAAGAATTAAAACTTAGTAGTCAACATAAGGAATCCACTGATGTCAAGTCAAAACCAAGAGCAGGAAGTGCTGATGTGCAAAGCCAAAGACTCAAAGGTTAGAGTTGACATGTCCCAAAACTGGGACCGAAGCATGTCCAACAAAAGCAGTCATGAGTAAGAATCATACTTCCAGCTGTTATGTGTCAGTGACCCTGTCTGCTGTAAACTCTCACTCTTAAAAATAAAATAAATATTGATAAGCTTATAAGAGTACTATAGGGTTTACAATCTTATAAAGGGTGTTCCAAGAAATGATAAGTTTTGGAAGCAAAATCCTAAAAATGACATTTCAACAAGTAATTCTGGGTAGTGCTGGTGACTTACCTGGGAGATCAAATATTATGGTATTTGAATATTATGCAATAATGTTTGGTGAGGTTTTCCAGTGTTTGGATATTTTCTATAGGCTATGGTTCCTTGTAATTACTATTAAATATGTTTCTTATTTATTAAATAATGTTTTAAATATCTGTATATATTATGGTTCTCCAGAGAAACAAAATGAATGGATTATATTTGTATAAAAATATTTTATATAACTTTATATATATTATATAATGAGTAAAGGGTGTGAAGAATGTTGGAAGTATTTTAAGAATAATTTGTGATTTCAGAAATTCCTGAGAATTCCTGAGAATTCTGACTTTTTGCTTGCTAATACCTGAAGATTAATGCCTGTCAGCAATTTGTAAACACTAAGTGAACCATCTTGTACTCAAATGAAGTATGACAAATTAATCTGACTTTATTTTTTGCTAGTGTAAATGGAATGTTTGTTCAATTGACTGCCTGAGATTTACTGCAACTGGACTTCAGTAAAACATTTCACAGCCTCTTGTTATATCTTAATGGAGAAGATGGAAATATCTGAGCTGAATAATAGCACCATTAAGTAAATCTGTAGCTTGTTAAACAACCATATCTAGTGTGTTGATTAGCAAATCAATATTATCTTGAAATTACCTTGCTATATGTCAGCCCCGTGGCTATGTTCTTGGCCATGTCCTCACCAATGACTTAAAAAAAAGCTAAAACAAACAAAAAAGAGGTACTTTTCATATATACACGTGATTATTAAGCCACACACAGATAGATACACATATGTGTTGATAATATTTTGGCTAATAAAAATAAAGACTCAAAAGTTTCCAGCACGTTGAAAGGAGGTGCTGAGAACAACCAGATGAAATTTAATTCTAGCAATTACAGTTAAAAAAAAAACAAAAACAAAAACATAATTATATAATGTGTGAGTCCTGGATTAATGACAGTTTATGTGGAAAAGTAATCCCATAAGTTTTAATTGACTGCAAGTTCAATATGAACTTATAATGAGACAGAGTTGCCAAGAAATCTAATGCAATCTTTAGTTTTATTAACATAAGTAACATATCCAGAACATGCAAGGTATTAATGTCTTAGAAATTTATATGGATCAGACTATATCTAGAGTATTATATTCGGTTTTAGAGTGGCATTGATCAGTGTGTATAAATCTGGAGAAGGATAACCAGAATAAAAAAACAAAACTCTCAAAATCACACTCTGGGAGAACTAAAGGTGTTTCACTGACCAGGGGAATACTAATGGGGAAATGATCACTGTTTTCACATATGTGAAGGACCTAATCTTACCTATTTCATTTGAACTAGAGATTATACTTATTCAGTGTCATGCTGGGAGCTAGGACCAATTAATTTAGTTTGTAGGGAGATAGATTACAATTCAAATTATAAAAAAGTAATGAGATAGGCTGTAAACTCCCTATCACTAAAGACATTCAAACAAAGTTTAAAGTGTTTGGTGCTTCACAAATCTGCCTAGTTCATTTTCCTGCATTCTGGGATATTGTATTAGGTGAGTTCTAATATTCTTTCATCAGGGATGCTTGTTGCATATGATTCTCTGCAGTAAACAATCATCAGACCTGAAAATGGAGAAAATGAGCATAACTGCCATATTATTGACTTTTATTTGTTATGGTCTGATTAGGCTGGCCAACCATTAGGGTTTGCCTGAGACTATCCTGGGTTAAGTACTACAAGTTCCATGTCCCAGGAAACCTTCAGTCTTGGACAAAGAAGAAGAGTTGGTCACCCTAGTCAGACTCAGTCAATAATTTAAGATGCACATCTCAGCTCTTGAGTTGCGTTTGGAGTTGATCCATGAATAGGATTTTCTCCAAGGGGTTGGTTGGTCTTATTTTCCATGGCTAGTCTCAGTGAGTAGGAGGAAACCCCAAACCACTAAAACTTCGGATTCTAGGCAGGATCTTATTATCAATAAACTCCTTCAAGGATTTGAGCACAACGAGTTTACTCCTTCCTGTATTCCTGCTTTCACAGTAACACTTCAGTTCCTCCCACTAAAGACAGAACGAAGTTTCTTGCTCCTTGACTTTGGATCTGACCACGTAACTGTTTTGGTTAATGGAATGTGGATAGAAGTGAGCAGGTTGCCAGGGTGAATCTGAGGCCTGAAGAGTTTTTTGTGTGTGTCTGCTAGTGCACTTGTGCCCCAGCCACTGCCATGAGAAGCACATGCCCCAGGTAGCCCATTAGTCCACAGAGGATGAAAGACACATGGCACAGCTCCAGATCCAACTGCACCTCACACTGGCACAGCTGAGTCCTGCTGATATGGGTAGGGCCACCCTAGATGACCTGTAGAAATACAACAAAAACGTGCTTATTGCTGGAGGGTGTATAGTTTTAAGACTTTTGTCTTATTTCTAGAATGTACTATCTGTAGTACACTATGAATGAATAATTTTATAATTCCTAAAACTATTTTACAATCACAGCTATATTATACTGCTTTATTGCATAAAAGCATTAATTTATTAAATGTAAACATTAAAGTATCACATTGTGTGTCACAGCCACCCTTAAGTCAGGACCTATAAATCTCTCTCATCAGCACTCTCACTCACTCTCTCTGTTTTTCTTTTTAAAATATAGACTTTGTTTTTTCAAGCAGTTTTAGGTTCACAGAAAAGTTAAGCAGAAAGTCCCCAGAGTTCCCATATACCCTCTATCTCCATCTACAGCATCCCCCATCCTCAACATCATATACCAGAGTCGTGCATTTGTTACAAGCAATGAACCAACACTGACAATGTATCACTATCGTCCAAAGTCCATAGGTTACATTAGGATTCACTTTTGGTTTTGTATTTTCTATGGGTTTTGACTATCACACAATTTTCACCTGATTTTTCTATCTAAAACAATTTTTCTAACTCTAATATGATTTTAGATTTTTAAAAATTATACTAGGAGTCTCAACAAATGAGAGGGGCCTACACATCTTGACCCCTGAAAAAAGTGTACTCTTGGAGAAGTTAATTTACTTCTCCAAATCTCAATTTCCTCATTAGCAAAGTAGAGAATAATAGCACTTATCTTGGACTGCTGCTTTGAGGATTAGAGATATTATGTAACAAATCACACTATAATGCTAGAATTGCTATAGTGAGATTGCTATGGAGGGCCCAATGGGATGGGAAGTAATTGATTAAAAAAAAAAGAGAAGCAAACAGAGAATAAAGTAAAGAATAAAATACTATTGTCAGCAAAGTCTTCTTCTTCCCCTAGCAGGATCAGAGTGTGTCCCTGTGGCACTTTTGCTTCTGTTTGGGAATGATGTAAGAGACTCCATCTGCAGTAGCTAATCCCAAGACCTATCCATGGGAAGCAGGAGGCTCAGAGATCATAGAGTGATGTGCTCCTGAATGTAATCAGTGATGAGAGTTTGGATTTGGGTAAATTTGGCTCAACATTGCTCTATGTTTAAGGTCTAGGAAGGGCTAGGTGGCAGAATATAAAAGTGAGTGTACATATATATATATATATATTAGATGGTGTCAGTATTTTTCAGTAGGATGGATGTTTAGCATGCTTAGGTCTCCCAAGGATTCTCAGTGTCTATTGCAATATTCACACTGATATTTCTTATAGGTATTATACAATATGCTTTGATACTTGCATGTTGTGCCACTTGCATATTGTGTCAGATATTTTTTGTTTGTTCCTCCAGATCCACTTTCTGTCCTTTTCCACTCTGCTCTCTTGGAAAGCTTATCTGAATGGACCACATCAATAGGCCCAATTTAGATACAAATATCTTTTCATAACTCTGTGTCAAGTTCTACATTTAAGGTATTTCCTGGAGTTCTGAGAGAGAGAGAGAGAGAGAGTGCGTGCGCGCGCGCGAGCGCAAGCACGAGATGTGTTATACAGCAACTAGCCATAAAATTAACGAATTGTGGAAAATGGTAAAAGATGGTGTGGATTGTGCTACTACATGTACTAAACATCTTACAAGGTATATTATATCTAGTAAGTGTCTACATGATATGTACAATTATCATCACATGTTCTATTCTGAAAATAGGGCTATGAACATTTTGGTTTTCTTCAGATAAGAATAAATGTTGCACAAATTTGTTCAGGTTTCAGAAAGGGGCAGCTGGGCTAGAACAGTCACCATTTTTATTCCTTCATTCCTTTTGCTTTTCTTTTGTTTCCTATTCTTTCATTCTTTTTTTTTTTTCTTAGCACTATTTGAATAATGTAAGATGAGCACTGGTATAAAAGTGTGGGTATGTGGAATGCACAGATTTATCAGAAGGGACTGCCACCTAAGCAAAATTTGACACCAGCACTTGGAGTCTGCCTTCCATTTTAAAGATCCTCAGGATATAGTCTTTAGATGACAACAGATAAATAGAAACCTTTGGCTAATAATCAAAACCCTGAATAGGTGAATTACATTTTATTGTCAAGCTCACATTTACAACATATGATAAATACGTGATATTTTGCCAAGTTGGAAGTTGTTTTTTTAATGTCTTCTCCATTATTCATATTTTTAATTATTTCTTTATTTAAAAAATGACAGGCTATTTGGGCACTTTGGCAAAAAGTCCCCAGTAAAACTCCACATACATACTGTTTGGGATCTAGACAACAAGGTAATTCACTCCCAGAAATCATTAAAATATTTAAATCATTTTCAACTATCATTAATAGAAATTTTTAAGTGAAATATTTCACAAAATGCAGGGCAAGTCATAATATAATCTAGTGAAATCCCTTATTTCAATTTATACTTTTCCATAATTTTTATATCTTCTCTGCATGCCACTAACATAGCATATTTTCATTACATATTGTGTTCATTTCTCAAAAAATATGATGAATAATTTCATTAATGACTGCAAGTATTCCTGTATAAATGACTGAGTGTCTCTCCATCATCCATCCATCCATCCTCTATTCATCTACTCATTTGTGTACCAGGAAATGTGCTAACATGTGGCAAAAGCTAGAAAAGCAAAAAAATGATTATTTTCAGTGGCTCAGAAAACCATTGAAAGGGATAAGCAAACAAATAGATAATTAGTGGATGTGGTCAGGCTACCAATTTAGACTAGCAAGGTTGGTAAAGCCTCTTCGAAGAAGACGAAGAAGAGGGTAGAAGTAGAAAGCAGGTGTTGAGGGATGGTAAGTTGCAGCTGAGCTGAGTTTTGAAGTACAGTTAGGAATTATTTAAGTGAAAGGGGGAGACAGGAGGATAGAAACTGAAGCTTGTTCAAAAGCATAAAGATCTGTGGGACCACATCGTATGTGGGGAGATAAAACGTACATCGTTTACTCTAGAACATAGGGTGTCCGTGAGAGCCATGAAAGATGAGAAAGGCAGGCAGGCACCAGACCATGAGAGCTCTCTTATGAGCTGGAGAGTTTGCATTTTCTTTTCTTTCTTTTTTTGTTTTTTTTTTTTTTTTTTTTGCAAAACTCATTGGCAAGCCACTGATGGCCACTGAGCAGAGTAGAGTGATCAAATACGTGTTCTAGAAGGATTACTCTCCTCCTGAAGAACGGACAGGAGGGACAAAGAATGGCAGTGGAGGCATTACACTGTGAGCAGATAAGAGCAGGCACAGTGTCTGAGTGTTCCAGGTTCTGGAGATGCCTTGAACTGCGTGTGGCACACAGGAATTCCCCAGTATGTATGTGTCTATGAAGGAATAAACACAGAGATCACGTAGGAGACCTTTGAGATAATCCCAATAAGAAATGATGAAGGCCTGAACTAAGGTATTGGTAATGGGGAAGGATAAAAAGTGGATTGTTTAGATCAGTGTTTTCCAAACATTTCTAATTATGACCTATATTCAGAAATACACATATATGACTCCATAGATACATCCACCTCTGAAACTAATGTTTTTACTAAATAGTATGTGTTTCTACTACCTGTGATGCACTACATTTTCTATCCTATGTTACGCCATGCCATAGTACACTATTTGTATTAGTTTGCTAGAGCTGTTGTAACAAAAATCATAGACTGTGTGGCTTAAACAAAAGAAATTTATTTTCTCACAATTCTAGAGGCTAGAAGTCCAAGGTCAAGGTATTGGCAGGGTTGATTTCTTCTGCAGGCTGTGAGGAAATGATCTGGTCCAAGCCTCTCTCCTTGTCTCTTCGCTGTATCTTCTCATGGTCTTCCCTGTGTATTTATAATCTCTTCTTATAAGGACACTAGTCCTATTGGATTAGAACCCACCCAAATGACCTTATTCTTAATAATCTCTTAAAAGTCCCTTTCTCCAAATAAGTCACATTCTGAGGTACTGGGATATGAAGTCAAAATGTATTAATTTTGGGGGGACACAATTCAGCCCATCACACATTATTCTATTCTTTTATTTTAGAAAGTGGTTATGCTACGTTGCCCAGGCTGGCCTCGAACTTCTGGGCTCAAGAGATTCTCCTGCCTTTGCCCCTAGAGTAGCTGGGAAACAGGTGCCTAATCCCAAGCCCAGCTCCTATTCTATTTTTTTAATCAACCAAATTTTGTTATATACATGATTAAGGTTCACTCTTTGTGCTGTATGATATATTCTATGGGTTTTTAAAAAATGTGTAATTACATGTATAAACTTTTATAACATCCTGCAGAATGGTGTCTCTATCCTAAAAATTCCCTATTCACCATCTATTTATTCTTTCTTCTCTCCAAATCCCTGACAACCACTGATCTTTTTACTGTCTCCATGGTTTTGCCTTTTCCAGAAGGTCATATAGTTGGAATTATGTAATACACAGCCTTTTCAGATTGGCTTCTTTCACTTAGTAATATTTTCTTTTTAAAATGCTATTTCTAACCTGTTAAGTTCTTTTCACAACCAACTGAAGATTACTCTCTTCTATTTGGAAAACTCTGGTTTAAAGAGATAGGAAGGAGGTAGAACTGGCAGGATGTGGTTACTGTTAAACCATGGGGGGAGAAAAATAGGGGTCTGGGATTTAGCAGACAGTTGTAGTGAATATTTGGCTGGCACACAGGTGTTAATTAAAGTCCTCCATGGGTTAGTTCCACCCAGAAAGTGAAGACAGGGTGAAAATTGGGGAGTTGCGGAATAAATCCTAGAGAATGTCAAACTCATAGGTGTCAAACTTTGTCTTGGGTTTAATTTTGAGTTGAACATCTTTAGCTATGTTAGTTTACCAAATTTTTTTTCTGTGAACTGTTGGTTCATATCTCGTGTAAACATTCCTATAGGTTTGTTGGTCTTTTCACCAATTTGTGAGATTTTTTTTTAAATTAAAGGAAATAGCCTGTTGCTCTATATGTTGAAACATTTTTTCCCATTTTTTTCATATTTTGACTCTGTCTCTTATAAATTGCTATGAAGAAATTTTAAATTTATATGCAGTCACTTTTACCAATGCATACCTTTGTGTTTTCTGAATTTTATGATACGCTTAGCAAAGCCTTCTTAACTGTAATAATCTCTTGTATTTTCTTATAGTACCTTTATAAATGTATTTGCTTAAGCTTTCTATTTGGAAATTGGATTATCCTGAAATGATACTGATGGATGGGGTAAGGTACAGATCCAGTTTTCTTTTTGTGCCTATGACCTGACAATTGTCCTAGCACCCTTTATTAAATAAATTCTCTTTTCCTCTCAGATTTTAAATGATATAACTATTACATACCTGTACTGATATATTATATGTATTTGAGTTATTTCTAAAGTCTCCATTCTATTTTATTGGTCTGTCTACTCCTGATCAGTACTGCATTGTTTAACTCATTTTATGATATATCTTTGGGATACTGAATAAAGCTAGTCTGTCATCATTATTCTCCTCCATCCATATACACCTCCATGGACAGCTTCACTTATTTATTCTCCTAAATTATGTTTAAAATAAACTGTCAGATCCTATCCCCACTTTAAAAATCCATATCCCAAACAAATCCCCCAATAAATACTTTGGAAATTTGATTGAGACTATAAGGAAATTATGAATTAACTTAGGAAAGTTGCCTTCTCTACATTACTGAGTCACCAAATTCAAGATAAATTTATTGGACATCCGTGTAGCTGGCAGCATGGCTAATGTCTGCAAAAATTTCCTTCTTAAACCATAAGAAAAATATAAGAAAAGTAAATTCTGTGCAAAACCATAGCCTTAGCATAACTTGTAGCCAGAGCGTGCTGAAACTGCAAAATAACTGTGCATGAATAAGACAAAATGACTAAATTCCAGCGAGTTATCTTTCACACCACCACCTCCTCCCAGTGAGCCACAGGCTTTGTGGGGGGCAAAGGCAAATGGAGAAAAATTTTGAGAAAGACAAAAGTGAGAGGCAAGTGACAGACTGTAATTGTGAGTTGGAAGGCCTTCCCTAAGTATTATATCTACCCTGAATCTGGAAAAAACAAACCGATATAGAAAATTGCCTTTGACTATCTGAGCAAGAGCTATAGGAAGCGGCTTAAGAGTTCTGTGATTCAAAGAGACTGGCCCAATTCAAAAGGATAGATGCAATCAAATGGACAGACTTGATTCAAAAAGCCATCTTCAAATTCAGAACTTCTCTGGGGAGAAAAAAGGGCAAAAGGAGGGAGAACTACTCTTTCACAGTCAGGTGGTTAAGGAGAGATATAAAAAGGGAGTGGGGGAGAATATGAGATTCTGCAAGAAAAAATAAAACCATAAAATTGGAGGACACACAAACTTTCCCTTAATATAAAAACAAACAAACAAAAAAGACTTGTTAAAGTGTCTTGACTGAGCTATACTGGCAAAAGAGCATAATATCACAGGGAAGACCATGAGACAATATAGGGAAGGGGTAGCTACTAGACAAGGAGAGAGGCTTGGACCAGATCCTTTCTTCATGGGCTACAGAAGAAATCAACCCTGCCAATACCTTGATCTTGGACTTCTAGACTCTAGAATTGTGAGAAAATAAATTTCTTTTGTTTAAGCCACACAGTCTATGATTTTTGTTACAACAGCTCTAGCAAACTAATACAAATAGTGTAGCATGGCATGGCATAACATAGGATAGAAAATATAGTGCGTCACAGGTAGTAAAAGTACATACTATTTAGTAAAAACATTAGTTTCAGAGGTGGATGTATCTATTGAGTCATGTTTGTGTATTTCTGAATATAGGTCATAATTAGAAAAGTTTGGAAAACACTGATTTAAACAATCCACTTTTTTTTAAATTTCGGCATATTACGGGGCTACAAATGTTTAGGCTACATATATTGCCTTTGCCACACCGAGTTGAGCTTCAAGTGTGTTCATCCAGACAGTGCTCACCACACCCATTAAGTGTGAATATTCCCATTCCCTCCATCCCACTCCCATCTGACCAACACCTGATGAATGTTACTACTATATGTGCACATAAGTGTTGATCAGTTAATGCCAATTTGATGTGAGTACCTGTGGTGCTTGTTTTCTATTCTTGTGATACTTCACTTAGTAGAATGGGCTCCAGCTCTATCCAGGATAATACAAGAGGTGCCAGGTCAGCATTGTTTTTGTGGCTGAGTAATACTCCATAGTATACATATACCACATTTTATTAATCCACTCATGGATTGATGGGCACTTGGGTTGTTTCCACATCTTTGCAATTGTGAATTGTGCTGCTATAAACATTCTTTTTTATAGAATGTCTTTTTTTTCCTTTGGGTGGATGCCCAGTAATGGGATTGCTAGATCAAATCGTAGTTCTACGTGTAGCTCTTTGAGGTATCTCCATATTACTTTCCACAAAGGTTGTACTAGTTTGCAGTCCCACCAGCAGTATATGAGTGATCCTATCTCTCCACATCCACACCAACATTTATTGTTTTAGGACTTTCTGATACAAGCCATTCTCACTGTGGTTTTGATTTGCATTTCCATGATATTTAAAGATGTTGAGCTTTTTTTCATATGTTTGTTGGCCATTAGTCTGTCTTCTTTTGAAATGTTTCTCTTCATGTCCTTTGCCCGCTTTTCAATGGGGTTGTTTGATATTTTTCTTGCTGATTTTCCTGAGTTCTGTATAGATTCTAGTTATCAGCCCTTTATTGGAACAGATCCTTTCTTCATGGGCTACAGAAGAAATCAACTTATATTTCACTGATTGTGTTAGTTTGTTAGAGCTGTTGTAATAAAAATCATAGACTGGGTAGCTTAAACAAAAGAAATTTATTTTCTCACAATTCTAGAGGCTAGAAGTCCAAGATCAAGGTATTGGCAGGGTTGATTTCACTGATTGTTATAGCATCTAATTAAGGTATGTTAATATAGCACAGTATAATTGGTATAAATATGTTTGAAAGGATAGAACTTTGTAAGGATATAATTATCCAATTGCAACAAAAGTAGATGACCTAATTTGAGAATAGCTTCCTATCTACAAGCATTCATGAATCCATGGTCAATATTTTCTTTAGTAGAGAAAAAGCTTGGTAGTTATTGCTGAAAGTTGATCAAATAGATGACAATTAAATGTGCTTTTTCTAAATGTGTATATTTGTCACCTCCAGGAAGGTCATAACAATCTGATCAAGCTTTTAATTTTTTAAATTGACAATGTCAAAAACTCTAAAAAGAAACTCTTGGAACTGATAAAGAAATTCAAGAAAGTTGCAGGATACAAAATTAATATACAAAAATCAGCATCACATAAACAATGAACTAGTTGAAAAAGAAATAGAGAAGGAAATCCTATTTACAATAGCTACCAAAAATAGATAATACCTAGGAATAAATTTAACCAAGGAGGTTAAAGACTTCTACAAGGAAAATGGCAAAACATTAATGAAAGAAACTGAAGAGGATACAAACAAACGGAAAGACATCTCATGCTGATGGATCAGAACTACTACTGTTAAAATGACCATACTGTGCAAAGCAATGTACAGATTCAATGCAATACCTATGAAAAAAAAATACCAATGATATTCTTCACAGAAATAGCAAAAATATCCAAAAATTTTTACCACTAAAGACCCTGAATTGTCAAAGCAATCCTGAGCAAAAAGAACAAAGTTGGAAGTGTCACACTACCAGAACTCAAAAAATACTACAAAGCTGTAGTAACCAAAATAACATGGTATAGGCATAAAAACAGACACATACACCAATGGAACAGAATAGAATACCAAGACATTAATTCACATATCTGCAGTCAACTGATTTTTGACAAAGGTACCAAGAATACTCATTGGGTAAAGCACAGTCTTCAGTAAATGATGCTGGGAAAATTGGATATCCACATATAGGAGAATGAAACTAGACCCCCCCCCGCCCACCTCTCACCCTATACAAAAATCAACTCAAAGTGGATCAAAGACCTAAATGTAAGACCAAAATGTAAAAACCACTGGAATAAAACATATGGGAAATACTTCAGGACAGTGGTCTAGGAAAAAATTATGTAAATAAGACCTCAAAAGCACAGGCAACAAAAGCAAAAACAAACAAATGGAATTATAGGAAACTAAAAAGGTTCTGCACAGCAAAGGAAAAAAAATCCACAGAGTGAAAAGACAACCTACACAGTGGGAGAAAATATGTGCAAACCATTTATGCAAGAGGGGATTAACATCCAGAATATACAAGGAACTGAAACATCTCCACAGCAAATAACACCAAACAATCCAATTGAAAACTGGGCAAATGATCTGAACAGATATTTTCCAAAAGAAGACATACAAATGGCCAATAAATATATGAAAAAATGCTCAACATCACTAATAATCAGGAAAATTCAAGTCAGAACCACAATGAGGTATCATCTCACTCCAGTTAGGATGACTATTATCAAAAGACAAAAAATAACAAATGCCGGTGAGTGTGCAGAGAAAATGGAATGCTTATACAGTGTTGGTAGGAATGCAAACTATACGGCCACTATGGAGAACAGTATGGTGGTCCCTCAGAAAACTACAGATAGAATTGCTATACGCAATACAGACAGAACTGCTTTATGCAATCCTACTACTGGGAATTTATTCAAAGGGAAGGAAATCATTGTAACTGAGTGACATCTGTACCCCCATGTTTATTGCAGCACTATTCACAATAGCCAAGACTAGGTGCCCTACAACAGAAGAATAGATAAAGAAAATGTGGTATAAATACACAATGGAATACTATAATATTTAGCCATGAAAGAGAATAAAATCTTGTCATTAGAGGTAACATAGATAGAACTGGAGGACATTATGTTAAGTGAAATAAGCTAGGAACAGAAAGTTAAACACTTTATGTTCTCACTCATATGTGGAAGCTAAAATAGGTTGATTTCATAGAAGTAAAAAGCAGAACAGAGGATCCTAGAGGCTGAGAAGAGCAGGAGCAAGGGAGGGATAGGAAGAAATTTATCAAAGGATACACAATTACAGCTAGATAGAAGGAATAGTTTTTAACGTTTCATAGCAGCGGTAGCAGGCTGCAGCCTGGGGGTTGGGGACTGCAGTTCTATTGCACTGTAGGATGACCATAGTTAACAATAATATAGTATATAGTTTCAAATAGCTATAAATAGGATAGTGAATGCTCCCAATCCAAAGAAATGGTAAATGTTTGAGATAGTGGATATGCTAATTACCCTACACCATACATATGTATCAAAACATCTATGTACCCCATGAATATGTACAATTGCTATTTGTCAATTTAAAATTTTTAAAAAATTAGGCATGTTTATTGAATTTTAATATATTTATTATTTTAATTTTGTAATAACAGTATGGATTTTCTTCTCATATGAAGTTTCTTAATATTAAGCCATCCTTGCATTCTTGGTATATTATTATATGAATTTTATTATTATAATACATTTATTAACATTTTAATACATTTAGTGCCATTATTATTTTAATATACACTGAAATTTACCTAATATTATTTTATTCAAGATTCTTGCATTGAAATGCATATATAAAATTAGTCTACTACTTTTGCTGAGCTACCTTCATCATATTATGGCAAATTTATAATCTTTTGAGGATTCTTACAAACTTAAGTGGCATTATTCTTTTGAATTTTATCATGAATGGAATTTTTAAATAGATGCTTTCTACAATGAGAAGTTTCTTATTAGTAAAAACAGTAAGCACTGGTATTAATCATAGCCACCACATATTTCCACTCAACCTTCCTGACGTTGTCCCAGCCACCAGTGACAAGTTTCTGTCATTTTTGCTTGAATAAATACAGGCAGAATAAAATAAAATATTATATTGTATACCAGCTGCTAAGTAAATGGTAGGGGTGAGAATAGCTTTGTTTTATTCAACACACACAAACACACACATACACACGTGTGCACTACTTTATCTCATCCTGCAATGGAAGTTCAATACAACTTGAAATAATTGCTGAGGGCCTTTGGGATCAAAGGACATTGGCATCAGGTACAGGATTTCCATTGACACTAATGGAACTTTCGTGAGATTATCTCAGGAAATGAATCTGAAGGATAGCAAACTTTAAATTTTGCAAAGTTAATTTTTACTTGACAAAATTAAATTTTCTTTACATGGGGGAGAGGCAGATTTATATAAATGTATGAGACAGGGAAATAATGAAGTTTCCAAGCATTAGACTGGGATCCATTGTGATCATTTTCTTCCTCTGAAATAAACATTTTATTATATTTATATACTCACTCATTCAAACTGACCTTTCTTCATGGCAGTGATTAATCAGTGCTTATATAATTATTAAGCATTTATGATTTTTCTTCTTTTAATCATCCTATTTGGACAGAGAATGAGACTGGAGACAGGGAGAGGACATATGGGTCTATCAAAGTTATTAGCCATTGTTTTAGAGGTGAGAAATGCTTTTGTAAAAAAAAGGTGGATATAAGTCTAGTTATTTTTGTTTTGAAAATCAAATATTCTATTATTGGAAGATAATTTTCTGCCTCTGGTATAGGTGTGTAATTTCCCATTTTTGAGGTTGGTAAACATGCCATGAATTGATATCTTTAACAAATGCCCACATTAATACTTATGTTTATTTTAGAATCAAGCATGGTTTATTACCATGCAGCATTCATTTTGCATTTTTGTTAGATGTTATTAAACATTTCATGTGTTATAAATTATTTATAATGTTACAGTCAGCAGCATCTTGAACTACTTGCTGATCTATCTAAAATTTCCATCTCTGATCATAGTCTGCATGTTCAAGAAGGGGAAAAAGCCCAATCATGGTCTTTTAAAAGACTTAAAGAACTGAATTTACAAAACATATGTTTTGTATGTATATCCTAATACATGATTGATGGCCATGGAATCCTGAGAGATACTGTAATTTAAAGTGATAACAAATTCAAATGTAGAAGACACACAGCAAAGTTACCCTATTGTGAAACCAAAACTCTTGCTGGACATTAGCCTTTAGTTGTTAACAAAGCCATGAAAAGAAAACATTTGGCACCTTGTGGTTTTAACAGAAGAAAACCATTGAACCAAGAGTAGAAATGTTAAATATTTTTTATTATTATTTAAACATTAGAAAGGACATTGAATAATAACATAATCTTTCATTTAGCTTCTTTCTCTTTGGTTTTATTGACATTTTCATATTGGCCACAACTTTCTTAAGCAAATTGCCAAGCACTTTCCTTAGCTGGGCTAACTTGGCTTTAATTGATCTGTTTTCTGTTTTTCCCAATTTATAATTAATAGCGTGAAAAGAAAAACCCATTTGTACTGCTGATGCCTGAGTAGCCATGGCTATATAATGCAGAGTAGTGGATAAATATATCTTTACATTTCCATCCACCAGTCCAGCAATAATGACTCAAGTCTGTTGCCTGGCAGAACTCCCAAGTATTTATAAAGAGACCAAGATCTCTGAAAATGATAGGTCCTTTCCAACACACTGTGCTGAAAATCTTGTCAATTGTAAAATAATTGTTGGCCATTGTAGGGTTTGAGGCAACAGGGATTTACATGACTATAGAGGATCATTTTTTTATAACTGTGTAGGGTCTAGCCAACAGTTCTTGGCAGCATTTTAAACAGCATTAAGTTTCCTGGCAATGCCAGGGATCAGGTCCAGGGAAGCTGACTTCGTCACTGTAATTATTTCTAAGCTTATTGTGTTCCCAAACAAAGCAACTTGAGGACAGGTCTGTTGTAAATTTTCTAAGAGTTCTTCACATGCAAGGCCCTTGAGTATCTCTTCCAGGCACATGTGTTTGGACCAATTCAGATATGGTTTCTTTGATATTTGCTAATTATCACTTTTGGTCAAAGTCTGGAATTTTAAGATTTAATAGTCATAAGGGAACCATGGCCTCAAATTCACTGTTCCATTGTATATGTGAGCCTGCCCAGAGAATGATTAGCAACATCAAGGACAAGAATTGTTTCATATCAGCCCCAAATAGTTGTTAATGGTTTAATTTGTATGTGGGTGCAGGAGTAGAGAGGGGGAAGTTTACTCTCCACTGACTTTAATGTGTATGGGAAGAGTGACTATTCAATGAACTTTTACAATATGCTTAACAGCTTAATGAGTTTTGGAATGAAAGGGAGTGTGTAAATCATTGCAAGTTCACTGTTCTTATCAGATGAAACTGCCCTGACCTGAAACAAGTGACTATAGGGACCATATCATCTCATTTTTTGTAGGACGAATTGTAAACTAATCACATAATGCAGTACACTACCTCTACACCTACTCCATGCCAGACAGAGATTTGAAAACTTCTAGGGAAGTTTGACAATACATTCCAAGTGAAGGTCTATTCTCAACACATTTCAAGAGGTTTTTGAGTTTTATACAAAAATGGATGTGACTCAGCTTTGAGATACCAACTCAGGCAAAATTCATGCTATTCATGCTTGTGTATTGTACAATGCAGCAGTTTAGTTTGTCAGAGCTGGGAACAACTTTAGGCATCATTTGATCAATCTCTCTCTTTTTATAGGTAAATAAACTGAGGTCCAGAAAAATTATATGACTTGGCTAGGTCATGGAGTTGGTCAGAGTTGTTCCAGAACATGGATCTCCTAACTCTTGATGATGTTTCACTAGATTGGAAAAAATCAACAGGGTTAGAAGCAGCATGATAAAAAAGACCCATGTCCTTGTACGTGGGACATCTTTATAGAGTGCTTTCTCCCTCTGAAGGTCATGGCAGATGTCATCTCTTTGTACTTACTCAGGATTAGTTCCCTGTTGAGTCTCTGTCTCAGTAATTTGGGAAACATACAATATTGTCAGGGAACTACATATATTTTTCACATTGATAGTTTCACTTTGTTTCTTTTTAGTACTTTATTACGGGAGGTCATCTTTCAAAACTTACTTTTTTTGAACACTAGTAGAAATAACTTTTATGATGTAGCTGACTGGAACTCTGAGACTTATTATTTTATTTCAAAGGGGTTGGTTCAGAATAGAATTTACACTGTCTTATGTATGGAAAATATTTGATCTATTTTTTTCCCCAAAAGTTCAAGGTCTTTTTGTATCTTTCCTTTAAAATTTATTACACACATGGCCCTGGCAATTGCCTCTGGGTGCTGTGTTTTGAAGCATGCAATCCACCCAAATACATCTGATAAGTCATAAGAGTTTGTACTCTTTAGTAGTATTGTAATAATTTTCTTAATGATATCCAAATGCTTTAGAAATGCACCATCCAATATGGCAGCAACTGGTTATATATGGCTACTTAAATTAAAATTAATTAAATTTAAATAAAATTTATTTCTTCAGTCATACAAGCCACGTTACGTTTCAAGTGCTTCATAGCCGCATGTGACTAGTGGCTACTGCATTGGACATCAGAGATATATTGCGTTTACATTCTCACAGAAAGTTCTATTGGACCACTCTGCTCTAGATTGAATGTCCCCTCTCAAGATCCTTGCATTCAAAATGCCTACTATATCTGAAGAATCCCATGTCAATTAGCAACTATGTCAAATACATAATTTTATTCTTTAATATTTCTACTTGACAACCATAAATAATATTAACATTTTTGTGCTATTTTGTAGACTTTGTCACTTTCTAGCTGTGCAGTCTTGAGAAATTTACTACCTTTGCTATCTGTGTTTTAATTTCTTTATTTTAAAATAGAGATGATCATACTTGAAAGAATTGATGTGGGAATGAAATGACATAATTCAGGTAAAGTGCTCAGCACACTATCTGGCAGACATTAGTTACTTAATAAGCAGGAGGTCTCCAACTTACTGTCCCCTTCATCCCTAATAAACACAGATATTTAGTTAATTGTTTACCAAAATATTTATACTACAACTCCTTTCCTAAGAAAACTCAGAAGTTAAATAAAAGCAATGAGGGATTCACAAGAACAGATAATGGTTGTAGTCTACATGTTAAAGCATTCATTATCCAGATGGGATTTTAGATAGCAGTTTGGAAGTTTTGTTTCTGTGCTTGTATATCTTTGGTTTAGGGACCTAATTGTAGCTTACATTTGGGGAATAGAGCATATATGTGTGTGGGAAGTAAAAACCAACTTTAATGTAGATTTAAGTGTCTAAAAGCAATATATCCAAACCAATTCCATGACAATAGTGTAGGATTTTTGATAATTCATTCACTAGTTCTTTCTCAAATAGCTCCCTTTTCCCCTCAAGGTAACTATTTGCGAAGAGGCTATTCCATACCAAGGTTCCAGTCTGGAATTATTCAGAATAACAAAGCCTGCCTGAAAGATATTGAACTCAGAACTGTCATCTACTATCATATTTTTGTAAATGAAGATTTTAAAAGTCAGCGTACAGTTACTTTCCTTTCCTTGTATTTTCGTATGGTGCTTTGGCATTCATCAAATGCTTTCACATTCGACATTTTATTTGTCTTTACTTTTGCCATAGAATTCTAGGGAGGGAGGTTGTTTTGTTTTGTGTTTTTCCTAGCTATTTAAATTTGTCTTTCTACTTTTGTCTTCCAGTTGTATTTATTAAGAAGTCATCTATCAGACTAATTGTTGCTCCTTTGAAAATATGTGTTTTTTCCCCCTCTCTTTGGCTGCTTTAAAGATTTTGCCTTTGTCTTTGATTTATAGCAATTTGACTATGTTTTGCCAACATATGGTCTTTGGTATATTGGTCCTGCTTGTAAGATTCTGAGCTTCTTGAATTTGTTACTTATTGGCTTTGGTCAGTTTTGGAAAAATTCGGATATTATCTCATTAACTATTGTTTTTGTTGCATCCTCATTCTTCTTTCCTCTTTTTCTGGGATTCCAAATACATTTCTTATATGTGATGTATGTTCTTTTCTGTATTTTCCACCTTTTATTTTCTCTCTCTGCTATAATGTGGATTTTTTTTAATAACCTATTTTTTAGTTTACTAATTCTTTTTTTGACCACTCTTCTATCAAACCTTCTTATTGAATTTTTAATTAATTTCATTTAAGTTAATTTAATTAATTTCAGTTATTCTATTTTTCCATTGTGGAATTTTTGCTTAATTTTTAAAAAAATTCTAGTTTTCCTGTGAAATCCCCTATATTTTGATTATTTTCTTGGTTATATTAGTCATAGCTATTTTAAAGTCTGTATCTGGTAATTACAATATTGGAATGCCCAATGATTTAGTCACTTGATTATTTTTCCTTTGGTTTTTGATCGTTTTGAGCTATTTTTTTTTACATGTCTAGTAATTTTACATTGAATGTTAAACATTGTATATGAAATATCATAGAAGCTCAGGATGATGTTATCTACTTCCAGACAAAATTCGATTTTTTTTTTTTTCTGGCAGGTAGATAAATTATAAGCAGATCATTTTCTTCTAGTCAGTGCTGAGTTTCAGGCTTTGTTAGGTCTGATCTACTTTTGTCCTTTCTCCTAGGACATAGTTACTATTTTTCTGGGGCATTGCACTTCCGGGGTCTCAGTGGAAATACTATAGTGTTTACCTGAACTCCAACCTGTGTCTCCATGAGACAGCTGAAACTTCTGCTCAGTTGTTGCTTGCTTTCCATTTGATTTCTTTGTGTCTCAATCTGAGCATCCACAGTTTAAGATTTGGAAAGGCCTTCAGCAGAAATTGCACACAGTATTTTGGGCACACTTCTTGTAGACCTTGGTCCCTCAGTCTCAGTTCACTTGGAAGTCTTGAACTTCAACCTCTGTTTATCCAGCCCATTGAAACTGTTGCAAGCTTCAGGCCACTGCTTTCCACTCAGCCCCCTACCATTATCCAGGAAATTGGCAAATTTAGTGAGTAAAATGCAAAGACTAATGTGGAGCTCACCTCAGTGTGTTTCCACTCTCTCTGGAAACTTAACTCCTCAAATCCTGGCTGCCTTGATTGTTCAACTGATGCCTTCAAAGAGTTGCATTTTGCATTTTATTCCAATTGTGTAATTGTTAAAATAGTTAACCAGGTGGAAGAAAAAGTCCAGGATCCTGCATTTCATTTCATCTTTAACAAAGTTGTGAAGTAAGGCCGACATGAAATTGAGTCTTAGGAAAGTTAGGTAACTGGCCATGGCACAAGCCAAGTAAGATAAATAAGTAGTCCTAAAGTGCAGGTCAGGTATTTCCATCCTCTTCTTACCATCAGTTAAAACCTGAAATGTCAGCCAGGTGCGGTGGCTCATGCCTGTAATCCTAGCACTTTGGGAGGCCAAGGAGGGAGGATTGCTCGAGGTCCAGAGTTCAAAACCAGCCTGAGCAACAGCGAGACCCCGTCTCTACTAAAAATAGAAAGAAATTAGCTGGACAACTAAAAGTATATAGAACAAATTAGCCAGTCATGGTGGTGCATGCCTGTAGTCCCAGCTACTCAGGAGGCTGAGGAAGGAGGATTGCTTACACCCAGGAGTTTGAGGTTGCTGTGAGCTAGGCTGATGCCATGGCACTTTAGCCTGGGCAACAGAGCAAGACTCTGTCTCCAGGAAAAAAAAAAAACAAAAAAAACCCAAAAAATCCTGAGATGTATTTCATATTTAGTTTTGAATTCTGAGAGTCACTAAATGATTCCTATTGGCTTAAACATGCATTTTCATTCCTTATTAATATGTCCTGGTAAAAGAAAATTCTAAGCACATTAAGATGATGTAATAACAACCTTATGCTCTTTAAATTGACAGAGATTTGCATACACCTTGTACCTTTTTCCATTTTACTTTGGTTGAATAACATAAGAACTTGCTGATTCATTTTCTGTAAAATTTTGGGCATGGGCTTCCTTCATAAATAGATGCTCAACAATTATTTATTCAGGATACCAGGCCTCTGCTCTGAGTCTTTATTTTCATACTCTTTCTCTCAGCTGGAAACTTTATAGTCACAGTGGGGCACATAGGCGAGAAGATTGTCAACTTACACATTTGTAATGTTCTATGCTTCTAAAATCTTAAAGTCATCTTCTGGGAAGACATTTTTAAAGATGCATGGAAGGAGGATGCACGTAAGAAGAGAGGCTCAGGCAAACTGTCTACTCCTTCTGGATAAATATTATATCTCAATCAGAAGGCAGAAGGCGGCAGAAGAGCACAACTTTGAGAATTCCACACAGTGGACTACATGGGTTAGCACGATGACATAAACCCACGGTGTCCACTGGAGGAAGTGATGATAATTTCACATTGTCAGACTTTAAAAGATCATTTCCACTTGGTGATTTTTCAGCATACTCTTCTTAGGTAATATGTGCCAATCCCTTAAATGTTTTCAAGGCACTTTTACATTCATTATCCCCTGGAGCCCCCCAAATACTCTGCCAAGCCAACTGAAAAATTCTTATTCTCTATTTTAGGGAAGAGGCCAGAGACATTGCTTCTTGTCCAAAATAATACTGCCAGGAACCAGGTGGAACTGGGACTTGAGCCCAGGTCTTCTGACTTCTCGGCCCCCAAGACTTTTCTATTAGACACGGTCTCTGATACATAAGGGAATCGAGCAACGGAGCTTTGGAGGCTGCACTTTTGCCTAACTGCAGAAGGGCCAGCAGGAGAGATGACTGGCAATGGGAGCTTTTCATGCCACTCGAATTAGACCGCACACCCGGTAGTTCTGCATCTCCCCCTAGCTCCAATTCCCACTTCATTAATGGGAGCTCCTGGAAAATGCCTGTGCTGTCAATGTGATAGCAAGTCTCGCGCAGACTTTTATGTCAGCAAGGTCTTTCCCCGAGGGAAACTCGGAACAGTCATCTGCCTTCTTGGAGCAAGTAGCAGTGAGATTCTTAAACATTTCTGTTTTCCTCAGAGAGGAGGCCCTGCAAGTACCTTGACGAAACCCAGCGCTCTGTGGGAGAATAATATTGAACAGGGCGAGGGAAGTGCAGCTTGTGAGTCATAAATATTTACATCTCGCGGAGGCTTCGGGTAAGATTACGAGGCTTGAACAGCACGACTTTATGTGAGGAGGCGGAGACATATTCTCTAAAATAGCCAAGGTGATACTGCTCAGGCCCCCAGCAACAATATAAATAAATTCTCCGGAAGGTATTTTCTCAGTTGTTCAAACCTCCGTGGGTCCATTTAAACCTCCACTTTTTCTGTGTAGGTAGATTCTGCTTTTGTCATTTAAGGACCAAGGTTCGACCCACTCCCATAGCTGGGGGAAGTTTTAACAAAGAATGCATAGCACCAGAGGCATGAAAATTAGGAATATCAGGCAGAACATTCATTTTGTCTGTTTCTATTCAGCTGAATTGCTTGAAAACTGACAACACACACAAATCAGGGATGTACTGGAATTTGGTATCATTTAAGAATGCTTTTGGGGGCTACTTTGTTTGATTAGGGCTCAATTAGAATTTTAATTTATCTTTGTTTTATTTGCATAACAAGGTTATGAATGATGAGGCAGCCAGAGCCAGACGTGTTGGCTCCAAGGTTTGCAAATTAAGTAGGGAGTATTTTGCAAGAGAGAGGGGGAGGGAGGGAGAACTCACTCTTCTTATAATATGCATAGCTTGCTGAAACCTGAGTTTCCCAGATTGTCTTCCTTGAGCTCTCATATCTGTAAGAATAAAGGAAAAGCAGGAGGCGGCACAGCAGACTTGGAGAGCAGATTAGCTTTCGTAAGTGTGGTGAACACATCCCCAAAGCGGGAACGTTCCCGTGATGCCCAGCCGCTGGCGCTGGCCGGCGTTCCCAGGGCCTGCCTGCATCCTGCAGGAAAGGCGTAGACTGACAAAAGGTAACACCGTAGGCTGATATTTTCTAATATCTTATTCATTTAGAAATGGATAAGAGTAGAAACTGAGCTCTTTCACCGTGTCTGCCACCTCAAAGACATACACAAGCTTGTATAAAGTAGAGGAGCTTTTTCCTCAGAAATCTTCTATCCCCCTTTAGGGCCCCTGTCCGCATTTTAGCAAAGGGTCTCCTGTGTCTCTGGCCCAATCATGAAACCCTCTTGGCTGTCTTCCCAGATCTCTGACTTCCCAGAGTCAGAATATCTGGGGCCTAGGTCACTGGGCATGCGTATTTTGAAAAGCCTGTTAAGTGATTTTGATATGTTCCTCATTGCTTTACTTTTGCTTAAATTTACCTGAAGCCTTAGATATGAATGAGTAAATGTCTAATTCCAACATTTAACTTGCGGCTGCTGCTGAGACCTGAACCTGCCTTAATGGGCTGCCCTTTGGATCAGCATTTGCTCTTTAATAGTGACCTTCATAACTTTGTTCCCAAATAAATGGTCAGGAGTGTTGAGAACATGTGTGGGTCTTGATATATTTGGAGTGGGGAGCATTATGGAGGCATTCTAAACATGAAAGACAAGTGACCACCTGCTTTAACTAAGCATAAGATTGTCTCTGCACGTAAACCTTGTGAGGCCTAATGTATTGATAAATGTATTGAAAGAGCAGACTGAAATGCGATTGCCTTGGTTTAACCCAGCCCGAGGCAAGGGAACTCGCTGGAAATTGCCATTTGGCTTTCCAATCCAGTAAGGACCTTCGAGATTTGCCCTTTGCTGCCAGTTTCACTTTCAATTTCACCTTGACACTTCCGTTAATTTTGTTTAGGAAACACAGTTACCAAGCTGCAGATGAGATGGAGTTAGAAGTAGATATGCACAAGTTTATACTGAACCTCAGAAAAAGAAAAGCTGTAGTTTATCAGGGACTCTATGGGGAGTGACTAGTTTGAGTTTTTCTGCTGTTTCCTGATTGACAGCCACAGTGAGGAGTCCCGGTGGTTCTGAAGCCTGCTCTCAGCTTCGCCTCTCCTCCTATGGCTGAGGCAGGCCTCTTATAAAGCATCTCAGATACCAACCCATGATAGCTCAGGTGTCAGCAGGAGAGGAAAAGGGGAGCAATTCCTCCGGGCTATCAAAGTACTGTTTTCTTTTTCACCTTGGTGAGCATCTGAAAGACATGCCTAGGATTTCGCTCTTGGGAAAAGTGATCCTCTACGCTGATCTCACTTGAGATAAAGGAAGACACTCTCCCTGTCCCCGTGTCCTCTTGTTTGCTGGGAATAGTTCTAGAGAAATAAGGAGATGCATAGACTAAGATCCATGTTTACTGAACTGTGGTATGCAAGCAACTGGTGGCATGCAAGATGACTTTAGGCAGCACAAAAACAAATGTTTATGCATTATTGAAAAAATAGTTATGCATTCATTTTTATAGCAACTTCCAATTTCTGGCAAATGAAACCAATTTGTCATTTATAATAGCAATGGAAAATTCCCCTAAAATAAATTTAATTTTCAAAGGAGATCACTTTAAAGAAAAGTATTAGAGGAATAATAGTGCAGCTGGTATGTTGGTAGCACAACATCTGTGAAGTTTGTTATGTGAATGACTGACATTTAGGAAACATTGACCCACACAGGGTATGGCAGAGTGGACCCAGAGAAAAAAAATTATTGGGAACTGCTTAATTTAAAATTTTTTTATAAATCTGTAGGCTGTGAATATGATGTGAAGGTTAGCAGTTCGGCCTTTTGTGGTCTCTGACAACTTTAGTTCCTAAAAGATGCTGTTATTAGAAATAGTGTTATCAATTTAAAACCCACAATGTGGATTTTAAAAGGAGCAAGAGGTCATGCCCGACTCTGGGCTTTTAATGTTGGTTCTTGATTTGTCCGTTCAGTACTTGAAGCTAATTCTAAAACATTGAGCTGTGAGATCCCATTTGCTTTCCTGATTTAGTGCCTTCAAATCCATTCATTTCTAAGCCTAGAGCTAATATTGTTTCCCTACTCCCCATTCAACTGTCTAATTCCCTGAGAGTCTTTCCGAAATCACAAATAATAAAGTGCAAGTACTGCTATTCATTAATTAGGATAGAAGATTTATAGAGAAGAAAATAGAAATGCAAGTTTGCGTTTATTTATTCATTTAAAAATAGTCTAAAATACTTTTATTTTGGTAGGAGATACTTACATTGAGCAAAACATTAAGGCTGTTACAGTACAGCCACCACTTCCATTGTGGAGAGTATGTTATTCACAGAATCCAAAATACAACATTCTTATGGGTTGGTGGAAAAAGCATGGGCTTTGGAGTTAGATAAATGTGGATGTGATTCTTAGTGTTTCCTACTTCTATTCTAGCTGTGTGATCTTGTATACATTCCCTCTAAGCCACAATTTCCTAAACTATGAAATAGGGAAAACAAAACTTGTTTTAAAAGCTGTTGTGGGATTAATTTAGAAAGGGTATAAAAAGGGCTTGGCATGTAAGCTGTGTGCTTTCCCTTTTTCTTTTCCTAGAAGTAGAATCACCCCATTTAGTACTTAGCTTTATACTGATCTACTTTATTCTATTATATGAGTGCTTCTTAATTGTGCTTCCCTAAATCCATTATAGGGATAGTGTCTTACTGTTCATGTTATCTGTAGTGTTGGCCTCAGAATCAGCACTGAATATCCACAGGTGATTAGAGGAGGATATGGTGGCTGGGTTAGGGAGCACCTTTCTCATAGCCTTGTGCATTGGAAGGGGCTTCTGAAACCTCTTAGAGCAGTCCTCTGTCTCTGGCATGCCTCATGGTAGCAGGCAGTGAAACCTTCTTAGGGAGATGGTTTTTCCCTAAGGGGAGAAACCTTGCAAGGCAAAGAAATTCAGCAACATTTCTTAGTA
This sequence comes from Eulemur rufifrons, assembly GCF_041146395.1. Taxonomy (NCBI): domain Eukaryota; kingdom Metazoa; phylum Chordata; class Mammalia; order Primates; family Lemuridae; genus Eulemur; species Eulemur rufifrons. Next base: position 75,255,741 of record NC_090983.1, read on the forward strand.
CAGTACTCAATGGTTTGGCTCCCTTGGCAACTGGCAATTTCTTTCAGGCGCCTAACTTAAATCACATCTGTTGCAACTTGAAGCCTCCTTCTTTCATTATGACTTCCATCGAGATGGGAGCATCTAATCGCTGTCCTTTGCAAAATGCTCCTTTTTAATCTCAAAGCCTAAGATTGTCACCTCACCCTTGTCCTTTTATTTTTTCATGCATGGCAATTCTAGAGAAACTAGGATTTTTGTGTTTGTTTTTCAACTTAACATCTGGTTTTGGATTCAGTTATCATTGGTAATGTCTGGAGTAAAATCAACAGATTCAGTACAAGGAAATATTCAAAACCATGGAGCTTTTGAACACTGCTTGGGTAGGGAAGGCAACATGACTAGGCTGTTGGAATAGCTCGTTTCTGTTGTCAATCTGAAGTTCTAAAATCATCTTGTAATTAATCTTCAATTCCCTAAGATTATAAAAATATGAGACTTCTGACATGGCTTTAGAAGGGATTTTCTAGATTTACTAACTTCATGTGAACTTAAAGTCAGCTATAGGATCTAAGAGTTCAGAGTAGTCATGTAACTTGTTCCAAAATTATCACATTCTATTCTTTATTAATTTAGACCAATCATTTTATCCTCTGTGTAGTGGTTTATCCTCTTTATAGTGGTTTATCTATCAAATGTATCTGCAACAGGTATAGCTGTTATAATTTCACAAAAGAAATTTTCTTGGATCCTGTAGGTTGGTGTGAACACTCAAATATGTTCACAAAAAATTACAAACTAAAATTCTATTGCCACAGAAATAGGTGTCACTGTGTCTACTAGTAGACCATCTCTGCATAAGGGTAGTGACTACGTCTACTGTTTTAACTTCAGTGCCTTAAGAATGCCTGGCACTCAGTAGGCACTGACTCCTGTTAAGTGAATAAATATAGGAATGAAATAAGAGATGCTAAAGCATCTGAAGTGAGTGGCTCTTGGTAGATGTTTTCCTGTGAGTATTGGCTGGTTATGTATGCATCCAGAATTTGGAGCTGCTTGCATCTCAGGAATATGAGTTTATTCCGGGTCAGAGTGGTCAGATCAGGGAAGTGCCAAAAGGTTAAGATTAATTATTTTCCATCTTACAGATATTCATGAATGACTAGGACCTTTGGGAGGACCTATGGAATTGATTGAACCCTTCAAATCACAAGATCCTATAATGCATATTGGACATGGAACAGTGACCCAGGTATTAGCACCAGCTGGACGATATGGACTGGCTGGGGGCACCCTACTCCTAGGTGATTAGAGGGTCACAGATGAGTTATGTCTCTTGGGGCCCAAACGTCCTGACATATGCTTCTACAGTTCAAATGGATCATGCCTTATATAGCATATTTGGATGCCATATGGAAATATCCCAACTTCCTGAGTTCTGATTCTGTCTTTACCACTTTCTAGCTCTGTGATCTTGGGCAATTTGCTATGCTTTTTGTGCCTCATGTACCTTATCTGGAAAGTTGTGACAAATTTTAATTTTCTCCTTTCCTCATAGAGTTTTTATAAAGGTAAAATGAAATAATCTATATAAAACATTTATTAATCTGCCTGGTACATAATTACAGCTTGGTAAGTATTAGAAGCTATTATTATTATTAATATTATTACTACCTCATTGAGGTATGAAAATAACCAAGTAGTTATTTGGTGACTATAAAATGAAGAGTTTCAGCTCTCTTTGGAAACTAAGGTGTCTCATACGGTTCTACAATCGGTGGGTTTGTGGTTAGTCTCCTTGGTGACAGCATCGTTTCCTTCCAGGCCTGCCTTACAGATCTTAATTGCCTTTGATTTCCCCTCACCTGGCATAGTGATAGTCACATGATTGGTCTTCAATAAATATTTGGTGAATGAGAATGAGTGAAACTTACACAAAGCTGCAGAGTGTTCATACACCATCAAAAATATCCACAGTTTCATTTAGTGTTGGGTTTTGTTCTATGGTAAGATTTCAGAAATCTTCAAAATTTTCTTTAAAAGGCTTTTGTTTAAAAGTAAGATAAAGTAAGATAAATCTCCCTAAAATATAATTGGCCATGTTTATTTTTAGAAAAGAAACTACTACTGTGTTTGGATAGGAACAATCTGTACTTTTCTATAAATATGTCACATTTTTGAACTACAAGAAGAAAACAATAGAAAGGAAAATTCAATCTCCTGATTATTGTTTCAAATTCCATCCAATTTAGAGATTTTTTTTTTTTTTTTTTTTAAACCACTCCTGGGAAGTGTCAGTTGGGATGGTGGTGCTGGTGTGGTGCACATCGATGAGCCCAGGCCTGGGTCTGAACCAACCTGTAGTTAACATGTGATAGCCACCAGTTGCCCGATGCACTTACTTTTCATCCTCACCCACTTGACTTGTGCCTGGTGAGTTAAATGTGAAAAACTCTGGAACCAAACATATCCCAATTCCCCTGGGCTGTCTACTTTTAATAGCAGGTTCACTATAGCTGCACATATTTTCTCTGAACCCTCAGGGATAATAATTTCAGATACTTGTTTAGCATACCTTGCCTAGGTTTCTCTCGTGTTCTGTCACAAGAGGAACCTCCTGATTCCAAGCCCTTTTTCAGGATTTGCATAGATTTGACCTCTTCAGTCCCAACCAATCACTCTCCCTGCTGCTCAGATGTCCCCTTTCCTATTCTGTGTTCCTGAAGCTGCTATCTTTTGGGGTTGCTTTCTTTGCTTCTGCTCTTGCTCAGACCTTAACTTTGACATTGAGGAAGTTGTCATGGTGCAATCCCCAAACTCCTCTGACTGGCATTTGAGATCATTTTCCAGCCTCTCTAATAGAATAGGAAAATCACAAAGAAACTCCCATAAACTGATGCAAGTTAAAATGAGTATAGGAAAAATGATACATAACATGCAAATAAACAGAGAAAATAGAGGAGAGAAAAAGAGAAAAGCTTCAAAGCTTTTGCTTCTCCTGAGTCTACATGCAGGCTGTACAGATGTTACCACCTATGGGTCTAAACACATTTGAGCAAAAGCTTTCATTCATCAAAGGCAGGTCTGTTAGGAATTGTGTACCTACACACAGTTAAGGTAATGCTAGCTCCATGTTAGCATTAGGGAAACACTAGTGTTAGGATCAACCCCAAGATTTCAGTGGCTAAACCAATAGCAGTTTATTTCTTGTTCGTTCATCAGCCCAGTGAAGGTGTTATTGGTCCATGAGGCTTGAGGGCTGGTGCTCTACTGAAAATGTCAATCATTAAACCAAACTGACAAGTGCTATCATCTTCCCCATGTGGTTTCCAGTAATTTAAAAACATGGAGGAGGATATGTGGGAGGTTTTCTGGATAAAGTTTGGAACTGGTGGACATCAGCCACTTTTGCTCACATTCTATTGGGTGAAACTCACTCACATGAGCTAAAACATCTGCTAAAATAGAAGCCCAGACATACTGGAAAAAGAAGAAACAAATAGCTGCTTGCTTCCAAGTTAGTTCCAGGTGCTACTACGTATGCCCAAAGTTCTTTTCTTAAGCATAAATCACAAGTCTGACTTATTTTCTTACTTTATCACTGTGTAAGGCAAGCTAAGAAATATATGGAGAAAAGGAAACATATTTTGAAAAATAGCTAGCAATTGATTTTTTTTCTATTCAATGATCACACTTAGCCCCTCTCCAAAGGAGAAAATTAATAAAATTAATAAAAAAATTCAGTTATTGTCTCCATGTCAAAGCCTGTGATTTTTGAATGATAAGCAATGCTCTTCATCAGGTACAGATAAGGCTCCATGGGTTCCAGCTACCTCTAACTAAAAAAAGAAAAAAGAAAAAAAAAAAATCAATCTCCTCTCCCTACCAGCAGATATACAATACTGGATCAAGCTCAGGATAACCGAAAGACAAATTTCCTTTATAAAAGGGAAGGGGAGGAGGCCCGGTGTTCACGGGTCCATTTCAAGAATGGAATCTTGCTGAGCAAACACTGTGAGCACTCCCTGCTCAGTAGGGGAGGCAGCTTCTGAGCAGACCTCAGATTCACTCTCAGAACAGACTATCTTTTTCATGGTTTTCTGCTGCTCCTGGTCTGCCCTGGAGGTGTTCTTCCCAGACCTGAGGTTCTTATTTTTCCTGTTCACATGAAGTGGGCCATTGGTAAGTTTGCCCTCCTTGGGGACTATACAGCTTTTGCAACCTGCTCCCTTCTAGCACAAGTTTGGGGTACCAAGACTTCTTTTATAACCATTGACTATTTATTCTTTTATTCTTTTTTAAAGCAAGATCATAAATTATCTGTTAATGTAACTCCTTAAAAAACTCACTAGGCTTCTTTGCTGTATGCTTCAAAGCTAGTCTCATGTGCTAGTAATCACCCCCAGAACTTCTTACTCAGAAGTCTCAGGTTTTATTTATTTCATTGTTTCCTCATCTTAATGCCTTTTTCTCTCACCTTAATGCAGGATGTTACGTATTGAGGTTATCCGAAACAATTTGAATCCTTTGTTTAATTGCTAAGAATTAATGGACCTTTTCCACTCAAAGCCTTTTTCCATTTTATTTCATATTTTTTTGGTATTCAGAAGCTGTTGGCTTTTCCAACTCTGTGAGACCTCAGATTTCTGGACTCACCTTAATCCTCGAATTTTACTCAAAACTTGTTAATTCTTGTCTGAGCTGCAATCTTCCTCAACATAAGTTACTATAAGCAGTATAGAGCAACTGGTATACATTAACATTTCTTTTCAATTACTTCCCCTAGAGCTAGTTTCAGTAGACACCCGGTCTGCCTTCCAGATCATTGCAGGCAGCTCTTATTATGAATTATTTTGCCAAGACAAAACAGGATTCTCCAACCCCTTCTAGCCACCCACCACCTGAGTGCTAACCCAATGCCAAATATTTGGGGTTTTGTTCCGGCAGTATCCTGCCTCAAATAGGATAATGTAAGAATTCAGGATAATGGTAGCTGTTGTAAAATATTTTGTCTCAAAATTTGATTGACTTAATGCATTAAAAGTTCATTTCTCTCTTATGTAAAAGACCCAAGGCAGGTCATTCAAGGATCCATGCTTATGGAGGCTTTGCTATAACTTGTGTTTATTGTGTGTCTTCCAAGTTTGCTTCAGAAATCAACTTTCTAGCAGAAGCGGGAAGGTCATGTAGATGTCTTCAAAGAAAATTTAGTTAGGCAAGTTCTGAAAGTAGGGCTTGTCCCTTTCACTATACTTTAGTCCCATGACGACACCTAACTGTGAAGGAGGCTGGGGAAGCAGCCTGGCTGTGTGCTCAGGAAGAGGAGAACATGATTTGAGGTGAACAGCACTGGCAGTCTCTGCGGCAGTGCCCTAAACAGGTAGGAGTTTGTTTTCCTCCTGTGACAAGAGGTCTCAAAGGTAGGTTGCCCAAAGCTGGTGCATTTACTTTACAATGATAATGAGGGGACTGTGTTTTTCTCCCCGCCCTCCCACTTTATTCAGAAAAATAGTGACTTCTGAGATGTCTGACAACTTATTGGCCAGAACTGAGTTGAGTGACCATTGTTAGCAGGAAGAGAAACTGAGAAATTGGATATTTTAACTAGACCCCTTTCCACTCCTGCAAATCAATTCAATTAATAAGAAAGAATGGAAGAATGGATACAGGATTGATAATTAGGTGTGTCTGCCTCAAAGGATAATATGATTTCTGTATTCCAGGGGGAAGTCCTTCCCTGGTACAACTATCTCTCTCTTTTGGAAAGTAACATAGAAAGCACTCTTGTCTTCTAGAAATATTCACAAATATTTATTTAAGGTAAGTACCCTGCACCGTGCCTGAAACATAGTAACAAATACATTTTTTTATTGAAATACTTAAATGAATGAGCAAAGACTTTATATGCCTGTTTGAATGGAAGTAGTCAAATGGAGATATCCTGTTGACAACTCTGGCTAACACATGCACAAGTAGACTGAGAGAGTTACTGTCTAATATAAACACCATTTTTCCTAGATACTTCTTATTTATGAGGCAGTTAATGCCTTCTGAGGACTTAAAAATTTGCACTCAAGTTTCTTTTTCCTCTTTTGTATTCCTCAACAAAAATTAGGAAAAAAAAAAACCCAGCAAACCCAAAAGAATACTATATAAAAAAAGATTGCCCAAAGAAGTGAAAGAATTTATCTAGTAAAAGACTCCAAACTTCTAGAAGGCAGGGGACTATGACTTTTTATCTTTTTTTAATTGCTCTAGAAGCTGGAAAAATGAAATGCTAACTTATATTTTGACTGAAATAGATTGATTGTACAGACATTGGTTATTAATGTGCCTGGAAAAACAATCTAGTCAAAAATAGCAACTACCATAACTACGTGTCCATGAGTCTCTCTTTTTACGTTGCTTTGTCTGGTGGTTAGAACAGGGAGGGACAGATGCGTGGGAGAGACATGCTATGTGTCACCGGGGCTGATCCTGCCACTCTCGAAATGATGAGGCCCAAACCACTTCACCGTTCTGCTTCGGAAGCCACAAAAGACTTCCTGTGATGTCAGGCAGCCTGCAATAGCCCAAATGGTGGCCCCAAAATTCACATCTCTGGCATAATCTGCCATTATCAAGCAATAATTATTTCTTCTTTTGAGGAGTCATCTTGCCAATCACTCTGACATGCTCTCAGTTTGTTTCAATGGTACACGATTTCCTTTTGCATTCCTACGAAAAGAGTCTTTGACAGACAAAGTTACTTTCAGTGCCTGTCTCTGCCTTCCGGGGAGTCTGTCTGGGTGTCCCTTATTGCAAAGCAACTAAGTCCCTGCAGCATCAAAGTGAGAATAAAAATATCTTGACAAGCTCATGTCTCTTTCTGAGTCCCTTGGACACCGGACACTGGTGTGCTCCGAATTCAGGCTCCTGCTGGGACGGCAGCAAGCTGACAGCTGTGGAATGTGCCCTTGGAAGTGGGATGGCCTGGAGGTGGGGAATTTCAGCCAGGTGCTGGCATCGAAGGAGGGCTACGCAAATTCTTCTTGGATTTGTGCACAGAGATATGTTTTTCCTAAAATTAAAAGCTCACATTGTGAAAATTCTTGTAAGAAAACAGAAAAACATTTTGACTTAGCTTGTCAGGAAACATACAACGTATTTCAGGTTATTTCTTCTTTAAAAATATAACAGGAACAAAATTAAGACTGATTTTACCACTTGCTGAATAGGGGAGTGGAGATGTTGTTTTGAGAACCAACCTTGCTGGCGGTTCTAATGTTTCTTTTGCATGCACAGCCCTGGCTTCACAACCTATTCCTGAACTATATATCTGTATGTAGGTATATGTGTGTATATATATGTATATACATATATATACTCAAAACTTTGTTTTGCTTTATAGAAACTGGCATTTCTGTTAAACTCTATGTTTTGGAGGTGACCTACATATCCTGTACGGACATAACTTTTAATTCTCTGGTTTCATTTTAGAATTACTACCGTAGTTGACATGGCCTGCCTTTGTTCTCCAAGAGATTCTGTAGATATTATATTTCCTTTTATTTTGCCCCAGGCTGCTGAGTTTTTGAAGAAAGTAAAATAAAAATTGTTGGTGATGTATATTTCAAATTGTCTAGGATTTTTTTCAAAGGACCTACATTTTCCTGCTTTGTGTTGTTTCTTATTAACAGGGCAACATGATGCCATGGACCCATGACTTTGGCCCTTCCCTACAGCTTACTTAGAAAATTACCTGTTTGAAAAAATGATACCTCCATTTGTACTCAGACAACTGACAACTGGAAGGGATCTCTCCCTCTCTTTCACTCTCCAAATCCACTCAACTGTTGAGGCCTCCTAAAGGTCTTCCTTAACCTGTTCCATTTCTTCCATTCCTGCTTCTATATTCTTGGTCCAATCTGCCATCATCTCTAACCTAAACCACTGCAATAACCTTCTCATTACTGACCCCTGTTCATCCTTGTGTTCTCCAATGCATTCTCTACCTTTCAGACAGAGGTATCTTTTCCAAATGTAAATTGAGGATGGCATTACCAGGCCTAAAATCTCACAGCGGCTTTATCTAAACACATAGACCCACATCCTTAACATAGTCTAACAGTCCTGCATGACCTTATCTTACTCTTCTCCTTCTGAATTTGTGTCTTTCTTGAAGACACCCTGCTCCTCCATGCCTCAGGCCTTCTTGCTTGCTATTTCATTTTCTGGGTTTCTCTGTTCTTTCTCTTCCCTTGAGCTGAGTCCTATATATGTTCTAGAACATTGGTCAAATATCACTTCCTTAAGGAACTCTCCTGATCCTCTTAACCAGGCCCAGTCCTCTGTTTCATGTCCTTATAGTACCTAACACTCACATCTCCTGTTTCTTTTTTGTTTTTGACACTCATCACAACTGTAATTAGATAACTAATTTTATGTTCATTTGATTAGTGTCTGTCTCTGTCAAGCAAATATAAACCCTGCAAGTACAGAGCTTGTCTTCATCTTCCTCACCTCTGTATCTCAGATGCGAGGCAGACTGCCTTGCACAGGCCTTACCCAGTAAGTCTTTGCTGAAGGAATAAATTAAGGAATAAACTTTAAGGAGAGTTGCAGTAGAATGAACAGCTGGCTGACCAAGTCACCTAGTAATAATTCGGATGGGTTTGGCGACAGAAACTTTCATCTGGAAATATCTGAATAAAACAACCTGATAAAGATTAGACTTCCTGAAATCCAGAAAATGGGAACTCAAGCCACTGTAACATTGACCTTAAGAAGTTAGCGTGCTTCCTACAATGGTCATAGAGTTGTGGGCCTCTAAGTATTGAGTTATAAATGTCTCCAGGCCATTTGCTTTTCTTCCACTGAGTATTCTGCAACAAACTGGCAGTCCAGACCTTTGGGCGATGCAGCAACAGAAATTACTTTGCTGCCTTTCTTTAAATCTTGCATGTTGCACAAGCCCCACCTGCCCTGGCCTAGGACACCAGCGCTCGTTACTCCAGCTGATGATTCCTGATTGGAACAATCCAGCACTTGAGTCTCTGGAAGTGTCAGTTTGGGGACTGTGTAACATGTCTGCTGGAGCTGAGTTTGTTTACACTTTGCCAGTGTCATCATTTACAAACTTCAAAAAACACATTGACAAATTCCCTAGCTGTTTTGGCAGCGCTTCCATCAATCACCCAACTAATAGCACCAACATTTCTCCTGGGCTATTATAGTCACTTCAATCGCTGCTGCTGCAGCTTCGGGAGAAGATAAATCAGAAGGGGTTCTTTTAGATGGTCTCAAGTACAACACCATTTTTTATTAAGCAATACTTCCCTCCTCGTTCTTCTCCCCCTGCCCTTCCTCCAACCTCCCATAAATAATTCTTTCTGCTTTGTACTGCCTTAGATAAAGTAATCGGGATCTATGGCTTTCCTTTGGAGGCCCCTTTGCAATGTCATTGGGTAATGGGTCTATTTATTGTTTTGGATTTTTGTGTGTCCTCTTTAGTTACTCTGTGCAGCCCTCTCAAATCAATAAGCGTATTGTGTTTCTGCCGGCAACAGGTGCCTAGCTTCCCAGGCCCAACACTCCCTCCGAGAGCAGCTCACATGTCTAATGACCACAGCATGCAAACCTGAAACCCCTTCGCCTTTCAACCAGGTTCTTTGTGCGGCAGTGTCAGGCAGCAGCTGTATCTCTAAGACTGGGTGGCTAGGGTGTCCCTGCTCCTGCACATTTATGGTTTCCTTCTATTGCTAAAGCCTCACGCTCCCTTTCACCAGGAATAAATATTGCAAATACTCAGCTGTTACATCACCTTTGCTGATTTGTTTTTCTTGTGGCAGCAGTCCCTCCTTATTTAAAACTTGACTTTTATTATTTTTTTCCTTACAAACTGACCTATCTTAAATAAGAATGTATTAAAATGTAAATAAATTAAAACCTCTTCCAACTTTCTCACTGTTAAAAAGCACGACCACCTCTTCTCCTTTCACTGCACGCACATTCATAATCTGGACGAGAAAGGGGAGCTCCTGCCAAACTTGGCAGATCAGGTGAGGAGGGCTGGCCGGGGCCCTGCTGCCCAGCTGGAGTGTTTGCTGGCTGCGGTGCCAACTGGAGGGCCAGAAAAACCCTGAGACTGAATTTCAAGTTGCTGCCTGAGCGATGCCGTTAACTCCATCACTGAGGGCTCTATTCATCCTAAATGATCCATGGTCCTGGACAAAGCACCAACTGCAACCCCTTGCAAATCCTGGCTCTGTACCCAACCGACCTATTAATCAGAATTTTAACTGGGCCCTGCAAGCATTTTTCTTCCACGTGTAAGTCAGAAAGCTGATCGCAGTGGAGACTTCATGTAAATGGTGCCATCAACTTGATGCATGAGACCTTCGCTATCTGAGTCTGTGGTCACCGGGAGTATTATTAACTCTAAAGAAGTAACTCTTCTGGATGCCTTAACTGCTCCAGGCTGTCTTCACTATTAGCAGTATCTTTGATTGCCAGCTCTATCTTGGTGCTGAAATGACCAAATGGCAGTAATCATTTTTATGTTTGAAAGGCATTTTCTCTTTAGTTGAAAGAGAAATATCCTGATTTTCACATCTTTTAAAAGAAGCTTTTTCAAGGTGGATTTTTGTTTAAACTCTAAATGATAGCCTCAAAGCTGTGAAAGCATTCATAAAGACAACTGGCTGATTAGAATGCACAGACCTCATAAGAAAGGAATATTTTTGAGCTCCGTTTTAGCTTCAGTAATATGAGAAATCCTTAGGACAGTGAAAGAATCAGCATTTGTTCCTTGTGTCTATTGATGATTTTATTTATATGAGACCTAAAAATGGGGTAATGAAAGTAAATATTTCAAAACATTTACAGCAGACTGTTTTGAATTGATATTTTAAATAGTACAATGTTTGACAAACTTGAGTTTTGCATAGATTCCATTTAAAGGATACAATTCTTCTGACCTTTCATTGTTGACTTAAATTTATTAACCCAGCAATAACGTGTATATGCCTACAACTTTTCCTACCACTATAAAACCTAACAAATAAAAAAAAAATTCTATCAAAACTACAAAATCAATGAAGTATAAATTGACAACATTAATTAAACATTAACAAATGTTGATTGCTGAAATGAAGTGGGACACTCACAGTGGAACCAGTACCTGGTTACGTACAGTGTAGCATGTGGCTGTCACTGTGCTGTGTAATCACTAGTGCACCATGATGCGGTTTGGTCTTCACTGGTATGAATACATCATTTATTTCATCTGCTTCCCTCCTTGACCCATTGGCTCCCAATAATTAATAAGGGATTGATTCACCTCACCTTAGTCACAAGACATGCAAAAGCTGATTCTCAACCCTGGGCAAAAATTGGTTAGGAAGCATCTTTCCAATCTTCCAGATACTTCAGAATGTGTTTATGTTCGTTTTTTAGATCATTGAAAAAATGAAAAAACAGCATTTTACGGTTATTGTAAAGAACTTTTAAATTTTGAAAATATATCCCTTGACTGTAGTCTCATAAACACTAGTTTAAAAGAAAGCACGTCTAGAGTGTTCCAGTCTTCGCTCTTTGACTAAGTTATCAGGCAAAATCCATCGAGCTGTTCATTTAGCCTTCTTAGACTTTCATCATCACTTTTTGTAGCAAAGGCTAACCAAAATAACACAATTCAGTTCAACATTATGTATTGTTTCCTTTGTGCCAGTCATTGGGCAAAAGATCTAACAGATCAGAATAGAAAGAATGAAAATCTGTTATAGGAGAATAGGGTGATTCTAGCACTAATCATCCAAGTAGAATATCTCTGAATATTTTGATAATTAATCTTAAACTTGGTCAAAGTTTAACTTTGCCCTAAATAAATTGATTTTTGAAGTCCTTATGTTTTTAAATTCATATGGATATGACACTAATGACTTTAGCAAATAACTTCCTAGAAATTTTCTTTGAAATAATTTGAAAAAAATCATTATGTTTTTAAAAGCAATAAGTATTCCTTTTTCTAAAAGTAAAAAATAATTTCAAATTTTCATCAAGTTAATACCTGTCTCCCCAAGTTGTTCCTAATTATAGAAGTTTGACACTGCATGGCTTTGGATTAAGTGTCTGTCCTTTCCTTTGCTCAATGTAATAGGCATGGGTAGACTGCATATAAATATGCCTGTATTATGTCTTTTATTAGCAATGCATTTTAAGTTGTAAACTGAATGACCAATAGTTTACTTGCTGGCTTCCAGGAATATGATCGAATTAGCTAATGCTGAAAAGCTTTCTTCCCACTATGAAGCTATGAAGATGCTAATAACTAGGGAAATTTTTAAGACATATCTGCACTTAAAGTATAATACCTATCAAGATTTTTAAATGATCTGGGAAATATAGGGCTCCCATGAAGGGGTAAACCATGGTGAAGGTAAATTAATTTAGTCAGGATAGCTGGCTCACATTGCATGTTCAGCTGGGGCTGCCAGAGGCCTTGTCATTGTCATCACATGGAGACCCAGGCTGACTGAGGCTCCAACTTAACACACATAATTGTCAGGAAACAAGGGGACACCATGAATAAATTTCTGGTTTCTAAGAGTTATGCAAGTAAATGTCACAAGTTAATTCTCTTCACATTTTGCTATCAAAAGAGAGTCATTTGAGCACATCTAACTTCAATGGGTATAGGAAAATACAATCATTATACCAGAAAGAGAACAGAACTGGAGTAATTGTGGACAGCCCAATTAAACTGAGGCTTAAAACATTATAATCAACACAAATGAGTTGAATTTTGGCAAGAGAGATTCATCAGGTACAAAACAAACAAACAACCCCCCCCCCCAAGGAACATGAGTATTTTAGTCACAAACCAAAATGTATAAATATGTGGGCGAAAATATAGGGTAAGTATGCTTACAATCATTAAAGAGAGAAAGAGGAAACTGAAACCATAATGAGAGAACAAGAAAAGATGAAGCAAAAAGACAGACTTGAGCAAAGAACCAAATCAAACTGGAAGATAGATCTGAGGAATCATCCAGAATGTATTATAGAGTGATAAACAGATGGAAGATATGAGATAAACAGATGGGAGATATCAAGAGAGGTAAAAAAAAAAATTATGGTGGCTCTAATGAAATGGTCCAACAGAAGTTTAACAGGAATTTTAAAGAGTCAGAGTAGAGAGAATCCAGCAGAGGCAATATTGGAAGCGATTATGGTTGAAAAATTCCATTAGTTGAAAGACATGCGTCCTTTGGTTAAAAAACAAACAAACAAACAAAACCAAGAATATTTGAGCAGGATAAATAAAACAAATCCTCATCTAATTCTGTCACAGTAAAACTGTAGAATATGACATGTAAAGAGAAAATATTATAGGGAAAGAAAACAACAGGAAAACAACAGAATGACAACAGAGATTTTATCAGCTCTAGTGGATGTCCCAAATGTAATCTCAGGTTCCAAAACTCCTATTCTGGGCCAGCAATGAAAATACTGTGATAAATTCATGTACTGGAATCGTGAACACTAGGAAATTATGGCCACAGGAGAGCAAACAAGCGTTTCTGAGAAATACCCTGTCTTTCATTGAGAAATGCCACATAACAAAAATGTTGTGTCATAATATCTTACATATTTTGAGATACTTATAATTTAAAAAATTACCTTTATATAAATCTTTTGATGACATATTCATAGTAATTGCCTTCCATAGGCAAGGCAATAATTATTAGTTCCATTTTAAAGATGGCAACACTGAGAATCCTGCAAGTTAAATAATGTTTACAAGTCATAAAGCTGGTGGGTTTAGGAGGAGGGTTAAGACACTCTGATGCTCTTGTCCTTGATTCCTGTTTTAAATCAGGGTTTACACAAAGCAAATATTTAGTTTTTGTATTTGCAAATTATGCCATATTGAAATTGGGCATTATTAACGCAGAGATTATTTGTCAGTTCCAAACACAGTTGCTTCAGAGTAACACTAAGATTGCTACGCTTAGTCTTTTTGCAGCAATCATATTTGAGTAAAGATATTCTTAAGAATGCAATATGTTTCTCTAAATATTGTGCAAATACTAATTTTTTAAAAAATAGTTTTTGCTAAAAATATATTTGGTCCAGACATGCTTGCATTAGTGGGGACTTCTAAAATGGATGGTAAGTTCTAGAGTTAACTTAGGATAGAAGCACATGAATAGTTTGTATTGCTTTGTGAATTATCAAATCTAAGCCAAGACATGATTTGATTATATTAGAGGTCCTTGCCACAGGTGATCTGATTATCTACAAAGAAAATTGAAAGGAATTGATAGACAAATCATTAGAAATAGAAAGAATTACCAAGTAAAGTCAATTTCCCATTCCTTTGAGTCTGAGCTGCCCTTGTGTTAGAATGTGATGGAAGTGATTCTGTGTAAATTTCAGACCCAGCATTTAAGGAGACTGGCAGCTTGTTTTTTTTTCTATCTTAGAAGCCAGCCACCACATAAAAAGTCAAACTACCCTGCCCACATCATGCTCTGAGGAAACACAATCTAGGCACATGGGAAGTAGGGGTGGGGGAGGCTCTAGCCAGACCCCAGCTGTTCCATCCATCCCAACTGAGGCACAAGCATGTGAGGGAAGCATTTTGAACATTCTAGCTATGGAAGATAACACATAAGGCAGAAGAACTGCCCAGCTGAGCCCAATCCAGATTGGAGAATCACAAAAAATAATGCATTTTTGTCTTAAGTCACTAAGTTTTGGGATAGTTTGTTATGCAACAAGAGGTAACTGTAACAGAATGTGGTACCTAGATGTGGGGTGTAGCTATTAAAAAAAGCTAAAATGTGATATTGGCTTTGTGACTGAGCAGTGAATGGAAGGGAGGCTGAAAGGCAGGGAGGACATTGTTATTGGAGGCTGGTGATAAAGACAGTTTGTGTTAGGTAGTGGTGGAAAGTTTGACAGCACCATTGCCTACAATGGTGAAAAATGTACCTAATAGACTTGTGGGTTTGGCTAAGGAGGTCTCTAGGCAGAATGTTGTAAGCTGCCTATGATAAAATACACAAAGAGAAGTAAAATAGAAAAGGAACTGCTCAGTTTACACTAGAATTTAGGAAAAAAAAAAAAAAAAAAACTAAGATGCTAGTTTGCAAAATTACAGTTTCTCATTACCAGCTTCTCCAGCTGGCAAAATGGCCTCAGAGTGAGAAATGGCCGCAAGGGAAAGATCAAATGCAGGGAGTCGTCAGTAAAATCTTTCACTTAGTATTAAGGCCAAGTGAAGTCTACAGCTATTAGAGCCTTTCTCAGAACAGAAGATTGGAGTCAGTACCTCAAAGACCTTCTAAGGTTTCCAAGGCAAGGTTTCCAAGAATTGTAAGTGTGTTTTTCCACAGCACACAGACTTGAAGAGAGCATTTGGTCTAGACAATATCTGTGGGTGAAACTTTTGTCTAATGGAGTCAACTGAAATAAAAGTCCTAGGAAACCTACCAAGCTTTTAAGAACATTGAATTGGGGAGAGCATTGCCAGGTTGAACAAGAAGAGACATAGACTACACAAAAAGTGAAAAGTGGTGTATTACTTCCGAATCCTATATAAACAGCAGGTAGAATGACAAAGCTATTCTGCTGCAAATATGGAATATTTGCATGAGAACGGAAGGATGACTCAGAAGGCAGAGCCACAAGCCAGAGAGAAATATTTCAAAAGAGTAGAACTGGGGCCAAATCCAGAAACATTCCTTGCTCTTGGAGCTCAGGGAACTGGAAACATATGATTGGCTATGTTTCAGAATTGCTATGGGTCAGTTAAATTGTCATATGCATTTCTTTATTCACTTTTCAAGCAAGGGTGTCAAATGAGTTTATCCTATTCTTGACTCACCATTATTTGTTGTATGTTTAGGGGGCAGACACTATGTATTTCTTAGTTCATAGGTCTCTGCTCCTAAAGGACCGTATCTGAGGTGGCACATCTGGACATAGATCATATTTAAATGACAAGATCTTGGATTTCAAATCCGAGTCTGGTGCCATAATGGGATGAAATGTGGGGGTACTAGGTGAGCGTGAGTGTATTTAGCAAGTGAGAGTGATAATGAATTGTTGTGGCTCAGGCCATGACGTACTCCTTCCCTTTTTGTATGCCTATGACACTCCTTACGTCAAGTGGAGTCGATTTCTCTTTCCTTTGAAACTGGGCTGAACTTGCGACTGAATTTGTCCAACAGAACAGGGACATAGTTATATTTTGCCAATTATAGTATCCTGTAAGAGGACTGAGGACTTACATTTCCTTTCCCTTGGAAGCAGCCATCATGCAAGAGGTCTAGCTAGCCTAAGGTCATCATGTAAACACAAGCATGCCACACAGAGAGACCACTTGGAGAGGAGACATGCTTACCCAGTCCCCAATCATTTCATCCATTGAGCAGAGACATCAGTCAGATGGGTGAGGAAGACATCTAGTGCTGTCTCATTCTAGCAGACACCATGTGCAGCAAAGAAATTACCCAGCCCTGCCCAGCCCAGATGGTAGAATCATGAGGAATAGTATATTGTTTTTTCTAAGCTACTTAATTTTGGCATGATTTGTTTAACAATAATGGATAACCAACACATTAATTTTAAAGTATGTTATTTACTTTATTAACAAAAATATAATATTTTAAATGACTTTTATGTAGAAAGTAATAAGAATAATCAAATGTTATTAAAAGTCACTGAAGACCTGGGTAAATGTAGACATGTAACATGTCTATAAATAGGAAGATAGTATCTCTATAATGGCAATTCTCCCCAAATTAATCTATAAACTCAATGTAATACCAATAAAAATCATAACAGATTTTTTTTAAAGAAATTTTCTAAATTCATATTTATTTAGAAGTGAAATGACCCTAAGTAACAAGTCATTTTTGAAGAAGAAGAAGAAGCTGGGGAGGAGTTGGTTCTTTAGATATCAAGACTTATGATAAAACATAATACACATATAGTGATGAAGACAATACAGTATCTGTGCAGAGATAAGCACATTGAATAGCAAAAATGGTGAACTTTGAAACAGACTCATAGATGTATGGAGGCTTAATTTATGACAAAGCTGGCATTAGAGACAGTAGGGAAAGCATGGAGAATTCAATCCATCATACCAGAAAAACTGATTATTCGTTAAAAAAAAAAATTTAAATGGATCTCTACCTTACATTATGTATGCGCGTGCGTGTGCACACACACACACACACACACACGCAAATTCCAGATGAACTGAACTTTAATGTGGATGACAAGACTTTACAACTTTTAATTGCTAATATAAAGGGATAACTTCATGATCTGGGGTAGTGAAGGGTTTTTTAAATAAGTCTCAAAAAGTGTAATTGTATAGGATAAGTTAATAAATTCATCTGGATTAAAATTAAGAATTATTTTTATTAAGGACTTCATAGAATTGTGACCAGGCAAAACTTAAAGAAGATATCTAAATGCATTTAGCTAACATAAAGTTAGTGACCTGAATATACACAGATCAGCTATCAATCAGTGAGAAAAAAATACTTTAACCTTTTATTAAATACTTTAAAAATGGGTAAAAGGACACAAATTGCTATATCACAGAGAGAAAAGGTAATGGTCAATAGAATTATGAAAATATTCTCAAACTTATACATTGTAAAGGATATGCAAATTAAAACCACAGTGAGATATACCATTTCACACTCTCTGGAATGGAAACAGTTAAAGTGTATGACAATGTCAAGTGCTGACAAGAATATGGAGTAATTGGAGCACCCACATATTGTTACTGGGTTTGGAAATTGGAACATCACCTTTTAAAAAATTGCATTTACCTTGTTATGATGACAATGACTATGCTCCACTGATTTGCAAAATCACTCATAACTACACATGACTATACATTCCAGATAATTTCTTATACATGACTTAGTTCCAGGAGATTTGCATATGTACAAGAAAATCCAGCCCCAATTAAAGAGATACATAATTTGTGCTATTTTCCTACAGTAGCATTCTCTATTGCAGTAGAAATTAATGAACTACAGCTGCACACGTCGATGTGGATGAATCTAAAACACAATTTTGAGAAAAAAATTAAAATTATGCGTATAGAATGGTTACATTGTATGAGCCCTAAAGTGCCAAAATCAAATAATGTATTAAGAAAGCATATGTATGTGTCTATGTGTATACACACACTCATATATACGATAAAGCCATAAAGAAAGGCAAGGAGTAAAATTGTGTGATGGCATAAACTGGGTGGGTAGTACATGGATATTTATTTCATATATTATTTTAGTCATAATTAAAATGTGCATCATCATTCTTTTGTATATATAGTGTATATTTCACAGTTTAGAAAAGTAGAAAAAAGCCTCATTATTGAGAAATTCAGGGTATGAAAGACTATGTGTTGTATATCAAATATCTTTAAAAGCCTTGCTAATAGTATCCAGTTAGATTTGGCAATTATTGTTACCAAGATGAAGATAATGGTTATATTCTTAAAGTAAAAGTCACATGATAAAATAATAATATTTTCATAAAGATGTCCTGGCATGAAAAAATTCCAGGGGTTAACTAAAACACTGGTGGAAAAATGTAGGAAGACAGGAAATATTTCAGTTTTCAAATTACTAAATGTCAAAAAAAAAAAAAAGTTTTCTTCTGGATCCAAACAAATAATAAAACAAAATGAAAAATAACAATGACAATGCATATATTAAAACATATAAGAGTCACAAATGTAAAATAAGATGACAGAATTAAATTATCTGTTAGAATGCAATGACAATTTAAATATAAATAAAATGAAGCTGTCCAGTTCAGGGAGAAAAAAGAAAAAAAAAAGAACAGACCACTAGATTTGTTAAAAAATAAACCAAACCAAACCAAACAAAAACTGAAAACCCTCCACACAGAATGTAAGAGACCTACTTTTAAAAGTGACTTAGAAAGGTGATGGAAAAGATGATAAAGTGTATCCAAGTCAAATGAAACTAAAATTTCAGGATTAGAAAAGTTCATGTCATACGAAATTAAATGCAAGACAAACAACATTGCATGGAAGAGAGAATATTTAAGGAAATTGCATATAATTACAGATATAACTGTCATGTCCTTTTAGTATAAACAACAGGGCAATATAATTTTTTATGTATGGATGTGGGGAAATCATCATACTAATGCACTGCCTCAATTATAGCACCTTAAAAAATTATCAAATGGGTTGAATGGTAGAACTGCCTTATTCGCAGGCTTTATATATGAGAGTGGCTTTTTCTGGCTCAGCCAACTTTAAGATTTATAATCTCAACACAGTGAAAATATTTTACTTCGTGATCTGGAAATTAAGGGAGCATCTTTCAAATTAAATGCAGTCATGTCTGCTACTATTTTGATCATTTTCCTTACCAGTGTATATATTATAAATCATATTTTTCTTTCTTTCTTTTTTCTTTTCTTTTCTTTTTCTTTTTTTTTTTTTTTGTTTAGACTAGTTTTCACTGGGTTTCTATCTTAAAGTAAAAGTGACATTATAAAGCAATAATATTTTTGCAATGAAAGGTGTCCTAACACAGATAGCATCTAGACATGAACTTGGTGGGTAAAATGCCCGACAACATTGCAGTATCTACAACAGTTTTTATCAAAGGCTAAAAACATGAATAAAACTCTTAAGTAAATTCAAGCAGTAGTATATCAACTGTTGGGAAAGATGTATTTTGAAAACAGTATTTGTGTACAAGAGTTCTTCCCCAGAGTTGTTGAGGCCACTCACAATGATTACCTAGTTAATGCTTCAGGAACTGAGTTGTGAATCATTCTGTCACCAAAAAAAATTTCTTGTTTGAAGAGAAGACAAGGCAAACAATTTAAGGAAAGCAAATACTTTTCAGAAAGACCTTGAATCAGTTCTTGAGATTTTTACTATTAGAACAGCCAGATGACAAAAATGTGCCAAAGATTTATTAAAATGTTTACCAAGGACCAGGAGCACATGAGGGAGAGATAATGTAATTGCATTTGGATTTGGTAATTTCAAGATCAACTAGGATTTAATAAGAATTTTTGGCGGGAGCGAAAATGAAGAATTTTCTTGGTCATTTAACCAAATGAGGTGTTTTTTACCCAGCCATTTATTTATAGCCTTCATATACCATTTATGCAGAAATTCCCCTTTCATAGCAGGATAAGACATTGTGCAATGTGAACGGGACACCTCTGCAGAATCTATGGCAGGAATTTACAGGTGGCTCCCATCTTATAGCTTGTAAAACTTGACTTTGCTTACAATAATAATGGCTTATTACCCACAAATCCTGAGGAGGCCAAAGATGGCATCATTCACTGAAGGAAATTCTTAGTTAAGTGTCTTCATTCAAAATGGCATCTCATACCTGTTCCCGGGTGACAATTATGAAGTTATTCTCTCTGCAGACTCAACTCAATCCATTGCCTCAGCTGACCTTAGCCAAGTGTTGCAATCTATTGGCTGCTGGTGGGAAGGTCTACATTTAGTTTCGCCGCTTGTAAACTATCAACTCACTCCTGATCATCATTGTGCTTAGTAAGCTAAATCCTTTCCCCTCTAGTCTAATTTACTTAGTCCCTATGGCTACGCTTGTGTAGGATTCTGCAGAACCCCTTGGCTGGGGCCCTGCCTTCTCCCGAGTCCTTCTTCCCTGGTAAGGGAAGCCAGGTCTTCATACCTCCAGCTAATTAGGGGTTACTATTTAAATGCAAGTGGACTGACTCCCTCTCTTTCAAGATTGTCCTGCCCACCTGAGTATGCATTACCTTTGTCAAAGCATATTGCAGTGTGCCAACCCATTAGCTTGCACCCATTAGATATTTATGCCAGTCAAAATCAGAGCTGAGAGTGTGAGGTTGTGATTTGGGAAGGTGGCTACTTACATATAGTGAGCCATCAATTTGAACTCTAGCCTCTGCTTTTTTTCACTGCTGGTCTCTGTTGCTCTGTCGTTGAAATCTAGACATGCTTTGAGGCCAGTGGGATAGGATATCTGATTCTGCTGCTTCTGACTCCAAAGTCATGTCGTATATCTGTGATACACCAACTATGAAATTAACAGAAGGTAAACTTGGGAAAATACTTCAAAAATTTGATATTCTTTTGACACATTAATACTTTATTTAGAAAAATAAAAGCAAAATTAGAATTTTCAGTGTTATCTCCTTTAGATTGAATCAATTGAATCAAAGCTAACCTTTAGCTTCCCTAAGAAAAATATAATTTATGTAATGCAGAATATACATTTAACTTAAAAAAAAAACCAAACCAGAGATAAAGCATTCTGGAGCTACAAAATTTCTTATTTTATTTCAGAATATTACAGGGCTACAAACGTTTTGGTTACATGAATTGTTTTTGTACAGTTTGAGTCAACGTTATAAGTATGCCCACCACTCAGATAGTGTGCACTGTAGCATTAGGTGTGAATTTACCCCCCACCTGCTTGATTTCCATTAGGTTTTACTATCATATGTGCAGATGAGTGATGATCAATTAGTTCGAATATAATAGTGAGTACATGTGGTGTTTGTTTTTCCATTCTTGTGATACTTCACCTAGAAGAATGGTCTCCAGTTACATCCAGATTGTTACAAAAGGTATTAGTTCACCATTTTTTATGGCTGAGTAGTTCTTCATGGTGTGTATATATATATATATATATATATGCCACATTTTATTAATCCATTCATGAATTGATGGGCACTTGGGTTGATTCCACATCTTTGTGATTGTGAATTGTGTTGCAATAAACAATTTGAATGCAAGTGTTTTTTTGATAAAGTTACTTTTTTCCCTTGGGTAAATACTCAGTAATGAGATTGCTGGATCAAACAGTACGTCTACTTTTAGTTATTTGAAGTATCTCCATACCACTTTCCATAGAAGTTGTACTAGTTTGCAGTGCCACAAACAGTACATAAGTGCTTTTCCTCTCAGCATCCAGGCCAGCATCTGTTGTTTTGGGGCTTTTTGATAAAAGCCATTCTCACTGGAGTTAGAGGATATCACATTGTGGTTTTGATTTGCATTTACCTGATGATTAGAGACGCTGAGCATTTCTCATATGTTTATTAGCCATTAGTCTATATTCTTTTGAAATGCTTCTGTTCATGTCTTTGCCAACTTCTTAATGGGGTTGTTTGATTTTTTTTCTTGGTGATTTGCTTAAGTTCTTTGTACATTCTAGTTATTAGCCCTTTATCAGTTGTATACCATGCAAGTATTTTCTCCCATTCTGTAGGTTGTCTGTTTGCTCTCATGATTGTTTCCTTGGCTGTGTAGAAGCCTTTTAATTTAATCAGGTCCCATTTTCTAATTTTTGTTGTTGTTGTGATTACCTTTGGGGTCTTCATAAATTCTTTGCCTATGCTGATATCTATAAGAGATTTTCCAATATTTTCTTCTAGAATTCTCATAGTTTCATGCCTTAGGTTTAAGTCTGTTATCCATCGTGAATTAATTTTTGTGAGTAGTGAGAGATATGGATCCTGTTTCAGTCTATCCATGTGGCTATCTAAATTTCTCAGCACCATTTATTGATTAGGGATTCTTTTCCCCAGTGTATGTTTTTGTCTGCTTTGTCAAAGATCAGATGGCTATATGAGGGTGGTTTTAGATCTGGGTTTTCTGTCCTCATCTATTGGTTTACGTCTCTGTTCTTGTGCAAGTACCATGCTGTTTTGCTTACTATAACCTTGTAGTATAGCTTGAAGTCTGGTAAATTGATGCCTCTTGATTTGTTCTTTTTGTTTAAGGTTGCTTTTGCTATTTGGGGTCTTTTATAGTTCCATATTAGGTGTAGAATTATTTTTTTTAGATCTTTGAAAATGACGCTGGTATTTTAATGGGGATTGCATTGAATCTGTAGATCACTTAGGGTAGTATAGACATTTTAACAATGTTGATTCTGGTGATCCCTAAGCATGATATGATTTTCCATTTGTTTACATCCTCTGTGATTTCATTCCTCAGTGTTTTGTAGTTCTCCCTGTGGAGGTCTTTCCCCTCTGTGGTTAATATATTCCTAGGTATTTTTTGTTGTTTTTGTTGCTATTGTGAAAGATATTGAATCTTTGATTTGATTCTCAGCTTGGCTGTTGTTGGTGTATAGGAATGCTACTGATTTGTGTACATTGATTTTGTAACCTAAGACTTTGCTGAATTTACTTAGTAAATCCTGGAGTCTCATGGCAGAATCTTAGGCATTTTCTAGATATAAGATCATATCATCTGCAGAGAGTGATACTTTGACCTCTTTTTTCCCAATTTGGATACACTTTATTTCCTTCACTTGCCTGATTGCTCTGGCTAGGATTTCCAGCACTGCATAGAACAGAAGTGATGACAGTGGGCAACCTTTCTGGTTCTAGTTCTAAGCAAGAATACTTTCAATTTTTCCCCATTAAGTATTATATTGGGTTTGCTGTATATGGCTTTTATAATTTTGAGGTATATTCCACCTATGCCTATTTTGTTAAGAGTTCTTATCATAAAAGCTTGCTAAATTTTGTCAAATGCTTTTTCTGCATCTGTTGAGAGTATCATATGTTCTTTGTTTTTGCTTCTGTTTATGTAGTGAATTATATTTATAGATTTGCCTATGTTGAACCATCCCTGCCTCTCTGGGATGAAGCCCACTTGGTCATGGTGGATTATTTTTTGATGTGCAGCTGAATTCAGTTTCCTAGGATTTTATTGAGAATTTTTGCATCTATATTCATAAGGGATATTGGTCTTTCATTTTCTTTTTTTGTTGACTCCTTTCCTGGCTTTATTATCAAGGGATATTGGCTTCATAGAACGCATTGGGGAAGATTCCTTCCTTTTTGATGTTATGAAATAATTTCTGCAGTATAGGTACTAGTTCTTTGTATATCTAGTAAAATTAAGTTGTGAAACGATCGGGTCTGGGACTTTTTTTATTTGGATTTTTCTTTATTGTTGATTCAATTTTGTTCCTTGATATTGGTCTGTTCAGGAGTTCTATTTCTTTCTGATTGTGCCTAGGGAGGTTGTGTGTTTCCAAGAATTTTTCTATTTCCTCAACATTTTCAAGTTTATGTGCATAGAGATTTTTATATTATTCAGAGATGATATTTTGTATTTCCATGGTGTCAATTGTAATATCTCCTTTTTCATTTCTCACTGAACTTATTAGCATCCTTTATTTTCTGTTTAACAATCCAGCAAGAGGCCTCACAAAGAACCAACTTTTTCTTTTATTAATCTTCTGTATAATTCTCTTGTTATCAATTTCATTTAGTTCTGTTCTAGTTATTTCTTCTGCTGGGTTGGGATTGGTTTGCTCTTTCTTTTCTGATTCCTTGAGATGATTCCTTAGATTGTTGATTTGTAATCTTTCCATCTTTTGGATGTAGGCATTTAATGCTATGAATTTTCATGTTATAACTGCTTTTGCTGAATCCAATAGATTTTAATAACTTGACTTCCCTTTGTCATTTAGTTCAAAGAATCTTTTGATTTTTGCCTTAATTTCCTCCTTGACCCAATAATCATCCAGTAATAGGTTATTTAATTTCCATGACTTTTTGTAGAGTTGAGTGTTTCTGTTGGAACTGATTTCTAATTTTATTCCACTGTGGTCTGAGAAGATACATTGTATAATTATATTTTTTAAAATTTGTTGAGACATGTTTTGTGGCCTAGGATGTGATCAATCTTAGAGAAAATTTCATGAGCTGATGAGAAAAATGTATATTCTGTAGTTTGAGGGTAGAATGTTCTGAAAATATCGGTTAGGCCCATTTTTTTCCAGAGTCTCATTGAAGTCCATTGTTTCTTTGTTTATTTTCTGCTTGGAGGATCTGTCCCATTCTGTCAGTGGAGTGTTGAAGTCCCTGGCTATTATGATGCTGCTGTCTATCATTTTGTTTACATCAAGTAAGGTTTGCTTTATGAATCTGTGCATGCCTGTGTTAAATGAATAAATATTTAGGATTGTTATATATTTTTGTTGAATTGTTTCCTTCATCATTATATAATGACCATCTTGGTCTTTCTTTACTTTTGCTGATTTGAAGTCTATATTATCACATATGAGAATAGCTACTCCAGATTTCTTTTGGTTTCCATTTACATGGAATATTTTTTCCCATCCCTTTACCTTGAGTCTGAATGAGTCCTTGTGGGTTAAATGTGTTTCCTGGAGACAGCAGATACTTCACTTGTATTTTTTTTTTTTTTTTTTTTTAATCTATTCAGCGTGGAGCTACACAATTTGTATCAAGTTTTGGTTTCCAAAATGGCAAGTGATATTAGTCAATTTCACTACCTCTTGAAAAAAAATCCTTCCCTGGATTTGGAGGTTAAACAGTGCTTGCATTTGAACTTAGGAAAGTTTTTCGGGCTTTCAAAGTCTGTGTTCTACTTTGCAGGGAATATAGATCATTGTAACTTACCTCTGCTTATTCCCCTAATTTTGTTGGGGTGATTTGACTTTGGCACAATTAACCAAAAAGGCATTAAGGCTCTGATTTCTTATTACTAACCAATAACTTATTCTACAGCATAATTGATCATTAAGTACAAACTGATTAACGGATGGATGCTATCAGAAGACTCCAGAATTCTATGGCACAACATTTATACTTTGTACTAATAACAAGCTGCTTTTTATATTAAGAAAATAAATCTTTACTTTGTATTGTGACTCCAAATACTACAGCACTGAAGTTCCTTGCCTAATATTTATTAAATTCTTATCTATAAGCCTAGAGGAATTATTGGAAGCTCTGAGGCTCATTTATTATACATTTTTGTTTAACCTCCCACTGAAACTTTTGATATTGAAAGACTTCCCGGATTTGCTTCCTCATGATGAACAAATTATACAATTAAAAGTATAGAGATCAATTTTATCTAAGGTCTTATTCATTCAGTTATGAGTTGCAACCCTGCTTACAGTGACTTAAAATAATTGGGGCTTATATGTGTTACATAACAAGAGGCCTGGAATTAGGTGGCTGCTAGCTTTAATTTAATGCTTTGATGGTGAAAGGGCCAGGATCTCTTGCATTCCCTTATATGTGTTACTTTTTGGTCCCAAGAAGGACCCTGTGGCTCCAAACATTACATATGCATTCAAGATAAAAAGAAGTTAGAAGGGGAACAAGTTAGCTCTTTGTGTCCTTTTTTTTTTTTTTATTAAGAAAGGAAAAGTTTCCCAGGCACATCTTCCTATGTCTTATTTGCCAGAGGTAGGTCACATGGCCAATACTAATTGCAAGGGAAGCTGGGAAATTATTGACCAGATGGTCATGATTGGCTTAGCCCAATCACAATCCATCACCTTGAGATTTTGATAAGGAAAAAGAGGAGAAGAATATTGCAGAGGGTAAGCTAATGACTAATATAATTGAGAAACTAGCTGAGGAATTTAATCTGCTGATGATTGAACCAAAAATCATACCCTTTATAAAACAATCATTGAACAGTCATAACTATAGGCGGTGATCACCATTATCTAATCTTAGCTTTACTACATGTCATGTATTTGAAAAATCTTTACATGAAAACATGTATATCAGCTTGAAACAGGGTTTGATAGAAATGATAACTGGTAAAGCTAAAAAGTAAACCATAATTTCTCAAATGAATTCATTTTCCTGTGAGGAGAGACCCAAACTATCTTGGTTGATAATGCATATTTACTTTGCAAGATAATTTCAGGGACTACATCTTAAAATGTCTCAAGTACTCTTAGTTGAGATATTCTATTTCAAACATCTGCTGCTACATTTGCAATTCTGTTACACTTGTAACACAGACTTTGCTATTCACTATAAATTCTGATGGGGTACCTTCCTTCCATTTCAGTTTAATTATTTTGTGAAAAGAAGTAATTTTTTCTTCCACAGATAGATACAGTGTTTCCTTCTTTATCTTTCATATACTTTATACTATAAGAATAATAGCTAATATTTATCCAACACTATTATGTGCTGGGCATGGTATTAACTCATTTTATGTTCACAATAACTCCATCTGGTAGACCTTTTTGATGTAACTTTATATTTGATGTATAAAGTTTATACTTGATGTGACTAAGGCATAGAGAAGTTAGGTAACACTCCCAGTTTATACAGTTAGTGAAGGTAGAGCTTGAATTCAAACCTGGGTACTCTGGATCTGGAGTCTAAGCTCTTAATCACTACCTAAGAGAAATACTTTTAATCATATATGATTTTGTTTTATTCTTTTTCCTAGTCTGTCAGCACTTTGAAGGTGGCATAAGTTGATTATACCTTCTTAATGATTCCAACAAAGTCAGCTTATGCCTAACTTTTAAAAATGATTGGCTTATAATTGACATGTTTATTTTATTTATTCTAAAACCTTTTTATTTGATACCATTTCAGACTTGAAAAGGTCATAAGAGTCATATTCCCATATACTCTTCACTCAGATTCTCCAAATGTTAATATTTCATTGCAATTGCTTTATTATTCTATCTATCCATCTATCTGGCCATTTATCCATCCATCCATTTATCCATCTACCCACCCATCCATCCCATGGGCTAGAACTTAGGCACGTGACTAGACCAGGGAGAGTAGAAAATCTAGTTCCTTTCTGGGTGACCAGGTGCTTTGGTAAATTTTGGGTGTTCTATTATTATAGGAAGGGTAGAAGGGGAGAGCAACTATTTGGAATGCCCAGCAACAGCAATAATACTTACAGTTTGGATTTGGTTTGTCTTTTGTATTAGGTAAGTGATATGTTCCAGCCACTATGGAAATACATACATTGAACTTTTTACATATAATATATGTCTAGTACATATTAGATAGTACTACTTGTTTATGAATAAATCATTGGTTTATTGCATTCTTTCTTGTTCTGTTTAATCTTATTACTGATCTCTACCTATCACTTTGGGACATGGTATTACTGTTTAAGGGAGGGCCATAGAAATATACTTTGGATGTTCTATATCAGGACGGCCACTACAACTTTCACATGGCTCACAGCTGAAAAGACTAAAAAGTTTTAGGTATCACTGAGCATCACAAAGAGGCAGTTTTTAATTAGATCCTAAGTAAATGTCACAATTCCCTGTTCATTTTATTCATACATTAGGTCCTACTTTACAGAGGAGAGACCTTTATTGAACAAGCGCATTTTCATTCATAATGCAAATTGGCATGAAGTAGCCCTTTCCCTCCAAACCTAGGACTTCTGGTTTGTGCAGTGCAATTGGAGTGCTGACCTCCAAATACAAGAGAGGCATAAAGATTTAAAAATATTTAATGAACTTCTAGATGCCACAATTTTGATTTTATGAGGTTTATTTTTGTGGTAGCTCAAAATATAGAGATCAAAAAACAAGGTGGTCAAAGTGGTGTGTGACTACTTGAAAGAGAGGACTCCTGGTTTATAAATATGAAGAATTCATTCATCAATCTTCTGGGAAACCTGTTGTAATCCAGTCTCCAAATTTCTACTAAATAGATTTTATTAGCTAGTTTTTAATAAAATATTTCCAATTGTCATGTGTCCACTGGTATTCTCACAGATATGTTATGAGACTGTGAAGTACATTATTCACACACATATTACACATATAATATATAGTAAATATATATAATTTCTAATTTTAAAAATCAGGAACAATGACTGAAACTTAAGTATGCTTCATTTAATTATGGGCTTAGATTCCTCAGGAGTGTGATACACTTTGGGGGCTTTTGATATGTTGAGGGACTTTTACTGTTAATTTTCTAAGGACATAAATGTTTTATGAACATAGAAGAGAAGAGATGCTTTATTTTTTAAAAATGAGATTTTTATCATTAAATGCATATTTTCATTAAATGGTTGTGTTTTCTTTTTCCCCTTAGAAATTTTAAAGAAGATACAAGATTTCTGAGAAGGTGCAGTTTTTAAAGAACTGGGGAGAAAACAGTGATGATGAAGAAAATATGTAGACTTTGACCTTAAGTTGGCTTGGACTTGAATTTTAGCTTAATTATTTACTACAATAACTACAAGGCCTTGAACACTTTTTTCTTACTCTCTCTGAGCCTCTGTTTTCTTCTTTCTATATAAAAGATTGACACTAGGCTCTTCCTTGATAGCTCGTTTTGAGAGACAAATATATATATATGTAAAATATATATGTTATGTATGTTTTGAGGGGGAAATACACACACACACACACACACACACACACACATCTGTTTTTGCTATCTATTTTTGTGTAAGAAACCATTCCAAAACTTAGTGGTTTAAAGGAATAGGAACATTTATTTTGCTCATATATTTGCAATTTGGAAAAGGCTCAGTGGAGACAGCTTTTCTCTACTCCATAGGCATCAAAGAGGTAGGCTAGACTCGTCTGCTTGCTCACTCATTCATGTATCTGGAGGTAGATCCTGTCTGTCATTTGGTATCTCAGCTACAGCTGTGGTTGGAGTACCTATATGTGGCCTCTTCAAATGGCCTGATGTTTCCTCACAACATAATGGCTTTGTTTCCATGGTGAGAATTGCAACACACACATACACACACACACACACACACACACACGGTTGGGTGGTGTGTAGCAGAGGTTTTGTTGTCTTGTACAATGTAGCCTTGAAAGATACACATTATTACCTTTGTCTCACTCTATTTGTTAGAATAACAAACAGAGTCACCCATGTTCAAGGAAAGAGGAAATAGACTCCACTATTTGATTGGAAGAGTGTCAGAAACTTGTGGACATGTTTTAAAACCATCATAGTGGCACATTGCAAGTGCTCATGGCTCCTTTCCTTCCCTTCAAATTTTCTTGCCTATCTATTTTAGCTTAGGATAAATCATCCAACCTGTTATGTAGCTTGAACTATTAGGTACTGGGTATTTACTGGTGAACAAGATAGGCAAATTCTATGCTATCATTGAGTTTATAGACAAGTGCACAGCTGAATAAACTATATGCATTATGCAGGCATTTCTAAACATTTATGAATCACCTATATGGGAAAGGCCCTCTTGTGTGCACTTTGAAAGGTACAGCTATAGGGCCCATGTCCTCAGCTTTCGTCCAGTCTAGCAGGGAGAAGGAACATGCACAGTAACAACTGTAGGAATGTAAACTGATAGGTATTGTAAATGAAGTTTGGATAAGAGGAGATCAGAGATGAAGAAATTATTAGAAACTGTGGAGTTCAGAGAAGAATTCATAGAAGAAGTAGCATTGGATCTGTTATTGGAGGGATATGAATAGGCAGTATATGTGTAAAGCTCTTCCAAACCTAGTCAACAGAAGTCCTTACATTTGTAAATTGTTTTACAGTTCACATAAAGCTTTTATATAATTTATCTCACTTAATTTTTCCAGTAATTATATAATTTTGCATGTTATTATCAGTATCATGTTAGACACACATTATATATAATTATGTATATAAAATCTTTTATATATATAAATGTATAATCAGTGGATGATGAAATTGAGACCCATGGGACTGAAATAGTAAATGAGACATGAAGGGGAATAGTTAGAAATTTATTTGATAATATGGTTTGGGCTAAATCATAGAAAGCTTTGAATGACAAGCCAAAGGAGCTCAGGCATTATTTGGTAACTAAAGCACATTTATTGCCAGCAGAAAGACATAAACAGAACTGTGCATTGGGAAGAGTATTTTCTGCAATCAATGTCAAAAATAGATTAGAAGGAGACAGAAGTGTCAGCATCATGACAGACAGAGACCAAAGATATTGCTATTATTTTTTCCTTCTCATCTAAAGCCATGTTACTCAAAGTTCAGATGTGACCTGCATGGCATTTAGTTTCTGATGAAGGTTGGTCTTTGGTATGGGCACAGAGGAGCTTTACCTTAACCTACAACAAAGCCCTGTGGTCACTACAGGACAGCTTCCTCTAAACAAGAGGGTCAACTCTTAAGTTTTCCAAGGATGTAAAACGAGAAATAACTCCCTCAAATTGCAGAAGCCATGATTCTACAGAAACCAGCAGCTGGCCTTTAGCAAACTTCACACAAGGCATCAAACACTACTCTGCTTGGACCCCTGCTGGAGGAGTCCCAAGTAGCTTATCACAAAGAGAAGCCCATTCATGCCTATCCCTTTCAAATGTGACAGGAGAAGAGACTTCATCCAAGAGAGGTGTGGGGGTGTGCACGTGTATAAAAAAATAGATTAGAACCAGAATTCTTAGAGACATGAAGTCCTATTATAATAGCAGTTCATTTCAGAGGTAATGAACCACTGGTGTCATAGTGGTTTTTCAGGAGGGTGGAGAAGAGAGGTGCTCTTAGGAATATTGTGGGGGTAGAATTGACCACAACTGGGGAAACAACGAGAAATGTCAGAGCTGAGGACAAGATTTTAAGTCTAAATTATGACATTGGCACTGATATTTAAGAAGGTTATAGTACCATAGCCAAAAGTGGGATAAGGAGGCTTTGTGTGTGTGTGTGTGTGTGTGTGTGTGTGTGGTGTGTGTTTGTGTGAGTAAGCAGGGTGATGTAGTGGCTTCATTTTTATATGTTAAATTTTTCTAAATTTTGGGAAAGAGGAGCAAATCAGTGAGGATGTCTCACTATGTTGGGACAGGGAAGCATGAAACTATGAGTGAGAAGGGCGTCCCAGTATGGGGGAAGAGGGAAAAATATTTAACATTGTAGGATCTTCCCTGCAGTGCCAGTAACACACAGCTTGGAATTCTGCTAAGAGCAGAATTCAAAGTCTGAGTTTGTATTTAGTGGGGAAAAGTACCATGATTGCTTAGCAATGCTTAATGTGGTGTGGGAGGAAGCAATATCACATATTTTCTAGTCTTAATTTGTAAGTTGGCGTGTTCTTGTTTTTTGCTTCTTTTGATTCCTACCAACTAAAACATAGGGACCCAGAGTATTTTATATACTCCTCTTAGCTGAGTATGAAGAGACATGACTCACATATTGAAGTTCCATTTGCAGGCAGGGCTCATCTGAGACAGGCAATATGATGGTCATAAGAATAGCTCTTTGAGGCAAAAGTCTAAGGCATTCTATAAGACTGAGATAACTAAATGTTTGGTCATGAACTGCTCTTCATCTGTGCCTTATGTATACATGGTGTTGGAGACGATGTTAAAACTGAAGCTCATACTTCCTCTCATCTATGAACGGGTTATAACTTTGGTTTGGAAAACATCTTTGAAAAAAAATCACAGTGACTGACTCTATTTTGACCAGAATTTAATTTCAGTATAATTTCTAAAATTATTAGAACAGGCACTGTGAACCCAAACACATCTAACATAATTCAATCCTTCCTTTCCCTTCCCTTCCATACTTTCATTATCTTTATATCTGTAACATTAGTGAGCTCTTTACATGCATTTTACTAAGTTCTCCATTGGGTGGCTTCTGATCAGGTGCCACTTGCCACCCCCTTTATATTCTTTTTATTATCAAACTCCTTTTATATAAAATAAGTCATGGCATGAGAAACAGAGTAAGCTAATAGAGGCCATTTGGATAGGTGGCCTTTCTAAAAAACATATGTGAATCCCACCACAACCTACATCTTTCAAGACACAACTGTTAATTCAAAGATTATAATGTTGTTAGTAGTATGGTCTGTTTTGATTGTTTAAAAGAGCTTCCCATATTACTCAATATTTTGCCATAAGAAAAACATTTAAAGATGTTTTATTATACATAATTTAACTTAATAATGAAATAGTTTAAGACTGGTTTAATATTTACAGTTAAATTGCTGCAAGGAGAGGTAAAACAACTGCCTTTTTTTGTTCATGTCTTAATTTGAACCTGAACTCAATTAACTGAAATACACTGGACATCCGGCCTTTTAGACATGGAGTGGAAATAAATTTTTATCAGATAAATACATAATCAGTGGCTTAACTTAAAAAAAAAAGTACAATGGATTGAATGTATAAACTAAATGCATGTGTCTTCCTTTACACTCCAATTTCATTGAAATGACTGAGAGATATCTATAGTTCTATAAAATAATTTACCTTTCTATATATTCTAAATTATGATGGAAAACAAGAAAAGATAAAATCATTTGGTATAATCAGAAATTTGATGAATTGCCTAGAAGATAGAAAGCAGCTGAGATCAGATTGCTAGATAAAAAAAGAATTATAATATAAAAATGCACCTCAATATAGTCATAGGAGAAATTTACAGAAGTAAAAATATTTCCAGTGATGCTCCAATGTCAGAGATAACAAACTAAAGAGCTGATTGGGTTGTAAGGAGGGTTAGTATTTAGCCCTACAAAGGTACAGCCATACTAGTACTTATATAATTAAAATGCATTATACAACTTGATAAATAGCCCCAGGCACAGAGGACCCCTGTTTCTCCCCATGATTCAGCACCCAAAGAGTTAACGCCCAGGACACAGGTGGCCTTCAGAACTCCTCTATTCTGAGTGATGGGCAACCAGGTGCCTATGTTAAATATCATACCTGGTATGGGACTTGTCCAGGGACATTAAAAGGTAGCATGGCTGGCTTGCATTTTTGGCTCCCTCTTTTCTTTGGCCGGCATCTTCAGGATATAGCCTGGAAAATTCCTTCTTTCCCCCCAGAAAGTGAATAGCCTGCCTATAGAGAGCTACCAGCTTGGCTATTGAGCCTGAGAAGGAAGCAGAGTAGAGCTTGAATTAGCTCTGGAGCCTACTCAGCAGATATGGAGGAAGATAGATGGAAAGGAAGTTTTTTAGGAGGACATAACAATATTTAGCACTGTATTCCACGAACCGTTCTATAAAATTTACACATATAAACTTATTCATTCCATCCAACAACTCTATTAGGAAAGTTACTATTAGTAGCTCCAATTACAAATAAGGAAACTAAGGCTCAGAGAGGTATAAATTCTTGACAGAGGTCACAGAGCTAGTCAGTGGCAAAGGTGAGATTTGCATGGTGGCTCTCCAGCCTCACTCTAATCTGCTGCTCAATTCTGCCTCTCAACATGCTGTCATGCTACAGTCCCAGATAAAGATTTCTGTGTTCCAAAAATTAGGAGTCCTAGCTCCCTTACTTTCTAATATCCACTGGTATCTTTCTCTATTGGTGAAGGCAGACAGAACTGGTTTTTGTTGCCTTTTACCTTTAATTGCATTTACTATATAAGAAAAAACTTCAAATAAATGGACTAAAATGACAAATCAATGATTTGGAGTAAGAAATGAGCCTGAACAAAATAGTCAATCAGAAAGAAGAAATTAATTGGGCAGGAATTAATGAAATAAAAGCACATAATTATAGACTTGATTGATAAAAGCAAAAGGTGGTTCTTGGAATAAGTCATATAAAATAAACAAAAGGTCTGACAAAAAATAAGCAACTACCTGTACATCAGGAATAAGTAAGAAAACATAATTCTTGCTATGGAGAAAATTTTGAAAATGTAAAAAATGTACTTTGCATGGCTATATAAGTCATTATACAATGTATGTATATTATTTGATTTATAGAAAATATATATGGTCAAAACTGACTTAAGAAGAGGTAGAAAAACTGAATATATAAATAAACAGAAAAAATCTAAAAGATAGTCAATGATCTATACTCAAACAGTATTGGGTATAAATAGTTATAGTTAATTTTGACAAAGTCATCAAAGAAAAAAATCTTTAAGTGATATTGTTTCAGAGTATAAAAAAAGACAGCATCTCATTCATAAATCTAGCATATCTCTGTTAATAAATCAGTCAAGAATAATGAAAAAGAAAACCATAGATTTATTTTATTCATGAAAAAAAGAAAACGTTAAATGAAATATAACTCAATCAAATTCAGCAACATCTTTAAAGGCTAACACATCATGCTGAAGTAAGTTTTATTGAACATTTATATGACTAATAAAATGCTCAGTAAACACTGACCAGAAATGCAAGAATGATTTAACATTAGAAAATCCATGAGTTTACATTATTAAATTAAATATTTAAATTAAAATTTAAATGCCATTCTCACAGAAGCAAAAAATTATTTGGTAAAATTTAAGACTCTTTTCTGACCAAAACTCTTAACAAAATAGAAATGAAAGGAAATCTTCATAATTAATAAAATGTATATCAGTCAGGACTCGGTCATGGAAATAAAACCTACTCTAGGTATTTCAAGCAGGGAATTAATAAAGGAAATTGGTTACTTTCAAAATTGAAGGAGGCACTTTGCTTATCCCAATAGATATTTCAAAAACTCATTAGTTGGCAGGACAAGAGAAGTGAAGGCTGTGGGAAGCCTACCATCAGATTTCAGATTTGCTGGAGTTTTCAAGAAATTAGAAAGTTGCCACTAATACCCTGGTTAGAAACTGCGGGAAACCGCAGCTGCTGGTAACAGCTGGCTGCTGTGCTGAGTTGGTTGACTCACGAGGGAATGCCAGGGGTTGCTGCAAAACCTCACATCTGCAAAAGCTGAAGCATATGCCCACTTCTTTTTCCCTCCTGCCGACCAGATTGTACACGAGTGT
Organism: Eulemur rufifrons; assembly: GCF_041146395.1. Lineage (NCBI taxonomy): Eukaryota > Metazoa > Chordata > Mammalia > Primates > Lemuridae > Eulemur > Eulemur rufifrons. The sequence goes on from NC_090983.1 coordinate 75,291,246, forward strand.
GTCTGGCTGGTGGGATATAAAACAGAAACTTGAGGGCAAAGGATTTTAGAAAATATTGTTCCCAGGCTTTCAGCCCATATAGTATGGGGATGGCATTGAATGGAGCTGGAATTGTATTAGTATGTACAGAGATGTGTCACAGTGAGAATCTGCGAACTAGAGCAATCTTTATAATCAGTGATGAAATACCTTATTTTCTAAAAATAAATTTTATTGTGTATATTTGAGGTTTACAACATGATGTTATGGGATACAAATGAATACACAGATACATATAGATAGTACAATGGTTACTGCAGTGAAGCAGATTAACGTATCTATCATCTCACATACTTTTTTTTTTTATTTTTTGACACAGTCTCACTCTGTTGCCCGGGCTAGAGTGCCATGGCATCAGCCTAGCTCACAGCAACCTCAAACCCCTGGGCTCAAGTGATCCTCTTGCCTCAGCCTCCGGAGTAGCTGGAACTATAGGCGCGCACCTATTTTTTTATTTTTAGTAGAGACAGGGACTCTCTCTTGCTCAGGCTGGTCTCTAACACCTGAGCTCAAGCAATCCTCCCCCCTTGGCCTCCCAGACTGCTAAGATTATAGATGTGAACCACCACGCCCAGCCCATAGTTACCTTCTTATGACAAGAACAGCTAAAATGTATCTATTTAACAAAAATCCCTAATACAATACAACTTTATTAAGTTTAGTCCTCATGTTGTACATTATATCTCTAGGTTTATTCATTTTCCATATCTGCTATTTTGTTTATATCCTTTGACAAATATCTCCCCATTTCTCTCCACTCCCCACCTGTGATAACCAGTGTTTCATACTCTCTCTATATATATTTGAGCCTTTTAAAAATGTTCCACATATAAGTGAAATTATGCAATATTTTTCTGTGTCTGGTTTATTTCACTTAGCATATTCTCCTCTATCTTCCTCCATGTTGTGTCAAATAGCAGTATCTACTTTTTTAAGGATGAATAATATTTCAGTGTGTGTGTGTGTGTGTGTGTGTGTGTGTGTATTCTGTTGACCTTTGAATGAGGTCAGTGAGGGTTGCTGACCCCCCACATAGTTGAAAATGTGAATATAACTTTTGACTCCCTCAAAACTTAACTATTAATAGCCTACTGTTGACTGGAAGCCTTACTGATAACATGAACAGTTGATTAACACACAGCTTGTATGTTATATGTATTATAAACTATATTATTTCAATGAAGTAAGCTAGAAAAAAGAAAATGTTATTATGAAAATCATAAGGAAGATAAAATATATTTAATATTCATTAACAAGAAGTGGGTCATCATAAAGGTCTTCGTTCTTGTTGTCTTCATGTTGAGTAGGCTGGAGAGGAAGAGGAAGACGAGGGGTTGGTCTTGCTGTCCTAGGGGTGGCAGAGGCTGCAGAGGTGGAGTAGGTGGAAGGGGAGGCAGGAGAGGCCGGCACAGTCAGTGTACCTTTATGGCAATACATTGTCATTTCCTTTGGACTTTTCCCTTTTTCATTTCTCTAAAAATATTTCTATATTATACCAGTACTTCTTCCATTATTTGCTTTAGTTTTAGTTTCCATATCATAGAAGGGTCTATGTTGTAAAAGAAGTCAAAAGCAGTATTAAATAATTGGAATCCTTCTGCCAGATGATCTAGTGTCAATTTGCTTTCTGGCGCTGCTTCCTCTACATCTTCATCCTCATCGGAGGATGGTTCTGGTGCCACCAGGATGGCACTGGTTCTGAAGCACTCATCTCCATTGAGTCATCTTCTGTTAATTCCTCCACTGTGATTTCTATTAGCTCTTGAATTTCTCCAAGATAACCCCCTACCTTTTATTTATTTATTTATTTATTTATTTATTTTGCCATATCCACAATCTCTTTCATGATTCCTTTGATTAGCTCTGTCATTAATCCTGTGAAGTTATACGCAACATCTGGACACAGTTTTCTCCAGGAGGAATTTATTATTTTGGGGTTGATAGCTTTCAAAGATTTTTCTCTAACAACAATGGCATCCTCAATGGTGTAATCCTTCTAGACTTTTATGACATTGTCTCTATCGGGGTTCTCTTCCATAGCATTGACAATCCTTTCCATGGAGTACCATGTGTAATGAGACTTAAAGATCTTTGTGGCCTCCTGATCTTGGGGATCAATTAGAGATGTTGTGTTTAGGGACAAGTAGACCACTTCGATGCCTTTGGGGTTGAACTCATGGGGTTCTTGGTGGCCAGAGACATTGTTCAATATCAAAAGAACTTTAAAAGGCATACTGGCAAAGTACTTCCTGACTTCAGGGACAAAGCATCAATGGAACCAGTTTAGAAAAATGTTCTCTTTGTCCAAGCCTTCTTATTGTACAACCCAAATACTGGTAGCTAGTGTCAAAATCTTTTCCCTTCAAGGCTCAGGGGTTAGAAGTTTTATAGATAAGGATAATCCTGGTCAGAAACCTGACTACATTTGCATAAAACAGTAGGGGTAGCCTACCCCATTCTGCCTTAAATCCTGGTGCTTGCTTCCCTTCCTTATCAATAAATGTCCTTTGTGGCATTTTTTTTTTTTTCTAGAAAAGGAGACTTTTCATCTGCATTAAAAACCTGTTCAGGAAGATATCTTTTTTCCTCAATAATTTTCTTAATGTAGTCCCATCTATTTATTTTTGTTTCTATAGTCTGAGCTTTTGGTGTGATAGCCAAAAAATCATTGGCAAAAACAATGTCAAAGAGCTTTTCTTCTATGTTTTTTTCTAGAGGTTTTATGACTTCAGGTCTCACCTATAGGTCTTTTATCCATTTTTAATCAACTTCTCTGTATGGTGTAAGATAAAAGTCCAATTTCATTTTCTTACTTGTGGAAATCCAGTTTTCCAAGCATCATTTATTGAAGAGACTGAATTTTCTCTGTCCTGTCTCAATGAACAAATATTAAAAATATGCTTATTAAAGTTAGCAACAAACGAAGATGTTCAGTGACATTGCTGTCTTTCAAAATTAAATTTCTGGAAAATAAAAATAGGGAAAAGTATTAGAGGTGTACTTCTAATATAACACCTATTGTATTATTATAATACATAATTATATTAATTAATTTATTATATGTACCATGTAATATATAATAAATTAATTGATATAATTAGCAAAAGTAGCAATAAAGTAACCATATTTTATGGGCAATGGAAGAGGTCATCTGAAAAATACATGAATTAATGGTCAAATATTTTAAGGATTACTTCTAATTGATAAGAAAAAGATCAAAATCCAAATAAGTGAATAAATATAAGATATAAATTAGTAATTTACAGAAGAAAGAAAATGATGAATCAGGGAGTTAAAAATTTAAACAAAAATGTGATATTAATCTTTGCCCTTAAGATTTACAAATATTAAATATGTCGATATTTACCCAGGATTTATTACATATATGTAAGGAAACACATATTCATATACATTGTGATAGTTTTATAAGTAAGCCTGGTCCTTTCAAGAGAAATTTGACTGTGTCTATCAAAACTATGTATGTAGTCAGCAATTCCCAGGTGTAACCTATAGGAAATTCACTCATGAAAAAATATGCACATAAATGGATGATAATTGAAGCAGTGTTTTTAAGCACAACAAATGGAAATTCTCTAAGTTTCTGTTGGTAAGGTAATGTTTAAGTTAATAGTGACTTATATACATTTTAAATATTATTCGATCACTCAAAAGAAAGAGCTGCATATTCATGAACTGACTTGGAAAGACTCCAGTTATGTATTATTAAGTGAAAGTGGTAAGATGCAGAGCAGCCCCTGTAATATGCTTTCCTTTATGTTAAAAAGCATTTATGTGCCTATTTGTCCATACATTAGGCAAATGATTTGAAAAAAGGTGTTAAATGAGGTATTTTAAACTGTTAAAATTGATTACTTCTGGGAAGGAAAGTGAGATAGAAAAGAGGGTATGTAGAAGGGGAAATAAAATGAGACTTGCATTTCTCACTCTCTCTATTTTTGATTTGTTTGAAATTTCATGAACGAGAATGTTATACTCATGGAATTCTTAAAAATAGAAAAAGTCAAATTCTCCAATATTCTCCACTCTTATTTTCGTTCTGCCTATGGCTTTTTAAAAACCTTTTATTTTTATTTTATTTTATAAAAATTATATATGCTTAAGGTATATAATGTGGTATACATTACAAAATAATTATGACAGCCAAGCTAATTAACTTACCCATCATCTCACGTAGTTATCTTTTGTGTGTGTATGTGATGAGAACACTCAAGATATACAAAGTTTTCTTTACATAGAATGAATAAGTTCTACAGATCTAATGTATAGCACGATGACTACAGTTAATAATACCATATTACATGCCTAAGTTTAAGTGACAATGGCCTAGTCCATACCACCAAAACCTGGAGCATAAAAGCCAGGGGCATATGGATTTTTCTCTGTCTGCTGCAACCACCCCTGCTAACCTGGATCTGTCTTGTAACTTTTATGCTCATGTCCAGAACTTTCAGTCTCGCACTCTTTGCAGACTCTTCTCATTGGAATTTGGGGTTCAATTCCCCACTCTCTTTAGGATTTTTGTTGAGATAGAGTAATTCTGTATTGTAATGTCTATGGTTCTATTTGCAATACAACATAATAGATTATCAGTCTTTTAAAATTGACCTGACACTTTCATAGAATCTCCTTATAGAGAGAGAAGCTGAGCCTTAGAGAGTTTGACTGACAAGTGCATATGGCTTTGTATGGCCAGTGTGACATGCTGGAGCCTCTGTTTTCTCATCTTTGAAATGAATAATTTGTAATTAATGATGCACATGATCAACTTTACCATTTCATGGTACTTAATCATAGATAAAAATCTATTGCTTTCAATGACAGACATACCCTAGATTTAGGTAGATAGGTTTTGCTGTTTATTTTTTACCACAGCAAAATATATGTGTTTTTAATGACATACCAATTGTAGTCACAGCTTGTGCTGGATATGGCAACATGAGACCCCAACTAAGCCAGCCTCTGAATCCTCAAGACAGAACTTAAGATTTTCTCTGCTAAAACATGAATAAATACACACACACACGAAGTTATTTAATAGACTAAACCAAAACGCTTTGTATTTGATTGCATTATAAAATGATTTCATATTAACATTTCATGACATCTTAATATGTAATTATGAAAACATGTTTGCACATAAAAGACCAATAAAATTAGTAAAATCTCAATTATGTAGCCTTGAATATCACTTTCATTCTAGTTCAGAAATTAAAATACATTTCTTGAGGGTTTTGAAGAACAAAATCAATGACTACATCCTCAAATGATGAACTATGCATTAGCTGAGTGAACATCTTTCATACAGAATGTTGACAAGCTAAATATATGGGAAAAAAGGAAGGGATATAGCAAGAGAAGAAAGATAAGAACTAGTGAAAGGAGTGAATACTGAAGGATACAAACCTGTAAAGATGTATTTTTCCATTAACATTATTGTCATCTCCCTTGAAAAACAGGATTTATACTAGATCATAAGATTTTTCAGGACAGATACCTAAATTTATTTACATTTCAACTCCTGGGTTCTACTCTAGCATGATGCTTAGCAATGGCAATCCAATTTTGGTTGGTTTGGAAGTCCCTTAACAGACCAAGTCAAACTAAATATGCTGTGACTTCACCAATTTAGGAATGAAGCCATAGAAAACAGTATTTTTTTTATTTCTATCAGGTTGATAAACATTTATATTATCTAGCCACCTAAACTGTTCATAAATTTAATCACTAATTCCAACTATGGGATTGGGTTTCTGTGTGTGTGTGTGTGTGTGTGTGTGTGTGTGTGTATGCATGCTGATAATTCTCAAAGTTACATGGAAAATTAGAAAAAAATACATGGAGATTTTTAAGAAGAACGAGGAGTGACATTTATAATGCCAGATTCTAAAGTCGATAATAAAGCTAAAATAATTGAGAATTGCACAAGATCCAAAGTAGATGGAAAATTTTAAATAAACAGAATTGAAAGCCAAGAAAGAGACCTAAAACATAATAAGCACGTTGTGTTAAAAGTGGCAAAAGATGAAATAGTTGGTTAATGAGTGCTAAAATATTTATCAAGGTATTTTAAAAGTTATTAAAAATAAGCTTCAGAAGAATTAAACTGTTAAGTATAAAACATTAATTTAAAGAAACTAGACAAGTACCTTTATGATGCTAGACTATCAAAAGGCTTTTTAACATGAAATCAAAAGGAGAAACCATAACTAAATGAGAGAAAAATTTGACTTCTTAAAGGACTTAAAAGTTTTCTTTATAGCAAAAAGCAACATAAACGTTGAAAAGACAAGTAGTAAACTGGAAATGTACTTATGTCATAAGATAATAATTATCTTTAGTAAAATAATAGTTATTTCTTATTAAACATACCAACCAACAAACAAACATAAAACCACTCAGTAGATATTAGGAAAAGGACATGAACAGTAAAATCATAAAGAATTAAAAATAACCAATAAATATTAAAAACTATTTTTTCCTGTTGATTATTAAAGATGAAAGAAAACCACACAGCAAATGTTTTATTTATTTATTAACATTTTGAATTATCCTAAGAAGTATCAAGATGTTAACAGGAATGTTTTAATATAAAAAATAAATATAAAATGCTGAAAATTTTGACAAATGCAAATGCAAATAAAAAACAATAGGAATAGTGGCAAAACAAACAACAATAATAGGAGATGAAGTCAAAGACAAGATTATTGTCTCTATTAGTTTGGGTTCTGCAGAGATACAGGAACAATAGGAAATACACACACACACACACATATGCATATATATTCTACAGAAACATAGGAAGATATATTTATATGTATACAAAGAGATTTACTACAAGAAATTGGCTCACATGATTATGAGAAGTCCAAGATCTGCAGTTGGCAAGCTGGAAACCCAGGAAAGCCAACGGTATACTTCCAATTTGAGTCTCAAATCCTGAGAATCATAAGACATGATGCTACAAGTTCCAGTTTGAGTTCAAGTCCTAAGGAGGAGAAGACCAATGTCCCAGCTCAAAGATAGTCAGACAAGAGAAAGAATTCTTTCTTTTTTTCTACACATCTGATAAAGGGCTGATAACTAGAATCTATATAGAACTCAGGAAAATCAGAAAGAAAAAAATCAAAGAACCCTATCAAAAAGTGGGCAAAGGATGTGAACAGAAACTTTTCAAAACAAGATAGACTAATGGCCAACAAACATATGAAAAACTGCTCAACATTTCTAATTATCAGGGAAATGCAAATCAAAACCACAATGAGATATCACTTTTATCTCCAGTGAGAATGGCCTTTATCAAAAAGTCTCAAAACAATAAATGTTGGCATGGATGTGGAGAGAGAGGAACACTCACACACTGCTGGTGGGACTGCAAACTAGTACAACCTCTGTGGAAAGCAATATGGAGTTACCTCAAAGAGATACAAGTAGAACTACCATCTGATCCAGCAATCCCATATCTGGGCATTTACCCAAAGGAAAAAAAGACATTCTATAAAAAAGACATCTGCACTCAAATGTTTATGGCAGCATAATTCACAATTGCAAAGATATGGAAACAACTCAAGTGCCCATAAATACATGAGTGGATTAATAAAATGTAATATATGTATACCATGGAGTTCTACTCAGCCACAAAAAACAATGGTGATCTAGGACCTCTTGTATTATCCTGGATAGAGCTGGAGCCCATTCTGCTAAATGAAATATCATGAGAATGGTAAAACAAGCACCACATGTACTCACCATCAAATTGGTATTAACTGACCAACACTTAAGTGCACATATAGTAGTAGCATTCATTGGGTTTTGGGTAGATGGGAGGGGGAAGGAAGACATGGGTATATACACACCTAATAGATGCATTGTGTACTCTTTGGGGGATGGACATGCTTGAAGCTCTGACTTGGGTGGGGCAAAGGCAATATATGTAACCTAAACATTTGAACACCTGTAATATGCTGACAGAAAGAAAGAAAGGGAAAGAAAGAAAGAAATCTTTCTTAATCAATCTTTTATTCTATTCAGGCCTTCAATTGGTTGGATGGGGCCCACCCACGCTGGAGAGAACGATTTGCTTTATTTAGTCTATAATTCAAATGTTAATCTCATCCTGAAACACCATCACAAACATAATTAGAAATAATAATACTTTTTGTTTTAGATCCTCCTTGCTCCAGCCTCAAGAAATAATAAATACTTAATCAAATATCTGGGCACCCCATGGCCCAGCCAAGTTGACACATAAAATTAACCACCAAACTAGCCAGTTGTATGATTTCCTAACTATAAGTTACTCAATATGACTATGGACTTCCCATTTATCAGAGAAAAATTTAAAAATGACATAGCTTTATAAGAGTCATATTGTCCTTCCTATAAGGACAAAGTAGTAGGTGGCTACTTATTACTGGGGATATGTATTTTTACATTGGTCCTTAAAAGTCAATTGAGTAAATGAAAAAGTAAATTCTAGAATCTTTATGAGTTCATTCATAACATTCTCTGAGAAAATTATCCATAAAATAGATATTGATTTCTTGGCTTTGAAAGATGAATTACATCTTCAACTTATATTTGCCTTCAACTTATATTCTAAAGTAGTGTTGTCCTCACACTTGGTACTCAAAAATGATTTTTGATGGTTATAAGCTTAATGCTCAAAACTTATTTGTGTTCTTTCATTTACAAACCTGAGTTAGTTTTATGTTGATTACTCTATCTTTGACACCATTTATATTGTATTAAGGAACCTTTTATTGACACATTAGTACTTATTTACGATATAATGTCTACATCTGGATAAATGTTGTTGGAAATTGTTTCTTGAAAACAGTGCAAGAATGACATATTTATATCATTTCATCATGTGAAATGGTGATTAATCTTTGCAATTTAAAAGAGTGCCACCGTTCCCATTACAGCTGATGTTACTCCCCCTTTCATCTCCTCAGGATGGTCTGAAGAAATTTAGTGCCTTTAGTTATGTTTGAAGTTTTCTCTCTCCCTCCTCCTCTTAAAGAATGACTCAGTTTGATGTATAGATCACAGAACAGGGTTAGGTCAGTCAGGGACTCCATGTAGCAAGTTATTTATTCAGGACATCCCTTTAGGAGCACTGGCAATGATTTGGTTTGTGAAATCGCTGTCACAAAGCATTTTGGGCCCTGAATTACCAGGTTAGTTATCTACATTTGTTTTATCTGATATAACTTACTCACAGTTACATTATTATGAGCCATTATGTTTTTGGTCAGTCTTCTTAGTCCAGGAAGCAACAATGATGTATATAAAATCTCCAGGCTGATGCAAAATATGTCTGGGTTTTTAGAGTATAAATAAAAGAGCCACCACCACTATAGGCAATATTAAAAATTATATTAGTGTTTGAACAACATACAGGGTCTAACTTCCCCAGCCTTAACCTTTAAAATGTTTGCTTATTTTATATACCTAGCTATTCTCTTAGAAAACTGAGCCCTCTTTTGGAAATACTTCACTCCATTTCTTTGCTGTAGATGGCCCCAACTCGAGTCCCAATTATTTCCTATAATTTCATAAATAGCAGCACCTTTGCCAACATGTGCTGGTAAACTCACTGTATGGGGGGAAAATAGTCCTGATTTGCAGTGTTCACTGATTTCTGTGGTGTGAATACTTCCCACCACGGCCAATTTCAGCTGCTAACAGTTCATCAATAGTTCAAAATTTCCTAAATATTTAACACTTGGCTTTGTGAGCAAATACTAGCTTGAGCACACCACTGTGTGTGTGTATGTGTATGTGTGTGTGCGTGCAATTGGAAGTCCATTTGGAAATAGTGTTGAATCTATTTAGGATTCTGACAGCTGAAAAGAAAAGATAAAGGTAGCCTCAGAATCATCCAGGGACTTGTTGCAAATTTATTTGCAGATTGTTAAAATTTATCCTTCCTAATCACCCAGATCTTTTATGGAAAATTTGAAAGCTTTCCCACGAGGCCTTGGCTTTGAAATGCCATTTGCATTCTTTTGGCCTTCAGAATACCTATGCATTTAATTTTATCACTTGCTGCTCCTACTGTCTATATTGGCAGGCAGCTTTTCTCAGTCTGAGAGTGTCTGGAAATAGTATTGTCTTGGTGCAGGGTCAGCTTGAATGGTGAGTATCTTTCATGCTGCAAATGAGCTGGGAGAATAGAGACTAGAACTTTCATTTATTTATTATTTATTCTTTCTTGTTTTTCCTTGCTGCTTGAGGGTTTTCTGTGTTTGGATACTAGAGGTTAGTATAACGTATAGGAAGCCAGATCATTAATAATCATGGAGTGTTCATGAACTTAGAAAATCTGAGGTAAGTGTGTGTAAGGATGGCTACCAAGAAACAGTTTTTGCACTCAAGGAAATTCTAATTATTGATGGTCCTGCAAGATGTATGCATGTGTCCCTGGTTGCTGTTTGTTGAGTCTTCCAACGGCAGTGCTAAATATTGGAATTTGGGAGAAATAAGGTTAGAACAAATGTAGACTGGTGTTAATTCTTAAGTGTATGGACTAATAGGGACATTTTAAATTTATGTATTAGGCTGGCTTGAAGGGCAAAAAATATAGTAGACACTGGGGTCCACTTTTATTTATTGACATTTGTCACCTTTTAGAAATAACTGATAACAATGAGAACTTACTATGTCAGGCATTCTGCTAAACATTTCTTACAGTATTACATCGTATAATTCTCACAACTCCATGAAAGAGTATATTAATACTGTTTTATAATTAGGAAGTTAGGGCTTAGAGAAGTTGAAGGTTGGAGTCAACTTAAAATTATTTTTATGTATTTCCAAATCAATTTGTCAATTTATAAATTTATGTGTTTTTAATTTAGAAATTATGGGAAGAAAGTGATAAAGAAATTAATCATATTTAGTATGCATGTGTACTAAGTTTAGAATGGCATGTTTACATAGTCTGCCAAATTTCAAATGTGTAAGGTGTTCTCTCATTAGTTTGAAGGTGCTGTGCCTAGTGGCCAGGCCAACAGCATGCAACATTACTCTAATCATAATGCATAGTGATTGCTTGGCCAGCATTTACAAAATCCTTTTCAGTTACTATGTGTACCCTTCAAGTAGTCTAGGATTGTGCCTTATGGACTCCTGTGTCCATCTCAACTGAAATCATGACAAACAATTTAATGTGAGCCAGGAGGCCCACAGATAAAGAAATAGAAAAAAGCTGTCACCAATGGAGTAAAAATCTAGGCTCTCAGATGCATTTAAAAAGGTGAATTAATGAGCATTCTGGACTTTTGCTCACCTTGGTGTGCAACACTTTGTATCCAAGAATTTCTAATGGTTTTGTGCCTTATGTGTATTATGGATCTACTGGACAGTTTGAGGGACTGTTTCTGTTCATGAATAAACATTTTTAATATGTTCACATATTTACATAAACTTTATATTTACAGTTCATACTGATGTGATATGAAAAAAATGAGGGCACAAACTGGCTTTTTTTTTAACCTACCAAAATATATCTCCTTTTTTTTAATATGCAAAATTTCAGTTTGATTTAAGTGTTTTTGAATCACTTGCCACTTTCCAGGAACATAACCAACATGTAAATTGAGAGATGTTAATATATGTCACTGAGTTGTTTTTAAAGAATCACAGCCCTGAAAAAGAAAAGGCAAACATATTAAATAGGAGGGATTACCACTCAGAATCTGGCAAGTCTAGGGCAAAAAGTGAAATGTAGTTATAATAGATAATTCTTATTATCCCCAAAGGGAGGTGCTCTGGTTTTTAAGGAAAAGTGACGTTTTCTCAGAAAATCATTCTCAAAAGAATGTATCATAACTGACATTTTAAAATGAACATTGGAAAACACAATATTTTCATCTATAGCTTTACAATAAACATATGGGTGGTCTTCACGTGACTTTTTTTTCTTCTTTTTTTATGTTTACCCTCAATTTACAATCCCAGGACATAAGTAAATGAAGGTAATTCTGTTGGGAGCGGGTTGAGCTAATAAGCTTCAGGGATGATGTAATGTATGAAAAATTAGCAAAAAACACAACGCGGTATGTAATCACATGTCTTACCATGGGGGAGAGACTCTAGTCTTTGGTAAGAGGAAAAGGATGATAGTTGGCCTTAGTGTAGTAAATCTTCAGGTAGAAAATAAGGCTGAGAAAATAAAGTGATTTGTCCCATATTTTGAAGACAAAAAATAAATTAGTGGATATTGGTAGGTACAGAATTAAAAATATATAAATGAAGAAAGTAAAGAATCTGATGCTATGTGGATTCAGGGTTAAGAGTGATGAGGAAATTATCTGAGTGGAACAGTCAGTTTGTACTGAAAAGTACTGGCAGACATAGTTTCTGGGTTAAAAGGTCCACAAGGGCACAGGTTGTGTATCTGGCCTATTTCCTCAGTGCTTGTGACAGAGCCTGTGCCTGGCACCTAGTAGAAGTGATAAAAGTATCTGTGACTGACTTTGGTGCCTGAGATAAGGATATGTACATAAACTGAGTCCACATAAGCAATTTTAGCTACAGTAGAGTGAAAAATATAATCAAAACAAGAATCAAATGTCTTCACTTCAGATTCTGAGATATCCTTTCCACTTATATAACCTGGACCAATTTATTAATTCTCTGAACTTTAGTTTCCTTATCTGTAAAAGGGAGATACAAATGCATACATACCAGATGCATTGTAAAGAAGAGAAAAGGCAGTGCATGAGAAAGAAGTTTGTAAGCCATTTTGTACTGTCTCATGTAAGGCCCTATTAATAAAAGAGGAAAGTCTTTCGCATCCAGTTGCACTGCTTGTGCTTCATCTGGAGGGCTGATAATGTTACATACACACTTTACCCCATCTCCTCTCCTCTTCAGGCACAGAGCTAGACTACATTTTCCAGCCTCCTTTTCAGTTAGGTGGGGCCATGTGACCGAGTTTCAGACAATAGAATGTGGATGAAGTTCATGTATGCCACGTCCAAGCCTGACCCATAAAAACCTCTGTGGCAACCTTTTGTGTGTTCTTTTTCCTTTCCCTTGGACAACTTTGAAGATCTAGATGGTAGAGGCAAAAGATAAAGGAAGCCTGGGTCTCCAAGCTACTGCTTGAAGGAAAGCCACCTGGCCAATGGGTGTAGAAGGGCAGTGAGTAGGAGACACTTGAATATCAAAAGAATATCCCCATGGATAGCTGCATGAACTGGAATGTTGTATTGAGCATCCTTAAGTTTTGGGATTACTTTTATAGTAATGGAACCTAAATTAACCATAGGACCTAAAAAAATAGCAGAAAGTCCCTGCAGGTCTTGATCAGGCAGTGCCATGTAGACAGTAGTATTTGGATGAGCAATTATGCAGTGGTAGAAGGCAGAGATTGAAAGGGAGAACAGAGTGGATAAAATCAAAAAGGCACTTGTGGGGATAAAGTATGAAGCTGGTGGAAATGGTGGGAACAGTGGCAGTGAGGGGAAGCAGAAGATGCTCTGGGATGACGATTGAATTCTACACCACCAGGAGTAGAGAGTTGCCTGAGAGAATTAGTGATAGAAGCTACAATTAGAAAACTAAAACAACCTGGCTCCACAGGCCTTACAAAACAGTAGTCTCTTCTGTCTGGCTACAGGAGCTGGGTTGGGCTAGGAGCTGAGAAATTGGACCCCTAGGAGAGATCAATAACCCTTTCCCACATTTAGGAAAACAATCTGATATCAACTCATGATTACAAGAAATCAATAGAATAACAGACCTACCTACATCCCAGTCTTCCCAGCATCTGAGCTGGGCACCAGCAATTTGCTATGAATCCTTTCACATGCTCTGGGTATCTTTCCACAAGGACATTATCCCCCCTTTTTTTTTTTAAGACTGTAATATATTTTATTCATTTTTCTAGAATCTTAGGCAAACTCTAGTTCATACAAACTCGAGCTTTGACTCATAATAAGGAAAAGGTTCTAGATAAAATATTCACACATCAGCATAGGAACATACACTAAATTCACATGTATCTTTGTTATTCATGCTCCTGAACTGTGTCTGAAGAGCAAAATCTATAAAGGTAAGTAAAGAGCAATTTTCATGATCTTTAGAAAATAATTCAATTATTAATAATATCTATTTAAAGTTTCCTTTAGGAGGACTGCATAGAACCCTGATCTAGCAGGGAAAGCAGACATATAAACAAATAATTAAAATTCAGCCTAAAAATGATAAAGAATTTAGAAGTTCTGAAGATTCTGTGAGGTGGTGAACAATGAATTGCGGTTAGGTAGTTGAGGAAAATGTTGTGGAGGAGAAGGCATGAAAATACCCACGATAGTGACAGCAGTGACAATGACTATGCTGGTTACCAAACATGAGCTAACGCGAAAACCTGGAAAATAGATGCTATTATTATCTTCAATGGATTCAGAGAAGGTGCACAGTTTGGGAACAATCTCAAAGCTAATAAAAAGTAAAATTGAGATTTAGACTCATGTATCCCATTTCAAATATTACAATCTAATTCTAAAAATAAGACATATTTGGGGAAAAAAATGGGTAACAATAGCAAATAATACATAAGAGCAAATGAGTGCTCTGAACCATGAATGTAAGAGAAAATATAAAGGAGACAGAGTTATGGAGGAAAGCAGTGTGCTTCCTACTCTTTTAGTCAAAACCTCACGTTGTGCGGGGTTTCCACAATTGGCATGGCCTACCTGAAGAGCTCAGTGAATAATCTCAACACACTTACAAGGAGTAGAGGTTTTGTATATAAATACATTGCCTGTCATATTTGGTCAAATATTTCCACTAGCTTATATGAAAATAAAACTCATCTCTATTAAGAACAGTCACATTCTGTGTGCTGTGATTTCCAGCACAAGGCCTTTTCTCATGAAAGATCAGCTCATTATTGAATCATCTCTAGTCCAAGGTACCATGGGTGCTCACTCGCTGGAACAGATCAATTTATTTCAGGAGTGAGAATGTAGCAACCAAAGGTCACAGGTGCTTGGCTTCATTTATTTTCCGGACTTAAAATCTATTAATTACATAGCCTATATTCCAACAAGTGCAGGAAAAAATGCTTTCCACTTTTAGATTTTTAAAATGTGTTTTAGTAGATTATCTCAATTTCTGTTGAGGGAACAACATGTATTTCAGAGTTGTAATTATGTATAATTTTTTCATTTCCATGTTTTATGCAGTATTGTGCCCACAATATCTAATACAAGTATAATATGAATGATTAATTACTATCTCATACTAGCACAAGACAGTACTTTGCCTCTTCTTTGCCATGAAAGTAGATGGACCTTTACTGGGGATTTTAACAGGGGTTGCAAGCTATATAGCCTGCGGGCCTAATTGGGGCCTCTGTCTGATTTTTATAAAGTTCCCGAAGTTTCATTGGAACACAGCCACGCTCATTCCATCGTGTATTTTCTGTGGCCGTTTTCATGGTATAATAGCAGATTTGAGCGGACCATATGGTCCACAAAGCCTAAAACATTTACTGTTTGGTCCTCTGTAGCAAAAGTTTGCCAAGACCAAGATTATAACATCGTGACTCAGGAAATGCTGTATTTTATCTTTCTCTGACTATTCCTAAACCTTGGAAGGATTTGAAGTTTCATCAGTAGAGTTGATAAAACTACAGAAAATGGTGAAAAATGTTGAGAAGAACACAGCCCGTGAAGACAAGAAAGCTTGTCTTGAGGCTTGGTTTAACTCTTTTCTACCTGTGCTACATTAGGCAAATTTTTCATCCTTGCTAAACCTCAATTTTCTTATTGGTGATACATATATAATCCTTATCTCTTATTTATGGATTGAAAACATTTATTTGTAATAAAATTTTTGAAGTCAATACCATTATTGTTACAGCTAAGATATAGTAGTTCATTTCTTATTTCTATTATAACATATACTATTTTATTAAAATAACAGATTATTTTAGGGTCACCTTGGTTCAGATTAGTGATTTTTCAATCATGGTTTGGTGATATACTCAGAAATCTCTAGGCTGGTCATGTAGTTTTCTTTAATGAGTAATTATAACTCAATCTGATAGTGTCCTATATTCCTATGGGATTAGTTAAAGGAAGTCTTTCCAATTGAAACTAAGAATCCATCGAAATAAGAATTTATTGGAAACAATTAAAATGTGTAGAAGGCATGGTGTTAGACCCTGAACATATACAGATAAGTAAGACCTTGATCTTCAGAGGTTGTAAACTGGGAAGCAGAAGTTGGAACATAGACAAATGCTCAACACACAGGGAATTGTACAAGGGGGGCACTAGCAAAAATCTTGGAATGGTATGTAGTCAGAATAGGACAGATAATAATTTGGAAAATCAAAGAAAGACTTTATAAAAGTAGAGAAATTTGAGAGGGGCCAAGAGGAGAAGGGAAAGGAGAATTATTCCATGGAAAGGGGATGCTAGGGAAGAACTGCAGAGATACAGATAAGCATAGGGGTGCTCTGATAATACGGGGTGCTGTTTTGATTGGGACATATGTATGCATATAATATTAGTGAGAGATCGTACCAGATCATACCAGAATAGAACACTAGGACCAATACCACTGAGAGCCATTAGGCTAGAACACACTGTTTAAGTATCCAGGTGAGTTCTAATAAGGGCTTCAATTGTGTGAAGACACTGGAAATGAAAAAGAAGGAACTGTTTTAAGAATTAATGCAGATTTTTCTGAGTGTTTACAGGCACTTGTATATTCTCTCATTCATCTGATCTCATGACCTTCCTCTGGTAGGGGTTATCTGCAGTGAAGAGGTGAGGCCGCAGGCCCAGAGAGGCTGAAGACAGGTAGTGAGGGGGAGTGCTGATTCTAACGCAGCTGTCTGGGTTCTAAGTCTGGTGTTCTACATCACATTGCAGTTGCTGCTTGGGCAAGGAGAGCAGAGAGAGGGAGGATTCAAAGCTAATCCTGAGGTTTCTGATCTGAGTGAGAGTTTACAATTATTATATAAAGAGAACCTGGCTTAGGAGGAGAAGAGAGTATGTTTGACTTGGATCTTGTGGCATTTGAAGGCATGATGAGTGATTCAGCGAGGCATGTTTAGGAGAAAGTTGGAAATATGTAATAGTTGAAGGGTAGAGGGCCCAGGCAGGAACCTTTCTTCTGCTCGACAAATCTGGTAAACTTCATCTGTGTCCTCCTCAGGCTGGTTCTTCTCCCATGTCCCAAATGGTTTCAATTGTTTGATTCTCCTACTGACTGAGAGGCCACAGAGTTTTAGGAAGAAGAGAAAGAAACAGGGGGCAGATGCCAATGTGCACCCTCTAGGCCCATGTGCTTCTATCTTCATCCACCTTATGGAACTGGGAGAGAGGGTCTTGGATTTTATGCAAACTTGACAGTACTTTTGTTGGACAGCCTTGAACATGGGAGTGATGGGCAGGAACCAGGTCCAGAAAGCTGCTTTCTGTTCTACCAGAGGTCTGTTATCTTCTTGGTTTCAAGACATATGGAAGGACCTGGGAGTACCTGTGAAAATACCTGGGGAGTAGAATTTAGGCAGTGATAATATGTGGCAAGTAAATATAGGTGATTTTTCTTTAAAAATAAAAATAAAGAAATCGATCACATTGTGGAAAGTTTCCTGATTCATTTTATAGCCTAAGGATGAACAACTAACAGCCTGGGAGTTTTCTGACTATTTCACTGAGCAATTCTTCTTGGACAAAGTATTTATTCCATGGAGTAGAACATGCTCAGACTAAGAATTGAAAGATACAGGTTTTAGATCTGGCTCTAAAGCAAACTAGATGAGTAAGTATTCATAAGTTAATTTTTCTGTAAAATAAAGGCAATGTGACCAAATTCCCTGAGTTTTTTTAAAAAGCAAATGTTATTAATATAATAAAGACTAAAGTACACTCCGAAGAAGCTCTGCAAAGAGAGAGTTCTTCTTCCCTTTGTTTTGACATCTCCTTACATTCTCCTGTTCTCCTAATCCCTTTTGTTTCTGTTTCCCTTTTTTGGTTTCTCAAACGGATGCCAGTTCTTCCAACCATCAGCCAAGAATGAACTTAGGAAAACTTCCATTGTCACTGCCTCTCAACTGCCTAAAAGGGTCAAAAATGATACAACAACAACTTGCTTTTGAACCTGTGAAGTTCTTTAAATAAAAGGCAAAATCCTAATATAATCCTACAGCATTGACATAGGAGAAAATTACTATAATTATGCAAATTAAAATAAGTCAACAAGTTTCAGAACACAATGCACGATAAGTAATGTTTTTAAAAATAACAGTCATTGAGCCTGGTCATTTGCACTTAATAATAGGCTCAGGAGGGAGCCTAGTGTCTGGGGAGAAACAGCTGTGGTAATAGATGTATTATGCCTTTGATAGGTTCTCTCTAGTAGTTTTATTTCTGTATTTGCTTTAGATTATAGAACACTCCCAGAGTGCCCTGCTATTGAAATTCCCGTCATTCCTAGGGCTTTAATTAAATGATTGGATTTGACAGAACTTGCATTGAGGAGGCCCACCACTATGTCAGTTTATGCCAGGTTGATATTATCAGGGGCCTGGCAAGTACATGCTCAGGCTTTAATTTATGTCTTGAGCTGTCTCACTGTGAAATATAAGGAATACATGCCTCCATGCGATTTTCAAAGGCATTGAATATGGCCTATCACAGCAGTTTGGTCCTCATAAAATCCAGAAGACAGGATGACACAAAGTAGATATTTTAGAATTGTGGAGCCATGGAAAGCACAGGAGCTTTGAAATCAGAGCTGCCCGGGTTTAAATCTAAGATCTACCAGTCATTAGTGGGATAAATGATAAGTGATCAAAATTTTCAGAGCTGTGAATGTCTCTTTTTAAAAATGAGAATAATTCCAGCTATCATTGGAGTAATACGAAAGTTAAATGTTACGAGGTCAATAAACCCTGAGCTTAGTGAGTATGTGGTAGGAGTTTGATGCAGATTATTTCCTTGTTTCCACCTACTTTGCAATTAGTTATTGCTTGTAGGAGCATTCTTCCATTTCTTTCTGTCTGTGAATCTTTAGATATAGATGCTCTTTCATAGTTTTAGACAAATTTGGCCATGAGAACCCAAGGTTGGCTGGGGTTGGAATTACTTTCATTTAACTTTGGAAATAATTAAAACACCATTTGCAGTGTTTTGGCATTGTGGCTTCCCTTTCATAGCTCTATCAATCCTGCACATACCTTGCTGAATAACAGGTGTCAATGTTTTCTCCCAGCAGAGCTGGAAGCAGCTGCAGCAATATGGTAGCGGAATGGCAAATGCTGATCATGTACAGTGATTTGTGGTTTTTCTGTTTCTGTATGAAGCATCTTGATGCAAACGAGCTCCCCTTTCCTGGGTAACAGGAAACACACCCGTTTCATAATGAGTAACAGAACAGAACTTGCTTTAGTCAAAACCAAATCTAAGGCCAAAGTTTGGGTCTACAGAAGGTGCTTGATTGAGCACACGTTGCTCACAGCACAAGCACTTAAGGATCAAAAGTCTCATTTCTATTATATCTGTTACTTTTTTCTATACAAGCACAGGGCTTTCTCATGGGTTTCATGATTGTCAAAGAAAAAATATTTAAAATTTTATCATATTGGAAAAATGAAAACATTTGTCTATTAAAGAGAAAAATAAGAAAGTGGAGACAAGCTCAGGCCTAGTTGGGCTAAACACCCTCTACAGAACAGGCAGAGAAAGTTGTTCCATATCAGCCCCTTAGAAGAGTATCCAGCCTTCTTGACCATTATGCTTCTTCCCAGCATTTATTTATTTATCTGGATAGAGGTACAGTAATCCTTCAGGTTAGAGCCAGTGTAAAATTGGCCCAAATTGCAATATAGAGAAGCTTGATCCTCTCAGGTTACTTTCCTTACATTGTGGCTTTCCTTCCTTTTTCCTGGGTACCCAGTGCCTTGAATCTGGTCTTGGGATTTTCTCCTTACCCATACTCAGACTCATATTTTTCCTCTGTCTCCCTCTCCTTATAAAAGTCTGATTTCTGTCAGAATCAACGTTAATGACTACCAATGTTCTTCTAGGGACATTTATATATTAGCAGAGACAATTCCCTGGACATATTTCCTAGAGTTGGATCTTAAGTAACAGGAATATGTGAATAAAACATTTTGAGGCAATAACTCCCTTTTCCCATTATTTAAACCATATCCCATGATATAATAAGGTGCCACAAAAATGGGGAGAGGAGTTACAAACTCCTTTTATGAACTTGCACTTTTAAACTGTGATGAATGTTCAGATTAAAAGCTCATCCAAAAATATTCCAAAGTGTACGATGTATTAGCTTATGGTAGAACAACACTCCCACTGAGAACAATAGAAAAATTGGACAAAACATAAAAATGACCTATTTGAAGAATTTTTAGAACAGCTGAGAAAACTGAGGGGCCAAGTTACTAGAAAAGAAGGTAATTACTGAGAGACAAGCTGAGATTTTGTGAGCTGCTTTCCTCCTAGAGACATTTACCCATTCTTGGCCTGTGGAAAAAGTCTTAAAATCCTGCAGAGGGCTGCAGCTAAGAGTCAGAGGAGCCAGTAGAACTTCTGATAATTTCACAATGAAAGGGAAACAAAAAATGAAGCTCAAAGTTATGAAGGCTGCCAGGACTTGAGGGAGCAAGATACTGGACAGGGGAGAAATACACACAAACTTTACAAATTCTCCCTTGAGTTTTTTGTGGAATTCTTAGATGGGGCAGAGCAGGAGATTAAGAAGCAAATCAGAAAGCCCCACTCTGAAAAGCAGAGGTTTTGTCAGTTGTATGGAGCTAATGAGGCAAAATGTTGGAGTCATGACCTGTGGAGCAGGAAGAGCTCACCAGTCTCTCACTAAGGGCCTCTGGAAGGTGCACACTAGCAGCGGTGAGCCAGATGTAGACAAAGGCTGGTAAGAGCTGTAAGCCAGCCTTGGTTTAGCCCAGTCCCTGATTGAATTATAGTGATCTGCACCCAGCTCCTAATTGGTGTCTCCAAATACATACAATCTTTTCTTTATGGAGAAGAATTTTACCAGTTGCTTTAGATTTTTAGTAAAGCATGACAGTTCGCTTTAAATGGTAAGAGTAATTATTTTCATTGGACATAAAGATGAACCTCTAGATTTCCAGGGTCTTAAAGCTTAACTAACCTACACCCTTCATGAGTCTTTTAGTGCCGGGTGATGATGAAGGTCTAGTCTGAAGGCAATAGGATAAACTTGTTCATTTTTGAGTGTCTAGAGTTTATGATTGAACATTAATTATCTATTTATCTACAGCTTGGTAAACATAGCCTCTCCTCAATTTTCAGTGCAACGTGAAAGATGTTTTAAATATGGAGTCTAGAAATCACAAGGATTAACATCAACCTATTTGTGTTTCAGTTTTTCCTTCTGTGCTATGGGTCCTGACAATATATTCACTCTCACCACAGGTTAGGGGTAAGTGCAAAATATATGAGCTAATACAAGAAAGCTTTATAATACTTAGAAAATGCCAGAAACTTAATAAAGATCAGGAGTTCTATCATTTGATTAGGGAGTAGAGCAGATTCTGACCTGTTTTGCATGTGATTTATTACAGCACAGTGGATAGGCAAGGATCTAATTTGGGTGACTGTTTTGAAGTAGATTAGACTACAGGAGCCAGGGATTTAATGTGTACTAATACAAAGGAACAGGGTGGCCATTTGGTTAACTACGTAAAATTAGAAACCTACCACTTGAGAATATGGTCTACACAGAGCAGTGATATCTGTGGGCATCAGACAGACATAAGATTGGGGTGGAATAATTGTGTAGTTTACCTAGACAAGATTGTCTAGATCTTGTCTTTTAAACACATATGAGATTATAATTTTTAAAATAAAATGAAAGCCTCAGTTTTAAATTTAACATATCTAATGCACAATGTAGAAATCAGCTTTAGGCAAGACATGGCTGTGAAATTTTGAGAAGTTTGTAATCCAATGTATGAATCTGCAGTAGAATAATCCTCCCATAATTCTTCAGGAGCAATTCAGTCTGGGACAGGGTGTGTATGTCTGCAAATTGTCCAGGAATATGGATAGGTTCCTTATAAATAACATTTAAGAACGAGACAGGTCATTCTGCGTTAGCTTGAGACACTTTAAGGGATGGTGAGGTGACAGCTCCTCCCACCTACACATTCACTAGTATCTAGACAATGTTGCAATCAGAGCAAGAAATCGTGGGGCATATGTTAATAATGACACTAAATCCAGCCCTCAAGATAGACTCAGTTTATTACAAATTCTTTTAATTTAGTTCCTTCACATTATGTACATGATGTAAGCAAGCATTAATGATATTTTTAATAGAATTGATTCAGAAGCATTATAAACCAAATGTGATACTTTAGGGATGCGTCTTGGCGGTTTAGTAGGCTCAGGTAGTGGCCATTTATTTTCCAGAGCTGTGCTATCCATTCCATAGAATAACAGTCTGTAAGCTCTTTTATTATTATTATTATTTATTTATTTACTATTATTTTCCTTCTCCTAATTCATTTGTTTTTTGTGTATGGCTGTGTGTGTGTCTCTGTGAACAGTAAGTACTGTGACCTTGGAAATGAACTTTTCCAGAAGGATTGCCAGTCTTGTCGGTTTTAATACCTGGGTCTTGCAAAGATTTGGCTATCGCTTTATTCCGTGTCTAGGATGGTGTGTGGCACATAGTTGGCACTCATTGAGTATTTTTCTGTGTTTTGTTGACTGACAATGAAAAAATAGAGATTGCCTGAATGAAGGACTTAGTCAAGGCACCTAGGATAAAACAGGGCCTGAAACCAGTTTTCAGATGGCAGACCAAGAAGGCAAGGATGCAAAATCCCAATACCTGTAAGATGACTTAGAGAAGTTCTCCTGGCAGGGGACAGAAAAAGTGTATATTAAGGGCGGGGCTGATCTTTGTAATTGGGAGAATTAGGTACCTTATTGAGGGTTAGAGCAAGTGGAGGGAGGAAGAGAGGCATACTACCATATAAAGTTGTGCTTTAGTTTATAGGTTACTCCTAAATGAAAATTAGACCCTAGACAGTGTTTTTCTGGTATAATTTTATAAAGTTTTGAATCAATCTCCAAACCACAGAAAAGTTACAAGCACAGTATGAAGAACTTTAATTTTCCTGTACCCTTCAAGAGTGCGTTGCTGATCTGTTTCCCCATCAACACTGAATAAATACTTTAGAGTATATTTCCCATCACCATGACAATTCTCCACCTAACTACAACACAATCGTCAAGAGCAGGAAATTGAAACTGATACGCAGCTACTGTGTAATCCTCAGACCTTGTTCAAATTTTACAATTTTCCCAGTAATGTCTCTTTCGAGAAAAAATATTTCATTCGGAATCACATCTTGCATTTAGTTGTCATGTATATTTTACCTTTTTCAATCTGAAAGAGTTACTTCATCTTTCCTTGACCTTCACGATCTTGACGCTTCTGAAAATTACAGGGTAGTTATTTTGTAGTCTGTCTCTTGGTTTGGATTTGTGTGATGTTTCCTCATGAGCAGATTCAAGTTGTGCATCTTTGGCAGGACTATCACAGAAATGATGCTATGTTCTCATTGTGTCCTATTAGGTGCATACAATTTTGATTTGTCCTATTACTGATGCTATTACTTAGATCACTTGATAGTGTTTGCTAGTGTTCTTCATCCACTGTGATGTTACTCTTCTCCCCTTTGTAATTTTTAAGTATTTGGTGGGAATACACTTTGAAACTATGTAAATATCTTATTTCCCATAAAACTTGTCATGCATTCATTTATTCATTCATTCTTTTCCCTATCAAACTTTGAACTTATGCATTCATTAATTTATACCAGTAAGGATTTATTGTTTCCTATTCAACTGTTTATAATTTGTAACTGTCATTATTTATTTTGATATTTGAATTATCCCAGATTTCTCCAGTGGGAACTCCTTCAAGCCAGATTCTGTGTTCTTTTGACATATTACCAATTTTTTGAGCACTCCCTTGCTTTCTGGTATAAAAAGTCATTTTAGACTGATTGTGTACTTTTTTATCCTAGTTCTGGAATCAGCCATTTCTCCAGGTGGTCTGGTTCTATTTGGTGGTGAATGGTACTTAGAAAATAATTTCTGTGTGCTCATTGCTGTTGAGGTGTCCCTGCTCCCAGATCCTCTCATTTATATTTATTTCTGTATGCATATATTTATACGTTTATACCTCTCTATATCTATTTATTTATGTATCTCTAACCATCTATTAATATCTATGTATGGAAAATCATGAGTTCACACTAACACCTCCAATTTCTCTACAACACTACACAGGATTCATTCTAGTTTTCTCCCTTTATATGTTTATTGTTTCCTTCTTTAACAGAGAGAGACCTGGTTCCCATTATCCTTGATATATTTACTTATTTAATCGATCTCCTTCTTTGTAACCAATTTCCAAGTGTTGGTCTTATCCCCAGACCCCATAAATGTGTACTCACTTTGCCTGGGCTTTGACACCCCTATCTGCCACCCCACACATGGCTGCTTCTTATCTTACCCTCTCTGATTCATACTGCCAGAACCCTGCTGCCCCCGCGCCCACATGGGTGCCTGCTAACCCCACTTGGGAGTTTACACTCTGCTCTGGGCTTCTTGCTGAAGATTTTTATCTTGCCCAACCCTGCTTAGAACTGAATTGTTCTATAAGGAAAAGAAAGTAAAAAAGAACAACCTTTTAAAAATTTTAAAAACAAAAATGTCACCTTTCCTATTATCGAAAGATCCTATCTATCAGACATCTTTGAACCAATTTATATTTTTAGAAAATACAAACTCACTCACAATGTTTTTGGGATTTGAAGGATGCACATCTGTTTTGGGCTTCACTCTGTAGATTTTGGGGCTTGGGTTTTGTTGATCCTTGCCGTGTTTGAGTGAGACGGTTTTCAAACTATGTTCTCCATAGCCGCAGGTTCTGTGGACGTATCCCTCAGCTGCTCTGCGAGAGTGTGGGGTGTTGCGGAGTCTTAGTGGCTTACCTTTGTTTCTCACCCTGCTTCAACCAGAAAATTCCGTTTCTGTTTTATGTATCAGATTTCCACATGAGATTTCAGTTGAAAATAAAAGGTTTCAAATGCTAAAAGTGTTTGAAAACCAGAGTTAGATGATCTCTCTGGGAGTTCCAGCTGGGAGTTAGAAGAATTAAGCTTTGAAATTCCTACTTAAGTGCACATTTTTCTTCATGAATATGAGCAATGGATAATTTTTCTATCATTTAAAAATGTTTTCAACATCACTGTAATATATGATCATTTTAGATTATTTTTGAACTATGGAAGAGTGAAAAACAATGACCAGTCCCTGTTCTCCTCCCCCTGACACAATCTTACAAAGCCACTTTCAATATTTGACAATGTTGTCTTCTAGCATTTTTATTGCGTTTATTATTTTTTTAATAATCGTAAGCATAAGTTGCATATAATATACTTCAATCCTAAGTTTTCTAGAAGTAGATTTTCTAGGATCTCAGTTTCAGCAAAGTATGAAGCAGCAGGGGTATTCATTTATTAATTAACTTGTTCATTCAAATATTAAGTTCCTAGTGCATTAGAGGCTGGGGATATAGCCACTGTCCTCATTGAATTGAAGTCTAGTCTAAGTAATCTCAAGTGTGGAAAGTATTAGAAAGAAATGCAGAATGCTACGGGGACATGTGATGGGCAGACTTTACCTATTCTAGGGCAGGAGCAGGGGGATGGGCAAGAACGAATGATGACTTATTGGTGAAAAACATGGTGAGACCCAAAGCCCAGTTAGCTGGTGAAAGATGAAGAGTAGGGGAGGAGAAATGATTTCCAAATAGAAAATATAGCCTGTGCAAAGGCCCTGTGGTAGGAAAAAGTAGAGTATGTTCAAGAAGCCAAAAGAAATCCAGCATGGTGAAAGCACAGAAAACTAAATAGCATGAGTGATATGAAGAAGGTAGTCAGGATGCAAACTGGCAATTTAAAAGATTCTGTCTTTATCTTAAGGGCAATGGGAAGCACTAAAGAAATTTAAATGAGGAAGTTACATGATCAATTTTGTGTTTTATAAAGAAGTCTTTTTTGAGTGTTTTATGAAGAATGAATATGGGTTGGTAAAAGAGGATGCATCTCAATTAGTCAGGAGGCTACTGACTAAATCCTGTGACAGAGGCCAGTGATTTAGACTAAGGTATGGGCATTTGGATAGAGGGTAAGGGACGAATGTCTAAGATAAAGAGATCACAGAATTGGGTGACTGATTTGATGTGAGAGTGAGGGAGACCTGGAAGTGCCCACTTCACCAACAGGCCTCCACACAGAAGAATTTGCTGACCAATGTTGGTCACCTGCCCCCTGTGGATAGGAGGTCAGGGTCAGCCTGGGCTACTGAGGTTGAAGGAATAAGCACATCTCATCCCTATGGGCCACCATGATTACTATGCTGATGGGCAAATCTCTTGTCTACCCATCAGACTCAAGTTTCAATTCTATGACTTTTGTTTGTACTTTGAAGGAAGTGAACTCACTTCATTGTTTTCCATGAATTTCAAGGTTCACAGAGGACTTTGGGACTGGAACTGGTGTCCTAACTTGTCATGTTTTGGCTTATACCAAAGCTAACAGCTGAAAGAGGCAAATACACTGAGTCTTTATGACGTTATTTGAAACCTGAATCCAGCCATGTCCTCCCCCCTACACTTTTTAGATATAAAAGGTAAAAATACTATTTCTCATAAGATCACTTTGGGGTGAGTTTCCTGTAATTTGCGACTGAAAGAATCCCTAATTTACCCATCATTATAGTAAATTAATTTCAACAATTTAGTTGTATTTTACCAGCCTTTCTTCAAATTGTGTGTGTATATAAATTTTATATAGGTGTAGATATATTTTATGTTTTTTTAATTGAGAAACTGTTATTTCATCTCAATAGATTTAGGAGGTACAAGTGTTTTTTGTTATGTGGATGAATTGTATAATGCTGAAGTCAGGGCTTTTAATGTACCCATCACCCACATAGTGTACATTTTACCTGATAGGAAATTTTTTATCCTTTGTCTCCCCCTACCCTCCCCACTTCTTAGTTTCCAATGTCCATTATACCACTTTATGAACATATATACCCATTGTTTAGCTCCCACTTATAAGTGAGAACATGTGGTATTTGTTTTTCTATTCCTAAGATACTACACTTAGGATAATGGTCTCCAGTTCCATCCAAGTTGCTGCAAAAGGAATTTCATTCCTTTTTATGGCTGAGTAGTATTCCATGGTATATATATGCCATGTTTTCTTTATCCACTCGTCAGTTGGTGGGCACTTAGGTTGATTCCATATCTTTGTGATTGTGAATTGTGGTCTGATAAACATTTGGGTGCAGGTGTCTTTTTTATATAATGACTTTTTTTTCCTTTGGGTAAACACCCAGTAATGGTATTGCTGGATCTAATAGGTCTGCTTTTAGTTCTCTGAGGAATCTCTATACCTTTTTCCATAGAGGTTGTACTAATTTACATTCCCACCAACAGTGTATAAGCATTCCCTTTTCACCATATCCAAACCAATATTTATTGTTTTTTGATTTTTTTTAATAATGGCCATTCTGACAGGGGTAAGGTTTTAATGTGCATTTCCCTAATAATTAGTGATGTTGAATATTTTTTTCATATGTTTGCTGGTCATTTGTATATCTTCTTTTGAAAGAAATTGGTTCATGTTGGAGCTAAATATTAAAACTTTTGTCCACTTTTTGATAGATTCATTTTTTTTTCTGATTTGTTTGAGTTCTCTGTAAATTCTGGGTATTAGTCCTTTGTCAGATGTATAGTTTGCAAATATTTTCTCCCATGCTGTAAGTTGTCTGCTTACTTTGTTTATCATTTCCTTTGCTGTGCAGAAACTTTTTAGTTTAATTAAATCCCATTTATTTATTTTTGTTGTTGCTGTATTACTTTTGGGGTCTTAGCATGAATTTTTTGTCTAAGCCAATTCTAGAAAAGTTTTTTGTATATTTTCTTCTAAAATTTTTATGATTTCAGGTCTTACATTTAAGTCTTTAATCCATCTTGAGTTAATTTTTGTATATGGTAAGAGGGATCCAGTTTCATTCTTCTGCATGTAGCTCTCCAATTTTCCCAGCACCATTTATTGAGTATGATATCCTTCCTCGATGTATATTTTTGTCTGTTTTCTTGAAAATCAGTTAGTTGTAGCTATATGGTTCTATTTTGGGACTCTCTATTCTGTTCTACTGATCTATGTGTCTATCTTTTACTAGTACTGTGCTGTTTTGGTTAATATAGCCTGTAGTATATAATTTGAAGTCAGGTAATATAATGCCTCCAGATTTTTGTTGTTGTTTTTGTTAGGATTTCTTTGGCTATTCAGCTCCTTTTTTTGTTCCAAATGAAGCTTTGAATTATTTTTTCTAGACCTGTGAAATATGACACTGGTATTTTGATGAGGATTCTGTTGTATCTGTAAATCACTTTGGGCAATATGGACATTTTATAATAACAATGTTGATTCTACCAATCCATGAGCATGGAATGTTTTTTCATTGGTTTGTATAATCTGCAATTTCTTTCATCAATGTTTTGTAGTCCTGTTGAAGAGATCTTTCCCCTCCTTGATTAAGCATTTTCGTAGGAGTTTTATTTTCTTTGAGCTATTGTGAATTGTGTTTTCTTGATTTGACTCTCAGCTTCACTGTTATTAATACATAGAACTACTACACATCTATGTACATTGGTTTCGTAACCTGAGACTTTGCTGATTTATTTATCAATTCTAGCAGTCTTTTGGTGAAGTCTTTTAGGTTCTCTAGATATAAGATTATATCATCAGCAAACAGGGAGAGTTTGATCTACTCTTTTCCAATTTGCATACCCTTTGTTTCTTTCTTGTGCCTGATTGCTCTGGCTGGAACTTCCAGTGTTATGTTGAATAGAAGTGTTGAAAGTGGGGGTTCATGTCTTGCTCCAGTTCTTAGGGGGAATGCCAGATGATATATTTTTACAATGTTGATATCCTACACCAATGTTGCTTTAATACTCTTCAATTCTTTTGGGTCTTTGTATTCTTGCAGGAACAGACCTTAAAACAAGAATATGATTATAAATATTATAATTTATTTGAGAAGTCATCCCCATAAACACTGGCAAGAAATGAAAGAAGTAAGACAGATAAGTGAAGGAAGTTAATAAAATATGTGTTACAAGAAAGTTATCCCTATAGGTACCTGGAGCTTAATCCTGCTGGGGAATTTCTGGGAGGTAATGTGTAACATATATCAGTGTCATCCTAACCCAGGAGAGAAGAAGTTGGTGTATTTAATTATTAATTTCTCACCCATCATTGGTTGAAAATTTCTTGGGGGACATTTGCTCTCTGATACTTTCAGCTTGTCCTCCACATAGGCCCACCTTGTTCCTGTGTCTAAAACATAGTGGCCGGGCAGAGTTGCAGGTACCCCCTGCAATCAGCCTGCAGTGTGTGGAGGTGAACGCAAAGAGGATGTGGCCTGAGCACTCACAGCATCTGGTATACTTTTCTCACTTCTCAGCCTTGCTATATTCAGGTTGTGATTATTAAGTTCTTATATTCAGTACTTTATATATCCTGCTCTGTTCTGATAACCACCATTTCCTCTCCACTGATTGATTCCTACTAGCCACAAACTTTTTCAAATATCTGCCCCTTAAAAAAAAAAAGTTTCTATAACACCCTCCAGTTACTACCTTGTTTACCATCCATCACTGTTTCACATGAAGAGTTTTTGAAAGAGTTGTACATAGTTGCAGTTTCTTCTTCCTGACCTCTCCTTCCATTTTCTCATTAACCCAGTCCAGTGGGGTTTCGGCCCTTATCACCACACTGAAAGTGGTCTTATGAAGCTCACCAATAACCTTTAGTACGTCAAAACCAGTGGTCATTTCTCCATTAGTTCATTTTAACTTTTCAGTATAATTCAACAAAAGCATGCATCCTTTTTAATGAACTTTTCCTTCTCTTGATTTTAGTAACACTACATTTTCTTACATCATTGGTTACTCCTTCTCAGTTTCCTCTAACAGCTCATTTCCAGTGCCACCTGTGATTGTGCCAAAGTTCAATCCACCTATAAAACGCCATAACTTAACTCATTCAATCCCCTTGACCTCTTCACTGACCCCGAGACCATTGATCCAACTGTTTACTCTACTTGGAACTTCTACTTGCATAGCTACTAGCTATCTTAACATGTCCACAACAAAAGAAATCTCTTGTTTTTCATCAAAACCTCTTCATTCACTAATCTTTCCCATTTCAGAAAATGCCCATCATTTCTCTAGCTGCTTAAACAAAAACCTATGTGGTATTCTTGATTTATTTTTCCTTCACCTCCCATATCTGACTCCATGAGCAAGTTCTCTTGTCTCCATCTCAAAAGTAAACTCTGAATGCCCCAGTTTCCTCATACCCATCTCTACCACCCTAATATAAAGCATTATCATTTTTTCCCAATCTTCTTGCAATAGCTCCCTAACTGGTCTGTTTATTCCTCCACTCCTGTACACTTACAATCCATTGTTTACACAGAAAACCAATTGATATTTTAAAATCACATATTAAATTAGGTTACTTTCTTCTTAAAATTCTCTGATGGTTTCTTATAATACTTAACAACGACAGCTGCAGCAGAAATATAATCTAACTCATTTCTCATCATTTTCTTCTCTGTCCTCCATATATTAACCATACTTGCCTTCCTGTTTTAGTGGTTCTTAACAGGGCAGTACCACACCCAAGAGGCATTTTTGTAAGCTGTGGGCACATCTTAGCTTATTATGATGTCTGGTGGCATTATTAATATTAACGGTGTGTGTGGGTCAGTGACTCCACATTTCTGCCATGTGCAGGACACCTCCATGAGAGTCAGCACAATTCTGCATCATGCATGACTTTCAAATATCTTGCCAGACATTCATGTAGCTGAAAAATCTGCTTATAATTATTTGGACCTAAAACCTAATTCCACTTTACATATAAACACAAAGTATTTTTGCATGGTTTTAACATACATCAACATTTCTAGGAATGCAACTACATTGTAAATTGAGGAAAGATTGTAATTTGTTTTGTTAGAAACTCTATCAAGATTTGCTCACCATTTCAGAAAATCACATCACCAATGGCAACGCCATTTGTGGTATTTGAGTTGCCAATGCAACACACCTGTACCCAACTCCATTTGTAGTTGTCACATTCATGCTGATTCTAAGTATAGACACAAACATCTGACTGTTTCATATGGCTTCTTGTTATAATACCTGAACATTTTCATACAGAAAAACACATTTTATTATAAATTATCTTCCTGTTCTTTTTACTTTATATTATAGGTAAGGCATTACATTAATATTTTTGGAAATCATTTATGTAAATATATTAGATATGAATTTAATTACAGAGCAATGACAGGGATTTTACTAGCTGTTTGTCATATAAAGAGGACTCTGAGTCTGATTGGGTTCAGCATGATGCTCTGACACTTTAAGCTTGATACTACCCCACCTTGTCCAAGTGTCAATAGCATTTGCCATAGTCCTGAGCAGGGGGCAAATTCCTTTCACAGACCTATAGCAGGAGGGTAGGGTGATGTGCCAGTTTATGAGCAAATTCTTATATCTGTCTGGAATTAATCTAGTAGAGCTATACTTGAAGCAGACTATTAGCTCTTTACCAAAACCTTTTCCTCCTCTTCATCAGCCAGACTGTATTTTCCAAGATCCTTTGCCACTAGATGTGGCCAAGTGATTGGAGAAACAGAAAAAAATTTATTTTCAGCATCTACTGTTTTCAGACTTCTTTTTGTCTGCATGTAACACTTTACCTCTGGGGATCAGATTTTCTAAGGCACAATGCGCATTGACATTTGTCCTCTCCTTTCTTCCCAATTATTTTCTGTGAATTGCTTTCATGAAAAGGATTTAGAAAAACTGTATAGTATACGGATTTGTTATAGAAGCAGCACTCTGATTACCCAAGAAAGGGGTATGATAGAGAAATGATGGCATCATTTTTAATTTTATTGTTTTGTTTTTAACTCTTACTTACACTGGGTCACATGCAGACAGTGGCTGCATTGGAAGTTAATGGTGTAGATGCATTTAAAATCAAGATCAACTGTATTTCTTTCATACACCAGATAAGAGCTTGTGCAGTTGTCACAGGCTGATGGTGATCCATGGAGAATGCTAATGGACAGAAGAAAAGAATGTTAGTCTTGTTTTGAATGTAAAGGCTACAACTTATATTAATAATACGGTCCAAAGAGATGAAGGGGCATGCTGCAATTGATGGGGCAGCTTCCGTGGGAATTAGGTTCCCACAACGGTGACCCACTGCCAGTGAGACCACCTGTCTGGAGGGAGGATATGAGCAAGTGTTTGAGGGGAACCACCCTTTGCTATTCGCATTGGAATTTTCTTTCCTCCTGGCCATTTCCTACTGCTCAGAACACCTGGACTACTCGCCTGCCTGTCAGATGCAGGCAGCTTTCCAGGATATTTGTGAAATCATGTTGTGAGGGTGAAAGAGCCAATTCCTAACGTTAATTTCCCAGGGGGAATTATCCTTCTAGAAGGCTCAGGATTTAGAATTGCACAGTCTATTCTTCTAAAGTTAAGCACCTCATTGTTCTTCAGTGTTGTTCTCCATCTTCAAGCTAAGTTACTATGGTTGTGTATTGACTATTGGGTTATGATGGATTCTCTGTTCCACGTACTAACTAGTACCACAACCGTTTGTCTAGAAGATTTAGGACAATGCTGTAATGTTGGTTAGACCTCCATGTAACTTGCTTGCAGAAGTTCAACCTATTAGAAAACACCATTGACACTCTGTGCACCATGAGATAGTATTGTTAAGATCCAACTTGATCAACTTTATACAGAAGTCGAGAAGCTATTCACAGCAAAGCATTAAAAAGATCAGTTCAATCAATAATACCTAAAGGTTGCTCCTTCTTTAGGAAAAATTGAAGGTGTTTAAAAACATGTTTCACAACAGGCTAGTCAAGTAACATCTTATTAAAGAGGGGGGATTAGTTAAAAGAAAATGTAGAACTAAATAGACTAACAACAAGCAAACACAAGACTTCAGATTATGAGAGCTACAAATCCCATGTTTTAAAGACAAATTATATTTTAGGGAAAAATGCAATGCAGGACTAGATCAAATATCTCTTCTTCTGTGAAATCTTTACGAGTTCAGCAGGACTTCTCAATCCCTCCTCCAAAAGTAATTTGTTTATTGTATTGATATTGAATTGTTATTTCTATTATTAGGAGGAGGAGTAGTATTAGCAGCAATTATTTGGCAGGGCCTGTGCCTTATTATCCTATGTACTTCATGGCTCAATTCAATGTCAGGTATACAGTAATTGCTCATCAAATATTTGTTGTAATGAATTCCTGCATTCATGCATGAATCAATGAATGAGCCAATTCAAATGAAGACTGAATGTAGTTTCCTCCACAAAATGGGTGGAAGATCACAAATCCTATAGAAATCCTATAGAAATGGGAAGATTGGGACCTTCCTACGACGACAGTGATTTTAGATTTTACTGGAAGGAAGGAATGCAGTTTAATGGTATCTCATCCAACTTTCTGTAAGAGGAACATATACTAAAGATTGGATTTTAAAATATCAGCAAAAAAGTGTTAAGGGAAAAATTTTGAAATAACATAAAATGTTAAATGATCATAAGAACAAAAAATTGATTTTATTCTAAACTTGACTATTTCGTTTTAAAAGCAGAGCAAACTGAAGAATGATAAAGTGTTTTTTTTTTTTTTCCCTTCCTGGAGAACTGCTACTTTCTATTGGCAAAAGCTGTTGCATGGGAAAGCTAGACTCTAGGGATCCTAAGAGCAGGGTCAGGGTGTGTCTTTGTTTGCCTTTGTGTTGCCAGTACTCAATACAGATATAAGAACATATTAGGCTCTTAATAATATTTGTTGAATAAATGAATCAATAAATGAAACATGTTAATCTGACTGTGGTTTTCTTATCAGCATATTTATAGGCACAGAGCCAGTTTCTACTGAAAGTTAGTTGTTATAACTTTCAGAGTTTCAATCACAATCTTGGTTGCCCAATCTTATGTTTTCCTTAAAGACTTATTATTCAGAAATGTGAATTCTCCTGGCACAGGTTTCTACCACAACAAATTCCTCTTGACTCCAGCTGCCTGGTGCTTTAGCTAAACTGTTACTTCAAGTGCTTCCCTAGCACTTTGTCCAGGGCACTATTGCAGCACTTTCCACACATAATTGCATTCACTAAAAGCCCTTTACCAAATGCAATTTCCCTTTCATGAAATTGTACATACGCGGATTTACTTCTGTACACTTTTCCACAATCAGAAGAATCTTACTTTGATTAGATGCACACCTGTTGAAGATAATTTGGAAAAGATGGAGCAAGGAGTTGGAAATTTGAAAAAGCACAAAAGAGGTAAAGCAGGTGGCAGAGCAGAAGAGGAATTTTTAAAATGCAGTTTTGGGAGAAATTAAGGTGGCTCTGGCGAAGTTAGGATTGCATTCTACTGGCTGGAGGAAGGAGAGGTGCATGTGTTGTGTCATGAAATTGTCCTGAGCAGAGCAAAAGTCTGTGAATAGGTAGGATGAGGGTGTCTGAAGTACCTTTCTGGTATGACTTGTAGGTTAAATAAAAGTTGCCTAGTGCTTTTTCCACCCAAGTTACTGTATGTATTTGGGGTCACCATGTGTCCAGGAGATTGGAGTCAACGAGTCATTCACTACCCCTGACAGGGGGTGGACTTTTATGTGGAGTACAATATGTATAGAGGGGGCAGAGGCATATTACCTGCCACAAAGCAAAACAAATAGAGTGGTGTGCTGTTGAAAATGCTGGGAAGAGATTTTAGTATGCTATCTTCATTGTTTGGTTTTCAAGAAGGAAAAAGTATGTTTATAATAATAACTTTCATAGCTTTATTCACAACCTTGGTGGCCCAGTCTTATCTTTCCCTTAAAAGCTTATTTTTTTTGGAAATGTGAATTCTCCTGGCACAGCGATTTTTGGAGCCTAATCCTTTTATTGGAAAGGGAAAATATATGTTTGTGTAGCAACGTACAAATTGCATGAGTCATAGAGATGCAAAAATATTACTTTCTTTATCTTTCTATAACTAGACTTAATTTTAATCTTGAGCCCCTTTTTCAGTCTGAAGCAGAAAATGTCATTTTGCTACTTACAGTTTTAGTGGGCTCTCGGTGAGTTTGAATTTAAATTCAGTCAGATTCAAGACTTTTCCCCTCCAACTTCTCCTGGGGCTGATGTTAATGATAAACATATGCCAGGATGCAACATTTTTGGAGAGGGCATTCACTCCTCCCTACCCATCTGCCCTATGCTGACTTTAACCAAGACAGATCATAATCCTGCTACAGGCTTTGGTTGTCTGCATGTCTGGCACTCAGGAAAGCTCTAAACTGTTTTTTACGGAAGAAGCTCCATCCCCCTTTCAGACTGAAATTCTATAATCCACACTGTAGTGACATACTCTCCCCATGACCTCCAGACTGCTTCCTGTCTGTTGGCTTTTTATTATACCTAGGAAATTCTTCACCACATGAAAAAATATTTGGTAGTACTTGATTCCATCTGGACCCTTGAGGACTTCTTAAGACTTCAGGCAAACCCATCATGAATTTATCCATCTATCCACTCATCCATCCATCTATCCAGATAGTCATCCATCCACCCATCCAGCCAGCCAACAAACATTAATTGAGTGCCAGGTACTTACTAGGCATTGGTAGCAGACACTTCCTTCCCCAGAGGATTTCATTTTCTGGCAGGGTGTGAGAACCAAAATCCTCCCTCCTGCCTCCTCACAAAGCTTAGACGCTAAAAACGAAGACTGATTATCCCCCACAACTTGCTCTCTGCATTAACATAACTTTATTTTTCTGTGAAACTCTTGCCCAGGTTAATGGCTTTAGCTCTTCAATGGAAAGCATCCACAGTTTGCATCCTCAAATTCTTTGAATGCTTTACCTCTAAAACCTTGCCTTGCTGTTTCATGATCCTTACGCAATCCTAACCATCTCCCTCTCCCACTCCCACTCCCAACCTCCAAATTGAAAAACCCACCTTAAAACCAAATTTCCAACTCCCCATAAATTTCAATCTTGCCTCTCCAAGACACTGCTAAAGCATTGTTGGGAGGGGGGGTGCCCTCCCTTACATTGTAAGCAACAAACTCAGCTTTGCCTTATCAACAGGTTGCACTGATGGTATCAGGGGAGCCAGCCCTCGACAATGGTACCATCATAACTCAGTAGCAAGCCCTGCTTTTAAGAGGAAGAATAGTTAGTACATATAATTAGCCCCATTAACTGTGAAAGAATATTTTTGATATATGTTTATGCACAATCAAAAGTCAGGCCTTTCATTGCTAATTCATGATGTGGTTTGGGCCCCCAATAAAGATTACTTCTCAATAGATATTAAAAATGTGATCATTTATAATTACCATGTTCAGAGTTACATAATGCAGGTTTTAGTCATATCTCAGGTGTTGAGTTTAGGTCTTCCTGTCAATGCCAGACACTGAGCCTTCCTCACATGAAACCATTCTCTATCCAGTTACCTGCTACTGTGATTAGGTTCCTAAAGCATATGACCCAGGAGACACTATTTTTATACGCTCTTTATGTTCTACTAAGTCTTGTCTCTTCTATTTGTTGACCTTTCCAGGCGAAGTGGGCTGAACTATAAAAATAGTCTCTAAAACTCCTTTGTTAAATGTGTGTAAGACCAGCATTGGCCAAGGTTCTTAGTTGTAGGCAACAGAATCTGACCTAACAAGTTTACTTGGAAAGGGATTTATGATAGTTCGCAGAATTATTGGGAAAGTTAAAAGTACAGACTCTAGGCTGAGCTTCTGGGAACAATGCCCGGAACCACACTGAAAACTGGCTCACTAAGGAAGCTGCTGCTGCCATTGGCCTCGGAACCCCAGTGCTTCTGCCACGATCAGGAGGATGCTGCGTTGGGCAAGTGCTGCCACTGCTGCTGGCCTCATAAGAACCGAACACCCCTGCCACGCGCTGTTTGACAGCAGTTTTCAAAGTGTGGTCCCTGAACTAGCAGCATCAGTACCACCTGGTAACTTATTAGAAATGCAAATTCTCAAACCCTACCCCAGACCTGTGGAATCAGACACTCTGGGCACGAGGCCTAATGGTATGTGTTTCTGATACATGCTAATGTTTGAAAACTACTGCTATAGGAGATTGTTCACTTTATTCCTCTAAGTCTTGCACACATGCAGGTGTATCTGCTTGGCAGAACATAGGTCACATGAGGAAGTCTATGACAAAGGATACTGGGAAAAGGAGTCTAGAGCTGTACTTCTCAAAATTTAATGTGTAGCTAAATCACCTGGGGATCTTGTTAAAATGCAGGTTTTGATTATTGGGGGGCATTGTTGACAAGATCACGGGTGATGCCCATACTCCTGCTCCGTGGACCACAACATGAGTAGGCACAATCTGTAGCACAGAAACAATGCTGGAAGAGAGGATAGAAGGATTGTGACTAATCCAATATGCAATGTCTTCTACTCATCCTTTCTTCTAGTAAAACCCCATAACCTCCAAAATTTGCAAGAGAAAGAGGTCCTTCACGTGAAGAGGGGCCTGCTGAGCCTTCATACATCTCCCGGTATGAGGGTCTTTCTTTGAATGAGGAATCCATCATCCCCTTTCTTGGAAAACTTTGAGGTGTCTGGGTATTGTATTTTAGGAGAGAAGTCATTAATGGATTTTTTCTCAAAGCCTAAGTTAAGCAAGTCTTGGTAGGCAGTTTGATACCTTTTTCTTTGAATTTCTTCAATCTTACAAGACAACATCTCAATCAGAAAATAAGCCTTATACTCTCAACAACACACTCTTATCAAAACTCATGCTGTGACTGCCACTGTTGAGTGCCTGCCTGCCTGCCAGGAGAGCCTACAGTTGAGCCCTGACATGGGAACAATTCCTGGAGGATTCATCTGTCTACCTGGTAGCCAGGTGATTACATTTTATCCCTTCCCTCATGGCTAAAACACTGCTTTGTTTTCAGAGGAATGGTCTAAAATTTCAGGAACAGTTTTGCCTCTCCTGCCTGGAGAACCTCAGCCAGCATTACCATTTGCTGACTTATGCTTTTGCCTTACCATGGTATCCCACCCAACATTACAGGGCAATGACCATTGACCAGGTACAGACTTTCTAATGGTGTGAAAGTAGTATGCATGCAGAAGAAATCCTACTTCGAGTTTTGAGCTTGTCCTGGGCTGACAATAGGATACTCTCTCTCCATGCTGGGCCGCAGGAACAAGCCACAGCTCCCAGCCAGCAGTTCAATCACGGGGGCTAACAACTGATACTCTCCAGTATACTATGTTGCCAGAGGGTTTTGCCCAACTGTAGACTAACGTAAGTGCTCTGAGCACATTTAATGTAAACTAGGCTAAGCTATGACGTTCGGGTAGGTTAGGTGTAGTCAATGCATTTTCGACTAAACATTTTCAATTTATGATGAGTTTATTGGGACGTAACCCCATCATAAGTCTAGGAGTATCTGTATATCTTCCTACATTCCTTTCATTCCTTCCCCTTCTTGCTTTAATTTTTATAGGCTTGCCCCATCATTTTCCCCTTTCTCCTTCTCTTCTGTTTGTTCACTCTCTTTTTTTTTTTTCATTTTGCTTCTTGTGATGTGTTTCCAAACCTTTATGATCATAAAAGTCACCTGAAGAGCTTTAAATACTAGATTTCTGGGCACCACCCAAGACCTATTGAATCAGAATCACTCATTCATAAGATTCTCAAAATACATCATTCTTGTTTTTTGCTGTCCTTGAGAATTTTCTTGGAAAATATCTTGCTCTAAATTCTCAATCCTGTTATCCCAATTCAAACCAAGTGCACCAAACCAAGTCCCCGAACCCAACAACTAACCAAAGGATGTATTTTTGAGGCCAGTGTTTCTCAAACTTTGTGTGGTAAATGATCAATACTTTTTTGTGTGTGCAACTCATGAACCATCACAGACCAATTTGTTTTTTTTACAAAATACTATAAGATCAAATTAATAAAAAAGAAATAAAAAGACACACAAAATAAAAGTGTGATATTTAAAATTTTACAGTTCGATAGACATAAAGTTACTCTGTAAAAGTGCTATAAAGGCTTCTAAATACTTGTTCTGAATTACTGAATTTAACTCACAGGGTATCAGGGCAAACAGTTACTGGGCTGCTATAGAGCCTCCTTTGAGATTCCTATTCCTAGCTGAATAATTCTAACATTTCTTCTACCTAGCAACAGTTACTACTTCAGTTCAATTTCTACAAATAAAGCTTAAATTCTGCAAAATTCCTGCATACAGTTCTCATGGACTTGCATGAGAAAACCGAATGATTGGTCCCTGCTTGTTAGCTACCTGTTCCAAGTCCCCTCTTTGGCTGACACTAGTTTCCTGTCCCAAAGCCAATCTGTAATCCATTCCAAGAGTTCTTTCCCTAAGCTATGTTTTTGATCTTGTAAATCAATCCATGTGTCATGCAGTTGCATCACATGCTTCTCTGATACCCAGCTGTCCACTGTTTCACCCTGATCTACTCATTAGACAGTGTGCTCAAAGGATTGAAGGTAGTTAATATGGAAGGGCACGTCATTTCTCTAGCATTTCTCACCTGTGAGTTGACACTGGGAATTCTGTAAATTATCAATTAACATACTTTCTCCTCTTGCCTCAAGATATGATTTTCAATATGTCTTTATGAACTTTGAAGTTCACAGGGCTAAGTTCTTCTTTGTTTTCTTTTTAAAATATCAGGAATATAAAATGCATTTGTGTTTTATTATTCAAACATGGACTATATATTTCCTTTTCTGGTTACAATTAGGTAAAGCTTGTAAAAAAGACCTCACCTTAGTTTTTAGAACACTATAATAATATGGAAATTTAGAACACATATAATAATATAGAAATAAGATGAGAAAAGGAAAGGTGTGTTGGTATAAATCACCATTTAATCATTCCCTGGATTTTAATGACCATCTCTCCCTAGATCACTTTCAGATCCCTCTTTCTCAAATCACTTGACTGCTTACTACTGATTCAGCCCCAATGAGTGGCCAGAGAATCCTGAGTGGTTGGTAGGTTAAATTCAATAAATACCATATAAATGCAATATTGTCTTCTGAAACCAAAGATTTTATTCGTCGGCTACTCAGGTCAGAACCATGCTACCATGCTATTATCTTTGAATTGACTCTGCTCCTAGGTACCTTGACCTATAGTATTCATTTCTGCAAGGTGTAGTCCCCCACTGCAACCCAGACTCTCATTATTTTTACCTAGAGAGTTGGATTAAATGATTTCCTTGCCTTCAGCCACTTCCTGTGTTAACCCAATTTAATACAACTGTCAAATCAATTTATTTTGTTTTAAAGCACATCAATTTATTTTAATGCACAGCTTGACCTTGGTGACTCTGTATTACCTATGGAGTATAATTCAAGACCAACCTATCCCTCTGAGTCCCTAAACTGCAAACAGAACCAAGGACTTTCAAAAATACACATTTCACAGTGTTCCATCTGTGTGCCCGTATGTCCCATTTCCCTGGAATGCCCCATTTCCCAGTTGCAAAGTGCCATAGTTTATCTATTGTTTGCCCTTTATAATCTCTTCCTCTTTGAAGAAGTCTTCTTTGATCTACACATTCAAAAATAATCCCACTGCTTCCCATAATACTTCTTATTTACCTCTTTTCTTTAGATAAATATTCATTTCTTATATCATCTGGCAGAGTATAAGTAATTCAGTTAAATATTTAAATTGCATTTGATTATTAGAGTATATTTTCTGAAACCATCTCAATACTATGTTTTCTATTTTAATTTTGATATATAGAATTTTGAAGTCAGACAGACCTGAATTCTAATTCTACCTCTATTACTTCTTGGCTTTACATTTTTTATCCTCAGTTTCTTCATCTCACGGGGTGGGGGAGGGAGATAATAATAGTGAACATTCCATAGCTGCTTGTTTTTTCTTTTTGGTGAGACTAAAATGAGACTATATCGAGCACTTAGAGACGACCTCATACATGGCAAGTGTTTAATAAATGTTGGCTATTGTTATACAATGACTTAGATAAACGGAGGTTAATAATTAAATAATTTGCACCCCAAACACATTTATGTTAGAATCTATATCCTTATTTATATAGGAATCCTAAAGAATAAAAAGGTATAAGGAACAGTACAGAATCAGCAGAAACTACCTTGTCAGGAGCATAATTCAAGAAAGGTCGAGCAAACAAGAATATCACTCCTCCTTGTGCACAAAATGTTTTCTTTCCACCATCCTTTCTGTGGGTGACCTCACAAGACCCGTTCAACTCCCAAAGATGACTCAGATATGTTCCCGTCATTTAGGGGTTTATAATCTAGTTGGAGGAGATAGTTCTGTACACATACAACTCTCATATAAAATAGATTACAGTTCTAAAGAGAAATGGCCTTAAAGGATGAGGATGATTTCAATGAGTAGAAGAAATTGGAGAAGGTCATCTCTAATGAAAACAATTAAGAACATGGCAAAGGCAGAGTGGTGGAAAAGTACACCCTGTCTTTGGGGAATTACTGTTTGAATATTTTATTCCTGTTCAACTCACCTCTCAGATAAACCTAAAACTTCTAAGGCAGAGAAAATGAGGTAATAAGCTATCCAGGAAGAAAGTTACTCTTTGGAACTCTCGGTATAGTCAGAGTCCCACTTCCACAATAAAAGAACCAAGTGCAACAGTATTCCCCAATCACTTTCTCTTTACTTTCTGCTGTACAAGGTAGTTGTGGAGATGGCAAGCATGGATGGTACAAATAAGGTGCAATACTATGTGTTTATTGTCAGTAACACATGCTCATTACCACTCATGAAAAGAAAATGAGTCAATCACAGCAAGTATCAATATCTTTTCCAATTATTGGGAAAACACATTATAAACACACCGATAATAATGTTTCAGGTACGGTGTAGGTCTCTTTCTTTCAGATATATTTATTGCAAGTCTGTGCATTTACTGTAACCAACAGTAGATATAATAAAATGACCATGACATTAATTTGTGTAGCTATGCTCCCTTTCCTCTTAAAGTGCTTATAATATTTCATTCTACTGCATTGACCCAATTTCATAGGGAGAAGGGTCTAAAGAGGCCCTTTTTATAAAGCTTATAGAGAAAGTGGGCATTTTTCTTTTTAAAAATCATATAAAATATAGGACAATGTACTTTGCCAGCATGAGATATTAACATAAAACACGTGGAAAGTGCTGCTGTCACAAAATAGCTTAGACTTTTTTTTTCATGAATCCAATTTATCACGGTGTTCTGAATTTGAGCATAACTTTTTCAGTAAAAATGACTCTTCACTCATCTATGTGAACAAATGGGACTTCAGGCAGAGCATCACACGAGGATTTCCTATGCTATGTTAAGACCCCAATATAGGGACATTCCATTGTGAATATAAATAACCCCAGTCCTTCTAAACATGCCTCTCCATATGCTTTTGCTTAACAATGCAGCAGATGCCGTGGATGGAAACCACCTCTTTAGCTATAGGCAGGCCGGCAAGCTTCTGTCACCGCGTTCTTGCTGGTAGGTCACTGGATGTGAATGCCAATGGGGCAGTTCTCTTGGCAGTCAAACCTGCAGGCAGCTTGCGGGCTTAGGGGGATATTTTAGGGCTGTTCTACCTTAGAAGGCTGACAGGTTTGTTCTTTTGCGTTGAGAGGCTATGCCAATTTCCTTCCCAGGTCTGATGCTTCAGAGAAATATCTTGGGATTAAAGGAAAGGAACAAAGGACTAGATGAAGACATAAAGACAGCATTGGCATTAATTCTTTTCAACTACTTTTCATCAAATGGGCATTGAGAATCTCTCAACCTAGGTTTTCAGTGATTATTTCCTCCAGTTAACTCTACTCATTGTGTGTTCACAAAGGCTACAGAAATTGTTTCCTAGACACGGAAAATATGTTATAAAAATCTCTAGGAGGCTGATAGGTTGCTGGTTTTAAAAAAACAAAACAAAACAAAACAAAACCTAAAAACTAAACTTTTTTGGTGAAGACCTCTGATGCCAGGAGTTAAGTCTTACTGAGACTTAGTGATATTTACTTTCCCATACGGGGACTAGAAAGAGAGAGGATGCCGCCTTCTTTCTCAGACTCTTTTACTCAAGGTTCTTATGTAGCCATCTAGTTCTGTTGATCCTTTTTGATAGTTGATTCCTACTTCTTAAAATGTTGCCAAATCCACTGTCCCTACACTCTAATAAAGACTTAGGAGCTGGGATTTCATATCTGTGTTTACTTGCTTTACTAAAAATAGAATTAGAGACATTTGTTGGTTTATATAACTGTGTCTTCTATTACCTTTTGTTGATTAATTCTTGTGATTGGTTTAGAATATATGTATACCTTTTTAAAAATTAAAAAGGTTTGACTGTCCAGAAATAGTTTTCTTTAAAAAAATTTTTACCTTGTAAGATTTTACAATTCTTTATAATTCAGCACCATTTTGTCAGTTTGAGTTTCTTGTCCCTAATTAAACCTATGAAAAAGGTTGAGAAGGTGTTATTATCACTGTCTTGTAGAGGAAGAAGCTAAATTCAGAAAAAATAAGTGATTTGTCCAAGGTCACAAATCTGTAAGGAGTAAGCACAGACTCTGGGCTTCTGACAAGAATTTTTACACTTTTGCTTGAATCAAGATCCCCCCTGTAAGGCTCCTTACAACATAGATGACTGGGCTCCACTCCCAGTTTCTGGGACTCAGTAGATTTGAACATCTGATAACTTGCATAGGCCATAGTTCTACCTCTGCATGCCATGTGCTTCTCTCACCTTGGAGTGGTATTTCCCCAAATGCACTCCAATGGAAAACGAGCTTTTGTTTTTTCTGTAGTTGAAATTCTTTTCACTATACTCTGCTTGCTCTAAAGTGTTTATCTATAGACAAGTGAGACTATTTTACTGTCTAGCTTTCTCCACTGAATTTT
Source organism: Eulemur rufifrons (assembly GCF_041146395.1). Lineage (NCBI taxonomy): Eukaryota > Metazoa > Chordata > Mammalia > Primates > Lemuridae > Eulemur > Eulemur rufifrons. The sequence continues at coordinate 75,335,486 of NC_090983.1, forward strand.
ATATTTTTGAAATTAGAGACCATATTTTTGGTGCCTAGTTTACCCTTACACTGTCAGTGGGTATTGACTCTGGAATTAATAAAACATATCGTCCCTTCCTTGCATTAACTTCTCCTTGCCTAGTCTTCTATACCAACCTGTCTTCTTCCATAGCCCCTGCTCACAGAATTGAACTTTTGTCCTGGTCTTCCTTCTCAGGAATTGGGATGGTGTTAAAGATGCCCAAAGTCTATCTTGGACACTTAGACAAGGCCCTCTTACCATCCTACGAGGACTCCCCAAGGGCGATCATACAATAGAAGTAAGGGTGTATGTGTTATCAGAGACAGCTTTGACATAATTACAGAAAACCAAATTAGACTTTCAAGAGAATTTTATTTTTTGCAGGTTAAAGGCCTAAGGTGTTTGTTGCCCTGAACTTAAATCCAAATATCTGGACATACATATTTGTTAGACAATCAATGGCTCAAATCTTTTGCCATCAACTAGCCAAACAAAATATTGATGCTATAGGCATTTCCAAAGTTTAAACTGAACTGACAATTTTGTAGCTTCTAACTGAGAGAAATAATACTCAAGAAGAGTCAAAATGGCCTTCTATCTGTCTGCTTCTTAATATATTCCAAATTTTATTTTTTTATAAAATTTTCTTTATTTTTTTATTTTTATTTTTTTATTTTAGAATATTATGGGAGTATAAATGTTTTAGTTACACAGATTGCTTTTGTGCTGCTTGAGTCAAAGTTGTAAGTGTGCCCATCACTCAGATAGTGTACTTTGTACCTGTTAGGTATGATTTCACCCATCCCTCCCCTCCTTCTCCCTCCCACCTGCATGATTTCTGTTGAGTTTTACTTCCATCTGTGCACATAAGGGCTGATCAGTTAGTTCCAATTTAATAGTGAGTACATGTGGTGTTTGTTTTTCTATTCTTGCGATACTTCACTTAGGCCAAATTTTATTCTTCATTGAGCCTTTACCAGAAAGTTTATATGAAGTTTTTATTTTCTATCAGGCAAAAGGTTAGATGTTGTATATGATTTATTTCACTTAATCATCAAATCAAGCATTATATTCACATTGTAGATATTACCATCTCATTTGGCAAATGGTGAAATGGGCTCTGATAAGCTAGGTATAATTGTACAATACCATTCAATCAGCAACTAATGAAGACAGACTTTGAACATACATATTTCTAACACCCAAGTCTTAATTTGGCTTAGTATATTATGTGGCCATACAGCAGCAGAGTTCGGTTTAATTGTTATGTCTTGTGTTTTATTGAGCCTTAACATAAGCAGTGGTAATATAAAGAATATTCATTTCTTAATTCTTTGTAAAATCATCATTGAAATTTTATCTATTACCTTTTGATTGTGCCTTATATAGGGATTACTATAATAAATCACTTCCAAATTTGGTTTGAGGGAAAAGCTTTATCTTTGAAAGAACTAATTCTTTTTTCATTATAATAAATAGAAGTATATAGTTTACTGGAATTTTTTTTTTTTTGCTTTGCTGCCAAGAAATTCGAGATTAAATTTTAAAGTTCAATCATGGAGATGATTTTAACAGGTTAAGATATTTTCTTCTTCATTGCTTAAAAACATTTCTTTCTGTGTTGATAATTTTCTTTTATTGTAAGAATCTGAAATCCATTTTTGAAGAAGAGGAGGCTTAAATTATAAGCAATTAATGGAGAACCGGAATCGAAGCTGACATTTTAAAATTGAGACTTCTCAAATTTATCTATCATCCATCTATCTATCTATTTACCTACCTACCTATTATGTTGTTCTTACCCCCATATTGTTCTTTTTTTCAAATTTTGAAAGCTGAATTTATTGTTACAGCAAAAGTCTTAAGCATTATTCTTTCAAAGCTTGAATTGAATATTTAAGGAAAAGCTTGCAACATTCTTTTAAAGGACAGAACTTACTAATTAGATTTTGGTTTAAAAATGATGAAATGCCAAGTCTTAGTTCACAGTTTATTTTAAATTTTATGAGAGTTTGCACTTGCCTTCTTTTCTCCTCCTGTCCTTCCCTGAAACATTCCAGTCATTATCACATCATATTTATAGCAATCTTTCCTCTGAAAATGTGTTCATGGAACACTGACCATGTTTCATATATAAAAATGAATCCAAAGTAAATTGATTGAAAATATGCATATTGTGTTTGAGTTAAGATGATGTCAAAGCAACTGGGTGACTTGGTTACCTTGGCACGTCAGATGTTCAACAAATAATATTATGTGGCCAAGTCTATGCTAAAATGAGTCCAGGTAGTTGCTTGGCATTTTGGAAAACAAAAAAATTGACTAAATTTTGCATCCTGTAACTAGTTCTGTTGGTGCCATCTAGGATAATTAGCTTCAGGTGTTTTAACGGCACTTTAATATGGCCTGTCTGGCTTGACACAATTGCTTTTCTGATTACATAGGGCAAAGGGCATCTTATGCCCTGAATCCCAGAGATGTGAATCAAACATTGCTGACTTCTACAGCTCTGCTCGTTTAATTAAACTGCATGCGTTTTAAAATATGCACATTTACCCTCTAATACTTGCACATACTTTGTGTATCTAATTCACTGTACGCATAAAATACCACTTATTTATATTGACTTCATTTCCTTGTTGGGTTTCAGAAGACATTTTTCTGTATTACCAGGAGTCTTAGAATACATGCAGGAGAAAATGTTATTAAGTCTGTAACAAGATAACCTAATTTGTCAAATCTGAGACTATTGGGGCTGACAGATCGAATGTTACCTTTCAGGACAAATGTTGAAAACAGCCGGCAACAAAACCTTTGGAGAGAAGCTGTTAATAAATTGCCAAATTAGTGGAGTTGTGATGAAACAGAAAGAAATAATACCGTTTCTCCCCGTTTATGATTACGTAGCTCATGAATTTTGAAAGAAGAGCAAAGAATAACTTGTGTATTTTAATTATAGCTGAGTCGCAGCTTTGGTGATGCTTGTTCTGAATTTTGCTTTTCCCAAATATATTGTGAGTAGCTGGATCAAGATGATTCCCTAATATATATATATATATATATATATATATATGAGTGTGTGTGTATATATGTATCTGTATGTATATATAAAACTCTATGATTAAACGACTATGTCTTTAGTATTCTGATGCTTGAAAGTGGCAATATAAAATAATTATGTTCAGAATTGTGAAGTTTACTGGCTGTGCTGCCACTATTATATTTATTAGCAGGTTATATTTATTAGCATAGATTATAAAGTGAAGTGGGAACTTGGCAATTTTATGGTCTATTGATCAAGGTAGGTTGCACAGAAAGATAATTTAGGGCTTAAAGTGAACTGGTTAGCTGGACTGTAAGTACTGATCAATTATTCAGATAATTAAGAGTTCACACTTCACCTTCTGCCATCTACATAATCCCTGAATATATGACCAAGGCAGATAAAATACTTACCCATGACTGCGATGCTATTTTTATATGACATGAACCAATTTGACTCAATTTTTTCCCTCCCTTTTTTTTTTTTTTTTAATGTCTGAATTATGGCTCATAATGGGAAATTTTCCACTATGCCTCTTTGGTGCCTCTAATGGCATTTTTAGTCATGGCTTCCCCCGACTGCAAGAGTGAGGATGCCCCTTTGACCAGCTGCAGGGTGGCCAACTCAGTTGAGTTCTGCATTGAGGGAAAGGACTCTCTTTTGTTTCACATTCTTGAAGGCTTTTCCTGGCCAGTGTGGATTTGGCAGGAGTGCACACTTGGGCTGTTGGGCTGCTGCCAGTCACTTGGTCCTGAAACTGGAGTTAGTAGGATCTTGCCAAAGATTAGACTGAGAAATCTGGATGCAGGCTGGCAATCCAAGCAAGCAGCCTCAGCCAAATTGGCACAGTTGGGAAAACCTTGGAGAATCACAATTATTTTAGACAAAATACAAAGTTTGTGAGCTTTCTAAACATTATGTAAATCAGCCTTGATTCCTAATTCACAGAAGCACAGAAGTCCATCACTTTGGGTACACATGTAAATGTGCTGGTGTCCTGAACCCTGGTTTGCAAAAAGGAATTTGAATTGTGCTGCTGCGAGGATGTTTCATTACCTGCAGTAGCAGGTGGAAAGCTCAGGTGCCTCAAAGCCTCCCTCAGAATTCTGGTTCTCATCCCCATTAGGCACCAGGAGCTGCCCGTCTGTGAGTGTGTGTTTGTGCTGAGAAAACTGATACGGAATATTAACAATACAGTTTATGGAGAACCGACTCTTCATGCCTCGCATACATTAATTGTCTCATTTAAGTTAATCCTTATAATGGTCTTGTAAAGGAGATGCTATTATTGGTCCCACTTCTATCTCAGAGAGCTGAGATTCAAACCTGGCTTCCCAAATGCTGAAGCTTGGAATTTTATCTTTGTGAATAACGTAATGTTTTGCAAAGTTTGGTGTGTCTAGAAATCCCCAGGGGAGCTTTAAAATGGGCATAGCCCATCAGAATGGGCATAGCCATTCTGATTACACAGGTCTGGGGTGGAAACCTAGATCTCCTGTGTAACAAGTGTACAGGTGATTCTGAGTCAGGTGGTTGGAGGTCAACCTCCCAGAAATATTGCTCTATAATCTCTTGATTGCAGTCAAGCGTGTAAACCCGTGTGTTGAAGTAGGATATCTTTTTCCCCCCAGCTGCTTGGGATGTGAGACCCAGAAGCCTCAGCTTCGGTCCATTCTGTGGTGTTCACTGACTTTCCTTAACACACCCAAACCCTGCTTTCCACTCTTCCACAGGCTCCTCCTTCCCTGCTTACCCCTGAGTGCCTAGTTTGTCCCTGTTTTGAGTATCACTGAAATATAATTACTTAGAAACCTCCAAAATAATCTGAAGCACAAAGTATTTGGGTAAAAACTTTATACACCAGACGTGCTTAGGAGTCCTGCAGCAAAACAGATAAACTCAGTTCTTCTAGTGATTTGTTTCAGTATTCTGGGTTCATAATGCTTTTCCTCTCTGGGATGAGAAGACTTATCTTACTGCACTATGGAGAGACTCCAAAAGTCATTCCAGATCTTCAAAGAATATTATATAATTGCTTGCATACCTTAATCTACTGGACTGAAAAATAGGGGTAATATTTTTTTGACAACTAATCTGGAAATCTGCAGAGCCCCTAATATATTGTCCAATCATTTGTGTCTTTCATTTTTTCATTGAATATATTTTGTTTCTTGCTTAGCATGCAAAAGCCTAAAGAAAGTGCAACCCTCTTGCTTGTAAGCTGGGGCAGAATTTGGTTGCAAATATGAGATTTTTAAAAATACCAACAGAAAACAAATAAAAAAGAAACATTTTATCAGCTTCAGCTTCAAGAATAGTTTTTTTAAGACACAGAGAAAATTTCCATGTTTATTTTGTATTTTACCTGATAAATATTGATAGTTTTGTAAAGTTATACTCAAAAAGAGAATCCAATTTTTAGAATTCTGTTGCTTGAAAAAACAACCTAATGCTATGATGTCGATTTATGACTTTAAGATAAAAATGATTTCTTTGGAGCCTGAGTCTCTCATTTTATAAGCAAAACCTTCCTATAAAAAAATGGATGTACTCAAATTAATCAATATAACTTATGGTTTTCCCATTTACATTTACTCTGAAATTATGGTGATTTTTAGAGGATATTAAATTTTGTTTGATTTAGCATCTAACCTGAATGGCTGTATTTCTTTAGGGAGTGGCTAGACAAACTATTTGCTGCAATTTTGATGATGACTTATGATTTGAAGAACGGGGCAATCTAAATGTCATAATTTGATTTTAATTTTGCTTGGGTGCTATTTTTCAATTTTTTCTCTTAAAGTCTTTTTTATAAACCTTGTTGAGGGAAGATATTCCCAGAGGTACAAGGTACACAAAGCAGGAAAACAATGTGATACCTCTGTGATAATTTGGGCTAACGGCTTTTTAAATTCTTAATTAAATTAAATTAATTTATTTGAACAAGTAGTGTGTTGATTCAGAGAGACAATACACTTTTGCTGGGTCACTTTTATTTGGAGATGATGGAATAAATGCATTATGGGTGACCTTCACATCACATAAAAACGTAGTGTATGTCACACATACATGGAGGATGTGGGGAATTTGGGGCATTACTGAATAAAATAAAGATTATTATAGAGTTTTATCGTGCTTATTTCAGCAATTTTTTTTTTACACAACATTGTTAATGATGCTTCTTTTGAAGTCAAAGGGCAGAGGTGATCATTAGTTTTAATTGGTGAGTTGGTATTTTTAAAGGGAATGGAACTTTAGACTTGAGCAAAAGAAACAGAAGAACATTTAGAAGGTATTGGGGGAAAATGACAAGAGAAATGAGTAGTTGGGGGAATAATGACACAAGAGGAAAGTAAGGAAAGAGGGGAAGGATCAGATTGGTGGATAGAGGAGAATGGAAAGCTCATTTCAGCTGGGAAGACTCATGCAGTCAAGGGATGAGATGGAAATCAGTAAGTCATGTACAGTCTCAGAAAGGAAATGTATTGGAAGAAGCCAGAGATCCAAATTGAAGAGTAAAGATAAGGCAGATTAGAGAATAGGAGTCTCCTCATTTGATGGAGGGCTCTGAATTCTAGACTTTGGGATTCAGATTGTTTAATTAGTAATGTGGTCACCAGAAATTGCTATGGAAGAACCTGGGACTTGACCGTGTAACTATGCAGAAAATGCTAAAACAAATCCAGAGGCAACAAAAAGCTCCCACTGCTGCAGGAAAACAAACAGTCAGAGCTAAGTCGTATCTGCTCACTTTAGATGGGGCATGTGCTCTCTAGCTAGCCAGAGTCCCCACCTAGACCCCTTTAGTGCCTTACATTACCTACCTAGCTCCTGTGGATATATGAGTTTGAAACCCAGGTCTGAGGAGTCTACAACTCCCCAGGGAAAAAAATGCAGAATTTGGGACTCCCATCACTTATTTCTGCAGATGACAGGTGATCTCTGGATGCTGCCGGTCTTCCCAACAGGGAGAGAAACGGAGAGCCTAAGGTCATCATACATCTCCATTAGTGGGCCACAAATCGCTCACTGACATAGAAAAATGTCAGTTAGTCACCTGACTGGCAGTTTTGAATGATACATAACAGCCACCCTAAAGTTTCCATGTCCTTGACTGAACTTGCCATTCATTGTGTTGGCATGCCAGAGAAATAGCCTGAGGCAGAGATATAATCCAAATCAGAACGTGGGCTCACCGGTTGGGAGAGGTTGCTCTAGAACACCAGCCTTAAGGAGCTTTTCAAGAGAGTCCTCATGGCGGAAATAGTGCCCTGTAGTTGAAAGGTCTGAACTGTATTTCTACTTGAGCACTATCTTTGGAGATTGTGGTTTAACTGATCTGGGGTAGGGGGTCTAAGTATTCGTATTTCCTGAAATCGCCCCATGTGATTGCGTGTCCAGGTTTGAACACAGTTGATCTACCTCAGTGACACTTGTATGGTCCCTGGTCATGTGTCTGATGTGAACAAAGTTGGATCATTGCCAAAATAGGTGATTCTAGGGTAGGAGTTTCTTGGAACTGAGTCAGGGAAAGAGGGAGTTATCTTCAAATAGCATATCTGGGTTTAGATAATAAGAATCTATCATTCCTATTAACAGAAGCCAAGCTTATAGCTAGGAAAAACATCAAAATATTAAGTCTAAAAATTGAATTGGGGGCAAAAAAGGGAAGAAAGCAGAGCAAGCTGGGTAGCCAGGAGTGAGGCCAGGGGAGAGTCAGGTGTGAAGAATGTCTCTACGAGACCCTCCTGGGGCCGACTCCGGCACTAAACTGTGAGTAAAGTCTCTTTCCCAGAGTTTCCCCTGAATGTTGTGCAGACCACAAGGTTACAGGCAGGCAACATGCCATTGGTAACGGCTTGAGATTCAGAAGCCTGAAAGATCATGTTACCGCAGATAGTAAATAGAACAAGGAATGCATTTAAACTCATTGCACTTGGAAAGGCATTTTTAGAGCACCTTTATTCTCTCTCCTCCCCTAAAACAAAAACTTCATAAATAATGCCAGAAACGAGTGGACCCATTTTATGAATAATATGTTCTCTCTCCCTCTCTCCCTTTCTTGGGTTACTTAGGCTTTCCCAGTTTCAATGTTCTTATCTTTAAAATGGGAATGTAACATCTGTCTTATGGTTCTTGTGATGATTCCAGGAAGTACCTCATTCTATGCCTATGTGTAGCAGCTACTCAAAACCACTAACCTTTGCTTTGTTCTGCTGGAGAGAGAAGATAAATACAAATGCCCAGTGTTGTGTGGGAACTTAAATCAAAGGGGAAAGAGCCAATTCCCCTAGGAGATATGCATCAGTAGCAGTCAGTTTTGATTTAAGTATTTTCCCATAAATTTTTACCTAGTTCCTGTGCTCCAAAGAGTAGTTAAAGTTGGCATAGGGTGTGAGTTTGATGGATTATGCCCAATTTTGTTTCACAATCCTTACATCCACCAGTTGTGAGATGTAGATAGCATTTTACTTAGAGGAATGCAAAACTATCGGAAAATCACAGCCTTGACACTTTGCACGAACACAGTCATTATTTCTTACTTTCATTTAAAATACTAATGCACAGTTTTTTTTTTTTTACCTGAGATTTTGAGATAGCTTAAAACTTTCAAAAGGTATTAAATCAATTTTGTTTCTGAGGCAGCAATGTAAAAGCTTTTTTTTCTCTTTTGATTGCTGGAATTGGCTCTAGTTGACAATGAGTGTCAGAGTTGCTATGTTTTTAAAAGTGTGCCTGTGGTTACTTCAATACATTTGTTTATGTTGATGTCCTTTTCATACGTCAGAGTATTAATGGTGTCATATAGTGGTGTCAGAAGAGAGTAGAAATAATTCACTTTTTGATTATTTGTTGTTTTTTTTAAATTTCAAAGTATCGAGGAGGTCAAATGTTTTTTGTTACATGGATTGCTTTTGTAATGCTTGAGTTGAGGCCGTAAGTGTGCCCATCACCCAAATAGTGTTCATTGTACCCATTAGCTATGTTTTTGTCCCTCCCCTCCCTTCTTGATTTCCACTAAGTTTTACATTCCTTTGTGCACATGTGTACTCATCTGTTAGTTCCAGCTTAATAATGCGTACATGTGGTGCTTGTTTTTCCATTCCTGGGATACTTCACTTAGGATAATGGTCTCCAGTTCCATCCAAATTGTTGCAAAAGGCATTAATTCATCTTTTTTATGGCTTGGATAGTACTCCATATCATATACCACATTTTGTAAATTCACTCATAAATTGATGGGCACTTGGGTTGATTCCACATCTTTGCAATTGTGAATTGTGCTGCAATAAACATTTGAGTGCAGGTGTCTTTTTGATAAAATGACTTCTTTTCCTTTGGGTACATACCCAGTAGTGGGGTTGCTAGATTGAATGGTGGTATACTTTTAGTTCTTTCAGAAATCTTCATACTGTTTTCCACAGAGATTGTACTAATTTGCATTCTGACCAACAGTGTATAAGTATTCCCTTTTCTCTGTATCCCTGTCAACAACTGTTTTGAATATAAGTTTTGTATATGTAGAATAAAAGGAACATGCTACCTACCTTATAGGGTGGTGGTAGAATATAAAAGATAATATTTTAAAACATGCACTCCATAGGGGATACTCAGTAAATATTAGCTTTATCCTTTTTGAAGGGAATCTGTCCCTCTTTTTAATATTCTCTTTTCATACCAGTCACTTGATGCCTTGTATTTTACCTATTCATGTACTTTTCTCATCACCTCTACAAGACTAAGATATTTGAGAACAAAGTGTATGACTTATTTATATTTGTAGCCTTAGCATCCTAGACAGGATTTTGAGCTAAATAAAACTGAATAAATTTTTACTAATTGAGTAACTAAATGAAAGTATCAGTAAGAAAGTCATTTTCCTTGCCTGGGAGACTTTATTTTTTTTATTTTTTTTACTTTTTTGAGACAGAGTCTCACTCTGTTGCCCAGGGCTAGAGTGCCGTGGTGTCAGCCTAGCTCAAAGCAATCTCAAACTCCTGGGCTCAAGCAATCCTCCTGCCTCAGCCTCCTGAGTAGCTGAAACTACAGGCATGTGCCACCATGCCTGGCTAATTTTTTCTATATATTTTTAGTTGTTCTGATAATTTCTTTCTATTTTTTTTAGTAGAGACGGGGTCTTGCTCTTGCTCAGGCTGGTCTCGAACTCATGAGCTCAAATGATCCTCCGGCCTCAGCCTCCCAGAGTGCTAGGATTACAGGTGTGAGCCACCATGCCTGGCCTTGGGAGACTTTAAAAGAGCAGATGACCATTAGAGTAGTTAGTTGAAGACAAGGAATAGGAGGAGATGTAGCGGGGCAGGGGCAAGATGGCCGACGAGGAAAAACTATCAGCCAGCCTGTCTCTGCAAGACAGATAGATTTTAGAAGAAAGTTAAAAAAAATAAACAGGCAGACAAACATAGATCAGATGAGGACTGGAAGGAAAGGTGCCTGATACTATAGGAGACTCCACGGGAAGAAGGCGAGGAGGAGAAAGGCCCCCAAGAGGCTTCGAGACCAGCGACAGGGTAGGTAGAGCCGTTAAATTTCCCCTCCCTTGCATGTCAGACTGCTGGTGGGCTCCTGAGCAGTTGGAGAGACCTCCTAACACCAGCCCAGAGACGGCTGCCGCCAGTGAGCTGCGAGTCTCTTGCATACAGGGCACCAGGCTTCCAGCTCCTGTCGGACGCCTCTCGCCCCACAGACCCCAGCCTATAGGCCGATGTCACATGGCTTCATTCTCCCCTTCCGCTTCCCTACCTGTGGCTGCTGGAATCTTCAGGGAATAGGACCTTTCCTTTTGGGGCCCTACAGCGGACTGAGGGTTACTCAGACTGTGAGCTCTCTACCCACCAGCCCTCCCAGGTGCTGCTTGCCTGGTGACTCCAGGAGAGTGGGGCACATCCCAAGGTGGAGAGATCTCTTCTCCCTGGCAGGGTCAGGGATTGATCTCCAGGGCCCAAGGGACAGGCCTGCAGACCAGATCATGTACACCCAGGTCTCTATCACATTCCCCGGGGGACACAGAAGGGATATTCGTGAAGGACCCTACTGAGGTGTGTGTGCCTTCAGGGACAGATCAGTGTGCTTGAGGGGCAACCCTCCTCCCACGAGAAGGCCATGCTCCCAGCTCAGGCTGTGATCCTGGGCAGGGAACCTCTGGGCCCGCATCACAGCCACCAAGGGAGATCCACTGGCTGGAGGTCCTGCCTGATGGCAGAAGCCCAGGAGAAATTGCAGAATAGGGGAGGGTGGAAAGGAGCGAGGCCTGCTCTAGATTGCAGGTCTCAGACAGCCCCACCCCCACACGCAGACTTTTCGGCTGAGTGGGCCATTTCAGCCCCTGCCTGGTAGCTTTGCCCAGAAGCAGAGAACAGACCTTTGACCCCTGCTAACAGTGTTTGTGGAGCTTGAGGGCAGGCTTCACCCAATCCAGCTCTGCCCAGCCTCACTCCCCAACCTGCCCCCACTGAGGTGGAGAATAAGGACACACCTGGAAGTCCCAGGGCCCCACCCACCACCTGAGGCACTAGAATGCCTCTCTGGAGGAATAAGAGCTGGTTACAGGACCCAAAAATAACGCTGCAGCTTGCTCCTCCCAGCAAGCGCCACCTACCAAAGTGAAAGTGGAATCCACATGTCAATTGTGAGACTCACACAGTGCTGCTTGGAAGAGCACAGGCAGCACAAACAAAGGCCAAGGGCAAGGGGTGTCTTATGCCTGCTGGTGCAAAGATTTATTGCATTGAGTATGCTCATGCAAAACAATCTTTGGGCTTCCAGGGGTCTAAAATGTGTGCATAACAGCAAAGCAAACTCTTAAAAACCTAAAGGTCAGTTTCCCTCTCCTAGTGGGCCACTCCTCTTAAGTATATTTGAAAAGAGGAGGTCCACTGGACATGTAGAGCTAGCTGTGCATAAGGGAACACATTCTTAGCATGTGTGCTTCAGCATGCTACTGTAGCTCTGGGTGGGACCGGCAGGCTGACCAGCACCCAAAACATCTGGGCACACTTCTCTCTGTGGAAAACTAGGTCTTAATTTGCATCAGCAGAGGAGCAAATCTGGGGCCAAGTCCTCTTCTCTGTATTGACCTGTCCTTTTATCTTCCACAATACCCTGGTCCAGGCTGCATTTATTTAGCTTATGGAAAATTACTAAAAGTTGGGATAACCAGAGGAATTTCCACTTAGAAGAGAAAATTGATGATGTTAAGTATGATTTTACCCCATATCCCAAAGAAAAGGAAACCAAGAAATTAAATACTCATAAGATGTACTCGGTTTCTAACCTTGATCCTTTTTGTTTACATTCCTACATCTCTGAAATTCCCTCCTTTCCTTGCTATTCTGCCTATCTATTTCCTTGTAACAAACTACTCCAAAATTTAGTGGCTTAGAATAATCATTTTCTTTTTTCCCAAATTTTGCAGGTCAGGAATTTAGAAGGGACACAAGTGGGAGGTTCATCTCTGATCCATGTAGCATCAGCTGAGGATGGAGGCCTTGCCTCCAAGATGGCTTCTTCACTCCCATGTCTGGTGCACCTCTGTGATTTCTACCTTCTTCCTTTCTCCACATGCATCTCATTTTCCAGGGCCTGTCCCCATGGATTCCTTAGGCTTCTTTATAGCATGGCAGTCTCAGGGTAGTTAGCTAAGGGACAGGAAGCAGAAGCTGCTAGCTCTTTAAGATCTGTACTCAGAAACCTGTGCGTCATCACTTCTTCAATATTCTACTGGTCATGTAGGTCATAGGGCCTTCCCAGAACCCAGGAAAGGATATATAGGCCTCATCTCTAGATGGAAGGAAAATTAAAGAGCTGAGGATCTTCTTAATCCATACATTTATGATTTTACCTTCTGGAATTCCTAAACTGTTCCTGTAGAGTCCCTACGTGTCCCTTCTTCTTCCCTGCCTTCCTTGTAGTACATTTAGCAAAGTCTGAGTTATTCATTCAAGTCAGGCCATGAGTTATAAACTCACCATTTTATTCTCCTCATTGTCCTGAAGGTAAATATTGACACAGAGACACACCTTTTCAAGGCATATATTAATTCTCTAACATAGTACAATTTTAATCCATAAGGAGGCAGAACTATCGTCCCAATATCCTCCATTATTTACAAGGCTCTTTGTTTTCACAGTGGAATTATTATTTCCCATTTTCATGTGAAACAATTTTCATTATTTTTTTAAGCCTGTCTTTATCCCCAAGTGACCTGCACTTTCATATTATGTTCTTTCAGTTTGGGAATAAGAAATTAGACCTTTGATAAGCCAGATAGATCTTAATAGCCAAGCCTTAAAAAAAAAAAAAAAAAAAAGAGCCCGAACAAAAAGGATATAGACCAAATACCAAATAAAAGCTTTGAAATTGCTAGAAAAAAAGTTTAATTAAACGAAAAGATAAAAGTTCTTCTTGTGTCCATGCTTTGGGAAGAGAAGGCAGGATTTGGCCTTTTGGTTATATAAAGTTTTTTTCTTTTTTTGAGACAGAATCTTCCTCTGTCGCCCTGGGTAGAATGCAGTGGCGTCATTGTAGCTCACTGCAACCTCAAACTCCTGGGCTCAAGTGATCTTCTTGCCTTGGCCTCCCAAGTAACTGGGACTACAGGCACAGACCACCATACCTGGTTGATTTTTCCATTTTAGTAGAGATAAGATCTTGCTCTTGCTCAGGCTGGTCTCAAACTCCTGAGCTCAAGCAGTCCTCCCACTTTGGCCTCCCAGAGTACTAGGATTACAGGAGTATTAAAAACTAAATGACATCAGAACTCAAAAAGACCTTGGGAATATCTGGCAGCGTTTTTCAAACTTTTCAAAAACATCAGCATAATTTCCACCCTCCCATTTATATTTAAATTAAGTAAAATTGGCTCTAAATCCATAACATATATGAAAGTAGAGCTGCTGTCATTTTAGTTGCAGTAAGTACTGGTACCCCAACCTTCCTCTTGCCCCTTCACTGTCCTCTTCTCCACGGTGGCCTCTGAGGAGCTTTCAGGAAAACCTGCAACTCAGTGAAACACATCCCATCCCCCTTGGAGTGTGGAAGAATCTGAGGTCCAATTTGACTAAATGATTTGCTCTGGCCAGTTGTTAACAGTATCCAACATATATTGACGGATGACCTGGGACAGGAGCTCTTCTAAGCATCAGGCATGGTTCAAAGCATCTAATCTCCACATCAACTCTGTGATGTAGACTCTCTTATCTCCTCTTTAGAGACAGGACAGAGAGGTCAGAGAGCTGAAGTGATCAAAAGCAAATCTACGACTAAACCCAGAGTCTCCTTAACCCTCAGGCCAGTGCTTTTGCCACTGCTATGATTCTGCCTCTCACAGGAAACACCTTGGAAACAACTCTATGATGAAAAGTGAATTTTAGCATCAGCAAAAGCATATGATGCATTTAGAGTCGTTTGTTTTCTTATGTTCTTTCCAGGGATTTAAGTTATTTAGAGGCCAGAGAAGTTTAAAACTTTGACATGCCCACATGCCCTCAGGACTTAGCTCAAACTCCAGGCTGCATGGGCCACATGCTTCAGCCTCAGAGAGGCTGCCTCAGACTTGGCCATCACTGGGAACTTGGGGATGTGAAAACCACTGAGGCACAGAGGGACAATGGTGAAGAGAAGAGCTGGAAAAGCCTTTCTAGTGTCCATGTGCAGAATTGGATTTATGTACCTGCTGTGATAACTGAGAAAAATCTTTTCCTTTTTCTTATCTTTTCCTTTTTCTTCCCATTTCTCTAGAGTAGAAAGACTCTGTTTACAAATATATCTTGATGTTCCCTTTCTGTATGTCAGGACTTGAATATATATTTGTTGAACTAGTGGACAAATTGGCAGCATTGTCTTTGTCTCTAATTAACCAAGTGACTAAGGCCAAAGAGCTTCCTCCCTCCCTCCCTCCCTCCCCAGCCTTCTTTGCTATTAATGACACAAGGGCCAGCTGCAGAGTGATGGGGACAGCCATCTGCAAATTAGCAGTTAAGGGGCAGAAGAGGCCCAGGATATCTGAATGACCTTCCAATTGGTTAAGCCACTTGTGGTTAATTGAGAACAAGAGTCAATTAACACATTTGTACACTGTTCCTTTGAAAAATTCCAATAAATTTAAGATCATGAATAAATTATGCAATTATGACACATTGTACATGAGTATGTGTCTAGGTGAGTGTTGTTTAATTTAGGTTAATATGAGTAAGAGTGATTAACTTTCTTATCTGAGATCAGATGGGTAGCTGGGAAGAAGATGGTATCCAAAAGGCTAAGCTGAGTGTAGCCATGAAGAATACTCTAATTTAATTTAGAACAGAAGGTTCAGATCTTGTGAATTCTGACACATGCATGTATGGAAAGAAGGAAACACACTTTTAAAATACTACTATTTTAGGTGGCATGAAGTCTTTAGCTCAAACTTTTAGGCCCAATTTAGTTGGATATATAAATGATGATTCTATCTCCTGGGATGGCCTATAAAAGTGAATATTTGTTCAACATTTTAAGATCCTCAAATTGAAAGTGCTGTGTAAATCCTGGGCCAGATTAGCTCGCCATGTGTCTCCCTGTGTGCACAGAGCTTTCACCGACTTCAACGGGTGGAATGTGGTGGGAGAATCTGGCTCATTATTAGTTTTCCTATTTTGATTTGATCAACTGTTGTCAATTACAGACATTGGTAATTACCCACAGAAAAGGAGAGGAGGGAGAAAAAAACTTGCTATCATAATATTTATCTTATCAGTTATGGTATTTTCCTATATTGAAAAAAATATTGTGATAAATTGTGTAACACAGCAAGTGCTGATTTTGCAGTGCCCTTGACTCAAGTGTATTTTTTTACAGATTTTTTTAAATTGTCAAATAAAATCCACAGGTTTATGGAGATGTGCTGCTTCCCTTATCATTTTGCCCTAATGACCCTCCTTTTTGCCCCTCGCACAACCCAGATTTGCCCCTTAGATTCTGCCCCCTATGAACACCACAATCCAGACCATTGCTGTCAAATGCTTTCTGTGATGAAAGGAATGTTTTCTATCTGTGCAGCCCAATGTACTGGACAATAGCCACACATGGGTACTGAGCATTTGAAATATGCCTAATGTAACTGGGAAGATGAACTTTTAATTTAATTTCATTATAGGAAATTTAAGTTTGAATAGCCATGTGTAGCTTGTGGCTACCATATTTCCATGCATCCCAAACCCATACTCCTTAATTATTGTGATATCCTGTTGTTCTTATTGGAAGGACATTTGTTTTCAATTTTTCTTACACACAGTCAAATTAATCATGTTAAAATTCTGCTTTCATCGTGAAATTCCCTACTTGGAAAACTGTGGTGATTTCATGTAGTCTATCTACTACAGTAATCTGCAAAGCTTGATCCCGTCTGGTCTTTCATATCTCAGCTCTCATGACACCCCAGAAAGATTATTCCTTGTCTACATTGTCTATAGTCTCTGTCCATGTCAGTTACTCTCTCTATACAACATATTCTGTGTCTAAAAGACATTATTATCAGAGATTATGTTTTATCAGTTTATATGTGTATTATTTATGTCTTACTACTAGGAAATAGGTTCTATAAGAGCAGAGATTTGATCTTTGTTGTCTTAATGCTCAGTTTGCTAAATCACAATCATCTTTAAGTTCACATTGGCCTTAAACTTCCCCTTAAACACAGTGGTTTATAAACTGAAGTTTTAAGGACAGTAACATTAGCATTACCTGAAAACACATCAAAATGCAATTCTGAGGCTCTACGCCAGACTTTGTAAATCAGAAACTCTGGAGGTGGGGCCCAGCAACCTGTATTTTAGCAAGCCCATCTAATGATTTGGTGCGTGCTGAAGCTTGTGAATGACTGCTCTAACACATACTATCTGCCACCTTTTCTACAACTCAGTACAATAAGAAAATAAATTTTAGGATTTATACTCCATTTCTCTGAACCCTTCCCTCATACTTTCTGCATCTTTCCTTATTTGTGTTAGTTTCTGGAAATATAGCACAACTAAATCTTCCCATTCATTTATTCTTCCGTTGTATCTTTTCTGTTATTCTCTGGATGTGTTTCCTCTATGGAGCCCCGATGAATGGAAAGTCCTGATCCTTTCCTCAAAACATTTGAAGTCAGTGGTTAACTAAGTCTAAATAAACTCAGCAAAACCTAGATTCAGAGTCAGCTCCACTGAAGATTAGGTTAACTCAGCCCTCAATGCTAATGCCTGATAGGAAAAGGGGCATACTCTTTACTAGGAGTGAGTTTTATTTCTTTAATCTCTATGGTGCTTTATTTTTATCAAAAAATGGCTTGCGTACAATCAAAAGTTATAAAATATAAAGAAGGGGGAAAATATGACCCATAAAAGAGAGAAAACAGTCAATAGCAGCACGCCTAGAAATGGATTAGATATTGTAATTATCAGACAGAAACATTAAAAAACTATGAGTATATACATTAGGACCTAGCAGAAAAGTTAGACATCATATGAGAAGAGATGGGTAGTGTCACAAAAGAAATAACAATATAAAAATTGAAACACCCACATATTGAATAGCACATTGATGGTCTTAATAGCAGACTGGACACAATAGAGGAAAGAATCAGTGAATTTTAAGATAGGTCACTAGAAAATTTTCAAATAAACATAAAATGTAGCAAAAAAATAAAACGAACAGAGCATATAAAATCTGTATTTAGAGTTTCAGAAGAGGAGAAGATCAATAACGGTGCAGAAGAAATGTTTTAAGATATAATGGCTGAGAGTTTTCTACAATTAATAAAGATAAACCCACAGATCCAAGAAGTTTAATAAATCCCAAGCATAAAAAATAAAAAGAAAAATGCACGTAGGCCCATTATAATCAAACTGCTGAAAATCAAACATAAAAGGGAAATTTAAAGAGCAACTAGAGAAGAAAAGGCAAAATGATAGCCGTGACAGCTGGCTTCTTATCACAAGCAATGGAGACCAGAATAAAATGAAATAGAATCTTTAAAGTGTTAAAAAATAATTGTCAGCACAAAATTTTATATTCAGCAAAAATATCCTTCAAAAATGAAGATGAGATAAGTAGATTTTTTAGACAGACAGAAGCTGAAAAAAATTTTTCAACAGATTTTCTCTACGAGAACTGGTACAGAAAATTTTTCTAGCTATGGGAAAATGATGTGAGATGGAAGCTTACATTTGTGAGAAGGAATAAAAAACAGGAAACTGTAAATATGTGGCTAAATATGTAAGATCTTTTAATTGCTATTATTTTTTAATCCTGCATATTTTTAATTTACTTGAATTAAAAATTTAAGTAAATTAAATCACTTAATGATTAAGGCAAAAAATAATGTATCTTGGAGACGAGAGCATATATAAAACATGAGAAAAAGAACTCAAAGTTGGGAGGAAGGATAAATTTATTTATAATGCTATAATGTTTTACATTTCTTTAAGTATTATTATATTATTTTATATTCACACCTAATGGGTGAAGTGTGCACCATCTGGGGGATGGACACACTTGAAGCTCTGACTTTGGCAGGGCAAAGGCAATATATGTAACCTAAACATTTGTACCCCCATAATATGCTAAAATAAAAAAAAATGATCTATGAAAAAAAAAAGAAGAATGTGAAAAGATTAAGTATATATTGTAATATCTAAAGTAATACTGAAAAAGTAACAGAGTAGAAAAGCTTGAAAGTCAGTAGAGGTGATAAAGTGGAATGTTAAAAAATGTTAATTTACCCAAAAGAAGGTAAGAAAAGAGAAAAAACAGAACAAATATGAGAGGAGGCAAATAGAAAATAAATACCATGATGAAAGGCATAAAACTAGCAATGATTCTTTTAAATGTATAAGAATTAAACACTCAGTGTAAATAAGACAGATGCTGTTGGATTTTTTAAAACAAGAACAACTCCATGTGTTGATTAAGAAATACACTTTACATATGTAGTCACCTTCATATCGAAAGTAAAGGGTTTGAAACGTTATGCTATATGTATACTGGAAATAAGAATCTTAAAGAAAGGTAATTTAAAGATAAAGAGTCTTAGAAATAAAGATTAAACTTTAATTAAAAAGGTCAATTTATTAAAGGGACATAGCAATCCTAAATGAGTGTGTACCTAATAACAGCACTTCAACATTCAGGTAGCAGAACTTGAATATAAAGTAAATGAATGAAAAGTAAATGGACACATAGAGCAAATACACAAATGTAATTATATATTTTAACATCTTTCCATTAGTTATTGCTGGAATGAGTAGCAACCAAAAAACATTAGCTTATACTCTATAAACTATTTCAACCAGTTTGACTTAATTTATATTTATAGAACACTAACTATATGCAACAACTTCAGAGTACCTATTTTTTATAACTGCAAATGCAACATTAACTAAGATAGAGCATATGCTTAGTAATAAAATGAGTTGTAATACATATCAAAGGAAATCACATGTAGTTATTCTTTGACCAGTGGAATTAAGTTAGAAATCAATAAATGGTAAGCTATCTGGAAACTGCAAATATTTTCAATTCAGAAAATATGCATTCAAATAATCCATGGATTAAAGAAGAAATCATAAGGAAAATAGAAAACATTACAAAATATTTCAAATGGAATTATAATGAAAACACAACACAGAAAAATTTGTAGGATGCTGCTACTGTCAACACATTACTTAGAGAAATATTTATAGATTTTACATTTATATATTTAAATGTACATATTCTAAAACAAGAAAGACCTGGAATTGACAACATAAACTTCAACCTTAAGGCACTAAAAAGAGAGAGCAAATTAAACCTGAAGTAAAAAGAAGAAAGAAAATATCAAAAATAAAATCAGAAATGCATAACATAGAAATGGGTAAGCAAATCTGGTTAATTATAAACATTAGTAAAATTGATAAACCTCTGTCAAGTTTATTCAGGAAAAATGGAGAGAAAACACAATATACATAGGAATAAAAAAAGAGACATCACTACAGATTCTACAACTTGTTACAACCAAATCAAGAAGAAATAGAAAATCTAAATAGTTGACTATGTATTAATGAAATTGAATTAGTAATTTAAAATCTTCCCAAAGAGGAAACTCCAGGGCCAGATGGCTGCACTGTTTAATTCTATCAAACATTTAAGAAATATATGACCTGGACTTTATGCAGACTTTATAGAAAAGCAGAGTAGGTGGGAACACTGCCCACCTTATTTTATGAGGCCAGCATTCCCATGATAATAACCAGAGCCTGACAAAGCTATTATGAGAAAAGAAAATTTAAGTCTAACAGCTCTCATGATTATAGATGCAAAAATGCTTAATTCAATATTAACAAATTAAGTCCAGCAATATATATGATAATACATTATGTCCAAATAAGTGTTACTTGAGGAATGCAAGTTGGTTTAACATTTTTAAAAAGTCAGTCAATGTTATCTGTCACATTACTGGATTAAATCAAGCATTGTTTGATTATTTCAATAGATGCATAAAGGAATTTGAACAAATTCAGTGCTCTTTCATAAATGAAGTCTTAGCAAATGAGGAATAGACGGAAACATCCTCAATTTGATAAAGAATATCTATTAAAAATCTTTCACATAGTTTCATACTTAATAATGAAAGAGTACATTTTGTCTTCTAAGATTGGGATCAAAACGAGAGTATATACTTTCACTGCTTTTATAGAACACTGAATTAGAAGTCCTGCTACTGCAATCAGGCCAGAAAAAAAATAAAAGTCCTCAGAATTAGAAGGGAAGAAGTAAAACTGCTGTTATTTATAGGCCACATGATTATTTACATAGAAAATCCAAGGGAACCAACCAAAACATTATGATTACTAATAACTGAATTAACATGATTTCAATATAGAAGTTAATATAACTTATTTCTATATACTAGTAACTAACAATTGGAAAATTAAAATAAATAACATTTACAACAGCAGCACAAAGCATTGTACATTTGGTAATAAGTTTAGTGAAAGGTGTGATGTACAAGAGCTCTATACTGGAAATTATGAAATATTGATGGGAGAAATTAAAGAAAACCAAATAAATGGAGACATATGCCATGCTTATGGATTCAAAGAATGCCATGCTTATGGATTCAAAGAATTAATATTGTTAAGATGTTTATTCTCCTCAAATTAATCTTTGGATCTAAAGAAAGCTCACTTAAAACCCTGATAGGCTTTTGTCCCTAGAAACTAACAATCAATTACTAAATTTATATGGAAATGTAAAAAATCTAGACTACACAAAACAATCTTGAAAAATAAGAATACGATAGCAAGCTTTACATTATCTGTTTGCTGGACTTACTATAGTTATTATAAAGCCACAGTCATAAAGATTGTGATATTGGCTACTTGAATAAACAAGAGAGAGTCCAGAAATGGACTGATGCACAATTTATTATTAACCAAGATACCAAGTCATATATATATATATATATACACATATACCTACATATATACTCAGATAGAGATAGATTTTATATATATTTTCAGTATGTGAGTCCTTTGATACATATACATACATATTAATGTATATAGGTGTGTTTGTATATCTCTCTCTCATATATTCTGAATAGGAGTCCTTTAAATATCTGAGAAAGGAATCATATCTAGAATATATAAAGACTTCCAAAATTTGACAATAAAAAGACAAAAAGCCCAATTAGAATACAAAACTACACTTGGACAAACATTTTACAAAAGAAGATATGGGAATCTTTAATAAGCTTATGAAAATGTGTTCAATACCATTACTCATCATAGAAATGCAAATTTAAACCACATGATACCCACTAGAATGGCTAAAATAAAAATGACTGACAACACCAAATGTTGGTTAGGATATAGGGCAAATGGAAATCTAATACTTTGCTGGTTGGAGTGTCAAATGGTACAAACACTTTTGAGAACTGTTTGGCATTTTTATAGGGTTAAACTTTCAACTACCCTATGGCCTAGCAATTCCATTCTTACCCAAAAATACTTGTACAAGAATATTCATAGAAGCTCTAGTCATAATATCCTCAAACTGAAAACAAGACAAATGTCCATCAACAGAAGAATGGGTCAATAATATTTGTTATAATTATACAATGGAATATTATTTGTCAACTTAAAAAGTATGAGCTAATTATATATACAGCATAGATGAACATCAAAAGTACTAGATTGATTGAAAAAATATATACTTTATGATTTCATTTATAGGAAATGATTAACAGATGAAATTATTCTGTGATGAATGAAATCAAAAGGTTCTTGCTTATGATGAGGTAATTGAGTGAAAGGAGTAAGAGAGAACTCTTGGGAGTGATATAAATGTTTTAAATCTTGTTTTGAAGTGTTAGTTACACAGTGTACACAGTTATCAAATGTATCAGACTAACCTATTAATATCTAGGCATTTATTGTAACTTATACCTCAGTTGCTCTTTTGGGATCTCCTGTTTGCTGCATTAAGTTTATTTCCTCAGGCATTAATTCTGCTCATACTTAGTTTGGTGCTTTTATTTCGTGGAGTTGGTTTTCTCAAAATATTTTGTGGTTGTTGATTAGATGTCATCTTTGTGTCAGAAAATCCCAATTCATCTGTCCGTAGATGTGGTTCTGTTTATTATAGTCTGCATAACTGTAGGGCAATGGTGAGACGTACTGTTGGTGTCTTATACTAGGAGCTCAATTTTTCGACACAGACTCCATTTTCCTCCTGACACCAGAGATCCTGCACTGCCTTTTTGGTCCATTTTTTCACAGATTCAATACTGCAGCATTGCAAAGATCTCTGTTTTTTTCCTCTCTCTCACTCCCCCCCCCCCACCACCTGCCCCATATGCCTGTATGTGTGGTATTGGGGGCAGTGAATAATTGGTTAATCTGCTAAACTTCTTCAGATATTTTTACACAACAAATCACCCTGATGGTTCCTCAGCTCTGTGAGTGTAGAGCAACTTTGAAGCCCCTTCTACCTTTTGAGGCAGTTCTCTTCTGTTCGTATTTGTTCCAACTGCTTTTCATTTGGAGGGGATTTCTCAAAATTGCTGGTCCTTAAATTTGACTTCCTCATGATTTTCCAGTGCTGTAATAAACTTACAATTTAAGAAAATGGGTGTGTGTTCTGCCATTTGTGGAGATTTGGGTTTGGACTTAGAGAAAAGCACATTTGGTCTATTTGCCATCTTAATCCAATTTCCCCAATCACTTTTAATTAGCAGCTGTGCTTGCTGCTTTGCATACTGATGCACCTACTAACTCTTATTTTCACTTTTATGTAGCCCTGTATAATAGTCTGTAGACCTGGCAGTGGCCTGAACTCTTGTGCTTTGTGAAGTAGATATTTTACAAGTTCGCAAAGGTAGAATGCATAAGACATGGATTGATCTCCAAGGTACAGGCAGTTTTGAGGAAAGAAGAAATTAGTTTAGCATGGTTGTGTTGCAAAAAATGAGGTTGATGTTTTAGAATCTCCACCTGGAGATTCTACTCTATAGACAGGCAACCCCAAACTGAGAATGTAGGAAAGACCTACTCAGTGTTGCCTAAAATCTCCCTAACCACCTGGCCCCTGACTATTTATCTTTCTAATGTTGACCTAACACTTTAGGAGGCTGTGTCTATAAATGAAGGATGTGTTTGTGCACTAAAGTCAAGTGCTATTTGCTGAGGATACTGTGACTTCCGTTTGACTTTCTTTCTGATAAAAACAGATGGAAAAGGTTTTCTTTCGTTGTTTGCTTTCACATTAAAAACAAATACTTACTGCCAAAAACAAGGATTGAAGTACTGCAGTTCCCCCTCACAGCTGTTATTGAGAGGTGGTCCAAAACTCTTCAAAGAACATTAGATGGTACAAATCCATAGGAAGCCAATAGTGAAAATAGCATTTGCTAGTTGCTATTTTTTGCCCACTGTTACAGGTCATTTGTAACACCTAGGGCTGAGGTGATATGGATTTTACAAATTCATGAAGGGCACAATTTTGACAACCTTTCCATATTACAAAGCAGGAAACTGAGTGAAGCACAGAGTAATTAGGCAACTTTAGATTCATTTTTAAAAAGATGTAGAAAAAGATTTCATGAAAATTCAAGCCTCTACAATGTCATTTGAAGGAAGACTACAGTTTGGTTATAATATTATAAATTGGCAATAAATTGATCATTTTTATCAAATAGAATTTTGGTACTATAATTACAATTTGCAAAAAGTATTTTAACCAAATAGATTCTTCTGAGTTTATCATTAAGACGAATATTCATAGTAAGGAAGTAAAAACCCGTAATTGTACAAATTCAGAGGTCAGCATCATTAATATTACAGAGTTTTCTTGTCTAGATATACTGTTGCATTGTAAAAATCATGTGCCTTTATCAACAGATTTTATTTTTACTTAACATTCTATCTTTAAAAATATATTTTAGTAGATATAACATGTATTAATATGGGAAGAAATTTGTCCCTTCTACTGGACAATTTTAATTTCTTCTCTTTCCAATTATAAATCACAGTGCAATCAACATTTTTGCAAATAAATCTGTGGGTGTATAATCTGGTTGTTTTCTAAGAGTTGATTCTGAGAAGGAGAATGAACAGCTCAAAGAGAAGTTGTAAGCATAGTCTAGTTGTAGCATCCATCTCCAACATTACTTCCAGGATTCTGCTGATCTGAGAAGCAGGATAAGTATATCTTTATTCCCTCAGCAATCCTAATGGCATTCCCTAGGAAGTTGAAGAGGATGACCATTCTTCCATCAGAAGTGTAAGAATAGTCGTACTTTCTTACTGATCTCTAAATAAGCTCCCAAGATCCATTTGTAAGATTTGAATATTTTTTCAGGCTCATGATAAATGTAATCAAGTTATTTCTAGAAATGATGCTCCAATTTATACTCCCACCAATGTTATTGTAATCATTATTGGATAATATTATTTCTTTAGAAATTTTTATCATTTAACATTAAAAATTACATTTGAATTCTCATTTTTAATTTGCATTTATTTGTTTATAAAAATTTTACCTGCCATCTGTGTTTCCCCTTTTGTGAAATATACATCTATATCCTTTATACATTTAAGCTTTAAATGGTCAATCTCTTTTATCTATATGTAATTATAGATAAATTAAAAGCATATACAAATTGACATAAGAGCATTTCCATGTTTCTTTAAAATGTTATAATTGAAGTATTTAAAAAACTTTTTTATATTATGTTTTGAAATACAAGTGTTTATATTTTTATAGTAAAGTGCATTAATCTTTTTTCTTTCTAATTTCTTTTAATCTTATATAGCATTTCAAATTGTTAAACTTTAAACCTATTCTTTTTCATGCTGTAGATATGGCTAATGTCAGTGAAAATGTGTTAGTAGAACAAGCATGTTCAGATGCACAAATTTAATTTTTATTTCTGGCATCTTCCTTCAAAAAGTATTCCATTATAAATTCTTTGTTACTTATAATTATCTTCAAATAAATTTATTAAATATTTTACATTTAATTGTCATTAAGCAGTGATTAATGATCCACATGCAGTTTTTAAAGGCTTGTTACAACTTTTTCTTCCTGTATTTCCAGCCCCAGAATTTGTAATGTCCAAGGATAGGCCACCCCAGATCAGTTTTAACTCAGGACTCCCAAATGTTAAGTTACTGGGTTTGAAGTTACCAGACTAAGTTCAGCAGACAGGTTTGAAGGATAGGACCTAATGACTTGGAATTCTTGGTGCTGAGTTGTTTTCTCGCCCAAAGTCAATGTGATGTTATCCATTCGTATTTCAAGTGAATGGTAGTCCAGTTGTGCCCATGCATCTGTCATCAAACACCGCTCAGATTTCAGCTTCAACTTATCTAAATATAGGCTTACTGTGAGTGACAGGATCCTGGTAAATGGCATTCTCTGCCATCCTCTTTGATATTGTTTCTAGTAGGATGACTCATGGCTCTGCTTTGCCCTACAAAATGTTTAATTACACGAGGGGCTTTTCATTGAGTAGAAGCATCATTGACAGATCAGCTACCACCTTGACAACTTGGATTGCTATTCCACTGTCTGAAGATCACACAGTATTTACTTTTCTAACACTGACCGTTTGAAGGGAATTTCAACTGGATTTCTAGGCAGTCTGATACTGTCAGGTGGAAAGACAGTTGAAAGTTCAGAAATATAGACAGAGATACCTGAGTTTCTCGGTGAGATCCCATAAAGCTTTGAATGGTCAAAGCTTGGATATTTTGTTGTGTCATAAACGTTTCAGAGGGAATGAAAAAATAACTTTACCTCTTTTGATTTTATACTTTATTCAGCTTACAAAAGCATACACACGTAGAACTTTGCTATGAAACCTACTTGATGATATATTTGTCAATGTCATTACAATACCTTTAGACATGGGTCTTATTAAGGAAACCTCTCCTTTGGTGACTATTCCTTTGAATGACACATGCCATTGAAACACTAAATTTGGGTACTTGGGTTCCCATTAAAAAGGCTACTCCGTGGCTAGCAGTGGTCATGAAATCTCCATTCCAGCCTATGGTGCAGGTGACTGTTGTAAAGTGATCTTTCTTTGGCTTGAGTGACTGTCACATCCTCATTTCCCACGTGGAGCCTAGTGCATTTGAGCGTACACTGAGCTGAAAAGTTATTCTGGCAAGGAGGATTATATTTCTCCTTAGCATGTTTTCAGAGCAGTCAGAATGCTTTCTTTTTCACAGATGGAGAGCACAGGGGGCTTCTTGTTGATAGGTTTTATGATTGATAAGGCTAATGCTGCCTGTGTTGCTCCTTATCATATTTTCATAGATAGGAACAGGTTCAGAGAGCAAGTCAAAAAATTAGGTAAATCTTTCACAGCAAGGAAACTGTCCTCTCCTTTAATTTTTCTTGATTGTTATTTCCTTATCAGTTCCTCACTTTCTGTCCCAGAGTTCTTGAGGATAACTGTTCTCACTTTTAAAAACTGGGGATGTGGGAGAAATCATGTTCCAGATTTTGCTATTACTTTGAACTTTTGTAAATTAGTTCAGATGAGTAGAGCGACCTGTGAAGATCAGTATTTGATTTGTAAACTAGGCCAGTGGTTAGTGGTTACACAGGACTGGGTCTTGTCAGATTCATGGATTCAAATTGTTGCCCTCAAACGTCTCTAGTACATGAGGAATCTGCCTTTGTTTCCTCAAGTCCTGAGTATTTGATGGTTTTTGTACCACTGTCTCTGCATCCAATTCTAAGGTTGAAAATGTGGTCAGTTGGGAGTTTACCCCCACCAAAAGCTGGGGTCCTGTATGCCTGGGTTGAGCCCCAGGAATCCACACGGGCACTTGTCTTTTCTCTCTAACCTCATCCTGGGCCACTTAGGACTTTTGTGAACCCCACTCACTTTTGCCTTTGTGGGCCTGTTCTTTCATAAAAAACAATATTAAAAATTTTATAAAAACAATTATAATCCAGGCTAGACTAATTATATGTTTATTACTATTATATTCATTTTTTTCTTTTAATTTCAAAAGAAATTACAATGAAAAAAATTTCATGGGCCCCTAAAAGAATCACGTACCCTAATGGATAAATAGGCCCTGTCCTTATGCATCTGACCTAGTACATTGTTCTTTGTTCTGTTACTTAAATCATAGGCCTTCCCCAGTTTCAAGCCCAAGCTCTGCCCAAATCCTGACATGCATTCCACGCAGCATGCTTCTGTGACAATCAGATGGCAAATGATGATGTATTTTAACCAGGATAGACTACCCAGAACCATGGTTCTGCTACCTAACTCCAAGCATTGCTATTTGCTGAGAACCACGAATGGCCTACTCAGCCATTAAATCCGTTCCCCCTGGATGGTGACACAGGCCTGGAGTACACTTGAGTTATAGCGGCTCTGCTACTTGACCACTGGATTAATTTCCAGTGAGGCCAATCCCACACACTGCCTGCCTGCCTTCCTTCCTTCCCTCTGTCTTTCATTAGCATTGCAGTATGCCTCACAGAGGAGTCTAGTTGTTACCCACTGACTGCTGGCAAGACAATGCAGGCAAAACAAGTAGATTATTATGGCAAATTTTGGAACTTAGAAAACAATTTTATTCTTCTTTTGACAATTTAAGTCCGAGTAAGAGTTCTTTGTCCCACTATGCCTTTCCTCCTACTTCACCGTGGGCCACTTTTGTTGATGCCATGAATTCAGCAATCACTTACTGAAGCTCCCCTTTGTGCCACAAGCATTGCCATGTGCTCCCTTACTGCACACAGACCCTGGAATTGTGGTACTGAAATTGCAGTTCTATACTTTCTGTTGTTGTTTTGGTCTTTTGTTTTAATTAGAAAATTAATACTTGCTTTTGGGAAAAAAACTCAAATAATAGCTAAGAATATAGATGCAAAAAGTAGTTGTTTAGCATTGTATCCTTAATTAATGCTAAAATTTATATTTCTCCAAAGGAATTGGGCTTTAGTTTTTATTTTTTTTCTCTGTTGCTTTGAAAATTTTGGACTATTTTACTCTGAAACACTTGTCCTTCATTTGAAATTTTCTTAGTTTTCCTATTCCCTTACCAAGAGTTTTTCCTAATAATTTTTCTGATCCTCAAATTTTGTCCTTGAGATTTCTCTTTGTGGTTTTTTCTCTTCTGATTTATTCTCTTAAATGTGTTTTTGAGTTTAAGGACTTGGAGAATTGGACTTATGATTATCCTACCTTTGATGTTTTGGGAAAAACTTCTTTTTCTTTTCTTTCTTTTTTTTCTTTTTTTTGTTCTTTTTGTCCCTTTTCTAAATCTAAGGTCATTATGACCCTAGGGTGTATCTGCATTTCAAAATATGTGTTTATCAATTTTATCCTAAGATCTCAAATATTCTGTCTTTTTACCATGTAATTTCCAGAGAAATATCCATTTGGCATTTGGGAAATCATTCCATTGTCCATACGGTAGGTGCTGATGTCTTCTGTTTGCCCTTGCAGGTACACGCTTTCTTATTTTTTCTCACACTGCCCTTGTCCCAGGTGGCTGACCTACCTGCACTTCAGCAAAGAGCTTTCTTGCCTACCAGCTTCTAGTTGGGTTTGGCCAATAGGGAGCCCCAGGAGATTGGAGAGGAGGAATATGAAGTTGGTGTGTTTATTCCCCAGCACCCTCCCTGCCAGGGCGCTAGGGATGGGCCATGTCCCTCTATCGAAGGCCCCAGCTTCTGGCATGCAGCGCACACCATGGGATTCTTTCTTCAGATTCTAGGTAGCTGATACTTACCCTGGCCTCTGTCCTGGGTTTTTTAAGAGTAGATGCGAACCCTGAGACATTTCACTTCCCTTATTGCTTTTCCTAAGCTCTTCCTATGTTATAATAAATAGTCTTTTTATTAAATTTCCCTCAATTACTCAATTTAAGCCTTTATTTCCCCCTTCTAGGCCTTATATCATATGGCTAAAATTTATTCAAAGTATTCAGAGGGTATTTTTTTAGGTTCTCCTTTTTCTCACAATATAGATTTTGCTTGCTCTTTTCTTATTTGTTTTCAGTTCTACAGCTGTCATTGCTGTCCTGGTGTCCCTGCTGAATCTGCCATGAACAGCACTCTGTAGGTGATAGCGGTGGTGGCGAGAGGAAGATTTCATCCTCTGGTTACTTCAGAATGTTTTTTCCTTGCTGGGATCTGAGGTGAAAGCAACCCTCCCATTACAAAGCTCCAGAACATTTCCTGTATGAGTATATTAGTCAGGGTTCTTCAGAGAAACAGAACCAATATATATTAATATTATATATAATGTGGATATATGTAATGTGCGTTATATTTTATAAAATATAATATATAATTTATATATTATAAAATATAACACATAATTTATATATTATATATTATAAAGCATAATATATAATTTATATGTTATAATACCCAGGATGTAAGTGTTCAGCCACCTCACATCTCAGACAGAGCATCTCAACTAGGCAAACCTACCATGACACGGACGCTAAACATCCTATCCCTGTTCACTTACTGTGATAAAAGCAATTTTCTCTTTCTCTCTTTTTTCTTCCATATTATCTCCTCCCATTTAAGAGGAAAAATATGTAACATTTTGGATTTGTTAGTTAACAGCAGAGACAATTTCCCATATTAAAATTACCTAGCAAAACCTCTTCAATTTGTACAATATTGAAATGCTTCTTCTGACATGTCCCATGATTTTTAAAATCACTGTTAGTTTTTTTGCATTTTAAATCAAATTCAATTTTCCTTTCCATAAATATAAGAAACCTTTGATAACTATCATTTGAGAGAAATTTGAAACGGATTCTATTTATATCTTTATTTATATTCTATTTATATATTTTATATATATTGATATTATATATTATGTGTTTATTTATATGCTTATATAGAATATATTCTTTGTATTTTCTTTAGGCTTAGCTTCCTTAATTATTAATTTGAGTCTTTTTATAAAATGTTTTATTAGAATGTTCCATGATTAGGTTTCTAGGTGGAAGGTTTGTGGCTGGTGAAATAATTGTTCTCATATTCAGAAAACCTCCACATGTCCCTGCATCCCAAACAGTGACTTCACACATGAATGGGATAACCTTTAGTTGATTAGAATATTTCATTAGTCTGAATGTATCTCTCCTTGGCCTTGTCAAATAATTGAGATACTAGTTTTCTTCCTTAGATCCTTCAATCATGGACAAGGAGATAGTCAATAAATTACGTGATTTGGAAGAATGCAGTGAAAAGCATTTTTAATGCTTTCTGGTACACCGAGCAGTGGTGTTGCCACTGCCACAGTCTTTTATTCCTGTAACATTTAGCATTGAATGTTAGGCAAGATAGGGTATTGATATTTAGTGAGATATATTCCGTACCTAAGCTAATTCTTTGGATCAGTGGATGGTAAACTATGGCTCATGGGCCAAATTCTGCCTGTTTTATATGACCTATGAGCTAAAAATGGCTTTTAAAGTTCTTTGAAAAATCAAAACAATATTGTATTACATGTGAAAATGATATGAAATTCAAATATTAGTATTCATCAATAAAGTTTCATTGGAACACAACTACATTCATCTGTTATGTGTTTATAAGAGCTTTCACAATATAATGGAAAATTGAGTAGTTGCAACAGAGACCGTAAGGTTGAAAACGTTTGGGCCCTTACAGAAAAGTTTGCTGACCCCTGCCCTAGATAACATAGTATAGTTTTTCTTTACTTAAAATATCATAACTGAAAAACTTAACTCTCTTGGTAGCTATTGAATCAATGATTTTCAAACCATCCTGTATGTAGGCTTTTACTACCAGTTTTACAAGAGGATAAGAGGCATTCCAGTATCATTTCCACAGCCAGGGCCATAGCTGGGAAGATGATGGAATTCTACATAATTGTTTAGAGTTCAGTCTCTTGTTTGGTTATCAAATATGGAATATGGTGCATTACCTTATATTTGGCAGTGCTTCTAGATATCTTCAAAATCTTATATAAGACCTTAGAGTCATCTCACAGTAGAACACCAGCAAGAAAGAGAGCCCAAAACCATTGTTGGCTTAGAGTAAGTCAGTCTCCCCATGTGCCTCAAGAAGTCTTGACTACTGTGATATACTCACCACTATCACCATGCTTCCTTTCTGTATAAAAGATAAATCGACAGATATTCCAGGACAAAAATGAACCAACCATTTTTCTATATCCACATTTCTGACACCAAACGTATGGGTTTCCCACCCCCACACCCCCACCAAGGAACTCTCCAACTGTCTGGACACCAGCTGTTTGTCTTGTAATTAAATTATGACACTAACTACTTGAAGTTAGCAAAGACCTCATAGGTAAAAGGCTCAGTTCCATAAGACTGCCCCCCACATCAGGTGCCAATATCAAGTTCCAGGCTGCCACCTGTATTTCTGACCTATTGGCAATAAATTGAGATTTCTCACAATTCCCAAGTCAGGTTCAATAATTTGCTATGACAGCTCACAAAACTCAGGGAAATATTTACTTACTTTTCTTGGTTTATTATAAAGGATGCAGGGGAACAAGCAGATGAAGAGGCACATGGGGTGAAGTCTGGAAGGATCCCGAGCACGGGAGTTTCTATCTTTGTGGAGCTGGGGTTTGCCACCCTCCTGGCTCATAGATGTCGACCTGGAAACTGTCCAAATCCCATTGTTTAGAGCTTTTAAGGAGGCTTCATTGCCTAGGCATGATTGATTATTGAGGCTTAAGCCAATCTCTAGCCCCGCTTCTCTCCCCAGAGGCCAGAGGTGAGGCTGAAAGTTCCAATCCTCTAGTCATGCCTTGAACTTTCTGATGACCAGCACCATCCTAAAGCTATCCAGGGAACCCAGCCAACGGCCATCTTATTAGCATACAGAAAGACACTCTTATCACTACAGAGATTTCTAGGGACTTAGAAGCTCAGCTCTGTGTCAGGAATCAGAGACTAAGACCAAATATTATAACAAAAGATGTTCCTATCACTCCTATCACTCAGGAAATTACAAGAATTTTAGGAGTTTTCTGTCAGAAATGGGGGCAGAGACCAAATATATATTTTTTATTATGTCACAGATATAATGTGTTTTCCTCATCTTTGTACTCAAAATGGGACTCAGCAAGTATGAGAACAGGTGCTTCAATTATGGTCTCATCCAGGACTCTTGATTCTTGATGGACAATTGCACATAATATCTTTATTTGTTTTTTTTTCCCCCTTGCAATCTAGTTCCCAGCAGGAAATTTACTGAGCTGCCAACTTGTGATCATGTAATTGACTCAGAAAGAATCTGAATGAGTTTCTAAATATCCAACTGAAATCAATTGTGACTTTCTTTATTTTAGGCCCTAGGCAGATTGAAATTGAGACAATAAATGGAAGCACCTCATTCTGAAAGAGTGAGAGTTGTCAGCTTCACAGCAGACATCACATCCATACATTACACACGCAGACACACTCACAAGCACACTCACACACACATAGGCACACTCACACGCACAGTCATTTGCAAACTTTTATATTCATAAAGAAGGCAAAATTGGATATACGTTTAGCATCTTAAAAGCTTTAGCTTTCTATAATCCATGATTTCTGCAATCTAGACAAACATTTTATTCAATAGAAGGAAATATTTAGGACTGTTGCTTATTACAGGATACTTGAAACTGGGTAACTTATAAAGAAAAGTAATTTATGTTTTACAATTATGAAGGCTGAGAAATCCCAGGTTGAGGTTCCACATCTGGTGAGAGCCTTCTGCTCTCTGAAGGGTCCCCACATGTTGCAGAGCATCCATGCTGACAGGGCTGACCATGCTAATGTGCTAACTCAAGGCTCTCTTCCTCTTCTCAAGTCACCAGTTCCACTCCCAAGATAACTCATTAATCTAATGACTCATTAATTCATTAATCTATGCATAGATTAATCCATTCCTGAAAGCACAGCCCTCATGATCCAATCACCTCTTAAATCCTCACCTCTGAATACTGCCAAATTGGGGATTAAATTTCAACATGGGTTTTGGAGGGGATAGATATTCAAACCATAGCCAGGACTATTGCTGATAGTGGAGAGCTATGACTAATATATAGCTTAATTATGTAAACACTCTTGTGCTCTTAGTTTCTACCAAAAGTCTTGAGAGTCTTTATTTTTACTATGTTTTTCATTTTATTCATGGAAAAGTTTTTCCCAAGGTTCATCTATTTGTATGCATTTTATATTTAAACAATTTTCATTAAATTCCAATTTGTGTGAAATGGAAACAATACGAATTTCAATCAGCATTGTTATGGGTTTAGTAGCCCATCTGCCATTCTATCCTCTCTTCCTAACAGAGAAGGAACAACTGTGAGAATAAACAAAGTGTTTAGCACCACGCTCAATGCTAGAATTCTAAGTATCTGAACCTTCAGAAAGGAGGGACTGAATGTTCAGTTTTCATTGTGGTATGCAATCACAATGAGCACTATTAGAAACTGTGATTAGAGGTGAAGCATTTGTTGCATAAATTCTAGTGAGTACTGAGTGATTAAACAAGCACACACCATGAGCTGTTGTTTTCAGGAGAATGGTTCCTAGTGCGACAGCAAAGTGTTCCTGTGCTGTGCAGTGAGAGAAGGGTTTTAGTTAAGATCCAGACAAAGGAGACTCTTTCCAGTATGGATTCCCCAAGCTCTAGCCTCATCTCTCCCACAGGAAGAGAGGATGCCGAGGAGCCAGGAGAACACAGACAAACACAATAGTCCAGTTATATACGAAGAAAAGGCATTTCTGACCCAGCTAAGAAAAACAGAAGCAAGAATCTTACAAACCACATTGGAGGGAGGAACATCAGTAGGGAACAATTCAAGACAAAACTTGGAGGGAGCTTTGTTCCCAGGCCCGTTTTATTCCCTTGACAGATAATAGCTAAATAGAGTATAGAACTGTGGGAGATCCATTGGAGAGGATTAACAAAATTTGCACAATGCACAGAAAAGGGATTTGTTCACTCACAGGACCAGAGCAAACTGACTAAGGGTGATTTTCAGTTACTCTTCACGGGAAGTTGACACCAGAGTAATCATAATTGTGTGTAATTATGCTCAGCTAAATGTCCTCAAAACTAAAGATTGTTTTTTCTAAGAAAATGGGGAAATTATTAAGTGTTAATAATAATTAATAACAAAGATTAAGAGCATTGGTCTCATATTCAGAATATGAGAACATTTTCAATATGCTTTTCCATTGTCTTTGAAAAGTACTGCACCAAGGAATTTGCCCCCAGTCCCATACAAGGTATTTTAGATGGTAAAACAAAACAAACAACAAAAAAAGGAGGGCCCTGGTAACTCTCTTTTGTCATGTAAGCAGTACTCCCTGAGAGGGCAACATTGTCAGCAGGGGCATAGCTGGGCCCTGGAGTCAGGCAGAGCTGGATTCCAGACCTTGCTCTTTTATTGTTCATGACTGTAAGCAAGGTAGGTGGCCTCTATAGATACCATTTCCTTATCTCTTATAGGGAATGTATTAGTTTTCTAGGGCTGCTGTAACAAGTACCACAAACTGCCGTAGCTTAATACAACCGAAATTTATTATCTTACAGTTCTAGAAGCAAGAAGTCTGAAATCAAGGTGTCGACAGGGTTGGTTCTTTTTAAGGATTTTAAGGGAGAATTTGTTCCATGCCTCTCTCTTAGCTTTGGATGACAGCCGGCAATCCTTGGGATTCCTTGGTTTATAGGTGTATCACTCCAATTTCTGCCTCTGTCTTCCCACGGCATTCACCCCAAGTGTGTCCAAATTTCCCTGTTTTCATAAGGACACCAATCAGATTAAGGCCCACTCTGATGACCTTCTCAAGTTGATTATATTGCAAAGACTCTAATTCCAAATAAGGTCACATTCACAGGTAGTGGGGATTAGGACTTCTATATGTTTTGGGGCAACACAATTCAAGTAATAGTAAGGATAATTATCAAATACCTTCTTCATAGCACTATGGGAAGGATTAAGTAAGTTAACAAGAAAAAGACCACTGGGAGTAGCATTAAGCCCATGGAAAAACATTCTTTTTTGTCTCCCCAACATCCTGTCTGTATGGCTCTGTAATACAGTCAGGCTCCGGGACCTGTCTGCACCACTGGCTCCCCTGCCACCAACTCATTACCCTGACAAGTTATTATTATTATTATCACAAATATTACTAAAATGTTGCCCTAACATTGCTTCTTCTACGAGGATGTGCTAAACTCCACGCCAAGCTTGATGCTGTCCATGAACTTTCTCTCTGTTCTAACTGTTCTGAGTTTTGCTTTGAAGTGGCATCGAGCTGGTATGAACTGGAAGTCTGAATGGCTGTATGAACACAGAGACAGATGGCAGGATCCCCATTGGAATGTGTGGCCAGCACATGGCTGCTATTTGTTTTCACTCTCGAGTAGTCAGCAGACACACTGTGACTGTACTGCAGCTGCGGTGAGATTTACTTCCAGAACTTTCCAGGACTATGGGCCAGTGCATGGCAGGGGTTACTTGGGCAGGTTAATTCCAAAAAAGGAAGCAAAGCATCTTTTCATTTCTTGGGAACAGGATATAGGAGGCAAAGTCCCCCTTAAATGGGTAGACATGTTCTAATTTTCAAGGGAGACTTGGAAGCCACATTTCCGCTTTCCATGTAATTCTGACTTGTTTAACTTCTTCAGTGTTTTCCTCTCATCTCCAGGCTAATGCTCAAGTTTCTTTGCACCCTTTGCAATGTAGTTCATAATTGGGCCCCTGAAACTTTTTCAGATGTATCCTGTTGTTTTGCCTCTTACGTTATCAAACCTCTTGCATTCCTGACACATGTACCATTTTCCTGGAATGAAATTTCAATTTATGTCACCTGAATAATTTCCACCTTCTTAAAACTTCAGCTTGGGCTATATCTCTCCCAGGGAGCCTTCCTCATTGTCTGCCTTCCCCCTTCCTGGGATCCTGGGAATTTATCTTATTATTTACCAAATTATTTTAAACTTTGTCATTTTTAGTCTGGACAATGTCTTTTTCATTCTGAGTCCTTAGGGTCTAGGAAGTAGTTAGTGTTCAATAACTGCAAGTTGAATTGAATTATATTAAATGTCTAGAATGAGTTTTTTAAAATTTCTCTTTTCTTCTCTCTCTCTCTCTTCCCCCATCCCAGGGAGAAAAATAACCAAAGATGTGAGATCCTATTTAGTCCTCTTTCAAAGGAGTGAACATTTTTCTTTAATAGGGCAGACGTAGAAAACTTCTAGAGAGCAAGCGATTGACTAAATTATATCTGCAAGGCATTCATTCACTCAACAAATATTTACTCACTATCTCCCATGTAGTAGGCATTGAAGATACAAGATGAAAAAGTTCTTGTTCCTAGTCATGAGGAACTTTGAGTATAAAGGGGTTAAACACGTAAAGAGATACTTTGGGTATGGTGGATGAAAACACCTAGAGGTTACCCACATGCTAGCGTAACTCAAGTTTTCCAAAACATGGGAAGGAAGTCTCCCCTTAAAGGTAGCTGAATAAATTTTCTTCTATGTTCTCACCATCCAGGCACTTCATAACTATCTCTAATTTTGTTTTCACCTCTACTATTCCACTTAAATCATTTTGTCAAAGTCGACAATGACCTCCACGTTGTCCAATCCAGTGATTATTTTTATTTTTATATTATTTAACCTATCAGCAATATTAGACATAGTTTCTCCTGCCGTTTTAGAAAAACCCTCTTCTTTAGGTTTCTAAGATACCCCACTGTCTTAATTTTTCTCCCATGCCCCTGATTACTCTCTATGCAATCTCTTTTGCAGATTCTTCTAGCTGACCCAGAGGCAGCTTTGCTGGGAAGCTGATGAAACTTAAGCTTCAGGACCCTTCCATTGCATGGACCTCTTCCAAGACCCTGTGCAAAGGGCTAAAAAGGTTGTATTTTTCTGTAAAATTTGCAGAAGTAAATTTTGGGGTTAAGGTAACCTGTTTTTTACTCTGGTTCCCCCATCCCTCTTGCCATTATGTTTAGTGGTATTAGATTGTCTGCGGGCAGTTTTGGAACCTGGTTAAAGGGAATTTGGGTTATGGACACGTTTCCTTTGGATTCAGTGGTTAAGTATATGGGGTCCATAATTATGTCAGGTTAGTGAGGCTATTGCCAGACATCCCACCAGCCAACTCACCTGCTGCTGTGACATGAGGGTGCAGGCCCTAGAACAGTCCATGACAAGAATGTGTCCTGTGGTCCCAGCACCAGAAGCATGTGAATAATGGAGGAGAAAAAGGCTAGAAGAGAGACCAGATTACCTTTCTATTCTCCCTATAGAAAATAATATTACAAAATCTTTGTCATATAAAAATTGGAATACGCAATTCGAATATGCAGACAAAAAAGTAGGGGAAAAAGTAATGAGAGTGAGTCAGGCAGTTAATAAATCTAAATATTATGCAGTTTTCCTGGATTTTGTGATGTTGATAGTATTTATCATCATTTTTAAATCTGTAATCTATTACAATTTATCATTCCACTGTATCTAATTTCATATATATGAATTTTTTTAGTGTTTTCCTTGAAGAGGGCCCCCTAAATTATATAAGCCCCATAAAGCCTAAATTCACTACCGAGTGGCCCATGCCTGCCCTCGTAGCCCACTCACTCTGACATCCTGTCCCAGGTGATGTTGTCTGTTCCCAGGATTTTAAAAGCCATTTATATGCATCTTTGTTGGTTGATATGGACCATATTTTGATCACAAAAGAACTGGAACCTGGAATATTTTTAAATTACCTTCTTTATTTTTACTAGAATTTTTAAAACTGAAAATGGTTCTATTATTTTTTAAAAGTATAAAAGTGTGTGAAATATACTTTTCTTATCACCCCTCAATGAAATTTTTCTCCCAGAGGAAAGTGAAAACCATTATTTTAAGTTTGATTAAATATTTATGGATTTTCTTCATTCACATTTAAAAGATTGGAGATATACACAAACATTATATATATATGTACACACACAAATATTTAGATATTCTTACACATATGTAATGTAAATATATAAAATATAAAAATAAGACCTTCTATAGTATTATAAATCTTTTTCAGAAATATATAGATATAACATATCATAGTTTTATTTCCATGTCAGAGCATATAGACCTAATTTATTCTTTTTTTTTTTTTTTTTTTGAGACAGAGTGTCGCTTTGTTGCCCTGGCTAGAGTGAGTGCCGTGGCATCAACCTAGCTCACAGCAACCTCAAACTCCTGGGCTTAAGCGAGCCTACTGCCTCAGCCTCCCGAGTAGCTAGGACTACAGGCATGCACCACATTGCCCGGCTAATTTTTTCTATATATATTTTAGTTGGCCAGATAATTTCTTTCTATGTTTAGTAGAGACGGGGTCTCGCTCTTGCTCAGGCTGGTCTCGAACTCCTGACCTCGAGCGATCCACCTGCCTCGGCCTCCCGGAGTGCTAGGATTACAGGTGTGAGCCACTGCACCTGGCCCTAATTTATTCTTTAATTCTTTTTAAGACTAGATAATATTCTACCATACATGTATTGCATAATTTCCTAATCTGGGAGACTAGATTTTCAACTGGTGGAACCGTATTTTATATTATTAGAAAGGATAACAGAGCATCTCCACTTGAGAATCCTGTCAAAGATGCCGATTACCACTGATTTCATGCTTACGCTACTGCAGGTGTGCACCTCAGTGTGGGATTTAAGACACAGCAAGGGAGCAAAAGTGGGAAGCCACTGAAAAAAGATAGATTTATTGGCAGGTTGATTTGTTAACTAAAGGTTCTTAAAAACATACAATGGAATGGACAAGTTTTTCTTTCTAATTAATTTATCACTTGCCATTTATTAAGGAGCGACACTGAAGGTAGCCTTCCAGACCATAAGTGCCATGTCCCTAAGGCTACCAGAATAGGCTGTGAACTCGGGTTCCAACTCAAAGTACGACCCTTAGAAAATGATCCAGCCTCTTTACTTCCCTCATGTCATCTTCTGCAGATTTTTTTTTAAGTTAATTTAGGTAAATATATATGTGATCTCAAAATAATTCAGGCAAATATATAATCTTAAAATAATTCAGATTATATATATTAGTAAATATATAACCTAAATTATTTTGAAAATTTATTATTATTTTTTTATTTCAGGATATTATGTGGGGACAAACATTTTGGTTACATGTTATGACTTTCCCATACCCAAACCATGATTTGAGGCATGTCCTTTCCCCCCTACAATGCTCACCGTGTCCATTAATTGTGAGTTTACCCACCCCCAACCCCCCATTCCCAAATAATATTACTACCATGTGAGCACCTTAATGTTAGACCCTGAAGAACATAGTTAAATATTTCATTTCAGGATTTATAATGACTTGATAAATAAACAATTCTTTTGTTTTTGTATGTTTAACTGAATTAGACTGGTACAACCTGGCAACTCTTTTACCATTTGAATTTTAAGATAAGGAAGCAATTGCGGAGAAAAGGGTATTTTCAGAAGCAGCTGTAGAGACATGAAACTGGGCTGGAATTGACTGAAAGAAAACAGATTTATTGGCAGGGTTGTAAGAGTCTGGGAACACTTGGAAGAGGTTACTGATATGCTTGAGATAGAAGAACAAGTCCAGTTGGTAACATGGATACACTTTGAATTCATTCCAATGAGTTACTGTACTGATTCTGAATTATCAGTGGTTTTATTATATATGTATGCATTATTTGTTATGGTTAATTGTGTTATAGTTAATTGAGAACTTTGGTTCTTGTACACATCCTACCTTTGTATTACAGCATTTTTTGTCTTATCTATTAAAACCCAGAGAACTGCAATGATTTTAGGTTAGTTTACATACTTTCTTAGTCATTGGGGCTGTCCAATATTGGATTGGGACTTTCTGTAGGTAATAAGCTTACCTTCAACTTAGCCTTTGAAGCATATTTGTATGGGAGGGAGGGATGCGTGAATTGGAGGTATAGGAGAGGCTATATATTATGAATGGGATATGGTTGGATGCACCCCAGGATAAAATCATCCTAATAAATAAAATGCAAAAGTGAAAGGAAATTGGAGTATGCAACCAGATGATAATTGATATTTTGTAGGGCAAAAGGAAGGCTGTGGCAAAAGTGTGTATCATTCCCTATCTGAATGTTTTCTACCTCTTGCATGCTTGTGTGTGTTTGTGTTTTACTCTCTGTGTATCATTATGTGTCTCTGGTATTTTTACATATCTGTGCAAAAAATGAGTGGGTTGATCCAAGTGAGCTCTGGGGACTCTTGGTCCTGGAATTCTGTAACTCTCTCATTCTGTGTTTTTATCAGTATTCATGTGTATGTTAGTGTGTATGCTGGTGTAAATGTGTCCTGAGTATTTATTTATTTCTCTGTACATGCATGGTTATAATGGAGGGGAAGTCTCCCCCTCAACCTTATGATCTAATTAGTTAGACATGTGAATTTAAAAAAAAAAAAATCTTTTTTTCATTCTTACTTTCTTGCTTCCTGGTCAGTCTTAGAACTGTTAAAACTTAGGAACTGTCACAGAATGAATCAAAGTTGATGGTATCTGTGATCATTAATTTTATAAGTCAACTTGATGGGGCTATGAGGTGCCCAGATATTTGGTCAAACATTATTCTAGATGTGTCTGTGAGGGTGTTTTTGGATGAGATTATCATCTAAACTGGTAGAATCAGTAAAGCAAATTGCCCTCCCTCATGTGAGTGAGCTTCATCCAATCAATTGAAGGCCTGAATAGAATAAAAAAGCTGAACCTCCTATGAATAAAAGGGAACCCTGTCTTGAGCTTGACGTCAGACTTTTTCTTCCTTCAGACTCAAATTGAAATACTGGCTCTTTGTAGGTCTTGATCCTGCCAGCTTTTGGACTAGAATTTATACCACTGGCTCTTCTGGGTCTCTAACCTGTTAATTACAGATTGGCCTCCATAATCACATGAGCCAATTCCTCATAATAAATCTATCTATATATCTGTCTATCCATCTGTATTATACCTCTTGTTGTTTATGTTTATCTGGGGAACTCTGACTAATACAGCACCCAAAAAATGTGTCAGGATGGGGTGGGTTTCTGGAGACCTGCTTAGGGACAGGGCTTTAAGAGTGACCTTGGGGAAGCCTAGACAGAGGAATGGAGGCCTATAGTGAGTCACAATCCCCCCCTCACCTGGCTTAGCTTCAAGGAGTGAGGTGATTCAAATTAGGATTATAGCAGTTTAGACTTGTCTGAAATATGTCCGTAGGAACTTCCAAACCTATGTGAGGAGACTGCCCCTAAATTTCTTACACCTAAAAATGGCCCATACAGGAATGCAATTCAAAGCCCTTGACATTTAACTCCAGATTCTCTTCTCCATTTTTTAGGCAAGAGTTAAATTAGTAGAGTCTAGTGGAGAATTCCCCAGACTGCAGTGGGGACTGCCTGAGTTTGTGCCCAGCTCTGTCTGTTTCAGCCAAGCGGGAGCCCTTTGGTCCCCACAGGTTCCACTCAGTCCTCTTGTCCGTGACATAGAGATAGCCCACGGGGGTCTGAGTGTTGCTGTGAAAACTGCACAGACTGAGGAATGAGAGGCTAATTTCTGAGCTGGAATGAACTATGTCGATGTAGACAGTCACACACAGGCTTCTGCAGGCATGTAAGGCAGGGGTTATCACGGAGTTGAAGGAGTCGTGGCAAAGAGAAAACGAAGTCCCTGTGCTGCCTCATCCGATGTCAGAACCTGATGCACAGCGCTTCCTATCTGTCCCGGAGATAAAGGCAGGGCGGTGTTTTATTTCAATTTCCTTAGCCACCTTAGGCCTCAGTGTCTTCTGTAGAACAGCCATGGCGACCCCTCCCAGCCTGCCTCTTGGATTCCCAGAGGACTGAGAGAAATGTTGAGGGACAAAGTTGGTGAAAGTATAAGCCAGAAGGCAATACAGGAAATGTACATAAACTCTTTGATCTACCAATTTTCTAAAAATCTACCCTTCAGAAATACTCAACACATGCCTTCAAATATATACACACACACACACACTCACACATGTGTACACGTACATATATTCAGTAAAGCATTATTTACTAGAGCAGAGAAACATCCTAAACATTCATCAATAGTAACTGTTTAAATAAATTGGGATATATCAATCAAAAGAAATACAGAAATACTTTAAAAAGAATGGGATAGATCTATGTGTAGTGATATGAACACATATCAGATATACAAGATAGATATACATATGTATAGACAGAGAATCAAAAGAAAATCACAGAACTCTACATATAGCATAATCTCCTTTATTATATTTAAAGTTTCTGTGTGGGCATATGAACACGTAAAAAAGAAAATGCATAGAAAATCTAGAAGGATACATCAAGCTCTTGGTGGTGGTTACAGCTGGGAGTGGGTAATGGGGTTGGGACAGAGGGCTGAAGAGGACATCTCACTCTACCCCTATATTCTTCAGTATCATTATGTGTCTGTATACCCAAAATGTGAAGAAATCATGTATAATCTGTTAGTGTCCTTTAAAATAGCATAACATATACGCAAGTGCAAACAAGGTACTAGTAACACTTGTATAAAATTATAAAGAGTGAAAGTTACACACTATTTTGTTCCCAAATCACCTAAATGAATGTATTACCAATACATTTGTATTACTCATCATTTTTCTCACTCCTCCATCCATCCCACGGCACCAGCTCTACTGAATAATTTGAAGTTCCCAGAATGATCATCCTTTCTCACCTAGGAGTTGCACATTTCACACATCTTGCCCAGAAGGCCCCATCCCCATCATCTCACCTGGCTGCCTCCTACTAACCCTGAAGTTTGAAATTCCCTTGTCCTAGACACTCTTCCCAGAAACAATCTCCTTCTACCACACAGGACAGGGTCTTCTTCAGCACATTCCCAAAGCACCCTGTTTGTGCCCCTGCTAGACTGTGCTTACGTGCCTGTCTCCCACAGAGATGGCAAGTACCTTGACCATCATAGACTGGATCCAATTCATCTTTAGACCTGGATCTGAATAGGTGCTCCCAAAATGTTTATTCAACGAATGGGTTCTCAAGTCTCCTTGAGGCTTGCCTCTTACTAAGAAACTGCGTTTGTCCTATATTCCATTTCTCTTAAGGTGTTGTCCTCCTCTAGGGAATTTCTAACTAGTAATTCGGCAGAGTATTAATGTCTACTGATAGATTGCTTCCTCCAGAA
Source organism: Eulemur rufifrons (assembly GCF_041146395.1). Lineage (NCBI taxonomy): Eukaryota > Metazoa > Chordata > Mammalia > Primates > Lemuridae > Eulemur > Eulemur rufifrons. The sequence goes on from NC_090983.1 coordinate 75,379,296, forward strand.
AAGATATATTAATATATATAATTTTAGAGCTGTAAGTGTTCACATGAGTCACCTGATGTCATCTCACTTCAGAAATGAGAAACAAAGACCTAGAGAAATTATATGGCATATCCAAGGTCACACTGTTAGTTTCAGAGAAATTTAAAACTAGTACTCACTGGTTAAGTTTTTTTCCCATTTCTTTTGAAAGCAGCCTTCTATACACACTGCTTTAATCAGTGTGACTGTATTCATGGTACTTTTTATTAATGCAGTTCTTGTGAGAGTTAAGAGTTAATTTGGTGTTTTGGGGCTTTTCTATGCCTTTCAAAACATTCCATAAAGTAGAATTTTTATTTTATTTGGACTGGGCTAGTAGTTAATGCTTTTCTGTCAAATGAATCCTTTTATAACATTTTCACAGAATTTATTATTTTCCTTCAATTCTATCTTCTCCCTATTCTGGAACTATCTCCTTGTCCCTCACTGTCAACATTCTTTAAAGTTGGAAAATTATTTCCCTTGGGTATTCTCTTCTCTTTCTATTTACTGCCACCGTCACTATGAAACATAACTATGTGTTTGAGCCTCTTATGGCCTTGATATTCTTAAATAATTTAAATGTAAAATAATTGAAAAAGAGAATAAATTAAGGTAATTTTAAAAAGCTCTTAGAGAAAGTATTTATTTGTCAATTTCTAATGCACCCTTGACTTGGATAGCATGTTTCAAAGTAGATTTTTCAGTCTCATAAAACAGCATTGGAAAAAATAAAATGAAATATTCCATTCCTTCTACCTCCCCTCCTACCACATATATTTCTGATTTTCCAGTTTTAGTTAGAATGTCAAACTATAGTTACAATCCATTTTTTTGAGGACCCTTGATTTCCTACCAGAACTCAATGACACATTTCTAGACTATTCTGTAACCGAGGATGCTTTGGTATTGTGAAGAAACTATTACTATATAACATTCACAGGAAAGAACCTGAAATCTGACTATAGAAGGTGGTTAAACTCAATTCAACTCTCAATACCTTTAATCTTGGAATTTCTCGGAATACCCTTGTTTGGTCACATGACCGAGCTCTAAAGTGGCATTGATTCTTCAATGATTTCTTTCTCGCTTAAAAATAATCCCTTACCCTCAAGACAGAAGACAGAATCTTCTAATGCTCTGAATATTTTATATATTTATTTTTGTTGGTTTTAATTTTTCATGTCTTATTTTAAAAAGTCTTCTCCACCCCTGTACCACTCTCTGGACTTCATGCACCACATATGTGTTGTTAAAAACTGGTAGATGCCTGCATGTCACATTGCATAGAAATAGACCATAAACCCAAATGCGTTAGCAGGACCAGATACACTATGTAAATGGATGAGGCTGTCCTGACAGGGACTGAGGTGAACTGTAGAGCGCACATTCTGCCAGACAAGAGCAAGGAAAATACAAATATTTATGTGAAATGTCTCAACTTAAAAATGGAGTTTGCTAAACCAAACTTTTTTTAAAAAAAAAAGGGCCAAATCTTACAATCTAGATTTGACTCATGGTCCTTTAGTGTGACCTAAGTTTATCTTTTCTTTTGTAGGGTCTATGAAGTGGGTGAAAATGTGATGACAATCATGTAAATGTACAGTACTAGAAATTTTTATTAAAGAAATGCCCATCTCTCTCAAAACAACTTTTCCTTCATTTCCTTGGCCTCCTTTTCTTCTATCTCACCTCATTCTTGCTTCCCTAAAATAATAACACAAAAGATTTTCTGTAATGCCAGTTAACCACATATATACACACATATATATACAGAGTTATATTTTATAGAGTATTACACATGTTACACAAATACTAAATATAATACATATGTGTATATAATGTCATATTATATTTACATATATCATATAACTGTCATATATAATAGCTAACCATATATTTATGAATGATTTAAAATGCATTATTATTTGCACACACACTCACACCCATCCTTTATTTGGAAGTGAGTTATTTGGGAATATAAGCAATTAGAATATAATTGTGAACTTGGAAATAAGTGTTAAAAAGCTGTCATAAAACCTTGTACTTTGCAAAAAAAGGTGATGATCTTCTTCTAGACAATCCCATATAACACAAGGTAGCACATTGGTAAGGTGTGGCAACAAGGCTGCCCCCTTAGCAGCCTGCACATCCTATTTTCCCAAAAGAGGTGGGCATGCTTTCAAGCAGAGGTCTTACACTGTCAGCTTGCAGGCCTAGTTACAATGCTCTCAAATAGTTTGAATTTAATGCTTTTCTGGTTTCATTGCCCTCAGCACTCTAAGAGGAGGCTGGGCCTTCCTTATTGAAATTACATGCCTGGTCTTTGAAGTCATTTGAATTTGCAACCCTTGTGTTAAAGGGAGACAGAGGAAAGGCCATGTGCCATCAGAAAAGTGGAAGAGGCTTTGAAAAAGAGACCTGTTGCAGTGCTGAGTCTGAGAAGTATTTTGCAGAAAGAATAAATTACTTTTTTTTATTTGCAGAGATCTTTGGGACCTGCTGTTGGGCACCCACCTTCCTGGGTTAAGCAAGAGCATGTCTTGTCATACTTTACTTTCTTTCCTTCCATAGGAATCTTTCCTTTTTTTCCTATGGCAGTAGCCCCTAATTCTGTTTCTTGAGGTTACTTTCAGTCACTCCAAGCCTGACTAAGGTGTTAAGTGTCTTCCAATTGGCCTTGCCTTGCTGTCTCTCAGAATGTAGATATTCTCATTTTTTGGACCTGTTTGTGTGTATGTGTGTGTTTGTGTGTGTGTGTGTGTGTGTGTGTGTTTTCATTTCTAATCCCTAGGAGAAAGCACACAGGGAATAATGACAAAGATGGCCAAAATAGAAGTTACACTACTTGAACAAATTAAAGTCTTATTTTAATTCTGGTCAGCCTTTTCAGACTCCCCTTCCTTAAAGTACTGAAAACTTTTATTAACATAGTTAAAATTTTATTTTAGATGTTGTTAGCCTAAGCTACATAGAGTTTAACTCAAAGTGGGCTCAGATTAGAATGGCTTCCGGGCCCAGTGGAATACTCTGTCCCTGATAAAACCCATCTACTTATCTTGCTCCTGAGCTCAAGCCCTTCTGGTTGCCCCCTCAAGGTTCTCAAAGTGAGGCAATCACTTTCTACCCGCCTGTGTGCTGAAGGCTCTCTCCGGAGGGTTCAAGGTATTACATAATCATTTCTGTAGACATCTCCTTCACACCTCAGTGAACCCTTAGGGTGAGAAATGCTCTTTCCTATCTGGTCTAAAGATGCCTCCCCTGGACTTCCAAATGGTCATGTTTCTGGAAAACCCATTAGAGATCTCCCTTGGCCCTGGTCTTTCTGCCAGGTGTGAGTTTACAAATGGGTTGCTGAAGCAGCTTTTGTTTGTCAATATTGCTTAGATTTGTTCAATTATTTTATTTATTTATTTATTTAGACAGAGTCTCCCTCTGTCTCCCGGGCTAGAGTGCAGTGGCATCATCATAGCTCACTGCAACCTCAAACTCCTGGGTTCAAGAGATTCTCCTACCTCAGCTTCCCGAATAGCTGGGACTACAGGCACACTCCACCATGCCTGGCTAATTTTCTAATTTTTTGTAGAGATGGTATCTTACTCTTACTCAGGCTGGTCTCAAACTTCTGGCCTGAAGTAATCCTCCTGCCTTGGCCTCCCAGAGTGCTAGTATTGCAGATGAAAGCCACCACGCCTCACCCGTTCATTTATTTTAAATCAATATCTAGTCTTGGTTTCCTTGAGTCTCCAGTCCATGCTTTGGCTCGTAATGATTAGAGTGTTTCATTAAATGCATCAATTACTATTTTTAGAGCCCTGTTCTCTGATGAACCATGCCTGATGTTTCTAGTTCTCCTGAGGGATAGTGGCCTATTTTACCAGGCCATAATAACAAATATAGCTGGACATCAATGATTTAGTGATTTAACCCAACATTTTCTAAGTCATGTTTAATCCACTAACATTCCAAAATCAAATAAATTTAGGCAGCATTGCATACTGTAGCCTTTTGGGGAAAGTCACTATTTTCATAATATATCAAGGGTTCTGAGAAGTCCTGCAGCAAAGATAACCTGATTAGTTTTTAATGTCAAACCCATCCCAATTTAATGGAGCATGGCATCATCTCCCCCCACACCACCCCCTGCAGATAAATAGAATTACCTTGTAACTTCATTTAGTATCTTGCAGAAACAGAGTTAATACTTTTGGTATCATCTTGCAATACTACCATTTTTTTCAATCAATGCCCACTCTCACTTTCCTAGGTGATTATTTCACCCCATCGTCTCCCTCCTCAAAGTTCCAATAGCTCTTCCCTTCCACTCTCATCACTCTGTGCTGATGACTTGATTCTCACTTCATTCACTGAGAAAATAGAAGCAATCAGAAGAAAAGTTCTCTATCCACTCATCACCAAATTTAGCGCATTACTTGCACCTGTGCGATAGACGCAGCCTTCTCTCCTGTTACAGTGAGTCAGTTGCCCACACTCCAATGTGAGGCCAGCACTGCAGTTGACACGGGGAAGCCCATTCCCCTTTAGCTACCTGAGAACTTTGCTCCTGCAAGGATGCTCCTTCTCTCCTGCATCATCAAATTTTCACTCTCTGCTAGATTACTTCCCAACAGCCAAACATATTATATATCTCTTATATTAAATAAAAACCCGAAGCCACACAAAACCCCTCTCTTGATTTCCATATTTCTTTCCAGTTTGTACCCATTTTCTCTAGTCTGGTTTACAAAAATAATCTTGCTGGAGTTTTCTATATTCAATGTGCTTACTTGATCTCTTTTCATCCTCTCTGTAATCCACTCCAGTTAGGATTTTGCCCTTGGGAACTGTTCTCATTTGGCAATGTGACCCCCATGTTGATAAATTAGAGTCAATTCTCAGTCCTCATTTACTAATACTTAGGCTTTGACACAGTTAGTCATTCCCTTCTTCGTTTTCCCATGAGTTCAAATAGACCTAGAGAGGGTATTATTCCCACCACAGCAGGGAGCATAAGCTTCCTGTTTGCTGGGCCCATATCCCCTGGGGTGTTGCAAAGACAGGCCCAAGGGGATGCTGTGCACACCATGGTTGGTTGATGTCCCAGCTTTGGAGTTTTGAGTTTAGAAAACCCCCGTCTTTTAAAGTGGCTACCAAGAAGCCTGTCCAGCTTTTGCCTTGCAGAAAGAGATGATCTTTTATTATCTTGGTCAGGAAATAAATCTGCCCTTTTCCCCAGAGGGAGGCTCTCTAGCTTTCAAGGCTATTTGCTATACAAACATCCTTGAAAAGGTAGTATCAAACAAAGTTCTCATGTGTAGAAACATCACAGGGAATTATTCCCCAACTTACACTCCTGCCTGGAGTTCTCCTCTTGCAGATACTTACATGGCTTCCTCCCTCCTTTCATTCAGATCACTGTTCAAATGTCACTTAAGTAGAGAGGCCTTCTTTGACTACCCCATCTCTCCCTTATCCTCTTTGTTTTTCTTTGTAGCACTTAGCTCTATCTGACATTATACTGAATATGAATTTAATGCTATGTGGTCTATCTGCCTTATTAAGATGCAAACTTCAGGATGTCTATAACTTTGTTTTGTTCACTTTTGAATCCTTAGCTCACAAATTAAGTGATCACTAAATTGTTGTTAAATGAATATATGAATAATTCTGCTCAGTAACCCTATGCACCTCCTCATTCTCTTAGACTGAATCATTCAGATGTCCCATTCCCATGCAAGGAAGTAATATTTTTTTAAATTATATTCTTTCAATACAAAATAAGTAGCTTAATCACAAAGAGAACACTAATGCATACAATTTGCACAAAAGGAAAAAGAGAATAGTTTGTTAATCTACCCCTCTGTGAATCATGAGTGTTTTCTGAACCTTGGATGACAATAAAGGGATGTGTACAATATATTTTAGAATGACTTCTAATGAAAGTTGTTAAATATTTTAAAAAACCTTATATCACTAAGAAAAAGACTTCATTTATCAGGAAAGTTACTAACACGGAATATGTGATTATCTTGGTTAATTAATGAGCTGTGCTCTGTTGAATTATCTGGTTTAGTCATTGACAGAATGTACTAAAAATAAACAGGATGCCTTGCAGTTACATTAAACAAAAACAACAACAACAAAAGAACAACACAGACACACAATTGATTCAGTAATTTCCACTGAATGTTGTCATATACAGCAGCCATGCGTCCTACCCATAAGATCTTTAGCAAGTATCTTTTTAAAATTTTTTACAGCCTATGTCCCTCTGCCTGATTTATTTTAAGATTCAGGTTCCAATCTCATTCAGATTCTTAGCTAGGTCACCTCTGTTAGCTCCTCTGATTTCTCACCTGCTATTCAGCAATCATTTTAATCCTAAGTACAAATCTAAGCTGTTTTCTTTCAGTTCTCAAGCTTATTGTAGTTTTCTCTTCTCCAGTAGTGTTAGCTAGGTATGAATCTGATGAGCTTCCTGCCTCTGCACACTAGTTCTTCAGTGGATTAGAAGCTCGGGGACAGGAATTCAGCATTTCAGCAGCAGCAAGCCCAGGAAGCAGAGCATCACGGTCTGTGTCTGCATCGCTGATTGAATCATCTCTGTGGCTGGGACAGTAGGCAGGCCGATTTCAGGCCACCGTGTGTGCGTGAGGCCTAGCTGTGTTCTTCTCCTGGACTTTCCTCTGGGTGCTAATTGCTTTAGCGAGAGAAACTGTGCAAAGCAATTAAACAACCCCCTTCTCTTACAGTCCTAGCTCTCAGAAGCGAGGGGCTGGGAGAGGGCTCCTGCTCTCCCAGTGGGTTGCAAATTGCTCAGAATGAATAAATACATTTGTTCACTTTTCAAACTGTGACCAGCCACCTGGTCTCTTGTGTTGCTCTCAGAGCAGAGAAGGCAGATGACGGGCTCCTCATTGCTGAACTCCAGCCCATAAAAATGCTTCACCGCACTCTGAGCTATTTTTGCAAGGACATCTGTTGCCAAAAAAGAATTTTAATTAAGCAAAAACACATCTCTGTTTTGTCCATGGCAAGGAGGCTTGTGAAAGCTTTCTTGTCTCAGATGCATGCTAAATCTGGAGAAATGGAAGCCTTAAGGTATTTTGTGAGGGACATTTTGCTGCTCAATTTGAGGGACACAACAGATTTTCCATGGGAAAAAAAAATTATTGGAAGTGCATGTTTGCGCTTTTCAAAATAAGGCCCAGACTGCATTAATAATTAATTGTACGTAATATAATCTGACATGTTACCCCATGGTTTGATAAAGTCGAAAGCTATTTCCACAAGGCAACTTGCCAGTTCTTTTGCTCGCCTCCAATCTTCTTCCCAGGTGATATTCATCATTTTAACATCAAGCTTCCAGAACACCACATTAACACATAAATTAGAGGACCCGGTGCTGTGCTGGCTGTTATAACTAGTCTAGATAAAATTGTCCAATCAGAAAAGGAAAAAAAAGTAAAGTGATAAACGAAATCAGAAAGCAGGTTGTAGACATTAATACTGCATAAATTGCTTAAGATTGGGTTGGAGAGGGGGGAAGCAGCCTCTCTCTAGTTTTCATTAATGCAAGTGTATGGAGTACTTTTTTCACTCCTCAAACACTGACATAATGGCAGATAGAAATTCTTCAAATATGAAACTGATTCTGTAACCATACACCCTTCAAATCCCTTAAGTGCCTTTAAGGGCACCCTCTTTGGCAGCACAAGCATATCAGACAAGCTAACTACAAGAGGGGCACTTTCTAGTAGCAGGCCCCAAGGGGCGTTGCTGGGCAGCATGGGGGATGAATTACCTGATAATATTAAGATTGTTTCTGGCCACTTCTATTATTGGTTGGGGTCACTCATTTGCCCTCTTGGAAGGTGGACAGAGAAGATTATCTAAACTGAAGCAGAAGGAGCTCATATTTCTATACGATAGGATCTTTGCAGACAGAAATCTAGCCTCTACATCAAGGACTGGAATACAGAATCTCATATTAAACATCAAACTTGCAAGGTTTCTCTCTGCTCTGGAAAGCAGGGCGAAACTTTTTTTTTTTTTTAATTTTCCCTTTCCAAGGATGGTGGCCATCTTTTGGTGATTGCTAGGACACACCCATGCTCCCCCACCTGATGATTTTTAACAAGATTAATTTTGTGCTGCCTAATCTGCAATATAAATAGAGCAGTGAATCTCCCAGGTCCCAGCCCCCTCACCTAAAGAAATATTTGCAGAATTCAAATGTATACTACAAATTCTTTCAAACCTTACTAGTTTTATGATTCTTTGATGGACAGTAAGTGATAGCTGCTTATGCAAATTTAATGTAAAGTTTGGCTTTCAACCTGGTGTTTTTAGGCTTGCCATTTCCTGGTATTATTATTCAGGATGTTTTGGTGGTGAAAGGAATCCAGCGAAAAGCAAGTTCAGAAGAAAAGGAAAATTTATTATCTAAGAAACCTGCCAAGTCCTGCACTGGAGGATTCAGAAGCTTAGATCTGAGTACTTGATCAATGTCCTTGGAACTCAGTCTTTTCTTCTACATGTTTTCCTCTACAGTGACTTTTTTGCAGGTAGGACTTTCTACCTGATGGGGTCAAGCAGCTCCTGTCCCAACTTACCTTTGTAGCATTTCCTTTCCAATGGTTCTAGCAAAGGACCAGCCTCTCGGTGCCGTGGTCAGAGCACAGACTGGCACGGACTGCCGAGGTGTGTATACTGACTCTACCCCTCCCACTAGCTATTTGATCTCTTCCAGGAAATTTATCCTCTGTGTCTCAATTTCCTCATCTGCAAATTGAAGATACTAATAATTCCTAGTTTGTACGTTTGTTGGATGCGTTAAATAAGTTTAATATATGTGCCAATCACGTAAGTTTTAACAATTATTGTTATTGTCATGTGTCATCCATAAAAATTATTACTGTGGCTGGGGGGGAGAGAAACATTGATGGGACACACCTGGGTCATTGTTTTCTCTGGAAACCGGGATGGCATCTTCTCACGTGTAAACCACAAAGATGAAGAATGAAAAGGGAGTCATTCCCTAAAAGCAATTTGGGAGTCTTTTATAAGTCAAGGTAACTGATGCTAAAGAGCTTAGTAATTTATATCACTGTCTAAGAGACTGTACAATATTGGAGAATTGCTTAGAAATAACAAAACGGTAAAATTTTGATGTGATTGGGTCAATGACTTGTTCTAGGCACTCAATAAAAACACAAAACTGTCCTGAATCCTAAAAGTGGATGCACAGCAGATCTGGCCTTTCTCATTATGGACTTCACCATGTTACTGAGAACACAGACACTGAGGCACAGCGAAGAACTGACTAGGGTTTGACAAGAAAAAAGGACAAAAGAGTCTTACATAAATTATCAGTGGTGAGGTCAACAATTATGAAGAAATCAGAGTAGCTAGTTCTAATCATAAAAGATTTATTAAAGGAAATCATTTGCTAATGGAAATTCAAAACCACAGAAGAAAGCAATATTGAATTATTAACCCCCAAAATAACTTTTCCACACCTCTATAATATTGATCTCAAGAGATTTGTTGCAATGAATCCAAATTAAAGAAACAATTCAAACACTTCCCCAGTCATTAGAACATTTTACCTGGCTTAGGCACCGTGGGCACTTTTCTCAGCTAAATCATGGGATTTAGTCACACCATTCTCCTAGTGTTAATTATTGGGCCGGACTGATTCCTTGCAGAACATCATACATTTTTGGAATGCTGGGATGAAAAATGAGGAGAAGTCTTTATATCCATCTTCAGCTTTAGCCATCACTCCCTAATCTTTGCTTAATGTGTTTTTGTATAAGTGACCTGTTCTTTCATTTTCTGAATACATGACAAAAGATAAAAGGAAAAGTTAATTTTTTTACTGATTGACCATGCTTATTTATGTAGGTACTTTTGAAGGCAGACTGTTCAACTAATTAACATAGTAAGGTCAATGAAGATTATCTTCAGGAAACCATGTGCTAACTACTACTGTCCATGGACTTGTAAAGGTAACTCAGCACACAAGCAGTAGGTCCTGGAGGACTGATCTATCTCAGAAACAATCTACAAAACCAGCACAATATGGTCTTCAGTGAGCCCCTGCCCTTTCCAATAGTCTCAGAGGTTATACCTAGTGGGAACTGCTAAAACTATTACACAATTACAAAGTCTCTAGCTGCACTTCATTTTGTGTAGTTGGTTTAATCATTTTTAAAACAGCATCTGAGGCTAAGGGAGGCTGAAGCAGGAAGTATTCCTTGAGCCTAGGAGTTTGAGGTTGCAGTGAGCTATGATGATGCCACTGCCCTCTAGCCTGGGTGACAGAGTGAGACCCTGTCTCAAAAACAAAACAAAACAAAACAAACAAAAACAGCATCTTCTTTCCCCTCCTTCCTTATAAGTAATAATGTAAGGTACATGGAAGCAGCAGCTGTGCCAAGAAGTGGCTGGTCAGGGATCATCAACTGCACCCGTACGAAGGCCCTCAATAAACTGGCCTTCTCAATTTTTAAAAAATGTATTTGCAATGCAAATAAAGCCTCTAATCAAGGCTCCTGCCCAATTTGCCCCAGATAAACATGTGATCTGAATAAATAGCATTGTCCTACCTATGTAAACTTGATTTCAAGATAGACTCCATAGTTCTCTAGATCCAACCTGATAGCTCCTCCACTGCCCCTCTAAATAGAAACTGTGGGGCTGCTATTAGAAAGAAACATATATTGTAATAATCACTTCAGCAGTGGAAAATCTGAGGCCAACTTGCGCGAACTCAGAGAGAACTTCTCTGTTCTATTTGACTGTGCTAAATGTGTCAGTGCTTAGAACAGGATGCCATAGCCTGATTAAGCTGTAGGTTGGGTTTTGAGCAAAATTACTGAAGGATGTGATCTTAGGATTCAAGTGAGGGGAGTCAGGTATCTAGAATGGTGGAGTAAAGACTTCCAAAAATCTACCCCTCTATAAAAGCAAAAAGATTATAGCTAAATTGTCAAAATCAACTTTTTTTTGAACTCTGGAAATTAACCAAAGGACTAAAACAATCTGCAGAGAGTTTATTCAAGAAAACTAGCTAGAGCTTGATAAAAACAAGGAGCTTTGCGGAGATTTATTTAACTGCTTATTTATTAAATTGTGGTTAAAAAAAAAAATTCCCATCTTAATCAGTTTTAAGTGTACAGTACAGTAGTGCTAATTATATTCACATTGTTGTGGGACAGATCTCTTTTTGTAATTTTCAATTTTAATTATTGCAGGTACATAATAGTTGTCTATCTTTATAGGGTGCATGTGGTATTTTGATACAGGCATACAATGTGCATTAATCAAATCAGGGTAATTGAGCATCCTTCACCTCAAGCATTTATCATTTCTTTGTGTTAGGAACATTCAAATTCCACTCTTTTAGTTATTTGAAAGTATACCCTAACTTATTGTTGATTATTGTCACTTTGTTGTGCTATCAAATATTGTTCATTCTGTCTAACTATCTAACTATATTTTTGTACCCACTAACCATCCTCTTTTTATCCCTTTCTCCCTGATATCCTTCTCAGCCTTTGGTAACCATCATTCTACTTTCTGTTTCCATGAGATCAATTGTTTTAATATTTAGCTTCCACATAGCCACACATGAGTGAGAACATGTCAGGTTTGTCTTTCTGTGCTTAGCTTATTTCACTTAACATAATGTTCTCCAGTGAAACAGATCTCTTGCAAAACTGAAACTCTGTACCCATTGAACAACAATTCCCCGTTCCCCCTCTCCCCAGACCCTGAAAACTACCATGCTACTTTCTGTCTCTATGACTTTGACTACTTTAGATATCTCATTTAAATGAAACCATACGGTGTTTGTTACTTTGTGACTGATTTATTTAATTTAGCATAATGTCCTCAAAGTTTGTCCGTGTTGTAGCATATGACAGGATTTCCTTCTTTTTAAGGATAAATGACATTCATTTTATATATAAAAAACATTTTCTTCATCCATTTATTTATTGATGGATATCTGGGTTACTTCTACCTCTTCACTACTGTGAATGATGTTGCAAAGAACACAGGTGTGCAAATACCTCTTCAAGATCCTGCTTTAAATGCTTTTGGTTATATACTCAGAAGTGGGATTGTCATATCATATGGTAATTTTTTTTAAATTTTTTGAGGAACTGCCATACTGTTTTCCTTAGTGGCTGGACCATTTTATTTTTCCACAAACAGTGCACCAAGAAACCAATTTTTCTACATCTTTACGAACATTAGTGTTTTTCTGGGCTTTGATGTTTCTGTTGTTGTTTTTCTTTGTTTTTATTTTTGTGTCTTGATAGTGACCGACTTTATGTGTATGGGGTAATATCTCATTGTAGTTTTGATTTTCATTTCTTTAATGATTAGTGTTGTTGAGCATCTTTTCATATGTTTACTGGCCATTTGTATATCTTCTTTGGAGAAATGCCTATTTAGGTCCTTTGACCATTTTAAAATCATGTTACTTTATTTTTTTGTTGAGTTGTAGGAGTTCTTTATGTATTTTGGATATTAAATTCTTATCAAATATATGATTTGAAAACATTTTCTCTCATTCCATAGTTTGCCTTTTCACTCCATTGATTGTATCCTTTGATGCACAGAAGTTTTTAAGTTCAATGTAGTTCCATTTGTCTATACTTGCTTTTATTTTCTGTGCTTTTGATGTCATATCCAAAAAAAAAAAAAAAAAAAAATCATTGCCAAATACAATGTCATGAAGTTTTTCCTTTTAAGAGTTTTATAGTTTTATGTCTTATGTTTGGGTCTTTAATCTATTTTGAGTTAATTTCTGTGTATGGTTTAAGGTAAGGGTACAACCTCATTCTTTTGCATGTGATTACTCAGCTTTTCCAACACCATTTGTTGAAAAGTTGTCCTCTGCCCATTGTATGGTCTTGGTACCCTTGTCAAAGATCACTTAACCATATGTGCGAAGGTTAATTTCTGGACTCTCTATTTTGTTCCATTGGCCTACATGTCTGCCTTTATTCCAGGACCGCACTGTTTCAATTACTGAAACTTCATAATATGATTTGAAATTAGAGAGTGTGAGGCCTCAAACTTTTTCCTTCTTTTCAAGATTGTTTTGTCTATTTGGAGTTTCCTGAGATTGCATATGAATTTTAGAATTTCCTTTTTTTTTTGTTCTGCAAATAGTGCCGTTGGTATTTTTATAGGGATTGCATTGGATCTGTGGATCACTTTGAGTAATATGAACATTTTAACAATTTTAATTCTTCTATTCCATAAGCACAGATATCTTTCCATTTATTTGTGTCTTTAACTTTTTTCTTCAGTATTTATAGTTTTCAGTGTACAAGTCTTTTGTCTCCTTGTTTAAGGTTATTTCTAAGTATTTTCTTCTTGTGATGCCATTGTAAATGAAATTATTTTCTTAATTTCCTTTTCACATTTTTCATTGCTAGTTCATAAAAAAGCTAGTTACTCTTGAATGTTGATTTTGTACCCTGCAACTATGTTGGACTTAATTATTAGTTCTAACAGTCTTTTTGTGGAATCCTTCAGGTTTTCTACATAAAAGGTCATATCATCTGTGAACACATATAATGTTATTTCTTCCTTTCCAATTTGGATGCCTTTTATTTTGTTTTCTTGCCTTACTCCTCTGAGTAGGACTTCCAGTATTCTGATGAATAGAAATGTTGAGACTGGGCATCCTTACATTGTTTCTGATCTTTGAGGAAAACATTTTAGCTTTTCACTGTTAAGTATGATGTTAGCTGTGGACCATATATGGCCTTTATTAGTGTAAGGTGGTTTTCTTCTATTTCTAGTTTGTTGAGTGTTTTATCAGGAAAAAGTATTGCATTTTGTCAAATGCTTTTTCTATATAAATTGAGATAGTCATGTGGTTTTTTTTTCCCCCCTTAATTTTGTTAATCTGGTATATTACATTGATTGATTTCATTTGTCAAACTATCTTTGCATTCCAGGAATAAATCCTACTTGGTCATGAGGTATTATCCTTTAAATGCAATGTTCAATTTGGTTTTCTGGTATTTTGTTGAGAATTTTTGCATCAATATTTATCAGAGACATTGTCTATAGTTTTTTTTTTTTTTTCTTCCAAGTACTATTGTGTGTGTGTTCGTGTGTGTGTGTGGCTTTGGTATCAGGGTAATGCTACCTTTATAAAATGAGCTTATAAGTGTTCCTTCCTCCTCAAATTTCTGGAAGAGTTTAAGGAAGATTGTTGTTAATTCTTCCTTATATGTGTGGTTAAACTCCCCAGTGAAGTCATATCATTCTGGGCTTTTGTTGTTGTTGGAAGGTTTTTGATTACTGATTTAATCTCCTTGCTAATAACTGGTTGGTTCAGATTTTCTATTTCTTCATAATTCAGTCTTAGTAAATTGGATATATTTAATTGTTGGCATATAATTGTTCATAGTATTCTCTTATGATCCCTTTTATTTCTGTGAGATCAGTTGTAATGTTTCCTTTTTCATTTCTGATTTTAGCATTTGAATATTTTCTCTTTTTTTCTTAAACTAGCTAAGGATTTGTCAATTTTTTTAATCTTTTAAAAAATCCAGCTCTTAATGTTATTGGATTTTAAAAATTCTTTCTTTCATTTATTTTTGCTCTAATCTATATTATTTCCTTCCTTCTGCTAATGTAGTTTTTTTTTTTTTTTCTTTTCCTAGTTTCTTGATGTGTCCATTTAGGTTGTTGATTTGAGATGTTTTCTTCTTTTCTTAATGTGTTTTTTGCTATAAATTTCTCTCTTACTACTGTGGTTGCTGCATCTCATAAGTTTCAGTATGTTCTATTTTTGTTTTCATTTGTTTTAAGATATTTTCTAATTTTCTTTGTGATTTACCGTTTGACTCATTGGTTGTTTAAAAGTGTATTGTTTAAGTTCCACACATTTGTGAATTTTCTAGATTTCCTTCTGCTATGATTTCTAATTCTATTCCATTGTGGTCAAAAAGAATACTTGGTATGATTCTTAAGATTTTTTAATATTTTTCTGTGACCTAGCATGTGGTCTTTCCCAGAAGTGTTCCATATATACCAGAGAAGAATGATTCTTCTGTTATTGAGTGGAATGTTTGGTATAAGTCTATTAGGTCCAATCAGCTTATAGTGTTTTTCAAGTCCTCAGTGTCCTTACTAATCCTCTCTCTGGTTTGCTCTACCCACTTTTGAAAGTGGCTGCTGAAGTCTCCTACTAGTACTGTGTTGCTATCTATTTTTCTCTTCAATTCTATCAATGTTTGCTTCATATATTTGGAAACTCTAATGTTAGGTGCATATATGTTTATAATTGTCATATTTTCCTGGTAAATTGACCCTTTTATCATTATATAACATCTTTCTTTTATCTTTTTACAGTTTTTGACTTAATCTTAAAGTCTATTTTGTCTGATATAAGCATGGCTACTTACTCCTACTATTTTTTGGCTAACAATTGTGTGCAATGAATACCTTTTTCCATCCTTTCACTTTCAGCTTGGGTGTGTTCTTAGATCTAAATTGAATGTCTTGCAGACAGCATATGAATGAATCTTGTTTTTTAATTCATTCAGCCAATCTATGTCTTTTTACTAAGGAGTTGGAGTTTCTTCCATTTACTTTTAAAGTAATTCTGATAGGGAAGAATTTGCTGTTGTCATTTTGGTAATTGTTTCCTGTATGTATTCTAGCTATTTGCCCCCTTTTTTCTTGTTTTTTTTTTTTTTTGGCTATTTTCCTTTATGTTTTGTTGATTTTTTTTTGTAGTACCATGCTTTGATTCATTTCTCATTTCCTCTTATGCATCTTTTAAAGGTATTTTCTTTGTGGTTACCATGGGGATTACATAAGACATCTTAAATGTATAACAATCTATTTTAAACTGATAGCAACTTCAATTACATACAAAAACCCTAATGGTTTACATTTCTCCCCAACCACTTTATGCTATTCATCTCATAAATGGCATCTTTTTATACTGTTTATTAATTAAAATATATTTATAGTTTTTAAATGCTTTTGTATTTTAAATTCTATATGAGAGTTAAAAGTGATTTATGCACATTACGAAGTTGCAGGATTCTATATTTGTCTATATTATACTTATACCAAAAGACTTTGTATTTTCATATGCTTTCATGTTGCTATCTAGCATCCTTTTCTCTCAGCTTGAAGAACTTCCTTTAGTATTTTTTTAGGGCAGGTACAGTGGAGATGAACTCCCATAGCATTTGATTATCTGGGAAAAGCTTAATTTTGTCACCATTTTTGAAGGATAGCTTTGCCTGATGTAGTATTCTTGGTTGACAGGTGGTGTTTCCCATTCCCCACCCCGCGCCCCACCGCAACATTTTGAATATATCATCTCACTCTTTCCTGGCCCATAAGGTTTCTGCTGAGAAATCCACTGATAATCTTATGGGATCTCCCTGAAACGTGGCTAGCTATTTTTCTTTTGCTTCTTTCAAGATTCTTTGCCTGTGACTTTTGAAAATTTGATTATGTGTCTCAGCATTCACTTCTTTGGGTTTTACTAGTTGAGTTTGTTGATCTTGAATTTTTACGTCCATTTCTTTCCCCAAATTTGGGAAGTTTTTAACCATTATTTGTTCAAATATGCTCTCTGTCCCTTTAGCTCTTGCTTTTCCTTTTGAAATTTACATCATGCATATATTGATCTGATTAACAATGTCCCATAAATCCTTTAGACTCTCTTCACTTTTCTTCATTCATTTTTTTCTATTTGTTCCTCTGCCTCAATTATTTCAAATGATCTGTCTTCAAGTTGACTAATTCTTTCTTCTGCTTGATCAAGTCTCTTTTTGAACTCCTCTAGTGAATTTTTCAACCACTTATCATATTCTTTGGCTCCAGAATTTCTGTTTTGTTATTTTTTATGGGTTCTATATGTTGATATTCTCATTTTGTTCATTTTCTTATTTCATTTAGTTGTCTGTGTTCTTTCTTTAGCTCATTGGACATCTTTATGACAGTTATTTAAAATTCTTCTTTTAGGGAGCTCATAGAGCTGCATTTCTTTAGAGTTAGTTTCTATAGTTATTTATTTTTTTTCTTTGATTAGGCCATGTCTCTCTGTTTCTGTGTATAACTTGTGATTGTTTGTTAAAATGATGGGCATTTGAAAAAGCAACCACCTCTACCAGTCTATACTAACAGTCTTTGTATAGGAGAAGACCTTCATCAATCAGCTCAGCTAGATATTCTGGATGCCTCTTAAACTTTCTGTGAGGATACATCTTCTCTAAGCTTGTGCATGTAATTTTCGAGCTATACTATTTTGACCCTATTTCTTTTTTCAGGAATTTGAAATCTCTTGCTCCCTCTGTTTACTTTGTGCAGTAATATAGTCTCTCTTATGCTGCAATAAATTGCTGCACTGGCTGTTATTGTCAGAAGCCCCAAACATCCAAACTTTGCTTGTTCCCATCAGTGCTCTGGGTCAAGCAAGACAGAAACTAGTCCTTTGTCAGTACGTTGAAAAGCCAAAACATTGGGTGGACATTCTATTCTCTCTTTTCTTTCCAGGATAGAAGCCAAGGTAGAATTGAAAGTTTCCTCCTGATAGTACCATGTTCTACTTTCTAGGGGCAGGGTCTATAGTAAATAAATGCAATGAATTTCTTACCTATTTTAATGCAGTTTTCATGGCTTTGTGTTAAGTTGGGGGGCTAAAACTTCTTAACTGGTTTGATTTCTCACAAAGGCAATTTGGTCAGTATATTGTTAAGTCAGTGTTTTCACGTGGGGAAAGAGGGCCTGGAGCTTCTTATTCTATAATCTTGTTGAAGTCCTTCTCCTGAATTTTGTGGTTTTAATATTACCTATTCCAATCTCTCTCTCTCCTCAATGTCATGGTAGTCTTGAAAACCAACAGCCTTACAATCACCATACCCATAAAAAGCATCAACTTAACAATCACTAGAGAGGGCAGAATGAGTCTAGAATGCCCAAATCCCTCATTTCCAATAAAACTTTATAATTTGACATGTATGGATGTTCCCTGGAAACCACCACTTGTAGGACTTGTCTTTATTTGAATTGCCTCAGGTCTTAGTGCAAATAGCCTTTCATCTGGGGCATTTGGCAAAAAAAAAAAAAAAAAACAAACAAACAAACAAACAGTGGCAATTGTTGCATATTTCAGTTGCCTGAGGCAGCAATAACAGTTGGGGCAAACAAGAATCTGACCAAAAGACTTAAAAGAATAGGCTGGGGAATGAGGTACACATGGAGATCTTTGCAAAACTATTACACATTTCTGAAAACTTAGAAGGACACATGCATGTGCAGGCCTATGTGCATGTTCAGGAAAGACCTCAGAAGTCCCTATTATCTTACCTCTGGTTGACATTGAGGCTTTGTATAAGTAGGAAGTGAAGCCTAAGGAGGATTTAGAAACCATTTGCTGGAACGTTTAAGGGATGCCTAAACACACACACACCCCAAGCCCTTCAGTGAAGGTTGGGAGACTTACTGATTTAAGGCATTTAAGAATATTTTGTCTAGTCATTAACTGAGGAAGCCTGGACATTGAACTTACTAGAAAAATAACTTAAATTAACTATTATAAATATGTTCAAAAAACTAAAGTAAACCATGGCTAAATAGCCAATGAAAGGTATAGAGATGGCATCTTATCAAATAGAGAATATCAATAAGGAAATATAAATTATTTTTAAAAGCAGATGAAAATTCTGCAGTTAAATTGTAATATAATAAATGAAAGGATAAAAAAACAAAACAAAACAAAACAAAACACCGAAGGGTCTCAACAGTGATTGAACTGGAAAATTTACAAGATTTGATAAAAAACATTAATCTACAGATACAAGAAACTCAACACACTCTAATCAGTATAACTCAATGAGATCTATGCTGAGACATATTACAACCCAACTGTCAAATGGCAAAGACAAATAGGGAATCTTTAAAGCAGTGAGAGAGAAGTGGTTTATCACATACAAAAGATTCTCAATAAGATGATGTCCAATTTCTCATGAGAAACTGTAAAGGCCAGAAGGCAGTAGGATGATATATTTAAAGTGCTAAAAGTAAAAGACTGTCATCCAGCAGAACTATACAGAAAGTTTTGTATCCAGCAAAATTGTCATTCAAAAAACTGAGAAGAAATTAAGACATTCCCAGATTTAAAAAACTGAGAGAATTTTTCACTAGCAAACCTGAGCTATAAGAAATACTAAGGTAAGTCCTTAAGGCTGAAATGAAAGGACACTAGATAAAAATGTCAGGTGCCAAGCCAAATTTATCACTAGTTACATTAAATGTAAATGGATTAAACATTGCACTCAAATATGAAAGATGGATAAATGGATAAAAATACACATGATCTAAATATATGCTGTCTTTAGGAGCCACACTTTAGATTCAAAGATACAAGTAAGTTGAAAGTAAAAGAATGGAAAAAAAGATATATCATACAAAGAACTAGTGTTTCTATATTAGTATCAGATAAAACACAATGTATGACAAAAAGTTACTTGAGACAAGGAAGGGCATTTTATAACAAAGAAAGGGTCAATCGAGTTGGAAAAACAGCAATTATAAACATATATACACCTACCAAGACAGCCTCAAAATACATGAAGAAAAAACTGACAGAAATGAAGGGAGAAATATATCTTTCTACAATAATTACTGAAGACTTTAATAGCTCACTTTTAGTAATGGAAAAAACAACTACACAGAAGATCAAATGAAATTATAGTTAATGTCATTAGTCATAAGACAAATGTAAATTAAAATCACATTGAGATACTTCTTCATACCTACTTGTATAACTAAAATAAAAAAGATAGTGTTGATGAGGATGTGGAGAAATTGGAACTCTCATCCATTGTCGGTAGGATTATGAAATGATGTGGTCACATTGGAAACTACTTTGGCAGTTCCTCAAAGTATTAAACATAGCTACTATATAATCTAGAAAATCCACTTCTAGTTATAAAATAAAGAGAATTGAAAACATATGTCCATATAAAACTTTTACATGAAAGCTTATAGCAGCATTATTTATAATAGTAAAAAATTAAAAAAAAACCCAAATGTCAATCAACTGATAAAAGGATAAACAAGATGCAGTGTATGTATACAGTGGAATATTGCTTAGCCATAAAAAGAAATGAATTACTGATAATATTATATGACAAGAATAAACCTTGAAAGCATTACGCTATGTGAAAAAACCAGGCACAAAAGTCTGCATATTGTATAATTCCATTATATAAAATTTCCAGAATAACAAAAATAAATGAAATATTAATGGTTGTAGTGAGATTGGTGGGGGGGAATGAGGAGTGATTGTAATAGGTGTGGGAACTCTTTGTAGTGGTAATATAGTCTGAAATTTGTTAGCGATGATAGTTTCACTTCACTGTGAATGTACTAAAAGTGCTTATGAGACTGAGAGTTTCACTTTTAGCTCTTGTACAAGAAAACCTTGGCTGATAAAACAAGCAAATGATTCTAGTGACTGAATAAATAGTGGTATTTATTTTTTATTAGGGAAATGATTATAATTATAATCATGATAATTCCAATAGAGTACTTGCATAAGGTATTAAAATAGTTTCTCTCTTTTGCCCCCAGATGTGTTTCACTGATGGCTCTTATTGCACAAGTGAGTAGATTTGCATAAATTACACAATGTAAACCTTTTCAACCACATTTGGAACAAGGCTTGCCAAGGGCAGAAATGAAGGCACAGATTTATCTTAGTGGATCACAGGACTGAGCTAGCTACACTCCTGTTTGATATCTATTTCCCACACACCTATTTCTCAATAGGCATTCTCGAAGAGTTGAGAGATCTAATTTTATGAGTCAGGCCCAACAAGGAGAACCAGAGAAATATCTTAAATTCCTTTTTTTTCCCCTGGCATCTTCGTATGATTCCTATCTTGGGAGTATAAAACTATGCGTGCCAATTTTTAACAACTTTTACGGTATTGAGGAGAAAAAAGTTCTTGGCAAGAAAATTTGCAAATACGATGATGGACCCTGAAAGAACCTTTGGTGGGGATCAATGAAGGGAAGGGAAGTCAAGGGCTAAATGTAAGTCTCTTTGCCACAAAACTAGAAGTGGACCACACACTTCTCTGGCTTTTTGCCTTAATGATACTCTACTTCCCAGGCAGAGTCAGCATATACTTCAGTTGCATGATAATACAAGTTTGTCTGAAAGTTGGTGTGGGCAATACTTTGATGTTGCAGTTTTGTTACAAATGTATGTCTGTTTTTAAGTTTCTAAATTTTTAGAAAACATTTCTGAGTCTACTGTTCAATTAAAAAGTTGAATTCATAGTGAATTTCATTCTAGATTTTTTGTTATTGATTCATTTGTTTTAAGACATTTTTTAAAGATATTTTATTATGTAATAATAAAATATAAATACATAAATCATATGTATAAATCATATACACATATAGATATATACACATATGTACATATACATATACTTATATTTGTGTGTGTGCATATATGTGTATAGGTTTATTCAAGAGATGACTATCAATTTGAAAAGTATTATTGTGCCCAGTAAGATAATAAAATAATTTGTGCTTTCTGATATGGAAATGAGCTGAAGACACAGTGAAAGTGTCTATTGAAATATAAAATTTACATTTGAGTTTAGAGGGCTGAATCCAATTACTTTGGAGGTTGTATGTACTGATTCATTACTATGATCAAATTTCTGCCTTTCCTCTTTGTTTTCCTGTGAGATTATTATCGACTCCTTCTAGGGAGCCAATGTAAGGCACTAGGGGAATAATTACAGATAGAGATGAAAGACATTAAGCCCTAGACTTTCACTTCCAGAATTGCTACTCCTGGGGATCCTGAAAGCCTTGAAGGCTAACATCAGTAGGCCAATAACAGCAGATAAGAAAGCAGCAGAACAGAGGCGTATCTACTGAGATCTATCCCTGATTTTCTGGGGATTTTGGAGAACTGTGAGATTGTGTGTGCAATGGTCATCATCACCATCATTATCATAACCTCCACCATTTACTAGTATCTGCTTTATGTTCCAGAAGTCAAGGACTTACATAAATTGTTTAGTTTAATCCTCTAATTTTAAATTTTATCTAAATTTCATATTTAAGAAAAACAGAAACCACTGACAGAGAAGTCAGGTAGCATGTTCAAAGCCAGGTAGGCAGTAAATAATGAAGCCAACATTTAAGCCTAACTCTACCATCTGTGTCCTTAATAAGGGAACACTGTCTCAATAGCATCTCTTCTCCATTAGTAGCCAAGAGGATAAAATACAGTGGAAGCTGCATGAAACCTAAGAGAAGCTCATCTTACCTCTTGTCTCAGGTGGTCATGGACCATGGTTTATCGATGAGGGGATGCTAGGAGGATGTGAAGAAGAAATGGATACACTACAGAGAAAACATAAGCAGAATTGTCCTGCTCATTAGATATTATTCCCAATCTCAGATGCTAGCTACACAACTGTATCCTGATTTTGTGGATGTGAGAAGGAGGAAACACGACCTATGTCACAGGTTTTTGTCTCATAAGCTCAAAAGCAGTCAGAGGAGGAAGGGTTCTCACAGGTTCCCCAGCCTAACTCTCTTAGTCTATTAAATGACCTCCAAACTCAAGTCCATGCTGAACAGAAACTGCCTCTACTAAACTTCCCCAAATCCAAGGCCCCCAGGCAGATGATGTTCTCTTTCTTTGGCGCTGCATAACATTTTTCCCTTTGGCTGTGAGAGCGCACCGGGTATATTATATTTTATTGTTATACTTTATTGTTCACAGAACTATCCTGTTGTTATTGGGATCGCAAGCTATTTAAGGGCAGAAATTCTGTCCTAATCCTTTTTCTTCTCAATACCTAATGCCTAACACAGAGGGACATGTAGTTACCAAAACTTATGGAATTGAATTTTATATATGCCTAATCTAAGAGCCAAGATGTTAACCAATTTGCTCAAATCTCATGTAGAATCATAGCACCAGGAAAGATTTCTCCTCCTGGTAATTTATAACATATAGTATGTTGGCCCTCATCTTGGGTATATATTTGTCTCTGTCTCGTTATATCAGGTGTGTGAGGGTGGGGTGGGGCTGCAGGTGTTATGTTCTAACCATGTTCCTCTGAGCACATTGTTATTACTCCCAGGTTATTGCCCAGTATTGTTTTTGTTTGTTTGTTTGTTTTGTTTTGTTTTGTTTTGTTTGCTGTGTGGGCATCTATAGGAAAAGCATGGAATTTTAAAAATTTACTTAGGACAGCACCAAACACAGGATACATTATTGCCTTTTGTCTTTAATGAAGAGGTGGGAGCTCTAATTCAGGTAGAGCTGAGTCGATTTCTATACAATCTTAGGGAGAAACGGTGACAAAATTGGAAATAGAATTTAGCTTTTTTTTTTTTTTTTGCTCTAACAGCATTAAACCATCCCTAAATAGTCTCAGAAAGAGGTTAGAATAAATATATTGTAAATTTAATGTCCACAAACCAAAAAGACCTTACCAATGAGTATATAATTATGTATTTAATATGTATAATTTTTTTAAGTTTAAAGAAGGGCGTAGAGATCACTCTATATTGGCTTCTTGGAAGGAGCCTGGTGGGATTGGGGAAAATTTCATTTGGAGATTACTGACTTTTTTATTTGTATTTGTGTGGTTTTACACAAAAATTAATAAATTTAAAAAAACATTCTGACTGACTAAATTTGACATTTGAACATGTTATTTTCACTCAGGCCCATCTATTGAGCTCCTTCACTATAAGGAACAGAAAAAACTCAGGCTAGCCCAAGTCAGGGAGACCTGTGGAGAGTGTCGATGGGGGAGCCATGACTTCATGAGGACCCACAGACAGGAGAGGAGGTGCAGCCAGGCTTCACGGAAACATCAGCTCTGGGTGAGACTCTGGATTCGAGAACACGTTTAGGATTTTAGAAAAACCATGTGAGACTCAGTCATGTACTCACTATTAACAGCTCATAGCCACACTCCTTGTAGTGCATTCTATTCCTGTCCCCCAATACCAACTGACAAATTCTTGCCATTTCTCAGTTAAATTTTCTAAGAGGGAGAGAGAATTGGATTGGTTCATATATTTTGGGAGGGGGTGTTACAGGCCTTCTAATACATTATTCTCTTTTCTAGCCTAGTATAGGTCAAAAATTGTCTTTCTACCAGGTGTCCATCCTTGGTACAACCTGTTGTCTGGGAGATGGACTCATGTGTTATAAATCATGAGTGTATGAGATGGAAGGGGAAGACTCACTGGCTCTTGCTTTTGATAAACCACTCAGTGTTTATATATCTTATCTGTTTTAGCCCCACAGAAGGTAATAAGAGAATATTTTTATACATGTGCCTCACTCGTTATTTCTTGGCTGGCTGCAGTACTCTTTGCTTACCTCTCATTACATTCCATTGAGGTTGTCTCGATATAAGATTGTTACCCTCACTGCAAGCTCTCTAAGGAATAGGACTGTGATTGCTTAATATGGCACCCCCAGGCATCCACTATTGGGCCCAGCTCATGGAGAACCCACCCCAGAAAATATTTGTTAAATAAATGGATGGCCTATACGATAACTGGGATATTTTTTGTATTTGTTAAAACAGTGTGGTTTAAGTTCCAGGATCCTGAGTTCCTTCTGTAAATCTGTAACTGATACTTGTCCTTTGTTAGTGATTCTTCTAAGCACCCTAGGACCTGTCAGGTCTTCAGGATGTGTACTTGATTCTCAGTATCTTGGAAAATGGTTATGGAAAGATGGCAGTGGCTAGCAAGGCGGGGCTGGGCAAGCCTGTGTGAGGTACAAGGCTGGGTAACTTGTTGGGGTTGGTTGTGTAACATGAAAGGCAACCCACTCACTTGGAAATGCAACATGAAAAAGAGGCTATGCAGATCATATCTGTTTCTATCTCTGAGTTAGAAAGCCCAGAAACAGCTGTCAAACTTTGCTTGGGACATATTCATATCCCGCCTGTGATATGAATCTTAAGGGGTGATAGCCACACAATCACAGCATTGTTCCAAGCTGCACAATAAGCTTGCCACAGCCTTCGGCTCTCACACATGTTCTGAGGGTGACATACAGACCATAGTGACACAGAAGAAGTCTGAGAAGCCATTTCTCTCTACATAGTTTTCAGGGCATATCTAAATGTCACCTATCAAAGTTTAGTTTCTTCTCACGGTACCTAGCCTGGAAAAGTGTTATTCAGGGCGCATTTGGGTGGGAGGCATGACGTCAATGTAAAGTCACAGATGCCTAAAGGTCAAAGACTCCTCCCGCTTTGCCCCCAAGCTAAACCCATAAATATGCCTCTTCTTTAGTCTATTAGGAAACATGTTAATGGCATGAAAGAACACAGAGCCTGCATCTGTTTTAGGCTGGGTTGTCATAAAAGCAGATCACAATAGCTTAAGTCAATGACATTTCAGGAAATATTTTAATTCCACAAATCCCTCTGAGGCTTTCTCTATTCTACCTGGCTTATGTTATAGATGGGAGAGTAAAGGGAATGCAGTAGAGGTAAAAAGAGATGATTAATTTAAAGGTTGTATACAATTACTGCCAAGTGGTGGTTCATGGACACAATGATATGGATGTTTTCAAAGAGTAATTCTTGACCTCCTTGATTCAGCATTGTAGGCATATAAGACAAAAGAATTGTACTTCATATCAACCGTTATTTATTTCTCAATAGATTTGTGGTTAAGAGCATGAGCTTTGGGGTCATATAAAACTGGATTTGAATTCAACTTTAATACTACTAGCTGTGAAGTCTTGGTTGAGTTAGCCCTTTAGGAGCCTGCATTTCCTCACATGTTACAGGGATAAGCAAATCTCTCTTGTATGTTTCTTCTAGGATTAAATACATTGAAGTGAGGCACTGGTATGGTGATGGTTCAATTTATAGTATTAATAGTTTGTAATAAAATACCATTTGAGTATTGCTTTACCTGGGGCTTTACCTAGTATTAACCAAGTTTTTATACTATTTTTGATTGATAAGAATCTTCAAGAAACACTGAGGCAGAATTTTCTCCTCAGCAAACATTAGACAACAAACATTAGGCACCCAATCTAAGGAAACAGCAAAGCCTTCTTGATGCATTGCTTTTGAACCCCATCATGGGTGGCACCCATGCCTCACTGTACAATGTGGATTTACTTACTGCCTTTATCTCAATTTGGTTCAAATGATTTAACAGTTACACCCACAGATATCTGTCATGCTTGGAACTACATGCTACCACATGCCTTGTGTACCACGACGAAGAACTTTAGTGCCATTTGAATATGTCTTAAATTGCCTAAGTATATACTGATATTGGTGTTATGATTATTCATCAGCTTCATAAAGGTCTGGCTTCTGTTTTTCAGTTTCCCAACTGTGAAGTGTGATTGTTCAGTTTTACTCACCAATTCTAGTCAATTCTAATCCTGAATTAATTAATTGAGTCCTATTATCTACGTTTCCTGGTATATAAGATCAAAGACTTTAGTTATGAAGTGATGTATTTCCCTATACGCCTACCTTATTTCTATGAGACTGTGTGTGGCAAAGTATAGTGTCTAAGAGCACAAATGCTGGAGCAGACTGTTCAGGTTCTAATTCCAGAACCGTCTCTTCCTATGTACCTGACCTTAGACAAGTTACTTAACCCTTCTGGATCTCAATTTTCCATCTTCATAAAGTGCTTATATGCATTAAATAAGTTCATATGTGTAAGGCACTAAAAGCAGTTCCTGAAACATAGCAAGTGCTAAAGAAGTATTAGCTGCTGTTGTTATTATTGCTATGCATATACACTAAGATGGCACTCCTCTTCGGGGAAAGAGCACAAATGAAATTGTAATCCCTGTCTTGCCAGCATTCAGTTCTAAGAACTCAAAGGGGACTCTGATGGCAAGTAGGGCTGGGGCTTAGACTGGCATGTGGCAGAGCTGAGGATAGGAAGAACGTTCTTATACCCAGAGCTGTGAGTTTTCTGGATACAAGGCAACATGACATACTGAAAATCATTAGAGGTGTTGGAGAAGAGGAATTACACAAGTCACAAAAACAAGTTAGGGGCATGGTGTGGAGAAGGAAATGGAGGTGAAGAAAGAGTCATGGATATTACAACAGAAGATCGTGGGCTGACCTAGTCCTAGGTGAATTGTTAGGGTTCCATGACTGGGTTGACTACACTGAAAGCAGCTGGACAGAACAGCCATGATCCAATAATTCTTTTCCCTGTTAAGTTAGGTTTGACATTTCTCTTAATTTTCCTGGTGGAATACCTTAGCATGTTCTAATGTATTCCTCAGACAGAAAATAGCTTGCCTTGGCCATTGATTTTTTTTTTTTTTCTGATTCTTGTTTTAAAGTGTTACCATTTTATTTTTTCTTTTGTTGAATATACGTTTGTTTTACCGGCAGTCCAGATTAAGAAGTATATCAAAGAAACAGGAAACTTTTCTTTTGGCAGAAGTCAAGATAAACTGTGCAGATTAAAATGCCTCAGTTTAACCTGAAGAAATGGTTTTGAATCATAGCAATTTTTTTTTTTTTTTTTTTTTTGAGACAGAGTCTCACTCTGTTGCCCGGGCTAGAGTGAGTGCCGTGGAGTCAACCTAGCTCACAGCAACCTCAAACTCCTGGGCTTAAGCGATTCTACTGCCTCAGCCTCCCGAGTAGCTGGGACTGCAGGCATGCACCACCATGTCCGGCTAATTTTTTCAATATATATATATTTTAGTTGGCCAGATAATTTCTTTCTATTTTTAGTACAGATGAGGTCTCGCTCTTGTTCAGGCTGGTCTAGAACTCCTGACCTTGAGCAATTCACCCGCCTCGACCTCCCAGAGTGCTAGGATTACAGGCGTGAGCCACCACGCCCAGCCTCAATCATACCAATTTTTAAGAAGAAAAATAAAGACTGTCCAAAGGGATTCTCCTAGATTATAATGCATTTCCAGAACAACTCTCAAAAAACAAAATTCCATATGAAATCACTTCTAAAATTTATTTATTTTTATTTAAAAATTTTCCTAAGTTTTAAATAAACTGCTAGCAATATCATTTTCTTCACTTAAAAGTGCATATCTCTGAGCGTGGGACATAAATTTTTTTTGAAGGAATATGAATGTAACTAATTAACACAAAAAAGAAATCACTTCAAATATTTAAAAGGGGAAAAGTTTTTCACCAATAGTAATCTTTAAACAGACTGTAGTAGATGACATTGTTCCTATTTTTCCTTTTCGTACCGTCTGAATTCGCAATGAGTAGCTTAAAACTCTCAGTGAGCAGTTTTAAAATTTATCAGTGTCCGCTAAGAGACACTGACATTAATCAAGTCCATGGAGATGGCAAGTGCCGTGATGGCTGAGTTCAGATAGATGGGCTGGTCCCCAAATCAGAGGCAGGTGTGCTCTCTTTTCTTATATCAAGAGTTGGTTCAACTGAACTTGCTGGGGGTGGAATATTATGTACAGTTTTGCTGGCATTACTCAAAGTTGTTAGTAAGTGCAGTAATATCACATTCCTTGTCCAGGACACCAAATTCATCTTCTCTTGTAACTCCATCTTTAGTTTCAAATGGTTCTGAGGAAGGAGCTTAAAACTCAACTTCTAGAGGGTCTTGAGGTCCATTATTGTCCCATTCTGCATCACGTTTTACTTCACAATCCTTATCACTATCACTGTCGTGGATGGTAATTACAACTGGGGACTGCGAAGTACTGTCTCCCTGGTGTTTCTTCTTTTTCTTTTCGTGAGGTATAGTTGTGTCAGTAGCTTCTCCTTCATAAACTATCTCTACGCTCCGGCTCCGGGCCCTTTTCCTCCTCTTGCGTTTTGTCTCTGTGTCTGATGACAGGCTTTCTGAAAAGCTGTCACTCTCATTTTTGTTGCTTTCATCCAATTCTGAGGAAGATGTTTGGTAATCAGTATGCTTTACCTTAGAAGCAAATTTATAAGATGCTTGAGCCACTTCATTGGTACTCTCCAAATGCCGTGCTTTGAATTTCCGTTTCCCTCCAGGTTTTTCATTTTTCCCCTGCTCAGGCCCTGTACGTGAAGTCGTTGACCTGTTACTAGGCAGGCTCCCTGATCTGTGCCTTTCCTTGTTGTAATATTTTGTTTTGCTGGGATTAGTTTTCCCCCTGGTATTTTTTCTTAAAGAAAAGGACTGACTTCCAGATTCTGGACTTGAAGATTGGCTGGAACGATGGGCTCTGCACAGAGCCCTCCTCTTGTCAGATGATCCGTAGTCAGCCCTGTCCCAGGTATCTCCACTTCCATAATCACGTCTTAAATGATAATGATCTCCACTTCTGCTCTGTGACCTTCCCTTACTGTGATCACTGCTATGAGATGGTGATCCGCTTGTGCTTTCACTGCTTAGAGATAGAGTTTGGGTGCTGTTAGACGACCTGCTATCTCTAGTTTTGGATCTCTTTTTGTCTCTTCTCCCTCTAGGGCTCCTTTCCCTGCTTCTGGATATTTTTCTTTTCATTCTTTTCTTCCCAGGATGCTTTCTAGGATGGTTATCACACTCACTTCTACTCTGGGAACTTGAACCTGCACTTCTTGATCTTCCCCTTTTCTTGTTTCTAGGGCTACATGGAGAATGTAATCTGTCTCCGCTCAAAGATGAGCTCAAGTCTCCAGGTGATGACGATGTATGTTGTTCCTCTTCCTCCTTTGATGAATCAGGATGACCTTCATTCATTTGCTCATTGTGTCCAAGGAGAAGGAGTGGAGATGAGCATCTAATAAGATCGCTAGCACCAGAACTACAAGGCTGGTCTTGCTCTTGTGTCGCCACTATCTCCCCTTCCTCCTGAGTACTGAACTCCTCAGAATCAGAAGACAGTTCAACAAGTTCTGGGGTCCTCTCAGCTAGTGGTTTAACAACCCCGACAATGACACAATCATCTGAAGAAGAATCACTGTTGTTATTCAAGTCCTCATCGCTTTGTACTCCTTGTATCTGAGACATGGCTCCCCCTGTGACCAGTTCTTCGTCTGAACTGCTGGAATTATTTAAGAGAGAAGACATAGCAACATGTGCCTGCTCTGAACTTGTGTAAGATGGTCCCGGTGTTTCATCATCCCATGGTGCCTGACTAACAGTGGCTGCGTCAATGTCTAGCTCTTGGGTCCCAGACTCATCTGGAGATACGGTAATGACTGAAGAATCAGAAGGGCTGCCTTCTTCACGTGCAGGCGCAGGGTAATCATAATGAGCGTGTTGGTCGTATGCCTCCATGTGAAAAGGAGATCGAGCAAAACTGATAAGTTCATGTACAAAATGCTCGGTTAGATGAAGAAAAAATGGTCTTAAATCCGACACAAATGCCTGGCTCTCCAAAGCATAGCGAGTAACATTAGTCATGATGATGAGTTGGATGATATCCACTGAAGGTTCGCGAGCTCCTAAAAGAACTATAAGTTCCCGTCTTACCCAGGGGTCTAATCTGCGCAGGGAAGCTGGATTTGTACGGAAAAATTGAGTTGACATTTCCGTAGAGCTGCCACCATCTTCAACACTTGTAACTCGAGCACCAGCACGATAGAGAGCTCGTCTAAAATTGATAGTCTCTTGTTCCTGAGCTGTCAGCAAAGATATTTCATGGACAGTACTTGGCCTGGCTACTACAAACAGACTCAGCAACTCAGGAATTGCGACATCCCTACCTCTTGTCGAAGGGCCTAACACTTCAAATAGAACGCCAGTGTCTGGCGAAGTTGTTCCTCCGTTCGCGGGACCACTAGGTACAGAAACGTTTCCTGGCCTTGCCCCAGCTGTCCGGGAGCGACGTGGCGGAACAGCAGAATCATCATAGGAAGCCCTTAGGACATGCTCCTCGAAGTCATCATCTGCCCTCACAGAATGGAAAACAGAATCAAAGGGCTGCTTACACAGTGGACACTCAGCTTTGGTTTTTGCCCACTCCCGAATACAGCGAAAGCAGAACTTATGCAAGCAGTTATTTGGGTAAGACACGTTATGAAATCGATCCAAGCATATAGGACACCGGGGCTCGGGAGATGCAGCAGCTGCTCCCGGCTGTGGGGCTGTGCTAGTGCCAGCCCCGGGTGAAGACTGGTCCATTTTAAATGCCTTAGCGCTTATCTCGGAAGTTGCCTGCGCTGGGGCGCTCCTGGCAAGCTCCGGACAGTCCAGGAAGCTAAGTCGGCGTGTACAGGATCCGCGAAGGTGTTCCCGGTCACTTCTCCGCGTACCGGGGGACTTCTCTGGGTACCTGGGGACTTCTCCGCGTACCCGGGGACTTCTCTGGGTACCTGGGGACTTCTCTGCGTACCCAGGGACTTCTCCGCGTACCCTCAGAAGCCGGAGCAGGTGGGGGCGCTTCACCCTCCTCGCAGGAGGGCGAGGACCCCAGCAGCTACTTCGACCCCCAACACGGTACGATTTTTCTGGTTTTCTCCTTTCCTCGCTACGAAATCTAGGTTAAATTTGAGGTTACAACCCTCAAATAATACCTGAAATGTATAGAGAAAGAACGTCCGCCTAAAGCGACCCGTTGCCAGCCTCTACTAGTCAGGCGTCGACTGAGAGTGCAGCAAACATTCCAGAACTGAACGTGCGCTCGTGTGCCCGCCCGCCCTGCCTCGGGCTTAGCTTTTCACAATTGCTGCCGCTCGAAGCACAAAACTGATTGGCCGGTAGGTTATGGCGGGTAACGCGCGCCACGTGTTTCTTTTTAGAAGCATCATTTAAGTCACCAAGCTATTGCGTTCTCAAGGAGCATAGGTTTCTTGAAGAATGGCTTAATTAACAAGGATTCCCACAATCCTCTGTCACTGTTACAGAAAATAGTGGGTGATATTCTTGTTTATGCCAAAGATGAACATACAAATGTAGCTATGGTCTGTGGGAACAAATGCGGGGTGCAACGGTAATTCTTTAGGCATTAGATGCCGGTATAATGTTTAAACTGTGGATTACTTTTCAAGTAAATTTTGAAATGCACACGACAGCACATGATCCTGCATTAATACCACACTGCAGCTAGGGAGAAAAGCAGTGGAGGAGGCACGGCTATCTCTAGGCGGCGCCTTGGCAAGTCTTAAGGCCCATCAAATCAGCTTATAACCTGGTCTATTACATTGTTCGTGTTATTATTGAGTTTTGAGAGTTTTTGTATATTCTGGACATAAGTTTTTTCTCAGAAATGTAACATGCATATGCATATATTCCTAGCCTGTGACTTGTCACTTCATTCTTTTAATAGGATCTTTCATGTAGAAAAAGTTTTTTTTTTTTTTTTTTTTTTTTTTGAGACAGAGTCTCACTCTGTTGCCCAGGCTAGAGTGAGTGCCGTGGCGTCAGCCTAGCTCACAGCAACCTCAAACTCCTAAGCTCAAGCGATCCTCTGTCTCAGCCTCCCGAGTAGCTGGGACTACAGGCATGCGCCACCATGCCCGGCTAATTTTTTTTTTTTTCTATATGTATTTTTAGCTGTCCATATCATTTCTTTCTATTTTTAGTAGAGATGGGGTCTCGCTCTTGCTCAGGCTGGTCTCGAACTCCTGAGCTCAAACGATCCGCCCACCTCGGCCTCCCAGAGTGCTGGGATTACAGGCGTGAGCCACCACGCCCGGCCTAGAAAAAGTTTTTTTTTTTTGAGACAGAGTCTCGCTCTGTTGCCCGGGCTAGAGTGAGTGCCGTGGCGTCAGCCTCGCTCACAGCAACCTCAAACTCCTGGGCTTAAGCGATCCTACTGCCTCAGCCTCCCAAGTAGCTGGGACTACAGGCATGCGCCACCATGCCGGGCTCATTTTTTCTATATATATTTTTAGTTGTCCATATAATTTCTTTCTATTTTTAGTAGAGATGGGGTCTCGCTCTTGCTCAGGCTGGTCTCGAACTCCTGACCTCCAGCGATCCACCCGCCTCGGCCTCCCAGAGTGCTAGGATTATAGGCGTGAGCCACCGCACCCGGCCGAAAAAGTTTTTAATTTTAAAAAAGTTCAAATTTTTCGTTTTTTTTGTGGGTAATATTTTTGGTATTTCCAAAAACTCTTTGCCTAACCTAATGTCATGCAGATTTTCTGTTATCATTTTTCATCAAGGCTTGTGTTCCTTAGTGGAGACAGGGGAAAGGGTTAGGCCCCTCTGGCACAGTTGTTTTCCTCACAATACACACTTAAGAGGCTCTTTCAAACATTTCTGGGAATGTACCATATGGGGTTTACAAAGGAACCGCCTGCAAGAAGACCTGGTCAATTTCTATGGCCCCCACAGGTTTCACAATGTCCTGCCAGTCCACATTTAGCCTTTACCAATTTTTCAGCTATTTTATAATCGCTTATCTTTTCTCACTGTACATTTGCTCACTAAACCAGGTGAGTAAATGGTCTCATCTCTTTCTTCCTGCTGGTACTATCTCTCCTGAAATGTTTGAGACTGTTTCCTGGGCCTCAGCCCTCCAATGGATTCAAGAAAAGTACAAATTTGAAGTAAGTCCGGCTCTTTTACTTTTCTTTCTTTTTTTTTTTTTTTATTTCAGCATATTATGGGGATGCAAATGTTTACTTACATATATTGACTTTACCCCACCCGAGTCAGAGTTTCAAGTGTGTCCATTCCCTGGACGGTGCGCACGGCACCCATTAGGTGTGAACAAACCCATCCCCTCCTCCCCTCTCCAATTCACAATTGCAAAGATGTGGAAACAACCCAAGTGCCCATCTTTTTCATTGCAAGTGTAGCGGTGATTTCCTTTTAACTCTATGCCTCTGGACAGAAGCGGGCATTACATCATCGGGATCTTTAAGAAACTGAATAGCCGATTTCTAATAAATGGAAAAGAGTAGTCAAGAAAATGTTTAAAAATAACAGTGAGGCAATATTTTTTTTTAAACATTATATTATAAAGTTACATATTGTATTTTCAATATTTTACCTTATGATACAACTGCCCTAATTGAAACAGTGTGATTTTGGTACAGAAATAAGCAAGACAGATCAATGGCACAGAATTGATTTTTCAGAAACAGAACCTATAAATTTGATAATTTTATATATGACAAAAGAGATAATTCAAATCACTAGAGACACAAATTATTTACTAAAAGATTTAGGGAAAATTGACTATCCATTATAAATATATTATATTTTCTATATTATAATATTTACAATAGATTCTAAATATGCTAAAGATCAAAATATAAAGAAAATAAAAATAAAGATATTAAATATATGAAATTGTAGGACAAAGTTTTTATAATCTTGACATGAGAATGGCCTAAGGAAGACACAAAACATAGACACTACAAAGGAAAAGACTGAAAATTTTATTGAACTAATAATTCAAATTAAAAACATCATAAATAGGGTTTTAAATCAGTGACAAGGCAAGAGAAAATATTTTCTTATGTTTCCTTTCTTTATAGTACTCCACAGTTCAATAAAAAATTACAAAATAGCCAAATAAAATTATTGGCAAAAGATGTAAATAGGCCAGTCACAGAAGAACTAAAATAACCAATCAACAAACAAAAAGATGCTCAACCTCCTCCTAATCAAGAGAAATAAATAAATGAAACAATGATGAGATTCTGGTTTTTACTCATAAGAATGACAATGCTTAAACAAGCTTATAAATAATTCTTGTTAATGACAGTCTAAGGAACAGAGCACTTTATATACTGTATATGAAAAAGTGTGTTTAAACTGCTTTTTAGGAGGTTAACTGAACGTATCTATCACAGTTTAATATAGTCATGCCCTGGCTTCCTTGGTCACAAGAAACAATATCCCGTTTAAGCTTGCTTATGCAATTCAAGGAAATTATCGACTCTTTCAAATGAAAATTGAGTTGAAAGAAATTCAGCAAAAAAATATTGACTTCACCTGGGACTTGATCTGCATGCACTCCATTTCTTACTGATTCTGAGTTCTCCCTTTTATCCTATGGTTACTGCCTCTTGTGATCCTAAGATGGTATTAGGATCTGAATTGTGTCCTCTTCAAAATTCATATGTTGAAGTCCTAACCTCCAGGACTTCACAATATAGCCATATTTGGAGATAGGGTCTTTGAAGAGGTAATTAAATTTAAATGAGGTCCTTAGAGTGGGCCCTTATCCAATATGACTGTTGTCCTTATAAGGATAATTAATAAAAGGGGAAATTTGGACACAGATATATGCAAAGCAAAGACCATGTGAAGATACAGGGAGAAGACGGTCATCTGTAAGACAAGGAGAGAGGCCTGGAACAGACCATCACCTCACAGCCCTTAGAAGAAACTAACCTTCCCTGCACCTTGGTTTCTAGCATCCAGAACCATGAGAAAATAAATTTCTGTTGTTTACCAGCCTGTGGTCCTTGTTATGGCAGCCCCAGGAAACTGATACAGATGGTATCTGACATCTCCCAGGGCTCAATTGTTCCTGTATATGTGCAAAAACGAGTAAGTATCTCATAATTCTCATCAAAATTCCTGAGTTTTATTTTGAATGGAACAGTTTTAAGGTACACGTCATCTTCTAAACCCATTATTGTTTTCACCATCGGTGTTAGATGGGCTCATCGCCTTATTCTAAGTCAGAGGCTCCACTTCTGTCAGAGTCTGATCCCCAGACCACAAGTGGTGGAGTGGGCTGTGAGAGCCATTGCAAATGGGGAGCAAGGAATGCAAGCCAGTAAACGTCTTCTCTGTTTTTTGACCCGCAACCACTTTTCTCACTAACTGAAGGAAATACTGACATATGTGTCCAAAGGGCCCATGTAAGCTTTTTTATTATGCCATTCTTTTTTACAGTGTAAAATTGGAATTCATCTCAATGACCGCCAGTAAAATAATGACTGGCTAATCTGTGATAAAGCCACCGAATGAATTAGCATGCCCTCTATGCAAATGTTAAACAGAATGAATTGGATTTACATGCTTTGAAATGGAAAGATCTGCATGACCAAAATGAAAAATGTGAGTTCTGGACAATATCTATAGTTGGGTAATAGTTACAAGAAAAACAAACAAAATGTTTCTGTATGTCCATCTAGATATTTATATGGAGTTAAAAAATATCTAAAAGGATATCCACCTAACTGGCAATGATGGTCATGTCAGAGGAGGGGTTCAGGATAACAAGGATCGATTATGGGGACTTTTGCTTTATTTGTGGTTTTTGGCTATTTTTGAGAATACAGTTGAGTAGTTATTTGTAAAACTAAAAAATGATACAGTGCTTAGTTTCATGTCTGGAATATAAGGAGTATTTGGCAAATGCTAGGTATCATTATTATTATTATTATTAAGGATAGGTGGGTACTTCCCAAATCAGATTTCTGCCAATGTATGTATATAAGAGTAGGGAAAACAGTGCTTGGCAAGTGGGCCAGGCAACTGCATTACATATGTGTGTTATGTTTACATGTGTGGATGTAAATGCACACCTCAAGTAGAGAAAGTCCCTCACCTATTTGGTAACAATGATTACCACTGTGTCAGGGCAGGTAGCATAGAGGGGGGAGAAAGGTGGCCCCCTATGGTATTCTTTTAATTTTTAAAAAATATGCATTACTTTGATACCATTTGAAATAATTAACCTTATATTTCTGTAATTCCTTGTTTGCTTCTATAACCTATATCCTCATTTACTTAAAAACTAATCTCAGCAAGGAAGAGCGATGTGCAAAAGCATTAATTTGAGCCCTGTTTGCGTTCCTCTATTTCAGGCTATTAAAGGAGAATGAGGATTGTTTGTCAAATTGGGACCAGCTGGGATTCTTTGGCTGTCTCCCAGACGCGACTGTGAAGAAGCGGATATTGGGT
Source organism: Eulemur rufifrons (assembly GCF_041146395.1). Classification (NCBI taxonomy): domain Eukaryota; kingdom Metazoa; phylum Chordata; class Mammalia; order Primates; family Lemuridae; genus Eulemur; species Eulemur rufifrons. The sequence continues at coordinate 75,416,160 of NC_090983.1, forward strand.
GCTCTCCCACCTCGTCAGGAGCAGCGTTCTCCTGCCTGCTCTTGGCACCCCCTAGCATCCTGTGCCCTGCTAAGGTGTTAACTGACAACTGACAGATTTCACTAAGAGCCTACTCTTCCCAGTAGTATTTTCATTTCAGAAGTTGATTTAAAAACTTAAAAAAAATCCTCTGACATAGGCATAGAGTTTTTTCCCTACCGCCCATAAATATGATCACAACTCTCCCATCTTTAAGGCAAATAATAAGCAAATGCTCCCTTGACACCTGAGATTCCATTAGCGGCCATCCAGTGTTTATCAATTTTCAAGCAAAATTTTCAATAGAATAGTTCATTGTCTCTTCCACTAACCTCCCAAGCATTACAACTCTAATGTAATCTGGCTTTCATCTTCTCTCCTCAAATTGCTCTCTTACAGATCACCATCATTAAGATGTAATTGCCAATGCTAGGGACTTTTCTTCAATTTAATTTAGTACTCTCTAGGAGAGTGGTCTTGCCACATTTACTATAGTTTTTCATTTGACTGTTTTTCTGTCTCCCCATCTTGGTGGCAAACTTCTTTGTGTCTGAGTCTCTGCCTCATCCATCTTCATCTCATTGTTGTCTTGCACAACGCTTAGCCCATGAGAGTGTTTACAATATATTTACTACCTGATATCTGCTGATGGACTGAATGCTTTGCAAGGCCCAGTGTTGGTCACCTAGTCGGATTGAATAAAATGTGTGCAGAGGCACAGCAGGTAGTGGAAGTGTCAGATGGGGGAGGGATATTGAGCAGTTTAATTCATCCAGCAGTCTTTCCATAATACTTCCCGCCCACTCTATAGATTGGCTCTGATTACAAGAATTAGAAAGATATAAAGGTTCACCTTGGCTGGGCAGAAACCAGAATTCACTGAGGTTTGATGGAAAGAAAGGAGTGGCATCTCCATGAGAACACTGGGTAAAGCATGGGATGAGAGAGCAGGAAAGAGTTTCGTTATTATCAGTTATGCTAATAACACCCCAAGGCACAGGCCAGGCAATCTTCCATACTGTAAATACACATAAATATCTATCTAAAGCAATGAAAGTGGAGATGGCCTTTAGTCACTTTTAATGACATCTCTAAGCAAGTCCTGAGCTCTGCTGCAGAGATAGGTATAGGATCTCAGCTTTGAACATGAGTTTTTAAAAAACCGTAGTAAAAAATATCACTTCTGAACATTCTCCCACCCCTCATACATCTTCTTTAAATTGGCCAGGCTCCTCTTGTTTTTGTCTTACTGTAGTGCAGATCCTGTTTTAGGGGGTGGGAAGGGCTAGTGAGTCAAGGAGAAGGCAGTAGACTTCCCTAGGTCTGCAGACAGGTGATAAATAAGCTAAGCTGCACTACAGGAAACTTTCCTTCTGCAGAACACCTCTGAAATTAGACAGCATAATTGTAAATAGAGCCTGCTCTGACTGTAACAGAAACAAAACCATTGTAATAGAAATGTGTCATAAGATCAATGTCTTCCACTTCTAAAACAAACATCTTGGCTGTGCCTCTGTGTTTGTTTTGGCTTTAGAAGCTGAGTCCTTTATCAAACAGTAGGAGGCTATTATCTGGTGATAATGTATTTTGATTCTATTGTTGTTATCCTAAAACTGGTTTCTTCTGGGCCCATCCTTCTGGTATGTTTGTTTAATGACATGTTTAAAAATCTTTGTAAGAGTTGTATTAAAATGACAGATATTTTATATTGCCAACATAAACCACAATCTCCAACGCTGATGATAAACTCCAGTTCTGGCCTTGGCTACTGTAGGCTTTGAAGCTCTTAGCTGCTTTTCAAATGTTGGCATAGTTGTCAATCATCCTGTATCATACTTATAGTTTGTGTGAGGAAGCCATTTGTTAAATTGCAGCCTCCTAGACTCAAAGAACATTTACCAAATGCTTTCAGATAAAATGCCATCTTATTCTGTAAAATACTGAGAAGCTCGCAAGGGGAAGAAATACCTGAGGGAAATAGCAAATTGCAGGAGAGAAAAATGCCATAACACATTTCTCTATTCTCTATTGAACTTTTGATAAGAACTGAGAATAGCATTTAATTCCCTTCTTTTCTATGTGTGTTTGTGTTATTCATTTGACTAAATAAAGCTCTTTGCGGGCAGGGAACAGATACTGCACTGTGGTCTCAGGGTTATAAAGGAATGGTCACCCTACATGGTGACTCACTGCAGTGACTTCCACAGCCTTTTCCTCATAGTCTACCATCCTTTCCTCTCCTTTTGAAAGACCCTACTCTTCTCTAAAGCTAGAAGGTCTTCTAAATTATGAAAGAATAAATGGCAGAGATTGTGAAAGCCCAGTGAATTTTCCTTTTTTTCCTCCTAAAACCACAACCAGTCTCTTGCTCCAGAATTTCCTAGTAGCCAGTCCCAGCAGTCCCATTATATTTTCATAAATTCTCTTTGTACTTACCCTTCTCATTCTGTTATTTTAGTCAAACATGCAGAAGACACAGACTGAGGTTTCCCTCTGGAGTGCCGACTCAAATGTCTATCATTGTCACCTGTCTTTTACCCTACAGGACCTAAGTTAGTGGTTCCCAACCAGGGGATATCATAAGTGCACTAAGCAGTGTGTGCATCCTGAATGACTAATATATATAGCAATACATAATACATCATAATACAGCTCCTGCAATTTGGCTATTTCTCCTTGAGAGCTTGCCAGTATTTTACAGAATAAGATGGCATTTTATATATAATATAAAATTATTTATTCATATGTCGTTTTCAAATGTATGTTTGCAGTAGTTGAAATAATACATTACCAGTTAATTGCTTCTATGTGCAAAAGTAGAAATTGCAAATCACCTTGCAACAGAGTTCTCTAATTATGAAAGGATTTACTTGAGTGATTCCTCTTAGGTAAGCAGTTGCTAGGCCAAAATGTTCCATTGTCTTGGGGGAATCTTGCACTAGAAACACTTTTGGCCTCTGGCCTCTTGGTTTTTAGAGTTAGCCTTTAGGAAGAAAGATGACCAGAAGCTAGGCTATTATTTGAGAGTGATAAGTGTGAGATCCTAACCTCTTATCCCTGAGATTAGAAGTTAGGGGAACCTACTTGGGTGGACAAAGGTGACTCAGTCCAATGCTAGTTGGTGCTAAAGGATGCCAAAAGTCCTAGAGAGGATGTCACTATAAGAGAAATTGCTGGCAATCAGTTGTCAATATGGATCCAGGTGTTTTTATAGGAGATTAGAGCTAGAGCAGCATGTATCTGAGCTAGAATGTACCTGTAAGTCCTGCCACTCTGGAGAATAATGACTGAATGTACTAGGAGTCTTGTTTGAGGAACCCTGGAGGAAACAGAACAGCAAGGGCATCACTGCACACTACATTAGTGTTCCTTGTACCACAGAGCATCATTGTTCAATAGCAATCATTCAATAGCAGTAGGCGGTGATCATGAACTGATAGGATTTTACAGTTATTGCTCTACTTGGTGTTTCCGAGGAGGTCTTGGTATCTTTTTTCCAAGTAAGACCCAGCATTATTAATAGGATTTAAGGAACTTTTGCTAATAGAAGCCCACGGAAATTTGATGGTTAATTGAAAAAACAAAAGGGTTATTTCTATGTTTGTATCCCAAGCTTATAAAGTAGGTAATGCCACTTGAATATGGATATTACCATGAGTCCCAATACTCAACATTATTTAAACACATTACTGAATACGTAGTAGGCTTTTGACATTTTGTATTTCATTAATCAGCAGATATCATGTAGGAGTTTGAGAGTTTTTCAGTATCTAAAAGGAATACCCATTCTCACAAGGAATTACTGAATTAAGAGGACTTCATGTGAGTTTTCCCCATTGTTCCTACTGATCAAAACTCTTAACACATATATCAAAAAATGCTGTACTTGATCTGGGGGCAGTCATTAAAGAAAGGTCTGGACTGTATTTTACTGCTGCTTTGAAACAATCATTGGGAACTTGATCGTCTTTAGAGCCTTTGGAAAACAGAAAGAGGTTAACAGGTAGTAGGTAACAGTTCTGGAGGCTAGAAGTCCAAGATCAAGGTGTTGGCAGGTTTGTTTTTCTCTGAGCCCTCTCTCCTTGGCTTGCAGATGGATTCTTTCTTTCTGTGTCCTCACATGGTCGTCCCTTGGTCTGAGTATGTCTGTGTCCTAATCTCCTCTTCTTACAAGGATACTAGTCATATTGGATTAGGGTCCATCCATATGAGCTAATTTTGCTTTAATTACTGCTTAGAAGACCCTATCTCCAAATGTAATCACTTTCTGAGGTGTGGGGGTTAGGACTGCAACATATAAATTTTGAGGGCTGGAGACACAAGTCAGTCCATAACACCAGGTAAGACCGAGAGGGGTCCCTAAATCATGACTACAACAAGATCCCAGGATCCCCAGTTTATCCTCTTATTGGGACTTGGTGCCAGGTAATAAGCTCCTAATAGCCCTGAAGTCCCTGAAATCCCAGCTGGTACTGCGTTGGGGTCGGGCTGTTCAGCTCCTGTTGGACAGTGACAGAAGAGGGAGATAACTAGAGACTTAGAAGAGTCACTGGCTCAGGCATACTGAGTTGGAACTGGAAACCAATTTTAATTTTGAGAGACTTTTTGATGTCATGATCAGTTTCTTTTAGATGATCAATTTTCTATTTCAAATATGTAATTGGTTAAAATGGCCTTTCTTGGGCTGGCTATTTCACACAATAACATTGTATATTTTCTTGCTAACTCAAAAAAAGACAAATAAATGTTAATGATAACCTAGTCACACGTGTAGCCTGCTCATACATTCTTTATTTCCCCCTCAAGGCCTATTATAATGCTTCTTAAATATGTTTTGATTGATTCCTTTTTGGTTCAGAGAGTTTTTGTAAAACATCTTCAGGTTTCCACAGGCTGTGCCTAAATGTTTGTCGAGGATGGTCAAGTTATACGAAAAGCAAAACTGACTCCATATATTTTATTTTAATTCTGGGAGTCATGATCACAGTTAACTAGATTGAGTAGAGACATAATCGACATAGATTCATGAATTCATGCAAGAATCCTCGCAAGAAAATGATTACACTTTTTCCCTTAACAGAAACAGCTGGTGTCAAGATGTGGATGGCTGAAGTTTTATTTGGATGACAGCGGTTGGTATAACAACTCTTCTGCTGCTTACATTTAACATACCCCATACAGATGCCTGCTCCTGAGAGGATAGCAAGGCTGAGTCCTGCCATGGGAGCCTCAGACTCCACAGAGGCAGGGACACTGGGAAAGCCACTCTTCTTGGACTGAAAGGAGTCTGGGTTTTTTCTCTCAATTAAATCTTCTCATTATTTATCCATTTCTAAGATTTTAATAGAGAATATCATTATTTTTTCATCTTTACTGAAGGAATAATGTGAGAAAATTGGCAAAAAAAAAACCACATTGAAATGAAGGTTGAGTTAGACTTAATGAAGAACATTTCTTAAGATGTTGAATGCTTTTACTTTGGTTGTAGCGGAAAAAGTTTTCTTCTTATTTTAAGTTTCTTGGGAAAATTTACTTTTACAAGGGATTAAGTAATTCCCTGGCTGGAATAAGAGCCTAAGGTATTAAAAGTTAAAAGACCTTGCCTTCTGGATCCTTTATGGACCAGAAGAATAGGAGAATTCCTGATAGTAATACAATGAAGTGGCTACTTGCCATCTGCTATTTTTCATACATTATTTAACTTGGTTCTTACAACTCTCTACAAGGCCTATTCTTAGCTCAATTTTTACATTAAGAAAACTGATGATCAGAAAGCATAAATAATAATTTTCCCATGGTCAAAGAGCTAACGTGGTGAATCAAGAATTTGAACCCAGTATGTCTGGCTCCAAGGCTGGTGCTTTTAATCATGCACCTAACTATTGCACTATTTATAACGTCACAGCTTGCCTCCAAAATGTCTCTTTAATCTAATTCTTCCAGGTCTTGATTACTTTAGAAATAGAAAATGAAGTGCCTTTAGCCTCTTTTGCCTACTTTTTTCACACCGTTTGGCTTCATAATCTATATAACTCACTAGTTCTTGCTTTGTACCCATTTTGAAGAAGAGGAAACTGGGCAAAAAATAAGGCTTAGAAACATCTGTTGAGAACCCAGTGTGCTTTGTCATTCATTTGTACTTTATCTGATACACATGACCACTCATCAGTCTCATTTAGAGCAGCTAATCTGCACAGTTTTTAAATATAAATGTCCATTCCCTTAAGTAGCTGTTCTCTTCCTAATTTTTAAAAAAATAACATAATCTATTCAAGTAGATATTTCACAAGATAAAAAAATAAGTATATTCATATCTTTGTTTTAAAACATGACAAATGGGTATTTTTTTTTTTTTTTTTTTTAGTTTTCATGACCACATGACGAAAGATAGCACTAGATTATGAACTGGATTACAAAGAAGCAAGATTGGAATTTAGCAACAGGTTTGTAAATCTGGTTGCTAATTTGTATATATACGACAAGGGCCAAGGCCATGAAAATTTGTAACTCAAAGATAGAGCCTGTTTATTCAATGATATTATTTACAAATAGTAACATTTCAATTAACGAGAAGGCTTGAAAGATGGAGGAGTGCTTATTAATGGACTCTCCTGTCAAGTTTAAGATTATCTATTAAGCTCTTGGCTTCAGTCTGATGATGCTATCATGAAACTTTTGACTCTTCTCTTTTATGATTGATATCTTGGAGTATACTAGGCTAATTCTCTAAATAGCAAAGAGCACGTGAAATTTAAAAATTCAAGTGATATCAGTTTCCCAACAGAATAATATAAATGGAACATACAAAATATACCTGCTTTTTAAATGTGTCCCTTCCTTGGAAGTGCCTACTCCACTTGGTTCAAAATGAGTGGCAGGTGGTAAATAAGTAAGGTGATTGTAGTAGTACAATATTTGCTGGCGGTACTGTTAGTATTTTACATAGCTTTGGGTGACAACAGCTTATGGAGTTACCCTTTTTTGGTATATTTATTTTTAATAGTAACTTAACCCGAGAAGCAAAAGAGGGGCTCAGATCTTTAAAATTACAGTAACTATATTATTAATACATATTTTCCACATTCAACCCACCCTAACTTATTTCTGCCATCACTTGTGAAATATCCTCTTTTGATGAAGAGTCGGGGGAAGGAGTAACATCCTTCAATTATCTGTAATTATGAATGTTAAGATGAACTATTAATTGCTAATAAATGTAGATTTTTGTAGCAAACTTAAGACTTTTTTTTTTTTTTTTTTTCTCAAAGCATTTGTGAGACTGCTTAGCTAATTGGAAGGAGTCCTGGACTGTTGTTGAAGAAACTTCTCTGAGATCTTCGGCTTCTTCTACTTATATGTCTTTCAACAGAAATAAAATCTCTCCAAACCTCCATTCCTCTTCTGTAACACAGGAATAATGATGACTATAGCAGAAAAGCAATGTAGGACAATGTACACCTGTACCCAAGTATTCTTTTCTTGTAAGATGTTGGGTTATGTGCTCACCCTGAGACAGGCCAGTAAATACACCACATAGAGGGGCTTGGTATATGAGAGGGAGAAGCCTGATTTTGTTGACATAGGGAGAAATAGATCCATTTCTCAGGACAATGCTTACATTAACCAAAATGCATGTATTTTTTAAATAAGAAAAGATGATGAACTGATTTATAATGAGAAAAACTGTCACCAGAGCAAGAATACTGGCAGTTGATTTTCTTTCTGAAGTTCAAGCCTTATAGGGAATAAAATCCTAGTAAGAAAATTGCTTGAGAAACTTGAGAACAAAATAAGGGAAATTGGATGATGTGAATGGCATAATTCTAAGACAATCTGATGTATCTATCTCAGAATAATGATGGTTTTATCATTGCAACAGGAATATTGAAGATACATTAACACAATCCTTTGTGTTTATCTCCATATTAAGGTTGGCTTTGCCAGTAGGACTGAGCTATGGCTAAGGCTGTTGGTTATCTTCTCCCAGGAGGAATACTCCAATGAAGTCTGCCAATATACTATGTGACTCTTCAGTTTTCATATTGAATGACTACCCATCCTCTTTACAGTTGATGCTTTCTTGTTTGGCTTTGCTAAAACAATTATTCAAGTTTTTGTCCCATCTCCAAATCCAGGGATCCATTTCTTTTTCTTTTACACAAGTTTGCCTACTTTTACTCTAAATTAATTTTAAAATTTAGTTCTCATAAGTTATCTGATTTTCTCTGTTTTCCAAATTCTTGGTTTCATTTATAACAGTATATTCCCCACACTATAATTATGAAAACTAGTTTATATAATGCAACTGAAAACAGTACAGCTCCTAGAAATTTTCAGACATTCAATAAATGATGTTTGTGCCGTTAGTACAAATATCTTCTCTGAAATACTTTTTCATTTTGTTGTACATTTTTGTTGGTTATAGGTACCATAGCATACAACATTTTCCAGATCATTTCATCCCAATTTCGAACAATTGTTCTCATTTTCAAATAGTCTCTTCCTTTTCTTCTAAGCCAACAAACTATCCTAAAAATTCCATTTTTCAGCAACTAAACTGCATCTCCCAGATGCTCTTACACCTCTGACACAAAAAGCATTTTTTCAGACTATGGTACCTGATTTCTAGTTACAGAAAATATTCTGTAGGACTTAAAGTATGCATAAAAGAACTCTTTGTTATAAAATTTGAAGTTGTATTTGTCATAATGTCAATTCATAACTTGTATTACAGCAAGATATAATTACTTAAGTATGGTAGGTAGTACTTACCACTTTTCTGCTTTGTATTATAGTTTGTTGTCAATGTAGATATTTTGTTTTTTATATTAACCTTCAAGTTCCCTAAGAAAAGGGACAATGTCTTAGATCTTTGCTTTCCCTAGTTACTTGGTATTAATAAATATGTATTGAACAATAGGAAAATACCCAAAGAAATAACCAGATTCTAACACCAAGGAGGATGAACTTGATTTAGGAATGCTTCCTTTTTTTCATGATAGTTTTTTTTTTGAAAGTCACATCAATCAATGTATCAGCATAAAAGATGCACCACTATTCCAGAAATATGCTTCAATATGAGCATCCTTCTCCCAGCTATCTCTAGTCTGTATTTCTTGTAGAGATATATGTTAGTGAATTGGTAAAACAAGTTAACTGAAATCAGTGAAACATCTGATTTGTCTCTTTGCTCAGTTGGTTAATTCTGGTAGTTTCTATGGATAAAAGTCCTTCTTATATCACTTTGTAACTGACTTAATTAGGGTCCTATGTAGGCTTCAGGGTAGAAAGTAGGATTTTCCCAAATCTGAATCCTAGTCAGGCATATTTTGAAGACAGTCTATGTAGAATAAGTCACAAACTTTTTGTTATAAACATTTATAATTCCTTAACTTTTTCCTTTATGCTTATATAGCCACATCATCATTGAACCTCTGAGCTACAAATAAAGTTTCCCTAATGAATGAAGGAAGCACTCTAGATAGTTTTCTCTATATTCTGCATGAACACATTTAATGATGGAGAACCTGCTCCAACAAAAGCAGCTTTACAGAGCCCAAATTTGTCTCTCTGTAATATCCACACCTTGGTTTCCTCTCTGTATTCAGGCAAGTGTAACATACATTTTCTTACTTCCTTCTTAAAATGTCTTAAAATATTATGTGACTTGCTACAGTAAGGATGGCAGTGAACCAAATGATAACCCTTTTCTTGGTCTCTAAAATTTCATAAGATATCATCACCCTGTTTGAATCTTTTTAATATACAATGATATGGAATGACATTTTCTTGTGTTTTCACATTTTTAGGTCAGTGACATTCCATCTCTTAATTAGTGTTCTGTTGTATTTGTATGAATATAGATGTGCTCCTCTGGTATTTTACTGATGCTTAACTAAGAAGATCTTCCTAAGATTTTTAAAACATTCCAGTTTTCTTCCTTATCTTCTTGTTTTTCAATTTTATTAAAATTTACAAAATTTTTAAATGTAGCGTAACTACAGCTATGATATATCCACATAGTCATTAATGATAAGGGGTCAGCAGAGTTTTAAAAACATGTCTGCAAGTTCTTTGGCACCACACCCATCAGAAGTGGAGTCTGATTCTTTTCCCTTTGAACAGAAATAGAGTGTAGTGGAAGTGATGCTCCACGAATTCTGAGATAAGGTCCTAAATGGCAGTGCTACTTCAACTTGGCTCTCTCTTGGGATACTTGCTCTTGGAACTCTTGTTCTAAGAATGGAAAAGAGACCCTTATTATGTAGTGGTGAAAAACTTAGTGACATTATCACCCATTGTAATGTGAAAAATAAATATACTCAATGAGCTGGATGATCTGAGGAGATTTCTAGGCATGATGTTGAAGATGCCACCTGATTTATTCTAGCTGCCTGTAATAAAATGAGAAAAGAACTAAAGAAATAAGAGCTTAAAAATAAACTGTTAAATATAAAGAAGCCAGGACTTGGGTTCCAAAATAAAACAGTTTCTCATTCCCAACCTCTCCAGATGGTAAACTATTCTCAAATTAAGAAAAAGCTTTCAGGCAAAGATCAAATCCAGGGCACTGTCAGGAAAACATGGTCTAAAAATGACTTTGAAACACTTTTCAAGATTTTAGAAAGATTTAAGGTGGTGCCTCATGTACCTTTTCAAACAGGAAAAAAAAAAGGCTATTTAAGGACCTTAAAAGCATAGGTCTCAGTTTCCCTCCATTAAAAATTAGGGATTCTAATAATTTCTAGGGCATTATCCCACAAAAACTTAACTGGGAGCTTAAAGTAGAGAAAAGTTACTTCAAAACAATTTGTGTGAATGACTTTTGTTTAATGGAGTGAACCCTAAAAATGATTCATAGAAAATCCATAAAATTTTTAAGATAATGCTACTAATGGAACCACTGCCAGCTTAGACTAAAAGGGAAAGCAACAGTATGAAATGAAAAAGAGGTCATGGTGCACACAAACTTCTTGGGAAGGAAACGGCAGAGAATAGTATTCAGCTATAATCATGGATTTCATTTTAGGCAAAAAGAAGACAATTCAGACAGTGGAACCCAGGCCCAGAGGATGAAAGAGCCATGGAGAATCGCTGCAAGGTACTAGGACTAAGCTCCAATCAAGGAACTGGGAATATACGCTTGGCTGGATTTCAAAATTGTAGTGGATCACGACTCTTGGGCATCTCCCATTTTTCTTTTTCTTTTTTTTTCTTTCTTTTCTTTTTTTCCTCTATATATGAACATATATATTTTATGTCTCTTCCACAACTGTATGGTGTGTGGGAGGTACACAGTTTATTTTTTTAGTTCACATGTATTCAGATCCAGAGGAAATATATTCAAGATACTATAAACCATATCCAAGATCACTTGAATCCTGTCCTAGACATTGAGTCTGAGGCCGAAGATCTAATAGATGAAATTTTAGGAGAGGCAAGTGTACTTTTCATGTGAAGATAATGGGTCCAGAAGATGGACTCATAATCCTGTCATCAAGAGGTAGAATCTGATTTTCCTATCTTTAAATATGGCTAGCCTTAATGACTCACTTGTAACAAATAGAATGTGGCAGGGGTGAGTTGCATGATTTTCAAGGCTAAGTCATTCCTTTGTCCCAAGTCTTTCTTGAGACACCTGCTTTTGGAATCTAGCTGTCATGTTATCAGGAAACTCAGGCCACTTGGAGAAGTCAGTTGTAGATGTTTCAGTTGATCACTCCAGCTCAGATCTCGGCCAACAACCATCATGAGCCACCGGACATGTGAGTGAGGAAACATAAAAGATGACTCCAGTCACAGTTGCCATCCGACAAAGACAGGAGAAAACCCAAGAAAGAACCATCTAACTGAGCCCAGTTAATCTCTAGAACTGAAAGAGATAAAAATAATAAGTGATGTTCTTTTATGCTATTAAGTTGGGGGTAACTTTGTATAGCTATAGGTAACTGACAGGAGCTGATATATATGACCTTATCTAGAGCAGTCTCCAACACATAGTACTGAAGAAAAAGAAGGCACAGAGGTGAGTATGAGTGTACAGTATTCAACTCGTTATTTTATTAATTTTTTAAAGTATGTTGCTTGAGACTTTCCTTTTGCCTCAAAACAGATACCTATGATATAAAGCTGAGAAAAAAAGTCTTTAATTATTGTACATTCTGAATAGAGCTGAAAACAGATGGGAGTGATACCATCCTGAGGGCTTATCTAGTAAAAGTTGAATGGCTTTGCTATGCTAGCCAGATCGTTATATGGAGATAGTCGGGAGGGTTTGGGCAGGCATCCAAAAATTCATCTCAGCCATGCATCATAAAGTTAGATATGGAATAGTGGACCTTTTCCCTTCCTTCTCATGGGGGAAATAAGAGGGTCACTTCTTAAATCCCTTTCCCATTCCAAATGAAGAGGGCTCAAAGAGATTTGCTCGTAAATGTTCAGTGGCCAGCAAGAAGGGATGATTGGCATGTTTTCCCAATTTGGGCAATCTGCTTATGCAATAGAGTTTCTGATCTGTCCTCTATGCCTATGTGGATGAGAGTAGAAGAGTTTTGGAGAGAGGTAAGGGATTGGAGAGAAGGAATGACAGTAAGCTAGTCAGCTCTCTAGTGTTTATCCTGGCAAGGATGGGTAATATGGGTACGTGGAACATTGAACCATCTTGCTGGTGCCCATCAGTGAAGGAGGGAACTCCAGTAGCAGCAAAATCCAAGATATGTTTTGGGATGCTTGGTAAAGGAGACATGGAAGAATTCAGACTGAGGCCATTGTGAAAGCAGAGGTGCGATATTGTCACTTCTCACTGTGTAACATGTAACTCCCTACCACACACACACACATACACACACACACAAAATGTGCCCAACAAAAGAACCAGTGGCAAATGCATTTGCTATACAGAGGACTTAGACAGACAGACAATGAAAGCAGAGAAGGAGAAATAGCTAAAAATATTTATTACCTGGCTTTTTACAGAAAATCATTCTTGATCCCTGGTCTGAAAAAATTGATATGCCATACTAACCCTAATGAAAAGAAAGTTGCAGTAGCTATATTAATATTAGACAAAATATATTTCATGTCAAAGAATATTTCCAGGGATAAGGGGAGCCATTTAATAATGAAAAATTGGTCAATTTATCAAGCAGACATACAAATTCTGATAATTTATGTATCTAATAAGAACAGAGTTTCAAAATATATGAAAAATATTTGTTATAACTACAAAGAGAAATAAGCAAATCTACAATTATAGTTGGATATTTTCAGTCCTCTCAACATTCATTAGAACACATAGAAAATTAGCAGAGATATTAAAAACATAAACAGCGTCATCAACCAAGTTGATTTAATTGACATTTATAGAACACTTTACCCAATAGCAGCAGAATACAGATTTTTTCCAAGTGCACACAAAAGTTGTCTCAGGATAGACCATATTCTGGGCCATAAAACAAGTTTTAAGTAGTACAAAGCATGCCTTCTGATCACATTGGAATTAAATTATAAATCAAGAAGAGAATGATATCTGAAAAACATCCCCCAAATATTTATTTGTAAAATAAACAACACACTTCTAAATAACCTGCAGAAATAAGAACAAATCAAAAGAAAAAAAGCAAACTATTTTTAACTGAATGAAAGTGAAAACATGATATATCAAAATTCGTGGGATGCAGCTAAATCAGTTTGAAGGAAATTTTTCTAGCACTATCACTACGTTAGAAAAAAAGGAAGGTCTTAAAGACCTAAGCTTGTACCACAAGAAACTAAAACAAAAGAGAAAATTGAACCCAAAGTTAGCACAAAAAGGGAAATTGGAGAAAGAATGGAAATCAATAAAATAGAAAACAAACCAAAGAGAGACAAAAACAGTGACATCACAAGCTATTTTTAGAGGATCAATACGATTGACACACCTCCTAGCCAGATTGATCAAGAAAGGAAGAGAAAAGATAAGAATTTCCAATATTAGAAATGAGAGTAGTAGTAGTCTCTACACATCCTGCAGAAATTAAATGACAATAAGGAAATACCACAGACAACTTTATGCTTATACACTTAAAACTGACATAAAGTAGATACATATCTTGAAGGGCACACATTACTAAAACTCATTCAAATAAGAACTAGATAACCTGAATAGTCCTGAATCTACTAAAGAAATTAAATTTTTAGGTAAAAATATTAATATTTCCACTCCAATTCCATATGGCTTCACTAGTGAATTACACAGAATATTTAATAAAGGAATATTACCAATTCTAAAAACTCTTTCAGAAAATTGAAGGGGGAAAAAAACTCTCCCCAATTTATTTTATAAGGCTAACATTAGCTTGATAAAAAAACAAAAACCTGAAGACATAACAAGAACTACAGACCAATATCCCTCATAGACACAGATGATTGGATTCTTAACAAAATTTTACCAGGTCAAATTCAACAATATTTAAAAATGATAATACATCATGACTAAGGAGGATTTATTCCATGAATTCAAGTTTGGTTAAACATTTGAAAATCAATCAATGTGTTAACAAATGAAAAAGGAAAAACCACATGGTCTTCTAAATAGTTGTTGAAAAACATTTCATAAAATCCAACATCCAGTCATAGAAAAAAAAAAAACCTCTTAGAAAAGTACAAATAGAAAAGAGCTCCCTCAAGCTGATAGTCTTCACAGAGGAGCTATAGTTAACATCATTTTAGTGGTGAAAAACTGAATGTTTCCCCCTAAGGTTAGGAACAAGGCAAGAATGTCCACTCCTATCAGTTCTATTCAACACTGTACTGGAAGGTCTACCTAGTGTAATAAGGCAAGAAAAAGAAATAAAAGGTATCCAGATCAAAAAGGAAGAAGTAAAGTAGTCTTTATTTGGAGATGACATAATTGTCTATAAGAAAATCATATGGAATGAATAAAAAATGCTACTAGAATGAATAAAGTTAGCAGAGTTGTAGGATACTAGGCCAATGTAGAAAAATCAATTATTTTTCTATATACTGGTAACAAGCAACTAGAAGCATTTAAATAAAAATACCACTGATGGTAGCACTAAAAATATGAAGTGACTGGGTATAAATTTGGTGAAAGACCTCTACACTACAGACTAGGAAATGTTGCTGAGAGAATTAAGGATGACCTAAATCAGTTAAAGAGATATATCTTGTTCATTGATGAGAAGATTGAATATTGTTAACATGGCAGTTTTACCCAAATTGATGATCTGTAGATTCAATATAATTCTAGTCAAAACTATCCAGGCTCTTTTTTGTCGCAATCACAAAGTGATTCTAAAATTTATACAGAAATACAAAACACCTAGAATAGGCAAAACAAGTTTAAAAAAGAACAGTGAAGTTGGAAAATTTACACTGTCTGATTTCAAGACTTGTTATAATCTACAGTATCCAAGTATTGATCATTGGAACTGGACAGAATGAACAAAATAGGTCCACACAGTCAATTTTTTTTTTTTTTACTAAGATACCAAAGCAATTTAATTGAGTAAATGATTATTCCTTTCAAAAAATCAGAATAACTTGATAGACATAACAAACAAACAAACAAACAAACCCCCAAACCACCTCATCCCTTAATTCACACTATATATCGTACCATAATTAACTTGAAATGGATCATATACCAAAATATAAGAGTTATGTTTAAAAACTTTCTGGAATGAACATTGGAAACTATCCTAGAGATCATGAGTTTGCCAAAGATTTCTTAAATATGATGCAACAAGCAGGAACTATTAAGGAATAAAATTAAGAAATTGGCCTTAAGCAAGATTAAAAGCTTTTGCTCTTTTAAAGCCAGTGTTACAAAAATGAAACAGCAGACAACAGACTAGGATAAGATACTTGCAAATAATATATCTGACAAAGGACTTGTATCTAGACTATGCAAAGAACTCATAGGTTGATAATAAAAGCACAAGTAACCCAATTTTGAAAATGGACAAAATATTTTGACAGATACTTTAACAAAGATCCAGATGATAAATAAGAATTTGAAAATATGCTCAACATTGATTGCCATTAGAACATGCAAGTTTAAGTTCTACTGAGACATCCCTTCATACACATTAGAATGGCTAAAATTTTAAAAAGATTGACCATATAAAGTGTTGGCATGATTGTAGAGCAACTAGAATTTTCATACACTAGTTCTGGGAATATAAAACTGTATAACCACTCTGGAAAACAAGTTGGCATTTTTTAAAATAAGTTAAACATTCACTTACCATACAATTCAGTCATTCTATTCCTAGGTATTACCCATCATAAATGAGAACATATGTCCACAGAAAGACTCAGTCATAAATGTTCATAGCACCTTTATATATAATAGTCAGAAATTGAAAACAACCCAAATGTCCATCAACAGTTGAATGGTTAAACAAATTGTGGTATAGCCATACTATGGAATACTACTCAGCAATAAAAATGGAAGAACTGTTGTTACATACGATAACATGCAACAACATGGATGAATCTTAAAGTAATTGCACTAAGTAAAAAAAGTCAGGCATAAAAGAGTACATACTCTACAGTTTTATTTTTATAAAATTTTAGAAAATTGAAACTAATCTATAGGGAGAGAAAGCACATCAATAGATGCCTGTGGACATGAGGGAGAGGAGGAAAGGATGGTTTGCAAAGGGATCTGAGGGAACTTTTGGGAATGGTGGATATGTTCATTATCTTGGTTGTAGTGGTGATTTCATGATTGTTAACAAATGTCAAAGCTCATCACATTGTACATTGTAAATGTGCAGTTATTGTGTCTCAAAAAATTTCTAATTTGGAATTACTAAGCTTTTTTAATCAAAGGACAAAATTAAAAGAGTTAAAGGGAAAGCTACAGACTGGGTGAAAGTATTTGCTTATAAATAGAATATATACTGTGTTCCTAAAAATAAATAAGAAAAAAATACAGGTGACCCCCTTTTTAATTGGACAAATATGTAAATAGGCACTCACAGAAGATACTCAAATTTTTAATAAATATAAAAAGTGGCTCAGCCTTATTAGTTATCAGGGAAATACAAATTAAAACTATAAGGAAGACACCTAAAATTAAAAGAATTGACAACACCAAGTCTTGGCAAGAATGTGGGAAAATTGGAACCTTTATACAGTGCTGGTTTGGTTTGGTGTTTATTGTTATAATCACTTTGGAAAACTATTTGGCAATATGTACTAAAGCTAAACATACATATAACCTATAATCCAATAATTTCAGTTCTGGATATTAACCAATAGAAATAAATGTTGATGTCTACCTAGAGACATGTAAATAATTTTCATAATAGTTTTTTTTTATCATAATACTAGCCTGGAAATCATCAAAAGCTCAATTAATTTTAGGATAAGTATACAATGGAATATTACATGGTAATAAAAAATAATGAAATACTGTTCATACAAGGGCATAGATAAATTTCATAGGCATAATGTTGAATAAAAGATGGATACAAAAAATGAGTACTAGATTATGCCATCTATATGGAATTTTTGAGAACTATTGATTACAAGAGGCTAATAGGAATTTTATGGGATCTGGAAACAATCTATTAATAGTTACGTGGCTTCATAGTATGTAAAACATCATCAAACTGTACATTAAAGGCTTTTTGCCTTTTACTTTATGTAAATTATATCTCATTAAAAAAACCTCCCAAAAGTATAACTCTCTGCAAGTTTAAATGCCTCAGAAAACTAAATTTAAATAAACACATACACACATACATACATGTAAACACACATAGATAGACTTGCAGATACAAAAACAGATGCTTGAAGATATATTAATAGAATATTTCTGAAAGGATACACAAATAACTGATTATAATAAAAAATGGAAACTGTTCTTGATTTTCATATCACACCCTTTTGCATCTTTTATTATGCACAAATATTTCCCATTCTAAGTAAAAAATAAAGGGGAGTGGTGAGAAGAAAATACTAACAACATAGCACACACACTCCTGCCCTGGAGTCTACTTAACTTGTGTTAATCTTTGCTTCTGTAATCTAGTGATTGAAATAATTCATAAAATATTTTTAAATGACCCAATTTTACATGTAGAAAGTTGTATAGAATTGTCTGATGTTTGGAGTAGGATTTTAATCCTAAATATTTATGAATTTAAGAACGCAATCAGGCTCGCTAATAAAGGTCCCCGTGCATTCGTAACACCATCGAGAGTCCCTCTTCATCCTAAAAAGTCAAGTGAGGAATAAAAAGACTTGAGAATGTTGGTCCCATTATTCAAGGAAATGCTGCAGAGAGTACCTGAACTCCTATTGTTATGAAGTTGAGCTTTTGCTGTACACGTTGGTTGGTTTTCTCTATCCATTCTTCAAACCTTCTTCACTTTTTGAAGAGGCATAAAATGGGACTTCATTTGGCCAAAAACTTAATTAGCAGTAAGTATCCCAAGGCTCAAGATGGCCTAACATCTGTTAAAGACAAATTTGGAGAACTGAAATCATTGATATATATGTGCAAATTGCAGTCCAGTGACCTTAGATCAAATTGAGGAAAAGCACATGAGTTTCCTTGCATTGGCTCCAACTAGGAGAACTGTATGCCTGTGTGGCCTTTCCAGGGATGTTAGGAGCCAATGTTGAAACTGTACTTTAAAGAGCACCAAAGTTAAAATTCACAAGCTAGGGAACAACTTGTTTTCACAGCAATGAGAGCTGGCATGGCAAACACTTCTCTGTGGTGACTTACATACTTATTCAGTGATTTAGACTGCTTCTCTGGCACGGGTCAAATGGCATATTAACATGGGATATAATCCTTTCTCACTCTGTAGGCAATGGCTCAGTGTGATATTGGCACCATATTAAGCTTCATTAACCCTACAACGCGTTGCCTTCTTACTCTTGGCATTCTCCTGCAGGCTGCAGGCAGTAACCCATGAGTAATCTGATTACCTACAACCGACTGTAGCCGCATGGAATGGAGGCTGACTACAGAGTGGAACACAATTACAGTCTTTTGAGATTCAATTAGAAAGCTGTTGGTAAAGCTTCGTTCAGAATTCTGAAACTGGCTCCAATAACCCCCTCATGATCTGCACGTTTCTTTAAGAGCCCATAGTAAATAATGAACTTAAAAAGCTTCACCTGTTCTTCATATGTATTTTTTTAGAATTTGTCCTCCTGAAGTACATAATAAACCAGACTTGCAGGTAGAAACAACAATAACTGTTTCCACAGACTCTACGAGGGCTATTTTTGGCCTTCTCCAAAGGGGAAATGTTATTTATCTCTTCCACAGAATTATTCTGCTCTTAGGCTTCTTTGTGAATGGACATTAAAAATAAATGCTGCTTACCATGGAGCAGAACATTATTAAAGGCTAATTGTCCTTTAAGTACAACCTGAGGTTAAGAAAAATTAAGCTTCACATTTAAAAAAACCAAAATCAAGACAAAGATGTTCTAGACTGGATTATGTCATTCTGCAACATATCATAAGGATCAATTATGCTAGATATCATATCTATAAGACGTCATTCTTTGCTTGATGGTGGTCTGAATATCTAATTGCACATTTAAAATAAATTGGTTTTAAAATGAAGGTTGAATGAAATAGCACTTTAGCAAGAAGATGTTTCAAGTATATTAAAATGTATTTAGTAATGAACTGTTTGTATACTGTATTATTTTTGCCCGCAAATTTGACTCATCTTGTTTATTTATTGTGGGATTCGCTTTTTTTTTTTTTTTCTCTTCTGGGAATCAATAGTATAAATATGAGATTTGGAGATAGACTTGAGTTTGAATCCTGACTCTGCCACAATCTATGTGACCTTGGAAGCTATTTAATTTTTTTTTGGACCTCAGTTTTTTCTCTTTTGAAAAAAGGAATAAAAATACTGTCTGGCAGTGATATCATAATGATTAACTAACAGCATGTGATGAAGAGGTTGGCACAGGGCATGAGATGGCATAAACACTCAACACACCTGTCTTTTTTTCTTATCAATTTTCTATATCCCGCTGGAAAATTCCTCGGCTTGTTATGAATTCATATTTTTGTTTTTGTCACTATGTACCACAATAGCTGGTATTATGATGTAAGTTATTACTTTAATGCCATGAAACTAGAGGAGTCATCACTAATTATTTAAGTGCATGGCTTATCAGCATTTGAGTTCCTGAATTTCAGTGATATCTGAGTTTGAGTGAATATGAGATTTTTCTTTTATACCCACTGTTCTTTCTTCATAGAAGATGTGAATATACAATCAGTAAATTAAATCAATCAAGTTCCAAAAAACTCAAGCTAACACTTCTGACTAACGCCAGTTCCTTGACTTCTGTGAGGTGAATTCATAAAGAGTGTGAAAAATGTAAGCATTTTCAAATCTGGAGGTTGAATGGTTACAAATTCTCAGAGTATATGAAAATCTCTCCTCTTGACTCTGCAAGTGAACTGCTGAATGCTAAACACATTCTCGAGGATACTGAGAGGCATGACTAAGGAACTCCCTTGACTCTGCAGATCACCAAGCGTCTGGTGAATCCCCACTGCTATTGGCTCCAATTGCAGGACTGGTATGAGTTTGACAACTAGTGGTGTGGGACATCATGTCACCCATTAGTATCCATGAGTCAGACAGCTTAGTTAGGCCCAGCCGTCACTGGCAATAATGTAAGCAGACTTGTATTTATTCATTTTGTGGTCCAACATGATACACTTCACTTTGTCATTATCAGTAATGAGTCACTCTGTGTCAAGGGAACTGGGCAAGCTCAGCGTTCATTATCAATCATCAAGGCTTAGGGACAATTTTCCAAAGTTTTTCTGACACATTTTGCTAGATGCTTATTATTATAATTTACTCCAGCTGGGTCATTAATACAGAAAAGCCAAATAGAGCCCTGAGATTCCAAAGTGCCTTGTCTTAAACCAACCTGCTTTTCAAAGAATAATCCTAAAAGCAGCA
The DNA here is from genome assembly GCF_041146395.1 of Eulemur rufifrons. NCBI lineage: Eukaryota > Metazoa > Chordata > Mammalia > Primates > Lemuridae > Eulemur > Eulemur rufifrons. The sequence continues at coordinate 75,437,152 of NC_090983.1, forward strand.
CTGGACTCATCACTAGGTGTGGACAAGGCTGGAAGCGTACACATTGTATTTTACTCTTTTTTTTCACTTGACCCTTAGGCACATCCACATCACTAGTGGGAAAATCTAGATCAGTAACAGTTCAGAGGAGGAGAATGGAAGGACTTATGGGGCTGGCTTAAACTTTTGAAGCATCTGATAAAATAAGCTTTTACAAAAAAGACAGACATTCAATTTGTAGATTGGTCAACACTGTTCATGACTCTCCTAAAACCATTACCACTCTTTTCTTCTTTCCTTTATTTTTCTTTTCTCTTTTTTTGTTCTATTTTTGGTTCTAAGTAACATAATCAACAGGACAAAGTTTGGCAACAAATTGGTATTCTTATTTGCTTTCATATTTTTTTCCATTTTTATTTAATCCCTCATCTATAACTAAGACCCTATTGCCACTGCCTGGGCTAACAGATTTCAGACTTTTCTCTCTGCTCCCAGGATCACATCTCTCCTATCCGTCAGTGCATTTTCCTCTTTTTCATGTAGATCTCCTTCAAAAGCACCACCAGCAGCCTCCACTTGTCTGTTCTTATTCTTAGGCCAGTTTCAGTGCATTCTTGTGTTTTTTTCACAACATAAACTGACTCTAAAAATATTGATGAATAAGACAGATTTCACTGAAGCTTTGTTTTGTGAAGAGTGTCAAGTTACACTGTATCCACACAAACTGCCTCCACATGCCCTCCAAGCATCTCTGCTCTTCTCCCAAAGATCCTCTTCCCAGGCACTAGTTCATCCTTTCCTTTTCTTATTTAGAAACCTTTCTTGTCTCTTCTCCCCTCCCATTGCATTCTCACTTCTTTCTCTGGTTCAGCAAAACAGAGCATCTGTCTCAGCACTCATGCTGGGTGGGGCTAGGAGTCATGGCATAAACAACAAATCATTTCATTGTGAGTTATACGTGCATTATTTTATTTAACCTTTGTAATACTCCAAACTTGGAGAGTTTCAGGCTCCAAGGTCAAAATTACAGGGTAGAGCTGGGATGGAAACCAGGTCAGGCTGCCTCCAAAGTCCATGTCCTTCCCACTAAACTGGCATGTGACATAATTTTAGGAGATGGTTAAGCTGACTTTTTTAAAATGTTAGTAATTATATATTTATTATACTATGTACTTAAAATACATAGTACAACAAATGTGATTTTATAGATACTATTGCTTAATTTAACAAAAACAAGTAAGCTTATTCAAAGTCGTTTTGAAATACATTATTAATTAAAGGATAGTGCAGGTGGCCCATGGATAGGGAAAAATATTGTGAGGAGGCATTCAAATAAATAAAGTTGAGGAAATGCTATCTTTGACCGTATTGCTTTACTTCTGCCAACTGCTCTCGGAGAGTCTCTGTTCTGTATTTAATGTGAACAGTCCTTGTGCTTCTGTGCTACCTTCTGCATCCAAAAAATGTCCACCTTGTCCCACTTCTTGCTGACATCCTGCTTAGTGGCACCTCCTCCATAAAACCTTTCCCAGTTGCCCTTCTTTTTAAGATCTTCATTCACACACTGACATGGCGTAGAATGTTCACTCTTCTTGACGATACTGGTTGATGTGTTTGTTCCCTTCTATTCCCTTTGTGCTCGAAGACTTTATCGTGTATGTCTCTCTAGCTTCCTTTCCCATAGTACGTTACTTAAACACAGGCATCAGGTAGAAAGTGCTACAGGCAAGTGTGATGGTTAATTTTATGTGTCAATTCGACTGGGCTAAGGGATACTCAAACAGCTGCTGAAACATTACTTCTGGGTGTGTCTGTGAGTGTGTTTCTGGAAAGGATTAGCATGTATATCAGTAGACTGAGTAGAAATGGCTCTCCCCAATGTCAGTGTGTGTCATCCAATCCTCTGAGAGGCTCTATAGAACAAAAGGCAGAGAAAGGGCATATTTGCTCTCTTTGTTTGAGCTGGGACATCCATCTGCTCCTGACTTCTTCTGCCCCCTGTCATCAGCCCTTCTTGTTCTTAGGCTTTTGGACTTGAGCGGGACATACACCATTGGTTTTCCTGGTTCTCAGGCCTTTGAGTCTGGCGTGGAACTACTACCCCTGGCCTTCCTGGGCCTCCAGCTTGTGTTAGGTATATTATAGGATTTCTCAGGTTCTATAATTGCACAAGAAAACCCCTGATAATAAATCTCTTTCTGTATATCTATATATATTCTATTGGCTCTGTTTCTCTGGAGAAGTCTAATACAGGAAGGAAGTCAAGGATACTTGTGTTTAAATGCCACCACCTGCAACTTATTAGTTGTGGGACCCTAGACAAACAACATTTGAATCCCTGTGAGGATTGTGTAGCATAATATATGAATATATCATCAATATTACATCTTAACAGAAATTCGATATACCTTAGCACTTTTTGTTTCCACATTTAATAAATATTTTTTGAATAAATAAAAATGTACAGAAAAGATTGACACAAAAATTATACTAATTTATTTAAAATGCACTTCTAGTTGTTATATGCCCTTGCATATAATTTGGGCATTACTCAGATAAACAATATTTAATAAAAGTATTCATTTGCCCAAATGCTCATAAATTTGTATTATTCAGGACCTTTTTAGATGCATATGACTGGATACCAACTTGAACCAGTATAAGGAAAAAAGTCCTAGAGAGGTGAGAGAGAGGGGGAGAAATTTTTGTTTCAAGTAACTACAAAGTCCCAGGAGTTGGATTTGGTTCAGACATAGCTGAGTGTAGGATGCACAAGTAATGTCACCAGGGCTCTGCCTGTCTCTCTCCATCTTTCTATTCAGGTGGAAGCCTCTCTACCAACATATGCATCTGTCCCCAAGGACTCTTTCTGGCCTTTATTGAGTTACATGCCCACCCCTGAAACAATCACTGTGTCCAGCACGTTGGGTCACTCTGATTGTCTCAGGGGCAGGGTGTGAAGGGGAAGAGACCCTGACTGACTACACTACCAGTTTCAGAAGAGAAGGGATGTAGGACAGAGACATGAAATAACACATTCTGTGTCTAAAGAAAAGCGAGGTAGAATGAGCACAAGCACTCTAGGACTGGTATAGCAGCTGCTCTTCATGCCTCACTTACACTCCAGCATTCACTGTCCCAGTAATACGCTGATAGCTTCCTACAGCAAATACAGCTACTTCCTCTTGGCCAATATGAAGGGCAAGTGAGAAGTGAGGGAGATTTAATGCCCCTCAAGCAATGACAGTGGGGAGAGAGAGTTCCTCTCCCCTCTGCTGGGATACCTTGGAGGAATGTTTTTTACAGGCTGCTAGAGTTCCTTCTAGGGAATTGGCATTCAGTCTGACCGTAATAGTAACCCACTTGATGACACACCATTTAATGGTTTCTGTACCTTCTCTGCCTCACTTTTCCATGTCCCTTCTCCCTAGGATAACCGCTCACATTCATTCCTTGCACTTACCTCCTGATCTCAGGGTCTGTTTCTGGGCAAACCCAAGTTATGGCCATCCCCCCAACTCCAAAAATAGTAAGAAACTTGTCGTCAGTCCCAAAGGTTTCAGGGTAGAATTTTCTCATTACAATTAAATTCTTGAAGATTGAATAATTACCTTGGAATAATTATGATATTTGTGATACGTGAAAATAGGAAAATAGTCTTCTGGATATGTGAATGAGAATTGTAATGAAGAGTAAGGACACATTAGATGGGGTGCAGGTGATGGGCAGTCCTGTTATAATTTTTTTTCTTATCTTTCTTCTCATGGTGCATTTCTGTCTGTGCTATCATTTTTAAAGTGTATCTGAGATCCCTGAAAACATATCAAACCAGGTTTGAAAACACTTGGCTCAAGTGTAAGTTCAGTTTTTCAAATCTGAAGCAAGAATAAACAACTATGTTCATCATTCTAACATGTCATTTGGCAGCACAATTTGCCCTTTGATTCAATAGATTTCTACAATTCAGATATGTTGAAATACAAAGAAGATAAACTCAAACCCATGTATTTGGTAAGTACTGTGCAATTCTTATTGTTATCAATTACAGCGTTGTAAGAAGTAGAGAAAATAGTTTCAATTTTCAATATATATTTAACCTAGAGACAAGAAAAGATTGAATGAATAAAGAGAGTACAGGAAATCTGACAATCTGTGTGAAGGTTAGGATAAGCAAACATTCTTTTGGAGTTTAGAGACTGGAAAATTTAAATAGTCAAGGAGGGCAGGGCCAGGATGAGGGCAGGATAATGGGAAAAGCATAGAATATGTTCTGACAGACACTAAGTTGACTGGTTTAGCCAATAAGGCTTAATTAAGAATGGCCTGTTCCAGATGTCCCTTACTCATGCAATTTGCATATTGGGGGTTTTGAAGTGTTGCTTTTCCATCATTTGCATTTGGATGCTGGGAAGAGCTGAAGGGGGAGTGAGGTCAAAAGGAAGGATTCATACCACGAATTTGGGGAAAACATATGCGGTTGGTGACCTCATTGATAACTCCTTCTGGGGCCCCAGTGTGAGCTTCTCTTCTTCTCACAGGCCTCTTAATGTTGGAGTATCTCTTAGTTCCAGTCAAGGTACTTTTATTTAACTATAGCTTTGATAATTTCATTCATCCCATTATCTTTAAGTATTATATCGTCTACGTGTATGTGGTAACTCTCCAACTAGCCCTTTAGTCCAGAGCTGTCTCATGAGCTACAGACTGAGTTGCAACTGCTTAATCAAAAACCTCCACTTGGATGTTTAATGGACATCTCCCTCTCAACATAACTGGGAATGAACTTCTCTTCCTCCTCATAAAATATGTTCTACCTATATAGCTTTTCTGCCCTTCGTTGATGGCAACTCATCCTTGTAGTTGCTCAGTCCAAAAACCTTGGAGTCATTCTTAAATATTCTTTCCTCTTATAACCACACACTCAATGTGAAATCCTCCTGGCTCTACCCTCAGTATATATAGTGACCACTTCTTACCACCCTCATTGTACCAGCATCCATGTACGAGCTGTCCTCATTGCTTGCCTGGATGTTGCATTAGCCTCCTACTGGTTTTCAGTCTTTTACCCTTGTTTTACACTGAGATCTTTTTATAACCTGTTAAGTGATATCACTTCTTCATTCACAACTCTACAACAGCTCCCCTCATTTCTTTCAGAGTAAAAGTCAAAGGTCTAGACTGGCTTATGAGGTCCCAGTGACTTGGCCTCCTGTCTCCTCTTCTCCTGCTCTTCCCTGGATCAGCCTGCTCCAGAGCGCAGCCTCTTGATCTTCCTAGAGCCTGACCAGCACTGTCCTGCTTTAGGACCTTCACCCTCACTGTTTGCTCTGTCTTTCATCTTCTTACTCCAAGGATTTGTTTGACCCAGCATCTCAGCTCATTCAGCTCTTCATTTACCTACCACTTTCTCAGTAAGACCCTCACCACCTGTTTAACCCACTGCAATCTGCATCGTGCCAACAAAAATGGCATTATGATTCCTCTTGTCAACATCTTCCAATATTCCCCTACATTTCACTTTTTCCTACATTACCACTTCCCTACATTACTCCTGTATTTTATTTCTTTCATAGCAGCTATCAAATTTAATACACTCTATCATTTACAGTTGACCCTCTGTATCTGTGGGTTCTGTATCCATGGATTCAAAACATATTTGAAAAAATAGTGTGTCTATGCCAACAGTACAGACTTTTTTCTTGCCATTATTCCCTAACCAATGCAGTATAACAACTATTTACATGGCATTTATGTTGTATTAGGTATTATAAGTAATTTAAAGATGAATTAAAGTATATGGGGGGGTGTACTACATGGTTTTATATCAGGGACTTCAGCATCCCTGGATTCTGGTATCTGCAGGAGGTCCTGGAACCAGTTCCCTACGGATACCAAGGGATGACTGCACTTTTTAATAATGTATTGTTCACCATCTGTCTTTACTTGATGGAATATAAGCTACCTGCATGCAGAGCTCTCTCCCCATTTTATTCGCTGGTGCTTCCTATATTAATTCTTTGTTGCTGAATGGCAAATTACCAACAAATGAAGTAGCTTAAAACAGCACGCACCACTTATTAGCTCACAGTTCTCCATGAGTCAGAAGTCTGGCACGATTCAGCTGGGTTCGCTGCATAGGGTCTCACAAGGCTGACATCAAGGTGTTAGCCAGACAGGGCTCTTATCTGAAGGCCGTAGGGAAGAATCCACTTCCAAACTCATTCACCTTGTTGGCAGAATTCAATTCCTTGTAGTTGTAGGCCTGAGGTCTCCATTCCTCACTGGCTGTCAGCCAGGGTCTTCTCTCTCAGTTTTTCAAAGGCCCCTACATTCCGTCTCACATGTGGCTCCTCCATCTTACAAACTGCAGTGGTACATTGAATCCTTCTCATCCTTCAAATCCTTTCAGCTTGCCCTTCTGCCCCAACTTCTCCTTTTAAAGGCTCATTTGATTACATTGGGCCCACCTGGGCCCTATTTTAAGGTCAATTGACTAGCAACCTTAATTGCATCTGCAAAATCCCTTTTGCCATGTAGTATAACAAATTCACAGGAGTAAAGTAACATCAGGAAGGGGAGGTTATGGGACCCAAAATTCTTCCTACTATACTTCCCAAGTACCAAGAACAGTTCCTTCCTGGCACATAGGATAGATAAATGAACGTGTAGCAGTAGACACTTGAGCTGGAGGTTTTACTTACAGAAAGTTGGATATTTGCTCATTGCATTTGGAAGAAAGTTTCTGAATCCTTCCAATTTGGGTGTTTGGTAACTTGATAAAGTGCTTGTGTTTGTTTTCATCTTTGAAGGGGGACGACTCCAGAAATGAGAGAGGGAAGAGAGAGGAAAAGATGGAGAGCCAGGGAGGGATCAAGGGTGGCAGACAGTAGGAGAATGCCCGAAGCAATCTGCATGGGAGCCTCTGACTTTCTATTTCACACAAACTAAAAATAGAGATTTTCCACCTCTGTTAATATTGCCAGTCCCAAGACTCCCACTCTTGTGTGCCAGATGTGGTTTTCCAGGCTCTTAGAGCTGTAATTGCTTCACCAACCAGATGCCCTTAGAGGTTTGCTTGTACCTACAGTCACGTATTCCTGCCTGTAATAGGAGTTCTGGTAGGTGCGGCATGTTCTCAAGGGCAGCTGGGGACTATGAGGCTTGGGATGGAATCCATGGCTTTATCTCTTTCCTAGCAATAGCATGTCATCATTTTATCTTTATTACATTTAAACACAAGATATTTAAACTTAAATATGAGAAATTACTTCATTTCCTACATGAATGCTTAAACTCTGTAGGGAAATTGATTTGGTAATTATGATAATGTTTGACTATCAGAAAACTTTAGATTAATTGAAAATGATAAATTAGTCATTTTGCAGCCTTGTGTCTGGCTTCACTCGACCATGAATATCATGCCAGCTTAGAACTTTTCTCCTCTTCTCCAGAGTGAACTTTCAGGGTTCACATTCAAAGCACAAGGGTCCAGTCAGCCAGGCTTTTCATTTAGCTTCCACATTTGGCTATTTCCACTGGTTGAGCAGGAGAACCTCTCCCCTGACTGAGAAGACAGGTTTGGGTGTCCTCCAGAATTGCCATCCTGCATGGCCCTTTTGGTTTCTGATGAAATTATGCTAGAAAAAAGAACTTGATGTTGGGAATCCATAAAATTACTTACTTTAAGAAAGAATCAGGAATTTGCTTTTCTTTCGAATTTTTTCACTTCTTCCACTAGCTCTTATCCATATAGTCATTCAACAAACCTGTGTTGAATGTGTCTATAGATGACAGATGTGAGCTACACATTTGAGAAACAGATTTGGGAGATGGTTCAAATAGTTCTGATTTGATAACTGAACTGTGATGAAGGGAGCTGGCTGAGCATGAAGGATGGGAGAATGGTTTGGGGAAGAGACAGAGGGAACTCTTTGACCTAGAGCAGGAGTGGGCAAATGATAGTCTGTAGATAGCCTGTGAATTAAGAATGTTTTTACATTTTTAAATAGTTGGGAAAAGAAAACAAAGGAATAATAAAAATTGTGTGACACACAAAAATTTATGAAATTCAAATTTCAGTGTCTATAAATAAAATTTTATTGGAATATAGTTGCATTCATTTATTTCTATATTGTGTATGTCCACTCTGGTAGAGTTGAGTAGTAGTGACACAGAGAGCTGTGGCCTACAAAGTATGAAATATTTATTATCTTGCCTTCTACAGAAAAAATTTCCAATCTCTGGCCTCTTCAAAAGGGGTAAGAAATAGGGTTGAATTCCCCATTCATTCTCTAGGAGCTAAAACAAAATAGCCAACTGTGGAGAACCAGGCTGTGGTGAATGACAGGGAGCTAAGGCTTAAGAGTTTGTAAGTTGGATTCTCAGGTGGTACGAAGAAAGGGAAGGACAAGGACACATCTGACAGTGGAAGCAGAGGGGAGAGGCTCAGTCCTGGCAATGCATGGATACCACTTGCTCGAGGGGCAAGCAGTCTGAGTTCTATGCTAAAATAGTATTAGAGGTTATTGGAATTCTTCAGTGACAAGTGATAGAAATCCTATGCTAATGTAAACTGCAGGGAAATTTCTTAGCTTACATGTTAGATTTCAGGGACTCTAGCTCATTCTCCAAGCCCTGCTGACCTGTGTAACTTCAAGTTGCCAGCATGCTATTTCCATGTGTGAGGTAAGATGGTCTCCAGCCCCAGAATCACAGCTTTTTAGGTTAGAATAGACTTAGTGAGGGCTCAGATTTGCTTGGCAGGGTTCACATACTTATTCCTGAAGCACTTCCTGAGGATGAGATGAGAATAGTGAATTCTGTTTAGCAAATGTGGGTGACCACAAGGAGTGGGTTCTGAGCTGGAAAAGGGGTTTCTGTTACTGGAAGAGTGGCTAAGGTGCTGGACAGAGACAACAGACGTCTGCTTCAGTGAAGCAGTGGCAGAGAAGCAGCACTGATGTGGGTAGCAGACCAACAGATAAGGCATCTCAGGCAGCATCAGCAGCACTGAGAATGTGATCTCACTGGGCATGGCTGGGCAGGGCTTCACAAGCTGGGTGGGCCAAGAAGCTGAATATAAAATAGAGACTGACTGCCTATTGTGAGTGGCTTCTGAGATCACGCACACAGAATTCTATGGTGAGATCTTAGCATGAGTAACACAGAAGGTGGTACTTTAGTTGGGTCTTCTGGAAAAGTTACTTAAAAGGTTAATAAGGGAAAAGTCCCTAGGCAAATAAAACAGTATGTGCAAAGGGACGTGGACTTGAGACAGTAAGTAGCAAATAGCTCAGTGTGACTTGAGAGAAGGCAGAACTAACATTTATTGAAATACATGCTCTGACCAGGCACTACGCTAGGTGCTTTCAATTCTGCGTCTTATTTTATGCATAGCACAAACCATAACACATTGGTTATGGTAAAAGCAAAGGATGAGGTTAGGTAATCAAAAGAGGAATGTTGGATGATTAAGGTTCTTGTTGGGCAAATGACTGGAGACCGGTATTTTCAGTGGAAGCAGAGATTAAAAGAGTAGAAGTTTGATTAGTAGGTAAGGTAATAACTTCAGATTTGGAAAATTTTAATTCATGATGATGGTGTGATAATCAAGTGGCAGTGTTTAATTGGCACCTGGAAATATGGATTTAGATCTCAGAGAAGTAGTAAAGGAATTTTCCATCCACTGTTCTGGTATCCATGGGTGCTTAATAAAACCACTGTAATTGCTCATTATGAAGCTGGAGAATTTCTCTAGTCCTACTTCCTCCAACCATTTACGTCATCCATTTTTTATTCATTAGCTGCCCTGACTACTCATGCACCTCTAATTCTGTATGGAAATATCTGTCTGATAATCTCTCCCATCCCGAATCTGGACAGTAGCTTTGCATTAGCTACTCAGTGTGTTGGTTGCAATTCTTGGCTTGCTCCTTGGACTTAGCAAGCTCATCTTTTTCTTGGCCCCCAGATTGGACCTGGGCCTTCTAAAGAGTCTATTCTTGGAATCTGATTGGTGGCCCAAGTCACCATAGATGACCACAATTTTACCCCTTTTCCCACCCACTATTTTTGTTAGGCTTCTATGTGTAAGGAAGCAAGAGCTAATATTGAATATTAAGAATAATAAATGAAGTCTTATAAGTGTTCTTAGTGTGATTTATGGACTAACTACTGAAAAAGAACCAATAGGGGAACTTGTTAAAAAATGCAGATCCCTAGGCTGCAATGTGGGTCTAAAGAATCAGAATCTCTGGAGGGTGCAGTCCAGAATGTGTTTTTTTTTTTTTATTAGCCCCATTATGGTTCTTAATGCACACTCTTAAATTTGTGAATAGATTTAAAGCAAGAAGAAAAAAAATCTGCAGTGGAAATTGGACTATTTAAATAATGGGAAGTTGAAAACATTAAGAATAATATTTCCTTCATATCATGTTTTTCTGAAAACAAATTTAATACAGACTTATTGGACAATATTTAAAAATAATTAAACATTTATAAAACTAAAAACAATGTCACCCACAATTCCATACACAAAGGGACTGTAAGTTAATATTTTGGTAAATGTTCTTTCAGATTTTTTTCTAGAGTTGTATTTTTTCTATTATTTGTGTGTGTATATATACATATATATATCTATATATAGGCTTAAACTTTATCTATAGTTTGTGATCTGCTTTGATGATTCAAGAGATCACGTTTTTATTTTTTAAATTGTATTTCAAAATATTAAGGGGGTACAAATGTTTTTGTTATATGGATAGCTTTGGTAATGTTTGAGTCAGAGCCCTAATAGTGTTCATTGTACCCATTAGGTAGGTTTTTGCCCTGCCCCTCCTCCCTCCTACCCCCTGCTTGATTTCCAATGACTTTTACTTCTCTCTGTGCACACGTGTGTCCATCAGTGAGTTCCAATTCATTAGAGGGTACATGTAGTGTTTGTTTTTACATTCTTTAGATACTTCACTTAGGGTAATGGTCTCCAGTTCCATCCATTTTTTAATTTTATTTAACTTTTTCAAAAATATTTTTTAGATATATGTACAAATTCCTATCTTATAGATATATTTTAAATGTCTATAAATATTATTCTAATTTCAGGTATTATTTGTGTTTGTGCCTAAGCTGCTTGGCTAATCCTACTAGTCCAGTCTCAGAAATGGGCTCCCTATGTTCTCTAGCTTTGTGTCTCTGGGGACCAAACAGGCCTTAGATTCTACCTGAGTTTGAACAATTGAGGACATTATCAAAGGCAGTTTTAACAGCAGTATGGTGGGAACAGAAATCAGGTTAAACAAAGAAAAGATAAATGTTTAAGGTGATGGATATCCCAATTACTCTGATTTGGTCATTACACATTGTATACAGGTATCCAAATATCACATGTGCCCTCAAAATATATACAACTATTATATATTAATAAAAACAAATTTAAAAAACTCAGATTGGAAGAAAAAAAAGAAATCAAGTTGGTAAATAATTGGAAACTAATGAAGTCCTGGCTGAGAATGTAAATTACTCTTTAAAAAAAAAATACAGGTAAAGGAAAGTAAAAGGAAACCATGACTTCTCAAAGAAAAACAAGAAATGAGGATATTGTTTTGGGGGTAACAGACACGTGAATACATTCATTGGTCTAGGAGAATAAGTGGGTGAAGAAAGAAAAATTAAAACTACAAAAAGAAAAAATTCTTGAAAACCAAATTTTTAGGCAATAGGGAAAGATGAAAATCTTGAGTACAGATGGAAGTGTCAGTCTTGGAAAGGAACAGAGACAAGGATTTCCCTGAGCTAGAGGTAAATATATGAATGAATGCAGTGGGGTGAATTGAAGGGACTTTGATGCACTCACAAATAGCAACATCACCTTGGTGTAGGAATAAGGCCTTCTGCCAAGAATGAGGATGTGAGGTTGTGGAAGGGAAGGGTGCTTATCGGGAGTGGTGATAGAGGCTTCAGTATGGTCATGGGAAAATGAAGACTAAGTGAAAAGAAATAGAGCCATAGAAGATGACAGTCACATAACTGTAACTATTCCAAACCAGATGGCCTAGCCATGTTCTTCAGAGATGCCAGGCAGGCAAAACAAAGGATTCAAAAGGCAGATTAGATTAATCTAGGTTAATTAGGCAGATGCACTGAAAGACAGATGGCACTATTCCCATTCATCTAGATTATTTTAGGGATAGAATTTAATACATGGGCTAGTACCTGTCCTTCCTACCTCACAGCTTTCTTACAGCAGTTTAGTCAGTCAGTCTTCCACAGACCTACCCACCGTTTGCCAGGCATTGACTATGAACACAGTTGTGAAACACGTGTGTTTTGTTTACCTTTCTGTTTTCTCACCTGTACTGCTCTCCTCACAAGTGAGAATGCATCTTGGTAGGCCCCATGCTAGAGCATATTCTCCTCTGTGTCTTCCAGCACTTCTATTGAAACCAACCTATTTGTAAGTATTATTGGATTGAGGGACGAGCTATTCTGAAAGAAATGGAGAGGACATGAGGAAGAGTTTAGAGAATAGCGTTGCCTAAGAAACATGAGACTAGAACCTATGGAAGGACCAGATCAGGAAGAAATTCCTCATGGAGAATCAAAACAGTGATGTCATACACTGAGTTATTTAGCTTTCTATGCTATGCTATGGCAATGGCTCATATCACCATCAGTAAAGTTATTAGGCACACAAAAAGAATGAATGGAGGACGGGAAGGTGAATTAAAACCTTTTTTTTTTTTTTTTTTTTTTTTTGAGACAGAGTCTCACTCTGTTGCCTGGGCTAGAGTGAGTGCCGTGGCGTCAGCCTAGCTCACAGCAACCTCAAACTCCTGGGCTCAAGCGATCCTCCTGTCTCAGCCTCCCGAGTAGCTGGGACTACAGGCATGCACCACCATGCCCGGCTAATTTTTGTCTATATATATTTTTAGCTGTCCATATAATTTCTTTCTATTTTTAGTAGAAATGGGGTCTCGCTCTTGCTCAGGCTGGTCTCGAACTCCTGAGCTCAAACGATCCGCCCACCTCGGCCTCCCAGAGAGCTAGGATTACAGGCGTGAGCCACCGTGCCCGGCCGAATTAAAACCTTTTAACTTACTAACTGGTTGCTTTACTTGGTTATATTAGATTCTGTCTCAGTCTCCACATTTGTGAAATAGGTGTAAAAACATGTACCTTTCAAGGCTGTTGTAGGTCCATCAATAGATATTATTTTTCTGTGTTTCTTGTCCTCAAGGCCTTGATATGTGATTAACTGTGATGGATAAACTAAAGTGGTAAATAGGTATTGGCAAGTGTATTCATGGTAATAATTATTTATACCAATTTTCCTACTGGGAAATATTTTCAATTTTATTAGGGATCTTGAGTGCCTGAGTTTGGAGAATTTCTCACCCACTATGAGAGATTTTTGTTTGTTTTATTTGGTTGTTTTTTTTTTTTTTTTTTCCAGCACATGTTGTTATCTTGTCACCTGGCTTGGCAGGGCATGGCTAACTGGAAAGGAGGAAAGAGGAACTGCTGGGTCTAAGATGTGGAACTTAATCTACGTGATGAGGTGAAGCAGGTTATGGGGATAAGCCCACCTTTAGGTACTTAGGATGGAGTCCAGTCTAGAAGGTAGAACAATATTTGAAGCATGCAGCAAAAGACTCTCAGTCAGCAGTCCAGGTCAAGGAGGCCCAGAGAGATGTACAAACTTTCCTTGGTAAGTGGATGGAGCATAGTAATGATCATTAGCAGAAATCCTAGAGAGAGCAACATTCAGCTTTTAATCAGATGAGTCAGTGGCTGTTTTCAAGGATGTTTATCAGCAGGAAATAAGCTTTTGGATCAGAATGGCTGATAAGTAATAAGAAAGAAGTCAAAATTCCTTTAGGGTCTGAGGTATAAACTACGGTCAGGATGAAAATTTGACCATGAAAAATAAGATTAAGGAGTGGGAGGATAGGATCTTATCACGAGATATAACTGGAGCTGAGGGTCAGAGCTGATTCAATAACTAGAAGAACAAGATTCTGAGCATTGTGCTGAGAGCCCATCCTCCTCCCCACATGCTCCCGATCCCGTACATAATACAAACCTAAGGTCATATTGGTCCTAGCATACCTGTTCTTAGCATATGGAAACCCTTCAAGGGGAAGGCAGGTAACCCACTGGAGACAGGAGAGAGGTTGAGAGCAACACTGGGCCTAAAATGTTTATGCCTTCCACGTGTGTCAATGGAAAGCCAGCCCTAGGAATGAGCCATTAGCAACTTAAACATTACCACATCTGTAGCTGGCTGCTCCATGCAATCAGCAAACATTTGTGCTGTCACCTGTCCCTTTGTGTCCAAGTTCCTCAGCATGACATGAAAAGTCCCTTGCAGCTCAACTTTTCCAGCCCCATCTCCTTGCTCTTCCCTCCCTGCTGTCTGGGAAATGCCTACTCATCCTTCAACACGCAGCTAGAATGTCACCTCTCTGTGGAACTCACCTAACAACCCTAGGCAGCATGAATCACTTCTTCTTCATGCTCTCCGAGTGGAGTTCATAGTGTCCTTTATGATCCATCACATTATGTCTTCTTCATCTCTTTACATCTCCATCTCTGCCACTGGACAGTGAATTCCTGCAGGGCAAAGACTGGCTTATTCATTCTTGTTTCCCAGCACCTCATTTTGTTCTTGTCACAATCTCACATGGTTGCCCAATGAGAATACTATATCTTAGAATATTAAAATGATTTGCCCAGGGATATCCAGCTAGTTTGGGAGCACAGCTGGGATTAGAAACCAGGTCACACTGGTTTCTGATCCAAGAATTTTCCTATCACATTGTTCTGCCTTCCAACTAATGATCAGAGTGATCTTTTAAATTTCACAGCACATTTAGGAACATTTAGACATTGATTTGCTTATTTGATGCTTACACCATTCATCTGTAGTAGGTAGATGGGGGCCTCATTGTTTCTTTTTTGAGATTCCTGAATTGAGGTAGTCTAGTGAATTGTTGTAAGTCTCAAAGCCAGTCATTGCAAGATCCTCTAACTTGCATTTGTGTTTTTACTACCAGACCACCCTGTTATAGAGTACACACTCTTGCTGTCTGACACAGTTATCAAAGCAACAGGAACAAAACCAGTAGGACTATGCTGATCATTGCTTGAGTTGTTATTTTAGAAACAACTGCAGTTTTAGAAAAAAATAGAGCTCTCTCTAGAGGGATTCTACTAATGTAGATGACTTATCACTGTTATTTCTTTCACATAAAATGCCTTAGGAGTTAAAAGTCAGACGCTGGAAGCAGGAGACCACCTAGGGCATTATGAATTCTCTCTTTCTCAATCAGTCTTTGTCTAACTGGCATAGCTATTTGCTTGCCATAAGAAAGCTTTTTACTATAGCATATTTTAAAGAAAGGCATTTTCTGTTAGCACTCATTTCCCTAAAGGAACTTTTTATTGGGAATCTGGGATGAAACACTATTCTTAAGGTACACACCCAGTGTGGATAGGTCACATTTCATTCTTGTTTACAAGGACAAGGTTCTGCATAAGACCATATAGCACCATGTGGACGTTTTAAAGGCGATGCTTGTTTCATAAGTTACTCTTTAGTGTACTAAATAAGAGCCCCAGAGACTTGAAAGACTATGTCTTTCTCAATTACAATGTAAGTGGGATACTCTATTCTTAGTGAAAGGTTTTCTTCTTCAGGGAGGGCATGTTTGCTAACAACAAAAGATGTTATCTCAAAACTACCTTGATCCTAAATATTCATAAGGTTAAGAAAATGTCTGGAATAAAATATTTCCAGCCTATTGCCCTGATGTAATGCATTAAAAAAAAAAAAAAAAAAAACCCATGCTAAGTCTAATTACTTACACATGTAGAAATAAGTATGGGACTGAGTAATTTAAGATTTTTGTGCACTTTTTATGATGAGAATCAGGAATAGAATTTCTCAATAGGGAACAGGAGTAAGAGTCTGCAAGCCTTCAATTATATAGAATAGCCCTGGAGTTTATGAGCAAATAGAACTATGTGGTTAGTCCCAGGGCTCACTGAAAGCTAAGATGAACTTAGGCGTTACTATGTTTGCTTAGATGGGATATATGTATCTTAAGTACCTTCTAAGAAAGACTATTTTTTATTTTCCCTACATGAAGATACTGCTACATTAGTTTCAAAAACAAATAAGATATATTTGTAAGATGCAAAAAGTCTTACTTGGTTGGCCTTTGTGAGCTTTTGAAATTTATTTATATTAATATTTGGAAAAGAGAGAAAGTCAGGCTAGCATTGTGCACCAAACAAGACCCACTGGTAAATTTTCTGTGCCTTTTTCTTTAGTTATGATTAATTATTTGTTTGAATTAAATAGTTTTTACTTTACTCGATGTAGTAAAAGGTAAGTGTGATTGAATTGCTTCAGGAATGTTGGAATATTACAAGATTAGTGTGGCAGACTGATTGCAAAAATGGTCACAATCATTGCCCTCACTCCCATATATTCACCTCTTGCAAAGTGACTTTGCAGTTCCTCTCATCAAGAGATGATCTCTTTCTCCACCCTTACACCTGGGATGGCCTTGTGGTTTGCTTTGGCCAAGAGAATACGGCAGAAATGATCATGTGCCAGTTCTGACCTTAAACCTCAAGAAGCCTTGTGTGTCTCTCTGCTCTTCCTCTTGGACACTTAAATCCACCTTAAGAACAAGCTGAGGCCTTTCTGATGGAGGATGAAAGACCAGGTGGAACAAAGTTAAGTCATCCCAGCTGAGGCAATCCTAGGCTGGCCAGCTCTTAGGCAACCTGTACTTGTTCACACACATGTGAACAAGCTCAGCCCAATCAGCCAATTGAGAACCACCCAGTCAAATTACAAATTCCTGAGTAAAACTGAATGGTGTGGGTGCCCCCAAGATTTGTGTTCGTTATTATGCAACATGTTTTGCCAAAGAAAATTATAAAGCCAGTAAATAGTTACATGTGTTGACACTTTCAATCATGATGCAGAAGCCCCTCTCCTTATGAAACTTTCACTTAAAAATGTACATAGATAAATAAAATGCTACACTCCAAAAAAAAAAATGTGTCAACTTTTCATTCCACCAACAGATGGTATGCTATGCCCAGCGTATAGTAGCTTCTTGGACCTACCAACACACGAACTTACAGAAAGCCTTTTGGGACATAACGTTGGGGTCCTTCTTAAATTAGCCACAATTTTCTTTTTTCAATGGTAGAAATCTAAAACCAAATTAATTTATAAATTAGCTAATATTTCTTTCCTGCTAAGACATGAACCTCTGCACAGTTTTTTAGTGTTTTTTTGTTTTGTTTTGGTTTGGTTTGGTTTGGTTTGAGTTTGTTTTGCACTCATTCTCTTTCCCTCTTTAAGGCATATTTTCTCTGCCTACTTCTTGAATCATAATAAAACTTTTTCCTAAGGAAGTATTTATCCATTAGAAAGAGATATCACATACATCAGATAAATCATAAGCTTCTGTCCAGTGCAAAGCCAGAGAAGCAAGTCAATCATTTTTGCTTGAGAATTTAGTTTTGAGAGCAGAATGTAGGCTAACAGTCTGGAAAACAAATGATGAAACTAGACAAACAGGGTTGGACAGTGGCTTCGCTGGATAAAGTAGAAGCCACGAAGTCCAGAGGAGTATCTCAAATCCAGTAGATACTCAAAAAATATGCATTCATGATAAGGAATCTTTACAGTTATCTTACTAATTTTTTATGGAGAACCTTAGAACTCATAACTAGATAATTTTATCTCTCATTTTTAAAAGGTTCTAGAATAATGACCAACCCAATTACATGACTTGATAATAATTAGTAGTAAGTGTGATCTCTCTTCCTCTGCATATTGTGATTAAGTTGGGAAGATGGAAAACACTGGCACAAGGCAATGTGAGGAGCTTTACCAAATAATTCAGCAACACAAGCATGTAAATATTGGAAAAATCAAATCCATGGTATTCTAGAATAAAGAGGTTATCAGGGAGGTATGGGGTTGTATCAGGAAGCACAGCTAAGCTAGCAAAGCTGAATTCTGTTATGTGTGTTGTAGGAAGGCTTATGTAAGTGAATGCCAAAGACAGAAAAAAAGGTTGTCAACCTTTTTCAGCAGATAGAAGTTCCTCAAATCCCTAGAATTATACTTAGTAAGCTAAAGAAGCAATTTGCAATTTACACTCAGTCTCTTAGCCTCTGGACGGAGTTTATGCAGCTTTCAAAGGTAAATAATTTTGACCCAAGGGAAAGCTCACACATAGAAAGGATCTGCTCCAATGTTTGAGATGCTTCTGGGAACATCACTTTCTGAGACGGTAGAAAACTAAGAAGTCAATAGTGAGAAAGTGAAAATTAACTTACAGGCGACACTGGAATTGCCAACTACTTTGTTTCTTTTAATTTTTTTTTTTTTTTTTTTTTTTGTCTTTCTGAAAAAGATGAATTTGGTACATGGTAATTAGCTTCTCTGCTTTGCTTCTTCTTTGCAACCTGACGGGCCCTACCTTAAGGAACAATTGGTGTTCTGCACTGTAGACGTTTCTTGACAAATGGTAAAAGTGTGTGCTCACCCAGATGGATAAAAACACCAGACAGGAAGCAATATTAGAGGGCAAGATTGCTGTGGATGTGCACTTCCTCCAGTTAAGGTGTTGGGGAGGTTTATTCTTCCTTTTTCAAATCTTTTGGGAAGGTGGATACAGCACTTCAAGAAAAGAGATGCCACAATTCTGACAAGTTAATTTAGCTTTCACTTCTGAGTATTATATGTATAGCAAAAAAGAAAAACCTTAATTTTCTTTGTACTGTCTGACAAAAAAGAAACATAAGATAAATGCAGGCAGATTCTTTCAAAGTTGTCCTTATTACTGATTCTGAATCTGCAGAACAGAGGTTTTAGAAGTCTAAATCAGAACAAATTAAAAGTCTCAACATCTTTCATCTTTCTGTAATTTACATATGTATGTACATATATCAGTGGATATAAGGTTGTTATTTACCGAAATGTGGAAGCCGAAGACCCCACACTTGAGTTTCTCCTTGTAGTGGGTTCCCTTTACTTCTGCTTGATTTTACCATGTGTGAAATTAAGCTCATCCAGTGCGGGAGGCAGAATTTTGGCCCCCATGTTATTCATCGCCTGATGCTATACCTGTGGTTACGTCACATGGCAAAAGGAAGTTTGCAGATATGATTAAGTTTGCTATATAGTGGATCTTAAAATAAGGAGTAGCCTGGATTATGCAGGTGGACCCAATGTAATCACATGAGCCCTTAAAGACAGAGGAGGAAATCATAGGGATTCAAAGCACAAGAAAGATTCAATATCCCTTCAAGATTGTTAGTTTCAAGATGAAGGCTGCCAGATATCAAGGAAATGGGAGCCTCAGTCCTTCCTATAACTGCAAGGAACTGAATTCTGTCAATAATCAATGAGCTAGGAAGAAGATCCTAAACTCCAGGTAAAAACTGCAGCCCCTGATGCCTTGACTGTATGCCAGTGAAATCCTAAACAGAGAACCCAGCCATGCTGTGCCGGAATTCTGACCTATATAGACCAGGAGCTAATAAGTGGATATAGTTTTAAACTGCCGAGATTGTGATTTGTTATGGCAACAATAAAAAGCTAGTGCATTCTGATTGTACACAATTTATTATCTTACATTTAAAGTGATGTTGTTATAATTTATTGTCCTATTATTCTACAGTTTTGATGAACATGCCTGAGTATATACATTGTGTATATATGTATACATATATAGGTAAATATGTTTCTAAAAAGTTTTTTTTCATTTGAGCCTTCAAGTGAGTTCTGAGTTGTTTCTGAATTAAACCAATTCACATGAGTCAAGAGGCTAACTGAATTTAAGGCCTCTTGAAATGAGATTCTAACTAGATACGTGGGGTCAAGAATTTATGATCTAGGAAGAAAGTCTACAGTGGGTACCCCTGGGTTGCTGCCTAACACTATCTCTCCTCCTTCCTGGTCCAAATCTTTGTGTGTTTTGTAACACCTACCCACTATGACCTCATGCACACATTTTACTCTTACTGTTAGTTGTAGGGTTTGGGTTGTACTGAATCCACCTCTGCTTCCAGAGGGTGGGCCCTCATTGCATTAGGCCAATCTGAGAACCCTCTACTTATAACCACAATGAATGATTTAGGAGTCGGTACATAATTCAGGCCTGTGTCAATTGGCTCATCATATTACATTGCCCTGAATGCAGTGATCGGTCCAAGGATATTGGTCCACGTTCTAAGTCCATCCAATCGGAGTGAACCTAGAGGATTTTGCTAAGAACACAAGGACATAGACCTTTCTCTTCCTTGCCAAACACAAACAAGGAAGCACGCAGCCCCAGTTGTTGCTGGCAGCCATTTTAGGACCATGGAGTGAGAACCTCCTTGTGATTAGGACCAACATCAAGGACGTGGAGTGGAGACAACAAAAATACAGAAACAGCATCCTGAGCACTGTTTGGCCTCTGATTGAAATCTGCTGTGTTTCTGGACTCCAGTTAAATGGGCCAGTAAGTTTTAAGTTTTCTCTTTCTTTCTTTCTCCCTCCCTCCCTCCATTCATTCCTTCCTTCCTTCCTTCCTTTTCTTTTTCTCTCTTTCTCTTTCTTCCTTTTTAAATAATAAAGCCTGTCTGGGTCGAGTTTTCTGTTGCTTGAAACTAAAACATCCCTAAATTGCAGAAGGTGAAGGGAAAGATAAGAGTAGCAAAGACCTCTTGCTGCTTTGTGTTGCTCAGGATTAACTAGGACTGTATGCCACTTAGCTTTGCTTCACCCAGGTATCAGAGCCCAAGTTGTATTAGTAATTTCTCTTTGGGAACAACTTTTCTCTGGGAAAACAATGCTGCGAGTTAGTGAGAATCTCACGTTTCTTCTACTCGTTCTCTTTTGTGCCTGCCTTCTTCCTTAGATCATGCTTTTGGTTTCTAAGTAACATATCCTTTCCTTTACACAGTGATTCTGAAGTGATTATGCAGGGAATGTTGCTGAGGAATGTAGGTAAACTATTACAGGGAATAAACTGTTGGGCAGACTTCTCATCTGAGGTCTTTTATGTTCTGAGCCCTTCAGTTCATTCTCTGTCCTTGCATTTGTCCTGCACCCATCTTTCCATCTGATAGATTTCTCCTGCTCACATTCACGGCAGATTTTGCAAAATGGTGAGTGTAAAGTCTTAAATGTACTAGTCTAGCTGAAAATAAAAACAAAAGATAATCTTGATCTCCTGTTGCACATCCACCTGACAATTTGCCCTGAAGTAATCCAGAGGGGTGAATTGAGAAATCTGTGTCACTCATACACATATTTGAACAGAACTGCCAAAGCTTGTCTAGGCAAGTTTTCTCACTAGGTGAGATCTATTTATGACAGAACCTTGTTCATTTATTGTCAATGTCACTACATGAGAGTATGTATACTTACACATGAATTCTACACATTCCACACCCAAAATCCTTATTCATAAGTCCATTTCTTTAAAATTATAAATTATAAGGAACAAGAACTGGGTTAAGTTAATATTAAAAGGAAATTGTGAAATAAAAATAAACCAGATTCATAGTAGACTCATATGTATTATAACTTTCAAGACTTTCTCTCATTTTTAATGGCTGCCTAAATTTCTTTACTATGGAGAGAAATATTTATTTTATAAAAAATTGTAAAATGCTTAAAGTACAATTACCTATGATAAAGGCAAAGCAAACACAGACCTCTTTACATTAAGCTTTAATGGCAGTTAAAATTCCTTTCCTTTGAAGAAGGTTTAATAACAGGTGTGATGGTGGAGACCCAACAGAAAGAAGTATAAAAATATGAAAAAGGGAGTCTTCCCAGAAGTTCAAAACAAATTTCACTTTTCCTAGTAAAATTATATTTCATACTTTAGCCTATGAAAGCAAATTGAACTGTGACTATGTTTTTCCAACTGAAATCATTTGTCAATGACTGAGAAGATGGCCAAATTTGTTTCTGATATTTTGAGGTAATTGCTATGTGATCTTCCAGGTATTGCTGAATGCAAGATTAGAACTGATAAAAGCAAAGTGGACTTTCCTTTAGAACCAATTTACATTTTTTGCATTGAAAACCATTCTTTATACTATTAATTTTTAACACTATCATTTTGACCTCTTCTACTTCCTCCTTAATGCCTTAAGCCAGTGTTGTTCAAATATCATGTTGGGTGTTGAGTTGGCCAATCAAGTCTGGAAGTATTCTTTTAACCAGGGTCCTCTGGAGTAGGTTTCCTCAGGATCTTTAGTATATTAACATACATTGTGCATCTCAAAGAGAGATATATTGTATCCAGAGTTTTCCAAACTTACAGAATTTTTATCTTTCTTCAGAACACTCATTTATAGCTTATATGACACAGGTATTTCTCAAAAAATAATCGGGGAGATTTTCTTTTAAGAGTAGAAAGAAAACAGTGCTATTGTCATTACTTTGCTCTTCCCCAAAACTTGATATTTTGTCTGGCTAATTTCCACTTTTCCACTACAGTTCACAAATGAGATCAAAGGTGATGTTGCTATCACATCAGCCCATACCTATCTCCAGCATTGAACAAGACAATCTATAGCATAAATCAAACCCACACTGCATAGGTAACAGTACCATTCACATCCAAAAGACTTCCTTCCACCAATCAAGAGAAAGATTAGCCTTTCTCCCAAATATCTCCCTCCACAATTAGTCTCTCTACCCAGAATTTAAAAAGAGCAAAATCTACAAGAGGATTTAGACTGAAAGAGCAATATCTGATTTTGTTGATCCATCAGAATGCCTTCTTTTCTGATTTGCATAAAGAATAATAACAAATTAACTAAATGTGAAAATTAGATTGCTTGGTTCCCATGGCCAAGTAATCATTCATTTTCAAACTTCGCTTATCTTATTGTATTGTTGCTCCTAACTTTTTGCTTCTTGTCCATTTCTTTGGAAGTCGGTATTTTTATTTTTCAAAATATTGCCTTGTTTGATCGGATTGCTGTTAGTACTGTTATATTATCAAGTTCACAGCTCTTATTATTTAGAAATGAACACATGCTATTCAGATTTGAACAAGTGTGTAGTCAAAATGTGTAATTACAATGATCAAATATTTATCAAATAAAAAATTAAGAGGTCAAAGAATTTTAAAAGGTGAACCCAAAATATCCATGGTATGTAAGAGAAATGGGTTCTTAGAAAGTTAAAATTTAAAGCTATGTGAGTGTGTGTGTATGCTTGCACTTGTGTTATGAATCTGAAGGAATGAAAATGGGTAAAAAAAATGCTGATTGCTCCCAAAAGGGCAGAAAAGCCACCATGCTGTGTGGCTGATTGTACAGCTGTATATGAGACTATAAACAAAATCAAGAAAAGAAACTTTAGTGAGATTAATTTTAACACAATGAAAGTAAGAATAGGAACTGAACCTAGATCTCCTGATGCCCTATCCAATACTCAAGAAGAAGTCATAGTAGTCTTCCTTATCCTAGTTTTATTATTTTAATGTTCAATTTTTAGTTTCTCCAAATTGATAAGCTATGTTAATTGTTCTAAGTGAAATCTGCCATTGGTATCATCATAAGAGAGTTTTGATAGCCACAGGTCTATAATAATAAAAGTTATAACTTTTTCATGGAGTTTGCTCCTTCTTCTGTTTTTCCAATTGTCCCGTTAGCCACCTCAGTTAAGCTTGCAATCCTCGTATTTCTAATTGTTCTGTATCCAACACATCCTCTGTAACAATGACTCATTGTTCACTGTACTGATTTTCCATGATGTTTTAACTTGAGTCCTTAATTCACCTTAGAACCACATCATTTCCATTGAAATGGGAATACATAGTGTATAAGTAGTAACTTTTTAATCTTTATCACTAGTAAGCTACCTCGAAGGAGATCGAAAGGATCCAGAATTAAATGTAGGCCCTCTGCCTCCATTTTTCCCTTATAATTTTCCTTCATTTCCGGTAATCACTTCTCCATGGAGGGATGGTTGAAGTAGCTCAGTTTTCAGCACTATCATTATGGCTTAATGTTAAAGTTCAAGCTGTGGTTTTCCAAGATGGGCCTGACTTTAAAACATCAAAGTTTAGACTACTGTATAAAAGAGGAAAATGGAAATGAAACACTTGGGAAAGAAATTGGGTTAATTACTGGCATTATACAATATGGAAAATTTATAAACATTGTACACTTTTACTACCAGCTCAATAGAATTTGGTTCAAGTGTGCTGAGCTCTTTGCTCTGAAAGCAAATTTTTTCTTCCTGTTTATATAAAACATTGGCTTGCATTTTTGCCAGTACACAAAATCTTGTGGGACTTCCCTAAGTCTTTCAACACATGTGTAGTGAAGAATTAAGAATATCCAAGCCAAGTCAGCAGACCTCTTAGAGGTTCTGTCTCAAATTCTTTCTCCACATATGGACCAAAACCAAGCACAGGGCTCTGCTGAATTCTTTTAATTTCCAGTGAAATTAATGTGGGACACTTACCCTAGAAACTAAACAACAACAACAATTCCAAAAGCCATTCAAAACCTAAAGGAGCCCTGAAAAACACAAATGAGTATGTGTAATGGTCAGGATGATTGGCACTTGGATTATAGAAGAATTTTGATATAACTAGGTTTAGATTTATCTAAATTATGGAAAACTACTTCCTTTCCTAAATTATCAAAAGAATAAAAAAGTATTAGTGGTGAGAGTGAGAAGACTCAGAAGGCAGTAGGACAAAAATGGCTATAAATGAACTGACAGCAAACTCTGATAATTATACACAACTGGAAAGGTTTTAGACATATTTGGTTAATATAATATATCCTGAGCTTTAGCTTCTGAACTTGGCTCACTTCTGTGTAAAAGTGTCTCCTCTCCCATCACTGTTGCAATAGTTGGTCTAACTTTTTGTTTTCTGAAGTTTGGAAAGGAGTAAGGCTATAAGCCAAGGAACGACAGAGCACAATAGGAAATAGTCTCATCTCATTAGTGTGTTTTGGAGAAATGGTTCATAGGTTGTAAATAAATCCTCCTTGGAAATGCTTTAAATTAGATTCCTTCTACAGAGGTGTAAGTGGTCGAACTGAAATTGCTGGTGTTTACGCTGCAGTTGACATGCAGAACTCTCAGGACATTCTTGTTTGTTTGGTACCTCAAAAATCTTCTGCGCCATCTAATGGAAACAATGCTAACTGCAGCTTGCTTTGAAGGACAAGAGCTTCAAGTTCTTCAGCACAGATCAAATGCAGAAGAGATGAAAGCTATGGAATTTAATAGATCAAATACTAACCTCTAAATGTAATGGCTTGGGGGAACTGGCTCTCAGTTGTATAGTATACACGATTCAAACATGCCCAAGGTATCATGATTTCACCATGCCAATAAATAAAAATACAATGTATCCATTCATAGTAGCAGACAATGAAGTTAACTCACCTCATATGACTTGCCAAACCAAGATCTAGAATATTCCGGATTTTATTTTTAAAATAAGTACTCATTTGCAAGTTAGTGCTGGATTTCTTTGTCATGTCTATGCTATAGGTACAATGTCATTCAATTTTCAAGGTGTTTACCACTTAAGAAAAACCATGAATTTAACGAATTTCATGTCAGAATCTACAGCTAGAATTGTAAATTCAAATGCAAACAGGGATAAGGAGGTAACTTAAGTTAAAAGGGGAGACAGGCTGATGCAGTTAAGTAGCGGATCTTGGCAAAGTAAAAATCACACTGTCTACAGAAACTCTACTCAGCAACAGCTAGTTGTTGTCCAGCAATGCTGTCCAACAGAAGTCAGAAATCTGTACCCTTTCGTATATTTCCTTATTTTGTAAACACTTGTTCAAATCCACAAATACATTCATGGTCCAGATATGAACTAGGCCTAAGAGCCACCATTTGTGATTGCTGATTTATCATAACCCAAGGCAACACAGTGCAAATATAGCAGTAAATCTCAGTTGCTAGAATAATTTGAGATCCAAATCTTTTGAGAAATCAGTGCTCTTGTACTTTAGTTAATATGCATAGATTTGTTCTAACTCTGCGTGACAATAGAGAGTATCAAATCACAGATATTGTCCAATCTTTCTATTATTCCTGGCCATTTATTTCTAAGGCTAAAATGCACTGAATGCATAGCAAAACCATTGCCTGTTCAGCCCTGGGATAAAGGCAGCCGTCCAATTTCGTTAAACCACAGTTCCTAGTACTCCAAGCTTTTGGGTTGGAGACAAGCTCACACAAATGAATGACAAATGTATTTCAGAGGGGCAATATTTGAAAGTGTTTTCAAGAGATTATCAAGACAGTTTTATGTTTCTGAGGGAAATGAAGAAAAGGGGGCGACATGCAGTTAACCAGAATTCAATCCTGAAGAAAATACAAAGAATGATGAAAGATACAAGAGATGTTGGCTACGAATGAACACAACCAAAGATGTGTTTTTCTTGTTTTCATCCTTTTCCTCTACTTTGCAGACTCTGTTGCCCGCTACCTCACTATTTTGAATTATTTCTGTAGATGTAGTTCCTCTAAATAAGATGTGTTTCCTCCCTCTCACAGGCTCACAGAGCCAGGGGAGACTTCTTTCACTAGGCGCGGGGAAAGAGAATGTCTGATCCACACACCTTCTAACAGTACCTTTTGCAGCATATTAACATCTTGCAGATCTAAGTGTCCTGTCTTAATACCCAATGTTTACCTGTCCCTTGTCAGCCAACTTTTCTTTCACAGAACTGGATCCTGAGTTCAGGAAACACTCACTTGTCCAATGCACATTAAGGACTTAGCACAGCACCGGGAATATAGTAATTCTTTAATAAATATAGGTAATTATTATTCTCATTCAAAGACTATCAGAAAAGCAACTCCTTTGCACTTTATAAGCAGCAGTTAGGGACTCTGTAGTGACACAGATGTTAGCAATGTTCAGATCTACTTGCTGTATGCTCCTATTTACAGAGTGGTGTTTTGATGGAGTAGGGGTAGAGGGGGGTGCTTCCTCAACCGGTGAAGAAGGAAGAAACAATGGTGTTGAGCCATTCTGGCTTAAGGGACTGTCTAACCATTACTCTATCATTATTAACATATTTTTATACATTTGGTGCCCATTAAATTTAAAGTTTCTTAATGGCAAGAACTATGTCTCTTTTGCTTTGCAATCTTAATACCAATTTATACACATAAAAGGTTTCAAAAAGCGAGTGACAAATGAATAAATGAATTAGATGCCTCTTATTTCCGTTTCCTTATAAAGGTTTGCTTTGGGACCTCAGATGGTTAACATACTAATTGCATGTAGTATTGTATTTGCTGTAAATTGATTATTAATCCTCCTATATGGAGACCAGAATTCACTGATGGCAAAAAATTACAATCTCTCAGTAAGGTTTAAAAATATGTAGGTTATTCCATATAAAGGAAAAAGTTCCATATAAAGGAATTTTTTATGCCTTTGTTGACCATTCTATGAGACTTAATATTGCTTACTTGGTAGCAGATTGTAGTTGCCAAGTAGCCTAGGTAAAGTCAAATGATTAACCTTTTTCTTTAACATTTAAATGGGACAATTGGGTGGATTATAAAGCATACACAGTTGGTCATTGAACAACCTGGGTTTAAATTGTGCAGGTCCACTTATATGTGGATTTTTTTTCAATAAAATTTTACAGAGTGTTCCTACCTGCCTCCCTTTCCATCCTCCCGACCTCTTCTGCATCTGCACCCCTGAGACAGGAAAACCAACCCCTCCTCTTCCTCATCCTACTCAACTTGAAGACATGGGGAATGAAGAGCTTTATGATGATCCGCTTTCACTTTTTGAAGAGTACATATATTTTCTCCCTCTAGCTTATTTTATTATAAAGATGCAGCATATAATACATATAACATACATAGGAAATATGTTTTAATTGACTGTTTATGTTATGGGTAAGGCTTCCAGTCAATAGTAACTTATTAGTAACATTTTGGGTGAGTCAAAAGTCACACTCAGACTTTCTACTGCATGGAGGATTGGCACCCCTAACCTCCACATTGTTCAGGGGTCCACTATAATTAGAAATAGTATCTTCAAGGTACAAGCTACTGGGAATTTTTTTTTTTTTTTTAGTTCTTTCCCTTCAGGTAAGGTTTGTTTATTTATTTATTTTTATTTATATATAATACTTGTACATTATTTTGGGGTACATGTGATATTTTGATACCTGTATACAATGTGTAATGATCAGATCAGGGCAGTTGGAATATCCATCACCTTAAATATTTGTCTTTTCTTTGTGTTGGGAACATTATAATTCTTCTCTTCTAGCTATTTTGAAATACACAATAAATTATTGTGAACTATGATTTCCCTACTTTACTATCAAACACTAGAAGTTATTTCTTCTATCTAACTGTATTTTTGTGCCCATTAACCAAATTCTCTTTATCCTTCCTTCTCCCTTCCCTTCCCAGCCTCAGGTAACCACTATTCTACTCTTTGCCTTCAAGAGATCAACATTTTTACCTCCTACATATGAGGAAAACATGCGATATTTGTTTTTCTATGCCTAGCTTTTTTCAATTAATCCAATGACCTCCAGTTCTGTCCATGTCACCACAAATGACAGGACTTCATTATTTTTTATGGATGAATAATATTCTATGTGGATATATAAAACATTTCCTTTAGCCATTCATCCATTGATGAAAGCTTAGGTTGATTCCATATCTTGGCTATTGTTAATAGGGCTGTAATAAACATGGGAGTGCAGGTAACTCTTTGATATATGGATTTCTTTTATTTTAGATATTGCTAGGTCATATGGTAGCTCTATTTTTAGTTTTTAAAGGAACCTCCATACTATTTTCTATAATGGCAATAACACTTTATGTTACCACCAACAGTGTAAGAGCTTTCCCTTTCTTCACATCCTTGCCATTATTTGTTATTTGTCGTCTTTTTGAAAAAGCCATTTTAATTGGGGTGAGATGACATCTCATTGTGGTTTTGATTTGTATTTTCCTAATGATTAGTGATGTTGAGCATTTTTTTCATATACCTGTCAGCCATTTCCATGTCTTTTTCTGAGAAATGTCTATCCAGGTTTTTTTGCCCATTTTTAAATCAGATGTTTTTGTTGTTGTTCTTGATTTGTTTGTGTTCCTTATATATTCCAGTTATTAAGCCCTTCTCAGATAAATAGTTGCAAATATTTTCTCCCATTCTATAGGTGGTCTCTTCACTCTGTTTGAGATTGGGAACTGGCAGGTACTGCTTTAGGTACTGCTTTGGGTATTGCTGCAGCATTGCCTAACTGAGTCAGGAAGTCTCCAAACAAAGTTTCAAATACCCTGATCAAAACAGGATGGAAGCCGGGCAAGTTCCAACTGGTTAGAACCAAGATGGTGAAGCATCACTTTCCATGAATATTTCTCCCCTTGTTTAGCCTGTTGTCTAATAAAAGGGCAACAGGAACCAGGGGGGGAAGTTTCTCTTCTGCAGGGAGAATTTGCCTCTGCTCTGTGTGTGCAGCAGACTTTCTATAGTTTCTGATAAATCTTGTTTTCACTTTATACTGTCAGCTCACTCCTGATTTCTTTCTTGTGCAAAGTCAAGTGGCTCCCAGCCTTGGGAGTCACCTTTTCTGTGTCATGTTGATTGTTTCCTCTTCTGTACAGAAGCTTTTTAGCTTGATGGAATCTCATTTGTCTAACTTTGCTTTTGTTGCCTATGCTTTTGAGGTCTTACCCCAAAATCATTGCCCGTATCAATATCCTATGGTGTTTCTCCAATGTTTTCTTTTTGTGCTTTGACAGTTTCAGACCTTTCCTGTAAGTTTTTAATTTATTTTTTGTATATGGTGAAAGATAGGGGTCTAGTTTCCTTCTACATATGGCTATCCAGTTTTCCTTGCACTATTTATTAAAGAGACTGTCCTTTCCCCAATGTGTATGGTTGGCACCTTTGTGTAAAAGGAGTTGCCTGTAAATATGTGGATTGGTTTCTGGGTCTCTATTCTGTTCCATTGGTGTA
The DNA here is from genome assembly GCF_041146395.1 of Eulemur rufifrons. NCBI lineage: Eukaryota > Metazoa > Chordata > Mammalia > Primates > Lemuridae > Eulemur > Eulemur rufifrons. Next base: position 75,467,172 of record NC_090983.1, read on the forward strand.
TGTGTCTGTTTTTATACAAATATCATGCTGTTTGATTACTATACTTAGGATTTTTAAAATGGTTCCTATACTACACATTGTACACTCTGGCTCTTTAATCTTGTCTGATTTCTTACTTTTGCTAGTTCATAAATAGGACCCAGAACATCAGATGTTATTTGGAATTATGACTAAGCAATGACTCTTCACAAGCACTATTCCCTTGAGGAAATATTTTTGTATCAATGGCAACTTTACCTTGTTCTGTATTCTTGTATCTGCTGTCCCTCAACTCAGATTCTATCTTTGGCCTTTTCTGGTGCTGATATTAAGTTATCTGATATTTGAATCTGAAATATTAGTTTCCTCCACCCAAGTCTTTGGAATAGGTTCTCCCATTGTATTCTAAATGTCTGCAGTTTTTAAATACATAATTTAATTTCTTCACCACCATCTTCAGCCTTGTGAGAACCCAGTTCCTGTTGGGAAAATTGGGAACCCAGTTCTCATTGGGAACAAAAACAGATTCTCCAACCTTATTAATAGAGTGAGAACATATTTTAAGAGGCTTGAAAAATGGTCATCTTATTTTTCGCAAGGTACTCTAAGAGGTTCACTATTGGGAGTTCAGTAAATATGAGATTTACAAAAATCCTTTCCTTTGAATATGTCTTAAATGCCAAAATACCATGAGAAGATTGTTCCCAAAAGTGACTGATCTGATATGAAGGCCTATGTAGCAGAGGTTGCTGGGAAGAGAGCAGAAAAAGGCCATTTCTTTCAGCTGAATCATGGGCACTAGGGATTGGCTGAGAACATTTGAGTGGAGTGAAGCAATTCCTATGGAATGAGCCTTGGCCAGGAAACCACACTGGTCTTGGACAGAAGGAAGGCAATATCTATGGCTTCAGTTTTGTTGGAACAAAATCTTAATTAGCTTGATTCTCTCCTTTTGGCTTTCACTGTCTTTTAGATTTTCATGGAAATGTATTATAATAAATGAGCACCTGAAAACCAATTTTTTCCCTTAGAGTTGAGGGCACCTCCTTTTGTACAGGGGAAACTATTAATTCACATTTATTCTCATAAAACACCAGATGTCCCTAGTTTAAATAATAATATATACTCATATACAAATTGGGTAATTTCAAAAGTGTAAAGAAGAAAATTACAATTCCTAAACTAGAAAAAATAATTGTTAAATCTTTGGTACATTTTTCAATCCTTTCTTTATGTATCTTTTTAACCTATTTATGATTATGCCATCATGGCTTGTAACACTTAAAATGCAATATCAGTGTTTTATCATTCATTTTTAAATGCCTTTTAAGTATATTTTGGATCTATTTCATGTGTTTATGATCTTGCTTATGTAAATAGACTACAATTTATTTAATCCTCTCCCTGTGTTACCCATTGTGATTGTGATAGTTTGTAATTATGTTTTATTTTCTCTCCCCCATAGAATCTAAGCATAACTTCTAAAACTAAAATTAGATTCTCCCATCCTGTGAGGTCATTAATTTGGAATGAAAATGATGCAGGAATGATTGAGACAAGAAATTTTTGTTTGTCCATGATGAAGTTCAAAGTTGGACAATGAACTGCTTAGTTATTAAATCGAATGTATATTGTCAAGTCTAATATTTGACAAATCACATAGAAAATTATCTTTCTTATATGTTTTGTCAAAAAGAAGTTTGGAAATTGGAGAGGTTTATTACCTGAAGGTAACTCTATTTTTCATTTGCAGTCTCTATGTTAAATGCTGTGTAATGTCTTAGGGAATTTCACTAGACAGGAACTCTGGTACACTTCATTTATGCATATTCATAGTTTTATTTAAGATACTTTTAACAAATGATTTTTATATTTACAATATAAATCCAATCCAATATTTATAGAGTAAAAAAACAATGGGCATTTGTGTATTTTGTGTTCAACATATTGTTCATATTGAATTCTCCATAGACAGCAATAAGAAAACAACACAAATCCATCAATATTAAATAACAAATCTTAATCACAAATGAGTTGTAATTGGATTCAATTGCAAATGGGTTTTTTCCCTCACAACACAATTAAAACTTACAGATTTTTTCATTAGAAAATAAGATCAGCTTCTTAGTTCTAAAAATGTACTATGACAAGAGCAAGGGCATTTTTTTCTCTGTTACTTTTGCTTTTTGGAGGCCATAATACTCTGGCTTTCAAAACTTGAGTGTGAGTAATCCATTCTGCAGGGGTAAGTACTCTTTTAAGATAAAATAGAATGCAAGACATTGTGAAGGAGCAGCATCATAAATTACTTTAGACTTAAGTTGCCCAGGAGCTCAAGGTATCTTCATTTCAAATATATCCTGGGACCATAAATGTGAAGATTAAATCTAGAGCAAATTTCTGTGATATTTCATGCTGGCCTCAGCCCATTCTTCCCATGTGGCCTTTTGTCTTTGCTGGAGACAGAAAAGTATTAAATCAATTAACTGCCTTCATTTCCATTCTCACAAAAAAGCAAAACAAAAACAAAAACAAACAAACAAGACATCACAAGCAAACCAGAATCCGCTTCTCAAATATTCCGGTTGACAGCAGACTAGAAAGACACACAATGGGGAGAGAGACTGAAGTTTGGCAAAGGTGAGAGATATTTCTCCATTTCTGGTAAGAAAAAGCTTCATTTTACTCTCTTGAGAGGTCTTGTCTAGACGCTGATAAATGTCCTGGATGATGAACTAGTTAGAAATATAATATTTCTGGGAAGCACTTTGCCAGGTTTTGGGTGACCAAGAAATTGGGCTAAGATAAGGAATCCAGAACGTGGCTACCATTTTCACTCAAAGCAGCATAGTTACATGTTTATCTTTAGGCCAATGCTTATTAATTTACCTTTCTGTAGTCAGGACTTTGCATTCTTGTCCTTTAAATTCTGTCTTTTTATGTCCCCCTCAGTAGAATCCCAATACTGAGAAGAGATTAACTCTTGAGATCTGTAAAATGTTAAACTTCCATGGATCATTAGTGTCAGGGCCGCAAAAGGAAAGGTGTACGTGTGCATGTGCACATTCCTGTGTGGACTTTCTGCCTTGTCCCTTTGTAAACAAATGTGAAAATGACAAAAGCAGGAACTATGCCACTGTTTTGACTTATGTCCCACCTGTTTTAACTGTAACATCAACGTACTTTCTGTCAAAAACTGTTTAAATGGAAAAGGTGAGATTCTATTGTAATACTGAATGTGGAATGAGATGAAGACCTACTCCGGGAGGTATTATAAAATGTGAACTGTCAGGACTGTAGACCAATCTTTTGTTCTGCTTTAAAAATATTACCTTAATATAAAAATAAAACCTTTTCTTAGTTTTAAAAATAGCATTATAATATTTAAGTAGAATACTTAGTTCTTCAGTGGTGTGTTTGAAGCAAAGATCTCAAAAGCTTTAGAAGAAACTAGTGGATATCTTACTGAACTCTAAAAGAGGAAAGATTCTAACCTTTTAAAAAGAAAAGAAAAAATCTTCATCTTTTCTCTAAGATGATATTCTCAGTTGTAAATGGGTACATATTTAATTTCTAAGCATAATATTCCTCTCTTCCCACCCTTCTCTTTTCTCTTTGCCTTTCCTAGGTAAACCTTCCAACTGAATCCATTAATGAAAAAAGGCTACAGCTTGAGGTTGTCTAGAAAACTTATCAGGGACATTATTCATTGTCAATACTCTGCAGCAAGTCTTGAAACTTCTGTGCCTGTTTACTAGCAAAAATCCCATTCTAGCTAGACAGAAATATGTCCTATCATATCCATGAGAGCTCAGGGTCTTTTAGACCAGTTTTGAATGCATCCTAATTAAGTGATTTTTAGTAACTGTAGATTTAAAAATACAAAGTGAAAGTTAACATAATGCTTGGTGGTCAATTCACGTGACTGCCTATAGCTGGAGAAAATCTAATTCTGGGCACTACATACATCTACAACCCTTTTGCACATAGAACTATTGCAGGCTTACTGTTTCTAGGGAAAGCATTCAAGGATTTTTATATTTTCAAGTGGAGAATGAATCTATACTGATTCAGTCCAATTTTGGTTGGTTTCCTTTAGCTAGTGACTATTGGTATACATGTTGTGAAGGTTGACTGGAGACCCAGAAGGAGTTTGTTGCTATGGAACTCAAGGAAATATCATGGCTGGTTTAGATGATGAACATAACATACTCTCAGCAAGACACAATCTCTAATCTCCATACTGGAGTAGGAGAGACCTGGTTAAAGTTAATAATACACATAGGCAAGAAGAGATTCTAGCTCTTTCTGACCAATAAGAAAGAAGAACTCTTACATTGTTTGGATCATTGTTGAAGGGGCAGACCAGAATATTTGGGGGTTGATGTTAATGATATTTGATTTAGATGGTATGGGGATATGGAGCACAGTAATAGCTCCCAATTTCAAAAATGGACACATCTAATCACTTTTCTTGTATCTTGGTCCATCTAGAAGTATCAATGTATTAATAAAATCAGTATAGGAGAGAAAAAAGTTAATTAAAAAAATTCAAGGAGAACCAATAAAAATAATTCCCCTAATCTCAATCTAAATTGTGTTGACTTTCCTCTTAGCCATTCTATCTTATGATAAGAAGATGGTACCTTTTGAAAAGAACATGAGATAATGTACTGGAATGGCCCCTTGGTGAATATGTCTACTGAAACTTGTTCTCTACACTCATCTGCCACATGGTATCTGTTGCTGCACTGGCAATAAATCCCCAGGGCTAGAGGATGAAAAACTCATGGGGGTCTGGCAAAGTCTGGAAACAGAAATAGACCATCTGCTTCATGGAGAAATTGACAGGAGACTCAGAACAGATGCATGCACCTCTTCACCATGAGGCAGATGGATAAGGAGAGCAAATAGGACCCAAAGCTTATTCTGGGAGGCAAATTAGTAAAAGGCATGGGAGAAAGCTGGTTCTGAGGTTCAAGTACAAATTCATTACTCCAAGCTTCAAAGCCTTTCATAGTATGGCTCCACTCTGGTTTTTCACTCCTGTCCTTTACTACTCTCCCCAAACATAGCTTTCCAGCCAGAATTACTGATTTAGCATCATCCAGACATGACTTTTATATCCATGACATCCCTGCCTCTTTTTTGGCAATGCATATCTTACCCGTCCTTAAAGGCTCTTTTCTCTGTGAAATCTTCCCTAACATAGCTCATATGTTCTCTTTCTTTCATTAATGTTCGGCATATATTGTGTATGCCTTTCATTTTACAATGACATTGAATTGTGCTTGGGATAAAAAAATCAGAATTCAGATTTTTCACCAGTGAACTGTAAGATTTTATCTAACTAAACTGTATTTCTCTAATTCATCCTGTGTAAATCTCTGCATGGCCAGGCACCAGCTACATTCAGTTTCCAGAGGTCTTGAGCATATTATGCTGCTTTCCACCTCATAACTTTGGCACAAGCTCTACTTACTTGAGTACCAAAGAGAGAAAAGACCATTAGAATAATAGGATGAAGGATGCAGGGAGGTCAGGGAGGGCTGCATATCAGGCAAAGCTGATACCAAGGGTGACTGAGCAATAAAGAAGAATTGGGAGGAGCACTGTCAGCAGAAGACATGGCAGAGAGCCAAGAGCTTCCAGGTGCTAAAGGGAGAGCAGCTAGTGCAGGTTTTGCTAATTGATAATCGACTTCCTTGATCTTGATGACCAGGCATAGCATTTGCTTGGAGACAAACAGCTGGAAGCCACAATGGAGGAAGGAGAAGGAAACTATACTGATTGTGGTGGGCCTAAGGTATGTTTTGTTTGCTGATATTCAATGTGAAGGTGAGCAAGTTCTCTTCAGCGTCCACTTTCAGCTACTCTATAGCTGAGGACTGTGCCAAACATGAATAGGAAAACACAGTCATACCCAAGAAAGGCTAAAGAAAGCCAGAATTAAAGCCTGGGCTTTTTATATATTTTATTCAGAAACCCAACATCATATAGTCGGTGCTCTACTAGAAATAAGATTAGTATGTGCCAAGTTGTTAGACTCTAATTCCTCTCATTTTAGAATACGTATCTCCTATCTACCTCTAAATCATCTGTATCTATATATCTCGTGTGTATCTTGGACATATTAAGTTTTCAAGTAATATTTGTTGATTTTATGCATAACCATATGCCACCAGGTTTTACCAGCCTTCGGATAGGAGTAAGAATGCATTGGCATTTACACTACCTTGCATTGGCATCTCAGTACCTTAATGTGCCTCTATTGTGTCTGTGAAATCTCAGTTTCCTCCACGTTTCCCTCACCTCTGCATGTTTCTGTGGTCCCAGTAGTGTTTCACCTATGTTTTCATCTGAGGACCACTCTGCTGGGCATGGCCACTCCCTAGTCAAGTGTGAGTGGAACCTGCTGTCATGTTCTCTAGAGTTGTATGTCTGAGGCTTGCACGAGTAACCTGGGGAAACTGTGCAAATAGCATGGAGAAACGGAAGCCTAAGGTGTCCTCAAGTCAGTGGCTTAATCTTAGGTTAGCCTCAGTTCATCCTCCGACTCTGTATGTATACCAGTAGACTTTAAAGAAATAGAAAAGTTGAATAGAGAGCAAAATTTTCTTGGCAACCCCAATATTAAGAACTTTTTGTGAAAACACCTCAGAAAGCATGTACACCACCTTTGCAGCTCAATTTCAAGCATTTCTAGGAGGTCAAAGCCTCCATTAATAAAACATGTGTTCCATGGAATTGTATGTAAACACCAAGGCAGCAGAATTATGGATCTGTCCCATTCTTTACTATTGACAACCATTTCTGTTACAGACATTATGTCATATATAAATAACGTCTTAAAGAATGAACAAAATAGCTCTAATAGAAATTTAAATAATAGAGTTTCTGACTCTTATTTCTGATCAAGTGATTCACAAGAATAAAGATATTTCCATCACTTCTGTCAATGAAAAGAGAAAGAGCTTGGTTATGTGCCACCCTCTTGCATCATCTTGATTCCCTAGAATGGACTAAATCAATTGAAAGATAAACTCACTGTAGTCAGGCATATGCTGACATGTTGGCCCCTTCACAAAAGCTCATGGACAGATTTCCTCTAGACCCAAACAAACTATGTAAAGAGTCTGTTTTGATTCTTGTTAGCTTTGCACTCTCTCAGCAAGCTGCTAAGAAAATTCAAATATGGCTACTCTTTTGGAAAGAAATGGCATTCCAGGATCCTTCGGGTTTTTTTTTTTTTTTTAATATAAGACAAAGTTATTTTTACCAAACAGTGCTACTCTACAAAGCCTTCTTGGAGTGGCATACAGTTCTAGTAGTTTGGTTAACTTGGAATTTGGGTTCAATGTGTAATTTGAAAGGCTTACACTAATGAAAGTTTTATGCACAAGTTGCTGTTGCTGTTGTCATGATGCTTGGCTTACTATCTGTATCTGAGGAGCCACATCCTATCACCAATCATGTGGCCTATGTGGTTTGAGTGTCACACTATTCCCAGCACTTCAAATTCTCCCCGGTGATTAAATATTAGTAATGCACAGTCAATATATGTTCGTTGAATGAAAGAATAAAAAAAAATGCATGTTGGAAAACTAAAGGACTAATTTAATAATTTGAAGCCTCCCATTGCTCATTTGAAAACCTGTTTACATATCCCAGCCTTGGCAAAGGAAACTATTTGACAGAACTATACACAATGACTTTATGAAACACTTCATTCACTTTACCTCATTGAACCTTACTCCTGTGAGGTCGCTATTAGCTTCTCCATCAGTAAAATTAGGACGATAAGACCTAGGTTAAATGATTTTTCTTAAAAGAATATACAGTAGTTAAGTGGCAGAACAAAGACTCAGAATGAGTTTCCTAAATTAGAGTTTTCCAAAATTATGTAGCTTTTTCTAGGTGAGGGCACAGAGGTTAAGGAAAGTGGAAGATTATATACTTCTGGGTCCTCATGTAAGGGCTTAGCAATATACTCTGCTCTGATTTAGGCAAAGCATTGGCTACAGATAATTTCACCATAAAAAGCCCTTAAACCTGGAACATAGCCATTGGGAGAAGCCTGTGTGTCAGGCCCAATAATATAAGAATCAGGCCTGGATTTTGTCTGGATTCATTTCACATTACAAGCTGTGAGATAATCCAGAATCTTTAGAGCATGTATAGAAACATCATTCAATGTTATTCTTACTCGTGGGGGTCTTTTACTTACCAAATTTGTTTCAAAGTGATACCTTTTTTTTACTTCAAAGACCAGGAAAAAAATAACACCAACAACCCTGCATTTATTCTGCTACCTGCTTAGAAAGATCTCAGCTTTTGAACAAATTAATAAAGTGTATATACCATCTTATTTTTCCCATCATGATTTCAGCATAGAAAAATGATGCAATGCCAGTTGTGGAATACACATAAGTCTGAGGACTGTAATTCTTCCAGTTCTCACTAGAACAAATATATTGCTAGAAAAGAGAGTGATCTGTTTTCTCAAAACAAACAGAAAAACAAACAAAAATATCATAAAGATAATTTTTTGAGTTCTGAGCACTGGACTTTGAGTTTTTAGTAGGCAATATTCTTTTGATTATCATCCTGGAAGATGTTACAGTTTGATATGTTGAGTACTTTTGGAATAAAAGATTCTATTTCTCCAAGAGATATTTTAATCATAAAGACCACTCTCATTTTATTCATTAATAGAGGGAGGAAGTCAAAAGAACAGAATAGATAATCCAAGTCTATCAACAATTTAATAGAACTTATTTTTGGCATTGGAGACTAAATTAACACTTATAATGACTCATGGAATTTATAATATTTCAAGCAAAATAATAAAGCTTTACAAAGAAGACTATCCATTAGCATTGGTAATTTTCCCATAATGGCACACTACCCAAAACTGCTTGGAAATCAGCTATCCAGAAAATAAATCTCTTTTCATTATTCATTCTCATATTAGTTCAACAAAGATGTACTATATATGTATTCTATGCTGTCATCTGTCCTACATACAAGAAAATTTTATAACCATCACAAGCTTTAAATTCAAGGGACCAAATATTAGCTCATGATTAAAAGAGTCTGATTTGATCCATAGCTGATTTCCTCTCCACCATCCTGAATAATCTTGCTTCACAAGCTGGATTTGAGGCTGAACTTCCTCATCCAATGTTCTCTACTTCAAGCTCATTTTTCCCGTGAATAGGTCTACCTGGCACTCTCTCCCCGGCTAACTCCTAATAATCCTATAGCTCTCAACTTGGACAAACTTCCTCCAGGAAGCCTTTCTTGATACCCCAAGGCAGGATTGGGGGCATCTCTTAGGGATTTCCATAATTGCCTCTTTACTGGCTATAACTCCTTTTAGATTATCATGCCACATGAGGATACATCCAAATCGTGGTCATCCTTAGGCTTACCTGGTGCCTAAAAATGATTAAGAAGTATTTGTTAAATGAAAGGATAAAGAAATAATGAATGGCCATACTATTTCTAAGTAAAATACCACAGTCAGCAATCCAGACCTACAAGGGGAATATGTTCCTTTGAAATTCTAACTCAATCAAATAGTTTCAACCAAGGAAGAAAGAACAAAGAGAAATATCTTGCTCCATAGAAGGACAATTTTGCTTGACATCTTCAATGTTTGCTGTATGTGATATCAATCCAGACCACCTAGAATATGTATTAATTGCATTTTCTGGTTTTATTTCTGCCTTTCAGATGGAGATTATTATACAGTGATCTTTTTATTAATATTTACACATTGTATTCCGGGAGTCTAGGAGATAACTTTGCAGCATTCTAGAGTTTCAAAGCAAACTACAGATACGATTACTCAGGATGCTAGTCCATGCACATTTTTAAAAATCATTTTATCATGAATAAAATTTACTTTTTGCCCAACAACCAATTAGAGAAAATCAAAGACTCAAAATCTCAGTCTTGGCCTGAGGGCTTCTTCACCTATATCTGTCTACCTCAACCCCCAAAGGGACATCACCTTCAATTTTATTTTCAACAGTTTATGTGCATGGAAATAGGATAGGGACAAATGTATTGACAACTGGGAATGACTGGATGTTTCTTCACTCCCATAAGGTAGTTAAGCATTTGCCAGCTTGGCTTCTTTTCCTCCTCCACTGTCCCAAGAGAGATCTGTCTTTTTCAGCCTTGTACCTAATCTTAGGATGCAGAATCAAACAAACAGAAAGAGAAAAACAAGCCTGACCAGGCTGAATGGAAGAAAAAGGATTCTTGCTAGCTAAGTCCATTGCTGGGCTGTCCTTTCTTATGGAGAATCCAGGCGCAGTGTCAATCAAGTCCAGAGGAGTGTGAATAATAAGCCAGAGAAAGTCCCAGCTGTGTGAGAATGGTGGGGCTGGAGTGAAAGAGGAGGAAGGCTGGGGAGGCTGGGTGCCAGGAAGATTTCCAAAGGGCTCAAGTGAGAGACTGTAGGCACAAGAAAGAAGTTGGAGAAATGTTGAAGGTGATTATAAACAGTTATACTCTAAGGTAATACACACATGTTCCTTTTTCTGGGGAGAATGTCTGTATCTTTCATCACATTTTCAAAAGGGCCTTATGATCCAAAAATGTTAAGAAGTATTGATATGTATTAAGTCATAATTAAGTGTTTTGATCTCAAAGTACTTCTTTAGCCTGTCCATGGAAACATTGCAACACAAATGGAGAAATTTTCAGCACACCAAAAAAAAAAAAAAACAAAAAAAAACAAAATATAAAACACACAACACCAATTTAGATAAGATATGAATTGTATGTCTGAGTTATTTCATTCACTCTTTTGGTCTTTCTTATAGTGGGACAGTAGAACAAATTAGAAAACAAGATTAGCAAGTAGCTACTATGGTATAAGCCTTCAAGAGTGTATGTATAAATAAGGCCACATTTACATATGTGTCCAAATAATAATAGCTGCAAACCCTCATCTGTTTTACTAATAAGATCTCTGATTCTTTCTAGTATTTTTCTGCTCCAAATTTGTCAACAATTCCAGGGCTTGAGATCTGTGCCACAGAATAGTTCTCTGTGTTTCCTCTGCAGGCAAGTGGAAGTGGAGCTGTAGTCACAAAGACTGAGCTGCAACACCACTGATCTTTCTGAAAAGCCATGTGAAGATGCCAGAAACGTGAGTGACCCAAAACTATTAACCTCAGTTGTAGCACTGACGTCCTTTGTTCTCCCACTGTTAGGAGCCAATCCTGCTTCTTAATGACAGCTCTTATGGAGTGGCTTTTGCATCTTGGGTTATCTCCTGCCATCGTGATGTAAATTTTATAAGAGATATTCCAACACTTTGCTCCTTCAGTTTTTACAAAGTAAAAGGCTGTTTGTTATGCCTGCCTTTTTATTAGGGAGTGTCTCAAAGCAAACCTATCTGAAGTGCAAAGTGCTATAGCCTTTTAGTGACATTGCCCTGCAGATCACGTACACATACACACACACACATACACACTCATTTTTTCCAAAGGTGCAGCTAAGCCTCCAAGGTAACAAGACTATTGGGTTCTTTTTTAGCCACTTCTTGGGCTGAGAACCTGTACTCCTCTACTTCCCTTATCTTGGGGGGCTAATTCATTTGTCCCTAGCCCTAACGCCTGTAAGGTGTTCCCCTTCTCAGGGGCCTATTACTTTCTCCCTGCAATATAACCTCCATCCAACAGCCAGTGAATCAGACATGTATTTCTACACATGCATATCTCCATGGAGTGTTGAGCTATGGCCTTTCTCCTGGGGGGACTGGGAGAAAGTATTAAAAGCAACTTTACCTCTAAGTCTTCTGTGTAAATCAGTGGTAAAAGAATCAAAACTCAGCACAATTAGCTAAAGACCTAAGTTACAATTCAAATGGATGTTAAGGAGATGAGGGGCTTAACTCCACTGACCAATAGTATTGAAGATTTAGGCTCTTAATTTAGCAATTTTACAAAGAAAATTTTCAAATATGATATCATTTTTTTTTTTTGCATTAATACAGTGGTAAATGTGTTTTGATTTTTGGCCTCTCAGTTTATTTGACTAATTGTTTCTTAGGCTTTTATCATTTATCTTTATATTTGTGAAATGCACCCTTCTCATAACTTTTAGTCTGAATTCACTAAAAATTAATCGAAAATGCAAGGTTAAGTAAAAGTTTTATTTTCTAATGATTTCAATCAAGGTCTGGGTTTTTATTCTCCTTAAATAAATCATTATTTCTATTTTTAGGAAAAAAACCACAAAACCTTCATTCTCTTTAAAATAAGAGATAGAGGGAAAAATATAGAAATTTACAAGACTTACAAGGTGGCCTAACATCTAATATTTTAATAAACTATTACCAGAGATCTTTATTGCAGAAAAGATATCTTAAATGCATGCAAAGGCCATTTCAGTGAATGTCTGTTATGGGTTGCCTAAAGAAAGGATACATTTCAACATTTATAATAAGCATGGAGCTCGCAGGGGATATCCTGGGATTCAGAGTCATTGACATTTTAGGGTTCTACTAAGTGAGGTTGAAATCTTTCAGAGCTCAGTAAAAGTAGCTTTATCTCTCTGGGTTTCAGCTTTGCAAATAGTGAGGACTTGTGTAGGCACCATACATCATTGTTTTGTAGCCCAGGAAAGAACTATAGCTTGGTGGGCATCCAGGTAGAATATTTTGAGGCTACATGTGAATCAGCTACATCTGATCTTCTGTGGTAGGTTTAGGGCCTTTGGAGAGTTCAGAAGATAGATGGACTGCTCCATCTATTCAAGCAGCATAAGGAAAGCAGAGTGGGAGAATGCTTGTCAGCTTGGTCATCTGCCTCTATTATTTTCTGCTCTTAGAATTAAGAGCTATGGCTTTTTGGGTGAAGATGAGTTCATTCTGAGGACGGCTAGGCCTCGCATCTGCCTTGCTGTTTCGGAGCATGAAACTGAGCAAGCTTTCTGGGAACACTTAGGGCAGGAGGTGGAGAGTAGGGAGGCCCCTCATGACCCAGGAAGCAGTGAATAGCAGATCCTTGTCTTCTAATCTCTTCCTTTCCCTTTCACCCTTCAAGCATCCCCTTACAACCCTCAGCTTTGTTGTTGTCATTGTTGTTGACTAACCAGACATTAGAAAGAGTGTTAGGTTATAATGTTCTATCCTTCCATGGGTGTTTGCATTTTATAAGAAGGTTGGCAGACAGAGAGAGAAAATGCTTAACACAAAACAATGCATCACTAAGAGTACCTTTTCAGTCCTCTGTAAGAAAGAGATTTTAGTCAGCTGGAACTTCTAATGCGCCAGCTACCAAAATGATGCCCTATACTTGCCTTAAGAAGACAATAATCACAATGCACAGATCTACAAAGAAACAAAAGTACTCTAACCCAATGCCACTCAGCTCTGTTTAGAAACATGGCAAATTTCTTTCCTGAAACTGCCATTTATTAGCTGTGTGATGTTGAATGAGGCACTTCGTCACCCTGAGCCACAGTTTCCTGGTCTTCAAATGAGAATCATTTTTACCCCACAGAGTTATTCTGAGGGTCAAATGAAATGCTGGCTTACAGAATTTTACATTGCCAGGCAAGGCTTGGTTGGGAGGAATACGAGCATTCAGCACATGGAAAGGTTGCTATAGGGATTGAGCCATGGAAATTAACATTCTGGGAACAGCAGGACTGCTGTACTCTATATTGAGTTTATAACTTATCATTCACAAACTGCCACAATGTGAATTAATTATAGAATTCAGTTGTGTGTTCTTATTTTGGGGATCTGAGTTATATAGATTTCTACAGAGTCAATGTGACCATGGCAACTTCCCAAGACAATCTTCAGTGGAGCATGTCATGAATGATGCTTAGAAAGTAGCATGACTAACCTTGGCCCTGTTTCTGTCTCTATCTCTCTGGATCTATGTAGCTTTCAGTCATTTGGGGAGCTTGAGACTATTCTCATATACAGAGAAGAAGAGGAAGAGTATGATAAAGTTTTGCCTGGGCCACCAGTGATGACCTCAGATGGTCACTGGGAGGAACAGAGAGAAGGGCCTCCTTTGCTTCCCACATCAACATCATCGTGGTACAAACTTCTTGTACACATATGATCACTAGTCCATATTCTCTTAGTTTCAGTGGGATGTTTGGCACGGCTCCATCTGGCTCATTCCCTTCCACTTTGTACACCCTGGATGACCTATCTTTGTTCAGATAGTGCTTTGGGGAATGGAATTCAGTCTTTATCCAAGTTATCCCAAGTATTCTCAGTGGAAGTTTTCTTTTTACATATCCTAGGCATTGTTTTTGCCATTAATGTCCAGTCCAGTGTATAATAATCCTAGTTTTTGTTACAAGCAACAGAAACCAACTTGTTTCATGGATTCATGGAAAGGTATCAGCAGGAGAGCTGGTAGATTCAGGACTGACAGCAGCCAAAGGCGGCAGATAGAGGCAAACTCCTGCCACAGAGCCAGTCTATCTAAGGATGCCACTTACAGTTCCATTGTTTTGGGAAAATAAATTACCCTGAAACTATGGTGAATAATGTCTAGCTAATCCCACCCATTTTGCCACTCCTTATAGATATGAAGTCCTGGCAGAGCATTTGACTGGGTGCGCTACATTCTAACAGGCAGACGAGGGGCAGAGGATTTGGAATTGGATAAATCAACCTTTAAAACCTGGCTTCACCACTTCCAAGCTTTGTGACCTTGGGAAAACCCTTAATCTCTCAAAATCTCAGTTCCTGATCCCATTGAATTATTGTCAGAATTTAATGAGAAAATCAATTATAGCACCTAGTACAAAGCCTAGCACATTCTATAAGTGAGACCATCACTATTAGTCCTAAAAGTGAGGTATTTTTCAGTGACCTACAAGAATTCCCAGATCCTCATGTCAAGAATATTCCCACAGACACCTGTGTTTCTCCAGATTTTTCTATAGATATCTATCATCAAAGTTTTATCTCTTATTGGATGGTTGCTTCTCACAATAAAATTAGTTACTCTGAGTAAAATGGTGAGCAAATTATCAAAAATCATGTCACTTAAATATGTGAGTCCCATGACTATAATCTGCACTGGGTATAGAAATATGTAAGGCAACTTTAAACACTCTAAACTACAGTGACACTGGACAATCAATCTGTCATTTCAGACTTCATTTACATTCTGGACTCAGAATTTTATTGTTTACCCCTGAATACATTTTAATATTTCTATATCAAGCTGAATATTCCAAAATACAAGGCAAAGAATAAGCTATTCTTTTTTTATTTGATATATGTATGTATTTTGAAAGTTAGTTAACACATCCATCACCTCACACAGTTACAGTGTGTGTGTGTGTTTATGTGTTGAGAATATTTAAAATCTATTCCATTAACACATTTCAAATAGACAATATAGTATTGTTAACTATAGTCACCATGTTATACATTAGATTCCCAGAACAGGTATAAGCTATGCTGACGAGATTTCTTTTTTACCAACAAGATATAGTTAGTTTGACAGTTTGGGGGTATTAGGTTTCTCAGTAATTCTGAGATGAGAAAATCAAAGCCTGTGAGATCAAGGAAAATACATTTCAAGGCTCATAGTTGACACCATTGCCCACCAAATTTGACTTTTCCATTAGTGTTATCCATGTCATTTTATAATCTCATGAGATGCCAATCTATTGACACACTTCACTCTTGAGGAAATATTTCTTTCCTGGACACTTGTATGCGTGGATGATACTAAAAACTAAATTGGAGGCAAGAGGGATAGTAATGAACAAAGACTTTAAGACTACACCATAGCACATCACAGTAGTTCCATCTGCTTTGTTTATCCATCATTTAACCAATTACTTAAAAATTATTGATTGTTTACTCTGGGTCAGGCAGTGCTTGTTCTGGGTAGTGGAACAAGGTTGTGGTCTACAAAGGTTTTGGGCATGTGCCTCTATCAGTAAAAATGTTTTCTTTGCCTTCACCCCTAATATATGGTATTTAGTTATATGTAATACATAGATAGCCTTATATATATTGTTCAGTGTTTGAAAATAAAGAGATAAAAGTAGATATGAATGATAGTTTTAATATTTCCTTCTACATCTGGCCCAATAGGTCATCTTGGCCACCCACTGTGATGCTTACACTTTATTTTGAAGACCACTGGTCTAAAGGGATGGGATGGCTCTTGACAGGTAAAAAAAAGGTAGACTTTTGAACAGTGGTCAGTTTTTCTAAGGGAGGCTATGATCTCAAACAAGGAAAAATCATCTTTGATATGTATAAACCACAACTGCACAAGCTTGCAGCTAAGCCAGTTTTCTGTCCCCAGACTCTCACCAGGTGTTAACACACTGGTACCACAGCATGTTGAGTGTGAAAGATAATGAGGAGGAGAAGGAATTTGGGGGTAAACATGGACATGGAAACAGAAGTCTCAAGGGGGGCTTGAAAATTAGAACTCAATTCCAAACAAATGAAGGACTACTGTGGTTGAATTTTATGACAGGTAGGAGCTGGACAGCAAGAGTCTATCATGCGTGTTAAAGTCCCCAGTACAAGGAGGATTGCAAACATGCTTGGGCTGTTGAAAAGGGGAAATAGAGAAAAGCAGGTCTCAGATGAATGTCCAGAGAGGAAGACAGGGCCTCCCTCAATTTCAGGTGCTAAAGTACCAGGCACAGAGTTGAGTTGGCAACAAGCTATTTCAGGCTCCCACCAGCACTGGTCATAGAGAAGGAACATATGACAGATTCCTCTAAGCTCTTCTCCCGCCCGCACCCTCACCATCCCAGTGTTTTATTAAGAGGCCATAGCAGTTTTTGTCTCCAACTCGGGATAGGAGCTGATCTATGAAGATCCTGACAGTTCCTTATAGCCTTTCTGGAGCAATATTTCTGTATTTGAGGTTGGGGGGGGTACCTGTATATGAGCAGATGGTGTTTATCGGAAATAGCTGTCATGACATTTGGACGAGAGTCAGGGACTGACACAGAGCCCTAGGGACTGACCAACATCTTCCTCCCAGGGAGAAAATAAATAATAAAAGTATCATCTTCATTTTTTTCATCTTATTCTTTTGATGCATGTTTCCTGTTCCTGATGCACATCTAGCTCTCTGTTTTATGAGCCACATGGCCACTTCATCTTGATGAATTCAGTGGTCACTGAAGACTCTGCTTTACTCTATTCATCTTCCAAATAGGATTCGTGTGTCATTTGCACTTGACCAAATCCCAAAGCTTGAAGTTCTACAAAATGATGTTAATCCTTCATTGACATTTGGAACTGCCAAATCATAATATCAATTGGTAGAGTCACATTTAAGTTAAAAGATTGAAATATATCATACACCTACCCTCTTGGTAATACCAGTTGATAGGGAAACAGAATCACAAATTAGAACATAGAAAGTTTTACCTGGAAAAAGAGGGGAAAAAGTTAGATTTTACATATAATTAAACTATATAACAAATATTAAGTAATGAGTAGCAAAATGACACAATGAAAGGCTAAAGGAGAGAAAATCAGGAGACCTGAGTTCTTGATCTTATTTTTTACTAAACTATAAAATATTTTTTTTATTTATAATGCAGTTTTCTTATGTGTAAAATTAGATATACACACTGGAGTGTCAGGGTCTCCTTTCAGCATTAATATTCTATAATTCTAAATTGTAATGGTGTAGCTTCTATAGTCTTGATACGAAATATTTTACTTCTAATTTTCCAGAGGGAGGGAAAATAAATAAGCTGTGCCCCAGCTGAAAATTAGTATTGACAAAAGCAGAAGTATCTTAAGGTAAGCTCTAATAGTTCCCCACAACCCCTGGAATAATAGCAGCTTTCTTTTCCTTACATCAAGTCTGCTGTACCACCAGTCCTATAGTAAGCATAATTAGAAGGATATCTGTTTGCAAGAGAGTGCTGGGAAACATCCAGGATATGTTTATTCCAAGGAAAAACAATTTAATGCAAATTAATGAGTCTATTGACTTTGAAAATTTATTATTAATTTATTATATACTTAGCTTGTAATGACTTAATAGTTTCAGAAAAGGGAAGGATGGTGCTTGCTAAAATATATAATCATTTCTGGAGGTATGTTTTCAGAAATGCTCACAAGAAGGACGAGTTGAAACGAGTTTACCCATTTGTTTTGGCCCAGAGGGCTGTTTGGATAAATTCAGAATTCAACAGGTTCTTACATGTCACCTGAAAAACATTTATTGTTGAGTAGATTTGAAATAACTCTCTAAAGTCCATAGTTTGAGCACCTTATTATTTTTTCTTTCTAGTTAAAGTCCTTTGCAGAAGTTCTCTTTGACGCTATTCTCTCATCCTTTGGTTTTAGACCACACTTCAAATGGTTCTTGGCTCTATGAAAACCATTAAATTTTTGGCTTAGTCTCAAACATATGAGCCCCAGGTTGGAAATAACTCCCTTGTTTCAGAAAAGTAGATGCTATTGTTTCTAAAGGATCCCTTTTCACTAAATGAACAGAATGTAAAGAATGACTGCCTTTTTCTTTCCACTGTTAAGTTATATGGAAATACAATCCTAAATTCAGCATTTTAAAAATATGATTTCCAAAGAATGACACATGCCATTTTAGGGCCAGCAAAAAGTTTAACCTTTAGAACAAATAAAACAATATGAGTAATAAGCATGTAATTTCAGAATGGAATACGTTGCTTTCTGGCAGCCCTGCTAACAATTGGCCAGTGTAGGTTGTGCAATTCTTCCAGTAATACAATTTCTGTATATGCTGGGGCCATTACAGTTAAAGGCTATAGTCCAGGAACTTTAGACACTTTCTGGTAATTTTTCACTATTATCCATTTGAGTAACTAGGTAAAAAAAGACTTTCATATAGATAGATAGATATAGATATTTTACAAGTAATCTACTAGCCTACAGCAATTGATTAACATATTTGGAATGATTCAAGTAGAAATGGACAGTTTCTCAGAAAAAAAGCAAGTTGGGAAAAGCAATTTCTTAAGTCAATAACCTGAAAAGAGGACCTAGAATGTGGCACAGAGGGAGATTGTGGAATCCACATGTTAACATGCTTTTGAAGACTCTAAACAAATTCCTCAGAGAATATATAGGTGAAATTCACATTTGGTGAAATTTCTTTCACAATTTGAATATACAGGAACAAGCATAAAACGTATTGACTTTTTACATTATAGTGAAGAAATAAAGCACCTGCTGATTTGATCTATGGTAGAAACAAATCTAAGGTATTATAATTTTCTTTATACATTACAAGTTAATAATGAAAATTATATAGCAGTTATAGGCTATGGACTGTTTACATTCTTTACAGGTATTAATGTATTTAATGCTATATACCAATAGTGTAGGTACTATCAGTACCATATTTTATAGTGAAGAATCTAGACACAAGTCACTAGGGGGAGTGACTTGCCCAAGTTAGCGAGCTGGAAGGGGTACATTTGGATGTGAGCCCAAGCAGTTTGGCTTCAGGGTCCCAGCACTTAACATAGCCTTTCTAGAGTCATAGAACCTGAAAGGCACATTAAAAGTCATCTAGGCCAGCCTCATACTTTTACAGATAAAGAAACTGAGGCTCAGAGAGCTGAAAAAATGTCCACATACCATAGTAAGTCAGCCCCAAGCCAAGAACACAACCCTGATTTCATGGATCCCACTAGAGAACTCTCAACTCCATTGTCTTCTGGGAAAAGAAAAAAAACTTAATAATGCCTTTAAACATTTATAATTAGATCATTCTGTCTCTTCTTCTGTCTAAACACAGTTAGTCAGTGGAAGAAAAACTAACTAGAATTGTCATTGCCCACTTAGAGGGAGACGAGGTACGTGCCATTAGTCAAATGACCCAGGAAGCAGCTGGACACTTAGACGATGAGAGAGCTTATGAGACATTTCAAGCAAAGCTCTCCTTTCCTCCAAGTTCATTTTTTCTCCAGACTACATACTCTACAAGAAGTGTGCTTTCAAACAACTTTGTTTTATCCTTTGTCCTCCTGTTTCTGTGCTTCTTTGGGAAAACGGAAAAGGACTAGATTACTGAGCTCCTTGAAGACCTTCTTCCTCGTCCTGTCCTGGTGCTGCCATAAACATTTTTCCCCGCTTGATGACATTTCCATCAGGAGGCGGCAAAGGTAGGAAGAGAAAATAAAATTTCTGATATGCTTTTATGAGGGCCTTGAAATAGAATATTAAAACGATTGGCTAAAAGCAAAATATGACAGCATTCTTCACTCTTTTAGATTCTTCCCTGTGATAAGAGGGAAAGCTGTTCCCATGAAACTCACAAGAATTTTATGGAAAATTAAAATATCAAGAATAATTTGCAATCACTACAAATATGAGAAGTTGTTCATTATGGGCTGGAGCCCCAGATAAACTAAGGTTTGGCATTGCGTGTGCCCCACTCCTATAGAAGTAACCTCCCCCTTTTCCTCTCACAGAAGTGAACATATGAAAATGCAAATGATGGAGAGTCTTGATATTCTAGAGTCACTGGTGCCGGCACCTTGATCTCAAACTTCTGCCCTCCAGAACCTACAGAAATAAATGTTTGTTGTTTAGCCAGTTTGTGGTAATTTGTAACAGCAGTTTCAACTAACCAAGACAGAGGCACTGGCATCTGATGACTTGGTAATGGTGAAATGGGGTGATTAAAAGCCCAGCTCTCTTGCCTTAAGACAGGAAAGTACTAAAGGTCCTTTCTAGTTACAGAACTCCATTTAGAATCATCTGAGGTTTTTGTCATGGAGTTCCACCCAATCCTACTGTCTTAACTTCCCTACAGGTGTTCATTCTGAAGGTACTTCCCAATAAACTTTGTTGGGGCTCAGAACACGATCTCCCAACTTATGGCACTTTGGCATGCTGAGTGCTTTGAGTTGCAGGAGACTGGAAGGGCCTCAGAAGCGAGAAGTTCTCTTTGACTTTCTCCTGCTCTCCTTTCTCCTTCACCCATTTCTCCCCCAGAGCAGGTCATAGAAACTAGAACTTCTCTCCCCCAAAGTAGGCCCTAAAACCTGGAAAGGTCAATCTCTAACTTATGCTCCCTGAAAGTAGGTCGTAAGACCCTCATTCTAGAGGTGTCCTACCCCACCCAGCAGGAAGAAATGCTATACAGAGAGGCAAAGACGAATCTCAACAAACAGGCCTTGCCAATTTCCCCCTAGTTTATTACCATTAGATTACACTCTTTTTATTCAATAACATTTCTATAGGCTGTTTATTCTTCAATGAACTTAAGCATAAAAATACACAGTTTTTCCTGGGTCTTTGGGTCTCCATTTATGAAGGCTCCTGTATGATATGATGTAAAACCTGGTTAAATACATTGGTTTTGTGTTTCTCTTGCTAGCCTGTATTTTATTGTAGGGGTTTTGGCCATGACTCTTGACTTTTGTTATGGGAATGTCTGCGAAGAGGTAATACAACTTTCTCCTCACAACTCTTCATCTCAGAGTCTGTTTTCACACCACTGGAATGAAGATAAGGAATGCAGAGTTAAGTAGGAAAAAGGCATTTCTGGCAAAAATAACTGATGAAGCAAAAGCAGAGAGACAAGAAACACCCATGGCATGTGTAGAGCACCTTGAAGATCTTGCATGTTCTGGAGTTTAAACACCAGATAAAGCCGACTGGTGAGTTGGACACCCAGGCTTCAGGAGACTTGTATTTAAACTTGAGGGATGTGGACAGCATCACATAGGAACTGGTGAACCACTTAAAGTTTTAATGTAGAGGATCAAGCTGGTAGTGTTTCTGTTTTGAATGGAGTGTGCTGTTGGCTGTGTGAAGAGGGTATTTCAGTGGCTAAATGTTAGAGGTAAGAAAACTCATGAAGAGGCTATTGTAGTAGTCCACGAAAAAAATTGATGAAACTCTCAGCTGGCTCAGATGGAGATTACATGCAGAGAGAAGGGTCAAAGACAACCCCTAACTTTCTAACACCACTGGGTGGCTAGTGGTAACATTTATTGACTTAGAGAATACTGGAAATGTTGAAGCATTGGGGTAGAAGTTGTGAGTTCACTGTTATTTTATAGTTTTGAGGTACATCTGGAAACATCCAGGTTGACATGTCCAATAGTCAGTTAGATATTAAGACTGATGTCATAAGGAGAGGTCTCTGCTGGAAATAAAAATGTGGGAATCCCTCCAACCCCATGGGTGATAGCTGAGGTTCAGGTAAGTAGGTTATGTCTGGAGGAGCACACAGAGATACAATCCTTTGTATCCAAGAACAATAACTTGGTGAGACTGATATTTAACGGGTAGATAAAGGAAGAGAAATCTTTTCCAGAGACACTCTTACTTCACAGGTAGAAGAAGAGGAGCTTAACAAAATCTGAAGCTAAGAAAGGCAGTGGTTTTTATGATAGAATATAGACTTTAAGGCAAGATATTTTTCTATGTATGATTTGTCCAACATGTTGTATATTACACCGAGAATTCTAAAATGGGATCCTCCCCTGAGTTGTTTGACCCTACCATTTATTCATTACAGATGATATCAAATCATACTTTTGCATTTCCATGCCTGAGGACATACTAAATAAAATCATTTCAATATATCATATAGAGATACTATGTCTTGTATACAAAAAGCATCTTTAACGGTCTTTCAGAGACAATGCTTTAAAGGAGCTCGAGGTACCACTTCTAAATAAATGCTGGGTACACCCTGACTATTTTATGGAATGCTGTCAGTCCTCATTTCATAGCTTTTTATTTAGATTTTTTTTTTTTATTTAGAGCATGACCAATGTGGCCTCTGCCATAGTAGATTCATAAGAAAGCCATCCCTATGGCAGGTTTTACAAACTGGACAATATTATTAATATACTCCACAAAGCCTCTTCTCAGTTCTTGTCATTAAAATGCTTTTGAGACTGCAATTTAAGTAGCTGATATCACACACATGCAAATCATGTTAGACATTTGGCATATTTGATGGGAAATGAATTCTTAAAATATTAATTTTGGCACAACTGTGGTCACTGGCAGATAATGTTCCCGAGTTTTTAGGTGCCTGGAGTTCTCCTGGAATCTTCCTCACTAGCTGGTTTTTGCCACCTGTTTCCTACATCAAATCTGATGTTCTTGTGTAAAAGACATGGGTTATTTCTGGTAGGAATGAAGTGACATAAATATTTTACAAAAATACCATGTAAACTCCACATCTTACCTCCATCAATTACATTATCATCAAACACATCATCATAAAACACATCCACTTTACTAGAGGAAGAATTCATAGGACAAAAAAAAAAAAATGAGGATGGCCTTTATAGCACAGAAAATCCAGAAATTATAGTTAAGTCAAAGTTTCACAAACACATTATTGCATGGTTAAATGGCATTCTATCTTTGCCCTTGCTTTTGAAAATGAAGTTTTCTCTGAAACCCTGTAGGGATGAGAGTCCTGTCCAGTTTCAATTACTTCAAATTATAATTAAAACCTAGATATTTAATTTCTATATACCTCAGTTTTTTATTGCAAAATATGTAAACTAATATTTGATGTATATGATAATAATTATGTGAAAATGCTTTGGAAAGTATACAAAATGGTCTGCAAAGGTAAGTGGTTTTAATTCTATGTCCAATTAAATCGTCCCTGATGAGCTCTGGGTGTCTGAGGCATGGTGCTCCCTGGTCCTATTTTAGTATCGTGGGGAGGTGGGGGGTGGTGGAGTGAAGAAGAAAGATGTTTCTATTTGTTTCATAGCAAAGTCATTAATGCCTTATTGTGACTTTTTGATAAATCTTGATGTTGAATTTGGGTCCATTCCCCTACCTTTGCCTATTACACAGCTGTTACAATTTGTTGGGTTTTGGGGGTCCTACTCATTCATGTGGGAAAAATTCCTTGGATACTAGTGCAAACAAAGGCAAGAAAATGGAAGATTCTTTTTTTAAAAAAATAAAACAAATGTCATTTGAGTTCAAAGTAGTGTTGTGGATATAATAAGAAAAATCTTCAGATGAAAGCATTCGCTCAGAAAGACAGTGTCCTATTTCTGTTTAAAGCACCTCAGGTGGGCTTACCTGTCAAAATGATAAACTTATTTATTGCCTTATAAGGACACAAATTTGAGCAAGCTCAAATTGTTCCTTCAAGTACTCATATTACAGTATAGTTTTTTTTTTTTTTTTGGTCATATTAAATTGACCCAGAGGCTTTTTTGTTCCCACAGAAAAATACTTATTTGAGCTTTTAAAAGTCGCATTTTTGTC
Source organism: Eulemur rufifrons (assembly GCF_041146395.1). Lineage (NCBI taxonomy): Eukaryota > Metazoa > Chordata > Mammalia > Primates > Lemuridae > Eulemur > Eulemur rufifrons. The sequence goes on from NC_090983.1 coordinate 75,491,401, forward strand.
CTTGACTGAGGCACATACTAGAAGGAATTAAACACTTTTTATTTGAAAAGTGCTATGTAACCATCATCCTAGATGCATAATACCTATAAAGACAGGCTTAGTATTCTTGTCAGCATCATCAAAATTTATACTCAAAGGACCTCAAGGGGTTAAGTGATTTTTTTTTTTTTTTAAGCAAGAAAACATAGTTGCAGAGTGCCCTATCAGGCTTGCATTTAGCACAATGCCCCGTGGTGGATTTTGCCTTTTTACATGCAGAAACACCTGCCCATCTGCTTCAGAGACATTTCGGGGGCATCACTTCTCTAGGCAGGCTCATGACCCGGTTTCCAATAAACACGTTGCTATTACTGGTTAGGAGAAGGCTGAGGATTCAATCGTTGGCAATCCATTTACTTTGAAATCATTTGGAAATTTAGCCTTTTTATATGTCAGGTGAGAAATGTTGCATAATTAGTATATTTAAGAGCCATTTAGAAAGAACTTTAGGCATAGTTGTAAGAAAAGTCATTTTGTAAAATGAGAATTGTCACCAATTTGAATAACAACTATAAATACTTAAAATATGTCCTAGGAAGAATAGAGGGGTGAGGAGAGTGTGTGATGGCCAGTCTTCTAAAGAGCCCCATGAAATGACACTGTGTTTTGATTCTTGTTAGGTTTGCTGGGAAATGGAGCAAAGAATGTAAAAACTATGGCCAGCATTTATTGAATGCCTACAATATCCCGGGTATTTTACAAAGTGCTTAATGTAAGTTAATTATATAAATTATTCTTCACAAATCCTTATTATTTGGATTATTTTTAAGATAGGATAATGGGACTCACAGAGGTTATGCAACAGTAAGGTCAGGCTTTGCAGTTGGACATACTGTGATTTGAACCCTACCATGCCCCCAATCTAGAGGCAACGCTGCCTTTAGAATCAGTAGACAGAACAGGAAGAGAGAGGAAAAGGGATAAATTCTCTCCAAGGACTGGCAGTAAAATAAGAATATTATAAGTCTGTCTAATGCAAGCCTGTTTTATTAATGCAAGCCTAGTTCCCAAACAAAAGTATAGGTGCTAGAGAAATGGTTAGAATTAAGCCAAGTTCAAAATCTAGCCCATGGCTAGTCACCTGGAGGGTTTGATTTGTGAATGTGACTGGGTAAGACTGGGCATGGTGGTGTCCCTACATTAGGTCTCTGATCTACTGTGTCCATGCAAATTATACGCCCTAGTCTTGTACTAGGGATCACATGATCCCCTGGGCACACAGGTAGGAGAGGAAGCATAAGGACAGTAGTTCTGTGTCTGAGCCTGGATGGCTTCATTTACGGCTCTGTTTACCAACATTTTAGAAGGGGCCCCTCAGCTCCTGATGCTGAAACCAATGAGGATCATCTGGTTCCTCGTGCTATATACCAGCCCATGGAGCCCCATGGACCAATCTTTTGAGATGTTGTTTATTTTCTCTTGGGGCCTGAACCTGCCGTAGAGCTCAGCGTTGGCCTGCGCTGCCATGGCTGCTTTCAGTCTCGGTTGCTGGAATGACGTCTTTCCTCATCAGTTCCCTTTCTTTGCCTGTGTTTGGCTTTGCCTCCACTCTGTGTTCCCCTGGCTTATGCTGTGTCATCTCCACCTCTGCCTGGCTCCACCGCCTCCCAGTTTCCAGTCTAAAGGCCTCCGGAGTGGACTTTTTGGTTGTTTTGTTTTTTTTTCATGAGCAGCTCCTTGCTGCCCCCTCCTGGCTCAAATTGTAATTAAGCCTTGGGTTTGCAGACCAAGGGGTGAGGGCCAAACCTGGGCGTTAGATAGCTCTGTGTCAATCCCATGGTCTTGCTACTTGAAAGGAAGAAAAGAAAATTCTTACCTATTTTCTCTCCTCTCTCCCCTTCTCTCTCTATACTGCATTCATACACCTACAACTCTCTCCAATTTTATTTTTCTTATTTTTTTCTACTATTCTTTTACTAGTAAGTATTTTTCTGGAGTTTATCAAATCACTAATACTGGTTGCATATACTTTCATCTTAGATCCATAACAATGAGAACTCTTTTTTTGGTTTATTTTCTAAACATGAAATCTGTTGTTCTTTATTAATAAAGTATACCAGCTTATTATCGAAAATTTGGAAAACTATAAGACATAGAGAAAATAAACATCACCTATAATTCAACTTTGATAGACAGTAACCACTTACATTCTGGCATTATCTGTACATGTTATTTATATGATTTCATATGCATGGTTTCATGGCCTGATTTTCCTTTTAGCAATATGTCATTAGCTATTTTGGTCTTTTTAAATACTGACTGAGCCTCTTTTTGGAGGTGTTCGTACTCACAACTTTGTTGGGTAGGGCCTCAAATCATTATAAGATTATAAGCTTCTACAAGGTGGATTTGAACATATGAAAAGTAGATTTATTTGTATTCTCCCACACTGTGGAATATTGGGCTCTTTATGCTCTGACGTTCAATAAGTGTGGCTGGCTGTTCTCATTTCATGATGTGTTTTCCAAACTAGCAATAAAAATGGTAATGAAATGATAAGTTATTCTCAGCAACTAAATTCATAGTACCAGGGACATCATAAATTGTCTTTTTGATAATCAAAACTATTTGACCACAAATTGCAACTAATTCGCAATAAACTGTGACTCTCTCTCCTGTCCCTTCTACCCCACATTTCCAAAGCATGTGCATCCTGCCTGAATTAATTAGAGCATAAGAGAAAAATATGGTATATGTTAAGGTAGTTTTGGCAAGTAGCTATATTTAGAAGAATTATTTTTGTATAAAGGCATTTAGGGGAGCATTTTACCTGAGATACCATTCTTGTCAATAATTTGTTCATTTTGTTTCCTCTCTGGTCTCAGTGAAGGCAATTCATAGATACACGTTTCTGTGAGGTCAAAAGCAATACATCAGCTCAAAATCAAAGCCACATACCAAAGAAGTGCTCGAAATCACCAGCCCTGATGCCATATATATTTCTTGCTAATGCTTCTTCCTTGCAGAAGCTGGTGAAGTTAGTGGTCTTCGGTCCAATACTTCTTCAAAGCCTGAAGGAGAATCGGGGACAGGTCTAATTTCAGCTACTGCAGGGGTCAGCCTTAGTGTGGGAGGGGCCTCTCCTCTCCTTTCTCTTTTAAGGGTTAAAAACAAGAAACAAAATGTTAAATAAAGGAAGACTGGATTAAGGATAACAGCTAATAAGAATTACATTTAAACACTTACATGAACTTGCTCACATTTAAACATTTACATGAATTTGTTCACATTTAAAAAGCAAAAGACATAAACATGCTTTTTAAAAATGCAAAAAAATTTATTTTTTAGAGCAGTTTTAGGTTCACAGCAAAATTGAGTAGAAAGTACAGAATTCTCACATACTGGTTCTCTGTCCCCATACACGCACTGTCTCCCCTTCTATCAACCTCCCGCACCGAAGTAGTACACTTATTACAATCGATGAACCTATATTGATACATCATTATCATCCGAAGTCCATAAAGTTAGGGTTCACTATTGGCATTGTACATTGTATGGGTTTTGATAGATATATAATGAAACATGTCCCCCATTATAGTATCATACAGAATATTTTCACTGCTTTAAAAATCTTCTCTGCTCCACCTGTTCTTCCCTCCTTCCCTTTAATCCCTGGCAGCCACTATTCTTTTTAAAGCCCCACAGTTTTGCCTTTTCCAGAATGCTATATAGTGAAATCATACAGTATAACCTTTTCAGACTGGCTTTGTTCAATTAGTAATAACATTTATGTCTCCTCCATGTCTTTTCATGGCACGATAGTTCATTTCTTTTTAGTGCCAAATAATCTTCCATTGTCTGCACGTACCATTGCTTCTTTACACACTCACCTACTGAAGGACATCTTGGTTGCCTCCAGGTTTTGACAATTATGAATAAAACTGCTATAAACATTTGCATGACTGTTTTTGAGTGGTCATAAGTTTTCAGTTCATTTGGGTAAAAAACCAATGAATGCAATTGCTGGATCATATGATAAGAGTATGTATAGTTTTGTAAAAGCTACCAAAAAGTCTTTCAAAGTGGCTGTATTGTTGTGCATTTCCACCTGAAATGAATTAGCGTTCCTGTTTTTTCCATATCCTCACCAGCATTCGGGTGAGCATTAGGAATTTTGGCCACTTTAATTGGTTTGTAGTTCTAGCTCATTGTTGTCTGAACTTGAAATTTTCTAATGACATTTAATGTTGAACATCTTCTCATATGCTTACATGCCACCACTGTATCTTTTCTGGTAAGGTGTTTGTTCAGGTCTTTTGCCCATTTTTTAAATTGAATTGTTCATTTTCTTATTGTTGAGTTTTAAGGGTCCTTTATATATTTTGTATAATAGTCCTTTATTGGATGTGTCTTTTGCAAATTTTTTTTTCCTAGTCTGTGGCTTATCTTCTCATTATTTTGAAGAACATGCCTTTTTTTGAAGGTATGTACATTGCTTTTTATTTATTTATTTTTAATTTACATGTATGTATTTACTTATTCATTTATTTATATTTAACAAGTTTTATATAGCACTTACAATATTCTGGACACTTTTATTTTTCTTTTCTTTTTTTTATTTCAAAATATTAAGGAGGTACAAATGTTTTTGGTTACATAGATGACTTTTGTAACACTTTAGTCGTGGCTATAAATGTGCCCATCACCAAATAGTGTTCATTATACCTGTTAGGTAGGCTTTCACCCAACCCCTAAACTCCCCTCCTTCCTGCTTGATTTCCACTGAGTTTTACTTCCCTCTGTGCACATGTGTGTTCATCAGTTAGTTCCAATTTAATAGTTAGTACATGTGGTGTTTATTTTTCCATTCTTGGGATACATCACCTAGGATAATGGTCTCCAGTTGCATCCAAATTGTTGCAAAAGGCTTTAATTCATCTTTTTTATGGCTGAGTAGTACTCCATGGTATACATATACCACATTTTGTTAAGCCATTCATGAACTGATAGGCAGTTGGGTTGATTCCACATCTTTGTCCTTGTGAATTGTGAAAGATCTCTACAAAGAGAACTATGAAACACTGAGGAAAGAAATCACAGATGGCACAAACAAGTGGAAAAACATATCATGTTCATGGATCAGCAGAATCAATACAGTTAAAATGTCCATACTACCCAAAGTGTTTTACAGATTCAGTGCAATCCCCATCAAAATACCAATGTCATATTTCACAGATCTAGGGGAAGAAAATTCTATGCTTCATTTGAAACCAGAAAAAAGCCCAAATAACCAAAGCAATCATAAGCAAAAAGAACAAATCTGGAGGCATCACAATACTAGACTTCAAACTATACTACAAGGCTATAGTAACAAAAACAGCCTGATGTTGGCACAAAAACAGAGACATAGACCAATGGAACAGAACAGAAAACCCACATATAAAACCATTCACATACAGCCAACTGATCTTTGACAAAGCAGACAGCAATATACACTGGGGCAAGGAAGCCCTATTCAATAAATGGTTATGGGAAAATTGGATAGCCACATGCAGAAGAATGAAACAAGATCCATATCTCTCACCACTCACAAAAATTAATTCAAGATGGATAAAAGAACATGCTTTTAAAAGACAGTTTTAACTTTTTTTCTCTATGAATGACCAATGCAGAGTTCCTCTTAATATATTTGGAAAATTTGTCAAGGTTTTTTAATCAGCAAAACTGAATAAATTATATTTGCCTAACTATTCTTGGTTCTAATTCAATAATCTTAAAATGCACTATGCTCTGTGGACACTCAATGTCTAGCTCTGGCTTCCTTAAATGTTAAGTGGATATGACCTTGCAAGAAGGAATACAGCAAAGAGACTTCTGCTTGTCTAACCTTATGCCTAACGCCTCTGAATGCATTGCTTTTCTGGGCACTATTTCCTGTTCAGGAATATTTTTGTCCACAGAGATCAAGGGCTTTTTCTTTTTTTTTTTTTTTTTTTTTTTTTTTCAGAGAGGACTACCATAACAAAGCCCAAGAAACTGAGATTAAAGATAAATTTCAGTTCTCTATTCAATGTTCTCAAATATCTTACAAATGTTAAAAATAATTTTGTGTGATATTCTCTAGAGGGCAAAACATTAAAAAAGAAATGTTCCCTCTCTGGACTATATAAAATATTCTCAAAAAATAAATAGCTTTATAAATTCTTTTAAAAATGCTGTCTCTGTTATTTTTCTTTTTCTCCTTTCCATCCCTTGTTAGATATTTCCTGAATGTAGCTGAAAGTTATGTTCAGTGTTTGAATTCCATGTAATTCTTTGTCTATTCTCTACTTAGTCATGAGAGAAAATGAAGGGAATGATAAAGTTAGAATTTTATAAAAGCTATACATGAGAGTTAATTATAGATATTGAGTGCATTGGGCTGTTAGGTAATCTCCCCTTTATACTGTACTTTGATTATATAGGTATACTCATAATTTCAAAAGTGTTCAGACAATTTTAGATGAAATCGATCAGGTACTTAAGCAAAGGCAGATTATTCCAGTAAATACCTACACACACACAATATCCTTTTTGATTAGTCAGTGCTATAGAAGTGTTTTATCATTATGCACACAAGTGTAGTCTCTCTCTCTCTCTCTCTCTGTGTCTCCCACCCCCTCCCCTTCCCTCTCTTCTCCTGATATCCCTGAACTTTGAAATGTAAAAGAAGACACAGAACTTCATGATTAAAAAAATCAGAAAAACATGACTTCTGTCAACAAACACAACTCCCAATAAAGGGGTTGTCTTTATTTTCATTCCATCTTTTTGTAATAAGCATAACAATCTTTACTCTCTCAATAGAGAGAGACATTGTAGCAGTTAACAGGGTCATAATCGAAGCAGACTTTATGCTTCTCCTAAGGAAGCATTAGATAGGTTTGGAACCCTGCATGATTACAATAATTTGAGAAGAGCTGTTCTTGTTAACTACTTTATCTAAGGGCATGTTAGAACTAGTACTCCAAGCTCTTCAAACTGTAAATAGACAATTAGATGTGCTAGAAAACACCTCTCTACCCTTAGTGTCTCCAATGTGTTTAAACTGGGTGAAGACACAGTCATTAGCTTGACCCACAATGACGTCATTGACTCCTTAGGCTACATTTCTCCCTATGAAACATGGCTGTGCAGGGGGGTAATTTGAACAGCTGCATCAGATGTTGCTGCATTTTGCAGATCTGGCTACCATGGAAGCTGCCTCTCTATTGAACTTGGTGTCTCCGCACTGGAATAAATTCTGAGAAATCATTAATAAAGTAATTTAAAAAACGCTGGTGCCATTTCTGTGATCTCTGATTACAGCAGTTATAGTAATTTCTGATAGTGACATGCAATTAACCAGAGGCCTGTTAAGGAGACTTTTATGGGCCTCTTTTTTGCAATCTTTGCACCTAAAACAGTAAAGGAAAAAGGGTGCTAATGATGTCAAGCCTCAGCACTTGCTATCACCTTAGTGTTTACGATGTTTATAAGGATGCTTAGAAACTTTGGTCTTTTCTCATTTACACAGCCTCCCCCCAGGCTATTCATGCAGTTGCCACCTCTAGGCAGTTTGCATGTTCTTATTAGGCTTCCCTGGGTTTTAAAATTAACTTAAAATTTAAATTTATTTAGAGGGCAAACTACTATTCCTACATTGGGTAGGGCAATTATGAAGACTCCCCATTTGCCCTCTGTGCGGGCTGCCAACCTCTGTGGCATATCCATAGTCATTATGTGTGGGGCCCCGAGGGCCTCTTTCCAACAGAGCCTCCCCTATGGAAGTAGTATCTGGCTCTGGTATTTTTGCTTCCTATTTGAATGTGGCTAAGAAGCAGGATTCTCTCATATACAAGGATCCTATTCAGGCTTCCTAAATGGCTTGAGGCTGGCTCTAGGAACAGGTTCTACTTTTCAATGTACTGAGTAGTTAGCCACGTTTTTCACACTTTCTGCTGGTAGGTGGACATTTTCTTCCTTCTCTTTTCTCCCTCCCTCCTTTCCTTTCTTCCTTTCTTCCTTCCTTTCACCCTTCCTTTGTCTATTGTATTTATTTACACATAGTTCTTTTCTAGTCATGAAGCCTAGCTTGGTTTACTTCAGTAGAAACTTGGACTTTGGAATCAGAGGTGGAGCCAGGGTAGGGCAGTGTTTGTTAACACAGGAGGAAGAGGAAAGAGTGACTAGTGTTCCTTTCAAGTCAGTAAGTAGTATCTTCACTCATAGAGAAGCAAATGGAAGAGAGAGCTGAGAAACTATTTCATTCAATTTTGAGATCTATGAACAAATAGATTGAATTATTTTTATCTCTTAGATATCTTTAGTAGTGCCAGAATGGTCTTATGCATAAGGGGGAAATGTTGAGCTTTTTGAATTGTCAAAATTACCTAGCTTCCCCTTAGAATAAAAAATTTCCATATATGAGAGAGGGTATAGCATAGTGATTAAGAGCATAGACTTGGAAGCCAGGCCACATGGGCCCAAATGTTCAAATTTAGGCTCTGTATGGTGACCTTGGACAAGCTTCTTAACCTGTCTATGGCTCAGTTTCCTGAAATATATATAATGGGGTTAAAATTACCATCTACCTCATTAAGGTTGTTATGTGAATTAAAAGAGCAAATATTTGTAAAGCAGCTAGAATGCTGTCTGCCATATAGCAAGCACCTCTAAAATGTTTTCTTAGTAAATGAAATGTGCAACCCTCACTAATAAGATGGAAATTTTAACATTAGTAGGAAAAAGAGGAGTGGCAATGAAAGTAGCTTGTACAGTATTATGCCAGCATAAGATGGCATTGCTTCTGACTTTTCCATGAAAAGAGTTTAGATACACATTTTGTGGATAGTCCATAAATTCTATTGAGCGATTAAGCACTCTGCTCAGTATTTTGGTCCACACTACTATTTTTCATATAGATTCTATTTTACTAAACCTTTTCATTATATTTGAACAAAGTCATAGACACAGTGGTTCCCAGGATCTTTTACTATAGAGTCTTGCTATAGGAAGCACTTAGATAAAGGCATTAAATTATCATTTATTGATAAGAAGCTAAACTTGGTGAATTAATTTTTTATTTATACATTAACCTTTAATAGTCATTTAACTTCAGAAATAGTCATAGACATATGATCTTTCAATATCTTCCAGTTAAGATATTCTAAAATCAATCTTTTCATTTCCAGAAATAAATCCAGTGTGATCACGTCATTTCCCTGATTAGAGCTATTTAGTATCTCTCCATCATCCTCACAAGATAAAGTGCCTTGGCATACGAAGCCTTTCACGATGTGGCCCTAACCTTTTTGGCCTAAGCTCTTATCGTTTCTTCCCTTCTCCCTCACGTTAGCTCTAGAGATATCAAACTTATCAAGGGGTTTGCAGTTTTCACCTTTGCCCCTGTCAAAAGCTGCTCTCAGTATGTGTGCCATCCTCTCCAACTCCCTGCTCTCTACTGCTATTAATACCTCTCCTCTTGGCCCGTGTCACCCTCCGACTCAGCCTTTACACTTCAGCTTTCTTAACCAAACTTCTAGGGATACTTAAGCTCCTTCTCCATGTTATCACTCTAATAAAAACAATCTAACCCTATATAGTGCCTATTATGTGTGAGGCTCTTTTCCAATTGCTTTACATATATCAACTCATTTAATCTTCATAACAATCTTGTTCACAGACTAAGAAACTGAGTCATGAAATAGTTAAGTAAGTTGCTCAATGTCATTCTGTTGGTTGGTTATAGAACAAGAATTTGAGGTGTACTGTACTACACTGGAAACAAAAAAAACCTTTCATATTTTTCCATTTATCAAATCTTTGTATTTACATATATGATTCTTTGTCCTGGTAAGCGCCTTCACAAACTACCAATATCCTTAATAACAGAGATGCTTAATAATGTTTGTAAGATGACTATTCATTCATTAAAAATATTTGAAAATTAATACATGCATTGAATCCAAAGAAACTTCTATGAATTCATGAATATACATTCCTCTTTTATATCTTCTATGTTTTCAGATTAATAAAAACCACAGCAATGATCTTGCCCACTGTTTTCTTTTCGATATATGTGAACCTTTACAATTGAACTAGAGACTGGGCCTCCTCTTGTCTCTTTTAACCTGGCACCACCAACCCCTCATTTGTTTAACTACCTTTTCTTTCTGACCACAATAGTCTCAAATACTAAGTTTGTATGTGATTTTAAACACACATCTTCCCTACCTTGAAGATGTAACTAGCTCTGATTTTTAAGCTTCTAGACAAAGGGAGAAGAATTAAAATGAGAATGAAACCCAGAATTTTGCTACATCTTAAAAAAGGCTTTCAGTAGTATAGTACTATGATGCTCTGATTTTTTTTTATTTCAAAGTATCATGAGGGTACAAATAATTTTGGTTACATGGATCACTTTTATAATGCTTGAGTAATGGTTATAAGTGTGCCCGTCACCCAGATAGTGTTTATTGTGCCTGTTAACTAGGTTATAGCCCATCCCTTCCTCCCTTCTCCCCCTTGCTTGAGTTTTACTTTCCTCTATGCACATGTGTGCTCATCAGTTAGCTCCAATTTAATAGTGAGTACATGTGGTATTTGTTTTTCCATTCTTGTGATATTTCACTTAGGATAATGGTCTCCAGTTCTATCCAGATTGTTGCAAAAGGCATTAAGTCATCCTTCTTCATAGCTGAGTAGTATTCCATAGGATACATATACCACATTTTGTTAATCTACTACTCATGAACTGATGGGTAGTTGGTTGATTCCACATCTTTGCAATTGTGAATTGTGCTGTAATGAACATTCCTGTGCAGGTATCTTTTTGATAAAACAACATCTTTTCCTTTGGGTAAATACCTAGCAGTGGGATTGCTGGATCAAATGGTAGGCCTATTTTTAGTACTTTGAGGAATCTCCATACTGTTTTCCATAGAGGTTGTACTAATTTGCAGTCCCATCAACAGTGTATAAGCCTTCCTTTATCTCTGCATCCACACCAGCATCTATTATTTTTGGACTTTTTAATAAAAGCCATTCTAACAGGGGTAAGGTGATATCTCATTCTGGTTCTAAATTGCATTTACCTGATGATTAGTGAAGTTGAGAATTTTTTCATATATTTACTGGTCACTTGTCTATCTTCTTTTGAAAAGCTTCTGTTCACATCCTTTGCCCACATTTTGATGGGGTTATCTGACTTTTCCTTGCTAATGTTCTGATTTTGAACTAATAGTTAAATTATTCAATTTCCAGGTAGGGAAAGTCATGTATAAGATGACAGTCAACATAAGCACAATGTAGGAGGATGACTTGATTACTTTGGTCTAGTATTAATTCTCACATTTTTATATTGCTTTTCCCTCTATCTCTGATTGATTTTCTTTCAGGCATTTAATAGTTTACTCCGTGGTCCTTTGTACAGGAATAGAAATGCCACAAGCCTTACCTTACCATAACTTCTTTAACAATACTTTGTAATGCTTTAGCTGGGATCACATAGAAAACATGGTAACATCTTTGTCACAGTAAAAAGCATGGGTGGCCATCTCCATATTGACCAAAAAGCCTAGTCAACTCACTTTAAACGTGGATCAGACTGATTGGTTACAGATAGGCGACCATTTAAATTCATTTGTTAACTGTATTTTTTCACTTGCTTCTTTTAGCCCCAAGGAGACACAACTTTAAGGCAACTGGATGAATTGGAAATAGCCAAATTTCTTTTTGTTGCAAATATTTCTCTATCATAGCCATAGAAAAATAATCCAGGAATTTGTGAGTATGGGTTTCTAAAATGAGAATCGTTGAATCTTTCTTTCCTATTAAAATTGAATGTATTGCTAGGATGACTTTGTGTTCCCTCTCACCAGTCTGGAGTTTGATCTCTGTCCCTTACCCCCATTCTGCTTCTCCAGAAATGTCTCTCCTATATAATTTCCTATTGCAACACTGCATTTTTTTCCCATTCCAAGTTGTGTTGAATCTCACAGGTCTAACTCTGAAGAAATCAAACTTCATACTTCTTGTAAAACAATGTTTTCTCTCGTAAATACTTTTTGCTCTCTTTGAAATAAAACAGACAAACAAAAAACCTGGAAATGTCTCTAATAGGCAAATGCAAATCCGTAAAACAAGACTATGAGCTTTAAAAAACATGCTACTTTTGCTTATGACTCCTGTCAGCTGAATCAGCCTATAAATTTTATCTAAATGGTAAACAGCAGGAAACAGAACAAGATAGCCAGTATCCTATGAATACAAGGAAAGCAAATCATACTGTTTGTTTTGTCACATTGTTCTGCTGTGTGTTGCTTAGTGTGGTTGAATTTTTTTCTGCAATTTTTGAGACAGCACATAAGTATGATAATATCCATTTCCAGCACTATCAGAGTAAATTCCAATTGATAAGCTCAATTTTTATCTTTAAGTTGCAAACCAGGTTTGTGAACACTGACAATGTCTCTCTCCCCCTTCCAAGCTTGCTTCTCACCAAAAACCAAGCAGCGCTAATTTGCTATTTTGAACTTAAATTTTTCCCCTTGGGTGACTACCTGTGTGTTACAACCCTGCTCCTTGAGTTGGCTGATTTTGTTGATCTGTCTTTGAAAACACCTGAGAGGATTGTTTTTTTCTCCCCTTTCCTGCTCCAAGTCACCTCTCCCTCCTACCTTTGAGACCTGCATGAGCTACACATTGAAGGAGAGGCTCCTGAAGACCTGAGATGATTGTTGTCCATCCATTCTACTAAAAATATCTTCAAATACATTTTCCTGTGGTTATATTATATTAACATTTATAAAAACAAAATCTTATTTTTACCTGTATGCCTATATTTATGTTCAAATAGTGTCTGATGCTATCTCATATTAATTTTTCTCTTCGAGTAATCACAGTACCCTCATCAATTCTACAGAACAATGTGATTTCTATAATTCTATAAACTCAAGAATTGTTATTGTCACCGGCCTAGTCACCTTTTAGTCCACAGGTTGGGAAAGTGAGTAATAAAAGTAATAAAAGTCTATTAAGATAAAAAGTATGTTAAAAAGTGCCTTATCCTTAATAGTTTTATTTTCCTCAGAGTAGGGTGAAGTTTGATGCAGATAGTAAGTCATTAATTAGCTTGCTGACAGAAGTCTGGTGAGGCATGGCTCTCCGATGCCAAATCGCCTTCTCTCTTTTGCTCAATGTTTATGGCTCCTAGAGAGAGAGGCCTCAGGGCCATAAGACGTGCCAAGTTCATTGGATATTTCTTAGCAGCTTAGCCCAGGGTGGCCCTTGCCCTACTCAGTCTAATTCTCCTTCCTTTGGGGCACAATTTGAATCAACATTCCTCACATGTTGAAGACTCCAAGAAGTTATGTGACCACTTAATTTTTTTATAGATCAAAATGTGTAAAGTTTTTATTTGCATAGCTCTAAAATCTAGAAACCATTTCCTGGTTTATGGAAATTTCCTATCAGATGGGTGGCCTAGCTTAATGTATTAAATATGTTAAGTTGGTTTTCCTAAGGTCCTCAATGCAAATAAGAAAATTTAGAGGAGAGAAGCTACAGAAGCTCCCTATGGAACCATAGAGCCATCACAGTGATTCATCAGCAGAAAATGTGGGCAAACGTTCAGACATATTATGTTCTAGAAATCTTGATTCCAAGGCCTTGGGGAAGATTCTAAGATTCATTTGTTGATATTGATGGCTGATTTAGAAATAGGGCCAATGAATTTTGGAAGAAATATCAGAATGAAAGTGGAGAATGAGGTTTCTTGACTAGTTTGAAGAAAATTGTTACATAGGCCTAAAAACTGTACTAAGAAAAAAAGAGTCCTAAATTAAATATTCAGGAAAGAAACAAGGCAAAGCATTTTAGCAATAGAAATAGCATGAAGAAATATGAAGATGCATTTAGAAAAATCCTGTTTGGATGAGAAGGGAACATGGGGAATTAAATGAATAACTAATTAAGGAAGTGATAAAAAAAATGCCAGAAAAAATAGCATTAAGAAAATCCTCTAAGACAGGCAGGCACTAAGGAAAGGTGTGTTGGTAGATAGATCAGAAAGTTCTCAGTCATGCGTTGTGTCTAGCCAGCACCTCCAACTCAGTTGGCCCCAGCCCAAATTGTATATTTATTATAGCCAAGGTTTGAGCAGTTGGATTTAATTTGTGCTTTATAGAAATTAATATAATCAGATAAGATGCTATGCTTAGGTCAGTATGGAGATGAAGACAAAACTTGGAACAACATAGTACTACTTCTCTAGGATAAGAAAGCACTAAGCATTAGCCACCCTGAGGCTAGCAGATAGCATCTCCAATGCTGCCCCTTACAACATGTTCTCTTAGTAACTGAGAAGCATTTACTTACTCCAGTGCCCATATAAACTATATTTTTGACTATATAGTCTAGTCTTCAAGTTATAGTCACAATTTTCTGATGCATTACAAAGATACTTCTCTGGACCAAAAAGTGATTTGGGATGGCCAAGATTCCAAAGGCCTTGCTCGGCAAGCAGCATTGGATCTAGGATTGAGGACTGTGCCAAAGGAGGGGCAAAAGTGACTTTGTTGCATTCAATCCTATAGAGAGAGGCAGCCATGATTGGATTCACAGTCACTTCTTGGGGGAAAAAGGTATGCCATGCAAGTGGAATGTACTTTCTTAATTCCAAATAACTTTGTTTATCCATCCTATGATAACATGATCTTAGGTACCTCTTTGCTATCCCTATTATCAGGGTTGCTCATTCAAGCAGTTATTTGTTCTTTGTTCACTCATTCAAGAAATGTTTTTGGAGTACATTGGCCAATTCAGGCTAGTACATGTTAGTAAATTATTTGCTTAGAGTGTGTCTGGTCACTACAAATATAAACTATTTAAGGGCATAGATGAGCTTAGAAAATTTTTTATATTCCCCTACACTCCAAAATCGGTTCCTGGCATGTCGTTAGCAATTAATGCCTACCTATTTATTTAGTTTAATTGAAATAACATTCAGAAGATGCATGGATTTCAACTGGATAAATCCCAGTATTGGAATAACTTATTTCTACAATAACTTGTCAAAGACTAGGATTCTGAATAAATGAGACAAAGGATGTGAAGTTTTCATTCCAAAGGCAGTAACAGAGAGGTATTAACAGTTACCACCTCAATAGCATGCTTGAAAGAAAAGGCTTATTTTGAGAAGCGGAGCCTGGGTACAAAGGGAAGCCCAGAAGTCTTTCTTGGGTGTTCTTAAAACTATAATCCAGGAAAGAAACTGAAACTGGGAAATAAAGAATTCAGTCAAGTGTCGGGTTTCAGGAACACAAGTTCACTCACAGGGCAGTTGTAAAACTGATAACCTTCCTGGGTTGGCTCTTTTAGTAGATTGCCCAGGTTTGACGATATGTGACAGATTTTACCCAAATACATTATAGTTTCCTGTTTCCTTGAAGACCCTCAGATTATTTGGGGCCTCCAAGTACTTCACAGTTAAGGAAGTACTGGTGCTATGTCAGGCTCACAGCGGGTGGGATGGTGGTAGAAAGAAGTGTTGGAATCCACTGCGTTTGCTGAGGGCCGGTGCTGCCTTCACGCCTGTGAGCCTGGGACTTACAAACACCGCAAACTCTTGGTTTGGCGGAATCTCTCAAACCGTAAGTTCACCATTACAAGACTTGAGTTCCTGCCAATAAGGAGATGAGGTCCTTGCTATTACAAAATATTTGCAGCACTGAGACCCGATTGAAGGCTTTGGAAATTGGGCCACTTCTTGCAACATTTCTTTATCTTTTCCTATGGATTTGACTTCAGTTATAGAAAGTAGCTCTAGCTGGTGTTTCTGGATGTAGGAACCATATAAGAAAAAGCTTTTGCAGCAGCCTTCATATTTACCAAGACCCAGTTATCCAGTTGCCTCCTTAGTATGTGAATTATCTGACCCCTCCTGGTAACTCCCAGAGAACCTTTACACTATATCCTGCTTCTGTTAGCAGCTCTCCTTAGAGAGATTTTACCATGGCTTTTCCTCTCTTTAAGGATGAGCTGTTTCTTCTCCATCAGATATTTGCTAGGCATTGACAACTGATTTTTTTTTCTTAACTTATGTAACTTTCTGATTCATAACACAGGAACTTTTCTCAATAATGCCTTTTCCTAAAATTTAAGTTTTAAAGTACATTCAGCTAGATAAAATCAAGTTAAAATAAATATTCTAGGGATAACCCAAAGAATGGAAAAAAAGATAAACTTTTAAAAGGGCATCCAAAAAGATGTGCAATACAGACAAACCATTCTGTTTTGGTGGTAGCAAGGACGTGTATAGATTTAGTATATGCACAAACGATCTCACATTTTATGAAGAGATTGTATTGGTTGTACTCCAGAACTGTTTGTTTGGAATTTGAAAAGTATTCTCTCATAGAGACAGTGTCTTGGTTGGGGGTTAGGGTGTCAGGCTACCCTATAAAAGCTTACTCAGTTCATGTCATAGAACTGCAATGTACATTGTCAGACCACCTGGGAATTGGGATCAAGTAGCCTGGAGAATTAGATGGAAGAATGGCTTTTCCTATTTCTCTGAGATGGCCCTAAGCAAAAATTTGAAACCTGTGACATTTGCCCTGGGTATCCTTCTATAACCCTCTCCAGTCTCTCTTCCTCCACTCTGTGCAGCTCTGCCCATCCCAGCACACCCTTAACCTGCCCTACAGCACTTGCACCCGGGCACCTCATCAACCATTTCCACATTTTTAAGGATCTGTCTTCCTTCATCCCTCGATTTCCAATTTTCTCAGTCCATTTGCTCTCAGATAGTGCTAAGAACAAATCAATCAGAACCAAATAAATTACACTATGGTGTGGAAAACCAACAGTTTCTCTGTAACTATATTTTTAAAAAGAGACTTCTTGACCCAGATATATAAATTCAGGTAAATGAAGCAATTATGGCAATTGAAGGGATTGGTTTGTGAAAGTGTGGGATGCACCCTAGAAGCAGGTCAGCTTTTAAAGCTCAGCACATAACTAACATCTAGTGGAGCCCCACACCTTGAACTTTTTGAATTTGCACTACAGATTCGTGTTCTTCAGCACTTAATTCTGGCTCTAACATCTCAAGACAACATATGATTTGTCTTCAAAAGCATTATGTTTTAGGGTAATTAACACTGCCCACTGAAACGAAGAATGCTAACATCTCAGTGGATGTGCAAGATAAAAGTTGATTTCTGTTCACACAAAGTCCTGTGGAAATTGGGCAGCTCTTTTCTAACAGGGGGAATAGGCTACACTGTCATCTGAGTCCCTTAGTTCCAGTTGCTAAAGAAACAACATAGAAGACTGAACAGAAATCTCCAAGGACAGACTGGACATGCAATATTAGAGCTCCTCTGACCATTTTACACTGGCTGCCACCCCATCACATGGTCTGATCCAGCTGCAAGGAAGTCGGAAATGTAGAGGAGCACATGCACTGGTACTCTCTGCCACCGGTGGGAATTGGTCCCTGGAGTAAGCTGTTCATCTTTTTCATGGATTTTTTTCCCACCTGAAACTAGAACTTGTGTGAAGCTCCAGAGTTTCTTATCCTCAGCCCTTGATACAGTGGTATGTATGGTTGGGATGTGTGTGGGTGTGTGTGTGTGTGTGTGTTATGTGTCAACCTGGTTAACGGGTGGCATAACTTACGGTAATGAAATGACCAGGTAGGCAGGAGGAGGAGCCGTGGGGTAGTGTGGAAAATGGGCAGAAATGAGCAACACAGGTAGAAGCAGGAAAGGAATGGAGAGGTTATTTGTGTATTGTGGTCATAAGTCAGGGGCTCTCTGTATCTTATCTTCATTTGTTTCTTTAAATAGCAGCTTGTTAAAATCACTTCCCTTTTCTCTCCCAGATATTTCTTCATTTACTTGTTCAGATAAAAATAGTAAGACTAAAGGTTCAGGGTCCAAGATGATTATCTCCAACTCTTCATATTTTATGTAAAGGGTGACTAAAAAAGGCAAACCCCAAATATCTAGACAACTGTTTATACAGTACAAGATGTGTACATCATTGAGAATTATAGGGAAGGAAGTCACTCTGCTTGATTTCCATTGTGTGCTGATGTGGACTTCCCGGACATTTCTATCAATGTCAGTTGTTTGTGAAATGGCAAATGAATAGTATTTGATCCATTAATGGATTTGCACAACAGGTTCTGAGTTTAGTTTTATAAATCAGGAAACACTCAGATTCCTGCTTGAGTGAGCATTCCTCTAAACTGTCTAGTGTGACTTCACCATGGATTTACCTAGCTCCAATGTTCTTTGAATGTCGAATTTGCAATTCCTCAAATGAGTTAAAAATGTCTAGATTCACTTTTAAAGCTTGAAAATTTTATGCCTTTTGTTTATGTTATCTTCCTTTTCATTGCAATTTTATTTATTTTTGGTTTTCCAAACATATTTCTCTTATAACCCAAAACAGCTGCATGCTACAAAGAAAATGTAGACAGCAGAGGTGATATTAGAACACAGAGCAATTGGATGTGAACTTTTATGCCCATTTTATATTTAAAGCAAATGAAATGAGAGGATTTAGGCATCTTGCTGGGGGTCACATTCTTCTTAATCAATTGAATCAGAAATGGAACCCACTTCTTCTGATGCTTAGTCTAATTTTCCGTGTGCTGTAACAGCCTGGAGATTTGTTCTCACTAAGCTAAGAGTCACTATTAGGAAAGCCACTTGTTTATTGGTTTTTGTAGAGATAGCAGCTTGCTCATCTCTAGGGAGGGACTTTCTCTGGATTCTCATTCCCTTTTCCTGGAAGGGGGAAATACCAACTTTTACTTCTCATTGGTGAGTACACTGGGAGAGTACACTATGATAGTCACAAAGGATCTTGTCACCTTTGACTCACACCATCTGTGCAATCCTTAAGCAGATCCCATGGCCCTATATCCAAAATTATCTTAAATGCAACCACTTCTCACCATTTCTGCCGTGACCACCATCTCTGGTTTGCATTCTTGTGGTCTCCTGGGTGATCTCCTGGAGTCCTTTCTCACTAAACCAGTTCTCATTGATCTTACCACAGTCAGCAGACCATGCCCCTCTGCTATTCAAAGCCCTCCAAGGCTCCGAACACCTTCAAAATAAAATGCTCTACAATGTCATACAAGATACACCCCTGGAAAAAATTCTTAGTACACTCCCTACCATTCTTTCTTTATCTTACTGTCTTTAGCCCCACTACATCTTTTCATGTGACTAGCATTCAGCGCAAACATTAGTCACTGCCTGGGATTCTTTCCTTGCAAATATGTGTCTCACTGCCTTCCTGCCTGCAGTCGGTCGGGTCTCATTATAAAGACACCTCTGCGAAGAAGCCCTTGGGATCATCCTATCTAGCTGAGCTGCACTCCAACATACACCATCACTTTTTGTCCCTCATCATTGTTATATTATAAATATTGTTATTTATTTTCTGTCTTTTCCACCAGAATGAAAGCTCCATGATGATTTGCCATTATATTCCTAGTGCTTAGAACAGAGTCTGTCATATAATGTGTTTGATAAATATTTATTCAGTGAGTAAATTTGTTGAAGAAATGAATGACTCATGGGGTAAGACCACTGGGTCTTAATACAACTTGGCTCTTTCTTAGCTAGATGAAATTGGGGACATTACTTAACTACCCTTAGCCTCAGTTTTCACCTCTGTAAAATAGCAATTACAATAGTCTCTGCTTCATTATTAGTTTGCTGTGAACATTAAGTGTGATTATCTACATACATTGCTTCATAGATGCCTGACTTATAGTAGCCTCTCAAAACTTTTTGACAACTATTTACTCTGCTGCGCATCAACAAAATGCATGGATAAAATACAATTGTGCTATTCTCAGGGGAAATGCGCCCATCCATTTAGAACATGCAATAATGGAACGAGTGACTCAGATCTTAATTCAAGCTATACAGGATCTTGGATTTCAGTTTTTGGAGATTGCACAATTGCCTTTCAGTAGAAAATGTGACAAAAACATGTTCAGGTTTTATAGAATGCCTTTGTTTTCACTGTCGTTGCCAGTAATGTGGTTTTCTTTTCAGAGATCTGGCTAGGGGCTGCTGAACCCTTCCTTTCAGCTAATTTAAGATCTGGTGCCAGGAGGGCCTTGTGTCAGATGTTTGGGAAGAGGTTCTGTGGAAGAAGGATGACACTCATTCTTGAGTGAGGGGCTGAACCTGGGCATTACGCCGGGCATGCTGGGAACAATGGCCCAATTTGCTTTGCTAAGCTGCTGGCTTTATGGGCTTTCTGAGCAAAGCCCAGAATCACCTCACATTCATGCAACCTAGGCCTGGCCCTTGGAATCAACCTGGTGATCCTACAGACTCATCCCGAGGCTTGGGCTAGATGGCGCCTAACCTTTCCTTGCCTGGGCTTCCCTCTGTTGGAAGCACTCCCACTACAGGTGTTTCAGGTATTTAAGGGGCTGCGGCTGCCCCTAGGGCAATGCTCTCAGCACAAGCTTCACCTCAGAAGGAGTTAACACAGGAAAAAGCACCCAGAAACTTCATCACAATGATATTTGTGGGGAGTCAACAAAGATGTATGAGACAGGACCAGAGCTTGAGGGGGTTATAATCTATTGAGTAGATAAGATATGCCTTTTAAAGGATAATCTACATATCAGGGTAAAAAAAAAAAATCATGAGAATCTGATAAATTATATGCTAGAAATTACTTGAGGAGACCTAAGGCTGGAGAATTCCTGAAGGAAAGGTAGAGGCACAGAAGGTCCTGCCTGACTGACTTCCATTGGAAACCAGTGTTTTCTACAGCTGTAGGATCACTGGTGAGGGCAGTACTGTCAAGACCTTAGAGTTCAGCAAAATCCCTTGATAGGCTTGTGTGACATCCAGATTTCTGGCTCCTATTCTCAGAATTTCTTGTTTAGTAGATCTACTGTGAGGCACAGACATGTAACCTTCTTCCTCCTCCTGTTCCTTCATATATTTTATTGACCTATAATTAACATACATGCAATTGACATATTTTGGGACTCAGTTCACTGAGTTTTAACAATTGCATGGATCCCTATAACCATGGTCCAAAACTAGATATGGAATATTTCCATTACCACAGGGAGTTCCCTTGTTCCTATTTCTAAAAAAAAATCCATTTCCCTTAACTTCTCCTGTTCTTCTCCCTCCACTTCTGATTTTAGCCACAATTACCTTAGTCTGTTCTTGGATTTTACACAAATGGAGTTATATACTATGTACAATTTTGTGTCTGGGTTCTTTTGTTCAACATAATATGTTTGGGGAATTTGTGCATCAATAATTTGTTCTCTTTTATTGCTGTCTAATATCCCCTTGCTTGCATAAACCACACATTATTATTTTCCTTTGGATGAGAATTTGAATTGTTTTCAGTTTTGACTATTGTGAATAAGTCTTCTATAAACATTCTTATTATACATTTATTTTTGTGAACGTAAGTTTTTGTTTCTCTTGGGTAAATACCTAGGACAGAAATTGCTGGCTCATAAGACAGATGTATATTTAACTTTATAAGAAACCACGAAACACTTCTCCAAAATGGGTGCATTTTATACTCTCAACAGCAGTGTGGGAGAGTTCTTGTCTCTTCCTGTCCTCACCAACATTTGGTGTTGTTAAGTTTTTTTAAAAATTTAAAATGTTGAGCACCTTTCCATGTATTTTTTGGCCATTTGTAAGATCTTCTGCCATGACATGTCCATTCATGTCATGGAAGAAGGTCATTTGGACATTTTTAATGGGGCCCTTTGTCTTTTATCATTCATTTTTATGAGTCCTTTGCATATTTTGAAAACATATTTTTGTCATATATATGTATTAAAATATTTTACCAGTCTGTAGCTTGTCATTTTTAAAGTTTACTTTTCATAATCAGAAATTTTAAATTTTTATTATTTATTTTACTAATTTTTTATGGTTAGTGCTTTTTTGGGTCTGTTTCAAGAAACCTTTTCTTCCACAAAATTGAAAAAAAATTCTCTTATATTAGTTTCTAGAAGCTTTGTAATTCTGGCATTTATGTTTAGGTGTCTCATCAATTTGAATATTTGTGTGTGTATGTATGTGTGTGCAATAGGTAGGGGGTTAAGATCACTTTTTGTTCCATACAGATTTTTAGTTTTTCCAGCAGCACTCAATAAAAAGATTTGGATTAACCTGGCACCTTGGTTTTCTGCATTTTTAACAAGCTCTTTATATGGTTCTGATGCAGAGAGTTCAAGGATTATTTACTATATACTGCTGTGGAGGAAAGGTGAGTGGGTGTTTATTTTGCTTTCCTATGGGAGAAAATTACTAGCAGTGGAATAATAATATTATCAATAATCACTAGAGAAAACTAAACTTTATTGAGCTTTTTCTGCTTTACCTTGATTATAATGATTACTTTATGTCTGATTTAATCTTTATAAAAATCCTATGGAGTAGATATTATTATCTGTATATGAGGGTACAGAAGCTCAGAGAGCTTAATTCATTTGTTCAAAGATTCTCTTTAGCAAACAATGAAGCAAAAATTCAAACTCTGGTTTTCTGATGCCAGAGCCACCCTCTTAATAATACCGTGCTCTTTTGCCTTCTTTCATAGGTTACTGCCTTTTTGCACTACTCATACCTGAATGAAGTGATTATTGAATGCAATGGTTTCCAAACATTTTTCCCTCAGGCTAACTTTATACTCTTAAGATTATTGAGGACCTCAAAGAGATTCCATTATATGGGAAATATCTATTTACATTTATCATATTAGAAATTAAAACTGAGAAACTTTCAAAAACATTTACCAATTTATTTTTTAAAAAAACAGTAAGAAGTCCATTGTGTGTTAGCATAAATAACATATTTTAATAAAAATAATTATAATTTCCAGAAAAATAATTAGTGCAAAAAGTCGAATTGTTTTATATTTTTGCAGCTCTCTTTATTTTCTGGCTTAATAGAATATACCTGTATTCTCATATCTGCTTCTTATTCAATCTGTTGAAACATGGGGTTTTTTGTTGAAGTATGTTATGTGAATAAAATCTGGCCTCACATGTATATCTAGTTTTTTAAAAAAAGGGCCGGGCACAATGGCTCACGATCTGATTACAGATCCCAGCACTTTGGAGACTTAGGTGGAAGGATCGCTTGAGGCCAGGAGTTTGAGATCACCCTGGGCAACATAATGAGACCCCCCTCTCTACAAACAAAACAAAACAAAACAAAAACCCTGGGTATGGTGGTGCTTGCCTGTAGTTCCAGCTACTCAGGAAATTGAGGCAAGAGGATCACTTGAGCCCAGAATTTGGAGGTTGCAGTCAGCTATAGTCACGCCACTGCACTCCAGCCTGGGTGATAGTGTGAGATCCATTCTCAGAAAAAACAATAGCCTTTTCAGATGATTAAGGCTATTCTTTGATGGCACATCAGAACCCAACAAATGGTGGTTTCTTAAATGTTAAGTGCTTTGTAAATGTTAGTTTCAATGTGGAATCGGAAATGGTAGTTCATATTAATAAACTTTTAAAAACTCAGTTTAAGTGAATATTTTATTCTTGCATGATTGTGTAACAATATGCATTGGTCCTTTGGAAAATATAATCTGAGTTATACAGATTGTGGTGGGCACAAAAATGCACTACCTAGATCTTCCACTGCAGGGGATATAATTGATTGACAGTACCTACTACTGCCCTCTACATCCACCAGCACATCTCTACGAAGGTCATGTTCCCCACGGCTGCTCCCAGCCAAAGGCTGAACATAGCAGAAGTACTAAGGCAGGTCAGTTCCAAGCCAGGGAGGTGCAAATCTCCTTAAATTGGTGACTTTGGCTCTAGAACTTGCCAATGGTCTAGTGAAAAAATCCCAGGAACTGTGCTATAGCCTGAAACTCTTCTTATCCCATCCACTCCCCTTTCTCCTTCCTTCTTTGGTGTCAGACTGGCATTGAGGTCCAAAGACTCTCTTGCTCTCTCCCCTTTATCCTTCACAGGTATTTCCAACAGTAACTCCTTGAATGTCTATTCTTATCTTAGGACCTGCTTTTCAGAGGACTAGAAAAAATACACAGGTCTTCGAATATTGACACCTTTCATCATAAAATATCCAAAACTCACTTTTGTATATATCACCTCTAATCCCATTAGAAAAGTCATAGGATTGGGAAGCTGTCAAGCACAAAGTGGAAGATACAAATTTTCCAAAATTCTAATTTTCACTCAAAAACTTAAATTATGTCATTTGCAGCATAATTGTCAGTTTTCCTTGAAGTGGCAGGCTTACTCCATTCAATTATGCAAAAATTTCTGCCAAATTTCAAGTCTGGATAACCATAACTTACGAGTCAGTGGTTCTTTCAAGTAAAAGTAATGAGCTAAAAAGTAAACAGCTAGTTCAGCTGGCAACTCAGACAATCAGACAAGGACTTGTCCGTGAGAAAAATCACTGTGCTGTAGAATGCAGCAGAAGTACTTTTGATTTATCCAGTCCATTTCATCACACAGAATAATAAAAAGACATGTACTTGAGGGTCATGATTTAATAAAATTAATATGTTTTTACTGCTTCATCAAGGACATTTGTAAGTGGAATGGGCACTGTATTTCCTACGAGTGCATGGCAGTGGACAGTGTAATGATGACTAGCAGTATTTGTTGTCATTGACCTGATTCGTGCTCTGACCCCAGATGTTTCACCCACCCTTGTTTTTGCACCATCAGAGAAAACAACAACACAGTGAAGAAGACAAATGACTCCCTAGTATTAATATAAAAATAGTTTTGGCCTCATAGAGCCTCTGAAAATTCTTAGGAACCCCTAGGGGTTCACAGACCATACTTTGAGAACCATTTCATAGAGGCCTGAAACATTTATTGAACATTCACTAAGCAAGTATTATACATCTCTGTAGGCTCTGAGTATGAATAGCACAAAGTACCTGCCCTCAAAGAGCTCTGGCTTTTCTAAGGGAAATAACATAGGTTACTAAAGAAGTAGGATTAGAGTTAGTGAAACGTGTTATGAGAGCAGAAAGAAAGGACATCATGGCTCTGTCTGGAAGGCTCAGAGGAGTTCACACCAGGGAGGTGATTCTTGAGGCAATATTGGAAGACTGACAAAAGGTCCCCACATAAAGGAGGTAGGCACCTAGGAGGGAACAACATAACGTAAAGATATAAAGACATGGCAGAGGATGGTATGCTTGTCCAACTATCTATCCTAAAAATAGTAAAAAATAGTATAATATTCAATCCATCTCAAAGTTTCCAAAAGGTTTTGGTTATATATTTTTCTAGAAGTTTGATGTCCACGTTATTACTCAGCCTAAGTAGTCCATCAGGTGACACCTCTCCTTTGTGCCAGCTACACCAGTGGACACAGCTTTTCACTGAGACCCTGATATTTTTCCTCCTGGTGGCTACATTGTTATTATTTCTTGGAACATCATTTTTGTTTTGTTTTGTTTGGCTGTGTGGTTTTTTTTTGTTTTTTAGTAGGATCAAAAAATAATCCACTTTAAGATATTGCCCTGGATATAATAGAACTGTGAATGATGTCATCATTGACTACGAATTATATTATTAATATTATCACATCTATAAAACTCCAATACCCACATTCTCTTAGTAAGCTCAGACCTGGTTTATTTAATATGTGTAAAACCATTATCTTGAAGTCTGTGCCTTTGTTTTCCCAAATATACTTACGAATTGCTAATCCATAAAGAGTAAACACTTTAGATCACAAGCCCGCGGTGCAAATAAATGTATTAGTGTGGCATATATTTAATGCTTATTTATGTAAACCCGAGATTGCTAGGGAGAGGCACGCTCTCAGTTCACCCAACAAATCACTATGATTCAGATGTTTCCTAACAACCACCTGGGGGAGGAGTGCAATCTTCTCATTTAATCTTAATCACTGGCAATCAGGGACATTACGCAACTGGGAAATACCACACAAATTATTAGAAGAGCAATCAGAAAATATAAAAAGGGATAGAAAAGAAATATAGTCTTCCCTATGTCAGGGATTTACACATAATTGCTTAAAATATTTAGAAATCTTTTCATGTCACTCTACCAGGCCATCAAGTTTAAATCTGAGTTCTTTTCGGCTGAAGGCCTGTCTTAGGGAACACAGGCTCTTGTAGGCGAAGTTTTTTATACGGAAACAAACTGAATGGGTTTTAACACTGGGCTCATGCTCAATTCCATACATCTCCTCAATGTTTGGTGCCCAGGTAAAAGTTTTAGTATCATAGTTTCTCTTTATAAACCTGTAAGTATTTCTAGGCCAAGAAATCTCTAAGTGTTGTGTCATCCTAGCTTTTTTGCAAGAGCAGATAAGAAATGATAACAAGAAGAATTTGTTTCTTGAATTCCTGTTGCCAAATCTCTGAGGTCTAGGATCTTCTCTTTGTTCTCCTCCCTGTTCTAAATATTTTTTATATAAGAAGAATTGTACTAAGACACACAATAACCACAAGAAATTACCAGGGAAAACAAGAGAAATGAAGGCTAAGAGTGTATGGAAGAGTATGTGAATAGGACAAGATGGGTGGGAAAAGTGCTGAATTATAGCTCAAAATATCTCAGTGGCTTAGTGTTATGGTCAGAATGTTTGTGCCTTTCTCTGCCCCCAAAATTCAAATGTTGAAATCTAATCACCAATATGATGGTATTAGGAGGCGGGGCTTTGGGGAGGTGATTAGATCTGGTGATAGGGTTCTTGCCCTTATAAAAGAAGCCCCAGAGAGCTGCCTTGCTCCTTCCACCGTGTGAGGTCACAGCCAGAAGTTGCTGTCTGTGAACCAGAAAGTAGACGCTCACCTCAAATCTGCTTGATATTGGCCTTCCCAGCCCCCAGAACTGTGAAAAATAAATATCTTGTTTTTAAGTGCCTGATTTATGATATTTTGTTACAGGGTTCTGAATGGATCAAACACTTAATAAATCGAAAGTTTGTTTTTCACACATGCCAGAGTCCACTGTGAGGCAGTGGTGATGGTGGTGGTGGTGGTGGTGGTGGTGGTAGCGTCCTGCTCATGTACTCAGGGACCCACAACCCTTCCATTGAGGCTCTTCACCAAATCCTAGGGCTCTGGATTCTACCACTGGATTCTCTGCCTCTAGTTGTCAGGAGAAGAAAGAGAGTTGGAGAATTATTTTCAAGGTTTTGGGGGCCAGGCCTGGATATGGTGTAGCTCACTTTTGTTCATATTCCACTGGGCAAATCTAAGTTGCATGAGCCCACCCAATGGCAGGAGACAGTGGGAAACATGGTCTGGTTGCACGCCCTGGAGAAAACAGAACCACAGTTTGAGGAACACAATGAATTGTTCTGGCCACGTTCATCAATTTGTTCTTGGTGATAGTTGTCAGCATTACGGGTACTTTGCATGGAGAAAAAAACTTAGATCTGTCCTAACAGGCATGTATTCATAATTTTGTTTATTCATTCAATAAATATTATTGAATATCCACTAAGAGCAGGGAATTGGGCAAGGCATTCAGTATATAACACTGAGCAGAGAATATAACACAGTTCGTGTCTTCAGAACCTTATAGTTTCCTACTACTGATACATCCATCATCATTCTCATTTCATCCCTAAGCTTCTGATGGTATAGGGATAGGAAGGAAGGCATGGCAAGCAATTGTCCTAATTTACTATCCCAGAGGTGGCTCCGGCAATAGACATGCACATCAATTTATCCACTGTAGTAGTCTTAGGGACAAACTAGAAGACTATGTAATTTATATTTTATAGTGCTTCACATTTTTAAAAGTTCTTACCCATACTGGTGAAGAGGAGTTGAAATTAGCTGTGCGACCTTAAGCAAATGACTTAAACACTCAAGGTAAATTCCTCATCCATAAAGTGGGAATAATACTAGAATCTACCTCTTAGGGTGATTGCGAGAATGAAATGAAATGAAATTTGTAAAGTGGTTACCAGAATGCCTAACCCACAATAATAAAAAAAAAAGTGAGATAACTAGTGCTGTCATTATTATTTGACTTTAAGAGTGAAGGGTAGCAGAATATTTGATCCCCAGTGACTTTAGACCCTTATCAGCAGCCTGGAGATTACACCAGAGGAATCTACCTAAGAAAGTTTACTAACTAGCCTTTATCTTCCATTGGTTTCCCATATACCATTGGTCCTTGAAAAATTACAGTTCAGAGAAGTTAAGTGTCTAGAAAGAGGTTGCACAGCTTAGAAATGAGAGCTTCAGAATTGATTCCTATGGTCATGCCCTTTCATTGATTCTATGATTCTTTGCAGGGCCTACAGTTATGAAATACTATTGAGAACAATTTGCTGTCTTCTATATTAAGAATAAACTAGGCTAACCTCTTTTAAAAAATGGGAAGACAAGCACTACTTCATCTGGGGTAAGCAGCCATGAAAGTTTTTATAAGCATGGCATTTTTAGGTTACAGGCAATGTATTATCAAAGCATCTACACCTTGCTATCTTTGTACAAAGGTTGCTATAGTTTGCAGGTACTTCAGGCAGAGAAGAGTGGGCTTAAGATTTGGGGTGTCTGAGTTATAATATTTGTTCTACAGATAGCCAGCTGTAGGACTCAAAATAAATCACGGTACCTTTCAGAGCTTTGGTTTTTCATCTATAAAATAGGTTTCTGGAGCATTATATAATTGCTAAGTATCTCACCGATACAGGATAAAATGCATAAAATGAGGAGTATAAAGACACAGAAAACAACATTTTGGAATTAAAAGTGAAATATAAGTCATCTTTAGATCTGGTCTTCTCAACTTAAATCTTCTGAGCCTAAGCCACTCTTCTGTTTGAAGAGTTTAAATCCTTCAGTATCCCTAGAAAGTAAGTAGAGTCTGAATAGTCTCTGTTGCCATGGTAGAGAACATTCTGAAGATGAAAATTGTGTCTATATTGAGGGTCTTATTATGAACAGACCAAGATTCAGATCTCTGTGCTACCACAGAAACAGACACAGTGTTGGTAAGTCTGTGAATAAACTTTCATAACCAATTAACTTATTATCCTCTCACAGTGTTTTTGTGGTCATCATACAGCCTTTTATTTGATTTCGTATAAAAACCAGGGAAGAACATTCTTTTAATATCCCCAAACCTTTATTAATACATTTTTTTAAAAGCAAAAAGACTATTACTGATTCTAAGAGTAGAGTGAAAATTCTATGTTTTCTTATTGAAATTACATAGTTACATTTCAATTAGAACGTTACAATTCAATTACAGTTCATAGCGTCTTTTATTCTGAAAAATCAGGTTGGCAAAAAATTGCTGATTAATCCAAAGACCTTGAATATAAAAGTAATTGATAAAAATTCCACTATCTGGCTTGTTTAGAAAATAAGAAAGTCAGATGTTATCTCATTATTAATCTTCCAACCAATTTATTTTTACCTAGGAAGAAACTGAGGCACAATCAAGTCCATGTCTAATTGGTTACGGAGGGAAGGGCAAAGACCTAGGTTTGCCAGGTCCCTGACGCTGCCTTCTTTCTACCAGCTTCATTTGGGACACTCATCTTGAACTTGCTTTGGTTTGAAAAAACTTCTAGGAAGGATTTTATTGTCATTGTTTCAACAGAGAGACAGTGAATGTTGCAGGATAAATATAAACTAACTATCAGCTACACAAGTGGCTTAATCTCTGAATCTCAGTTTCCTAATTTGTTAAATATCTGAAACAGGAATCCTTACCTCCTGGGATAGTCATGGGACTTAAATGAGCTAGGGGCCATGGAGTGCTTGGGACTTAGTTGTATTCAACAACCATCAGTAACTTTCCTTTCTCATGGCATTAGCTTCTATTAGCGGCACACATTCTGTGTGTCATGATCTCGACTTAAACTTTTAATATGAATCATCTCTTTAATTGCTCAAAACATGAGGAAGCTGAAGCTTTGGGAAATTAAATTAAGTTCCAGGTCACCAGGTCAGTAAGTATCAGAGACAATTTTCTAATTTAGACATCCCTGACACTGAAGACTATTTTCTTGATCACCATGTTTATTTACTTCCTGTTGCTTCTGTAACAAATTACTGCAGACTTAGTGGCTTCAACAGCACAAATTTATTTTCTCACAGATTTGGAGGTCAGAAACCCACAATCAGTTTCAGTGGGTTAAAATCAAGGTGTTGGCAGAGCTAGTTCCCTCTGGAAGCTCTAGGACCAAATCCACTCCGTGCCTCATTCAGCATGATGTCTGCATCCTTCACTTGTGGCCCCTTCCTCCATCCTCAGCCAGCAGCATATCTTGTTTCCATCATCACATTGCTGCCTTCCTCTGGGATCCAATCTTCTGCCTCCCTCTTTTAGGACATTTGTGACTATCCTTAGGGCCCACTTTGATAATCCAGAGTAATCTCTCATCTCAAAATTCTTAATTTAATCACATTTCCAAAATCCCTTTTGCTATATAAAATAACATTTAGAAGTTCCAGGATTAAAATCTCGACACTTTTGGAAGCTATGGCTCAGCCTGCCATACCATATTTCCTGTATTTCCTCTTTTCTTCCCTGTTATATAGTAACCAAGCTTTAGCTTTATTTCATAATGTACATGTCCTGTTTGCATTAAAATGTGAATCCCTTGAAAGGTTTGTATGAAAAACAAAAAAAAATAAAATAAAACAAATTTGGCTTGGAGGGAGCTACCAAGATCCACATACTTAGAGACCTCCCAAACTATGAGAGAATAATATTTAAAGCCTGACATTCCTTAAATGAGATCAATAGATTTAGTTCTTCCTTTTGCTTTCCTGGAAGTTCAACAAACAAATCTCTGGTCCATTCTGATTTGTTTATTATTAAAACTCATATGGCTATCTGCCATTCGCAGACAACAAAATGATCATTTTCTTCCAGGTAATTTGCTAAGAGTAAAACCTTGAACTTACCTGCTGCTCAACTCTTTGCAGAAGCTTAGCTGAACGAGACAATATTTATGAAAAAAATTCAGAAAGATATTCAATTCATATACTCCTCAAGTTAAATAAAATCAATCCCCAGATTAAGCAAATTAGCAGAGGAGGTTGCAAACAGGGACTTGACTCTTTTGCCCACCTGCATAATTGCTCGAACTGTATTTTGCTTTAATGTGACGCCACTGGCCTACGTTGAAGGGCAGCATAAGAAACAGCCCAGGGAAAGTAGCCAAGGCCAAGTGTTGGTATCAGAATCTCATTGAACAATGCATAGACTCTTTGTTTTTCCTTTGTCCTCAGTGTTAATCATGGACCTAGATTCATGCTTTTTCTCTGTTTTGAGGACCCAACCCCGTACTTTGAAGGTCCTGCTTCTCAGGAGCCTCTATTTTCCACAGAATGACAAAATCCGACTTTTCCTCCCTAGAGCAGAGCAGCATGTGTTCTTACAGGTGGTTGCAGCATATTCATCACATTTGCAATCTTCACTTTGGTTCTCTGTGATGTTGCCAGGATTGATTCTTGAATTCTTTTTCGGATTTCTTCAAGGCTCCTGGCACTGTCTTTGTCCATTTGGCTGAGCTGGTTTTGCCTGCACCAGGTTTGCTGGTACAATCCCATTCATTTGCTTAGCATCAAATGGGCTTGGTACCTGGGGATGACCCTCAATTTCATTTGTTTATAATTTTGTGTCATTGGACTCAAGAAGTTGGCATTTTCCGGACCTTTTTTTTTTTTTTCATTACTATTTCTTTTTTTTTTTTTTCCTGAGAGTTTATGTTGTTTCTTTGAGGAGTGAAAACCGCATGTGACTCAGAATGTAGGGATTCCATCTGTAGTGCACTGATTTTAAGGGTGATTCTAAGGAATCTCCCTATTTTTCTGTTGCTTCTGACCTGTATACCTTATGACGACTATGAGGCTTGATGCTTATATAGCATTTTCTAGATTGGAGGACTGTGGAAGAGTATCGTGATATTAATAGGGACATAAATATTTCTATAGAGATGGCAAGTTGACCTACCAGAAAAGCTACAAAGTCTGGAGTAGTTTTGACTGGGAAAGACACTCATGATAGATGTCAAGGTGTTGAGGATGACCCATTTCTGAGAATAGTTGCACATCATGGTCCAGCTTCCTTGAGAAGAAGGCATGATGGAAGTGATCCAGGGGCAGATTGCATCCAAGTAAGGTTTCTGAGTCCTAAGTTATGTTACTGAGAGGGGTCAGTTAGAATCTACGTCTTTACAACAGGCCTGATTCCTCTCAGTCTAGGAGCAACAGATACACCTGAAGAAAAGACAGGGAAATGTTCTGCATTGATTCTCAAATGTGCCGAGTCCTACAATCTTATGTTTATGATAGAAATATATTTCAACTTGATGATTTTAAAGCTATGAATAATAATGGCATGACTACTTGATAAGGGATACTCTTTAAATCCTTTGAGATATGTTTGTTTGAACAAAGTTCATTCACATTCAATATCATGATACTGAAATAATGGCAGAGCAAAGCATTCATCTGGCTGTGCATTTAGATGGATTTAATGGCAGTTTAAAGGTAGATAAATTTTCTGGGAGGCATTTCTTCTCAATTTGTTCGATTTCTTACTGAGCTGTGAAACATTTGTGTTTTTGTCTTCTTTGGGGAAACAGAGGCAATGGCAAGAAGAGCTAGAAAAGAAAGAAATGTCAGAATAATGTAAATCAGCAAGATGCTGGTTTGCAATTTTCTACTTCAATAAAACTCTTCCTGACTACTTTTTTAAAATAACCTTTATCTTTTCATTTTTAGTAAAAACAAACATATAATCTGACAGTTTCTGTCCATAGTATCCAACAACTTAGATGTCCAGTTTAAGATGTGCTTACCAGGAAGCAAACTTGAGGAAAACAAAACATGAAAAAAAAATTAAAGGGATTTGGGTGGGGTCATTTGGTGACGGCCAGGTTGGAAGAAATGCTGTTAGGAGAAAATCTATGGGGTATTGAAGAAGGAGGATTTAGGAGAGTGAGGGTATGTGCAGTTTGGGTAATAATGGGTTTTACCTTCTATGTTCCAGAATACCTAAAAGACCTCAAGCTATCCTAAGAGGGAGAGGTTCCTTTAAAAAGGCGAGGTATTATTACTGTAGTAATTACTGACTTTTTTCATATTGAATATGTTCCATCACAGCCCTGATTTCTCCTCTCTCTGCTAATAAACTTGTTCCATCTGTAGGCCATGAAATGGACAAGATGGTATTTTTCAATCTCAAGACAATACAGTGATCAGGAACAGAGCTTTTGGAGTTAGGCAGCCCTGCCTCTTCATCTTACTTTGGACAATTTGCTTAAGCTCTCTGAAATAGTTTCTTCATCTGTAAAATCAGTTTCAATACTACCTGCCTCATAGTGTGTGTTAAAGGAAGGTTCTAAGGCTTAAGTGACATAAAATGTGCAAGTTTCCTGACATGTAAGTGCCCAAACTATTGTAGTTTCCATTGTATTTATTATTTTTGTTTCTAGGCATTTAAGTAAAATTCCTATTTTGTGGAATATCTGAGTGGTATGTGGTGAAGTGAAATATTGGAGTGTTAAATGGATGTTAAATAACGATTAAAAGTGGAGTGTATGAACAAAAGGTCCAGAGGAAAAGTGTGACTTCAAGGAAAACCTTTCCAGAATGCTGACCAGACAGAAGCCCATTTTTGGCTGCAACAAGCACAGCAAATATGCCCTAAGATCAGAGCCCTTCAACAGGTTCTCGGAGCCAAAGCTCTGGGAAACAAGCGCCTCCAGCCCAGGTCAGCCACAGCATCCTAGGTTTGTGAGGTGCTGGCAGGGAGAGCGGGGGCTCCCCAAATCAGGAAATGTGGATCGGAAAGAGGATGCAGTGCTGGCATGGAACACCCTCATTAGGATCATCATTTATGTGTTTATTTTGAACAAGAAGAAGCCTGGAACCTGAAGCCATGGGAGAGAATAGTTCTGGACACTAGGCAGGAGCTCCTCCTCTAGCTTGGTTTTGCTACTAATGTGACAGAAAAGTGTGGCGGGATAAGTAAACTGTCATGAACTCTTAGAGCCCTCTACTGAGCAAAAGGATTGTTCAAGATAACCTTTTAGGTTTCTTCCACTTATCTCTGTGACTGCACATTTGCGATTCATAAATTTTTCATTAGAGATTTACACCTTGTTAATGGCAAAGAAAGCATAATTTTTTTTTTCTGTCTTTTTCATTAGTTGGCTCAGATGAGTGTCAGAAGTATGAATAGGAAACTCACCATACAGATTTCTAAATTAACTGAATATTGATTAGTGAATCAACAGAGTTCAAAATGTTAATATACAGGATTAAAATTTACAATTTCACTCACATTTATATAGGGAATATTTTCTAAGAAGATAGGTGAATATAGTCAGGCTAAGTGAAAATATTTGCATATGGCTATCTCTGGACAGCTGGAGAAAGTTTAAAATTTTAAAACCAGAGGCCATAATGATAAGTTAATTTGTCCCAGGTTTTTTACTGAGAAAGAAAGATACAGTTTTTTCTTTAATAGTCAAAGGTTTTTCATTTTTATTTTCATCAAGAGCTGGGTAAATTTTTAAAGTAGAAATTCAAGTATACTCAGTCAGATGACTTAATCTCAAACAAAACTTAGGATGGAAAGTGGGCATTGATACGGTTTGTGGGGGTGTTCCAAGGTTGGTCTTAGCTGCATTTCCTCTTCCCTCACACAAAATTGCTAAATAAACAACATCACAGAATACTTTCACTCCTGCAATGCCTTTCACAAGATGTGTTTAGTACTTTACATTTCATGAATGTCTTCTGGTAAGAATCACAGTTTTCCAAGAACTTATGAGAGTTTCATTTCATATTTTCCTTAACATTGGATGTAATACTTGATGTTTTTCTTATTTTCAAATGAGGGGAATCATGCTTGTATGCATACTGTCTTGGGTCATCCCTAAACAAAGTGGCATCATGGTAGCCAAGTCCCCTTCTAGATCAGAAGAAGCATCCAGATGGAAAAATATATTTTTATTTTTTACCTATAGGTACTTTATGCTGTCTTAAGAAATAGAGCACAATTATGGGGCAAATCCTTTATTCAGATTTTCTTCCATAATGTATTATGCTATCCACAGAATTAAGAAAATAAAGATCTTTGTTAACTTCCCCCTTGTCTCCCCAATGTCCCCAGACTGTGGAATGTTGGGATTCATACTGTGAATGCTCTGAAAATCAATTATTGTCAGATTCTGTTTTCAGGGCTGCCAGACAATATTTTGGCTCAACTTCAGTCCATTTGGAACACAGCTGTTAAGTTGTTGACAAAAACTAAGGAAATATGAACATGTTCCACCCTTTCAAAAAATTGCATTTGCTGGCAACCAACAGGATGGATTTGAAAATTTCTTATTGGAGAGTGAGTTAGTACCACTTTCTGGCATCCTTTTGGGCTGAACTGGTCGTTCTTGTGTTCCAACACACATGGCACCCTTCACTCACCACTTAGGATATTCAGAATTTACTTTTCATCATGAACTTGAGCTTTAAGTTATTCTGTTAATAACTGCCCATAACTTTAAGTTTCCCTGGGATGTAGTATCTCATTGATTTCTCCACTTCTCCAGGTGCATTTTTTTTTTTTTAAAAAAAAACTACTGTGCCAAGCCAGCACTGATTTATGTCTATAGGATAGTGGTTATATCGTACTGCAAGCTTTTCTTTGAAAATAATAGAAAAATTCTATTCAATTAAACAATAAACAGTATGCTATCATTTATCTAAGAAAACAAGAGATGGTTGTAAAAATAACTAAGTATAAATATAAATAACTAAGTTGTATAAATAAATAAGTATATTCGTAGTTGGGTAAAACTTTAGGGACAAAAAGAACTTAAAAAAATAATATTACGCTACTTTTAGGAATAATATATTTTATGGTAGTGTTGGTATTATTATTATGAATCTATTAGGTACATATTGTGAGAAAAATCAAATAATTACATCCATGTCTTTGAGAACCCAGATTTTTGGCATGATTGGAAGGAGATACAGATTGAAGATTGATAAGGTTAATTTAAAAATTTTTAACACATCTATATGAACTCATAATGTATGTTTTCTTAAGAAAATATTTCCTAACCCTATCCACTGAAAAGACCTGGAGTCAATGACCAACCCAGTAGCGGTAACATTGCCAGTGCTCAGATTATAGTCTCTAAATGTCTTTTCCAATTAAAAGTAACCAGGATTCATTGGACAAATGGGTAATTCAGAGTTCAGAGCAGGGAACTGATGAGATGAATCTGGAACATTTCACTATAATGAAAAACAGGGATGCTTTCAAAGACTGGTGAGACTATGTCAAAAAGAATCAGAGCCAATTTGAAAAACTTGCACTGACCAAATATGGAAAAATTTGTGCAACAGTATGGAGAACTACACTTGAAAAACTTCAAATATGTTTATATCATAGATTTATGTTAATACTTTAAAAGCTCAGATATCTTTGAAGGATGCTAGAGTACATACTAGCATTATTTTGAAAGGTAAATCATCAAGCATTTTTTCCACCTTTTCTGTATGGGCTGTATTTCCAGGGGATGAAAGTTGATGAAAGAAAGTTTCTCTTTGTAATACTATTCTATCTAATAAATGTAGTAATGGTAAAATTAGAATATTAATATCTTCAAGCCCCTGATATATTAATGGATCTAAGCAATGATCATTAATGAATAATATCTCTAAAAAGTAATAGAAATACACTATGATGAATGTATACTTTTTGTTTTATTCTATTTTCAGTTTTGTTTTGGATGCTGGAATATCCCCTAATGAAAATTTTATACACACACACACACACACACACACATAATATATATACACGTATATAAAGTTGTCTCACAAAATAAAAACAAACAAAAAAACAATCAAACCTGCATCTGATCAAGCCTCTAGATCTAACTACCAATTTGCAGAAAATATGAAGCAGAAGACCTGATAAAAGGATTCCATGTGTGGGCAATTAATGAAATCAGATATGGAATTCCACAGCAAGGGTTAGCAAACTAAGGCCTGTAAGACAAATTAGGCTTCTCACCTATTTTTATTAAAAATGTTTTATTGGAACACAGCTTCACCCATTTGTTTACACATTGTTTATGCTGATTTCATGCTTGAACAGCAAAGTTGAATAGCTGTAACAGAGATCATATGGCTCTAAAGTGTATAACATTTATTCTCTGGCCCTGCATAGAAAAAATTTTTTAATTTCTGCTTAACAGGACAAAATTTTATCAACCATAACAATAATAACGGGCCGGGCGCGGTGGCTCACGCCTGTAATCCTAGCACTCTGGGAGGCCGAGGCGGGTGGATTGCTCAAGGTCAGGAGTTCGAGACCAGCCTGAGCGAGACCCCGTCTCTACTAAAAATAGAAAGACATTATATGGACACCTAAAAATCTATATAGAAAAAATTAGCCGGGCATAGTGGCGCATGCCTGTAGTCCCAGCTACTCGGGAGGCTGAGGCAGTAGGATCGCTTGAGCCCAGGAGTTTGAGGTTGCTGTGAGCTAAGCTGACGCCACGGCACTCACTCTAGCCTGGGCAACAAAGTGAGACTCTGTCTCAACAAAAAAAAAAAAAAAAAAAAAACAATAATAACAAAATACTTCAAGGAAGAAAAAACAGGAAAGATATTATGATGGTGGGGAAACCTAAAAACCAAATCCCACTTAAAGAGTCTTGGCAACCAATCATAGATTATGGACTTTATTTGAATCTTGATTCCAATATATTATAAAGCAACTTTTAAGAAAATCAGAAAAATCTAAATATTGCTTGGATATTGAAGATTTTAAGGAATTATTGGGGATTTTTTTAGCTATTATATGATAGCTATGTTTTTAAGATCTCTTATCTTTTAAGTGTATATTCTAAAATGTTTGTAGAAGAAATGATATCATGTCCAGAATTTGCTTTAAAATAATCCAGGCGATAGGGAATGGGTGGGAGGAGAGATGAAGCAAGATTGGCCATATATTGGTATTTCTTCAAAGTGGTAACAGATAAATTGGGTTCATGATACCATTTCTCTACTTTTGTTTAAGTTTGAAAATTTCCATAATAAAACTTTTTTAAATGTCTTTTTATTTTGTCATGGAACTTGCATTCTAATGGAGGAGAAGAAAACAATAATTAAGTAACTCAACACATATAGTAAGTTAGATGGTAAACAGAGTTTTATAGGAAAAAGTGTAAGAATTGGAGGGAAAAAGATATGGAGTGTTGACAAGAAGGTGTTGGAATGTTTGAGAGGGTGACAGGGACCATGTGGTATATCAGCCCTGTATCCACCCCTGAGGTTTGGGATGAAACCGGTTTACTGAGCAGCACCTGGGGAAACTGAGCCACTGAAAGGCACGCTTGCAAGTGTGCACTCTGGAGCTGGCCTTCCTGGGTTCAAATCCACCCTGCCACTTATTAGCTGTGTGAAGTCAGGCTAGTCACTTAACCTCTTTGCGCTTCAGTTTCCTCTTGGTGTACAAGCATTTGAGAAGTATTAAAAAAAAAAATTACCAACATGGGGATTGATGCTGAAAGTCTTTTTAAAAATTAACAGCCTTCTTACCAGTACAATGAGTTTTCAATATTCTAAAACAGTGGTTCTCAAATTTTAATGCACATAAGAATCATTTAGAGGGCTTGTTAAAATACATGTTTCTGAGCCTTACCTCCCTCCCCACCGCAGAGTTTTTAATTCAGTGGTTTGGTGTGGAGCCTGAGACTTTGTGTCTCTAACACATTCCAAGTGATGATCATGATGCTGGTCTGGGGACCTCACTTTGAGAACATTTGCACAAAGAATTCCCTTATTCTGTTGCTATTCATTTAAAAAAAAAAAAAGGAAAAATAAATGCACCTATTTTTCATTTTTTAAATAAATCATTTGCTAACCTTGTGTTCATATTAATACAATAGAGGAAATGACTTTCTCAGGTTTGCCCCAAATTGAGAGTTTTTGTTTCCTCCTCTTGACTTTTATGACTGAATGAAAGAAAACTGTTCTTATGTGGTAAAAATGACATACCAGCTGCAGATTATTTTTCCCATTCTTTTTTTTAATTAAAAAAAATTCAACATAGCCAGACAATTTCTCACCTACTCATCTCCATCTAAAACAAGACACCATCTGTTATGTATCCACTTAATCAGTACCATGACAAATTCGAGCACACTCAGGTCTCTGATACCATATAACACTCACCAGGAGTTTCTGACTAGACCTTTGGAAGGTCCCGATCAGAGGCCAGCTGGCCATTAGGCTGCAGCTGGATTCAATCAGAAAAGATGCCCCCAAGGACTCCCACCATCTAAGCAGGGTCAAACAGCCTGGCCAGGATGAAGTTGGAAAATGAGTTACCTGGTGTCTGGGAGGATTCTGAGTTTGATTTACTTTTCAAGAAGGTTAAGTTATCTTTTAAAAGCCAGTCTCTTTTCTCTTTGTGTCCATCAAATCTGAAGTGGAGATGTTGAGAGTTTTCAGCATGTCCCCAATCTGTGCCTGGGCTATCACCGGGATGTTGCCTTACAGACAAAATGCCTCCGTACACGGAATGAAGGGTCTAATTTCTCTTCCTACTGGTCTGAGGTGACCTGTAGACTGAAGCCAGACAATCCACACCACTTCAGAACTCCTCTCCAGCAGCTAAAAAGGTCTCTCATCTCTTTGCTTGCTTAACAACCCATTTGAGTTCAAGAGCAGAGAAAGCAGGTGGGCATTTGAAATGAGAAGAAAAAAAAAATCGGTCAGAGAAAAGGAAACAGATAAAAAGCAACATTGTAAGAAGGGGAAAAATGGAGTTGGAATTTGGAGACTGCAGTCAGGGCCAGTAAGGTTAGTAACTGAAGTTTCAAGAAATATTGCAGGTGATTTTTTCTTTTTTAATGTGGGGTAGAGAAGAGAGGATGGAGAATGAGTACAAAGATGCAGACAAGAAATAGCTATGCCAGTGAAAACTAAAGCCCTAAAAAGAAATTTTAAGATTCATGATCTGTTTCATGTCCCCAAATATTTATCCATTAAAAAGTAAAAATAGTGTATGTAATTTAAAACAGCTCCATGGAAGGGGTTTCTACATTTTCCTTAGCAATCCACAAGTAAAGTCGGGAAAAGAGGAAAAATATGCTTCGTTTTGTAATGAGAACAGTACATGGAACAAAATAAGCCTATAGGAATATATTTCTGGAATGCAAGAGAGAGGTTGTTTATTTCAGGAATAAGTAAGAAATAAGAAGTATTTGAAATGTTCTTAGTTCTTTACTGTTTTTCTTTCTTTCATTCATTCATTTGGCAAATTTTGATGAGAACCTGCTCTGTGCCAGGCACTCTTCAAAAATTTAGAGATTTAGCAATAAACAAAAAAGATTAAAAAAATCCTGCTATTAACTTTTGGTAAACAAAGGAATACCTGGAAAATTTTGTTGAAATGTAGATTCCTGGGCTCAAATTCAAGATTCTGACCCAGTAAATTTGTGAAAGGGCCAGGAAATATGTACTTTTAAATGTAAAGTTAGGCGATTCTGTTACAAAGAAATATTCCCCATAGGTGATCTCATCCAATCAGGCATCAACTATTCCTCATAGGAGTCCTGAGTCTACCTCCCCAGACTGGCCCTTTCCCCTGGGCTCCAGACCTGTATATCCAAACTGTCTCCTGGACTCTTATACCTATGATCTTAGGAAATCAAGTGCTATATGTGAAATAAGTGAAACTACCTTTAAGTCCAAACCTATATTCCCATTTCCATGAGAAGTACCACTTTCTAGTGACCAAAGAAGAAATTGGCAGTTCATCCTAAAACCACCCCATTCTCCCTCCTTGCACAAACCCAGTCAGTCCTCACATGCTTCAGGTGCTACCATCTCAGTATCTCTTATATCCATCTCTGTTGCTTCTGCTTTTGGCCAGCCCCATTAGCCACCACCTTGACTATTTCCAGTCTTCTAATTATCTCAGAATCTCTACATTCCACTCTTCAGCCTACCCTCCATGCTATTTCCAGTGTGATCTTTTTAAAATGAACCACCAATCATGTAATTCCCTTGCTTATAACCCTTTAATGACTCAAAGTTGCCAACTAGACAAAATCCATGTTTCATGGAAAGGTTAACTTAATTCATGATCTGGTGGTCTCTCCATCATTTTCCTCTTACAGAACCTCCTTCCATCTTCCAATATGCACCCTACAATTCAACCATTACTCGATCGTGATTTTTAATCTCTGGTGCCATTGCTTCTGCTCCTCCATTCACCTGGAATGGCCTTCTTCATACTCCCATCCACCTGATGAAAGCTTACCAATCTTTCAACACTCACTTCACTATAAAATTTCCAAATACCTCCTTCCCACTGAACCATTCTCCATAGAGTTGACATCTTTTCTTTCTGTCCCTATATTACCATATGTTTCTAATATAACATGTGTAAGGACACATATTTCTTTACTTGTGTGTGTCTGCAAGCCTCTTGAGAACAGGAATTTTGTCTTGCTCTGTAAAGCAACTGTTATCACAGTGTATGGTGTATGCTCAGGCTGGAATGAATGAATGAATGAAAGAATGAATGAATGACTAAAAAGAATAAATCATCAAGAGTGTAATTGAAAGTTTTTTTGACATATGGATATTTCTTGTATTCTGTATTTTTGTCTAGCAAACTTTTTATTTGTTTGTCCTGCCATACCAAATCTGAACCAAAAGTAAAACATGGTGCTTCTTTTAGCTGAATGATAGTTAGTCTGTACCTCTTAGTTTAACAGTAAAGGCTCAGATTGAGCTCGTTAGTAGATTCTTGGTGTAAGCCTGGTAGATCTTAGATTTTTGTTTCTTGGGCAGAAAAAGACTCTTTAAGCACCATAGCTTTCTCCTTGCATATAAATTTTGATTTACAATGGTTCCAAGCTTTTTTTATGCCCAAGGAAAGAAACTCATTACAAGCCATATTTTGTAATAGTAGCAGAATGACTCAGATTTATTGGTCTTATCTAAACTACTTTTGCAACATCTGGATTAGGTGGCTGTTTAATAGGTGAGGGATTAGAGGAACAGAGACTTCAAGTGCCAGAGTGGGTCAGTTATTGCTCTTTGTATCTCAGATACATATATTTTTAATCCTTATTGAGTCTTATAAATTCCAGGTCCTGTGAATTGCTCAAGGAATGCAGTGGTGAGTCCAACATTGATCTTGTTCACTAAGCGGTGGGGAGATAGTAATATGTTTTGTATTTGTTGCCATGATTTATTTTTTAAACAAGAGAGTCATTGCTTATTCAGCATCCTGATGGACTTGGAGTTGTTCAATGGGTAGAGA
Source organism: Eulemur rufifrons (assembly GCF_041146395.1). NCBI lineage: Eukaryota > Metazoa > Chordata > Mammalia > Primates > Lemuridae > Eulemur > Eulemur rufifrons. The sequence goes on from NC_090983.1 coordinate 75,533,750, forward strand.
TATGTTTATATTTTTCCATCTGTACTCAACCAAGCTTCCATGAGACAAATGTGGGGTATGGGGCAGATGATGATACTTTTCCTACTTAGACCCTTTATATTTACAATGCACTTTACCATGTATAATTATAATTATTTGATGCTGGCAGTTTTATGAGAATAGAGTGGGATTTACTGGCCAGTACATGCTAAAAGCCTCTTTTGTGTGCCCTTGTAAGGATTACTTCCTAATAAACTTAACTAGTGAAACCCTCATATTCTCTGATCCAATAGATTTCCACAACAGGATGCAGGAAGATATCTAAAAGAGACAAAAATGTAAATTATTTTCCTGTGCTCCTCTCCTCATACATACTACTTTATTGTGCCTGAAAAATAAAGAGAAAAGCAAAGGTTTACCTTCAGGTAAAAATGTCTTTGAATGAATCTTTTAGAGGTTTCAAATGCTTAAATGCACATTTAGAGCAGTAGTTTTTAAAAAATGTTTTCAAATAGAACTGTTTGCCTCTGATTTATTCCTCAAAATAATTGTCACACATTAAAAAATAAATAAATAAATCCTAACAATTACCTGAATAACAGGAGAAATCTGTCTGTGCTTAAATTGTCAGTTGAGAGAAATATAATGGTGTAAATAGCACTTTAAAAAGATATTTGTCTTTTCTGCACCTTAAAGTTCAAAATTATGTCTCCTGATTTTTGAAGCACCAATCTTGAGTTGTTTAAATTCAAGGACCTCATCCGTACAGAGCTGGGAATTGCCAAGATATTAATACCTGCATTTTTATGACACATTCTAAAGTCAATAGGAAAGAGGTTTCTGAATAAAAGCCTTAAAATTACCTTATGAATTATTAATTACAGGGCATATTACCTTTGAATTATAAAAGCCCAGAAAAATGGAAAGGAGAATTGAAAAACATCAATCTCAGGTTCTTTAAAAATGTAATACCAATCATTTGAGCAGTGTACAAATCTTTTATTAAAGATAAAAAGGAGGTGATACGTTTTTTATTAACTGGAGGATATGTTCAATCCACATGATTAAAAATCTCATTACTAACTCAAGTCAGGAAAGTGATTTATTACTGAAACAGAATGGGAGGCATTCGGTTGTCCACGCAGCGTTTATCAGGAGTAGAACTATCAGTTTGTATCTATTTTAGCATGCTTAATATTTTCTAAAGGTGGCCTTGCCATCTGTTTGAAGAATTGAAGATATTTTTCTAAAGTTGGCAAACTACCTTAAAGCAAAAACATGAGCTGTTTTTCATTTAGTTTACAGTTTTAAGTTTTAGAAGTAAAGATTATATCTGTGCTCTAATGAAGGTTTCCATTGTAAAGGAAAAAAAAATTACAGGGCCTATTACAGTTCCTGTCCTCAGTATTTTTTAAAAGATTCTAATTCATAAACACTTGTTTATAGGAAGACAACTTTTGTCCCCTTTTTTTGGGAAAAGGGGAGATAATGTCACGTGTATTTGCAATGACAAAAAGAGATTATTATCTTCTACATTGGTTCCTGTGATTGTTACCATTTCATTTTTAAGAGTAATTGTGATAATTCCTTTCTGAATGATTTCAGACTCCCTCGTCTTAATTGAATATCTAAGTTATTATATTTAGAAAACAGTTCCTTATTATTAACCTAATTGTGTAGTACTGACGCGCCATTTGTTCTTATCTATAATTTAATGAAATAACCTCCCAGATGTCAGGGACATATAAATGAGGGTTGATGATGTCAGGATATGCCTTCTGGACCTTGAGGGGAACTTGGAAGCTGGGTGTGATTTGGCTTGATGGAAGCGGAACAGCATTTAGTATAAACAAAATGGTGCTATCTTCTTAACACTCTCAGCTGATGTTGAGCTTGGAGTGTTGGGAAGATAGTTAGAAAGTAGCCTGGGGAGAAATGGGGAGGACGCACCCTTGGTTTTTCACCAAGAGTTTAAAGACATGAGTTTGGAGTAGCTAAAACTGAACCCAAGTAGGGAAGATTATGTCAAACTGAAATTATAAGAAGCCAATGAAGGTGGAACAAAGGAGTGATGGGAAGAGAAAAGGAAGAGCCATTCACTGGGCTGGGGAGGAGAAACATTTCAGCCAGGGAGAGCAGCCAGAATGCCATCATAATGATCCCAAAGGCAGCAGGTGATGGAACCAGGTAGGGTAGTAGGAAATGAAAAGACATGTTGGTCAAGAACATCTTGAGAGAAGAATTTACTAGATAAGCCTAACCAATTTTCATGTCCTTTGGAAAAAGACCCTTGCAACAGCTTATATATAGTATGTTTCAAGGGACCCAGTAGTTTTAAGACTGAGAATTCTTAATTTTTTCCTTCATAATTCTGTCATTTGTCACTGCTAAAGGGATATTCTTAATTTCAGGTGGTTATGCCAGTATCACAGATCTTGGAAAGCATTAAGAGGTTTTGTAGAGCCTTTTTTTTTTTTCATGTATTTCTTCATGCAGAATCAGACATCAAACTCTTTAAGAGCTCTGTTCTCCCAACAGAGATCATCCGACTTTTCCCATTCAGACTGGAGACAGCTGAAATTGCATCTGTGTGTCAATTTACAAATGGTGCCTTCAGGGATTGCTTATTTTAACTATCACTAGGGGCACCCTGATTCCAAGGCTGGTTTGTAATTTGGATTTCTAACTTTGTAAATATTAAGCAATAACCACCATGCCATAGGTTGCCAGTATCATAATGGATGAGAAAGACCAAGAACTTGGAAACATTTTTCTTTCTCATTTAAGAAAATAAAATTCAACTTAAGAATGGTTGCCATAGATATGGTCACATTGTCTAGTTTCTTGGCATTGGTATGTGTGTATATCTTCTCTGACTTATATAGTGCTTTTGGAAAAAGAAAAGTCTGCAAAGTCTCACGTCCATCTACCTATATTTATACGTTTTTGAGTGTATATATGTTCTTTTAAAAAAAAAAAGAAAAGAAAAGCTGTGCTTCAAATGCAAAATGCTTGTAACAAAGCATCACATTTCTTCAAGCTGTTTTCTTCCCTTTGAGTATTTGAGTATTTGCGTTTAGACAAATGCCTTTTCCCTGTTCCTTTTTTTCCCCCTAAAGCTGGCACATTCTTGTTCAATGAAAACAAGGGAGCAAGGGATTATTCTAGCCATTGAAATAGAAATGGTGTGTGAATCTGACAGCTGGAGCTTGGGTGTGAGATATTGCAATTTTTGCTGTAGGGAAAGGAGATAAAATGAGGGTTTGAATTTCATAGCATAAGGGGCTACCTAAATAGCAGCTGTTAGGTATGAAATCCCTGCTGAAGATTAGAAAATGATGGGGGTTAGGTCTTTCTAAACCCAAAGAGTTGGAGGTGGTAGTGGGGGAGTCATGTTGCTTTATTTGAAGTGGATATTTTTTTCCTTTTCTAACTCATGGCGATTGCTTTCTGGGTGTAGAACTGCACATTCATAAATTCTGTTCATTTGCCGAGACTAAAGGGAAACCTGCAGCCTTAGAATTTTCATTTTGAGGGAGCCGAATAATATCCATAGATTACATGAGAGGGTATATAGTTTGAAATTGCTAAAAATTGTTAATAACATTTCAGTGGATTTGGTTCTGCATTTCAACAGGAAATGTAATAATGAGTTTGACTTCCAGGGGACAATAAAACGATTCCTCTCTGAAAAGGATCATTTTATTGTTGATAACTTCTTTATGTATTTGTTCCTCCCTCCTATTACAGATGTTTGAATATGTCCCATCTCTCACTCAGGACAGATGCTCTCATCATACTTCTTCTTATTTCCCCTCTCCCACCATCACACACCCTCTCAATGCTACAATCACAACATATTCCTTTCAATTCTTCAACTACAACTTGTGTCTCACTTCTAGGACTTCAGAGCAACATGAAATGTAGAAAATGATTAAGCTTCTTCTCCCACTACCTGTCTTTCCCCCCAAATACCCATTGCAAATGTTTGCTTGTGTGCTGTGGTGTAATGATTATCGTGGGGGACTCCCCAACATATCTTGTAAGTTACTAGTCTAAATCAGTGGTTCTCAAACGTTTTGGTAAGAAAGCCCTCTTAAAAATTATTAAAAATTTACAAAGAGCTTTTATTTATTTGCTTATACCAGTCAATATTTACCATAATAAAAAATTAAAACTGAGAATAATTTTAAATGTTTATTATTTCATTTAAAACTAACAGTAATAAGTCCATTACATATTAACATTAATAGCATATACTATAACAAATAAATATTCTAAGACAAAAAATTTACAATTTTTCTCAAATAGTAGTTCTTCAAATTTCCTCTTGTTTTTCTAAATTGTATGATTCTAATCCTTTTAAATTGTTTGAGTCTTGTTTTCTGGCCTAGTATGCGTTCTATCCTAGAGAATGTTTCATATGCACTTCAAAAAATATGTATTCTGCTGCTTTTGGGTGAAATGTTCATACCATACTGGGTGTCTGTTAGGTGTAGTTGGTTTACAGTATTGTTCAAGACTCATTTCCTTGTGTATTTTCTCCCAGTGTTTAGATCCATTATTAAAAGTGGGATAATGAATCTCCAACTATCATTGTTAAATTGTCGATTTCTCCCTTCAGTACAGTTTTGCTTTGTGTATTTTAGAGCTCTGTTGTAAAAAAACAAATTTTTTAAATTGTTAAATCTTCCTGATCAATTGGCCCTTTTATTATTATAAAATATCTTTCTCTGTCTCTGGTAGCATGGTTTTTTTTAAATTCTATTTGACACAATATTATTATAATCACTTTAGCTCTCTTTTGAGTAATGTTTGCATGGTATATTGTTTTCTAACTTTTTACTTTCAGTATATTTGTGCAATTGACTCTAAAATGTCTCTATTGTATACAGTCTGGAATTATCTTTTCTCAGGTAGGCCCATGGCCCATTCCTTCACTTTATTAGGACCTCTTGGCAAAACCTCATTTTCATCCCTGCTGTGTCCCCCGTGCCTAGAATAATAATACAAGGCAGTGACTCAATATACATTTGTTGAATAAATAAAATCTAGCCTAATCTATCTAGGAAAAAATAAATTTTATGATTTAATGATAAATGTAGTACAAAAAATCTACGCTACAGTTCCAGAAATCACATGCAATTAATTATTAATAACCTACTACTTATGAAGTTATGAGTAAATTATGAGTTTTAAGGAAGAATAAACAGAAAAGTATTTCCAGAATGGTGAAATATGGATTTCCACCAAACTATTCTTTCATAAAAGCAATGAGAACAAATTGTCAAAATCAAACCTTTTTTTTAAGAACCCTGGAAATTAATCAAAGGCATGCAGCAATCTAAGGATGTTTCACTCAAGAAAAATGGCTAGTTCTTGGTAAGAGTAGAGAATTTGATGGTGTTTTGACTTGACCTATTCCTAGCTCCTTCTCCCCAGCTTCACAGAAGCACTAAAAACCAGAGCAAAGTCCCTGAGGCAGAGAGCTCTGCTTGGCTTGTTTAAAGCACAGCAAGAAAGCTTGTGTTAAGGGAGTGGAGTGAGAGGAAGATTGCAGTTGAGCCCAGAGTTGAAGCTAGAAGCCAACTTGTATAGAGTCTGTGGGTTCTGGTAAATTTAGATTTTATTCTGAGGGTGATGGGAAGCTATTGAGTAGACAAGTGGCATTATCTGATTTATGTGTTAATGGGATTACTTTAATCTATGCTCCTTTTTGAGTGGTTCACAATCTTTAGCTTTATCATTTCCTCACTTTTTTTTCCTGCGGAAACTTTCTTTTGCATGTTAAGAAGCTATGAGTTGCCAGCTATGGATCTAACCTAAGTAAGTAGGAACCCCACACCTGTGTGGAACATGAAAGAGTTTTAGTTAAGATTTTGCTGTGTTTTTCATATTCATTTATGGAAATCCTCTTTAAAAACACTTCATAAAACAAGCCACAGCACTTAGACTACCTTAGAGCACAGAAATAATTATTTACCAATTAAGTTTATTTATGAAAGAGAGGAAGGAGAAGACTAATTTTCTTCCTTACTTTCTGGGTTTACATTTATAATAAGAGGAAAGGACCAATCCTGAAATATTTTATAGGCAATCACAAAGCAAACTTATTGTCATTTAGCAACTGCTTTTTCACTATAATAACAACAACAATTTCCTGTGTCTTTTTGTTAAAATACCAGTTGAAAAAATCCTTTCTTTTTTACCTTAAAGCCTTTTCTATTCTATAGCAAACAAACTTGAAGAACTAGAGCAAACACAGCTAGGAAGAACTTGGTGGATAGGCTCCCTGATAGTAATTCTTAATGAATTGTGTCAAGTATTCCATCTACTTATTCCAACGTGGGATTATTTCATCAGCAGTTTTTTTGAATGTTTCCAATTAATTTCTGGAAATATCCAAGTTTTATCTAATCTATAACTATTGCCTAATTTTAGTAAAGCGTTTTGGAGTGATGCCATTGCTATCTCTGGTAAGCCTAGCTCTTGTGGTAGCCCTGGATCTCATATTTAAATACAATTATATTAGAGAGCACAGATTAATTTGTTTTACATATTCATAGCTAGTTTTTTGGGGAAAGTGTTATGCAAATTTATGTAAATTGGAATGCATGTTTATGTAAAACAACATGTGATTATGCATCCCTAAATTTATGAGAAAAATTCTGCTAGTCTTCTCTTAAAGTAGGGAAAATACAAATATACTCACAATCCCAGTTTGGACTAGAATTCTTGCTAGAATGGTTTGTCTGGCATGTGGAAAGGCGCTCATGTGCCATGGCATTGGTTGAGGATTCTGTGTTTCCTTTGCTGAAACATGGTTTTCAGCTTGAGTTTCAGAGGATGTTGCCAATTTTATCTCCCCTTCTCTGCTTTCTTTTATTTCTGTGATGAAAGATCTTGATTTCCACTAAGTAATTCAAAATGGATTTGTGGGTTCTTACTCAATTTTATAAATAAACGTACATTGGTCGAGGCCACTGCATTTGCCTTTTTGTAATGAACTGTCATAAAGAGAATGGCATGTTCCCAGCTTTCTGACATATTTCTTCTGTTCTTTTTCTTTTTGAAATGCATCAGAATGAGACTGCTCTATCCTCTATGGCTAGGGTGACCACAGATATAATATTTTATCCAAACAAGTACTCTTTCGAGAGTGACGAGGGTACAATTATTAATTATGCCAGTTTTAAGGTTTAAACCAAGACTGTTTGGGAAAACCATGACATGTGATTACCCTAACTACAGCTAATTCTGTCTTTTTTCCTCCTTTTGGCAAGTTCATGTGGCTGCTCCACTGCATGATTATTCCTAATTTTTTTTTTATCTGAAAGCCTCACAATTTTTATGTATCAGATGTTCTCTAGAATTCTCAAAGAATGTTATCTTTATGTATCAATTATTAGTTGTCAAATTCCTTTCCCCAAATGATACTTTTGCACCATTCTTTGGCTTAGTTAAGAGGCAGAAATATTTTGATTGGGTTTTATGTTTCTGCTTCTCAGAGAGAGACAGAGAGAGAGAGAGATTGAGATACAGTTTTCCCATCCTTTAGCAAACTCAGGCATTGTTTCTTTTCCTCACAAATTCTGTCAACTACTTTTTCCCCTCATGTCTGCATGTTGCCAATCTGAAAAAAATCTTACCTTCAGAAAGGGCTTAAGATTATGATACACAAAAAGCATTGAATGTTATAATACTAAATGGTGAACTATTCTACTTGCTGGACATGAGTTCATTTTACCAGGTCTGATGATAGTAGAATGAAACATCTTGAAAAGGGAGGTGATCATGTGAAATTTATGAGAAACTTCTTGGAAGGGGGCACTGTCCTAACAATCTGGGGGCTTAGCTGGCAGAAAATAAAACAAACTTCTAGTATCTTTTATTTAATGATCTTAAATTTGTTTCTACTGTTAATCAAGCATGACAGAAAAATATATATTTTTTTTTTATAAAGAGGTCTCACACAAGTGAGAGGGCGAAGTGGAGGTAGTTCTTGTACCTTTGAGAACATGAGACAGAGCAATGAAAAGAAAGCTGGATTGCCAGCCAGGAGACTGATTTCACAATTTATATTTTTGAGGCTTGGTTTTTGCTACTATTAAAGGATGGGTGTGTGTGTGTATGTGTGTGTGCATGTGTGTGTGTGTGTGTGTGTATGTGAGAGAGAGAGAGCGAGAGGGAGAGAATTTTCTTCAAATGACCTACTCAAAGTTCGAAGAAGCATATGAGACATTGAATGTTGAAATACATCAAGCGTCACATCAATGCAAGTAACATTACTATAAAGCTCTGTATCTACATAGCAGGAATTAAACAAAAGTTCATTGAATTATTATTAAATGGTCAAGTGATATTAATATGAAATTCCATTTTTTTTTCCTATTTTAGCAGATGGACTTTTGTTAAATCCATGATCTTCCAAAATACATTTTTTTTTAAATAGAGAAAGGCAAATTAATTAATCGGATGACAAGCAACTTCCTCTCAGATAGTCATGGTGTTCTGTTGCCTCATATCCTTTTTGGAATAAGGCAAAGTATGAATAAATGAATACATAAAAAAATCATGGTTCTTGAAGAAAAGTGTCATGAATCAATGGTTATACCCACATAGAGCTAAAACAATGAATAAAAGCTGAATAGATATTTGGGAACATCCAGATTGCCTCAAGTTTTGACATGGTACCCAGAATTGGAGTTTTGATTCTTGAAATGTTTATGATGGTCACAAGTTAAATGCAGTATCTAAAATCTAGTAGATGGTCATAAAATAACCATCACTTACTATTTCAGGTATATTTGTTTATCCCTAGTTTCTATAAGTATTTTTATTTACCTTGATCTAAAATTAAGTTACTGATTCATGTGGATTATATGTGTAATATTTCGGCAAACTCTTGCATTCTATTTATTGTGAAGTTCAGCTTTAATCTGTATCACCACATTTTTGGAGGACTTTCTAGATACGCTGATCCTTGTTAAGGGACCAAGGTGAACTTTATTCTAACCCTACTATTTATCCCTTTTCTCTTCCGGGATATTTTATAAAGGAAGCTGCTCAACTAAAGGGCAATAGTCACTTGGAAAACACATTACTGCTTCAGTAATGGCTAAGGAAACACCTTACACTCTCCCTTTATCCCAGCCCTTCTCCCTGCCTCTCTTTCTGTCTCGTCTAAGGGCAAGACTTTCTGGTAAATTGACAAGAACGTAGCTTGGGTTCAAAATCCCAATGGAGACTCTCTCTTGCCCCAAACTTTGGAACTCTTTTATTCAAGAATGCCTCTGGAGGGAGAGAGAAAGCTGTGATGGGGCTCTCTTCAGTGCATTTACTCACCAGCTGCCTGATGGACAAGAGAGAAGAAAGTAGTGTTTTTACCCCTATGACTGCCCACTTGTTTGTGCTGACTGCAGTGGCACACAGGAGTCAGACAACAGGAGAAACATGGATTATTGCCACTATGCCGTAGTAAGCTTACAGAGCAATAAAATATAGCCCAATCAATACCTCTGATGCCTATCAATCAGATTATCAGTTCTTCCTGGTTGGTGGGGGAGCCCTGATAGACAATGGTGGAAGGGCAGAAGACCTCTGGACCTTTGTGGAGGAAAAGTAAGGGGTAGCTCTCTCTACTTTATTTATTATTTGTCTTATAATGATAGTAGGCATAGGGAATAATATTGGTCTGTGATTACTTGCTCTTCAAGGTAGCAAGGAGTCCTTGAAAATTCAGATGTACCACATAAGCATTGTCATAGATGTGGGCTCTTTCCACCATGATGAGCTTAAATTCTACAAGCAAAATATTCAGGAATATTCACCCCACTGTTTACAGTCTCAAAAGAAGAGATGTCCAGGGAAGAGCAGCTGCTCTGTTTTCTCACTTCCCTTGGCGAATCACCTTCCCCCCACCAATCTTTTTTTGTATCTTCTTTTTTGTATAAGGAACCAACTCAATGGTATATATTGAGTCATTAAGTGTATTATGCATCTAAGCCATTGCCAATTGTCAAACATGTTGCAGAATTGTAGCAACACATCAAATTCTAACCATAAGCATGATTCCGTACATGCCTCCCTTGGCTTTATCGCTTGAATGCACATGTGTGCATGCACACGCATGCATGCATACTCATATATGCATGCCACAGAGCAAAGAATATGCTTTCTGTACAAGGCTATTTTTCTTTTATGTAGCATGAATTGTGTATGCCAGAGATATAGTTCTATCTGAATTGTTCAACCTCATGGAAATTCTCTATCTGCTACCTAATAAATACAGCCGAGAATAAATGTGAGTAATTTACACTAAAGCATACACCTAATAAAGAATGATATTGAATAAACATCCCAGTAGTACCCTATGTTTTAATTTTTAATATATCACCTAATTGAACATATTCAAAGTCTAAAACCAAGTAGGGTTGTAAACTTAATTGAGCCATTGTTAAAGCTAACATTTATTAAGCATTTACTAATTGTCAGTTCTTTGCTAAACATTTTGGAAGTCTTATTTTATTTAATTTTCACACTAGCCCTGGGATGAAGCTGCTAGTATCGTCCCCATTTTACACCGAAAAAGACTAGAGAAATTAGAGACTTTTTTGTACATGACAGAGATCCTTTTGAATCCAAAGTCTGCCCTAAACTCTTATCAGTTTATTATTTTGTTTCTCCTGTGTCAGTTTTTTTTTTTTTTTTTTTTGTCCTCTTGTATTGTTTCTGTTGTGTACTCTCACCATAGTTACGTTAAACCTGATTATTCTGAGACGTGGTTATCTATTTGTGGGCTGGCCAGATGATCAGATCTAAAAAGTAGCATTCATTTGTTTTATACACATATATTTGTATGTGTATAAAACCCATATATATGTGAGGGTAAACATATGAACACATACATATATATTCCCAATATACTTGCACAATTTATCTTACGATCTGTTTTTAAGGAACAATGAAAAGTGCTGAACGAAACAAACATTACATTGTTAGATTCCAAGAAAGAACATAATGTTTAACAGTTGCTAGGCACAATGGGACAGTCTTATTCTCTCTCAACTTTATTAGAGTAATGCCATTTATTGTTCCACTGTGCCAACTATTTCAGATGGCTTTGAATACTGACTTGGTAAGTGTTTTACTGAATCAGTCATTAAGTTCTCTCACTCCTGAGGCAACCAAATTTTTCTCTCTCAAGATGAAATAAAAGTGATCTGAATGTTGCTCAAATCAGCATCTGAGAGGGAAGACAAAGGTCACTCATGAATGGAATCAAGTTCTGACTACTCTGCAAAAAACGAAGCAAGTCAAATTGTAAGTCATGCACTGCTGATTTAACGTGTGGGAACAAGAAAGACAGGAAGACACTTAGATTGCTGGAGAGAGCTATGTGCCTGCCAGTGTCATAAAATTCTCTTGGTAATCCAAGAAAAAATGTTATACTGTTGGAAATGATCCAAATTTGGATGCAATAACTTCCTATTTCTTAAAGGCTTATCCGTGTCCCTTTTTGGATATAAATGATTTTGTAACAACAATTTTCCATTAAGAATTATAAATTGATCACCACTTGAATCGGGACAATTAGCCTACCTCTTTAGTTTGGAAATCTTTGGCTCTCTGGGGAGGGTAACTAGAGCATGAGGGTCATCTGGCCAGAGGAAAAGGTGTTGCCAAGGAGGCATCTGTCCTTGGCACCTCACTGTTTATTCATCCCCCTCCTCGGTCCTTAGCCACAGGCAATAATACCCTGCCACTTACTCCTTCATACTTGAGACTATCCTCTCCCTCTATTTCATTCCTCTTTTGCTATCCACTGATGAACTTATTTTCAAACAGATTTCACAAATGCATAATGATGAAGGTAAACAGAATCCACATACAAGGTAGGAGCCTCTTGGTGTCCTTAGAAAAGGCCTGAGTATAAGACAACCATTCTTGTACAGTGCCACTTGAGAAGGACAAAGTCCCCCTCATGGGAGTGCAATTCTTGGTCCTCCAAGAGAATTGATTCATGAAACTCCTAGCATGATGGGCACTCACTGTCATTCCCACGCCTCATTTTCTGCTATGTGCCTATTAGCTCTAAGACTGTGAATAACCCAAGACATTAAGTACTTGCTTTGCTCAAACTGTACTTTCTCTTGGCAGCTGTCTAAAGTATCTCCCTCTAGCCATAATCCCTCATCTAAATTACTCTAGAAACTAGTACTGTTAGCCTGTTCTTAGCCTCTTAGCAGTTTGACCCCCCATTCCTATTTTAGGTTTCTTAGTTATATTTTAGTGCAGAAAGCTTCAACCTGTGTTATCTCACCACACACCTATGATAGAGCACTGATTATACTTCTAGAATCCCTACAGAGGAGTCTGTACTTTACATTTTTTGATATATTAAAATGAAAGGGCTTTTAAAATAAGGAATAGCTCAATGCTTATTTTAACATTATTTAGAATTGAGGATTTTGTTTCCTTTGTTATTTTTTTCCTGTAGGGAGAAAGCAAGAAGAAACAGGCTTTTATTCATTCATTTATTTAAACATACCTTTATTGATTATCTACTATGGTTGTGTTTCAGGCACTACATTTAGGTACAATTTTTAATCTTTCTTTTTAATAAGGAAAAATTTCATCACTATCAATGTGATAAGAATAAGAGAAAGGAAATAGTGTCTAAGTTATTGGGATTTTTCAAGAAAGGTTGATGAACTAGAAACAAAGTAGGAGACTAGTTCAATATATTTTGCCACAACCATATATTGCAATATAATGTATTATTATACTGAAAGAGCAGGTTTCTACAGGGATTAAGAGAAAGCAACCTTGTCCTTTTCCTCTGGGTAAGCTAGTTTATCTCCATTCCTTGGGTGAAGTCCAGAGGCGGTCCATGATTTTTCTGGTCACATTCTGATAATTCTGATAGTGAAAAGGTCTGTAGTTACTTTTCGTTGCAATCTAATTTTAATGATTAAAATGACTATTTCCACAGTCAAAACTTGAACTACATATAGAATTAAAGATGCTCCTCTTCCCCTGCTGAATCTGGAAACTTCCAGTGGAAGCCAGAGTGGTTAGCAATCTCCTTCCTCAACATTCTCCTTCCATTCTCCTCCCAGGTCCTCAGCCAAGGCTGCTCAAACCCTCCTAACAGAGTGGGGAAGAGAGAGAGGTAAGGAGCAGGAAAGTTGTTACTCTACAGTACGGTACTTTGATGACTAGGCATTGACACACTCTGTGATAAGTGGATATTAAAAACAGTCTCTTTCTGGGCATTGTTTGGTGCTCTCTAGATGTTCAGCAGGTATCTCTGGGTAGTGTAGGTCTCTGATATGGGCACAGCACTATCCCCTGGCTCCTGCCCCGATGGTACAGCCCACAGCCTCTTAGTGCTGAGATTCCTGCCAGGTGTCTCCAGCCCAGTCTCTCTTGCAGGATCCACTTGGGCCCCAGAGGATCCCGTGCCCTCTCGCCATATTGAATAACCATATTAAATGAAGGAGTAGAGCTGTTCCCACCGTCATCCTCATCTCCTCTCACAAACTTTTGCATTTAGTTTTCTCGGGTAGGTTTCAAATGCCAGTCTTTGTCTGCTCTCACATTTTAGAAAATACATAACAATTGCTACCATGTTCTTTCAAATCCCTCTCACTTCTTGAGATAGAAAGGAAACACTTCTTTTCTCTTCTCCGAACAGGATAATAATCTAGAACTCAGTAACTTTCTCCAGTGATATATTCTATTCTGGTCTCGTTAACCTAATCCCTTTTATATCCTTGTATACAGTACATATTTATCTCTGAGTATAGAGTTCAAACATAATTTATAGTTTTCATCCCTGTATTTTTTATATTTTCCAAGTTTTCAGGAATAAAATGGTTACTTTTAAATGTTTCCAAAATAAAAATTGATTAACATGAGTGCTGCCTATTTTAAACACTCACCCGCACAAAGGCAGATGATAGTAGTTCCTCACTACCTGGTAATTTTATCTGTTCTTCCAACACAATCACATAAATTTTGTAGTGTTATTATTCTGAAGGTTTTAGCATGATCCCAGCTTGGCATGTTATTTCATCAATGATATTTTTCAAGAACTGTTAGTAATTAGGAAACAGAATGAGATTTCTCCTTCTTCCATTTTATGGCAGAGTGAAAGTCCTTTTGGTAGAAATTTTTGCAAGTCACTGTTGTCACTAAAGGTTAAAGTATTTGGAGCCCCTAATTCTACTTTTTTTTTTTTTTGGTTGAGGGAGGAGAAACCTCATGAGTTCTGGGGATCGCATTTGGGATGCATGATATTATGAACGCTGGGATGAAAGTTATGCAAAACCTCAAGAAGGAATTGAATTGATAAGTGAAAAAGAGAACTGCCTTTTGAGAGATGCGTGAGAAGAAAACGTCTGTGGTGTACAATTTCAGAGTGGGGACGGGTGTGCAAGGATGAGTAACCGATTGCCCAATTGCCTTCAGTCTCTTTCCCTTTTAGGGGCTTGTGTTATCTTAAGAGTATTATAGCTGACAGCTGGGATAAAAAAAGTTCGTCATTTCCAAATGATTTCACAATCAGCCATGTAACCAGAATTCTTTATAATAAAAAAAAAGCTTATGTTGGCAAATTCAAATAAAACACAAGGCATTTGAAATCAAGTTATTCACCTTACAGAGGGTACCCTAAAGAGCAAGATGAAGAAATATCTGGTGACTTTTCTGTGAACTTTTGTCCACATATCTAAGACTACCCAGAAAAATTTATGATTTCAGTTAGCAATGAAATTTAAAAGTAAGATTTGTGGTTTTCGTTGGTAAATTACTAAGCTATACAAAACTTGTCATAGTTACTATTGGAATTTTCACATATACCAAGTATAACATCACTAAATTCTTTGCTCTTAACCCTTTTTTGCTTACATGCTACAGCATTGGCTCTCAAACTGTGAACTGTGGACTAACATCATTACAACCTAGGAACTTGTTAGAATTGTAATTTCTAGGGTTCCACCTCAGACTTACTGAATTAAAAACTCTAGAAATAGGACCCAGCAATCTGTATTTTAATAAGCTTTCCAGGCAATTCTGTTGAACACTAAATTTGAGAAACATTGAACTAGAAGAAACAGAGTTTAAAGTACCTATAGTATAATAATTCAATCTTATCTGGTTAAAGGGCTACGTCTGAAGATAAGTGAATTGTGTTTTGATTACATTTTGGTGGATCAAGTCAAGAAGTAAACATTCTTACCATGGAGATGGAAAAGCTTTATGGAAGATAAAAACAAATATGCATCAGAGAAGGAATTAGCAGATCCTTATATTGTGTAATCCAGCGTTCTGAGACACAGTCTTAACTACAACTCTCTCCGGTATTCATCCATAGTAATAGATACTGACATTCACTCCAAAGATAAACTTCTTTGAGGAGTTTGTTTGATGGAGATAGGTGTATTTTAGCTACATTAAGGCACTTTTGGGGTGATAAAAATAGATTACAAGGAATGAGTTGGTGTACTGAGCTGATGATCATGATATGAAAATGGGACATTGTTATAGGAAAATAGTAAAAGGAAGAGAGGAAAAAGTCTAGAACTTGTCTCCTATGGGTCCTTTTTCTATTTCTGGGAAAGGGCATTGATCTGGCCAGTAGCTTAGTCCTGAGGAAGAAAGAGACACACAGAGAATGTGACCATTCCGTAATATGTGACTCCTACCTTGTAATGAATCTCTCAACATAAACTCAAAACATAGCACTAAACATCATGGAAGGAGGAAAAAGGGAACCAAAATGATATCAATAGGAACTATAAAAGAATGCAAAGTTTATTATGTAAAGTGTGCAACATTCTGGTTGTTCTGTGGCAGTATGGAAACCAAACCACAAAACTCAAACTTTGAAGACAAATTCACCGAGAAATCCCACCAGGACAGGCCCTATTTCTCCACCGTCTTTTTTTTTTTTTTTTTTTTCTTTTCTCGCCCTGCCCCATGACTTCTGGTGTTCTGATATTCAAAATCATGTCTACATGAACTGTATAGTGCCTGAATGAGGCATATAGCACTTTACCTGTAGCCAGCTGAGCTGCTTGAGAGGATGGAAGTACTTGAGGTCTCTGGGAAAGATCAAGGACATCTCTGGGTTCTGGTCCCTGCTAGGCCCATGAGAAAAGAGATGCATGTTTCAAGATGGTTCTGTTGGGTCCTCTCCACTTCCAGACAGCCCTTAGTGGGGCTGTTTGGCAGGACAGAATAGAGCAAAATGGTCAGATTGGTTCAAATCAGAGTGGGTTTCTGAATAGCTCTCCTCATTTCCCAATGTTACCAATGGTGAGGAAGCACATATGGGATGAGGAGTACTGAGAATTTTGTAGCATTTTAAATGGTCAGGGATGTGCTTATGAAAAATAGTTTTGTCCACAAAGCTGCACCATCATATGTCAGCCGCTCTCCAATTTATTTGTTCAATGTTAGAAGTTCTTAGCCTACAGGAGGATATCATATTGTCAGCAGTGAAAAGGAGGCAACATAGGGACACTGCATACCAGACAGTTTGGAGCACAGGGGAACAGTGTAAAGATAATTTCAAGCAGTAGGTTCAGCTGGGATGTCAGAGGCAGCATTAGAGGGGCTAATGAGGGCCATTATATAACAGTTCATAGGACAATCCCAAAAGCTGGCACAGAAATAAAGATATTTTTAACTCAGGGTGAGCCAAATTCCGGAATTTGAAACTATAATCTGGTCTGAAGAAGGAGGATACGTGTTCAGTCTCCAGATAACTTGGTGATTCTGCCACCTGTACAAGTAGTGGATTTGCCTCAATGCATTATAAAACTGCTGTTTGGCACAGTTATCCTGTGGAGGCAAGAGCAAAAAAACAGAAAACAAAAAACAAAACTCTTTTCTTCTTATTATTTTTGCTTTCCCACATAGAATCAACTTGTGGATTGCATAAACCACAGCATATAATTCCACTATTTGAGCCAGAAAGTTTCCCATCTGACCAAAGACAATTGCAAATATGCTAAACTTGCTTTAATGAAAAGTCATTCTTTACATAGCTTACATCTACATAAGATGACAAGTCACTCACCAGATAAAGGGTTCTTTGTCTGAATCAAACAATAAGCCAGCTCTCCCACAAAAAACGCCATTCTATTCTGAACTGAATGCATTTTCAATTAATGCTGTATTCAGGACGAAAACCAAAGGAGGCCCATCTGCTAGGAAGGCCAAAAGCCCATTGTGTGGCATGTCAGTCCAGTCTGTTATGGAAATGGTCACCCTAACACTGTGTACAATTTAAAACTGCATACTGAGAATTATGTTAACCTCTATTGACTGACTTCTGTTAAATGTGCTATTAAGAATCCAATTTACCCTGGGTTTCTCTAAAATGTGCTCAGGGCACTCAGATAGATACATTACGATGGTCAATTGTCACAGGCTAAAAGTCAGTACCTCATTAGCTCAAACACACCGAGCATTTGTTCCCAATTTTAACAGGGGCTCTCTTGCCCTGAGATTACAGGAGCACTGATGGAATATAGCCTTATGTGATGATTTGAGGTCCAGGGGTAAATGCTGATTGAACAAGGTGGAGAGGACCTAAATGGTGAACTATGACATCACTCTGCAAAGCTGGCTGTGCATCTCCTGCTTAGAGTGAAAATTTACAGAGGTTATAACCTGAGTGTCAAATCAAAATGAGATGACGAATTAGGGCAATTACTACATGGTAGACATGCAAGCCATGCTAATGCTTAGTAAATATAACACACTTTTAATTATGATTACCAAAACTCACATTTATTTTCTTTTATCATTTAAATCATCAGAAGATTGCTAAAAGTTATCCATTCACTGGTTAACTGCGACTTAATTTTCTTTCATTATAAATGTTTCTTTAACATATTATTGAAAAATAATCTAAAATCACCCTTGTCTAATATTTTCATGTCCTTTTCCTAATTTGTCTTTTCAATGATCACAGCAATGAGATGAAAACTGCATCTCCTAATATTGTTCATCAGACTAATTTCAGTTAATTTATTTGAAAAAAAATTGAAAAAAACTATTTTAGTGTAAGTCTACATAAACCAAAATAGATTGTGGTAACTTACCATTTTCTGTGAATTCAAATTTTCAATTGAACTACTGAATTTAACCTGAAGTGAAACGTACTAATCAGATTCATCTTCTTCATGAGTAATGGGACCACCCATTATTAAAACTCTTGTCCCAATTTCCTTGCTTTTTATCCAGAACAAAAATGGAAAACTGTTAATCATAGCCTTGGGCCAACCTTCATATACTCAAGAGCTTTTCTGCCTGAGAGGCAATTACAATTTATTTGGTAATTTCTAATAGACCTTATTTTGCAAATATTTTGTCTTTTTGGTTTCTTTTTTAGGTGTCAGTATAAACTTAAGAGCTAATGAGAATCTTAGAAAAAGTGCTAATTTTAAAATACCCTACTTTGGTTTGAATTTCAACTCCCTTATTAGCTTTGTCATTAAGCCATGGTGTCTCTAGCTAAATTTTGGGAAAATAATAATGTTCCAATGTGAAAATATTTTGTACCCAATAAAGAACAATTCAATTAGTGGTTACTGAGCACCCAATATTTGGAAAAGCCTGGAGCGAGGCAGGCAAATAAACCTAATGGGATTGCCTCCGGCTATGCGAATATGGGGGCCAGAACTCTTTCATGTGTACTGTTCCTGTGTCACATTGTAAAGCACATCAGGTGGCTTAGCTTACTGCAAGAACACTAATCAGGCAAGTACTAACCAATCAAGAAGAAAGGAAATCTCTGGGGGAAAAAATCACTTTTTATAGATTTCATTATTAAAAAGATAATGAAATAATTCCTGGTTTTGGTGTTAAAGCATAGCAAGGAAACATCTGATTAGGTTAGGAAAACAAATATGCCAGATTTCAATTTATTGTCTCTCAGTCCCAAATCTACTCTACTTTGCCTGCTATGAGATAATGGAGGTAGACTTTGTAAATATTTCTCCTTTGCCAGCTGGAATGTTATTAAGTCTTGCCAATTAAAGGGGCTGAGGGGACACTGGAGAAGAAAGGGGTGTTTTTCTTCCTGGTTCCAGTGTTTCTTGCTTGTTGGCTTCCTGCAGCATGCAACTTTATCCAAGGTTCAGCTCCTGCAGAGTGCCCTTTCTCTGGTGCTAGGCTCCTGCTAACCGGTTCTACTGGGCACAGTACACTGGGCAGCCAGCCCCTCGGGCTCATTCCCTGCCCCACAGACCTGAGCCCAGGCAAAGGACACCATACTGCTTCTCCACCCATTGTGTCCTTATCTTCCCCAGGGAGCTTTCCCCCTTCAGTTTTCAAGTCACTGGTCCCCACACAAACATTTCCCAACTTCTGCCCTGACTGTGGTGGCCACATGGACCAATGGGTCTTGGGAGAATTGTGTGATCCCAGAGCTTGGACATTCTAGGTGGGCTGCCTTCTGGAGAGAGGGACAAAGGGGACCAGAGTGCCAGCTCTCCTCCATTCAGATTCTTCTCTTCCCCCAATCCTCAACCATCCACTGCTGCCAAGTGATGTAGGTGCCAGGGCTCTCAGGAGTGGCTATTTCCCCTCTATTGGTGCATCCATTCCACCAAGGCTTCTATAGAGAGTGGGGTTAACACATTTCCTCTTAGAGACCTGCAGCATGCAAACCAAGGGGTGCTTGGCCTGTGAGCTTCCTGCCTTCCAGCCCTCCCCAGTGCTGCCTACCTGATTGTTCCAGCAGAACAGAGCATACCCCAAAGCAGAGGGACATTAACCATACTTGAGTACCCACCCCATGGGCAACTTGGGACCAGCATGCTTCTCCCTGGCATGGTCAGGGATTGAACTTGAGGGCCCAGGAGACAGATCCTCAGGCCAGATCCCATACCTCCAGGACTCCATTGTATTGCTTGGGGGCACGGAGAAGAGATTTGTGAACTAATTTGGGAGGAGAAGGAGCCCACATGGGCAGAAATGAACGAAGAGAGGAGTGTGGATCCCAGCTGCAGTGCACTTGTGGAGCACCCCTCCCCCTATAAGAAAACCACACTGTCAGTCTGGGGCAGGATCCTGGTCAGGGAAGTTCCCAAACTGCAGCACCACTACTGGTGAGTTCCACTAGTTTGAGCTCCTGCTTGTGGCCAGATGCCAGAAGGAGATACATGGGGTAGGGGAGGAGGGACAAGAGTGAAAGTCACTCCTGATAGCAAGTCTTTGACGGCACCTCCTCCATAAGCAGTCTTTTTGGCTTGGTGGGGCCTCTTCAGCCTCTCCCTGGTCAATTTCCCTAGCTGCCTAGGAGATGACCCTTGACCCCTGCTAAGACAGCTCTTGTGCCTACCTTTGTGGAGACTGAATGCAGGCTTATCTGACCCAGCCCCACTCAGCCTTACTCCTTCACATGCCTCTGCTGTGGTGGAGAATAAGGAGTCCCCTGGGAGTTCCAGGGCCCCATCCACCTCCTGGAACACCCAAGTGTTTCTCCTGATTAAGTATAACTGGTCACAGGTCCCAAAAAACACCACTACAGCTGGCTATTTCCTGCAAGTGCCACCTACTTCAGGGAAGACAACTTGTATAGCCCTTTACAGCATTTACTGACTCAATCATACAGGGTATGGCTGACTCTTACCAAAAGCACCGCCTATTGTTGCAGAGATTAAAATAGGCCTCCCAATATAATTTGCACTGTTAAGAAGACCACAGGGCTGGGGAAAGAGAAAGGGTTTCAAACACCTCCATCTCCCATTGTGAATAAGAGACAGGGAATCTGCCCACATGTATAGTATACCACTGCTACAGCCTACAGACAATGAACAATTAAGAAAACCACTATACTAAGAATATCTGTAACCAAGGTATCCATCCAGAACCTAGACCGCCATGAAAGCACTGACAAAAAGAGCCAAAGGGCCTTATCCAACCAACATATACTATAGACATACTCTTAAGAGTGGGGGTGGAGGGGAAGTTCCATCTTGACAGCTACTCCAGAGGAGGAATCAGCACAAGAACTAAGGAAGTTTGAAAAATCAGAGTGAAAGGACACCTTCAAAGGAGTATACCAGCTTTATAGCAATGGATCCCAACCAAAATGAAATCTACATTGTATTTGTAATGTCTTTATTTGTTATACCCTAGTCACTTTATTATACAGAGTTCCTCTTTCCCTAACTTAATTTTAAGACAGTTAGTTATACTCAGACATTTATATTTAATTAGTTGTAAGTAGTTTAACCCTAAAGCTAACATTATTTTATAGTTCTGGGGACATTTTTCTTTAGCCCTTAATAACTACATATAGGTTCTTAACTAAGTGATAATGACTTAAGGGTATATATTCATCCAGTGTCTGTGCATAGACCCAATACATCATTTATTGAGAGCCAGGCCGTTTTCAAGGTGAACAGAGAGGTGCCTCCATACTCCTTTATGATGCTGGTGCTGGAACTCGGTAAAGCATGTTTTCCTTTCCATGTGCTATTCACCCCCACTTCATTAATCTCTGCCAGTGAGGGGTAGTAGAAGAATGGAAGGCTGGAGGGTGAAAACTGCCCTCCCTGTTTTCTGTGTATTTCTATGTCCTTGAATCTCTATTCCTGTGTGCTCTCTGTTCTGTCTCTCAACCCAGCATCATTACTTTCTCCTGAAAATATCAGTTAATTCCAGTAGCAGAAGTTGATTGCAATACCCAGATCCCATTCCTATGCAGCCTCTCAAAGACACATGTACGTCCTATGGCAGCCACTTCTTAGAAGTCTGGGCAGGACCGCATTAGGACTTGCACAAGCCCTTATGCTTTTGTGGGCTACTTCTAACATTAAAAAGAAAAAAAAAATCAAAACTATATTTTACAACTCCATTAATATAAAGACAAATATATTAGTGTTATATATAAAAAAATCTTTACCCTAAAAGTTTATTTTTCTTTAGCTTTAAAAACAAATCAATATAGTCTCATGGGCCACTAAAAGTATAATATTTGGAGACTAGGCACTGTGCCTACATTGGTGGCCCTGGGATAGGATCTCAGATCCTTCTGAGCTTTTCATCCTGGCTCAGAAGGGCCAATATCAGCCAAGAAGTGCCTCATCCTGAGACCTCTGAGCCCCAGCTCCACAGGTGCTCTTCCTCCATTTTCTTTTAATAATCCCAACCTCTGATTGCAGGTTTCATTTCTTCTGAGCCTCTTCTCTAGGCTTTCAGATAGCCACCTTCTTGCAGTGTCCTTTTGAGGTCATCTCTCTCTTTATGTTGTCTCTGTTCTAATTTCCACTTTTCATAAGGGTACCACTCTTATGGAACTGGGGCTCACTCTAATGACACTTTTTTTTTTAACTTAATCATGTCTTTAAAGACCCTATCTCCAAATACAGTTACATTCTCTGGTACCGAGGGTTAGAGTTCCAACATACGAATTAGGGGTATGGATGGGGGGGTCACCATTCATCCCATAACAAGTGGATTTGCTAACACTTACTTGATCAGAATTGTATTGGTGGGCACTTTCATTATTTTCATCTTTAGCTTTTACAAACATGGTTTAAAGAATATTTTTCAACACATATATCAATTCATATATTAGAATGAATATATCTGTGGCACTAATTTCTCAGGAGTGAGACTGCAGAATACCTTCATTTTTAATTTATAGTTATCTTAATTATTGCCTTTTTGCACTCCTGAAAGTATCACATTCTCTACAAAATACATGTGATTGGTGGCATTATCATCAAACTCTAAATTTTGCTGATACAAGTGAAATATGATTATATACTTGTTTGTATTTGTATTTCTTTATGAGTCAGGATAAGCATTTCTTTCATGTTTATTGTCTATTTTTGGTTTTATTTTTCTGTAAACTGCCTGTTCATATATTTTCTGGCTTTCTGTTGAGTATTCGCTTTTTCTAAATGATTTTTATGTGGCAGCTATCATCTCTTTCTTTAGCTGTCTCTGTATTTTCACAATAACTAATTAAATTGTTGTTATCTTAAGGTCTCAGGTTAGAGATGACTTCCAATATACTTTTTCTAGGATTTTTCTCACCAAAAGACAGAATTAGGAGTATCTCCTAAATATTGGGCTTATTTGTTCATATGTAACATTTATCATAGCTCATCACACAGAATTGAAAGTGCTTTTTACTTTTTTGTCTTCCCACTAGATTATAATCTTCAGAGCAGGGACCTTGGTTTGTTTATTGAACAAGCCCATGTAATTAAGAATCTCTGACTTTAAAAGATATTCAATACATTTTTCGGGGGGCAGGCTAAATGAAGGAAGGAAGGAAACAGTAGAGGTTTATATTGAGCCATATTTCTTAAGAGTTTGAGTTTGAAAACCATTGATTCCAAAGTATTTGAAGATCTAGTCATTTAGCATATTTCATATGCATTCCTCCAAGTCCTGAATTCAGCCAATAAAGTAAATATACTGGTTGTGAGCAACAAATAGTAATAATTTCCATAAGAGTAGAAGTATATTTTATTTTAGTTTTTAAAAAGTATTTCAATTATTTTTAGGTTAAAGCCATCTGTGTTGCTCAGGGGAAGTTCATAATGGAGATTTTTTTTTTTTTTTTTTTTGTCGTCTCTATAGCAGGGGCAAAATTGTGTAGCCCAAGACCTGAACTCGGGAGTCCACAATTTTGAATCTTAGTTCCACTACTTCTAGCTTTGTGACTTTCTCCATGTTACTTAAATGGTCTGATTCCTAGTTTCACCATCTATAAAATAAGGGTGATGATAATTGTATCTACCACATAGAGTTGCTGGGAGGATTATAAGAGATAAGGTCTATTAAACATTTAGCACAGTGCAATTAGGACACTAAGCTATCATTGTTGTTGATATCATCTTCTTTCTTAGGTGGTTGGAGCTTCATTAGAGTGTGGTGAATTGGGAATATTTTCACTGACCTCTCTCTCTGTTTTCAAGGATGAGGAGTGATATATACTTATTAGATTGCCATGGAAATTAAGCTAGCATTGACTGTAATAGGCAGCCACAGTGTGAAAAAGAGACCAATCTGTCAGTTTGTGATGAAATAGAGTTGAAGCTGCATGTGTGTATGTGTGCGTGTGTGTGTGTGTGTGTGTGTGTGTTCCTGCACCTGTGTACCAGCATGCATTTTTACACATGAACATACTAAAATGAGCCTATGAACCTTCTCATTAGGAAACCATGGTAGTTGGGACTGTCACTTACCCCTAAATACTCCTAACCTTTAAAAAATATTTTGTGATTTATTTTCCCTTTTAGGATGCCCCTGATATTCATTTTAATATTTTTAAATCTATATAAAAATCAGTAAAATGTGATATACACAGACCTGTGCGTTGGACCACCATAGGTTGCCAAAGATAAAAATGAAAACAGGATTCTTCATTAATTCTAGTGATGCCTGATTATTCTGGGGCCTATCTGAAATGGAATGCATTTTTTATATGTGTGTTTGTGTGGTCAGTTTTGTGGTTGAAAGAAGAGGCAGCTGCCTGAATGGTGAGATTTCAAAAGGTCCCGGAAGTACCCCGTTTCTCAATATCTCCTCATCAGACCTGAAATTAGAGGAGCATTTTGAGTGAGTAGATCTTTGTATTTTTCACAAGCAACGTCAGGAAATTCAAATACAGTGGAAAGAATAAGCCATTCTTATGTATTACCTTTTTGATGGAGTTGTTTTCGGATTATTTTCTAATAGAGAAGCCAATCTGGATGAACCTGTCAAACAAATAGGTAAAGACCAGGGACTTTTCAGAAGCCTATGTTAGAAGGAATAAAGGAAGGGAAGTTATTTAAAAATTATATATATGACCCCTGAAAATGGGTGGTAAGTGGGAATACCAACCTACTTCTGCCATATACATATATATATTTATATACATATTCATATATACACACACACATATGAGTGTCAGATATGAGAATAGTGTAATTTAACCTAATGCTTTAATTTTGAATCAACTAACCATCTGCTACAGCGTTGAGAGGAAAATATCACTCTTAGTTTGTGTCAATCTATACTTTTTCAAGTCTGAAGTGCATTTTATTTCAATTGCCTCTGTTAATGTGGTTATCTCTGGGTCAGATAAATGATTTAAATTTTTCATTATACTTCACATTTTTTTTTTAAATTTAACTACGTATTTGTTTAACTAGAAGTAAGAAAAATAAGAAAGTGTTCATTAGGTTTCTGCCCACACAAGGAATTGACTTATAGCTACCTAATTTCTCTGATCAATCATGAAGCAACCTGTGCTTTAGAGGAATTAGAATGCAGCAATGTATAGTTATTCAAAGTCAGTACAAGTTACTGGATTGGAACCACCACATCAATACAATCAGGAGCATTGATAAAATGCAAAGTTGAGGTTACTTTTGATGATTTTAGCTTAGCAAAATAAACCCTAAGGGAAAAAATATCACATCATTCTCCAAACTTCAATTTTAAAGAGAGCAAGATCAAAAGGTTTTACCAAACTTCATACAGAAATGAATCAGAAAGCTTAGATTCAGTTCAGTAAACATTTATTCAGTGCCTACTGCGTGCCTACCAGATACCACAACATGCTTAAGAT
Organism: Eulemur rufifrons; assembly: GCF_041146395.1. NCBI lineage: Eukaryota > Metazoa > Chordata > Mammalia > Primates > Lemuridae > Eulemur > Eulemur rufifrons. The sequence continues at coordinate 75,559,329 of NC_090983.1, forward strand.
ACGTACAAGAAAGCAATGATTATGGAGAAAGTGTTTCAAATAAACAAGGAAAATGTCTGGAAGGATGAAAGAAAAATTACCAGAGGCTTACTCTGCATAGTAAGATTATGGATGATGAATCTTCTCGTTTTGCTTCTTTGCCTATTCTTAAATTTATGCTGGTATAACTTAATATACATATACCAGCATAAATTTAAGAATATTCCCAAGGAAATATATATATTTATTTGTGTTTTTGTGTATGTTTGTGTGTACCTCATGTGACTTTACTATCCACATTTGATCCTGATGTTCCTTTGTAACCTTTATTTCTGTTTCCTCTTTCTGTGATTCTCTGCCCTACTGAGTGGGAAGAGGGCATTTTTTACAGCAAGTTTTTACTCTCCTTTTTATACTTGCCTGAATTCCATGCTATTGCCAGCCTAAATATGGACTACCTATTTTAAACACACCTCTGTGAATTCTTCTCTGATCCTAAATTCTGAAACACTTGTCTCTTTCAGTGATAAGCATTTTGTGATAAGGTCCCTTTTATTGCTGTGTCCTACATATTACATGCATTTTAAATTTCAAAGCAATTTCATATAAATAATCTTTTTTTATTCTGTGAGATAGAATAGATAATATCTCTATTTTTATTATGTGGTAACAAAAAAGATTAAGTAGTTATTACAGTTTATATTTCTAAGGAGCCAAGACCGAGGGTACAGGGTTTCTGACTCTTGATACAATTTTGTTTTCAGTATATGAGATGAGACTATATTTAGTTCATTTTTTTACAAATCTTTTTTCTCTCTCACTACATTACAAACACTGTGAGCTCAGGAACCCTTTAGCACTGAAGAGTATAGTGTATACAATAAGTATTCTATAAAGTGGTTGACTGTTTAATATTTTGGCAATGTCTTTGAGGCAAATAAATTATAAATCAAAGCAAATTTTCCTAGCTCATTTTTGACAAATAAACCTCTCGGTATTAATTCTGTAGCTCTATCCTTCTTCAAGCTTTTATTCTAATATTCCATTTAAGGTGTATGTATTTGTTTATTTTAAGATGTAGGCAGGACATTTCAAAAGAAAAAAAATCCAGCATTTAGAAAGAGAACACTTGGCTCTTTTTTCAGGAAGCGAATATTTACAGAGGAGTGACTTATTGAGGAGAGGAGAATAACTGACAAAACTCTCACTGGAGAGAAGAAAGCCATAAGGAAAGAAAGAGGCATCATGAAATAGGATTTGGGGGTCCTTTCTTTCTGGTTTTGTATATTTCCTACAAGAGTGGACAGACCAGGCACTCACAGACACAAGTCAAAATTCCACAAGGTTTGCAATGTACTGATGGACTGACATTTCCAACCACTGGTGGTTTCCAATGTGAGTAACACCGTAGCCAGTCAATCTAGCTAGAATGGTGAAATTTCATGGTAAGCTTTTATGCTTCTGGCTAAGTTGGTTGGATTAAGGAGCAAGGTGAACCACTCACTAGCTAAGGATAGGCAATGAATACCCAGGGAAGAGTAGAAGTTTTTCTCACTGTAGCAAAAGCCAAAATCTAGTTAGGCAGAAAGTGATGACAATGAGCTGGAGTACTGATGGGTAACAAAGCAGAGGCTAGAGTTCTCTCAGTCTTTATATATATCATACAATCTTAAATAACTTTTATGTTTTAGTGAGTAATTGAAATGGATATAATATTTTGTACAAAAATAATAGTGGGTAGAAGCATGTTTATCTCCCTTCTTTCTTGGATAATTTCTGTGGAAGATACTTTCATTCATTCAACACTTATTTGTCAAGTACCATATGTTCTAGGCCTAATACTAGACACTGGGATTATATTAATAGTGGTGACATAAGTAGACCTGGACTCTAACTTCATGATGTTCTCAGTCTGGTTGGGGCATGAGAATTCACAAATAAATGTAAAATTAAAAACGGTGGCAAATAATTTAAAGGAAAATCGTGGGTTGCTATGAAAACATATGGCAAAAAGATAACACAAAGTCTGGATGATAAAGAATTCTTTCTTGAGGAAGTGACATTTGACCTGAGATTAGAAAGAATTAGCTACATTACTGTGATGGGTTGGGAACATAGTGTAGAAAAGTTCCACAAAGTCTTTAGCCTTCAGGTTTGGAATAGCCTGGCAGTGGAAGAAACAGTGTAGAACTATGTATATACTAATGTCTACACAGGGGCCCACCCAAACAGCAGACCTAGTGTTTAGGAAGACCTTGTCAACCCAGAGAACAGCCTCTGCAGAGTCCATGTTGGATGATGACATATAATTTCTTCAAATATAAATTTTAAAAAGAAACATAATAATGTAATGGCAATTGCAAAAGAAAACTCATGATGAATATGGTAATTTAGTAAATACTTATTTGGGGGTGTCATAAATTGGCATAATATTATTTGTTTGATTTGCTGGTATGAACTGAATTGTGTCCCCTGCTAAATTCATATGTTAAAACCCTAACCCCCAGTGTGATGGCTTTTGGAGATGAGGCCTTTGGGAGGTAATGAGGTCATGAGAGTGGGGTCTGTATGGTAAATTAGTGCCTTTATAAGAAGAGACACCAGAGAGCTCTCTCTTTCTATGCCATGTGAGGACACAGCCATAAGGTGACTATGTACAAGCCAGGAAGAAAGCCTGCACCAGAACCCAACCCTGCTGGCACCCTGATCTCAGACTTCCATATTATAAGTACATGCCTATTTTTTAAGCCATCCAGTCTGTGGAATTCTGTTACGGCATCCTGAGCTGACTAACATACTCACAAATTGATGTTTAAATTTTGTTTAAATGCCAACGTTTAAAAATGGGCCAGTCTTGTCTTTACTTAAAAAATCAAAAGATCTGGTCCACTGTGCCCACATTCCCACAGGACATCATTTGGCTGGGGCTGGGTAGTGGCTGCTCTCTTTAAACCAAATATGTACTCAGTTTATTATTTTTTTAATCTCACCGATAGTTTGGCATTTAGGTCTCCCTGGATGGCCCCTCTCTAGGCATTCAGATTCATGACCCCTTCACTAAATTAATCAGATCTGGAAACACAGTGATAGAAATTTAAATCAGAAAATAAAGTACACTATATTTAGATGGTAAATGATTTTTTTTTATCTCCCATATCAATACCATAATAAAAGGTAGGAAGCAGATAGCTTCAGAAATCCTTGAGCGTGGCAGGTGAATCAGTTGTAACATCAGTTTATGGTTTGACAAATCCCCTCCTACCTGCCCCTTTTTTGCCTTATTCTTGGGGCTTCATTCCAGTAATTGCCCCCACCTCAACATCAGCACATGAAAAATAGTCTCTTTGATAAAGGAAGTGAGGAAATGACAAGAGAGTTGATTAACAAAATAATTGGAATTAAGAGAGAAGAGAAAAACCATTCTTTGATATCTCAAACCTGCTGTGATTTTTCAAAATTATTAAACTTTTGGTTGAACTATCCCAAGAGTCCCTTTCTATTCTCACAAAATTTCTTAATCTTATTTTTCTTACTCACAAAATAAGGAAGGAGAATTTGCTATTTGCTCAACAGGGATACATACATATCTTAGTGTACAGAAAGATATCTTAGAACTTAGTCCTGAATTTTAGTCCAGGAAGAATCTTTAGAAATCAGCCAAACAAATGGAAAGAAGCAGAATAGCATACTACTCTGGACTCTTCTCTATTTCTCCTTTATTGAAGATTTGTGTTCATAAAGTTAGTATTTCCCCCAACCCTTCGCCAAATCTTAATTTTTCTTCCCACCCAATTTTTTCCTGTTACACTCTTCTCATTTCAGCAAAAGACTGATCTCCCAAGATGGAGATTTGCTGGAAGGAGTTTCATTTGGCTATGCTCTTGAGTACAGCACCAGTAAGGAAATGAACAATCAGAAAGCAGGAGTGGGAAAAGGGAAGATGCAATGTAGTTGCAACAGAAGTCTTAGTTTACTTTACAGTCCTTATAATTATTACTTTCCTGAAGCTCTCAAAGTATTTCACCAACTATTCTATTCCATTGCACCAGTATCCCATCCCAGTTCACCCACTGTGGAAGTTTTAACAATGGTACTACTACAGTATGTCAGAATCTAACCTTTTGAGGAATTGTCAGACTGTTTCCCAAAGTGGTTGTACCATTTTACATTCCCACCAGCAGTGTATGAGAGTTTTAATTTCTTTACATCCTCTCCAAAACTTTTATTATTTATTTTTTTCGATTACAGTCATCCTAGTGGATGTAAAGTGGCTTTGCATTGTGGTTTTGATTTGTATTTCCCTGATGACTAATGCCATTGAGAATCTGTTCATGTGATTATTGGCACATAAACTAATCATGGAGAAATGTCTATTGCTCCAGATATTTTGACCACTTTTAAATTGGTTTTTTTGTTTTATATTGTTGAGTTTTAAGAGTTCTTTATATATTCCTGATATAAGTCCCTTGAGAGATAGGTGATTTACAAATACTTTCTCACATTCTGTGGGTTGTCTTTTTAATTTTTTGGTGGTGTCATTTGAAGTACAATAGCTATTAATTTTAATTGAGTCAAATTTATTTAATTTTTTCTTTTGTTTGTGCTGTTGGTGCTGTATCTAAGAAAACATGGATTATGGATTTTTTTGGTGTGTCAACTTGCTGATGCTACAGTCCCCAGTTACTAACCCCACTGACCTAGGTGATATTGTGAAGAAATTCTGCTAATATAATTAAACTTCCTAATCAGTTGACTTTAAGTAGGGGCACTATCCATTTAGAAGGCCACCCCTCAATGCAGAGATGAGGCTTTTCTGGGAGAGAGAGATAATGGTGAATGACAACTTTGCCCCGTACTTGTGGACTTTCACCTTGTTCCCAATCTTCCCTTCTTGACTGCCTTCCTTATGAATTTGAGCATGCTTAGCCAGCACCTATGAGTGGGTAAGACAATTCCTCATAAAAAATATAGTTTTTACATATGCACACATACATAAACATATACACACGTGTTTGCATGTATACATGTACTCACATGTGTGTACATATGTGTATGTATATATGTATATACACGCACAATTTTCTTCTGGTTTTGTTTCTCTGGTTCAGCTCTGATTGGTAAAGTGTTAAATGTAGTGTTGTGACCAAATAGTGCTTACTTATCAATATATTTCTCTCAATAAATAAAATTATTTTAAAAATAAATTCTCCCCTTTCCAGCTTTATATTCTACCTTTCTCCTCTTGTCCCAGTATTCTCAGAATCCAATGCCATGCTTATTTTCTCCACTTCTGCTGGCATACGCTGGTTATATCCTTAAGCTCCTTTAGTGTATACTACTTTTCTTCTCTCAACACACTCAGCTCTCCAGCTGGATCATGTCATACTTTTACAGTCTTGGGACCATTTGGGAAGGTTGGATAAATCCTGAGGGGTCACATTTTTGTCTTGCAAAGCAGATGCCTCTCTATCTTTACTAAGCAAAAGGGGAGCATACACCTTTAACAGAGAGGACGGGCCACTTCCGCAGGGAAGTCAGTTCAGGGAAACCTAGTGATTCAACATTTTTTAGTACAGCAACTCAGAGAGCCGACTTATGACTTTCAGGCTCTCACTCCTCAATCAGGACCTTGACCATGGTTATCAGATTTACTGTGATTAGGAATTCAATCTTCTCTGGGCTCCACTAATCTTCCATTTTAGTCCTGGGTTTAATACTCACCTTGTCTGCCTGCATCTGCAGCAGATGGATATCCCTTTACATTTTGCTAAAAATGTTTTCTAGCTTTTACATTTTATTTTTTCAAGTTGGCGATCATTCAAACTCAGGCTGAGCAAGTTAATACTTGTTCAGTTCACTGACAGTTTCCAGAAAGAACCATGCAAAGCCATAGTCTTGAACATCTCGATCACTTGAGCTAATGCACCCACTAGTGCTTTCCCTTCTACCAGTATTTCATCCCAGTTCACCAACGGTGAGGATTTTAACGATACCCACTATCACATGCTCTAATAGCTATCAGTGTGTCAGTGAAGGGGTTCTCGTCACTGGCCTGCCAGCAGCTGCTCTAGGTCCCAAATCCCATTTTAGGCTCTGTAAGGGTCACAACTAGCACAAGATTGGATACCTTGGAAATAGATTTGTGTAAAGGAAATTATTGGGAGGGTTTTTTGGAACAGCACCATCTAAGGGAACGAGAAACAAGTCTGGTCAGACAGAGAAGCTGAACTGCATTCTCCAAAAAAGGGCTCAAATGTGCCTACGTGGACCTCTGTAGCTGGGGTGGGGCATGTTAGAATTATTCTGAATTTTGCCCCACATTTTAATGGGCCACAACTTTTTAGCCCATTATCGACCATTCTTTGTATGGAGGCTATCTCTGAGGAGGATGTTTAACTTTGGGTAAGGCAGCAACTTTTGGCAGAGAGAGCCATTTCCAGGGAGGGACTTGGCTATGAGCAATCAACAGCCGACACTCCCAGAGGCTGGGGGAATAAGAGCCTTTTCCCTGAACGTGGGAAGGAAGGATTTGGGCGGCACACCACAGCATCTGCTACATCACACCACCAGCCACCCAACTGCTCAGGCTCAAAACCTGGATCCTTCTTTTTCTCACATCCCACATCCAAACCATCAGAGTCTGCTCCACGAGACCTTCAAAATATTGCCTGAATTTGTTCGACTCTCATCATTTCCACTGTAAAAATCCAAATCCAAACTACCATTTCCCTTTACCTGGACAACAGTCTCCCAACAATTTTACCTTCATTAGCTTCTTCTCTTTCTATGCTCCATTTTCTTCACAACAGAGTAATCTGAAAATATAAAATGTGTATCATATTTTAGAACCTTCTAATTGTTTCCCATTATAGGTAACATAAAATTGATACGCTTTTTTTGAAATTTGAAAATATTAAGGGATACCAAATGATTTTGTTACATGGATAGCTTTTGTAATGTGTGAGTCAGGGCCATAAGTGCACCCATCAGCCAGATAGTGTTCATTGTACCTGTTAGGTAGGTTTTTGCCCCTCCCTTTTTCCCCCACTCCCCTGCTTGATTTTCAATGACTTTTACTTCCCTCTGTGCCCATGTGTGCCCTTCAGTAGTTCCAATTTATTAGAGAGTAGATGTCATGTTTGTTTTTCCATTCTTGAGATACTTTACTTAGGTTATGGTCTCCAGTTCCATCCAAATTGCTGCAAAAGACATTAATTTATCTTTTTATGTCTGACTAGTATTCCGTGGTATGCCTGTACCACATTTTGTTAATCCACTCATGAATTGATGAGCATTTGTTGATTCCACATCTTTGCAACTGTGAATTGTGCTGCAATAAACACTTGACAGCAGGTGTCTTTTTGATAAAACGATTTCTTTTCCTTTGGATAGATACCCAGGAGTGGGATGGCTGGATCAAATGGTAGGTCTACTTTTAGTTCTTTGAGGAATCTCCATACTGTTATTTATAGAGGTTGTACCAATTTGCAGTCCCACCAATAGTGTATAAAAGTTCCTTTCTCTCTGCATCCGTGCTACCATCTATTGTTCTTGGACTTTTAATAAAAGCTATTCTAACAGGGGTAAGGTCATATCTCATTGTGGTTTTAATTTGCATTTCCCTGATGATTAGTGACATTGAGCATTTTTTTATGTGTTTATTGATGAATTTGTCTTGTGGCCTACCCTCATAATAACAATTGCCCTTTTTGAGTCCAGAACCTGCTAAGTACATTGTATTCATTATCTCATATAATCCTCATAGTCACCTTCCCAAGATGCCATTATGATCATTATTTTATGGATAAAAGAGACTGTGTTTTAATGAGGTTAAGTAACTAGTACAAAGTCATACATCTGGGAATGAGTGGAGTCTGGATTTGAGCCCACTACTGTCTAATTCCAAAGCCCTACACAATGCTACCATACCTGTTATTAATATGTATACTTATATAAAAATTCCAAATTTTTGCCCTTATTTTAGACAAACATCATTTTGGCTTCTGAGATAACCTCTCACCTATGGAACCTTCATTGTATTAGTGACTCATATTATAGTTTTTTCTAAGGATGCAACATATTTAATAAATATGATTGAGTTTTATATTTTGACCACAGAAATTTGGAAAATGATTGGGTCAGGAGGTGATTTCAGATGGGGAAAGTAACATGTAAGGTGATCAAGTGAACTGTGAAGGTAACCTAGTTTGCCAGGTCTGGGACCAGCAATAGAAGTGTATCACCAACCTCTTGCCAAGGACTTCTCCTAGCATGGCCTCATGCCCCCACATAGGAGTTTCTTGATGAGAATACCACCTCCATTTCTTTAGCCACACACCAAAAACACTCTAGAGCTGTGCTTCTATACAAAAATGGGGGAGACATGTACCATAAGAAAAGCAGTCTAGGGTCATTATTGACTAATTTGGAGCACGGCCAGCAGACATGTATGTGGGTGTGTGTGTTGCAGGGGGCGGTGGGGTGGTTGAAAATTCTTAATCGTAGTGCAGCTTGAAGAGTCTGTAGTCTTTGTGTACTTGAGGACATTAAAAGCTAATGCCTCCTTGTGAAGGGTTGGTTTAGGAGTTCCAATTTTCCACACATTTAACTGAAGCTTCATATCTATACCTGGGTCATTGCAGTTACTCTAAGAATTGAGAAGGAGTAATTGACATCTTTCAGTGTTTTCTGTCTATTCTGCAAAATTGTCCCAACTCTGCATGTAAATAATTATAAATAAAACAATAAGTCAGAAGAGCTGCTAGTTAATATTTAATGACCATTTCACCGGCAGCGATGTGCATTCCAAAGATTACCCAACCTGTTGTGTTTATACTGCTATAACCTCCAGTAGGTCCTGCTTTTCTCCCAGCTTACAACACACTCCAAGACCTAATGTGTCCCCTACTTGGGAAGTTTAAAAGTGGTCTGAAAGATCTTGGCCAGAAATGTACTGGCTCATTGTTGATGTTGTTGTTAGCCTAGAGAAGTTAGCAGCAGCAAAGCCATCTTGTTTATTACTGAATTATGAGAATACCCATTCTTGTCAGCTTCACCAGAGAAGGTGCCATACGTCAAAAGAAACCAAGTCATTTCAAAACTTGGCACGAAACCTATTTTGTTTCTGGAAAATTAGGAATGAAACCCGAGCTTAAAGGAAATGAGAAACCTCACAGGGAAAGATTTGTAAATTGTAACATTCTGACTTAATATTTCTGTTAAAAATACAGATATGGAGATCTGTTAGATAAATAACAACCAACATTTTTGTAAGTCTTAGTGTAAAGAGTACTTTTCACATGCTATTGCATTTGGCTGTGTTAAGTTTTTGAGAATTCATGAACTACTATAGTAACAAGAAGTACCACTCTGAGTATGTCAGGAAGTGTGAAGTGTCAGTGCTTGTGTGGAGCAATAAAACCACTGAATCTTTTCCTGAGGAATTTCATGGCATTGCATTTTTATAACAGCTGAGTTGGCTAAAGCCTTCTTCCTTTTAGCTTTATTGAATAGTCTTCGATCAGAGTTATCTATTTCTAAATGAGTATACTATATGTGCACAGAAACATGCAGTGTGTAGATCAAATCTTTTAGTAATTAGCATAAGGAAGTCTATAAGAAAGTGATGTGGTTTATGGGAAAAAAACATAGGGTCACAAATCAAGAGATGAGAGTGGTTGAGAGTAACAGTAATAGCAGCCAACGTTTATTTAGTTTTTAGTTTGTGCCAAGAACTGTTTTAGGCTTTTTCTCTGTAGCCCATTTAATCTTTGTAACCACCTTATGGATTAGACACTATTGCTACTCGTGTTATACAGATGAGGATACTGAGGGAGAGAGAGGTTAAGCAATTTACTCAAGGGCACTGAAGTTCTAAATAGAAGAGCTGAGATTCAAAACCTAGAAATCTAACTGTGAAGTCCATGCTATTCACGGCTCTGCTAAAATGCCTTTTGATTAGCAACTCTCCCCTTGCTCAGTGAACATAGCCAATGTCCCTTAATTTTGTTTTTCAATCTACTCCAATGATCTGATACCTGCCGTCACTATTCTCATGAAGTTGTTTCCAGGATTAACTGAAATAATATATTTAAAAGCACTTTAAAAGATAATGTGTTCTTCAAATGGGAGGTGATATTATTACATTGTATACAATGGTTAGTTACTCAGAGCAATGGTCCATTAAATGGTCAGCAATGAGTGCATTTGGTATTCTAATAAACTGAACCACGGTAATAGGCTTCTACCACATGTATACTCATTAGCTCTTCCCAGAATTCATGAGCAAGTCAAGGCTCTCGCTGCCTCTGAACACAGTTATTTGGAGATACATAGGCATATTTCTGGAAACAGGGAGGAACTGCTGTAATTGTTTGCACATGCAGACATTGTCTCAAATATGATTTTGCTATTTCAGAGATTCCCTTGTCATAACTCTCCAAATGACACAAGCAGTACTTTTTTGTAATCTCCATATTTGATGCATGAAAGAAGACTTAATTCCTGTTTGAATAAACAACATAATAAGGTTATTGAGATTAGAGACCATTACTATATAAAATTATGTCTAAGTGGCAGATATAATTAACATTGGATTGTAATTACACTAATTACAAGTCACATTAAGACACTCCAGTAATGACAAAGTGAGAACCCTATAATTGAATGGAATAAGTAGGGAAACATGCTGCTCACACTAATTACCTAAATGAGCTAATACGTCTTCAGAGTGACAGTCATGCTCAATGTTATTACGCAGACAAGGCAGTTGAATGAGGTATTTTTTTTTTTAATTTTTTTAATTTTTTTTTTTATTTGTTGCTAGTTTTCTTTCTTTATTCTCTCCAGGACCTATCTCAAGTTATCAGCAGCTTCAAGATTTCTCTCTTGAGCCAAGCAAAACAAAAACTGCAATTAGAGCATTCTCTAACTTCGTTAAAGGAGAGCACGTACAGCAACGATCCACGAACCAAGGTAAGATTCCAATCTTGTGTGTGTGGGCAGCACTGCGACCAGTGGATTCCTGGGACTGGCTGATGCTCTCCAATTTCTCCTCTGTGCTGGCTTTCCAGCTTACCAAATCAAGCAACTCCAGCTCATTGTGCAGTTTGCAGCGCGGAGAATCATCATGCTTTGGGTTCAGAAGAAATAAATATGGTTTCCAACAGTCCCTCTCCAGAGAGGCCCTGGAAAGTGATAAAACCTGAATTATTCACGACAATTAGTGCAAGCATTGCACTGGAACTTACATTTCAGCCCAAGCTGTTAAGTGAGAATATAAACTAATAATGGAATATGAATTCATGGCACTGGGAAAATTGTTTTTATTTTGTTATGTCTTTCCCCCCCTTCACATTATCTTTTCATTTTTATGACTCCAACTGTCTGAGGCACTGGTTGGGTGAGAAAGGAAAATAAAAGGAAGAGACTACAGTTAATAAAAACTTTCTTCAACAAAAGGAATTTTTTTTTAAGATAGAGAAAGAAATCACAATATATGGAAAACAGCATTGGTACACTTCAATTGATAAACAATGCTGAGCATAGTTTTTCTTTCTCTTGTGTTGGTTGGCGAAGAAAGGAAAGTGTGTCAGGCATGCCTTTGACAGCAAGGCTTTGGAATGGTTTTCATGTATTCCACTTTCTCTGGTAGTAAAGTAAATGGATTTTCCTTATCTTTACCTGGACACTACAATTTTGCCTCTAAGAATCCAGGCCTATGGGTTTTTAACACAAAGCGGTAAACCGAATATGAAAGGTTCATTAACAAATAGATGCTATATTAGTCTGAAAGTGGCAATTTGACCTCCCACTCTGTTAATATTTGGCATGTCACTAAAAAAATAATGACCCTGTTTCCTTGAAATACTCTACTTCCAGGTTACACAATTCTTGCAATCAATCATATTTTAGTTCAAAATGGACTTAATGTTGAATTTGAATTAGGGTTATACTCAATTAATTCTGTAGTTGCATAAACTCATATAATCAAGCATTAGGGATTTCCATAAGAAGATGTTGATGGAAATAAATAGTATGGGAGGCCAGCTTTTTCACTAATGACCATGCAAATAAGAGACAAATGGAGCTTGGCATGTTTAATCTAAGATAAGGAGTGGAGTGACTTAGATTTTATCCTTAGCACTATCCTGCTCTCACTGATGATTTTACAAGTTATGCATTATTTCTGTTTTGATACGATGGCAATTTCAATGGTTACTTGCAACTTATTAAGAGTTTTTGAGGCTTAAAGCAGCTCAGAAACTTATTCCATTTTATGTCACTACCTCCCGGTAAATGAGTTAGCCAAGTTGGCAGAGCAGTCAGATACCCCAGACCAGGGTTGGCAAACTTTTTCTGTAAAGAGCCAGATAGTAAATACTTAAGTTTTTCCGGATCACATATGGTCTCTGTCACATGCAATTTTTTTTTACAACTGTGTTAAAAATGTAAAATTCATTCTTAGCTTGCTGTATACTAACTGTATTTACTTTGTTTATATTATATGTACAGTTAGTATACTGGGCTGTGCATTATCAGGCCACAGGCAGAATTTGGTCCCCAATCTGTTGTTTGTGGGCCAAATAACACTAGACCACCATAACTGAACATGTATCACAGTGAAGACTGTTCTTTATTAGAAACTAAATAAAAACTACTTACATCAACTCTTTCTGAAACACTGAAAAGTAAAACATAGATATTCAAAGTTATAGATATGTTTCTTTAATTTATTCTTGAATAGTTATTATACTGGGGGAATCTGAGTTTGAGAGGGGAGGGAGCTTCTACCCAGGCCATGAGGAGCAGCCTGGCATAGGGCTAGAGGTCTGAGGCCAGGTGAGCTGAGGAGGGCGTCTTTTCAAGCCTAGAGATGGGCACTAGCAACATACAGGTGCTTGATCAAAGGAGTAATTACACTAAGGATAAAATGATCCAGATATCCAAAGAGAGTTAATATAGAAATGAATAAAACTAGAATGAACTCTAAAGTTTTCAATACATATAGATACATAAATATAGATATAAATTGCAGTACATATATACATGCACACTCAAACACAGTCATGTACCACATAGTGACATTTTGTTCAATGACAAACTGCATCTACTGTAGTGATCCCATAAGATTTTAATGTGGTATTTTTACTCTATACTCTTTATCTCTGTTTAGATACACAAATACAAATTATGTTACAATTGCCTATAGTATTCAGTACAGTAACATGCTGTACAGATTGTAGCCTAGGGGCAATAGGCTAGCCCACATAGGCTGGGTGTGTAGTAGGCTACACTATCTAGGTTTGTGAAAGTACACTCTGTGATGTTCACACCATGATGAAATGGCCTAACAATGCATTTCTCAGATGCATTTCTCAGAACGCTTCCCCATCGTTAAGGGATGCATGACTGTATAGCTTTCCTAGATCTGCTTATTGCGAGGGCCTGGGAGCAGCAAAACCTTAATGACAATTAACAGACCTAACATTCAGATCATGACTTTTCAATATCATTCTCCACTAAAAGAAACCAGGGCTCCTTGGAAAAGTGGTTGATTCTAGAACTAAGGCAGGGAACATGCAAATCTAGAAAAAAAAAATTTGTTCTAGAAATAAACAAAAGGATCACATATGAGGCAGAACATCTCTCTATATTTTTATCTGATTGGCCCATGCCAAAAAGATCCAGAAATCAGTTTAAAGGGAAAATCATTGGGAAAATCAGGGATAATTTCAAGAGGGCTGACCTGGATGGGCTGGTATATCAAAGGGCTTGGATCACAATAATCCACCATGGGAAAAGGAGTAACAGGCTAGAGGGCGTGGGGGAAACAATGATATGGATGGGAAACATCCTCGTTATCAAAAGAGGTTTAATACCAAGAAAGAATCCTTGATATTTCCATCTAGTGCTTCCACTCTCTCACCGAACACTGTGGAACAACAGTTGGCTCCACTCCTGGTCCCCACCCCCTGGTCCAGCACACATAGATGTGTGATTCCCACCTGTCAAGCACACCCACCTCCTTGTCCTCTGTAGCTGGCTCTGGCTTTAGAGTACAATGTATATAAGAAGACAGAGGAATGCTAAAGCCAGATGAATACCTTCGAGTCACCACAATAGGTCAGTGCAGGATTCTCCATATTCCTGCTCTAACAGATTTTTCTAGTACAATTGTGATAAGTGTAATATACAAGTTCCCACTACTCAAGACAGATTTCTGTGCCTGAGAACTCCTTACCTAGACTTTAAACTCTAACGTGTACCGCCTCATATTCCTTTCTTTACCTCTGAAGTTCAATACGTTGTACTGAAGGGACTGGACTTTTGGCCAGTGTTATTTATGCAGAATCCTAGTTAGGCTACAGGCCTTTCCAGAGATCATCTGTCTACTTAGCACTGGATCAGTTGTGACTAGAGAGTCCAAGTCCCTCTTTGAAAGTTCATTTCTGCGTATTTCCACCTGTGCTGAGTAACTGGAGGTCCAATTTCAGCCTCATTTTCCCTACCCTTATTTTCTGCAACACCTGTGAATGTTCTCAGTAAAGTTTTCCTATGTAAACTCAAGGTCCTGCCAATTTCTCAAGCAACCTTAGTCCCTCCATCTGTTGAGGCTTGGAATTAAGGGCCTCAGGCAAACAAGTGGTCTAGCCATGGCTGCTGGGCTTTGGCATTGCTCCTCTCATACCTTTGCTACCAGAAACCTATGTGAGCCCAAGCCTCAGCAGCACGCACTCCCTGTGAGGCCATGCGTTCCCGTTTCGCTTCGCTTCTCTTCTCTTTCCTGTCCTCATGTTGGCTCTGTCCAAGGGCTTGGATTCTTGCCATGATTCCTGCTGTTTAGTTCTGTCTAGACCTCAGCTGCATGGATTGAGTAGTGTAATTTTCTGTCTAGTGCCAGTCCTTTTCACCTAAGAAAAGATTCCTCACCTATGTACTCACATAATTCAGTTTGGAGGCTAGGGCATTGCCAGATCTGAACAAATCTTTTGAAATAAAACTTCTTTCCCACTGTGAAAGTTAAAATATTTTTGAAACGTGGTCTGAATTAGATTCCTTCGTTGGTGTTTGGTGCCTATGCGCACTCCTTTGGGACCCCTAATCTGCTGGGTCCCACCTTGTTTCCCCTTCTTGCTCTCCAGCCATGCCTTGAGTTCAGTCTTACCTGAGTGATGGCATCTATAGGCAAGTCAGTCCTCCTGGCCTCCCTCAGCCATGGTTCTTGATTTTAAGGCACGTCCTGGAACCACATAATATTCTTCCTGCCAAGTGTTACTTTAAATGGTCATGCACCTGAGATGCTGTTTATGGAATCTACCAGGGTGCTGTTCTACATTTAATTTTCTCATAGTGCTCCCAGTGTAGTTAAGAGTTTTGGAGCTAAAGCCTCACCTTGACTCTAATTCTGGGCATGTTATTTAACCTCTCTGGCATGGTTGGCATAATGTGAGAATAATGTGTAGATAAAATGGGGATCACAACTCAGACCTTAAGAGGTTGTTAAGAACTGATTACAATAGCTATTTATCAAGTGATACTGTGTAAGGGCACCATGCTACGTGCTTTAAATATATTATTTCTAATTCTTAGACAGATATTGCAAGGTATACTGTATTCTCATCTTATAGATGAGGAGATTGAGGCTCAATGTGGTTAAGTGATTTACATTAGGTCACCACAGTAAGCGAGAGGCTGAGCTGGAATTCAATTCCGAGGTTTGGCTGACTCTTAAAACTCTAGCATATTTCACTGTATCCTGCTGGATGCCTTTGATGGGAAGGTTTTTCTCCAAAGAAACAAAGAGACACATTTCTCTGTGGCATTTCCTGTTTTCCTTTTTCAAACATCTTTTTAGTTGCCAAAGAGTTGCCAAGATCAAAGCCACAATTTATGTATTGAACGGCTGCAGGCCTGAAAGGAAAAGGCATCCTATCATGTTTAATCATTAACTCATTCACTACGGAAATTTAAGTATTTCAGATGAGGTGGCAATAGATGCAAAATAATGACAGGGAGCATAGACTGGACATTAGTGGGGATGAAGGACGTGTGAGATAGAAATGGCAAAGTCCTAAGGAACTTGGTCTGTAGCGTATTGAGTGCCTTAGAAAATTGTAAGAGGGTGAATTTAATTCTTTGAGTTCTGGGGAAAGGAAATCTTGCCAATGTGTTAGAAATCTCTTCAGGGTAGCGTTTTCTGACTGTCCTCTTTAAAGTTGATCCCCTAAATATTCTTTACTTCAACTTCTTTTTTTATTTCTCAATTGAATTTTTTATGTTGTAATTATTATATTTGTCTGTTTTGTTTAGTTTTTCACTGGAATATAGTCTTCCTAAAGACCAAGATCATGTCACACAGCGGCCCATAGTAAGTGCCCAGTAAATACTTGTTGAATGAATATGGCCAAAGTCCAAAGATTATCTCCCTGTGTGTAGAGATAGATCTGGAGATAGCTAGTGCTGTACTAAAATCCACATACCTGTATAGGGGTCACCAGGCAAGACAATAATGTGCAGGGATTTGTTTTTAGCAACACACACTCTGTACACTTGTCATTCTAGAAACAGGGTCAGAGCTAAAATATGCTGGTCTCTCACCAAGCAGGGAGGCAAGTAGGATTAGGTGGGGCTGAGGAAATGAGGCTGCAGAAATTGACTCTGTGGCACAGGTGGCCACAAAGTCCAAGGCACAGATCAAAGGTGTGGACAATTCATCAGATACCTCTTTTTCCAGTCATCCCAATCCCGTAGGCATGAGGAGGGTGTAGCCTGTGTAATACTCAAAGTCAGATGGCTGGTGGTGTCGTAGTGGTGGCTTAATCCAGCAAGAGCCAAAATATTGTTCCAATGTTCAAAGGAGAATTTTGGTAAGAACTAGAAATGTCACTTTGCCTGTAAGTCAACACACCTATAGGTGGCATATTCTACACTATACTCAACCTTGAAGCCTTTAAATCATGTTACAGAATTTGGGAGACTAGGAAAATATTCAAAACAATTCATTGAGTGATAAAAAAGGTTATATAACCATATGTACCATATGAGGCAGACATCTCTATGTATTTTTATCTGCAACTATATATACAGAGAAAAAAACAGATTGGGAGGAAATATATGAAAATGTTATTAGTGATTATCTCCAGGTGGTAAAATCTCAGGTGATGTATGGTTTCATCTGTATGTTTTCCAAGTCTTCTCTAGTCAACATGAATTACTTACACGAAAGAAAATGCAAATATTAAAAAAAAGACAACAACCAGAGAAAGACTCCATGAGGCAGAATAAATCAAAATAAGTCAGACGGTGCAGGAAGCTCTTCTCATATTTCCATTTCTTGTCCACTGTAGTGGACTTTCTGGATCTCTGTCTGCACAGTGGACTGGGGTGCCTCCCAGGCTGGCTCTTAGCATCTTCCAATGACTCCTTGCTCAGTCAAGACCTGACCTTGAGTAGGTCTAACCTCCTGCTGCTCACAGTATGTGATGTTAAAGGTGTTCCTCTCTTGTTTTTCTCGGAGCATTTAGTTGTAGAGGACATAACAGGCCTGGGCTTCAGACAAAGAATTCCAGGCAGGGCAGTTGAGGCAAACACTGCACTTTGAAGATGTCCTTTTGATCTGCGCTACACCGGGTGTTAGAGACTGTAAAGTGGAAACTCTTTAGTTAATGGCTCCCACAGCAGCTCCACAGGCTTCTCCATGCACGGTAGAGGGGACGCTGGGATTTGATGAAAACCAAATACTGAATCTGTTGTTTTATTCAAATATTACAATGGCCACTTTAGAACCAAGGATGAGACTAGACCTGTAGTTTTTCATGCAGCTGAAAAAGGCAAAGAGAGATTAACCCATCCTCCCATCTGAACTCTTCCTTGTCAGCCTCTAGTTCCCCTTCACTCTTATTTTCCCAAGTATATGTACCCTTCCTATCTCACAAGAAGGCCTCTTCCTCACACTGTCCCCCCAATTAAAATGTGCAAGCCCTATACTTCATTTTCTGCCAGGTAACTGATTAGGGTTTATTGTTACATGAATTCAAGTTGAGGTGTCACAGCTCATAAGATGTGTTAATATGTACATAGATAACACTGACATTTCCTCA
The DNA here is from genome assembly GCF_041146395.1 of Eulemur rufifrons. Lineage (NCBI taxonomy): Eukaryota > Metazoa > Chordata > Mammalia > Primates > Lemuridae > Eulemur > Eulemur rufifrons. The sequence goes on from NC_090983.1 coordinate 75,577,409, forward strand.
GTGACCTTCCGAATCTTAAGTACAGTGGGTGTTTAAAACACCATGAGGTGCTATAAGATAAAAAAAAAAAAAGTGAGCACAAAAGGGACTTTCATAACCCCAGATCATATCGACAACTGTCTAATTGAGCTGAACATCAGCCAGTTCTTGTTTTCAGAGCAGATCCTCCGGAATCAATAATTTTTGCCTCTGATTTCTGTGCAATATCTCGTATTTAAACCTTAAATTAAAAAAATGCAAATAGTTATTTCAGAGGAATTTTGATGCTAAATTTCAAAGAAAGACAGTCTGATCTTTTGTTGCTGTGGTTCCATCAAGATGATTGCTATGTACTCTCTCCATCAAAAGGACGGAAGCCTGAATGGTAGCTGTGACATGGTACATTTAATGCCATATCCTTTTTCGAGTTACTCAAGGATAGAGAATTTAGGTTGGCTGGAAAAAAATAACCATAAAACTCAGTGACAACAACTCTCATCATTTCTCAAAGGTCAATTGAAATGGACTGATTATAGTTTATAATTAAGTGGTCCTTAACCTATACCGTGCTGCTCTGAACTTCCTTGGTGTGGCCTTGTTTTGGTGAAATTCACATTTAGAGTTCCGATTAGATTTTTTCTTTTTTTGTGTTAGGAAGAGAGAATGACAGCCACTTTTTATTTCAATCATTTGTGCATTTTTTTTTTATTTTTTCCTTCCTTTGCCTTTAGTTGAACTGATTGCCTATGTCATTTTATTTTAATGCATATATCAATTTTTGCTTTTTTTGTCCTCTTAAGATACATGACAGCTAGGAGTCTATTTGTTATTTGGCTATCTGATTGCAATTCAGTGAATGTGTGTGTGTGTGTGGCGGGGGGAGTCTGAAGTTTAAAAAAGTTAAAAAAAAAACTTAAAAATGGAATCAGTTTTAAGACTTTATGAAAATTACTTAATTTCTGTATTTTTTTATCTTTAAATTAAGAATCACAGTGTCTGTCTTTTTGAATCTCAAAGAATAGTTGTAAAGTCCACAATGAGATAATAAAAGTGCTTTAAAAATATAAAGTCTCATTTAAATATAAAAAGATATTACTTATATTGTTTTGATTTTTCATATTTCTACTTTTTAAATTGCACATTTTAAAGATAGGTATGTTATCCAAACTATTTTCTTTATTTTTATTAAGACAATATCTAAAGATCAAATATCCACATACTTTATTATAATGATATACACATACCTATAAATATTTTTCTTTAATTTTTTTAATTTAGTGTAAGATTTCCATTTTGACTCTCAGGAAATAATGATTACAAATTTAGCAAGCTGATTAACACAAATGCACTTTATATTTAAAAAGTTATGGTGAAGAATTTAAGTTATAGCTCATTAAAATGAAATAATACAAGTATGATTAGATGGCAACTATTCTGTTTTGCCATATGGTTAGAAAACAAGAGAATTTAAATTTTGAGAAGCTAAATAAGTAAAACAAATTGTTCTGCCACTAGACAAAGGTATCTACAAAAATATGACCATTGTGCAAAATACTGGGAAAATATTCAGCATGAACTTACAATGAACAATTTTAAGTTTTTTTTTTTTTCTTGTGATGCTATGCTTCAATTCATCTATTATGCTGTTCAGGTTAGAATCGGTCTTTTTAAGTAAGATATATTGTGCTAGATAATCCCAGGTCAGTTTTAAGGCCATTTAAAATGAGCAATGTAAAAAAATTGTGGTCTATGGAATTCTAGAAAAAGTTTAAGCAATTTTATGATAGAAATATTAGAAGAATTTACACTGGTAAATACTATATTAATATTAAAAAAAGCATTCACATTTTTCAAGAGACTTAAAATAATTAAATGAACTTTTTGGTTAATACTCATCCCTGTAATAAATCTGTCATTTTCCCTGGAACCCTGCAGTTACATGGAATTTCTAAAGTCTCTACAAATGCGACCTCATTTGGGCAGATATTTTTAAATGTTTGCCAGAAAATAAACAGGAAGCAAATCTGAAAGTAATTTAGAAAAGTCAGAAAGATACTCTCCTTCCAAGAATGTAACTCAGTTACCACTGCTCTCTCTGTCCCTGTTTTATGCTTATACAGTTTTTTGTTTAAAGAACCAGGTGACCAACTGTAAGTTAAGTGGATTTCAGCACCTTTTGGACACCTCAAAATAAAATCACCCAGATTCTTCTCTCACTCCTGCTGTACCCCCTCCTCTTGTTAAATGGAGAGTTGTATATGCTGCAAGAGACTATTTGATCATTGAAGAGAGACAAAATGTTCTGCTTTTCAGCACATTTTAATCCACAGCTGGTGCACAGATTGGCAGAGAGTATATGTTAGTTTTAGCTGTGAATTTTTTCAAGTTGAGGTTGCCTATATTTAGATCGCTGGAGTTTTAGGATTGCTGAAAGTAAATGTTTGAATGAGAAAAATATTGACTGGAGGAAAATACTGTTTAATAGAGGTGTTGATTTTGACCAGCCTAAAATACACTTATGTTGGATGAACATTTGTAATAGGAGAGATAAAATTGTGGGTATTACTGGTAAGGCACATTTATTTAATTCCTATGCATTAAAGATAAACCAAGGTGTTTAATATGGTGTCTAAAGGATATTTGACTCCTCTGGAGAAAAAAAGTGCTTCTGTAGGTTCATTTTAGAAAGCAAGGTATTGACAGAGAAGCCAACACACAACCTAATTCAGACTTTTAAAATTTATTTTTCAAATTCATCAAAATCCTAAAGTAATTACTTTACTACCTTACAAAACAGGCTCCTCATCCACAGGAGAGAATGCAATCTTGATATATGTTATTTCCCCTTTAACTGATTTTTAATTCATTCAACAATATTTATTGAGCACCCATTAAGTGCGAGGTAATGTGCTAAGCACTGGAGATACTTAAATTTAATTTTGATTGTAATTTCTCTGTGAGGTATAAATAAAACCAATGGATTTGTTTGACCCTGATCATATTACGGTATATGCTTTTTATAAGCCAAAATGTTATTTGAATTTTTCTTAGAAGTTCAAATAACTCAGAATGTGTAGATGTTGCTCAGAGCTGACCTTCATTCAGTAAGGGATGTGTAGCATATGGACTCACTTAAAGTAATAGAAACCATGGTAGTATTAATAAATGATTATTTTTTTCCCAAAACCTTTTCTATGCATAAAATCAACTGAACAAATCCAGTTTTATTCTAGTATAAAAAAGGATAAGTGTTTTAAATAGAAATTATTGTTTCAGAATAAGCGCAGAAAAATGGATTGGGTTGTTTAGATGTTGGACACCGCCACTTTAACTTAAAATTAAAAATAAATTATCACTAGATTAAGAATTATGATGTATTCTAAGTTAATCTTCATGAAGAGAGGAAAAAATTGGCAATGTGTGTTTAAAACATTTACAATGTTGGAAAATGGACATAAAGTAAATATATTTACAAAATATTTCTTAAATAAATTATAACACAACCTAAATTGAACATGATGGCATGCTAAGTGACCATTAAAGTAATTCTGTTAACAATATATCATGAATATGCTTCCACTGAGCTCCACTGAAACTGCTTATATCAAGATCACCAAAAAACATCATGGAGCAAAATGCAGGGATTTTACTTTTCTGCATGTGTCTCGCTTGACCTCTCTGCAGCAATCTTGTATACAGCTGGCCACGCTGCTTTTGAAACACGTTCTTGGACTTGTGACACCACACTTGCCTGCTTTTCTCTTCTGCTATAAATCTTGAAGTGCTCCAGGGATCTCTCTTTTCCATTCATACTTTCTATGTAGGTAACCAAATACATCTAATGATGTCATATACTACTTATAGGTCAGTGATTCACAAATGTTTATCCACAAACTTGACTTTTGCCAAAAACTCCCCATGTATATCCAACTACCTATTTGATAGCTCTACCTAGATATCTGAAAGAAATTTAAAACATAACTCTGCCTAAACTGAAACCTTGATTTTTTTCTACCCCTCCAACTATGTTGTCTCTTAATTTCTAAAGGTTAGTATACTCAATTATTATCCACTAATTTTCTCAAGTCAAAAACTAAGGATTATCTTTGATTCTTCTCTTTTCATCCACCTTCCCCAACTGTACCCATTTCTTCAGCAGTCTTGCTCCTATTGTATCACAAAAAGGAAATAGAAAGTCTGCTCACCCATCCATCTACCCATCCATTCAGCCAGCCAGCCAGCCAGCTAGCATTGTGCTTTTAGGACCTTGCTAAGATGTGCACTGTCTCTATTCTCTTTTAGTCCTTCTTAATTGATTCTTTTAAATGCAATAAAATGAAAATTTCCAAGAGAAAAATGCCAGTTAATGGGTTTTTTCTATTGTCATCTCATCCTGTCCACACTACACTACTGAGTGTGTTTTGGTAATGCTTAAAAAGTTCTCTGCTAGTGAGTCTTATTTTCTTCAAAGATTCCAGTATTCTGTAGTGGATGTTAACCCCTTATCAGATATATAGTTTGTAAATATTTCCTCCCATTCCATATGTTGCATTTTCATTTTGTTGATTATTTCCGTTGCTGTAAGAAGCTTTTCAGTTTGGTGTAGTTCTACTTGTTTATTTTTTCTTTTAGTTGCCTGTGCTTTTGGTATCATATCTAAAAACAAAACAAAACAAAACAAACCAAACCAAACAATGTCCAGACCAATGTCGAGGAACTTTTTCCCTATGTTTCGTTTGAGAAGTTTCATGGTTTCAGAGTTTCCGTTTAAGTCTTTAATTTATTTTGAGTTAATTTTTGTATATGGTGTAATACAAGGGTCCTGTTTCATTCTTTTTCATGTGGCTATCCAGTTTCTGTAACACTATTTGTTGAAAAATATTTTTTCCCCATTGTGTATTCTTGGTGCTCTTGTCAGAAATTAGTTGGCAATACATACATGGGCTTATTTGTGGGCTCTCTATTCAGTTCCAATAACCTATGTGTCTGTTTCTTTGCCCATACACACTATTTTAATAACTGTAGCTTTGTAACACAGTTTGAAATTTAGGAGTGTGCTGCCTCTAGCTTTATTCTTTTTTTCTCAAAATTGCTGTTATTGTTTCATGTTTATAAATATAATAGATGACTGGTTAGTGTGTCGTCATCAATACTGCACACTTAACCCTTTGGGTACTAGATCACAAAGAGTAACATAGACATTTATATAGTTGATCATGGTTAAGTCCCTTATTAGACATAAAGTATAAATTTAGCCAAACCACATAAGTGCTAAAAGTTAAAATAAAGAATCTCAGTATCTTCTAGGTAGTAGGATATAAGTAAAAGTTGAAAAAATTACCTGTTAGGTACAATGTACACAATTCAGGTAACAAGTACACTAAAAACCCTGACTTTACCACCATACAATATATCCATGTAAAGAAAAACCACATGTACCCCCTAAATCTGCTGAAATGAAAAAAAAGTTTGGAAACAAAAAAAAAGTTGAAAAATATCTACTTAATAGCAAATACTATTTTCAATTTTAAAAAAAGTAGAACCTCTACGCTTTACAGTATAATCATACTCACTGCCATCAGTTTACTGTCAACAGGTACTTTGCAATGAACACATCAAAAAGAGCTGATTATAGGAAATGGCATTTAAGATTTCTGAAGTTGATAAATCTATTTTTTAACTCATCTCCAGAACAGTGGTTTTTTCTTTAGAGAAAAATCAACAAATTTATTGTATTTTCCCTTTTTGTTTAAACTCTGTTGTTAGAAACATTATGAATTTTTAAAAGCAATGTGACTGTTTTGAATGTAATTAAGTAGTCATTACACAATAATTAATGGTTAATTTATAGACTACTGGGATAGGGTTTTTTTGTGTGTGTGTGCTTATATATTATTATTTAAAAATCAACCCAAAGCCCAAGCCTTCTCACCCAAAAAGTATATGTGGGGAATCTTCAAGCTAAGAATATGATCTGAATCAGTTTTTTTTCTAGATTCCTGGGGAAACAACAACAGCAGCCTTATATGAAGACCTATGGTTGCTAAGTTATATGAATTTTTGACTCACTTTTCTCTCCTGAGGTTCAAACTTCTGTAGCTATAGCCGTATAATCTTATTCAGGCTTTAGTCTACCTGGTGAATCTCGATTCTTTCTTTAAGATTCAAAGTTAGCTCCTTGGTGAAGATTATCCTTTTAACTAAAACAGGATTAAGAGATACCTTTTGTATATTCCATAGCACTGTGTGTGTCTCACCGCTCCCACTATGGGTCCTGTCCCGTGGAATAACAGCATTTGTTAACACATGTTTTCCATGTTAGACTATGAAGTCTTAGAGGGGACAGACCTTTCTGAGTCTCCAGCACAATAATTAACAGAGTTCCTAGCGTAAGCCTAAATACTTTGTAAATGCTTTTTGAAGAGTCACCTTTAAAGAAATCAACATGGAAAGATCAGAACATTTATTATCATGTAGTTTTAAAATAAACTAAATCTATTATTCTGCTTCCTTCTTCACTCCACTGCTACCATTTTTTCATTCTTCCAGTGAGTGTGCAGGGGAACAATGATTTTCTTTCTAAGAATATTTTATGAATAGAATACAGGAGTTAGATATTTATTACTCTTTTTTTAAACTGGTTGAAATGACCCCAATTTCATTAATATTTCCTGAAAATACGTATTTTTCACAATTCAAATCATATTTGTAGATGAATATTAACTTAAATGTTATAAATAAAACGTTTTAAATCATAGAATGCTATTCAGAGATGAGGCAGTAATAGAAGTATTTCAAATACAATTTTGCTCTTTACCTAATTTTAAGAAATGAGTTTTGTAAGGTAAACATTATAAACATGATATCATATTTGGCTTCCATGTGGCAGTTTTATAAAGGACTGCTGCTGCCTCCCCCCACCCCAAAAATACTGAACATTATCAGAAGGTTATCAGAAACAAAATTGGAAACATTAACAAAACATGGTCCTCTGAATAAAGAGATAACAGAGACGGAGAAGATGAGCACTGTGTCTATACTGGATTTCAATAAATCCTATGAGAGGTAGGGATGGGTCAGTGAGAAGTTCAAAATACTTGAATTTAGGAAAACTTATCCTCTGGGTCTGACATCAAACATGCATTGAGACCAAACAAGGTACCAAAAACATAAAAGCACCAGAACCAAAGAGCTAGTTATTTTTAAAATCAAGTTTCTTACTTTTTATTAGATATGTCTGTTTTGGATCATACCATATACATCTTTTTGGCAAAAATATAGTTACTTTGCAACTACCTTATTCTGTATGAGTTTTCAAGTACAGTCCTTCAAGTGTGTTAAATTATGATTACAGTGAGTGTGACCCTGCCCATTCATTCTTGCGTGTAATTTGCTCATACACTCTGTGAGTGTGAAATGATTGAGGGTATGGAATATCAACAAGCCTTATTATGAGAGGGGAGCCCTTATATTTGAATTAAAACTTCAATATGGAAGTCCTGTATTATTTGTTTATTTATTCTTATGCTCAGCTATTTCAGTCTTACCACCGACTTTAGGAATGTCATGTATATAACTTATATATCGTAATCATCAACCACCAAGAATAATTGTCAACTTGTGAGTCCTAGTTGTATTTCTATTAAAAATTATATTTTTTTGTAGAATGAATTGCAAACTTAAACCTTTACATAGTTGCAGTGTGAAGGGCTTATTTCTGTTTTATAATGCCATAAGGTTGTTAGGAAGATCTAGGGAGATGTGCTTTGTAATTTTTAAGAAACGATTCAATTGTAATATATTAATTTTATTTGCTAGAATACCTAGTGTGTGTTGGGCACTGATAAACCTTATAATCAGCATGATTTAAATTGACACTAGGAAATCCCAAATGACTTTATTGGTTTATTATTTTAACCATTCAACCATGATTACACACTTTAAAAATGGAAAAGCTGTTTTTATTCACTGACGGAGATTTATTAATTTGGTGAAGGAAAAACAATTTAAGTCCAACATATTTTATCATTTGCTATTATCCAATTGAGGCATTAGTCTCTCTTTGGTCTTTAGCCCCAGTGTGTTTTCAGTGTTATTATTTGCTCTTGTGATTGTGGAAATAAGTAATAATAATAAAATTTTGTATTGGTAAGTAGACTATAAGTCATCTTAATATCAATTGTGAGTGCTTACCGTTCATTTTTGGGACTGGGCTCCATGCTATTACACAGATATACTGGCAAGTACATTTCTCTATCGTCACTTTTTTTTGTTACTATCTCTCTGTGTAACTCCCTTTCTTTGTTACTATTAATACCTTCCTTTCTTTGTTAGTACCTTTCTTTGCTAGTCCTTTCTTTGGCAAGCACACGTGATTAGTATACTGGATAATTATGTGGTACCGTCAGTATGTTACATGTTAGAGAGAATTGATTGAGAAGTTTGTAACCAAAAGTTAGTTTTCCAGCCATGGTTCTATTTGCCTGATTTTCAGAATAGACTTATTCTCTGATTCCAATTGCCAAAACTACCTTTAACTATGAACCACAATTTTTATATCTACAAAAATAGCACAATAAAAAAGCAGTGAGAAACTTGGTTAACACGAGTTCTCTCTCACTCATGCTCTCTCTCTTTCTCTCTCTCTTTTTTTTACTTTTCACAGGCAAAATACCAGTCAGCTAGGAATTGTTCAGTCTTTTCACACAACCCCAAATAGCTTCATTTCAACGCAGTATTTTCCTATTGAGATTAACTATGTAGACCAAGAGGAAGGAAATTGTGTAAGTGCTTTTGTTCCTAGGAATTGCTAAAATTAAAAAGGAATATTTTTCCATCTAATTTTCATAGGCATGAATTTAAGGGGCAGGTCCTAACTGAAGCGAGTCCTACTGAAGACTAGGCTATGGTTTTATAGCTCCGGTTCTGTCCTCTGGGTTCAGGCAATGCTCCCAGGACCCATGCCATTGTAAGCCCCCTCAGCTCATACTCTCAAGTCAGCCTGTGTCTCCCCCTTCTGGCTCTGGCTTGGGTGGTCATTTCACAGTCGGCTCTGAGTCACCTTGCTCACTCTATAAGCAACCTCTTTGGTGAGATCCTCAAGCCAGGATTTGGGTCTCTCTACGTCACTTAAGAACTGAGGGAAGCTGAGCTAACCCTCAGCAGCACCCTGATCTCACTGCACCACCCGGCACATAATGATGTGTCTGTGCCGAGGTTGTTACAGGGAAGTCCTCTTTCCAGAGTGAAAAGAGAAAACAGGATAGAGTAAGAACCTCCACTGTCCTTATTGTTTACCTTGCTTATCTAACTCATCTCCTCTGCTCTAGACCAAAACCTGGAAAGGGGAGTTTTAATCATTTGACCTTTTCAAGCTCTTGGTTTCCTTTTCTTGACTGGCTACTGTGTAGCTTTTGCTTTTCTCATCTTACCTTACTAGGCCTTTCTTCTTTCTGACTCCATCAAAACCTTAATGACAGAAAGAAACGATTTATATTATTTCAGGTGAACTCTATCAACTAATTTCTCCAAGCTAAACTGTTAAATTACTGAAGGGTTGGAGAGCTTGCTGTAGGGATTGGGGAAAAAAAATAAAATGAAACGACAATGAAATGACACTCACTCAAGACTCAAGAAGACAACCAGTAGAGCTTGACGATTTATTTATTTAGCAAACCAAGGCAAGGGTCTTGTATTCAGAAAGGCACAGGAGAAAATAAAAATAATTTTAAAGTATTTATTTGTGGGCATTATATTTCTATCCTGCTAGAATGTTGCATGTAAACATCACAATAGCAGAGATTTTAGTCTGGCTGCTCATAAAAGGTGCTTGGAAAATATTTATTTTATGAATAAAGAATAATTTATGATATATATTAAAATATTAGTACAATTATTACTTTGTAGGTTCATTGTACTGTGCTAGGAGACCATGAACTGTATCATTCTGCTTTTTAGAATATATTGATGTCTTCTTTATACTTAAATGTAAGAAAATAATTATTATTATTCCATGATGGTAGCAAAAGGCCACATTCTTTGTTGGGTAAAGTCTCTAATCATTCAACTTTATGAATTATATCAATTATTCTTTTTTCTCTCTTTCCTGTTATTTATCTATTTCTGCTTGTTTAGGTGAAGATTGAAATATATTAGCTTCTCATTATTATTGTATTTTTTGACTGCTTTTAATTGTTCTTCTGCTTTCCTTTTTCCTCCTTCTCCTTTTTCTTCTTTCTCCTTTTTCTTTTTATTTCCTTTCTCTACCTTGTTGTTCTATTTGTTTTCCTTCTTATTCTATTTTTCCTGTTTATCATTATTATTTTGCATGCTTTCACAGTCTCTTCTATATTCTATGGTGTTTAGTACATAATACTTTGTGACTTCTTTGATTTTGATTCTAAATTTTCTTAATAAAGCAACTATATTTATATATTTATATACATTTTATAATTGAATTATAATTTTATATAGTAAAACTTGATTTTCTTTTTTATTGCATGTGAATTATGTACTAATCTCTTGAAATAATTTAAATTATTTTATTTTAGGTATATTGCATGGAGTTAGAATTCTGTTGCCTTTTTAAAAGTCAGTGTGAATCTTTGTCTTTTATTGAGGGGAATGAACTCATTTATAATTACTGTCCAGATGAGACGTGCATATTTTATATCTGTTATCTTGGTTTATGCTTTTATTTTTTAATTTTTTAAAATAGACAAATAAAAAATGTATATATTTTTGGTGTACAACATTTAAAATCTTTCTTAGATTTTTTCAAGTATATAATATATTGTTAGTATTAGATCATTAAGTATGAAATGTCCGATTTTCTTAAGTACTAAGTTTGACAGTTGATATCTCTGACATTTGCACTTTGACACTTCTTGTTTTATTTTTATTGTGAAGGTATATCCTCAGTCTTTCAAACATATGGTTTTTGGCTTGTGATTATCTTTCAAACTTTTTTAGAGCAATTTTTGTGAAACCATGGGTAAGTCAAAAATTTGCGTTATTTTTGAATATGAGTTACCTTGTGGTGAAATCAATGCTGCATAGACAGCTCAAAAATATCAGTGAAGTGTTTGGGAAGGATGTGGCTAATGAACACATAGCACCCTGATGGTTCCAGAAGTTCTGTTCTGGTGATTTTGATCTTGAATATGAGCTACATGAGCAACCTGAGACCAAGGTGGATAATGATGAGTTGAAAGCTGTAGTAGAAGCAGATTCATCTCAACCTATGCATGAATTAGCAGCAAGGTTTGACATCACTATTCCAACCATATTGGACCATTTGAAACAAATTGGCAAGGTAAAAGAAGCTGGATAGATGGGTACTGCATGAATTAAATGAGGGTCAGAAGAGAAATTGTCTTAAGCTTGCCTTTCTTTGCTGTCACAACATAACAGTGAACCATTTCTATACCATGTTGTTACATGTGATGATAAATGGATTCTTTTGGACAATCACGAGTGTTTGGTACTAGGGTTGTATAAAGATGAAGGGCCGGAACACAGTTCAAAACTGAATATTCATCAAAAAAACTAATGGTGTCTGTTTGGTGATCCAGCACTGGTATCATCTACCACAGCTTCATGAAACCTGGTCAGTGGATGACAGCAGATGTCTACTGCAACCAACTGGACAAAATGATGAGGATGCTTGCTATCCTCATCAATAGAGACAGGCCAATCCTCTTGCAAGACAGTGGTCAACCACATGTCACACAAACAATGCTGCTGAAACTACAGAGACTGGATTTGGAAACTCTCTGTCATCCACCATATTCACCAGAACTTGCACCAGCTGTCTACAACTTCTTCCAGACTTTGGACCATTTCTTGCATGGAAAAATATTCAATACTCAACAAGCTGTGGAAAACGCCTTTCATGATTTCATCGCCACTTGCTCTCCAGGCTTCCTTGCTGCTGGCATAAACAAGCTACTGTGAAGATGGCAAAGCTGCATTGGTAGTTTAGGAACAAAACTTGATTAATTGTATTACTTCCTGTTTGAGACATAATAAACTAAACTTTTGATTCTAAATCAGACATTTCATATTTAATAACTAATAACTATAGTCACTATGATGTACAACGGATCTCTTGAACCTATACCTCCTGTCTGAAATTTTGTGTCCTTTGACCAACATCTCCCCAATCTCCTCCAGACCCAAGTCTCTAGTAACTACCATTTTGTTCTGTAAGTTTGACTGTTTTAGATTCCACACATAAGTGAGAACATGCAGTATTTGTCTTTCTCTCCCTGGCTTATTTCACTTAACATAAGGTTTCATTTTTTTGTATGCCTTTTTGATACTCTTCCCCACCTACTTTCCCCTCCTATATTGACCATACATTTTTTTATTTTTTTCCTCTGTTGGTAGAAAAAAATATTTTATTCTAGTTGCAGCTAAATTTACATTTCCAAAGAACACACTGAAAACAGTATTTATTTTTAGATATAGAATTAAAAAATGAAACTGTTATGGTCAGCTATTTTGTAGAATGTCTTTCAATTGAGATTTTTCCAAAGTTTTTCTCATAATTAGATGGGAGTTATATGTCTTGAGGAGAAAATTGCCTTTTAAAGAGATTTAAAGAATAAGATGAAAATGGAATGTATTTATTAAGGAAGGTACTATTTCTATTCTTTATTCCTTTGCGTAGATCCATATTTCCATCTGGTGTCATTTTTTTTATACTTAACAGGCTTCCTTTAGCATTTCGTGTGGTGCAGAACTCTGGTGATTAATTTTTTCAGTATCTATATGTCTGAAAGTCCTTATTTTACCTTTTTTTTTTTTTTGAAAGATATTTTTTCTGGGTATAGAATTCACCCAGACAGGTCTTTTTTTTTTTCCCCTGTGTTTAACAATGCTGCTGCATGTCTTCTGTCTTGCATTGTTTCTGACAAAAAGTCTGCATTGAAGGATGAACCTTTAACTTGGTTCATCCACATAACATGTCTTGCTTTTCTCCAGCTGCTTTTAAGATGTTTATGATGACACAGGTGTGGTTATTTTCATTCTTCTTGTCTGTGGATTTTTTAAAAGCTTTTGGGATCTGTGGGTTTGTCATTTTTATCAAATTTGTAAATTTGGGGGCATTATTTTTTCAAGCATTTTTCCCTCCTCCTTACCTCTCATTATGAGTCATTAAAGACGTGGATTATAGGTGTATTAAGCCACCTGAACTTGTCTCATAGCTTACTGATACTCTGCTAATTTTAAAAAACTTAATTTTTCTCTGTACTTCATTTTGGATAGTTTCTATTTCTGCCTTTATATTCACTAATCTTTCCTTCTGTATTATCTAGTCTGTTGTTAGTTCCATCTAGTGTATTTTTAATCTCACATACTTTATTGTAGTTTTCATCTCTAAAAGTTCCTTTTTGGTATATATATCTTCTAGGTTTCTACTTAACTTTTTGAACAAATGGAATGTGGTTATAATAACTTTTTAAATATCCTTGTCTGCTAATTCTAACATCTGTGTCAGTTGTGGTTTGTTCTCAATTGATTGAATTTTTTTTTTTTTTTTTTTTTCATTATGAGCTGTATTTGCCTGCTTGTTTTCACACCAAATTTTTTTGTTTGGGTAGTAAGCATTGTGCATTTCACCTTGCTGGGTGCCTTAAATTTTTGTATTCCTATAAATATTGTTGAGCTCTGTTCTTAGGCATAGTTAAATTACCTAAAAAGATTTTCATCTTTTCAGATCTGACTTTTAGCATTTTTTAGGCTAGGACTAATTCCCATTATTGATAAGACCTTTCTGAGTATGCTATCAAATATCCAGGCAATCATGAACTTCTCCAGGTTAACTGGTAATAAACCCAATTCCCGGACAGGTGTTTTTCCTCTAATTATTTCCGGTACTTATCTCTTCAGTGTGTGGGTAGCTTTTGCACATGCTTGTGCTGTTTGGTGCCTTGATGAAGGTAACACAGCACAGGTTTCTGGAGTTTTCTCTAGGGGCTGAGTTCTCTTTTTTAGTACTCTGTCTGGGAATTCAACCTGCTTTGATCTCAACTTACAGAATCTTCTGAGCTCTGCTTTGTGCTATAGCCTGAAAACTGTCTTAGGGCAGGAAGCTGAGCAATGGGAGTACTGATCTTTCTCTGATAGAGTCCCATCTTTCAGACATTACTCTCCTTCATTCTCAATGTAAAGAGGCTTGGAAACCATTGTGTCATATATTTTGTCTGGCTTTTTTTGTTACTGTTTTGTCACATGAAAGGGTAAATCTGGTCCCTTTTGCTTCATCTTGGCCAAAAGCTTCTTTATCTTTCGTAATTTTTATTTTGGTTATTTTGTTTTTTTGTCTTTGTATTTTGTAAAAGTCTTCGGTTTAATTCTATATAGTTCTGATAAAATTTTATGCATGTTTATGGCTGGTTTTAGTGTGTGAAATTCCATTTTAAATACTAGTTTCTCTTTTTACATGTTTATATTTTTAAATTTATTTTATGGTTTGCTTTTTATATCATCTGCTGTTCAGTCTTGTTTTATTTATAAATATATTGTTTTATATTATCTTCACTTCTTGTATAATATAACCTATATTTTCTCAAAAATTTTTGAGACCACAGCTCTTTTTTGAAATTAGTCTATTCAAAACTTCTGATGTTCATAACAGTGGTAAGAGATCTTTTCTGATGTAGGGGCAGATGATGAGGTTTACTTTTTTGTTTGTTTTTGTTTACCTGTATTTTCCAATTTTTTTCCAACAAATTTATACTTTTCTTATGTAACAGTTTATTTTACAAGAAAAATGCTTTTCCATACTCTCTGGATCACTGATGTTTTCAGAAGCCCCTCTTGCTATGTTGCTGTTTTTCTGTTTACCTGTCATTGTCCTTGAAAGACAAGAGATTTATTGAAGCCAAATATCCCTCCCTCAAATGGGATGTGTGTGTGCAGTATTCTTGGATCCTACCACTCACCTCTTCGATATTTTAAAACAAAAATTTTCCTTGTAGATGTTAAACTGGAGGTCTTTTTAGTATAAATTTGTGTTATCATTAAAAAATCTGAAAGCCTTGGATCCACAGGAAAGGAGACTTTATTCCTGCATGTTTTGATGTGTGTCTTCAGAGATATCTTAGGGTTCAGGTTTCCAAATCCAATAGTCTTGTCCTTGCAGCTGTCTGCTCACATGAACAGCTCTTCTGAGGCTGTGGCTCAGTGGGTTCAGGGCAGCCCTCAACACATCAGGTGAGGCACCGCCACCTTTCTGTTTACTATACATATATTTGAAAATGTTTTAATGTACATCATTTCTCTCCCTTCATATTGATTCCCAGAAGCATTATTACTTGACAAAAGTTATGGGCATGTTTAAGGAATATTTTCAAATTGCTTCCTTTCTGGAAATGCTGAACCCTTTTTGCTCCCACCATTATTGCAGGAAAAAGTATCCCATCACTCTTTCTTTGATACACATTTCATTCTTCATTATTTTAATTTGTCTTAGTTTGTTTTCTAGTGAGGGTAAATTTTCTGTGTGTGTGTTATGTATTCTTGACATTGGAGTAAATTATATGTTCAGACTCTTCAGGCATTTTTCTCTAGGAGTTTTAATTATTCTGTGAAGATTTCTGTGTTGTCCCTTAATATGTTTAGGTTATTAACCCTTTTATATACTCACCGGACTTTTCTCCTTTATAGTTTGCATATCTATTAGTTTTATACTAAATTCTCTATCTCTCTCTATTTATAGATACACACACACATACATGCATACATCAATATACTTTATGTTTTTAATTATCCAAATTAATCGATATTTTGAATTTTAAATTTTTTTCTTTATTTTACTTGGAAAACAATTCCTCATAGAGGAATCGGGTAAATAATGGCAACTAAATCTATTGTTTTGCTTCTCTGTCTTAGCTGAATATTTGTTAATTGAATGAATAGATAAATACAGATAAAATTATAGTTTCCTTCCCACCTATCCACCCACCCTGTACTGCTTGCACTTCTTCCAAGATTTCATTTTGTTAACATGATTAAAATGTTATATTCATGAAGCGATGCTCATTCTTTTTAACACCCAGCATCACCCCATTTTGCAAATCCATTCAACTCCATTTCTGATATCTCTGGAGTCAGAGAAGAGTTACTTAGTAGGATTCATTGACCAAAACAGAATGAAATGTAAGGTTACCAAAATTTAGGTACTATAGCTAGGCAAAACATTACCCCAAAACTTAGTGGTGTAAACGATTCATTTATTGTGCCTTTTGATTCTGTGGGTCAAGAATATGAACAGGGCACAACAGGGAAGCCTTGTCTTTGTTCTGGCATGTCTGGAGCCTAGTTGGACTCAAAGTCGAGGAGCTGGAATTACCTGGTCTTATGAACATACATGGCCAATTGTTGATGCTGGCTGTCAATTGAGTTCCAGAGATGTCAGCTGGAACATCTGTCTGCTGCCTCTCCTGGTAGCCTGGGCTTCTACTTCCCATGGTGACAAGATTCCAATAATAAGTATCCTGAAAGAAATCTGCATTACTTTTCATGACCTAGCACTGGGAGTCATGCATCGTCATTTCTGCCACATTCTATTTGTAGGAAATTAGTCATTGGGTGTGGCCACATTCAAAGAGAGGGAACAAAGACCTATGCCCCTCAATGAAGAAATGTCAATGTCACTGGAAATCTATTTCCAGCTTCTTTTCCTGATAACCTTTCAGTGTTACTTGCTTCTAACTTCCAGTGGCTGCTCTGTTCTCCATGCCAATTAAAATATGAATGTAGATCCCTTCCCTTGACTTTCCCCAAAGAACATTCCTGCAATATATTTATATATGCAGTAGATTTTACTGGGGGTTGATGTGTATGTCAATGGAAACCAGATGGTGAGGGTGAAGGAAATAACATCATAGCCACTATGGAGAAAATAATTTAAAATTTGAATATAAACAACCTTGATATTAAAGACCATTTGAATGCTCCTATCTCCAGGAATTTCTGACTGATCTGTATTTCTTTATTGGGCATCCACCTCTGTCATGTGACATGATTTTCCTCTATTCTATCCCTTCCTGTCTTCTTTTTTTCTGCTTTTTCATATGCCCATTTTCTACTTGTACCATTACCATTGACATTTAGATGTTTTATTTCATCACCACCTTCCAGTTTGTATCCTGAAGACCTTACCTTTCATATCAGAGCAATGGGAACCATATGTTGGTAACTGAGCTGAAAGTCCACTATGGCAAACCTACAAAGGCAGAAACAGCACTTATTTGTAACTTTAAAAACAAATTTGCCTTACCCACAAAACTGTCGAATGAGTAAACAAACAAGCACAAAATTTTCTTCCAGCATGTTGAGAATACTCTTTTTAGCATTACAAATGTTCTTTATAGCAGAGATTTGTGATAGCTAAGGAGAACAGTTTGATCTTGATATTCTTTTTATCTTTCTCTCTTTTTTCTTCTTCTTCTGGAGCTTGACAATTTCCTCCTAAAAAAGTGTCAACTCAAGATGAAGTCTTAAGATTTGGGAAAGTTTTACATTGTCACATAAGGTGTGTGTTAATTGTTTTATGTGTAAATGGGATTTATAACAGAGTTGAGATAGAATGTTTAAAACAGCTATTCTCAAAGTGACATACTACAAAGGAAATATTTCTTTAGCACTCAGAAAGCACCTTAATCCATGACAGAATAATAAGGCAAAACATGATTAGGTCCTTTCCAAATTTTCAATTTTCTGTGACTTGAACCCAGGATAACATTTTGCATTTTTAGTCTTTATAGGAATGTCTAGGAAGTTGAAGTGTAACTCAAAGATATTGAGTTGGTAAGGTGACATTTCACATAAAATACTCTACACCACCAATACACAAGAGATTTTCCTTTAGTTAAAAAATTAATCACTAGTTTTTAAGATCATTTATTTGGTAGTAAAGGCCACCTTTGCTAGAGTAGGGTAGAATAAGAAAATTCATGTCTTCAATTTCTTCTCCCTACGAAGACAATGCTTGAATAATGGTCAGCAATCTATAAAAGAGTTTCTAATGCTTGTAAATGATAAATTTTGTGGTGCATTTTGTAAGTACTATGGGTTTTGAGAGGGGGAAATCAATGAAAAAAAAATGGGTTACGGTAAGCTTCATGGAGCAGATAGGAAAATCCTAAAGGTAGAATTTGGATGAAACCTTTCTGACTAACTAATAATATGTGATAAGGGTTTCTAGTCATTTAGGGGCAATGGCAGGTTTACTGCTCAGTAAGTGAGGCTGAAGTTTCAGGGCCCCACTTGTCTTGGTCCTCTGAGTGCCAGGACTTGCAGAGTATGCCAGGTGAGGAGGAAAGCAAGGTGGCAAACCAAAAAGCCTATCTCTGTAATAGGCTGGTAATTTGCCTAAAGAGATATCAAAAGTCTCTAGTTATTTACTGTGACTTCTTTTTTCATTTAAAGTAAATATTCAGTTTTCATACCTATTTTTGTATCTATAATTTTATATTCTTTTCCTTAAAGGCTCCCCAATTTATATAAATCAGACCGCACAAAACCTAGATCCATCCCTGTTTGGGAGATAATCTACAATTTGGAAGTGAGAGGTTAACTTAGTGCAGTTCCCTTTGATCACAAAGAGGCAACTGACTCATAGCTTGGTAGTAGGAGAACTAAGAACAAAACCCAGATCTCTTCATGTCTAGCTATGTGCTCTTTGCTCTACACAGCAGGTCTTCTATAGAAATCACCTTCAAGGGCTCTTTATTTGCCTTATCAAAGTTATCTGGGTCTGATCTAATAAAATGTGACAATGAATTATGTCATTGATAAAGAAAAATGCTTAAAATCTGCCGTATAAAATGGCTCTGGCAGCATCTACCTTTCCTCTGTAGATATTATAGTTTCTTAATTACTACACAGCTGAAATGCCTAGTGTTTAGAAATTGGAATGAGTTCATACAGGCACTTACATTATCAGGAAATATAAATAGCTCATTTATTCATGGTAGCATTACTGTGTTCCTAATATAGTTTTTATTGATGGACACTTGAACTGTATCAATCCACTTAAAATTCAGAATGGTTCTTTTGTGCAGGGCTTTATGGCAGAAGCCGTATAATTTAATTTAATATAATCTTTTAAAAACAATGATGTTTGTTTCATAAATGAATATTTTATATGTTGTGTTTAATTAAAATAAAACTATGCTACTGATCTAGATAACACAAAACAGACTTGAGTTCATATTTATGAAGTGCAGCAATATTGGCAAGGCACAACTTATCTTGTTTATGAGACATGCTTGCTATTACTTGTACAGATTGCAGTCATTTTATTGCTAAGCTTTACATGGTTTACAACCCAACAAATGCAATGAAACTATCATGAGGAAAATAAGCCTATAAAATTTTTTAAAAAAAGAAGGTGGCACTCACAGATCAAAATGCAGTTTTTGCTGAAGCATTGGTAGGTTTTGAACTGTTACATTCTTTTAGGCAGCAGGTTTTCTGGATATATCTCTAAATGAAAGAAAAAAGCCCGAGGTAAGACACTAGGCTATTTTTTGTGCCTCTGCTTTGAGTACAATTCCCTGGAGACCTCCTTGCTTTTGCTTTTACTCTATTGATGGGTTCCAGAATCCCAGGTAAGCATAGAAATGTTTCCAAAGAAACCATTTGGAAACCAGGGCATGGTGTTTATTTGTGAAAGAAAAGGGGCGTTGATGAAAACGTCTCTGTTTTTTTTCTAAAGTGTTCAAATTACATATTAAATGGATTCATATTTTTTTGTAAATTGTTGACATTAAAGTGGAGCAAGAATGTGTCATAAGGGTGTTCGCAGGCTATGGTGGTCTAGGTACAGCTCACATTCCATCTGTTCTCATGTGCAGACTCATTTCACGGGTCTCCTATAATCCCCTTTGCAGGAAGTATGGATGCAAGCTACCTCTGCACCCAGGCTCACTGCAATTTTTCTTGTGTGGTTCCTTATTGCTCAGCCAACAAATACTTGCAGTGTGCTTCCTTTGTGAGGTAATCACAGCAGACGGCCTGCAGTGTGGTCTCACTGCCGTGAAAGGGCATGCCTGGTGGACCCAGGTAGCTACATGGCAGGACCTACCTGATTCAACAAGCCCCATTACCCCAGGTCCCTGTTAGGTTGACAGGACAGGATGTCACTGTGCTTGACTCTGGGACTCTACCACACTGTGTTGCTAATGCCAGCCTCCTCCCTCTGAGAAAACTGGCCCTCTTCTCATCATTGTTCCATTCTCATACCTGTTCTATTTTCCCAATCCATTCAATACCTGCTACCAGCTGGTGTCCTGCCTTGAACAGATGATTTTTCCTCTACTGTGAAATACCTCCCACCTTTCAGACTTCAAATATCTGCTATTTCAGTGTCACATCTATTAGATTGTTTGTCCCTCCTTTCCTGCCTCGCCCCTTACTTTCACATAGAATCAATGATACACTAACCTGTACTCGAAACTGTACAACGTGCATGTTGGAAAATGGGCATTACTCCACCAGGCTGTGCTAGGAAGGGTCGGCACCACAACTGGATTTGTTTTCACAGACCCATAACCAGTAGTCAACTTCAGCCCCTTATCCTCAGGTTTGTCATTTTGAGTCCTCAGTATTTCTCTTATAAAAACAGCCTGAATTGAAATTGATCATGACTTCACCTGATGGCTTTTTCCTTTTGTTATGGACATTAAAAGAAGTTTGTGTAGGCACTCTGCAGGCAAAATTCAATTTTAATTATTTTGTTAATGGGTAACGCATGTACTTGGTACAACATTCAAAGTTTCCAAAATAAAGGTTAGTAGTTTCTCATCTGTGATTCTTTCCACCTCACCCTCAGCCATTCAGTTTACTCCCTAGATGTAAGCAGGGTTAACAGTCACTTTACCATCCTCCCCGACATAACATACGCATATGCAGTGTACACAAACATATGTGCATATGGTGAGTGTATGCATCTATTTATATATGTATTATATATATAAAATCACACACACATGCACACACATTTTACACATATGGAAGCATACTAGTAGACTATTCTACACTTTTTTTCTTTCTTGAATAATTCACCTTAAAGATCATTCCATGTTTTATATGTAAAGAGCTATCTCATTCTTTTAATGGCTACACAATATTTCATAGTAAGACTATCTTCTAGTGATGGATATTTAAGAGTGTTTCCAATATATTATATAATGTTTTTTTTATTTCAATAGATTTAGGGAGTACAAGGGGTTTTTTGTTACATGAATGAAGTGTATATTGGTGAAGTTAGGGTTTTTAGCATACCTGTCACCAGAATGGTGTACATTGTACCTCAGAGGTAGTTTTTGATCTATCACCACCCTCCTACTCTCCTCCCTTCTGAGTTTCCTAAGTCCATTATACCACTCTGTGTGACCATGTATACCCATTGTTTAGCTTCTACTTATAAGTGAGTGTGGAATTTCTTTTTCCATTCCTGACTTACTTCACATGAGCAATGTTCCATGGTATAAATACACTACATTTTCTTTATCCATTCATCAGTTGATGGACACTTAGGTTGATTCCATATCTTTGCAATTGTGAATTGTGCTGTGATAAACATATGAGTACATGTGTGTTTTTGATATAATGACTTCTTTTCCCTTGGGCAGATACCCAGTAGTGGGATTGCTGGATCGAATGGCAGGTCTACTTTTAGTTCTTTAAGGAATCTCCATACTGTCTTTTATAGATGTGCTAATTTTCATTTCCACCAACAGTGTATAAGTGTTATCTTTTCACCACATTCATGCCAACATCTACTGTTTTTTTGACTTTTTAGTAATGGCCATTCTGACAAACATAAAGTGGTATCTCATTGTGGTTCTAATTTGCATTTCCCTGATGATTAGTGATGCTGGGCATTTTTTTCATATGTTTATTGGCCACTTGTATATCATCTTTTCAAAATTGTCTGTTCATGTCTTTTGCCCACTTTTTAATGGGGTTATTTGTTTTTTTTTCCTAATGATTTAAATTCCATGTAGAGTCTTGATATTAGTCTTTTATTAGATGTATAGTTTGACAATGTAATATTTTCTCCCATTCTGTACATTACCTATTTACTCTGTTGATTATTTTTTTTTGCTGTGGAGAAATTTCTTAGTTTAATTAAGTCCCATTTATTTATATTTTATTTTTATGTTGTGTGTTTTTGGGATGTTAGTCATAAATTCTTCACCTAGGCCAATGTCCAGAAGAGTTTTTCCTAAGTTTTCTTCTAGACTTCTCACAGTTTCAGGTCTGACATTTAAATCTTTAATCCCTCTTGAGGTAATTTTTGTATATGGTGAGAGATAGGGATCCAATTTGATTCATCTGCATATGGCAATTTCCACAGCATCATTTGTTGAATAGGGCGTCCTTTCCCCAGTATATGGTTTTGTCTGCTTTGTTGAAAATCAGTTGGCTGTAGCTATATGGCTTTATTTCTGAGTTCTCTATTCTGTTCCATTTGTCAATGTGTCTACTTTTATACCAGTGCCATGTTACTATAGCATTGTAATATAATTTGAAGTCAGGTAATGTGGTGCCTCCAGATTTGTATTTATTGCTTAGGATTGCTTTGGCTATTTGGGCATCATAAATATACATAAAATATCTAAAACAGACTAGAGGCTAGGTTGATATGAAATACTATATTTGTTTACTCAAATAGACTTCAGATTGTTTTGGTGTGGCTAAGGCCTACTTTTTATATATATTTCATGTAAAGGTTGTGTCTTTTGTGCCTCAGAATTTAGGATAGAAAAAAAGAGTGAATATAATATAATATTTGAGAATAGTTTGAAAATTCAAATCAGATGCCACAGAACATTAGATGGGGGATGCGTGGAAGTTTCTTTGAACTCAGTTCTTCATTCTGTTTCCTATCTCCCAATAATGACTTACTCTGTATCATCCAAAGACTGAGTAACACTCACAAGTCAAGACTCAAAGCCTTGCCTCCTGTAGGAAGTCTCTGCAAATTCTATCACTAACCAGTTACTAATAATCATTCTCACCATCATGCTCAGCTCCTCCTTGTATTTCTATAATGTCTCTTTGTGAGACTATATTTCACTTATGTGTTTTCATATTAGTATCCTCTACAAAGCTAGCTTACCAGAGGGCAGGGATTAGACTTTATTCATCTTTGTATCTCTAGTGCCAAGTACAGGGCCTGGCAAATAGTAGGTGCTTACTAAATGTTTATAGGATGAATGAATAAACAAACATATTGGTTTCCCATCTTCAATATTATTGGCCTTTGGGTAATGAAAGAACACTCTTCCATTCTAACCACTGAATCTAAATTGATCTCATCCCAACCCTCGATGTAGTGGTGAGCCTCATCATCTTGGTCTTGTTAATCTAGTTCATTTGTTGGCATGGAAAGGATGCAGGGAGGAGTTTCAGATGCTGTTTTTATGCTGTCCATCAGGCATCTCCTGTCCTGTGCCACATACAGACACATTCTGTTCACCAACTGCTGATTTCTGTTTGTTCTCATCATGCTGTTTCCTGGGCCAATGGGTGCTGCTGCCACTGGCCTCTTTTTTTGCTACAATGTCCCCTAATCACATTGCACAGATATAAAATGTGTGATCTCTACTCCCTTCTGTCCTTCTCTGTTTTTTTTTTCCTCTGAAAATAATAGGGAAAGAGGAACATGCTTGCCAATATATGCTTTGCAAACTTTCCCATTCCTCATGATTTAAACCCTAGTCCCTCTTGGAAGGGGATTAGGCACTCCTTAGAAACACCACTAGAATTTGGAAATGTAACTAGTGCTTTGGAGCAGATAAAAAATCACTCTGGAGATTTTAATTTGCATAAATTTAAATACCTGGGTCACAAGGTTTCAGCTCTAAGTCTGTAAAGGTGAATGTACTACAATTAATTAATTATTGCAGCTACTATATTCACATTCTAATTTGCTGAAAAGGAAAAACAAAAAATAGTATAAAATTTAGAAATTTCATCTGTCGTGTTAGTCATAATGTGGCTTATGAGGGGTGGCCACATGAAATTCTCTTGAAGTTATTATTCTCCCCTTGAGTTACTAAAACTCTTGCCTCCCCCTAATCCAAATCTACCTGTAATTTCTACTACCTCAACCAGTATAAGATCTGTGTAGACATGGCCTCTACTAGCATCTTCCATTGAATGTAAGTCCTCTGTACCTTCTAGGCAGTGAAGAAAGGATACATTTGGGAATTCTTCATTCAAATGCTAGTGTAGTCTGTGGGTGAGGAAAAATACCCTTGGATTTCATACCTACTTCCTGCCTGTATTTTAAAGCTAAATCACTGTTGGCATTTTCTCTCTGACCATGCATTCATCCATTTTAAAAGTTAATACCTTTACTAAGGACTTTGCAGTCAATAGGCACTGACGCTACAGAAGAAGAGTAAGGTGCTTGCCCTGAACAGCTGTAGCCTTAAGGGAGAGGCATGTATACAAACCGATTTTTGACTGCCCTCAACAGAAATCAAATTTGGATAGGCCCTCTACAAGGCAAGCACTATGGGAACAAAAATGGGCAGCTTCTTTCACTTAGGAGACATCAACCAGGTCTTCCTCAAGAAAGTGGATCATAGACTATGTGTCAAAATGAATCAATTAATAACGTAGAGAGATGTGTGTGGTGTTAATATGTGGATTGTTCAAAAATTATGGATCTTGTATGTCTGTTGCCTACAAGACATAACAATAACTGACATTTATTAAGTACTAAAGATTAGACCCTTTATTATGGTATCTTTAATTCTCCATCAAAACATTCACAGTAGGTATTTTTATCATATTATACCAATTTTTAAAGATGCATTTTTAAAATGTATCTCAGAGTTGTTGAGTTATTCGGCAGATTTAAGTATATCGAAGAATCCAGATTTGAATCTAGAACCTTTTTTTACTGTAACTTTTTAGTATTACAAATGCATGTTGGGGACAGGGTGTAAAAGGGGGTTGGAGATGTAGAGAAATGAGGCAACAGAGGGAGGCAAGTACCACATCATGAAACATTTTGTAAGCCAAATTAAGAATTTTGGCTTCTATCCTGAGAGTGATAAAGTGCCTCTAAAGGGCTTGAAGCTAGTCTAAGCTTTCAGATTTAGAAAGATATTTCTGGCTACAGGATTTAGGAAGACAAAGATCATAGGCAAGGAGACCTATTGTTGAACTGATCCAGTTGAAACATGACAAATGAGTTTATACAGCCCATTAATGGTTGATGAGCCACACCAAAATGTCATCTGCTTTTCTAATCATCTTGATCCTACTTTCTGTTCAGCTGGTCTTGGTATCAGCTGGTTCCTCTAATTCTACCCTAAGCCATTCCTTTCAATTTTTAATTGATTTGCTTCCAACCTGCTAAACATCTCTTGCTTCTGGAGCCTTGCATTGAATTTCCTCTTAATTTGGCATTGCCAAACCAGCAGTTGTCATTTTGATAATTTAATATTCACCTCATTAAGTAGCCTAACATTTGTGATCTAGCTTGAATTTATTACTTGCAATTTAAAATGCATATTGATAATAGATTTGAAAAAATGTTCTTGCATAATTCTTTTGACCTTGCAAGAATATATAATGCTTATCTCTATATGCAATTACACCTACTGCCTGTGCAGCACAAAGAATGTTCAGATTCTATCAGCTAAACTCTTTTTAAGAGAATGATAGTAAACTACCATTTTGAACATGGAGAATAAAGGGAGCTGTCACACAGTATAGTTGGTAGAAGATAAGATCCAGAAAGCTAAATGAAAAGAGCCTGGCAGTAGGTGGATGAGTTAGGCTGGATTCAGAGCGTTAGGGGATCTGTAAGGGACATGGTGGCCATGGGTGATAAGGTAAGCAATAAATTCAACCCATGAATTGCATGAAGGTTGGAAGGTTTAGGAAGAACTGGAGAGGTCAAAGAATCAGTTAGGGCAGCTGTCAAAAGTAGACCTAGAACTTTGAACAGAGAGGGGCTGGTTTACTTTATTTCCTCTTGTATGTTGTCTCTTAGGTATGAATTACTCAGAGTCCATTGCTGTGTGCTATGGCTACAGAACAAGTTAGTGTTCTCAGTGTAGTTTGAGTGACTTCAGAGCTCTTTGGTGGATGGTCTGAAGACTCTCTATTCTCACTGAGAAGACAACTGAACTTATGTCTACTTGCAGGGCCAAGATGAATGGTCTATTCCGAAAACTCTAGTCATGACTGGGCAGCCCAGGTAAGTGTACTACAAGTCATAAAGACCCTTTTATGGAGCTTTGCAGTTTGTAAAACTCTTTTCAAAGACATCATCTCATTTTATCCTTATAGTACACCTGACAAAATTTTCCTTGAATATTAATGCCCTTATATATAATATAAGGGCTTAGACTCAGATCCTCTAACCCACTAAAACCCTCAAATCTGTTGAAAACCACTGAGCCCATGGTGGTAGGGATGGTGTGGATATGGTGACTGGTCTTCCTGGATCATTGGAATGACCATTTGGGGATGCATTCTATCTGATTCTCTTTGCCCTTACCTATTTCCACCTGTCTCATGTCTTATTGAAGAATCATCTCAAGTACTTACTGCTTTATATCCTCTAAACATTTTCTATGCAGAAATGATCATTCTCCTCTTTGGCCTTCTATAGAACACTTCCTTTATATCTTTCTGTGGCAGATGTCTTATCTTGCCATGTGTCATTGCTTTTGTGTATGTCCACACATAAACTCTTCTCCTTCTCCTCAAACCCAGACTTAGTAACATGCTTAATACCATGAATTTACACCATGTGTATACAATAAATATGTGAGCATGTTGGATAATTCCAGCTATGTTTGATTCTTCTAGTGTTAAATTTTGGGATTAAAATAGTAAAAAGCATGAAAATAAAAGTAAAAAAAAAATTACTGAGATATAGATAGAGATGAACTGATAAAAAAAAATCTACCTTCTTTTTCATTCCCATAATTGGAAAGTTTGATACATTGCCTTTAGGAATTAAATATGCTTACTTAACACTAGCATGTTCAGACTCATTCATACATATTTTATTTGAATTAAATTCTTATGGCATTCAATAATATTAACTTCCTTCAGTTTGGCAGAGGGAGATCGTCAAAAGAGAAGGGTATAAAAATGGGGACAAAGACAGAAGTTAGTGCAGACGGGAGAGAGTTCCTGAAAAAGAATTTTTCCCTAGGGGATCACAGGAGAAACTAACACTGGAAAGGGGGCCCGAACAATTCAGGAGAACAGCCATGTGTAGAAAGCTTGGAAGGGCCTCTGGATATGATCTTCCTACCTGGCAACCCTGTGCTATGTGCAGAAAATGATCATGTTGGCTAAGATGGAGTAAAAATCAGCAGATTTCCCACACCATTCGCAGGTCATTGAAGTCAGCCGAATTGCTTCATCTGAATTGGTAGGAATTTCCATCTTCTCTCTAGTGTGTTTGATAGTATTTAGCTGTAATTCTCAAGCTGTGGTGTTGGGACCAACAACTTCAGCATCACCTGAAACTTGTTAGAAATGTAAATTCTCAGGTCCTACACCAGACTCACTGAAACAAAAATTTAGGTTGAGGCCCAGCAATCTGTGTTTAACAAGCCCTGGATGGTGATTCTTATACTTAGTAAAGTTTGAAAGTGAACAGAAGAGAGAAAAGTAAGTTGGAGTGACGTTGGGGAAAAGAATAAGAGTTTAGTTAGAGATTCATGGGGAAAGAGCTTAAAGGAAATTAGAGTGAATGAATTCCAAGCAGAAGGCCATGCCACTTAAAGCTCTTGGATAATCTGATAATGAGAAAACCAGAATTAGATGCTTTCATACGCTGCCTAACCCTGCTTCTATAGCCAGCAATCTTGAGGTCTCTGAGTGGAGCCAATATGGAAAGTCCAATTAGGTTAATTTTCTCTTAGTACTGGTTTTTCATAACATCTGGTATTTTATTTTATATCCCTTCTAAGGCCCTGGCCACTGATTTAATTAAAATTTGAATTTGAATAAGACAGCTTTTCCATAAAAACTATAATGCTAATATGTGTAAAATGCATATTTCTTGGTGTTGACTTCTCAAGATTGGATCTGTCCACACTAGATGAAGCTGTGGTTAGGGCAGTGCCCTGCCCTGGGTACTAGGGAAAAGCTTGACATGAAGAGAATTCTTCTCTCTCCTAATTTGGAGATATGACAACAACAAAAATGTTGGAAATGTTTTTAATATTTAGATGGATGGAATGTCAAGCAGAGACATATAGGTTCAGAAATATTTGCGTTTGAGAACCAGAAAGTAATCAGAATGGAAGTGCTTCTGCCCCTCCCACCTCCTCTGTCAGCTGCTCAGTCATTTCCAAGTGGTCCGAAGTTTCTGTACAATCATCTTGCTAATGACTGTAATTCATCACAGGAGGTGTTTAGTTTTGAAAATGAAATATGACTATATATTTTGGAGATTGCTAGTGAGTGCCTGTTTATTGATTATACTCCTAGGGTAAAAGAACAAAAAAGAAAAGAAATATGGCAAAAACATGTATTTTTCAAGGTCCATCAAAATAGCTGAAATAATCTGATGTGTAAAACTACTTAAATAATATCCTACCTGTAACTTTACATGAAAGATAAAAGAAAGGTGATTTTTGGCTTTAGGTATGCACTGTTTTTTCTCAAAACAATTTTGAGAAAACTTAAAGGCATATATGCCAAAGGCAAGTAACAAGAATTAAGTCAATGTAAAGGAAGCAAATCAGTATTCTACCCATGAAGACTCATATATTTGCAATCACTGAGCATTAGTTTTGCGTCTGAGTTCCCTAGCAACGATGGCAAAAAAAGAAATATAGGAAGTTTCAAATTCCCCCATGGAAGAACTGGTTGTAAAAATAAATGTATCATCTTGGATTTTATGTAGAAGGTACAGAGTAATATACTGAATACTGCTCTTTGCAGTGGTTTTAAAATAAATGCAGAAATGAATGTCATGTGACTCTTTTTTAAATAAGGAGATTGGGTAAATTTAAGGTCAGAACATTAGAACATTTAAAGGAATAATTTAGGGAAGGAGAATTACCAGGAGAAGTTCAATGAATGAAGTTCAAATATATAGGTTTCCTGTGATTCTTAGGAGATACAAGATCAGAACTGAGAATAGGTGTATCCGTTAGACCTTCTTCTCTATTGCTTCTCTCTAGAAGGCTTTAGTTAGAAGTTAAGGTGGCATCAGTTTAAATTCATTGTAATTTCTGATATGCAGATCCTGGCTTCAAAATAATTCCACATACTTTGTAAATCAGAAGGACATTTAGTAGGGCTGTCATTCTGTTAACAAAATGAAACTGAAGCAGTATTCTTGCCCAGAGGGAAATTATTCTACCACTAAAAGAGGAACAGCACCAATTTTCCTCAGGAAAAATTTTCAGATTTTTCTATAGCTCTTGCAAAAGTGCTTTAACCGTGGCATACAGCAAAGAAAACTGCACAAAATAATTTTTGAAGCTGTACCTTCCCTTTTTCATGAGAAAAATCAAGAATTTATTTTCACATATATGACATTAAACAATTCTTTAAGGCTGTCACTCATCAAAAATTAGTTTTATCTACTTGGGACTGTGAGATCAATTTTCATTCACTTGGACCAGTGATATAAATAAATAATCAAGAATGAATGAATTTGGAGACTTTCAAAGAAATATGAATCTTAGGTTAAACTTTTTAATCCCTTAAGAATTCCACATTTTTCAAATAAGAGCAGCTTCCCCACAAATAACTTTTCTTTCCCATATGCATTGAAAATCATCCAGTCTTAGAGAATGTTTTAGGAAATTTAAAGAATTGTCAGCAGAATTCTTAACTAATTAATTATACTTTTGTTAAAAAAAAAACCTAACTGAAATATTTTGTCCTGATGATTGGAATGTTCACATTCAATTTGCCAAACAAAAGTTTAAAAATATATTGTTAGAATTGCTTCAGGCTTTGTAGCATGGCTTTCCACTGGCTGAATGTTAGAGCAGGACCAAATGTTTATTAATTTTTTCTGTCACACAGCTAATAGAACTGTTCTTTTAATTCAACAAACAGAAGCCTGTGTTCTTTGGATGGTTATTTTATTTCCCATGGAGTCTGCATGCTGTTGGCTGACAATCACAATGGCTTTGTATCTATTTGGCTCTAGATAGCTCTACCGAAAAAAAAAAAAAGCAGCAATCTTTTAATTTGTTTTTGCAATAGTTCTGAAAATATATATTCAAAAGTTCTTGAGGAAGTTTCTGGAAATGAATTTTTTTTTTCCTGGGACACAAGTTTTAGCATAGAACTTCTAAAATCGT
The DNA here is from genome assembly GCF_041146395.1 of Eulemur rufifrons. Classification (NCBI taxonomy): domain Eukaryota; kingdom Metazoa; phylum Chordata; class Mammalia; order Primates; family Lemuridae; genus Eulemur; species Eulemur rufifrons. Next base: position 75,607,726 of record NC_090983.1, read on the forward strand.
AAGATAAAGGCCAATTATTGACAAAGGAAGTCTTACATAGTTCAAGTGTTTTTCCAGGTGCATTTGAGGTACTTTCTTGAACCAACCTTTGTCTTCTTTAATATGTTATTTTTTAAAAAATATAGAGCAAACGTTAACCTAGTTCCCCCTCAAACCCCACCCCATGGTTTCTGCCTTACCGAGGAGGATGAGAGTTGCCAAGAGCAAAGCCACCACTACAGGACAGACTTGGAGAGTGGTCAAATGCATACACTCTGGACCACAGCTCTTCAGCTTCAGATAGACACCTCTGCCCTTTTGGACATGTGATCTTGGGCAAATGACTTAATCTCTCCATGCTTTATTTTTCTCATCTATAAAGTGAGCCTAAAGATAATTGTGAGACTCTTCCACAGGAGTGACGTGAGGATTAATTAAGTTGGTTCATGAAAGAGCACCAGAATAGTGCCTGTTCAATGGTAAATGCACCTGGTGAGTTGGGATTATTGTCCTTGCTCTTGAGAAGCTCCCATCTTAATGCATTTCTGTCCTGCTGTTTAATGTTGCCTTGATGCACCCTTTTTTAAATTAGTAATTCAGTGTTACTTTTAGGAGCATTCAAATGGAAGTGTACTAAAGTTCTTCACCTCTTAAATCCTGTTTGCTTTTTATCATTATTTCTGTTTCTACTTGTAAACTATTAGCTTTCACTTATTGCTTCCTTTATCAGTTGTTCACCCTGCAATTTTCTGATTTTAATCTGCTGCCAACTGAGAAATCAGATTATCAACTCAGTGAGAATTTGAAATAAATTAGAGATAATTTGATTCAGAGTAAGAACTTGGAGTGCTTCCCTCTGAATAAAGAAAATCCTCTTGACCATGTGGATTTTGTACTTGGTATTATCTGTTTTGCTTTCCAGGAACCTCTTTTACTGTTAAAAGTGAATGCATTAGATGAGTCAGTCACCTTGGAGAAAGTAAGGTATTATAATATTAAATTGATTTTCCTTTTGTTCATAGAAAGACTAGCTAAAGAGTAGAGAAGAGATAGAGGAGGTAGTGAGGCACGTGTAACAATAGTTGTTACAGGTGTGGATGGGAACCTAACAGAGGAATGAACTTAAACATCACTGATTGCATTCCAAATCCTGTGGCAATAGGCTTGCTACCTCCTTCCTGCTTTGCTTCAGGAAAATAGAATTGACACCAGGGATCACTACAAGAATTCTCAGATTGTGTTCATAGATCAGCAGCAACTAAATTTTAGAAACGCAAATTCTCTGCCCCATCCTAGACCTATGAACTCAGAAACTCTGGGGGTGGGCCCAGCAATCTGCATTGTAACAATCCCTCCAGGTGTATCTGATGCAGGCTAAAGTTTGGGACACAAGGACCAAGGTCAGTGGTGCTCAAGTCTGAACATATTAGAATCCCTTGAATCCCAGCCCGCAAAATTCAATTATTTTAAGGTAAAAATGAAAGACTTTAGATGATTTCAGTGTTCACAAGGGTTGAGACCTGCTTCTCTACACCTTGCTGACAAGCTCAAAGCAAAGCAAATCTCTGCTTTTCAACGTTATAATTTGAAAAGCCTTCTTCTATAGACTGGGTTTGTGTCCCCCACTTTCATATGTTGAAATCCTAACCTTCAGTGTACTGGTATTAGGAGGTGGGGCATTTGGGAAGTGATTAGGTTGTGAGTGTGAAGCCCTCATGAATGGGATTTGTACCTTTGTAAGGGAGACCCAAGAGAGCTCACTAGCCCCTTTCTACCATGGGAGGACACAGCAAAAGGACAGCTGTCCATGAACTGGGAAGTGGGCGCTCTCCAGACATGGAATCGTTGGCACCTTTTTTGGACTTCCCAGTCCCCAGAACTGTGAGAAATAAAATTCTGTTGTTTATAAGCGACACAGTCTATGGTCATCTTTGGACCCTGAACTCTTTTATACCAATCTCTTACTGTGTTTGATATAGTGTGGAAGATGTCTATTAAAATGTAATCTGTGAGAGCTGATATCTGGAATTAATATATATTAATATATTTTTTTCATACTAATTTAGTAGTTCTTCTGTAGCACCTCTTCTCAAACATCAGCATGCATCAAAATCACCTGGAAGGTTAAAGCTTGCTATGACCTACCTCCAGAGTTTCTAATTCCTACCTCCAGAGTTTCTAATTCCAGTCTACAGAGGAGCTCAATAATTTGCATTTCTAACAAATTCCAAGTGAGCTAGTGTTGCTGGTTCTGGGACTATGAAAACCATTACTATGAGGAAAGAAAGGCTTTGACAAATGGGATTCAGAACAAATAGGTTTGCTAGGAGGAGAAGGAAAACACAATTCTCTTCCCCAAATGGGAGACCTGAACAACAGGGAGGCTGCCTTGCAGCAAAGACCTAGAAGGACAGCCTTAATGGGGAGTCTGATTGAATCTAAAATAATGTGATTATGAATAAAATAGCTTAACTGATGAAGTTAACTTCTGGTTTCCAAGTATTTATCCAGTGCTTTCCAAAATGTAGAGTATAGCAAAATGACAACGGAAGCTTTTTAAAAATGCAGACACCTGGACCTCATCCTTGTAACCTCTAGTCAGTAAATCTGGGATGAAGCCCAGAAATGACTGATTCAGATGATTTTGTTGAAAGTGTGTGTGTAACTCTTTACTCAGGGGAACTCATGGCCCTTATATTATTAAACATCTCTGAAGATTTACGAGTAAAATAGAAATATGTTTTTCTTTCTGAGAGGAGTTCAAGTATACGTTTGGTTTGTTCACAGGATGATCCCTTGAGACTCCTTCAGACAACTTGGGTTTTTATTTGAAAATTGTTTAATTTATTACTTCAAAATCTGAAGATCACATTCTTTTATATTAAACACTTTAAAAAAATGATATAACTCTAAGGTGCATCTAAATTTAGGAAGAATGAAACATCCTTTCATAGGTCCACTACTCCCAGTTGTATAAATTGATTCAGGTGGCAAAGAGTACGTAGGAACAGCACACAGAGCAGCATTCTAGCAAATTCCAGCAATTGTTCAGCTTTCCATATGATAATAGCAACCATATTCCTGCAATACTGTTGGAAAAATCTACAGATAGGGGTGTTGTCAACAGATCATTGTGATTTAAAACCATATAGCACTTCTAAAAAAAAAAAATCAGCAGTTGTTAGCATACTTTTTATTCTCATGTTCTTTTTGTAAACTCTTGTCTAAGACACAATATAAATTTTTAATCCAAGATACTATCATGTTGATAATAAGCCTTGGGTCTTCCTGTGTAGAAACAATTATTGCTTTTCCAAGTGTCCTCAAATTAGTTTGGTGCATTTACTCTGAAGGTTATGCAAAGAGAGGGGTCCCATAAGAAATGTAGCTGGCATATTTAAATTCTTAAGAAAATCATGAAAGCTCTTGTAGAAACTATTCACTGGAAAAGAAGAAAGGACTCCAGTTTTCTGAAAACCTTTTGCTCTGTTAATAGCACATTTAGTGAATACATCTATTATGAAAGAATATTGCTAGCAAAAATCCTTCTATCTGGAAATATAATGGTGCCCATCAAAGAAACCATGAAAGGTGTCAGCTGAGTCTTCATATTTAGACAAGAATATGAAGAAATATTTAAAAAATGTGTTTCCCTATCATTAAATTCAGAATTTTCACCTACGTGAAATAATTGTGTTTCGTGGAAGCATAGTAATATGCCTACAGAATGGCCCCTCTAGCTCTGCAAAGTGTTCTGGGAGATTTTCCTCCAAAAACATTTCTTCATTCATTTACTGTGTGAATTGTATTAAAAGTTGATGTACAACTGAAATGGGCATGTAATAGGTTGGCTGCAAGGGACAGTGTTTGGTGTTTTAGAATCACTTTCTTAAACCACACATCAGTTTAAATGGGGCTGGCTCATGTATTACTTGGCATTGGGTACATTTTTTTTTTTTTTCTGTAAATAGTCACATTTACTCAGACATTTGACCTTGTCTTCAAATTTGGTTCCTGCATTCAGCATAGTGACAGCATAGGAACAGAAGTAGCTGCCTGTCAGAGAAAATTGCCAAGTTTCAGGGTCCCCAGGGAAATATCTTGAGTAGAACTCTCTAGAATATTTCCTAATTTTGATGCTGTAAAACAGTTAGTATTCAGCTCAGGCTGATAGGCAATTCCTGTATTCACGCCATACTAGGTGTTATACTATAGAAGGCATAAAAACACGCTTCAAGCAGTATGTTTTCCTTCCTGGCATTTAGGAGGAACTAAATGTGGGGAGTTGTAAATGTCACTCTGGATTTGCTTGTTTTCTATGGCAGAGGGTTATTTGTTAAGACCATAGAGACACTTTTGTGAATGGTACCTTATAAAATAAAAGAATATTATTACCTCTCTTTCTGTTACTGCTCCTCCCTTTCAGCAATAATATACTTCTGATCTTGGTGTAAATGTCATATTGTGTGAATATGCAAACATCACATCCGCCTACATATGTTCTGTTGCTTAGTAATTCTTGGCACTGGAGCACAGTGAATTCTGTGCCTAATAAATGAGATATCCATCAGAATGAAAAATGAACTATGTTGGTCTCTTGAATAATATATCTGTATTTCAGATTTTAGTTTTGAAAGTAGGTTGCATTGTAAAGAAATTTGGAAAGGAATTGTATGCAAGGCTAACATTTACTTATGCATCAAATAATGCCCACCATTTCTCAAGACATAGGCCAATATTTCAAAGTGTTTATTTAAAGATGTACAGATTTTTAGCTTTATGAAGTTTTATTTGAGAAAATTAAGATTTACTTTTTAAGAATCTGTAAAAAATCTTACATAGTAAAAAAGCTATATTCAAGAGTGAATACTAGACTTATGTCTTGAAGATCAGTGAATTGCCTTCATTTTATTATAATAGTCATCCTTTTCAACTCCGAGCCCACCTCTCTTTTTCATTCATAAGTCTCTGCAACATGAGGTTTTCCATAGGGGTTCATCTGCTTAAAATAATTGAATTGAAGGAAGTATCTCTATTAACACAATTTATTATTTCTCTGAATTTGAAAGACACTATCTCTTCCAAACTAATTAAATATGCTCTTCTGTAATGATGATTTTGAATCCACCAAACGGGGCACAGATGTCATATTTTACAATGTCATCCTTCCCTAGTAGATGTTCATTTCAACATTACTGTTTTCTTAATCCTTACCTTGTGTTAAAGACCAGGGACACAAAGATTAAAAGATACCTCCCCTTCTCATTTAGGAGCTCATGCTCTTGTGAAAGAGACAGATAATCACTTTGTTACAGTAGAAATTTTGACAGAGGCACCAAGAAACAATAGATATCACACAACAAAGAGGTACATAATCAGTTCCAAAAGAGAAAGAATCAATTAGGTGACTCATAAAGTTCTCACTCATGTCGAGGAAACTACACACACACACACACAAAAAAAAAAGTTAGGATACTGAAGGGGGGAATAGGTTTGGAGAAAGTTGTTAATATACTCTGAGTCACAACCTCTCCCAAGGGGAAGGTGTGTGGGGTATTCCCCACTCTACCTCAAATCAATAGAAGAGGCTTTAAAGAGACCACTAAGAATTTGAGACATGGGCTTTGCAGCTTTAAGGATGAGTGCAGAGCCCAATGCCTGGAAAATTGAAACAATAAGTGTACCTCAACTGCCTGAGTTTGCAAGGTCTTCAATAGATCAGTCATCTATTGCATCATGGGATAAAGCCAATATAGTTACCTTAATTAGGTACATATTTTATATCCCATAGAGTAAAACTGTGAGTGATATTTTATAGGCAAGTTATTTGTATTTCAGCTGTGGCACCGTGCTTCTATGCCCTTGCCTAAGCTATAAATGCTAACACCCTGGTCTTTCTCTGCATACATTTTCTCTCAGGTATTTTACTTCTCATAGCTTCAGCTATGGGTTGGTGTTTTTCAAGTCTTTATCAATGCACTCCAGACTCATATCTAATGGCATATGGCTCTCTCATGATTTCTGATTTCCAGATACATTGCCTGAACTAACTTATTAAACCATCCTTCAAATTTGCTCTTCTTTTTCTGTTATCTGTCATCTGTACAGGACACAAATATCCACCCAGCTGCCACCAAATCTAGGAAACTGAGAGTCACCTTTGATACTTCAGTTATTCCTTCACTCTTCAAGTCCTGTAAATTACTACATAATGTTAATTTAACTTCATTACAATGAGCATAGTTCAGACTTTTCATCCCTTGCCAAGACTCTCACCTAACAACTTTCCTGCCTTCATTCCTGTTCCACTAAAATTTATTCTTAATAACGTTTCTAGAATAAGGTTTTTACAAACAAAAATCGGAACATGATTAAAAATCCTCCAGTAACTTATTAAAATCTAAGCTCTGGAATATGGTAAATAAATAATTGAACTTGACCCTGAACTTGAACTTGACCCTGCCCACACTCTACTCAGATCTCCTATTACCCTTTGTCTTTTATTTTATCCTCATGCAACTTATAAACGTCCAGTTCTCTTTTATATCATGCTTATGTCTCTTCTGTGTTCCTGTGCTCATGCATTTTCTTTGCCTGAAATACCCTCTCCACTGCTACTCACACTGGAAGATTAGCATGGCTATTGATGCTGTGAAGTTTTCCTGAACGTCCAGTGTGAAGTGGTAAAATTACTTTGAACACTTTTATTTTTATCTTTGTACTGTCAGAATTTTTGTGTTTGTTTGGGTCCCCTGCCAGCCAGTGTTACTTTTGAATCTCCATTGCATAACTACTTGGTAGTATTGTAGATATTAGATTGATGAATAAATGTATAAATAAATGGCTACTGGTCTTGCTTGACATTTTTTACTTCACATGTACACATTCTGTGAAGGGGCAGACAGGTGATATTTGAACTAGTAGGCTACACAGACACTCTAGAGAGTTTATCAGATTGAATATGCCAGTGCCATGATGGAAGTGGTATTTGAAGATTATACTTTGAAATTATTTGCGATATGGGTGAATAGAAAGGGATCTGAGTCAAGAACAACAGTTAGGCAACCTTGGCAGTTGTTCAAGATGAGTATATTTAAAGTTGAAGTGGAAAAGAAATAAGTAGGTTTGAAAGATGCCATCAAGAAATAAATCAGCCAGGAAAATCAAGTATATCAGCTGTAAGTGGTAGTGAGAGAAAAAAAGTCTTAAATGTTGAGAATGCTAAACCATATGATTTGTGACTCCTTAGCCAAGATGGAATGAAAAAAGATGTATAATCTCCCTGGAATTGGAAAGATCCTAATCTAGATAGAATTAGCATTATACACATAGAAATTTGTAGAGTTCTTCTACTTCTGCCATGAAGGAGTAACTGGTATTGGTCCTGCCTTACCACTGAAGAAAACTAGTAAAGTAGGTCAAATATTAATATAAAACAACTGATTTCAGGTTGGAACACAGATGATATAGAACTGTGAGGCCTACGAGAAAAGAAACAAGTGAGGTGAACTCTATGACATCCCTGCCTTTCTTTCTGGAGTCATTTTCTGGACCCTAGCATAGGAAGCACATTCAGGAGAGAAAGAGATCATAATTTGGCAGCTAGGGGCTGTGATGAGGCAGCTTGAATTTGCAAGACAGAATACCAAAGGGTAAGAAAGTGGAAAGAAAAAAGTTTACTGAAATATGCACAGGAGATGCCATTAATTTCTTGCTGAGTAACAATATATGCATGTGCAAGATTAAACTTCATGAGGCCAAGTACGAACAACTAAAAAGGAAATGTAAGTCAAACAATTCCCAGGCTCACACAAAGCTAGGATACCTCACTGGAGAACTGAGGCATTCTGTAGTACTCAGAAAGGTGGAGCCAGACTACATTTGAGTAAAGGCTACCCTATATAAGCCTAAGGAAATCTTAAAAACATATCATGAATATATCAGGCTAATCCATGAGTAATAAAGTGAAAAATACTTAGCTGAAATGAATAATACTTAGATAAATATTAGAGAAAAAATTAAAATGCAAAACTAACTCAAAGAAAAAATACAAGGCAAGAAATAACAAAAGTAGCAAAATATAAAAATCAAAATAAACAAATTTAAAATTAAATTATTTAATAAATAAAAATAAGTATAATTTAATAAATAAAATTTAAATATTTAAGAATGTAAAAAGAGCAAAACGTAGCAAAAAAAGCAAAAAGCAAAACTGACTCAAGAAAAGAAATTGAAAAATAGCTTTATGCCTAATAAGAGAATTGAATTCGTAATTAGGTATGTCTCCATGAAGAAAATTCCAGTCATAGATGGCATCACTTATGAATACCAGGAAAAAAATAATACCAGTCCTACACATTCATTTTTCAACTAGTATAATAGCAGTGAATATGTCCCAGCTCAGTTTATGCAGGAAGCATAAACCTGATACCAAAATTAGGCAAAGACATTATTACATGAAAAGAAAATTAGAGACTGATATTCTGATGAACTTAAATTAGATGCAAAAAATTTTAACTTTATATCAAGAAATCAAATCCAGAAATATATCAAAAAGGTAATAAATCATCACCAATTAGGATTTACACCAGTAATGCAAAGTTGAGTTAGCTGTTGAAGATTTATTAATATAATTTACTATATTAATAGGATTAAGGAGAAAAAATCTAGAAGATCCTAGGTTAGGATTCAGTAAACTCCAGCTAGTAGGTCACTCACCTATTTTGTCAATAAAATTTTATTGGAATCCAATCACACAAGTTTAAGTATGGTTTATGGTTATTTTGTGTTACAATGGTAGAGTTGAATTTCTGCAACAGAGAGCCTATAACTTGTTAGTTTAAAATATTTACTACCCAGCATTTTAAGAACAAATTTGCCAACCCATGGACTAAGTATTAGGGGAGGCGAGAGAGGAGAGACAGTAGCAAGGAGATGGTGTAGGAAAAAGGTTGAGGGAGAGATTATATAGAGATTGAAAAAGAAGAAATAAATTGTCTTTATTTCAGACAACATAATCATGTACAAAGGAAATCCTGGCTACTCTACAAAAGTGCTACTAAGATTAGTAAGTGAAAGTCACAAGATACAAGATCTAGTTTTAAAAATGAGAATTTTGAATATATTAGCCACAAAGACTTGAAACTTAAAGACTTAACAAATGATACCATTCTATGATAGCATTGAAAAACACCAAAGACTTAGGCATCAATTATTTAACAAAATACATGACCTGTAAATTAAAAATAATTAGACAATGTTAACGGAAATAAAATAAAATATAAATAAATGAAGAGCTATATCATGTTAATGGATTAAAAGACTCAGAATTGTTAAAGGTGACAATTTTTTGCAACTGATCTATGGATCTAATCCACTGCAAATTTAACCTGCAAGCAGGCTTGCTTTTTTTGGTAGACATTGATAACCTGAATCAAAATTTCAAAGAAAAGCAAAGTTGGAGAACTTACACTACCTAGTTTCAAGACTTACTATAAAATTACATCAATGGAGTGAATAGTGGTATTTAGTGTAAAAATTAATGGAATAGAAGAGAAAATCCAGAAATAGACCATTTTTGACAAGAAGAATTACATTCTGCTTGAAGTTCAAGGTAAATACAGAAACTCAGCAAATATTACATTTCTTGTGCAACACCATTAAATATCTGTTTGTCAATGACATACATGTTTAACATACATGTTAAATGTAACAATGTGTTATGAATTTATAGTATCCCTCATCACTTAATGTATTTGACTTTGCTATTATTCCAGCTAGATGCTGCAACTGTAATTTGATTATATGATGCCAGATGAACATAAGTGCTTTAAATGGAAATATAAAGGCTAAATATTTAAGATTTTCCCAACCAACAATTCAGAGATTTTATATTCTTACAAAAAGGTATATTGTTATAGTGAAAACTGAAATATAGCACACAAAATGCTCTGTAATTTCCATGTATATGACTTGAGATTATTAGAATTATTTTTGAAACATGAATGTAATGTGAGTATGGAAACCATATTAATGGAATTTTTGGAAATTTTCTTGTTTTCATACACTTAAAATTTCAAGAAAAATTTACTTAACATATTACCAACTGTGATTTTAATAAAGAGATTACCTTAAAGGCAATCAGAGAACAATACTTTCTATTCAGAGGAAAAGCAATATGAATCATGGCCAACAGCTCTTCAAAAACAATGGAGAGAGGGGACGAGTAAAATGGCTGACTAGAGACATCACTTGCTCGACTGTCCCAGAGGGAAAAAAGAGTTTCAGATAAAGGAGAGGGGAGAGGTGCAGCTCAGGTATAGATCACGGGCAGAAGAGCTAGAACATGCAGGAGATCTCACAGAGGAAAATTGTTCACAGAGGAAAAAGCAGAGAAGGAAAAGGATAAAGGAAAAAAGAGCTCAGCAAGGATCAAACTCAGAGAAGCTTGGAGCCCAGTGAAAAGGTAAGGGGGAGTCCTTTTCTCCTTCTCACACTCCTTTGATGATAAGTGGAATACCAAGTTACTTGGAAGCTTCACCAACCCTGTGTGCCCAAGCACTGTGGCAACCATGGATTTGTGGGGAGAACTTGTGTGATCCCAGAGCTTGGACATTCCATGCAGGGCTCCCCTCCAAGGAGGGAGACCAGCGAGACAGCTTTCTCCCATTCTAACTCTTATCCTTCCCTGTCCTGCCCCATCCCACTGCAACTGGGAAAGCAGTTTGAGCTGAGAATTTGGCAAGCAGCTGCCTCTCCCCAGCTGGCACATGGTTCAGTGTGAGGTTCCCATAGAGAGTGTGGCACATGACTTTCCCCTTGAGGAACTGCAGTGGACCAGGGGTGCCCGATCTGGGAGCTGCCTGGCTACTGGCATTTCTCAGAGATGCATGCCAGCATATCAGACAGACATGTAGGCCAGATGCTGTGTCCCCAGAACTCAAGGGTTGCTTGTGGAAAGATTGGGAAGACTTATGAGCTGGTCTAAGGAGCTGAGGGAGCCCACATGGGCAGAACTGATGGGAGAATAATGTGTTGGTCAGAAATGCAGTGATCTGGGAGAGTGCCCATTCCCCCCCGCCTGGGTGACTGGCCATCAGCAGTCTCCATGCTGCTGGAATAGCCCCCCTTATGGGTGGCTCTGCCTCTGAAATCCCCAGAACAAACTCTGAAACTCTCACTGTGCCCAAGCCCAAGGCTCTTCCCCTGTAGCATCTGGGTCTCCAATGTGTCTGCTACTCCACCCTTGAGACTTAAGAGTTGTGCCAGATCCCTAAAACCCCACCACTGAGTCCCCACCCCTACTACTGGGCTGGCAGAACCTCCCTAAGGTCCAACCAACACTTCACTCAGGGGGGCCCATCACTGGTCAGCCCTCACTCCTGGACTTGATTTGGAGAGTCCCTGGCAAAGGAGAACAATTGCCCTACAATCTTATTAGCTCAGGGCTAAGAGAAGAGGAGCCAGATGAGAAAAAATAACAAAAGAACCCTGGCAACATAAAAAAACCAAGATGGTTTGACACCCCCAAGGGAATACAATAGACTCAACCAACAAGGAAATTGCCAAAAAGACAGAAATGGAATTCAGAATATGGATGGCAAATAAGATGATTGAAATTGAAGAGAAAGTTGAAAACCAACAAAAAGAAGCCAAAAAAACTTTTAGGAAATCAATGAAAAAAAATGAAAAAGTCACTAGAGAGTTAGACAACACAAGAAAGGATACAACAGAACTTAAAGAAAGGAAACAGTCATTTGGAGAATGTCAAAACACAGTGGAAAGCTTTAACAACAGGCTAAGCCAAGGAGAAAAAAGAATCTCAGATCTTGAGGACAAGGATCTCAAGATAACCCAGTCATTTAAAGAGGCAGAGAAGAGAAAAAAAAGTCTAAGCAATAATAGCAAGAGATATGGGACTATGTGAAGTGAACTAGCATTCGAACTATAGGTATCCCTGAGGGTGAAGAAGAAAGAGCTAAAAGCATGGAAAACCTATTTAATGAAATTATTGAGGAAAACTCCCCTTGTATTACCAGCAATTCAGACGTACAGATACAAGATGGACATTGAACAACAGGAAGATTGATAGCAAATAGGTCATCTCTAAGACACATAGTAATCAAACTGGCCAAAGTCAAAATGAAGGAGAAAATTCTCCAAGCAACAAGACAAAAGCATCACATAAACTACAAAGGAAAACTCATCAGGCTAACTGCAGGCTTCTCAGTGGAAACTTTACAAGCCAGAAGGGATTGTGGTCCTATTTTCAATCAACTTAAACAGAACAACTGCCAGCCTAGAATTTTGTATCCCATGAAACTTAGTTTCACAATAGACAGAGAAATTAAGTCTTTTCCAAGCAAGCAAACACTGAGGGAATCTGCCATGACCAGACCTGCTCTGCATGAAATATTCAGAACAGTACTATATGCAAATCAGATTCCAACCAGTGTAAATTCACCTAAAAAAATGCCCAATACTCACAACTTTTATAAAACAATAGAACAAGAGGTAAAACAAAGTAAAAAGGGACTATCTTCCACTACCTTCCCGGATGAGCAGACCAACATCCTACATATAAATGCTGTCAATTAACATTCAAGAACTAAGTATCCCTCTCAAAAGACATAGGCTGGCTGAATGGATGAAAAAACACAACCCAAGTATCTGCTGTCTGCAGACAACACATCTAAACAGCAAGGATGCACACAGACTCAATGTGAAAGGATGGAAAAAAATATTCCATGGAAATGGAAATAAAAAGAAAGCAGGTGTAGCCATTCTCATATCAGATAAAATTGACTTTAAGCAAACAAAGGCAAAGAAAGACAAAGAAGGTAATTATATAATGGTAAAGGGAGCAATTTAATAAGGAGACATAACAAACCTAAATATATGTACACTCAACACAGGAGCTCCAAGATACATGAAATGAATTTTACTAGAGCTAAGCAAAGAAATAAATGGCACCATCATAATTACCGGGGACCTCAAAACCCCATGTCAGAGCTTGATAAATCATCAAAGCGGAAAATAAATAAACAATGTACTTGAACCAAACTCTACATCAAATTGACCTAACAGATATTTACAGAACATTCTACCCCCAAAATACAGAATACACATTCTTCTCAGCAGCACATGGGACATTCTCCAAGATTCATCGTATCTTAGGCCACAAAACAGGTCTCAACAAATTTAGAAAAGTGAAAATCATGCCATGTACACAGCAGAATAAAACTAGAAATCAATGAGAAGAGAAATGCTCAAACCTACACAAAATCATGGAAACTAAACAACCTTCTCTTGAACAATTATTGGGTCAAGAATGAAATTAAGATGGAAATCAAAAAATCCTTTGAACTGAACAACAAAGGGGACACAAGCTATCAAAATCTTGTGACAGAACAAAACCATTCCTCAGAGAAAAATTCATGGCCTTAAATGCTCACATCAAAAAGACAAACAGATCACAAATTAACAACCTAGTGTCACACCTCAAGGAACTAAAAAAGGAAGAACAAACCAAACCAAAAAGCCAGCAGAAGAAAAGAGATAACAAAATTTAGAGCAGACTAAATGAACTGGAGAATAAACAATACAAAGAACTAATGAAACAAAAAGTTTTTTCTTTGAAAAGATAAAAAAAAAAAATTGTCAGATGTCTTCCTATATTAACCAAGAACAGAAGAGAAATAATCCAAACACTTTCAATTAGAAGTGAAAAATATGACACTACAACTGATACTACGGAAATACAAAACATCATCCATGAATACTTTGTAAATCTCTACGTGCATAAAATAGAGAACGTAGAAGAAATGGACAAGTTTCTGGAAACACACAACCTCCCAAGACTCAATCAGGAAGAAATAGAACTCCTGAACAGATTAATAATGAACAGTGAGATCAAAACAGTAATAAAAAACCCCCCAAAACAACGAAAAAAAAGCCAAGGACCACATGGAGTCACAGCCAAATTCTATCATACCTACAAAGAATACATGGTACCCATGATGCAGAAATTATTCCCTAATACGGAGAAAGAAGGAGTCCTCCCCAAATCGTTCTATGAAGCCAGTATCATCCTGATGCCAAAGCCAGGAAAGAACATAACAAAAAAAGAAAACTTCAGACCAATATCCCTTATGATTATAAATTCATAAATCCTCAATAAAATACTAGCAAACCAAATTCAACAGCATATCCAAAAGGTATTCCACTGTGACCAAGTGGGCTTCATCCCAGGGATACAAGCATGGTTCAACATTTGTAAATCAATAAATGTGATTCACCACATAAACTACATTTTTAAAGTGCAATAAGGAAATAAGTCAATACGCATTCTATGATCAGTGAAAATATCTTGCCAAAATCTCATAACTTCAAGCTTCAGCATTTGACTTTGTTCTTCTACTTGTTTAATAAGCAATCAAATTTTATTCTTAGCAATTATGGAAATAAGTCCTGAGCTTCCAGACTGGACAGGAGCCTAAAATATATACTCTTACAGGCTGGATCTAAGCATGACCCTGTTGACACTGAGTTTGTTTGTAAAAGCAAGCATAATGTACATAATAAACTCTAGGCACAAAAATCATGTTAGAGGTAAAATGTCTCCTTGGTAAGAACATTTGTGGAAATAAATACAGTGTATTAGACTTTCGGTACCTTAACATTAAACATCTGATGCACTTCACCAACTTTGCATTCTCTGAACCCTTGCTCATAAAGTATATGGTTCTCAAATAATTAAGTGGTTTTCCACCTACATCTGCCAAGAAGAAAAATATAACAGCTATGCTCACACAAGTCTTACATCTCATTTAGCAGTATCGTTTTGTTGTTGTTGTTAAATTAATTAACTGACATTCCAATTGGTGTATCAGTTTCTTAGGAGATTGGTTAACATGAATTCTCTTCTTAAACATTATCATAATTATATGACTGAATGATCAATTTTCTGATCCTTTAAGACTTCTCTGAAACCTGATTTCCCCATCCACAGAAATCTATAGATTAATAAAAACCTACACTCCTCAGTCTTTAGTTTTTAATTTTTAATTATATATACTTTTAAACTTACAGGATAGTTGAGAGAAGAATCAAAGGAACTCTTGTTATATCCTTTACTCAGATTTAGAAATTATGCATATTTTCCACCATTTGCTTTATCATTTTCTGTCAATATAACATACAGGTATAGATGCACATGTGTGTATACACCAAACACTTTTTTTCTAATGATGTATTGGAGACTTCATGGTCCCTTTCTCCTAAATATTTGTGTGTATTTCTTAGGAAAATGAATATTCTGTCATGTAACAGTACAATTATAAAATCAGGAAAATTAACATGTTATTCAATATAATACTATTATCTAAAGCATAATTTATGTTCAAATTGTTAACTTTCCCAAAGATGCCCTTTATAGCCCTTCTCACAGTCCCCAGTTCAGTGTGAACTCATAATTATGCATTGCATTTGTTGGTGATACCTTTTAAAATTTCATTGTATCTAACAGTTCTTCACCTTTTTTTTTTTTTTGGTCTTTTCTTAAATTTGATATTTTTGCAATACACAAAATATACAATATAGTGTTTCTAAAGATAGCCATATTTCCTTATGACTAGATTATGCATTTTTTGGTGATAAACCACAGATGTGAGGTGCCCTTCTCAAGAGGCATTATGATGTTGTTTTGTCACAATTATAGTTATATAAAGTTTGATCACTTGATTAAGCTGGTGCCTAAGAGGTTTCTCTCTTGTGAAGTTACTATTTTAACCTTTGAAATTATCCATTCACTATCTCTCCAATGGTAATATACTGTCTTCTAATATCATAGATTAGTTTTGCAGGTTTTTGATCTTTGTATACTGATAATCATATAGTATATATTCTCCTTTTGTGCATTTTTTCATTTTACACTGTTTATGAGATTCATCCATATTGCTATGCAATTTTCATTGCTATATATTATTTCCTTGGTTTGATATACCATTTGTTTTGTCTCTATGCTATATAGTATTCCATTAATGTGCTATGTAAAATTTTATTATTTTGATATTCATCCATTCATGAGCAATTGTGTAAATTTCCTGATTTCATTATTAAAAGTATGCTCTGTAATCATTCCTGTAAATGTCATTTGAAGAATCTCTGTATATATTTCTGTTGGTTTTATACCTAGCTGTGAAATTGTTGAGTTGTATAATATCCATGTATTCAGCATTGGTAAATACTTCCAAAGAGTTTTCTGAAGGGCTTGTACCAGAATTACACGAGAGTTCCAGTTTCTGTGAAATAATATAATTTTTATTTCTCTACAATTATTTTGTCTTTTCTTTCTTGCCATGTTGCATTTACTAGGACCTCCAAGAAATGTTAAATAGCATTTTTTATCATGAATGAGAATTGAATTTTATGAAAGGCATTTCCTCATATATTGAGATGATAATATCATTTTTAAATTTTATTCTCTTAATATATGGAATTATATGGTTTGATTTTCAAATGTTAAGCCAACCTAAAAGTACTAGAATGAAACTACCTGAAAATGAATTATCCTTGTTATATACATCTGGATTATGTTTGTTAATATTTTGATAAAGATTTTTCTATGTTCATAAGAAGATTGGCCTCTAAATTTTCTTTCATATAATGTCCTTATCAGGTATTGTTATCAAAGTTATGATGATTTTGCAAATAGGAAGGAGTTCTCTTATTTTATATTATCCGTAGTGTATAAATAATGTTAGGAATTTTTTTTTTTTAATCTGGAAGAATTCACTGCTGAAACTATTTGGGGTAGGTGTTTTATTTGTGAGTAAGTTTTTAATATTTGATTCAATTTATATGTTAGAAATAAGAATATATAATTTCTATTTCTGCCAATTTTGGTAAATCATTTTATTAAATAATTTTTACAGGTCACTGAAATTGTTAGTTTTTTTGCATAGATCTGATCAGAATATCTTCTTTTTAAAACTGTAGGATCTCTAATGATGCTCACTTTTTATTCTTCTATGTGGAGTGTCACAGAAATGAAAAACCAAATACCACAGATATTCACCATCAAATTGGAACTAATCAAACAACACTTATTTCTGATATTGTTAATTTGTGTTGTCACCCTTTTTTCCTTATTATTTATGCTAATTGGTTGTTAGTTTTATTAATATAGTCAAACTTGGATTTTTCTCAATCGTATATTTATTTTATACTTTCAAATTTCTGATTTATTCTTTTCTTTTTATTTATATTTAATTTACTTCTTTTTTATATATTTTATTAATTTATATTTCTCCCTGGTATTTTCATTTAAGACTACAGATTTCTCTTTGTTTAACTCTATCCATAAGCTTTGGAATGTCATAAATGATTCTTAGTTTTCCTGTGATTTAAAATACTTTTTAACCATCAGTGTTCTTTTTTCTTAGACAAATAGAAGTTTAGAAATATATTGTTTAATTTCTAGCTTTAATTTGCATTTTCTATGATGACAGAAATTTTCTATATCTGAGCTGTCCACTGCAGTATTTGTTAGCCATTTGTGGCTATTGAATACCCGATATATGGCTGGTACAATTGAGAAGCTGAATTTTTAATTTTCTTCTAAAATTTAATTAATTTAATTATAAATAGCTACACATAGCTAGTGAATTCTGTATTTGTCAGCATAGCTAGGGCTTTCAGTAATCTAATTTCTATATTGACAGACCAAAGATTACATTACTAGATGGAAGAAAAATAAAGGAAAAGGAAAAAAAAACCACTAATGACACTGGTGTTTTAACAACTCTTGAACTGGGGGATTCAGATGAGGTCTTAATTTTGGAGTCAGAGTGGGAATTAAGAGATCCCTGATTAAGCCTTGACTATTGACTATTCTCCTGACTATGGAGTTGATGATCTTGTGATCATTAATGATATAGTGAATGACATATTGTGTTATACAGCTCTGATTACATGATTTGTGAAGTTTAAATATGAGACTTTGATAAATAGAAGAAAGTGAATTAGGTCTGAATTAGTATGGCCCAGGAATGTACTAACAAATACTTCAAAACTTTCTTTCCATTTATGTGTGTCTTTTTTCCCATGCCTTTCAAATTCAGCGTTAATAAGATGGATAGTATTTCTCCTTGCTCCAGGGTGGAACATTTTCAGAGTAATATATATCTAGGTAAAATGAGAGAGTAGGGAATCAGAGAAGGGGCAACAAGAATGAAAGAT
This sequence comes from Eulemur rufifrons, assembly GCF_041146395.1. NCBI lineage: Eukaryota > Metazoa > Chordata > Mammalia > Primates > Lemuridae > Eulemur > Eulemur rufifrons. The sequence continues at coordinate 75,625,945 of NC_090983.1, forward strand.
TGAATCAATAAAATAACTAATCTGTACATAGAAACCATGATATCTACACTGCATAAAAATCAGAATTCAATTATCTTATTGAGGAAAACATGATTACAATCCTCATACCTTATAATTATCATCATACTTTATTGTTAAATATTTCAGTGACTTATCTCAGAGCTCCTGTAATGTTGACTAAATAAATGATATGCACTGATGTGGACCTACGATAGCTGAGAATATATTATCTGTCACTGAATCAAAAGTGATTATAATTATTTCCAGGGAAAACTCATAAAATTATCATGTTCTTGAAAAGGAACTTTAGTAAGTCCTGAGTTTCAGAGAATAGAATCAGATCTTCCAGTTGTAAAAAAAATTTTAAAAATCCTCATGGGCCCTGTGAACAATACTTTCTAAAAATAAAGCCCTTGTCTTTTGATAACATCAAAATTTCACCATAGAGTTGGTAACAGTGCAGAGAAAAGGATGAAATAGCTTTAAGAATACTTTAGAGCTTGGGAACCTTTCAGGATAAAAATCCTTTAGGATATTGTCACATTGGTAGAATACCAACATTACAGTTCCTTTATGAATTGTCACCATCAGAGAGATTAACTTTAGAAGTATAGGATCACAGAAATGTTTCTCTTGATGTAGGCTACATTGTTGGACTCCAAAAATGTGTCAAGAGTAACAAATTGATCTGACATGTCCAGTCAAGGATCCGTTTTAAGCAGAAACTATGGCTTACAGGACACTGTTACATTTTAATTTTGTTTCCCAACCACAAAAAGGAGTCTTTGTTTGCAGTCAAGATGAACACCTGTGTAATCCTTAACGTTTACAGACATGTTTTTAAAAGCTCTATAGTACAGTTAAGATTTAATCTATCAAAGTGGTATAAATAATGTAGACGTAGCCTTAGGTGCCAATTCTTCCCACAGCAGATAGAAACACCTAACAGTAAGAATTCTTTGTTGACTTTCACAGAGCTCAAATAACACTGCCAAGAGGGGCAGAGGGGAGCAGTGTAATTCTGGAGATATAGCCTTCACGTTATTAATAATGTGCTAAAGTCTAGAAACTGGAAATAGAGTCTGGCAAAGCTAAAATTATGCAGAAGAAATAAGATTCAGATGGTTTTATGCTCAAAACCTTGAATCTCATTTAGAAATCGTTGTAATTGAAAAGAAGGTGGTTATAAGAATGGTCAAGCAGTTCTGCGTCTAGCATTGACCTTCCATATTCTTTAAATCTAATCTGAGGTCATTTCAATGTTTATCCAAATTACAAAAACATTTATGGTTTTATGAATGTGGATATTCAATCTAATTTCATGCCAACTATTTATGAAATATGAAATGGGATGTGCAAAGCACTATGTTGGCTACTATAATGGACAGTGAGAAGATGTAGCTATAATCCTAAAGATGATTAAGATGTAGTAAGAAAGAGAAGGAGAAAATATTTGAGAAGTAAATAAGATTCAAGGCAGTAGATGTGAAGGGAAAGGAAAATTGTTTTTGATTGGGTTGTTCTGAAAAAATCTCCATGGTGAAAGAGAAGGTGAGACTTGCTGAAAGCAAAGCTTGGTGCAGGTACAGTCATGTACCCCATAACTACGCTTTGGTCAACAACAGACTGTATACACAACGGTAGTCCCATAAGATTATAGTAATGTTTTTTTTCTGTATCTTTTTCATGTGTAGATATGTTTTGACACACAAATAGTTACCATTGTGTTACAATTGCCTACAGGATTCAGTACAGTAACATAATGTGCATATTTGTAGCTTAGAAGCAATAGTCTATACCATGTAGCCTAGGTGTGTAGTTGTAGTAGGCTGTACTGTCTAGGTTTGAATAAGTATACTCTATGATGTTTGCATAATGACAAAATTACCTAAGGATGCGTTTCTTAGAACATCTCCCCATTGTTAAGTACACCTGAATATAGATGAGACGGCAGAGAGACGTTCTTGACAGGATCATGGATGTAGAGCTGGAGAAACTGAGCAACAAAAAATAACCAATTTTAGCTAGAGAAATGGATTTATTAGACAAATAGAGAAGGTAGTTTGGACATTTTATTCCCCAGAGTATGGAAAAGCTGGATTTCCAAAGAAAGGCTGTGTAGTAATTTGGAGAAAACCGTTCTTTGGGAAAGATCACCTTTGTAGATAGAAACCAGCACGAGGTAGTTGTTTAATAAATATTTCTTGAATTAATACACAAATTTGGAGATTATCACTGGACATTTATTACCAGTCTTAGCATAAAGGTCCCATATAGAAACATACTAATAGGCAAACCAAATACAGCTACATTAGAAAAGATACCCTCACTCCATTTAGAGTAGAATTAGAGTCAAGGCACAGTACTAAAAGAAAATGCAACTGCTCTTTCTGTGGCTACACATGCAAGATAAGTAATAAGCTAGTAGTCCAATTCTTTTCATGTAGGATTAAAAACCCTAAGTTTCCTTGAACTTCCTCCTTCACCCAGTGCCTCCCAAACCTTGTTGTTTAGCACATGATCTTCCCTTCTGAAAAAACCTTATCCTTCCTCTCTTCTTCTCTGTGTTTCTGGAGGACAGACATCCATGTTACAGGTCACCCTCTGAAAAGGCATCTTTTGATACCTTTCAGGTAGTGTCAATTACCTCCTCCTCTTCTGCACAATAAGAGTATGCACTACTCTTGTTATATGGTACCTTCCAAAGTACAATTAATTCTTTCAAATTGTCCCATGCTTGAGTCTTCTCCCATTAATCTCTCTATTTCTAGCGTAGTATATGTTAAATGAATATTTACTTAATCAAATACTTTCTGGTATCATAATGCCAAAAGCATAGTGGAAAACTTATAAAACAAGTTATTCCTTGAAAATAAAATTAAAAATGGTCAAGGAATTAAGGGCCCTTTGATGGTGCTTCCTTAGTATCTGGAGGGGATAAATAGGAAGGTGCCAATTATGTTATTTGTGAGTTCCAGATTCAACCTTTTACCAAAATATTTTCATTTTAGTTTTAAAAATTTCACGTATCTATATGTATACACACATATGCATGTATGTTCATACATGTATATTATATGTACATATATAATATATACAAATAAACTTGATCTCTCTTTTTCTGTACACACACATTTTTAGCTGATAGGAATATCTGCAAAAATATTATGTTTCTGCCAACATAGCTTTCCAAACAGATCCCATAGAAACACATGAAATAATAAAAACAACTCTTATTTCTCCTTCAGCCACACTCTTACTTAGTTACCTGTTGAGTTATCCATTTTTCTGGGGATTTATGAATCCTAATATTTAGAAATTATCAATAAATAGATAACCCATGGAACAAATCATACAATAAAATAATAGTGATTTAAAAGAAGAAAAGTTTCCAAAATGTTTCTACTGAAAGGTAAGTCTTCATACCCTTGGGCATTTTGCTTTGTTTTGTTTTATTCTGGAAATTCAGAACTTCAAACGCTTATGGGCCCCCTGGAATCATGTGCTACATTATGTAATATGTACATTTTGGGGGGGAAAGTTCTGCCTTATTTTTGGTAAAATAAGACTTTCAGAATGATCTATAACCTTAACATATTCTGTTCTGTCCATTTAATGTGTTGGAGAATAGGATGAATATTTGATAATAACAGTAATTATAGTAATAGTTTATTAAAATAATAATTTCAAATTAATCATATCTTTATATATTTTTGACAAGTCTACAAAATAATTTCTTTAAATCTTAATTTTGCTAGTGAAGAAACTGAAATTCAGATATCAAGCATATTGCATAAGCTAAGTGAGTTACTATATAGTAGACAATGAAACCATGTCTCCCATCTCCAAATCTGGGACTCATTTCAGTGGCTTTGTTCCTGGCCCCACCAGTCATACTCTCTTCAGAAATCTCTCTCCTTCCATCTGTTTTCCTATTGGCATAAGCACAATTAGTCCTTGAACAGCTTGGTGGACTGCTCCCAGTCTCACTTCCAACATGGTTCTAGGTCTTCTGAGTATGGAAGGACGTAGCACAGGGAAAACTTATCAGAAGAACTGATATTTTGAGTTGGCCATCGGCAAGTCAAGAAGTCATTTCTCTGCTGGTGTCAGAATGGTAGAACAGAGGAGTACCAACACAATTGTCAGAAAAAGCTTTGTATTGGAAATTTGGGGGCAGAGGTATAAGAAAAGGAGTGACCATAGACTAAAGCTAGTAAGGGAAAAGCAAGAAGAGAGGGGCCATCTGGCATCAAGCCCCTGCACTCAGCAGAAAAGGTTCCCTATCTCAGGACTAGAGGATAAAACTTTAATAATGCTGACAGAGCCTGTTCCCAGTGGCTTTTAGTGACTCTTCCTCAGTCTCTAACTATGGTCTTAAATCCTCCTCCATGGACAAAAAGAAGTGCATCAAATGAAAGAATAAAGGAGGTTTAGGCTGAAATCATCATCTAGAGAGATTCTACTCTCTAGGGAAATTTAACATCTTAACTAACTCAGCAGTACTATCTTTACACTGCCTGAATTCCAAATCAATTGGGTCTTTGGTACTTTCTCATACTAACCTGACATCCTGTATCAGGGAGAGAACATGCGTGTTTCTTCTTCTCTCCTTCCTAATCCTCTTTCTGGAAACTTTCACCTGTCACAACTAAGGAAGGCTTTTACAATGTAACTTAAGCCTACAAGGAAGCAATGCCGGGCCATGTTCCTCAGGACTTCAGATATGTCTCATTTATCATTATTGTGTACATTAAGAAATAGAGGTCCAGAAATGTTACATCACCTAATTGGAGACAGAAACCTTGCTGTGGCTCAGAACCTCTCCCTCTGCACTGTGAAATGTTCCATATACCTTGATTGATAATATTATAACTACCTGACCAGAAAGAAAGTTGGTCACTTGCTTATTCTTCTTGGTATTAAGTTCAATACATATTTTACTTCTCCAGTAATTTATTGCCAAATTTATAACCCCTTAGTATGTATTCATAGAAATGCATGCACTAAACTATTATAATCATGTCAATGTTTATTCCTACTATGGACCATTTAGAAATTTGTCTTACCATATTTGATTCAAGCTAGTCATTGTGGTTGGGCATATCCTAAGATACAAACAGTCTCCAAAAATCTGTACATATTCTCCACCACCAAGGGGATAATAAATGCTGTTAGTATCCCAGAGAACATGTAAACACCTCAATATAGCTCACCAGGGTATCTCAACACTCCTGCTTGCTTAGTCTCAGGATTTTAGGAAGTGGTGGTGAAGGAAGAATGGAGACAGGAAACAGAATGGATCGAAGTTAAGTGATACCTGAATTGACCTGTAAGGTAAGAGAGAGCAGATTTTCAAGCAAAGTTTCAAAGTCAGTAAAGCTTTTCTTTGGAACTTTCCCTTCCTGGACCTCTATTTTAATAAATAAGAAAACTTCTTCCTTATCTGCTGAACTCCTGGGGCTTTGATTCCAAATGGGCTTCTGGCTGACCCACAGCTCACTTTCTCTGGCATGTAATATTGAGAAAGAAAGAGCTAAGGTTTTACAGTCCTCTCTTTTCTCTGCCAAGACAATCAGCACTGTTCGATTTAGTGATGGCTCTCTCAACCTTGGTCCCACAATTGACATGTAGCATAACTTGTAACTCTAAGCCACTGAAATTTTGGTTTGGTTTTGTTACCAAATTCTAAGCATAAGCTAGTCTGCCCTAACTCATACATTTCCCTCTTTTCCCCCTACTGATAAAAACTCCGTGGATCTCTGCTTTTGAAAAAGGAGCTTGAAAAGTTACCCGTTGTCTTAGTCAGCTTAGGCTGCTATATTAAAACACCATGACTGGGCATCTTAAACAAGAGACATTTAATTCTCATGTTTCTGGAGGCTGGAAGTCTAAGATCAAGGTGCCAGCAAGTCTGTTTCCTGGTGAGGGCCTTTTACAGTGGATGTACATGGTGGAAGGGCGGTGGGGGGTGGGGAGAAGAGATCTTGCATTTCTCCCTCTTCTTATAACGGCACTAATCCCATCATGAGGATTATAATTTCTCATGACTTAATCTAAACCTAATTACCTCCCAAGGGCACCCCCCTCCAGGTATCACATTGGGATTAGGGCATGTAAATATGAGTTTTCAGAATGCAAACCTTCAATCCATAACATCCATGTATTACAACTAGTAATTCAGGCAGGATGAATACTGGTTCAAACACCAATTTAGTTGAAGGCAAGGCAGCAGATCACATTAAAAGCAAACTTGGTGAAATGAGAGGAAAGAATGAATGAATGTTTTTTCCATTTAGAGGTGCCTGCAGGGCATAAGTATATAAGAGGAGGAGCTTTAAATGACAATTCCTGGACTGGTACTTCATCCCAACTACTACTAGATGGGCAATCTTGGAAAATTTTCTTAATCTCTACAAGCCTCAGTTTCCCCGTCTGTTACAAAAAGGTTATTAATCTTTCTTATAGTGTATAAGGAGGATTAAATTAGATAATGCATATAAAACACCTAGCACAATGCTTGGAGATTAGCAATAAATTTATTAAATGGAACAATCATTTTTATTCTAACAATTTTTTCCATCCCATCTCAATTCCTGTCTGATTACAGTCATGCTTGCTTCAGCAGTGTAAAAATAATTATTTTCATTCATATGAATGGCTTACCATTTTTGCCTAATGATGTGTAGCACAATAGCTGTTATACATATCATTAAATATGTGTCTGATTAATTTTGTTGTAATTTTAATTGCAATACAAAATTCCTCTCATGCATACTCAGCCATCAAATGCTGTTGCTCACAAAACATGCTTGGCTGCTTTCAACCTGAAAGAATTACAGGAGGCATCAAACACACATAGTATAAATCAGAGACCCGAGAGCTGCATGGCACAAAAGAAAGAACATGAGGTTGGGAATCATGTAGACCAAGGACTGAGCACCTTAGCTCCACCAGTATAATTTACTCAACCTCTTTCTAAGAGTTTCTTTCTGTAAAAATGGCCAGGGATACCTACCATGTAGGCTCTTGTGAGGAATAGAGATGCTGTATAGAAGACGATCAACAGGGATCTTGGAACACAATAGACAGTCTATTGCATTCGATATTACTATTTTGAAAATTTTGGACTTTAACTTGGAAGGAGCTTTGAAGTCCATTGTCTTAGTCCCCTTCTTTGCAGGTAAGATGTTATCACCTTCTCCCTTCTCCTTTTCTACAAATGCAGAGCATGAGACACAAGTATGATTTGCCCAAGGTTATACAGCTTCTGAGTGAAGGAGATAGAAGCTGAGCCAGCAGTGGGTGGCTTGCCTCTTCCTCTCCTTCCCTCCTTCACTCAGCCCATGCACACATTCTGCCGGTGTTGAGTCAGTGGCATCCTGTGCCTCCCCAAAGAGAGGAAGCACATTTGAATCAGGAGGAAATAAAATTGCCAAGTAGGAAAGGAAATCAGAGAACAGAAAACAGCCGACCCGTTCTTTGCTGTAAATTTGGCAAAAAAAAAAAAAACACATCAAAATGGTTCTGTGGTTCAAGAGTCTTGAGAAAATTAAAATCTGTTAGTATCTGAGTTCACATTCTTCTTTCAGGAAGGAAACGGGTGACTTCCTGTTAATCAGAACCTGTCTTCGTGAGTCTCCCACATTTGCCAGGAGACTTGGCCTTTCCTTTGGTTACTATCTCTGAATACTTTCTTCCTTGTTTAGCTCTCCTTCCCCTGAATCTGACCCAGAGTGAGTAGTCTGAGCTGTCCTGGATGCTGGCTGCACATTGTCACTGTGGAAGTAGCTGCTTTTGGGGGGACCCATCAGATGAGTGCAGTCCTGTCTCAGAATGGGTGGCTGCCTTCTCAGAAGGTTTAACACTGGTGTACAAACCTTGCCTCAGAGCCCAAGGAGGGCTGAGTAGACAAGTCACACCTGACCGTGCCATACCTTGCCTTTCTATTTTCATCTTGGCCTAGTCTTCTCTCTGAAGCCCTGGGGACAGTGTATCATGGTGATTTGGATCGTGGTATAGTATATCACTAGGGAGGTGAGTTACTTTATTTCTCAGGTGGTCCTATAAAAGGGTCATTGCCAGGACAAAATAAGAGATTATGGTGAATATACTAGACATATATTAGGAATGAAGAAAATGATTAGTTTCCCTTTCTTTCCTACAAAATAAAAGCTAAGTCTAGGGAAAGAGACCTATAATAAATATAAATATTTCTGATTATTTTAAAACTGGAAGAGTTAAAGATGGAGGAGGTTGCTAATACCCCATGATGTTGAAGAATTCATTTTCTATAATTGTAAATTAAAACATGAGAAAAAAGAAAAATAAAAATTTGAAATAAAAATAAATTCTTTTGTAGAAGCAGTATGCCTTTAATGAGTAATGTATATATTATGTATATGATTCATTTTAATTTTAACTGAAATGACCTTTCATACATCAGCAAAGCCTTTGATAAAGGAAGTAAAACTAGAAATTTGACATGATACTTTGTTCATAAATTCAGAGTATTAATGAGGCAATTTGAAGGTAAATATTTTAATGGCTATAAAATCTGGTTATTTTTCTTGTTATGAACTTGTGGTTTGGAAGATTAAGGACATTGTTGCCAGAGTAGTTGTTTTTCATCAGCTCAGGTAATTTTGTTAGGTTCTTAGGTAAGGTCCTGGAAAAAGCCAATCCCATGATTAAAGGTGAGGATCCCATGATGCTCACTGATTTTTTTTTTAAACTAAATAGAAGCATTTTATAATCACTAAACAGATTGTCTTCCAATGTCCTTCATAGTAGTTTTTGAGTAATGGGGAAGCAAATAATTTCTTCTTTCTGTATGAAGTGTCGAAGAAGGGGAAAATGGGCTTTTATTTAGGGTCGCCAAACTGGAAGTTCAGAAATGTCATTTCCTAGAAGGTGCATCAATTATAATACTAAGAGTTCAACATGATATATGTGTACAGTTTATTTATACCAGTAAGCCCATCTATAGCACCACTGATGCCACACAGTTTGAAAAAGAAATACTGTGGAAATGTTGATGTGAGCCAGATTGAGTCTTTGTATAACTCGATGACTCCAGGCCTATCTGACACATAAAGTGCATGGGGCTATTCCTGGAATATGATTTCCACTTGGGCTCACTTCTGTGAGTAATTGGGAAGAGAAGGGGGGGATGTGTATGAGGAGAAATTTGAAGCGATTATACACTTATCTAGATAATTAATTTGAGGCTCCTTCAGATGGATAGCTACAAGTTCTGTCTACATTGCAAGCTATTGAGGAAGATGAGAATGGTCAGAATGTCAATGGAATATTGATGTATTATATAATGATGACTGCTTTGATTTTTAGGTCATTCTAGAGGATTATGAGAAAATCTCCTAGAAGTCCCTAAAATTGCTGTTGTTGCCATGGGTATAGTTGAGCCATTGATATTGAGCATACCACAGAAATAAGAAAATGACAATAATAATATTGATAATAATGATGAAGATAATGGCTTTTTACATACAGGTGACCCTTGAACAATGTGAGAGGGTTAGGGGTGCCAATCCCCCACAGAATCAAAAGTCCACCTATAACTTTTGACTCCCCAAAACTTTACTAATAGGCTACTGTTGACCAGAAGGCTTACCAATAACAAACAGTTGATTAATACATATTTTGTATGGTGTATGCATTATACACTGTATTCTTACAACAAAATAAGGTAGAGGAAAAATCTTATTAAAAAACCATAAAAAAGAGAAAATATATTTACTATTCATTAAGTGGAAGTGGATCATCATAAGGGTCTTCATCCTGGTCATCTTCAGGTTGAGTAGGCTGAGGCAGAGGAAGAAGAGGAGAGGTTTTGTCTTATTGTCTCAGGGGTGGCAGAGGTGGAAGAAAATCTGCATATAAGTGGACCTGCCCAGTTCAAACAGGTGTTGTTCAAAGGCCGACTGCACCATACCTGCAAATCCCAGGAACTGTGCTAAGTAATTTATATGTTTAAAAGGTATGGTTGCTACATTACCATCCAGGTGCAATTATTATCAAGGTGCTTTAGTTTCTTAAAATTGAGTTAAAGCTTTCACAGACTCCTTCCCTTCTTTCATAACCCAAATTTTGAGAAGTCTAGAATCATGCTCTTGTCTCATTTCTCCTCATTTTACAGATGAGGAGACAGTTTCAGAAAAGTTAAGTAACTTGCCTAAGGTTGAATTCTAATCAGTATGATAAATAGCATGCTAGCAATAACTACTCAGTTGGGTTAACAAAGATTATTCACATCAGAGAAGGCTCTGTGGAACACTGACGGGATTGTTACTCCTTCTTTCCCAAGATTATCATTGACTTTAAATGAAAGTCGATATTCTATCATCCTTCTTTATGTTCTTTAAGGGTGAAGCAAGAGGTCTTCATACTTCAAAAAGATTTTTTTGAGCATCTAATATGTGTCAGGCACTAAAATTGTGCTGAGAATATAGCTGTGAATAAGACAAATGTGGTCCTATGCTCACAAATGCTACTGTTAAAAGATAAGTATAATGAGAAGGTGGCAGATGAGAAGTAGCCTGCACTCACTGTTCTCAAGGAGAAGATCAGAGGTTGAGGGCAGAGGTTCACCCATGGATGGACCATCTCAGAGACAGTATGTGAATAATCAGAGAAGTGACTGGAGACATCCAAAGCAGGGGAGAGAGAGGCAGGGTGATCTGCTCAGCAAGATCGGAAGATAGGTAGAGACATCTCAAGGGAGAACATGCACAGCAGGGATCTGGTGGCTGCTGATCCAGGGTTTCAGTAGCTGACACCATCTTGAACTCTTTGGTGCATGGCACCAGGTCTGCACGTGACTGGGCTTTGCAGCAGTAGCCTTCACATCACCCATGAAGAGCCAGGGAGTGAGCGGGCAGAGCCGACACTCCCCTGTGCGGTGCCCTGTAACTGGGAGCTGAGCATCCCTCCCACTCCAGTGTGGGATCTGAACTGAGGAGATTCTTCAGATGCCACAGGCACCACCAGGGAAGGCTTCAGTGACTGCCTCTGTAGGACCTAGGCAGGGGGAGAACCCAGGCCAGTCACTGATCCCAGCCCACCTCCCTGGTCCTTGGCCGCTAGAACCAAAATCTGCCTATGCAACTGAGCATCAGCAGTACCTGTGCTGGTGAAACAGCGCCCTCTGCCTGTGTGGCTCTGCTTCTACAGCCCCCAGCTCCAGCTCCTAGGCTCTGGCTGCACCTGTGCCTGAGGCTCTGCCCCTGTGGTTCCAGAACACCTGCTGGGCCTGTAACACCACCACCAAGACTCCAGCATAGCTCCTGAACCCCCAAGCCCCACCCTTGAGTCTCCACCACTGCCCCCAAGGTCCAATGCTCTTCCAGGGACACTCCCAGTCTCAAACCACCATTACACCTGGACCTGGTTCAAGCAAACACCCACAGCCCAGACACCCATGACCTCTACCTAGATAGCTTCATCCAGCTGCCACTGTCACCTCCATGGGGAAACCCTAGGCAGAGAAATCCCTGCCAGACTCTGTGGAAAATGTCCCAAACAGCTCCAAACTTGAACATCCAACAGTGATCTGAGGAATAACCCACCACACCACATGAAGATCATTCGGCACCAGCATGAACTGTGGCAATCGCTTGGGAACAGGACAAAACACAACAACTGGTCTACAGGCTATCAGTGCACCTACCCCCTCCTCTGGAGGGTCAACATTCCAGAGTAGGAATATAAGCACCATCTAAGGACCTTCTTTTCTTCTCACTAAGCTGGAGAATTCCCAGCAAAAGAGAACAGATGCCTTGCAAAACTATCAGCCCTGAGCCAAGAGAAGAGGATTCGGATGAGAAGAAACCAGCAAAAGAACACTGGCAACATGAAAAAAAAAAAAAAAAAAAAAAACTGTTTGACAAACCCAAGAGATCACAGTGGATATACAGTAGTAGTCTCCAACAAAAAGGAAATTGTTGAAATGACAAAAATGGAATTCAGAATAAGGATGGCAAATAAGATGAATGGAATTGAAGAGAAAGTTGAAAACCACAAAAAGAAGACAAAAACAATCTTAGGAAATGAATGAAAAAAAATGAAAAAGTCACTCAAGAACCAGACAACATAAGAAAGAATACAATAGTATTTAAAGAAATGAAAGAGTCAATAGGGAAATTCAAAGCACAACAGGAAGCTTCAATAATAGACTGGTAACCAAGCAGAAGAAAGAATCTCAGAGCTTGAAGACCAGTCTCTGATGCTAACCCAGTCATTCAAAGATACAGAAGAGAGAATAAAAAAGACTGAGCTGTCACTTAGGGAAATATCGGATTATGAATAGTGAACTAATATACAAATTATAGGTTTCCCTGAAGGAGAAGAAGAAAGAGCAAAAAGCATGGAAAATCTATTCAAGGGAATAATTGAAGAAAACTTCCCTGGTATTGCCAGAGATTCAGACATCAAATACAAGATGGTCATCAAACACTGGGAAGATTCATAGCAAATAGGAGACCTCCAAGACACATAGTAATCAACCTGGCCAAAGTCAAAATGAAGGAGAAAATTCTACAAGCAGCAAGACAAAAGCATCAACCTAAAAAGGAAACTCCATCAAGCTAATAGCAGATTTCTCAACAGAGACCTTACAAGCCAGAAAGGATTGGGGCCCCATCTTCAGTCTTCTTAAACAATATTAATAATAATAATAAAACTGCCAACCTATAATTTGGTATCCTGCAAAACTAAATTTCATAATTGACAGAGAAATAAAGACTTTTCCAGGCAAGCAAACACTGAGAGAATCTTTCATGACCAGACCTGCACTACAGGAAATACTCAGAACTGTACTATACATGGATCAGCAGAATAGATACCCACCAGTATAAAATCACTCAAGAGTTAGAGCTCACAGCTCATGTAAAGCAATAATACAAGAGGGAAAAACAAAGCAATAACGTACTACCCATCATGATGAACAGAACAGCATCACACATACCAAAATGATCACTCAACATTAATGGTCTGAATGGTTCACGCAAAAGACACAGGCTGGCAGAATGGATGAAAAACCACAACATAATTATCTTCTGTCTCCAGGAAACACATCAAACCCATAAGAACAAAAACAGTCTCAAGCTGAAGGGATAGAAAAAAATATTCCACACAAATGAGAACCAAGAGGGGGGGAGGAGGGAATGGTAAAAATCTACCTAGCAGGTACAATGAACACTATTCGGTTGATGGGCACTCTAATAGCTGTGACTTAAGCATTATAAAATAAGCCATCCATGTAACAACATTTTTACACCCTTAATATTTTAAAATAAAAAAGAAGAAGTTAATGAGAAAAAAAGAAGTAAACAAATAAATGACGAATATGTTGAGAATGAGTTTTTCCAAAGCAGAATTACTGAAACTTATAGCAAAGAAGCTATTATACAGTTAGGTTATCTTTTATAAAATTATTCTGAGGTAACTATATAAATTTGGAATTGTAGACACTCTTTTTGAGAGGCTTAAGACAGATGTAGAAACTCTGGCCGGCTTAGAGAAAGTAGGTACGTTGTTTACCGATTGCTTAACAAATTACCACAAACTTAGTAGCTTCAAACATATCACAAATGTATTATCTTAGAATTCTAGAAGTCAGTAATCCAAAATGAGTTTTATGGGGTTGATGTCAAGGTATCAGCTGAGCTGTGTTACTTCTGGAGGTTCTAGGGGTGATTTTGTTCTTGCCTTTTCCAGCTTGTAGAGGCTTCCCACAGTCCTTGGCTTGTAGCCACATCACTCTGATCTCTGCTTCCATTCTCACATCTCCTTCTTTGCCTATAACTTTTTTGCCTCCCTCTTTCACTTATAAGAACCTGTATGATTACATGGAGTCCACCTGGATAATCCAGGATACTCAGCCCATTTCAAAATTCTTAATCACATGTGTAAATTACCTTTTTCCTATGTCAGGTAAATAGCTATTTATAAATTCTGGGGATTAGAAGGTGGATATCATGGGGGGAGGGAATTATTTTGTGTAGCACATAACATAGAGCAAGAATTACAGACATTTGAATTTAATAGCTATTGTAGACTGAATGCTTGTGTCCCTCTGAAATTCCTGTGTTGAAATCCTAACCCTCAAGATGATGGTATTAAGAAGTGGGGTCATTGGGAGGTAATTAGGTCATGAGGATAGAGCCCTCTTAAATGAGATTAGTGTCCTTAGAAAAGGAATCTCAGTGAGTTCTCTTGTCCTCTTTGAGGATACAATGAGAAGATTACTGTCTGCAACTGCAAGAGGGCCCTCACCAGAACCTAATTGTGCTGGCACCCTGATCTTGGGCTTCCAGCCCTGAGTACTGCAAGAAATACATTTCTGTTGTTCACTCAGTCTTTGGTACTTTGTTATAATACCCTGACTTGACTGAAACAATAGTTATTTCAGCTCTTTGATATAGATAAATATATATGGAAAGACATTTTAGGTTGAATTGTGAGGAAATTCTCATCAAACTTACTACTTTCAGTTTTGCATCTTGGCTTTTTTTTAGTCTAAGTGTGAAACACAGATGATGTTTGAATCTTTAATGTTTAGGTCTTGCTTTTTATTCTACAGAATAACTTGAGTCCAAGTGTTTGCCCTTCAAATACCTCTGAAAGACAGTGAAAGCTAACTGTAAATTGGAACCACTCTTCTTTTGTGATAAAGCAATAAAAAATAGCAGTATCTCCTAATAATAGGGCACTAGTTGCTGAAAGAATGGACAAAAATATTGTGTTTAATATATTCCAGGCCTGTGCCAGTTATAAGAGTAAGTAAGAGTATATACTCCAAAAGTTACTGGTCAAAAAATAAAAAAAAAAAAAACAAATAAAATTCTTACATAAGTCTTCCAAATTTATAGCTAATATAGGCTGGGTGTGGTGGCTCAGGCCTGTAATTCCAGCACTTTGGGAGGCTGAGCTGGAAAGACTGCTTGAGGTCAGGAGTTTGAGACCATCCTGGGCAACATAGCAAGACCCTATGTCTACAAAAAATGTAAAAATCCTGGTGATGTGGCAGGTGCCTATAATCCCAGCTACTTGGGAGGCTGACGCAGGAGGATTGTTTTAACCCAGGAATTTGAGGCTGCAATGAGCTATGATGATGGCACTGCACTGTAGCCTGGGCAACAGAGCAAGTCACTGTCTCAAAAGCAAGTAAATAAAGCTAATATAAAGATTGAATATTAGATTTTTATAATGTACAATATAGTGAAATATACCTGTATTAGGGTTTTCCAGAGAAATAGTATCAATAGGATATATATACACATATACATACACACACACGTGTGTGTGTGTGTGTGTATGTGTGTAAGAGACAGAGACTTGTTTTAAGGAATTGGCTCATACAATTATGCAGTTGTGGAGACTGACAAGTCTGAATTTCATAGCAAAGGCAGTAGGCTGGCAATTCAAGTAAGACTTGAGATTCCCATCTTGAATCTGAAATCATCAAGGAAGGCCAGCAGGCTGAAAATTCAGGTGGATTTCTATGCTGCAGTCTGAGGCAAGAATCTTTTTTATTTGGGAAACCTTAGTCTTTGCTCTTATGGCCTTCAACTGATTGGACAAGGCCCACCAAAATTATGGTGGTTAATTTGATTTACTTAAGGTCAATTGATTGTAAATGTTAATTTACATCCATAAATACTTTCATTGTATTATCTAGACTAGTGTTTGACCAAACAACTGGGTACCATAGAACCTAACCAAGTTGATACATAAAATTACTATCACAGTGTCCAAGTCTGAGAGCAATATTTTTATCTCTTTGGGGCAGAGAGGATTTTTTTAAGCCGAAGAGTCTTGAAAATTATCAGTAATTTCTACTACTAAAGCTTATATTAAAGTAGACTGGAACTTAAATAGACTAAAAGAACTCAAAGGCTTTTTGAATTGAAAACTGGGAAAAATTTAAGATTTTGGTATTTATCATTGTCTGTAATATTTTAGTAATGGTTACTCTTATAACTACTTCATTACACTCACATCAATTCATGTAGAAGGACATGGGCATAAATCCTTGTGTTGATTAATTATTTTGGGAGCCTGGAATCACCTTGAATTAATCAGCCAGGTTACTTTAGAATATGATGTATGACATTAATTTTATTATATTATGACAGCTATGGAGAAACCAGCTGATTTGAAAATGGACCACCTATCACATTGATAAATAGAAACTGCCCAAATGCAGAAGAAATGTTGACTTAGAGCAATTTACACATATTGATGTTAATAAAAAATAGTTTCATAATATTACATATAACCAGAAAATGTAAAAAACATTTGAAAGAATTAGGAGCTTAAAATAGTTAAATGAAGCTCAATGTTTAATGGAGAGAGATTTTCAGTAACTCTTTTTGAACTACTTTTTTAAACTAAAAAAAAAAAAAGAGCTTTTAAAAAGCATCAAGATAATTGTTTTAAAGATATCAAGTGATGCTCATCTTTGTACCTGTTCAAGTACTACCTGCTGCCATTTGCAGGGATGCTGGTCCACAGAATGCGGATTTTTATATAGAGCCCTTGTCACATGTATGCATTCATCCCATAGAAGAGGATTTTGGTGACAGAAAACATTCTGTCTCAAGGTAATTGAGGTTGACTTTGGATTTTGTATTAGTCAGCAGGATTCTCCAGAGAAACAGAAGCAACAGGGTGTGTGTGTGTGTGTGTGTGTGTGTGTGAGAGAGAGAGAGATTTATTTTAAGGACTTTATTTTAAAGAATTTTAAGGTCACATGACTGTGGAGTCATCTTCAAGGCAGGCTGGAAGGCTGGAGACCCGAGGAAGAGTTGCCTTTTGAGTCCAAATGCCTTCTGCTGTCAGAATTCCTTCTTGCTTGTGGAAGCCAGTCTCTGTTTTATTAAGGCCTTCAACTGATTGGAAGAGATCCATCCATATTATGGAGGGTGGTCTGCTTTACTCAAAGTCTACCCAATTAAATGCTAACCTCATCCAAAAAACAGCCTCACAGAAATATCCAAAATAGTATTTGAGAAAATATCTGGGAACTGTGAACACCCAAATTGACACATAAAATTAACCATTCTTGGCCTTTATCAAAAAAACCCAAAACAACACATGTTGGCGTGGGTGTGGAGAGACAGGAACACTAATACACTGCTGGTGGGACTGCAAACTAGTGCAACCTCTGTGGAAAGCATTATGGAGGTATCTTAAACAGATTCAAGTAGACCTGCCATTTGACCCAGCAATCCCATTACTGGGCATATACCCAAAGGAAAAAAGGTCATTCTGTAACAAAGGCACATGTACCCAAATGTTTATAGCAGCACAATTCACAATAGCAAAGATGTGGAAACAACCCAAATGCCCATCAATACATGATTGGATTAGTAAACTGTGGTATATGTATACCATGGAATACTACTCAGCTATAAGGAATGATGAAGATACAACATCTCTATGGTTCTCCTGGAGAGAGTTGGAACCCATTATATTAAGTGAAGTATCCCAAGAATGGAAAAACAAGCATCACATGTACTCACCAGAAAATTGGTTTCCTTGATCATCACCTAAATACAAATCTGGAAACGACACCAATTGGACATCAGACTGAGGTGGGGGGTGGGGGAGGGAATGGGGGTATGCCTACACAATGAGTGCATTGCGCACCGTTTGGGGAGTGGTAACACTTGAAGGTGCTGACTCGGGAAAGGGGGGGTGGGGAAAAAAATATGAAACTATTGTTTTTAACTTGCACTGTTCACTTAATAATTTATCATGAATATTTCCCATATTATTTCATATCATTGTACAAGAAATAATGTATACATTATGAGGACATACTGTATCTAACAAGATATACTGTTAGACTCTTTGATTCTGTAAAATAAAATAAAAAAAAAAAATTAACCATTCTTAACTGATTTAAACTATGAGTTGGAGTAACTTCCATAATGGGAATACAAGCAAGAATAGAATAAATGGGATAAATATGAAGTCTTCTGGGTTGGATAGTCACAAGTTTTATTTCTCAAGAACTCTTCAGATCCCTTAAGTGCAACATAATTCTAATATTAACTGCAACAAAGGATTATGCAAAAAGAAAATGATGGTGGAGCATCAAGAGTGTCACTCTAGGAGGAGACAAAAGGTGATTCATTTTAGCTGGTACAACAGTCAATTCATTTCCTCCCTAATTTTGAGTTGGATATTGAAGGTTGAGTCTCCTGGGAAGCGGACCCTGAAACAAAGTTTTGCTGGTATAAGCTAAATATATTCAAATTTATCAAAAATCTTAATTTTTGTTACATTTGTGTCATTTTAAATAAATAATTTTCTATCTAGATTCAATAAAAAGGTTACAGTTTCTTCTAAAATTTTAAAGTTTTTTTACTAAATTTTAGGAGTTTAAATCATCTGGAATTAATTTTCAAATAGTTTATGGTTTATATTTTTCCGATCTGAGTGGTCAATTTCTGAATATTGAATTTAGTATTCAAATATTAAATATTATACATATGCATTTCAAATTGTGAAGTTTCAGTATTTGCCAGTGATCAGTATATTGCCTCTCAACCTCAAAATCACGCTCTAGTACCTGTTCTGTTTTAATGGACTGAAATCTTTAACATGTCTCTTTTATAGCTTTGTGGGAAGGGGACCGTGTCTTCCCGGGTCTGGTGTGTTTCTGCGGCTTCTTGCTCCTGCTGCGTGGTTGGTCACGGCTACGGGTGTGCGCCTGTTCAGTCCCCTGGCAACTGCTCAACCCTGGCCACAGCCCAATGACTGTCATTCCAGAACTCTTCAGAGACGGACGCTGTGTGCTCCAGGGCTGCTCTGATCCAGGACTTCTCTGACACGGGAAGGCTGCAACCACACCTTTTAAACCCCAGCCTCGGGGGAGGAGGACGTTCATTCCAAGTCTGCCCCTGCTTGGATACCTTCCCTCAGCTCAAGAGTACTCTTTAGAGCTGTGGTCCCCAACCCGGGGCCAAGGACTGGTACCCGGCTGTAGCCAGTAAGAAACTGGCCACTCAGTAGGAGGTGAGCAGCGAGCTAGCAGAGCTTCATCTGTATTTACAGCTGCTCCCCATCGCTGGCATCACCACATAAACTCTGCTTCCTGTCAGATCAGCAGCAGCGTTAGATTCTCAAAGGAGTGCAACCCCTATCATAAACTGTGCCTGCGTTGGATCTAGGGTGTGCGATCCTTATGGAAATCTAATGCCTGATGATCTAAGGTGGAGCTGAGGTGGTGATGCTTGTGCTGGAGAGCAGCTAACACTACAGATTATTTTAGCAGAGAGGATTGACTGCACAATAAATAAAATGTGCTTGAATCATCCCCAAACCATTCCCCCCCAACCCAGGTCTGTGGAAAAATTGTCTTCCACAAAATCCGTCCCTGGTGCCAAAAAGTTTGGGGACTGCTGCTTTAGAGATCTCTTTACATCTTTATGGTTTGTCTTCTATCATAACAATGATTATTTGTATGAAACTTCCCATATTTAAATTTATGAGTATTTTCTGGCTCCTGATTGGATCCAGCCTAATGTGAACAGCACTCATTTTCCAATTGATCTGTAATGCTATCTCTGTCACATGGTAACTGTTATATTCATGGGGTGGTTTTTTGATAACTTGCTTTTTTGTATTTTTTTCTGTGTCAATTCTTAATTATTCAATTCAACTTCTCAGTGCCATTTTTAAACCATTTGATTCCTAAAAAATTCAATTACATTTACTAAGTTTATATATGAACTATATGTACTATAAATTTAAAAACACATATTTGAATTGAATTAAAATGTTATTTAATATATATTATATTAAATTTAAAAATATATACATATTTAGATTGGCTATAAAATGCTATATATTTTATAGATTGTGGGTTTTTTTTTTTTAATTCTTAGTCTTTAAACCGATCTTGGCTTCTACTTGGCCTATGTTCTTCACATTAATTTTAGAATAGCTTTTCAAATTCTTCAAAAAGTTTCTGTGGAGTATCAGTTGGTATATAAGTACATGCAAATTCAATAAGGGAGAATTACTGTTTTTACAACACTGAGCCTTCCTATTCATGAACGTAGTATTTTTCTCTACTTGTCCAAATCTTGATTTTTTGTCTTTTAATAAAATAATTTTTCTCCAAAAAATTACTTTGTTTAATCTATTCTTAGGCATTTTATGTATTTTTCAGGATTCTAATGAAAGGATACCTTTAGCAATGCATTTTCTGATAGACAAGGGCAGTTTTCATGTGTTTATCTTCTATCTAGAAGACTTAGTCCTCTCATTAGAGAGAATCTAAATCTAAAGAGAGTATCTAAATTTTGTTTGGATTATCTGTTATTAGTGGCAATTTCCCCTTACTGTTTCAATTTTTAAAATTCCTCAATGTTCTTTTTTAATTTGTTTAGTTAATATTGTTGATACATGATGTTTAATAGAGATGGTATAAGCACCCTTGTTTTGTTTCTGATTTAAAAGGGGTACGTCTAAGATTTTACCATCGAGTATAATATTTACTGTAAATTTTGGCCAAATGTCTAGAGAAACTTCCTTATAATACTAGTAGTGCTAGTAGTTTGCTATCAATTTTGAATCAAAATTAAGAATTGAATTTTATAAAATGCTTTTTCTCTGTGGAGATAATTATAATACGATAGCTTAAAGTAGATTACATTAATAGATTTTCTAAAATTAGTACATCCTTTATTACTGACTAGACTCAATCATAAAAGGTATTTCATGACTTGATTCACTTGATGCATTTAATTAGTGTTTTTGCATATGTGCTTATAAGTTTAATTAACCAATAATTTTGCTGATTCTGTCATTGCCCAGATTTAATACCAGTTTTTCTAGTATCATAAAATGAGTTGTAATTTTTTTCTTCATAATCTGGAACAATTTGCCTAAGAAGGAATTATTTATTCATTGAGGGTGTTTTTCTGTGAGTATTGATGGAAGTTCTTGGGAATGAGAAACAACAAACAGTTTAAACCACTGAGATCGTAGAGTTAATTTGTTATCAAGCATGGATTATGCTATTCTGATTAATTTTATAGCCATATCCCAATTGAATTTCTGTTGTTTTAATATGAGACTCTGTCCTTCAATTAATGGTTTGAATTGATAATCTTTGCTGTGATTGTTGTTATATTTGGCCAATATAAGTTCAATATGGGACTTTGTTTTTTACTATATGTTTTCCTTGCCTGCTTTTTACAATTGTCTGCCTTCCATTGGATTGTTAATGATTAACTTATTCCTCCCTTTCCACATTTTTCTTGTTTGGAGGTTATTCATTCAATTTTCCTTATTTTAGTGACTGGCATTAAATTTTTACATGCCCAGTTGTCTAAATTTAACCAATTTATCTCCACTTACTCTAAAAAGTTCAAAGGAAATTAGAAATTTTTACTTCAATCATTCTCAAATAGTTATTGTTTAGAATTTTTATTCTTATCTTAACTCTCCTCTGTAATAGTAATTGTGATTTTTATTATTTAAACAATACATCTAAAGGTCTAATTTTATCTAAAAGACAATTTATTTACAAACCTAAATTTATCTAAAATTCTAAATTTTTTATTTAGAAGTTTATAAACAATTTCTTTGCCTGTCATTATTTCTTGTATCTTTGTCCTAGATTTAATTTATTTTTTTATCAAGAGAGCATCTATTAGTTGATTTTTCAATCAGAATTTATGAGTGATAAGTTATCTCTTTTAAATGCCTTGATTTTGCATTAATACTTGAAACTGTTTCACTAGAACTTTAGAATTTTAGGCTAATGTGATTTTTTTCTCAGCTTTTTGAAGATATTATTCCATTGTCTTTCTATATTTTTGTTGAGAAGCTGTTATTAAATTTTAATTTTTTGTGAGTACTGAATATTTTTTCTCTGTAAAATTTTGTCTTTTAAATATTTTTTCTTTTTTAATATTGTGCATTTTTACCATAATATATCTAGGTTTGGGTTTTTGTTTATTTATTGGGTTCAAGATTCATTTTGCTTATTTAAGAATTCATGTCTTTCACCAATTCTGGAAAATTTTCAGCTATTATTTCTTTGAAATTTTCCTATTCCCAATTAACTCTTTGCTTTTCTATTGGAATTTTTATTCAATGTAAGTTGATACTCTCATTTTAGCCTCGCTGGTTCTTCTTTTGCATTGTCTATTTTCATCTTTCTCTTTTGCTTCCCAAGTAATATGGCCATTTCTAGCTTGCAGTTTATATATTATTTGTGAGTCCAGCTTTATTTGATGAGAAATTATTTCAACAAGCCCTTAGCTGTATTAAAAATCATATTTCTCATTTCTTTACGGTATTTGATTTCCCTTGAAAACTCTCCTATTCTTTTTCTTGGTGTCTCTTTGCTTATAGGATTCTATTCTTTCCTTTGCACCTGAAATCATTTTTAAAATACTTATTTTTCATCAGGTGATGGGCACATAAAAGCCCTGACTTGAGCATTATAAAAGGTCTCCATGTAACAAAAACATGCATTTCCTTGGTATTTTAAATATTTGATAAAAATTTTTAAAATACTTATTTTTGAATATCTTAGATTGCTTTATTTCATAAGATTTTTCAGTATAAGTTCTCCTATTTGTTGTATCTTCTCTCTCACCCTCATGAGTTTCTTTTTCTTTTCCCCCCTCTTTTCCATGTGTATGTTCTAAGAGCACCAGGTTGTAGAAGCAGGTTTTTGGAGTGATTTTTAGTTTACATCTGCCAGTGCCCTCAGAGGCTTAATTGGTCCACTATCCATTTTTATGTCAATTTTGGGAAGATTTTTACACCTCTAGTATAGTGTAAATTTGAAATTTATACAGGCAGAGCACGGTTTTGGAATTTCGATTTCTAGGAATTATTTTTTAAAAAATAGAATACTAGTCAGACACAGAAACCTACTTGTTTCCTGGGACTTTTCAGAGCTTTAGGATATAATTTCTCTATTTTCATTTTCATCAAGTGGGAAGATTTCCCATGGTTTAAGTTTCATTCTGGGATTACAGTTCAACTCTGTGGCTTATCTGGGACTAAGACCCTCTCCTCTGCCCCTGCCTATGTAGTATTAATACTCTTCTGTTTTTTGCTCATTGGGTTCATTTTAGGTCTCTTCTTTCTCTCATTTCTCATTCTGGATCTCATATCGAAATGTTACCTCATGTGCTTTGCTCTTCTGCCCTCAAGTTCTCGGGACCTTGGCATTTTTCTCTCTTTCAGGGTCAGCCATAATGTTTCTTTAGTTTCGTTTAATTGTTCTATGTTACTCAGCATTTTTAAGTGTTTGGAATGATGTAGACATTTGTATTATTTAAGTCTACCATGTTGTGAGACTTGAATTTAGTCATTCTTATATGCATGTTTCATTTTTTTGCATAATTATAAATTTACATAGAGTATGAATTTTTACTGCCTTTTTCCTATTTGTAAGGTTCTTGCCACATATGAAAAAAGTCTCTTGCTAAAGTATTTATATTATTTTAGGCTTCCTCCATCATTGTCTAAACAGCATAGATTTGTTGTTTTATCACTAATATTTAGCATTGGCTAGTATATTGATTTTTTTTTTTTGCAAAATTAAGAGATAATGTAGGACACAGATTTTCTGTATTCATATATCACAGTGATAATTTGCTAATAGGCTAATGAGCTGCACCATATTTGAATTCTATTAGAAAATCAAAAGAATAGCATTTAAAAAGGTTTTGGTGTCAAAAAAAGAGGTCAGATGCCAAAAAAAAGCAGTGTTCAAATAAATTCATAATAGCCTAGAGTGTGACTTTATGTATCATAAGCTACTTCTACCTTTTGATGTTGAAGTCTTGATCTACTAACTTAGGTGCTGACTCTTGCTGTCATAGCTCACAGAGAGTAGAAATCCAGAATGTTAGGCTGTTGACTCACGATGACAAATATGTCATGCAGAAGAAATGAATTCTCATGTTTGATTATTACATTTTTTCTATATAGATAAATATATGAAAAGAATAATTATCAGATAGTTGTTAGGTTATTTTGGAATCAGAGCAAGAAGAGGTGTGTTTAACAACTTGATACCTCAATTCCTTTAATAGGAATGTACTCATCCAAAGCAGTCATACTGACATTCATCTGACATTTACTGTTTCCGGTTGATATACTCAGATAGTCATTTCTTATGTTTTCTCAATGGCTCTTCTGTATCTGTGTTTCTATTGCTAAATAATCTTGCTTCGGATTGCCATCTACCTTTTTGAATTTTGTTCCTGTCGTCAATCAAGTTCTGGCTGTTTTGTTAACATTGACGGTATTTTCTACCCCTAACCTGACTGACTTTGAAGTATTGCTGCTGCTATTTCTATGTCTTTATCTACCATGGTTATTACTATAACTAGTTGCTCAGATTTATTTAATTCTTCCTATTACTTAGGCACCATGCTACTTTTCTTGATGCTCATTCTCTCATTTAAACTTAGAAAACCAATATGAAGTAGAAATTGTTATTATACCTATTTTGTTGATGCATAGAGTTCTAAATGACTTGTCCAACTATCTAGTGAGAAAGTAACAAAGAATCGGAGTTTATATTTAAGCAAGTATATTTACTCTAGAGCAGTGGTCCCCAACCTTTTTGGCAACAGGGACCGGTTTCATGGAAGACAATTTTTCCATGGACTGGGGCAGGGGAATGGTTTCAGGATGATTCAAGCATGTTACATTTATTGTGCATTGAAACCTCTCTGCTAATGGTAGTCTGTATTTGCAGCTGTTCCCCAGAACTAGCATCACTGCCTTAGCCCCACCTCAGATAATCAGGCCTTAGATTCTCATAAATAGCACACAACCTAGATCCCTGCACATGCAGTTTACAGAGGGTTCACACTCCTTTGAGAATCTAATGCCATTGTTGATGTGACAGGAAGCGGAGCTTCTGTGTGGTGATGCAAGCGATGGGGAGTGGCTATAAATACAGATGAAGCTTTGCTCACTCGACCGCCAGTCACCTCCTGCTTTGTGGCCTGGTTCCTAACAGGCCACAGACCAGGACCAGTCTGCAGCCTGGGGGTCAGGGACCGCAGCTCTAGAGCACTGCTATCCTGGTCCTCTCAACCTTCTTTGTAACACCAAATCATGGTATATTAGATCGGGACTGTAGCGATCATCGCTACTTTATATGTGAGGAAACAGATCTAGAAGGCTGTATTTTATCTAAAACCAATTAATTACCAGCCAAGCTAGGGCTGGAATGATAATTTCAGACTGTTAGTTCTGGGATATTTCCAGTGTTATTTCCCCTCCCGTCATTTTCCTTCCATGGCTCCCCTTCTTAATATGTGAAACATTTAATTTACAGAATTGCCTGGAAAGATCAGTCATGAAATGATTATAGTTACATATTGATTAATGTTATTTACGTATCTATATAGAAGTCCATGTTATACAAATGTAAAGAAACAACTACTTTCAGCATTACTAGGACATGGACTCTAAATTTTGGGGGGTATGATAATGACTTTTCTTTCTTCTTCTTCTTCTTTTTTTTTTCTCTCTAAGCTACCTAGACTCTTTAACCCAGTTAGAAAGTATGGAAAGTTGTCACAGAGTCTGAAAAATTAGAGGTACAATTCTAAGCTTCAGATAAAACCTAAATGAATAAAATCTGTGTGAAAACTACTATCCAGTCTTCAGCTATGTATAACTAATTAAATAACTAGTTCAGAGAGATATCTCACTAGTAGTATTTCATTTTTTTAATATCCTGAATGGAAAGTTTGTGATTTTGCAAGGCATAGATACCTCCTAGTTAAAATTTAGAAGCATTATTATTGTCCAGCTGAGATGCTATGTGGGTCAACCATCCCAAGACTCCATCTTTCTTTATTTTTGCAATGACTAAAATAGTATGGTAAAAAAAGTTTGAAGTTAGCAATATATAGAACTTATATGACTGTAATCCCAGATGGAAGAGTTTTTTGGTTTTGTTTTTAAATTTTTAGGGAACAATATGCCCATGCAAGATGTCAGCTTGGCAGGTTTGAAGATCAAAGTTCTTCGTTCACGTGTGCCTGTGGTCCCCAACCCCCAGGCCATGAACAGGTACCAGTCTGTGGCCTATTAGGGAACCGGGTTGCAGAGCTCCGCCTCTCTGCTCCAGCTCCGCCTCCCCCTCCCCCACCCATCTTCCATGAAACTTAAGAACTGGGCTCATAGCAGGAGGTACAAGGTGGGTTAGCAAGTGAAGTGCAAAGAAAGCTTCATCTGTATTTACAGCCGCTCCGCATTGCTGGTATCACCTCCTGAACTCCGACTCCCCCTCCCCCCATCTGCAGAAAAATTATCTTCCATGAAACCCATACCTGGTACCAAAAAGGTTAGCGACCACTGATTACAGCATATATGCCAAAGCTAAGGCATCTCCTCTGGCCCATTGTGCTACTAACTCTTAATAATAGCTGCCAATTCCAGCCAGGGAGAAAGCAGTTAAGTGCCCATGCTCATCCCTTCTTTGTTGAGCCTGACAGGCAAGGTGACATTGTAATGATGCATTACCAATGTGGAGTCACAAGGAATTGAACAAACTAAGCATTGTCCTGAGTAGCAGCCAAAACAGCATTCCTTGAGAAAGCAATTCATCAGGTGCTCTCAAAAACTGAGAAGGTTCAAATTTAGATTTTCAAACTTCAAAACTGACTAACCAATATAAAATCTAAAAGATTTGAATATTTTATTTTTTTATGGATAAAATCTCCCTCCCCTTTTCATTGCTGCTCATTTACGGGGGATATATTCTGGATTTATGATAAATTTGTTTTTTAACAATACTTAAAACATAATTTTCCATTAAAATTTAATGTAGTCTGCTCAGCTATTTAAAATGTAGCAACTGACAAAGCTAATGGCTTTAGACTTTGGTCTCCTCATTTAAAAAACTGGCAAGCTAGGTTTTTCCTGACATAATCAACCAATATTTTTAAATTGGGGCTGAAATGAAATAAAATTCATCAACTGATGATTGTTGTAAAACAGAGTTTGGCAAAATGGGAAAGTCCATTCTTTATCAATCTCAACTTCTATAAAGAGATTTTTCACATGGTTAATTAGCAAATATTTATTTAGTGCTCACGAATGTGGCAGTTCCTGTTAGGTATTGGGGTTATCAAAGTGGTTTCTGCTTCTCATAAATTTACCATATAGGTGTAAAGACATACAAATAAAGAAGATTGAGACACACTACAGGCAGTGCAGTTAGAAAGAAATGGCGGAATGCCCTTGCCTGTGAGAGGCACCAGGTAATACTACCTACCAGTGGCAAGAGTGGAGCTGAATCTTACTGGATAAGAATCAAATTAGCCATGAAAAAAGGAAGGGAAGAAAGTTTTAATCCTAACACAGTCATAAAACCATGTGGGCAAGCACTCCTAGAAACTGTCTCATCTATATAAAACCATCCCACCTAACTTTACCTTAGAACTGCCGTATGACTTGGAAAGAGTCTAGGTTTTCCATCCTTAAAAACCCAAAGTGGCTTTGGCTTGAAAATATTATGTAACTATATAGTTTCTAGTGGTACTTTACTTGTTGATGTGCTGCAATAATTATAGTCTTTGTCTTTTCCTTGCTGTTTGGTGTTGCCTTCTTTGGAAGGAAGGAGACAATTTTATTTCATTCAACATTTTCTAGACACCTACTGTGTATTATGCCTAACTCCATCATCTCTTTTGTCTACATAATGATCTGAATTCAGGGGTTTTTCTATTCATTTTGTCAGTTCATTAAATCTTAAATGTTTGCTTCAAGGTGAACTGTCTATATATTTAGATCTAGAATTTCCTTATGTCAAAAATAATGTTTTATCCAAATTATTGTGAAGAAAGTTGTACCCATATTTCTAATGGAAAGAATTTACTTCATTGCAATTTTGCTATCATAATGTACATGATTATAGATAAGGTAGCTCTTGGTCATTGTGTTTATAACTAAAAGAGACTATTTACTTTTTCTAGTTTTTTCTATGTTTTTTCACAGCTCAGCTAAACAAGCACTTACCTTCAATACAAAATCCAGTTGCATTTATCATTTACAAAACATATAGTACAAAATATTGTTTTTTATTCTCAGATTAGTTCGAAATATGAGAGAAGTTGGTCAGACTTTAGATCTCTGAAAATATTAATACTTAATGAATTTCAAAGCCTATAGATGTTAAAGCTTTGAAATTTTCCTTATGTAAATTTCAATGATGTGCCAGATAGAACTTTAAGAAATCAGATGGCGGCTCTTCTTTTTTTTTTTTTTCCCCAGTTAAACACAGTAGCATTTTAGGATAATGTGTGCTAGCTTCTCTGTTTGTGTAACAGTTCCTGAAACGGATCTTTTCAAGCATAGTAACGGGTATGAATTGTGTTCGCCTAAAGGCTGTGAAAACCAGAAACTGTGAAATGGAGTTCAAGCACAGCTCTTTCATAGCTGGCAGAAGTTCAGCTGTAGTTTTGGGTAGTTTGGTCAGCGGTTTCGACAAATACTTTGAAAACTTTATCTATATATAAGCATTTTGGTACTGGGCTGTTGTGAGTATTGAAAAGTGAATTCTTTATTTTTCCATCCATTATGTGCTTTCTACTTTTGTGGGAATAGAAACCGTTCATTGAATACATTTGCTAATTTCACTGCCAATTGGAATGTATGAATAATTGATACACACAGTATTTACTATCTTTCATTGCAAATCCCTCTACACATCATAGCAGGATTATGGCTTAGAAAATGAGGTGGGTGTGACCACATTTCAGATGTCCAATCTTATTATCCATTGCTTTAAATACTTCTGCCTTATATATTTTTTAAAAAGTTTAATTCAACCATAGATATAAGACTACAAAGCTAAAAAGATACCTAAAAGATACTTATTGCACAATAAAAACGAATCATAAAAAAAAAATTATCCAAACTATTAATATTATCTTATAGTATATATCTTCTAGTGTTCTGATTTTCTGTTTGGAAATGAAAGTTCATGGTCAAATCCATTGGTGTAAGGATGTCATAATTAAAACTATGGTAAAATTCCATTGAACTCCCTTTCCTTTGACAAACCTTTATTAAGGCCTGCTTTTGACTCAAATCCATTAGAACAAAAAAAATCACTCGAGGAAATAATGCCAAGGAAATTCTGGGGCTTAGGATTTGTTATGATTTCTTATTTGAAAGGGTTTCCAAAAGATCCCCTCATCCTACCGTATTATTGTAATACTTTAAATTTCTATTTCTACATATGACTTGTAAGCCTTTTCGTATGTAAAATTGTATTCATTTCATAAGAAAAGAGCTGGAAGGGTGTGGAGTCCAATCCTGAGCCTTCTGCTTACATTCTGGGAATATAACAGAATCTCTCCGGTTCCAACGAAGTAGTAGCTTCAGCAGGGGCTGCATATCCTGGTGGCCCCAGCTCTCTCTGAATGGCTACCTGAGGTAGCTTCCCAAGATGGCCCTGGTTCTGGGTTTCTTCAAGCCTGGGGAGAGGATGGGGGGTTTCCTACTTTTGCTGATTTTGGGGCTGCCTTAATTACCCCATAGCTCTTTCTGCTTTTCCATGACCTGTGTGAACAACTCCTGTGTTTTAATTCTCTCTGAAATATCTAGAGTGGTATTTTCCTGACTAGACCCTGACTGATGTATCTCTGCACATCTCCATTTACTCCCCTGAAAATGGAAATAAAAATACCTACCTCAGAGGGCTATTCTGAAGAATAAAATAGTCAAATAACTCAATGATGAAGTCAAGGGGTATAATACCAGACAAACCAGCAGTGAGAGAAGCGTGCCATGGTGGTAGAGGAGCTAGGAAAGGTTGGTGGAACGAAAACAGAATTTACTTAGATTTCCTGTGTGCTAAGTACCCTAATCCTGTAGGTGATGATCCTTATTTTTATTTTTAAGATGAGAAAAATGGGGATTATAGATGATATAAAGCAAAACACAGTTACTTCTATGGTATTAGAACCCATGTCTGGCCAGGCTCTAAAAGTATGTGTTTTTTGTCTTGTTTTCCCATCTACCATGATGACTGCTTTGGGGAAAGTTCCAGATATAAACTACCTACTCAACAGTGTTGAGTGAGGCAGGCTCTGTTTTTCAGGGATGGGATTTGTAGGCATTGACAAAATGCAGAATAAAATTTTTAAGCAACACTTTCACTTTGTTTGCATGAGTTGAAAAATGCTATTCATTTAAAACACACAGACAGAAGAAGGTGTGTATCTTTATATAGGCTTATGGGGTTTTAACTCTGTCCTGGCACTCAGGTCTAGAAAAACTTTTAGATCATATCTAATCTCCAGTTGTTTGCATTTTTTAGCCCTTTGCCAAGATGTTCAAGATAAGTTATGGATCAGAAATGTTTTGCCCATATTTTCCATGTAAATGTCACCTTAAATTACCATCTGTTTCCCTTTTTACTATAAGATGTTTTGTGCAATGGGTCCAGTAACTCATTTTTTATCCTCAAAAATAAGTCAGGCAATAGATTCAGAAGTTATTTGTGGAAAATAAAAATCTCTGATTTGAAGCAGAAAGAAATACCTTAAAATAAATATGCCAGGTGTGGACATTAAACAGTGTAGCAGGTGCAAATTCCCACCTCAGTTTTTAAGTTTGTAAACCTTAGAAGAACTTGGAGAAGTTTCTCTGTGAAAAAATTAAGGATCTTTAAAATTTTTTAAAGAAATTCCTTTGTGTTTTTGGCAGTTTTACAGGCCAAACAATATAGTTTATGCAAGGAAAATTACATGGAAAAACGATTTAACAGGATGACAGGATACATGAAGAGGACTTCAAGAGCTCTTGCCAGCTGTGGAGGGTGAGCTCATATTTTGTGGAATGGAGCAGAGAAGGCAGGTGAGCACAGACCTCCAATTTCCCACATGTGAGATACCTGGGAGGTCTACAGGCTGCTGTGAGAAATGATGATTTAAGGAAGGGAAATTAACTAGACACATATAAATAAAGGAACTAATATTGATAAAATAATAAGGAATCTCAAGGAACGTGGACATCACTTCCAAGAATTTTGTTCGCATTCACTTAATTGATTTTTACTTTGTTCCCCATGAGATGTTTTGTTTTTGCATTCATTTGCCCAGGGCCATACCACCCTGGATTGTGATCTTAGCTTTTACAGACTGAGCAAAGCTTAGTTCAAAGTTAGGTTGTGGGGGGAAAAAAGACCACCCAGGAGAGTTGTGCATGGGATCACTTAACACCAGCCATGCAAATAACATGGATTCTAAAGTTGGAACTTAAAAAAAAAAATCTGGCATTGAGACAGAGAATGTTACAAAAGAGTTTTCTGACTTTTGATGACTGTACTTGAATTATTCTATTTAATCTTCATTTGGTGTTTATATTATAGAACACTATTTGGGGAAATTCATAGGTAACCATTTGATAGCTACTCGATATCTGGCACTAGGCTAAGTAGTTCACATGACTATCTCATTTAATCTCTCAATAACTTTCTGAAGGATACACTGTTATTACCCGTGCTTTGCACATGAGGAAACTAAGGCTCAAGGATGCTAAGTCTATTGGTGTAGTAAGAGTAAGCTTGAAGAGGATGAGAGGAGACAAAGGATGGGGTTAGTGAATAAGACTTAGCCTATGAAACAGTGCCAAGGTTTTACAATTTTTAGGAATCTAATGACTTTAAGACATTTCAAAAGGTAACTTTGAGGCTGTAGAAGTAAGATAATATGCTGCCACAGAGATGCCATCTCTTGGGCAAAATGTGCTTCAAAAAACCTGTGGTACTCCCTGACGAAATGAAGAGGCTTTTTAAGCATAAAGGGATAGTGCCCCCAGGATTCATGCCAATCTGCAGTTTATCTCAAATTCTTCCCACAATTTCAACATGCTACCGGCACTGACTGTAAATGAATGTGGCTATGAGAATACATAAAGTGTGGCTGTGCCATTAATCAGGTGTGATCTTTCAAAGTATCATAAATTCCAGTGATCAATGCCAAGTCTCATTTTGATGAGTCGGGGACTAAACCCATGGATCAGCCTGACAGAGACAAATATGAAACTAAATAGGGATGTGACAGTCTTTTAGGAGTGGGGGCTACTTGTTAGATTTTCAGACATGTCATTTGTAAAAAAAAATGGTGGATAATTTGCAACTCTGCATGTCCCTGGTCTGTGATTCCTTATGCTTATAAGTGGAATTTTGTGTCATTCTATGCAGATTTTATTTATTTTGGTTTAAAATAAAAAATATTAGCCCTCAAGTGGTTATTTTTCAAAGCATATGTTATTTCTGCCAGAGTTTCAAATGAATTAGAATTAAAAGCAATATAAAAATCTATGCTATTCATTTCTTTCCTATGGGTTTATACTTTTAATTAGAGAGTCAATAAAGAATTTTAGGGTGATCTCTCCAAAATTTTTTTTTTCTGACAATGTAATGCTATTGATAACTGAAATTTGAAAATTTAATAACAATGTGAACAAAAATAGCTGTTTGCCTTTTTATTTGTTATAGTACTTACAAGTCTTACAGCTATTCAAACACAATTTTTAAAATATATTTCTTGAAAAGCAACAGAATGTAATCTGTGGTATGTGTCAACTAACTTCACTATGACATTCATTATTACTCAAGGTTCAGTCAGAGCTTGTTTGGGAAAGTAGAAGCTGCTCTATGTGTCTATGATAATGCACAGAGTCAGAGGCATTCACAGTCGTGGGAAATCAGGAAAGTGAAAGGCAGGAAGCTGTTACCAACTCTCTTAGCCTGCAGAGTGGAAATGGTGGGCCGCGAGAGCTTGGTTTGGAGATGCTACAGACCTCAAGTAACTGAAGGAAGCTCCACATGACCATCTTAGCCAGCTGCACTGAAGTGAATGATTACTAAGAAGCCTTATCACCTATCTCAGCTGACTATAGCACCTAAGTGGGTACTTTGCATAAGTTCACCTTGAACTTCCTTCAGACTTCACATCTGATATCTATTCATGAGTTTGGCTGAAACTTCCTCTAATGAATAACATCATTTTCTTCCCTTTTACTTTCTCAAGCTTATAAAAGTGACTGTCAGGGATGGAATCTAACTATACAGAAAACCATAAAGGGCAAAGGATTCTGGGGAATGCGGTTCTGGTCTTTTCTTCTGCTATGAAGAGAAGATCATCATAAGGGATGGCAATGAAGTTGACTCCACAACAGTTGATTCAGCATAGTTCGCTCACATTTCCTCTCAATTCCCCTGACACTTTTACCCACATTTAAACTTCTGGCCACTACGATCACCAATAATAAATCATGACATACACACACACATATCCCTCATATGACCAGAGATATGCTCACTTCTTCTGTTACAAGGGAGGGTCAAAGTCCTGTATGTCTCCATCTCCATCTCTAGATCATTTCCTTTATACCCTAGTCAAAGGTCTCTCTCTCTCTCTCTCTCATTCCCTGTAACTTAAAGACCAAATTACAAGATTAATATTATGAACACAATATATGTTAGAAAATGGACTGAAGGCTTGTCTTTTTACTTCACAGTGATGAAGAGGAGTGATATTTGAGCCTGATAAGGAATCATCAGGCAATATTTATAGATCCTGGACTTGGATCTTGCAACTGTGACCATGTGGGTTCTTTCCTTTGGGGAGAGTAAGTGTATTTGCCTGTAGAAAGGAGAGCGAACAAAATATTTGGTAACCAAAAAGCAGGTTTTTTGACATTAGAGGTTTTCATCAAATATTTCTGGTCCACCTAAACAAATGGTGGGATTGCATTTCTCCTGTGCTTATAAGTAGGTATGGCCACATGACTTGTTTTAAACAATGAAATGTGAGCAAAGATTTGTATGTCACATCTATTTGTGAGCTCCAAAAACCAGTGCAATATTTGTCACTCTCTCTTTCTCTCTCCTGTGGATACTGGCAATGTTACAAACACCAGCTGCTCCATGAACCTGGGCCTCAGAATGAAGACGATGAGTAACAGAGCCTGACCTAAGCTCAGATAGGCATATAATGTGCAGAAAAAACATAATCTTTTACCCTACTAAACAAGTATAATTTGGGAGTTTGTTATTGCAGCTTAATATATCCCATTCTGGATATGTTCAGTATTAAGTATGAAAATAAATATATTTATCAAGTCTTAACTCATTCCAGTATCAATTCTAGAAAAAGAAAAAAATATGTATTTATCAAGCTTTAAAGTCCAAAACTTAGGAATACTGGAAGAGTATATCTTAGAAAACAATCTTGATATCTAATGCAGCTTAGAAAAAGAAGGATGTAGAACAGGTTTAACATATATTTCTGATTGTATCGAGGTTTATATAGTATAGGTATTTTTCATAGTTTCATCACAGTCCAGAGTATGGGTCCTGAAGTGTTAGCAAATCACCACAGTGATGATTTGTCTATGTAATATTTGGATGTGCAGCTGACCAGCAATTTTCTGTACTGAGGCACATGAGGATGATCTGAATTAGTCAATTGGTAGACCTATGCCTAGCATTATTCCGGGTGCTTGCGGACATAGACAAGTAGTTTTGTTCGTCAATTTGTGGAATTTGTCCAATTGAGAAAATTTGGTACCTTATTCACTTCTCAAAAGACACTGTCTTAAAAAATGGAAACCAATACAGAGAATTTAGTATATTTTATTTTATAAAATCAGTGTGTAACAAGGTTAAGGCACTGACTTGTGTAGGGGAAGTCTATCTCGGTAAAATAAACAAGGAGACAGAACAAAAGGCTCAATTTCAGTTCTTAGCAGCTGTGTTACTTGGTTAAATACTTGAGTTTTGAATTCTAATTTCCTCTTATTATAACTTCTTCACAAATTTGTTATGAGACTTAATCAATATGTCAGACACAGCAGTTGCTCAATATATATGTTAGGTTTCTAATATTCATTTTTATTTTATTTTATTTTATTTATTTTTATTTATTTTTTTTTTTTTTGAGACAGAGTCTCACTTTGTTGCCCAGGCTAGAGTGAGTGCCGTGACGTCAGCCTAGCTCACAGCAACCTCAAACTCCTGGGCTCAAGCGATCCTCCTGCCTCAGCCTCCCGAGTAGCTGGGACTACAGGCATGTGCCACTATGCCCGGCTAAGTTTTCTATATATATTTTTAGTTGTCCATATAATTTCTTTCTATTTTTAGTAGAGACGGGGTCTCGCTCTTGTTCAGGCTGGTCTCGAACTCCTGACCTTGAGCAATCCACCCGCCTCGGCCTCCCAGAGTGCTAGGATTACAGGCGTGAGCCACCGCGCCCGGCCCATTTTTATTAATGTTATCTTGAATATTCATATGAGGTATTGTGGATCAGAGATCAGTGTCTTGGAGATTACTTAATAGTAAATAATATGTCAGCCTCCTTGCCCCACTGCTTGTCCCCGGGGCAATGTAATGAGAAACAATGAAAATTTTTCCCACATGAGTAGCCAAAAAGTGCATAGGCAAAAAATGAGGAAAAATGACTTTTCTCTGTTTATAAAGGGAAAGGAAGTAGCTGCCCCCTCCACTTCTGCAAAAGTCTCCTTGGAATTGTAATTGGCTTCAATCCTAACTTTTATTTGATATTGGCATTGACTAAATGCTTTGATATATTTATAGACATATATTTATATCAATTGAATTTTGAAATGTATATGTCAATTTTTCAGAAAAAAGGGGTGGCTGACTTTTCCAATGCTTTCCGATGATAGGCAGAAAGGCTTCAGTCACCCAAATCGAGTGGCACAACATTTTCCTTCTAACAATCTTTTAACTCAGCTGTTTGGCAGAATTAAAAACAAAAGTTTCAGAAACTGACAATATCCAGAAGGCCATGGCACAGGGCAGTAGCTGCAAGATGTTTTCTTCTGAGTCTCACTAGAAAGTCATGGAGCATGCGAAACTCTTTTCCAGACAATGTGAGATTGAGCAGGAAAATGCACTCCAATTATGGGCCTCCGTAAATATCCAAAGGGAACAGAGAGCATCAGTCAGGAAGCTATTGTCTTCCTAATTATGTTCCAAATTGGAAATGGCAACTTGTTTTCTTTCTCATATAATAGTTCTCTAAATAAATTGTCTTCTCCCGCTGCCTGCTTCTCTCTTGAGGATTTGGTTATTTAGGGACAAAGAACTCCTGGCTGTGCAAAGCATGGCTTATGAGCCAGCTCCCTGCCCCGAGAGAAAAAAAGGGAATGAAAGCTGAGGTTATGACGTGTTGAAAATCTGATACTTCTTAGGATTCCATTTGTTGTGCTTTGGGTCCTATGGAAGCCTTTCATAAATTTTATGAATATCTCATTTTTAGAGTATTGACTTAGCATGCTGTAATGAATGACTTTGCTTCCTGAAAATCACATATAGAATATTTGATAATAGCCCTCTCTTAAATTATCTTGGTAGCTCTTCAAAATAAGAGTGTATCTAATGAGGATTTAAGAGAAAAGTGTTCATTAGTATTAGTCCATTCTTATCATCATTTGCTTTTTCTTTCTACATCATTTTGTTTTGCTTTAGAAAGTTTTCAGAATTCATGCTTAAAATTTGGTGATGAAATATTTATTTTTTTCTGTTTTGGGTAATG
This sequence comes from Eulemur rufifrons, assembly GCF_041146395.1. Taxonomy (NCBI): domain Eukaryota; kingdom Metazoa; phylum Chordata; class Mammalia; order Primates; family Lemuridae; genus Eulemur; species Eulemur rufifrons. Next base: position 75,662,556 of record NC_090983.1, read on the forward strand.
ACTTCCTTCAATTATAAATTTATTCTTTTTTTTTTTTTTTTGAGACTGTTACTCTGTTTAATCTTTGCCAGTGGAATAGCATCTCAATTGTAAGGTAAAACATTCAGATATCTCCATCAAATAGCTAGGATTGAATGTTTCATAGATAATCAATCCCATGTTTGTTTATTTGTTTTAGTATTCTAGCCCTATATTCACAGACTTTGCTTTTATTTTATTTTATTTTTTTGAGATGGGGTCTTGCTCTCTTGCCCAATGTAGAGAACAGTGGCATCATCATACCTCACTGCAACCTCAAACTCCTGGGCTCAAGTGATCCTCTTGCCTCAGCTTCCCAAGTTGCTGGTACTACAGGCATGCACCACAATACCTGGCTAATTTTTAATTTTTTTTGTAGAGACGGGGTCTTGCTATATTGCCCAGGCTGGTCTCAAACTCCTTGCCTCAAATGATCCTCCTGCCTTGGCCTCCCAAAGTGCTGAGAATACAAATGTGAGTCATCATGCCCCAGCCTGCTTTTATTCTTCAAAGTGACTATCAATTATTATTTTCTATGATTATGGTCATGATATAAAATCATCATTTTGGCCATGAACTGATTTTTTCTGAGTCCAACTTAGCATCCTTCTAAAATGTTTTTAATTTCCTAGGAATGTAAATTGTTCCTGTTTTTTGATATATAGATATGTTCTTAGGAAGGTTTGTTTGTTTTTGTGGTCTAAACATTCTTATAAATCTTATGTATCAAAAGCGAATGGTAGATGATCCTTGATAGATTTTTATCTTTATAATACCCTTTCGGTATGAATAATAACAAATATAATATTTTGACAAAGTGAAATTACAAAAACTAAAGGTATCATAAAATACTAAGAAGCAAAAGCTTGAGACACCTTTAAATGAAAGTTACAGAAGCTTAATTCTCAAGGAAGATGAGTATATCAATGTCATTTTCCTGAGAGGTAAGTGTAACATGGAATATATTGTGATAAATTAGGCAATTGATCTAACTCAGTGCTGTCCAAAATGAAGAATAAAAATAGTAACTATGTTATTAGTTGAAAATCTTTTCTAATTACATCAGTTTTTTAAACTGTATTTTTCTTTTTAAAATTATAGCTAACTTTCTCCCTTGATTGATCACAAGGGCACTTGCCTGGGTTTTGTTCATGTTGAAACATGCCTCCATGTCAAAGTGTAAATGCTACGTAGTACCTCTTGATGCTGAAAGGGAGAAGTCCATGTGTTAGAAACACTTTTTTCCCTGCACGTATACAACCTGCATAAAGGACAAAAGCTGCTATTATTGGTTTAGTAATGTGATTCTGTCCAATGGCTTTGCCAAATCGAGAATCACATTAGTCTTCAGCAATCTTGCTATTTTCCCTTATTTAAATTTTAGCCAAATGAAAGTGGAGAATTCCCAGGGCGATAGAGAGTTAGCTATGGTTTTTGCACAAATAGACTCTATACCCATATGGAGGACAAGAGAGCTCATTAAATGTTAAGCATGATTTCTGTTTAGAATTTTGCAAACTATGAAGAAAAAATTGTCTAATCAACAACCTCAGGGTTATTAAGAATTAGAAAAATCTTTCATTTGTCTCCCTCTTTCTCAATTTTGTTTTTATCTTAGAATCTGAATTTCTTCCTCAAACTTAGGCATTTCTTTTTTGTTGTTGTTTGTGGGCTATGTCTAATAAAGTACCTATATCTCCTCAAGTTCAGAGTAAAGAGTTGGGTTTCCAGGAAATCTGTGATACTTTTTTAGGTAAAATTCTCTAGGTTTAATTCAAGATTCATTTTTTTTGTTTAATTTTAGAATATTATAGATATACAAATGATTTAGTTACATAAATTGCTTTTGAACCATTTGAGTCAAAGTTATAAGTGTGCTCATCATCCAGATAGTGTGCACTGTACCAGTTAGGTGTGAATTTACCCATCACCCCTCCGCCTCCCCACCTGTTTGATTTCCCATGAATGTTATTTCCATATGTGCACTTTAAATGTTGATGGATTAGTTCCAATTTAATGGTAAATAAATGTGGTGTTTGTTTTTCCATTCCTTGATACTTCACTTAGGATAATGGTCTCCAATTCCATCCAGGTTAATACAAGCGGTATTAGTTCACCATTTTTTTATGGCTGAGTAGTACTCCATAGTATACATACACCACGGTTTATTAATCCACTCATGTATTTTTGGGTACTTGGATTGTTTCAACTTCATTGCAATTGTTAATTGTGCTTCTATAAACATTTGAGTGCAGGTGTCTTCTTTGTGAAATGTCTTGTTTTTCCTTTGGGTAAATACCCAGTAGTAGGATTGCTGGATCAAATGGTAGTTCAACTTTTAGTTCTTTAAGGTATCTCCATACTACTTTCCATAGGGGTTGCACTAGTTTGCAGTTCCACCAGCAGTGTATGAGTGTTCCTACCTCTTCATATCCATGCCAACATTTGTTGTTTGGGGACTTTTTGATAAAAGCCATTCTCACTGGAGTTAAATGATATCTCACTGTAATTTTGATTTGCATTTCCCTGATGACTAGAGATGTTGAACATATTTTTCATATATTTGTTGGCCATTAGTCTATCTTCTTTTGAAAAGTTTCTGTTCATGTCTTTTGCCCACTTTTTAATGGAGTTGTTTTATTTTTTTCTTGCTAATTTTCTTGAGTTCTTTATAGATTCTAGTTATCAGCCCTTTACTAGCTGTATGGCATACAAATATGTTCCCATTCTGTAGGTTATCCATTTGTTCTAATGATTATTTCCTTGGCTGTGCAGAAGTTTTTTAATCTGACCAGGTCCCAATTCAAGATTGATAAAACAGATAAATTGTTAAAGATCAATGACAAGAATGACTATTTGTTTTGAATTTGGCATGATAAAGCTGTGAATGACCAGATAAGAAGTAAAGGGCAATGTGAAAGGACACCATTTTTGCTCATAGGTATTCTCGATGTTCTAGATTAGGCCCTAAGACATTCACAAATGCAGTGAGATGCATGAGAACCCCTCACTGGTTAGTGATGGGCAATAGAGATGAAGTTCTCTGTCCATTCATTATCCCCCATCTGGGGTAAACAGAATATCCCATGCTACCCAGTGACTATGTAATGACTAATGTAGATAAGGTATCACATTTTTATCTGAGATTTTTGATCATCTTCATAACTGGCTAAAAATTTTAAGACATCATGTCAAATTTACTTAAAACAAAAACAACAAAACCAATGGGACAGGCATCGTCTTTATTTTTATAATCAAGTATAATGAAACTCATTTGCCAAACAGAATAAAGGTGTGCTAGGAACTAGAGTAATATCTAAATTTTAATAACAATTAGTAAAATATAAACAGGTCTAATAGCATTTCCATTGGTTGTTGACAACTAATAAATGCCTCTTGAATTTACCTATTGTCTGATCTAATCCTGATTTGCTATTATGTAAATTTTTTTCCTTCTTGTGTATATGAATACTTAAGTCCAAATAGTGATGAAAAACAATTAGAAAACTAGGGATTGTGTTTAAACGATGCCTATATAAACACCATAATGCTTCATAAAAGGAATGTACCTTGAGGGTCTCAGTAAATAAATAATGCATTATGGACAGCTAAAACAAATTTTTAATCTTCATATAAAACAGGTCCAGTGAATTAATGTTAGGTTTAGCTGCAGTTGAGAATGTACAAATTGAAATAAATGGGTCAGACAGTGTTCAATTCTTTGTTAAAATATACTTTTATGTAGCGTTTGAAAGCATCAAGGCAAATTCATGTGGAACGGTTTTCTGGTTTTCTTCACAATGTATTAGCAAGATAGGTATGTGTACGTCTGATAAAAATGCAGGAATCGTAAACCTTTTTGCTCACTGAACCTGACTATCACTTGCCCTGTTATTCAGGAATCACAAGCCTTGACTGTGCTGAGACTTTCTTGAAAGATCTATTCAGATGTACTTTGGGACTAACAATGTTTTGGTTCCTGCTATTTGTGTCCTGAAAATGATTGTCTGCGCGAAGGTTTTTGTGATAGCAACCAGTGGTGATAAATCCAGATAAGCTGAAAGCTGCTAAGCTTTTTTGCTATTCATAGTCAGAGTAGTTTTGATCGCTAGCTTTGTATAAAATGGACTTTTTCCCAGAGATATTCCTTAATAGATTTAGCTAACTGTATGTACAGCTGTGTATGGATATGAGTGTGTGTGTGTGTAAGAGAAAGGCAGACATGAAGAGTGTTATACCCTTAAGGACGAGTTATGGAACAAATGCCAAATTTGCTCCATGTCCAGAATATGGCAAGCCAGGGAAGAGATCAGAGTACCTCTACACAGTGTCACACGTGCCATAGATTAGTCACTAACACAGTTGAAACTGAAACAATAGTTTCTATACTTGGTGTTATCTGTTTGGACAGATCCTCAGTTTTTATGGATTCATTCACTAGCTTAAAATTCACATTTTATTTCAGAAAAGAGCATTGCAAGGTTTGTTTATTTTTTGTTTCTGTTTTTGTTTTATTTCGGTCAAATCAACCATATTTTGAAAGGAGTTTGTATAGAATATAGTCTGTAGTTGAACTGGAAAATACAACCAGTTTTCAAATAAGTAATAAATTAATCAAGATTTGAAGAATCTCCATTAGTTTGCATTTTATAAACTGTACTGGGAAATGATATATAGTGTTTGAAGCATGTTCTGCATCGCTTGTGATATAAAACTAATAGGATAGAAAATTACTTCAAGAAGAAAGTGAGTTCCATATTAGATAATTGGCCTTTTTTATTTAAAATTATTCAATAACTGAATGCCAATTGGGAAATTCAGCATTTATGATGCTGAAATAATATCTCTTTAAATGGAATCCTTTAATTTGAAGAGGTTTTTTTAGTATGTAAGTGGAATATATTACAGGACAGAAAAAAACAGAAAAAAACATTCTTATCTCAGAATTATTTTTAAGTAAACTTTATTAGGCATCTCATACACACTGAATTCACAATATTGTAACTTTTGTTGTCATTATTTTTCTTCCTGGGTTTATGAAAAATAAAATTTTCTTCTCTTTAATTTTCTCCAACACTAATTTTATCCTGAAATATTAACAAGTTCAAGGAAGGTAGAAGTTTTGAGATGTTTAGGCAAATATAACATCATATTAGAAAACTGAGTGTTCATTGACAAATGTATTAATATTCTGTCTCCTTAAAACAATTGTTTTAAGTTAAATTGTTAGTAAATTTATGAATTCTATGTATGTTGCTTATATATCTATATCCAGATGGATCTTTTATTCAATCCAATTTTTAACAGTCAGTTGTCAACAAATTTGCTTGAAGAATGGGTAGCAGTACGATTATACAGTAGAATCTACTACCTAGAATCTACTAGTAGGATTTGGTCACACATGAGAAACCCTGTTCTTGCCACTTTTGTTTTTTGTAACCCTTTTCTCATTGCCCAGAGTTGATTGAGAAGTACTGAGCAATTGTCTTTAAAACTAATCAAGAAAATGTTGACTCAGTCTCCAAAGGAGATGAGCCAGCTCAACTTCTTCCTTTCACCCCATTCTGTTTTTGCTGGTTAGTTGGTGACAACTTTCCAATGATGCTGTTATTATTTTTTTCTCTCTTTTGTTAGCTGAAGTTTGCTTTTCCTGGCAGGACTACTTGTTCTTTACTTCATTCCTCTCCTCAGATCTCCTTTGAGCTATGCTAATTATTCTTCATTTTCCTTAAGTCTGTTTCAGAACTGACTTCAGTTTAGTTTAACCTGGTTACTCCTCCAGCCTGGAGTATGCATGTGTAAACCAGTGTTTTCTGCCTTATTATCTTCCATCTGAAATCTGCTAATCAGCCAATACCATTTTCCAGTTATCCAGCTCTGGGCATGAAGACCTTCCACTGTCCTTCCCAGATGATACAGGAATTCACAAATACAGTATGAACACTAGAATTCTATAATGGTAATAATAAAACAGTTAATATGTATCGAGTGTCTCCTTGTGCCAAGGCTGAACTAAGTGACTTATATGGATTTGCTGATATGATTCTTCAAACCATATCATAAAATAACTGCTATAATTATCTCCAATTTAAAGTCTAGGAAACTGAGACTTGCCATGATCACCCAGCTAGGAAATGACAGAGGCAATGTTTGAACCAGCGTTATTGGTCTCCAGAAGCAACAGACCTCTGTAGAAGGGACCCATGTTCTATAGAAAAGCAGGATATCTGACTAGTTAACAAACGAGAGAGATTAAGTAAGGCCTTGAGACTTTCTGATTGCCTATAGGGGTCTTCACCCAATGACTGCATCCAAATTCATACTTGATTAAACAAATATTTATCTGCTATGTCTCAGGCATTATTGAAGGTATTAAGGTAAACAGTGAACGAAATTAATGAAGTCATGAATATCATGCTGCTTGCATTCTAATGGACAGGACAGATAATAAATGCAAATATATATACGTTATGCCTTCTGGAAATAAGTATTAATAAAAAATATACAGGGTAAAGGGAAAGAATGGAAGTGTGCAGGGGAATAACATTCTTCCTCTTTGTCCTCTTTGATAAGATGACATTGGAATACAGAACAAACTAAAGTGAATATATGTATGGAGAGAGAGTAACAGGTAGAAAGAGTTGTGGGTACAAAGACTTTGATATGGAAGTACACTATGCTTGGTGCTTGTGAGGATAAACAAGGGGGACATTCAGGTTGGATTAATATGAACCAGAGGGAAGTAAATGAAGAAATTAGGAAAGGAGAGGAGAGAGAGATCACATACATGAAGCCTAGTAGGTCACAGCAAGCTCTTCAGAATTTGCTTGACGAGAGACGAGAAGCTACTGGAGGCTTTCGAACAGAGTTGTTAAGTATCTGGCTGCTGTGTGGAGGCAAGAATCTGCAAGGAAGGTATTATAATAATCCAAGTGAGAGATGCAAGTGGCTTAGAATAAAGTGGCAGTGCAGGTGGTTAACACACACATACATATTTATACATATACATATACATTTTTGTTGAATATAGTATATGCATTTATATATAAAGCAAAACTCATAGGTATACAGCTAGATGAATTTTTTACTGGGTACACTAATGCAACTATCTTTCTTATCAAGAAGCAGAACATTAGAGTGCTAGAAATGCCTTCATGCTACCTTCTAGTCATTACATATGGCACCCGTAGCAAGAATAAGCATCATTCTTACTTGTTATGGCAAACTCTTTCAGTAAAGAACTAGAAAGTAAATTTTTAGGCTTTAGGAGACACTTGTGGTTTCTGTTGCATATTGTTCTTTCCAATTATTTTTATTTTTCATGTGTTTTTATGTGTGTACAACTCTATTTTGGAAATCATTTGTGCCATCAAAAATTTGAGAGCCTTGCTCTTCAGTCTTCTACCTTCCAAAAGAATCAACAATTTTGACTCCACTGTCTTCTTTTTCCAACCTATAGGCCTTAAGATAAGGCATGTTTTGATCCAAAGGTTTTATACTTTTTCCAGAAAGAAAAGTTATCTGCCCCACTCCCCTCCCCCAACGTGTAATGTGACTCTGTGACTCCCTTTTGTCTTCATTGAATTGTCCTATCAATAATGAATTGATAAAAGTAATGAATTATCAAAATAATGAATTATCGAATCTTTACAATCCAAATGCTATTCAAATACTGCTTTTATTTTAGGAAGTAATATAATAGTTTCACCCGGTTTAGATTCCTCAGATTCCACAGTAGTCACTTGGAGAACCAGATGTCTCTTATGTTATGCCAGAAACCGGTTCAATCCAAGGACAGTTTGATCCAATCCGGAAGTATACTTTTCTCAGAACCAATATTTTAAAATACTATATTATCTGAGGGAAGAAGTACCTGGTTACCGAGACAGTTTGGCCTACTTGGAGGGATTCCCTAGAGACACGCGTCACCACTTCATGTAGCAGATAGTTACCATACCTAGACAATGCATTTGCTGTCCCCTATTTTTTTGTCTTTCAGGTAATCTGAGTTTCAAGAACTTGTGAGACCAATATTGTTGTCAGGGGTCCCCAAGACAACTTTCAAGTTTAGTGATTTGCTAGCGCTCACAGAACTCAAAGAAGTCTGTTTTACTCATGGTTATGGTTTATTATAGTGAAAGGTCACAGATTAAAATCAGCAAAGGTGAAAGACACAGAGGATAGAGTCAGGAAAGACTAGGTACAAGCTCCTAGTTGTCTTCTCCTAGTGGATTCCCACAGACAGCACTTAATTCTTCCAGCAACAATATGTAACACATATTGGATGTTGTTAACCAGGGAAGCTCATCTCAGTGTTAGTGTCCAGGATCTTACTGGGTGTTGGTCACATAGGCATAGAATGCCTGTCAGGCTGACCTTAGTCAGTCAGTATCTAGTCCTGCCAGAGGTCATACTGATACCATGTGGTCCAAGGCTCCACCATAAACCACACTGCAAACATAACTGCCTGTCAGGACCCAAGGCTCCAGGCAAACAAAAACACTCTTATGGAGGAGGGTATTCTAAAAGCTGAGAGGCTCCTAGGAGCCAGTCAAGGTCCAAACCTTTCTTTGGAATGGGCAAGGTTAGGACATCTCAGGCCTGTGAAATCAACCTGTCCCTGCACAACCATATGTTATTACTCAAACCTAGGACATCTGATCTTCATACAAGATCTCTATCCATAGATTTCCCAATCAGAATAGCTCAAATTTGAGACCATAATTTTATCCCACATATGAAAGAGCTGTTTCCCCACTTTCTGGTTGAAATTCACTTATCTTCTGTCTACCTCCACCAGATTATAGGACATTTTATACTATGATATGTTTTGTTATTTATTATATCATTCAACATTTGAAGAACTCTGGGGAGCTGAATCAGTCAGATATTGCTATGCAACACACAACCACAAAAATCTCCATGGCAAACAATACTTAGCGTTTATTTTTCACTCTAGCACCTGTGAAGTGGCTATAATTGTTTTGTGTCTGTTAGAAGCAGCTCTGTTCCATTTGTCTCATTTAAAGTACCCAACTACGGGGAGAGCAGAAGCTATTTGGGTTCATTTTTCATAGCTATAAAGAACCATAAAAGGACAAGCATACGTGGTTAATCTAATCATATGTCAAGCCTCTACTCATGTGACATCTGTTAATATCACATTGGTTAAAGCAAGTCACATCATAGGGTCAAGGCCAAAATTTAAGGATGGGGAAGTACATGCCACCAACTATGTCAGGCCTTGATAAAGGACTGGATGAATACTAAAGCTATAAGTGTGTGAAGAATTGAGATTATTCTATCTACCACAGAGGCCATAATATAATGGAAAGATTCAGAAAGTCTCTCAAACCCTGTCTTGGCCACTTACTTGTTTATAGACCTGGGTACAACTACTCAAAATATACATTACTTGGTCTTCTCATCTGTAAAAAGGAAACAAAATAATTACTTAGAATTTTGTTGTGATGATTAAAGATAATATATACGAAGTGCCTAGCACAGTGGCCTGATATAGGCGTACAACAAATGATAAAATTTATTATCATAATATTGAAGAAGATGCAGAGCTTCTTCCTTAGAAACACTAATAAAGATGATAATAGCTGCTATTTATTGTATATTATGTGCCTGCTATTATCTTAAACATTTAACATAACAGGTAGGCACTCTTTCACACCATTTTCTATGTGCAAGAGAGATGAGGAAAGTTAAGGAAAATGCCCAAAGTTAGCTTTCACTGTATCTCAAATAACCTCAAAACCAAGTCACTTAAAATAAAAATTGTTTATTTAGATCATGGTTTTATGGGTCAGCAATTAGGGTTGGGTTCAGCTAGGTGGTTTTTCTGGACTCACCTGGATTCAGGTCTATGTCTCGGTAGTTCATTGCCTGCTTGCCTGAAGATACCTAGTCTAGAATGGCCTCAGTTGACATGGCTCATCACTGTTGCATGTGATCTCATCCTCCAGCACAAGAGCCTGGGCTTGTTTACCTGGTGACCAGGAAGGGTTCCAACAGAACAAGTGAGAAAGCTTGCGTGAGGCCTAGGCTTTTAACTGGTGCATCATCACTTTTACTTCATTCTATTGACCAAAGCAAGTCACAAGGCCATCCCAGATTCAAGGCAATGGGGAATAGAATCTCCCTCTTGATAAGAAAGATGCAAAGTCACATTACAAAGAACATACCTACAAGGAGGAATAAGGATCATGACTAATTTTGTAATTTGCTCCACTCTGACTCTGGCCATAATTTTTGCTTTTCTGCTCATGCAAAATATTCTCTTCCTATCCTAGGGTCCCTAAAAGTCACCTGAAACTATGACATCAGGCTTGAATTCTATTATAGAATACAATTATTCAAGTAAAGTCCAGATGAATCTGATCAAATGTGAATGTTTCTTGATCCAGAGACTCAGGAATTAAAAAGAAAAGTTACCTGTTCCATGAACATCCAACATATGCTGTTGATACAGAGATAGGGTAACTTTGATAAATAATATCTTTTTAAAAAAGAAAAAGAAAGGGAGATATATAGCAATTTCTGGTCCACAGTGATTTTAACATCTAGGCCAGAAAATGTGGTTAGGCTCCCCTAAGTGGGGGTGTAACTATTCTTTAAGGCAAGGTTAGACATTTTGGGGGAGTGGTTCCCCAGTTGTTTGTTCATGGCTGTTAGCTCCACCCTTAACTCTGATCTCTAGGACGGTCTGCCTTCTCATTTTACCTCCTTAGCCTTTTGAAAACTTTCTCAGTCTCCTTCCAGATAATAGAAAGTTGAGAGTCCAGGGGCCTTTTTTCAATTTAAGTCATTCTTTTTAAATACAGGTTGATGCCACTTTTATGCATAAGATTTCTTCTAAATCATTGTGAACTTACTATAAGTTTAATTTGTGCCTATTCCGTTTTTTAGAAAACCATATTCTGATTGTTTTCAAGACATGCTTTCCTGTATGGACTTAATTATTATGTTTTGGGATTGGGCTTCTGTGAGACCATGCTCTTAGGAACCTGAGGAGCCATTTTTTCAGTTTGAGAGAGTCTACTAGACAGCATATAAAATCTTTGAGATTTCTTAGCAAAGAATCGTGGAGCTGCACCCATGAATTAATCTTTTCTTCCTTCCTCATTTTACTTTGAGAGTTTTTACTGGATGGAAAGACAGAAGATAAGAAACAATTTCATTTTCCCACCCAGAAAATTCTGTCCCCTCTGTGTTCCCTCAAAATTCTCCTTGCAAGCTGGCCAGTTCTTTATTTAGACCATTTCTTTCTTCTTGTACCTATATGTAGCTAGGACCAACCATCTGACATTTCAACATTCTGTGAAGGTCTCTTTAGCCAAAATCAAAAGTTCATTATCCACACTGGCCATCTTTCAAATTTCGATAGGCAACACTTTTGCCAATTATTTTATTCTAAAACATACAGATCACCATTTATTCCAACCTCCAATAACAATTTGCTTTATTTTTTTTCAGCATTTGCTAAGAGTTTGTTTGCCATTTTTCCATCCTCTGCTCAGTGCTTACTGCCAATGGCACTTATTTTAGATTTTTGTTATGGCAGCACCTCAATTCTAGGAACCAATTATTTCTGCATCAGTTAGCTTTTGCCATGTTAAAAAAAAAAAACCCACAAAACTTAGCAACTTAAAACAACCATTTCTTTTTTTTTTTTTTTTTTTCTTTTTTTTTTTTAGCTCATAACCCTGCTGGTCATTACTGTGGGCTGGGCTTATGTCTGTAGCCAGCTGCCAGGTCAGATGGGGTCTGGCTGGTTTTGAATAGCCTCAGCTGGGGCTGTTCATTTTGGTTCTATGTGTTTTCTCATCATCCTACAGGATAGTCTGGGCCTATTCTCATGGTGACGAGTCAGGGTTCCAAGAGAATAAACAGAGGCAAGCTAAGCTTTCTGAGACTTGGAACTGGTACACTGTCACTTCTGCCACATTTTATTGACCAAAACAACTTACGGGGCAAGCCAAAATTTAGGCGAATGGAAAACGGACTCTAGCTCTTACATTGTAAAGGGCCTAGATAAGCAGAGTGCAGTAAGACTAGGACTCTTTTTTCAGTACACCATACCTCTCACTATCCACAAATTTTATTTCAATCACTATTTTCTCAAGAAAACACTATAAATTACTTATTATGCCTTGTAAAAGCATGGCTGTGGCCTCACCAAAAAGTTTCTGCTTCCCTGGGGATAAATCCCGACTTTTTGACCACACAGCTTCCCCCTGAATATATTAGCATCCTACTTTTGATTCTCCTCGCTATTCTACTTGTGTCAGTAGGCAGTTCCCAAGCTGACTCTTGTCTACATGCCTGCCTCCGGCATGACTCTAAGTGGTTGGCTCCAGACTTACCTGTCTTTGAATGGCTTCTGATCTTGATCCACGTCATAATCATCGTTGGCACCAATCAGCCTTTTGCTAGAAGGAAGGCCCACCTAACTCACTCCTGCAAGTTCCATCTCAGTGGTGAACATGGCCCAGAGCCCCTGCTTCCGTTAGTACTTTCTTTTGATTATCTTAGCTATTGGGATTTTCTCCTGAGTTACAAGTTATCTAATGAAATATGATGATAAATTATGTAATTTTATTTTTTTAATTTGATTTTATAGTCTATAGAGGGAAACAAGTCTAACTTTTAGTGATTCTTGTATTTTGTCATCCAAATTTCTTTCATTTAACATTTTTGCTTAGAAGGTACATGGGTGGGATTAAACCAATATGAAGTGACAAGTCTTCAAAAAAGTGGAAATCACCTTGATTATATACTTTCATATAACAAAAATTAATAATTAATTGATCTATCATCTAGTCAATAAATAATTAATTTGTTAATAATTAATAAACCTACCTGCTGGTCAATTTCCTCAAGATCCTACAGAAAAAAGGGTCATGTTGATTTCTAACAGTGGGAGAAGGTTTTACAAGAATAAAAATCTGTTCCACCAATCATACTGTAATTCCAGAGGTACAGCCATGTAAATATAAACATATTGAGAGAGTTGCTTATACTTCTTTGGAGAAGCACCCTGAGCTGAGTGATGAACCCTGTATTTATACTCTGGTCATGTTGGTTTGACATGCCCAACACTCAGAGCTTCTATTGGGCAGAGTTCATGAGCACTGTTTCAGAAGGAGCCTATATTCATGTATGCTTATATTTGACTTTTACAGTAGTCTCTGGCCTAATCCTCTGTGGCTAGAGTAGCACCTGGTTTAACACCACATATATGCTCTACTGTGTGATATGAAACAACTGAAAGTAGAGAAAAATTTGTTGAAGATAGTTCTTCAAAAACTAGCAATGCAGAGAAGAGAAATAGAGCCAGTACCAGTTCAATGGTATTAACTCCATGAGTAGGGTTAGGCCTAAAGACCTATTTTTCAGTCAAGTTTATTGTTACAACTAAATGTGAAGATCTGCTTACTTTACTTCTTTGAATTTCAATTCTTCAATCTTTATTAAGTTTGATTTTTGCCTTTTCATTTTGTGTTCTTATAGATTGTTCTTCTACAAAGGAGATACAAAACCTACTTGAGAACATTCAAAGAACTCAATGCTGAAGTTACAGAATTATACCAAAATCCATACATTCATTAGGATAAAGAATAAAATTGCAGTGTGTGTCTCAAGATCTATTTAGAACTCCATTCTATATTTACATGTGAATACTTTTTCTCTGATTTTTTTCTTAAAGCATAAAATAATGTTGAGATGATTCTGAATTTTTCAAGTTAAAGAAATTTTGCAAGAATCCTTTATAGTTCATACAAGCACACACAGACACAGATACATATTTATTCCTCTATTTAATTCGCATTTGTTGACCTACAGTATAGATGATATAAAGGATATCCTCCTCCATAATATTAAATAGTTTCACTAGCATCACCAAGAATGTTACTGCCAAAGAAGCAAAATATTCACACACACACACACACACACACACACACCCTTGCCTTCTTTTAGTAGAAAATATCTCTGATTATGATTTAATTCATTGATTTAAAGGATTCTGTTACAAAATCAAGAAATAATTGAACAGTATTTTTGAGAGTAGCTAATGAAAAATCAATATGTTATACTTTTCTTATTGCCCCTGATGCAATATTTAACAAACCACTATTTATTTTTGGAATAATGGTAACACAATTGACAACCCATTGGGATAAACAGATATGTTTAGGTATATAAATTATAGAAATTGCTTGTCATACTAATACACCCACTTCAATTTGAGCTCTACTGGAAAAATCAATGCTTAGAAAATGCAAAAGGAAAACTACAACTACAACAATTTTTTTAAATGTCTAAGATATAACATGATTATGTTTTAGCAAGCAAAATTGAATAGGGATAGCTTTTTCCCTAGAAAAAGCTAGATATTGTCCTAAACTAAAGTTGCGTATGATTAAAAATATATTTTCATTCATCTGTGTTCCCTGGCCTTTATTGACATTAAGTAAAATATGTAAGAATTGGAAACTAAAAATTGAAGAACAGTTCAACCTTAAAATGAAAGAACCTCAAAATAAACTCCTTTATTTTTAACTCCATGAAATATTTGTTTTGCTTCATGCATGTTAGTGCATAGGTTTTCCTCCTTGAATCCCAATTTAAAGTTAAACAAAATTTAAATATTTCGTTCTCAACAAGGAAACCTAGGAATTGAATAACACGGTGACATGAGCAGAGACTCATGAGGTAGGCCTCTCTTTCTACCTAAGACCAACCTGAGACATTCCCCTGTATCATATCTCAAGATGGTATCTGATCAAAATCCTTATTTGTCCGAGAAGTTCATCCAGGAAATAAATATTTCTTCTAATCTATTAGCTGTAAAGTAAATGAGCTGTCTGAACAATTATGATTTTACAGACTCAAACCAGAATGCCTATAAGTCCACAACAAAGTTAGTTTAGAGGTGTTGCCAAAGATGCATGAAGGTCAACATAGCTCTTGTCCTTTGGTGGGGACATGGAACACAAGATATTAGGAACAGAATCAAGCTCCCATTTCCGGATGTATGATGGAAGCCATCCAGTATTCATGGAGATCATAAACACACTCAGGAAAAATTCAGGAATTTTTGGAGTTCTCTAAGCCATGAAGCGATATGCTTCTAAGAAGAATCACCTGCCACTCAGGTTTTCTCTATTCAGATCAGGAAAAATGTTTGAATGGGGGCAGTGCAATTCAGACAAGAACATGGTGAAGCAGTTTGAGAATTCTCTCAGTTTGGCCTGTTATACATGGTACATCATCTTTGGGTTTTTAAGGTTCTGTCTAGGAAAGATATATAGAATGCAGCATGTCATAAAAGTAACTAGAATAATTGGCAAATTATGTTATCCTATTTATTCAGGACATGGAATCCAGATTCTAATTTCATTGATAATTATGGAATTCCAGCAAAATTTTATAGTTGATTTATATGTACCTACTTATATTTAAGAGACAAGTATTCATCTCAGTTTTATCATTTATAGTGGATCTCATGTGAGAAAGAAACATCAACCTTAAAACTGGTTTAGGTAGCTTATTGAGAGACCTATTGTCCTTCAAATTTACATAATCACAAAGAAGGAAACTAGTTTAGTGTGATTAATTACAGCAGTAATCTGGCCTTTTTGGAACATGCCCTTGTTTATCAGATATACCTTACAATACCTAGGCATCTCCCCTATTCTGGAACAGGTAGCAAGTTATAATTACAATCCAAGTATAAAAAGAGAAATATTAACGATTTCTTTATAAACAGCAATTCCATTGTAATAGTAGTACTGATACTTTGATAAATTTCTTGTCAGGAAGAATTATGAGTTTTACTTAGTCATATTTCTGTCACAGTTTGTTAAGTCTCAAACTTGGAACATGTTCTGAATATATTAAAAACACCTGAAAGTTAATTGTTTGGCATTTTCAAATGGGTCTTTACTAATCTGTTAGTGGTCGCACTAACTAAGGTGCACATAAGCAATAGTTTATTTTTTTATGTAGCTAAACATGATTCCTACATATAAGAAAGAATATCTCTTGAATTTTTTCATTGGACTTCATGGTTCATTGAGTGACATACAAAGAATAGCACCAATTTTTATTTATAATATCTTTCTAATATCTTTACATAATGAAACAAGTAGCTCTAGCAAAAAGTGCTTGTATTTTTTAAGCAATGTATGTGACTATAGACATTCTCTAGTTATTTGGATAAACTTAAAGCAGATATTTCTAATATTATTTAAAACGTTTGGTTGATATTGAGAATTAAATTTTCATAGAACAGGATAGACTGTTAAGATTTGTTTAATTTAGTTTTTCAAAATAACTTGACACTTTTGTATCTATATGCATTTGAAAATTCTATTGTAAAAAAAACAGGTTAGATCTGCCCACCCCAACATTAAAGAAAATATAGGGTGACTAAATCTCATAAAATATCTCATTTTGCACGTAAAATGTTTTCCTTCCAGAACATATGAAATTTAATAAAATATTCTTAGATATTATAGAAAAAAAGCATCCCTAATTTGTAACTAGAAAGGATATATGTATGTGGAGAGAGAAGCAAATCTGTGAACTAGGAAGCAGAGTTTATTGTCCGTGTTGATTATTGACTTGTTCCCATGTTGAAATTCATTTAATGTGAGTTATTATGCTTAATTATCAATATTTAATATATGCTTAGTATGTACCAATCACTTTACATGGATTTACCTCTCATGATAAACCTCAGACCTATACTACTAAAACTGTTTTAAAATGGGACTTCCTTTATCTTGGTTTTGGCTGAAGTACTAATATAATAGATGACAGGTACCCACCATTCCAAAATGAAGCACCAGATCATCTTTGGAGGCCAATCCAAAGAAGTAGCTTTAGGTAAGTTTAGCAATTCCTATCCTTCACCCACCTTAGGCTATAGAAATAAAGGCTAAAAATTCATTCAGGGAGATTAGACATTAAAGACCTGAGTTCTATTAGGAGAAAATTCATTTCTTCCTCTTACCTACTGGAGATATTTCAATTTCAACTCAGACCAAGTGAAAGGGGAATCTTAGAGTTCAACAAGCATTCTTCACATGTGAGGCTACATAATAGACCAGTGTGTAACCTAGAGATGCCCAGGCTGACTGAGGCTGTCTGACTGATGAAGAGAATGTCAGGAAGCCACATGGGGAGAAAACCACCCTTCCTTGACAACAGGGCAAAGGTGCACTTCTGTGGATTTCAGGTAGACCATATGTATTCATTTTTGATGCTGTATATAAAATTAACACAAACTTATGGGCTTAAAACAACACTTATTTATTATCTCCAAGTTCTGTGGGTCTAAAGTCCACATGGATTTTGTTGGTGTCTCTGCTCTAGGTCCCACACACAGCTGAGATCAAGTGTTGGCCATGGGCTCTGATCTGGCAGCTCTGGAAAATGTTCTGAGGCTAAGCTCATCCAGGTTATTGGCAGAGTTCAGTTCCGTGTGTTTACAGGACTGAGGCCCCTGTTTTCTTGCTGGCTGTCACAGGGAGTGCACTCAGCTCTTACAGGCCACCCTCAGGTCCTGGCCCTATTGGCCCTTCAGTCTCAGCAACTTCCTTCACATGGAATCCCTCTTTTGCCTCAAATTTCTGACTACTACTTAGGCTACCTGCCAGGAAAACCTTTCTGCTTCTAATGGCTCATGTGATTAGAATTGATCCAACAGGAAAATCTCCCTTTTAATTAACTCAAACTCAACTGATTAGTAATCTTAATTACATCTATAAAATCCATTTTCCATGCAATATAACATAATCATGGGTGTGATATCTGAGGATATTATCAGTTCGCAGGATTAGAGCCATTTTGGAATTCTGCCTATCATGCTATGTGATAGGAAGCTGGCCAGGGATGAGGCAACTCCAAGAAAGAGAGGCTATAGTTGTAACATTGGGAGTTCTAGACTATTAATGAATATACCTATTTGCTTGATAAAATGATGTTATATGTGTACATTCATTATTACCTGGAGTTGGAATGCATTTGCATTTACACTGATTATTCTGAAGACTATGCCTAAGTCATTTAAATGCTTTGATATACACTTTGAATTGCTAGGAGAAGAATGTGTTAATCAGGATAAGCTAAGTTATGCTATGAAAACAAACAATCCCACACTCTTAGGGACCTAAAACTAGAAAGATATATTTCTTGATTACACTACATGTTCTTTTCAGATGAGCAAGGGAGGTAGATTCCTTCATGTTGTCCTCACTGAAGGACCAAGATGATAAAGTGACCACTATCGGAACATTGTCTTTCACTGTGGTGGTGGTGGTGATGGTGGGGCAGTTTGTAATAAAATTTGCAACATATTACTTCAAACATTTCATTGGTTGAAATAAGTCCTATGGCCATGCCTAATTTCAGCGAGGGAGGAAAGTGTAATCCAACCAGGACCATAGTCTCGGTAAAAGTCTCAATGACTATCTCAGGGACAACTTGGCAAAATAGCTCAAAATGAAAAATGTATACCTTTTGACCTAGTGATTCCATTTCTAGAAAGTAATATTATGGCACATGCATGTTTCTGAGTCATTTGTAATAGTATAAAGTAGGAAAATCCTCAAAAAATTTTCTAGATAGATAAATCATATTAAATCCATTCCATGGGATACCTCACAGCCTTTCAAAAATGACCAAGATATATTTGAACAAACAGGAAAAATTATTCTGAGATAATATTGTTAAATAATATTCAAAGTATATGTGTTGTGGTGGTGGTGGGGGGGGTGCAGGGCTTAATACATGCAAAGCACTAATTGCATGTATTGCTTGCTTGTGCTTGGCAAAAATTACAGTAGCTAACACTTACATGCAATTTACTATGTGTAAAGTACTCTTCTAAATGTTGTACATGTTTTAAGTCATTTGATACTCATAACAGTCATTTGAGATGATATTATTCTCAATTTTCAAATGAGGAAATTCACACACAGAGTATATTCATGAACAATTTCTAGAATGATATTTAAGA
This sequence comes from Eulemur rufifrons, assembly GCF_041146395.1. NCBI lineage: Eukaryota > Metazoa > Chordata > Mammalia > Primates > Lemuridae > Eulemur > Eulemur rufifrons. The sequence goes on from NC_090983.1 coordinate 75,681,610, forward strand.
AAGTGTCTGCAATGAGTACCTCTGGGGAGTTGTGACTAGGAGATGTAATGGGGATATTTTATTATTCACTGTGTTGCTTTCTATTGCTCTTAGAATTTTTATCATAATCACACATTACTTTCATAGTAAAACTCTGGTAGTAAAAATAGTTGCCATGTCTTGAGTATGGCTTCTGACACCTGTAAACCCAGCAATTTTGGAAGCTGAGGTTGAAGGATCACTTGAGGCCAGAAGTTCAAGACCAGCCTGGGCAATATAGCAAGATCCCATCTCTACAAAAAATTATAAAATATTATCCAGGTGTGGTGGCATGTGCCTGTAGTTCTAGCTACTCTGGAGGCTGGAGTGGGAGGATCGCCTGAACCTAAGAGTTCGAGGTTACAGTGAGCTATGATTGTGCCACTGCACTGCACCCTGGGTAACAGAGTGAGACCCTGCCTCTAAAATATACATAAATAAATGTATAATAAAGTAAAAGATACCATGACAATGATTCCCTCCTACTAAAGTATATTTGTGTCTCTGTACCCTGACACAGGTGAATTTCTTCTATGAAGGGAAAATACATAAGTCCTAAACTCTCAAGTCCAAATCTTCCTTTTGTCAAAATGAAGGAAAGCCTGACCTTGTCACTCTTGAATCCAGATTGCCGATTTGGGTGTGATCATCTGTGGTTAGGTTCTGTTATTGTCCAGTATTTCCCCCTTCCTGGTAGGTTCTACAGCCCTGGCCTGTGACATCAGCCTTGGCTAGGTGACATGTGCTGCTTTCAAGTAGAGACCTTAAGAATCACTGGAGTGCTCTATTCCTGGTCTTTTCTGTTTGCCGTGGAAAGGGCAATATCCAGACAGTGGCTACTTCTTTAGTCTGGATCTTAGAGAGAAAAGAACATGAAGTGCAGCTGTAGGAATATGTACCATGGGCAAGAAATTAGAAAGAAATTTTTCTTATAGAAAGCCACTGAGACTAGGCCATTTGCTACCATGACATAAACCAGTAAAAGTTAATACAAGATCTCAGAGAATTAATAGGAAAGCAGAATTGGAGAAAATATACTATCTGGTCTACCTCTGGGATGCAGACTCTGGGACATTTCAGTATTGTGAGATTTTTGAACTTTTTGTGTTATAGCATTTTGCTCTTGATCTTCAACATCTAAAGGTCTCTATAGTTTGTTCTTCTAGAAGGAGGTAGGACATGCATTGTTACATTACTTTCATATTGGCAGGCTAGTACAGGAAGACTTGTTATACAATTTCAATTTGATTTTTCTTTCTATTTATGGAAGACTCACTTGTTCTACATGTCCTGTCATTGAAAGAAAAGTGGCAATATTACAGAAAGTATAAATAGTTATAGTTGTAGTTCCTTTCCAACAGCTCATTTTTCTAAAAGTTTCTCACTTAATTGCAAAATGTTGGAATCTCTTTAACTTTCTATTTTTTTGTTATCCATTACATAGAATTATCAAGGTTTTCCTCTAGCTGTTCCATGTATTTCATTTGCTATAGAATACTTAATACAAAGAAGAACTTCCAATTTTGTAGTTTGTTGTTGACTCTAAAGAATATCTTGCTATAATGATTGAATTATACTAAAAGAGTCATGCTATAAATTAATTTCCCTGTGAAGCATAATTTTCAACTAATAAAACATATTGTTAAAATTTTTTAATACTTTTACTCATTTGAAGAAAAATTTCCTTTTTTCTTAATAAAGTTAAATTAGTTGTTTACATCTAATCAAAATAAAGGGAATAGCATAATTTATATCTCTGTTCCAAGAATCCAAATGTCATCAGTTTTCTAACTTAAAAGGAACACATTGATTTCTATTTGCTTTGTTTATTTTTGTAGTTATATTATCCATTAAAGCACTATTAAAAACATTCCTAGGATAAAGGGTTTAGGGGATTGTTCTGGTTCCTAATAATACTGTATATAAGGCAACACTTTGGAAGAATGGTTGACCAAGAAGAAGAAGAGAAGGAGGCAACTCTGCTCCAAAATTAAATAATATTAAAAATATTTAGATAAAATATGCTTTATTGCAAATAATCAGCAGTTAAGCTGTCCCTCTCCCAATGCACGGCCTGGGGAAAGCCCTGCCTTTTCTCTTCCATATTATATACAGGATCTAAGCCCTTCTGTGGCATCTTTTTTAAAGACTAATCTTCTTATCCTGATTTCCAAATGTAGCCTCAGTGGAAGGGCTGACTGAGAATACTATATGCTATGGTTTCAATATGGTTTGTCCCCACCAAAGCTCATGTTGGATCCTTAATTCTCAGTGTGGCTGTGTTGGGAGATGGAGCCTTTAAGAGGTGAGGCCTAGTGGAAGTGTTTGGGTCATAGGCTTAGATATCTGACCAACGGCTTAGTGCTGTTCTCATAGAAGTGAGTGAATTCTTGTTTTGGTGAGATTGGATTAGTTCTCATGACAATGGATTATTTCCTGCAAGAGTATATTGTTATAAAGCCAGGTCACCCCTCAGGTTTTGCCTCTTCACACGTTTGCTTTCCCTTTGACCTTCCGCCATGTTGTGACATAGCACCCTCCAGAAGCTGAACAGATACCAGTGTGATGCCCCTTGAATTGCCCAGCCTGCAGAACCCTCAACTAAATAAACCTCTTTTCTTTATAAGTTACCCAGTCTTAGATATTCTGTTACAGCAACTTAAAATGGACTAAGACACAATGAGATTTATGCTATGCTTTACAAGTTCTAGAAAGTCTTCTGATGACAACACAGCAACAAAAATTATGTTTTAAGGAATGCGGCTTTCAATTATGAATCATATATGGAATTTCTTAATGTGACTCTGAATGTGATATTCCTGGATTACTTTTTGCAGATTTCATCTTAATAGAAAATAATATCTTAATTCACATAAAACTTTTACATGAGTATAATTTGATTTATAATTTTAATTATCAAATTTATTAGTAATGAATTTAATGCCTGTTAGATCATATGCCAAAGACACAGGAACAGACTTGAATGAAATTATGTAGTATCTAGAGGGATAGTTTTTGAATGTAAGGCCTCTGGAAATCTGAGGAAGAGGAGGAATGTAGCTGCTGGAAGAACAGTAGGAATCTGTTTTTCTGATATGAAGTTTCTAAAAAAAAATGCATAAAATCGGGAAAAATAGATGATAGCATAGGAAATACTAGTAAAATATTAAAATATTCAATTTGGTTATAACATCTTGTTACTATTTGGAGGCCTGTGGCAAGCAGGCTTTGTGATGGCCTCCCGTGATTTCCACCTCCTGGTATTCTTACCCTTGTAAAATTCCCTCCCCTCAAGTGTGAACTGGCCTGGTGACTTGCTTCTAACCAATAGAATAAAGGTGGTGGGATTTCACTTCTGTAATTAGTTTACAAGAGACTGTAACTTCCATCTTGATAGCTGTAGTCTAGAGTTAATAGCTTGATAGTCTATAGAAAGATTTTTCTTCTTCTTGGCTTTGATGAAGCAACTTGCTCTTTTGAGGAGGCCCATGTGGCAAGAAAATGAGGCTTCTGGCCAACAGCCTGATAGGAACTGAGGCCTTTAATCCGGAGCCCTTGAGGAACTGAAATTCTGCCGACCTCGAATAAGTGTAGGAGCAAATACTTTCCCAGTAGAGCCTTCAGATGAGTCCCCAGCCCTAGCTGACACCCCGAGTACAGCCTTGTGAAAGACCCTGAAGTGGAGTACCCTGTTGATCTGTGCCCAAACTCCTGACCCACAGAAACTGTGAAATGAATGTTTTGTTTTAAGCTGCTAAATTTGTAGTGATTTATTACACAGCAAGAGATAACTAATACAGATCCCCAAGCTTAATTTTATCATTCATTTTGTGATTAAATTTTTCAGCATAGTGTATATCGTGTAATCAAACAAAGTTTTGTATATAAGAAGAGGAACTGAGATGGAGCAGTAGTTCTAAAAATTTACTGTGCATCAGAATCACCAGGAGGGCTTGTGAAAACAGTTTGCAGCCCCTTTTCTCTATGTTTTTGATTCATCAAGTCTTGGGTGGTTCCTGGGAATTCATGTTTCCAAAAAGTTTCCAGGTATATTAGTTTCTTATTGCTGCTATGAGGAAATACCACAAAATCAGTGGCTTAAAACAACACACATTTATTAACTTATAATTCTGGAAGTCAGAAGCAGAAATATTTCTGCCTGGACTAAAAACAAGGTGTTCTCCTTCTGGGGCCTCTATGGGAGAATGCCTTTGTCTTTTCCAGCTTCTAGAGGCTTTCTGCATTCCTTTGCTTCAGGCACTTCCCTCCATCTTCAAAGCCAGCAGCATAGTACCTTTAAATATCTTTTCTGACTCTGACCTTTCACTCTCTCTCTTTCACTTATCAAAACCTTGTGATTACATTGGGCCCATTTGGATAATTCAGGATATTCTTCCCTTCTCAAGACCCTTAATTTAATCACACCTGCAAAGTCCCATTTGCCATGTGAGGTAACACAGTCACAGGTCTCAGGGATTAGAATGTGGACATTTTTGTGGAGCCATTATTCGGCCTACCACACCAGGTAATGTTAACACTGCCGGCCCAGGGATCCTATTGTACATATCACTGATTATAGATAGTTGTAGGAACCACGCTCCTTCTGCCCTGGGTTCCGTCTGCCCCAGCATGCCCGCCCTTAGCCTTGTCTCCCAAAGATGCCACGGTGGTGGTTCCCTTGGTGTGGACTGGAAGCTTTGTGCCTCAGTACTCACTCACACATGCCCCACACGGAGTTTCACTTGAACGTTGGAAACTACCGTATCGATGACTGTTCAAATGCTGATCTATCAGACCACTCGTTATGGTTTTAATTTTATCTATGCCTTACCATGGAAAAAAATACTTTCTTTGGTTGTACTGTGTTTTGCATTTTTCTGATTTAGGCAAATTCAAAAATAGATTTTGAAGCTCTCTGAAGTGTTTTTCAGAATTAAAGGAGAGAATTTCAAAGATCACACCAATCTAACTAAGAATGATAATAGGCTAGAATTATCTACTGTAAACACTTTTCTCACATTTTCATCTTTTCTTTCCTAGAAGATTTTGATTATTTCTTCTAGTGTTTACCTGTGAATGTGGGTATTGATTGTGGCATTTAAAAAATGCCTTGACTGTAAAAAGTTAAGTTGCTTTCCTATTAATAATTCTCTCTAAAGGAAGCATAAAAATCATTGTTAATCAGTTATACTGATTAAGAGTGAAGGTTTAAAAATAGATCTGTTACCTTATGTAATGGCACAGTCTTAGAATGTATGGTATACATGTGTCTATGTCTCCATCACAACTTATCCCCTATCTTAAAGGGCAGGAAATAAGTCTTTAAATTGAATATCTACCTAATTTTCCCTCCTCACATGCTCAGAAGCTACTGTGGTTTTACCTCTTTTAAGAACTGTCTCTTTCTCAGTTTACTGACAGTGTTGCTTAAAATTTCACGGAGTTTACCAGATTCTGTCTGGAAACATTAGGGAGGTCAAAGGTCAGAAAAGACTCTAGAATCTTAATATGTGCCATTATTGATTACTGTTCTAGGATCAGTTCTTATATGTAGTGATGGAGTTAAGGAACCATATTTCGTTGAGTGAATCTCTTTGTGATCATCTATCTGTTTTCATATTCCAGAATATTTCAAATTCATGTGAGTAAAACACTTTATTCATTTCTTGATCTATGTCATGCTCCTATGTCAATACAGCAGTAGTTGTCAGGGACAGTGTGGTCTCATTTGCACCTCTGCATTCAACACTATAGTGGTTGCTATTGGGAGAAAAAAAATTGGCCAATTAGTCACATTTCACTCCCAACTTACATTAGCAGTCTAGGTTTTCATAAGTTTGGAGTGTTGATTCTTTATGCATGGCATAAAAATGAAAAGCACAAAATCTTTTTATTTGTTACAAATGAAAGGTAAATTCTCATTAAATGTGTCTGTGTTGTCCACAGAGCTGGTAAAAATGGAAAATACCTAAGCATGGAGGGGAAATAAAAGTAAATGTACTTTGTTAAAACTTCTAAAGGGTACCTATGGCTATCTGACTTCCTCCCATACAGGTACAGTTCAAAAGGTAAGGAAAGTCCCAAGTTATTGTCAAAAAACTGTCATAAAATATTTTTGGAGGATTTTTACTTTTATCTAAATTAGCTTTTGAATGAAAAATAAATTTTTGTTAACTTTAACTGGAGCTTATACAATAAACCTATACGGACAATCATTTAAAGATTCTTCAAAGGAGAAGGGGATATGATATATATAAAACATTTTTACTGATTTTTTTAAAATAAATATTTTTGCTAGATTTATCTGTCGCTCTGTGAATTCATTGAAATCTATTGCTATTTTCCAAACAAGTCACTCTATGTGACATTAGATTTTTTTCAATATTTTTTATATTTTAGGAATGTTATCCAGCTTGTGAAGTTGGGGGTGTTATGTAAAAAAGTTGACATTTTCTATTGCTAAAACTAGTAACTTCAATAAATTTACTTAAAACTCAATGCTTTTATGAAACACTAGAATTGTAGGTGTGTTTATATATTGAAACACTAGTAAAAGAGACTGTCTAATGTACTTTTATTACCCTTTCTCTACTACATTCAAAGCAGATATTTTCTGAATTTTTTTTTAGATTAAAAGATACTTGCTCCTCCTGAATTATTTTAGTCCATCTCCAGGGAGTTCTTCTGTTGCTGACTTATCGGATATGAGGCAATTTACATGCTATAAAAATAAGTGAAAGTAATGTGATGTGTCAGGTTTCTAGTGGAGTATGAGTCATCATCCTGTTGGCATGTTATGGCGTTTCATAGAAAAACAATCTTTAATGATTATTGCTGAAAATTAATTATAATTAAAGGTTTTATTTATAAAAGAAGAGATACAGTTGATTTAATTCCTAACTGAAAATGAAAAGCTTCTTCCGTCTCTTACCATGCTTCTCTATGAAAGTTGTTCTTCCTCTTTCTGTTACTCATTAGTTGATATATATTTATTAAGAAATTCCTATGGATAAGATTGGATGCTAAGTAATGAGGTCACAATGGGTAATAGATTTCCAATAATACACAGATTGTAACAGCTCATTGACCAAAGAATGATGTACACACAGAGAGTGCTAAGAACGTCAGAGGAAAAAGTAGTAATTCCAACTATGATTTAAATGGAAAGCTTAAAAATATTCATCCCTAGGATGAAACCCACTTGAACATGGTGAATTATCTTTTTGATGTGCTGTTGAATTTGACTTGCTAGTACCTTTTTGAGGATTTTTGCATCTATGTTCATAAGGTATATTGGTCTGTAGTCTTCTTTTTTTTGTTATGACCTTTCCAGGCTTTGGTATAAACATGATGCTAGCCTCATAGAATGAGTTAAACCAGTGTTATCGAACAGTTTCAATAGATTAGGTGCCAATTCTTCTTTATAGATCTGGTGGAATTTGGCTATGAATCTGTCTAGTCTGGGGCTTTTTTTGTCAGGAGATGTTTTTTACTACTGTTTCAATCTTGCTACTCATTATTTGTCTGTTCAAGATTTCTATTTCTTCTTGTTGAAGCTTGGGAGGTTGTCTGTTTCCAAAACTTTACCCATTTCCCCAGAACAATCTAGCAAGAGAAAGAAATAAGGGGCATCCAAATCAGAAAAGAGGAGGTCAAACTACACCTGTTTGTTGACAGCATGATCTTATATCTAGAATACCCTAAAACTCCACCAAAAGATTCCTGAAATTGATAAATAAATTCAGTACATCTCAAGTTACAAAAGTAATGTACACAAATCAGTAGCATTTCTATACACTAATAACAGTAAAGCTGAGAGTCAAATCAAGAACTCAATACCATTTACAATAGCTTCCAAAAAAAACACCTAGGAATATATTTAACCAAGGAAGGGAAAGGTCTCTACAAGGACAGCTGCAAAACACTGATGAAAGAAATCACAGATGACACAAACAAATGGAAAAACATCCCATGCTCATGGATTGGAACAATCAACATTGTTAAAATATATATACATAAAATATATATTTCCATCAAAATTCCAATGTCATATGCCATATAGAAACTGATAGCCTTGTTGTCTAAAGTAAACATGTTTGTGTATAAAGCATTCATATTTTCGGCAGTGAATGGTAAAATTTATGCCACTTATTATCTATTGTATCTAATTCAGATCCTAGCAATCTAATGGCTGTTTATAGTTTCATAAAAATGAAGATTGCCCAATGTAGGAAATAAGATTAGCTACTCTTCTATAATACAGCTGCCTTAGTTACCCAAAAAGCTTAATATAGTCAATGAAGAACAGGAAATTTTCATTCTACTCCACAGCTGCACCTTTAACTTCTCACTTAACCTCTCTGGGCCATAGTTTTTCCAAGATTTATAGTGAGGTAATTGTATTAAATGATTGCTAAAAAGCATATGATTCCATGAACACTCATAATGATCACTACTTCTAGGGCATAATTCAGTGGAGGGCTGCCCGAGAACATTCTAATTTGAAACAAAGTCCAAGGGAATTCATAATTCAAAATTTAACACTTATCAAATGATAATTTTTCAGTAGCCTAATACTAAATTATGCTTTTAAAATTTATTTCTAAGTCATACTCAACAATGAAAAGTCAAAAGCTTTTCCTCTAAGACCAGGAACAAGACAGGATGCCCACCCTTGCCATTTTTATTCAATATTAGTACTGGAAGTTGAAGCAAGAGCAATTAGGTAAGAGAAAAAAATAAAAGCATCAAAATTAGCAAGGAAGAACTCCAATTGTCCGTGTCTGCAAATGACATAATCTTATATATAGAAAACCCTAAAGACTCCACCAAAATAATGTTAGAACTAATAAACAAATTCAGTAAATTTGCAGAATACAAAATCAACATACAAAAATTAGTAGCCTTTCTATACACTAGCAACAAACTATCCAGTGAAGAAAGTTTAAAAAAAAATCCAATTCAAATAGCTACAAAACAAACAAACATAAAACCTTAAAAATAAATTTAACCAAAGATGTAAAAGACCTGTACAGTGAAAACTATAAAACACTGATGAAAGAAATTGATTAAGACACAAATAAATGGAACAATATCTTGTGTTCATTGATTGGAAGAATTGATATTATTAAAATGTCCATACTACTCAAAGCAATCTATGGATTCAATTCAATCCCTATCAAAATTACAATGACATTCTAGCAATCCCACTACTGATTATATATCCAAAGGACATAAAGTCAGTATATTAAAGAGATGTCTGCACTCCCATGTTTATTCCAACATTATTCACATTAGCCAAGACATGGAATCAACTTTAGTGTTCAATGAATGAAAGGATAAAGAAAAAAATTTGTAAATATATATATATATATATATATGTATAGTGTGTATGTGTATATATACACAATGAAATATTATTCAGCCTTTACAAATGAGAAAATCTTGTCCTTTGAGACAACATGGATGAACCTGGACGATACCATGTTAAGTGAAATAAGACAGGCACAAAAAGATAAATACTGCATGATCTCATGTATATGTGGAATCTAAAAAAGTTGAACTCATGGAAGTAGAGAGTAGAATAGTGATTACCAGGGGCTGGCAGTGGAGGTAGGGGGTTGAGAAAGGGGGTTGAGGAGATGTTGGTTAAAGATATAAAATTTCAGTTAGACAGGAGGAATAAATTCAAGAGATCTATTGCACAACATGGGAACTCACCTTTTACTCATTCCTTGGCTGAAAACTTCTTTTGATGTTTGACTGCTGACAGCTTTTAATCCTCACTCTTCCCTCTTCCCGTTGCCAAAACAGCCAGTTACCCACATCTAGGTAAGCTGATAAGAAAGCTTGGGTTCTTTCTCCTTTGGCATCAATGGGAGATTCAAACCATGTAAGCCCCTGTTCACCCACGGGAACTATCACCCCAGCCCCACCCGCTAGCTACAAGAAAAACTCAGCCCATTCTCTTTCCTTTCTCAAACCATTTTGGACATGTTTAAGAGGTTTGCCCTAATTTCCCCACAGACCTCACTTAAGTAAGTAATACAACTTTTCATGCCCTCTTGGGGTGTGTGTGTGGTGTCCTCAGTCTCGACGCTGGAACCAAATTTGGGGTAGGGGCACTTCTGTTATTGGTAGCCATGGCACTCAGAGAGAAGGCACAACTTAAAAAGAGAGATAGTGAGAGCTAAATTGTGTAATTTAAATTATGAAATAAATTATTGAAATTCAGAGCACAAAATAATTTTGAATCCAAAACAAGCTTGATATACACACACCCACGCATTTGATTTTGAGGATCCAGAACCTGGCAACTTAGAAATTAGAATTTATACATTGGCTTTTAGACTATGAAAAAGTGCTCCATAGTGTAAAACTTTTTTTCCCCTATCTCAATCAAAATTCCATGTATTCACCTTTAAATTGGTACTAATCGATCAAAACTCATGTGCACATATAGTAGTAACATTCATCGGGGATCAGGCAGAATGGGTAAACTCACACCTAATGGTTCTGTGCATGCTGCCTGGGGGATGGGCACACTTGTAGCTCTCACTGGGGGTGTGCAAAGGCAATTTATGTAACTGAAGCTTTTGTACCCCGTGATATTCTGAAATAAAATAAAATAACAAAAAAATTCCAATTGGCAGATGGAATGAAGTGTTTTAGGAATAAAAGGCACTGTACCTGTTCCACCCAAGGGGGCTTATGATGTTAATAGAATCATCCATTGAGTGGGTGTTGTCCAAGGAACCTGCCTCTAGGTGAAGCCTCGCCTAATGTAGGACTAGAAAAGCATGCGCCTCACCTGGTCACCCTTGTGTGGCATGAGGAAAGTGGCTGGCAGAGGCGGAAGGACGGGAAGGTCATTCTCTTAGGTTGAACCATTTGAAATTGTTGTTATTTGACAAGATTTGACCTTCAAAAACAGCAATTATATATATCTCACACTAAACAGATCTGCAGTCAGGCATCACATGATGACGTCTCAGTCAATGTTGTACCACATACGTAGACAGTGGTCCCCTAAGATTATAATGGAGCTGAAGAATTCCTATTGCCCAGGGAGGTCATAGCCCATATAGCGAGTAACACATTGCTCACATGTTTGTGGTGTTGCAGGTATAAACAAGCCTACAGTGCTGCTAGTTGTATGAAAGTATAGCATATGCAATATGTACAGGGAATAATACTTGATAATGATAATAAATGGCTAATTACTGTTTTACATATTTATGGTACTTTTTATTGCTATTTTACAGTGCACTTTTTCTACGTATGAAACAAATGTTTGCTGTAAAACAGTCTACCATGTTACTCCAGCAGCAGCCTCGTACATCTCGTGTTTACCTGTCTCTTGATCACATCATTTTCCCTTGTTCTTGTTTTAAGTGTTATTACGAAAGTCTGAAAGCTAAAAAATAAAAATAAAAAAAAATTATAAAGTAAAGGTTTACAGTAAGCTGAAGTTAATTTATTGTTGAAGAAAGAAAACTGTTTACTATTTTTAAAATAAATGTAGTATAGCCTAAGTGTCCAGTGTTTACAAAGTCTACAGTAGTGGACAGTAATGTCCTGGGCCTTCACATTCACTCACCACTCACTCACTGATTTGCCCCCAGCAAATTCCAGTCCTGTAAGTGCCATTCATGGTAAGTGCCCTATACAGCTTTACCATTTCTTATCTTTTATACCATATTTTCACTGTACCTTTTCTATGTTTAGATATGTTAAGATACACACATACTTGCCACTGTGTTAGAATTACCTATAGTATTCAGTGCAGTAACATGCTGTACAGATTTGTAACCTAGGAGCAATAGGCCACACCGTATAGCCTAGGTGTGTAGTTGGCACCAGGGGTCCCTGACTTTTTTGGCACCAAGGACTGGTTTCATGGAAGACAAATTTTCCACGAACAGGGTTCGCGGGGGGGGGTGGGGTGGGGGTGGGGGGGGGTGGGCAGATCAGGAGTTGATGCAAGCTATGGGGAGCTGCTGTAAATGCAGATGAAGCTCCCTAGCCCACAGCTCACCTCCTGCTGTGTGGTCCAGTTCCCAAATTTCATGGAAGACAATTTTTCCACAGACAGTGGCTGGCAGGGGTGGAGTGGGGGATGAAGATCCTGTGCCCCCCAGTTCCTAACAGGCCACTGATGGTACCAGTCCATGGCTCAGGGGTTAGGGACCGACTGCATGGCTGTACTATCTACATTTGTGTTAAGTGCACACTGATGTTTGCACAACAATGACATCGCCTAAGGATGCATTTCTCAGAATGTACCCCCATTGTTAAGGGACAAATGATTGTAGTTTGGAATTTTCTTTTGCCTTAATTTCGTCTCATGACTATCTCTCTTTTATTAAATCTGTTTTCTTAAGCATGAATTTTATAAATTAAAAGCAACTTGTTTCTGTTTGCTTTTCTGTTTTGTTCAACTTGTATTTCACCACAGATTTTCTTTAGTCAAGTTTTACTACACATAAACATATCACTTACGATATTTTTCCAGGTTTGGCAAAAATTAGTGATCTTTAGACACATAACCAATTTGTTACATAGAGGAAAATTGACACAAAATATTGACAAAATGACTCTATTTTTTTAAACATTAAGACATGGGATCAATTTAAAAAAAAAATTCCATGAACAGGATAGGTAGTGCTAGTGTGTCTTTTAACTCTGTTTAATTTAAATATTATAATTTTACTAAGGTGGTTACCCTTAATTGTCACAGTAGTGTATGAAAATATACATATAAACACAGATTTTTTTATTTTTGCATTATTGTTGTTATATTTTTATCTCATTACTTTTAATATATATTACTAATGTAGAAAGGTGTGAAAACATGCCATGTATAATTTACTAATATTACCAAAGTAAGTTTTAAAATTATAAGTTAAGAAAAGGCAATTTTATTTAAATATATTTATTTAAGAAATAGCTAAAACATATGGAGTTAACATAATTATATGATCTATTAGACTATACCTCTGGATAAAATAATTATATATATTGTTCAGTATCCTTGTTTATGTACATGTCATGTTTTACTTATTCCTTGAAACAATTTTACAAGAAGCAAATTTGCCTACCACATATTTTACATTATAGATGGTTACTAGGTTTGTTGGTAACAGATAAATGTAGCTTACTTTACCAAACTAAGAGGGCATCTAAAGTAGGAAAAATTCTCAAGACCTAACTTATAAATGTCTACAGGCTGTAAAAGTAGAATAAATACAAAGGTATTATTTACATTGATCTCTGGTGGCAATATTTTTTGGGGGAAATATTTAACAAAAGATAAATATATAAGGAGGCTTTGAACAGTTTTGTAGTCAGACATATAATTTAAAATGATGTGGTGCTCTATCATAACCATTACCAATATTTATATAGTGTTTTATTATTTTTAAAGTAACGCATTATTCAATTTTTTTATGTGATCCCAGAAATACTGTGAAGCTTCCCATACAGTTTTAGGATAAGAAGGAACCTCAGATATCCTTTAGTCCAATAGCTCAATTTCATACCTGAGGAAATTGAGCCTCAAAACCTTGACACTATTTGCCCTTATGATGGTGGGAAGACTAAACTTGCTGATCAATCTCAGCAGATTTCCATAGCTTATCTTGGCAGTGAGACCATGCAATAAAAAAGCGAATGTGCTAGCAGAGTTGCAAGATAAAACACAGGACACTAGTTAAATTTGAATTTCAGATAAACAATAATTTTTTTAAGTATACATACTTTCCATATAATATTTGAGATAGACTAAAGAATTATTCCTTGCTTATCTAAATTCAAAATTAACTGGATGTCCTACATTTTTATTTGTTTAATCTGGTGACCCTAAGAACTAGTCTTGATGGAATGTTTGAAAATGGTCTATATTTAATCAAAACAATAAAGTGTGATTCCCGTTCCAAAGGTTCAGACAAAAGTCTGTTGAAATCTAGTATCCAATCCATTAGATGAACCAGCTTTTTTAAAAAAGTCCATTTGCAGAAGAAAAATAGTCTGTTAATTTTGAAGGAGCATCATTGCTATTTAAGGAAATAATAAAAAGGCACAATTTGATATACTTTCGCTTACACATTCAAATTAGGTAGTCAGAAATGGCATAAAAAAAGAAAGCTCGAAAGTGTTAATCTTACCCACTGGTAGCTCTGATGCAATTGTGATGGAAATTATAATTTATTCAGTGCTTACTATCTCCCAGTCACAAAATCTCTTTGAGAAAAGCATTATTATTTTAATTTCAGAGATGAGAAAGCACAGCTGCCTAGAAATGAAATAACTTGCCATTTATTCCACTGAGGGGTGGAATCAGGTTTCCAAACTCAATCTGTTTGGATTCAAAAGCTTATGGTATTTCTACTGCATTATACTATTTGATGAGAAAGGAATTTGAAAATACTATTTGTTGCCTTCTCAACATTTACCCATCCAGCCCTCCGTACTTTCATTCTCTGATCTCTTCTTTGCCAAAAGAATGCTGGTTTTAGTCAATTATCCATCCCTCAGGAAAGCCCCTTATCCTCAACTCCAGGATGTATATTCTGTTAGTTGAAATTATCATAGTAATCTTTCCTTTCCCGGTGATTGGATTAGTGCAGTGGTTTGTAAACTTGAGTGGGTATCAAAATCACCTGGGGGGGTTTAAGGCACAGATTACTGGACCCCATCCTGCGATTTTCAGATTCTGGAGGTCTGTGTGAAGTAGGAGATCTTGCTTGCCAAACATGTCCCCAGTGATGCCGGTGCTGATAGGGACCACACTTTGGGAACCACGGTTTGAGGGGTAGCTCTGCAGCCAGCTGTGGCCAAGGAGAGGAGGGAAGGCTTCTGGGAAATGTTTCCTTTCTCTGGAAAGACAATACATTTTATTCTTTGAAATTATTTGTAATGCAGTTCCGTTACTTGCAACCAAAGTCAACCTACTTAATATGAGAGAATTAAGTTATTATTCCAGTTATTACTTGTAAATTGTAGTTGCTCGTGATGTGATTGATTTGCTAATCTATGCTAATGTGGTGTTAGTATTTATTTTCACAAAATACTTAATTTCTATGTACTTTGTTAGATGTAGCCATTACATTAAAAGACTATCATAAAAGTACCTATTAAAGGTATTAGTCAAAACAGCCAAAATAAATAGAATGTATTACTTTGTCACAACAAATATTCCATTAGCAGCCTGTGCAGTACACTGGACACACGTTCTGAGATGTGCATCTCCAGACATCTAATTTGTTTTGAGGGCTGTTAAAGGCTTTGGTGCTAGATGGCATACATATTTTATTTAGTAGCTAAGTATTGCCAAGCAAGGATTTTCAGGCACTCTTTGCAGGCGTTTGAAAACATAAACATTTAATATAGCTGTTTTGAGATTATAATAGTGAAAATATTTATTATCACATGGTTTGCATAACCCATTCTTAAATGCATTAAATATAGAGATTGTATTTGAAAGAAGAATCAAGATAAACCTAAACTCATACAGGAATGCTAGACACTGTAGCTGAATGAATGCTTGGGTTCCGATGGTAACAGTCCTTCCTCTGTTTAGTTTGTATGCAGGAAGCACTGACAAATGCTGCTCTTTCTGACTCCACGAACAGCAGTGTCAAGGTTTGCTTTGTAGTTAGCTATAAAGCTACAATTTTTCTTTTCAATAACTAGCTTTTCCATTTAAGAGTATGTTCTTTGCCTATGCTTGAGTTGATACAATACAGTATTTTTGTCTTGTATCATTCAACCTCCAAAACAAACTCTACTCAAACTAAATTCAATGGAGAAGTGCATGGAATTCTTTTAGGCAACTTGTCCCATGATTATTTTCTGCCCAATTGAATTTACCTCTGTTACCTTGGTAACCAAACTATTAGCTCTCTGCCAACATATTTTTATCCTTCCCTGTATTCCTTTGGCTATGTGCATTTTGTAGCTTCTCCATTAGGTTTTCAGGCCAAGTTTTTCATAAACACACGTCCTGGTCAGTTGAACTTACATTATGTATCACCCATCTTTCATAAAAGGAAATGGTAAATATCTTTTGAATAATTTAAACAACTATTTAATTAAATAAATATTTTTTATATTATTAAGATTGTCTTTCATTCCTTGTTGGTTTCTTTCATAAATACACATTTAGCAATATATGTCAAACACTATTTAAATACTTTTCAAATATTAAGTCATTTAATCCTCATAACAACCCCATGAAGCAATACTGTTACCCTCAATTTGTAAATGTGGAAAATGAGAAACAGGAGCATTATTTAATCTGCCCAAGTTCACTCAGCTAGTAAGTAATAGAGGCAAGATTTGACAAACAGATCAGTTTAAAATATCTTAGCTGTTCTCAGACTTACATAAGTAGCAATTAGAAGTCCTTAAACAAATCAGTATTGTTGAGATAAAAATTTACTGATTATATTTAGATAATAGTCTTTTGACTAATGTTAACTATAAAGGCCAATATTAGATCATCTGAATCTAATCTGCTCCTGAAAAAGTGTTGAATCTTGTATTTTTTGAAATGGGAAAATAACTTATTCCCCATCTATCACACGACCTTGAACAATTCTCCAAATATCACTAAGATATATTTAAACACATATATAACATCCTCAAACAATTTCTGCAGAATATAAAGCATGAAAAATACCAATTACCTAATTATGTGATATTTAATGAACTTGTATTTGGGCTTTGTATGCAGTATGCAACAATATTGTACAAAATTGGACAGGAATTGTTTTTCTTCTACATGGAAATGAATAAAATGTGATATAAAAATGAATATGTTATAACTACATAATGAATGCAAATAATTCTTAGCAATATAAAATAAGCAATAATGCAATTAACATTGACACTTTCTGGTTGAAGGGTTGCCTGAGTGGCGTTTGGTGACCAGAGAAAGGGCATGTTTATCAGTAATATGTAGAAAAGATAATAACATATCCTAATATATAGTATATTTAAATGAGACAAGCACAAGAAGTGGACCTATCAGGAGAATAACTGAGATATGATTATTTGCCACTACACATTTTCTCTCCTGGTCTCTTGTGTGACTTAAATGTTTCCCTGGTGCATGCACAAACATTCCCTGTATAATGAGTTTTCAATTAGGATAGTAAATTCTGGGGATTACTTTTTTGTGTTTTTGCAAGTCATCAGAATGCATATTTGGATGATGGAATTTCAGATAGCTTTGGATGTCTACATTAACTTCAACTTGTTGGAACATGAGTTGTAAGTGCCTCCTCTTACTTAAAGACTAAGAGACTTATTTTCTTGGCATAAAATTTTTGAATAATAGAGAAAACTGTGCACTGGCCATAGATTTTAGAATGGAAGATGCCAACTCCTTTTTTTAAGTTTAAAAGACAAATACTTTTGATCAAAGTAAATTTGTAAATTGGGATATAATGCATTGTTCTAGTCTTTGAATTGTATTAGTTGAAGTGGAGGAATTGGGGTTTTGTGGTAGGTTGAACTGATTGCATAAAAAGTCCAAATTTTTTATTGATGATGCATAATACTTCTCAAGCAGTTTGGCTTAGTTTAGATTTGTAGATAGTTTCTCTAAAATGCAACGAAAGTACAGCATGATTGACTGTCCTTCATTTAAAGAACACCTCTGACCTATCTTTGAGTTGATTTCTAGGAGAAGGAATGGATTTCACTGACTCTTCTAGACTGCCTTAGTTGAACATGCCTGTTGACCATGCATGTTGTTCTCCTCTGAAGACAGTGAAGCTATTTTATAGGCCTAGGAATTGGCTATGACTTCACTACTATAAACATAGTTTTTGTAATGTTATTCTTAAAATGAAATGTAGGCATTTGTTGTGGGTTTAGGAGATTAATGAGTAAACAATATATTATAAATATAAATTTACAAATTCTATGAAGTAGATATATTATCTCAATTTTTTTCAAATAATAAATCTGCGGTTCAAAGAGTTTTACGTCCAAGGTCACATAGCCAATATGTGGGTGAATCAGATTGATTCACTTATCTTACTCCAAGGGATTCTAAGTATTTTCTCAAATCCTGCAAGTAGGTGGGAGAAATCCCCAGGATTTTTCTGCAAGAATGCAATGACTTTTCTCTAGTTTAACCATATGTTTTAGAAGAGAAAGAACAGGTACCGCCTTAGAAGATATGAACAAATCCATTCTTCCTACATAGGTGCAATAATAAGATAAACATAGAATGATAATAAAACCTTTAAGTGGTGATGATAGTATGTATTTGTCAGCATTCTCCAAAGAAATAGAACAAATGGAAGATAGATGGATAGAGATATAGATAGAAAGACAGACAGACAGATAGAGATACAGAGATACAAAAGAGGGTACTGACATGATTGTGAAAGTTGAGAAGTTCTGTGATATGCTGCCTACAAACTGGAAAAACAGGAAAACTGGTGGTGTAATTCAGACTCAGTTGAAGACCTGAGAAACAGGGCAGCTGTTGGTATAACTCTCAGCCCCAAGCCAAAGGCCTGAGAACCAAGGGGCCACTGGTGTGAGTCCCAGAGTCTGAAGGCTTGAGAACCAGGAAAAAAGTAGGAGACAGTTAATAAAATATGGAAGAGTATAATGTATATTATTGAGTATTATATATGATATGTTATATATAATAGTGTTACATGTATATATGGGAGAATAATAACATAAATTTATGGAATGATAGGATGATCCTACATTTAAAATTCTCAGATCTTTTGTTAGTTGCTATGATGCCTCCCTTATCCTCTCCAAAGATTCTAGCAACACAAGATATGCAATGGTGAATTAAATATGCATAATCTGCTGTTTTATTAAAGTCATGGTTTTAAATGTGATTTTAAACTTCACTGGAAGAGATCCAATACAACCCTCTCAATTTCTATATCAAGACTAAAGCTCAGAATGGTGGCATGACTTAATTTAGGCCACATTTATAAGTAGTTGCAGAGCAGGACTAGACTCCCAGCTTCCTAGCTCTCAGTCACGTCACCTTTTTATAAAAAGAGGGGCTTTTGATTCCACTGCAGGTTTAACGTACATATACTACTGTGCTAAGGGGTATGGGAATATTTCGCAACAGTGTCCATAAGTTGCCCTTTCAAACTACATTTCCTCAAATGAGCCTCAGCCCTTAATCCAATAAAAATCCATTTTTCCTGCTGTGTGAACACAAATGCTACACTTAGATCACCTTACCTGAGCACTCTTCCAGATTAAAAGAAAATCATTCCATATTTAATTTATCCTGCAGGTTGCCTCAAATCCCTGTCAAAGGCATCTCACTGGATTCAAAAGCTTTTTAGGTACTTATTAAAATTTCTTCTATATTTAAAATAAGTGACAAAAGTATATTTGGCCAAAAGACGGAAAAATTTTGTAAAACTTTTCTGTGCAATAGGCTTATGCCTGCAGTGAATGCCCATGCACAAACAGCTCAGAAAAATCACTCTTTGTGGAGGCTGAGAAGACTTATGCATGCAGCTTACAAGCTGTGTGCCTTATGAGCGCTGGCTCACTTAGTTTATTGATGGAATGTTATTGTATTGATCAGAGAACATGATCTAGCTGCTTTGCCCTGTGGTACTTTCCAGATTAGTATAAACTCTTTATTTTTCTTCTGATTTCTCTTGTCATCATTCATCATTTTCCACTTTTGAGGCAGGCACAGCACTTCTGTGGTTTGATCTTATGCCCATGCTTTTTAGTTTAGACATATTACCCTGGGCTAGAAATGTTTCATCTTTTTAATGATCTATCTTATCTTCATTAGAGTGAAAGCAAATATTCCTAAATACTCTGCTATTTTTGTACTAGAACAACAATGCGTTCTAATGAAGAGTCTAAGAGAGTCACTGCAGGGAGACTCTGTCTATTGGTACTATTGATTACAATAAATTGATTTTATCCAGTTTGTTACTGATGTTGGTAGAAATTTAATTTGTCATGTTTCTCAGTTAAAGAGGTTCCAGAGACTTACCATACTTTTCCTTAGAATTTATCAGAAGGAGTTTTTGCCTGTGAAAGCATTGAGGATTGTTTTGATTAAAAAGGAAAATTTCCTGTGGGCTTGATAATGTATGCATTGGACAGGGCCATAACTGTCCATTTAGAGCTCTATCAGTAACCAAAATAGCAGATTTAGAGGTTCTGATGCTTGGGATGTGATTCTCTCCCTTCGCCTTCACTTTTTTTCCTTTCGTTAATTTTTTTTCTTTCCTTCTTCTACTTTTATTCTTACTTCCTCCCCACCCGCTCTCAGCTATGTGGTTTGAGCCTCAGCAGGTGTTAGTGAAGTTTCTTTTAAACTTGTTGCCCTCTGTAAGTCATGGTGATCTTCTATAATACAGTAGAAAAGATTTTTAAGAGGCAGCTCAGTGCATATTTTTAAAACAGCCATTAGAGGCACCTGAGGTGCTCTTTGTCTAAAGAACTCTGGCAAGGATTTTTTGCAAACCCTTGTAGTATCCTCTACAAACATTGGCTAACTCTGAGTATGATGCACTTGCTAATTATTTATAGAGTGTAGATTATGCCCTTTGTCTAACAGAAGTCTTCATGGGCTGATTTAAACATTTCCCCCATTTAATTTTCAATGAAGATGGAGTACAGGTGAGCAAGGACCTTGAGAACATACTTCACATACTTATAAGAGTTACCAAATTTTCCCAGAACTTCATTCTATTGTACATAATCTTAAATTTTTTTTATACTTTCCTTATACATTTGTCTCTTTTTCATTTTTAAAAATTTTCTTCCTGATCTTCTTCTTTCTCTTTCACCAGATTCCTGTGGTTTGATGATTTTCAGAACTTTCCAGTAAAGGTAGAGATGTATTAGACGATTCAGCAATCTCTATCTTAGTTAAGAAAGAAGTTAAAGTTTAAGGAGAATAGAACAAAATATTTGATCCAATCACGAGTGACAGAAAAAGAAAAGGATTTGTTAGGACTAGCTTCTTAGTACTAGTTTATGATTTATCAAGGGGTGTCAGTGTGAATTTTAGCATTTTGGTCTACTGTTCTCGCATAGAAGGTAAAACGATGTGTTTCCATGGTTCCTTAGTGCCAATAAAGAGCTATAATTCAGGAGCTAATAATCAATGAGTAGTCGATGACTTAATAGTTAAACAATTATCTTTTCCTTTTTCTTTTAAGAGAAAACTATAGGTTTCAACTATGCTTTTTCACATCCCACATAAAGTAGAGAGTGGAATGAAAGTTTCCTAGTAACGAAAAAGGTGGCTCTTCCCAGTAAGCTAGTCTGGGAGAAGAAAATTGGCAAAAATAGAAAGATATATACCTGAACATTTATGACTTAAGCATCAGAATTTACTGAAATATTACATAAGGCTCTTTGCTTAAGAAGGATATTAACCCCTTTGACCTGTATGTTTTTTTCTAAGAGTTGAAGAGAAAGAGCGATACTATAAATTTGGTGGAAATAAATTGTACATCTAGTGTGAACCAAAATATTTTGTTTTGTATCCCAAAACTACCAGGTTTATGACCGTCACCTTTTATAGTCAACTCCAGACTCATTATAATTGCAAAAGAAATATAAAATTAAGAATAAATTCATAAAGGTGATATAAAGTTACTAAGGAGCCTATCATAAGACTTGACTATTGAAGATATTTTAGAAGTAAAAAGCAGAGGTTGCTTAGAATTTTAACCTCCCATTTCCAAGAAGCCTGACACTCCATGTAGTTAAAAGAGAAGGATTCCAAAAAGTCTGTTTTCCAGTCAGAACTCTAGAATAGTCTTGGTATCAGGGGCAGCAGGTACAGAAGTGGAAGTGAGCAGTGGGAAAGACAGAGGGTGAATTGGAAGGGGACAGGAGAGCTTTGCCAGTTTCCCGTCTCTGTGACAGCTGTGGCCAATACCGGGAGCCCAGCTCACTTAATAAGGGGAATGAGCTTCTGTGGAAATTGCCATCAATGCATTGGAGCTGGAGAAAAGGAGCAGACACTGCTACAAGAAATATCTGCTGCTCCTCAGAACTAAGACTCTTCACCACCCACTCAAACTTTTACAATCAAATTTGTTTCTAAGGTCCGGACAACAAGGATTTCGATTTGGATTAAAAAAAAATCCAGGCCAGCTGTCAGTACTAGTCAGCCTAGACCAGTGGTTCTCGGCTCTCTATGCATATTTGAATCACTTGGAAAGAATTTAAAAATACGGATGCCTGGACCTCACTTGTAGATATTCTGATTTAATTGGTTTGGAGTGAGGCCCAAGCATTGGTATTTTTAAAAAGCTTTCCAAATAACAGAGAGAAGACTGGTTGTTGTCATGGCAGAGTAACAGACTAAACCTCCTGCCAATGACAGTTATTAAAGCTGGACAAACTATAAAAGAGAAGTATGTGAAGACAACTAAAGTAGGGAGGCATAAATTAAATAGGATATGATCCTTAAAATAAGGGAAACATACCAGGCGAGTTCAATATATATCCAGCTTTTTCCCTAAGGTCAGCCCTTAGATCTTCTGAGTACCGGTAAATTCTTCAATAAGCAGCAATCTTTCTGGACTGAGAAAACACAGGTCAGAGTGGGAGTCTGCAAGCTGAAAATTGAGGAGAAAAATGTCTGAGGAAGCCACTGAGAGTGTAGTCCCATCATCTGCATAAAATTCCTTGTCAATAGTCAGTTGGGTCTCAAACTGCACATACACGGGGTTATACTCTACAGAACTCGGAGGAAAGCAATAGCTTGGAGGATGAAAGAGCTGTGCAAACACTAGTAGCTGCCAGGGGCAGAGAGACTGAGTTTGGACTTTATATCCTGGCAAATCAGAGCGGCTTGGTAAAAATGTTGCGCTTTCCTTTGATACTTCAGAAGTCCTATGTCTTGAGACAATGGGAAAAAATAAAGTGGACCAACCCCAATATAGCTGAAGCCCCAGACACTACAGTGTCAAAGTAATATGCTGCTGCTCTCTCTTCCTGCTAAAGGAGAGTTCATATCTGGGGAATATGACTTCATCTAGAGGCCCTCCATGTTTTCATCTACAATATCCAGGATGCAATCAAAAAGGAAAGAGAAATTTAGGTTCTGGTCAAGTTGGAGTAAATGGGATGGGATGGGGTTTACCTTACCAACTAGAACAACAAAAACATTCAAGACAGTGTACATTAGTCAGAGAAGGACAACATTACCTGAGAAAGAGGAAACCAAGGAGATAAACCCTCTGACTGAGTCAGATCACTGCCTGGTGAAAGTTTCCAAGCCAAGGCACAGAAAAGACAGACCTAAGCAAAGTGAAGTGGCTTTCTGAAGCTGAGAAAACTCTGCTGTGATTCCAGGGCAGTCAAGGCGGCAAGACTTCCCTGAGAAAAATACCAGATGGACGAGAGCTGCAGCGAGAACTCCAGAGATTTTCAGATGGTCTCTCAACATATGTAGTCGAGTACTGATTGGTGCATGTGTCTAGGAATACTACTTGTGGTCAGGAAAAGAAATACCCTAAAGGATTGGAAGGAACAGTGGATAAAAACAGTGGGGCAAGAAGAGTGACTGCTCCCAGCAGACACAGTGGGAAGCTTCATAATGCACGAAGAATTGGTGACAATACTATAAATAATATTACCTCAGTCCTGGGGAAAATTAATCCACCACTAAATGCTACCCTGGTCTTGCCTAAGTAAGCTTAAAACCAAGACAAATATATCAAACTGTTTCCAAGTAACTTCATTGCTTCCCAGAATAAACTCCAAGAATATTTACAGGATTAAAAAAAAAAAAAAAACACCTAAAATGTGAAACAATTTCTAGAACAGAATCAAAATCATCAGCATACAAAGAAATAGAAAAATATAACCCATAGTGAGCATAAAAATAATCCACTGAAACTGACCCAGAAATGACACAGATGACTGAATTAATAGATAAGGGCATTAAAAGAGTTACTATAACTGTGTTCCACGTATCCAAGAAAATAGAGGAAAGATTTAATTTGGAGACTGCAGAATAGTTAAGAAAAGACCCAATATGAACTTCTACAGATGAAAATGGCAATGTCTGAAATGAGAAATATAATTGATGGGATTCAGATCAGACTTCACATTATAGAAGAAAAGATTAGCAAATTTGGAGACATAGTAATGGAAATTCTACAAAATCAAAAACAGAGAGAAAGAGACTGAAATAAACAAACAGCATTAGGGAACTTTGTGGAAACTTCGGTGGTTAAATACATGTCATCAGAGTTTCCAAAGGAGAATGAGAGAATAAATATATTTAAGGAAATAATGGCTGAAATTTTTCCAAATTTGATTAAAAACATAAACTTACGCTATTAGTTCTCTAAGGCTGCCATAACAAATTACCACAAGTGTAATGACTCCAAACAATGGAAACGTATTTTCTCACATTTCTGGAAGCCAGAAGTCCCCAGTTAAAGCATTAGCAAAGCTGTGCTTCCTCTGAAAGCTGTAAGGGTGGATCTTTCCGTGCCTCTTCCCGTTTCTGGTGGCTCCAGGCATCCGTGACTGCAGAATCCAGTCTCCACCATGGTCTTCTTATATCCTTCTCCTGTGTCTCAAACCTCCCGCTGCCTTTCTCTTATAAGGACACTTGTCATTGGATTTAGGGTCCAGTGAAATAATCCAGCATAATAACCATTTTGAGATCCTTATCTTAACTGAATATGCAAAGATCCTTTATCCAAATAAAGTCTCCTTCATGATTTCTGGCCGTGGACCTAAGGTTTGAGGAGCCACCATTCAACCCACTACACCCACAGATTCAAAAAGCTCAACCAGTCCCCAGCACAAAACACAGGAAGAAAACTACACCAAGCCACATTGTGGTCAGATTGCTTAAAATCAATGCTAAAGAGAAAATATTTTAAGTATCCAAATAAAAATACATGATGTACACAGAAACAAAGATAAAGTTGACAGCAGAATTCTTGTCAAAAAAAAAAAAAAAATACAAGCCAGGAAATAGTGGAGCAACGTTTTTAAAGTATGGAGGGGAAAAAAATGTGTACCTATAATTATTCACCCAGCAAAAAGATTTTTCAAAAATGAAGATAAAAAAATAAAAGAATTAATCACCAGCAAGCTTGAACTATAAGAAATGGTAAAGAAAATCTTTCAAGAGAAGGAGTATGATATCCAATGGAAACCTACACGAAGGAAAAAGAAATACTGGGAATGGTAACTGCATGGGTAAATATAAAGTCACGTATGTATATTATATATGCATATAGATATAATTTTATATAACTTTTTTATTTTAGACTAGTTTTAGGTTTACGGAAATGTTACAAACGTAATAGAGTTCCTATATACCTTCCCCTGTTGTCAACATCTTACATTACTATGGTATATTTGTCACAGTTAAAGAACCAGCATTAGTACATTGCTATTAACTAAACTCAACATTGTGTATTTTGCTGGCTTTTCCCTAATGTCTTTTTTTCTGTTCCAGGATCCCATGTAGGAATTGGATATTCAGTTGTCATGTTTCATTACGTTCCCTTAAACTGTGGCAAATTCTCTAAATTCCCTGTTTTTGAGGACTATGTGAGTTTTGAGGAGTATTGGTCAGGCATATTTTAAAATTCCCCTCAATTTGTTGTGTCAGTCATTCCAGTGTGAGCTCCAGGAGTGCAGGGGTACTCTTTCTCTGTTCACCACTGAATATGCAGTCTCTAAAACAGTGTCCAACATAAAATATTCTCTCAATAACTATATATTAACGGCATCTTTGAGAAAAAGGAAAAAGAAAACAAAAAAAAAAAATTCTATATCCTCCTAAAGTTTTCTTCCCTCTATTATATTTGAAAAAGGGTAGAGTTATTGCCTGTAATTTCTAAACTAGATTCTTAAGCAAGATGTCCCAACAAGCTAAAGACTGGCATCATGGATGCAAATGTGGAAAAATGCCTTCAGAAAATATATTTGTGCTTTTCTCTACTCAAAACACACAGAGGCCTTACAGAAAATCCTGTTCCTCATCTTTAGGAAAAGGCCAAACAATTCTGTGACAGGACCCACCATTACTCATGGATTATGCAAGAATCACAACTCCGCAGTCTCGCTGGTTGCTGTGTTTGCTGGTTGAGTATTTTAAGAAAATACTTGAAGCTGGACTGTGTGATGTAGTTAGTTAGCATTTGAAATAACCTGATTAAGAATCCACATTCTAGAAGTAACTAAAGCAAAAGCTGCAAATATCACTGAGTCTGCACTGGAGATATCCATAGTTAACAACAGGAATGTTAGAAATAAATTTTCAATTGTAAAATGAGTGTTGCTCAAAATAAGGAGTTAGCTAGACATGGTGTACCAGGGTGGAAGACAAGTCTTTGTAAATAGGTTACACAAATCTGATTGAGTTGGGACCTTCGGAGAAGGGCCCAAGGTCAAAACTCTGTTCCGTCCTGTTCTGCCCACTTAATAGAAGATTCTGTCTCCTAATCCAGTTCAAAGGTTAGCTTATCCTGTCTCTAGTATATTTTTGTATCTGCTTTTGAGGAATTTTTTTATAGGCATTGCTTATCAGAAACCCTAAAGAGATAGGAGGTGGGACCTACATTAAGCTTATATGGAAGTCGTGTATTTTTTAAGCCAATAGAGTAGTTATGTTTACATGTGTGCAAAAATTGGACCTGAGACTTGGTTTTATTCTAACATTCTACCTAATAGTGAGAGTGTGGGAGGGTGCCCCCCTGCTTTCAATTACCTACAACCAGTGGGGGCCGCCTGCTCCCTCTACAGAGAGTCTAACCATCTGAAAACACCTAAACTGGCATACGTTAAGTTCCTAACAGCAGATCTGTGAGCTCCAAACTCTGGAGAGAAGCTGTGACACATTGGTTTGGCCTTAACAGGTAAGGAAATAGAGGAAAAAACTCTACCTACCTCTGAGCTTAGAAAAACATGTAAAAACAATAGCCCAGACTTTGGTTTTTCATGGGGGATGAGGAAAAGAAGAAACAGGTTAGGTTTCACTTTAGACACTCATACATTTTTTATACAGCAGATATACTTTTTTCAGAATATGTGTGTTTGTGTGGGGGGCAAGTGACAGAGAAAGAGATAGAGTTGGGTGCAAGTATATATTTTTATATGCATGTAAATCTATGGATAAATTGATAGCATATTAATTTTATTAATGGTTTAGTGTGATTTTTTTCCTTTTAGCTGGGATTAGAGTGAGTTACTTATTTACTTGATTTATTACTTGTCTTCAGGTGTGAATTATTGTTAAAAAAGAAAGAAATCAGCTTTCCTTTGTCAACTACTGTGCCAATGAATTCTTTTTCAAGTTTAAATCTAAATCAAGCAATTCTTTTACAGAAAAGGTGTCACAAAGCCATGCTTTGCATTGTACAATATCTGCCTGCTTATTTGACACTGAATACGTAGGCAATATTTTAATTTCTATTTTTCCTCTTATTAAGACTTGAGTAAAGACAATTTGCATTAACAATTCAAAAGTTCTCTGTAGTTAATAGAGAAAGTAACATTAAAATTCTGTTTCATAAATCAGGCAATACTTTCTGAGTGTCTACTGTATGCCACATATTGCATATTAAGAAACAACTTGATGTTTTGCAGTAAAAGCTCAAGAGCCCTTCCCCATGACATCTGAAGATAGGGGCAAAATTGATTTTTCCCTCCCAAATCAAAGGCTTTATCTTGGTCTTGATCTTCCCATTAGTACTTTCCTTTTGAGTAGGAGGCCTCAGAGTTTTCTCTTCTGGTGCTTCAGGTTATCTTGTATCTACCTTATATCCATGACCAGGGATTGTCCCATTGCAATGAAGGTTGTGCCACTTCCCTAATTATGTGACCTTGAGCAAATTACCTAAGTTCTCTAAGACCTCATGGTCTCCTCTGTTGGAGATAGAGAATATGTACTTCTTACTTTCATTGAAAATATTTAAGGAAAATATTCATACAAACCTCTTAGTATAAGAATATGCTAGCTCAATAAATGTGAGGTGCTTTTCCTGTGGAGATATATATATTCATTATCACTACCAACATCATCATCATTATCATACTTCTTAACTACAAGGAGAGATTTAATTTTAAAGTAATTTTTGTTACTTGGATATCACATTGAAATAATACTAAATAATACTAAATAATAATAAATGTTTGTTTGCCTATAATTGCTTTAGTTTTCAAATAGGGCTGCTACATATGCACAATAAAGAACTTTTTCAGATCAATAAGAAAATGACAAATATTCCACAGAAAAAATAGTTAGGACTTGAACAAGTACTTCACAAGACAGATTATCCAAATGGTTGATAAAACTTATGAAAGTGGACCCAAACTCATTAATAATTAGGAAAATACAAAATTAAATCACAATTATATTTCAAGTTATACCCTCCATAGGACTGATATTAAATTTACTGGCAATTCTGAGTGTTGTTAAGAATGTGGGAAAACTGAAATGTTCATACATAGCCTTGGGAGTGTAAATTGAAAATCCCACACTGGAAAACTTTCAGGGATTTTCTATTCAACCTGAACATTTACCCATCTTAGAACCTTAGTTATATACTCAAAAGAAATACATACTCCTGTGCACTAAAAATGTATATGTAAGAATGTTCACAGGAGCACTATTCGTAATAGTCAAAACCTGGAAACTACCCAAATGCTTATCAACAGGTAGAATGGATAAATAATTTACGATGGATTCCTACAATTGGGTACTATACAACAATGAAAACGAGCAAAGTTTGGTACAAATAACATTGTGGATTAATCTCACAATGATAATCAAAATAACATAATGAGTAAAAGAAGCCAGATACAAAAAGAGTATATAGAATGTGAATTTATCATACAAATTCCAGATCCAACAAAACTAACCTATAGTAATGGGAATCAAGATAGTACTTCTTTTTGGGAAGAGAACAAGGAAATAAGAGGGAGCTTAACGGGTACTTACAGGTTATTAATATGCTATATTTTGTTTTGAGTAGAAGTTATATATTCACATCCGGAAAATTTGTAGAGCTGTACACTTATTTTTATTACAAATTAAATATAATTCTTTATTATTTAGATACTTTTCTGTATTTGTTATATTTCAGTTTAAAAAGTACAAAAACAATAAAATAAATGGAGCTACCTCATAGGCAGTGATGCAATTCACTTAAGCTGTAGAAAGAAAGATATTTGTTTATCACTTGGGGGGGCTTTTTTGTCTTTTATTATTTTTTTTATTTTTTTGGAGAGCTGGGGTCTCGCTCTGTCACCCAGTCTGAAGTGATAGCAAAGATATGCAATATTTTTCAAGTTTCTATACTCAATTTGCATATATTTTCTGGTGTTAATAATTTTTCAGATGAAGCCTTATGCTTGTTGGTATAATTTGAGAAAGAGCTGCTGAATTTTAGAAGATCAGAAGAGATCAACTCTGCTCTAACCCTTATTTTTACATGCTAGCTTTTGATTTCTGAGGAGGCAAGCTCGTAGGCTGAGCTGTCTTTTGAGTGCTGTGTGAATAGGGAGCTATTACCTGGGGTAGATTCCTAACCAGGGATCTCCGTCCTAAAATACTCGGGGGCTTTTCAGCTCCAATATCATCTGGATCAGACCTTCCTGTGTAAAGGAGGTTGGAAGGAAGCTAGCTATTAGCTTCTCCAAATAAAATATGTGATTAATAATTATAATTCCTAATATTTATTCTGCTCTTACAGCATGTCAGGTATTAAAAAGATCCTGTTTCTCTTGATTCTCTTATTTCATTTACTGTATTCTTCTGTTTCAGGTCTTTAGCAATTGTGTGGAGTTTATCTCCCAAACATGGCCTGAGTCAGTGACCTCATCACTGCTGCTACCACACTGGTCCAAAGCATCTTTGATTCTTGCCTGACCTACTACACTAGCTTTGTTGCTGGTTTCTCTATCTCTGCTCAGTTTCTTATAGAGTTCAGAATCCCACAGCTCCCCTGGTGGTACACATGGCACAGGGTGGGAAGCTCCTGACTCTTGCATGGGTTCACCTTGTGGACTACAGAGTTGAAGTGTGACCCGTTGCTGAGTCTTTGGGTGCCCTCTTTATTCCTAGCATTTTCAGATTTCTTTTAATTAGCTTATCTCTCTCTGTGTGCATTTAAGTCATATTTTGTTCCTCATTTCTAAATTTAAAGCAGTAAAGGAAATACTTCCATTCCTCAGTGTGACATCGTGACTAAAAGTCTCTACATGTGTTATATAGACAAAGGCAGAAGATTACCAGTTCATGGATAACATTCTAGTCACACTGCATTTTCTCATATATTCTCATGTCTCATATATTTGCATTTAACACTCATTATATATCATGTTTTAGGAGGACAGTATGATTTCATTTTTTTCTGTAGGAAAAAAACATTTTAAATAAAAGATAAAAAGATGAGCCTGAACAGTTTGATTCACTTAAGATTAAATGTTTTTTTAAAATAGTGATTTTATTTATGTTTACATGCCCTTCATAAGAAAACCGCAGCAAGGTACGAAGTAAAATAAGATAGTAAAGAAAATCATCCAAAATTCCGACACTTAGAAATAAATATTACCAATTTTAGATGGACATTATTTCAGGCTTCATTCATAGATTCATAGACTTTCACTCATGTACTTCACACTTCAATAAGAGAAGGAGTCTGAGATTTTGACATTTTACTCTGCATGTTATTTTAATACAGTAGTAGTAAACTTAATTTAACTCATAAAAAGAATTACATGTGAAAATGTAAGAATTCCTGAACTTAATGTAAAATATCTAAATTTTCTCTAGATTAAAAATATTATCAATACAAAAATTAGTCTTTAAGGTAAAATGCAGTTCACTTTGTGGTATAGTTTAACTTCCACTATTGATAAAATGTAGAAATTTTGTTATACATATTTCTGTTTCTACTCTGCTATTTATTAATGTTTAGTTATTTTTAACTTGTCAAGAGTTATAACATTAATATTATAAATTACTATTTCTATATTTAAAGCTCTTATTTTTTACAACACCTTCCCCAATTTTAAATTTTTTTTTGATTTTTCTCTAAGTTCTTTGGTTTCATTTTAAAGAGGTTTTTATTTAAAATATTCAGTGATTAATAAACATTATGACAAGGTTTTGTTGAATTTGTGACAATGTCTGTTATTTTATATTTAAAGGAAGAGTTTCACTAGTGTATTAATTCATATAGGTTAGTTTACCACAGTAACACAATGTTTTCTTGTGTCTTGTCTGCTCTTTGTCCCTTTTCCTTATTTTTCTGCATTGAATATTTTTTATAATTCCATTTTATTGTCACTGTTGGCTTTTTAGTTAATTCTTTATTGTGTTATTTTGGAGTTTATAGTACAGTAGTCCCCCTCCTTGTCCCCAGGGGATATGTTCTAACACCTTCAGTAAATGCCTGAAACTGCAGATAGTACCAAACCGTGTCCTATGTTTTATCGATCTGATTACTGAGACAGCTATTATGTGACTGATGGGCAGGTGGCATATACAGCATGGATATCCTGGACAAGGGGATGATTCACATTTAGGGAGGGTGGAAATGGAGCACAATGGCACAAGATTTTATCACACCACTCAGAATAGCATGCATTATAAAACTTATGACTTGCTTATTTCTGGAATTTTCCATTTAATATTTTTGGTTGACCATTGGAAACTGAAGCCACTGAAAGCAAAAACTTGAATAAGGGAGGACAACTATATACATATTTATATGATCACAGTCTACTCCAAGTGACAATATAGTATTAGATTTCTGGTATAATGTTAGATATTAATAGCAGCATATTTTTATTTCTTCCTTCTAGCTTCTTTAATGCCATTTTTTACACATTTTAGTTTGAAATGTGTAAAAACGCATCTGAAATAAGTCTCATTAAGCTAAAATCATGGCATCAGCAGGATTGTGTTCCCTCTGGAGGGACTAGGAATGAATTTGATTCCTTGCCTTGTCCAGCTTCTAGAGGTGACTGATCCACATTCCTTGGCTCATGGTGCCCTTCCATCCTCTAAGCCAACAATGGCTGATTAACACTTTTTTTATACTGTTTCACTCTGACATCCCTTTTTTCTGCTTTTCTCTTTTGCTTATAAAAACCCTAGTAATCCATAGTGTCCAACTGAATAATCAATGATAATCACCCCATCTCAAGGTCAATTGATTAACAACCCTAATTCCATTGGCAACCCTAATTCACCTTCCCAGTATAACCTAATATATCCACAGGTTCTGGGGATTAGAATGCAATACATCTGATAAAAGGCTAATAATTAGAATCTATGAAGAACTCAAGCAAATCAGCAAGAAAAAAATCAAACAACCCCATTAAAAAGTGGGCAAAGGACATGCACAGAAACTTTTCAAAAGAAGATGGACTGGTGGATGATAAAAAGATGAAAAAATGCTCAACATCTCTAATTATCAGGGAAATGCAAATCGAAACCACAATGAGATATCACTGAAGTCCAGTGAAAATGGCTTTAATCAAAAAGTCCCAAAACAACAAATGTTGGCATTGACGCAGAGAGATAGGAACACTCATACGCTGCTGGTGAGACTGCAAATTAGTACAACCTCTATGGAAAGTATTAATAGTATGGAGATACCTGAAAGATCTCAAAGTAGAACTACCGTTTGATCCAGCAATCCCACTAGAATGTGCACATCTTTGTGATGAGGGTACTTTACTCTGCCTACAACATGATTTTTGTGTTAGATAGTCAATTATCATTTAAAGAGATTTAAATAATAAGAAAAAATGTATTCTATAATGTAATTACTCACATAATTTTTTCTTCATTGCTTTGTTTAGATCCAGATTTGCATCTGGTGTCATTTTCCTTCTGCCTGATTGATTTCCTTTACTTTTTCTTGTACTGCAGTCTGCTGGAGATGAATTCTTTCAGCTTTTGCATTTCTAATAGTGCATATATTCCACTTTTGTTTTTGCAAGATAATAATTTTGGGTTGACAGTTATTTACTTCAGTACATTAAAAGTGGTTCTCCACCATCTTCTGGATTAGGTGGGCTTTGACAAGAAATCAGCTGTCATTCTTATTTTTATTTCTCTCTACATATGTCTTTTTGTTTTGCCCTCTCCTTAATGGTCTCCTATTAGTGTATAGTAGGCACTTAATGTTGTCAAACAGAAATTATGTTCTTTTCATTCTTTTCTGTGTTTTGTCTGTGTTTTGTTTTGTGTATATTCTATTAACATGTTTGCAAGTTCACTAGTCTTTCTTCTGAAATATCTAATTGTCTCTCAATCTTATCTAGTCTCTTTTTTCCATCTTAGAAATCATAGTTTTCTGTTCGAAAATTTTGATGTGGTTCATTTTCTATTTTTCATGTTTTTATTTAACATGATAAATCCTTCCTCTAGCTTCCTGAACATATCAAATATCATAATAATGACTGTTTTAATCTCTTTGTGTACTAATTATATAATCTGTCTCATTTCATTATTTTAATGGATAGTTTTTTCTCATGATAAATCATAGGTAACTTTTTTTGTCCATTAAATAATTTTATTAGATGATAAATAACATCAATTTATATTACTGAGTTCTATTTTTGCACTCCTAGAAATATTCTCAAGCTTTGTTTTGGGACACAGTTAAATTACTTGGAATCAGCTTGAGTCTTCAGGCATTGTTTTTCAGCCTTGTTAGGTGGTAGCAGAATAGTACTTAAGGCTAATTTTATCATTCTACTAAGGCAAAAGTCTTGTGCATTCTACAAATTCCCTGTGAATTTTCAAGTTTTCTACTGAGACTGGTTAGCATCAGAAAGTTTGACCGAACCTGGAGGTTTTACTTCCAGATCCACTTATGTGACTGTTGGTAGGAAACTTCAATTTCCTACTAACTGCTGGCCAGGGCCTCAGTTTCTCACTACCTGGGCACCTCCACAGGGTTGATAGAGTACCTCACTTCATGACAGGTAACTTTTCCCCAAGTGAAAATCTGAGAGAGAGCAATATGAAAGCCACAAACCTTCTTTGTTCTACACTGGGAAGACATATTCCATCATTTCTGTCAAAGTTTGTTTATTAAAAGTGAGTCATTAAGTATAGTCCACACTCAAGGGGCAGGGAATTAGGCTTTAACAGAGGGAGATAATTTATGTACATATTTAGAACCACCATAGTCAGCCTTCTGGCCATCAATTATATACATTTTTATCACATAAGTTTTAAATGGACTTACCTCCTCTAAGACACTCAAGTTTTCATCCCTTTACATCCCTACCTCAACTCTAGTATGCTGACATCTAAATTAGGTCTCAGTATGGAAGAGATCCCTTAGTTGTAATTGCTTAAGTAGGCTTCTCAAGTGTAGCTCCTTTTGATCTGAAGTTCTATGAATTAGTAGGAACAATTATGTAACCCCCAAACACACAACAGCTACTGACATAGGATAACTATTCAAGGAGAAAGGAATTAAGCTCCACCAAAGAAAGAAATAGCCAAGAATTTATGGAAATACCTTAAAACTACCATACCCCTGAAAATAATTACCTTTGACATTTATGATCATTTTTTGTTCACTGTTTTATTTTTCTTGCAATTCATAAAGATAAAAATGGCAAGCCCTTTGGATACTCCCTCATCTAATGAAATGTTGTGTTCATAAGGTAGATACTCTTGAGACTGTTCCTCAGGCTTCTGAGGTTATTTCCCGAGATTCCTTTCTTCCTTCTATTGTGTCTTAAAATCAGAGTCAATAAGAATAGTCAGAATTTTAATAATTCGTCTCCTTTTCCTCACTACAATTATTGTAAGGGTGAACCTAGT
Organism: Eulemur rufifrons; assembly: GCF_041146395.1. Lineage (NCBI taxonomy): Eukaryota > Metazoa > Chordata > Mammalia > Primates > Lemuridae > Eulemur > Eulemur rufifrons. The sequence goes on from NC_090983.1 coordinate 75,716,453, forward strand.
TAACTCTGCCTAACTAAACTAGTGTCTGTTTTTTCCTTTTGGCCATGATCAAAGAATATGCCAAGGAATATGCCATGGGGTTGTACTTTCTTCTTTCAACAGTGTTGTCAGCGAGTTTTGTTTGGGTCTAACTTGATTTTTCTAATTTATTTCATTTTGTGATATGATAAGATTTGAGTTGTTATCTTTACTAAGGAAGGATCTCATAGATTTTAAGTGAGAGGACTTGGACCTGGATCAGGACCTGTACTTTTTTTGTGGCCCTACTTTAGTACTCTCTCCTACTGACAGCATGTTCCCTGAAGAATGAAATGTTTTTATTCAAGAAAGTATTTATACAATAGAAAAATTATGGTTTCAAAAGCTGTAAAGGGCAATATAAAAAGGATGTTGTAATTTTATCTGAAAACTTCACTAACTTATGTACTGATTTCAGTATACAGTATCCCAGACTTTCTGATTTAATGTTTATTTTAGTTATAGTTGAATGCAAAGGAATTGCAGTTGTTACACATACCATTTACTTTAAAATACTTCTAACTTTATCTTGCTTAGGAAGCATAGATATGTTTGGGCATGAGTCAAAGACACACCTGAATTTTTCTCATATTTTTATCACTCAAAGCCATTAATGAGGTGCTGCCTTCAGGTTCTATTTTGCAAATTCTTTTGACAGATATAAAATATATATATATATATATATATATATATATATATATAAAATATATAAAATATAAAATAGAGCATTCAAGCTCTATTTTTCTGAAATGTATTTTAACTTCTTTGTTTCTAGTTATTATATAATATTTATTTTATTCTCACATCCATGATATAGATAGGATAAAGTGGATAAAAATTAGAACCATAATTTAAATTTCAAATTATATTTAATAATATTAAGAGTCTATGCTGACCTTATATTTCTTCTTTAAAATGTTTATAGTGGTCTTTTAAAATCCAATCTCTTATTAGACCTCAAAACAGACATTTCTTTTTTTTTTTTTATAGATGGAGTCACTAAGGTTTATTAAGATTTTAATGTACTTAATGTCAAACAATTTTTTCAAAGAAGTGGTAGGTCAGCAACTTATCTGACTTTACAAATAGCGTCTTCTCCCCCAAACTCACCACATCCTTGATTCATGCATTTTAGTCTATATAGCTGTAGCTACAAATGTAGATGAAAATTAGTCATGTCAATATTTACATTTTTTACTAAGAGACCAAGATGAACTTATAAATTTTCTTAATTATGCTGACCTTTAGTTTTGAGAACTGGTGACCTCAACTGAGAACAGGGAGATTTGTACTTATTGCTAGTTGTTGACTTTAAAAACCTTTTGATGAGGGTTTCATATCTGCTTTCACCAATATAAAATAGAAACAGAATTGAAGACCGAGAGGAAATATTTTTCATTCAGGGACATATCCATGACATGAATGATGGAATAATAACTTTTTCCTGATTTAAGTCAATTACTCAGAAACAATGGAAAAGCTTGTATTTTTAGATAGCTTTTACCTACACTGATTCCTGAAATGCAGAGAGGGTAAGATGACATGGAAACTGAATATGAATACTAGATTTAAGTGCATACAAAACGCAAATGGAAATTACATACTATATTTTTGCATCCGGCCGCCACCTGATAATATCATGAAGTCATTTGTATACTAAAGAATGAAAGAATTATATAATGACAGATAGAATGATGACACTTTCTATGAAAGTTTGAAAACAAATTATTTTTAAAGGATTTTCTTAAACCAATTTAAAGTTGTGGATGTGGAAGATAGATAAAACAGAGGAAATATTCTTTTTAATAGGAGACAGTATATGAAGAGAGTATATGATACTTCTGGTTTATCCTAAGATGGGGTAACAAAGATTGGAATTATAATGAGTTTCAGATATTGAACGTTATACAGCACAGAACTGTGAATCCCAAGGGAAGGCGCATAAGATTGCCTAAGTTATGACTGGAGGTGGTTTCCCTGTCTCACTGAAGGAGGGCAGGGTTTAAACAGAAACCAGCAGTCTCAAGGACTGAGAATAAAGTTATGGTCTCCGCATAAACAAAAGTCCCTAGAGACTCCGAGCTGTAAGGAGAAAGAAACAAGTAACTTACAAAGGAAAACCCATCAGAATTACGCCAGATTTCTCAGCTGAAACCTTACAAGCAAGAAGAGGTTGGGGCCCCATTTTCATGCTTCTGAAACAGAATAATGCCCAGCCTAGAATCTTGTACCCAGCTAAGCTAAGTTTTCTATACGAAGGAGAAATCAAGACATTCTCAGATAAACAAAGGTTGAGGGAATTCACCAAGACAAGACCAGCCCTCCAAGAAGTACTCAAAAGAGAATTATACACGGATCAGCACAAGAAAGATCCACGAATGTAAAACTACTCAAGAGCTAAAGATGAAATTCCAGATACCACAATGGCCCAGGAGAGAAAACATCACAATGAAGTTCTACCCAACAAGCTGAACAAAAAACTGTCTCACCTATCAGTTTTCTCAATAAATGTGAATGGCTTGAACTCCCCGCTCAAGAGACATAGACTGGCCCAATGGATAAAAAAATACAATCCAAGTATCTGCTGTCTTCAAGAAACTCACCTAACCTGCAAAGATGCATTTAGACTGAAAATAAAAGGATGGAAATCGATATTTCAAGCAAATGGTAACCAAAAGAAAGCTGGTGTGGCAATCTTAATTTCCAATAACTTAGCTTTCAAACCAACAAAAATAATAAAAGACAAAGATGGCTACTACATACTGATTAAAGGCACAATTCATCAAGAAGCCATGACTATACTCAATATATATGCACCCAACCTAGGTGCACCTAGATTCATAAAGCAAACCCTACTAGATCTCAACCAAACGATAGACAACAATACTGTAATAGCTGGAGACTTTAACACCCCACTGACAGTACAGGACAGATCCTCTAAACAGAAAATAAACAAAGACACAATGGACCTCAATAGAATGCTAGAACAAATGGGCATGGCTGACATCTATAGGACATTCTACCCAAAGTCCACAGAATATACATTCTTCTCATCAGCTCACGGGACATTCTCTAAGATTGACCATGTCCTAGGACATAAATCATGTCTTCAAAAATTCAAAAAAATAGAAATTATACCATGCATCTTCTCAGATCACAGCGGAATAAAAGTAACAATGATCACAAACAGAAACCCTCACTCTTACTCAAAGTCATGGAAGCTAAATAACCTTCTCCTGAATAATTATTCTATAAAAGAAGAAATCAAGATGGAAATCAAAAATTTCTTTGAATTAAATGACAATGGAGATACAACTTATCAAAATCTATGGGATGCAGCTAAAGCAGTCCTGAGAGGAAAATTCATATCCATAAATGCCTATATCAAAAAGACAGAAAACATGCAAATAGACAACCTAACGAATAGACTCAAAGAACTGGAGAAAGAAGAACAGAACGATCCCAAACCCAGCAGAAGGCGAGAAATTACTAAGATCAAATCAGAACTAAATGAAAAGGACAACAAAGAAACTATAAGGGAAATTAATAAAACAAAAAGTTGGTTCTTTGAAAAGATAAACAAAATAGACACACCTCTGGCTAGACTAACCAAGAGCACAAAAGTAAAATCTCTAATAACCTCCATTAGGAACATGAAAGGAGAAATCACAACCGATGCTACAGAGATACAAGATATCATCTATGAATTCTACAAAAATCTTTATGCACACAAACTGGAGAACGTGGAGGAAATGGACAAATTTTTAGAAACACATAGTCTTCCCAGGCTCAACCAGGAAGAAATAGAGTACCTGAACAGACCAATATCAAGAACTGAAATCGAAACAGCAATAAAAAACCTTCCCAAAAAGAAAAGCCCTGGTCCAGATGGGTTCACACCTGAATTTTACCATACATACAAAGAAGAACTGGTGCCCATCCTACATAAACTATTCTCCAATATTGAGAAGGATGGAGTTCTCCCTAACACGTTCTACCAAGCCAATATAACATTAATACCAAAACCTGGAAAGGACACAACAAAAATAGAGAACTACAGACCAATTTCCCTCATGAATATAGATGCAAAAATTTTCAATAAAATACTAGCAAATCGAATCCAAGTACTTATCAAAAAAGTAATCCACCACGACCAAGTAGGCTTCATCCCCGAGATGCAGGGGTGGTTCAACATACGTAAATCTATAAATGTAATTCACCACATAAATAGAAGCAAAAACAAAAACCATATGATACTCTCATTAGATGCAGAAAAAGCATTTGACAAAATTCAACACCCTTTTATGATAAAAACGCTTAACAAAATAGGCATTGATGGAACCTACCTAAAAATGATACAAGCCATATATGACAAACCCACAGCCAACATCATACTGAATGGGGAAAAACTGAAAGCACTCCCACTTAGAACTGGAACCAGACAGGGCTGCCCATTGTCTCCATTACTTTTCAACATAGTATTGGAAGTCCTTGCGAGAGCTATCAGGCAAGAGAGCAGAATCAAGGGAGTCCAAATAGGGAAGGAAGAGATCAAACTCTCACTTTTTGCTGATGATATGATGTTATATCTGGAAAACCCCCAGGATTCAACCAAGAGACTCCTGGAATTGATTAACGAATACAGCAAAGTCTCAGGCTACAAAATTAATATACACAAATCAGAGGCATTTATATATGCCAATAACAGTCAATCGGAAAACCAAATTAAAGACTCAATACCCTTCAAAATAGCAACAAAGAAAATAAAATATCTAGGTATATATCTAACTAAAGAGGTAAAGGACCTCTATAAGGAAAACTATGAAACACTGAGAAAAGAAATAGCAGAACTTGCAAATAGATGGAAAAATATACCATGCTCGTGGATCGGAAGAATCAACATTGTTAAAATGTCTATACTACCCAAAGTGATCTACAGATTCAATGCAATCCCTATTAAATTACCAACATCATTCTTTACAGACATAGAGAAAATAATTATACACTTTGTATGGAATCAAAGAAGACCCCGTATAGCAAAAGCAATTTTAAGCAACAAAAACAAAATGGGAGGTATTAATTTGCCAGACCTCAAACTATACTACAAGGCCGTGGTTCTTAAAACAGCCTGGTATTGGCACAAGTGCAGGGACACAGACCAGTGGAACACAACAGAAAATCCAAATATAGAACCATCCTCATATAGTCACCTAATTTTCGACAAAGCGGGAAAGAATATACTCTGGGGACAAGAATCCCTATTCAACAAATGGTGCTGGGAGAATTGGTTAGCCACTTGTAGAAGACTGAAACAGGACCCACAGCTTTCACCTCTCACAAAAATCAAATCACGGTGGATAACAGACTTAAACCTTAGGCGTGATACAATCAGAATTCTAGAAGAAAATGTAGGAAAGACTCTTACAGACATTGGCCTAGGCAAAGAATTTATGAAGAAGACCCCCAAGGCAATCACAGCAGCAACAAAAATAAATGAATGGGACATGATTAAACTAAAAAGCTTCTGCACAGCCAAAGAAACAGTCCAGAGAATAAACAGACCACCTACAGAATGGGAAAAAATTTTTGCATACTACACATCAGATAAAGGACTGATAACAAGAATCTATTTAGAACTCAGGAAAATCAGCAAGAAAAAATCAAGCAACCCTATCAAAAAGTGGGCAAAGGACATGAATAGAAATTTTTCAAAAGAAGATATAAAAATGGCTAACAAACATATGAAAAAGTGTTCAACATCTCTAATCATCAGGGAAATGCAAATCAAAACCACAATGAGATATCACTTAACCCCAGTGAGAATGGCCTTTATCAAAAAAACCCAAAACAACACATGTTGGCGTGGGTGTGGAGAGACAGGAACACTAATACACTGCTGGTGGGACTGCAAATTAGTGCAACCTCTATGGAAAGCATTATGGAGGTATCTTAAACAGATTCAAGTAGACCTGCCATTTGACCCAGCAATCCCATTACTGGGCATATACCCAAAGGAAAAATGGTCATTCTGTAACAAAGGCACGTGTACCCAAATGTTTATAGCAGCACAATTCACAATAGCAAAGATGTGGAAACAACCCAAATGCCCATCAATACATGATTGGATTAGTAAACTGTGGTATATGTATACCATGGAATACTACTCAGCTATAAGGAATGATGAAGATACAACATCTCTATGGTTCTCCTGGAGAGAGTTGGAACCCATTATATTAAGTGAAGTATCCCAAGAATGGAAAAACAAGCATCACATGTACTCACCAGAAAATTGGTTTCCTTGATCATCACCTTAATACAAATCTGGAAACGACACCAATTGGACATCAGACTGAGGTGGGGGGTGGGGGAGGGGATGGGGGTATGCCTACACAATGAGTGCATTGCGCACCGTTTGGGGAGTGGTAACACTTGAAGGTGCTGACTCGGGAAAGGGGGGGTGGGGAAAAAAATATGAAACTATTGTTTTTAACTTGCACTGTTCACTTAATAATTTATCATGAATATTTCCCATATTATTTCATATCATTGTACAAGAAATAATGTATACATTATGAGGACATACTGTATCTAACAAGATATACTGTTAGACTCTTTGATTCTGTAAAATAAAAAAAAAAAAAAAAAAAAGAAAACTACAAATGAGAGAAAAATTTAAAAAAGAAGTGCAAAGATGATATCAGGGAAATACATTAGCTTAGGTTCTTGAAGGTAATCAATGTTAGTTAACAGAGAACATTCTATGGGATGGACTTGCCTTCTTGGTTGACAGGAGAAAATAAAATAGCAAATAAAAAAAAAAAAAAAAAAAAAAAAAAAAAAAAAGTCCCTAGAGAACTGTAACAACAAAATTTAATTCAGAATTTAAAACCATCCCACCAAGAAAATATTATTCCCAGATGTGAAAAAAAAAAAGTTAAAACTGTCTATATTTGAGGATTACACAATTTTCTAAAATTCTAAGGATAATTTGATGAAATAATAAACGAATTTAAGGTCAATATATAAGAATCAATTGTACTTCTATAAAATAGCAATAAACAAATGAAAATTGAAATTGAAAAAGCAATACTATTACATACACTATGTAAAAATATCAAATATTTAGGAATTAAAATAGACATTATTTGTAAGACCTGTACACTGAACCCTATAATATTTATTGGGATAAATTATAGAAGATCACAATAAATGAGGAGAGATACCACATTCATAGACTAAAATAGTCAATATTGTTAATACAGCAATTCTCCACCAATTGATCTATAGATTCAATTCAATCTCAATTGAAATCTTAGCTAGTCTTTTTATAATTGATATAAAACATATATGGAAATAAAAAGGAACAAGCATCTCCACTTAAAAAAAATTTCAAAATAAAATCAAAGTTGGAAGACTTACTTGCCTGATTCTGAGACTTTCTCTTGAGCTACAATAACCAAGCTAATACAGTATTTGCTAAAAAATAGATATACAGATTAATGAAACAGTGAGAAGTCTAGAAATGGTCAAACATGTAAAAACAACTGATTTCCAAAAAATGTGCAGAGGTGAAAGAATAGTCTTTTCAACAAATGTGCTGAGAAAATTGAATTAGGCAAAGATATATTAGATATGTCACCAAAAGCACCATCCATAAAAGAAGAAATTGATAAATGGACATTATCAAAAAACTGATGATATAATGAAAAAGCCAAGCCATAGATTGGGAGAAAATATTTAAAAAACACATTTTAAAATTACTTATATTTATAATGTATATAGAACTCCCAAAATTTAATAATAAGACAACAAACAACTCAATAAAAAAATGGCAGAAACTCAAACAAAAGTGTCCCTAAAAAAGCAAACAAACACATGAAAATTTGTCAAATATTATTAATGATTAGGGAAATACAAATGAACACTACAATGAAATACTACTATCCACTTATTACAATGGCAAAAATTTAAAAGACTGACCACATCAAACTTTGGCAAAGATGTGGAGAAATTAGACATATCATACACTATTGGTAGTAATTTAAAATGTGACAATCACTTTGGAAAATAGCTTGGAAATTTCTTAAATGTTTTAAATGTCAAGCATACACCTACTATATGATCCAGACATTATACACTTAGGTATTTACCCAAGAGAAAAGAAACATATTCAAAGACTTTCATATAAATATTCATATACTTTAATATCTAATAGCTCAAACTAGAAGAAACCCATATGCCTATCAACAGGTGGTAGATAAAAAGACTCTGGTATGGTACACAATGGAACACTACTCAGTGGAAAGGAATAGGCTGTTGGTGCATGCTATAACATTAATGAATCTCAAAATAATTGTGCTAAGGGAAAATAGCAAGACACCACCCAAAAAGAAGATATTTTTATATTAATGCAATATTATACCGTTAATGTAAATTTCTAGGAAATGCAAGCTAACATATATAAGAAAGCCTATCAGTAGTTGCCTGGGAATAGGGGCATGAAAAAGACAAGAAGCGGCAATAGTAAGAAATTATGAAAAGCCACAAAAAATGTTTGGTGGTGATAGTTAAGTTTGTCTTTATCATAATATAATACAGATTTCACAGGTGATAACATCAAATTATACACTTCTAATATATGCAGTTTTTTGTATACCATTTCTTCCTAAATAAAACAGTTTAAAAACGTTTGATTAAACTCAAAGAAGGATAGGATGGAGGGAAAAAGTAAAATAGATGGGTCAAATAGAAAAGTAATATTGAGATGGCAGATAAAATTCCATGTCAGAAACCATAGAAAAGACAGACTAAATAGACAGATTTTAACATTAGGTGGAAAAAATAACACTATATTATGAGATTCAAACATTTATATAAGGACACAAAAAAGGGCAAGGTAAGGGCAAGAAAAAGGTTAAGCCATGCATATACTAACACAATAAAGGCAGGTTTAGCTACATTAGCAGACCAACAAAGTAGAGATTAAAGAAAGATTTATTAGTAGAAAAAAAGGGGGACTTCATAATGATTAAGACATCATTCATAAAGTATATATATCCAATAACACAGATTTACAATATATAGAGCAAACTTAAAAAATTAAAAGGAAAAACACACCGATGCACAATCACAATGGGAAACATTAACTCAACTTTTTCAAAAGCTGATATAACAAGCAGACAAAACCCAATCAGGATGTAGAATATCTGAAGACCACATAAAGAAAACATGTTATATGCCATTGACAATGATAGAACATTGCCCCTAACAATAGAAGAATTTACATTCTCTTCAAATATTCATTTAGCAAAAGTGACCAAAGCTGTGTCAAAGAGGAAGCTTCAGCACATTTCCATAGATATATATTAATATTATTTAATGAATAGTCTCTGATCTGATGGAATGAAACCAGAAATCAATACCAAACCGATAAACAAAGAAAATCTAACTAACTGGAAATCAAACAATGTACTTCAAAAAAATTCATGGATCAAAAAAGTCAAAATAGAACTTATAAATATTTAAAACGCAATAACTTGTGGAACGCATCAAAAGCAGTGCTTAAATCAAAATATATAGACTAAAGTACATATATGAAAGAAGAAGAAAAGCTGAAAAATCAATAATACAAGCTTCTATCTTAGAAACCAAAAAGAAACAAATGAACAAGAACAACAAAGAGTAAAGCAAATGTAGGGAAAATAGAAGAAAATAAATAATACAAAGATAAGTGTGCAATTCAATGAAGTGGAAAATAAACATTCAAGAGTTTGTTTTATAAAAAATTGAAAAAAAGAAAAAGTAGGTTTCAACAGGAATTATCAAGAGAAAACAGGGAAATCACAAATTACCATTATCAAGGAGTACCGATGCAGGAAGAGCACAGGGATATGAAACTGAATAAACATCGGCAAGGATGATGTAACTCACAAAGAGGAACAATCGCCCCAGTGACAATGAAGGCCTAGTGGTGTCCAGTGGGTTGAGTAAATATTCACCATTGAGGTTTTGTAAAACTGGTAACTTATTGCATAGTTTCTTTAAACTCTTAGAGTATGTCCTGATAAACATCCCTACATTAGCTTATCTTTGAAGCTTTCTGAGCCAATTAAAAATTATGATTCCAAAGAGTGCTTATAAATAAGAATCTGCACATCATCAAGCAACACAATTCTAGAATCCTCACGTATAGCTTCGTAGATTGACTCTTCTGAATGAAACGGAGCAATCTGTCACTTGACTTTTCTATGACATTCAAGATAGTGAAGTTTATAAGAAAAGATTGATTTAGAAACAAGTTTAATGGAATTAAAAACGTGTGACTAATGACATCTGTTTTTTAGGCATGATGCTGAAGTAAAATTAATTAATACTTTACATAAAGTATACATTACACTGTACTTTGACTAGAAATAAAGATATATTTTTTAAATCTTTCTCAACATTTCTTGATTTTAGTAGCTCGTGGATGCTAGATCATATAATTGCATTGACTTTTATTTTTATTTCAGTATTCCCTCCTGAATTTCAGCAGAATTTAAATACTGTGATTCCATTTTTCAGCACTATGAATTATCTCAGAAGCCAGATAATATCCAATTTCATTGGTTAGCTTATGAAAAAAGAAGCCTAATATGAGCTTTAGATGTTTAGGCCTCTAAGGCATCATGCTGTGCAATGAACTAGGGTAAATGTTTTTCTTTTTTATCTTCTTGATGTGTTGGAAAAGATAAAAAAAGAGAAAGGGAGGGATATAGTTCCCTGGTAAATGTTGTTATACCATGTACACATAGGTATACATATACACATACAAATCCTCCAAAGCATTCATAATCTTTTTAAACAAGCTTCATTTCAAATCTATATGAAAACTAAACCTAAGTACATAGGTATATAATCTGAATCAATAGAAAGCTACAGCCTTATTTTATGACTACAGTAATAACTTTCCAATTCGGATGTATAATATATACACAGTTTTTTATTGTTAAGTACATTAAGATTCAGACATATTGAGAACACCTGGAAGGTTATAGAATTACAACTGTCTTGAATTCAGATTGAATAGTCTGAATGTTAATATTCATAGTCCTTTATATTGAGGACTGTTATTTTGCTTTTATCCCTGTAGCAACCCGTAAGAAATGTCAACAAATCCTATTGGTGCTGTTTGCTGCTCAAAATACTACGATTAGTGAGCCTGGGGCTATCTACGGTAGTTTATACATATAATCTGGCATGATCATTCAGAAAGGATATCTCAATTGTAGGCACATACTTTCAATAAGATTAAAAACAGTATCAGGTCCTTTTTTATCTCAAGGCACTACAATTACATGTAGTATGCCTAGGCAGGACTTCTGTTTTTTGTTTTTGTTTGTAACAGCAGCCACTGAACTATACATGCCTTGGAATTTCTCCATAGTAGTAAATTTAATTGAACAAATTGCTTTTGTGTAAAATGAGTTAGAGATTAAAGAAAGTAAGTCAAATTGTTCATTAACAATGTGCTGTGGATATTACTTTAGGCAGGAATTCTTCATCTTTATGCCATATTCTTCCTCTTTATGCTACAGTTTATTATTTATGGGTCACATAGAACAAAGTTATCGCCTATGAGTTTTCTAATAACTAAAACAGATAGTTTGAATTAAACATATCCTGAGAATTGTGGTCCACAGTAGAAAATGAAGTGAAGGAAAATATTACTTATTTGTTTGTTTCTAGATACAGAATCAAATAAATAGAAAGTAAGGACATGGCAAAGAATAATGTGAAAATCTCGTAACAGGAAGATCTTGAAAGTTATTTCTCCTTTCATTTCTCCTTTTCCTCAATTCTGGACCCAAGCTCTTGTGGTCTGTGATGAATGAAGGCTTCACAGATAAATGAAAAGGTTTTGTTTTGATTAAATTTAAAGGGCCGGGCGCGGTGGCTCACGCCTGTAATCCTAGCACTCTGGGAGGCCGAGGCGGGTGGATTGCTCAAGGTCAGGAGTTCGAGACCAGCCTGAGCGAGACCCCGTCTCTACTAAAAATAGAAAGACATTATATGGACACCTAAAAATCTATATAGAAAAAATTAGCCGGGCATAGTGGCGCATGCCTGTAGTCCCAGCTACTCGGGAGGCTGAGGCAGTAGGATCGCTTAAGCCCAGGAGTTTGAGGTTGCTGTGAGCTAAGCTGACGCCACGGCACTCACTCTAGCCTGGGCAACAAAGTGAGACTCTGTCTCAACAAAAAAAAAAAAAAAAAAAAAAAAAAAAAAAAAAAAAAAAAAAAAAATTTAAAGACAGTCTTTTAATGTCTTTCCGTGACTGTGAAGCTCATATAATCATCATTAGGATATTATGTCAATTAGAAAGGCTTTCCTATATGCTATGATTTAATGCCATTCCCTTCTTAGTGAAACCAGACATCACTAATTCGTCCCTCCCACCCTCACCTGCAAAAATATAAAGGCAATACCACCATGCTAGAACTATGTATGACCTTTTTCTTTTCCAGAATGCGAATTATTTGTGAGGGAGGGAGACTTCTCTGCTCAAAAATATCTGCGGACTTCTCACTATTAAAAGATAAATTTGAAGTCCTTAACTTGGCATTTGCCAACTTCTATTCTTTCATCTCCATCTGATTTTCCTGTGTTTTCTCCCACTGCTCCTCCATGCAATCTCCAAATGCCACTCAAATTTGCCTCTCTTTCAGGATCCTGTTGAGGAGTATTATAATAAGGGCTTCAGTGAATCATACCTTCCTGTACCCCAATACCACTTTGCAGTGTGACCTTGCCTCTCCTTCCTCCAAAAGACGGAGTCTATTTTTCTCTCTGAAACTAAGACTGGCCCGTGAATTGTCATAACCAGTCAAATGTGGCAGAAGTGATCTTTTGTGAATTTTGAAGCCTGTGCCTAAAGAGACCTTGTAGTTTCCACCCTTACCCTCCTGGGATCCTATGAACAGCATGTTGAGATGTCAGGTTATCCTATTAGAATATGAGAGTCATGTGGAGGGGAACCAGCATGTCCCAGGAAACAACCAACACTAATTTCTTGGTCCTTCCTGGTCAAGCGGTCCTTCGTCAGAAATCAGCCTCATCTGTGAGCACAGGTAAAACCAATAGAGGAACTGCCCAGTCAACCCACAGAATAAGAAGAATGAATAAATAATTGTTCTAAGTCCTACATTTTGGATGGTTTACTCAACAATAAATAACAATAATATAAAACAATAGATGGTTGATACATGACTCACTCTGTAATAATTTCCTTGAGCATTACATTCATCAGCATTATATTTCCTCCTTAGAACAGTGATAGCACTTGTAGGTCAGCTAATGGTATCTTGTACTTTTTATATTTTAAGAAACTCCTCCTCTGTTCTAACTATACTGTAAGCTTTTTTATTATAGAATGTCATATTTTAAAGGGAGGGGTCCCCTTATTCTTTAAATAGTATTTAGTGTCTTTGAAGACCTTTAGTCATCTGTTCAGATTAAATTAACCTGGTTGGTTTTACATTTTATTATGTAACTTATTCTTAATCTCTTAGATGCTAAAATACAGGGGAGAGGAAAGTGGGAACTGCATAAGAATATTCAAATGTAAGTTTTATTCAAGATACATTTATTGATCCTAGGCAGTATGAAGACAAATGCTAGAATTTCTGCAAGGTATATATAAAGAGCTAAAAGATAACTTCTGCATTTAAGAAGTTTATAATTCAAACAGAGTTCATAAGCTATGTTGAGCTAGCCAGCTGCCTGGTTTTGTAAATAAGGTTTTGCTGACACCTTTCATTTGTGTATTGTCTATGGCTGCTTTTTCATTACAACAGCAGAGTTGAGCGGCTGTCTAAACTACTGTATGGCTTGCAAAGACTAAAATATTTACTTTCTCTCCCTTTACAAAAATATGCTGACCCAGGGTTTAGAATAGGTAATAAATATAACTATAATCAGAGAAGAAATACAAACTTCTAAGGAGAGAACTGGGTTGTATTGTAACTTTGGAAACCAAGGGAGAAGAAAGTTATAAAGCAGGATGATCCCCAATGTAGACTGCTGCAGAGGGTATTGTTTTAATGTCCTAGGGCTACTGTAACAAAGTAACAAATACTGAGGGGCTTAAACAGCAGGAATTTACTGTTTCACAGATCTGGAGCCTTGAAGTCCAAAGTCAGGTTTTCCATGGGCTCATACTCTCTCTGACAACTCTAGGGAAGAATTCTTCCTTGCCTCTTCTAGCTTTCTGGTGTTTGCCAGCAATGCTTGGCATTTCTAGGATTGTAGATGCATCACTCCAGTCATGTTGTAGTCTTCTCCCATGTTGTCCTTACATCTTCTCTATGTGAGAGCCTGACTCTGTGGCCAAATGTCTCTGTTTTATAAGAACACCAGTCATATTAGATTAGGATCCACCCTAATGACCACATTTCAACTTGATTACTTCTGTAAACAATTTATTCCCAAATAAGGTCACACTCTGGGGTACTGGAGGTTATGAGTTCAATGTGTTTTTCTTAACAGTGACATAATTCAACACCAAACAGGCATAGATTAGAAAAGCTGGAGGAGCCAGCTTTGCAGGGCATGCAAAGATTAGGCTTTCATTGGTAAATTTTGAAGAACTAGCTTGAGTTTGGGAACCAGGTTGCTAGAAGCTGTTAAGATAGAACAATTTGTGAAGAAATTCAAAATGATAAGAAGAAAGTTAAGGAACAGAGTAGCTTGAGAAGATGGTAGAGGTAACATTGGTTTGAGGAGAGTAAAAATCTTAACAGAGAAGAAGAAACTGAAGAAATACAAGAGAAAAACAACTCTTAGGGCAAGTTTTAGATTTAAATTAAAATATGACAAGTGGAGGAGAAAACTTGTTCAAACAGAATGGTATATTTTCCCTCGAAGACTGGAAAAAAGAAAGAGGAGTAGGTTGTCTATTTGCTGTGTTAATTATTTCCTTAGCTGTGGAGAAGGTTTTTAGTTTAATTGAGTCCCTTTTATTTATTTTTGTTGTTGCTGTAATTGCCTTTGGGGTCTTAGTCATAAATTCTTTGCCTGTGGCAATATCTAGAAGTGTTTTTCCTATATTTTCTTCTAGAACCTTTATGGTTTCATGCCTTAAATTTCAGTTTTTTATCCATCTTGAATTAATTTTTGTGAGATGTAAGAGGTAGGATATCCAAATTTCCAGCATCACTTATTGAATGGGGCTTCTTTTCCCTAGTGTATGTTGTTGTCTGCTTTGTCGAAAAGCAGTTGACTATAGCTAGATAGTTTATATCTGGATTCTCTACTCTGTTCCATAGGTCTATGTCTCTATTTTTGTACAAATACCGTAGTGTTTTGGTTACTATAGCCTTATAGTATAGTTTGAAGTCTGGTAATATGATACCTCCAGATTTGTTCGTTTTGTGAGCCCTTTTCTGGTTCTAAACAAAACAAAGAATTATTAGATATTTCTTCTAGATCTGTGAGTACATGATGTTGGTATTTTGATGGAGATTGCATGGAATATGTAAATCACTTTGGGTATTATGAACATTTTAACAATGTTTATTCTATTGATTTATAAACATGATGTGTTTTTCCATCTGTTTATGCCCTCTGTGATTTCTTTCCTGGTGTTTTGTAGTTGTTCTTGTAGAGATCTTTCACCTCCATGGTTAAGTATATTTTTAGGTATTTTACAACCTAAAGAATGGAGAAAATATTGGCAAATTATACATCTGATAAAGGGCTAACATCCAGAATTTACAAAAACTCAAGCAAGTCAGCAAGAAAAAACAACCGCAATAAAAATTGGGCAAAAGACATGAATAGAAGTTTCTCAAAAGAAGACAGATAAATGGCCAATAAACATATGAAAAAATTCTCAATGTCACTAATCATCAAGGAAATGCAAATTTAAAAAAAAAACACAAAGAGATATCACCTTAACACAGATAGAATGGCTTTTATTAAAAAGTCCAAAAACAACAGATGGTGGTGTGGATGTGGAAAAAAATGCTTATACACTGTTGGTGAGACTGCAAGTTAGTACAACCTCTATGAAAAACAGAATGGAGATCACCCAGAGAACTCAAAGTGGACCCACAATTTAATACAGG
The DNA here is from genome assembly GCF_041146395.1 of Eulemur rufifrons. Lineage (NCBI taxonomy): Eukaryota > Metazoa > Chordata > Mammalia > Primates > Lemuridae > Eulemur > Eulemur rufifrons. The sequence goes on from NC_090983.1 coordinate 75,732,577, forward strand.
AATCCCACTACTGGGTATTTGCCCAAAGGAAAAGAATTCTTTTTATCTCTCAAATATTTATTGCAGCACAATTCACAATTGCAAAGATGTGGAATCAACTCAAGTGCTCATCAATTCATGAGTGGATTAACAAAAAGTGGTATATGTATACCATGGAGTACTATTCAGCCATAAAAGGATGAATTAATCACTTTTGCAACAATTTGGATGGAACTGGAGACCATTATCCTAAGTGAAGCATCTAAAGAATGGAAAAACAAAACCACATGTACTTGCTATTGAATAGGAACTAACCAATGAGCATACATGTGCACATAGGGAAGTAAAACTCAGTGGGAATCAAGCAGAGCGAAGCGGAAAGAAGGGAGGGGAAAAAACTACTTAACTGGTACAATGAACACCATTCGGGTGATGGGTACACTTATAGTCATGACTCAAGCATTACAAAAGTGATCCATGTAAACAAAAACATTTGTACCCTCTTACTATTTTGAGATAAAAGAAAAACAAATAGAAGTCTGATAAAGTTGTGGAGATATATCACTTTAGATTCAGAATTTCTCGGGAAAGTAGGATATGACATGTCTGCTTAGAATAAGACAATAAAGGGTATGTATTGGGCTTAAGGTTAGTGAAAAAGTGCAGGAAAAAGGCCAGCCTTATAAATTTGTGTTGGTACCAACAGCAGATAAATAAAACATATATATGCTGTTTAGCAAAGAGCAGCATGCAGAAGTTAGGGAGCATGGATGTGTATCAAATATTATCAGCATAGTTACGTAATTTTTCTAATAACGCTGGGCAGCCCCAGAGGTAGAATAGAGAATGCAGACTGTAGAGGTTATTGAGATCTGGGGATTGGCAAGGTGTATTTGAGACAGTAAAAATTCTTCAATAGAAGTGAATGCACAATATTTTTGACATTGATGCCAGAGTTTGTTAAAATGGCAAGGAAGATGATAAAATACAGAATGAACCTGGGGACAAGGAAAAGGGAAACATCTTGAGTTTGTGATGAGAACCAAGACCAAATTTAGTAGCAGTGACTGAGTGAGGTGAGAAGGAGTTTTAAAGTTTGGAGTCTTTAAGGATAGAGAACTGTTGGATACTGCTGAGGAGAAATGTGTGACTAGGCTGATGGGTTGTTGCAGTCAAGAGAGTTTCAGGAAAAACAGGATAAAAAAAGCCCACCTTAACGTAAATGAAGAATACACCTTCAGAAAACAGACAAAATGGACAAATGAATAAAATAGAAAAAAAAATACCTAAAAGCCAAACTCTTTTGATGTATTTGTCAATGTGAAAATCTGAATAAAGTGAATATATTATTTTTATCAGAAAGATCATTTTTCACATGACTGTGATAACTAATAACAGAAGATTTTAAATCAATAAAAATGTATGTGCATATTAATATAAGACTAATTTTTTGCTTTGTAAAACTGAGCGGAAGGTGGGTGGAGGAATTATTATAGAATATTTAATTGTTAATGGGAAATTGTGTGGGTAGCTTGTTTTATTGCTAGGCAAATTTTAATGAATAAATGCCTGAGATTAATGGTTTTTTATAAAGGGTATAAGTTGAAATCATCTTTTATCACACTTACATCATAAACTGTGAAGAACTGTCTAGGCAACATGGTTATCCTTGGCCTTGGAGATATGCGTTACATAAGCTTATCTACTTGGAAAGTTGGTCAGACTGAACTCAAGCAAGTACAAGCAGGAAAACTCCTTTATTTTTCTCATCACCACAGTTTTAACCAGGATCTGTCAAATCTCCCTTGCCTGTCTTTAGGCAGCATGTCCAACAGATCTCATACCTTTCCTGTCTTGTTTGGCTATAAAAATAGTTTCATTTCCAGTTGTTAAAATGTTCAGTCTAGTTTGAATTAAAATTTTGATCTCACATACATTTAAAAAACTTTCCTTCTCTTATTAGCTTAGGCATCATCTGTGTCTAATTTTAAAAGCGCCTATAAGCCAGATGGTGGGTGCTGGTAAGCCAGGGTGGTCCAATTGCTCCACCTATTCTACCTACTCTTCCCTTCCCACTTCCATCTTCTCTCCTTTAGGGTTGGGGCTGGGGTTAAGGAGGAAACATTAGAAAAAGAGGCATAAATGGTTCTTACTTCACTGATGTTGTCTTTAGTTTTCTGTTGATGTTATTTATTTTTAATCATCATGATTATGGGAAGTACTTGAAACCTGAAATAAATTTCTAGGATTTGGGGAGAGTCCCTGTGAGGTTTTGTTACACCCCTGGTGGTGTACTGCCATGTTCTCCTCCCCTTGGAAGATCTCTCTCTTTTTAACAGAGTCCCTTAAAGTGCCTCATGTCTGCTACCTGTTGCATGTATTTCATTTGCCCACTGAGAACTCATGCATTCTTGTCCCATCGAACTGAGCAGTTGTCTTAACTTCTGACTCTTCCTTTCTCATCCCACCATACAGGCAGTCCCAGCCAGCTTCCTATTTTTAGACCTTTCCATATGAAAGCAGACACTCTTTTCTATATTCCTGTTTTCTCCTAAAGTCAGGTTTTCTCTGGAGCTCTCTCACCTTACCCCATCTAAATCACAGAAGCAAAATGGGCTCAAACAAGCCTCCTGTTGGGGAATTAGATGATTTTCCCTTTCTTATAAGCAACCTAATCCTAATAAGTAGTTCCATTGGGGTATCCACCACTTGACTTACCTGGGGACAAAAGACCATGCATTCCCTTTTCCCAGGAAGAGGTGAAGAGTTAAAGCACTCTGTATTTCTAGGAATTCCCTTCGAACACTTTATTTTGAAATGTCTAGTCTTTCCTTATATAGATTCAGGGATCATGATACCCTGACTGTCTCTGCTACATTTTGGTTAGTGTTGCACCGATGGTTTTATTACCACTTTTTAGAACTTCAGGGTACATCACACCTATTGCTTTGAGGTTTTCTTTGGAAATCACCAGACCTCAGATACAGTCTCAAACTTTCTCTGCAGACTAATTTTGAATGCTATTTATGTTAAGCCTGAGACTGACCTTATTTACATATGGAGAGCTATAACCTACTTAGCACATAGCACAATAAAGAGGAGGATATCTAAGTCTGCTGTCAGTATCTCCTAGGATTATTGATGGGAACAAGAACAACTCACAACATTTTTGATATATTTTTTTAATGGCTAGAGATAGAGATTTCCATTGGTTGGCACTGACTACTTCTTTTAATTCAAGTTGGTAGTTGGTATGCTGTTGTATAGAGATATTTAATATTCATTGAAAACTTCTTGGATGTCCTTAGGATGGGACTTTCAGAGTAAAAGAGTGCTTACATAATTGGCACTCAATTCATGATGATGAAATATGTTGTGTAGTCTGTAAAACTGCACAATATGGATTTAAGTCCCTCCTTTATTTTTTATAGAATATGTATTTAATAAACACTTACATAGCATTTATAATGTGTCACGAACAGTTCAAAATACTTTATAATTCATTTAATTCTCATAACAGCTCTATGAGGTAGTTACTCTTATCACTATCATTTTGACAGAGTAAATTGAGGCACAGAAATCTTAAGGATCCCCAAGGTGATACCACGTGCTAAAGCTGGAGTTTGGGCAGAGGCAGTCTGACTCCAAAATGTGTGTTCTTAGCACTATGTGATTCAGCTGTTTACTTCAAAAGATATTTAAACTAGATTAAAATAAGCAACATACAAAAAGGCCATTAAAATAAAAATTGGGAAATTCAAAGTCATGAAGTGAATGAGGAGAGAAATTGTGAAGAGCTAAGTGCTAAATTTAGCTCTGAGCTTTCTAACAGGCAAATCATGAAGGAAAATAAGATGAATTACATAGCTCTTATAGTCTCATTCTCATATCCAAGGGAACTTAGAATTATTTGGATGAAGAACCTATCTTTAGCATTCAATATAAAGAGGTTTATATTAGGAAAACTTTTTCATAAAAGACATGTCCCATAATTTTTTTGCAGATTATGCAGAAATTCTATTACATTTTATTATAAGCAATAAACTGAAGATAATAATGAAAGCACTAAAAATTTGTGAAGGAAATTCTAAAGGAAACTAAAGTTTATTAACATACCTGACAAACCTTTACTTCCCCCTAATTCAATGATACGCTGTTGACAGTTTAGAGGGTTATTTTCAAAAACTTTGCTCATCTACTTTCTACAAGAATCTTCAAAAATAATTTATCCCCTTGTACAGTTTACATTGGTATCTTCTTTATCTTATCACAGGTTTAAATAATTGCAATGAATGCAATTTCTGGACTATTATAACTATTAATATTTACAATAAAACTGTCATATCAGTCTTTAAATATATCCAAATGAATCTTATTATTCTAGTAATTTAATATATGCCAAAAGCAATCTTAAAATATATGAACAAACCAGTCCAAAATTTTACTTTCTGCTTCAGAATTTTATTCTGTGATATATATAGAATATTTACATTTTTATTCTTGAAAGTCTTTTATTAATCCCCTTTTCTTATATTTCTGAAATATCTACTTATTTAAATATTTATGTACATTTTAGCTTTTTAATTTTCTGTACCATTGGAATTCAAGTTTTAAGAAATTTTCTTGGACCAATTATAATTGTGAGTATTATTTATGCATGTTATCAGAACAAATACATAACAAATTTTGATAGGTAATTATTAAATACAAAAAATAAAATTATATTGGCAGCTAAGCTTTTAATGACACTTTTTTCAGTTAAATCATGTAGTTTTGGATTAATGTTACTCATAGAATGATGCAGGATTCAGTAGAAATTACTTGCAAGGAAAAGAAAAGTTTTGGGGCCACTAAATGAAAGACATAAAAATATACAAATGATTGTTGTGACTCTATCTATATAGTAGATCTTACAGAATATTCCAATAAGGATATGCTCTTATATATACATGGTAGGAATGAAAAAATTTTCAGAATTCCATTTAAGTAAAGGTAAATATGGGTTTTCAGAATTTAATAAAAATTCTTTAAAATATGTAAACACTTTTCATATGAGCTTGAATAAATGTTTGAGAAAATATACAGCACTATCTTGCCTCTAGTATATGGTCCTTTTATTCAAGGATGTAATGTTGATCTGTTGAAAGTACATGCAGAATTTATATTACTATATCCTCCTTGAAATCATAGCAAATATGTCACTGACACACAGACACTAATGAATGAGATCCCCTCCCCAAATCCATTCTCGTTATTGAGAATGGAAAATTGTAGAGTTGGCATACTGTGAAGCAGGTCCATATTTTCAGAATGATTCTTCCAATTTGAAACTGCAAAATTTTTAGATAGATTGGTAAATAGATAAATCTTTGCATAGGTGTGTCACTTGGATGAAATAAATTTCGACTCATGTCACTGTTTCTTACTAATACTTTCTTTGTTTTGTTCTCATGTTATAGTCCCTCAAAGCAATAGATTCCGTAATGATAGTCAAGGGATATAATGGATGAAATTATTTTTAAAAATTATCACAATTTCTACCATCTCACTGAAAAATATATCTTTATTCAGAACGCCCAAATTACATCTGTGGGATTGATCCACACTCAATTTTTTGTATTGTACTCCATTCTAATGTCATTTTTCATCCTTAACAAAAACATGTAAAATTATGGTACCTTAATTAAAGGAATATTCTCTGATAACAATCTTTGACTTTCCACTCCCCCCTTCACTCTTTTGTTGCATTATAAATTTTTACATTCTAAGGCAATGTGCAATACTGAGATTAGAGAAGGTAGAAAGTGTGATTCTCTTTGGTAACGTATGAGAAGGGTGAGTATGAATTAAGAGATGAAAAGGAAAACTTGCATGATGTTTCTATTGCAGTTACTTTCTTAGTCAGGTTGGTTTTAAGGAGGAGTATATACTTTCATTGAAGATTTAGAAATTGACTATATGGGACTTTGAGCCAATTTGAAACTTTTCATATTCCCTCAGGGGTATACACAAACCCCTAGATACATGTTCTGTACCAGACTACAGGTCTAATTTTTAATATAATTTATCAGTTTGACTTTGGAAACCTCTGTACATTGAGGCTGAATTTTTCCAATGAATGTTTAAATGTAGAAAATTTGTTCATTTTTTGACTACCTGACTCTTAACCACTACTTTGAATTTAATATCACAAATTAGTTTTGTTTATTTTCTAAAAATTTATGTACAGAATACAGCATTTTTATGTAAGAGTATGATTTCTTTTTTGTCAAATTAATTAATTCTTGGGATATTCATTCATGGTGTATGCCACTGTAGTTTATTTTCATTTTTTCTTTTGCATCCCATTCTATGAATGTACCACAATTTACTTGTCCATTTTACAGCTGATCAAAATTTCAGGGTGTTTTGCACTTGGGACTTTTGTGAATGAGGCACTATGAATTTTCAGAAGTTGCTTGGTCCAGTGATGGTAATTATCAGACCAACCTGTGTAGAGTATTTGGGTTCTTCCTCTCATCCGTCCTAAAGGTAGGGCTGGGGGAATTCCTTGTTATGGAAGTGAATGCTCATGAAGAATGCCAAGTAGACCAGAAAACATGAAGCTATTGCATGCAGTTGGTACTGAAAAAAAAAAAAAAGTTATTTTACCGAAGCATGCTCACCACTTAAAGCTGTTTCTTTACAAAATTCACATTTTAAAAATATGCTCAAAATTTGCAGCCATTTATTTATCTCATTTTAGCTACTGGAATCTAGATGGTTTATTGAAAAGGCAAATCATTAGGAAAAATTCCTAGAAATAGAATTATTGGATGAAAGAGCAGATATATTTTAAGACTACTGATAAAGAAACAGTGACAATTTACACCCCATCACCAGAGTATTAAAATGCCAATCTCCCTTCCTAATGCCACATGTTATTGATCATTGCCAGTTTTATTGAATGAGAATGGGATCTCTGTGTTGTGTTTATTTTCATTGATTTGATTGCTAGTGATGTTGAATAGCATATCTAATAGTGAGATAGAGCTTGAGTAAGAGAAGGGCAGGAAAGAGATAATTAAGCTTCAGTGTTATTATTTTTTAATATTCACATTTTCATTTTTGTTAATAAAGTGTAAAAAACCATTTTGGATAAAGCACCCCCATTATCACCTGCTTATATCTTCTTGAACCCTTTTTCTATTTATTATCTCCATATTTTTCCAAATTTCAGATTTTTTTTATTTCAAAGTATTACAGGGGTTACATGATCACTTTTATTTTATTTTATTTTAGATATATTGGTAAATAGATAAAGCCTTACATTAGTGTGTCACTTGGATGAAATAAATTTCCACTCACGTCACTCTTTCTTACTAATACTTTCTTTGTTTTGTTCTCATGTTATAATCCCTCAAACCAGTAGATTCATTAACGATAGTCAGGGATAGAATGGATGAAATTATTTTTAAAAATTATCATAATTTCTACCATGAAGAAGTCAACCTTCTTCATGGCTGAGTAATATTCCATGGTGTTTGTGTGTGTGTGTGTGTGTGTGTGTGTACATATGTGTATGTGTGTGTGTATATATATATATATATATATACACACACACGCACACACATATATATATATATATCACATTTTGTTAATCCACTCAAGAATTGATGGGCATTTGGGTTGATTTCACATCTTTGTAATTGTTAATTGTGCTGCAATAAACACTTGAGTGCAGGTGTATTTTTGATAAAAAAAATATTTTTTATCAAAATATTTTAGGTTACATGGATCATTTTTATAGTGCTTGAGTCATGGTTATAAGAGAGCCCATCACCCAGTTAGTGTTCACTGTACCCATTAGTTAAGTTTTCGCCCATCCCCTCCATCCCCCTCCCCCTTGCTTGATTCCTGTTGAGTTTTACTTCGCTCTATGCACATGTGTGCTCATTGGTTAGTTCCAATGTAAAAGTAAGTACATATAGTATTTGTTTTACAATTCTTTGGATACTTCACTTAGGACAATGATCTCCAGTTGTGGGGGCTGGGCCTAGAAGAAAGGATGGATGGCTGGAAAAAATGTGAGCAGAGTGAATGAAGGGACAGGTGAAAATGCCTACCTGGAGCTGCTTATTTGCTGTGTGCAAAGGTCAGCTGAAAACAGCTGACCATATATGATGTTAAAGATGTTGGCAAAGGCCTAAACCTTTGTTCCCTAGCTAAGTCTTTGTTCTAGGAATTATTAGCTGATATCTACACATCTTGTTCCTTATCTACAAAGAGCTATGCTTGCTTGAATTTCCACATTCTTGTGTACTCCCTGACCTTCTGTATGTATCCTTGGTAATAAATATGGGAAAGAACTTAGCTAAGGAGGCCATTTTCTCCTTCAGACTTTGGTCTCTCACCTTCTCTCTAAACACTACGTGTTTTGAGTAATTATTCCTTCCTTACTGAGCTCGGGAGCAAAAAGCAGCCACTACATCCGGTTCCACCCAAATTGTTGCAAAAGGCATTAAGTCAATCTTCTTCGTGGCTGAGTAATATTCCACAATATACATTCATAATGTTTTGTTAATCCACTCATGAACTGATGGACATTTGGGTTGATTCCACTGCTTTGCAATTGTAAATTGTGCTGTGATAAATAATTTGAGTACATGTGTCTTTTTGATTAAAAACAACAACAACAACAGCAACAACAAACTTTCTTTTCCTTTGGGTAAATACCCAGTAGTAGGATTGCTGGATCAAATGATAGACCAACTTTTAGTTCTTTGAGGAATCTCCGTACTGTTTTCCATAGAGGTTGTACTAATTTGCAGTCCCACCAACAGTGTATAAGAGTTCCTTTCCCTCTGCATCCACACCAGCAGCTATTGTTTTGGGACTTTTAATAAAGGACATTCTGACTGGGGTAAGGTGATATCTCATTCTGATTGTAATTTACATTTCCCTGATGATTAGTGACATTGGGCATTTTTTCATATGTTTATTGACTATTTGTGTATCTTCTTTTGTGAAGCTTCTGTTCATGTGTTCTAGTCCCTTGCATACAGTAGACATTTTTAAAACATTGAAAGAATAAATTAATGAGAAAGTGAATGAATGAATGAAGGTTCTGAATGAATGTTTACTTTAGAGATGGATATAAATACAAGCAGAAAAAGAAATTCATAATTGTGTAGAGAAATCTAAATTTTTAAAATGTTTTCTATGTCCACTGTTTACTGAACATGTTAGAAATTTGGTTTGTTAGATAATCAATGATTAAAAATTAATCTAGGAATGAAAATGATTTTAAAATTGTCCATTATATATATATATATATATATTCAGTTTATGTACCAATATAGTTTGTCAAAAGTAAATCTAAGAGTTTGATGAGAGATTGCTGTTGATATGCAATTACTATGACTTGGTAATTAGACTAAAAATATTCAAAATATTATCAATGAAAAATCCACTTTGATGAATATGCATGACTTCAGAGATTTACCAGTGTTGTCACAACTAAATAATCATCCCTCAAATTTGTAATAATAAACCTATAGATGAAATGTTAGAATTAGAAGCACAATCATAATAGCTACAATTGAGTGTAAATTACAAAGAAGTCACTTAACAAAAATACCAAGCATTTTGTTCCCATAAAGGACTGGAGAGTGTGGAATTTGAAGGGAAATTCAAGAAAGACAGGTGGGGGCAAACAATAGAGACCCACTCAGATTAGCTTAAGCGATGGTAAGTATTTATATGGTAGATACAGATTAAAAAATGAAAGTAAACTCTCTTAGCTGATCCATGAAGTATTGGTACACAATTTTAAGCAAATTTTATAATCATAATTTTTGAGAAACCAAATCTTTAGATATAAAGCAGCTCAGGAAACTACCTCAGCAGAGGGCATTCTTGACTACTCTTAACACTCCACCCTTATGAAGACTCAAATTATTTCCAGTTTCAACTTTAACAGCTCGTGTTCTTGTATTAATTCCTCTCTTCTTTTTTATCTCCCAAATTATAAAATGTCTTTATTTGAGACTTCTGCTTACTTATGAGTTATATAGGCTTTCATTTCCTCATAGGTTCTGCTTATTGGCTTTTCATTTAGTATATACCGAAATTGCTCACCATATTACTTGATTCTTACTTTGTATGTCCTATACTCCAAATTCAGTGAAAGAGCATCTAATTAGATGAAAAAGTCACAAAATATGATATATTTCTGATGAAACTCATGTCAGGAAAATCTCAGGAGCCATTTTAGAAGAATCGTCACTAGTACTTATTATTATTAAATGTTCTAGAATTTGTCTTGAAAGTAAAAATTTAGGTAAAAAAAAATGCTGTCTTGAGGTCAAAATTCTTCAGTAGTTCAATCATTTGGGTGGCATTCTGAGATTACATATATGTAAGGACACCCTTATAAAAACATTATAGTTAAGACAGATGAACTGAAATTTTTCAGAAGGAGTTTGTAGAGCTGGTAAGCACATTCCACGGTGTGCCCTTCAACCTTTGTTAAGGGTGATACTAGATAAAAATCCTGAAGACCTAGCAAAAATTAAGAATCTATGATGCCAGAAGAGTTATAATTTTAACATAAAAATAATTTAATATATTGTAATGCTATTTATTGTCAATTATTTTGCCAAGAAGATGTGGTTATAATGAATAATACCTGAATTATTAATTGAAGATGGTAGTAATATGTTGGCATTTTAATAGTTTTTACATGGCCAGTCTATCTGATTAAAGTGCAGTGCTAAGAAAAATGTTGACTCTCCCTTAAATTCCTTAGTAAAATAATATTTAAACTACATTAAAATAATAAATTAAGCAAAAGGCCACAGGCATCAAAAAGGGCCAGTGAAAGGTATGAAAGTTGAAATGACTTATTCAGAGGAGTCCCTTGCTTTTTATGACCATCATAGTAAATGTAAACTTTTAATTTAGGAGATGAAGGAATTGGTGATTTGAGGGAGATTTGATAATTGTAGTTATTTTTGAAAGTAAACATAATGGAGTTTATCTTCAAAGTAAAGTCAGTCACCAAAGCCATAGCATTATTCTTTTTCTAGAACTTGAGGCTCCCCCACCCTCAGTAAAAAAGAAAAGAAGGTTTCAGAGAAGGAGAAATGTGAGTTTTTCTGTGAGCTCTGTTGTATGTTGTTCTTATGCCATGGTGAAATGTCTTCCTATTTAAGGCTAAGTATTAAGTAGAGTGACATGTGGCTGCACCATTATTACACCCGCTTGTTCAGTGACATACACTTCCATACACTGTTTGAAATAATAAGTGAGCAATTTGAATGAAGTGTAGGTGTTAGTAGCATTTGCAGAATTTTCTATATTTTGCTCTTGGTTCCTGCTGTTAGCCTTTATACCATTGAGAAGCTAATGCTCTAGACTTTTCAAGTGATGCCCTGCCCAATTTGTTCATAATGCCAGAATAGAGACACTTTTTCCATAAAACAAATACACAATTCTGTTTGGAGAAGAATTTCAGGATAGCAGTGCTAAATCTTGAATAGGGCATTATGCCCATTATTGCAAGAAAATCCCATCAACTTTATTAAATAAGAAACAAATGAAATACAAACCCCTTAGCTTATGTGCAGCCTGTGTGCTACATCATTTTGTTCTTGTTGGTATGCTTCTTGATGCTTTCATGTGGGATTCTCTCTCAACACCCTAAGCTTCTAGAGGTTAGGGACCACATTTTATACTTCTCAGCACTCCTCTTAGTGCTGAGTGCAGAGCTGTGAACATGGGTTTTTTTAATAAATGATTGTTTGCTGAGTAATTATGGGATTATGCTTGAGAGAGCTCATGTATGAGGTGGGTTATTAAGCAAATAGTAATTAAACAGGTGAAGTCACACATGCCTTTAGTTTAGTTTTAACTCTTTCTCTCTCCATTTAATTTTGTATTCCCTAAAAATACCTGGAACTAGTCCTCAGCTATTTCTGACTTGTGCATTGTAAGAAGATAACTACTATATGCTTTCTCTGGGAGGAAGCTGAAATTGAATTCTGATGTGATCCTAGAACTTGGAGATAAAGGAATTGCAAGCTTCAAACTATCATGGCTACTGGCACTCAGAATCTCAGTAGGTGTCAGAGAAATTTATCAGAATTCAGGGCTTTTATAAATGTTTCCATTTTATTGAAAATTTTAAATTGTTCTTATATAATACTAATCAGAAACTACTGTTAAATGATAAAGTGGAAGGCTTCTGAAATGAAGGTGTGATGCTATAGAGAATTTTAGATTAGCTGATCCTATTATTAGTGGTGTCAAGAGAACCTGAAAAAGGGTACAAGATCAGGATGGGCACACTCATGTGAACTGTGCCTGTTAGGGCAGTGTAAAGATGGCTTAAACAATTTATCACAAACAGGCAACTTCCAGATATGTCTTATTTGACATGTGCAATATTTTAAACATCTGAAATTGTTAACAGCATTTAAAAGTTGGAAAATCTTACTTGAAAATTTGGATTTGTGCTTCTTTGAAAAACTAGAAGATCTGGCAATTTTGGTTTGCATTTTAGCATGGACACAATTGGCTGGATTAGCTGGTCCCTTTTGATGAGGTTGGTATTGTTATTGTATAGAATGATTATGTGTATTTTTTTAGTTTCCCACAGTCCCCACTGGGATTCTTTACTCATTTATGGGATCTCTTTACCACCTTTGGTTTTTGGCTTCGTAGGTCCTTTCTCAAATTCACAAAGATCTGTGTCCTTGGAAATTACTAGAACTAACCTAAGGGACATATTGGACTACGGTCAAAGGTAGAGCAAGATAGTTGAGATCTGCGCTGTTCAGTATGGTAGGCACTAGACATGTGGCTATTTAAATTCATTAAAATTAAATAGAAATAAAAATTTAATTGCAGAGCTTGCATTAGCTACATTTCTAGCTGTATTTCACATGTAGATGGAGAACATTTTCATCATTGCAAAAAGTTGTATTGGTATAGTTAGTAAAATCTGCACAAATGACAATTACTAAAGCAAAGCCTTAAAATGATAGAATTCAAATTGAAAATTCCAGTGCACAAACCAGTAAACAACTATCACTCATTGATTAAAGCAAAGGAAGGGTGAAGTGTTTAGATCATCTAAATCTCCTTAAATAGATTTAAGAAAACTGGCCAAAATGGACTGCATTCTAAGGAAATGGAAATATTTATACAAGGAATGGGAAAAACCACTGACAACTTTGAGATGAATTTTCAAAAGGAAAAACCAAAAAAAAGGAGAAATTCTAAAAACAACAGATGAAGACACTTACTAATCTTTGAGTGGGCATAATTATATGATAGTTCCAAAGTCTCATGACTTTATACCTCAGTAAAAAATTGCATAATGGGCCTTATGAGAGCTTATGAGAGGAACAAATAATGGCAAAACACCTATAAATTAGGTCACTATATCAAAGATAATAAAGACCTTTAAAGAGTTTTATTATCTTCCCTGGTAGTGATTTGCCTAGGTGCTCTTCAAGGTCTCTTAAAGTTCAAATATATTAGATTTTACTACTGAGAAAAGAATAGCCTTGAATATAATATTTAGAATAGTTAGGTGAATTTGTAGCTGAGTAAATAACTTTACTTAAAACATAATCACTAAATAGATAGTAAATTGTAGCATTTTATAAAATCAGATTTTATGTTAAGCTGTGTCATGTTTTATATTTTTATCAATGACTGGAATAAATGAATCTATAGAAGGCAAACTTATCAAATTATCAAGTGACACAAAGCTAGAAAAAAGTTAACATATGCACTCTCAGACTTAAAATTTGCACAGATTTGATAACTCAAAACTAACAAGATATGAGTTAATAGATTCTTTTTTAATTTTAAGGATAATGTTTAATGGAAAATTTTTTTTAAAGAACATGAACTTGTATTTCTTGAGAAGTTATGAATTGAAGACTTAAGATTCAAACTAACTTGACAGCCTAGAACTCCGGGTTGAGTTGAATAAGATGATTAACAGCCATGCCCTTGTAATCAGCCTAAAGTAAAACCAGCTGTGATCGTCCACCTCCTTAAAATGTATTCTTCACTTGGCTTCAGGATATAGCACACTCCTGGATTTCCTCCTACTCTACAGACCATTCTTCAGTCTTCTTTACTAGTTCACCCTCTTCTCCTCTACCTCTTAAAACTGGAGAGCCTCAGTTTCTGTACTTCCTGGTCTACCTCACTCCTTCCTTTAGTGAGTGATGACTGTTTCACATCATTGATTCCTTTATGTATGGAGACTTCTCCAGTTTTAAATCTCAAACTTCCACCTGTCTGTGAATTCCATACTAATATATTCAGCAACCTACTTGAATAGGAATTCTCCACTTGAATTTCTATTAGATATCTCATATTTAACCTGACTGAATTCCTAATTTCCTCCTCTAATCTTGCACTGCCTTTAGTTTTCCCACATCAATTAATGGTACTTCCGTTCTTCCTGCAGTTCAGGACAAAAAACTTGGAGACATCCTTGACTCCTCATTTTTTCTTACACTTCAAATACAATTAGTCAGAAAATTGTGTCCATAATTCCTAGGTTTTTAACATCCCCAATACTGCCATTCTGATCCACTGTGCCATCATCTCTCACCTGGATATTGCAGTAGCCTCTTAACTGTCTTATTTCCACCCTTGCAGCATTTAGTGTACTTTGAATATTATATAATAGTTTGATAATCCATTTTATATTTAAGCGGATATTACTTCCAGCTCAAAACCCTGTAATAGTGCCCCTTCTCGCTCAAAATATATTCCTAAAGTCTCTTTCCAGTGGCCTACAGATTTCTCCTACCCCATTGCATTTCTGACCTAATGTGATCTCTGCCACCACAGTGGCCCCTTTTCTGTTCCAGTCTTGATTTTGCCTTGGGGCATTTGCATTCTGCCTATAATACTTTTCTCCGAGATTATCTGTGTGGTTTACTCCTTCAGATGCTTCAAATTTTTATTCAGATATTACTTTCTCAATGAGACCATCTCAATTTCTTTATTCAAAATTTATATCCACTCAATCCCAAAGTTGTTTCCATACTTGTTTTCTCCATGACATATATTACCTTTTAAATTACAATGTAACATATTTTATCTATGTTTCATCTAACATATAAATTTCATAATGACAAGGACGTCTGCCTGTTTTGTTCACCGTTCTATCCCTCATTCTTAGAATAGTGTTGGCATATAGTTACGTGTGCAATAATAATTTGAGTAAATACATCCATATGGGAACAAATTAAAGAATGAATAAATAAAGCAATTGTGTAAAAGATGTAGGATATTATATGTGCAGGTTAAATGTTCATCATTGCTGGGGCATCTAAGAAAGAAAAAGATCTCAATTTATAAGAATGAGGTCCAGATTAAGAAATATAAAAACCGTCTCTTTCCTGTACCAACATGAACATTTTTTTATTCATGCCTTTGAAGAGAGCACTTGAAAAACATCAGTGTACCAAGAATATTCTGAAGAGAATGTTAAAAAGTTTTAAAAAATAATTTAGAGATCATAGATATAATAGAGTAGGAAATTGGGTAAGTTAAATTAACATAAATTTCACATTTTTTAGGTGTTATATGAAAAAATGGATTAAACTTATTATAAGTAGATTCAGAAAGGAAAACTAGTAAAAGGAAAACTAGTAATAGTTATATTAATAATAGTGAAAATTACTGATCCAGGTTCAATGTTTGAAACACTATCTTCATTGTTCTATATAGCTAATGTTTATATAGTTAATATTTAAAATTGTATAGTCTATAATAGTCCATAGGAAGCTTCCTTTTCCAGAGAGATCTCAAACAGAGGCCAAATGGTTAACTGTCTAGAAAATTATAGAATGAGATTCCACTAAATGAGAGGTGAGACTTATAGATCACATTTGAATTCTAGTATTCTATATTTGTTTTCTATTAATAGGCATACATCTATGCACAAATAAGGTTATAAGTATAGCTGTGTATATAGGTATATATATGAATGTGCATATGTGTATATATATGAAACATGTACATCTAAACACATATGTACATTTCAGTTTTTTTATGGATATTCATTTTATACTAGAGACCACTTCACTGCATACAAAATTCATCTCATAGCATCACCTTTTACATAGGCTCAGGGTTGAGATATTACAACCTATTCTCTTACATTATTTTCTCCTCTATAGGAACATAAAATTCCATGCTACAGGCCTTTGAATGAGAAGCATAAGCTTGGGCCTTTAAGATTAAGATCTGGGCATGCTAGTAAGCCTTCCTACCTACCATTACTTGCTTACTGCTTTAAGTTTTCTCCAGTATAAATTCATTTTCCACAGAAAATACAATTATAATTACAGTTCTATTTTACAGGACATATTTCCACTTTATAAGTTAGTTCTTAACATTTCCATATTCATGCAATTTTCTGGAAATGACAAACATCAATTAATCCTACGGGTGTCGAAACATGGGGTTATCTTTTATTTACTGAACTAGGTCAAAAGGAAAGAGAGAGAACAAAATCAATGAGCTGGGAAGATGAGTAAAGTTCATATTTTCTATTGTCTCAGAGAGCAGGTATTACATTTATTATCTCTGCGAAGGATGTAGGAATGTTGAGTGAGACTTTCCAGTTGTATTCCAGAAAGGATTCCCTTATGATTAAACTGCTTCCAAAAATTGATGACATGGTTGTCAAAGAATCACATAGTTTATTGGATTTAAACAATTATATATGTGTCAAGGTTTACAAAAATCACAATTTTAAAATGACTCCATACCAGTGCCCCTTAAACTTTAAGATACATGAGAATTACTTGTGGAGCAACTTATAAATGCAGATTCCTGGGCCTGACCTCCAGATATTCTGATTCTGTGTGTCAGAGTAAGGCACAGAGATAGGCTTATTTACTGAGCACACACCTTTACCTCTCCCTACTGCCATAATATAGGTGGTCCATACACAGTTTCCCTAGTACTATAAACTTTTATGTAGATCCAAATTTTTTCAATCAAAGATATTTTTATGCCTAATTTATACTGTATAGTTATATAGAGAGACCATTAGTCCATTTGTGTTTAGTTCAATACCTTCATTTTTTCCTATTCATATATGTTTATCCTAACAAATCCTTTCCTGTCCAGAAATGTACGTAGAAATAGCAGCAGCATGCTTTCCTAGACGTGGCCAGCTTGTAACAGACACATTTTTGGGGAGAGAGCACCCTCATGTGGTAACATCATGCTACAACTATTCTGAGATTATATTTTATGTCTTAGGCAAACACAAGAAACAGTTGGGGGTGACTTGTACTACCAAGCCATTAAATCATTTTGTTTCCAAAGCATTTTTACTGCAAATTTTTTGAGCCCTAAGGAGGAAGGTGTTAGTGTGCAAAAATTATTACATTCCCAGTGTGGATGTTCAGATTCCAACAGCTGTGGCTTTTTCTTACTGAATCAGGAAACCTCTCTCGATGCTTCTCTTAAATCATAATGAATGACTGCACCAAATTAAGCTGCTGGGGACACAGAGCTCATTGGCATATAAACACAACATTCTGTTTTTAGTCTAGTGGTTTTCTTGTTTCATGGAAATAACATAACTCTGCTCCAAAGTCATAAATAAAATGTCAAAAGTATTCTGAGGTTTAGGGAAATTTTTGAATAAATACAAAGTGGTTCAAAATAACAACAAAAATAACTTTCCACATAAAGAGGACCTCCCTGAACTTGAGCACAAATCCTCTGGAGGAGAAACATTTCTGTAGAAGACAGATATCCCTCTTCCTTTACTGTTGTGTTTGGGAAATGCCAGACATTCCAATAAACAAAAGCAATAGCTCCAGCTGAAAGAGTAACAGTAACCTCACTAAACAAAAGGATAATGGAGTCAAGTATGCAGCCTTGATTCAAATGTATTATAAGGTAAAGGAATAATTTTGAATGTTTGAAATGAAATTGATAATCATTTAAAATAAAAAGCTTGCTATTTCAGTATCATAATTGGCTGTGATTGTTATATAAGGAAGGTAGTTCTCTTAACATATACTTTTCTTTTCCCAGTGTGCACTGAGGTTAACCTGACTTCACACCTACTTCTCAAAAATTACTTCCTTCTTGGAAAAGTATTATTTTCTAAGGGTTTTAGTAGCATTCAAATTTGTTTTTTCTATTGGATTTTTTTTTTTTTGACAAATGTGACTAAACTCATAGTTTTAAGTTTTTCTTTTCTAACTATAGATTTGCTTTATATTAATGCTATTTTAATGTAAGCAAGGAGCATATGCTCATTATAAATAACATAGTAAAAAATTTAAAAAACGAGAAAAAGCATGTCACCCAGTACAATCTCCCCTTCCAACACTCCTGGAGATAATCATTTTTGCCATCTTGATGTGTTTGAATCTAGTATTTTATGTGTATAAAGTGTCTCTTTACAAATAATTACACTGTATATAGAGAAATATACATGAATACATATACAGATGTTTATGTTTCTGATCATATTGTATATATAGCTTTATATCTTTTGACTTTGGACAACGAAACTTTTCTGTTAATCAAATGTTTAATATTCTGGTATATTTATTTATTTAGGCTTTTTTTTTTAATTTGGGGATATTTCCAATAGTTTAATACTATTTATAACATTGATTACAGTCATATCATGATTATCATCATCATATTATGATAATCATCATCAGTGCTATAAATATCAAATCAAGAAAATTATAAGAAAGCCTAAGGAAACTATAATAATGAAGGTAGTTGTAGAGAAGACACAGTAAGAATTTGAATTAGATAAAAGTTCATTAAGGATTTGAATCCACAATGCAAATGAATGATATTGCTATTTATGAGAATAAAAAATTGACAATGACCAAGAACAAGAAAATCTACACAGTTGATAGAAAGAGAGATTGTAAAATGAAAACTTTTTTAGCTACATAGCATATAATTGACATAAAGCAAGGAAATAATATTTTCAAATATAAGGCTCAGGAATTACACAATCCAGGTGTCCTTCTAGAAAGTTTTAGTTGGCATAAGTTAGCCAAAAACAGAAAAGTTAAAACAAGATAAATAAAATTAAGCATATCTATTATAATACAAATGTAAAAATTATGACCTTACACATTAAAAGAAAAATACTTTCAATGTGAGCTAAAATATAACAAATTTATGCTATCCATGAATACTCAAATTCATACTCAATTATAATCACGTATGAAAACTGAAACTTGTTAAAGCATTTTAAATATAATACTTTGTTTAACCATCAGAACTACCTAATAAAGTAGGTACTATTGTTTATATTTTGCATATAAAGATCCTGACATTGAGAAATGTTTATAGATTTGAATAAATTCAGTTTCTTTTAAACTAATGCTAAAACCTTCTGATTGTTAAAATGTGGCGTTCTTTCTGATGCATTATGTCACAGACTTTCATTTTCTAAGTTTCTAATATATGTTCTGGTATTTACAAAAAAAACTTTTAAAAATTAATTTAAAATTAATTGATTAACTTTAATTAATTTTCTAATTCTCCGAATGCTGATTAGGAAAATGCAGGCTAAATGGAAAGGCAATGAAAAAAACAAATCCACACGTTAAACCGATTAATTCAATAGAACATGAACTGGTTTTGAAGATAACCTGTATTCTGCTGATTTTGCTGCTCTTTAAAGTAGTTACTTGATTAGTTAACCATAAAATGAGTTTATGTTACTAATCACACATATCATTGTTGGGTACTTCAAAGGAGAATTAAGTGATGCTTTTTAATCTAGACATTAGCATCTACCTAGCCTAAAATCTTTCTAATGGGAATGCAAACCAGTACGTTACAAAGACTACAATGTTCAGTGTAGTCCAAGACTATCCGTAGATCTGCAGGAAGCAGGGAACCAGCTCTCTTACCCACTTTTGCATTGCCAACACCCCAGCCAACTGCCTGCCCCACACGTGCTATTTAGTAAGCTGTTGTTGAATTAATTAATTGATGAGCCAGTTAGTTATTCCATAAAAGAAGACCTTAAAAAACTTTTAAATAGCGGAAAGGTCTTTTCTTAGGATTTCCTAAAGGAGAGAGGATTTATTGAGAAAAACTAAACCTACTCTTTAAAATTAATCATTAATTTTACATTAGTATTATAAAACATTTACTTAGACATAAACATGTTGGAAAATTAAAAATAATAAATATAGCTACAATGTGGGTTTCTCGTTAGCTACTCATCCTTTTTTCACAAAAGGTGACAGAATCTCTATATCTGTTTACCAATTTCCCTTCCCTCCCAGATAAACAGCCTAATATTCTGTACCATACAGCAGAATGGTTCATATTACACTGACTATGTCTTTGCATCCGATTATATTTATAAATTTCAGAGTTCTGAGTCATTGTGCATGCAACTACTCAAGGAATAGCATATAAACTATGATCTTAATCAATGGTATTTCTTGGCTCTTGCTTTTTGCTTTCCATTTGAGATTTATATACACTTGTCAGGAAGTACAGGACAGCTACACTCAGAGCATTTGCAAAACATTTTCTCCAGCAGTTTATGGACACACACATTGTGTTTTTGCTCAATTTCTTTTTCCCCAGCTTTGAGCACTAGATTTAAGGTCAGACTGTATACTGTTAATATATGCATAGAAATGTAGGGAAAACTAATGGTTTTTGTAAGTTTTGGCAATTCTATGACATATGATTTTTAAAATTTGGATCTAGTTCTTCCTTTATACTACCAGTGACTGAAGAAAATGGACCATTAATTGGGTTTATGCACAATATTTGCCTTCTACTTTGCCTGATTCACTAGCTTTACGACTCGCACAAGTCATCTTTTTATTATTGGCCCACAGTTTCATGATCTCTGAAAGAAGAATTAGACAAATATCCTCAAAAGTATGTTTCATCTCTAAAATACAAGTCTGAGAAAATTATTAAGTTGAAACATATGAAAATCCTACTTTCTAGGTCAAGGTTTTGAGTATTGACATTTCCTATGATTTGATAATTGGATATCTTATAGATGTCATATTTGTCCTTGTTTCAAGAGGTGGCATTGCTAGTAGGCACCTTTGAGACTATGCCATTCCTTTATTTCTTCAGCAACCTGAGATTCTGAGCTATTAGAGCAGGGATTCTGTTTATTTATGTTTCATGTCTCAGTGCCTAGAACAGTGCCAGACACAGAGTAAATGTTGGCTGAATGAACAGTGTTGTGACTTAAAATTATCAAATTTTACAAAATTGTAATTATTAATAATGATGATAATCAGACATGTTAAAATACTAGAGTAGATAATACCAAAGGTGAAATTTCTGACAGCTCTGTTAATGGGAAGGTGACAAGTTAATCTTAGCTAAAATAATCAAAGGTGTGGCACATCAGACAAAAATGTAAAAGCTGTGTCAGGTTAGTATAGGGCTTGCACATGGTTTTATGAATATCTCTTTTAACATTATAGGTATTTTTATGATTACAAATATTTATTTATATTAGGAAATGTAAAAATGACGACATGGTTAAATAAAAAATGTATTTATAGCGTTGACACCCAGAGAAAACAGTGAAATTAGGCTCATATATGTAGCTGCTTATGCCATGATAATTTTCCTACATAAATATTCTTCAAATACATTTCTCATATTTTATTATGGACAGTTCCATACATAAATAAAAGTAGAGCGAATAGTACAATGAACCCACATATACTCATCCAGATTCAACATTTATCACAGTTTTACCCATTTGCTGCGTCTACCTTTTTTCTCCCTTTGTTGTCATATTTTAAAACTAAGGGGGGAGACTTGAAGAGGGATAAAGGATGAAAAATTACCTACTGGATACACTGTACACTATTTGGGTGATGGGTACACTAAAAGCTCAGAGTTCACCACTACAAAATATATCCATGCAACAGAAAAGCCACTTGTACTCCCTAAATCTATTGAAAAAATAATAATAAAAAAAGAGCCCTAAGGAGCCCATTCACCTCTTTAACCATGCAAGGACACAGAGAGGAGAAGGCCCTCTTTAGACACCAAGATTCTGCCAACACCTTGATCTTGGACTTTCCAGCCTCCAGACCTGTGAAAAATAAATTTCTGTTGTTTATAAGCCAAAAACAAAAACAAAACTAAACCCCAAATTGAGTCATTTAATCTCTATACACTTTAGTATATGTTTCTAAAAGTAATATGGGCATTTTACATAGCCACAATGCCAACAAATTTTTTAAATAAATCTTTAAGATCAACCAATACTTACTACATACATAATTGTATTGCTCCAATTATCTCAAAAATGCCATTTGACAGCTAATTTCTTTTAGTCACAATCCAAGCAAGATCTACACATTTCATCTGATATTAGGAGATTGGTATTAGTAATCACTCCCTTTTTTTAAATCCTGTTATTGACTGTAAAACTGTTAAGCTTTGTAAGAAACTGTCAAACTATCGTCCAAAGTGGTCTTGCCTTTTCGTACTCTCACCTGAAGTTAATGAGAATTCCTGTTGTTCTACATCTTCCCTAGCATTTGATAATGTCAGTGTTTCGAATTAGGTGTCTGATATCTCTTTGTTGTTTTAATTAGCAATTCCCTAATGACATGTTCACCATCTTTTCCTATGCTTTTTGACACTTGTATATCTTCTTTGTTGAAGTATCTGTTTAGATTTATTGTCGATTGTTTAATTAGGTTGTTTATTTTCTATCGTTGCATTTTAAAAGTTCTTTGTATATTTTAGATAAAAACACTTTATCAGGTATGTATTTTGTAAACATTTTCTTCCAGTCTGTGGTTTGTATTTTTTCCTCTTCACAGTGTATTTCACAGAGCAGAACTTTTTAATTTTATGAGGTGCGATTTTTTTTTTTATTGGTGCTTTTTGTGGTGTATCTAAAAATTCACCACCAAATTGAAGGTCACCTAGTTTTCCTCCTGTGTTATTTTACAGAAGTTTTATAGTTTTGCATTTTATATTTAGATCTAGTATCTAGTTAATTTTTGTGAAAGATGTATGGTCTGTGTTTAGATTCATTTGTTTTTCCATGTGGATGCCCTGTTGCTCCAGCACCACTGTTAAAATATATATATATATCCTTTTTATTATTTAGTTACACTTGCTCCTTTCTAAAAGGTCAATTGATTATGTTTGTGTGGGTTTATTTCTGGGCTCTCTATTCTGTTACATTGATCATTCTTTCATAAATGCCACACTTTTGTGATTATTATATTTTATATTTATCTTGAAGTTGAGTTGAGTATTTTTCAATATCAGTATTTCAGTAACTGAAGTTGGGTATTGAGGTTGAGTGTTGACTATTGTGGGTCTTTTGCTTTTCTATGCAGAATTTTGAATCAATTTGTGGTTTTGATTGGGACTACATTGAATTTATAAATCAAATTGGGAAGAACTGACATCTTGACAACATTGAGTCTTCCTATCCAAGTACCTGGACTCTCTCTCCATTTATTTAGATCTCTTTTGAATTCATTCATCAAAGTTTTGTACTTTTCTTCATGTTGATCTTGTATATGTTTTGTGAGATTTATTCCTAAGTATTTAGTTATTTTTGTGGTGCTAAAGTAAGTGGTGTGTTTTTAATTTCAAATTCCAATTGTTCATTGCCAGTATATAGGAAAGTAATTGACTTTTGTATAGTAACCTTAGTATTCTGCAGCCTTGCTATCATCACCAGTTAGTTCCAGGAGGTTTTTGTTGATTTTCTGAGATTTGCTATGTAGATAACAATGTCATTTCCAAACAAATACAGTTTTATTTCTTCCTTCCTAATCTGTATACCTTTTATTTCCTCTTTCTTATGGTATTGCTTTAGATGGGAACTCAAGTATGATATTGAATAAGAGTAGTGAGAGGCAATACCCTTCCCTTCCATAAGATTATAGGGAGGAAATATCTAATTTCTTAACATTAAATATGATTTTAGCTGTAAGGGGGTTTTCATAGATTTTTAAAAATTGAGTCCAGTAGATCCTCCTATTCCTATTTGCTGAAAATTTTTGCATGAAGTAGTGTTGCATTTGTCAAATACTCTTTTGGCATCTGTTAATAGAATCATATGATTTTTTTTCTTTAGCTGTTGATGTCATGGATTACATTAACTGATTTTTGAATATTAAACCAACCTTATACCTGTATTATCCAATTGGTGTGTTGTAAAAGTCTTTTTCTATATTGCTGGATTTGATTCACTAATTTTTAGAGATTATTGTACCTATGTTAGTGACCTAGAAATTTGTCTGTAGTTTTCTTTTCTTATAATATCTTTATCTGATTTTGTTATTAGGGTAGAGCTGGCCTTTTGAATGGATTAGAAAGTGTTTGCTCTGCTCCTATTTTCTGGAGGAGATTATAGAAAACATGGTATCATTTCCTTCTTAAATATTTGGTAGAATTCACTAGTAAAACCATCTGGTTCTGGTTCTTTCTATATTGGAAGGTTATTATTTATTAATTCAACTTCTTTAATATAGGTAGGTCTATTTAGATGATGTATTTCTCCTTTTCTGAATTTTGGTAGATTGTGTCTTGAAAGAAATTGGTCTAGTTATCAAATTTGTAAGCATAGCATATTAATAATATTTCCTTATTGCCATTTTAATGTTCATGTGTTTTTGCTCCTCTTTTAATTACTCTATTAGTAATTTGTGTCTTCTTTCCATTTTCTTTGATTATCCCGGCCAAAGTTTTATAATTTTATTGAAACTTTTAAAGAATTAGCTTTGGTGTTTCTCAGTTTTTTTCTCTTCAATTTCATTGATTTCTGCACTAATTCTTCTTATTTCTTCTGTTCTACCACCTTCAGGTTTATAATGTCTCTCTTTCTCTAGTTTCCTAAAGCAAAAACTTAAAGGATTGATTTTAGATCTTTCTTCTTTTCTAAAATAGTCATTCAATGCTACACATTCCCTGTAAGTATTTCTTTTACTGCAGCCCACAAATTTTAATGTCATATTTTCATTTTCATTTAGTAAATATTTTTCACTTTATTTTCAGACTTCTTTGATCAATGTGTTGTTTAGAAGTGTGTTGTGTAATCTCACGGCTCCTGTGACTTCTGCTCATGGTAAACTGTGATTTTCTGTATTTGCCTGTCTCTCCAGTTTTCAGGGCATCAGTTTGCCCTCAGTTTTCTTATCTAAGGACAGTTGTTGATTTTTACCTTGGTTAGATAGTTTTCTTATTGGGAAGATGGAGGTGACAACTTTCAAGCTCTTTACATGTAAGAGACTGGATATGACTTTCATACATTGCAGGCTTGATTTTAGCCATTCTTGATTTTAGCTTGATTAGTTTGATTAGCTTGATTTTAGCCTTAGCATAGGAGTTCTTCAAATTTGCCAATGTCTATAGAATGTAGTCTGTCTTTAAGGTCTTGGCCTGTGTGAGATTTCAGTTGAAAACCTGGACTATTCTCCAAAACCTTTCTACTCTGGCAAGAAGTGAATCTTGATGTCTACTCAGTACTGTGTGTATCTGAAATCTCTGCTGATCCCTTCAGGCTTTCATCTTCATTAATCTATATGTTAGGCTTTCCAGAGTCTCCCCCAGTGTGTGAGTACTTTAGGAGTTGGCTAAGACTAGAATGGGATTGTTAGGCAAATAGCCCTTTGGGTATCTTGGACTCTGATCTTTGTTTTCACACCCAATGAAATTACTGCTTTCTACATGGGCTCTTTTTTCTTGCAGGTTAGTTTCTAAAGTATTTTTGGTGCAGCAACTGTTACAGCGGGTGGTCCCGAGGACAAACCAGAGGCATACGGAGAGTCGGAGAATCAAGGTTTATTTGCCTGTGGGCTCAGAGGGGTCTCAGCACCAAATTCTGAGACCAGTCTACCCAATTTTTCCCACTTTTATTACATTGGGGTGGTCTGAGGGGTGGGGTGTCAGGTGACTAATGCCTGCCAGGAAATAGGTTAGTTGATGTGTCAGGTAATAGGTTAGTATTATGTTAATGCACCAGGTAATAGGGTAGTTGATGCACCAGGTAATAGGTTTAGTGTTATGCTGATGTGCCAGGTAATAGATTAGTTGATGGGCCAGGTGATAGGTTAGTATTATGCTGATGCGGGTCTTCCGTGAGGGGAGGGGGTCTCAGGTGGCTGCTGTGCCAAGTAATAGATGGGGGTTTTCCTTATCATCTTCATGGAGAAAACTTTTTTGTTCAAAGAGTGTAGCAAGCAGGGAGTTAAGTCCAATGCCAGGTACTACATCATGGCCAGCATCCTTAGTCTTGACAGTTTGTCTAAAAATAGAATCTAGAACTGATAATTTATTTCTTTGGCACTTTGAAGATATTACTCCTAGTAGACTAAGATTGTGAAGACCAGACTCATCATAGGTAGATCAATCATTTGTGAAACTGATGAACTAAGAATTATCATTTCATTTGCTTTTTCAAGTTTCTATTTTGATTGTTGTAAATGAACAATATGAAATAAATTATTTTATAAAAGGCATTAAAACCATGAATATCTCTACTAATACACTATACCATGATTTACAAAATTAACCATCTTCCTCTCTTTGAAAACTTTCCTTTAAACTTCACATGTTGGGAAATTTATGTTAACGAGGTTTCACATTCCCTGTTTGGACTTTTCAAAATTCAAAGACTTCCCAGTCTCCAGAAGCATGAGAAATAAACGTCTGTTGTTTAAGCCACCAAGTCTGTAGTATTTCATTATAGCAGCCTGACCAGACTAAGACACAAATTAAAACTGGGTAACTGTAACAGTGTAGAGGAACCCAAGATATGATGACTAAATGATATGTGATATCTTGAATGGGACTCTGGAAAAAAACAAGGACATTAGATGCAAACTAAGGATATCTAGATAAAGTATGGACTTCATTTAATTATACTCCATCACAATTGGTTCTTTAGTTGTGACAAATGTACCACTGTAAAGTAATATATTAACAATAGGGGAAACTAAGTGTTACATTCTCCATATTATTTTATGGTATTTCAAAAATTCTAAAACTAAATTCTATAACCTTTTAAAAAGTTTATTAAACAAATGCAAAAGATATTGCACACTCAAAAAAGTCAAGCAGGAAATAATAAAAATTAAGAATATACATATATAATTTTTATCATATTATAAAAAGGGACCAGGTGCAATGGCTCATACCTGCAATCCTACCACTTTGGGAGGCCCAAGTGGGAAGACTGCTTGCAGCCAAGAGTTTGAGACCAGCCTAAGCAGCACAGCAAGGCCTCATCTCTTCAAAAATAAAAATAAAAAAAAAAAATACCCAGGCATGGTGGTATGTGCCTATAGTCTCAGTTACTCAGGAGGTTGAGGCAGGATAATCACTTGAGCCCAGGAGTTTGAGGTTGCAGTGAGCTATAATGATGCCATTGCACTCTAGCTCAGGCAACAAGAGTGAGCCCCTGTCTCAAAAAAGAAAAAACAATTTTAAAAAAGAAACATATGGCATACTGAAATTTGTTTGAAAATGCTAATAGAACAGAGATACTTCTACCAAAATGGATTTTATAAAAAAAAAGGAAGCATACACAAATAGATAAGGAATTTAAGACATAAATATAAGTATGGCAGAGTTTCTGTAATCAGAATAGAATATTATACATAATTTTATAATATTTAAACATTTAGACTACATATATTGAAAATATTTTTGAAAAATATTTGAAACCTCAGACCAAATAAAAATAAAAAATTTGAGGAAAAAGTATAATTTAGTAAAACACGATCCCAAGACAACTAAAAGCGTGAATGTATATTTATCAATA
The DNA here is from genome assembly GCF_041146395.1 of Eulemur rufifrons. Classification (NCBI taxonomy): domain Eukaryota; kingdom Metazoa; phylum Chordata; class Mammalia; order Primates; family Lemuridae; genus Eulemur; species Eulemur rufifrons. The sequence continues at coordinate 75,760,379 of NC_090983.1, forward strand.
AAAGAATCACAATCAGTAGTTTGTAATCTACAATCTAACACCCTTAGACACACGTTAAAATGCTAGACCCAGGGAATTTCAAAATTAAGTATCACTAAGGCTTCAGGAAACAAATTCCTTTATGTCAACTTTCATGACAATATAAAGAAAAAGAAATTACTCAAAACTATTACATGAGGCTATAGTCTTAATATCAGTATGAGAAATAAAGTCATAGGCTAACATAATTTCTGAACATAGAGACCAAAAATTTAAATAAAATACTAGAAAACTAAATCCAGCAAGATATAAAAATACACTACGATAAAATATGATTTTTTTCCTCAGGAAAATAAAGACTATTTTATGTGTAACATAGAAATATCTCTAAAAGTAACACACAAGACTTAAAACATTAATGGAGAAAATATTTATTACTCTGTAAATCAAAAAACAATTGATGCAATTCAACATCAATGCATAATTTTTCAAAAATTCTTAATATTCTAGAGATAAGCGGAAAACCCCTTTTCCTGCTAAAGTTCTATACCAAATATCTATAATACATTTTATATATCTATTTATACATTTTTATGACTAAAAAGAAGAATCAATCATGATACAGGAAGGAATAAAAGAAGAATGGTTAAAATTGTAGTTATTACAGTTATTATATTGGAGGCTTAATAGTCAGCTGAGTAAAAGAAGAAAAAATAACAGAAGGGGTGAGATTTGAAAAGGAAGGAATTCCATTGTCATTGTTTGAAGATTATATAAATGTCTAAAGAGGAAATCCAAGAGATTCTATTAAAAAATTGAAAAAAATAAAATGATTGAAAAACTGTTTAAAGACACTCATATACTGGCAGGGCAAAGGCAATATACATAACCTAAACATTTGTACCTCCACCGTATTCTGAAATTTAAAAGAAATTCATATATATCAGAAAGTTGCATTTCTATATACCAGAAAAATTATTAGAAACTGAATCTTCCCAGAAAAATACCATTTATATCTTTAGCCAAAATAATACAATAGCAAATAATAAACCTAATGAACAGTGTAAGATATTTATGGAGTAAGTTATATTTTATTTAAAAATATGAAAAAAGATAAAAATAAATGTAGAGAATACCAATTATGGTTGGGAAGATTCACTATCATAAAAATAGCACCACCTATAAAACAATGGGATAATGATAAAATCCTAATAAAATTTTATATTTATGGAATTTGGCAAATGATCTTAAAATTGATATGAAAGTGAACAGGGCATGAAAAGCCAAAACATACTCTTATATTCAGTGTATCATTGGATTTCTCTTTTTATTGATTGTTACATTCTTGGTCTTTGGAGTATTTTATAAATTAACTTTTAATGCGACTTTAAATATTGTTGGATTTAGGCCTAGCATTTATTATTTGTTTCTGTGTATTCCCTCTGTTTTATTTCTTTTTCTTTTCTTCTTTGCTGCCTTGTTTTAAAATATTTTTTAATTGTTTTAATCTATCTTTTGGCTCTTTTACTATACCATTTGTATATCTGTTAATAGTTACTCTGAGGGCTACTTTGAAAAATTATAAAGGGTTTAAAATTTTACCCAATTTTCAAGCTAACAAATTAGCTTGCTGAAATTTAATTGATGCTGGAAGAAAACTTGCAACTCCTAGATCAGAGACTGGAGGCTCTTTGTTACTGATAGCAATAGCAGTAGCCAGGTAATAACAATATCCTTCATGGCTTCCTGAGACTCAGGTCTCAGAGGGCAACATGAAGAAGACCAGGTGACACCTGCAAGCATAGTATATTACATTATAAAAGAGGAACCCTAAGCTTGGAGAAACTGATTATTTTATAATAGGCTACAAACTGAAACGAACCTTTGCTTTGGAGACTAGACAGTGAATATGCCCGCTCATTGGTCAGAGGAAATGCAATATCTACATCCCAATGCTTTAAGCAATTGGTCCTATGCTCCAGAGGAAGACACTGTATCTTCTAAGCTTATTTGCCCTACAAACATCATCGAAAGGATTGTGTGAAGCAAAGAAAAATGGTATCTCTATTTACAAGATATACAGGAATGCAAGAGAACTCAAGAAAATTGTCTTCCAACAATATCAACTCCTTGTGCCTACATATGAAAATATTTTACCTGCAAAACACCACAGCAATTGTTACTCTGGTTAATCTGACAAAGGGTGGGCAAAATTCACTCAATTTGTCTCATGCAGCGTTTAATTATATTTACTATCAAGCAGTATGATAAGCTCCACTTGCAGCATTGACCTAACCATGCTGACAAACAGCTGGGCAACTCTCTGAAACGATCTGGGTCTACACTAGAAATTTAGATGTCTTTCTCTGTAAATTTCTCTGTTGACTTTTCCACTCAGCTGGATGCATTAATCCAGCAGATGTATTACTGATTGTACAGACTTGACCTTGGCCCATAAGAAAGAGGTCTAGGGTTATTCTACCATCTATAACAATCCTGGCTGATAAATAGAGTCTGTCGTGAAAGTCTTCCAAAGCCCAAAGTGGTGTCCTAGGTCCCTTCAACTATAGTCAGTGACAAATTATATACTACATTTTCCAATTGGATGATGTCTATCATAACAATAACTGTCCTCAGATTGAGCACAAATACTGAGTCAGTTATCCCAATGGAAAGCTCTATTAGAAAGGTAGCCTCAATTTTTGGAGACCTCTCTTCTGTCATTTGACAGCCACAAGATATAGTGGCATGTTTTCTTAAACACTTGAAAATTTCTCTGACCACTCCTAAGATGCAAGTGGCTATGTTTTCAGGTTGGAAGCAATCCAGTGCCTGGCTTCTGCAAAAGCAATACAGTCACAGGTTTGCACGTAGTGTTGCTTGTAATGCTTGAACCCCACAGTGTGAAAACTATATAAGTTAGGGGGCACAGGTTGATGGTGACTCTAATATAGCTTCTCTGACAGCTAATAGCCTTAGGCATTCCGAAGTTCATTTTCAATAATTGAGACTAATTTTTTTTTTTTGTGGTGGTGGTAGGGTATTGATAAGATATTTAACTTGTACTATTTGTCTGGAAATGGTCTGAAAAGCTGAATGTGTAACCAAATTTAGTTTCAAGTTTAGCCAGAGTCAACTGACTGAACTGGAACATCAACATCATACCCTGAAAAAAATGTCAACAGTGGTGAGTTAAAAGTGTGATGTAGTCAATCTACCAGAAGCAGGTGAGGGTAAAACCCCACACAGGGTAGATATGAAATATCACTTCCCTAATTACAATGAAAAATGTCAACGTTTAGTAGGAGTCACAAATCTGGCATGTACTGATAGCCTCTGCATCAGAAATATAGAATCCTTAGCTCTGTGCCCTATGATTGTGGATGTGGTACCGTGTCTGGGACAATAACAGATTCTGGCAGCAGTGGTAGTAATCTAGATGAAGAAGAATCAATCAACAGCTCGATTCTCATAGGTCTTATTAGAGAACAGGCATCTATACAAGTGACCCAGAGAGTCTGATCATCAACTGTGATTTGCTCACACAGTTAGTGGCCTCAAAAAGGGGTTTCTTTAATCTGCCAGTCTATAGTTTCCCAAGTGGCTGACCAAAAAGCTCGGGCATTGGCAACAACCCAAGAGTCAGTAAAAATGTGAAAAAGTTTTCATCAAGTAAAAAACAGAGATATGAGCACAGCTTTGAGTTCTGACCACTGGGAACAAGCACATCTGCTTTCCATTCTGTATAGGTGGTGATGAGGTTGAATAGCTGCAGCAGCCCACCATAGCATTTCAGCTTGACTAAATCATTAATGTAAATTAAACATGAGCATTTAGGGGAACCTCTGTGAAGCAAGGGTCTATTGAATCAGCAGCTTTGCTTCAGATAGAGAAGAGCATAATGCTCCTTCCAAAAGGATAGTTGCTACTTCTTCATGTAAAGCCAAGATAATGGTGGGGCCAGGCTGGGTGTGTTCTGGAATATACCATTTCCCACTTGACAAGCAAGACTAGCTGGGTCCTTCCTGGCTTGTTTGTTGTTGAGTCCAAGTTAAACAATCCAAAAGGGGAAATCAGGCAGGAGAATCACAGGCCTCCATGGGTCAGACATTCGGTTTCCATGAGAGCCCAGTGGCAAGCTAGTGGCTGAGTTATACCAGGGAGATAATGAGTCCAACACCAGAGTGTTGCCTCTGGGTTTAAACTACCTTTCTTTGCCAGGGACTCTAATTGGCAAAGTCATCGGTGATAGAGATCTGTGGCTCAAAGCACTAACCTACATGTGGCTCTTGCCAATCAGGGTAATCCTTTCTGTCACTTATAAGCATGTATAGAACAGGCATTTATTAATAAAATGTCAATAGCAGTTGTATATTTAGCAGTTAAAGCCACAAAGTTCTCATGCACTAGGTTACATTAGCTTCATTTCCCTATGTGAACTCTTACCAAACCTTATTAGCTGATTTTGGGTACCTACTACCCATGGACCGGATAAGATGCTACCTGGATATAAGAAGGGAATTTGTATCCAAAAGAGCTACAAAAGTTTGAGTCCCTTTTCTTCCTCATAATTATCCCCAGTATGAACTTATATGTGTGTTATGGCATTTTTCTTCTTTGGGCACAGGAGATCGTAGTACTGCTACTAATTATCTGCTCCCTTAAAACAGCTGAAGTCAAGAGGGGAGGTGCTGCAAGGTAGAAATTAACTCCACGCCAGCAACCAAGGCACATTTACTGTAGATGCTGCGTGGCCAGGTGGCTGCTCACAGCTAAAATTGTGCTGCCTTCTAATATTTTCTATTTCCCCAAATCTCTATATGCTTATTGCTTACAGTGTTTGCTTCTGCTCTGGGAGTTTCTTGACTCAGGAAATAGGACTAGAACTAAAATGAAGCAGTGTAGCACTTACTTTAGGCACAAAATTTAAGGACATGCCAAAAAAACTGAATAATCATGATGAGTAATGTTTTAAAGCAATATTTTAAAAGGTAAAAAATTCATGCGAAACCTCTAGAATGAACAAAATATCAAAATTTTAAATACACTATCTGACGCTGCATTTGCATGATTCACCTAATTTGCTCGACCCTGACCCTGACCTACCAGATTCAGTTTCACAGTTACTAGCAGAATACGTGAGAGTCCTGGGTGAGAGGGAAAGGACTTATTTTTAACTTACGGCACAGCAAGCAGCATGAGCTTTATGTTTATGTCATTTCACCTCCACTCTCCAGTCCTAAGACGGTGATATGGAGGGGCCCAGATAGGTGCTGCACAGGCAGAGGGTTTTTGTCAGACCTGAGGAACTGTGAGCTCAGGGAACCTGAGTATTTTATAGTGGATGGGAAACTTGTCTGACTGTTGCTCCTGAAAGAGACACAACCTTTATTATACTGAACAGGAAACAAGCCTGCCTCTTGTTCCAGAGGGAGGCACTCTATCTTCGGAGTCTGATTGCTGTACACACATCCTTTAAAAGATGGTCTGGAACAAAAGCAGCCAGAGCCTTTATTTGTAAGACATGCAGAATTGCAAATCACTCATGGAAAGTTGTCTGCTAAAATATCCACTACAAACCTAAAAGTATAATGGATAACCTCTAAATCAATAGGCTAAAAGGGGCATAAAGAAATTGTATTTAATTCAATAGAAAATAAGAAAGAATGGGGAAAAGTGTTACAGAAAAAAAAATATGATGATTGGGAAATAAAAATAAAATTATAGAAAGAAATTCAAATATATAATCACAAAAAGTGTGGCCAGATTAAATTTACTTGTGAAAATGAGATATTCTCAAATGGGAGAAATAAAATCTAACTGTATTCACTTTGCAAAAGAAAAACCTAAAGTTCTCTTGTTTCTTCCTTATGATTTCTCTCCTCTATTTTTATTTATTTAACGCACACATAGTATTTATTATCTCCCTGCTACTGTTCAGGGTGCTTTACAGATAAACTACTTTAATTTCTATAACAATGAAAAGAAGTTGTTGTACTAGTATTAATACTACTATTACCCTTTTACCAGTTGAGGAAAACGAAACATGAAGAGGGTAATTGAATTTCCAAAAGCTACCTGTTAGGAAGTGGTCAAGATAAGGTTTGAATCCAGGCATTCTGACTGAAGGATCTGTCCTCTCCCCATACTCTGCTGCCTCTTCAATTCCCTTAAACATACTGTTTTCCTCTACTCTGCTCCGCCCTGCCTCAGAAAAACTAAAAACTGTGGAATTGCTAGAGTTATAACTGGGAGTATTAATCACAGAGGACCTAGAGTAGTTATGTTCATACCCAACAAAATAAACTTGTATGCTTATCAAAGCAAAATAAAATAATCTTTCAGGGATAAAATAAGTAAAGTTAAAAATGTATTAATAAAATATAAATTTTCTGAAGCTGCATGCAGAGTAATAAAATGTCCTCAAAATAAATAAAGCAAAACTTAACCACCTTGTTTAGATAAATAGGCAAATCTAAAATCATCATGGGAGATGTTAAGAAACTTAAGTTCAGAAATTGATGAATATGGCATCAACATGTATTTCTCTGTGATGTAGTACACGGTTAAAGACTAACCCTCCTACCACAAAAAGAAAATGAAACAAACCTATAAAACTGCCCCAGATATATAAAAAACTATTTAACTGTTTTCCAGCAGGAGCTGACAGGCAGAGCCTGCCATCCCTGAGAAATAGGAAACTTACAAGAAACATAAACCTCGTGATCATCCAGCTCTCTTCCTAGGGAAACTTTCCCAATCTCCCGGGAAGCTGTTGTCTCAGCAGAGCACGGAAATTCTGCCTAGTGAAGGAGATAGAGGTCAGAGTTCAGGGAAAAGAGGGTGAGATTAGGAGAGAAAAATCATTTGAAAAAATATAGCCAAAATCTCCATAAAATTGATGAAAGACCATCTCACATATACAGGCAGCACAGCAAATCTCAAGGAGGGTAAATAAAAAGATAAATAAACAAACCATATTAAGACACATGATAGTCAAACTCCTAAAAAACAAATGTAGAAAAAAAAAAACTTTTAAGCATTCCAAAAATAAATGATGTATTACATACATGGGAACAGGGATAAGAATGATCACAGACTTCTCATCAGAAAGAACGATGGTCGGAAGATATCTTTAACTAAAGGAAGAAGAAATGCACACACACACACACACACACACACACTTGTTAATTCTTGTCTTTTTAAATCAGGTTATCATACTCCTTAAACATTAGAATAGAATGAAGATATTTTCAAATAAATAAAAATTGACAGAACACCACTGAAAATGTCCTGTAGGCTCAAGGGAACTGACACAAGAGAATTCAGTAAGGAAGAGCACCAAAAATGTGACCTAAGTGTGTGAATAGACAAGCAATTTAAAATAATGACAAATGTTCAATATCATACAGACCATGCTGTCTTAAAATTTAATTAATAAATTAATTACCAAGCCCTCAGTTTGGAAGTCTAAGAATACATTTTCAAATAATTGATGGTTTAGCAAAGAAATCATAATTATAATTAAAATGTATTTAAAGCTAAACAATGAAAACAGTATATATCAAAACGTTAGAGAAAAAACAAAAGAGATAGTCAGAAATTTGTAGCCTTAAATTTATATATTAAAAAATGCAAATTAGAAAGATAGTAATTCATCCCAAATTTTATTTATAAAATCAAAATAGCACCAATCAAAATTCCAAATGTTTTCCTTACTAAATATTAAGGTTAAAGGGCTTATAATGCTTAATGATATGATTATAGAAATAGAAAAAAATTATTTTGTGATTAAAGAGTTCTACTTACATAAGGAAACAGGACATATGATGGGGTAGCAATACAAAATTAACTTTTACATAAACAGCACAGGAAAAATTGGTTGCACATATGGAACATGATAAAAATTTGACCCCATCTATTAGACAGGCAGTATTTAATTAGTTTGCAATAATTTCATGAATGCTGGCAAAATACATGAGACTCCTGGGCCAGAGACATGAGGCTGTAACTAGAGAAGTTATTAATAAGTTACTGTTACACTGTAACATTGACTTTTGTAAATAGGAGAATGTACCAATATAGATCCATCTAAACTGTAACTTCCTCTTCTTGTCCCTATCTTCTTATAATCTCTAAATATAATATGTCTACACTGTCTACACAGAGTTCATTAAGTCAGGAAGTAGGAAAATGCTTAACAGCTCTAACAGAACCTGAGACTACTTACATTCTAATCTGTTACTCTCAGACATGTGAAGTGCACACTCAACGTGTGTGTGCAAAACAATCTCATGGGATGTGAAAATAAATAAAGCTTTATCAATATGTAACATACAACATGTCAAAGGTGTTTTTAAAATAAGTAACTGGGAGGCCATTAGACTGAGGTGACTCTAGCACCCTGAGCCCAACTGCTGAAAACCCCCCTTTTAAAAAAACTCTGCAATTCTGCTTAAAGGCAGGATGGCAGTCTTTGAGACTCTAGCCCATTGCCCTTTTCATTTTTTGGAAAATTAATAAACTTCTCTTTCCTTTTTCTCAAACCACTTGTCCCTGTTCTTCATTCTCACTGATTTGGCCTTGGGGACAAGTACTGAACTTTTGATAACAATATAAATTGAATATTCCCATAATTCTCAGAAATATAGAAACTAACCCAAATGTTTTTTAAGTTCACATTATGTGGGATAATCTTTGGTAAATAAATGCTAGTTTAGGTTTAACTAAAACACACATATCTTCAGAGTTGCTAACATTAAATATAATGTAGACACACAACTTTTATTCTACCAGGGTTTACTATTCAAGTAAGTTTATGTTATCTCAAGTACATGCTTAAGATTGTAAAACTATGAGTTCAACCTAAGAAGAAATGTGAAAATGCTGAATCCATTACTTCATGTATATCAAGCATTACAGTAAAATGACAACAAAAAGCCCCTATGTATTTAACTTTTTTTTTTTTTTAGGATTCTTGCTTTCTTGATGACTGTCTATCATGCATGTGTTACAAAAATAGTTAATAGGAAAATAAGGAGATATAATGGCTTGCTTTGACTAATATCTCATAAAATTTTCATGAGTTATCCAAAAATAATTAAGAACAAGTGATTTAAATATATGAAAGAAGGAGAAAAATTTATAAATGAACTTTTTAAACATAATTATATTTTATATGTCTACTTAAAAATAGCTTCCCAAATCTCTTTGGTAACTTACACCCTTGGAGTTTTGTTAAGTTAAATTATGGATATTCATTGAATATTTGATCATTTTCAAATAAGATAAAATACTTAAATATTAATTACTGAACATAAGTTTAAGCTTACCTGATTTTGGTTTCTTATTACAGAAGAACTAAAGATATTTGAATCTGTTAGCATACATGTGCTGTGCCTCATTGAAAAATTATACTATGAGGAAGCATATGCTTTTAAAAAATAAGAAATTATACATTCATAAATATGCCAATTTATAGAATTCTAATATGACAGACAGATATTTGCTGGGTTTCACTAGAAATTAAAATTACTAAGGTTCAACAATTTTAATTAATATATGTTAATTAAAACTAAAAGTGAAAAGGGGAACACATCTGTATGCAAAGAAAGTAAGAAACGTTTTGGTAAGAAAAGCTGTAAGATATGAGGATGTCTTTTTGTTTGCTTTGTCTTGTTACAGAAAAAAATAATTTTAATCTTCAAGTAGAATGACTAGTTGTTTCACAATGAGAAAGAGAAAAAGTATAAGACAAAATTTCAATGAATACAAGAAATTTGTAGAAGGTTTGTGGAAAGGAAGTCTTGGAAAAGAAATTTTATGTGTAGTCAAGTTGGCTAAGATTGGGATGGATTTATTTTTTAAGTTTTTTTAAATTGAGCATTAATATCAAAAGTACATGGAAACTAGAATTTAGCCTTTTCTGTTAAAATGACAAAGTTTTCTTAACATATTAGTTTGTTCTTGATAATAAATTTTGTGAAAGAGATTTCTTTACCTTTTAAGTAAGGTAACTTTAATTTAGAAAACCAAGATTCCGTATCTTAATGTCACCCTTTTCTGGTCTTTGATTACTTAAGAAAAATGAATCTTCTCACTATTGAAAGAGCTAAGTATTTTTTCCCAATTATGTAACTTTCTTTGCTTTTAAAATATTTTAATTGTCATCTTGGCATTATTTCACAGTAACCATATTTAATTAAGTCTTTAAATCATTTCATATTGTGGAAAAACAACATTCATAAAACTGCTAACCTAAAATCAAGTAGAATAAGAATTAATTACATGAGAGTGAAAAATCTTACAAAGATGATTATAATTTTTGTGGCTTTTTTTGAAACATTGCTGAACTCAATGTTTTGTTTTTCAGATTTGAGGAAATATTTTCTTTCTCTTAAGATATCTATAAATTATAGCAATTTGGTAAAGTATACCTTTGTAAACCAAAATTGAAATAATTACTTTTTGTCCGTATCTGATTGCTACAGAATTTGGAAGCTATCAGTGAGTATTCTTATTTTTATGGCTATGTAGTTATTTGTGCAAGTTCCATAAGAATTTGTTCTTCTTGAAACAGGATACAATTGAAAACTTTGGCTATCTTATCAAATATTTGGTTGGAATATCATATTTGAGAATGTGCATAGAATTAGATATAACCATACAGTTTTAAGGAACTAAAGTTGACTTTATGGACCCAATAAAGCTCTTTGAAAACAACTGGCCTAATACCTTGCCCATAGGGTTCCTAGCCTTATAGGTTAAGAGGAAGGTCATTTTCTGGAAGGCCCAGAAACAGTAAGAATATTTGGGGGATCTTGAGAAGAAAGAAATGCACTCAAATCTATAGTAATGCAGTTGAAGTTTGATGCCAAGTCCTTGGCTTGGTTTCTTAGCCTTCAGAGGCTTTAAAAAGTCTAATTTGGGATTTCTTTTCAAAAGTTCAGCAAAGCAGACTTAAAAAGAGACTAAGTAATCAATCACTATTCTTGCTGGACTTTTACAAATAATCAGGTCAATTTAATGAGACTAGACCTATTTTGAAAATAAAGTAGTCTTACTTTAACGATCTTTGGTAGAAATGGGGTGAATGTAGAAAGTAAAAACTACTTTTCAGTAGAAAATTATAATGCACCCATTATTAGAGTCCTACTCTGTTCATTGTCCCTGGTGTTTTATTGTTTCCCTGTAGATGGGACTGGATCCTGATTTTTTTTTAGTTTCCTCCACTATCTGACTACAACTATCCAAGCTGACATTGACAATCTTCTCCTATCCTTTTGACTTGGAATCACCAATAAAAACGCTGCCCTTTTTCTGAAGACTTCCAAGCTGAAACTGGATGATGTGATAAAAACTTCAGAGGACAACCTTCATGGGTGGTGCTGTGTGATCCACTCAGGGAGTTCACTGAGATGCACGTGGCCATCAACATAGATATTCACACTGCAAACCAGAAAAATCCTTAGATTTCAACTACCATCCTCAATTCACCATTTAACTTGCTTTGAGCTGAAATCTAGAAATCTTCTTGATTTCTAGTTGATAGTTGCCCTATCAACTCAAAGACCAAGTTAATGGTTTGTTCTCGCCATTAGCGCGTTTTAATTTTTTCTATAGAAATTTCCCTCTCTTTCATGCTTTGATTTATTTGACTTTAGTTGGTTTGGTGTGTGGGGACATTGGCTAAGGAGCATACTCTAGTCTCTTGGTATTATCCTCTTGGTAGTCATCATTGTAATCTTCCTGGTGTGCTATGTTCCCTCAAGAGTCTTAAATGCACATTTGCAACAGTGTGCCAGATGGTCTCACTACTATTAGAATGACAAATCAAAAGCCTGACGTTCTGACTTATGAGTTACACAATGAGACAAAGACAAACCAGGCATAATGGTGACAGAGAGTAATGGTTATGCTAGAATTTTGGTCAATACCTCATGAATGAGAGGCTGACCAAAAGTGGCAACATTGTTAAAATAATTAATTGGGAAGCCATTAGACTGAGATGGTTCTAGTGCCCTAAGTTTCTATGAACTGATACTCAATAATCGTATCCTAGAAAAACAAAACTTAGGTTTAACTAATCAGAAACTGCCAACTAATCTCTAAATGGAGACTTAGAAGCTACTGTTTCACCGTAATCAACTATTTTCTTTGCTTTGATTATTAGTGCTATAAAAGTTTTCTCCTCATACCTCTTCAGTAGATCCCTAACCCTCTTGCAGTCTGAATAAACTCTTTAAAATTTTAATGTTCCTAAGTTTATCTTTTAACACAATGTTATATAATTTATGCAAATATAAGTATATTTGGGTACATGCAGAAATACAGGAGATGTCTTGGTAAAGGAAATGAGTATTTAGACTGTTTAGAGTTTGTAAATAACTGCACCAACCAAGTAAAGCGGGAAATTACCACATCATTTTCATTTTTAGTTTGATTTATTAAGAAGAGTCTTGTTCGAGCCATGCAGAATGGAGTATTATTTATAATTTATATAATGATAATATAACTTAATACACTATGGTAGGGAGAATCTAAATGTGGACAATAAATAAAAACAACACAAATATTGTTACAAAGGTGGAACATTCTAAAATTCATGCCCATCTTTAATATCTGCAGGGAATGCTTTTTCAATTAGAAATAGCATTTTGAATTACTTCTATTTAGTAGGCTACCCCATTTTATTACACTTAAAGACCAGATTTCTTCTGGTTTAAAGGATATGTCGATTTAGATATGGGAGCTACGTTGAGCAATATAAGGACTGTCATTGCTATTTGAGGGTTTCTTCACCAACCTTGCTTTAAATATTCTCTTCCCTTTGTCCAGGAAATGAAAAGCTAATCTGAAAAATAAAAGCTCAGGGGTTTGTTTACATGGGGATAGTACGAAGTGATTTCTTTCTAAAGTACTATATTGATAATACCTACATCAAAACTCCAAAAGTATATGCCATGCTATATCTGTTGCTCTCGTCTACACTTTCTACATTTTTGGAAAAGACAATTATTGTTTTTGTTTGTTGGTATTTTTTCTTAAGAATCTGTTTATATACATTTAGTTGGAATATGGAAAGCATTCTTTACAGAATGGAATTTGGAGGACACAGCTGTTCATCCTAGATGCTTTAGATGTTACTTTTCTCTAATGTATTTAGATTACATGATAAACATTGGGTTATAGATAAAAATACAAAATAAATTTATTTGTTCCTAGGCTCTAAATCTACTTGTCTTAACAATGTATCACATGCCAATAGATGCAATATAAGAAGATTATAAACTGATGGTTAGATGTTAATAACGGTAACACAAAACATTAAGGCAAATGACATTTACATAAGTATCTTGATCTTAATACATGTAATTTACATATGAAAATTTAATCACCATAGAGATAAACAGCTGCAATGTTTAATTAAACTCTCCACACAAAATCAGCCTGCAAGAAGTAGTTTGTCACTGCTAATTCATCACAATTCTCTTAAGTATTCTTTAAAATAAAAATGCAAAATAAATGACTCTTATTGATAATTTAACTTCTGGTTACTTTGTATTTTAATTGTATCATCAAAGCCTGTTGAGAATACGATAAAGATTCTAGGTTCATTTTCACTCTGTTTAGAAGGCAAAGCATAAACATATAGAAAACAAATGTATTTGTTTACAAACTTATAAGGGTCACCAGTACAACAGCACTAAAGAATAATTTAAGACATCTTAATGCCAAAATAAGTTGTGGGTAATGAAGCAATATAAGAGTCTTTGTCAATGGAGCTTTTAAAGAAAGAATGCATTATACACAGAAATTCATGTCAACATTATTGACAAAAAGAGAAAAAACTGCTAGCTTAGAACTGATAAAACTAAAAAATCCTAATTGAATTTTAAGATCACAAAAACTCTAACAAACAGAAAAGAGAATGGTTAATACATAAACGCTGTAGGAAGTCACCTTTGGGAAACAGGACATAAAAAATGACATTTTGTTTCTGTACACATTGTTTATATAAGCAAGTGCATTTATTCACTCATTCATTTAAAAAGAAAAGTACCTTTTTGCAGCACTGTTCTCAATAGCCAAGACATGGAATTAACCTAAGTGTCCATCAACAGATAAATGGATAAAGAAATTGTGATACCTATACACAATGCAATATTATATAGCCACAAAAATGAATGAAATCCTGCCATTTGCAATAACATGGATGGAACTGGAAAACATTGTGTTAAGTGAAATAAGCCAAGCACAGAAAGACAAATCTCACATGTTCTCACTCATGAGTGAGAACTAAATATTAAGAACAATTGATCTCATGGAGACAGAGTAGAATGATGGTTACCAGAAGGTGGGAAGGGTAGTGAGGAGGAGGGGATAAAGTGAAGATGGTTAGTGGATGCAAAAACGTAGTTAGATAGTTAGATAGAATGAACAATACTTGATGGCACAACAAAGTGACTATAATCAACAATTAAGTTAGGGTATACTTTAAAATAACTAAAAGACTGGAATTTGAATGTTCCTAACACAAAGAAATTTTAAATGCCTGAATTGATGGATACCCCTATTACTCTGATTTGATTAATTTACACTGTATGTATTAAAACATCACATGTACCCTATAAAAATATACAACTGTTATGTACCCATAATAATTAAAAACAATAAAAAAGATAAGTACCTACTATAAAATATTCCAGGTATAATGGCAGCATAAAAGAATGACCTAATCAGACAAGTTGGCTTTCATTATGACATTTATATTGGTTGCAGTCTTTGCTTTATAAACATAGATTCAAAATGTAGTAATAGGAGAAAATTAGATATATTCAAATTGTCAAAGCAAAGCAAATGGCTTCTGGTTTTCAGGACTATTCTTCCAATCTCTAATTTTGCAGGTAAGTTCAGCTAGTTGGACAATAATTTAGATAAAATGCACATCACCCATTCAAGTGAAGATAAAACCAAATTGCACTTTGGAAAGTGACATTATTTATGAGTTGGTCCCTAGGATATGCTTCTAATGTTGAGAGCATCTGAGTTCTCTCTCAAAACATTTTTCAAAATTAGTAAGTCTAAAACAGTTGTATAAAGAAATAAAAGCTATCGTTTCCAAGTATACTGTTAATATACTATTAATTATGTGATAAATTTTAATAATTTTGATTTCTGTTAAATTGACTCTTTGTATCTGTAAATTAAAAGCACACCAGATATTTTATAGTTTCATATAAATGAAGAAATTAAGCCAAAACTAAAAAAAAAAAAAATTGAAGAATAAACATGTCATGGAGTGTACCAGAGGCCAGAACATCTGAACAATCCATGGTAAGAGAAAGTCATTCTATGCACTTGTTTTTACTTCTATGTTTTAGGTACAGCAATTCATTTGGGGGCTAAGGGTTGCTCAGTTTCTCCTTTGAAAAATGAATGACTTCGCTTAGACAATCTAAAATCTTATACACTAAGTCTCCAGAATTCTGTGATTTTGTTTCACACATTTAAATATTCAGAGCCAATTTGGGAAAAATAATAGACTGAGACAAATACATGGTATGCTCTCCCTCTAAATTGTCTTGGCAAATGAATACATTTTATCACAAAAGCTTAAAAAATTAATGCTGAATTTAACATTTTACAGTTTTTTTTGTGTGTGTGTACGTGTAGAGAGAAAAAAATATATCTCTCTAGTTGTCTACTATCTATTTATTCATCTACCTATTTTGAATCCCTCTTATGTAAAGATATTAGAATCTGAAAGTGGGTGGTTAGCTGAAATAGAGGGGGCATAAAAAGTGATAGCTAATACCTTAAACATTTCATTTTAGTTCCAGTCATGCACATCTATTCAGCAATCTATTGATCTAGGACCTAAGTCTTTTCGTGAAGTATGAGCCTGTTGATTGGGATTTGAAATGAACTTTTTCATAGAAACAAATGCTATATTAAATATTCTATGGTTTCAAGTCTGCTTTTCCTTAAGGGGGGGGACACAAATTGAAGTGCACTTGTACTTCAATGAGTTTTCAAGTGAAACACTCTCTTGTTATAACTTTTGTACTTGTCTCTCTTATACTGACTTAAATATTTTTACACCTATATTTTATCAGTTTATTTCATGTCTAATCATATTATCGATGATAAAACAGGAACATCTGGTAGAAGCTTATTTGTGGATGAACACAACCGAAGGTAAACATATGATTGAAATGTGGGAGCAGAAGTGTACATGTGTTCTAGAGCCTCATCAGTGACAGATCAATTCAATGGAAATTGTTATTGCTTCTTTTATTAAATATTCAATCTCAGAGAGATTAAGTGATTCACATGAGATTATGAAATTGTTTTGATGTTCATAAAAATACCAAGGATATTAAATGATTCCCATGAGGTTATAAAAAGAGGCAAAATCTGAACTCAAGCTCCAGAACACTACTCTACGTATTATTTTATATTTCCATAATAAAAATTAATACCTTGGATTTTCATAAGAAGTGAAAATGAGCATAGAGTGATTTTTTTGTTGTTCTACAACTCTGTAGAATGAATCACTGTCTACTTATTAATGTTGTAAAATGTGGCACCAATTTTGAAAAGATATTCCATCAATAATTTGGTGATACTTTATCAGCCTTCTCTTTCCTGGATTATTATAAAGCCGTTGATGGAGACTAAAGGTATTGATTATTCTATTAGTATTAATGTGTTAGTGGTCTGTGACTAAACTGAAATTATCTCATAACAGAAGACATAGCTTTAGGTTTAGATATTTTTATGCTGCAATTTAAGAGCTTTTTAACCTTAAAAATTAGGTGCTAATGTCCCCATAGAAAGTCTATTTTTTAGAATTTTTCTTCTTATTGTCTCAATTTCTTTTTTTGTGTGTATTCTTCTTAGTCTTTCTTACTCTCATATATTGATATTTTATCCCAAAGGGTAAAGGATCCATTTCGGTTTCCTAGTTCTTAGTTCCTATCACCTAACTGTTCTTAAGTGTAAGATTAAATCTTTAGGGAATAGTTTTTAAATAAAATAAGTTGGATTGAATGAAATGCAAAGTACGTATTTCATACCAGGCAGCCGGGGTTTACTGTCTCACCCTTCTCTCTTTCTTTCCTCCATAATGAATGGACGCAAGATTACTGAATTTAATGAAAGGCACAAGAGTCTCAAATCAGAAAGAGTACTTATTTGAGGAAGTTTTTGGAAATGTAAAATAATTTATAGAGATCAGGAGTTGCACATTATGTATGTTAAAAACATGAAGTGTTATTGTACATTTATGTGTTTATTTGGCTAGGACCATTCAGTCATGGTCCAAGCAATGTTTTGACAAAAGAAACCCACTTTAAATGTAAAGTTTTATATAAGCTATACATTAATAAAATTCACATTGTAAATTCTTCCCTGTCTTAGGCAAACTTTCACTCTTGGGTTGGGTTGAATTCATTTAAATATTCTGCGGCATGCCTGAGATGGGTGCTTCCGGTGAATGCACAAATTATTGGACATTTTATTATATTAGAAACTGTAGCAATTGAAGAAATTATGACTACTTTATTCTATTTTTTTTTCCCATTGAGATAAATAAGAGTCATGGGGAGAAATTCTTCATAAGAAAAGAAATATAGTTTAGCTTACCTTTTCTTTTCTGGATTAGTGAGCCAAATATTCCAGCTGCCCATGTTGTCAAAATGCCATGGAGAATTTAGTAGAAGAGAAGCCAATAATATAGTCAGTTTCTCACATTTAAATAAATGGTTTCGCTGTTCTGTCAAAATTAATCATTAACTTCAGCATTAGAAGCATGTATTTTCAATAGTAGAGGGAAATTTTCCCACCATCACTTTAGAGCGTAAGTAACCCTGTGGCGTTATAAATATATATTTCAGACTTTAAGAAAAGATGGATCCCACAGGATATCTCTTCTCTCCATCCATTGATGATGTCAGTGAGTCTTTGATTAGCTGCTGACATTTGAAATTATGGTGGGTCAGCAAGGTTAATGAAAGCCTTCTTTATACAGCCATGTCTGCATTGCCTCTGTGTCTTCCCGGGAGTTTGGCTTGTTTGCTGACCTCAAAAAGCGAGGCAAAAATAAGAATACACATCAAGAGAAGTATAGTTTGAGCACTCATCTATTGATGATTTCTCATGCTGCTCTTTAATAAGAAAGAAAAGGTTAATGAATAGCGACAATTCATTTAGGAATGGTTGAACACAAAGGGTCTAGTTAATGACCTCAGTGAACTTGTTGAGGATAAACTCCGTTTAGATGAAAACATTTCAGTAGGATTTGCTGGACAATTTTTCTGCCTTTAAGTGACAGAGTTACATAAATTTCCCATTTTATAATATTAAGTCATCCTCCGTTGAGGCAAGCAAAAGGTACAAAACTGAATTAGGTTTCCCGACTCATCCATCACAGTCTCTTAGAGCGAGAGAGGGCCCTTGAGACTGAGTTTAGTGTTTTTCAAATCGTGTTCTGCAGCACTTCCAGGTTCCCTGGAGTGACCTTTCCAGCCCCTGTAGTGGAGGGAAGGAGCATCTTGGGCTCTCATCCCTATTCACTTTTTCATTGCCACCTAGGACATCGTGCAACAAAAGGCTTTGCTGAAAACCACTGATCTACACTAACACTTTCATTTTATGGTTGAGTAAATTGAGGTCCAGAAGATCAAATTAAGTATCTCTTGACTTCTAATCTACAGTTCTTTTTACCAAAGTATGATTGTTTTCAGCATTTTCTCTCTTTTTTTTTTTTCCTTTCAGATAAAAGGGTGCCATAGCAAAAATAATGTTTTGGATTAATTTTCTTTCCAAACAGCCTAAATCCTAACACAAGGTGAGATGGGGAGTATGGGTCTGAGCTCTGCCTAGCCATTTCCGGACTCATTTTGTCTCTGCAAGTGGAGGGCTGGTTTGCAGTGTAAGTCTCTGTAAGATGTTTAATTTCCTTTACATGTCAGCTGAGAGAATGGAAATTGATTTTGGAACTAGAGAAACCTCGAGTGTCTCCAGCAAAGACCATCTGGTTCTAGATGTCTTCACATCATCAACAACAGACATGAGTAACATATCTACCTCCAATGGCAGCACAGGTGCAGGCAGAATTAAACTCCAACGTGGGTGCTCAAAACCCTGGGAGAAATGAAGGATGAACATTAACATAGCTATACTTATTTTCTTCTAAATAAGAAGGAAATGATGCATTTCTGTATGGCCTGCCTGACCCTGGATCAGTGTGTCAGAAATCTTTGTTTAGAGTTAGGGTGGAGGAGCAGGAAGAAATCTTGATGGTGACTCTTTCCCTCTGGGATTTGCTCTCACCTTGTTGCAGCCAGTTGCAGTTTTCCTGTGTCAGGTGTTGTGGATTTGGGATTACACTGTTAATATAATTTTTAGATTGCTATGTGAAAATATCGAGAGTGACCATACAGATGCTGTTTATTATCTTGTGACCTAGTGTGTAAAAGTGTTCTGTAAGCTAATATAGAATTTTTACACGGAAAAAGTGTTTCCAATTTGCTGCAATTTTATGGGGTGATAATGGCTTTTAGTACTATGGTATATGGCAGATATTCTTTAAGTACATAAACATACACACACACGTGTGTGCACAGACCTACAGCCGCTCTGTTACACTACACTGTTCCCTCAAGTTAAGATATATAACTGAGAAAGTGACCACTTTTCAAAAAAAAAAAAAAAAGATAACATGAAGAGTTATTAGAAGATGTTGGGAAAAATGCTCCGTCATTTATACAAGCTGTTACATATTTGTTCATGTGTAAATAGAGATAAGAAATAATACCTATTTCGTAGAGTTGCTATGAGGAACAAATGAGGTTATAATAGAAAAATTTAAGACACTTTATCACATAGGAAGTTTTCAATTACCATTTGTTATGATGACAATTATTATTAAAAACTTTAAAATTTGTAACATTTTAAAACTTGCCAGGTGAAGAATTTTAATGAGTATTGAATTCATTAGTTATAAAATAGAAATGCTACAATTTCCAATTAGCTTATCAAGAAAAAAATGAGTGACATCAGGGAGAGTAAAAAGTTCCTAGATAAATTTAAACAGATAAGCTTTGTTGAAATGGTGGAAATATTGAAAAATATGTATAATTAACTAGAAAGTGAAATATTGTTATATTTCTTTTCTATCTACACACTCTTGCAAAATATATTCTAAAGCTATCACATCCATTAAGTCCAATGATTGAAATAAACTGAATCAGGAATTACTTTGTCTTTAAAATATTAAAAATATTTTCAAAAATGATATAGTGAATTTTGTCACATTACTATCACTAAAATAAGGTTAATAATATTTTTAGTGAGGACACAAAGATATTGTATACTATTAACAGAAACTTAGAAGTCATTTAAAGTATTGTTTATTTTGTCATCATATTCTTTAAAAATGTCTGTGTTTTGTATATATTTTATAATGCACAAATTATGAGAGTCATAATTTATAAGTAGGTAATTATTAATTTATAGATAAGCAAATATCCACAAGTAGAGGATGTCTGCTCCAAAAAGTTTAAAAAGTATATGTGAACTTTTTAAGGTGTTATAAAAATAGAACTGAGAAATGAGAAGAAAGGTGAAGGTGGCCCTAAGAAATGAGGCAGCTAAAAAACAGAGGGTTTTCAGTCTGAGTTTCTGAAAGGTTGGTGAATAGGCTGGGAGAACACAAATATTCTCACTGGGCTTTGTTGGGCTCTGAATTAGAGATGTTCATGGTAAAGCCAAGCCCACTGCATTGAAGGATGGGCTGGCAAAGCCTGATATACGCTGGACTTCTATTCATTGAGGAGAACTAAGCAGTTCCCCCATAGATTTTTTTCAAATCTTAAACTCTCCTTTGTCTATATTGACTATGTACTCACATTTCTCAAGTCTACTCTACTATAAAGATTGATCAATATTGTTAAATTCAGATTAAAAGGGCATTTTGTCTTGATAGTCAATAGCTCTGTTAATGTAGTCATGGTTTAAAATCGTGTGGTACCTTTAGAATAAGAACATGTTTTCATGGCTATATTATATCTTTCTGTCACCAGAATATGGAATGCCATATTTCATAAGGACTCCATTTGATGAAGGAATGACTACTACATGCATGTCTGTAAGAACTTTGATAAAAGTAAAAAAATAAATAAATAAATAAAGCATCAGTCAACAAACCCACTAGAAATAAAAGATATAAAATATTTCAGAGACAATAGGAGGTAGTAAGTAAAATTATACCAGAGTATGAATCTGGAGTCAATCATCTACTTAATTGCATGATATTGTTAAAAGCCCTGAACTTCTTTATTTCTCAGTTTCTTAAGTTGACTTTACAACTTAAGAAGCTTGGTGAAATATCCTATAAATCTATTCCCATTTCTAAAATTCTTTGAATAACAAAAAAAATTGATGGAATTGAGCTTCCTGCCTAATTATTCAAAATTTTTAGGTGGTATAATACAAAAAAAAAAAAAAAAAATGCTGTCCACTCTGAGTCCCTCTCAAGTCAATGTGATGAAAGTTTAAGGCGGAAGTGGGAGAAAAGGAGAAGGCTGATAGTCTAAACATTGAGGCTCACCATCAGTGTCACCACCACTCCCTCAATCAGTTAACTGTTCTATGAGATCCACACCTGATTCCCCAATTTTTATCAGCATTATTTTCAGTTAGGAAATGTGTCTACCTCCTTATGGGGAAGAAAAAAAAAAATCAAAGCTCTTACTATAGACAATGTACGTTGCATTCTTGCCAGAGTGATCTACCTTAAATAAACAACTTCTTAGAATAATGCTCACCTTTATATATTAATAATTACTTTGTGTAAAACTAACCAACACCATATGAAAAAAAGTATGATTCTTGGAAAGATCACAGTGAGTCTGATGACATTGGGACAGAGTTTTTATAAGATAAGGGCAATTATCAACTTATTTTTTCATTTAAAATATATAGAAATTTCAACAAATATAAAATGAACTTTGAGATGTTTTTCTTTTGATTTTTGGGGGGTTTAGTTTTATTTTTTTTCAGGTTCCCATATTTCCCTCTTTTATAAAATAATGACTTTACAAATACTTAAAATTTTGTATCCCACATGGAATCTTCTGAGTATGAGCTTCAGTTTCTTAAATTTTCTTCTGCTTCCTTTTAATGTACTTCTCCAGAAGGGACCTTGTTCCTTGAAAAATAAATCCAGTAGATTGATTCAATAGAAATTAACATTTTTCTCCTATACAGGAAAAATGCAGTAAAGAAAACCTAAAAGAAAACAAAACAAACAAACAAACAAAAAACAAAAAAGTTGGTTGACAGCTCAACATGGTAGAAAACTTGAAAGAAACCACTTATACAAATGAGAAAGTACATTCTGTGAGGGCTACTGCTGGGCCCTCTGCCTAGCACAAAATGCTAGTTAACTGTGACAGACAATTTTGGAAAAAGTGTCGCAGCGTAATAAAATACATGTATTGTATTTTCTCCTGTATTGGGGGCTGGTATAATAATGATGCCTTTGCAACTAACAGCTAATTTGGTTTAGTATTTTAACTTTCTCAGGAAATTTAAATATCATTTAATTAAACCAAAATCAAAAATTTATTTTGTCTTATAATCTAACTCCAGATGTTACTGAATGAAGAGTTTATTAAAAAATATTCTAATACACTATACTAGCTTGTTGGAAAAGACCAATAAAATCAATTAACAGTATTTGCCATGGACATTTTTGAGTGAATGATGACATTCACATCCCACTATGAGATTGTGTGTTAATTAGAACACTTATAATTTATTTAATTTTTTAACTCATTTTACAATGTCCATATATAATTGTATGTGTATGTATGTGTGAGTTTTGGTGGAGGTGTCGGTGAATTTTGTGCAGATTCTTTCTGACTTATCCCACCCAAATTTTGTTGTTGCTCTATAGGAATCATTATCTCCAGTTATGAAATAACTTTTTGAAATAATGACTCTTGAGGAGCTATCCTATATTTTCGTCATTTATCAAATACACATCTGTGATGATTTGAGGGAAGCCAAATGGTACCAAGGTGGAATTTCTCGATGTAAAAATATTGAAGAAGAGATTATACTGAACTGAAATAACTTTGATGTTAGCCTGGGTGTCCAGAGGAAGTATGAAAATAAGGCAGAAATGATGATGAAGAATCTCCCTATGGAGGGTAGAATATGATAATCCAAAATAAGAGTGTTCTCTGGGTAAAACTATGCTTCCCTTGAACCTAATTTTGAATCAAATAGGATTTGATAACAATTTATGTAGTATTAGGCATCCTGTGGACTTGTAGTTATATCACTTAAACTATTAGGGAGGGAGGAAGAACATGACTACCTATCCCTATAAATAAGTTCCATCAATTACTAGATCTGTGAAATGACCTCAGTTTTATCAGTAGTAAAATGCAGATAATCATAGTTAGGCTGGTTTTGAGGATTGAATTGGCTAATACAGGTAAGGCATATACAATAATCTATCACCTATCACAGAGGACTCAAAAAGAAAATCTGTTTTTATTATTATTGTATGTATTATTAGCATTTGTTCCAGTAAAAAAGAATCTCATTCCTGAAGATTGCTGATTCAGGTAAAAATGAAAAGGCCATAAAGTAATTATGAAATATCATGGGAAACTCAAAGAAGTCAATGGTAACCATGATAGTGTGGGATGATGTTGATTTAGTTAGAGAAACTACAATGGAAATTTGGTTATTAATTTTTTTTAGTTTTATATAAGTGATAAATGCTTTCTTAAATTTCAGAATATTATGGGGGTACAAATGTTTTAGTTACATGGATTTTCTTTTGTACTGCTTGAGTCAAAATTATAGGTGTGCCCATCACCCAGATGTGTACATTGTACCCATAAGGTATGATTTCATCCATCTCCACCTTCCCCCGCCCATCTGCATGATTTCTGTTGAGTTTTACTTCCATCTGTGTATATGAGTGCTGATTGGTTAATTCCAGTTTAATAGTGAGTACATGTAATATTTGTTTTTCCATTCTTTAGCTACTTCACTTAGGAGAATGGTCTCCAGTTCTACACAAATCGTTGCAAAAGGTAGTAATTCAATTTTTATGGCTGATAATACTTCATGGTATACATATACCACATTTTATTAATCCATTCATGAATTGATTGGCACTTGAGTTGATCCCATATCTTTGTGATCGTGAATTGTGCTGCAATAAAAATTCTAGTACAGGTGTCTTTTTGGTAAAATGACTTTTTCTCCTTTGGGTAAATATCCAGTAGTGGGATTGCTGGATGAAATGGTAGGTCTACTTTTAGTTTTTTGAGGAATCTCCATACTATTGTCTATAGAGGTTGCACTAATTGCAGTCCTACCAACAGTGTATAAGTGTTCCGATCTCTCTGTATCCATGACAGCATCTATTGTTTTGGAACGTTTTAATAAAACTCGTTCTCACTGGGGTTAGGTGATATCTCACTGTGGTTCTGATTTGCATTTTTTTGATGACTAGTGATATTGAGCATTTTTTCATATGTTTATAGGCCATTAGTCTATCTTTTGAAAAGCTTTTGTTCATGTTTTTTCACACTTTTTAATGGGGTTGTTTGATTTTTTTTTTTCCTGATTTTCTTGAGTTCTTTTTAGATTCTGGTCATTAGCCCTTTATCAGATGTATAACATGTGAATATTTTCTCCCATTCTATAGGTTGTCTATTTGCTCTGTTCATTATTTCCTTGGCTGTGCAGAAACCTTTTAAGTTAGTCAAGTCTTATTTATTT
This sequence comes from Eulemur rufifrons, assembly GCF_041146395.1. Taxonomy (NCBI): domain Eukaryota; kingdom Metazoa; phylum Chordata; class Mammalia; order Primates; family Lemuridae; genus Eulemur; species Eulemur rufifrons. The sequence continues at coordinate 75,785,174 of NC_090983.1, forward strand.
ATTTTTGTTGTGATTGTCCTTGAGGTCTTTTTCATAAATTCTTTGCCTAGGTTATCAATACTTTAATCTGCTTATGATGTCCTCCATGACTTTGAGATGTAAAAGAAATAAATAACTGGGTAGACTGGAAAGTAGAGAGTAAAGAAAGGCTAACTGACTATATGGATCTGTCCCATCAAGTCCCTATGTAGTATCCAATCCTCAAAAGCTCTCATACAATAACATTTGGAGATGGAATGCAAGCTCAAATATAACTCACAACTTTGGTTTAATTAAATTCTGTCTTATACAAATTTCCTGAGAAAGGAAGAATAATATACCAATTTCCTGAGACTCACAGTAGCCTGAACATTCTTTGAATCTTCCAGGAACAGCCCACAGGGCTTTTTAACACCCTCAGTTTGCCAGGACTGTTATTTTTGTTATGATGATGTGGGTATTTGCTTCCTAATGGTTAAGATTCTTATCTCACCAGATGTGGTGTTTTGGAGAAGAGTTCAAACTATTTGGCAGGTCAATGGAGGGAAAGCAAGCTTTGTCACTGCAAGCGCTGTATCCACTTTGAGACTAAATGGATGACTTTACTTCCAAGGTTGTCAGTCTCTTACAAGAACTTATATTTAAGTTATAATAATGATGCCATTCTGCCAGTATTTGATTAGCAAGCTGGCTTAGTACAATGACAGAGAGGATGGCAGATCTTCATTTCATCTAGGGTGTTATTATAGTTTAAACTCACATTACCATTATTATTATTGTTAATTGTTATTTGTGGGGGCTGATAAGAGTCCTACCATTATTCTCAGTGGGGAAAATGGCATGGTCACTTTCCTAGGGCTTCCTGATCAAAGTTACATAGACATAGATATTATTCTACCTCAGAAAGGGATGTGAAAGCTTCAATTCAGAAATTTTCATGTAGAAAGTTATAATTTAGGTATATTTACCTGCAGAAGATTAAGCTCTTATTCTGTTATTTGGAGCTCTTACTGTTAAAAGTATAACAGAATAAATATAAGACTTTGATACACCCATCTGCCAAAATACACATATACATTCAAATGCATATACAAGCCTATGCATTCAAAAATGCACACTATTAATCCCTTCGAGCTTAATCTTCATCTCTTCCTCCCTCAAACCACTACCAACCCTACCAACCACTGCCTTTTGTTACTGTCTCTATAGTTTTTCCTTTTTCAGATTGTCATACAGTTGGAATCATATAGTATGTAGCCTTTCAAATTGTTTTTTTCATTTAGTAATATGTATTTAAGGGTTCTCCATTTCTCCATGTCTTTTTATGCCATGACAGCTCATTTCTCATTTGTTTTTTTCTTTTTTTCCTTTCCTTTCCTTTTTTTTTCTCTTTTCTTTTTTCTTTCTTTCTTTCTTTTTTTTTTTTTTTTTGCAACAGGGTCTTGCTCTGTCACTCAGAGTGGAGTGCAGTGGCAAGTGGCATGATCAGAGCCTACTGCAGACTCGAACTCCTGGGCTCAAGCAATCCTCCCACCTCAGCCTCTCAAGTAGCAGGCCACCATGTCCACCTAATTTTTTTATTCTTTGTAGCAATGGGTCTCACTATGCTGCCTAGGCTGGTCTTGAACTCCTGGGCTCAAGCAATCCTCCTGCCTCAACCTTCCAAACTTCTACAATTACAGGTGTATGCCATTGTGCCCGGCTGCTCATTTCTTTTTATTGTTAATTAATGTTACACTTTTTGGGTGTGCCACAGTATATTTATCCATCCACCTTTTGAAGGATGTCTTGGTTGCTTCTAAGTTTTGGCAATTATGAATAAAAATGCTATGAACATTCATGTGCAGGTTTTTGTGTGGACATAAATTTTCAACTCCTTTGGGTAAATATCAGGAAGCACAATTGCTGGATCATATGGTAAGAGTATGTTTAGTTTTGTAAGAAATTGCTAAACTGTCTTCCAAAGTGGCTGTTGTTTTGCATTCCCACCAGCAATGAATGAATGTTCCTGTTGTTGCACATCCTCACTAGCATTTGACTTTGCCAGTTTTCCAGATTTTGGTCATTCTATAAGGTGTGTAGTGGTATCTCGTTGTTTTAAATGGAAATTTCTAATGACATATGATGTTGAACATCTTTTCATATGTTTATTTGCCATTGGTATACCTTCTTCTGTGAGGTGTCTGTTCAGATATTTTGCTCACTTTTTAATTGAGTTGTGTATTTTCTTATTGTTGAGTTTTAAGAGATCTTTGCATATTTTTGGATACCAGTCCTTTATCAGATAATGTGTTTTGCAAAAATTATCTCTCTGTGTGTGGCTTGTCTTTTATTTCTCTTTACAGTATCTTTCATATCGCTGAAGTTTTTAATTTTAATGAAGTCCAACTTATCATTTTTTCCTTTCATAGTTTGTGCTTTTGGTGTTATATCTAAAAGGTCATCATCAAATCCAGGGTCACCTGTATTTTGTCCTATGTATCTTATAGAATTTACATGGTTTTCCATTTTACATTTAGGTTTATGATTAATTTTTTGTTCATTTTTGTACATGATTGCATTTTAACATGTTAAAATTCATACTGATATTGCATTTCAATCCCTCATTCACAGACAGATACAATGCTGTCATAGGGAAGTCTACTTTAAGACAAATGAAGGAATTTGGTGATACTAGAAAGAATGGAGCAAGATTCTAATTCCAGGTGGGTGATCTAAGAGCCAATAGAAATTTTTAGTCTCAGTTTTATCCTATGTAAAATAAGGACAATATCATGTGTACAGCTTCCTCACATATATTTTTGTAAAGATCAAGTTATATGCTATTTAAGGCAGTATCTTATAAGTACTAAAGAGCAAAATCAAGAGTTCATTAGTGGGATTCCTAGACTTCCTTTCTCAGCTAAACACAGAAATATTAAAATTGAACTCTGAGCATATAACTGACAGCAAGGTAATCAAAACAAGAGGAAAAATGCCAATGAAGCCTAAGTTACAACTGAAATATGTTGATAACTAAACTTAATGTCACAAAGGCCTTATGTCTATGGCTATTAATAAAGATGAAGGTAAATTAGTAGTAAATAATTATGACTTTATTGTGTTCTGTAGGCTATGGTCATATCTGATTGTTATTAAATGACAAGATTACACAGACATAATAACTGAAATAAAAATGAGTGTAATTGGTAAAACTTACAAAATCAAGTGACTTTTATATAATAATCAAGTATCTCCTTAGCTTTTAAGAGTAATAGAAAGTTCCAACTTTTCTTCTGAATTATGAAAAGTTTCTACTGTCTCTTTTATATACGAAATCCATGTGTTTAATGTGGTCTTAGTCATTGCATTGCTATTCAGATACATTAACAAAATTGATAATTCCAGTTGCCAATCAGTAGTTGAAAAGGGGGATTTTCAACCTTATGAAAGTTGAACTAAGGTGATTTAAAAACTCATGTATAGGCAAAATCACCCAGACTCATATGAGCTATGAAATAAGCTAGAGATGGTATCGGGCATGTCTAAAGATAATCCTTGGCTTTTAGAGTTAGTGAATTTTCAGGCATGACTAATTAAATATAAATTACTCCCTGGTGAAAATAAAGCCAAAATTATTTTCTCTTCCTCTTCTTCTTTTCTCCTTTTCCTCTTCCTCCTCTTTCTTCCACTTTCTGTTCCTCTTATTCCTCATCCTCCTCCTCTTCCTTGACCTTTTTCCTCTTTCTCTTCCAATGGTAATTCATTCTCTTTCTCACACACACACACACACACACACACCACCAATATAAAGCTGGGATTCAATAATTTTATCAATAACTTCAAATATGTGCATATACATATATATGTATATATAAACACACACAGATATATATATATATGCGTGTGAGTGTGTGTGTGTGTATGTGTGTGTGTGTGTGTATATATATAAAATCCCTTTCTTAATTCTATGGGTTATTTTCTCAACAGAAAGAAACAGGTAATTAACTTTGTCCACAATTGTGAGAGTAGTGAACTGAACACAAAAGAATCATCTTAGTTTTGCTTTTTGATTCATCTCACACCTTTTTGAATTAGATTACATTTTTGGTTTATAGATACCTGGGGTGACAAATTTCCAAAATACTCTAAACAATTGTTTAAATAATGTTGCTTATGGGAATTAAATTTAACACTGACAATTACCAGGGCAATTATAATAGAAAAGTATGCAGGATTGCAAACTGCATCTGAAAAAAAAATGTGCATCACAGAATGTCAGTACACAGCATAGGCTGGTCAAGAACCATGGAGCTCTCATGCTACTGGTGTGGAAGTGAGTGTTAGTGTCATAGTTGTAGAAGGTGGTTGTTAAGTTTTGGAGGCCATGTTTGAATCATATCTGCATGCTCTCCTAAACTGAGTTTGTTTGAAGCCTACTGTTTCATTTCTGTTTTCTGAGTGTGCCTTGACAAGAATCTCACCTGTATTAGCACTGGCTGGGTGCCAGCAGCATCCACATAGGAGAGGCCATGCAGAGGAGAGGTTAATCAAAGAGCCACAATTGTTCTTTTGCTCTAATATAATTTAAGCAAAGTCAAGATGGGTTTCTGGAGAGGAGTTGTTTTCATTCTGTAAAGATCCCATGCACAATCATGTTTTAACAAGATTCCCAATTTGCATTATGAAAAGCTGGCAGACTTTCCTACATAAGGCTATTTACTGCACTTGCCCTTTTGGTAACATTACTATGTGTTTGTATTGAAGCCTATTATTAAATGAATAAATAGCAGGAAAACACAATATTAGATTAAAGAAAATGTTGGACTTTCAAATGGCAAACAAATGTGTTAAAAAGTCTTGTTCACTAAATATGGTACTGTGGGCCTCTGTAATATTATAAAAGGTGGCAGAGAAAACCTGTAAAGCATAGATAAGAAATTTCATTTTGTGGTTACATGGGCCTCATAATAATAATAAAAAAATTTATGAAAACATGGCCCAAGTTTTCTCTGTCAGGTATAAAATTACTTCCAACATTTTAGAGTATTTCTATCTATATGAGAAAATGCTTCTGGGGTTCAGCTTTGGCACACAAAACCTTCTAGAAGAGAATTTCCAATGCCTCTATTGCCCTTCTATCTCCCAGTCAGTACGAAGCTTCCAATCATTAGACCCTTCTTAATAAACCACATGCTTTTCCATAATCCACAATAATCCACAAACTGTAAACTTCTCTATAAAATTAACAGCGGACTACTGTGTGATTTAGCAAATAACAGAAGGAAAGAGCTAAAGAATTCCCCTCTGAGTCATTTTGGCTATTTGCCACTCTCTGGATGGTGGCCGATACAAAATCAGGGCCCAATTTTATGCCGATTTTGTGCCCCAGTTAGCAGTGCTAATTGGGGCACGCAAGTAAATTGCACTCTGCCCTGTGGAAATTTTCAGTTAGTCAACTAAATCAGAAAATCATTGAGAGTACTAATCCATCACTCAGTCACCCTTTAATTAGGTGCAAAACGTACGGTCCCTCCAGGAAGGACAAAGTTCAGACATGGGATCTCAACGATCAGTTGTTTGGAATTGGACCTGTCTTTTATCTTTTGTTATAAACTCAGTGAAAAAATATGTGTGTATGCTTTTTAGGAGTGAGCCCATTAGGATGTTTTAGTAAGAATTATCAGTACAAGTATTATTAAAGTAGACAGGAAGAAAGGTCATTCAGCTTCCCCTGCACTTGAAAGACATAGATTTTTCTGAGGGAAAAGAAAAATATTTTTACACATACAGAGCATAAATATATTGAAAAATTTAACAGCAAATGCTCCAGATTTCATGGGGTCAAGTTATCGTTTGGGTTCAAACTCATTGTCTTGTACTGCAGCCATGTCTAATGAGAGGGCAAACATTTTGGTGTGTTGTGCTCACTGATGCATCCCAAGTGCTCAATCAATAATTTTTGAATGAATGAATGAATGAATGGACAGACACATGGTGCCTAGACAAACATTAATTGAAAAAATATATTCATGTGATATTTTAAGTTGGGAAATAATAATCTGTGATGTGTCTGGTGTAGTGTCCACAGTACTTGAAGAATATTAGGTCTTTGGTAAAATGTTTTGGTAACTTTGAATGAGGTCATGGCCTTTGAGATACTTTTACTTTTCTAGAATACAAGAATGTTATTTGAAAATTTTTGCTTCAAGGTTCCCTAACACTTTTGTTTTAGATAAAATATTAATATAAGTTGATATTACTTTAAAGACAAATATTGCCCTAAAATTAGAATTGTAGTTTAGAATCAATGTCTTTAAAAAACCTATTTTTCCCTTGATAGTTAGAGTCCATAAATTTTTTTTATTGTAATGTGCAAATTGCTTTCAGCTCTAGAATAGCTATAATCTTAAGGAAATTAATTTTGGTAAGAATCATTGCTAGAATAAAGCCAAATTTTCCTTCAATAATTATGGGGTTTTTTAATTAAACTGACCCTTCTACTTGGAATTCTTAATAAAAGATAATTAACAGTTTTAGAGAAAATTTTAAATTCTGAACATGAAGATTGAATTACAATATTGCTGAAAGCAATGCCATTTTTACTTGTGTTGAATCAGAAGCCTTCCCTGATAGTATTATTTTGACTCTCTTCTACATCTCTGAACTTCTTTATCTATTTCTTTGCTGGCTCTTTTTCCTCCTCTTGTTTTTTATCTGGATCTTTATATTCTCTTCCCCTTAGAGGAGTCACATGCTGTAATCCACAATCTCTCTCTCTCCCCTGCATGCCAGGTCTGAAATTCCAAATTATTAAAAGACATTTCCAGGCCAGGTGCGGTGGCTCACGCCTGTAATCCTAGCACTCTGGGAGGCCGAGGCAGGTGGATCGCTCAAGGTCAGGAGTTCGGGACCAGCCTGAGCAAGAGTGAGACCCCGTCTCTACTAAAAATAGAAAGAAATTATCTGGCCAACTAAAATATATATAGAAAAAAATTAGCCGGGCATGGTGGCGCATGCCTGTAGTCCCAGCTACCCAGGAAGCTGAGGCAGGAGGATCGCTTAAACCCAGGAGTTTGAGGTTGTTGTGAGCTAGGCTGATGCCACGGCACTCACTCTAGCCGGCCAAGAGAGTGAGACTCTGTCTCAAAAAAAAAGACATTTCCAAATAAAAGTCCAAACAGCTTCTCTAGATCAAAAATCATTATTCTACTCTTATCTTTATTTCCTTCAAACTTTTTTTTACTCTTGAAATTATAATTTCCGTTAATTTTACTTTCTTTTCTGTAGTTCATTCTTGGCTTAAACTCTTTTTGCTCCTCCCTCTCCTTCACCTCACACTTTTATGAAGAGATGTCAATGCTGTTCATGTTTTAAAAAATTTTCCACAGATCTTGTATCCATCATTTTTATCCCCAGAGATTTCCCTTATTCTCAGTTATGAACTACTTAGGTCAGGTTTAGACAATTGATTCCAACAGGTTTCATTGCCCCTGGTACCTTACCTTCTGCAATAACTTCATAGCAATTTAATTTCCTCCAAATTTTACTGAATGACATCTGAGATCATCTCATACTCCTGTTGAGTTACTGACCATTGCCTACAGGTATATATTTTCAAATTCTCTTTTCTGGTTCCTCATATTCCCTATTCTGGCTCTACCCTACATTTCCTGTCATATGACTCACATCTTTTCTATACACAAGCAAATAAAACCAAGCCTCAATATGATTTATTGGACATTCTCCAAAACAATGAGCTTTGACATCTTCATATCCTTGTTCATTCCTCCTTATTGCCTCTGGCCTATCAAGACTTTATTCTTTCTTTAGGATTTATAGAAACAACACATACCCTCCTTGACTGGATGTTTTACGGGATGGAAGGGTGAGATGGTATGACAAGAGAAACTCTTCTTTCTAGGCCTCACATCATTTAATCAGATCTTTGTAGAAGACAGTCAAGAGAATAGTTCAGAGTGTTAAGAAATAAATACTATTCAGAAGGGCTTAAAAATCCCTAATTTTTAATTCAAGAAAACCTTAAGTTATACTCAGATGTTGCCCGTGCTATTATTTCCTCTCTCTGATAGTTGGCCATTTCTCTCTGCACAGGTTCAAAGATCTCAGCAGACCTGGTTGACCACTGGGCTCAATGTGCCCTCACAACTTTTCTTTCCTCATTTGGGGCCCAGAGTAGAAGGTTTCTTCTAGTTATGATCAGAGAGATTACCGATTAACAAAAAATAACATAGTACAAGGTATAAAAGCTACAGAATATTTTTTCATGTATCTGTTAGCCATTCATGTATCTTCTTTTGAGAAATGCCTATTTAGTCCCTTTGCCCATTTCTTAATTGGATTATTTATTTGATTTATATAGAGTTGTTTGAGTTCTTTATGAAGTTTGGATACTAATCCCTTATCAGATGTGTGCTGAAGAGGTATCTGCATTCCCATGTTCATTGCAGCACTACTCACAATAGCCACATTATGGAATCAACCTGAATATCCAGCAATGGATGAATGGGTAAGGGAATTGTGGTATATATGCACAGTAGAATACTAGTCAGCCTCTAAAAAGGAAGAAATTCTGTCGTTTGCAACAATGTGAACAGAAGTGGAGAACATTACGCTAAGTGAAATCAGCCCAACACAGAAACAAGGATGCTGCATGGTCACTGCTATGTGGAATTTACAACAATTGAACTCACAGAAGCAGAAAGGCAAAATGGTGGTTACCAGAGACTGGGGAGTAGGGGGAATGGGAGGATAATAACCAAAGAATACAGAGCCTCAGTTTGATGGGAGGAATAAGTTTGATTGTTTTTTGAACTCTATTGTGCAGTATGCTGAATGTAGGTACAAATTGGTGATGTGATTTTTTAATACAATGTAGAAGAATTAAATCAAGCTAATTAACCCATCCATCACTTTAAATATTTGACATTTTGGGGGATGAGAACATTTAAGGTTTACTCTTAGGGATCTGAAATGTACAGTACTCAATTATTAGCTATATTGTGCAACTATAATTTGTTGACACATAATTTAAAGAGTTTAGAACATATTGTGCTTTTGTCCTATCTTCCATTTGTATTAAATTAATCACTATGAAATTCAAATAGTCTAGGTCTTGCTGTATAATGCACTCTTAACAAAGGGTATAACAAGTCCAAATCTTCACAAGTGAAGGAAATGTTAATAAATAGAAAATAGCCAAAGGAGCCCTTGGTTGGGGGTGGGGGTGCTGAAGCTGGATAGTAAAGGGTTTTCTGCTATATTTGCTCTATAAAAGACACTCTGCTCCCTCACAATTAGGTAATATGTACATGGGGTTTATCATATACTGCCTTATAGATATTTGTGTACATGGCTTTTTTCAAAATTGTATTATAAATTGGTCCCAAACACAGACCAGATATTATAGATCAAATCATTTATAGCAGTAATTGAATATGGAAGCTATTTAATAAACACTTGCTAAAAGAATGAATAAAGAGATTCCCCTATGAGATTAAAATGCCCTGGTGTCTTTGTTTTGCCCACTCGAGTGGCAATTGTGTTATAAGCATATGAGACCTGGACTTGAAATTAGTGAAGCTGGGTTTGGATTTCATCCCTGCTCCTTTCTAGCTTTGAGAACTTTGGTAAGCTTAGGAATCCCTCAGAACTCAATTTATTCATTCATGTGACATATATTTCATTTCCCTTGTCTGTAAAATAGGATTAATTTTTACCTCTCTCATTGGTGGATCAATAAGGCTCTATAAATGGTCATATAACAACTTCCCTGGTTTTGTGAGCATTGGAAAGGCAAGTCCTAGGGTCAAAGATGTTTTCATTAATGTCTATTACCTTATATCCAAACATCTCAGGCCCTCAAACTTCATCACCAACAAACCTACGAGATTTCTTCTGCCTAGCCTGTGTAGTCAGATTGCCTAAGATCCTGACTGCACATTACCAGCTTGATGAATATGGGCAAGTTTTAACATCTCTTAGCACTTCAATTTTTTTTGTCATTTATACATAAGGAAAATAATAATGTCTCTATAAAAGAATTATGATATGTGTTGAAAGTGCTAATTTGTTTAAACTCTATAAAAGTGTCTAACATATACTGAACATCCAATAAAATTAACTATTGTTATTTACATAATCATTTGTTTAATATACATCTCTTCTGCTAGACAGTGTCATAAGGGGAGGAAAACATCCTTGGAGGTACGTGTATGTGTGTGTGTATCTTGTTTGTGCCTAATGCCTAAAACACAGAAGAAACTCAATAAATATTAATTAAATAAATGGACATAGTGTAGATGGAGCACTGTGTGGTCCTAGATTCAATGATAATGAAAAAGGTGGTGAATGCAATGGTGCTGAAAACGTTTGATCAGGTATCAAATTTTGGAGTCAAATGGAAGTGTTTAAATGACTGATGTTGTCTACCTAGTAATTGTTACCTATTAAAAATATTAGTACTCTGATATCATCAGTATTGATAATACACAGTTATTGAATATCTACCCTATGTGTGTAGAACATTCTGTTACATGCTGGGAATACACAGTTCCATCACCTGATGCTTAATCTCAAAAGGATTTTAAACTAGTTGGAGAAATAGGTTAGAGAGAGAAAAAGAGCCACAGATGTATGTAGCTTATACCCTCAATGAGTCCCACAGATCTCAAGTTCATTTAAGCTGAAACACAATGGAGAGGTTGCAAGGACTTTGATCTTTAAGAAAAGGTGTATTAGACTATACAGAGGAGAGTAAGGGGCTTTTCAATGTGAAAGACCTGAACAAATGCAGGGACAAGAAAATGAATGGACTGTATAGAAAAAAGTATGTGATCTTGTGCAGAATGAAATGTTCTTAAAGTAGCATTTCCTTAGAATGTGGTGCTCAGACCAGGTTCTAAGTGTAGAGAGTTAAATTTGATTCTAAATAGGTAAGAGAATAATGCTACAAATGATAGAAAATATAAATGATATTGGAGAAGTAGATTTTTAGGTTGGAACATAGTTTATAAAAGTTGAATTTGAAATGAGAAACTAAATGGACAAACATTTGTACATCTCAGCCAGAAAGGAAAACAGAGCTGAATGTTCAAGACCAGTAAGTATGCATTTGTATATTGCTTGTGTAGAGGTGATAGTTGAAGTCACAGAAGCAAGAAAATGGAAGGATCACAGAAATTGGCCTCATTTACATTTAAAGGGCAGTGGATGAAAGTGAGGAAGACAAAAAGAAGGGGATTCAGAAAAGCATATTTATATATTTTCTTTCACAGAAACCAGGAAAAAAGAGCTGTTTAAAATTTTGCAATTTTCAAACTATTAAATAGTTTTTAAAAGACAGAAAGAATGAAACTTTTAAAAAAAATTATTGGATTTAATATGCAGCAGTTGATTGATAGTATGAGAAAAAATGATTTCATTAGAATGGCGTATAGATATTTAAGCAAATTATGGTAGAAATTGAATTAAGTCTTTAAGATCCACATTAGATTGGGTTTAATTCTTTGAGATGAAAACAAAGAAAATTTATATGGTAAGCCAAGTTCAAATAGATAGGTTGTTATAGTATACGTCAAGAATTATATGTAATAAAGAGACGTGTTTAATATACAAAGACTATGGTTCCTCAGTTTTATCTACTTTAATGCCAGGTAGCTTTGAAAGACTGAAAAGTGACTGTATCCCATCTTTTCCACTAGTGAATTTAAAGTCACTCAATTGTTATTTATTTAATATATTATATCTTTTAATTTATTAACAAAGATTTTAACAGCTGTGTTAAAATCTTACTTTTTTAAGACAAGGTAAAGTAGTTTTATATTTTTAACATTCCACTATGTTATTTTCATCAGCTATGGCTATTACCATTGTGCTTCCAAATCGACTGTGGTCATAAGTATTTGTTTAAAGGGAACACTATCAATTCATACTTTTGAAAGTGACCTTGATGTTTTCACATTTTCAGAACAATTTTAAATGAGAAAGAAAGGTATTTGTGTGGTCACTTCTCAGTTTCCTCATTCTTAAGTAAAGATGTCAAATTAAGAATTTTTTCTTTTAATTGACACACAGAACCAGGTGCCTTCTTCATTGTGGGCCCCCTAACCCTTCCCTCCTAGAAACTCCTGGAAAGTTTCAAATGCATAATGAATGGCTAAATACTCCTGTCTCCTGCTTCTTTGTCTCGCCTTAGTTTTCACTTGCTGTCACAAAAAAAGCCCACTAGATGGTGATAAAACCACAAGTTACCTACTTTGATTTTATTAAAAAAATGTCATCAAACGAGAATGCTCATAAGATTTCAGAGGCTGTATTTTGCCCATTTTTTATTAAATGGAGAAATAGCAAGAAAAATAAAGTAGAATTGTATTTTCCATACAACTTAATTGTAGTTATGAAGTGGAATACCTTTTGGCCCTGAACTATTTTGCAATGAGCTGCTTTCAAAATTAAGCTGTTTTGTCAAAATAAATATCAAGTAAAATGATTATGAATCGTTGTGGCAAGTTTTAATACAGATCAGAAAGTAAATTAACCCAACTCTGTCTGACTCATCATGCCTTTTTCTTCAGTTACAAATGAAGAGTAAACAATGCTTTGGCAATTTTTAGGTTAATCATGTAGAACTGATTACTCAAGAAGAATGCTATTAACATTTAGTCAATTTATACCCTACAATATGACAAATTAAAATTAATGTTGCTGTTTTTAAGATATCAAACGGGTCATGATTTTAAGAAAAATGACAACTGGTATAGAAAACTGATAATGTTGTCTATGGGGTTACTGAATCTAGTGACTTCTGAAAAGCTCACTTAAATCTCTCCAAGAAAATAGTTAAGTAAATACAACTCTGAATGAGTATGTATATTTAGTTAAAGCAGGTCATCTTTTAAAGTGTAAGGGATTGTCAACAATTCCTCGTGGAATAGTTATGGTTAAATCTTGCCAATAGCTTAATAACAAAAGAAAGATTTTCTTTTTAAGTGGAGTATAGTCTCCCAAAGAAGCTCTACTTGATAATTTTTTCAACATTTATAATCAGTTGTTCCCTTTAGTATTCATTTAATTAGCTCATTTCAAAACATTTCCTTGATGACACGTGTATGTAAATATGTATTTCAAATCGTGCCTTTTGTTTCAAAAGTAATTGATGAAATGAAAATATGTAACTATTAACTTTTGAAGTAGGAAGCAGGCGTATTGGCCATTAATTTATACATTGTAATATAAATTATTTTATAGGAGAGAACATTTTTCTTTTTGCATATCAAACATCTTAATTGTCCACCTGCCGTCTTTGCTCATATATGTATACCAAGTGCTTACAAGCTGCCCTTGAGCCCTCTACCTTTAAAGTGCATTTAATAATCATGAGGAGCATCATCTAAGGGTCAGAAGGCGACAGCCATTGACCTTTCTATATTGTTAATGTCTCAGGTCCTAGCTGAGAGGTCATTTTAAAAGTCTGATTTTTTTCTTTCTTTTTTTTTTTTAAATCATACTGGCATAAACATGATTAACTATTTGAGCATTATCCACATATTGCTATGTTCAGTGGTGAATTCATCCCTCCCTGGCGCCATGACTGCTCCTATATGATTTGATATACCTTGTGGCAATTTTAAAGCCCTTTGGCTCTCTATGTTTTCATGCTTGAACTTAGCAGGAAGAAAGCTGGGCAACCTCTTCTTGATTTAATAGGTGGTTAAAGCTCTTTCAGCAAAGACCCTGCTGATAAACCTACCAACCCTGGACATCTTTTCTGAAAGCTGACTCAGCTTACTCAAACTCTATTAGTTCCGAATGAGTTAGCAACACCTATAACAAATCCTAGAAACTAGGCCATTTTGGTTTCTCCTAGAGGGGTGCATTGTGCTTTCTGTTCTTACTTGTCATTGGAGATGCACCAGTGGGGTTGACATTAGCCACCTGTTCAAATGCTATCTCACCTCTGACTTTTTTTTCTTAGCTTTATTAAGATAGAATTTAAAACCATACCCCCTACCCTTTTAAAGTGTGTGATTCAATGTTTTAGCATCTTCACAAAGTTGCGCATCTATTATTACAACTACTTCATTTTCATCACTTCAAAAAGGAATCCCATACCTACTAAGAGTCAATCCCCATTTCTCCACTAGCCCCCAGACTTGGGCAACCTGTAATCTACATTGTAACTCTGTAGCTTTGCCTATTCTGAACGTTTAATATAAATGGAATCATAGAACATACGGTCCTTTATGACTGGCTTCTTTTACTTAATGTTTTCAAAACATGCTGCAGTATGTATCAGTACACTGTATCTTTTTATTGCTGAATAATATTCCATTGTATGGATGAACCATGTTTTATTCATCCATTCATCAGGTGATAGACATTTGGGGCATTTATACTTTTGGTTATTATGAATAATGATACTGTAAACATTTGTTTACAAGTATTTTTGTGGACATAAGTTTTTAAGTTTTTAGTTCTTGGATATATACTGAGGAGTGGAATTGCTAGATCATTTAGTAACTTCATTTTGTTTTTCTTGAGGCAGAGTCTCAAACTCCTCGGCTCAAGCAATCCTCCTGCCTCAGCCTCCTGAGTAGCTGGGACCACAGGCATGCACCACCATGCCCAGCTAATTTTTTCTATTTTTAATAGAGATGGGGTCTCACTCTTGGTCAGGTTAGTCTCAAACTCCTGACCTCAAGTGATCCTCACACCTCAGCCTCCCAGAGTGCTAAGATTACAGGCATGAGCCACCCACCGTGCCTAGATGTTTCATGTTTAATATTTTCAGAAACTGCCAAATTCTTTTTCTAGACAGGTGCAACAGTTTACATTCACACCAGCAATGTATGAGGGTTCCAATTTATCCACATCTTCACCAACACCTGTTATTATCTTTTTGATTAAAGCCATCCTAGTGGGTACAAAGTAGTATCTCACTGTGGTTTTGATTTGCATTCCCCTAATGGCTAATATATTCAGCATCTTTTCATCTATCTATTGTTCATTTGTATATCTTCTTTGGAAAATGTCTATTCAAATCACTTGCCCATTTTTCAATTGAGTTTTAATTTTTATTGTTGAGTTTTAAAATGCTGTATATATACCTGATGCAAGTCTATTATGAGATATATTATTTACAAATACTTTCTCTCATTCTGTGGGTTGTATTTTAACTTTTTTATGATATCCTTTTAAGCACAAAAGTTTTTAATCTTGATGAAGTTTAACTAATCTATATTTGCTTTTGTTCTTTTGTTGTCTGATTTAAGAACATGTTGTCTAACCATAGGTCACAAAGATTCACCCTGTGTTTTTTTTTCTAACAGTTATATACTTTCTGCATTGAAATTGAGGCCCATGATCCATTTGAGTAAACTTTTGTGTCTACCTATATTATTCTCACTTCTTTTCTTTGGAAGATAAAAGCTTTTCCTTCTCTAAAATATCATATATCTTGATTAATTGGTCAGTAGAAATAAGGACTTTAAACCAGGTAAAATCTGTGTTCCTCTCTTCTTTTTTTAAGCAGTGACTTTATAGTAACATTATGTATTTTTTAAATCTGTGGATTGATGCATCCAACACAAATCCTTTGTAATGTTCATTAGAGAGATCTAGGATATGAAATAATTTTATTATTTCTCATTTTTAAGGACAATAGATGTTGGGCACAATTGGAATCAGCTCAAGACTTTTCAAGGACTAATGAGCAAGTGCTATAGGTGAGAAGATGCCAGGTTTCCACAGAAAGATCAAATCATCTGAAAAATGTGCATAAGGAAAAATAACTCCAAATTGTAGGAAAGGTTGTGCTTGAAGACCTGCTCCTTCCACATCTCCTTATAAATTCCTGCTAGTCATGGTATATTGTTTATTACAGCAATTGATGGATGGGCTGAATGCAAAAGAATTTTGAAATGTATGACTCTGTACAAGTTACTGCTTTGAATGGGTTTTGAAATGCAGCATTGCCAGCTCCTGTGATACTGCCAGGTATCATTAGGTCAACACTGATTTACAAGACTCTAAAAACAGTCCCTTGTCTTAGTTCATCCAGGCTGCCATTACAAAATACCATTGGCTGGATAGCTTATAAACAACAAAATTCATTTCTCACAATTCTGGAGACTGGGAAACCCAAGAACAAGGCACTAGTAAATTTGGCATCTAGTGAGAGCCCGCTTCCTGGTTCATGAATGGCCTCCTTCTTGTTGCATAGTAATAAGCCAGAGGAGGTAAGGGAGCTCTCTGGAGTCTCATCCATGAAGGCTCCACCCTTATAACCTAATTACCTCTCAAAGACCCTACCTTCCAATACCTTCACATTCATGATTAGGTTTTCAACATATGAATTTTTGGCTAGGTTATTAGGTTTTCAACATATGACAAAAACATTCAGTCTATAGCATTCTTAACATTTCTAAATTATACTAGAACCCCAGAGAGATTAAAGTGAGTAGGCGAAGATCCTGGCCATGATCATACAGAGCTTACTAGCTGCCACTATAACTTGCTCTCTACTTATTTTATTACTAAGGGACTCTGAGAATCATTATAAAAAATAAAATATTGCCTTTTCTCAAAAATTAATCTAAAATGTTGAATATTTTCTTCTAATTAGAATATGTTAGTGCCCCTAACATATTTTATAAATCATACTATCTAAACATTTTAAGTCATTGAGTAAAGAAGCCACTCCTTATTATGCATTTATGTGTCAAGATGGGAAAAAGCAAATATTGTGATGTCATGTAATATATATAAGTAATAGGCTTTGTGGAAAAATATAACTCAAGGCTCAGCTAGAGGGAACTAAGAGGTCTCCTGTAGCCTTTTAATCCAAAGGAAAGACAAACTGGGACTAAGATATTGCTGGCTATACAGTGGAGTAAGATTCTGAGGGGGAATCCTGTCACCTGTTCTTCAACATTCTTAAGGTACATGGGTGAGAACAAACTTGGATGTACAGTAGTCCCCCCTTATCCCAGGGTATACATCCCAAGACCCCTAGTGGATGCCTGAAACCACAGATAGTACCAGACCTTATACACACTGTATTTTTTCCTATGCGGTATAGTAACAGATAGGCAGTGTACACAGCATGGCTATTCTGGACAGAGGAAAGACTCATGGCCCAGGCAGGACCAAATGGGAAAACACCAAGTTTTATCATGTTACTCAGAATGGTGCATAATTTAAAACTTATAATTTATTTCTGGAATTTTCTATTTAATATTTGAGTTGACTACAAGTAACTGAAACTGTGGAAAGCAAAACCACAGATAAGGGGGAACTATTGCAGTGTATAAAGGATGGTATTCAGGCAGCAAATAGTCTTTGTGAGAATTCCAGTCGTATAGGAGATTTTCTGAGGATGCTGGTGGCTAGCACCTGGTGACCCTTATATAAGTTTGCCTCAGGCTCCTGAGGAAAGGAGGTCCTTGCTCCAGTCAGGCAACCTGAGTTATTGGGGTTTTACTGGATAACTCAACTTATATCTCTCTATACTTTGTATTTGCCCCAATATAAAGCTCAGTGCTTATCAAAACATTATTTATTAGTAAAATCTTGCTGTATAAAATACACAGTATCTGCATATATATATAAGACAGTAACCATCTTCCTTTCCATCTACCCAAATATAAGATACTAGAAATCTCATTTTTTATCATATTTCTCATATAAAAGGTAATTTGCTATACTAAACTTCATAATAACTTATTATGTAGGTATTATTATTGCCATTTCCTGAGGCTTGATTAAAGATTAAATTGTCCAATGTTATATGGATTAGTTAGAAGATCTGTAATTTGAAATCAGATTTATCTTATTCCAAAGTCCATATTCTCTGTCATTTTGATTTGTCAAACAGTAATTTTATAAAACTCTATGAAGTTATAACTCAGTTGTGCTTCTTTTCATACATTTAAAAAATTTTTTTAAACCGGTGAATTCTTTACTTTTGTTCCACCGAATCTTCACTGTCACATAAACACAGCTTTGCTCTCACTCTGTTACCAAACTCAGGACTATAGGATTGTCAGGGTGGCGATAGGAGCTGCCAGAAGAGGAGAGATGAAGAAGTTTTAGGTTCCAATCCATACAGAGCAAGTTCAGAGTCTGAACGAAGGTTGAATTGGGCAGTGGAGTATAGGATACCGTGGATTACATTTTTTAATTTTTGAAAACTGTGAAAGATGAAAGAGATTTACAGTCTGATGGTTTTTGAACTACATTTTTAGCCAAGAAACTCTTGGTTCAAAGCAAGTATTACTTAGATACCTGATGAAATAACAAAACAGAACTTCCTTGCTTTCTGTTACTGTTAGTACACTCAACATCTCGTTTTCATAATTTCTTCTCCCTTAGATGTCTTAAAGTCAATGATTTTGTATATCACTACTTAATATGGTTTAAGATTTATTGTTATGTTTTGAATGAAATTTTATGACCCTTGAAATCTAAGGCTACATTTCAACTTTTCCATGGCTTTACTCAGTATTCAACAAACAGCACTATGTATAAAATAACTACCTATATTATTGTCCAGAAGCTATTGATTACCCATCTGCTCAGGGAAGAAGAATGTACAGTAACCTGCAT
Organism: Eulemur rufifrons; assembly: GCF_041146395.1. Lineage (NCBI taxonomy): Eukaryota > Metazoa > Chordata > Mammalia > Primates > Lemuridae > Eulemur > Eulemur rufifrons. Next base: position 75,803,759 of record NC_090983.1, read on the forward strand.
GCCTTATTTCTGGATCTGACTTCAATCTCTACCTTCAGTGGGCGTTGGGTTATATATTACCATATCCACAGTACCCACTTTGGTACCTTAAATCCAGCACATTCAGAGTATATGTGTGTTGAATGAAAGGGAGTTTAGTTTCAATTGTGCTTTGAAACAGATTTTTATAGTATTTGGTAAAATTCAGCAACATTCATGTAAAGTGCCTGACACTGAATCTGGTAACCAGTAATCTCTCTCTGAAGCAAGACTACCTGGATAGAAATTCTAGCTTTGCTGCCTGCTAGAAGACTGACTGGGGAAACATACTTTTTCTCCTCTATGCCTCAATTTTTGCACCTGTATACTAGAGATAATACCAATACCTATTTCATAGTGTTTTTATGATAATGTAATAAGCTAAAAATAATAAAGCTTTTAGTACAGTGTTTGACTTATAATAAACTCTCAATTTTATTTTTATTAACTTCATAAAGACAGATTTTATTAATATCTTGAGAGGTTAGAACTTCCCTTCAGGCAGATAATATGCAAATTAATCTTTTTTAAGCAAAGGTGTTTGAATCTCTTCAGAGAAAGGAAAAGGTACAATTGAAATGTTGAATTGTCCAAGAAACAGAAAAAGAAATGTAAGTCATAGGGAAATATATCAGCTAAGACTAAAGAATATTTTACCATCAAAGAGGAACTTATGTAAGCATATGCACTCTTTTATCAGTTTTTCCTAGATACCAAATGATGCAATGTGCAAAATAAACTTATGAGACCTCCTAGGCCTGCACTTGATCTTTTGCAAGAGTAGGACAAGTGGAGAATTGTGGTCATCCATGTGTCCTTCATGATATCTGGCTGTTATTTGGCACTTACCCCATGGCAGGCCTTACTTAGACCATGTGCCTAAATGTCTTATGATTTTAACTTATTTCATCATCACAACAATCCTATAAAGCATTTATAGTTAATAGGATTATTTTTACAAATGAGAAAACTGAGACAAAGGTAGATTTTGTGCCCGATGTCACATAGTGGAGAGGATCAGAAGTCAAAAGGTCTTCTAGCCACAGAGTACCACACGGTGTATTTTCCAAACAAAACACATTCTATAGAATAAGTTTTTTTAAGTTTTTATTTTTTTAGAGCTGTTTTAGTTTCACAGAAAAATGGAGAGAAAGGTGAAGAGCTTTTTCCTACACCCCTGCCCCCACATATGCATAGCCTCCCCCATTATCAACATCCTCCATCAGAGGGGTGCATTTATTACAGTTGAAGAACCTACATTGACACATCACAATCACCAAGAGCCCATAATTTACATTAGGTTTCACTTTTGGTGTTGTATAGTCTATGGGTTTGGATAAATGTATAATAACAGCTATCTATCATTATATACCATACAGAGTATTTTCACTGCTGTAAAAATCCTCTGTGCTCTGCCTGTTCATTCCTTTCCCCACCCCTGAACCCTGGAAACCACTGATCGTTTTACTGTCTCTATAGTTTTACCTTGTTCAAAATGTCATATAGTTGGAATCATACAGTAGGTATGATTGGATTCTTTAACTCAGTAATATACATTTAAGGCTCCTCCATGTATTTCTTGGCTTAATAGCTCATTTCTTTTTAGTACTGAATAACTGTTCATTGTCTGGATGTACTACAGTTTGTTTATCTGTCCACCTAGTGAAGGACATCTTGGTTGTTTCCAAGTTTTGGCAATTATGAATAAACATGAATAAACACTCATGTGCAGGTTTTTTTGTGTGGACAGAAGTTTTTAACTCCTTTGGGTAAATACCGAGGAGCGCAATTACTGGATCATATGGCAAGTGTGTGTTTAGTTTTGTAAGAAACTGCCAAACTGTCTTCCAAAGTGGCTATATCACTTTGCATTCTCACCAGCAATGAATGAAAATTCCTATTACTGCATGTCCTTGCCAGCATTTGTTGTTGTCAGTGTTCCAGATTTTGGCCATTCCAATAGGTGTAAAGTGGTACCACATTGCTGTTTCTGAATAAATTTTAATGTTTATGTTCTTTGACCCTTTAGAGTAGTAAGTTGTTTTTAACTTTGGGAAAAGGAACAGTCTCTATCCAATTTGGAAACCCATAACATTTCTGACTTGGCAAAATATCTTCTCAGTTTCAGAATCTCTCTGAGGTTTTCTAATGCCTTACACTGGACTTACCTACTTTCTTGTTACTGACAGTATGCTTCACCTTGACCTCTGACACATGTGTATTCCTTATTCCTTCTTACATACCTAGACCTCCGATGACTGAGGTGAGGCTTTTTTATTCTCAAATTATTCTTGACCATTTTACGTACTATAGATTGTCCAAATACTTAATGGCTATCAATATTCTACCTATCTACCTCTCATCTATTTATTTATCTATCATCTCTCCATCCATCCACCCCTCCATCCATCTCTTATATAATAATTGCCACCTCATCCGTCTTCTAGACTCTGTATAAGGCTGTCATTTATAGGTCCAGTAGTATACACCAAGATGATATGACTCCTGATATGTGTCAGCATGGGTTTCTTATATGTACATTCTAGGCTAATTAATTTTAGCCTCTAGCTGCTAAATTACATGGGAGACTAAAAAATTACAATATTTATATTTCTTATAAAGTCATGTTATAATGCAGAAGTAAAAAATCCATGTCAAAATAATTTTTGACTACTATAACAATAGCAAGATTTCACATTTGAATAGAGTTTTCATTTTACAATTCTATAAAATTTTCAAATTTATTTCTGGCAACAATCCTTGTTAATGGTGTGATTATTGTCATTGGTAATTAGAAATAATCGTGGAGTGACTTTGAAGAACCTGGAAATAAGGGAAATATTTTTTCTTCGAGTATTAATTTTTAAAATCAACATTTATTAGATAATGAAAGAAATGAGCAGAGTCACCTACAAGATTCAACTTGAACTTGATAGAGTATAGCATTATATTTCAAGAAATAGTGTCAAAATAAGGATTGATCAGTCATGAATATAGAGATAATATAATTACAGAGGAGAATGTTGGAAATAAGTACTATTTCAAGCACTGTCCAAAAGAGAGGCTTAAAAAATGGACTTGGACTATTACTACTCCTTTGGCAAGTTCCAGCCTTGCTATTATAACATTAAAACATAAGGCCTATGTGAGTCTGTTACTATTAACACTTCAATTTAGCTAACTCCTTTTATGCTGCTTCCACATTCACCAAACAAGCTATTAATAATTATAAGTTGGCTTCCTCTGTGAATCCGACCATAAAAGAGAAAGGACTGATTGTGCAGCTTCAAGTATATTGGGCTATGGGATAGTTATTATATTAGTCAAATACTTTGGGTTTCTCAGAAGCCTTCTTGAGATAACTTAAGAAAAAAAAACATTAAATGTGAATATGTGAATTAATAACAAAGATGTGATGCAGGACATAGAGTTTGTTTTGGAATTTGTGGGGAATGTATGTAGATTGGTCTTAGAAAATTTGGGGTAAAAATGAGAATCAGGAAGGACACAGGGAACCCACAAAATCCTCTCTTCCCAGCTCTAGTTTTTCTTCTTTTTTCCCTCTCTACAAATAATTACTCCTGTTTCTCGAGACTACATGGGAGTTACAAGATTACTGCTTCATATTTCCCTAACATAAATATTTTAAATTTAGCCAGACAAATAGAAACTTTTCTATTTTTATTTATTTTTTATTATGGAAGTATAATCAATATAAAATGAAATGCACCTATTTAAAATATACAGTTTGAAAGGGTTTAAGATATGTGTACACCCATGATTTCATCACCACAACCAAGGTAATGAACATATCCAACACCCCCAAAAGTATCAGCATTCCTTTTATAATCCTTCCCTCCCTTTCCTACCATACCCCTCTGCCCAGGCGACTATTTATTTTTCTGTCAATATACATAAATGTGCATTTTCTGAAGTTTTATCTAAGTGGGAAAATATCATATGATTATTTTTTGCTCGTTTTTTTGGTTTGGCTTCTTTCACTCTGTGTAATTATTTTGATGTTCATCCATGTTTTAGCTTGTATCAATACTTTATTCCTTTTATTGGTTATTGATATTCTATTTTGTTGGATGACATTTGTTTTTTCCAGTTTTGGCTTTAAAAAAATAAGCTGCTATGAATAAAAGTGTACAAGGCTTATAGATTCATGCTTTCATTTCCCTCATCTAGAAGAAAAATGGATGGGGCTAATGGTAGATGTATGTATAACTTTATCAGAAACTGTTTTCCAAAGTGGTCATATGTTAATATTAATATTTTCATTCCTATAAGCAGTGTGTAAGAGTTCCAGTTCCTCCACAGCCTCACTAATGTTGCATAGTCAATATTTTTAACTTTTAGCCATTCAAATATGTGCATTGTGGTTTTAATATTAACTTTCCTAATAGCTAAGGATGATGAACATCATTTTATGTGTTTATTTGACATACATACATCTTCTTTGATTGGGTGTCTTTTCAAATTTTTTCACCTCTTTTAGTGAATTGTTTCCTTATTGTTGAGTTTTCAGAGTTCTGGTCTATTCTGGATATAAGTTCTTTATCGGAAATATGATTTGCAAGTAGTCTCTCCTAGTCTATGGCTTGTCTTTTCATTCTCCTAAAAATATCTGTCAAGGAGCAGAAGTTTTTAATGTTGATGAAGTCTGATTTATCAGTTTTATTTTACAGATCATGTTTTTTGTGTCATATCTAAGAAAACCTTGCCTAAACCAAGGTCAAAAATATTTTCTTCTATGTTTTCTTCTATAGGCTTTACAGTCTGATATAGTACATTTATTAGTGTGATCCACTTAGTGAAAATTTTATATATAGCATGAGGTATGAATTGGAGTTAATCTTGTAAAATATGGATTTCCAATTGTTCCCAGACCATTTATTGAAAGACTATTCTTTCTCTATGAAATTGCTCTTGCATCTTTGTCTAAAATCAGTTGTCCATATTTGAATGGTCCTATTTTTTTTAACTCTCTTCTTTTTCATTGATCTATGCATCTAACATGACACCAATACCAAACATTTTGCTTACTCTAGCCTTACAATAAGTTTTAATGTCAACTAGTGTTAGCCCTCCAATTTTGTTCCTTTTCTTCAATGTTGTGTTGGATATTCTAGGTATTTTGAATTTTTATATAAATTTTATATTTTTTTCAACTAGTACAAAAAAAGCCTTGAATATTTATTTGGATTATGTTGAAACCAGAGATCAATTTGGGGAGAATTGCCATCTTAAAAATTTTGAGATTTCTGACCATTGAGCAAGATTTATCTCTTTATTTTGAGTTTTTTTTTAAAAAATTGTTTTAGTAATATTTTGTAGTTTTTAGTGTGTAGAACTGGCACATGCTCAGCCACACTTATCCCTGCATGTATGCATACTTAATATGTACTTTAAAAGCATGTTATACTTTTTAATCTATTGTATATGGCATTTTTATTCTAATTTTCAGTTTTTTGTTGCTAGTATACAGAAACTCAATTAATTTTTATACATTGACCTTATATACTGTAATATTGCTAAAATCACTCAATAGTTATAGAAGCTTTTGGGTGGATTCCTGTATAATTTCTTCATAGATAATAATGGTATCTGTGACTAAAAACAGCTTTAATTCTGTCTTTCTTACCTAGATGCTTCTTATTTCCTTTATGTTCCTTATTGCATTGGCTAGAAATTACACTAAAATGTTAAAAAAGAAGTGATGAGATTGGACATAATTTTCTTCTTCCTGACTGTAGGAGGAAAGCATTCAGTCTTTCAATGTTAAGTATGATGTCAGCTATAGGTTTTTTGTAGATGCCCTTTATCAGGATTAGGAAGTTCTTTCTATTCCTATTTTGCCCAGAGGTTTCGTCAGGAATGGATGCTAAGTTTTGTCAAATGGTTTTCTTCTGAGATGATAGTATTGTTTTGGCAAATCAAGTTCCCTTGTGATTTCATATGAATTTTAGAATCAGCTTTTTCATTTCTTCAAAAAAGGCCATTGGGATTTTGTTAGAGATTCCATTGTATTTATAGATTTCTTTGGATAGCATTGCCATCTTAACAATATGAGTCTTACAATTCATGAACATGGGATGGCATTTCATTTATTGAGGTCCTTTTAATTTCCTTTGGCAATGTTTTGGAGTTTTCAGTGCATAAATCTTTCACTTCCTTGTTTAATTTTTGTATTATTTTTTGATGCTATTTTTATGGAATTGTTTTCTTAATTTCCTTTTCTGTTTGTTCACTGCTAGTATATAGAGATACAAGTGATTTTTGCATGTTGATCTTGTACCCTGCAACCTTGCTGGAAGCATTTATTAGCTCTAATAGCTGTTTTATGAATTCTTTAGGATTTTTTATATATAGGATCATATCATCTGTGATAGAGACAGTTTCACTTTTTCCTTTTCAATCAAATGCATTTTATTCCCTTTTATTGTCCAATTGCTCTTGCTAGAACTTCCAGGACACATTTTAGTAAGAGTGGCACAAGAAGCATACTTCTCTTTTTCCTGATCTTAGGGGACAAGTTCTTAATTTTTCTCCTCTGAGTACATTGTTATCTGTGGATTTTTCATAAATACCTTTTATTGTGTTGAAGTTTTCCTCTATTCCTAGTTTTCTGATTTTTTTGGTTATGAAACAATTTTGGGTTTTGTCAAATGATTTTGTTACATTAATTGAGATGATCCTGTGTTTTTTCTTCCTTCATTCTGTTTATGCCTACATCAAAAAGATAGATCACAAAATAACATCCTCATGTCACACCTGAAGTAATTGGAAAAAGAAGAACAAAGCAAACTGGAAGAAAGAAGAAGAAAAGAAATAACAAAAATCAGAGCAGAACTAAACAAAATGGAAATTGAAAAAAAAAATGCAAAGCACTAATTAAACAAAAAAGGTAAACTAAATTGATAGACCACTAGCTAGATTAACCAGAAACAGAAGAGAAAAAAATTAAATAAGTTCAATCAGAAATGAAAAAGGAGACATTACCACAGACACCAGAGAAATACAAAATATCATATGAGACTACTATGAAAACTTCTATGTAAACAAACTGTAAAATCTAGAGAAAATGGATAAATTTTTAGAAACATACACCCTCCCAAGCTTAAAGCAGGAAGAAATAGAAATCCTGAACAGACCAATAATGAATAGCAACATTGAAACAGAAATAAAAAATCCTCCTCCAACAACAACAAACCCTTGAATCAGACAAATTCACAGCTTAATTCTACCATGCCTACAAAGAAGAACTCACAGCTATTCTACTGAAACTGTTATATAACTATGAGAAGCAGGGAATCCTCCATAACTCATTCTATAAAGCCTTTACCACCTTGATACCAAAGCCAGGAAAGGATACAACAAAGAAAGAAAACTACAGACCAATATCCCTCATGAACATAGATGCAAAAATCCTCAAGAAAATCCTAACAAACTGAATCCAATAGCACCTAAAAAAGATAATTCATCGTGATCAAATGGCTTTCATCCCAGGGATGCAAAGATGGTTCAACATAAAAAAAAATCAATAAATGTGTCCACCACATAAAAATATTTAAAAACAAAACACTAATGATCATTTCAATATATGCAAAAAAAGCTTTTGATAAAATCCATCACCCCTTCATGATGAAAACCTCAACAAACTAGGAATAGAAGGAACATATTTCAAAATAATAAAAGCAATATATGACAAGCCCTCAGCCAATATCATATTGAATAGGGAAAAGTTGAAAGCACTCCCTTTAAAGCTAGAACAAGGGTGCCCACTGTCACCACTTCTAGTCAACATAATACTGGAAGTCCTACCCAGAGCAAACAGGCAAGAGAAAGAAATAAAGGGCATCCACATAAGGAAAAAGGAGGTCAAACTATCCATTTGTTGATACATTCTTATATCTAGAAAATCTAAAGACTCCTCCAAAGACTCCCAGAATTGATAAACAAATTCAATGAAGCCTCAGGTTACAAAATTAATATATGCAAATTGGTAACATTTCTATATGATAATAATAAACAAACTGAGAGTCAAATCAGGAACTCAGTACCATTTACAACAGCTGAAAAGAAAATAATATACCTAAGAATATACTTAACAAAGGAGGGGAAACATCTCTACAAGGAGAACTTGCAAAACATTCGCAAAAGAATCATAGATGACACAAACAAATGGAAAAACTTTCCATATTCATGGATTGTGAGAATCAACATTGTTAAAATGTTCATACTGCCCAAAGTGATTTACAGATTCAATGCAATTTTCATCAAAATACCAATGCCACTTTTTACAGATCTAGGAAAAAAAACAATCCTAAATTTCAAATGGAACCAAAAAAGAGCCTGAATAGTCGAAGCAATCCTATGCATAAAAAACAACCTGGAGGCATCACATCACTCAACTTCAAATTGTATCACAAGGCTATGGTAACCAAAACAGCATGGTACTGGTATAGGGGTAGACATATAGACCAATGGAACAGAATAGAGAACCTAAAAATAAAATCATATAGCTACAGCCAACAGATTTTCAATAAAGCGGACAAAAACATACACTGGGAAAGAACACCTTATTCAACAAACGGTATTGGGAAAATTGAACAACCACAGGCAAAAGAATAAAACTAGATCCCTATCTCTCACTATATACAAATATCAACTCAAGATGGATTAAAACATACATGTAAGACCTGAAACCATAAAAATTCTAGCAGAAACTGTAGGAAAACCTCTTCTGGACATTGTCCTAGGCAAAGAATTTATGACCAAGAGCCCAAAAGCAAATACAGAAACAACAAAAATATTTAATTTGGACTTAATTAAACTAAAATATTTCTGCATAGCGGAGGAAATAATCAAGATAGTAAACAGACAACCTATAGAATGAGAGAAAATATTTGCTAACCATTCATCTGACAAAGGACTAATATCCATTATCTGCAAAGAACTCAAACAAATCGGCAAGAAAAAAACAACTAACCCTGTCAAAAACTGGGCAAAAGACATGAATAGATGTTTTTCAAAAGAAAATAGACAAATAACTAACAAACATGAAAACAAGCTCAACATCACTAATCATAAGTGAAATGCAAATTAATACACAGTGAGGTACCACCTTACCCCTGTCAGAATGAGCAATATTTAAAAGTCAAAATAACAATATATGTTGACTAAGATGTAGTGAAAAGAGAACACTTACACACTGTTGGTGGAAATGTCAACTAGAGCAACAAATCTATGGAAAACAATATGGAGATTCCTCAAAGAACTACAAGTAGATCTACCATTCAATTCAGCAATCTCACTACTGGATATTTACCCAAAGGAAAAGAAGTCATTAAAAAAAAAAAGACACCTGTGCCTAAATGTTTATTTCAGCATAATTCACAATTGCAAAGATATGGAATCAACCTAAGTGCCTATCACCTGAGTAGCAGATAAAGAAAATGTGGGGTGTGTGTGTGTGTATATACACACACACACACACACACACACACACACCATGGAGTACTTCTCAGCCATAAAAAGGAATGAAATAATGTCTTTTACAACAACTTGGATGGAACTGGAGACCATTAACCTATGTGAAGTATCTCATGAAGGGAAAAACAAATACCACATGTTCTCACTTATAAGTAGGAGCTAAATGAGGTATATGGTCATCAAGTGGTATAATGGACATTGAAAACTAAGATCGGAAGTCTGGGGATATGAGGGACAAAAATCTATCTATTGGTTACAATGTACACATTATTCTAGTGATGGGTTCACTAAAAGCCTTGACTCATCACTATACAATTCATACATGTAAAAAACAACACTTGTACCCCCAAAATTTATTAAAATAAAATAATAAAATATTTATTTGTATTGATCAATTTTCATCTTTAGATACTAGTCTAGTACCTCATGTATTGTGTGAAAAACAGTATCCTATTTCCTCTTTCCATCCCTACATTATTTTGCCATGCATTTTACTTTTACCTTCTTGTAATGTACAAACTGTACCATTGCTACTATCTTTGCTTCATACGATTTTTTAGAGCAATTAAAAATAAGGAAAATTATATTTACCTTTATTCTTTTTCCTGTACTTCCCATTTTTTAAATGGAGATCCAAATTTCTGCCTGGTGTCATACCTCTTCCTAAAAAATGGCTTTCAGTATTTCGTATAGTGCATTTCGGCTGACAATGAATTTTTTCCATCTTTTTTCAGCTGAGAAAGTCTTTTTATCGTCTTCATTTTTAAAGATATTTTTGCTGGGTATAGATTTTTGGGTTGATATTTTTATTTCTTTCAGCACTTTGAAGATATCACTCTGTTGTCTTTTGACTTGCATGGCTTGTGCAGGAATAACAAATCAGTTTATTCATAGTAATACTAGCAAATAATGATAAAGGTAACCTATTGTATCATTCATTATGTTTTAAGTACAATTCTAATAATGACTATCAAATGTAAATTATCTTTTATATTTAAGTTTTAAAAATTTAGTTAGCAAAGGGAATTTAACTTTCTTGTATAATTCTTGAAGGAGCATACATACATACATACGTATGTATATACATATATGTTAAAAGGAAAAGAGAGATAAGTATGTAGTATCAAAAGAAGCAAAAAGATCTACTATAAAGATTAAAAATTGTCTCTTTCTTTTAAAAAATAAAAGATTGTTGGTGTTATCCATAAAAGTATTTTTGTAAAGTATTTATGAGGCTGAAATCAAATTACAGTGGGATGCAGATTTAAAGGAAACTGAAGGGAAGATAGAGTGATATAAAATTTGCCTTTTAAAAATTTTTATGGGGAAATGGCAAAGTTTGGAAAATGATAATGAGAATATTGTAAAATTGATTATGATAAAATTATAAATGCAGAATATCAATTTCTAGCATTTGTTATTTGATTACTGTGCTAAGGACTTTATATACATTATTTCAGTTTACTTATTTCTGTTATTATAACAGTATTGTGAAGGAGACTACATTAATTTAAATGTCCATAAATTAGAGACTGGTTAAATAAAATTTCAGAATATTCATACTATGAAATACTCTGCCATAGTTAAAAAGAACAAAATATACTACATGGAAAGTTTTTCAATTTATACTGTTGGATAAAAATATAGCAAGGTATGGAGCTGGGCTTGGTGGCATGTACCTGTAGTCCCAGCTACTTGAAAGGCTGAGGCAGGAGGAGCACTTGAGCCCAGGACTTTGAGTCAAGCCTGGGCACCACAGCCAGACCCTGTCTCTGGAAAAAAAAAAAAATAGCACAGTATAGAAGGAAATAAAACATGTATGTAAACACGTAATACATACCCCCCAAAATAATAGCACATGTTTTCTATTGAAAGATAAAAATGAAAAATTGTCTGATACATTGCACATTAATCTAATTTGTAAATGAGATAAGAATAATATTGTAAATTCAACTTCATATGACATAAATAGGAAGAGGAAGAAGTTACTGAGGGGCCTGTTCTGTGCCAGTTATTGGGCTAGGAGTCTTTCCGATATTATTTCATGTATTTATCACAATAATCCTGTAAAGTATATATTATTATCATGTTTTTTATAGAAAAGAAACTAGAGTAAGAGTATTTAATCAGTGGAACAGAACCTAACCATAGTTGGCTAACTATATAATTCCCTCTAGAAAGCCAAATTTCTGTCTGCTTGGTCACATGAGCCCTTTTAAAGGTAGATATTGCTTTTGCCATGTACATTTAGTTATATTACTTACTAAACCCACCTAGCTTTAGTTTCCTCAGGTGCAGTGTGAAAGAGGCTAACCAGATATATCATATGATTTTTATAACTCTGAAATTCTGAAGCAAACTGTGGTTTGAATCAAACTAAATGAGTATAGCTTAATGATCTTGGGTTATTTGCTGCTTCCTTTATTTCAGTAGATGATATTTCTATTGCACCCAGCTCTGTGCACATTCAAATCAAGGATATTCAGAGTTCTTATGCATTGTCTTTGAGGATCATGGAGAATGATGCAGAAATTTTTTATTCTCAAAAGTGTTGGCAAATACTACTTGCATGAAGCTTGTTTTATTTATGGATAGTAACTCCACAGGTATATGTGACAGGTCATCTAGCTGAATGTAAGCAGAGTTTGGGTATGACTGAGGTGAAACCACATTACCATATGCAAGGAAACTGGAACTTCTGTGATGGCTTCATCAAAACTAAGTCTTATTCCAACCACATGGCTATGGCTGGGTTCTATGAGAATTGGCTTTATTGTATGTGGCTTCCATGTGTTGGCTTAAGCTAATGCCAGTTTAATTTCTTTCTTTGCAAACTAAATATTTCTGGAAGAACCAAGATCTATACTGGGCTTATATTAGCACAGCAAAGAGTAATGGAAATAAGGAAATAAGACAGTTTTAATTAGAGGATTCTAGAAGAGCAAAACGCCAGTGATGTGCAAGAACATGAAGTAGTCAAGAAATTGTCTGAAGTCTAGTTGGTTGGTTACAAATGTGTTCTCAAGTGTGTACATTATGTGTGTTGCTCACTTACAGACAAAGACGAAGCCAGGGAACTGGAAGAGAGTGGGCAGGAGAACTAGCAGCGAGTGATGAGGTTATCACTCAGGACAGGAACCAGGTAACGTAGCCCAAAGGCATTAACTTTTTGTTAAATTCAGATTCTTCGTAATGTGTTGGTTCTCCTTAATTCTCAACTGCACTTTTCTTAAATGGATACGATTTAAATTGTCACGACCATTCAGGTACTCCAGTTTATCATCTTATGTCAATGCTATCCATCTTGTGTGTATAGTACTGGGCTTTGTCACTTGGCCATTATACTACCCATTAGTTTCCTTCAACATATTCTTTTCTGTAATAATGAGTCAGTGTCAAGACATCTTATGGTAAGATCTTGATATATTTTCAACTGGAGGACTCTGTTAAAAAAATGAGTCAATGATGAAGGATTATCTTGTACTGAAGGAAAAAAGTAGAAATGTAATGAATCTGGACTTTGACGTGTCATATATCTTATGCAGGGACACCCAAGAATTGTTGGAGAATGTTGGAAACATGCCAGGAATCCCTGTGGCGGGACGGTGGCCAGGTTGATGATGATGCATTGTCATTTTACTTTTGGAAAATCCTGCGAGGCTCGCTATGGAGTCTGGCAATAGCAATTACAATTACTGTACTTCATTTTATTCACTTGGGCAAAATAATGTCATTCCACTTAAAACATACAAAATTACAAACTAATAATAAAGCTCTCTTAATGGCCCTTAGAGTGAGGAGTTAACCTTGATGATAAAGTGATGTAAGGCTTAATAAACCTTGTTTCTGGCTGAGTCCCAGGGAGAATGAATTCCGTGTGACTCAGCTGTATGGAATCAATAATAACTGACTCCTGTTTGGCACGAGTTGAATGTAAGGTGCGAGCACAGCACTCGTGCAGGTATGTGGATTATCCAGGCTTTTTCTGCTACCCTCCTAATACTTCCTTTTTGTTTTTCAAATGACTCTCCCGTTGGATGTGAGCCTCAACTGCTCTGGTGTGCCTTTGACTCTGCCTCCCAAACAAGGGCAATCTCACTTATGTATGGATATAAATTAAGCACAGTTAAATGTTTCAGACATTTATATGTTGAACAGAAATAAATTTTCGGTGAATATTTGTAAACAGCCAATAGCAAGCTTTGTAGTAAATTCTCCACCAGGGTTGTATTCAAAGTTCTTTTACAAAATAATAATAATAATAATAATTGTTGAGCAGCTCTGCTTAGGGCTGTCACTTAAAAAGTTTAAAAGCCCAAACATTAGTAGGACATTACAGACCTGCAAATTCATATTGTATAATTTCAAAGAAAGGACATTGGGATAAAGATCTCATGTAAGAAGGCCCTTGCCTAACTAAATTCACCATTTTTTCAGTTTTGTGCACACAGGGGAAAAAAAAATATAGAATTCTTTCTTGTGAGTATCCTGGCATCGACTAGAACTGAGGATATGAACTTATATAAATAAAAATCTTCAGAGCATGATGTATAAAATTATGCTGATGTATTCATATATAATAAAATGTATGAGGGTCCACCAGTACATTCCCTGTATCATTTGGGAAGCTAGCTTGCCAGAGGGTTATTTAAGTGAGTCTAAAATCAGCATAGGGATAATTAGTTACATGATCCAAATGTGCAATGGCCTCATGCTGTAATATTTGAAGCAGATGACATTCTTGATTTAGCTTGACAGGTATGCATTCCCATGGCCAGTGCTGGGCAACATTCTCCCTTTGGAAGCTGACCCACTGGCACCTTCATTGCCTATTGATTCTTTGGTTTGACCAATTTGATACATTCTCTCATTAGATATGTTAGTTCTGTCTTTACATAAATAAGTACATTTGTTACATAAATTAAAATGGTTGTAATGCAATAAAATTTTAGAGCCAGTTTAATTGCTGAGAATTTACAAATATTTCTATGGCAGGTGGGCACAGAATGAGAGTCTCTGAAGAAGGGCTCTGTACTCAGTTTTCCAAGTTGAACTTCAGGGATATGATAAAACCAGTTAGTTCTATGGACTGTGAAAATGGAAGGGCCATGTGATCTACTTCCTTTATGAAACACTGCAAAACAGTAGGCAAGGGAATTTTTCCATTTCCCACTAACTAAAGAATAATATAACATTTGCAGAATGTGAGAAAGAGTATGAGGGAGCTAGCCAGGACCCTAGAAGATATCAGGTTGGGCCATGTAATTGGAGGCTAGTTGCTATGGTCTTAACGTTTGTCTATTCCCAAAATTCGTATGTTGAGATTCTAGCCCCCAAGGTGACAGTTATGGGAGGTGAGGCCTTTGGGAGATGATTAGGAATGGGTTAGTGCCCATAGAAAAGAGGCCCCAGAGAGATCCCTCGTCCCTTCTAACTTGTGAAGGCACAGTGAGAAGGCACCATTTGTGAACCAGAAAGTGGACCCTCACCAGACACTGAATCTGCCTTCCTCTTGGACTTCCCAGCCTCCGTAAGTGAGAGAAATAAATTTCTGCTGATTATCGGCTACCCAGTTTATGGCATTTTGTTGAAGCAGTTGGAATGGACTAAAGCACTGATTGAGACCCTCAGTGTGGAGGAGTGACTACAGCCAAGAAGCAGAGATAACGTTTACAACCCAGCAAGGCCTTGACATGGAGAGAAACCAGCCTCTGACCAGACTCTTCTCTTGAGGTCATGGTCAATTTAAGCCTGGACACCTAAGCTACCCAGCCTATGGAAAAGCAAGGGGAAAGAAACAAATCTTAATTGGCTGAGTTTACATTTGAAATGGCTGAGAAAAATGAGAGTGATCCAGTTTACTTGATATTAGCTAGATTGCTTTTTCTACCATTAGTCAGAAAAGAGTCTCAAAATAAATATGAAGTTATTATTTTAAAAAAATCAAGTTATATTTTTGCTAATCAGAATTATTGGCTTAAAATCAATATCCGCTATTTTTGCATGTATATATGTACACATTTTGTTTTGGAATTTATACTGGGATTAAGACATTTAGAACATTACATAAAGATGAGGGTTTTTTTGAAGAATAAAGAACTTGGGCAGCTATAACTCAAATTTATAAAACAATTATTCACAAATATTTCAATACTATTGGTTTAATAACAATAGATATGCTGTCTCTATATAATTTTATGCTGAGATTTATAATCCAGAATTGATGTTATGAACTTTGTTGTTAGGTTTCTTTAAAAATTCTGTTTATTAAGTATGTAATGTTTTAATGATACCATGTGGAGAAGAGGAATTGGGACATTCCTGACCAAAATTTGAGCTATAGTGGCCTCAAGATAACTTTAACTTCTTTATTTCTCTTATACTGCAATTTATACTAATTACAGCAATTCATTTTAGCTAACACATGTGGAAACAAATAAAAATGTAGAACCATACATAATGAAACCTAAACTGATCATAAAATTTTAAAATAAATTTTAGCATGAGAGGTTCCATGCAGCTGCATATTCAGAATTTACTTCTTGTTTAGTGCTCCGAATATTTCAGTAGCTTTTTTTATTCCATGAACAATGTGAATGCCATAGCCCAAACATTTCTAAGCAATAAATAAAATAGGAAAAAATTCATTATCATATAAATTTCTTAGAAATAATATTGAGTTTCAAATCATTGGAAATAGTAATAACCAAATTAGATGTTATCAGACTTTACTAATATGAAATGTATGTTTCAGGATTCTATTACTTGAATATTTGAGCAATTAGATGCCACTGGCAATGTTAAATTTGATTAGAGGTTTCAGGCCTACTGCTTAACAAGCTTAGCTATGAATATTAGCTAACTATCTTTTAGATCTACAAAAAAATCAGAGTATTACAAATGGGTTGGATTCCCTTTTATTTTATTTGCTTTTAAGAGACCAGAAATCACAGGATAGTGAAAGTATAAATAGTGGCACAAAGGAACAATTTTACTTACTCCAATAATGAAGTGAAATATACATTCATTTGCTTCCTACCTCATGTCAGGTACAATTCTGGGCTCTGAGGAAATACAATTTTTCAAGGCACTATTTGTTCTCATCTTAAATTAATAGTCTATTTGGAGGGAAAACGAAAAAGAATGCAGGATGTAATTTAACAGACTGCATACTATAAAAGAGGTGAAGTACAAGAAGCAGTGAGGTAGAGAGATCTAAATGACCACTAATGCAGAGTTTTCAGTGAAGATGTCTTCCCAAAAAAGGGACAAGCCTTGTTACATCAATGTGACTTCTCCATTCTTTCTTTCCCCTTCTTCTGTCCCAATAAGGAAAGTATAGCCTCAAGATAGATGACGCTTAGGGCCCTGAATCATTACTGATCAGGAACATTATAATTGGACTGATATGTCAATCTGTCAGTCCACTGACATTTTGGGAAATTTTATTACAGCAGCAAATGCTCCTCTAACTAATCTACCTGTTCTACCTGAAGGAAATAGGAAATGCTTACACTTGACTTCTTAATCATATACATGAGTTTGTTCTATATATGTGGTACATATAGAAGAGATAGGGGTGGGGTTGAGTGGATCAATTATATGTAGAAAACAACATAAGCGAAGGCATAGAAGATGAAAAAAATGTTTATATGCAATGTTTCCTATCATTCAGTTTGTTTGTCACATCAGGTATGTGGAGGAGAGAGGTATGGAGTGGGCTGGAGAGGTAAGTATACAGGGCCATGTTACGGGAATCCTTCTATTTCCATACATAATCTTAGGACTTTATCATTATGCTGGTCATTTCTAAAGTACATTTCCTAGAGCCAGAGGGCTATCTTAGTGATAATGACTGCCATTTTCTCAAGGAAGAAAAAGAAAAAAAAGGAAATTAGGGTTGATTATGGGTCTTGAAAGGAATATTGTCCATCAATAATAGCCAATGAGGAAAATGGTAAAATGTATGACCAATGACCAGGACAAGTATTTTAAAGGGACTATGGTTTAACTAAGAGTGTGCATCAGAATTTTTTTATGGTGCCTATAGATGGTTTTATTTAACTGGGCTAAGCAGAAATGGCATGGGACTAGAAATGCTGAAAAGGAAAACTGATCAGAAGTGTTATGATGTAGAATGTCAGAACAGTATAGAATAAGTTAAGAACAAAGGCTATCATGTGGTTTTAAAAAACATAAACAATAAGGATTGATTTTCTTGCTCACATGTCTAATGCAGGTTGGATGGTGTTATAGGTTGAATTGTGTCCTCCAAAAAGATATATTGAAGTCTTAACACCTAGTGCCTCAGAATGTGATATTATTTGGAAATAGGGTCTTTGCAGATCCAGTCAAGTTAAGATGTGATCATGAGAGTGGACCCTAATTTAATGTGAGGGGCATTCTCAGAAAAAGGAGGAAATTTGGACACAGAGACAGATATACACAGAGGAAAGACAATGTGAAGAGGTGAAGGGAGAAGAGGACTATTTACAAAGAAAAGAATACCTAAGGATACCAAAGGCTAAGAGAAGACCAGGAATAGATCCTCCCCTAGAGCCTTCACAGAGAGCACAGCCCTGCTGGCATCTTAATTTCAGCGTTCTGGCCCCCAGAGCTGTGAGATCATAAATTTCTGTTGTTTAACAATGTAGTCCTCAACCTCAGGGCTGCAGATGGGTACTGGTCTGTGGCCTGTTAGGAACCAGGCCACACAGCAGGAGGTGAGCAGTGGGCAAGTGAATGAAGCTTCATCTGTATTTACAGCCACTCCCCATGACTTGCATCACTGCATAAGCTCCACCTCCTGTCTGATCAGTAGTGTCATTAGATTCTCATAGGAGCGGGAACTTCACTGCAAACCATGTATGCGAGGGATTTAGGTTGCACACTCCTTATGAGAATCTAATACCCAATGATCTGAGGTGGAGCTGAGGCAGTGATGCTAGCACTGGGGAGCAGCTGCAAATACAGATTATTATTAGTAGAGAGATTTGACTGCACATTAAATGTAATGTGTTTGGATTATCCTGAAATCATCTCCTCTATTCCCATCCATGGAAATTGTCTTCCGTGAAACTGCTCTCTGGTGCCAAAAAGGTTGGGGATTGCTGGTTTAAGACATGCAGTTTATGGTACTTTGTTATAACAGCCTTAGGAAATGAATACAAGTTGATAATGGTTTGGCTGTTTGTCCCTTTCAAATTTCATGTTGACATTTGATCCCCAATGTTGGAGGCGGGGCCTGGTGGGTGTTTGGGTCATGGGGGCAGATCACTCACAAATGGTTCAGTGCTCTTCCTGCTGTAAGAAGTAAGTTCTTGCTCTATTAGTTCATGTAAGAGCTGGCTGTTTAAAAGAGTCTGACACCTCCTCTTCTCTCTTGCTCCCTCTCTTGCCGTGTGACACACCTGTTCCCTTTTCACCTGCCTTGACTGAAAGCTCCTTGAAGCCCTTACCAGAAGCAGATGCCAGCACCATGCTTCTCACACAGCCTGTGGAACCGCAAGCCAAATAAACCTCTTTTCTCTGTGAATTACCCAGCCTCAGGTGCTCCTTTATAGCAGCACAAAATGGACTAAGACGCAAATGAACGTTCTCCTTTTTTGTAATTTCACCATCCGAAAGATGCCTCCAAAGAAGCCTCGACGAAGCATGGAGGTGGGATACATTCTTATCTGCCTTGTTAGGAACTGACACACATCACTTCATTCAAGGTCCATTAGCTAGAACTAGACACATAGTCTCATTATAATAGTAAAGGAATCTGGAAGATGTAGAAAAGTGTTTATGGTATTTGGTGTACAAACACTGTCTTCATCATATCTGCTGTTGAATTAGACATATCTGGCCTCTTAATTCAGTTTCTTCCTCTTAATAACAGTGGGACGATTATTCATATTTCAAACCTTACTTCCTAGATATATTAATTAAGAGTAATTATGTGTAATGGACATGAAGCACTCAGCAGAATACTTGACACAGACAAAATTCTCAATAAATTATTTTTATTTTGAGAATTAGTAGTTTGTAGAGTGATTTCTGCAGAAGAATATGGAGACTAAAAATTTGGTGTCCTGATGATACTTTGTTCTAACATTTTGAGGATTTCTTTAAATATTCTAGATCTTGCATATTACCAACACACCAGAAGCATTTCAGGAGAATTGAGCAATTTGGGGAAATCCTACCTGAACACTCCATCACTTTCATTTCATTGACTCTTCTCACCATCCAGATATGAATTGATATAAATTATATATGATAATTTGTTAATAATTATACCTCTTCATTTTCCGTTTAATCACCAAAGAGAAAATTAGAAAGAAACTTAAGTATAGAGAGAGCATATAGACAAATAATGATTTAGCCTGGAAAAAAGCCATTTTACTTAACATCTTCTTTATATGAAAGGCTGCTTATATTGACCAGGCATGTTTTCAGGATAAAAATAAGACATTTTGAGAGTCTATTCATCTACTCATTATGAAGTGATATTTTAGAAATTTATATTTCCATATAACCTTGTATTTGAAATAAAGCCTTTGCTCAATTATTTATGGTATTGAAAAGGAGAAAATGTCCTACAGGCTCTGTCCATTTACATTATAAATATAATATGTAAAGAATTTTAAATATAAGAATGGTTCCAGAAAACAGCTATAATGGGCAATATTTGGTGTTTTTTAACTCGTTCTCTATGATCCCTGTCTTGATAAAATTTACACATAATAAGCTGAGTAGTGTGACTTATTATACTAATGAAGCCCGATAAATAAGATGGTAATCAGTATGGAAAAAACATGACAAAATGGATTCCATTTGCAAAGTATTATAATCTGCAAAGGATTCTAAGACTGGGAGAAAATTCAGTATAAATAATTCCAAAAGAGAGCGGAGAAGAGGCAGAGAAAATTAGTTAAAAGTGTGCCTGATGATTTGGCAGTTAAAAAATGCAGCCATGCAAGAGTGACTTGTTAGGATTACAGATGAAATATGACTTTTTTTGTTAAATCAAGGGACCGTTTCATCCCCTATGCTGTCACTGAAAGTGAACGGGACACAAGTCTTTGCCATCCCAGAAAGTATGAACATCACAGAGAATAGTAATGAAAATAAAATGATTAAAGAGAAAGACCCATTATAGAATAAAACAAATGAATATTTGATATCACAGAGTGATTAATTATTACAACTTCATAAACTCATTGATTCTGCACCATACTATTTATAATGAGTTGGTAAAGGAAGACCATGGTCAGGTATAACAAACTATGGCTTAAGTTGTATGATGCCTTAGTCTGTTTTCTATTGCTATGACTGAATACCACAGATGGGGCAATTTATAAAGAAAAGAAATTTATTTCTTACAGTTCTAGAGGCTGGAAAGTCCAAGGTTGAGGGACCACATCTGGTGAGGGCCTTCTTATTGCTTCATCACATGGTGGAAGGCATCATAGGGTCAGAGAGCCAAGCTGGCTTTTATAATAGACCCACTGTACCCACTAGTTTTAGAACTAACCCACATCTGTGATAACCTGTTAACCCATTGACCCCTTAATCCATTAATCTCTGAATGGATTAATGGATTTATGAAGTCTCTGTCCTCATGACCCAGTTACCTCTTAAAGACAATATGTCTTAGTACTGTTACCTTGGGGATCAGTTTCCAACATGAATTCCACAGGGGACAAAAATTTAAATCACAGCACATGTAGAAGGTTACTTATTACATAGTAACCCTCCCCTGTCTACCAGAATCTCCAGTTGCCTCCCACCATTGCAGAAAGCAGTTTATAACTTGGCCCATCTCCCATATCTCAGTTTTGTTAGTTTAGAGCTTTCTATTCCCTCTGAGACTATTCAATCTTGTTGTTCATTTCTGCTTCCTTCCATAACAGACACAGGCTTTGAGCAGAAGGTAAGTGACTATTTCCAGCATGCCTGGGGTTTTGCCCTAAAATTAGATTAACAGCAACAACTCACAGTAAAGGTCACATCTTAAAACCATGATCATGTTGCCCTAACAGAGGCCACCATTTTAGACAAGATATATCACAGAAAGTTAGATAAGTAATGACTGGATTAGAACTGGAGTACTGTGCCTTTTAAGTGACATGATGACCCAACATGTAGTAGTGATCTGAATCCTGAAGTCATGCCAGTTTTGTTTTGTTTTGTTTGTTTTTGAAAACCAGGGATTTGACAAGCTTAATTAGAGAATGGTAATTATTTCCTTTTCAGTTTTCATGTATTCCCAATCATATAGCAGAAATCAAACATTATTTTCAAATTGGCCGTGTTGAAGATTTAAAACATTATTTAATATATAGTATTTGAAGCACTACTCACTTACTTCAAGTTACTATTCTTTCCCAGGCATTTTCAATTCCTCTAAATTCTGCAAACGTGGGTGAAAGGGTCACATTAATCGCTGGTGTGTATTACTTACTATATGCTAGGCACTGATCTGAACCCCTTGCATCTATTAACTAATTGATCTTCTCAGCAACATTATGGAAGTAGGTACTATTCATATGCCCATTTTGCCAGTGTGAAAACTGAGGCAGAGAAAGGGTAAGTAACTTTCCCCGGGTCACATAGATAGTGCACTAGAAGCCAAGATGCAGATTTAGGCAGTGCGGCTCTGGAGCCATGCTCTCAGTGACTGCATCATGCTGGTCAACTGCAGAAGCATCCTCCTGCCAGATTGATCGTGGGCCCTCTCACGGATGAGACATAACACAAAGAGAAGAAACCTTATTCAGTCAGTGCCTCCCAGATTTCGTATACATCAGAATCACCTAGAGACTTGTTGGAACAGTTTCCTGAATCCCACCCCCAGAGATTCAGATTCAGAGGGTTGGGGCTTACAAGTTTGCATTCTAACAAGTTCCCAGGTGCTGCTGGTCTATAAACTGCACTTCTAGTATCACTGTATTAGATTATATTTAATTAAGTCTTAATCTATTCCCTATTGACAATACATCCCAAGTGTGTATCTTTAAGAATGTAAGGATGCGGTTGCTTTTCTAACCAGTTCTGAAATTAGTAAAACATAAAAGCAGGGCCTGTATAGGAGTAAAAGTGTGTTCACTTAGACCCAGTAGTGTCACTTTTAGTACTTTTCTTAGTTGTGGAAAAATCATTTATCTGACCACATGGCAGCAAGAGAGATTTAGGTTAGAGTTTAGCAGGAAATTTCACAATTTTTTTTTATGACATTATTATAATTTATAAGAGGGATTAAAGTTAATTCATTTTTGGCCTTCAAATGCTGAACCTTCTATTTAGCTATGCATATTTTGTTGCTTTAAGAGGAAACTTTATCTTGAGTTAATTGTTGGTTAAATCACTTTTCTATTTTCTTCCTGATCTGTGTGGCTCATCACACAAAAATTACCAGCCACCTGAACCAGTAATGCAAGCAAATGAGAAAATTGGTGAAACATTTGCAGGAAGATAGTCGACTAGTGATTTCAGAGGAATTATTGTTTCTTATTTTAACATTGTCATTTTCTCCATTGCATTTTTGCCCGTAACATTGGCTTTGATAAAATAATTCCCTAGAGTATCAAGTTAGCAATGAACCAGTTAAAAGAAAAAAAAAAAAAACTTTTTTTTTTTTTTTTTTTTTTTTAAGTCGCTGTCTCACTCCACTCAGGCCTAAATAATTTTTTTCCCTTTGGAAAAAGACATTTTAATATGTCACGTTTCAGTTCCAGCTCAATAAACAACCATTTATTTACAATTTTAAAGCAATCTTCAGCCTAGTCAGGTAAGAATTATTTCAAAAGAATAAAAACATTTTCATTTCCCATCACTGCCAAAAAAGAAAAGAACATGAGTTATGAGTCTTGCTATGTTGTCTTAAGTTGATTACTATGGAATGATTAAAAAACTAGCTGTGCTGTCGGTGCAGAGGGGTACATTATAAGTGTAATAACAGCTTAGGGATACAATCCATCAATGCCGCACTTGGAAGAAGAAAAAAAGTTGATCTATTTCTTTGGTCATCATTTTCAGCATATTAGATGACAAATAATTGTACATTCATCAATAACAATAGATTAAAGTTGAAATGATTTATTGCTATTACACTGCTGTTATGATGGAGCGCCGGGTCAGTCAAGCATCAGCGGGGTCTGTATTTAATTTTCACGGGTCTCTTAGCAGAAATAATAGACAGAGAGTAAACCACCTGAAACAAGGTAGATCAAAGTTGTTGACAAGTGATTTGTAGGTTGGTTCTTCATGAGTGGTGGAAGAGAGGCAATAGGACCTCTCTGGCGGGCTTGTTGAACCACTAAATCAAGCAGACCTTGCTGGAGTTCAGGCAGACGTCCAACCAGGCAGCACATGGAAATATGAAAGCTATGCAAGTATGAAGTTAGTTTAATATCACCCGAAGGTAATGGAACATGGTGCACATTCCTGGGACCAAACCAGGCGATTTAAATCGTCTGCAAATCTCTCGTGGGCTAATGAGAATCTGCCTCTCAGCAAGTAGTTTAATTGTTCTTATGTCCACTGTCAACAGACTGGTATAATCCATGGGAAAATGTGCAATATATATTCATCTTAATATAACTTATTATTTCTTTCTTCTTAAACAAGGTGAGAATTAGTTATATTTGAGGTGTTTGAACATTTAAATTTCAATTCAACGAGAATTTATTAAGTACCAAATTGAGCAGGTTTTCTTGAAGTATGGGCTGTGAACTATCTATTTATCAGAAACACATGTGATTGGGGCCATCCAGATGTACTTAGTGGGAATTTCTGGGATTGGGGGTAGGCATTTTCATTTCTACAAAGCTTTTTGGGTGATTCTGATGAATTCTAAACTTTAAGAACCAATATTTTGGGTCCAGAGACTGTGGAAAACAAAAAAAAACTATACCGTGTCAGTGGTTTTCAGGAATGTCTGCCCCTCTCAGGGTTCAGACACTCTCCAAGACAAATGTAGTTTACGAGATTCAATTGTACAAGAAGCTTCATTAAACCTGACCTTGGACTTAACATTTCTTTACATTTTAAAGAACCTATTTGGATTACTCACATGACAAACCTGGACACAGTCACCTAAACTCTTTTATAGCAGGTATGTATTTTGCAACACTCCCTCTCACAGTATTCTGGTTTGCTACTCTATGAAATAACAATCTTGTGCATCGTGTCACCTCAAATGCATTCTTGTATTGATTTACTTTGTATTTACTTATCTCTGTGGGTTATTAAATATATCATTCCTGTTTTGTTTTCCAGTAATATTAAATATACAATTTATAATAGTTATGAAGGTGTTTAACAAAAGCAAGTAAATAGCATAATTCATTAAAGGAAAATGTTTGATGATGTTGAATTTTGAAGTAACTGTCTCCATTTAATTAGGATAGTCTGTTATTTAAAGCAATAATAGGTGCCAATTTTGGAATTCAAAAATAAATCATTTTTTTCCTATTAAAAGTACTGGAAAATTTGTCATTCTGGTAAATTATCCTCTGAGAAATATTTTCAGTAGGAACTTGCCCATAAAAAGCAGAAGTACTTGTTTGTAAGGTGTCTTTGATCTAATTTATAAATACAATAGCTTGAGCTGTGACAAGCCAAAGAAAACATCTCAAAATAATTTGGTCTTGTAATCAATTATAGAGAAATGACTCTGACAGAGTGGGAAGAAATAAAATAATAAATCAGTATTTGGTTTATTGTTGCTGAAGTAGAAGTCAGATTATAGGGCTCTACAACCACTGCTGGATTGACAGAGAATTCTCATCTCATAAGCAGCTATAGTAATTGGTAATTTTTGCCCAGAGTGTGATGTTGAGAAGTTTCCCCCAAAATAGATTCAGAAATAAGTAGCTTATCTGGTAGATGAAGTAAGAAAAGGAATGGAGAAAAGCTAATAATGGTTAAGTTAATGTGAAGTTATTGTTCTGAGCAACTGAGGCTCAATCCTGCTGGAGACCCCTTAAAACGTTGTGCAGAATATAGCTTACACGTGTTGCTGTGAGAGCTGATGAGTCTGGGTAATGGCGCCAACCCTCAGGAACACTCAGCACTCCCAGTGTGAGGGTTGCTCCTCTGGCATGCTTCTGGGATTTTAACACCTCCGTGCTCTGGCCTAATCCATGCATGGGTCGAACAGACTCCTTAGAAAGAGAAACAGGTGCTTGACAAAGCAGCAAATCGTGGAAATGTCCACAGAAGTACAAGCTTACCTGTAAGGTGGGCCAGGGAAATCTGGGGAGGACATCAATAGTGTCTGCTGCAAAAAGATTTTTGGGTCAAATCTGGGTGAGAGTATGTCAACAGATGACTTAGATGTGTTTGTTGGCATTTGCCATTCCTTAGTTTATTATAAACCCCATCGTTGCAATTCAGGGAAACTAAGCTTCTCAGATTTTTCTTTGGCATATATGTTCCCTCTCCACTGTTGAGGGTCATAAAAAGAAATACAGGAGCTCCAGATACATGTCCATAGTGTATTTAATTAGTAGTATCACTGGAGACATATAGCAATGACTTGCACAGTAGAGAAATAAAGACCAACAATGTTCCAACTGTTTGATGATGCTATTTGGGATGGTGAAGGCTGAATTTCTCAGATTTAATTTGGTAAACCTAATTTTGTCTGAGATGTTTGTCACAATACTGCAAATATTTGAAATCATGTCATTTCATTCCCTAAATTAAGGCTTTAATACAAGATGTATTTAATAGTCTTAGCTGTGAAGGTGACAATGTCTAACAAGAAATCTGTCTACTGATGTTTGTAATTTGTAACAGTATCTCTGTACGGAGCAGTGTACTAACAATCTCAGATAGTATTAATTACTCCTTTCAGTTCAAGAAGAAAATGAGAAGTGCTTAATAATCAATCTCAAGTTTATTAGGAGCTAAATTCCATTGGAGGTGAGAGGCAGTTTTGCAGTAAGAATGCCCGAGGAACACAACCAGTGGCCCGGAGCATTGCTGGAATTAAAATCATTAGAAAACAATTAACGTATGTGGACTTAGCAAACTAGATGACTAACTGACTGAATTCAGCTTTAAAAAAATCCCACACCTGTCAATAGTTATCACCAGCAAAATAGTACATGTAGTGGGTGGGGGAAAAAAACTTTAATTTTCTGTCCAGTCAAATCTAAGTGTATCACACTCAATTTTCCTTCCTTAGTAATCTAAATAATTTCCCACCTTGCTCATGATGAATGTCTTGCCAGCTCCTACTCAGTTCCTCCACTTTACATGACCTAATTAAAGAAAACATTCCATGATTGCCTATTTTTTCTCATGCATGACAACCTATTATTTTTTCTACCACCTGATTAGGGCCTTATTATCCTTGGATTTAGATTGATTTGCTGAGCACTTTAATAAAACACTACTTAGTTTGATTTAAAGGGCTACAGGTTTCCTTCATTCATACAATTATTCTTATAGCCACCTCATGTTCTAAGCACTCTACAGTCCCTCCAAAAAAGCAGTTTTATGTTACCACCAAAAAAGCTTACAAAATAAGAATCACAGGTGACATTCCTGTTGAATATGGGAATGTGAGTTCCATTGTGGGCAGTCATGAGAGGACATTTTGCAATATAATTTGTCAAGAGTGATAAATCTATTTCATCATATCTGTCAGGCACGGCTCCTGTGTATGAAAACCACTATAAAATTTGCTCAAGATAAACCAAAAGTTTCATATGATTAAATAATAATACATTTAGGATGACAAATTACATTTACTGTGTTATCTACAACCCAAGCTAAAATTAGATAGTTAGAGTTTAAATGGATGAAGATGCATTTTTGATTTCATATCTAGTAAATTTTTATTAAATAAATGAGATGTGCAACATTTATAAAACTGCCTTTTTTTTTGACCTTTTCCTAGAAAGTTGTATCCTGCTTGTTAAAAATGAAGACACACACATATACACATTGAAGGACTTGCTAATTAAATAAATTGCCAGTAGAAAAGTAGAGAAAGTTGTTCAAATATTAACTGGAGAACAAACTGTGCTCTGTGGAGGCTGGGCAGCACAGATGGGAAGAAATTCCATTCCTAAGAAAGAGGCAGAAATCCCACTCTGTAGTGGTGGAAGACAGGTGTAGATAGCCCAGTGAGCCCAACTGGAGTCCAAAAACTAAAGAAATATTGACAGAGGGTTCAGTTACACATAACCTAATCAGAGATTTGATCCATTATTTATTTATTAAGTGCATGCTATGTGCAAAGTTCAGAACAAAATGTTTTCCAGGATTTTAAAGAACCTCAAGGGGTTTGCAATCTCACTGGGGTAACTTATAGTTTAACTGCCAAAGAGAATTTTAAGGGGCCAGGATTGGAATATGCCCTATTGGTGTTAAGGCATCTTATAAATCTCAACTTTTCAACTTTAGGAGTCTTTACTGAGAAAAATCAAAGAATACAAATGTAAAGTGGTATTTGGTCATGTGGAAGTTTCTGTGACTTTCAACACCACAGACACAGACACACAAGCACAGACATATACACAAAAACACATATGCATTATTCTTACTCTTGTTGAAGTCAGAATTGAGAGTTGTTCCAACTTGGTAGCATTTGTGAATCATATCAAGGCACTATTAAAAATTTATTTTGTTGACAAAAACTATGTATTTATTGTATATGACAATGTTTTGAAATATGTATATATTATAAAATGGCTATATTGAATAATTAACATATGTATTATCTGGCATGCTTATAATTTTTTGTGTTGAGAACACAAAATTTACTCTTAGTGATTTTCAAGAGTACAGCACACTGTTATTAACTATAGTCACCATGTTGTATGATAGATCTCTTTAATTTATTCTTCCTATCTAACTGAAATTTTGTATCTTTTAACCCATATTTCCCCACCCACCCTTAGTCCCCTGAAACCACCATTCTACTCTCTGCTTCTGAGTTGGATTTTTTAGATTCCACATATAAGTGAGAGCATGTAGTATTTGTCTTTCTATGCCTGGCTTATGTCACTTAACATAATGTTCTCTAGGTTCCTACATGTTGTCACAAATGATAGGATTTCCTCCATTTTAAGGCTAAATAGTATTTAAATGTGTATACACACACAAACACACACACATATACACATTTTCTTTATCTATTCATCTGTTGATGGACATGTAGTTTGGTTGTATCTCTTGGCTATTGTGAATATTGCAATAAATATAGCAGTGCAAATATCTCTTCTACATAATGGTTTACATTCTTTGGATATATACCCATAGTGATATTTCTGGATCAAAGGCAGTTCTGTTTTTAATTTTTTAAGGAACCTCCACCCTGTTTTTCATAATGGCTATACTAATTTACATTCCTGCCAACAGTGTGTAAGGGTTCTCTTTTCTCCCCATCCTTGCCAACACATATCTTTCATTTTTTCGATAATGGCCATACTAAGAGGTGTGAGTTGATACTTATAGTGGTTTGAATTTGCATTTTCCTGATGATTAGTGATATTGAATGTTTTTCATATACCCATTGACCATTTGTGTGTCTTCTGTTGAGAAATGCCCATTCAAATCTTTTGTCCATTTTTCAGTCACCTGATTTGTTGCTACTGAGTTCTTTGAGGTGCTGTGCAGAAATGTTTTAGTTTAATTTGATCCCAATTATCATGGCATTTTAAAGTAGAGAACATTCCCATCCCATGCTTCAGACTTGCTCAGTTGAAATTTCTCTCCTGGAGATTCCTATGCAACAACGAGTCCTGTGCTAATCAATTTATGGAAGTCCAAGTATCACTGAATAGTCAGATCTTAATTTGGTCAGTGAGAAAGTTCCATGCAAACATTTATCTGTCTTAATAACTAGGATAGAGGGATAAGAGAGTTTTAAAGAGCTTGATTTCTGTAGATCATAAAGTAAAGATAAATTTAGACAAGTATTTTGAAGGCCATACTTTCAAAAGATCAAAGATGTGGTATGTATAGAGTGATCGATTAATATGTTGCCCAAATCAGAACAATTTTAGGAGTAAAATATAATGCCAGTAAGAGTTAAATTGTGGTAACAGGTATGACTGGGGATGGTCCCAAGCTAATAAGACATTAGGTCTCCCTAGGATGTGCTCCCATGTTTCTGGTATCTTTGTTTCCTTAATCCTCCTCAAATACTACAAGACACGGAATAAAAACAACTCTATTGTATTGATACTCATAATCACCATCATCTTTGTCCTTTGTAGCTGCCATATTTTCTTTTTCCTGCTGTCTGTCATCATCGAACCTTAGCTTTTATTTTTGTCTCTACTCTTTGTCATTCTTCTCAATCGCATCCTGGCCTCTCCCTTTCTGAATATCCTTGTCTGTAAAGACTTTTTAACCATAGTACCTCGGCTGTCTGCTTGCAGTTATCTACATCCTAGACATTGTCATCATCAATAGCCATATTACCACCAAAATTGTGGTTTTACATATCTTATTTTCTGACCATCAAATCTCATTTTTCTACTTTCTTACTTTAATACTACCTCCAAACCATTTATCCACATCAATAATTCATTATCCATTAACATATGGCTTCTCTTATATTTGTTGCCTTACTAACTTTAGAGTTCATAACCTATTATTATAACCAATCACTAGAGGATATCCTCAAAAACTTCCTCGATTCTCTTCACTCTACACTCCTGCCTCAACACAAATTTAAACCTAACTATCTACTGTCTTCAAACCTACATCAGAGAAACTGAAATTTTCTGGGGAATAATCACTCTACAAAGCAATGATTCATTCTCTCTCTCTCTCTCTTTCTCTCTCTATCAACCAGCAAAACATAGTCATATGCCAGGCACAGTGTCACAAGTGACACCAGAAGTACTGGCTGAGGTCAAGTAATGCATAAGGTGCTCTATACTTAATCTCATCATATTTCTGAGATGAGATAACTTCTCCATTCCTTGAGAAAACCATATTTTCCTCTTTCTTGCAAAAGTTATTCCCCACTTGTGCCCACACCCAGCCACACCTGATTGAGAATATAGAAGCAACTAGGAACAAACTACCTTATCTTCTCACTAGAAGCCTATCTTCACTGTATCTACATTCTTGATCTTACTCTGGATCCCATGCCTTCTCTTCCCGCAGTGACTCCTTCTTTCTTCTCTCATATCTCTCTCCCTCCCCAACCCCACCAGGGTAATTTTTGTTAGTATATACACATGTTCTAGCATTGCTCCTCCTGAAAATCTTACATCCTCTACCACTAGTAGCTCATTCCTCCAGTCCTGTCATGGTATGACACATTGAAACAGTTGTTCACCCCAGCAGGCTCCATTTTCTTGTTTCCTATTTACTACCTAACCCTCTTCAATCTTATTTCTGTATTCATCACTACATACAAGTTATTCCTAAAAAAATTCATCAATAACCTTCATGAGATCAAATCCAACAGACACTTTATTTCCTATACCTATTTTACTTCTCATGAGCATTAAACATGTTCGGATCCATGACTTCTCATTGTACAATTATTTTGACCCTTTTGGGTATACCCTTTAAGTCCTGTGACCAGCTGTCATCCTCTACCAACCTCTGAATTTAAGATTTCCCCAAAACTTTGTCCTTGTCTCTCTTCTCTACATTAACACTCTTAGTGATTTAGTCTATTTTTATGATTTTAAATGCCAACTATATACCATTTAAATATACATTTCTGTATCTTAACACTCTCCTCTGAGCTTCAGGTTTTTATTTACAACTTCCTAGTTCACATTATGTTTGACTTTTATTATGTATTCAAAAATAAAAATCTTGATCCTGACCCTTTCACCAAAACCTGTTCCTCTCTTAGTCTTGTCTGTTTAAATAAATAACACTATTATGTAACCAGTTGTTCAAGCCAAAAAACTTTTAGAATTATCTTTTTTTCTTCTTTTACTTATCAGATCTCACAGTAGAGATACCCTACACAACACATTTCAAATACTTTTCATTTATTTTTATTTTATCTGCCACCATTATAATTTAAACCACTGAGGATAATGTAATCTGGATCCAGAACAGTCTACCTCTTCTGTCACTCACATCTGCTTACACTTTCTTGTAATATCAAGATGATGAAAAAATTGCTGCCCTCTCTTCTCTGAGAATGGAAGTGCAAGTCCAATGTTTCAAGGTAGTGGAAAGTTATGATCACCTAAAAAGACAGTATAGTACCATGTAAATCTGTAGTCCCTGCTACTGATTTCACTCCTTTCTCATGGAGTCTAGATTTCTTTCTTCTCACACAGTAATTCCACTGGTCTGGATATTTTTTCTGGTAGTGTGCCACAGATTTTTATATTTAAGGGCTCTGAGTCCTTGTGTGCCTTTCTCCTCTTGTGAGCAATTGTCACAATAGCAATTCAGTTATCACTTGGCATGGAAATACCAAGGATGTTCCAGTGAATACTGTGAGTCTCAGTCATACTCCTCCCCATACCTATTGTGTAATAGGCCCTCAGTCCCCCAAATAATGAGGATTAATTACCTCAGCTAGTACAGTAGCTCTTGTTTTTGTCTGATTGTCAAATTGCACGCAGATCCCAAAGTTTATAGTTATTGTTTGCAATTCAGATGAAAACTTTCTATGTCCCTCATTGATAGTATTTATTTAACACCCCTTTCTCACCCTTCTGTAAACTAATATCTCTGACCCAAAAGAGCTTAAGGTTTTGGTAACAGAATAAATTCCACAGCTGGGCCCCTGAGAATGGTGATATGAACAGCCATTCCTACTTCCAATCTTTTGTTCCCTGACCTCTGTGTTCTAGCCATTGATTGTTGGTTATCGGTTAAGTACACATACCTTATTGTAGTGAACTGCTACTCAATTGTACAAGGTGTTGGTCTTGAGCTGGCATTTTAGCTGAGTTGTCTGCATGCAATTCTCCCATTATATCTGGGCAACCCTGTGCATAGAGCAATGAATTTCATGATTATTACATTATTATGTGATTTTGCACTAACAGGAGTCCCTTAGTCTAGGGCAATGCTGTATGTGATACCATGACAATAGACTGGGCCCTGCATGATATTGGCAGAGGCAGTTGAGCAGGGAAGACTGAATCTTAAACAGGTCAGTCTGTATTCTATTACTCTTTATTCTATCAGGCAGCTGCTTCTGGGGATGGAATGCATACTCAGAAACCAGGGAAATAACTACAGGATAGGTCTAGTATCCACTAAAATCAATAGGATATGGAATCAGTCCAACATTCATATAGTCCCCCATAATTGGAGGAATCTAATGGTGTTTCAGTGCCTCTTGTATTACTGTCAGTTCAGATCCCATATTTAACATTCCTTAAAAGTCTGGATATTCCCTTTTCTATGGTGTGTGGTTACACTGATAAACAAAGTCAGATTCCCTAGAGAAGCATTGAAGTGTTGTATTTAGTTTATATCCTGCATTTGCATTGCAGAGTCACTTCAAGGGGAATCCCAACTTCTCTTTAATCAGTAAACTCAGAATCTTTGCAGTGACTTGGATCTGTAAACTGGATGAAGTAAGAATTCTCTTAACCAGATCTTTTATTATTATTAAGCACAATCTAGTTGACTATCCATCTATCTTTCCATCAGAACACCATGGTATATCAGGCATTGTCACAGATCTCTGTAGGTCAAAATACCCTAATTGCCTTTGTGGAATTGCTACTCATTAAGAGTTTCATCTACCTCTTCACTGTTGCTTAAGTTCTTCTATCTGGTCTCTGCTCTTCTGATTTCTACATTCCAATTCCATGATGGCATTTCCTGCTATCAACCCTGAACTGGGGATGGATGGTAGCTATCACCAAATTTCTCAAAGATGCCAGTGTTTTTCCCCACTGGTATATTTCTTAATGCCCTAAAGAAAGCAGTTCTCTGGAAAGAAATAGTGAGGTTGTGGGTTGTCAGGTCTTAATTAATAAATGTCCTCTCATCTTTCACCTCTTAGCTCACAAATGGTATATTACCATCTCAGAGCAGTCTTCTCTGTTAACTCTATATAAAGAATTCTTCTCAATTGATTCTTTATCGTATTGCTGTATTTATTGTTTCAGTACATTTAAGAGAAACTGGAAATTATTCATTTAGTAGATTATTTAATTATTGTCTGGTTTCCCACTAGATTGTGAACATAGCAATGACATGAACATTTCCTGTCTTCTGTAATACCACATTTTTAGTTCTCCAAAACTCAAAAAAGTTATCACAGGAAAAATGAATAGTTTCCTTACATTTAATGGTCTCTAGAAAGCTGTTACACCTTCTTATGTGCAGTAAATGCTTCGGTGAGTGGTAGTAGCAAAATGTCTGCCAGGGGCTTAGTAAATGATACCAATTCTGATTCACATATACTTACCAGACATCTTCATATATTAATAAAAGTTAATTTTAAAAGAGTGAAGAAATCTTACAAGAGCTATTGGATACCATCATACAAACCAAAATATGCATTTTTAGTATCCCAGAAAGAGAAGAGAAAGAGAAATGGACAGAAGACTTTAAAAAAGTAATGACAGAAAATTTCCCAAATATAGAAAGGGAAAAGAACATTCAGATTCATGAAGCCAAAAAATCCCAAATAGATTAAATATAAAGAGATCTTCACCACGACACAGTATAATCAAATTCTCAAATGTCAACAGAGAGAATTTTGAAATTAACAGGAAAAAGCAACTTGTCACCTACAAGGTAACCTCCATAAGACTGTAAGTGAATTTCTGAGCAAAAACCTTGTAGACCAAGAGAGTGGGATAATAATATTCAAAATTCTGCAAAAAAAAAAAAAAAAAAAAGAAAAGAAAAGAAAAAAGAAAAAAAAATCCCTGCCAATCAAGAATGCTAGGAGGCTTTCCTTCAGAAGTTAAGGAGAGCTAAGAATTTTCCCAGACAACCAAAAGCTGTAAGAGTTCCTTGCTACTAGGCCTGACTTACAAGAAATGCTAAAGTGGGTTCTTTAAGTTGAAAGAAAGGATGCTAACAGCATGAAAAGATAAAAGTATAAAACTCATTGTAAAGGTAGGAATGCAGTCAT
Organism: Eulemur rufifrons; assembly: GCF_041146395.1. NCBI lineage: Eukaryota > Metazoa > Chordata > Mammalia > Primates > Lemuridae > Eulemur > Eulemur rufifrons. The sequence goes on from NC_090983.1 coordinate 75,838,320, forward strand.
ATTCAGAATATTCTAATGCTGTATTGATGGTACATAAATCAATTTTAACTCTAATATAAAAATAAAAAAGTCAAAAGTTTTAAAAATAACGGTAGCTACATGATTTGGTAATGAATATTCAATTTATAAAAGATGTAAATTATGGCATTGATAACATAAAATGTGAGGAGAGTGAAAGTTAAGATATAGAATTTTTGTATGTGGTTGAATTTACATTTTTCTCTGCTAAAAATAGACTGTCAGAAATGTAATATGTTTGACGTAAGCCTCATGGAAACCACAAAGAAAAAACTTACAATAGATGTACAAAAGAAAAAGAGAAGGGAATCAAAGCATATGTCTATAAAAATGGTCTTCAAAACACAAAGCAAGAAAGGAAAGATGAAACGAAGGAAATATTAAATGAAACAACAAAATATCAGTAGTAAGTCCTTATCTATCAATAATTATTTTAATTTCAATGTATTATATTTTACAATCAAATGACATAATGACTGAATGGATAAAGAAACAAGGTCCAACTTTATGCTGCCTCAAGGAACTCCCTTTAGCTTTAAGGACAAGCATAGGCTGAAAGTGAAGGAATTGGAAAACATATTCCATGTAAATGGTAATCAAAAGTGCAGGGGTGTTTATACTTACATCATACAAAATAGACTTTCTATTTAAAATTGTAAAAGGAGACAAAATAGGTCATTATATAATAATAAAGGGGTCAATTTATAAAGAGTACATAATAATTACAAATATATATGCACCAAACATCAGAGCATAACGTATATCACTTTAAATATATAAAACGAATATTAGCAGATCCGAAAGAAGAAATCCACTACAAAACAATAGTAGAAGAGAACTTCAGTCATTCACTTTCAACAATGGATGGATCATCCAGATGAAAATCAATAAAGAGACAGCAGACTTTAACAACACTATAGACCAAAAGGATCTTGCAGGCATATACAGAATGTTTCACCAAACAGCAGCAGAATACACATTGTTCTCAGGCACACATGGGACATTCTCCAGAACAGATCATATGTTAGGCTACAAAACACATCTTAAATCTAAGAAGATTGAAGTAATATCAAGTATATTTAGCAACAACAATGATATAAAATTACAAATCAAGCTGGGCATGGTGGCCCATGTCTGTAGTACCAACTACTTACAAGGCTGGATTGGGAGGATTTCTTCAGCCCAGGAGTTCAAGGCTGTAATGAGCTATAATCTTGCCACTGCAATTCAGCCTGGGTGACAGAATGAGACCACATCTCTTAAAAAAGATGAAAGAAAAAGAAAAGAAAGAAAGAAAGAAAGGGAATGAGGGAGGGAGAGAAAGAAAGAAAGAAAGAATCAGTAACTGGAGAAACTTTAGAAAATCACAAATATGTGGATATTAAACATTATGCTCCTGAACAACCACAGAAGAGATCAAAGGGAAATTAAAGAAATAGCATCAGACAAATAAAAATGAAAACACAACACATCAAAACTTATGAGATGCAGTAAAATCAGTTCTAAGAAGGAAGTTTATACTAACAAATCTTTTTTGATGCCTACATCAAAAAAGAAGATTTCAAATAAACAACCTAACATTATATCTAAAAGAACTAGAAAAAGAAGAATAAACTAAGCCTATCATTAGTAGAAGGAAGGAAATAATAAATATCAGAACAGAAATAACGAAATAGAGACTAGAAACACAAGAGAAAAGACCAAGAAAACTGTTATTTTTTGAAATGATAAACAAAATCAACAAATCTTTAGGGAGACTAAGAGAAAAAGAGAGAAGACAAATAAATAAAATCAAAAGTGAAAGAGCAGATGTTACAATTGATATAACAGAAATATAAAGGATCATATGAGACTGTTGGGATATGAAGTTGGATAACCTAGAAAAAATAAATTAATTCCTAGAGAAATAAAAATTATCAAGACTGAATCATGAAGAAATAGAAAATCGGAACAGACCAATAATGAGTAAAGAAATTGAATCAGTATTAAAAAGTCTTCTGTCAAAGAAAAGCCCAGTACCTGATGGCTTCACTGCTGAATTCTACCAAACATTTAAAATGAACTAATGTCAATCCTTCTGAAATTTTTTCAAAAAGTTGAAGAGTAGGAAACACTTTCAAACTCGTTTTATGAGGTTAGCATTACACTGATACCAGAGCCAGACAAGAATACTACAAGAAAAGAAAATCATAGGGCAATATCCCTGATGAACACAGATGCAAAAATCCACAACAAAATACTAGCAAATCAAATTCAACAGCACATTAAAACAACCATAAACACGATCATGTGGGATTTACCCCTGGTGTGCAAGGATAGTTTCACATAAGCAAATGAAAAAAAAAAATGATACACCACATTAACAGAAAGCAAAAAGCATATGCTCATCTCAATAGATGCAGAAAAAGCATTGGACAAAATTAAACATCCTTTTATGATAGTAACTCTCAACAAATGAGGTTAGAAGAAATGTACTTCAATAACCACAAGCCATATATCACAAGCCCACAGTTAAGTTCATAGTCAATGGTGAAAAATTGAAAGTTTTTGAAAACTCTAAGATCAGGAATAAGAAAAGGATGCCCACTTTCAGATCTGCTATTCAACATAGTACTGCAAGTCTTAGCCAGAGTAATTAAGCAAAAGAAAGAAATAAAAGCCATCCAAATAAGGAAGGAAGAAATTAAGTTGTCCCTGTCTGCAGAAGAAATAATCTTATATATAGAAAACACAAAAGACTCCACCAAAAAAAAAAAAAAAATGTTAGAATGAATAAACAAATTTGGTAAAGTTGCAGGATAGAAAATCAACATACACAAATCAGTATTATTTTCTACACACTAGCAATGAACTATCTGAAAGAAAATTGTTTCTAAGAATCCCATTTACAATAGCTACAAAACAAAAAAAGCAGCAAAAACAACTTAGGAATAAATTTAACCCAATAAGTGAAAGATCTGTTTACTGAAAGCTATAAAACATTGGCAAAAGAAATTGAAAGCACAAACAAATGAAAAGATATCTTGTGTTCATGGATTGGCAGAATTAATATTGTTAAAATATTCATAATACCCAAAGCGATCTACATATTCAATGTAATCTCTACCAACATTCCAATGACTTTTTTTTTTATAGAAATAGAAAATAAAATCCTAAAATTTGTATGGAATCAAAAAAGACCCAACTACCCAAAGTAATCCCGAGCAAAAAGAACAAAGCTGGAGGCCTCACATGATCTAATTTCAAAATCTGCTGCAATGTTAGAGTAATCAAACAGCATGGTACTGGCTTAAATACAGACACATAAACCAATAGACCAAAATATATAGCCCAGAAACAAATCCACACATTTACAGTCAACTGATTTTCTACAAGGTTGCTGAGACCACACGATGGAGAAAGGACAGTCTCTTTAATAAATGTGCTGGACATACTGCATATCTATATACAGAAAAATAAAATTAGACCCTTATCTCATGCCACATAAAAAAATCAGCTCAAAATGAATTAAAGACTTACATGTAAGACCCGAACTGTAAAACTCCTAGGAGAAAACATAAGAGAAAAACTTCATGACGTTGGTTTAGGCAATGATTTTTTTTGGATAAAACTTCAAAAACACAGCCCATAAAAACAAAAATAGACAAACAGGATTACATCAAATTAAAAAGCTTCTGCACTAGAAATGGAACAATCAATAGAATGAAGAGACAATTTACATAATGGGAGAAAATATTTGCAAACCATACATCTGATAAGGGGTTAATATCCAAAATATATAAGGAACTGAAAAAACTCAATAGCAGTAAAACAAATAACCCAATTGAAAAATGAGGAAAGGATCTGACTAGACATACAATAAGTCCAGTAGGTATATTATGAAATGCTGAGCATCATTAATCATCAGGGAAATGATAATTCAAACCACAATGAGATATCACCTCACACCTCTTACAATGGCTATTATCAAAACGACAAATGTTGGCAAAGATGTGGAAAAAAGGGAATCCTTTCACAGTCTTGGTGAATGTAAATTAGTACAACTATTATGGAAAACAGTGTGGAGGTTCTTTAAATAATTAAAAATAGAACTGCCATTTGATCCAAAAGTCCCACTTATGGTAATATTTCCAAAGAATATAAGATCACTATGTCAAACAAATATTTGCACTCCTATGTTTAGGCGGCATTATTCATAGTAGCCAAGAGTTGCAACCAAACTAAGTGTCCGTCAGTGGAAGAATGAATAAAGCAAATGTTATATGTATATATATAATGGAATACTATTCAGCATTAAAATGAAGGAAATCCTGTCATTTGTGACAACATGGATGAACCTAGAGGACATTATATTACGTGAAATAAGTCAGGCACAGATAGACAAATACCACATGATCACACTTATAGGTGGAATCAAAAATGGTCCAACTCACAGAAGCAGAGAGTAGAATGGTGGTTGCCAAGGGCTGGGAGAAGGGAGAGTGGGGGAATTGGGGATATGTTAGAGGGTATAATGCTTTTGTTAGGGTAAATAAATTCTGGAGATCCATTGTACTACATGGTCATTATAGTCAATAATAATGTATACTTATAAATTGCTTAAAGATTAATGATCTCAAATGTTCTCACCACAAAAAAATACCAAGTATGTGAGGTGCTGGCTATGTTAATTATCTTGATTTATCATTTTACAATGTATTTTTATATCAAAACATCATTTTGGACACTATAAATATGCATAATTTTTTCAATTATATCTTAATAAAGCTGGAAAAAAATAAAAGAAATATTCTAGTTTGCAAACATAAGTAAATGAATATAAGTTAATTTTATTTCTTGTGTATGTTTGAGTTTTTATTACTACTAAATTGAACACTTTCATAATGTGAAATTGACTACATTTTATTCTAAGCAATACTTATGGTACATATCATAGTATAAAATCAAAGAAAATACCCATATCTAAGTTTTGTAAAAGAATCAGATAGCAATATTTGAAGACATCAGGTTTTTTTATATGTTGGCCTGAGACAGCAATAAAAGTGTGTGTCCCCTTTAAAATTTGTTTATAGATTATATATTCTATTTTTTGTTAACTGCTAAAAGTCTTTTTGAAATTCAAACTTACAAAAATGTATGCTCATGAATAGGGATGGGAAAAGAAAGAGAGAGAGACCATAATCCAATAAAAATTCCGAGATGAAAGTTCTGAAATTTTATTCTATTCAAAAGACTCATACTGATCCATTTGACACACTCAGGTTCATCATACAAGTTCTGTTCTTATGCGGGAAAGCTCCTTTGTCAAGCAGACACTCCGATGGGATAGGAACTTTTAGGAAAGATTTAGTAAAATATTATCTCTTTTCTACAGCAGAAATAGAGAACAATACCCTTAGAAGGAATAAGCTCACCATAATTTGGATTTTTTTTTTTTATCTTTTTCAATATTTGAATGGTTTCCATGTTTTCTTCTTTTCCCCTTGGAATTAAATTGACTAGGAAGGTAAGTCAAAGCATATCTTCAGCACTTTGCATGGAAATGACCAAATTACTAATTTTCAATAAATATTTTCCCCATTTACCATCTGAACCCATGCTTTGTCAAGGGTAAATGAATCACAACATCAATGTCTATTTAAGATAGCTTCAAATGGAGAATCTAGGAATTCACAGTATGTTTTAAATTAGGCCATGTGAGATCTTCCTAATCATATACTAAAGCATGTTGATCAGAAATGTGTATGTCCTTTCTTAAATTTCAGAAGCCATAAACAAACAAATAAATTCTACAAAAGCCCAGTCTGACAGTCTTGAACAAGATAAGGAGTAACAGTACTCATAGGATCACAGCAGTAAGTTTTGTTTGTATGGAACACAAACTTTTTAAAAAATAGCAGTTTACTTGTTAATACTGGAAATTGACCAAACTAAAAACTTTGAAAGAAAAAGCTTCCAGAAATATTTTTGAAAAATCCAATGTCATATTTGTTTAATTCTTGGGGAAGTTGCTTCATATAGGTCCATATTATTACACTCAGAAAAATCTTTTAAACTTGTTTTATTATTAAAAAAAGATGTATATTACTTTTACTCTTGATACTCATGAACAGCAAGATTTCATATATTCATTTTACTTCCAAGATATTACATGAGATGTATTATAACAGATGAGTAGGAGATCGCTGGAGCAAAGGCAGACAATAGGAGAGCATCAAGCATGCCATAGAGCATGGACAAGGGCTTTGTTGCTGAGTGTCATGCCTTTGGTCTGTTTAATGTTAGTTCAATTGTCTCAGTTTGTAAGTTTAATTTTCACATTCTAGAAATCTTGATCATGGTTTTTGAGAATGAAAGATACTCATTGTGAACTTCCTCTATTAGTCTATTTGCACTGTCGTAAAGGAATACTTGAGACTGGATAATTTATAAAGACAAGAGGTTTATTTGGCTCACAGTTCTGCATGCTGTACAAGAAGCATGGCACCAGCATCTACTTCCGGTGAGGGCTTCAGGGAGCTGTCAATCAAGGTGGAAGGTGAAGGAAGAAGCAGGTGTGTCACATGGCAAGAGAAGGAACAAAGCAAGAGGGAGCTGCCAGGTTCTTTTTAAACAACCAGCTCTGGGGGAGGAGAGAAAAACTCACTCATTACCACAGGAAGGGCCACCAAGACATTCATGAGGGACCTGTCCCTATGACCCAAACACCTCCCACTCAGCCCCACCTCCAACATTGGGGATCCTATTTCAGTGTGAGATTTGGTGGGGAAATTATCCAAACTTTATTACTTCTGGAACCTGAAGAAGAGAGTGACATTAAATGGGGATAGGGGAAAGGAGGAGGAACAAGGATAAGGAATAGTTGAAGGCTGTGTTCCTGCCTCCATGTGAAACAAAATTAGTGGTGGTGGTGGATTCTACCTGCCTTCAAGATCTACAAAGCTGAAAATCTCCAAGACTGTAAGATCCACGGGATGAAGAACAGTAATTTACAAACATAGACATAAAATCAAGACAAAGGAAACCTATGATGAAATGATAGATTCAGTCGAACAGAAAACAACTAATTTCTTTTTATTTTATCCATTTTAGTTTATTTTTATCTATTTATTGATGACTCTTTTTTCTAAATAAGGTTGTTCTCTCTTCATGGCAGTGTGATGCAGATAATCCAATCCTCAGAAAGGGAGCAGGGACATTTTCACATGTATTTGAATGCTCAAGTACAGCATACACATAAGGGGTATTCATTGCTATATTGTCTTAATAGTAGTTAATGGCTCTTATATTATGAAATAAATAAATCCGTGAGCAATAAACAAAGGTTGAGTATCTCCGTGAACTATAAAGTACAAAAATACTACTTCTACTCCTGACGAATTGTGCCTTAATTTCCTTTTTTTGGATAAATTATAACAAATAGGGTGGTCTGGTGCATTTTGATTTCCAACATCATATTTAAAAGTGTGTAGTCTTGATGTCAAAAGGAACTTTCAAGGAAGAGCTGTTGGGTGATGAGATTGTAGTTTTGCATGATTCTGTTGATTTATGACTTAAGGGGTTGTTTACTTACTTACCACCCCAGTTTGTGATATATTCATCAAGGAGAATGAAAAAACTGACACATGGAAAATATACCATTTCAGTTCCCAACACCCTGACATATTTTAAAGTTTAATAGATGAGGTTATTCAAATGCAAAACAACTGCATTCAAGTCAGTACATAAAAACATGTTGAAATTTTCCTTTTATCAAAATACGAGGCAAGGCCTGCCCAAATTCAAAACAATTACTATTTTTGGTCAATAAACATCAAAATAATTTTCTGCATTTGTTGGCATAGAATAAGGTGCTATATCAGTGTAATAGCTGAGAATGATATGCTCTAGTAGTATTTTGATGAATTACATGATTATAGTTAAAATGAACAATTTCATCATGCTTGAATTAATAATGGTACTATGATTTGGCAAGTACTCTTGCAACATTCTCTAACTCATCACTTCAGAAGACAGACTTACACAGTCCATCCATTGTTTTAGAAAATACAGGCTGCTATAGAGTTTTAGAAGCAGAAGGGCCAGGAGAAACATGTCAGCTATGGAAAGTAATGCAGGCACATATTCTCATAACATTATTGCTTGATTACATTACCTCTTAATGCTCATTTTAATCTCTTGCATAACTAACAGTAAGTTGAAAATAAAGAGGAATTTTTGAATGTTACATTGTTTACCAAATTTAATTGAAAATACTACACTCCCCAAGGTACTCCTGAGACACAGAAATTGTATGTGTATGTGTGTTATTTTACATTTAGATTTAAGAGGATTAAGAAGGATAATATATAATCAATTCAACATTCATTTGGGTATCAATCAAGTAAAACACACATGCAGAGCTGAACATTACATAATTTCAGTCATAAAGAGTACAAATTGTGAATTGATTTAATATATTCATAACTAAGTACTCTTCTTTAATGTAACTTGCAATTTGTTTCACAAAATTATTCTGTTCATTTTCTTTAAAATCTTACATGCCTGGATACATTTTCTTAAAATATACATATTAAGGAACTTTTTAAAGGATTTATACTTATACATTACATTGTAGATCAGAAATACTCAAAATTAACAGTTTAACATCCTTTCTACAGAGATATTTGAACATAAAGCTAAATTGCAAACAGATAATTTTTCCATCTTAAAACAACTTATAAATATTTTAATAAAGATTGTTGTATACAGATACACAATGAACATTCAAAACAAAGTTACACTAATAGTTATATGTTTCTTGCATATTTTAAACTGATACATAGGTTATTGTGTGTTACATAGTTTATTTTTTAGTTACAAATAGCATAAAATTATGTATCCATTCTTTCAATGCTTCTTGGATTTAGCAATCTCAAAATGCAGGCTCATTCTGCAACATTTTATCTACAATTGTTTGGATGCTGCAGTTGGACAAAACCTCATACTTTGCAGAGGAGATTATTTCAAAAATGGTATTTTATTAAAATTATGTTATATTTATCTTTGGATGGTCTTTAATATAGGATTGTTTTGAGCTTGAATTATAAAATAAAACTTAAACAACTCTTTTTTTTTTATTATTTTTACCAAAGACATTCACATATAAAGGCTGTATTTTTACACTATCCTGTACAAAACCAGGTAATGGCTCTTGTCTCCATCATTAGAAGGCTGTCCAGACACAGTGAAAAGAAAAGTAAGATCTGAGGATCACTAGTTAATTTGACTACCTTTGGCAAATCAAATGCTTCAAATCTTGGAATTATATATAGTGTCCTAGAATACACTAGTTGACAATTGCTAGAGCCTTGTCTCCCAAATCAGAATAAACCCATTTTGAAATTAAAGGAAAAACAAAACAGTAGGATATTTTTCTGAATCATCTCAATGAAAGAAAAAGAGTTTGTGCTCTTAAAAGTTATTTTTATCCATAAACATAAGCAAGTATTATCAACCGAATCCTGCTTTTCTATGAAAATCAACCTTATATAATTCATAATTTCAGGGAGCAAGCCATATTTAAGGTAAATGAATAAGTGAAAAAGTGTGTGTGTGTGTGTGTGTGTGTGTGTCTTTACAGCTTGATGGTACAGCCAGGCATTCCCATTTCAAGCCATGGCATATTACTCTGGCAGGAAGAACAGTGTTTATATTAATGTCTCCCAAACCTGGTGCAAATTCATAAACCTTCAGATGCCTGCAAAGTTAATTTTAAAAAAAATCTGTGGTTTTTATTTGTTAATATGTTTATTTTTTATATTCCATTGTGAAAACCAAATGACTTTCACCAATGAGTTCAAATTCCTGCAGACTCTGTATTGTTTATAAACCTTGGATTGCCCTTAGTTGTATTTTCTGCCACTTTGAACTACTTCTAAAGTATACGTCCTTCGAACTCCATATGGAGACTTACTCTTCTTAAAATGGCAAATTAGATAATAACTGCGTAAACTTCTCATTGAGGAAACCAGAAATGAGGAAGTAGGGGCAGTTCCTAGAAACATCTGCTTGAAAACATTACAGAGCTAAAAGTTGTAAAGTGTTACCAGCTCATGATCCAGGAGAAGATGGAAATGCAGAGGTGGGTCACTTTCCCCCTAAGGACCTTTGCAAATTCCCTGAGAGGTGGCTGAAAGACTGAAGAGTTCTTCTGAAATTCTTTCATTGTTCATAGCTCCAATTTAGAGTAGAGGGTTCACAAGGTTGGTGACCCTGGTATAGTCCTCTTATCTTTGAATTGCGATACAGCTGGACTCCATTCAGAAGTAAAGGTGAAATGGAAGCAATCAGTCCTCATACAGACCAGACCATGCTAGTCACAATCCAGGAAGTATTTGCTGCTCAAACTGAATTAAAGTATTCTGGATTGCAATTTCCCCCAGGTGCCCAAACAGAGGAAAGCAGTATCCTAAACTCCAAATTATATCTACAAATAAATTATGAACTATAGTGTCAAGCATCGAATTAAAGACAACCAAGGAAATGAAGAAATACGAATCAGAACCAACAATAAAAAAAGGGAAATCTAAAAGAGATTCAATGGGGCTCCAGATATTGGACTATCAAATACAAACTTTAAAAAAAAAACAATGCTTACTATACTTCAGGTCATTTTAAAAACACACAAGATTAACAATCATGATGCATAATTAGAAATGATAAAATATTAGACAGAAGACAAAAATGTGAATTCTAGAACTATAAATTCTAAGAAACAAGATAAAGAAGTTTATGGATAGTTTTAACAGCAGATTAGATGTGTATAAATGGGAATTAAAAAGTAGGAAATATTATATTGAGTGGATCATAGATAAAAAATATATAAAAAGGATAAAAAACAGAGAGAATACAGTGACTAAATCTAGCGTACTTTTATTTGGAAGTCCAGATTTAAAGTGATAACTGATTTAAAAAAAAGAAAGAAAACTTCACAGATTCAAGAAACCATACAAATTCAAAGGAAGATCCTAAGTAGAAATTCACACTTAGGTAATTTATAGGAAAACGGCTGAAAAACCAAAGACAAAGAAAATCTTAAAGACATTTGGAGAAAAATGAGAGAGAGAGAGAGATAAGAGAGAGAGATATATTAAGTAAGGGAGCTATAAAAAAGAATTATAGATGATCTCTAAACCAAATCAATGGGAACAAAAGTGAACTATCTCTAATGTGAAAAGTAAAAAAAAAAAATTTCCAATCCAAAATTTTTATGGCCAATCAAGATTTAGATTCATAATAAAGAGGAAATAAAGTTTCTTTAGACAAAGTTGAGGAATAAAGACGGGAAATAATAATGGAATATTTGGCTACCCTTCTTAACAAAGATTTCAAAAGGTAGTATTAAATAAATTATTGGTTGTTCTGAGTCAAGCATGATACTATGGTGGATTTCTACCTTGTATCTATTTATCTATGTGGATTCAGTTATAGTCACTCTCTGCATCATTAAAGTATTATAGAGAAACATAATTTAGAGTTAGATATTAGAAAATGTGCTACATAAAAAATATATTATAGATGCAGGATGAGCTAGCCAAGTGTATGACATAACATAGAGCTTCAGTGTTGGTATGTTAGGTTGTGAATCAATACATTTGGGGTCATGAGTCCTGTTCTGGCATATTTTTATAATATATACTACATAGAGGGCAACCCAAACCCTCCATTTACTTATTTAATTCCCATCCTTAGCAATGTAGCCTGCTGGAAATTACCAACGAGAGTGGAAAGGGAGCAAAGACGACTACGGCCTGTCTTTATCCTCAGAAGAGTTTCCTCTGCAGTGAGAGTGGGGTTGACTGGACAATCATGGATGAATAAGACATAGAAGTGAACAAAGTTGGGTGGAGTTAAGTGCTGAATGTGAACTAAGAATGGAAGCCTCAAGCTCTCCAGTTGGAACTGTACTGTTGAGCACGAGCTTTTTTAAGTTGTTACTTCTGATTTTTGAATCTTTTAGACCTAGACAGCATGCAGAAACTTAATAGGAAAGTCTATGCCCTCTCTGAAACTTTGGATCCATTTAGCATCTATGGAGCCTCAGAGCCATTTTGAGGCCACACTCAATGAAATGCTACCTCCTTCTGCAAGGATCCCTCGAACCCAAATATCAAAATTTCCATGTTGTACCTTCATAGGACTTTATATTTTATCCTCATACTGTAGTCATTTACTCTTCATGGATAGATTTATTTATTCAGTAAGTTATCCAAAAAACACTTGATTTTCAAGGACATTATTAGAAGCTCAGGAGCAAAAAAAGATGGATGAGATGAATCTTGCATAAAAGTTTGGGTCATCTTACTTCCTAGTCTCTCTGTTCTCTTTGATTAATATTACATAGATCTGTAAATAAAGATAGTTATCTTTTTGTGAGTAGAAAATTGATGTCTTTTTGTTTGTTTGTTTTCAGATGTAGTACATGTCCTGGACTTCCAATCATGGGTCAAACAAGTGAACCATTTGTGGATACTTTATGTCATTGTACTTAAATTAAAAGATCAAGTTATGAGGACTTAATTAATCTATTGAAAGTAATGTTTGTAGTTTTTTATGTTCAAAGTAATTGAAAACAACTACTCTTATTACTGGCAGAGGCACGGAGAAAAGCCAAATCTTCTTCTATACTGATTCTTTTCACAAATGAATACAACCAATCTGAAAACTATATTATCTGCTGTGTTATAAAGTGTTTTTATCTCATCATCTTCATGCATATTTCTTAAATTTATAAGTTAATTTGTCCATATCGGAGGTAAGTAATTGTGATTAGATTATGCATTGCTTTAATTCTAAATGCTTAATTAGCATTTAATTTTTTTCAGAATACTAATACACGTTCACAGGGGAAGAAATAGACAACATTCAAAAGAAAACAGAGGTTAATATAAAAGTACTGGTTATGTCACCAATAAGAGGTAAATTTAATATTTTTTCTATAAATATATGTATGAATGTATTTGTGAAAATGAGATTTTACTGTAATGGAGATAATACCTCACAGGGCTGCCAGTAGGATTAAATGAGAGCATGTTGCTGTGTGCCTGGTACACCATAAGTGCTCAATAATGCAGCTATTATAACATACTATTTACAGTTTTAAAACCTACTTTTATCACTAGAACTGCATATAATGAACATTTGCTGTGAATAGATATTCATCCACAACTCCTGCTTCTTTAAAATTATTGAACCATATTCTGTTGTGTGGATGAATCTGATTTATTTCTCCTCTATTACTGAAAACAAATTATTTCTCTATTTTTATTATAATGGGAAAAATGAGGCTAATATCCTATCTGTTGACCTTTAAAAAAATCTCTTTAGTGAGACTTTCTTTAGTTAAATTTTAGCATGGTAACATACATCTGTGATACGTTGCATCTACTTTAATTTAAAATTTTACTATTTCCGAAACAAAAGGAGGGGATGGGTATATGCACACGTAATGTGGTGCACACTGTCTGGGGGATGGGCACACTTGTAGCTCTGACTCGAGTGGTGCAAAAGCAAAGGCAATATATGTAACCTAAATGTTTGTACCCCCGTAATATTCTGAAATTTAAAAATAATGGAAGAAAAAGCATTTCATATAAATTTAATTATTTACCTTCCTTCTACCCTTTGTGCAGATATAGTCATATATCTCACTATTATGCATTTATATATCCTACAAGATAGTATTGTATTTATATTATATGCCAGTTATAAATGTGTTGCCTCTCAGCTCCGAATCTGCCCTGCATTACCCTGCTTGGTGATACTAGAGTTGGACTCTGTGAAGAGTTCTGCTTTGCCAGTTGGCTCAGTAGTAGGCTTTGCAGTAGAGGGGGCTGTGGGGCAAAGTAAGGGAAGAAACTTGTCTTCCTGGTTCCGCTGTGCTTTTCTGTTTGCTTCCTATACAATGTTCCCAGCAATACATGGGACAATGTCCAGTGGCTTTAGAGCTTCAGATTTTCACCAGAAATGAAGCAACTTCCTGCTCACCAATCCCAGTCTATTGACTATGAAAAAGCTCTGTGCCATGGCACTCAGCCAATTTCTCCACCCTCCAGCTGGCCACAGTGGTACCTCCTTCAATAAAGACTGAATCTCAGCCTGATAGTGGCATTGGGAAGCAGAGGTCTTCATGTTTATTGCATCTTTGGGTAGTCTTCCTTAGCTCTCTTAGATGTAGAATATTCGAACATTTGTTATCCCTATATTGTTCAGCATTCTCTTAAATTCTTTTACTTGTTAATCATCTTTTACTAACCAATAATTCTTTCTATTAAAACTTTCCTATTCAAATTATTAATGTGTTTTGTGTTTCTTGACCAAAACTTGATATATGTTGTAAATATAAAGCATTAATCTTCATTTTTATTTCCTTATACTTTTATCATTTCTCATCATTTCATTTCACCCTGAAACTTTGAGCTTCCTTCTGGGGTCACATTTCTGCATTGTGATGAAATCTGTTCACTACTTCTTGGAGCACAAGCTTGAGACATGCAAGTAGTCAGGGCTTTTATTTATTTGTGCTGGTCTGAAACCTCTATTTCACTTTCATCCTAAATGCATAATTTTAGCAGATATACAGTTCAGATTAGTGTTCTTTTATCCTTTTCAGCACTGTAAATATTTCAATCTATTGTTTGCTAGCTCCCAAAATTTGGTTGATATGTAGCCATCAGTATGTGACCTCACTGAAAGCAATATGACCTTTTGCTTCTGGTTGCTTGTAGAATTCTATCTTTGTATTTGATTTTTAGCAATTTGATGATGAATTGCATAGGAGTACTTTTCTATGTATTTATCCTACAAGAGTCAATGAAATTCTTGAATATGTGAGTTGATATTGTTCTTTGGATTATTACTTCAAATATTTGTTTTCTTCTATCATTCTCTTTCTCCCCTCATTCTACCAGTCAAATTAAAGTTTGCTTGACCTTTTGGTTGAGTCCCACCTACTCTTCTCATCTATTGTGACCTTTTTTTTCCCATTCATTTTTCTCTCTGTACTTCGGTTTGGATATTTTCTATTGCCATCTTTTTGAGTTCACTAGTCCTGTTTTCTGCTATGTTCAGTCTGTTGTTAAATCCATCCAATGAGAGCCCTAAACCAAACTGTAAAGAAGGTTTTTAGTATTTTTTGTTACTAAGATACTATCCACATAGGTATGCATATGATATTTATCAATGGCAATCAACAAATGTGCATATCTGGGTAACAACAGCATAGTCAAGATTCTTATCATTTTAGAAATTTCCTTCACCTCCACTTGCAGTCAATTCATATACCTCATAAGTCAGTATTTTCATTTCTGAAACTGTAAATTAGCTCTTCCTATTCTTGAACTTCATATAAGTTAAATCACACACTGTGTATTTTTTGGTGTCTACACACTTTTATTCAGCATAATGTTTTTGAGATTTACTCACGTAGTTGCAGGTAGTAATCATTTATTATTATTATTATTATTACAATAACAACTACTACTATGGATGTTACTATGGAGTAAATTCTATTGTATGAATAGATCACGAATTGATTTTCCATTCTCTGTTGATGGACATTTGGATTATTTTCAGTTTGGAGACAGTATGAATAAAACTGCTACTCAAATATTCTTGTGTGGGTTTTTTTCTTTTTCTTTGTGTGTGTGTGTATACACACACACACACACACACACACAATTTTTTATTCATTTAGGGAACATACCTAGGAATGGAATAACTGGTTCATATGGTAAGTTTAAGTGTACAAGAAATTTTCCATTTTCTAAAGTGATTGAACCATTTTCTAGAGCAAATAATGAAAGTTCTAGTGGCTCCACATTTCACCAAAGTTTGGTGTTGCCAGTCATTTTCTTTCTTGCCTCCTTCCTTCCTTCCTGCCCTCCCTCTCTGCCTTCCTTCCTTCCTTCCTCTCTTCTTCCCTTCCTTCCCTTCTTCTCTCCTTCTTTCCTTTCTTCTTTTCTTCCTTTCTTTTTCTTTTAGCCATGCTAGGGGTCTACAGTGGTATCTCATTGTTGTTTTAATTTATATTTTTTGATGATTAAGATGTTGAACAATTTTCCTGTGCTTATTAGCCAATTATATATCTTCCTTTTAGAAATTCCTAAAGAAATTTGCCCATTTTTATTATCTTTTCTTTGTTGGCTATCATTAAAAGTTGTTTGCATAGTAAGTTCTTCTGATATGAAAATATTGCAAATATTTCCTCTCAGTGTGTGACTTGCCTTCTTATTTTCTTCATAGTGTCTATTATGAGAAGTGTTTACTTTTGGTAAAATCCAATTTATCCATATTTTTTGTGTAAAATCTATACTTTCATATTTTCTCCTAAAAGCTTTATTGTTTTCACTTTTATATTTGGGTCTATAATCTATTTCAAGTTGAAATTTTGATAGGGTGTGAAGTATGTGTCCAGGTTTTTGTTTGGTTTAATTTCCCATGTACTTATCTAGTTTTTCTGGAACCATTTTTTTCCAAAGACTTTTTTTCTCTATTTATTGCCTTGGCCCTTTGGTGAAAATTTGTTGACAGCATGTGTCCATTTCTGGAATCTATCTTAATCCTTAGAACTATTCACCTAGCACTATACATCTTGAGATTTTTATTTGAATTTCTTCATTTATGGAAAATTGACATCTTAACAATATTGTATCTTCTAATTCATGAATATAGTATGTCTACTCTTAAGATGTGACTTAAGTGTTACCTTATCTAAAAAGAATTCCCAGACCCCATACCTCACTCCCAGTTGCCTTAGGTGATCTTCATTTGTGTCCTCATATGTGGAAATCATATATTTTTACAACTTATTGATTTACGCAAGTAAGTTATACTTACTCATAGACCTTACATTATTTATTTCTATATCTTTACATCCCAGCAGAAAAAAGCTGGACCGATGTAGGTATTATTATATAATTATTGGCATTATATTGTTTTGTTAAAGTGAGATTTTTGAAGTACTCAACTAGACAAAGTTTCTATAGTCATGGCACAAACAAAAATAGCTGGGATGAACTCCAGAGGCACGGGCTCCGGTGCCTTCTTCTTCGGGTCTCACTTGAAAGGCTCCTACGTGGTGAGCTCCAGGAGCGCCGCAATTCTGATGTCCGGGACAGACAACACCTGGTTGATGACACTGGAGACTTTTGACACCTTAGGGTGATAATGACTCTGGATGTCCCACAGGTAGCTTTTCAGGGCCTGGCTCTTAGCTGGGTCCTCCTCTGTTGGGTCCTACGGGTCGGCATCCAGTTGAGGGCCTGGCGGACGATGCACTAGGACCCAGCAGGCATGGTGCCTGCGCCGCAGTCTGCAAATGAAGAGCAGGACCATCAATGTTTATTATCTATTATTTCCATTAAGTTTCTTCTGTTTTTCTAGTTGATCTGCAAAAGGTCTTAAATGGCAGATATTGTTTGCCAGTTTTTGTCTCTGAATGCATCGCTCACATATTAACTTTATCTATGGTGTCTGCTGTTGAATACAGAAGATATAGCCATGCCATTCAACTTTATCTATTTTTGTAATTTTGGGATCTTACTCAGAAGTCCTTCTTCACCTAACTTTGACATTTTATCTATTCAGAGTTCACCATTGTTTACAGTGTAACTAGGATATGTCTTAATTTTCTCCAAATAGTAAACCATTTTATCAACATTTTCTATTTAAATTGTTCATAGTTTTCCCACTGATTTATTGTGCCACCTTTATCATATGTCAAATGTCCATTTATATGTGCGTCTATTGTCTACCTACTCATTCTGTTTCAATTGAAATGTTTGTTCCTGAACAAATTTTATGCTGTTTTTAATTCTATATATTTGGAGCATGTATAGATAGAAGTATGATTCTCACAGTTAGCTATTATTTTTTAAAAAACTAGATTTAGCCAATTATAGAATTCTAATAAAAAAGGGACCATTGCATTTTGTAGCTCCAGGTGTTCTTCACATAAAGAACAAAGTGAAGGATGGTCTCTTTTGTATTACAATATAATATTCCATGTGAATGGTTCTCACTGGAGTTAGACAACACAGCAGCTCTAGAATTTAAAATTTTAGTTCAGAATTATCATGACTATGTTTGTGTGTATCTGTTGTGTGACTGTGTATGTGTGTGTGTTTACTTGTTTATAGCAACTATACATGCAAGCTCTGGGGCCCAACTACCTGGGTTCAAATCCTGGTATTTTTATTTCGTATGTGTGTGACATTTATTTGCTCCAATTTCATAATCCATAAAATGGAGATAATAGTAAGACCAACTTCAGGAGACTTATTTGTTAGGTATTATTATTATTTATCACCATTTTTTACACTCTCTCTTCTTTTCTCAGATAGAGACCACCTACATATATTTCTTTTCTTATACCCAAAATGTTATCAAAGAGGATCTTTGTGTAATAAAGCTTATGAAGACTTGTGTGCTCGAGAATATCTTTATTGGTCTTTGTACACTTATATATAGCTATATAATTTGATGGCATTTTTCTTTAAGATTGAAAATATTACTGCTCTACTACTTAGTGCATTATCTATAGATGCTGAGGAGTATAATAACAGTTTCTAAGTTAATTGTAGAGGATTTGATTTTTTCCTTCTTGGTAGTCTTTAAAATTGTCTTGCTTTTTTTGTGTGTATTATTCTTAAACTTCATTACATTTCCAGGTATCAGTCTTTTTCATTATCTGTCCCGTTTGGCATGCCATAAATCCTTTTTATCTGATTTCTTATAATTTTATTTAAATCTGGGAAACTCTGCATCAATAATTAATTGAATTCCTCTAGTCATCTCTCTTTTTTACTCTTTCTTGGATTCTTAGAATATGCAGCTTAAACCCTTCAAGTTTTTTCTCCATTCCTTTATTACAACTTTTCTAATCTTTCTGAATGAGCTCCTTTATCTCATTTTCCATTTTGCTAATTGGTTCTTCAGCTTTTTCTATTTGAACCATATATTGAGTTCTCTTTTTTAGCTGTGATATTTTCACACCCAGAATCCTTAGTTGTCATGGTTCTTATACTTTATTGTTCCTATTTCAGGTGTACAATACTCGCCCCCTCCACCTTTTGCCTATTTTAAGACATTTAGCATATTCATTTTAAATTTAATCTGTAGATTTGTGATTTGTTGTCTTCAATCTATAGGTTTGTAATTTGTTGTCTGTGTCTTATATTTATTGAGCTCTTAAGATGTCTTTTTATTTTTTCCTTGTAAGTTTATATTGCCATTAGGGATTAGTCACCTTTACTGAGTTGTGTATTTGGAGATGGGACAATAATTCATGTGAGAAAGAGAAGATAGCGGCCCCGAGACACCAGCTTCCAGATCATCTCAGAAGATCTGGATAAAAAAGAAAAAACGAACAAGCAGACACACATAAATCAGATGTAATTTCAAAGGAAAAGTGCCAGAATCTACAAAAGATTCCATGGAAAGAAGTTGTGGAGCAGAACAAGAAGGAGAAAACTATTGGCAGAGGTCTGCCCGAGAAGCTTGGAGTCCAGCAAAAGGTGTAGGTGGAGCAGTTTCTTTCTCCCTCCCTCACATCTGGCAGTTAGTAGGCTCCCAAGCTGCTGGAGAGACTATTTACCTTCACAAGCCCAAAAGTGCCTCTACCAGTAAACTGGGAACTTCTTGAGAACAAAGCACCAGGCTACCAATGACCTCAAGGTTGCTTCCCCTCACCATAGATGTTAGCCAAGACAGCAGGCACCATTTTGCTTATCTGCTCATGCTGCACCTTTGTCCTCCTCAGGGGGCTTCGGCCCCTCAGTTTTCATCTCGCTCATCCCCACACAAGCATTTCCCAACTCTGGCCCAGACTACAGGAGCCACAGGGGCTGGCTGGTCCCAGGGGATCTGTGTGACCCCAGAGCTTAGACATTCTTGATAGGCTGCTTACTGCAGAGAGAGACAGAGATGACCAGAGCTCTAGCTTGCCTCCCTCCAAACTCTTTCCTTCCCCTTCCCCTCTCCAGCCCATGGCTGCCAAGGGAAAGGATTGAGCTGGGGCTCTAAGGAGTGGCTGCTTCCCCTTTGGTGTGCTCACCACACCAAGGCTTCCACAGAGAGTGGAGCTCAAATCTTTTCTCTTTAAGACCCAAAGTGGACTAAGGGATGCTCAAACTGTGAGTTCCCTGATGACCACCCCTCTCCAGTGCTGCTTGCTTGGATGCTCTGTCAGAGCAAGGCATACCCCAAAGCAGAGGGACATCAAACCTGCTTGAACACCTTATAGGCAATTTGGGACCAACATGCTTTTCCCTGGCACAGTCAGGGATTGATCTTTGGAGACTCAGGGACAGGCCTGCATGCCAGATCCTGTACCCCCAGGACTTGACTGTGTTGCTCGGGGGCACAGAGGGGAGATTTGTGAACTAACCTTGGGAAGCGAGGGAGCTCAGATGGGCAGAACTGAGAGGAGAGGGCAATGTGGGTCCCAGTCACATCACACTCATGGAGCACCCCTCCTCCTACAGGAAGTCAGCCCAAGGTGGGATCCTGGACAGGGAAGCTCTTGGCCTTCAGCCATCATGGGGGAACTCAGCTAGTTTGAGCTCCTGCCTGCTGACAGATGCCTAAGGTAGATCATGGAGCAGAAGAGCAGGGGGAAGAGCTAAAAGTGCTCCTGACAGCCAGATTGTTACAAAAGTCTCTACAAGATGTTTTTCCACAACTTCTTGTCCAGGCTGGTCTTGAACTCCTGGCCTCAAGGGATCCTCCAACCTCAGCCTCCCAAGTTGCTGGAATTTTAGGCATATGCCACAGTGACCAGCCTCAGGGCATGTTTGATATGGTGTCTCCTGATGTCAGAGAGGATGACATCTGAAAAAGGCAGAAGGAATGACAGAATCCCACAATACCAAACAAGTCTGGGAGCAGAGGACCATGGTGAGGAGGAGGAGAGTGGAGGTGGTCAAGGATACCTCCATGATCCTGGGAAGGCAGGAGATTCTGGACTCGAGTTTTACACAGCTAAGACAACACTTGGATATTTGAAGCTTGCACCTCCTTCTTGGGTTCAGGTCATTGCCCCTTCTGTTAATACAGAGGTCCACAATATTGGAAGATGGAAATTGGGGGTGATTGGAGGGGAAGATTTTAATCATAGTGTTAGTGTTATGCTGTGAGTTGCTTAACTCAGCACTTGTCAACACCCTTTGGTCAACACAGGGGTTCTGAGTATGTGCAAGAAGAGCTCAATTTCTCCATTAATTGGGGTACTTCTAAGGAAATTGTGTATTTCATTGAGGTCATTCTGAAGAAATAATTTCCCCAGTGAGTGGGTAACCAGGAGTTGGTATGGCCACAGATCTCCTCTCAGGAACAGATATACCTATGAACCATGGGCTGAGCATGTCTCTCTGATGGAGCAGAAGGTGCTGATGTTCTTTCACAACTTCTCTGACCACACAGATGTGACATAATTGATGATGCCACAAATAGTCTAAGTTATCAGTAGCCCTTGTCATCTGGGTTGGAAGATCCACTTCTAAGAAAGCTTCCTTATTCACATGTCTGCCGCCTGGGCTGGGATGTTTGAAGGACAGACTCATCTGGGACTGTCAGCTGGACATGCCAACATGTGGCCCTTCCAAGATGGCAGCCTTGGGACTCAAAGATAAGGGTTCCTGATGAACAAGTGGAAGCTCATGGCCTTTTACGACCCAGCCACAGAAGTCACAGCACGTCTCTTCCACTATAGTTTATTGGTGAAAGCAGTCGTAAGCTTGTCCAGATTCAAGGAGAGGGGACCTAGATCCCACTTCTCGGTGAGAGGATTGTCAAAGAAATTATGGCCACCTTTTAAAACCACTATAATATCATTTTATCTGTACATATTTGTATTAGTTTCTTATTGCTGCTATAATAAATTACCTTGAGCTTAGTGGCTTAAAACAACACAAATTTATTCTCTTAAAATTCTGGAGTTCAGAAGTCTGAAATGGGTCTCACTGGGCTGAAACCAAGCTGTTGGCAGGGTGACATTCCCTTCTGGAGGCTCTAGGGGAAAATCCATTTTCTTGCCTTTATTGACTTCTAGAGGCTGCCCACATATCTTGGCTATAGCTTGCCATGGATGGTCTAGTTCTTTTCACATTGTATCAGCCTGATATTGACACTTCTGCCTCCCTTATAAGGATGCTTGTGAATACATTGTGCCCACTCAGATAATCCGGGACAATCTCTCTATCTCAAAGTTGGTTGATTAGCAACCTTATTTCCTCCTTGCTGGGTAACATAACATATTTACAACTTCCAGGGATTAGCATGTGGACACCTTGGAGCAGGGGGAATTATTCTGCCTACTGTAATATTTCAGTGTGTATCTTTAAAAGTAAGGATTAAAAACACAATTAAAATATCATTGCTTATTTGCCATCTCTGTATACTCTTCAATAAAATGTTCATGCCTTTTGCTCATTTTCTAATTGGATTGTGTGTTTGCTTACTTTTAAGTTTTGAGAGTTATTTATATATTCCAAATGCAAATCCTCTGTTAACAAAATAATAATTCATGTCCTGCCATTGTCCTACTTGGTGCTATTAGAGCATAGGGGACATGTCATAGCAAAAATAGCTTTTATGAGTTGATTTGTATATTTATCCAAATACTGTTTTTTTTGTTTGTTTAAGGAGATATTTGTCCCCTCTACCTTCCCTAGTCAGACTGTTCCTATAAGGGACAAAATAGGAGAAGGAAAAAAGCATACTTCTACCAAAACTTGTGGATATTTTAACTAAATCAATACTATCTGGACTGTTTCTACTCCAGGTTCTTCCACTTTTCATCCCCTTCCTCTCTACCTCCACCTCCCCACACTCCCCTACCCACAGCCGTACCTATCTTTTGCCCCCACAGATTCATCAGCCTCTCTTTCTGGAATATCTTCAGGGTTGGGCTAGTATAAGGAGCCAGAATCCATATTATTTCACCATCTTCTCAGGAACTAGAACTTGGAATAGCTTCTCAAAGTGTAAATATAGAGGCATATAAATTATTCACACCTTAAATTATTCCCACCACTGTAGAATCTCGCAAGTTAAATAGCATCCCAAAATTAGAGGAGTAAACTTTTTCCAGAGATCTGAGGACAGATAACAGTATATATCCTTTTCCTTGTATGTCCTGGATCAGGATGTCACACAGAGTAGGGGTCAGTGAACACTGCTAAGTCACCTGTGTATAAATTTCCATATAATATTGTTGCTAAATTTGAAAGATCTTATGCTTAAATTGATTGGAGTAGCTAGGAAAAAAACAAAACAAAACAAGAAAAACTGACAATTTACCGTCTTGAAGGTTAATTCCAGAATAAGTCAAGTCATTGAAAAATTTTTAGCATATAATCACCCTAGGACTATCTACAGTATATTTCCTTCATTGATAAACTCAGCATATAGTCAAGACTTTAATATGTACTACCAAATACACAATTATGTTTTAGTTTTTTAAACATTGATTTTTATTTATTCTTATATGATTTTTTAAGTCTTTTGAAATTAATAATAAACCAATAAGTAAGAAGGAAGAGATGTAAAGATTTTCATAAAATTAGTCAAGAGTCTTTAAAAAATGCAATTTGATAGAGATTTTATTTGATTTTCTCCAGTTCCATATGGTTAAGGGGGGAAAAAAAAGGATTCAATGAAAAGAGATGGCATTCACCCATCCATTTAAAATCAGTGCTATATTTCTAAGGGCTAAAACAGTTACAGTTGCACTGTTCATTACTTTGGAAGTGTCACATTTTC
Source organism: Eulemur rufifrons (assembly GCF_041146395.1). Taxonomy (NCBI): domain Eukaryota; kingdom Metazoa; phylum Chordata; class Mammalia; order Primates; family Lemuridae; genus Eulemur; species Eulemur rufifrons. Next base: position 75,862,140 of record NC_090983.1, read on the forward strand.
TAGTATGACAAGATGTATTATGGATGGGGAGTTTTACAGATGTGGAGAAATCTCTCTCCAAGTTGTTTATTTGATTTTCTCCCCTTCTGCCTCTTTGTACTTTAGCGGCCAACCTTGGGATAATGGGATTACTTTATGCCTTCCACATCAGGCTCTGGATGAGTGCACAGAGGCCAGTGGCAAGAGAAATAAGATGGTTGTAAAAATGCAAACATTGGAAGTTAAAAAAGGTGCACCCAATAACTTGCCCTTAAATTTAAAAGGAACTAAATGAGGAACTTCTGGACAATTTATCTTACTGTTTACTGATAACAAGTCACTTTGTTTTTATGTGCTCAGTCTAGTATTCCATAATTTATTTGAAAGAAGATGAGAAATAATGTAGATAAATGATGAAGTGTCAGGGTCTGACGCTCTTAAATGAAGCTATTATGGTCAAAGAGAAAACGTAAAACCTGCAGCTCATTATGAGAGTGTTCTACTTGTCAGTTAAGTGAAAAGGCCTGGAATGATTTCCAGTTTATTTGTCATTGCAGTTATTAAAGCTGTCTTTTTGGTGCCATGAAAATGAATTGAAGACTTTATTTGAAGTAAATTTGTACTAAAGCTTTCAGATGTATCTTATGTGAGTTCAGTGAGGCAGGGAAGCAGCTTAAAAGCTGAAATATTACAAAGGAGACAACTACCAAAGTCTTTGAAACACACTAGAATGCATAAGTGCCAATAAATGAAGTGTTTTCTTGACTAGAAAACAAACTTTTGACTGTCATAATGGAATAAGATTGGTAATGGGATGTAGCATTTGCTAATTGTTGGAAGATATTTCATTCCTATGAAGAACTAATTGCCTATTTGAGCAATAGTTCTACCAGAGTATCTTTCCTAAGATTGATTTCCAGAGAGGTTAAAGTATGCATTATTTTAAATAATATATACTTATTAAAATTTAGTAAAAATTAACAAGAAACACATCATAGAAACAAAAAGCTTAGTCCTTTTTGAATAATAACTTCTAGGCTAGAACATTAAACTTTTATAAAACTTAAAGAGTAAGAAGTTCAAAAACCCTGAGTTGTATAATCTGTTTTCCTAATTGAATTATTGGTCTGCAAAAGGCTGCATCTTACTACAAGAAATGAATCCATTATTGACGTTTTTATCTCACAGTGCTGTTCTTCAAATACCTTACATCCTTGCTGACGTGTGAGAATAACCTGCCTTTTAGCTTACCTTAGAAAGGAATCAAATCAGATGGACTATTGATACGGTTGAGATGGAATTTTTCCTAAGCATTGAAAAAAATTAACTCTTTTATGTTTCCTTATGTCACGGCCAAGAGAGAGGTCTTTGGTGTTTCCTTGTGCTATTCTGGCAATTATAAACGTTTTTTTGGCATAGTGTAGCTATGCTTCTTGAAATTTAGAAGTGAGATTAATAGGGATCGGTAAAGAAAAATGGATAAATCCTTGCCCTAGATCAGTTTTATACTCTACCATATGAAAGAAGTAGAATCACTAAACTGAATATTTTATTTCAGGCCCAAGAAATCTCCCAGCCATGACTTTGACTCTTTATTGTGGATATTACAAATGTTTGGACACATCTTCAGGGTCAGTTTAAAAACAAAATGGATTCTGCATCCCCCTCAGAGGTAATCTTTCAGTGTTTCCATCAGATTTTATAGCTATTTTCAGTGATACTGTCAGAGTAAATGGTCTACCAGGCTCTTTATTATGTGCCTTATTTTCAGGCATTTAAATGTGCAACAAAACCTTCCTTTGAAATCAAATTTGTTGTCATATTTGGAATATTTGAAATACTCCTATAAGTTTCATATGCTAATAGCAACAAATCCAAATGATTTAACAATAAATGCTTTACAAAATCATGGCCATAATGTGACAGTGGAGAAAGCTACATCATACCAATTGCCGGATAAAGGTGTAGAGAGTTTAGATTGGATTCAGACCTGATTCAGATTCAGATTATGTTTATACTCCCAAAATATTTATTTAAAGATAGTTGAATTCTGTGGAATATGTAAGGATTTTGGAAAAAATTGAGTAATTTTTGATGATTCATGTATTAGTATTTGTGTATTCATTTATATGTACATACATTCCACAAGGTTCCTAAGATTTTGAGCATGTTCAAGTTTTTATGTAAAGTTAGTTCACGCTGATCAAATATATTTTATCTCTATTTATTTATTTAGTATGTAGATGTTAAACACTAAATGAGTTGAATTACAAACACAGTTTCACTTTTCATTGAGATCATGTAATAGAGAAGGTAGAATCAATCATAAAATAAGAAACACATGTGACATTAAGTGAAAGTAAATGATGACTTGGGGATCCAGAGACATCTAGTTTAGCCTATGTTGAAAGTCAAGGAAGTATTACCACTGGAAAAGATTCCTGACTTTGAATATTGAAGAAATAGAAAAATCAACCCCACAGGACTAGATCAACAGTATCCTACATTTAAGTTTCCATAAACTCCAACAATCCAGCGAGCCAATTTTTTGCCTTTCATAATAGTAGGCCAAATTTCTTTGGATGAAAATCCATTGGCCTTTTTCTGCCCCCCAAAATACTTATAATCAATGTGGGACTGTAGCCAAATTAACAATAGGGAGTTCAAAAACTGTTAGGTTAGAGATGGTTTACTTTACTGCAAATAGCCATAGATTAAAATCATACTCATTTCCCTTCTTTCTTTTCATTAATGTATATTCATAATGTCTACATAGAGAATTAATTGACATTTGTTTATTCAATATTAACAATGGAAAACAATGCAGAAATTCAGAAATATATATAATCTTTTCCTATGTAACTTCACAGTAAACACACTTACAAATGAAAGAAAATAACTTTTAAAAACTGCTCCAGGTGCTTTTCTTGAATTTTCAATTTTCCATTTTGCTCCAAATTAGTGCTAAGTAATTTTAAAATTAAACTACAAATTATTTAGTCTCTATTAAGGATTTCATTTCCAAATTAGATTATGTACTGTAATATGCCAACATAAGATATTAATCAATAATTAAGTGTTTACTGATATACTTAAGTATTATTTTCAAGAAAGTAAATTTATACCCCTGAGGCAAATATTAAATGTATATGTGTCAAAATTCCCTTTAACCCCTTAGTTAATGAATGAACCAATAAAGTTAAAAATCTATTCAACAAACATTTGATGAGGTAAGTATAGAGGTAATTTTAAGTAGAAAGATTAAGATAAGATTCTTGAGTTAGATATGAAACTGGCTGATATCTTACAGGATGATAACTTATAACTTTCTGTGTTCTCTCCTTCACTGGACAGAAATGACTTGCATCTTCACTAGACAAAACTTATGCTTAACTCGTATTCTTAAAGAGCTGTAGATGTGAAAAGTAAAGAGAAATCAAACAATGAAAGGGTACCCAGTAATCTATTGCTTGTTTCCAAACTTCAGGTAATTTTTCTGATAGTTATATGTAGACATTGTGTTTGATCAAAACTATTACTCTAAAATAAAATAAATATCATCACACTAGTATCTAAGTGTGGTCTGGTTAAACTGATGAATCATTTCCATAGTGTACCAAATTAGTACTCTTGGCTTTTATGTTAAATCAGCCATTTACAGTTATTGCTTTGATCAATATGTTATTTGATATTTGAAATTATTTTGGCATACTAAAAATAGCTTGATAAATTTAGTTGCATTAGTGTCATTAAAAGACAAATTTAACACTTGAAGTCTTATCAATGCTTATTTTAAAGAGATGAATAAGAAACAAGGAATAAATTTATAATAAGGGCATGTATAAAAAGTTCCTTATAGTTTTATGCTTGTTATGGGCTGAATTGTATTCTTCCAAAATTCATGTGTTGAAGTCCTAATGTGACATATTTGGAGATAGGGTCTTTAAAGAGGTAATTAAAGATAAATGAGGTCATAAAGGTGGAGTCCTAATCCAATATGCCTGGTGTCCTTATAAAAAGAAGGAAAAGATACCAGGAATGTGGGAGCACAGAGAGGGAAGGAGGCCATGTGCAAGCCAAGGAGAGAAGCCTCAAGAGATATCAACCCTGCTGTTCTCTTGATCTTATTACAGAATTCCATTGCCTCCATAACTGTGAGAAAATAAATTTCTGTTGTTTAAGCTACATAGTCTGTGGTATTTTGTTATGATAGCTCTAGAAGATTAATACAATGGTATGTTCATTAGAATATTTTCTGTGAGAATTAAAGCTTGCATTTTACAATTCATATAAATGTAGATTGTCATAATTATTAAATACATTGATTATACTAAATAAATTGATCATTAGATAAATTGGTCATAATCATTTCGATGTTGGAAGTGCTATACGTTAGAGGAAACAGAAAAACAAACCAAAGAAAACTACGTAATGCAATACTACCAACATATTTCCTGTAAAAATGTCTTAAGCTCTCAGCTTATTCTTTTGTCCTTATCAGAATGTCTTTTCAATTTTTTTTTCTTTTGAACTAATCATCCTGTTTTCTCACTCTCAAAATCTATTTGCTCCATTCTCTGAATGGAAGCAAGGATAAATTTCTTGTTTATTTCATTTACTTCTCAGAGAAAATATCACTAGTTTCAAAGAGCCTGACTCCATTGGACATCTGGTCATGTTTCTTAATCCCAGTCTGCATTGCTCCTGGCTAGTTCTACTCACCAGAAGGTGTTGAATAAAAAGGACAATTTGAATCAGAGTCTTGCCTTGCTAAGGCTTTGTTCAGCGATATCTGTTTGGATTTCTACATCAAGCTTAGAAATAGACTAAATGTGACAAGCATGCAACCACTTTCCAGGCTCAAAAATTGTTGAGAAAGTCAGATCCTAGTTTTTGGTCAGTAATATTTTATTTTTCCTTTAAGAATTGTAGACCAATGGTGAGGGGAAAAAATAAATAAATAAATGTGAGTAAAAAAAAGTCATTCATTTTATCTCATTAGTACTCTAAGGAAAAATTTTTAATTGCAAAAATCTGACTGAATTTCTATTTCTGACATGCTACATGCTAACTGAAAATGCTATTACTTCCTCTTAGCTTTGCTTTTTTTATATTCTTCTTTCCTTTCCTTTCCAATTTTCCGTGTACTGTCTTTTATAAAAAGTAGGATCATTTAGTTTTCTCCCACTCATTGATAGTTTGGGATTTCAAACTTCTTCTGGCAGCTTTACATGGTAAAAGCGTAAAGCCTACTTTCTTCAACCTCTTATGCAAACAGTACAAATTCTTTCTTGTGGCCCAGAAAAAGAGTCAGCCTTCACCACAGGAAATGCTTGTTACATGAAATAAAATATGGGCACATTCTTACTCAGTTGGCCTATTTCTTTGAGCCCCACCTTCTCTTCTAGATCATTATTAAGAGCAAACATCACGTAAAATGAATTATCTATTATGAGAGGTGGGATAGTAATTTTTTTTTGAAATGTTTGTCTTTTCTTTTGAAGAGAGAAAGTCAGTCTTCAATCTTAAAAGACAATTCTTTCTGAATTCAATCACTGAGGTAGTGAATACATACAATTTGCATGGCCCCATATATTGGATGCATAAACTGAGCTTAAGGGAATTTAAATGACTTCTTCAAGCTCACCCGGGAGCCACTGGAGGAGTCTTGCTCCCAGAAAAATGATTTTTTTTCATTTTGTCACACGGGTGTAAGAAACTCATACCTGATATCAAGGATATTTCTCTAAATAAAGGGTAATCAGTGGTCAGACATCTAGTGAATATATTATACTGCTGCTGTTACCCTAGTGTGCTATTATTTGGGGCTTATGAATAGAAAATGTAAAGTAATCTCAGAAGGAATTTTATTCTAATGTTCTGTCAAAGAATAAAAGCTTTTCTTAGAAAGGAATTAGGATGACAAAAACCTAAGATTATTGGAAACCTGGTAGCAGATCTTTCCTAAGCAAGATCAGGGTGAGTTATTACCGGTGAGTGGTAAACAGGGTTCATTCAATTACCTTTTGTAAGTTGAACGTCAGAAGAACAGTTGCCAAAGGCATTGCGGCAGATCATTTAGTCACAATGCATCGTATTGAAGAAATATGGTACCGGCTTAACCTTTCCATCAGTATTCTACAACTAATCCCTCTACCTAGACTGAACATTAGGTATTTTGATTGTTAAAATTCTAACATAGCCACATGTCGGTGGAGAAATTTAAGGCTTTTTAATTTTCATCATTGCAGGGTGCAGTGGGTTGTTTTCCAAAAAATTACTAGGCATTATAACACAACTTCTATTCATTTCATCAGAATTGTAAATATATTATGCAACTTATACATATCCACGTCAAACATTTTGTTACATAGAGTGATAACCTTAGTGATTGTATATGAAGCTTGTTTTTTTATTTCTAAATACCAATTTCAGTAACTTGATGTAAGAAAAAAAAGCAATAGGGTTCAAGAAATGGATTTACAAATAAATGTTTTCTACTCTTTCTGGCTTCCTTATGAGTGAATGATTTTACTATCAAAAAGATTCTATGTGCTTCTCACAGGAAAGGAGTCTGTGTCATGACAGATGCCGTCTCTCAAAGTACCTTTGTCCCCCAAATCCCAAAAGTTTCATTTGACTTCTTTATGATTGTTTTATTTTTTTTCCCACTCACTAATGGAATAATGGAGTCTTTACTTTTTAAGATATCATTTTGGAGGTGTATATTGTGTCTTATGGGACACTGACTCTTGGTAATCACAAACACATTTCATAATATGTGATAGAAAATGCAATAAAGGATTTAGGGATGATAAAAATATTTCCAAAGATAGTTTTATTTTGATGTTGGTGTGAGAATTCCACCCAGAAAAAGAAAACTTGCACACCCACTCTGAGGTAAACAAAGGTGGGCACAAGTGTGAATGGGATTCTTCAAATATATTTTAATCAGACTGAATATTTTGATTAAAGGCATGTAATAAAACTTGATGCAACTCATATTCAAAGATGTTTCTTTTATTAATCTGAGTTTGCTCCTAGGATACTTATATACAATGAGGTGGGTATTTTTATTCATTTATGGAAAGATGTTTGATAAGAAATTATTCTTTTCTCTCTTAAAATTCATTGTAAAGACCACATTCCTATTTTGAAGGCAAGATCCTAATCCCTTGATGATGCTAACTTTAGTGAATATGAACTCTAATATACCTTAGTTATGTTTCCTAGAATTGTAAGCGAAAACACAACTTAAAGCAAAGGAAAAACAACTCCAGATAGCCTCCAAAGAGGGAAAATTGTGGAGTTATAATTGAATCATGTTGAAGAATCTGAGGAGTAAGTGAACAACCAAGAATAAAGGAATCTCACATAGAAGTTTTCACAGACTTTCTACTTAATATACTGTAGTTAAACTGACTGAGTTCTAAAAATTTTCAAAAACAGATCCCTCATTTACAATGTCCAATTTATAAGGGCAAAAAATCTGATTTTCTAGCTTGATAAAATGTGAATGGTAGATTTCTGCATTACAATTTTGTATGCTAGTGGAAGTGGTGGAGAAGGAAGATTTTTAACAAGTGAGTTTCCAAAGCATGAGGGTCAGCCTAAGTTTGGAAGATCTCAAAGCTGGATAAATCAAATCCTGACAAATCACATTGGGGATTGTGATGGATACCAAGCAGTATGAGATCAGATGAGCTTGAGACCCTGTCCTTGAGAAGTTTACAATCTAGTCAGCAGCATAATATTAATGAGTGATAGAAAAATAAATACAATTTATTCAAATAATAGCTTAAAGAAATAAAACAACAGAGATCCCAAAGCACAGTATGTTTATTGCTACATAAATTGTACAGAGAGTAACAGGTAATGGGCCAGAAAGATTACTTTAATATAGCATGGTTAATGGAGGTTTTGTAGATGTCATAGGATAAACTTTTTAAAGCTAGGTTCTTCAGAAGGCAGGTATTTGTTCAAAAAGTATTTTAGGCAGAAGAAATACACTGGTGGATGAGATCTTATTTTTCTTGATCAAAATAATAAAATTTTGGGTAGAAGCCATCATGCCTGGAGACTTTGTACTATACCAATTTATGAATAGCTGCACAGATTGTACTGTGTATGATCTTCCAAGTGGGCTACAGCTGTGTATGTGTATTTGATTCATGCAAGTTTAATGTAAAAAAGTAAATTGAGGAAAATTGTTTGTCTTAAGATTATTGCCTTAATATTTTGGGAAGAAATGTCTCCTCAGTTTTATTTATGAGCTATTTCTTTATGGACAAGATAAAATGGATGTTGACGATAGAAATTTAATCATTTTAAAAATTCTGGTTTTGGTTTTGTTTAGATTATGTTTATTTTGTTGCATAGCTGTTTTTTCTCAACTTTTGACACTTTGCTCAAGAAAATGAAGTATCTGCATGATACTTTTTTTTTTCTTTTTATATGTGTGTGTATCTTCCTGTGTAATAGGGATCTCTTCAAATTGAGTTGCCGTTGCATATTGATGTGAGGCTGTATCCTGACATATTTACTTACAAATAAGGTGATGAAAGAAATAGCTAACAGTTTGCCAGTCAATGCCATCATATTATCACAAGGGCCAATAATTCTGCCCTGGCAACAGAATAGCTTGCCCTGTGTTAGACAATGTGCTAAGTGAGCACTCACAAAGCAATACAGCCATCTGAAATTACATATATGTATAGAAACTCATTCCTAATGAAAGAAAATATTGTGTATGCCGATAAAATGTTTTAACCACTTTGGCAAGTACCTAATTAGACTCAAATCAGTTATGAATATTAAAGGTATAGATGCATCTTCATAAACGAATGATAATAAACCTGTGAAGTGTTTTTAGAAACTTGCATTTGATACTAGAATTTAGAAAGCGCCATATATTTTAATAATTTTAAGAAGTACACTACTAAAAGGCTCATAAAAACTATTTTTTATAGAACAAAGCCTGCTGAGTTTCTAAGGAAGCATTTGATAACATGTTTACACTTTTTGAAATTTTTGGGATGAGATAGGAACCCTGATGGGTTACAAAGGCTGTGGAATGGGCATATTTCTGGGTCTAGACTGTGTGCCTGGTAAATAGTGAGACAACCCATGAAGGGTAGTATAAACGAGCACCGTATGGTAGCATTCTAGAGTTATTGCACAGATTTTATCAATGAAGTAGACAAACACCTTGGCATATCACCTTCTCTATTCCAACAAAAAGGCCTTGATTATGCATATCAGCTGGACATTTGCAGAACTTATAAAAAAGATTACCTAACATATCTGAATATATTTTATAGGAATAAACTCCTCTCTTTGGGCAAAATATTTAAAAATTGTTTATTGTGATAGAGCAAGCAAATGACTGAGTTCTACTTTATCCCTTGAGAAATACTCTCTACTTTCATACTTGAAGGTGTATCATCAGGTTTCATCAGTCTTGTCACTAAGATATTCTCTATAAAGTCAAACCTACAGTCCCCTCATGACAATGAGTCATCAAATACTTAAACTATTAAGTTACTGCCTGACCTTATTCCCCTGCATAAATTACCTATGTTCTTTATCATTCTTCAAAAGCAACTCAGACCTGGAGCAGCATTCTACGCTAGGCAAGGTTTACCCTGGCACCCTCAGCCTTCTGGTTTTGCATCCTTGTTCTCCACTTTGGGACTCTTCTTTCTGTCTGAAATCACACCAATATCCTCCTGGCAGCTCTCTACAGATACTGTTATCAAGGAATGATCAAAATCTCTTTCCAAGGACAGTAAATGACTGGTAGCAATTTTAAGTATTGTATCCCTGGCAATGCTTATATTTCCATTATAACAGATAGCAAAACCTTGAATTTAAACTTGGGTCTTAACAGTTTTGAGAATATAATGTAATCAGGCATTTTTTCAGAGGGAAACAAATGCACACTATTTTCCACAAAATGTCAGGAAAAGACAATACCTGGGAAAGCTACTCAAGGAATATGTGTTTAAAAATCACACAGTAAAATGAATAAACATGTTAGGGTATCATTTTGGTTATCAATGAGAAAAAGATTCTCTTAGGTGTGAAATTTTTCCTTCATCCTTGTGTGTACGGCTAGCGTCTTTTAAAGAATGCTTTTCCCAAATATTCAGTATTTTTTTTAATATTAAAGCTTCTTTTTATGTCCTCATAATCTCTCATTAAATACAGTACTCTAAAATGGTTACAACACTCATACAAGGTGCTCACTGACCCAAATTAGAATTCTGTAAAACAATTACTTTCCAGCTTTTAGATGTCATATTCTAAGTACAAACTTAGATGAATTAAATAGATAAACTTAGATAAATAAATTGCTTTGCATGCATTCTGCAAACTTTCATGCAAATTTCATTTTTTTTTTTTATTTTTTAAGCAACCAAAGTAAATTTCTCCATATGTCTGTCTCTTTGATAGTATTTGGAAAGCTCCATGTAGAGACTGATATTCTATCTTGATGGCCAGCTATTGAATCAGAGCATTAACAAGCCAATGGATACAACTACAAACTCAGTATTTGAGCATTGAACTTTCCTTTCTTAGTCACTTTGTATCAAGAATAATTTCAACATATTTACTAGTATGTCAACAGTAAGATTTTTCTAAGATGTTTCTATGTGTAATGAATAATACAATCAGTAAAAACTATTCTAGGGGGTACTCATAGTCCTAGAGATACACATGAATTAAAGATAAAATCTGTGACATCTTACTACTATTTTTTCCAGTGTGATCTATGTATAATTCACATTGCCTAACTAATCTTAAATATAGATACTAGAGTTAGGGTATTTGCAAAGTACTAAGCTGACAAATACACAGTGTTGGCTATTATTTCTGCTTGGAAGTCAGAGATTTGAGCTATTCATTTTGTAGTCTGACAGTCATCACTACAATTCCTTGAATTCCCAAAGCTTTTCATATGGCTTCTTCAAGGACGGCTATCATGTCTTAGCTACTGCAATGACAGATGGGATATAACGTGTCATGTGATGGATAACTCTGGAGCCATAGTACTTAATCCTTCTAATACTAATAGCTGCATTATCATAGAGATTTATGAGAATGTCAGTTTCAAGTTCCCAGTTCCATTCATGGGTTTTTAAAACTTCAGCTGCAAAAAACATGCATCCATCCCATTAATTCTAATTATCATGGTTCATCTTCTCAGCAGTTTTGCACTCCGGAACCTTTCAGTGCAAATTAACGTACCAAAAAAGTGTATTAATTAATATTTGTAGCTTTTAATTTCTGCAAGAGTGTTGTCTGGAAGCAGCTGGCAGTACAGGGCCGCTGCTATTGAATCTTTGCCAAACAAGTGCAGATGTAATTTTGTTATCTCTTGCTTAGTCATTTACGCAAATTAATTTGAACAATTAGCCTTTTACTGGTCCTTCATGAATCATGCAAAAGGGATCTGCCAAAAATTGCTAGTTGACAGAAAAGAATTGGTTAATGCTGTGCATTTTGTGGGAAGGTAATGCAGAGGGAAACTCAACATTATTTTAGACTGTAGACAATTGCCTAAATATTCTATTGTAAGATTTACTTAGCACTCATAAACAAACTTGAGAATTCCCTTAATGAAGAGTAAACCTGCATACTAGTGCAGGTTCAGTTCATAGGAGGACTCAATCTTTCATGAAATAGCCGACGTGAATATGTCTTAAGTATATATGCAAAGTAGGAAAAAAGCTTTCATTAAGAAATAGAAATTAATGAACTAATATTGACTACTTTTCACGTCACAATCCTCATGGTTATTTACTCAGCATTTGTTTGTATATGTGTTTGTGTAATTATTTGTTATATAAGGTAGATATAACACAATTTGTAGCCTCATTTGATAGCTTCTAATAACCTTCCAAGAAATTAAAGATTGAGAGTGCTTTAAAATAGTTAAATATATAGTTATTATATTTAAAAGACTTGAGTAAAAGACCTGATATAAAAGATACATAATTAAATAACCTTAGAAAGGGTAGAAATCTATTTTTGGTGTTTATAGGAAGTTACCAGTATCATAAAGGGGGAAAAAATAAGAAAATAGTAGTTATAAAATTTAAAATTTTTTCTCCTTGGAAGCAGTATGATCTATCTGTGATTTTATTTTATTTTATTTTTTTATTTCAGCTTATTATGGGGGTACAAAAGTTCAAGTTATATATATTGCCCATGTCCTGCCCATCCCCCCCAGTCAGAGCTTCAACCGTGTCCATTCCCCAGACAGTGCGCATTGCACTATTTTATGTTTTTACTTTAATTCCAATCTATTTTTCTCTTGATATTTTTAATCAGTGGAACTAAGGATTTTTTCCCTTTAATATTATATATAGGTGTTTGTACACTATTACAATCGAAGCTTGCAGAGAAGTCTATCATTACTTTGTACAGAATTGGTTTAGAAAGGCCCCAAGAACTTTGTCATAGTGTACACTAAGATATATTGACAGTTATGTATTTATAAATTTTAAATACATATGTATATGTTCACATATAATTGGTTAAAATGTGTCATGCTGTCTTTTTCTTACTATTTGATTCTATACAAAATCGTTAATCTCAGACTATAGCTTTCAGGAAAGAGAATTTAAAAAGAAACAGCTTATTTATTTAAGTGTCTATCCCAGAATAAATATAATAGATATTGAAAGTGAGTCTACTTGAGATATAGCTAATGAATCATCTACTGTAAAATATTTTTAAAATCCAAGTTACTGATCATTACATGGATAAGTCATTTTAATCATATAGATTAAAATCAAGAATGTCTAAATCTGCAAAGTGATTGTCAATAAATTTTTGGCTCCATAATGAAACTTAAATTTTCCCAAATATACTTTCCATAAATCTATTATTAATTAAAAAACTTAATTTTAATGATTGAAACATTTTAAATTCTCATTTGTAGAAAATCTTATTTTATCTCTCTGCTGGTCTTAGTCATCTTGAAAGTCACTTCTTTTGGAGAATTTAAGTGAATAAATCATGACAAATCAAGCTTCATCTAAAAGAAGTCCAGAGAACACTTAAGTTGCATGAAGAGTTTTAAAACACAATTAGTTTTCTTTTTTTCTGTTTAAGGAAGTGATATTAAGCTCACTGTTGAATGCCTAAAAACTATAAGGAAGAAAAAATACAAAAACAAAAATTACTTCCAATACTACTTTTGCAAAATAACAATAGTTAACATTTTGGTTTATTTTATTCCCAACTTTAATCTACATATTTTTTAAGAAATATCACCATGATATAAGTAGTGGAATATTATATAACATGAAAAATTATCCTGTTATTAAAATAACTTTATTAATATCATTTTAATAAATTTATAGTTTTAAAATCTAATTGCCTATCTCAATATTGCTAAATATTAAGTTGTATCCTTTTTTTAGTTATAAATAATAAAGCAATGCAAATCTTTACTCATGAACTCTTCCTGTATTTCAGTTAAGTTCTGTAGGCCTATTCCTCAGAAGTGGGATTATTTGCAATGGTGTGAATATTTTGAAAATTGATAACCATATTGCTTCATTCCTTTCTAAAATGGCTGTACATTTTCATAGAAATGAGAGAAAACTTAGGTAACTACATCTCTAACAGCATCAGCTATCATCAGCAAAATTATAACAAAAGGAATCTTTAATATGTATGTTAAAATAAAAAACAACATGTTCTTATTTACCTCTAATTGTTAGTGAAGTTGAACATTTTCTTGTATGCTATCTCATACACAATTTTCTCACCTGTAAAATAGTGATTAAAATATGAATACATGATTATTTTTTAAGATTTAGTTGAAATAATTTATTTAAAATACTTTGTAAAATCCTATATAAATTTAAGCTATTATCAGTAACATACTAAAGAATAACCTCTACATATAAAAACCTGATTTTGTAATTGTATTACTGATATTTCAAATTAGCATAAAAACAGAATTAAGCCCATGTGCCTCCAGAATTAAAGGTTTTTCATTTCTTTGATGAAAACCCTCTTCAGAAAATTTACTTTTCTCCTGTATTGCATGGATCTTTAATCAATAAATTAAATTCACATGATAACAATATATAAAATAATATATAATTATTGATTTTTCTAATTCAAACTACATAGATTCAATTTTTTATTTGATCTTATCTTTTCACTAGCAAATACTATCATATGGTCACTTAGCATTTAGAGTCACTCTTTGTTTTACATAAGACATATAGTAAAATTCCTTGTCCTTAATTATATTTAAAAAAATAACTCCCTTATAAAAACACCAAAAATTGAGTAAAAACTAATCAGCAAAATTATTTTATTTCGTACTGAATTGACCAAAGTAACTTAGTGATCATTCACTAAGCTGCATGCACAGTCTGTATTTTTGTTGCAAACATCGATTATACAATAGCTCTCCAGATATTTTTTAAAGAATTATGTGGCTTGGTGTAATAGTCCTTGTGGTATTGAATAAATATTGAGAGAGAAACAGGACAAAAACTCCAGTTTTTCCTTGGCTGTATAGAAGCAGTCTTATGGGTGAAACGAGGTGAATGAATATCATTTATCTGGTTACAAACCAATATGTTTTTTATATTGAAAATGCAAATATAAAAACATCAGAATTAAAAAAAGTAATTATGATCCCTAATTATCAAAAGATAAGCACTGGTCATATATAGATGATTATAGTTACAGTTTTATTTAGCATTTGCATATACTTTAACAAAATAAACCAGCTATTTGCCACTTAATATAAGTATTATCATATTAGTTAAAAGCATTATAAGCATACTTTTATATTATTCAATTATTTGGAGGAATGATCCATAATTTATTGTCAACTTTCCCTTTTGAATATTTATATTGCTGTAAATATTTGGTATTATTAACAGCACTGAAACTGATGATATATCCATCATAATTTTCTTGAAAGAAATTTCTTAGTTGATTTTTATATTGTAAAGCCTGGATCATCATGCATCTTAATGAATGCAGTGCAGGTTTGACAATACCAAAAACTAATTCTTGGCCATGAACATCAAGGAATTCAGATTTTAATCATCTTGTAAATGATTAACAGTTGTTTAAAATGTTTTGGTTTATTAACAAATTCACAACTAGTGTCTTCGTAATGTGTATCTAAACTAAGTGTGTGGTTTAATTCTTTGCTGGGTAACTGACTAATCATAAAAAAATTCCCCTCATCCATACATACTGAGAGAAATGAAGCTAGTCTCTCTATATAATTGAAAGCATCAGTGGTAAACTTGGCTGGAGCTTGATTAATAGTATATTAAAATCAGAGTCTTCTTGGTAAGTGCTAGATAAGGAGTTTTGGGCAAATTACTTTGTTACTGGGAAGCCTTTAAATTTTAATCATGGAAGTACTTCAGTGTCATTAGAAACAGAAAGGACAACGGGGTCTGCTGGCAAGTTCTCTGAACTGTTGTGCTTTGCAGACTCTCCTTCTGCCTGTGCTGTTGAGAGGCAAGCACGGGCTGCAATCGAAAATCCTTTTGCTCCCCACGACTTTGATTGCTATTATTGTAATTCAATATTACACGGTATCTTCGGATAAAATAGTCCATGGAAATTAGAAGAGATAATGCAGGGGGTGGTGGGGGCGGGTAGGGACAACTGAAACAGAACTCAAAATTAGTCCTGAAAATAGTTTTAAGCTGTACATCTTTCCTCCACCCACTGCAGTTGCAGTGAGAAAAGCAGGTTACTACAGATGTTTAACTTAAAGGAGCAACAGGCACCAAAAGAAAGACAGGAAACTTTGTTCCATTTTTGAACTCATCAAACTGTATTATTTTACTAGTTGTAGGGGTATGTGTTGACACTTCACATCACATTTATTTAAACCATGAGATACGTATACTTTATCCTAGTAAGAATTCAAATGCAATTATTATTAAAATTTTATATTAAAGTCATACCATGAGAATATTCCATTCCCAAAAGGCAAGTGAATATCTTTCCCTGTATATATGAATTCTAGTCAATGTGAGCCCTGGTTACTTCAGAGTTTTGAAGAAGATAAACAAGGACTAGAACCACAAACATCAAAGTAGGAAAAATCTTAAAAATCATTTAATCCAGTAACCATTATTTTACCAATTAGCAAAAGGAGGAATAGAGTAGAAATATTACCTGGTCAGTCTTGTGCAACTGAACAGGCCTCTCTTTAGAGAAATTTCTGCATAGTTTACAAGCTGGGGGATTCTTTTATAATGTTTGACTCCTTTTTAAGAAACCATTTGCAATGATTTTATGTAGCTCTTTGCCAGAAAATGGCACAGAGAGCTTGCTAGACTTGGGAAGAAGTGTCTGAATAATTCTAAGAAACCAAGCCATTACTCTACACATTGGTGGAATGCATTATGTGCTGTGTTCTGCAGTGAGAGTTGGTTCAAATTTCTTTAGCTGCTTTAAAATATACCTGAACTTTTCTCTTTCATTGAAAAATAAGGCAAACCAAAGCAGGTTACTTACCATCCAGTTATAAACAAAACATGATCTATGAATCTTTTAATTCATAGATATGAATTCTTTTAATCATTGAGGCTATAAATATATATCAGATGGAAGATTACAGGTGAGAATCACTTAAATTTGTTAATGCAGTATGGTAAGCAGATTTGTATGAGATTGAGGAGCACTAGAAAGCCCATATACCATGTAATCATTTCTTGACCATCTTCTATTCATTTCTCTACTCAATTTGTAATTGTTTATTTATTTTTGGTTTAGTAACGATCACAAACGTACAGAAAAGTTGCAAGTATGGGACAAATAACCTCATTTGTTTCCTGCACCTATTGAGTATACCTCTTTGCTCTCACTCCCTTCACTACTGAATGTTTTAGTATTTATTTCTTCCATGACCTCATTACAACCATCAAAAGCAGTAAATTAATATTGTATATCACTTCCACGAATCCTCAGAGGATCCAGGTTAGAATCAAGTAGTATATTTAGTCATATCTCCATAATATCCTTCAGCCTAGAACAATTCCTCAACCTTTGACTTTTATGACCTTCACACTTTTGAAGTTTAGAAGGCAGTGTTAGCTGGTGCTTTTAAATTTCAGTTGGTGCTCTTGATTAGATTCAGATTACACATATCATTGAAAGGAGTATCAAAGAATTGATGCTGTGTTTTTCTCCTTACATCACTTTAAATACCTCATGATTTTTTTGTTTGCCCCATTACTTATGATGACCATTTTTATTGCTTGATCAAAGTGATGTTTGTCAGGATTCCTGAGCCAAATACACACACATCCTGTGGTCCGTCAATATTTTGCACAATTATTCAGAGGCTTCTTTGCAAATTCTATAAATCCTCTGCACCATTTTAAAACTTTGGAATAAGTGTTCTGTGGGGAAGTACTTTAAAAATAGGTACTATTCTCCTTATCATATTTATAACTTTGTTTATATCTGGATGGACTCATGGTTTCCTATTTTATTCAATGGCTTCTAATTCATTCCTACCGTTTATTTAATGTTCACATTGTCTCAATTTGTCCAGTGGGAGCCCTTCAAGCTAGTTTCTGTATCTTTTTGACTTGTGCCCATCATTCTTTGAAGTACTTCCTATTTTTTTCCTTTGGTAAACAAAGATTTTTTGGCTCATCTTATACTTTTCCTTCTCTGGTACCGGAAATAGCTATCTCTCAAAGGGCCTTTGTTTTTTTTATTTTCTTATTTGTTGTTGTTGTTTCCTAATAGTGAACCATATTTAGAAACCAAGATCTGGTTTCTCTATATTTTCTTACTGCTATTGGGATACCATTGCTCTTAGACTCTATCAGTGGGCAAAGCTAGACAACACATATTATATCAATATCTGTTATTGATCTATATCTAATATATAGCTATTAAATTTACATTTTCTACATATAACTACATATATGGCATCTATATGTATATGTTTATGTGTGTATATGCACTTGTCTCTGGATATTCCCACCAATAATTCCAATTCCAATCTATTACCACAGGGTTTTATTCTAGCTTTTTACTTATCCACATTTATAAATCACTTCTTCTCCATTAAAAACCTACATCCTAATATTTGCAATTCATTTATTTGATTAAACTCCCATGTTTGTACAAACTACTGTCTCCACTGTACTTCTACCATGAAGACACAGCTTGGACTCCAATAACCAATGGTGGGCTTTCGTTATGGCTTTAATTATGGCCTGCCCTTGCTTTCCTGATTGATATCTGCCAGTACCCACTGGGCTGCCCCTCTGCCTAGATGCCTTCTTTACCCAGTTTAGGCACCCATAACCTGTTCTGGACCACTCCTACTTCATCCCATGGCCCCCCCATATCTTAACTCATAAATTGATCTGCTGTACCTAAAGGCTTCAGTCCTAAAGTCCTAATTTAAAAAAGGAAAAGACTAAGCAAGGAAGGAAAAGGAAGGGAGCAGAATGGAAAGAAAGAGGAAGAGGAAAAGCTGTACATGTTCAGCATCTCATCTACTCACTTATGCTAATTATGAGCATTGTAGCACAATGTTCATTACTTTTTGTTCATAGGAAGAGCTGCTAGGAGAAGTTGATTGTTTAGGAAAGTGTACTAATTATGGTACGTGCCCTTACAGAAATATGGGGCATAATGTTTGAAAAGAAAATCTAAATAGATTAGGAGAAGTCATTAGAGGGAAAAGGAGCAGGTAAAGTCAAAAGTACATTGTGATTGCCAGCTTGGGGAATAGCATGTGCTAATGACAGGGCTGAGAAAGAACATTGTTTGAATGAAGAATAGAATGTGGTCTGTATTGTTTAAATAGCAGAGGAAGATCATCATTTAAATAATAGTGGCCAATAATTCTGGTCCCCTTCCAGACGTTTGATTAGTTATGATAGCAGTGCATAATGATTCCCCAGCTGTCCAATCTGACAGTTTCCTCAACCCTACGTATTCTAAGTATCCATTAGCTCAATTAGTCAGGACATTTTGGGCAGAATTTATTGACCCAAGAGATGGGATGGCTAGTTCCTGTTTGCCTAGCCAAAGGACTGTCAAAATTGTCCTGTGTTAATATATAGTTATGCGCAAAACATAGCTAGAACAGAGAACTAAGTAATCTTTAGAACACACAAAGTTACGACTGAGTTGGTGAGAACCCATTCTGAGTTCTTGATTCCACAAATTCAAAATTCCAATTGCATGGATGGTCAGATATCAAGTTGTCCTTCTTGAGTAAGCACTTTGAGACAGCAAGAGCCATCTTCCACTTTGATTTTAAATATTCCACGTAAGGAATGGGATAGATTTTATCATTAAGTGATAACATAGGCAGCTGGATCAAAAATACAAATGCAATCTGCATGCCTTCATCCACAAACTGAAAGAGAACATTATTAGATTGTGATAATAAACAGGCATATTAAACAAATCTTTGATTTGGAAAGATATGCTTGGAGAAATGGTTCATAGAGAAAGAATAATCTCAATCGGAATTTTCTATGAATGAAGCTTTTCCTGAACTAGTGACATTTCTGACATTCTAGTAGAGTATAAGTTTGGTTCATACAGAAAGTTCTATGATTCCTGATGCTGGAGCCATCAGTCAACCATATTACAGAATTTCATTTCTTGTCGGCTCCAGTAATATAACAGAACCAAAGCTCTGGTTCACTTTTTACTCTTCTTCTTTTTTTCTTTTGCCTTTTCTTTATTTTAGAATGGAAATGTTGATATAAAGGGACTTACAAAAACAAGTTTCCACATGCTTTCCTCTGAGGAAGTTTGAGACATTATCTTGCAAATATGTCCGCCCCCACCCAGTATTTTATTCATGATAGTGTTGTGCTCTGAGTCCTCACCTTTTCCTTGTTTCTTATTATGTGATGCTACTTATGACTCAGGAGGACCATAAAGAAAGCATCAAAGGATGCAGTAGCATAACTTGATTACTGGCTATGTGTATGAGCATGCTAGTTGGGAGCAATTGCCAAAGACAAAAACTGATTTCAATAATATTCAAATTTTGAGCTTGAGAAATGCAGGGGATAAAAGAGATACAAAGGAAAACTGGAGGAGCACAGTGTATCTTCAGGTGATTATAGGATACCCTCTTAGAAATGTCCAGAATGCTGATGATAAGACTGAAACTTGAGATAAAATCAGAAAACACTTATTTTAAGCTATTTCATATATAAGGATGTGTAGCACTTGGAGTTTTTGCATGCTGGGAAAAAAGCAGCATCTGATTCTGTACCTGTATACCTCTAGATCAATTCAGAGTTAGGCTCCTTTGAATGTTAACTTCGCTGGTGGGTTTCATTGAGGAATGTGAAAATGACCATGAGCTCTTTTGAAGTTGATAAAGTTATACTTGAAAGTTTTATAAAGTTTTCAGACTTAATTGACCATAGACAGTTGTAAACTTATTCCAATTATTTCAGTTAAGGAATGAAGCATAGAGCACATTAAAAACAAAATCAGGCACCAGTTCTGATTAGGATAAAAGATCCATCACAAATTAAAAAAATAAAAGTGTAATGTTGGTACTTCATGTTAGAACAGACCATTTAAAAAATCATGAAGTGAAACATAAGAAGGCTAGAAAAGTTTGGAGTAGGCTAGATAAATTATTTGGAAGGTTCTGTGCTAATCTGCCATAAGTGTAAGAATCAATTTGGCTGATAGGCAATGAATGACTTGTGTTTCATATCTGAATTTTTCAATCAGCATTTTCTGAACATGGTTTCTCATTATGATAATGACTAAAGGATTAATTATCACCATGAGAACAGTGATAATGGCACTTTGAACTGTACTTGTCACCATATGACATAGTCTATTACTTGTTTTTTTAAATTTTAAGAAAGAGATGTGCATTTGGAAGCATTCAAATCACTTGGTGAAAGTGATACTATTAAGTTATTGGAATTAAATGATGGGGAGACAACATTTTAAAAACACTACTTTCACACTGGCCATCCTTTTACAATTTTAATTGACCAGTTAAAGCAGAGAATAATTAAGAGTATCAGTGCAAATGCTTATGTCAAATGAATAGTTCAATTAGAATATTTGCTGGTTTCTTCTAAAAATCTCTACTGTAGCAGATAGAATGTTGTAAGGAATAATATTGCTAATTACCTTTCCAAAACAATATCCTTCACTAGCTCAAGTGCAACAGATTAGATGTAAAGCATTTAATGAGAATGGCACAGCATACTGGATTTTAATTTTAGATTATTGGATACATGCATGGTAGGCAATGATATAATTGAGAAATGACGATGTTACTAATTGAGACTAATGGAGGCAAAGTATAGATTTTTTGGTATCATCACTTTTATAGGGTCTGCAGACAATGTTTATTAAAATAATCAAATTAATTATGTAAATGATTATATTTTCTTTGTTTTTCTTCTAGAGTGCTCCGTATTTGCCATACTAAAAAAGGCTGCTGAGTTAAAAGGATAAAAAGTTCTGAAATACTGGGTCCATTTATTGTAGCTAACACCATTCTTTGATTTATACAATGTACCCTATGGCAACGTGATTAAAATAACTACTAGACAGTTAGAAGTGAATACTGCTCCTAAATCTATTACTTCTTACTTAGGTGAACTCTAGAGCAAGCTCTTTTAAACTGTTTGTGGTTTCATTTCTCCATCTGTTTATACAGGTGATGTTAGTGCAGTAGTTTTCAAACTTTTCTGACCTAGCCCAATAGTAAGAAATGTATTTTATTGTACATATCAGCATATTTTCATATATGCATAAAACAAAAAAGTTTCACAAAATATTTTTCTAAACACACACTATGTACATTGATATTTTCTTTGTTTTCCTTATATATTTTACACTATTTTTTAAAAAATCTGGTTATAACCACTGACTGATGGATCATGGCCTGCAGTTAGGAAAACTGTGGGTTAGAGGTCCTTGACATTACTCCACCGTGGTGGAGAGAGGGTTTGGAAGGACGGGATGAATCTGGAGTTACATATAAATAATTCTACGCACAATGCATATCATAATAATATAAATAAATGAGAACTAGATAATAGGTTTCTGAGAACAATATTTTAGTAAAATATAAATATATTTCACTCTATATAAAAAGTTTTTTAAACTAGTAGTTGACCAAGGTAATTCTGATACCTTGACCAACTAGTAATTCTGATACAAAAAGATAATTTTAACATTTGACATATGATTTTTTGGTAATCTTTTCATGTATATATGTATACAGTTGCTTAATAAAATTTAATAATAGGCATACGATATGAAAGACTACTTTTTCAAATATTATTTTACAATATAATTTTTAGTAGTTATAAATAAGAACAAACCATTATTAGTGGAAATTTAAATTTAAGTATTGATTTTAATTATCTCAATTACATCTATGAAAAATAAAAACTGCAGGACAAAAAGTTGTCCCCAACCTAAGAAATGTGATTGCTTGGTTGCCCTACCTGAATCTGGCTATTTCCTCACTACTCCAGGAATCTATGACTTTCTTTTCCAACCCATTAGTGAATTAATTCTTAAGATCTAGTTTCTGGTTTTCTATGTTAAAGGAAGTAGATAGAAATTCCTAGAAATACATGAAATACCTGGATATAAGACAAGATAAACGTGATTCAACATTACATACAAATAATAAAAGGCTGAAGAAGGAGGGGAAATTCACAAACATAAAGTTCAGCCTTTAACTCATTTGGAGGACAGGAAAATTAAATGATATCAGATCATGACTCCTTTTCTGCACTGGAACCTTCTATAAACAGTTGTCACTGCAAATGGCCTTGGCCTCAGGATACATTAATAATACCTGCTATAAGCCAATAGAGAATCCATTAATGAGTGTTCTCAATCTAATTATTTTAAGTGACATATAATTGATTCATATCTTCTACATACCTAATAGTACCATTCAACTAACATGTGATGACTATGTTAGTAAATAAAAATTAAATTCTTACAGAAAACACTAAGTTTAGCAGGCTGCTTTGCAAACATTTCATGATTTATACATTTATATCTCATTAGTTATTAGTGTATATATCTTGGATTGTGGCATCCTTTGCCAGTAGAAAACAACTGAGAGGTTTACCAAAGTAGGGAATAGTAGATTTAGCTAGTTTGGTGGACATGCATCCTCATTTCAAGCCCAGAAATTTTGCTCTGCCAGGTATAATTCCAGGTGGCTCTGTTAGTTGTGCAGGGGAGCTTCCAGACCAGAGTGCCCCTTCATTTAATTTTTGAGGACAGTTTTGTCCTCCTAAATTAGATATTCAGATGTTTCTTTTCATATTCAAGTTTTTACTCCTGGAAATCTTTTTCAAGTTCTAAAGAAACCCATGGACCATCTATACCACACATCATTCTCTAATTCAGTCGTGTTTATACTGTTCTGTAATTGTTCTCTCCCTGTCTCCAGTAGACACATATTTGGTATGTCTCCTGATAAAGCATTTCAACTTGGTTTTAAATTTGAAGGCAGGGACCACTCCTTTATTTTCATTTGAGGTACAACAACATGTAATGGTTGAAGGTGTAGATTTTGGAGAAGACTTCCCCAGCTCCATCACTCATTGTCTATGTGACTTGGGTCTAGGCATTTCACTCTTTTTTGCTTCGTTCTCTGATCTGCAAAAAAAAAGAAAGATAAAATAGTACCCATCTCATATATTATTTATGAGAACTAGATGAGCTAATTCATGTAACACACATTGCAGTAACATTTAGTAAACGTTACCTATCTCTGTATTTGTCTTTAGTATTTAATAGTATATAAAAGATAGTTATAACTGAATAAATGTTATTGGATGAATGAATACATATTATAGCCAAAATTGCTCCCAGATATTTTGTTTGTCCAATTACTTTATATAGTGCTTGAAGATAAAACATCTTATTTTATATTCTCTAAAACACCTAGTGTTTTATGTCATAATGATATTTAATGAATGGGATGTGAGGAATGAAATTAGCAATAAATGTGACAGAACAAAGTGCACTCTGTCCTAGAATGATTTAACATGTATAAATTGCAGGAAAAGTATATCTGCAACCATCAAAATCATCTCTCTTTTAGAAATGATTTTATATGTATATTGAACTGCATATATACATACGTATGAATACATATATTTTATTTATTTATATGAAATGTATGCATATTGAATTTTACCTTTACATTTTTGAAAAGTATATTAGAAGTATGTGACTCCTTGGACTTCAGGACAGTTCGCAAAACTGCAATGCTATTCAAATATCTCTGAGACATTGTTCCCAGAATAAATTCATTTTGGCAATGGATTGGAATCCAGAATTAAGACCTTTATATTCAAAGTAATTAGTAGTACTTAGTAGTATTAGCAGCTTGACCCTGAATTTTGTGGTCTCTTCTCTAGACTATGTATAGATATTTGTGTCAAACAGTGTCTAACCAGTGTACAATAGATATTAAATTATAGGGAACACATAATAGAGGCCGTGGAGCAGCTTTGGCAGTGCAATGTGCATCTGGAAGTTGATGAGGGTGGATGGAAGCTAAGAGGATACTGAACTTGACTCACATACTTATAATGTGGCAAGTTGTGCATTGTTTCAGGTTTGCTTAGCAATCCGCAGGAATAAAATAGAATATACCCCACATTGTCTTTGAAATGTGCATAGCACAGAGGTATGCTTGAGAATGTAGTCAAAAAAATTGTGAGAAACTAAAGTCCACATTTGTAGTTTAAACCTGGGTTGTCTTTCTCTAACTGATGATCTATTTTAACTTAAGAGGAAAAGAATTTCATGTATGTCACAGAGCTCAGGAACAATTATTTTCGTAAAAATATGGAATCCATAATTGAAACTTGGGATAAAAATCTTTCCTTAAATAAAACATTTAAAAAAATGTAATCAGAAGAGACAGCCAGATCCCAAGATATAAATGTTTTAAAATGATAGGTTCAATACAAGATAGCACAGGGAGAGAGAATCTTAGAAGGCGGGGGTGTGGAGACATGACATTATCTTGCACATTCCTATTGCAACCATCATTTCCGAGAAAAGAAGTATAGTGTATTTTACAATGATATATGCAAATTTGAATTGTACTATTTTTGAATATTATAAACATAGCTGCTTGCTTACATGCTGCCTTCAGAGATAGTTATGTTCAAAATGTGTTAAACTTTACTAAACCCTTTTATACCTCCTTCCATTAGTTAAATTACTGTGAGTTTGACTAATTTGGAGCCAGAAGACAATGGGAGACTATTCATTGAAATACATTTAATTGAACTTCTGATCTAGCAGCTATATTTCATTTCCATACATTTTCTTCTCTTCATTTTCCTATCTTCCTCGTGGCTATATTTTATCACTGTCCTTCTAGCCATAATTTATTCATCCCATTACTCCTTTCTATTCCTCCTTTTTTCTGGTTTTGCTTTCTCTTTCTTCTTCATTCCTCTTTCTTCAACAGCCCTGAATTTCCATGGCCTATATCCTCTGCGTCATGTCAGTTTCTTATGCACAGGAATGTGAGCAAAATCTTACAAAAACGGAGGTGAATAAAAATCAGATACCCATACTGTTGGTTGCTCTATGCATAGTCCATTAATTAGCTGTATTTTGGGCATTCATCTGGGTGTCTGGACCCCAATTTATTCAAGTTTGCCTGGAGTTGCATGCAGGCTAAGGAAATCCCAGGAGGGCTGTTTCCAGAGCAGAATGTCTTCTTCCTCTTTCAGTCTTCTTGCTCAGGAGAAGGATGCTACTTATCACCTTGAATTTGGATTTTCCATAATCTGCAATTTCTACGGAACCCCCAAATACATATGTTTAATATTGGTATAAGTGTTTTAAATATAATGTTGCTGGAGTAATTTTTACTTGCAACTTTAGCAAAATGCTTTTGAATAGATAATCAGTATTACTTAGTCTTAAATAGATGTCCTCTCTCTTCAAAACTATACTCTATCAATAAAAGAAGAGATCAAAATGATGAATCAAAGAATGGTTCTTCATACATGTTAACTTAAATGTAATACACTAAAAATTTTTGGTTGTAATATTTTCATTTGGTTTCAAATATCTCTAAGTCAAAAATTGTTAATCAGAGAGCACTTCAATAGAAAAGCATCCTTTCGATATGTAAATAGAGTATCTTTTATAAGTGTTTGTATCACTCTTATTAACAAGAAATTCTGTATTGGTGAGCTTCTTTGATGATTGATATTTTTCTGCTATGATTTTGAAAGTCTTTTCCTTCACACAACATTTTGCAAGACTAATATTAATGCATACATAAAGTTTTCAAAAAGCTTATTACAAACAACTCTGAATTTATAAAGAAAGTGAAAGAATTAAATACTTACAAGAAGCATATTGAGAAAAAAATGTTAAATAAAATGTAGTTTGCCTGAGTTACAATCTTATACCCATGGTGGGTGATACTTGCTTGGATTTTTAATTTTGCCACTGCTTCCTCTTGTTTAATGTTCTCTATCTCTTATAATTTCCTGATTTTTTTTTGTTTCTTCCTTCTACTGCTTCCATTTTTTAATTCAAATAAAAGTCCAAGTGAAGGATTTTAAGTGCATTGCTATGGGTTCCTGGGTTCCTTATAAAGAATCTATAAATGGGTTTTTTTAAATCAAGATGGAGACGTACATTTGAAAGCTATTACCAGCCACTCTGGCCCAGGAACTTCGCATAGGATTGGTTGGTCAAGGGTATGGCAGTGCATAAATGTCTCATCTGAAGTTTCTGTTCTCATTTGTCACTCTAAGAAAGTAAAAGCTGGCTGTGATATAGGCACCAGGCCACAGTGCGGTCATACTTCATCCATTCTTCATTAACAGAAGTAATAGAGGAACTCTCAGGGAGATCTTGCAACGTATCTTTCTTGGATAAATCTTCTTCCTTTTTTGCACTCTACACACGTTCATGTTGCCCTTCTTCAGTTTCTTCACATCCCTTCCAACCTCAAGGCCTTTGCACATGCTGTTCTTTTTAGCTGGGATAATTCCTGCTTGTTCTTTATTGCTTATTCTATGTATCTCAGTTTAAATGTGAGCTTCTTTTGAATGTCTCTCCTAGCTACTCAGATTTGGTAGGTTTTTCAAATAAACTTTCCCAAAAAGAATGCATTTATTTCTTCTTTCCACAATTTCAATGAATACAAAGGTGAATTCTTTCTGTAAATCTCTCTCTCATCTCTGCTTTTGCTGCTAGCCTGAGAAGTTCGACATGGCAAGGACTGTGTCTGATATGGTGATTACTGTGTCCCTGGTGCTAGTGGAATGTCTGGAATACAGTAGTTGTGTAATAATTATTTGTTGAAAGAATAAAAAAAGATAGATTTATGAAGAAACTAATTATTTTTCCATTCTTTTGGTATGCTTTTAAGAAAACTAGTAAATAGAAATTATTTTGAAAATATCCAAGAGCTAATTGGTTTTCATAATGTCATAATTTGATAATCTCTGAAGAAGGTGAAGGAGTGATAAGATTAAGGGAAAAGGGTAGCATCCTAGACACCACATTGGTGTAAAACATTGAAGAAGAAGCTAACTCTCCTGGAACCAAGGTTTCAAATGGGCCGTTATAGAGGCAACAGTCTACACATATATTTGCAATAGAATTTTGAGTTTGGTAAACCTTTGGCCTTTTGTTCATCCAACAATTAAAGAGTTCGTACTGTATGCAAAGAACTGTGGAAAGTCCTGCAGAGGTGGAGAACTGAAGAAAAATAATTCAACTGCTTGCCAATTTAAGGGGCAAAACAGAATAAGGAGGGGGGAAATAGCAGAACAAATGAAATGCAATTCTGAAAGTACAGGCAGAATTCATGAGATTCCAGGGGGAATATGAATGAAGAGGAGAAGTAAACTTCTAGAGGTAAGAATCTGCATGGCACACACAGGTAATGGCAAGAAGATTAGTTGAGGAATATTCT
Source organism: Eulemur rufifrons (assembly GCF_041146395.1). Taxonomy (NCBI): domain Eukaryota; kingdom Metazoa; phylum Chordata; class Mammalia; order Primates; family Lemuridae; genus Eulemur; species Eulemur rufifrons. Next base: position 75,890,104 of record NC_090983.1, read on the forward strand.
GATGGATCTTGAATGTATGCTAAGGAATTTTGAGGGTGAGGTATACATAACTCATGTTTGTTTATTTTTGTTTTTCTGTAGGTAACCTTGAAGTCAATGAGGTGAATGGATGAAGGAGAGGAGGCAGTCTATTGAAACAATTAAAGCAAGAGTTGACCAAACTATGCCTTGTGCTATTAGTGGAACAAATAGAATAGGAAATATTTCTTGGATAATTGAAATGAAAACTTTCAAATAATTATGTGTAGAATATTATGAAAAGCTTACCATAAGCAGTGTTTGAGATCTACAAAAATTAAAGTTATTAAACACTAATAAAAAAGTAAAGGAATCTGCAGGCTTCAAGTTGCTTTATGTTTTTAATATAAAATTAAAATATCCTGCCATCATTTCATTTCAACAACAAAACAGAGACATGCAGAGGAATGGTCACAGCACAAACATATGTCTTTACTGTTTTTACTTCCCCAGGATAGTAAAGACTCTGTGCTATGCACCAATTCTTCTGTATGATGATTACATACCATTCAATTCATGTTTATACTAGAATTTAAATACCAGTGTGCTCAGGGTGAAAAAAGCCAACTCACGATTATAGTGAAAGCTTTCACCTTGAACACTCAGAATTTTCTTTTTTTTGAGACAGAGTGTCGCTTTGTTGCCCAGGCTAGAGTGAGTGCCGTGGCGTCAGCCTAGCTCACAGCAACCTCAAACGCCTGGGCTTAAGCGATCCTACTGCCTCAGCCTCCTGAGTAGCTGGGACTACAGGCATGCACCACCATGCCCGGCTAATTTTTTTTTTTTCTATATATATTTTAGTTGGCCAGATAATTTCTTTCTATTTTTAGTAGAGACGAGGTCTCGCTCATTGCTCAGGCTGGTCTCGAACTCCTGACCTTGAGCGATCCACCCGCCTTGGCCTCCCAGAGTGCTAGGATTACAGGCGTGAGCCACCGCGCCCGGCCAGAATTTTCATTCTAAAATACTAGTTAGCAATCACTTGGCATGAGTTCTAACTCTGAAACACCAATTAGTAATCACTTGGCTTGAATTTAATGTATATATTCTATTGTGTTGTGAAAAGCCACAGATATGATTGATGACTTTTAGTAATAAAGTCATATAAAAAGTACACAGTCATTTATATTATAAACTCCTTATTAATGGCAGGTTAGGATAATGTTGCTTTGACAGTACATAAAAGGTATTTTACTGTGCATTTATGTTACTCACTTGGCTGATATATGTGCTCATAGGGGCTTTATAAATAGGGACAAAGAACCTTTTAAAAGTTAGTAATATTCATAATTACTAGAAAGATTGAGAAATACAGAAATACAGAACAATAAAAAATAGAATATCATTCATAATCTTTCCTCACAAAGATATCCTCTTTTAATTAATATTTACATTTTAGTATATTTACTTTCAGTCATATATATATGAATATTTAATATACTTGCAATCACATTGCCTAAAATGTTGTCTCTATTTTGTTTTCATTATCATACTGTGAGAACTTTTCAAAATTATAACACTCTGTTTGAATTTAGCCAAATAATATTCAAAATTATGGGTATATAAAAATGAATTTATTATTTTTGTACCTAAGCATTGAGAGGTTTCCAAATAATTTTGCTAATATAAAATAATTCTTTAATGTGCATCTTTCTATATAAATTTCCTCTCAAATATCTGATTATGTCTTTGAAAATGGAATTCTGACATAAAATTAAATGAACTCTTAAAAAGTTCTTGCTATATATTGCCCAAGAGCAATCCAGAAAGTTTATACCAACATATAGTCCAACAAAGAATTTAATTGAAATTTTTTATCTTTTCTTTTTCATAAATATTTGACTATGAATGTATTATTTTTGTAGTTATTGTCTATAATTCATGCTATTTGTTTTTAGTTAATATCTTCTTGTATATTATCTCATTGTGTTAGTGCTTTTATTGATAGATCAAAACTCTTTTTACATTAAAAGTATTATCACTGTTTTACAGAGGAAATTTTGTGTTTTCTTAACTTTTAAAAAATAATTAAAAGTAGATATATTTTTTCTAAATTCTTAACCAGATTGATAAAATAATTTATATATTTCATGGAGAATTTTTGATCTATACTTTGCATTTAAGTTTAAGTAAAACTACCAAAACCAGTTTCTCTATCTTTGGTCCTGAGTGTAAAATTGTGGATACAAATTGAGTCTAAATTAAATTCAAACATTATGTAAAAATCCAGTAGAGTTGAATTCCTAGAAATCATGAGAAGCTACAGATTACTTATAAAGACTTTCAAATTGACAAATGATCTTTTTATAAACAGAGATCACAGTGTCCCCCTTTATTTTGTATTCTATGTGACAATTTACAAACCACTTTAACCTATACCACAAGTTGAGTATTAGGAGCTGGAATCTATTACAATATGTAAATGAATTTCAATTATGTGCAAGCTGCAGCTAGGAGGAATGATGTAGAACAGTCAGAAATTTGGATTCAGAGAATCAAATGTCTCCACATTTGGCTTTGACATTCAGGGGGACTGCTTGGGCATGGAAAGCATTGTTGGTCTTGAATGGCAGTTGAAGCTGTGAGAATGTTGCCGCCCACCTAGGTTCATATGCCTGCTGCCCAAGAGGAAGCCAATACGCTGAGTCAGCAGGGTTTACAGGCTCAAAGTCTTCATCCCGCATAGCACTGAGCACAGAGACAGGAGAAATTTCTCAAATCTACCGCTTGAGAATTTGAGAGACAGGGTTTTCAGGGTAGTTTGACAGGCAAGGGATTAAGCAATTAGGTTTGTTAATTGGGGTAAAATTATAGGGGTGTAATGATCATCTTCTTATGTTGTTTCAGTCCCTGGGGTCACAATTCCAGTTGAGTAGGTTTCTTGGTATGGGCCACTGGTCCATTGGGTAGGTCAACCAATCCACTGGATTGTGGGGCCTGGAAGAAGATATTTTAAAAACTACCTTTAGGTTACAAAAAGGTGATGTTATCTATGGAGAAAGTTAAGAATCTTTATGACCACCAGCTGCATGCCTCCAGAGAAACAAACAGGGGATAGTTACTAATTATTATCATTATATTTAACTAGGCCTGTGTGTCATTTTTCGCTAGGCCCTTAACACAGTTCTAGCCTTGTGCCTTGTTATTGATTTGTGTAAAAGGCAGTTGCAAGGCCTGCAACTGATAATCCTTGGGGAAAGAGTCTTCATACAATAGGTTATTCATTTCTACCTTTTGTTAAAGGCCCTCGTTTCACTTCCTACTCCTATGCCTCTGAAATTTCTGCATTTCCAACTGAATAACCGAATAGCAATATAATCGTTTATTGCTGAGTAGGATCTGTCCCTTTTAGAAAAGGCATGCATGGGCTCTGTTATTTGCCAGATTGTGCCAGATATTTTTGGTTAGCTCCCCCAGATTCATTTTCTTTCCTCCTCTTATGTGGGGAGCTCACCTGTATAAATGACATCAACAGGGCTTCCACTCTTCTGGTTTCCATTTGGTTTCAGCCAATGGAGAAGTGAGAAGGAATGAAGAGAGGTTAAAATATTTATTCTCCTGGATGAGCTCTGTGTGACATCATTTGCCTTAACTGAATGAAGATTGCCCCTCCTCAAATGGTGCCCTATTCTGTCTGATTCTTGCTTCCTACTGGTTTCAATAAGCTTTCCCTCCTCTCATCACTTCAGGCCTTTGTGTGCTAATAGTACTTCTGCTACTAGTCCTAGATCCCGGCATACTCCTTAGCACTTAGTAATTACTTAATAAGTACTGCTTTCTATAATACGTAGTTTTTTTTCTTGTATCTTTTTATAAATAAACTATATTAGTTATCTATTACTGTGTAACAATCTTAAAACTTCTGAGCTTAAGGCAATAATAAATAATTATTATTTCACAGTTTCCGTGGGTCAAGAATTCAGGAGTGGCTTAGATGGGCAGGGAACTGAGACAATTTTTTGGGGGGGTCTCTGACAGTTCTTACATTTTGAGAGCAAAGACACTGATTGCCTTTATTCTGGGCTGTCATTTCAACGATAGTTGTATAGCTACCAGCCTTGGAAGATAGCTATTCTGCTTCTCACCTGAGCCAAGGATAGACATTCTTACTGTCCAGTATAAAATATTTGGATTTCCTAAGCCAAGGATTTCTCTCACGTAATGCAATCCGCTACATGTGCAAGTGCCACCTGGTCCTGTTTGTGTTGCCTGTGGGGAGTGAGTCTTGAACATGTGCACGAAAATGTTAATACTCTGGCTATTGCTATTGCTGAGAATAAAATCTTCTTTGTCTCTAACCCAGGAATCTTGTGTCCTCTGCTAGAATCCATGAAAATGAGGCAGGCTGACATGTTAGCTGGCAAGGAGGGTAAAATCATAGACCCTCCACATTTCTTGACAGGTGGTCCTGGCTGAGGGTCTCTCATGAGGTTGCAGTTGTGATGTGGGCAGCAACTGTAGTCATCTGAAGGCTTGACTGGAGCTGCAGGATCCGACTCCAAGATGGGTTACTCTCGTGGCTGGCAAGTTGATGTGGGCTGTTGTCACGAGGCCTTAGTCCTTTGCCACGTGGAACTCTCCATAGGTATTCACACAACATGGCAACCGGTTTCCTCAGAATAAATGATGTAAGAGAGGGCAAAGTAGAAGACAGAATATCATTTATGACCTACCCTCAGAAGTCACTCTGTCATTTCCACATCCTATTGGCTTCACTGGACAATCCTGCTCAATATGGGCATCATCTATATGAGGATGTAAATAGCACCAGGCAAAGATCATTGAGAGCGACCCTGGAGAGTGTCTACCACAGAAACCCTTCTCAAAATGTCCCAGTTTGTGTCTAGCATTTCTTTCCTGACTGATAACTCTGACTCAAACTTCTTTACATATACTGTTACTGCTTGGCCCCTGTAAGCATATTTGAATTTGTTCCCTTTACTCTCTTACTTAGCCCATAAAGTAAGACACTTCTGGAATCACTATTCCCATTTGTAGGAAAACATGAAGTTTAAGAGTTTAAGTAATTTGGCCAAATTCTTTCAACCAGTATGAGACTACAGGGATCCCAAATCTCAAACTCTTTTGAATATTTAAAACCTTTATTTGGGTAAGAAATACAAAAATGAATTGACAGTGACAGTCTTGAAATCTTTTGTAAACTGGATTAACATACAAAGTATACAATTATTAATACTTATGTGATATAATTTAAGGAATATGTCTACTGAAATATTTTCCCCACTATCTTCCAGGATGTTTCTAAAATGTCTATTGTAAAAGTTACTGTTGAAAGGCCATTCAGAAAATTCTACATCTCGTCTTGATTAAGACATTACATTTTATCAGACAGGCAATTTATTACCTGGGTCTTAGGATAATAGTTTTCAAAATTATTCTTTAATGATGAATTTATTTACAATTGAATATAATCTATAAACACATATTGTCATCCAGCAGAAAGCACACACACGTACACACAAACGCATACAAGTTTGATTTCATAGGAGATAGAGCCTCAGAAAATCTAGAGATTTTTATGCTTTTCTGCAATGGAGTTCTTGGAGATTTGGTACTGTATTTGGTGCCTGAAACAATGACAGTGACTGTAAGAAATTCTGTCCCCTCCACAAATTTAACTTGAGTTGACCCTAATAGCAGAAATGCACTGGTAATTCACTTTTTAATGAAAAAAAGATGAACAGTTTTACCATTACTGTGTAAACAAGCTTGGAAAGCTTTGAATTATTTCTTTTCTCTTAGTGGAAGTAAAGTATTAGGCTACTATAACAGTGTTATATTGTGGTTAGGAGTATTCTGAGGTTAGAAGTCTTATAAAAAAATTCCTCCCCCATAATTTTTCAGTGAAAGTATATTTAGTCTTTGTCAGTGTGTTGAACTGAAAAAGTTAGTTTACATTTATCTTAACTTTAAACTTTTTTCATTCTTTCCTTCTAACTCATTCCTATAACAATTCTCTTTTCTGTAGCTTCCTTGACAGAAAAAGCTATGAAGTTTTTCAAATTCAATAAGCAAGATGGGAAGGGAGACATCCCTCAACTAAACCTCCACCAAGGGACCTGAGGATTTTAGTGTATAAGAGGTCTTTAGAGCCATCAGTCTGCGAAAGCAGCTGACAACTTCAGTGCTTTTATTGTGTGTGTGATGCCCTGGTTGGGTGTTAGGTTTTTAGTGTAAAACAACTCTACCTTCTGGAAATTCCTTAGCCCTTTCCTAGAAGGGTCAATGTTTGAGCACACTCTTTCAAGGATTTCCAAGAAAAGAGAGAGAAATGAACACAATTGTACATTGCACACTTGCATTCCTCGGGTGTAACATTAAAACACATTCTTCTGAATGACATTCAAGATGCTCTCATAAAAGCCCCGTAGCTGAGACAGAAACAAAACAACTGTGTTAATCCAGACTTTGCTACCAGAGCTGCTGTTCAAGTTTAGTGTTCAGCCTTTCCAAATACTTATTTTTGCAGCTGGGTACAGATAAACTTACACAGAGGTGGAATCATGGGTGCTATCACAAAATGTCCATTTCTTCTTCTTCTTCAGCCAACTGACTCTTGGTCTTTTCTTTTGAATTGTTAATTGTTTTGAGCTTGGGCCAATGAGACTAGTAGGACTTATTGTCCATGGTTAGAGACTGGCTTTATCCCTCTTTTCCTCCTCTCCCTTTGTCTCCCCTCTCCTCCGTTCCCCTCTCCTTCCTTCCCCTCTCCTCTCTCAATTTCTCTCTCCTGGAAATACTGAACAGGAGAAGCCATGGTGACTTCTGGCAGCCATCGTAAGACCACCAGGAGAAACAGCCATAGGATAATGGACCATAGACATGGGAGAATTAAGCCCCTTGATGACATCATCAAGCTATTCTACCTGCCCTGCTTACACGTGCCCTAACTCTAAGGCAGGATCAATCAATTTGCTCATTACAGAAGCCACTCCACATAGGATTTCTTTCAGCTGCAGCTAAAAGCATCCACGTGGACACAGAGAGCACATGGAAAGTGGAGAGGTAAGCAGAGGCGTGAGGAGCCTTGCAGGTCATCTTCAGGAATCAGAATGGAGGCTGGAAAGGTGGGAGGCATTGAAAGATATTATGTATTCAAGATTATGTTTTAGAAAGATCAGTTTGTTGGCAGTGACTGAAATAGAAAAATATGTTGGGAAAACAATCTTGGGGAAAAGAATTCTGCCTGCTCCATGTTGTGTTGACTCTGCAATGGTAGATTTAATACCGTACTCTAGCAAGACACGGCGGGATCACCCGTTAGGCCTCTGCTCCACTCAAGGGGTTCGTTCTTCTCTTATCAGTTTAACATATTGTGTCTCCTAATGACATTTTACTTGAGAAAAAGAGGTTTACAATCCAATACAAGCTTGAAAAGTACTGTTTAGCAATAAATATTCTTTCTGTCACTGTTCTATGGTGAGCACAAGTATCCAAGAAACCACTTACCTTATGTCACCCATTTCCATCTTCACCTGACTGCAGGGAAGACCATCATTGCTTCTCGTCCCCACTTAGCCTGTCGTGGCCACCCTTTCCATGTGAGGATGAGGAGAGAGATGTTGGCATTCCTCCGTGTTCCTGTCTTTCATTCTCCTCCCCAATGCCACTGAGCAAAGAGCAGGCAACTTCTTCAACATCCAACACAGTTCTTCAACCTGCATATGTAGTCATGCAATGTTTTCTTTTGTTTTTTTAGGGATGAATTTGAATTTAAGATTTCAGTTTGCTAATATCAGCTTTTTGTCTTTGTGTTTTTTCGCCCTCATTTTGGGTCCAAGAAATTTATTTATTTGTTTGTTTACTTGTGTTTATGAGACTAGGTGAATAGCAGCTGTTCACTGGATCCAATCAAAATATACTAATTTCCCTGTTTCAATCAGCAAACTTTCTGCCTAAGTATAAAACTAATTGTAGCAGGAGCACCACCAACAACCTTCAGGGAAAAAACTGACAGAATCTCTGTCCTTAACCCAGGATTTTTATATATATAACTCATTTGCTTTGGTAAAATATCTACTGGCAAAGCTGAACCTAAATAGCATTTCGGATGCATTCTAAACAGCTTGCCTGAAGACTGAATCACACTCTGCTTATATACTTTCTGAAATCTATCTATATTTTATTTTGTCTTGGAAAAAGATTAAAGAACAGAATTATATTAGAACTGGTGGAGGCATGATCCATGCCCCCTTGATTATATTGAAACATTAAAATGTCATCAGCATGTTAATTTTGTCATCTCAACTGCATGAGATTTATTCAGCACTTCTATCTATTACATTACTCTGGAAACACAATTTATTCTGATTGTGGAAATGTCATAGGCAGCAACTAAAAACATCTGGAATTCTTAGTTTAGAAAGAATGCCCGGTTTCAATAATGCTATTTCTAAATTAATTTTATCTATGGAGAAGGCAGGACTCAAAAGATTTTTAAATTATTCAAATTGAAATATTCATTTGGCCTACCAATTTTAACATGGGAGGTCAAAAATCAAAAAAAAGAAAAACAAAATTAGTGGATAAAGGATTTTTTTTAATGGCTGGGAAAATAAAATTGTCTTCAGTGAAGCTTTAATTTCAGGAAAATATGACCTGGCTCTTTTGTTTGTTTGTTTTTCCTCTTCATTATAACAAGAAAAGCTTGACTAAGCCTGTGACACATGTAGGAAGTAGAAACAAGGGTGGGAGATGGGTAATTAATCCCAAGAAGACAAAAGACACAGAATTGTCAAAAGGGGACAAAGAAATATGATTTTTGCTTTTATGTTTCATTTTTCCCTTTATAAAATTATAAATAGAGTACATCTATTTGCTACTTCTGAGGCGAAAGCAATTCCCCTGCAAGGACTTGAATATAGGGCAATAGAGGGGGAGAGACAGCAAACGCTGGCTGGAGAGAATTCAGGGATATTTTCAGTATGCATGTCCACGATCTGTCATCTGAGATTTCTAAATCCTGAAAACTTTTAAGGCCAAAATAAGTGCCCATTGGGTGCCAAAACGGGACCTGACCCAGCGTTAGGCTATTTATATTCTTTAGCTCATTTACCTGAATGTTCTTAATTTCACTGCAGATGTATCAATGTGATCATTACAAGGTGCTCTCCCACACCTCACGTGGGATATTTTGTAATTTTTTTCCTAAAATCTGACAAAATTCTGAGATCTGAAGCACATCTGATCCCTAAGGTTTTAGATACAGGATTGTGGATTCACAGTAAATTCCAGAAAGCCCCTGAAGCAGAATGTCTATGAGGTATCTGGGCTTGGCTTAAAAGTCTACTGGCAGTGAGGCATTATTTTAAACACCCATGCTCATGTCTTAGCCAAAATTCAGCTTCAGCTTCCACACCCAGAACAAAATAATTTTGGCAAGATGTATAGGAAAGAAATATATTGTTATGCTTGTTAGACATAGGTAGCTATGGAGTTTCTGCTTTTTATTTTTAACAAACTTTTGATTTACAGGAAAAGCTGCAAAGATAGTATAGAGGATTCTCTTGTAATCCTGCTAATTTAAAAAAGCTGATTTCCCATATAGTAGGGTGCTCAAATATCTGTTGATTGGCTGATTAAGTTTGCTCTCATTTAATACATTCTTTATTAGGCTTCAAGCATTGCTTGTATTTATTGTCTTTAATTCTCGCAGTGAGTCTGTGAAGTTGATAGATGTTATGTTTTTCCACAGTTTAGAGAGGAAAAATGGAGATTCAAGGAAGAGAAATGGCTTATCTAAGGCAAACAGCTTTTAAACAGTAGAACTAGGGTGTCTAACTCAGACCTGAGTGGCTCCGAAGCACAAGTTATTTTCAAAGTAATATTGTCTTTGGCTTCTGCTTTGGTGAACAGCTCTAGACATCAGAATCTCTCTCCCTCTCTTGACACTCACAGATGGTCTTCCCGCCACTGGTTTACCAAACTGCACCCTCCTTCACCTTCCTCGGGGCTGGTCCCTCAGGACAATGTGAGAGGCTGGGAGGAGAGTTTGGCAAGTGAAGGAGAAACAGAGGTAAGAACTTATTTTTGTCACTTCTGGGATTAAGGAACAAGGCCTTTCACTGCTTCTTCCTCTGTTTATGCAAAGGCTGTCATTAGCATTTATATGCATTCTTTGTCTTCTAAGTGCAAAAGGGAAAAGATGGAGTTTTAGAGGCTGTTTTTTGTTGTTGTTGTTGTTGTTGTTGTTTTGTTTTGTTTTTTAATTCAATATTCTCTCCTTTTATCTGGAGGAACAAGCTGTAAAATACCCTTAGAAAACTACTTAAGACGCTAAAAGGAGGGATGGTTATGAGACTCTTTTGGCTTTTTTTCAAACACAATGGCCTTGTTTATGTCACCCAAAGGTGTAGTGTAACAGGAAGGAGAGAAATTACTCAGAATGAAGGAGGAATGGAACTGAGGTACATAGGTCTCTCCTCCTACCTCTCCAAACTCCCTCTTTTACATTCAAAACTCACCTCTCACCCTGGTTTGAAGGGATACCTGGAAGGCAAGGACAGAGTTCAGAAAGTGTGTTCAGGGATTTTGAGTTAAAAATCTATAAGTATTTGTCTATAAATGTATCATTATACTTGCTTAAACAGCTCATAGTCATCACTACACTTACCCTCTTTGGAGCCCCCAAAAAGATCTCATATGAAGACATCATGTAGCAATTCCCTGATTAGTTGTGTTACAGACATGGCATTATGAGAGCACACATGTAATTAGCTTATTTAGTATATATATCTTAGAAATTATGAAAAGTATTTTTATAATATTTGCAGAAAATAAGCCACTTGAAAAATCTCAAATATGTTATATTTCTCCCTGCACTATTAAAGAAACTGGTGAAAACTGGTGGTGTTTTTCTCATTTTGTTTTTGTTTTTGTTTTTGTTTTTAAGAGATGGAGTATCTCTGTTGCCCAGGCTGGTGTGCAGTGGTGAGCAGCCTTCAATTCCTGGGCTCAAGTGATCCTTCCACCTCAGCCTATGGAATAGCTGGGAGTGCAGGCACCAGCCACCGTGCCTGAACAAAACAGTTGTTTTTGATCTGCAGGTGGCTCTGTTAGGTAGATAGCTAGGGACCCCCAGCCCCTCCTGGGGCCAAGACTGACACTGCCATACCTGGGGGTGGAGGGAATACCCTATGAATCTGCCAGTCAGAACTTAGCATGCCAACTGCAAAAGAACGTAGACGACTGTAGCCCGTGGGCCAAGCAGCATAGGTACAATAGAGTCTGGAAAGTGACCTAGAGCAATCAGCTTTCAGAGAGGCTCATGAGAGATCCACAGGCGAAGGAAGACTCGTATAACTCCCAAATGTTCATCAAAGTGGTTCCACGGTGATGTCTGAACCATGAGGAAGGCCCAATCCACTATAAAACCAAACCCAGACCATAACCAAAGCCTTTTTGTCATGGCAAGTTGTCCTTTCGTGCTCTGTGGGGAATGTATCTTACTGTCTCTCTGTAAACCTGTATCTTGCTCTTGCTCTGTAATCCTGTCTTTCTCTTCTCAATAAACCTTGTTTCGTGTTTACCTTGCTTTCTGTGTGTCTGGTCATTCTTCGGCCAGGAACACACCAAGAACTGAGAACAGATGAGATTACCAACCCTGACACCAACAGCTCTGGTCCTCCTTCCATCTATGGCTTTGCATCTTTAACACATGGTTTCCAAGGTCACCGTGGAAGGGCAAAGAAATGAGAATCACATTCAGGAGGTTATTACAGGCTGTAGCTTATATCAGTTCTTTTCATGCTTCATGGGCCAGATGGGAATTGTTGGGGCTCAAAACAGGATACCCCAAAACACGGTGCCTTGACATGCCAAATATTTTCAACCGAAGGAGATTTGGGAGACCCTCAGAAGGAAGGTTTCACAGATCTTCTTCCACTCTCCTTTCTCCAGCCCCACTTTCTCCCCTCAAGCAGGTCATAGAAACTGGAATTCCTCTCCACTGAAGTAAGCCATAAAATTTAGGAAGGTCAGAATGATCACTCTCTGACCTTCTCCCTTCTTCCCTGAAGATCCTCATGTGACAGGTGCTCTGCCCCTTACCCTGGGGAAGGGATATCGTGCAGAGACTCAGAAAAGACTGAACAAGCAGGCCTTTCTGAGTTCCCCTCAGTTTATTACCGATTTTACCCTTTTTTTGTCCACTCATGTTTCTCCACAACTATCCACTCTTTTCATCAGATTTAGCATGAAAAGCACTTTTCTTTGGGTCTTAGAGTCTTTGAGTCTTCATTTCTGAATGTGTCCAAGTCATGTAAAACTTTGGTTAAATAAATTTGTTATGCTCTTCTTTTGTTCATCTATCCTATGTTATAAGGGTCTCAGCCATGAACCTTGCAATGGGTGAGAAAAAGATACTACTTTTTCTTGCCTACAGAATGGTGATTTATCTGACCATCCCGTGGGAAAAGGAAACTGGTATGATGAAGAGCTCACCAGTCTCTGCCATACTTACCCAGCTGAAATAAATTTTCAGCTTACTTAAAACTTCTTGGCTCTTAATTCCATTAAATAGAGTCTGTCCTTTCCTCCTGCATCCTTCAACCAAGTTACTCCTTTGGTCCTCTCTCTCAGCTTCTCCCATCCTTGTCCCATGCACAGGGTTTACTGGTTTCCTCTTGTTTTATTTCAGTTTTCTTCTCCACTATAGCCAGATCACTGGGTTAGCCAGGCAGCCTTGTCCATTACCCACACTGACCTCAGCCCCTGCTTCTGCAGCAACTGCCCTTCCGGTTTGTCATACCTGGCCCATCCAGTCATCTGCTTCCTCCATTTTAGTTCCACATCGAAAACACCCACCACCACTGCCAGATACTGATTAGTCATTATAAACCTGTTTCCAACCTAACCTTTATAATGCTACTTGGCCATCAGTGAATTGTCCTTAGTTCACTTCTTCAATCACCGAGGTAAATATTTCACATCTTTAATAATTTACTTCAAGCCATCTATTTATCCATACCTGTCTTCATGACAGAAGATTGGCTTGACATGCCATGTGTCAATTGCCCCAAATTCTCCCTCTGACCAAGTGTTATTTTGCTTCCCTGCTTTGTTTCCCAGGGATCTTTTGCTCCTTGCCCTTGTGTCATTCTTTGTCTCTTCTCCATTCTCCATCTGGTCTTCCCATCCACTAATTTCTATTTCCACATGTTGTTTCCTCTTTGTAGGAAAGCTTTGATTCATCTTTGAAAGTGCACCTGAAATATTGCATACCATTGCAAAAATCTTTGCATATCATCTGCCTGGGCTGCTATTGTAACACAGACCAGGTAGCTTAAACAAGATGCATTTACTTTATTACAATTCTAGATGCTGGGAAGTCTTAGGTCAAAGTGCAAGCAGAATAGGTTTCATCCTGAGGCTGTTCTCTTGCTTATAGATGCCCACTATCTCCTGTGTGGTCACATAACCTCTTTTTTGTGTATGCACAGAGAGAGAGAGAGAGAGAGATAGAGAGAATGAGTGAGCTCAGTGATGTCTCCTCTTATAAGGACACTAATTCTGTTGAATCAGGGCCCCACCCTTATGACCTCATTTAACCTGAATTACTTCTGTAGAAATCCCATTTCCGAATAAACCACACAGGGGGTCAGAGTTTCAGCACATGAATTTTTGGAGGACACAAACGTTCAGTCCATAACAACCATCTTCACCATCATCTTCACAGTGAAGTCTTCTTTGAAATGATCCAGGCAGAGTCTGTGCCCATATCAGTTTAAATAATGTGTTCTACCCTCATGATTCTTTTAAGAGTGAATTTTTTTAGATATCCTCCCTGGAGTATGAGCTAGATAGAGACAGAAATTATAGTCATTTTTGTATCACATCCAATACTTAGCAAGAGGCTATGACAGAGTAGGTACTCTATAGCTATTTTTGATTGAGCCACAGGATCTTGAAATGTAAACTAAATGATCAGAGAGATATTAAATTATGGTGCCTATGGGTTAACAGCACGAGTTATATATTTAAATTATTTTGAAGTTGATTCCTTATATATAGCATGCATTCATTCTTTAACAGAATACTTAATTTAACCCAGTTTTATGATCATTTGGGCAAAATACCACTTGTGTATATTATCTTGAATACATGTATAAATTCTTTAAGCACTGCTATAGAAGAATTCAAATGTGTTCATCCATTGAGCTTGTATATCTCAAAAGGCTACTAGTGTAAAGTTACTGTTAGAATTGGATGCTTATCATGGATTGAACACAATATCTAGTTACAAGTATTTCTTTCAAGAAATCTGAGTAGCTCACACATACGTTTCAAAGCTTTGAAGCTCTATTCTTTCTTTGTCATCATTTTAGCCCTGGTCTAATTTAAGCTTTTTTTTTTTTTTTTTTTTAAACCAATTACATCTTGGAACTGTAGATTAGACTACTTTTTTTAGCTTGCTGTTTGTGATTATTCTTACTAGTTCATCAACTCCATAGTTGTCATAAAGGCATTTTTGCATGAAATTTAATTTCTGCAATGAAGGTTAAAAAATTATCTTGTCTCATCAATGAGGAAAACTCTACCACGTTCCACCCCCACCCCCTACCCCCTGCCTGTTTTCTGTCAGAACAAAATAATCTCTTGAATTATCTGTATAAAATATTTCACATTGTTCTGGCAATGATCTGGCTCCATCCCTTGATAGGAAATTGGGCACGTGTGGCTAGGCATCCAGGGGAATATGTTTACCAATGAATTATCTTCCAAGGTTTTGACACCACCATCAGTTATGCCAGATGCAAATCATTTACTCTCTGTCAGTTCAAATATGCAGTCTTGTTTGGATGGCTGAAATCTAGGCTGGCACCAAAATACAACAAGCAATATTGCTCAACTTTTGAGTGGAAAGCATAGACAAATGTATACAGTGCCAAATCATGGAAATAACACAATGTAGGCTGAATTGTGCTAAGTGTTACTTAATGTTAGTATAGCATGAGACTGTCAAAGGAATAGTGACATTTCCTACTGAGAAAAATGAATGTTCTTCCACAATGGTAGACCTAAGTCTTTGACATGAGCTTTTAAGATGACTGTCTTGTTTTATATGGCCCATAGCCTGCCAGAACTCAGAAAGTAAAAAATGAAGTTCCCGGTGAATACTTCAGGAAAATGGTGAATTAAATTCTGGAATTTAGGGATTAAATAATAATTACTTTGGGGCTATAATATTCCATACAATTTATTGTCATGTCTGCAGACCATGAGCTGATGGATTAATGGCCTGAAGAGTGAAAAAGATTTGACTGACTTTTCTTTATTCTTCCTAATGAATTAAGGCAGTTCTTAGTATAAAAATTTAGATCATAAAGTCATTTATTTCTCATCTTTTGCCATGTAGATAGCTGAAGTAAACAGGACTAAACAATATTTTAATGTATTGAATAGATACAATTTATACTTGTACAAAATAGTGGCAGAATTTAATAAAATAGCCTAGATGAGGACAGTGTGTTAAGATCAAAGATTGTTGAGTTAGAAAACCTCTACTTGAATATCATTTCTGCCACCGATGCCAGTATTGACAATTCTAAGCCTCAGTTTTCTAATCTATAAAATAAGAATGACTCTTCCTAACTTATAAAGATGATGTATGGATTTAAAACATGTATCATAATACATAAGTATCTATGTGTGTACAGTTACGAAAACTGGGAGTTGTCATAAACATCCATGAGGTCATAAGGATCTTAACTAATTGACCTAAGTAATTATGATAATCAGTTGGCTATAAAAAACAAAGCAAAACAAAACAAATCCTCACCTTTAGGACAGTGGTTCTCAACCAGAGTTTATTGTGCCTTCCAGGAGACATTTGGTAACATCTGTAGATACTGTTTATTTTCATGACTGGGTTCTACCAGGATCTGGTAGATACAGACCAAGGGTGTCCCTAAACATCCTTTAATACACATGATAGCCCCCACAACAAAGAATTGTCTGGCTAAAAATGTCAGCAGTGCTGCTCTTTAGAAACACATCTCTGTTAGGTGGATATCATAGAGAGGTGAATTTTCTCATTTCAGATCTAGAAGACTAATCTAAAGATGCTAGAACATATTTTGTACACTTTGTTAGCATCATGCATAAGTGACACATTTCAGGAGGAAATCACTCACACATTATCACTTCTCACAAGCAATGAGCACACAGCATGGAAAGATAAAGCATTCTAATTTGAACCCATAGAGGGATAATATTTTGTAACTTAATTATTCCTAGTAGGAAAGGAACTTCATGCACCTGTTGACAGATTATTTTTTGCAACTAATAAAAACAATTTTCTTTGGTTATCCAAAAATAGGTTTCTCTTTTTAATGCATACTTTCATTTGAACTAATAGAACAAATATTTTCTACATTAAACCTTGACTCACATCATACTTAGATCATTAAATATGAAATGTCCGATTTCAAATCAAAAGTTTAGTTTATTATATCTCAAACAAGAAGCAGTGCAATTAATCAAAGTATTCACCTAAACTATTGACACAGTTTTGCCTTCTTAAGGGTAGCTTGTTTATGCCAGCAGACAAGAAGTCTGGAGAGCGAGTGGCAATAAAATCGAAAAAGGTACAACACATGTTGGCGTGGGTGTGGAGAGACAGGAACACTAATACACTGCTGGTGGGACTGCAAACTAGTGCAACCCCTGTGGAAAGCATTATGGAGGTATCTTAAACAGATTCAAGTAGACCTGCCATTTGACCCAGCAATCCCATTACTGGGCATATACCCAAAGGAAAAAAGGTCATTCTGTAACAAAGGCACATGTACCCAAATGTTTATAGCAGCACAATTCACAATAGCAAAAATGTGGAAACAACCCAAATGCCCATCAATACATGATTGGATTAGTAAACTGTGGTATATGTATACCATGGAATATTACTCAGCTATAAGGAATGATGAAGATACGACATCTCTATGGTTCTCCTGGAGAGAGTTGGAACCCATTATATTAAGTGAAGTATCCCAAGAATGGAAAAACAAGCATCACATGTACTCACCAGAAAATTGGTTTCCCTGATCATCACCTAAATACAAATCTGGAAACGACACCAATTGGACATCAGACTGAGGTGGGGGGTGGGGGAGGGGATGGGGGTATGCCTACACAATGAGTGCATTGTGCACCGTTTGGGGAGTGGTAACACTTGAAGGTGCTGACTCGGGAAAGGGGGGGTGGGGAAAAAATATGAAACTATTGTTTTTAACTTGCACTGTTCACTTAATAATTTATCATGAATATTTCCCATATTATTTCATATCATTGTACAAGAAATAATGTATACATTATGAGGACATATTGTATCTAACAAGATATACTGTTAGACTCTTTGATTCTGTAAAATTAAATTGAAAAAAAAAAAAAGAAAGTTGAAAGGAAAAAAAAAAAGAAAAGAAAAAGGTGTTTTCCACAGTTTGTTGAGAATTGAATATTTTTCCTTATAAGAAGTAGTCCAAAGTCTGGAAGAACTGATAGTCAGTTGGTGCAAGGTCTGGTGAATATGGTGAATGATAGAGAGTTTCCAAGTCCAGCTACTATAATTTGAGCAGCATTATTTGTGCGACTTGTGGACTTGTGGTAGAGCATTGTCTTGCAGTAGGATTGGCCTGTCTCTATTGACCAATCTCACCTACTTAATACTGAGTGTCCTCATCATTTCATCCAATTGGTTGCAGTAGACACCTGCTGTAATTGATTGACCAGGTTTCATGAAGCAGTAGTGGATAACACCAGTGCTGGACCACCAAACAGACACTCTTAACCTTTTTTGATGAATATTCGGTTTTGAACTGTGTTTCGGCACTTCATCTTTAACCAATCATTGTGCTGAATGCTTGCAATTGTCAAAAATAATCCATTTTCATCACATGTAACAATATGGTATAGAAATAGTTTGTCTTTATGTCATGATAGCAAAGAAAAGCATCTATCCAGCTTCTTTACCTTGCCCATTTGTTTCAAATGGTCCAGTATCATTGGAATAGTAACATCAAACCTCGCTCCTAATTCCTGAGTAGGTTGAGATGGATTCACTCCACTCCACTCCACTAAGTTTTCAGTTTATCATTATCCACCTTGGTCTCAGATCTCCCACATGGCTCATTTTCAATATTAAAATCTCCAGAAAGGAACTTCGCAAACTATCCATGTACCATGTGCTCATTAGCCACAACCTTCCCAAACACTTTGTTGATATTTGGAGCTGTCTGAGCTGCACTGGTTCCATGATGGAAATTATATATGAAAAAAACTTGAATTTTTGACTTCTCCATGGCTTCACAAAAATTGCTCTAGAAAAAAATTTGAAAGATAATCACAAGCCAAACTGTGCATTTGCAAGACTGAGCATGTACCTTCACAATAAAAATAAAACAAGAAGTATCAAAGTGACATGTCAGAGATATCAACTGTCAAATCTTAGTACTTAAGGAAATCAGATATGTCATACATAATAACCTAATAGTAAGTTAAACCTGGAGAGGATCAAAAAATCCATCTACACCTTCAATTTACAAATGAGAAAATTGAGAAACAAAGAACCTGAACAACTTTATTAAGGTTCTATAGTTTGCTGTGTGCAGAGTTCAGTAAATTAATTAGCAATATTTTTGTTCTAATGCTGTCATTCATTCTAAATACATATACATTCATTGCATACTTTTCAAGGAACTATTTCCTCCCATATGCAACTCAAATGTATTTTTACACGTTTTTTTTTTTTTTTCCCCCTCCTAATTTCTTTCAGGTCAGTGGAGCCGACAGTATGAAACCTTTAATTTGATACCTTGCCCAAAAGACTTTCCGTAGGCTTTTATGCCAAATCAGACTCCCACAGATTTAGGAGGTGTGGAAAAGCTAGATTAAGCTGTCTCAGGCTGGCTAATCTTCTATTTGGTCAGAGTGTGAAGTGGTCTGTGCTGCAGAGTTCCTGCATCACTAGAGGAAAAGCTCTTCTCAATTACGCTGGTTTAACTTACAGGGATTTTAGTGATCCACAAAACAAGTGAAATTTAAGATACACATCTTAAGCTCCGTTTGCAAAGGCCTGTGCTTTCAATAACAAAACTCACAGTGACAGTGATGTATGGTTTTCTTTATGAGACCTGAAAACTGATGGATATGTGATCTTATAAATGCTTAGACAAACTAATGCACATAATTATATTTTCCATTTGAAGTCTATTGCTAGGCATTCTAATACAATATCATTAGTTGAAATGGCCACGATGATACAGCTTGGGCAGTTTGTCACGGTAATTACAGGGTGATTATTTTTGACTGGAATAAAGATTTCAGTTTTAGTATGGTGGAAAGCATTATCGCAAATTACAAACAGTCTTGGAAAATAATAATAAAAAACTTTAAGATTTTAATGCATTTTGCAGCATTATTCTAAAATAATTTCTTGTTAAGGAAAATGTCCATAAAATGGCTAAATAAATTATTTTTAAAGTGATTAAAATATGGCTTTGCCAAAAGGATCCCACTTATCTCATTAATGGTTCCTATGTATAAGTATGTCAACATTAGATAACATTTGCGTGTGGTAAATAAGGCTTATGTCATAATTAACAACCTTTAAAGAAAGAGGTTTTTTGTTTTTTTTTTTTTTAAGCGGACACAAAAGTATGGCATTTATCTTCACTATTTTCAGAATGGTTGATTAAAGTAGACAGTGTCCTAACATCTATATTGAAAACTATATTAATCAATTGATTAATCATGCAACATTAATCAAAAGCCTCCCTAAGTGTTTCAGTATCTGAGCAGCTCTTAGTATTTTCTATCAGATCCCTTTTAAGGTGTCCATTAAAAAGATTAAATTTGGGTGGTAAATATTGAGGGGTTGTGGAACTTGTGGCTTCTCCCTGGAAGGTCATAGCCACCGCTCATTAGTGCTACTTTTAATGGGATAAGAAGCAAAAGTTTTGAATATGTGACTAAGTCAATTAATCAGTCCTGCAGTTGACTCATTCCAGTAAGCAGTTTAGTATTTGCCGAATAGGCACTAGGGCCATCTGGTTGATTTCTCCTCAGTGATTTGGCTTAAACCAAAGAATACTTTTTACTTAAGAGTTTAAATTGAAAGGCTGATAAAGTGATGCTGCAACTGCTATTCAATATATTGGTTTGTAAGAACTAGTTAGAAGTCAGCCTTTATTATTAAGAGTGTATTTAAATGATCTAAATTGCCCTGTACAATGAGCGTAAAACTTCCTATTACTGTAGTGGATGGTCTAAAATCAAATGAATTATTTTAGTGTTTAGTGAAATTCAATTGGACCTCTTAGTACATTTTCAGGCTTACTAATCAACAGCAGATTTCAAGATTGGTGACAAATTGGTTAGTTCTTAGATTTCCAAACTCTTTTATATGTAAGATTGGTCAGGCAAATTTGTGCAGTAAATGTGGAGAATGTAAGTATCAAAAGCAAATAGAAAATTACTCAATATAAATATAATTTAGATGAAGACATTATAATAAACAACTATTGGGGAATGAACACAATTATTTGTCATTTCAGAAAGTGTTACTTTATTATCTTTTGTGTCTTCTATCTTTCTAATTCTAAAAGAAACACTTTTCAATATATTTATTTATTTTGATTGTTTACAATGTGAAAGAATTGGTCTTCCAATCATTTTACATTTATCAATGGAGAACAGTTAAGATTTTTTTTTCTACTATTGCATAAATGATCATAATGACATTCAATGAAATTAAATTTGATCAATTTTTTCTGCATATAATTTTGCCAGCTTTGCTAACAGAATCTAAACCTATAGGCATTATAAAACATGGTATGGCCCATCTGTTTATCCCTGCTGTTGCTTAGGGAAAGATTCTCTAGACAAGACAGTTTCCAGAGTTTGTGCAAAGGACTTTATGATTTGTGCAGTCTAACTATTGCTGTTTTTCAGCAAAATGATTAGGTGGTAGTTTTAAAATTTGCAAATATGTCCTTAAGCTTCAGCAATAGAGACAACATATCTAAATAACTAAATTTAAAAATATGCTAAAATTTTTTAGCATATTCCTTTTTTCTTTGCCAGTTGCTCAGAGTGCAAAATGATATTTTATTATATATGATGCAGAAATGCTCATCTATAAAAGGATGATGTCTCTGCATTTCTCATTTGAATAAAGTCATCTATAGAAAGAAAAATATCCTAGATTTTACACTATACTTACAAATAAGAGTTACCTTTATCATGAATGTTTCAATCATACAAATTCTATAGAAATAATTTTAAAGTGAATTTTTACTTAGTATTTAGCACCACGGAAAGAGAAACTTTAGATAATTTATTTTACTTCCCAACGTTGATCGACCAAGTGCATTACTTTCTTACCCTCCCAGTTCTTTGCTATCAGCAGATAGTGCTTTAAGGAAAGTTACATAATAAATCTAATTATGATAAGGTATTATAAAAAATTGGTTTCTGTTAGCATGCACAATCTACATTATAATTCTGAGTGAGTGTATTGGTATGAAGTATTTGAATAATATTCTTAGTTTATTAATATTTAGAGCTATTCAGGTGCCCACAAAATGCTATAAACCTTTATTTCAGTTCTTTGTTGCCAAATAATTACATGAAAAAGAAACACATCTAAAAATAATCAGAAACATATTTGGTTATGTCTCTGTGTATATATTGTTTCATATTTGAGTTATATTTTCATTTTGCTATGACGTGAAGCTTGGTTGCTTTCAGCAGGGAAGGAAATATAATCTGCATAATTCCCATTAGTTCTTCATTGGGCAAATGCATTTTGATATTCTATAGTAGGTTGGTTTGTGGCTAATCATTTTTATACTTAGCAGCAGGTATTATTGTTATATTGAAAAAATATTACACATTTTAGAAATTACAGCTTTAATTTAGCCATAAAACACCTAAGTTTCAAGATCTATCAATTCATTAGTTCAGCTCACTGGAAACACAGAAAATACAATTAGTTGCTAATAAGATCATAGTTTCATTACCTGGGTTAACTTTTATGCTATCCAGAAACCATTTTAGAGAGGCATTTATTTTGGCTCTTGCTCTTGTGGTGTAATAGAACTACATGGCCTCATAGATTCAGAAGGAACTCTATTTACTACATCTTGCTTTGGGGAAACTTTTCAGGAAGGGCACTGTTATGGACAGATGAAAGCATTATATGTTGGAAACATTTTGTTTTATGGGCTTTGGCTAAGATTTAAACTTTAAAAATTTATATTTGAAGGTCCATTTAAAAGTAGATTTCTCTGGAGTTCAAAGTGATAACCCCTTAACAGAATTCAAAATTGAACAATTTTGTTATTGCAAGCTTGAATTGCAAGTGATTATGAGTAAAACCACGTAAATACTTTATCCTGCTCCTCAGACTTTTAGGGATATGATAGAGCGAAGTCACAGAGTAATTTCTGTTTTCTCATTTTTTAAGAAGAGAGAAAATGACAGATGTAGCTGCCTAATAGTTTTGTGAGGACTGGATGAGATAAAGAGATTAATATCATTTTGGAAACTTGTCAGCTGTCCAAGAAATTAATTTTTTTATTATTGTGGTATTAATCAAGGCCATTATGTCACATTTGGAATTCTACTTATTCAGCTAAAGGCTCAGTTTCTAGAGTCCTATCGTCTAGGTTTCTTCACATCCTTGTTTATCTCCTTGCTGACTGTGTAGACTTTATCAAGTGACTTTACTTATCTGTACCTCGCTAGATATTAATAATACCTACATCATAACATTATTGGGAGAGAATTAAGTTAGAAAATACCAAAAAAAAAAAAGTTCTGATAACATAAAACAAAAAAAACTGTTTTTATTGCTTTTGTTGTTGTCACTGTTCTTACTATTAACCTTTGATTGAGCCATTATAGTAATAGTTGACCATATTCTATTCCAGTCTAATTCTTGTGCTGTATGCTTGAGCCAGTGACAGGAGAAAAACTATCAAAATGGGCTCCCCAAATATGTTTTAAAAACATCACCCTCATTTGCCTGCATCATACTTAACTCTTTGATAATAGATGCCTCAACAGAAAAATGGAAATTCAAAGTAAAATTTGTCTCCACTGTTCCAGAAAATACACAATTTTTCCTCTAAATATTCACCAAGTGGATCTCTTCCTTGGGCAGTAACTTTATAATTAGGTCAATTCTAACCAGGGGGCCCAAATCTATAATGAAAATGAAGTTAATTTGTTCTTTGAAAGTTTCTAACTTCAGTCAAAACTATACTGTCTAGACAAGGTGGGTGAACCAAGAAAACTGGAACTTGGGTGCCAGGTAATTCTGATAGTCACCTCACTAGCTAGTGGCCTCTATCAATGGATAGGTTGGGATTACCTGACTTTCTGCTGACATAGAGAATCCACCAAGGTAGTTTACTACAAACACCTTTGAAATTTATTTTCCTACCACTTGTCTCTGCTAATATCCTTCGATCAAATGTATGACCTTCTTTATCCCTGTGGTTCTTTATGTTCTCTTCATATTCAATATTAAATATTATAGTAATCTGAAACTTCTCAAGGCTAAAAATCAGGGATAATGGAATAATCTCTTGTGTTAAAGATGTGTTTTTTCCTAAACCAACTTTCTTTTCCTAGAAACTTGCAGCTCCTCCATGGACTTGGGCCTCGAGAAGGCTGACCATTCTTCTTTGGGAGATATTTAAATTTCTCAAGAATATAGAAAATTACATTTCAGCCTTCTACTGAAAAATAAGCCTAACTTGTATTTTCAGTTCTAAATAAGGGGAGATGTTTTTTAAAATGTGTATTTAGTTTCATTTTTGATAGCCTCACAAATCTGTCCACTTATAAAAGAGGAAGCACTTAGAATAGTGGAGAAGAGTGATTGATCAACAAAGTTATAGCTACATATAAATAAGAAATTAACAACCTTATTGAAAATTATAGAGGCTGATTCTAGTTTCCAACAGGTAAAAAGAAAAACCTCATCTTTCTGGTGACTTATAAGCCCTCATAAGGGCTTTTCTTATTGAATCAAGGGAGAGGAGGAAAGAAGAAATTCTCAAATAAAAATCATGTAATTAGGTTATAATATTTAATTACTAAGATTTACTTGAAGATTTAGAAATAAAAATGCTTAAAAGACTACACTCATAATAGTATAGGTTTGTTTACATATTTCTAAAATACTCTTCATTGAGTTTGTAAACTCATAGCAAATTTTAGATACTTATACAGGCGTACCTCAGAGATACTGAGGGTTCGCTTCCAGACCGCTGCAATAAAGTGATTATCACAACAGGGCAAGTCACAAATTTTTTTGTTTTCTCAGTGCACATAAAGTTATACTTATACTGTACTGCAGTTGATTAAGTGTGCAATGACATTATATCTAAAAATGTACATACCTTTATTAAAAATATTTTATTGTTAAAAAATTCTAATGATCATCTGAACCTCCAGTAAGTGGTAATCTTTTTACTGGTAGAGGGTCTTGCCTCAATATTGATGGCTGCTCACTGACCAGGTTGGTGGTGCTGAAGTTTGAGGTGGCTGTGGCAATTTCTTAAAATAAAATAACAATGTTTGTCACATTGATTGACTCTTCCTTTCATGAAAGATTTCTCTGTAGCACGTGATGCTATTTGATAACATTTTACTCACTGCATAACTTTCAAATTTGGAGTCAATCCTCTTAAACCCTGCCATTACTTCATCAACTCAGTTTATGTAATATTCTCAATCCTCTGTTGCCATTTCAGCAATGTTCATAGCATCTTCACCAAGAGTAGTTTCCATCTCAAGAAACCATTTTCTTTGCACATCCATAAGAAGCATCTTCTCATCTGTTAAAGTTTTATTATGAGATTGCAGCAATTCAGTCACATTCTCAGGATCCACTTCTAATTCTAGTTCTCTTGCTATTTCTACCACATCTGCAGTTACTTCCTTGAACCCCTCAAAGTCATTCATGAGTGTTGGAATCCACTTCTCCCAAACTTCTGTTAATGTTGATATTTCGACCTCCTCGTATGAATCATGGATGCTCTTAATAGCATCTAGAAGGGTGAATCTTTTCCAGAAGATTTACAATTTACTTTGCCCGGATCTATCAGAGGAATCATTATCTATGGCAACTATAACCTTATGAAATGTATTTCTTAAATAATAAGACTTGAAAGTCCAAATGGCTTTTCAATCAATGGGCTGCAGAATGGATGTTGTATTAGCAGGCATGAAAACAATATTAATCTCCTTGTACATTTCCATCAGAGTTCTTAGGTGACTAGGTACATTGTTAATGAGCGGTAATATTTTGAAAGAAATCTTTTTTTTTTTTCTAAGTGAATACTAATTTTCAACAGTGAGCTTAAAATATCCACTAAACCATTCTATAAACAGATGTGCTGTCATCCATGCTTTGTTGTCCTATTTATAGAGCACAGGCAAGTAGATTTAGTATATTCCTAAGGGTCCTAAGGTTTTCAAAATGGTAAATGAGCATTGACTTCAACTTAAATCACTGGCTATATTAGCCCCTAACAAGAGAGTCAGCCTGTCTTTTGAAGTTTTGAGGCCAGGCATTGACTTCTCCTCTCTAGCAGTGAAAGTCCTAGATGGCATCTTCTTCTAGTAGAAGTCTGTTTCAACTACACTGAAAATCTGTCGTTCAGTGCAGTCATGATCATTAATGATCTTAGCTGTATCTTCTGGATAACTTATTGCAGCTTCTCCATCGGCACTGACTGCTTCATCTTGCTCTTTTATGTTATGGAGGTGGCTTCTTTCCTTGAACCTCATTAACCAACCTCTGCTAGCTTCCAGCTTTCTTTTGCAGCTTTCTCACCTCTCTCAGCCTTCATAGAATTGAAGAGAGTTAGGGCCTTGCCCTGTGTTAGGTTTTGGCTGAAGGGAAGGTTGTGGCTGGTTTGGTCTTCTATCCAGACCACTCAAACTTTATCCATATCAGCCATAAAGCTGTTTTGCTTTCTTATTTTTGATGTGTTCACTGGACTAGCACTTTTGATTTGCTTCAATAACTTTTCCTTTGCATTCACAACTTGGCTGTTTGGTACAAGAGGCCTAGCTTTTGGCCTATCTTGGCTTTTGACATACCTTCCTCACTAAGCTTAATCATTTCTAGATTTTGATTTAAAGTGAAAGACATGCAACTCTTCCCTTCATTTGAACACTTAGAGGCCATTTCAGGGTTATGAATTGGCCTAATTTCAATATTGTGTCTCAGGGAGTAGGGAGGCCCAAGGATAGGGAAAGAGATAGGGGAACAGCCAATATGTGGAGCAGCAGAACACACACATTTATGAATTAAGTTCACTGCCTCATGTGGCTGTGATTCATGGTGCCCCCAAATAATTAAAATAGTAGCATCAAAGATCACTGATCACAGATCACGATAACAGATATAATAACAATCAAAAAGTTTGAAATATTGTAAGAATTACCAAAGTATGACACAGTGAATTGAAGGGAGCACATATTGGTAAAATGGCATTAATAGACTCCCTAAACACAGGGTTGCCATACCCTTCAATTTGTACAAACTGCAACATCTGTGAAGCACAATAAAACAATGTATACCTGGTATACACTTTTTAGAATCTTGTCTGTAGCATCTCTGCATTGAACCTGAGGAAGATAGCTTATAGTTTCTAGTTATTATTTTAGCATAAAAACCATCTCTTGTTCTAAGAAAAGATTTCTTCCTTTTATTTAGGACAAAAATGTTTATGGAAATAAAATTAAGGTAATTTTAAGAAGTATTTAAATGCTTAGAAATTTCTAAGCATTTAAGTACTTCTTAAAATTACCTAAGAAATTTCTAAGCATTTAAGAATAAAGTTTGTTTCAATGACCACAAGTATAATTGGAATATATATTTTATTCTATAAACATTTTTTAATTATTAACATACCATAAAAAGTTATTAGTTGCCATTTTTCAGTCTGTGTTTCATGTAGGTTATCTTCCTTAATTTTCATAAAAACCCTATTAATTGGAAAGAATATCTACATTTTACAGACTAACAGTAGTTCTGTTAGTCAATACATGTCATTTGATTCCAAAATCCATGCTTTTATCTTTCTTAGCCTTTATACTATGTTACAAAATAAAAGAACAAATGAATGCACAAACTGTTGTGAAAAATTTAGTGTCCCTATAAAACTCATTAGTTTCATTGCCATTTTTTCATTGAGTGAAAATCTATTGGTGACTATTACCCTCTTCCTCCAGAGAGTGTCACCTTGCCTTTCATATGATAACACAATTTGATAATCAAATAAAAGTCATATATGTTACTTAGAAATAAAAATCTTCAGTTATATGCTTCTAAGAGAAACCCTCAGGAAACATATGCATTAGTAAGTCATTTTATTAAGTTAGAAGTTTTGATTATTAGGATTTTTTAAAAAATACATATGCTCTGCCTGCTCTTTTTTCATCTACAATTGAAAATTTAATTTTATTCTGTGTACCTTGATAGAAACGTTAATGTGTCTTTCTGGGTTTTAAATTTGTTCAAATGATGATCAATACAAACCACAAATTAAGCGAAGTTATTATAGTTAATTGGAAATGTACAAAGATATTCAATCACAAGCCTTAATTTCTTTTATCAACCTTCCTTTACTACTCTATTTATTTGTTTGTAATTGAAACATGTGAAATGAAATTTGCAAAGAAATACCATTATTTCAACTGCAGCCATGAGCCTACCCATGACAGTGTTATCCCTTGAATCTTGCTCGGTACTGATCTCAAACTCCATCTATTAAACCCTTGAAATTTTACTTGTTAATTATTGCCAAGTAAAATTTTAATTTGCTCCAAAATTGCACGGTGAATATGGTTATTACAATTAAGTTTATATTAGAAATTGGCACTAGAGGGAGCTAAGTAATTGTATCATTCATGTGTTTAGGGAGAAATTGAACTTTCATTTAAAAACTTGTATTTTTTTCAGAACCTGCTGATTTTACAAATATGGCAGCTATGCCTCAGCAAATTATAAGCAATAATGAATTAGTTAATTTTCTTTAGTGAAAACTGCTATGGTAAGATTATTAAATTACTGTATTTCTACTTAGTGAAAGTAGCTACCAGTCAGTAAATTAGGATTTCTAAAACTCTTTGGGGAAAGGGCTTATTACTATTATCCATGTTTACCATTATTTTGGCCCTAACAGAATTAAAATGTTCATAATACCTGTTAAAATACAATATTTTGTTCCCCAATTTATAGTTTGATAAGAAAATGGCCTTATTGAATAGGATCTCAGTGCAGATTAGAAAACAATTTTACTCTTATGGAATATTCTAGTTTAGTTGGCTTGATTACTTTGAAGGGCTGTTTCAATTCAACAATAGTATTCTGTCCCAGCAAGCAAAGCCTATTGAGTATGAATTGAGTAAAATTGTGCCATTTCCTACTTTTATACTTATCTCTAAATTAACAAAAGCTAAAAGCTGCAGGATGTTTTTATTTATATAAACTAAAATCTAAAGAATACATATTAATAACTACATACATTTTACATGTGTAGTCTCAGGAAACATTCATATTTAAGAAGAGCTTGTATAAAGTCAATATTGTGTGTGTGTATTGGGCCGGGGGGGGGGGGCGCGGGGGGGGGGGGATGGTCATCACTTAGGCAGTTACAGCCAAAAAAGGACACATTTTATACGACCTTATTTGTGAGCATGTACCCATTACAAACAATGCATAAAAGAACTCGGTCTTCTTTTGATAGGGTCTGTGAGAGACAAATATATGGTTTAGATGTTAAAATAAAATAATGTTTCCTTCATATTTCATTCTACTTTGAAAATACAATTATGTTGAAAATATTGAAAATAAAAACATTATCCTTTGTGGTAAAATGCTCTTAGCTAATTTTTAGTTATTTGAATTGTGACAATATCCAATAGGAATTTCTTGCTTTTTTTCTAATGGTTCAAATCAGGAAACTCTTTTATCATTCACTACATATGAATAGGTTTAGTTTTATTAAAGAAGTGAATGTTGGGGAAAACAAATGTACAAAGTTGAAAAAAATTACAGTCAGGCAATACGCTATTTGATAAACGACAAAACTATTATCTTCTTGTTTGCTTCATTTATTTCTTTCATAAAAATTAAGCACTCCTCCAATTCTATATTTTGTTTTTATTTTTTGAATAATTAACAGATTATCTCTCTCACAGGAATGTTATGATCCAGGTTAGACTTGCAAAAGAAGTTAGCAAGTGATATTTCAAAAATAGGACTTGGGGAAAACGAGAGGGTTTTGATACTGAATACAACTAGAACATTTTTTGAATCCCTAAATCATTGTTCAACAAACCCAACTTTAACGTGCATGCTAATCACCTGAGGATGTGTTAAAATACAGATTCTAATTCAGAAGATGTGGGATTCTGCATTTCTAACAAGCTGTCAGGTGAGATGCTGTTGTTGCTGTCTGCACATCACACTTTGAAAAACAAGTCTTCACTTTCTTTAATCCTGATACAGGTTCTCTGCCTTGAAATAAGAATTTGAAAGCAAAAGGGCAGTAGGAGTCTAGAGCAAAGTCATGGTCCTGATCCTGGAAACCTGAGATGCCGACTGTAGCTGTTCTTGCCCATCCTGAGCTGTGTTAGATGTCCAACAGTGCCTATGTCCAGGAACAGTAATTCTGTAGGTCCAGGGCCAAGTGGGACTGTTCACATTGTCTAGCTGCAAACATCCTTTGATTTCACAGCGTGTAGGAGATACCATAATATTACCTTATAAAATTTTTCAATAGCTTTAAAATCTATCTTTTGAGTAGATAGATCCATTACATAGGGAAGTGTGTAAGATTTAGGGAAATTGCCTGCTATTGCAAATAGAACTATGATTTGAAATTGGATTCACCTGTAATCAACTGCCATCTCTGCCACTCAAGTATGTAACCTTGAGAAATTGATTTATTGTCCTGAGCCTCAATTTTATTATCTATAAAATGGGAATATAATACCTACTCCCTAGGTCTGTTGTTTGCTTACATTTTTTCATCTCTAATTTGCTTGGCTTTGATCACTGAGCAGCTAGAATTTCGACACGTTATTTAGCGTCAGGATGTTAGCCTATGGCATGCTCTCCTGGGTAAGGACTATCATTACTACAACTGCTACCAGTAAAATAGGATATTGAACCATCAGTAGTTGAGTGTAGATGGGATAAATTGTTTGTGAGATGAAAAGATGAGAGAGAAAGCTAGGAAGGAAGATTGGGTCAGATAACAGAAGGCCTCAGAGCTATGCTAGGAGTTTGAAATTTATTCTGTAAGAAATGATGAACTATTAGAGGATTATGAGCTGATGAGTAGTGGAAACAAAATAGTATGTCTTTTTTATTGGCGAATAATTTAGATGGGGCTCAAGAATTTCTTCTTGAATTTCTCCTGTTTAAGAGATCATGAGGACATGAGCCAAAACAGTGAAAACAGAAGGGGATATATTAAACAACTATTTGGAAATCAAATTTGCAAGGACCAGTGACCATCTGAACACGGGGCTATGAGTTAGGATGTTTTGAGTCAACTCACTAGACTTTAGGAAATTTGTTATTTCACATAACAAGAAGTGCAACAGAGAGCGACACTAACTTTTCTGTGATTTTTTTGGTTCAGTTAGCAGGTGGCTGTATATCCAGACATGGCTATTTCCAGAGACAGTATAGAAAATGATCTCTTCCTTGAGTCTCTTTTCTAAAATAAGAGAACTTTGCCTAGAAGCTCCAGAGCCAACTTCTAGGTCTTGTCTAGAACTGTATCCCAATCTTAGTCATAGACCAATCACTGGCAAGAGAGACATCATTACAGATGACTGAGACCCTAAGGACCCTTCTCCTGGTAT
Source organism: Eulemur rufifrons (assembly GCF_041146395.1). Classification (NCBI taxonomy): domain Eukaryota; kingdom Metazoa; phylum Chordata; class Mammalia; order Primates; family Lemuridae; genus Eulemur; species Eulemur rufifrons. Next base: position 75,921,043 of record NC_090983.1, read on the forward strand.
ACTGAGTAGAGGCAGCGTTTCCCATGGTACATGACTGCTTGGAAAAGAATCGATTGCTCTTGAGAGTTTTGTTGGGAAGGCTGGGGCTGTGTTTAAACGTGTGGTGAAAGAGGGGAGTGTGTGTGTTTGTGTTTGTGTGTGTGTGACCATTGAAGAGGTAATCAACAGTGCCAGCCTTTGGTGGAGGAAAGTTGCACTTATATACTAATAATTGTCTGATTCTTTATTTATACATAAGTATTTATTAATATTTATGTCTCCCTCTAAATAGACTTTAGAGAACATGAAATTTGGACCATATCAAACCCTATATATTTTAAAATCATTATTGTATCCCTATCACCTAGAATGGCGTTGGACACACACCGATGGTTTTCAAGAAAATGGTTTCTGATAAACTACTCTTGAAAGGCATACAGTGTTGGTGTACATATATCCATTAGACTTCTCTGCTCTCTTAGCAATATTACTTTCTCCGTGCTCGTCTTTGCAGAACCAAAAAAAATGTTCTTTAAAGCCTAGTTCCTTCTTGTTTTTAGTTTTAAATTCATATGTTCCTTCTTCACAAAGGCCTTTTCTGATTATGTTATCTAAATTATTTTCCCACATAAATTATTTGTTATTTTATTTTAGTACCTTGCATATGCCCTGGTATAATTTTAATAATTAATAAATAGAAAGAGTATAGATAGAAATAGCTAGATATAGATCTGTGTGTTATTCACCAGGGCAGTTTATATCTCTATTTTCTTCACCAGTATACCAGCAGAACTCAGTAGAATGCATCCAATATATTGGTGCTCTGTAAATATTTACTCAGTGAATAATGTGGCTGAAGTCTTTGTTTCTACATTGGGTGACTTGGAGAATGTTCTTAGCTAATCTAGAAATTTGAGAAAAAATGACATTTCAAATGGAAGGTAATATTGAGATACCAGTGGGGAATTAAGAAAGATGAATCTAGACTTCTAAAAATTTGGATCTGCAGTACAAAAGAGAGAAAATGATAATGGAGGCAGAGATCTGGTTAACAGAATGTAAACCTCCACAGAATCAGATTATTTGAGAAAAACTTAAGTTGATGTGATCTTGCCATCAAAAGTATTTTTTCAGCCTTACACTATCTTTATAAGGCATTTATTTATTTGACTATTTAGGTTTCTCAGAATTTTAATTCTGTCAGCTTTATGAGGAGTTACCTTTACACAGATTTTTTTGGGTTATATTGAAAAGGAGCAGGGAAGTAGAGATCTTGACTTTGGTGGTATTATAATAAGGTTATATGGGTGTTAAAGAATGATGTTCAAAAGGTTAAAAAGTATAACTTGTGCAAATATAAAACAATCACATGGAAAAGATTTATCCAACTCATTAGTTAATGAGGCTACCAGTAAGATGCTGAAACCAGTACAAAAACTATTTAAGAAACTAAGTAAAAAGCAATGCTATGATAAATGTGCAAGTTATATGTAAAAGTGGCTAATATCTTCCAGAGGATTATACCTTTTCTTTTCTACTAGATAGAGATGATTTTCATCTCTACTGGACAACAATCCACAAGTTAAGTGCTACCCCTGAAATTTGTGAAATAGGCAATCAATAAAAGTCAAGCTCAGCATGACACTGAAAGTGCACAGTGTGTGTGTGTGTGTGTTGCCTATTTTAAAATGTTTGAATAATTTTTCTGACAGGGTAAGGAGAAGAGTACATTTCCTTAAAGAAATTAACCCTTTGTGTGTGTGTGTGTGTGAGAGAGAGAGAGAGAGAGAAAGAGAGATGTTAATACTGAGTGTTTGCCCTAAAAAACCATGATCATTATCATATATCCTATAATTTAGATCTTTGGAATTCAACACATTTCTATAATCTTAAGAAAGTAAGCTAACCAAAGCATTTAAAAAAGTTTTGGTAGCAAATGTACTGCCTCTACAGGTTTAATTGAGAATATATATGTATATTTATATACACATGCATATATACACACATATATATGTGTATATAATATAGATTCTTTTCCAAAACAAATCTAAGATTGAGTGTTTCTGAAGAAATGTAGTCAATTCTATCTAGGTGCTCCAATATACGCTTATTTAATTTTTTGGAGGGGGGAGAAGGAAAGAAATTTAAAAACTAGAGCCACCTACATTAAAATACTATAGATGACCCAATGCCCTTTTTGTTGTTATTTCATTTCGTGCCATTTAAGCAGCTGGATTGGATTGTTCCTTTTTAAAGTTTTTTTTTTATTTCAATAGACTTAGGGGGTACAAGTGTTTTTTTGTCATATGGATGAATTGTATAATGCTGAAGTTAGGGCTTTTAGTGTACACGAAACCAACAGGTATGCTTTTATCTCTCACTCCCCCCGCCCTCCCCGTTTCACAGTTTTTAATGTCCATTACACCACATTATGACTATACATATCTCTCTTTTATCTCCCACTTATAAGTGAGAACATGTGGTATTATTTTTTCCAATCCTGAGATACTTCAATTAGGATAATGGCTTCCAGTTCCATCCAAGTTGCCACAAAAGACATCATTTCATTCTTTTTTATGGCTGACTAGTACTCCATTGTGTGTGTGTGTGTGTGTGTGTACACATTTTGGGGTTGACAATATCCAGAAGACTTTTTCCTATGTTTTCTTCTAGAATTTTTATGGTTTCAGGTCTTACATTTATTTATTTATTTATTTATTTTGGTGACAGAGTTTCACTCTGTTGCCCGGGCTAGAGTGCCGTGGCATCAGCCTAACTCACAGCAGCCTCAAACTCCTGGGCTTAAGTAATCTTTCTGCCCCAGCCTCCACAGGTCTTATATTTAAATATTTAATCCATGTTGGTTAATTTTTGTATATGGCAAGAGATAGGGACCAAGTTTCATTCTTCCTCATGTGACTCTCCAATTTTTCCAGCACCATTTGTTGAATAGGGTTTCCTTTTCCCAGTGTATGTTTTTGTCTGCTTTGTCAAAAATCAGTTGGTTGTAGCTATATGGCTTTATTTCTGGGTTCTCTATTCTGTCCCATTGCTCTATGTGTCTACCTTTATACCAGTACCATGCTGTTTTGGTTACTATAGCTTTGTAATATAATTTGAAGTCAGGTAACATGATGCCTCCAGATTTGTTCTTGTAATTAAGATTGCTTTGGCTATTGGGCTCTTTTTTGATGCTCCATGGAATTTAGGGTCATTTTCCCTAGATCTATGAAAAATTGCATTGGTATTTTAATGAAAATTGAATTGAATCTGTAAATCTCTTTGAGCAGTATTGATATTTTAACAATGTTGATTCTTCCAATCCATGAGCATGGAATGTTTTCTCATTTGTTTGTTTCCTCTATGATTTCTTTTATCAGTGTTTTGTAGTCCTTCTTGTAAAGATCTTTCCCCTTCCCTTTCTTGGTTAAGTACATTCCTAGGTATTTCTTCTTCTTATTATTATTTTTTTATTTATTTTTTTTTTTGCAGCTATTGTAAATGGTATTGAGTTCTTGATTTGATTCTCAGCTTGACTGTTATTAGTGTATAGAAATGCTACTAATTTTTGTACATTGATTTTGTAGTCAGAGTTTACTGAATTTATCAGTTCTGGGAGTCTTTTAGAGGAGTCTTGAGGGTCTTCTAGATAAAAGATCATATCTTTGGCAAACAGGATGATTTGGTAAAATCATCCAAATCAGGCAAACTTTCCTGATTTGGATGCCCTTTGTTTCTGTCTGTTGCCTGATTGCTCTGGCTGGGACTTCCAGTACTATGTTGAATAGAAGTGGTGACAGTGGGCCTCCTTGTCTTGCTCCAGTTCTTAGGTGGAATGCTTTCAACTTTTCCTCATTCAGTATATACTCTAATGAGTGATGCAGCATCAATTCATAACCAAGTGTTTCTAGAATAATAAGTGATATTTAGTGAGTTCTTCTTAACACAGTGACACAGTTCTGATATAATGTATGTCATTTAGCCCATATTAAAAAAAGTGTTGAGGTAGGTAATATTGTATAGATGAGAAAACCAAGGTAGGGAGATTAAATAATTTGCAGAAGGCTCCATAACCATGAAATAGTGAGATCAATATCTATTCCAATCTATTGAAGCTGCAGTCCAGTCTTTGATCATAACTTTTCTTTTATCCTTAAAATAACTGTTTTCTATGAATGCTTTTTATTCAGAGACCCCTAAGCTTAGTAGTATTTTTTCCTAGCTATATTATTTTTCTATAGGAATTTAGTTATAATAATAATATCAATACATTTACTACTTATTCAGCATCTAATTTCATCTGCTATTTTTATCCCATATAATTTTCAAAGCAATGCCCTTTGGTAAGTATTGTTCTTCTAAATTTATGTTTTGGGAAGTTGAAGTTCAAAAAATGTATAGAATTGCCCATTGAGTGGCCAGATGTATCTGACCTTTCTGCTCATATCTACCTCTATTGTGATCGTGTCCCTTTCCTTAGGATGGGACTTCAGGGATTATTGCTGACTTCCTGACAACACTCCTGCTCTCCTCACTGAAGTCCTCTTCACGACTTCTCAGTCAGACCTGACCATATTTGTAGACATGATTGCTACTCTTAGCATAGGAGATGAACTGATAATTCCTCCAAGTTTTCTCCATTAATCTTCTCGTGCTATTGACTATGGTAATCCTACATTTATAGTGCCAATTTAAATTATCTGTATTCCTCTTTCCCCTCCTATCAAAAAGACCATCTTCTAAGGTTAGGTCAGAAGAAATTTGAGTGGTGCACCAAAATGTGGTAATCGAAAGTCTACCTCTAGGAAGATGACTAGATAGACACATATATGCTAAAACAAATATCACATATTAAATAAAAAAACCTATAGGCCGGGCGCGGTGGCTCACGCCTGTAATCCTAGCACTCTGGGAGGCCGAGGCGGGTGGATCGCTCAAGGTCAGGAGTTCGAGACCAGCCTGAGCGAGACCCCGTCTCTACTAAAAATAGAAAGACATTATATGGACAACTAAAAATCTATATAGAAAAAATTAGCCGGGCATGGTGGCGCATGCCTGTAGTCCCAGCTACTCGGGAGGCTGAGGCAGTAGGATCACTTAAGCCCAGGAGTCTGAGGTTGCTGTGAGCTAAGCTGACGCCACGGCACTCACTCTAGCCTGGACAACAAAGTGAGACTCTGTCTCAACAAAAAAAAAAAAAAAAAAAAAAAACCTATATGTTAGATATATGTTAGGTGTAAGGGCACACTGTAAAAATCTTTCAACTTTTCTATGTTTGAACACTTTCCTAATAAAAAGCCTGTGAAAAATGTCTGCCTTTTATAACTTGCAGCTAATTCAGTGTATGTTGTCTTACACTCTTTGATAGAATACAAGTTCCAAGGGAAGAAATCTTTGTCTTTTCTGTTCAAAGATGTGTCCCAAATGCCTAGGAACAGTGCCTGGCACATGATGGAGACCTTACTAAATATTTGCTGAATGAAAAGCTTTACTGAGAAAACTTCAATGAAGACTTAGTAATTGCTTGTGGTAAGATGCTCACACACTTAAATTAAAGTTTTCAAACAAGAAGGTAGCGCAGGGGGATAAAAGGATAAATCCATCCCCTAAATTTTCATCTGAGAATTCATCATCAAATAAAAACAAAGAGAAAACCCCCCAAAACCTTATGGTTTTTAAACTTTTAGAACTCACAATACATGATGTGATAAGTGCCTTGGAGTGAAAAGAAAAGAGTAGATTAAAGGGATCCTAAACATCAGAATTCTTCAGACTGATCTCCTATGTGTGTGGATCAAATAGGAATCTGAAGCTCATCTAACACACCATTTATTTTCCTTTCTGGAGATTCCCATAGAGAAAATGTACAGAACAGCACAATTCACAATTGCAAAGATGTGGAAACAATCCAAGTGCCCATCAATACATGAGTGGATTAATAAAATGGGATATATGTATGCCATGGAGTTCTACTCATCCACACAAAACAACGGTGACATAGCAACTCTTGTATTATCCTGGAGAGAGCTAGAACCCATTCTACTAAGTGAAGTATCCCAAGAATGGAAAAACAAGCACCACATGTACTCACCATCAAATTGGTATGAACTGATCAACAGTTATGTGCACATATAGTAAAAACATTCATTTGGTGTCATGCAGATGGGAGGGCAAGGAGGGGATAGGTATTTTCACACCAGTGGGTGCGGTGCACACCATCTGGGGGATGGACATGCTTGAAGCTCTGACTCGGGCGGGGCAAAGGCGACATATGTAATCTAAACATTTGTACCTCTGTAATATGCTGGAATCAAAAAAAAGCAAATGTTACATATAAAAATATGTATTCCTAAACACATATTGAGAACTTTAACAAAACAATATTTTATACTTGAAATGAAATCAGGGCTAGATGACTGGATTAAAAGCCATATTAACTGTAATTGTGCATTTATTATGCTATTTAAATGTAGAACTGTGTAAGAATTCTTGGTAATCCATTTTCATATTTTTTCCAATATCTATGGAGATACTAGTTACTGGCCTATAACAGGTGCTTAATTAATAGATATTTAATAAATGTACTACTTTGCTAGAAAAAGAAAAAGAGTGCACTCACCCATTCAGAGACAACCTTTGAATCCAGAAAGCTTCAGTACTCCCCTGCAATGTAGAAGATACATCCACACTAGTAGGAAACACAAGAATGTTTGGGTTTCCAATGGAAATGAAAATCTAAGAAAGATAGCTGGTAGAGGCAGTTACTGGCTGGTTGGTTTGTTTCCTCCAATAAATTATCCCATCCCCAAGAAGCAATGACATTCCAACCCCAGGAAGATGTAGCCTGAAAGCTGGGGATTGCTGAAAAGTAAGCAAATACCTTTTCTACTTCTGGAACATGTGCTGGGGGAGCAACTGCTCTTCTGGCTCCCCTATGTCACCCTTCTGAAAGGCACCAAGGAGAGAGAGATAAGTGGCGTAAGCCATTTCCGTTCTCGAAGTTGCAAATGTGTGGGGAAAGAAGTCTTACAGGGACATGGGAGGGGGTCGTGAGTACTATAAATTTGCTTCTCTTTGATGTTGTTCTCTTCAGGCATGTCAGCAGCATTTCCAGATGTGTACATAGGCTATGTTCCCTCTGGTACCTTTACATCATTGGTGTCTATCTTATCTCTTGACTAGACTGCAAACTTGACTCATTTTAAAATGTTATTGCACACTTGAAGCTCAGACTCAGGGGGATGGGGAGGCATGGGCAATATATATAACCTGAACTTTTGTACCCCCATAATGAGCTGAGAAAAAAAAAAAGTTATTGCAGAAATTTCCAAACAAACACAAAAATAGAAGGATTGGTATAAAAAAAATCTCATGGAGGAAAATTATTATACATATGTACAAGCCACTAAATTAAACCTGTAACGTCCATTTTATTAAGTATTAAATAAAACCAGTCACCTATTCTTATCACATTTCTCTCATCTTAAAATTGAACTGACCTTCTGCTATTTTTGCACTCAGTAAATTCTATATCTTTAATCTACATTTTTATGACCTTATTCAGACCCTGTGCTCACTTAAACTTTGCACACTGGAATCTGTCCTTATAAACTGGCCAATTTCATTTTCTTCAGATACTACTTCCTAGTACTACCTCCCAGAATCTAAACCACTGTCTGAATTCCAAGATCGCTCAACTATCAAACAAGAGTTTTTTTTCTTCAACCAGATTGATTTCCTTCCTACCTTATAACAAATTAATATCCACTTCTCCTCAGAGGCTTTCAGCCGTATTATTTCTCCAACACAAAAGCTTCTCCCATTCCCACCTCACATACCTACCTTTGAATATCCCTACGCAAACTCACCCCACATCCATCTAGTCCAGGCAGGCATTCATGATTATACCTGACCTCACTCCGAGTTCCTAAGCACTTGACTCTACCAAATGTGATTCTATAATGTAATAGCATAGCTTCTATTGGTCCTAATGTGTTTATATGTATTCACTTTGCATTTTCTTTAGTAGCACTGTGTCAAGTAGGTCAGGGAATACAACTTACATTTCTTCTGAAGCTCCTGCAGCTGTAGGTCTTAATTCTGGCAGCACATCAGGCTCACATGGGAGCTTTACAGAAAATAAAACAAAAATTTTGGATATACTACATTAGATTTAGTCAAGACAGAACTTGAGAATTTATATATTTCATAGATTTTCCATGTCATCCATTTAAACCTATTATAGTGTTGATTCATGAACCAACTTTTGGGATCCTCTACTAAAGAAAATATGATCACAACTGAGTTTATAAGACATACCTACATCATACATATTCACTTACTAAATTCACAGGTTTTATAAAACATTAGGCATCTCTATGAGATTACCCAAATGTGCATATAAGAAATATAGAATAAAACTTATTATGTAACTATTGCAAACTATTCAGACATATACCTCTACATTGAATTACCTCATATTAGTAATCATTCTTTGATGAGGCCTCCAAATAAGCCAACAATGATACAGTTATTTTACATCCTTCTTCTCTTTAGTATACTTTGTTTAGTAGAAATCCATGGAACATACTGTCATTTATTCACTATGTAGTTTCTGAGTACCATCCACAATCTATGTCTAAAATTAAATATGTGGATTATAGCTCTGTTCTCTTTGGCATGTACAATGTTTATTTTTAATTTTGAATACATTCCTAATATTTATAAATTATGTAAATTTTACATAAAATATTAAATATTTAGATTTACAGATTCTCCTTAAAATGGGAAGATATGGAAATACCTGTCACTTATTCTTACAGGACAGCAATTGGCTGAAGCTGAGTAAGGTGTATGTTCTTTGTATATGGCAGAAAATGTCCAGTTGGCCCCAGACACTATCATTCCCTGTTTTCTTACACAGTTACGTTACTTTCCTGGTCATCTGAACATGGACCCACCTGCTCTATGTATGATAGAGTATACAAGGAATTTATAATAATAAAATGGATTAAAGATAGCTTCATTTGATTTTCAAATTGACTAGAATATGAGGAGGAAATCATAATATATTCTTTTACATAATCTTGTTTTCCAGTAGAATGCAGGTTGATGCATATCTGTAAAGAAATATGTCTCTTTAAAGTGGTAAGGGAGGGAAAGAGAATTCTATTCCTCTGTCCATGCCAATCCCAAGAGAAGAGAAAGGCAATATGATTGGTGGCATTGCAAATTATTCATTAGATCACAATAACCAGTACGTGATATTCATATGTTTCAAAGGATTACACCCTTACATCTTGCCCACTTGTTTCTTTCTTACTCCTTCCGTGCAGCTGGTTAAGTAAGTTAAATGAGGAACTCTTGTTTGGGTTGAGAGACTGAAGGTAAGTCGTGTTCATCAGGCCTTGGCCAGATTAATTATAAAATGAAAACATCCCTATCATTTTGCTATGCTTTTTTAAGTGTATAGCCCTGGCAGCAACTTCCATTCAGGAGGATTGATTGGCAGAACAAGATTTAAACCTTCTTGTATCACCCATACAAATACCATAAAATGCCATCCTAACCACATGTCCTTTCCCAACTGATAGGATTAAGTAAGCAGTATTTACCTATCTGATTCACCTTTTCATGGCACCAGAATCTTGATATAAAAATCAAAAGTCTATAAAGATGAGTCTGTAAGTACATGACAGTACCTGCAAGATGAAACTTTGAGGTTGGCAAATGAGGTATTGAAAAAAATGAACCATAATCTCTTCAATGAGATGTATGCATTCGTTTTTGTTCCGTTATAAATTTTCACTTCCTTATCACTAAAGATCTGATAATAATTCATTTAAGAAAGAGAGTATGTCAAAGTACAATCTAAATTATCTCTTGTTTTATGCCATTTTATGGCATTTGGGCTGCACTGCCTGCTTATTGCTTTAAGGACCTCATTACTAATAGCAGAATATGTCTTAGGCTTTGCTTATTATTCACTTGCTCAAAGAATGATCTTTCATTACTAGGTTTTAAATAGATTGATTTCTATGCCGTGTTTACTTTCTTTTAATATTATCTGTAAAATTGTGACTTCCTCCATTACTACTGAAAGAAAATTGAGGAGAGCTGCTTTGGCTCTCTGTCTCTTTTCCTCCCAGGACATATCACTGTTATCCTTGCTACTATATTCTTTTTGCCATTTGTCAGAATTCTCCTCTTAGCTGTAGCATAGGGAGGATCATTTAAAAACCATTCTTTGGGAAGAATGAACTGCTGTTTGGGCATTGTCAGGACACTCTCTCTGTAAAATATTATAAGTCTCCTCATGGGCAATCATTTAAGAGAGCTCATGGATATTATCATACCCAATGTTGTGAAGGGTAACAGAGCTCAGAAAAGGCTTATTAAATAAATCAATGCATATGTGAATGTGATTCCTTGAAATAACCCTCAGAATTTTGTTTGCGTATCTAAAATATGATGTAAGCAAAAAGAAAACATTGACACTGAAAATTGATATATATTTAAAATAATGCCTTCATTAAAAAAAAAAATAAATTCTCCATGAAGACTTGTTTAGTGGTTCTGGAATAATTCTTTGTATTGCTAGAATTTTAGTGTTTTCATGCCTTATTAGAAATTTGATCTCAGGGTAATGTAGAAAAAAACCCGTGCAAAGTAGTTTGCTGCTGCCATTGTTGCTCACTAGTTTTAAAAAATATATACAATAGCAAGATGATTTTAAGAAACGTGGCTTAAATTATAAAAATTTAAGTTATATTCTATTTGTATTATAATGGAAAACATATTGTTAATGACACTGCTTTAACCAGTCCTCAAACTTAAGACTAATTTTAGCAGTCAAGGCGGAATTATTTTTCAATTGATATTTAAAGCTCAGGGGAAATAAAAATTATTCTATAAGTTTACTCATTAATGATCTCTGATAACATTAGGGGTATACTCTTATAGAAATTTATTTTTCCAATTTAAGCTATATTTTAAATTTAGGTCATTAAATATGAAATGTCCGATTTCGAATAAAAAATTTAGTTTATTATATCTCAAACAAGAAGCAGTACAATTAATCAAAGTATGTGTCTGAACTATTGACACAGTTTTGTTATCTTAATAGTAGCTTGTTTATGCCGGCAGTGACGAAGCCTAGAGAGCCAGTGGCAATTAAATCACGAAAGGCATTTTTCACAGCTTGTTGAGAGTTAAATAATTTTCTTGAAAGAAGTGGCCCAAAATCTGGAAGTGGTAGTCAGTTGATGCAAGGTATGGTGAACACCGTGGATGACAGAGAGATTCTAAGTGCAGTTTCTCCAGTATAAGCAACATTGTTTGTGCAACATGTGGTTGAATGTCGTCTTGCAAGAGGATTGGCCTGTCTCTAGTGACAAATGTTGGATGTTTAAACACAGGCATCCTCATGATTGCATCCAATTGTTTGTAGTAGACATCTGCTGTAACAGATTAACTAGGTTTTATGAAACTATAGTGGATAATACCAGGGCTGGACCACCAAACAGACACTACTAGCTTTTTTTTAATGAATATTGAATTTTGAACTGTTTTTCAAGATATCTTTATCCAGTCATTGTGATTGTCAAAAAAATCTATTTTTATCTCACATAACAATACAGTGTAGAAATGGTTTGCCTTTATGTCATGGAAGCAGAGAAAGGCAAGCTTCAAGATGATTTTTCTTTTGATGTTTGTTTAATTTACATAGTACCCATCTATCCAGCTTCTCTACCTTGCAGATTTGTTTTAAATGATCTAATGTTGTTGAAACAGTCAAATCTTGCTGTTAATTTATGCGTAGGCTAAGATGAATTCATTTCCACTACAGTTTTTAGTGTATAATTATCTACTTTGGTCTCAGATCATCCACGTGGCTTCTTCTTAAAATTATCAGAATGGAACTTTTCAAACCATCAACATACTGTGTGTTCATTAGCCACATTCTTTCCAAACACTTTGTTGATATTTTCAGCTGTCTGCGTTGTATTGGTTTTATGACAGAACTCATATTTGAAAATAATATGAATGTTTGAGTTCTTTCTGGCTGTACAAAAATTGTTCTAAAAATTTTTTGAAAGATAATCACAAGTCAGAATGTGCGTTTGAAAGAATGAGGGTTTACCTTTACAATAAAAATAAAAACAAGAAGTGTCAAAGTGAAATGTGACGGATATTAACTGTGAAACCTAGTACTTAAGGACATCAGACAAGTCATACTTAATAACTTAATAACTTTTTGACTCTTGTCTCACATAGGAAGAAATACTATAACATTTGTATTATGTGAAAGTGTGATGCAATAAAGCGTCAAGTTCCTGGTACTTGTTGATGCCTTAGCCTTCCTCAATTCTGTACGATTGAAATCTCTAGCAATTTTTGAGCTGTGTTCAATGATCAGTTTTGGGTATATGTTCCACTAAGAATCACAAAATGTAAGAATAAAAATAGACTTTAGAAGTCACTTTCACCAACACTGTGTTTTATAAAGAAAGTAGCTGAGAGTCAGAGCAGTTGAATGATTTATGCGATGTGACATAGCTGGTTGGTTGCCAAGCTGAGAATATACTATATCATAAATGATTTTGACCTTATGCTTATCTTGATACATAGAGTTGCATTATAAATAATTGTTCTACAATCACTTGTGTTTAATTTTTATCTGGTAGAAATTTGTCGTTTATTGCAATATCAATGAAAATTCTGTGAATATACAGAGTCAAAAGAGGAATAAATCTAATGAATTTTTTTATTATGAAGTACAATTGAATGTTATGTTAAAGAAAGATTACTGTTGTTAGCTAATTTTGCAACTATATAGGCCAAAGAAATCTATAACGACAGAACTTTGAAGCATGAGTGATGTGGAAGAGTTATGGATATTAATTCAGTCTTTCATGTGGTGTTCAGTGAAATATTAAGCTTTAGAGTCTGTGTGGGAGTGTATCTAAATATACTTGCTATTTTGCATTTTTATTCTGCAATTTCTCAGACACATTCATGGCAGGGAGGAAAAAAAAAAAAAAAACATGTCTGCCACAAAGACATGATTCTCAGTAGGATGCTGTGAGGTCACTGCTTACAGCCAAACCACAGCCTAGCCAGAAACAAAAACTCTGCTTGCCCCTCTTCTGATTTGGTCTTCCCAGCTCTCCTTTCTTCCTCTGACATGATCTGGGTAGCTCCAAAAGTATATTTTTCCAGAGATGCCAACTGCCATGAAACATTCTTGCACAGACCATAACTGATTCCTTTGACTTAAAATTATGAATGATTGATCCATTCTCTGACAGCTCTGTCAACCATCTGGGGTACTGGGAGGGTGATGAAGATCAATATTTGAAAGCTCTAGATTGGAAACTGGAAATTTTTGAGCCAAGAATTCAAACTTGACCCCAAACTATGTTTTGTTTGACAGGCAGACTGTTTTAAGATTTTAATTTTTCAAATGTTTTTAGGCAGATCTATGTGTTCTTTAGTTTGTCATGACTCCTTGTTTTTCACAACACAGCTTCACACATTGATTTTATTTGCCTGATACTGAATCCCTGGGTACCTACTCCTGTACGTTATTGAATTATAGAGTTATAAATATCGGAAGAACTTGAGGTCGTCCAGACTAAGCCCTTGGTTTTTCAGATAAAGAAATGGGTTCAGAGAGGTGAAGTGATTTACACAAGACGAGACACAAGTAAGAGAAAAAAGGAAGCTAACATTTGTAGTGAACCTGAAAAGTGCCAGGTGGGAGAGGTACCACTTAGCTCCTGTTGTCACATTTAATTCTGATATTTATAAATGAAAAAAATGATGTTTCTGTTAAATCAGACAGTTAAGGGGGAAAAATAATCAGACTTGAGAGTCATATACTGGTCAGCTTGACTCAGAGCACATGGTCTTCCAAACAGCAACGCTCTTCTGATTTTTCTCTTGGTGAACTTTCAATTAATCATGTTGCCAATCAATTATGGAAATGATTTTGAGTAAATAATTAGACTTGCAGTTTTAAAAACGCACTCATGTGGTAAACTTGCTACATGTTTGCTTAACTACATTTTTGCTTAAAATGTAGGAGCATTCCTGAAGGAATCCCAAACTGAAATCTGTTTGATTCCTCAATAGTTTTCCTCTCTCCTAAGATGTCATCTAAAAGTTTGTAAAACATGAAGATAAAAGGACAGATAAGTCATTTTCTTCTGGATTAGATTTCTCTCTGTCATTTATTAGCTTCTGAATTTAGTAGAAGATTATAGGGTTCCACTGTTTGAGGGCCACATGAGCTATTCCTCATTTCCTGGTCTTCCTGATCATCTCAGAACATGAGGCTCCCCGTTGTATGTCGGGACCTGTAGACTCAAGATAAGTCTCCATAATACCAAACTGGCTAACTCTCACCAGCAACAGTTTACGCTCACACGAGCATTCTCAGCATTCATTTGGAACCGTGACAATTTCTGAAAATTTTTACCTAGGCCTCCCACCATTAGATGATAGGGAGCTGAACACAGAAAGAGGAAAGCAAATTTAAAAGACCTCTCTCTTTTTACACATATGTGTGCCAGGAGCTTGCCAGGCTGAATGCAGAGCTAATGACTTATTAAACTTAAGACAAAAATGAAAGTCCACAGACCAGTCACCTTCTGAGTGGATATTAGACTTGAAATTTCCCTGGAAGATAGGTCTAGAAGGTTCATCAGAATCACTTATGAATCATATTTATTATTTAATACAATAGAGAAAAGACTTATTATCTATTGGGTCTTGGAATATATCCAGTCAAAAGTGATGATAGTTGGACTTGACTTATGAGAGGAGCTATTAATGGGAAATGAACAGATCAGTAGAAACACTCATGTGAGGTGTATTACCAGAGTCTCAGGAGAAAAATCAACCTGGATCGCAGTACCCAAATATACAAAGGGAAATTTTTTTTAAGGGAAGGGACCCTTCTTTTAAAAAGGAAGGAGAGGAAGCTTGTTGGCTTAAATACAAATTTAAAACACCTGTCTGCAGCTACTGACCATTAATAAATCCGTTTTTGAAATGATAGTCTCACATCATTCTTTTTAGCTACAGAGATACACAGAGATGAGAGATACTTGGTTCACACACATACATAATTATTTTGACATGTCATAGATGTTTTACTTCATGTAGGAAATAATATAAAATATATAGGTAGAGAGATTAGGTTAGATAAGTCTATTTACTTATCTATGTACTCACAAATTTAAAAATTATGCATAAATAAAATTGTGATTTTAATGCAAAGAGTTCTAGACTACTTATTTTTGTAATATAAATGACCATGTGTGAGTACACACACATACACCTCTAACTAATCTAAATTGCTTTGTAAATTAAAACTTTTAATGGGAGACAAGGCATCAGCCTCATGAATAAGTAAATATGGTTATCTGAGTAGTGTCACTCTGGCATACCTTTTTCCTATCCCACACCTTTTCCTATCCTGGGATTTATCTGATCTCTCCTCATAATCATTAACTTCTGGTTAATGTTGGTGTTTTTCCCTTGGAACCTGTGTCAGGCTTAGTGGAAAACTGCTACTTGCCTGTATTCTGTAGAGTAAGAAGTAAGGAAGAAACTAAGAGGTGGGCTTGAGGAAAAGTCAAACCAATTCCTAGGTAGACTGTCTAGGTGATTTCTACTTAAGATGGAATTGGCAGAAAAAAATAATCTGGCTGATATCCAATAGATTAGAAAACTGTGAACTGGGTAAATGGGGTTATTACAAGTGAGAGGTAGAAGAGAGAGCCTAGAGAAATGTTTGAATACACAAAGGATTAGCTATGTAGCTTTTTGAGAAAATATCTCCTTCCTCAGAGTAGCATGGAGGGAGCTATTCAAGACACTGGCCAAGTATGATAATTTATTCACAGCAGGGCAGGTCATTAGAAAGGTGAAGCATGCCACTAGATCAAGGATGGCAAACGGGTTTCATCTTGGCTGTCAAGTCTAGTTGATTTGTAGTGGCTGTCTGGGAAGATGTGAACAAAAGGACTCTTAAGACCTTATTTAAACCCAACAGTTCAGTGTCTTGTGATTGATTAGTGATGCCTGTGTGGCACAGAAGTATAAGTTATTGACACAAATCATGTAATGTTTCTTTCATCCCTGTATTAAATACCCCTGTATAATTGGATATTTATAAGGGTCTACATCTGACTAATGGAAGTTTAGCTCATCATTAAGTGCCTTGATCAGTGGTTAAACCCAACTTCAGAATCTTTACAACCTGGGCAATTGGTTGGTCCAAACAGTTCAAGATGATTCAGTGAGGTTTCCTAATATGTTCTGGAACAGAATTTGGGAATGTAGGTTTGCAGTACTCAAGAGCACCAGGCGGCTGACATCTAACATTTTTTGTTAGTCTGTTCACACAAACCAAGTTTGAAAACGTGTTACTGGAATTCAGGATCTGAATTCAGAATAAAACAAGCAATACTAGCATGAGGTAGGGTTCTATTCTTTGAAAAGAATATATCAGTTATAAGAATATGAATATGCTGTGGGTATCAGTCCTATGAACTACTAGGCTTTGGCACTTGGGCATTGATAGCTCTTTATCAGAATTTCAAAAAGGCATGTGAGTGTTATTTGTCAATTTAAGACACTACAAGTGCAGCATAGGTCTGCAATGGGGCATCACAATAGGGTCAACCTAATATGAAGGAGAAAAAAAAAACAAGTCTTCCTATATTGGAGATTAAGCATGGATTTTGAGGCTGCTTTAAATAGTAGTGTCCAAATCTGGACTGGCCTGATAATTAGAATATAGGAAAACTAACAAATAGGGAAATCAGGAGACCCAGCTTTGGGAGTACTTGATAAATTCAGGACAGAGAAATAAAGAGAAAACTTGGCCCACTTGATTTTCTTATACATAGAATTTTATGATTAGAGTTTCAGTGTTTATCATAAATAAGGTTTTCCCTCTTACAATCCAAAACTTTCTGGGAAAAGTGTGAGGTTAAGTATTAGCAAACATTTGTACATTACTCTGAATGAGTCTATGAGATGCTTTCCTAAATACATACTTTTTGTAAATGTTGAGAAAGTTGGGACAAAGAAGTTGGGAAGAAGGATACAAGAGAAGGAGGCTGGACAAAAACGGTTGGAAGGAGCCTCCATGAAAACAGAAATGGATCTCAGACCAATGATTTCTTGAACAAGGAACTCATTACTGGAAACAGAAAACAGAAAAAAGCCCTCAAGATTATTTATCAGAAATGGTGGTTGATGTAAATTATTCCTGGCATGATTCTTAATGGACCTTATTGGGTATCCTAGAAACTTGCACAGTGTATAAAATTGCCATATAGTTCTAGTTTTCTAGCACTTTCCTGTTTTCAATAATAAGGTTCCCTGTTTCAGCAGTGCCCTCATTCCTAGGCAAACTGGGATGGTTAGTCACTTTCAAACAGAAAGGTCAAATGTAGCCTTTCTCTGTGGAGGGGAAAAAATGTTTCATTACCTGAAACTAATTTTTGCATGAACAGGATTTTAGCAAATTACATGGTCATGTTTTCCCGAATCAGTGAAAGATCCCAGGAAAGTCTCTCTGTTACTCTGTCCCATCTACTAGAAGGGGTGTGTGAATGTGTGTGTGTGTGTGTGTGTGTGTGTGCACATGCATGTACACATGTATGACTTTGTTCATGTGTAGGGAGAATTGTTTCCATTTATCATGCTCCTTTTTCTAGTCAAGCTAAATGGGTAACATCTTTTTCTTGGTTAACAGCAACTGAAGTTAATATTTACAAAGTCATTTCTGTCCCTTCCTCAAGGAGTTTTATGATTTAAATTTGATTATATTCTAATGTATGTATTAGGGCTACTGTTTTTTTACTTGAGGGGCAGGAATCATTACTCTTCGTTATGCTCATGATTTTGTAAATCTTGAACTGGAATTTTGAGTTTGATGATAATCATATTCTGCTATTTTGTTAAAATTTTTTTCTGTGTAAAAGAAGAGTCACATTGGCTATCTTGTATTTGACTTTTTTCTGTTTTATTTATTTTTTATTGACAAGTAAAAGTTATATATAGTTACACTGTATAACATGATATCTTGAAATGTATATACTCATTGTGGAATGGCTACATCAAGCTATTTAACATAGCTTATCATTTGTCCATGCTTATCATTTGTCTATAAGGTCACTTAGCAATTTTCAAGAGCACAAAACCAACTTCTTTAGCAATTTTCAAGAGTACTATATGTTGTTATTAACTATAGTCACCATGTTGTACAATAGATCTCTCGAACTTATTCCGCTTATCTAACTGAAATTTTGTGTTTTCTGCACAAACATCTGCCCCCAATACCTAAGCTTTGCTAATCACCATTTTCCTCTCTTCTCATATGAGTTTGACTTTTTTATAGTTCACATATAAGTGAGATCATGCAGTATTGTCTTTCTGTGCCTGGCTTATTTCACTTAGCCTAATGTCCTCCAGGTTCATCCATGTTGGTGCAAATGACAGGATTTACTTTTTTTTTTTAGGTTGAATAGTGTTCCATTGTGGACCTATCCAACATTTTCTGTATCCTATCATCCACTGACGGACACTGAGGTTGATTCCTTATCTTGACTATTGTGAATAAATAGTGTTGCAATGAACACAGGGGTGCAGACCTTTTGTATTTGTTAATCTTCTTTCCCCTATTTTGGCTTTGAAGTTTCATCAGAAATTTAAATAATCAATCAAAAATCCTTAGCAGGGAAAATCTGCTAAATCACATAAATGAAAATATTATGTGATGAGGAAAATAAGTAATACTGCTTGGAACTGGAGTACACAAGGACTGAAAACAAAGTCACTGCACATCTTTAGAAAAGACACAATAGCCATTTTATTTTTCAAAATGGTTGAATTGAATAAGAAGTGAAGTTCTCTATTATTTGGCACTTTGAGTTTAACTGGTGGCAATAAATTTATATTATTGCCACTTGTAAGACAACAAAAAATTAGGGATTATGCACAGTAAATGAAAATAGATCAAGAATGTGGGGAATAACATGTAGAAATCATTAATGTATGTGGAAATGCCCCAAGTGTCTTCAATTATCAACTCTTGACCTTTTGGAAATTATTTTAATTGTGGCTAGTTAGTATATTCAAGTGAGCAGAAAGAGTTATGTTTGTGTGTGTGTGTTATTGCATGTGTTTGTGCATTTCTTTTCTTTTTTTCTCAATAGTATTAGGGACATATAGCAATGAACAAGATAGAAAATATGTATTTTGTTGTGAATATCATGCATTGAGTTTATTAACATAAGTATTTTAACCCAAAAGCACACAAGTTCAAATCTTTTGTTGAATAATAGGTAAAAAATGACTATAAATTTATATAGAGAAGAACCCTAAGGTTCACTATATACACCTCAAAGACCAAAAAATTGTGTGCAGCGTGAAAGGTAAGAAGTCAAGAGAAAGGACGGCATGTCTATCTGTCTTATTTCCCTATTTTTATCAGAGAAACATCATGTTTATTTTTTAATTAATAAAATTCTATTGGCACAAGATTATGTGTTTAAAAAAGAGAAAATGAAGTTAGAGATTTCTGATGTAGAATAATGGGCTCTGGAACACACAATATGAGTTATAATGTCAATTTGACTTCCACGCATTACAGCAAATTTCTCTAAATTTTCATGAAATATAAATGAAGGTACTAATCCATATCTTATGATGTTAGAAAACTCTACTTTCAAAATTTACTGAAAACAGCTCAAACTCTTCTTCTTACAGTCCACCTACACCTACTTCCAATTTTCCCTCGTTGCTGTTAGCCAGACTAGATAACCCACCCTTCCTTACCAATACGTCCCAAAACTCCCTGACTATGAAACTTTACTCAAGTGTATGTCCATAGCCTACTAGCATTTTGTCTTCCCGCTTTCAGGCACATCTTTCAAAATCCTACATAACTTTCAAGACTGAAATAAAATATTGTCCTTTCTCTGAAACTTCCCTGACGACCTCACATGTGAAATTTTACTCCTCTAACTACCCTGCAGCACTTTGTAGTTCTCTTGAAGCATATTTTTCTCTTTGCTTTGGGTCATTAGTATTTGTACCACTCACTTATTTCACCTACAAAACTACTACTGAAAGAGTTAAGGTAAGGAGGTTCAGTAAGGACTAATCTGCACAGAAATGTTTTTTAATCCGTCTGCTCTTTGAAATTGTCAAGAACTGTTTGAGACTTGACCATACTTGTGTATGAACAACTTAGCTGTGGCAGTTTAGTGGATACTGGCAAAAGCCATGAGGTATTAATACTGGATCCAGGCTGGGCGCCGGTGGCTCACACCTGTAATCCTAGCACTCTGGGAGGCCGAGGCGGGTGGATCGCTTGAGGTCAGGAATTCGAGACCAGCCTCAGCAAGCATGAGACCCCGTCTCTACTAAAAAAATAGAAAGAAATTATCTGGCCAACTAAAAAAATATATATAGAAAAAATTAGCTGGGCATGGTGGTACATGTCTGTAGTCCCAGCTACTCGGGAGGCTGAGGCAGTAGGATCGCTTAAGCCCAGGAGTTTGAGGTTGCTGTGAGCTAGGCTGACGCCACGGCACTCAGACCAGGCAATAATGCGAGGCTCTGTCTCAAAAAAAAAAAAAAAAAAAAATACTGGACCCAGACATAATGGACCATTTGCTACTCTAAGTAATAGCAGTAGCTAGACTATCATAATTTTCTCACACAAGATTCTCAATTCTCAATTTCCATGGGGCACTGTGAAGAGGGACAGGTGACAGAGTGGATTGTAGTGGATTGCAACACAGAAGAGAAACCCTGAGCTTAGGGAACCTCATTTTTTTAATTGAACAGTAGCTATGTCTTCCCTTCACTCCTAAGGGAGTGTCTCTATCTTCCAAGGCTGATCACTATACACATAATTTGGAACAAAGATACTCAATGCCTCTGCTCACAAAACCTGCTGAAATACGAGAAGCCCAAAGAGAATTGTCATGCAAAAGAAATATTCATTCTGTCAACAAGCATCTTCTAAGAACTTAGTTCTATGCACTGTTCTAGGCACTGAGAAATGGTTACGATGCCTTTGTTCTGAGGATCTAACTGGAAAAACATGAAATGGGTGAGAGCTTTGGGTTATCACATTAGCAGTCCAGTGCATCCTTCCTAATGTGAGAATGTTTTTTTTTTTTTTTTCCTGCTTAATTTTATCTTCTGTGTTATATTTTCCTCTGTATTGATAACAGCCCTCTGACCTTAACTCATCCAGTTCCATATGTGTTATAATGTAATAATATATTTACCCTCTGTTATTAAGAACACATCGTTAGAAAGTGTCATGCAGTTTAATGTACAGGAATCATCTTTACCAAGTAACTAATACAGACTTTTTATACATTTCACTTTAAGTGTGTAGATTATGACCTGGGATATGTGATAAATACGTGTTGAGTACTTTTCAACTTATATATGAAAAAAATCCTTGTTATTGAATGAACTAATTAGTGACAAAAATCTAGGGAGCCAACACTCTTTCCACATTTTAGGAGAGAGCTGAACCTGCTTACTACTGCCATGACTGCTACTACTGCTACTGCCAACAATAGCAATTTTTAAATTAAAACTTAAAAAGAAACACCTTGTGAAATATTGCTAATTATTGTGCATATCGTCACATAATAAAAATTGATTTTTCACTCTACGTTATGAACATATAACTCCATGTGAGAAACAAATCATGCCACTGCGTGTTATCAGCAGAAACATTGAAAGTATGTTATTTTCCCATTGCTCTCTTCCCCTAGTCATGGTGAGACACGCAGTTTAACCCTATTTCTGAGATTCCACTTCATTTAATGAATTCTGTTGGTATGAGGATTGTTAAAGGGAGTGCGACTGCATTTCAAGAAACAATGATGCTTTTCCAACAGAAGTGCAACATGGTCAGAGTTTCAAAAGGTAAAAAGCAGTTACTTTTTTCAGCCTCTACATAGGCTGTTCTCTGCTTTTAAAAAGTTTTGCAGGAAGTGAATTAATGTAATAGTTTTTACAGTCTGTATAGTATAAAATAGACTCAGATTAAGCTAGCAGACTTGTTATTTGACAGTTTATAAAATATTTTAGTATCTTTTTGGCAGTAGCAGTTTGAATGTTGGCAAATGTACACATTGCTTGCAGTTTCAAAACCTTGTAATGAGTATTTTCCACTGTAATAGCAGAGAGCTGAAATTTGGATAAACCACTTAGACTTGTGAACTCTGACATGCATGGTAACAATGTCTTTGTAAAAGAATTTTGTCAAGTATTGGAGCTCCTACTAATAGCACATCCATCTTTCTGCACACCATAAATCTTAAGAAAATTTCTATTACTCTGCAATTTGTCTGGCTTATGCTATTTATTAGCCATTTTATTCTGCTGCTTTAAGAAGTAATGTGATGTTCATTTTATTGCTGGTTCAATAAATTGTTAATTATAATGCAGTGATTGCAGCTGACGTGATTTAAAAGCCACATTAGCACTATAGCATTAAGTTTTAACTATTTTACCCTCCAATTCCCTGTTTATACAATAGTAAAAGGAAAATAGCCTTAGACTAATTTAAAAAATGAAGGTACTTATATCTATTGATCACATGACACATTAGAAACTTATTTTTTAATAAAGATTACACTTTTATCTTGAAAAAGAGAGAAAACATGGGTGAACATATGTCATGAAACATGTAAGAGAAAAGCATGTGATTCTAAGACAGGTAGAATGATAATGAATTTAGCTATGTCTATACGTTAATATTATAGTCCTTGTATGAACTATTAAATAGGAAGGAATATAGGTCATGCCAATTTTGTAAATATTCTAGAAGGAATTTTCCTTCTAGAATAAAAGAAAAGTAACTAGAAACTATAATAGAAGTGACTTTTGAAGAATATTTTTTTTATTTTATATCCTAAATGTCAAAAATGGAGCAACACGAACACTCACTCTGTATTTCTTTCCAGGCCAAATTAACCTAGAACATTCTCACTTATCCCAAATATGTGAATACCAGGGTCACATGGTATATCCTTAGAGATCTATTAAATCACACTCTTCTGAACACAGAAATTGTGGCATTCCCAATGCCATACACATTAGCAGTTAATTATGTGCTGCTCAATATAATTTCAGTGTGTGCATTCTATCTTCTCATACAAGGTCTGGATTTTGCTCACTGACTTCAGCTCATTGAAATCAAGGATTTTGCACCAAGCTTGTTTGCTCCCCTCTCCCTCATAATCCTTCAAAATTCCAGGCATAATATAAACTCTTTGAGTAAATGTTGACTGTTCCAGCACCTTCCTCCAATGCTGAATCTGTACACTTTGAATGTTGGATAATCTATGATGTGCCATACCTTTTACATTACTGAGTGAGTGGCTGGTGAACATGTTCATTAATATCAGTAAAATAAACTTGACTTTCTTTAAATTTTAAGACTCAATTTGCAAAACAGATAAATAAATAAGGAGTTGATGATTTGGGTCTCTTTGTGCCCACTTCCCTTGCCCTGAGACACTGTTTGAATCTGGGCAAATCAATTGATTGATCTATGACTTGGTTTTAACATTTGTGATACTTTATTCAATAGACATATGTTGGGAAACTTCCATGTACCAAGCATTTTTCTATGTGGTAGGAATAAATGGTAGATATCCTTGTAAAGTTTACCTTCTAGTGAGGGATAAGCAAAATCCCTTTGATTTTTTTCCCTCCTGCAATAAAGCATTGATCAATTTATAAATCATTATTTTGTGCTTTCTGTAGGGTCTTATTAAAAGTTATAGTATAACAGATGCAATCTATATGTTCTTGCTTAAATGGAGAATTGAATAATTAACTACTTTATAGTGTCATAGAATATTAGATAAAGAAAAACACATTTAAAGCCATTTAACTGGCAATTCTACTATATCAGAAAAAATTGAAATTTCAAATTCTACTTCCAAAATTCTGATCCAATAGCTTGAACAGGGCCCTGGAATCTCTATTTTCCTAACCCTACCTAGGTAAAAAACATTGCTCTACCTCACCTCTTCCATTTTATTTCACAGAAAAAACAAGTCCATGGAGTTTGTATAAATTCCTTGTATATTCTGAATATTAGTCCCTTGTCAAATGAATAGTTTGCAAATATTTTCTCCCATTCTACAGATTGTCTCTTCACTCTGTTGATTGTTTCCTTTACTGTGGAAGCTTTATGGTTTCATATAGTCCCATTTGTCTAGTTTTGTTTTTTTTGCCCATGCTTTTGAGGTCTTTGCCATAAAATATTTTACTAGACAATTATTCTATAGCATTCTCCTATGTTTTATTTTTTAAAAATTTCAAAATATTAGGAGGGTACAAATGTTTTGATTACATGATTTGCTTTTGTGCAGTTTGACTCAAAGTTATAAGTGTGCCCATCACCAAGATAGATACACTGTACCTGTGGTGTGAATTAGCCCATCCTTCCCCACACCTGCTTGGTTTCCATTGAGTTTTACTACCATATGTTCCTATGTGTTTTCTTCTAATAGTTTTGTAGTTTTTGGTCTTATGTTTACATCTTTAATCCATTTTGAGTTGATGAATGTTCAAGGTAGTAGTTATTCTAAATACCCTGATTTGATCATTACACGTTATATGTATGCATCAAAATATCACATATACCCCTTAAACATGTGTAATTCTTACATATCAATAATTTTTTTTAAATAACAATTAGCCCAGATATTTTTTGGTTCAGCATGTGTCAAGTCGTTCCCCACCTATGGGCCTGGACTTTTGCTGTTCTCTCTGCCTGGAATGCTCCTTCTTTGGCTTGAACTATGGCTGGGTCCTCTCTCTCAGATCTCAGCTCATATATTACCTCCTCAAAAAAGCTTCCATCAAAGTTCTCCCTTCCATTCACTATCTTTTAAAAAATCCCTCAAATCTGTAATCACCTTGTTAAATCCTTTGTCTTTCCCCTAGTACACAAATATAAGGTCTATAAGCAGGGTCTTTGTCTCTATTTTTCATGATTACATCCCTTGTGCCCAGCACACTGCCTGAGCATAACAGGTGACTGTCTTGTTGGATGAATGAACGAGTGAATGAATGAATGAATGAATGCTCAAGATCAGTGATCACAGGACTGCTCTCCTCACTAACAGGCCATGATGACTTCCTTTTGCAATTTACAATAGTTTTTCACAACTGGGTATTTTAAAAGTTGTTTGGTCCAAAGCATTCATTTTTTGGTTGAGAAAATTGTGCCCCAGGCTACAGTTTAAATGTCTTGCCTAAGGACATATACAATTAATGGCTTAATTAGGAACATCAAGTCAATTCTTTCATCTGTTGATCCAGTCGTCTCTTTACTATGTAACTTAGCCTGTATTTTAAATAAATATATTGTTTTGGTTGACTTATTCATGTTATTTCCTTCAATCTTTCTTTACTTTTGAATATAAGGAAACTGCTTTTGTCCACAGAGAGGAAATGTCATGTAGCACTCTCTGTTTAAGCAATTCTTTGTATACATGACTCTTGAAGGAAAAAATGTCCTCTGTCAAATATTTTTTAACTGCGTATGTAGAAAGCAATGAGTGTTCATTTCTCTCTCTCTTTAAAAGAAGAAACTTCCATTCTTGACAAAATGAAGGTGTGTTTCTTTCTTAACAGTATATTATTCTTTACAAAGAGTCAGTCTCTCTGACGATTCTGGAAATTCTATATTATACCAATGTAGGTTGAATCCTAAAATTTCTTTTCAAATAACCCATTTTGAGACGTCAAGCCACTTATCTGATAATTCGAATCTTTAGACTGATTTAGGAAGCCTTCCTTTTTAAACAGTATTTTAGTTGTATCTTTAATATAAAATCAAGCTTTGTTTGTGTTTTTCTATCTCTACTCAGGCCTTTCTGTCTATAACATGTGAATTGGTCAAGTTATATTTCCAATTTATTGCCTATATAGGACTAGAAAAAGGAGACAGGAAGAGCATGTGGAAGAAAATAACTTCTTTTCCTTCCTCCCTTGCTCACAACACAAATCTGGGTTTTAGAATGGGTTTATGTTTTTCCATCTGTTTATATCCTCTGCTATCTTCTTCATCAGTATTTCATAGTTCTCCCTGTAGAGGTCTTTCACCTCCTTAGTTATATATTCCTAAGCATTTTATTTTCCTTGTTGCTATTGTGAAAGGTATTGAGTTTTTTATTTGGTTCTCAGCTTGACTGTTCTTGGCATATATGAATGCACAGCCAAAGAAACAATCATTAGTGCAAATAGCCTACAGAAGGGGAGAAAATATTTGCATGCTATACATCCAATAAAGGGCTGATAACTAGAATCTATATAGAATTCAGGCAAATCAGCAAGGAAAAAAATTCAACCCCATTAAAAAAATGGGAAAAGACAGGAACAGAAACTTTTCAAAAGAAGGCAAATGGCCAAAAAACATGAAAAAATGCTCAACGTCTCTAATCATTAGGGAAATGCAAATCAAAACCACAATGAGATATCACTTAACTCCAGTGAGAATGGTCTCTGTCAAAAAGTCCCAAAACAATAAATGTTGGTGTGGATGTGGAGAGACAGAAACACTTATACACTGCTGGTGGGACTGCAAACGAGTACAACCTCTATGGAAAGTAGTATGGAGATACCTCAAAGAACTAAAAGTAGAACTACCATTTGATCCAGCAATCCCACTACTGGGTACTTTCTCAAAGGAAAAAAAAAGACATTCTATTAAAAAGACATCTGCACTCACATGTTTATAGCAGCACAATTCACTGCAAAGGTGTGGAAACAACCCAACCTCCCATCAATATATGATTGGATTAATAAAATGTAGTATATGTATACCATGGAGTACTCTTCAGCCATAAAAACAATGGTGATCTAGCACCTCTTGTATTATCCTGGTTGGAGTTGGAGCCCATTCTTCTAAATTAAATATCAAGAATGGAAAAACAAACACCACATGTACTCACCATTAAATTGGAGTTAATCGATCAAAACTTATGTGCATATATGGAAATAACATTAATCCAAAATCAAGCATGTGGGAAGGAGAAGGGGATGGGTAAATTCACACCTAATGAGTGTGATGCATGCTGACTGGGGGATGGGCACACTTGTAACTTTGACCCGGATGGTGCAAAGGCAATTTATGTGACCAATGTGTTTGTAACCCCTAATATTCTAAAATTTAAAAAATAATAAAATTTTAAAAAATTTAAAAAAGAATTGGCTGCTTAAATGAAATACCTTAAATAAAAAGACAGATTTGGGGGCCAGCTCTGTGATAGATACTAGGTTTAGATAATAAATAATTCAAACTTCCTTTTTTTCCAGAGTCTGGTTTAATCAGAGAGGTCAGCAGATAGCAAACATAAGCAAGTAAATAAAAATACAATGCCATAACTTTTATGATAAAATTATGAACAAATAGCTATTCAAAATTATAGAAAAAATGCTTAATTCTATATATGTTAGGGAAAAGCAAGTTTGATAGTAGAGATAATATAGTAGCTGGCCTTCAATGCACTGGCATCTCCTTTTGTTTTATAGTGCTGTTTAACCTACACAGATATCCTTAAATCTTTGAAGTAATAACCTCCTTAGAAATCTGTTAGAACATATGTCCCCTCTCTATAGAAAATGGACATATGTGCCCATCTACAATATTTTAAATATTCAATGACTTCCTGGGCCAATATGCTATTCAAAAGTAAATATGATATCAGAAAAACCAATGTATGATTCTAATTCTTCATTAATTCTAGAATATTGTATAAAATTAACACATGAGGTGATTCAATTCACAATGGTCTCTTATATACAGAGAATCACTTCTCTGTTATAATTTTCACATCACTTCAGATTAATTTTCCAACAAGACCATTTGGATTATATCATGACATTTTTCTGTTTAATGGTAATATATCTCCATTAATACATGAAGTCCAAAATTCTACATCTTGCTTTTATAGCTCACCACAATTTACCCCTTCCCTATAATTCAAAGATTATTAAATTATGCTTGTTCCAATCCTTTATCACTTTCATTATAATTTATAAAACTGTTATTGAGTATCTATTCCATATCAGACATTGTGTTGCTATTAGAAATTCAGTAAAGAAAAAGACAGAAATTATCTCGGGCTCAGGGAATACATTTTCTAATGAAAAATACACAAATGATATGTTACCGAGATAATCTGGAGAATTTGCTGTTCTTCAAATTCTTTCATTCTACTGTGCTACTCCATGTCTGAAATGAGTCCTAGCATGGACTCTCCCCATGTCCTTTCTTCTGTATTTTCAAATCCTGAATCTATTCAAGTTTCTTCCTACAATGTATTAGGAAGTCGTCTTTGATTTTCCCAGATGGATCAAAGGCTTCTCATCTCTACATCCTAGAGCTTTTTACACTGATAGATGTTACTCATATCAATAACTACGTCATTATTTTATAATTTTCCCAAAGTTTATTATATTATAATGTACAGTTATACAATTTAAGGAGTAAGGATAGCATTTTGTACTCCTTCCTGTGCAGTAAGTATCACAAGGCTTCAGACCAAAATGTAAGTAAATGAATTTGTGAAATTGGGACAGTCATAGCCATGTTACGTTCAAAATCATGATCCACAAACATTTCCACTAGAAAGCTAGTTATTTGAGGAGACACAGCATGACATCCATTTCTATATGACTCATATAACCTGATACAGTTGATAAGTAAATACTGAATTAATAATGAGTGCATGAATGGATACTTTCTTCTTCAAAAGATTATTCCAGGCTTTAAGTTTCTGCTTTCCACCTCATGCTTCTATGAAAAAAGATATTTTCCCTTTAGGAGTTTCTTGTTCCATTCATGACAAGCCTTTGGTGCTTTTAAAATAATCCTCCCAAATATAATTCTTCCTCCTTCCCTCCTTGGTTTATGAAGATCAGAAGAGGGCAATGGGTAGAAACTGTTTGTTTCCTGGCTTTAGTTTAAGCCCAAGGCAAGTTTAAGCCCAAAATCCTCTTGGGCCAGCTGCAATCCAATCTGGTCCCTCCAATATTTGTAATAAAACATTTACCACAAAGCAGACTATTAAATGGAAAAACTCAGTCATGTATCTACTCCCCTGGATCTTTATGTGCCCCCCTCCTTTTGTTCTCTATATTACGTAGGATGAGACATGGAGTGTGAAGAAAGAATCCAGCTATTTCATTGGAGCACTAATGTGCTTTCTGGAGAAAACATCTATCATTGTTATAGTTCACTTTCTAAATATGTTTGTAAAGGAAAGAACTGCTCTGCTTTCTTGATGTGTCCTTCTTGGAGAGGGAGATTGTGTTTTTTCTCCCCTATACTCCCCTGTCATTAAATTGGGCAGCATATTTTTTATGGAAAGTTGGTATGAAGAAACATCTGGGAATCTAGACGGTTATCCAAATTGCTTCAGTGTACGAAATGAAGATGGGACGTTTCTAAGAATGGACTGTTTTAAGATTCCTGTCCTTCCCCTTCTGTGTGCTTAAAGGAAAAGGCACAAGACAGAAACATCTTGAAGAGGTGCAGCCCTGCCAGGCATGTAATTGTTCAGTTGGAAGAAATTAGCTGTTCCATAGTGGGGAAAAAATGTTATTAATCCGTAAAGTTAGACTCCAGCTCCTAATCAAGGAACCCACTGCCGAGAATTAAGCAGCATCTCTCCTTGTCATGTGTGTTCTTCTGCCCAAAGGCAGAAACTGGGTAGAAATGGAGGATTGAGGGGCAGATGAAACAAAGATGAAATTTATTAAATATAGGTAAGGATAATATATTGCATAGGATGATAAAAAGTAAAATAAATTTATTTATTCAATAAAGACTTATTAGAGAGACGGTGTTGGGTAGAAGCTAAGAGTGAACTCTGTACAGTCAGACTGCAGGATTCACGTTCTGACCCAGCAGTTATTGGATTATTGTGGACAAATGATTTACCCTGTGTCTCAGTCTCTTTGGTTAAAGGCAGTACTGCTACCTAACTCGTATGTTTGTGCTGAAGATTAAATGAGAAATTCTATAAAAAGTCCATCAGAGCCAATGTGTTGCAAGACTGCAAGGGGCACTGTTACTATTTTATTCTAAACAGAATAAGGAGAACACAGAATAAAATGTGAATACTGTTTCCTGGAATTGGGAAATATGATACTCCTAAAAGTACTTATCACAACACCTAACATACGGTTGTGAGAAACTAGGGCACAATTTAAATGCTAATAATAGCAATAAATATTATTCTTACCTACACACTGTGTACCAGGCAATGTAGTAGGTGTCAGGGATACAGTGATTACTAAGATAGATGCAGTTCCTACTTTCACTGAGCTTGCAGTTTAGCAGGGAAGACACATCATGTAAAAAGCAGCAGCATAGTATGTGCTGTTTTCCAACAGGAGCTCTGAGAACAATGAGGATAAGCACGGCATGATATACCTGCTCATAAAATAAATGTTATTTCTAATTCTTTATTTCTCTATTCTTTGGACATGCTCAAAGCTATAATGAGCAAAATTTATCCCAATTTCTGAGTCACAAAAATATCTTAGTTCAACCTAATTCTTTTTTTTTTACAAAACTAAGGAGATAAGGTGACTTATCTAATATTTCATTCACATTTGGCAAAGGCATAACATTGTTCCTACAGTAACATATATTAAATAGCAGAGGTAAACTACTATTTAATTTTTACAACCAATATTCACATAAGCATTTATAATTAGAGCTTTCATACTCCTGATACCTCACCGGGGTGAAGGCAGAAAGTTAAAAACATTTTCCAACTTTCTAGAAACAAATGCTCTTCTCAAGTAAACAAAGATGACACATGAAGCACTATTTAAAACTATATATGATGGGCAATGTATATAGCCTGATCTTTTGTACCCCCTTAATGAGCTGAAAAACAAACAAAAAAAAAAAAAAAAAAAAAAAAAACTATATATGGGTTAAATTAGTCATAGCCAGACACATAATTTGATTTCTATGAATTAAAAGGTATACTTTAAAAATGTTGAGCCCTTATTTAAAAAAACCTTGGGGATAAAGTAGATAGAATTGGCACACCACTCATAATAATAAGTAAAACATTAGTAGAAACAACAATTAGCATTCTAACTTAATTTAAGAAAGGCAGAAAGGGACAGAGAGGGAAAACCTAAGTATTTTTAGTTATTATTAACAGTAGATGATACTACTAAGGTTTTCATGCATAAGAGCAATTACTAAATTATTTCTTCCTGTGGTTGCTAGTAAATTATGCACATCACTGGCCCAAGAAATGCAGAAAAAAATAACTGGATTAAATTCCCTGGGGACAAATCTACAGGGGCAAATTAAACATGTTTTAGGGACTTTGCTGCAATTTGAAGCTGACTTTATAGAGAACAACTCTTCCTGTATAGGTTATACAGACTTTTATGTTCTTTCTCTGCGTTCAGTGTCTCTCTCATTTCTAACAAGGCTGTGATTTTATCTAACGCCCAGTCCCTTCCTCTGTCCTCATTTTGTGCTCTGCGAGGTGTTCGCCGGTGGCCATGTGATTCAGGCCACATCAAGCAAAACACCCAATTCCCTCAGCCACGATGACTGGTATGTAGAGGGATAAGGACTGTACAAAAACAATCTGTCTTGGTGCTCCTAGCATTTTTTCAATTGATGTATAATGTAGATAGGGCAAAATGAACAGGTTTACAGTATACAGTTTGGTAAGTTTTGACCATTGCATATATCATTCAGTTCACATCCTTATCAAAATATGAAGTATTTTTATTATCCAGAAAAAATGCCTTCTGTCCTTTCAGTCAATCCAAGCTTCCCAAAGAGGCAACTAATTTTATCATTTCATCCATTGTTAAATATTTTGGCTTTTTCTAGCTCATTTTTTGACAACTTTGTAGATCGTGTAAATCATCACAATCACATAAGTGAAACCATATTGTATGTTCTCTTGTGTTGGGCTTCTTTTACTCAGCTTAACACTTTTGAGTTTCAGCTATGGTGCTGAATGTTTCATCAATTTATCCTTTCTTATTGCTGAATATTGATCACAAATTGTTTATTTCTGCTGCTGGTGGATATTTATGATGTTTCCTGTTTAGGGCTTTTATAAAAGCGGTTATTCTAAGCATCCTTTATACTCTTTTTAAGGACATATGTTTTTCTTTGTCTTGGGTTGACACAGAAGTGGGCTTGCTAGGTCGTAGGGTAGGTGTATGATTTACTTTAATGAGAAATTGCCAGACAATCTCCAAAGAGCTTGCATCATTTTATGCTCTGAGGAGCAACGCATAAGCACTGTGAGCAATCCTCATCCTCACCAACTAGAGGAACAAAATATTTGTCTTTTAACTTAGCTATGTACTTACACTTTCCAGTGCTTTAAATTTCTTTGTGTCATCTCCAGCTTCTATCTGGTATTATTTTTCTTCTGAGTTACTACTCACATTTCTTTTTTTTTTTTTTTTTTTGAGACAGAGTCTCACTCTGTTGCCCAGGCTAGAGTGAGTGCCGTGGCGTCAGTCTAGCTCACAGCAACCTCAAACGCCTGGGCTTAAGCGATCCTACTGCCTCAGCCTCCCCAGTAGCTGGGACTACAGGCATGTGCCACCATGCCTGGCTAATTATTTTTGTACATATATATTTTAGTTGTCCATATAATTTCTTTCTATTTTTAGTAGAGGTGGGGTCTCACTCTTGCTCAGGCTGGTCTCGAACTCCTGACCTCGAGCGATCCACCCGCCTCGGCCTCCCAGAGTGCTAGGATTACAGGCGTGAGCCACCGCGCCCGGCCTACTCACATTTCTTGACCTCCTCTGCTGGTGACACATTATCTCGGCTTTTGTTTGTCTAAATAAGTCTTATTTGAAGTGTTTTTATCTTTTGTTAAACTTAAAAATTTAGGATAAGATTATTTTTTCTTTTAGCACTTTAAAGTTGCCATTCCATTATCACCTATTTTGATGAGATGGCATGTTTATTGGTACAAAAAAATGATGAGAATCTTTTTTATGTACCAATTTATGGGGTACATGTGAAATTTTATTACATGTATATAACGGGTAGTGATCAAATCAGAGTATTTAGATTGTCCATCATCCAGGTACATTTCTATTAACTATATTCACCCTACTCTGCTATCAAATATTGAACTTATTTTATTGTTCTTTTGTATGTGATGTATCTCTTATTCTGTCTGATTTCAATTTTTTTCATTGTTGAACATTTTAATTATTACATACTTCTTTGAGGTTATCTCTGTTGCATTTTTCTTTGTGGTTATCTCTGTTGCATTCATTAAGAGTTCTGGGTCTGTGGGTTTATAATCTTTATTAAATACAAAACACCTTCAACTCTTATGTCTTTAAATAGTTTTTCTTCTATAACTTTCTTTCTCTTTTCTTTTAGGCACTTGAATTGCATGGATTTTTATCTGCTTTATAGTACTAATTTTTCTCAGCCATTTTGTTTTCTCATTTTAAGTTTGGATAGTTTCTTTTTTCTTGTTTTCAGATGTACTCACTTTTTGTTATACAAAGTCAAACTTAATCATCCAGTGAGATTTTCATTATAGATATCATAGTATGCAGTTTTAGAATTTTCATTTTGTTCTTTGTTATAGTTTATTGATGAACTCTGTTGATACACTCTATTGATATTTGCTATTTTTCTTTTATTATCTTAAGTTTAACTTTAAATACTTGAACGTAGTTATGAAAACCATTTAAAATTTCTTGTATTCTAATTTTATCATCTCTGAGATTTCCTGTTTGATTTTTATTAATTCCTTTTCTTCCCCTGGTTATTTGTCCCATTTCGTATCCTTTTTCAAAATATGTATTAGCTTTTGATTTGATGTTGGACACTATAGATGCTATATCATTATATATCTAGATGTCTTGTATTGAATTTTATTACAGCATGTAATTAATATACTTGCAAATCCTCTTGATTCTTTTAAGGCTTCTTTTTATTTTTATTATAGTTCATATAGAGTAGCCTTTCTCTTTGGGATAAATTACCCCAGTTTCTAAAGGTGGCATTTCTGAGATTGCTACTGAATATCCAGAGCATGTAAGGTTTCTCTCTTTGGCTGTTGGAACTGTTTCCAAGCTTGAAATACATCAGCAGTTCAGCTCATAATGCCACAACAGTTGTTCATTCTCCAGTGACATTCTTTTCACCAGTGCTTATTCTTTGCCTGGCCCCTGTGGAATTTTACCCTGAGTATGTAGGTTTAATATTTAGCCAAAGTTGTAAGGGCAGCCCTGTGCAGGTTCCTGGAGTTCCTTTTCTCCAGAATGCCCTTCTCTGTAGCACACTCCCCCATAAAACCCAATCACCTCCACAGCCCCAAACTCTGATCTCTGTCTTCTCACCTCATTAACACTGATATGCTGTGTTGGTGCTCCCACCCTCTGTGTTGTGGTCCAGAAAGTGTCACCAAGCAAAAAGCCAGGGCAATTGTTGGGTTCACCCTCTTTGTTTCCTTTTTCTGTGGAATCATAATCCTACACTTCACCTAATAAAACTTTCTATAAATATTTATTTCAAATAAGTTTTGTCCATTTATGTAGTTTACGGCAGGAAGACTATTTCTTCATGACTAAGAACAGAAAATAAAATAGGTTTTAAAGCTAATGGCTTTGCTTTGATTGTTGGAAAACAAGACATACTTTCTTTTCCTTCCTTTCTTCCTACTTTCCTTCCTTCCTTCCTTCTCTTCCTTTATCTCTCTCTCCTTTGTTTCTTTCATCCTTTTCTTTTTTTTCTTGTTTATCCCTTCCTCCATCCCTCCCTTTCTCTTCTTTTCTTTTCTTTTCTTTTCCTTCCTTCCTTCTTTCCTTCCTTCCTTCCTTCCTTCCTTTCTTCCTTCTTTCAGCTAGATTTGAATCTGGAAGAACATAGGCCTAAAAGAGCTATTCTCAATCTTCCTGCCACATAGGGACAAAAGATAAGAGGTGACTATAACCTAACAATTTTACTGAATCTAGCTTTACTTGACTTAGATTAATAATCTAATAAATTGCTGCATTTTCTCAAGCATATTTTCATCAGCATTTTTTTTTTTTGGTTTATTTTCAACCCAAAGAATTCTGATACATTTTCAAAAGGCAGTATTTTCTACCAGTGCCCCATGAAAGGTGTTACTATTAATATTTTAATTGATATCAATTGAATATGAAGTATAAGTTAGAAGTTATAATAGTTGTTAGCATTAGTTATAATTCTAACTAATTAGATGGATCATTTGATTTCATAAAATGTGACAATTTGTATCATATTAGTCTTTATAACAATAAAAATAATTAACTATCAATAAATGATATTTATTTTCTAAAATTGATGGTAATAAAGTAATTAGGAAAGCAGAGAGGTTGCAAGTTAATATTAAATATCCATTTGGGACTAATTCTAATATACTTTCCCAATCAAATTAGAGATCTTAATATATTGTTTTAGTTTGTATTACCATCAGTGAAGGAAATGAACTATTATATTTTAACATAAACATCAACAATTGTACCATTTATTATTTTGTTCATTATTAACTTTAGCTTGAGGTATATATGTAATATACAAAATATTATATGTTTAGAGAGAATTTCCATCTCAATTTCCGGAAGTTTCTTATTTAGTGAATAGATAAGTGTTTCAAAGCAGAGATTTAAAGTGGAAAACAGTAAGAATCAAAAACGTTTTTGGTACAACTTCTTTTCCTTGTATAAATGTTGCTTGGAAGGAAACATTAAATATTATATTTAATATTCAGAGTCAATCAATCTATAACATGAATCTGATCTAGAAGTGGAAATAAACAATGAACTTTTCATGGTAAATATGACCCCAGGGGAAAAATGCAGGAGGTCTGTGTACTGGTTTAAGAATCTTAGGTGCCTGGCGTGTTTGAAAGCAAAATAAGAGTCAGGCTGAAGACAAGAAAAAACTAGGCTTCACTAGAAATGAAAAATATCTTATTCAGTAGAAACATATTCAATACATCTTCTGTGTAAAACACAAGAGGCAGAAATAGGTTATTGAAATACATATGAATATAAATTGTATATTAGTTAGAAAGCTACCAAAAATTGTTTATGTGGTGACTATTTCGTTTCCCTTCGATTTTCTGCTGCCTGTTTAGTTATTTACTTCTTATAATTCCTCACTAAGGTGCTTTCCTAGACACCAACAAGATGGCATATGCCATTATCTGACTCTAAATTTTAAAATTGACTTATTTTTTTCCTTTATTAAAAGAATATAGAAGAAAACTTATGATTTTTTGTCTTTTCTTCAGGGCTAATAATTAATTGCTCTTTTCCCTTGAAATTATAATGTGAGAAAGAAAGCAACCCATCACAACAGATATGCAGATTTCTATTAAAAATCAAAACAACATAGAAAATAATAAAAAGATTATTTTCAAATCAGCCCCCTGATAAGTCTGGCATGGAAAATAATTGAGAAAGTTTCATTACTATTACATGTTCATTACATCAGTAGAAAATTGCAGGCTTATGTGAGCGTAGGATATATGACGCAAATATCTTAAATTTCCATTTCTTACCAAAGAATGAGGATAAAAACTTTTGGGAGATAATTATACCTCAAAAAGTTTTATGATTTATGCAATGATTTTCTTCACCAGTTGTGAACTCAACTAGTGTTTCTCTACTATAAAATTCAATGTCTTTAATTTATTTGATCACTAAATATTTGAATGCCTACATGCCAAATGCTAGTTACACCTCTATGAACAAAGCAACACGATGCCTCCCCTCATGAAAATTCAGTCTAATCTGAGAGATTTACACTAAAAAATATAAACATGAACAAATAGGCAACAAATAATTACAACCCATGGAAAAGGCTACGATGAAAACCAATGGGGTATTTGATAATTAGGTGGTCACGGAAGGCCTCAAAAATGAGGTGATATGATTATAAAAGAGTCTTGAAAGATACAAGTTATCAGAAGGGATAAAATTGAAGGGAAGAGTGCCCTGGCAGAGGAAACATCATATGTAAAGGCCTAAGGTAGAAATAATTTGGTTGTGTGTTGTGGTTTTGTATTCCCGACAAATTGACCTTAAGATGAGAATTCATGTGCAAGTGACTTATTAAAGAAATGCTCCTAGGAGACCCCAGTGCGGAGTGACAGGAGCAGGAAAAGGGAAGAGAAAAAGCCAAGCAAGAGTGCCATTTCAGCCTCAGCTCTAGTCTCGGCCTAATCCTGCTTTGGTGCCCTGGAGTGTTACAGCACAGAGATATTCCTACCGGAGGCTGTGGAGCTAGTTTTCATCCTCCTGCCCTCCTGCACCAGTCAGTCATTGGATAAGGGCTTGTCTGCAGGGCTACAAACTCCTAGGCGTTTCCAGGTCTTTGCATGTCCAGGAAAAGAAGCTCTAGTAGGTAACCAAACAGCAGTCCTTGAAAAAGAGCTGCTGGCATGGGAAGTTAGAAGCTCCAGCACACAGGAGCCAGAGTATTGCTCAGTAATGGTAAAGGGGGCCCAGGAAATCTGTGTGAGCTCCAACAGTGTCTGCTTCTGCTTGTTAGAGAGGAGCTGAAAGGAGACTAGAGTGACTCTGCCATAGGAAGAGAGACAGCGATGGGTGAAGGGAAGGTGGAGAGGGAAGACAGGGCTGGCCAATTAGGATTTAACAGCCTACTGTATAAAGGTGACATTTTATCCTTCCAACAAATGGAAAACAGTACAGAAGAATGACATAAACAAATTTGTATTTAGAAAAACCTCTGTGGTGATTATACAGAGACCGGTTTAGGGGGACAAGTCAGGGATCCAGGGTTATTTTAGTAGATCTGGAAAGAAATGATGGTAACCTGGATTAGAGTGGCTGCAGCAAAAAAAGATGAGTGCACACACTTAAGA
Organism: Eulemur rufifrons; assembly: GCF_041146395.1. Taxonomy (NCBI): domain Eukaryota; kingdom Metazoa; phylum Chordata; class Mammalia; order Primates; family Lemuridae; genus Eulemur; species Eulemur rufifrons. The sequence goes on from NC_090983.1 coordinate 75,958,998, forward strand.
AATATTTAGGAGCGGAAAATTATTGTACTTAACAATAGATAGGATGTGGACATCATGTAGAAAGGAAGCTTCTATGAGAGCTGTCAGAGGCACAATAATAATTAAACCTGACCATGGGAAAATGCCCTTTCACAAGAGCAAAATAACCAGGTAAATTAACCTTAGCCTTAACCCCGAGAAAGTCAAATCTTCTTCATTACCTCTATGATGTCCAGGATACTAAAGAACACATCAGTTCTGTCAGTTTACAAATGTTCTAATCATCTGGTTATTTATATAAATGTACATTTAAAATTGTATATTGATTATGAACTGTGTCAGATTTTAGGAGTACAAAAATGAATGGCACAACTCTTTTCCTCAAAAATACATAACAGACATGTACATACCTAATTTACTTTTTACAAATCCAGGCTGGGTGCGGTGGCTCACGCCTGTAATCCTAGCACTCTGGGAGGCCAAAGCGGGAGGATCGTATGAGCTCAGGAGTTCGAGACTAGGCTGAGCAACAGCGAGACCCCGTCTCTACTAAAAATAGAAAGAAATTAGCTGGACAACTAAAAATATATAGAAAAAATTATCCGGGCATTGTGGCACATGCCTGTAGTCCTAGCTACTCAGGAGGCTGAGGTAGGAGGATTGCTTGAGCTCAGGAGTTTGAGGTTGCTGTGAGCTAGGTTGACGCCACAGTACTCTAGCCTGGGCAACAGAGTGACACTCTGTCTCAAAAAAAAAAAAAAAAAAAATTAAAAATTAAAAAATAAAAAATAAATAAAAATCCAGGAAGCTTAGTATTGATACAATGTCTCTTAGAACACATGGCACCTTTTCTTTCTCTACAGCTCAGGCAGAATTATATCAAGAATACACAACCCATATGAACTCATGGTGGATTTTGCAATTTGTGAATTAAAGTACTCATACACACAATTATTGAATATCCTCTAAGACTAGATATATACTAGAGACTCAAAGATACTTGAGATAGACCCTGTGAAGTAAAACAATTCTTATTTATGAGAGGTAAAAGAGATCAGGGCATTGAAGAACTCTCCTCATTTTCTGAACAGGATAAGTGTTCTTATCAATCAAGATTGAGAATTCACTGAATGGGTTTCCAGAGTGTTGGGGGAAAGAAAATGCCTTGTTTGAATATGTTGATTTTAAAAGACAATGGTTGCAATGATGAAGTAGAGATGCCCTATAGTTTGTTGAATACACAGGACTGATCCCTGAAGAGAAGAGGTTGGAGAAAGATTATTAATGCATTCATATAAATGGTGTAAGTGAAGTTATAGGCAGAGAGATGGTAGCCTACTTGGGAGAAGTATGTAAAGAAAAAAAAAGAAGGCAGCTCAGGAAGGAGCATCAAGGTATGAAGAGTTAAGAATGAGGAGGCTATAAAAAGACTAAGTAGAAGGCAGAGAAACAAAAAGAAAAGCAACAGGCAATGTAGTCATGGGAACCACATGAGGAATGGTATCTAGAAGGAAAATATGTTGAGAAAGTTTTCAAAAAAATGGTTAGATATATATAATATAATTACTTGTAATTATATCTTATTTAAAAATCACAGAAGGACTTTTGCAATAAAATAAAATATTGGTGTGTTGGAAAGGGCTGCAAAGATAGATGTCCCTTTCATTTGTTTGCCTATGAAACACAGAAGACAATCATGGCCAGAATGTAGCATAATACCAAGGAAAGTTTTGTTTTTTAATAGGTATTTTTAGCAAGTTAGAAATATGTATTTCTTGGCCGGGCGCGGTGGCTCACGCCTGTAATCCTAGCACTCTGGGAGGCCGAGGTGGGCGGATCGTTTGAGCTCAGGAGTTCGAGACCAGCCTGAGCAAGAGCGAGACCCCACCTCTACTAAAAATAGAAAGAAATTATATGGACAGCTAAAAATATATATAGAAAAAATTAGCCGGGCATGGTGGCGCATGCCTGTAGTCCCAGCTACTCGGGAGGCTGAGACAGGAGGATCGCTTAAGCTCAGGAGTTTGAGGTTGCTGTGAGCTAGGCTGATGCCACGGCACTCACTCTAGCCTGGGCAACAGAGTGAGACTCTGTCTCAAAAAAAAAAAAAAAAAAAAAAAAAGAAATATGTATTTCTTCACATATTGAATGGAATGAATTACTAAAGAATAGACTTAAGCATTAGAAGAGAGGGGGATTAGTTAGTACATTGAGTTAATTGAGGAAGTGGAGTGTATATTATCTGGAACACAGGTGGAAAGATTAGGACAGAAAATGAAATGCCTGCCCACTAAAATGGGAGAAAAAGAGAGAAAGATGGGATTTTACATAGAAGCATGTGTGATTAGAGTGCAACAAGTTAAAAGAATTCTCGCCTAGTGGCCATGAAATTATGTTAGGCATCAAAAACTTTGGATAGTCCTGGGGAAGAGAGCTTAAGAGAGGTCAAAAGCTCTGAATTACACCTGTGGTGAATGGGAGAAGAAGTTGACCAAAGAAAAATAGAAATATTTGCTGGCAACTCTGGGGGTCAGCTTAACCTGAGACTACACACTTGTAGTGAACCAATTTCTATTGCTGTGAGTCCTCCCAATGGGCTAACCCATGGTACATCCCTCTCTGATGCACTTAGGATGCCTCCCAATAATGTTTACACCACTATCCTTCCAACTTCCTCTACTTGGAACTTCCTTGTTCAATATAACCCCATTAGAAGCAGGTTTTCTAAACCTCCCAAAGTCAAAATAAATTAACTGAATAAACAATCTCTGTTAAGAAGTTAATGAAAGAGGGATAAAAGAGTTGTTTTCCAGTCGACTGATGGATATAATATTAACGGATTACATTTTGCTCTTTATACATTTCTTTCCAATTTAATGCAGAGTCTTATAACTTAGAGGAAAAAAGTGATGAGCAAGTGGGTGCCATGTTTGATATGTGTTGACATGCCTCAGATGACAATAGTGTAGGGCCACCTGCTCCACTTCTGTTCAGTGGTCATATAACTAAGTTCCTAAGGAGCCTAATAATACTAATTATCTTGCTCTGGTAATTCTGTTAAATTGATAATGTGATAAGAATATTTTGTACTTGAAATGCTTTTGGCCTAGTAGGAAATAAAAATAAAATAAATTTAACAAGAAAAGTAAAAAAGATATTAACTGTGATTCCTAATGCACATAAAACATTTTTGTCCTTTTCCTATTCTTTGACAGCTCAGGGGAAGCCAATGGCCAGCAATTAGTTGTCTACTTTACCGCTAAGTTTAAAACATACCCAAACTAAAACATCAAAGGCAAAGATGCAGTGGTTTAGATGAAGATGACATTTTTCATTTTCAGGCAGTGTAAATACTTATTTCCTGGTGAGTTGAGGTGTCTGGTCCATGTGTAGGAAACGGCAAAAGCAGAGAAGCACGGCCCTCTACACGTCATTGCCCACTCTCCCTGTTTACAAGTTTAATCTTTAATCGTCTCTTATGACAGAAACTGTTTTTAAAAAAACGCTGGTTGTTTTTGTTTATGGAGCGTCACAGATATTCACAAGTGCACAGTGAGCAGGTTAGCCATGGGCAGCACTGGGGGACACACTGGGCACCTATGTGATCCCAGGCAAACTTTCACACGCGGGCCGTGTGCAAACTGAATATTTTGGAAACATGATGCCAAACATCCAGGTATCCAGAAATCTCCAACTCCTTGCCTAGCTTTTTAGTGTTTATAGAAATATTATGTTTTCATTAGATATAGTCACAGACTGTACTTTTGAAAGCAATGCCATGATTTTATTTTTTCATAAAATTTGAAACTATGCAGCATAAACAATACAATTAGATATGTTAGATACCTTTTCAAATGTTAAAAGTGCATTAAAATCAATGATAAATTAGAGAACCTGCCAATTAGTGTTCTGATTCAGTGTGTTCTGATTTTGCATTTCTAACAAGTTTCTGGGTGCCGCCGGTCCTTAGATCACACTTTGAGTGGCAAGGCCCTAGCCTTGTGCTGTCCAAAAGTGTATAGCCATGTGGCTATTTCAACTTAAATTAGTTGATTAAATAAGATTAAAAATCATTTTATGCATTTTACTTGACATATTTCAAGTGATTGGTTGACAAATATAGAACGGCTCCATGCAGACGTCCTATTGGACAGTATTGCTCTGGGTGCATTATTTCATAATTTGTCCATTTATAACAACTTGTAAATATTATTTGGATTTTACTTGTAATTATATCTTATTTAAAAATCACAGAAGGACTTTTGCAATTGTGGAGTTCAAGGTCGAATACAACACAAGAGATCATAGTTTTGAGGTCTAGCACTTTAAATGGAAAATATTTTGAATAGCTATGGACACTGAGGTTGCCCAAATTAAAATAAATAGTTTGAAATTGACTAATTGTTGCATTAAATTCAACCAGTGTATTGAAATGTAAATTTTTTGTGCCTATAGTTCATGATATTGCAAATTCTGATGCTCCTGTTCTGATTTATCCTTTGTACTCTCTACTCACTTACTCTTACTATTTTTTTACATCTCTACTCACTTACTCTTACTATTATTGTATTATTATTGCTGTTGCTGTTTCTGTTAGGTGTGTGTACACATATCTATTAGTATTTTTCTTCTTAGATTCCCAAGCATCAACAGAGCCCAAAATAAATAAAAAATAAGTGATGAATGCAAATTCATGCAATGCAATCTTTAATTAATGAGGTTTCTAGATATTAAGGATTAGATGAGGTTATAAGTACCTGGTCTGACTCTTTCTGGCTCTGTGAGTTTGTGAGTAAATCTCAGAGTCTCTTCAAAGCTTATTTTCTTCCTCTGCAAAGGATATCTGATTCATAAAGTTCAATTGAGGTAATGAATGTAAATGTTTCTTTAATGCTAAATAAGCACTGTGCAAATACATTATTAGTAATGAGTGATTTTTATGATAATTTATAATGGTGATGCCCAAATGTTTTAATGCCGGTATTAGGTTGAAATCTAAAGGTAACTGGGGATATAATTATGACTAAAATATTTCATACCATATCAGCCTATACAACAACATAGTCCACTTGAAAATGCAGGATTTAATTTATATACCTGGGTATCAACTTTGAGATTTTAATTCTCACTTACAAACTTTTTCGGTGCTAGAATCATTTTAATTATTAACATTTGCCACATCCAAGTAGAAAAGTTTTATGCACATTTGCACATTTATTATATATAGCATCTATAATCACAAACAATGATCTTAGTTTATAAATGCATGAGGGCCAGAGCAATTGAGCAATGCTATTTTTATCACAGATACGTTTGTGTTTTTTATTTCTCTCTTTGCAACTTAATTCTATTTAAAGGCAAGCTTTTCTGTTATGTACTCAGTTGTTCTGAAATTTGCTAATAATTATATCCAAGTTAAAATCACAGAACTCCTGCACAGGTAGATTTCAAGATTGTGTAAAACACAGAAGATAATTTTGAAGTCTAGCACAAATTAAATGGTAGCATAGATCTAACATTTATCTGATACACACTGGTGGTCTCTTCAAGAGTTCTTCATGAACATGATTTCAAAAGTAAAGTAGCCCACGTAGGACAATCAATTGCACAATTTACATTGCACTGAAATTTTCTTTCAGTGCCTAATAGAAGTTTGTCATGTATAGTGAATGAATTGAATACATTGTTCAACCTTAAGATTCAAACAAATTTGAGCTACAATATTGAAGAAATTTTCCTTAAGAATGTTATTACCTTTTCTCCCTTTTCTTCCAATTTCTATTTTTGCTTCAATTTGTATTTGTAGTGTTTAGTTGAGCACTGGATCTTTACATTGACCCCTTAACAAGTCACAGAAACCAATCACCTGAATGAATGATAGGGATCTTAAACAGATTGGTGTACTCAAGTCTGATGGCTGCTTGGGAAGCCCTTTTAGAGCCTTTTCCTTCTAGGCTTCCCTGGAGCTTTGATCAGAATGTGATTCTGAACATCAGCCTATTGTATTCTTTTAACCAACACCTAGTGAACTTGGCACGTCCAGCATAATATGTTTAAAAACAACCCACAGAACGAGGTTGTATAGGTGTTCACAAAACCTGGAATTTCCATGAGGATATCTAATTGTTATGATTTAATCTGTTGGTATTTAAGTTAGGCTTCCAGGGGGCAGATTGATCATTTGAAGTCAAGAAATCAACGGTTTCAGCTAAAATCTGAACTTGAAGCTGGTGACTGCCTTGGATCCTACGTAACTGAGTGTGGCCCCTGGTGGAAGCTGGTGATATATCCGAGCCAAGTAAGATTCACAGTCCTCCAAGAGGGAGGTTGAGCTCACGGATCTTTGAGTATCATTTGAGACTGAGTGTAGGCCACAAGATAGAATCTCTGAATGCAAAAAGAGGAGATGGAATAGAAATCTGAAAGAGAATGATGGAAGATGGACGCCAGATGAACTCTGATTCTCTGATGCTAGAAACCTTCAGGACTAAGGTGTAGAAAAGGGAGTAAACTAGCTCCTCCTTTCACCCTCTGAACTATTTCCATTCTGAAGAAGTCATCTCAGCAGATCTCACCTTGTTTTGGTCTCCATTCCATTGATGCTGCTACTGCTAGAGCCACTCGGATTCTGAAACCGCAGCTGCACACTGGACTTGGAAATTGGATTTACAGTGTCACCTTCCACCACATGATGATATCCAGGTACCAAGTCTTGGCAAATAGTGCTTCCAGCACACCTAGTTGCATGCAAATGGAAGAGGTGCTTCCCTGTGCTGTTGTAATGGTCAGATATAGGCATTTGATTAAGATGAGACATCATGCTATAGTTTGGAGGAGGAAAGTCAGCTCAAAGGCGGGAAACAAGGTGTACAGTCTTCTTTCATAGGGGAGAGACTTATTCAGTATCTTGGCAAGTGAATTTGGGGTGGTGACTGGAAAAAAAAAATAGGTAGGCGGGCAGATAGGTAGATGAACAGACAGGCAAAGTTCTGAAAGCTGACACAGGGCTCATTAGAAATTCTGGAGTTAAATTAGAATCACAGTAGTCTCATAATGACACGCCCCTGAATTTCCAAGAAGAAAGGGTATACATTTGTAGTGCAAGTTTGGTTCCTGTTAATTTCGTGGTGTGGAGGCTGAATATCCTGTAAGAGATTTCCAATTTTCAGAAATTTGGATTTGTAGCAGCTGCAGCAGAGTTCCCTGCTTCCTCTAGCTTCTTTTACACTTTTAATAAATTGATTTTTAGTAGTTGGAAAGGGTGAGTAAAAACGTAAGGTTAAAAAAAACCTAGTATTTTTTTCCATGTAATTTAATATTAAAATTCTATAAATTCTCAAGAAAAATTACAGCAACTGTAGAAATTTAGGCAGCCACCTATTAGTGAAAAATGAAGAACTGAATACAATGTAATATGGTTAATAATTTACACATTTTGAATTAGGGTCTGGCAGAAAAACCTAATGGAATTATATAAATGATGGCTTCATTTATTTTAAATTAAATTATTTTTAGATTTATGTTTTGACATTTTATTGACATTTTATTTGCATCCCAGTTGTTGACATTAGAAAGTTTTCCTAATCTCCCTTTCCCACCTCCCCCTCCAAAAAAAAGATAAGAGTGGAGAATTTGTTATTAAGGATACATTTTAGAGACCATAATAAACCCTTTAAAATTTATGCAATCACTCTTTTTTTGAAAAACACTATTTGAATGACATTTATGCTCTCTACTTAAGGAACACTTTGAAAAGCAGAAAATAGAATTATTTAGATACAAATGCACTTCTCCACGCTTCTCACTTGTAGTTGTTAATTTAGGATTAGGGTGACCAAGAAACTCATTGTTCAAACTTGAATGCTTTTGAGAGTGATGGAGGATGCATTGCTGGGACAAATGGCATAAATCGAGCAACCAGGACATATGGGCATTCTCTCCAGAAGATTATTTTTGAATACACATCAACAGACTGTGCATACATTAGTATTTTACCTTCTCTGCCCCTCACTCCAGGAGTAAGAAACAAACAGAAAGAGATTTAGAGAGGCAAAAGGCATTGACAAAGGAACCAACCTGATTTCTGAAGGATTTGTTAGCAGCTGAAATCATGCTTCTTAACTTTGCTCTACGTAACAAAGGTCTGGGGTAGGTAGTCTTTCTCCACATCAGAATGGCAAAGGGTTCTTATTCAAAAGGATTATTTACACCCAACTTTAGACCTAGTAAATCAGAAAACTGAGACTGGGGGCCTAGAAGTCTGCATTTTTACATACTCCCCATGGGATCAAATGTTGGCTTAAGTAGAGAGGAGGAATTTGTCCAAACTAGAATGTCTTTAAAATGAAAGTCTGACTCTTAACCTCACTTAGTCGATCAGGTTAAAAATTTTACTACTTTTACTGAAGTGCACATAAATATGAACAATGACAATCAAACCAGATTTAATGCAAAAATTTCAGATTATGCTAAATTTGTATTCCTGGATGATGGTACTAGTAAGTGAGGACACTTTCTTACTTTCATCGAATGGAGGGGGTAATTGGATGAGGGCTTGCCACCAGGAAGGGCAGCCTTCGTACTATTATTTGTGCTCTCTCTCCACCTGCATTCAATCCTTGAGCTCGGCTGGCTCACTCAGACTCTCCTTGCCCATGCTCCCTGTCAAAAATCGTAATATATACTTGGATTCAAGGTAAATTGTCCAGGATTCCCCTTGATTTTTTTCCCAATGTGATTTCAAGAAGGTCATTCCTTTGTGAAACAACAGTGGAGCCAAGACTGCTTCCCAAGCATCCAGGGAGCGTCAAGCGCTCACTTTGAGAGGGATTGGAGGGAAAGCAGGTCTATGCATGGGTCCAAGGATGGCATTTAGCCCTGAATGCTTCCACATTTGCTAACTGAATCAACAGCTATGTTAACCCATCACAATGTTCTTGTCTCTTCTCCAAAGAACTATGTGAAGAGTGAAATTTTTAGTACTCCGGCGCATGCCTGGGAAAAAATAGAGAACTATTAAAACCCACCTTCACTGTGGCCTCTCTATCCCAGGTATGGAGTCTCTCAAGCTGTCCTTTGTGACAGCCCAGCTCTTTTATTCCTGTCTCTATGGGACAGACACCATGCTACATGCTGACAGAAATGCAAAGAATCAGGTGCTGTGGCTACTCTTATGTAGGAGTTTATAATTTTTTATGCTATAATATTAAATACACAGAAGCATAATCAGTCATACACATGCAAATGGCCCTACCTAGCACTATGATAAAGAAAATTAGTATCAAAGAAATAAGTGGTCCAGATAGGATTTTGCTTTGGGCTTCTAAGGCTAGTTGGATTTAGCATGGTGGAGTGAGATTTAATTAGGGTGGATTTTTATTTTAATAAAAATTATATCCTCAAAGAAAAGGGTTTAAACTTAGTAGGATATCAAGAATTTACCACCAAGAGATGATCGCAGAAGCCACTCTGCCTTTTCTATCTCTCTACAGTCTCCGCATGTGTGTATTTCCTGTGTCTGGATATAGGGTCAACTCTATCTGGATTTTGAGATCCAGAGCCTCTCATGGCATGTACTTCTTTATGTGTTTCTACTGTGGCTTGCATGGCATCTTCCATGTAGTTGGAGAACATATATAATCAGAATAAATATGAACAGAAATATTTGGAAATATTTCTCAAACATTAATGTGCATATGGGCCACCTGGGGAGCTCATAAAAATGTAGATTCTGCCATTGTGGAGGTTGTCTGTTTGCTCTCATGATAGTTTCCTTGGCTGTGCAGAAGCTTTTTAATTTGATCAGGTCCCGTTTATGTATTTTTTGTTGTTGCTGTGCTTGCCTTTGGGGTCTTCTTCATAAATTCTTTGCCTAAGCCAATGTCTATAACAGTTTTTCCAACGTTTTCTTCTAGAATTCTTATAGTTTCATGCCTTAGGTTTAAGTCTGTTATCCACCGTGAGTTGATTTTTGTGAGAGGTGAAAGGTGCAGATCCTGTTTCAATGTTTTACATATGGTTATCCAATTTTCCCAGCACCGTTTATTGTACATATAGTAATAACCTTCATCAGGTGTCAGGCAGGTGGGAGGGGGGAGAAGGGGATGGTTATATACACACCTAATTGGTGCGGTCCACACCGTCTGGGGGATGGACATGCTTGAAGCTCTGACTCGGGTGGGGCAAAGGCAGTATACCTAACCTAAACATTTGTACTCCTGTAATATGCTGAAATTAAAAAAAGTTTAAAAAAATACTCTATATAAAATGGATGTGTTTAGAAAGAAAGAGAAGCTAGACTGAGTGAATGTGGATAACTGTTAAAAGTAGCTTGCCTCAGTCTTTATTTCTATTAAATATATAATTCTTTATTTAAAAAATGTAGATTCTGATACAGTGAATATTGGGTGGGGCCCACAGGTCTGCATTTCTAACAAGCTGCCAGAGGAACCAGATGCTGTTAGGCCGCAAACCACACTTAGAGTTCAAGACGCCGTCTCCTCATAGTGTTAGTCTGTCTATGTTTTCATTCAATGTTTTACTTACATAGTTTGCTGTTCCCCAATGAGCATCTAAGTTTTTTAGTGAAAGATTCCATTGCCTATATTTATCCCCTCTGCTCCATAAAAAAAGTCACTTAATTTAGTGTTGAGCACATGTGAAAATATCTCACCTGGGTAAGACATCATCTGTCTAAAAAAATAATGATTTCAAAAGAGTAAATATAAGAACAAGTTAGGCAGATCACCCAGTTAGCAGACCTAAGTGCTACTCTAAATTCTGATAGGTTTTTAATTATAGTTCTAATTTGTATGTTTCCAAATAATGATCACTCTATTTTTTATTAAGGTAAATTTAATTGGTAATGCATCACTCACACACACACACACACACATACACACACACTCAAAATGATTGGTCCAAAGCAATTTCACTATCTTTACACATTTTAAAGAGAAGACCCTAGGATTCTTACTCAGGTCTATATGCTTAGTTTATACTGAATTCTAATGAGATTGGTGTCCACTTTCCAAGATCACATTAATTTGTAATAATAGCCACAAATAGAAGAGATCCTTTTATCAGCTAAAGAAGTAGCACTAAAAGCTAAAATCTTTTGATATAATAGAAAAGAAGAGATGAAAAAACAAGCTAAGAGAAGCACACCCACAGATCTCTAAAGCTGAACAGTTCAGTGGTATTTTATAACTGAACTGAAGGGTAAATGGCCCTTCAAAGTTCTACAGGCCCTGGGGTCTTTATGTTAATATAGCTCAGTTAAATAATTGGTATTATTATTTTAATATTATAAACCTAGGTTACCAATAAAATATTGGAATACATCACATATTTTTCAGAGAAAATAGGAGATTTGTGTTGAAAATATTTTTAGTGTTTAGTTTAAATTGCAAGTAAGATCAGTGAGTTTTATATTTTAGTATGATTTTAATTTTAAATGCTTAATTTTTGCTTTTATGCTTAAAAGATATACATTTCATTATCCAGAATTTGTTGTTATGGAAGGCAGCATAGATTTTGGTAAAATGGTAAGTATTTGCTAAGGTAATTAAAGCAACTTCCAAAATGTTTTTACTTTGGACTGGCCTTACTCAAGAGCAAATATCTTTGATGTGTTGGGTAGAATTTATCAAATTTTACCATAGTATCATATACTTTATAGAATTTAATTTGATACCATGTACACCAAATGGTACATATGCCAGGTACCATGTAATCTAGAAGTGTTTCTTACAAAAAAAAAAACCAAAAAAAACAAACCCAAACCTTAACAATAGAGACAATGTATGTATGTAAAGTGGCTTAAGTGGCATAAACATCCTATTATTTCATATTCATCCCTACAATAAGATCAAATTAAAGCACAATTATTGCAATTTTGCATTTGGTAAACACATTTCTTCATAGCTCTTTGTTTCTTACTTGTTCTTAATTTAAAACTTAATTTACCAAAAGTATATAATTTCTGCATACCATTTAAGGATCTATTTTTCAAAGCAGGTTACAGCTATATTTCAAAGATTATTTACTATTGTAATACTTTAAATGTGGGACTAATTAAACAAATACTTAAACCATAATTTGGGGTTATAACAGAGCTTAGAAACAATATTGTGACTTTTGTATCATAGCAATTTTTAAGGAAAATCTTTATGACAGCATAGAATGAAAAGTCTAACTTTCTTTTTACATATTAATGCTTTCCATATTATCAACCCATTTCTCCTCAATTTGCACTTTGGTTTTTTTCAGCATGGTACATATTCTAAGTCCCAACCCCTCTCTCCACGGGTGTGCAACACACGTCTGATGATGATGATACTTACAGTGATTGCCTTGTGGGGGAAAAGTGTTAATTTGTTCTGACATCCCCAGAATTGAATCTAATGAAATGAAAATGTAGACCAGAGTGGGTTAAGCTCTCTGGCGCTTTTCCTTCTTAGAACAAGGGTAGTTTCCTTTTGCATGATTGAAATCATGCCTATATCATCCTCTTAATGTCTGTAGTACAGTGCTTAATGGCTTCATCAGGATATATCACTTTCTTTAGCACAGAGCTGCCAGTGGAACACAAATCACTTAGAGAGAAAAATTGTTAGAGAAGAATAGGGTGCAGGGGCTGAAGAATCACAGTTAAAAGTAAGAAACATAGAAAAAGCCTAAAATGTTTAGGAAATTATAGAGCAAGAAAAATTCAGTGAAGGCATAATAAATGTTTTAAGTTTAAGATGGGAAACATAGGGAAATACATATATGGCTACGTTAATACCAATTTATATGTAGCATTTATTACTGACCAAAAAAAAAACTCTATATTTTATGTATTTATCTCAATTGTCTGTTATCACCATTAAGATACAAGCTCTGTGTGACTACAGATTTTTGTTTGTTCACTCTGTAACCCCAGGTATTAGAACAGTTCCTCAATCAGAGTAAAGGCTACTTGTTAAAAAAGGAATAAAGAAAAATCTGAAATATATACAAAGAAAAAAGAGAAAAATCATCATGAAGTATAGCAATATTAACCCATAAAATAAAAATCCATATCCTAAGAGGATATTTTAAATGTTGTTTCTCTTCCAGAGCTAGAGCGAATTTGTAATAGGTAATTTAAAAAATTTCTTCCTGAATATTTTCAAATATTACTATGTTCTACTTGATAATATCCAAGTTAACCTTACCTGTTTGTCATGTCTTCATAGAATCTGCCCAAATTTGTGATAAAAACAGGGTCATAAATAAAACCAAGTGTCAGCATTTTTGAAATAATGAAAATAAAATTTTCCAGGACATGTCCTAATGCATTTATGGATGTCTGCAGACCACTTATCGTCTCATAAACAAACTAGATTAATATAGATTCCAGCTGAAGGCTTTGAACAGCCACTTGGCACAAGAGGGGATAAAAATTAGAAGATGTAATATCACAGAGAATGACTTTGCATAGAAAATAGTAAAGATGCAAACTAAACTAATGAACAAATCAGTTAATCCAGTGAAAAGACCCACCTTGCTCACCCCAACTTCTTGCTTGTGAAATCATGGCGTATCTGCTATGGATGATGGTGTTTTAGAACAGAGAGTTGCGAAACTATTCATCATGTTTTGAGAGGAGTGATTTTTGGAGCTCCTTTTGGAAAGCCAGCAGATGGGGAGAAGCCCAGACTGCAGAAAGAGAGATTAAGCATTTGGAGCTCTGTAGCAGCCTGGGATTTTTCTGTTTTACTTAAGAATATAAGATTCCAAAGTTAGGCTTTGCTTAAATAAAGTGTTTGATTTGAAAAACAATGGTATATAAAAATCCACAAGAAAAATATTTCTGTCATGTTTTGAAAGATTTCTTCAAACCAAAAAAGTGCTTAAAATATACTGGTTATTTTGCAAATATTTTGTAAAGGGTAGTTGTGAGAAATATGTCTGATTGTCTAGGGGCAATAAATTATTTATTGACAAAATGCAAATGTATAACTTACTATTTTTAAAAATATACATTGAAAAATAAGTGGCAACTAGTACCTGAAACATAAATTTTATGCACAATGAAAAGCAATTAGCTCTCTCCATACTATCTAATTTTAATTAAAGTCAACAAACACTTTGTACCTTTGTGTGTCAGGCTAAGAGGATGCCATCTAAGTCACTGATCAATATGATTTATTGTGTGCTTCTTATTTTTTCTAGAGTACAGTTTACAGACATGACTCAAAAGTGAATAACAGCCAAAGCTCTATCTCTAAGGAACTTCCCAGGTAGTGAGAAAATATAGGCATATGTCATTTAAATAAACCTATAAACAAATAAATACGCATGATGGAAAGAGGGAAATAATCTAAATTTGTCAAAACTGCTCTTGGAGAACAAAGAAGAACAAAAGTCATTTTACTTGTAAGATGTCCTGAAGGCTTTCCACAACAGAAAATTTTTTATATTTCAGCTGATCTTGGAAAGATAAGAAGCGCTGTTTTCAAATGTTCCCAACATAAAGCAATGATAAATGTTTCAGGTGAATCATGTCCCAATTACCCTGATTTGATCATTATATGTTATATGCTCATATCAAAATATAACATGTACTCCATGAATATGTACAATTATTATGTATCAATAAAAATTTAAATAAAGGAATATGTATAGTAAAATGAAAGAGCAACAGTGACATCAGTGTGAAGGGTATTCTTAAGGCAAAGATGGGTGATGAGCTATGTTGGGGTCATCTACATATTAATTTTATTCTGAGGATTATGGAGAGAAATTGTGAAAAGATTAAAAATCTGGTATTTGTGATAAATGGTTCAGAGGGAGCAAAGAATGGATAAGGAGGAGGGGCTAATGTGGCATTTGAAATAATAATGTGGATGAGGGATGGGAAAATATAAAATCAGAGATGAGATTGTGACAAACTGATGATACAGTGAAGGGGAGAGGAGAAAAGTATTTCTGAAATGTCTTGCTCACTGAGAAAATAGTGCTAGCAGCAACTGAGATATGGACCAGAAAGAGAACAAGTTTCGAGAGTGATAGTTTGATCATTATTGTGCTTTAGGATGTGATAATTTTGAGGAGTCTTATGACATTCAGGGAAAGTAGCTAGAAATAAGGAGTGAAAGTTCAGAAGAAATCAGAAGAGAGTCGGTGTTGGGAGAAATGGGATGAGATTTGGCATTTACTATTAATAATAATGGAAATCTTGGGAAAAATGTGATTTTCTGGAAGAAAATCCAGATTGACAAAAGTCAAAATTCTAAGAAATATTAACATTAAAGAAACAGAGATAGGAAAGCACCCAGAGAAGAAAACCAAGATGAGAAAGAGAATGAAAAAAATCAAAGAACCTTTATTAAGCATCTACTGTATGTGAGCATGTGTAAACTCATTTAATCCAAACAGCCATTTCTACAGAGAAGAGTTTAATATTTCTGTTTTACTCTTGAGAAATGCTAGCTAAGAGTGGATCAGCAGTTTGACCAATGTTTAAATAGGAACTGTTAGATTTGATATTAGAGCCTATTATCTTGGTGGTTCCAAAACCTATATGTGTAGTATTTCAAACTAGAAGTCAATTTGACTATTAGTCAATTAGCTAAAATTTGAAAGTGTAAAGTAAAATAGTTTAGTTATTAAATAAAACACAAGCAATGGTGAAAACCCTTTAAACAGTTAAACAACAGATTTCTCTATTTGAGTCATGTATTAGTTCAGAAATATTTGAAGAAACATCACTCATTTTTCAGTTGGTGTTTTTCTCATTTATCTCTCTTTAGCTTTGGATTCTTCCAAATCATAAGAACAAGTATGACATTTTATTAGAAGCATGCTGGAAAAAAAAAGTAATAGCGCTTATAAATCTTCCTAGGACTTAATCATGTATTCAAAGAAATAGTAAGAACAACATTACCTAATGGTGTTTAATACATATTTTATTATGCTTTTGCTTTTATTATAAATGATTAATAGGTGACAGTGAAATCTGCCTTATTATGTTTCCTAAAGGTATGACTTACCCACAATCCTACTTTCTAGTTCAGCTCTTTTCATAAAGTTATGATGGGTTTGACTTGCTGACACTCTTATCATAGTTCTTATCATAGTATCGTAAGTCAAAATTTTTCTTTGCATGTCAAGATTTGTTGAAATTGCATAAATGAAACTATGTACAAAGGGAAATGGTATCAATTTTTTCTTGGAAATATATATTTATTTTAAAAATATTTTCATAGCTTGATTCTTTTCTTATTTAAAGAAGAGAAAGTGATAAATTTTTCAAGAGTTACTTTGGTATTTTTGTAGGCTGTTTTGCTATATTAAGAAAAAAAGAAACTTGCTCATAACCCAAATGCTTCAGTTTCTGCATCTTCACAAGGATCAATGAGGAAAATAAATATGCCTATACAATTCAAATTCGCAAATCCTCATTCTCAGTTTAAGTCAACAAGTGCTGTATAAGTGCAGAATAGACTCGGAATAGAATGAATGGGTGGTGAAACACAATGGCATCTTTCTCCAATTCTTCACTGTGTGTGATGTTATGATAATTCCAATTTCAAATGGCCCTGATTTCAGACACAAAAGATGATGTCAGGAGACAAGTAAGTAGCAAGGCAGATGAAGTTCTAACAGCTAAAGAGGCTGCTGTGATGCAAATCATTTTTCCAAGGGATGGTAAATATTTCTGAAGTTCACAATTGAAACAAAAATACACTGTCAATAAAAGAGAGATAAAGTAAACACAGAAATCATATGCAGTCCTAAGAGAATTGTTTTTGAATAAAATGCTTTTCAAAGTCTTCACAAAGTTGTCAGCAGCTCTTTTAAAAATCAAGTCAATGCATTTGGAGCAATTCTTCATGAGACAAGACTGGTTGGTAAATGATTCTGTAAGTCTCTCCAGCTGTTAATTTTACATAGCTATTCAGAAAGTGTGTAAGTTTTACAATAAATAATGCTTCCAAAACACTGTAACATGATAGGTTTCTTATAAAGCATTATGGTTCTCTGCATATTGATATAGTTGTCCCTTAACTTTTATGTTTCATTTATGATGCATTTTTTTCAGCACATTGATTGGCCTTATCAAATAAAGTTTGCTGCCTAGTGCCAGTGAATAATAGAGTGTTTATTAATAAAAAGAGCTGTTATTAAAATTTTGGCAGGACACTGAATTGATTGAGAGTTCCTCTTTAATGAGAAATCTGCTTTTAAATAGAGCATTGGAATTAGATTAGGGAAATCTACCAGATAACCTTATAAAAATTCAAGTTAGGATTCTAGAAAATTCAGAAGTTAGAGTAAAATGGTGAATAGGAAAGGTATGCCTCTGCCTTTTTGGAGCTTAATTGCTAGAAGTGGGAACATAATTAGGTAAATCAGCATGCATCAAAAATAATGTAGATTAAAAATTATGGAGATGGGAAACAGATGAGCTGTTACCAAAAGTTAGGGATGATGTAGGATATGGTGAAGGAGGAAGGTGCAACTACAAAGAGGTATCCTGAGGGAGATGTTTGTGGCGAAGGAGTAGTTCTCTACCTTGATCGCAGTGGTGGCTCCATGAATCTACACGTGTAATAAAATGGCATAGAATTATACACACACAGTGCCAGCCAATGTCATGACTTTGATATTACACTGTAGATAGGTAAGATGTAACCATTGGGAGAAAGCAGATAAAGGACACAAAGTACCTGCACTATTTTTTTTCAACTTCCTGTGAATCTATAATTATTTCAAAGATAAAAGTTAAAAAATAAGGTGGATTGGTGGATATAGATGTTTGATAAAGCAAATATATCAAAATGTTCACAACTGTAAGGTGCCCACAAGTTATAGTAAATGCTATAAAGTAAATAAAAACTGAGGGAATAATAGAGGGACCCTGATTAAGGTATTCACTGAAAACTCCTTTGAAGAAGTGACTTCAAGATAAAGAGGGAGCTAGTCGTGCAAGAGTCCAGCCCATTCTGGCAGGGCAAGAATCAACAAACTTTTTCTATAAAGGGCCAAAAAGTAAATATTTTAGACTTTGCGAGACATATGGTTTATGTCACAACTACTCAACTCTGCCCGTGTAGTGCAAAAACAGTCTAAGATAATACATAAATAAATGAGCACACCTCTGTGCCAATAGATCATTATTTACAAAATGAGGGAGCAGGCTGGATTCGTCGGGAGGGCTGTAGTTTGATGACTTCTGACATAGGGTCTTGTAAAATAAGGCATTTGAATTTTATGTTGAGGTCCAGCAGAAGTACTTGAGTAGTTTTAAGCAGGGGAATTAAGGTGACCTTTGATACTTTGTGAAAAGTAGAAAAAAGGTGAGAATACAAAATTAGAAATAATTTAAGTGATAAAGAAAGATGACTTAGGGGAATTCACTTTGAAAAAGTTTTTCTTAAATGCTCAAAAATTTTCTATGAATACTGTTTGTACCCCAAAACATACAACTTAATAGCCCTGCAGATAGTATCATAGTAATGTAG
Organism: Eulemur rufifrons; assembly: GCF_041146395.1. Taxonomy (NCBI): domain Eukaryota; kingdom Metazoa; phylum Chordata; class Mammalia; order Primates; family Lemuridae; genus Eulemur; species Eulemur rufifrons. The sequence continues at coordinate 75,977,471 of NC_090983.1, forward strand.
GTGGGATCTGAAGCCAGATTACCTGTGTTTGAAGCCTGGCTAGGTTCTACACCTCCTGTACCACCATACGGTTTTTTGACCTCTCTGTACCAATTCATACTATCCAAAAATAAGAAAAAAATCATGCCCTTGAGTTGCTATCATACATTTTCCAATAAAGTAATCCTCGAAGAAGAACCTCTGTCAGGTATTTCTATGATTCACATAATATTTTTCTAGCAATATAAAAAATTGTCTTGACTTTTCACCTTTTCATGATCATGCTATTTAATTACCTATCTGTGTGTATTCTGGACTCTGATATTTGCATCTTTCACATTTTTTATAAATATTCTTGATTAACGATTGGTTTTACACTCTTGAAAAAGTCTTGTGGGAATTCATTGAATCTGTGGACAGTTGTGAGAATAATTTCAACATAGAATCTACAATTTTAAAGATCACTAAGCTATTAATACTTGGTTTCTTTTAGGATCACATGGAAAAAAATACAAACACACACACATATATACATACACACATATATGGGAAAGATTTTAGCGTATTTATGGCTAGAACCCCAAATGCATGATGACCATTCTTTCATCATGTTAGGTAAACTAGATTGGCTTTAGATCTGTTTGTATTTCCTTCTGGTGTGCCTTCTTTACCACAGATGCTTGGAAGGTAAATCTGACATCTTTTTCAGCTAGAGTCTGTGTATGATTTAGGTCCTGCCAATCAATGCACTCCCGTGAGAGTTTATTTTGTAACCAAGTGAAGTGGGAACATCCATTTGTTTGGCTCATATGATGTGATGCTGGAGAAAACAGCATCATTAGCAACTCTGTGATCTGCAGGTCACAGCTTAGACAGTGCGTTCCTACAGCCAAGAGTTAATTATGAAAATCTTTGACTTCCCGGCTTCCTCAGTGTGGCTCAAAGCATCAGCTTTCCTGGGAGCCAGGTCACCAGTGGTATCCCAGGGGTCACTTCTGTAGGCCCAACTTACAGCCTGAGCTTCTGTCCCTTCTTATGATTCTGTAGATACCTAATTGCCTGAATCTTATGATTTCCTGATTAAAATAGCTAGGGTATCTAGGGAATCTGCAACTGAACTTTGGTTTATATGGTATTTGATAAAGGAGTGGCTGTAGATAAAAGATCCTCAAGGATGAGAATCTAAAATTGGTGATGTGGCCTGGTTGGATTTGAGGGCCTTAAAGGATGGGATACTAATAGTTTATGATACCCAGAGGCAAAAGATAGCTAAATTTCCATGTGTGATCACCTATTAAAATTATGGCTTCAGAGGACCAAAAACAGAGACAAAAACAACATATAGGGACTGTGTTGTCGAGAGCCCATGTCTAACTGTGCTGCCAAGTGTAAAAAAAAAAGTGACATATTTTTATGTCTAAATTGAAATTATCGGTTTCAGAAAATATTAACAGAAAACCCATATTTTCTAAGACTTTTCTAAAAGAACTTCTTGTATCTTGTATTCTAAGCATTGATGAAGCCAAAAATCAGGCATAAAATCTGATTGTATAAGGTATTGAATTAATATGGATTGAATTCACTCATAATGTGAAAAATAAGGTCAGCGCTTAGAAAGAGAGGCACCCCAAGAATTAGAGTGGCAGCAAGTGAGATAATTCAGACAACTAAGCATACATTGAATCTAAAACTTGCCTGAGGTTTCTGTGCCAGCAAAAATATATTTCTCTGTCTACTGAAACTGACCCACTGTACATGAATACCTAGTTCTGATTTCACCTGAATGGTACTTTATAATAAGATACCAGTCTCTCCTTGCTACACTCCTACCACCTTTATTGCTTCTAGATCTTTAACTTCAGTCAGTTCTCTGCATTCCATAGGGCCCAATACTAAGTCAAACTTCAGAAGAGAAGGCTTATTCACCAAAAGATTGCAAAACTGTATTCATTTATATCAGAACAAAACAAGTGAATATGTGCAAAAAGAAATTGCCAGGAAAGAAGGCGATTTTAGAGTACTTTTAGATTGGGCTTAATTTACTGCTATGGAATCAATATTCTAGCTCATGCAGAAACTAATTCTCAAAGGTGAACTATAATGAGTGAAGTCATGATGTCTGAAGTTCAATGGTATATTGTAGACAGAATTACATGAATAACTTTGATCAGACTATCATGCGTGTTCATCTCACAGTACCCTAATCATGTGCCCTTAGAGGACCTAGAGGATATTCCTCTCACCAAAACATAGAGTGAGGAGAGCACCAACATTCTTGAAAAGTGCTTGACTTTGTAGACTAAAAATGAAAGTGGGAAATGTGGATATTGATAGAAGATTCCTGATTTCAATGGAAGTGATAAGATCTGAGGGTAACAGAGGCTAAATAAGACAAGTATCAGAGGCCAAGTGAGCAAGGTTACCCAACACGTAGCAGGGAAAAAATCGGTAATTCACTTGCTTGCCTCATATGCATCTTTAGTAATAGCTAACTGATCATGATGTCACTAATGAAAAATTAAAGAGGCTGCTACTTAAGACACAACTTGGTTAGTATAACAAAAGAATTCTAAATCTGGTGTCCACATATGTGACTTAAATCACAATAGCAAACCACAATGAAGTCCCACTTTTCAGATCTACCTAATTTTATAGAGTTGGAACTCTTTATGTTAAGCAGAGATCAGTTTCCCTTGAGAAAAACTCTAATCAAAGTTTGGAGCCACTTACCAATATGACTATGCACTAAGGACAGTAAATCACCCTTACCCTCCAAGGACTGTAGGCCCTGACTCTGAACTGGTGCCAATCCTTGCCATCCATAAAATTTCTAGTTTCTAGCAGTCAGAGTGGAGATCTGTAGGGATAAATGAGCATATAAATGGACCTGGGCCCAAGTTTGTCTCTCAGAGAATCCATTGAGTCCCTATACCCACTCATAGTTACTACTCCAGCTCTTGTTATGTGATCAAACTATTCTGAGCAATTGCCAGAATCCCCACATTGGCTCCCATGCATGGAATAAGGACTATCATGATAGGAACAGTCAACTTGAGGTCCTGGAGTTCAAATTCCTAATCAAAGTATCACATTCCCAGAGGAATCCTCAAATCAGTGCCACTAACTGATCCTTGAAAGACAGAGCGGTGTAATCTCCATCATATCTCCCTTTAACTGGACTGCTTCCCCTACACAAGAGATAATGGATCTTAGAGAATTAAAGTGGATTATTATACATTTTAAAAGGTGTAATGAGAAATAGAACACATGTAATTTTATTATTAGAGAAAATCAACATGGCTTCTGGCATTAAATATGCAGCTCTTTATCAGAAAATTATATTTTCTTTTTCCTAAACAATATGCATAGAATAACAGAAAGAGTGTGCTTCCTCTTAGTAGAGATAGCACTACACTTTCATTGTCTTGCTTCAAAGCATTACCTACTATCCATCTGGACTGTGATTTAATTCTGGGAGATCTTGATCATCTTATTGTTAAAGGGAATCATGCAAATTATCTATATGATATCATGTTGATAAGTCTTGGTGAGCAGAAAACTGCACACGATCTTGATGTCTTAGTGAGAGACTTCTGTGCCAGACAGTGGGAAATATATCCTATGAAAATTAAGGAACATGCCACTTTTGTGAGGTTTCTGGCATCCAGTAGTCTAGGTGGTATTGCAATATCTGCTACAAGAGAAAAATACATGACTGAAACATACATCTTATCACTAAGAAAGAAGTACAGTGGTTGGTGGATTTGGGGGAAATACTTTGCCAGCTCTGAAGCTTCCAGCTCTAAATCTGCCATCTCGGAGTAGAGCACAGACTAAGAAAAGGTTATCTGGCTGATGTATGCAGCAGTTTAAGGGGATTTGTCATTTAACACTTGTGATCTATCACAACCAGTGTTTGCACCATATTGTAATGCTACACTGAGGCTATAGCAAGCCTAGACATGCAAAAACAGTTTCAAGCCCCAAGAGTTTGGAGGAAATGATGCCTTCTTTGTAAAATAACTATTTTCATTTTCAGAAACAGTTCTTGCTTGCTATTCAGTGGGATTTAACTTGACCATAAGACACCAAATAACTCTGTGAATTAAGCTATCCTTCATAAATGTTTATGATTCAACAATCCATAAAATTAAGTATGTCTACCAGAAATCCATCACCGAGTGAAAGTGGTTCATGAGTAGAATGACTACACATCTAAATTTGCTCAGGAGAGTCTCAGTTTCTGTTCACTGTCCAAGCATTTCTTCTGGTTTACCATTTTAGCATTCAAAGTATCTTGGTTTAGGTGATATATTATGTAGTCCTCTACCCTAAAGCTACAGGTAAGTTGTATGAATAAGTAAATCATTTCCTAATGTATCTACCTATTCTGTTCCACTGCTTCCCCTACCTCAATCCTGGCTTCATGTAATGAGTTAACTGAGAAAGATAAAAACGGAGACTGGCGTATAGATAGATATGCACATTGTATTGGCACACGTAAGAAGTAGACTATTTTAACATACCAGCCAACTGAACTTTTCCCTTATGTACTAATATCTCTAAACCAACAGAGCTCAGCCTTCATGGCTTTGGAAAGACAAAAAATGGTAGGTGTAATAATGATTGGAGCCATTCTCCTTTCTACTCCTTCATTGGTCACTGGAGACTGTTCTATGTGGCTACTTCAATGGGCTTCCTTGTTCTGTAACTTTGGGTTAGGTCTGACCAATGGGAGCACAAACAAGAAATCAGCAGGAGAGAGAACAATGAGGTCAGGGTATTTCCTATTTTACTTCCTGTAGGCTTACCTCGGGTTGGCTGCACCCTTTTGTGGAAGGTTCCTCCTTCCTTTGGCATTGTAGTAGCAGTTCCTTCTCCTTGCACCTTCTGGGATAAGGGTGAGAGCCTGCCCCTGGTGGTGTGGTTGCATTATTCCTTGTGATTCCCTTATACTCTTGCTATACATTTGTCAATAGATTATGTATTAAACACTTCTCAAGTTATCTAATTTGAATGTCTTTCTCCTGCTGGTGCCCCAACTAATACACCAGGTAAAAGAAAGATAGAAACCCTAGTTCCATAGGTATGAGGGTATTGAGCACAGAAGGGAGACATGCATATCGACTAAGTCAGAAAACAGTTCACCAAACTTAGTCCTGGCAAGTGAAAAAGATGAGGAGATTAGAATGTGAAAATAATCCACCCCCGTAGCAAATTTAAACCAAGCTACTTAAACATTTTTTGCCTTCAGTCAGGCTGAGGCTCAGGACGTGGGTCAATAGGTCAGATTCAAGCGTCACGAGGTGTGAAGTGACATGGGCTAGGCAAAAATAAGTTTATGTGTAGAAGATTCTGTTTTGTGTATGCTTTGAAATGAAATCAGACACAATAGTTGTCCGACTTCCAAATTTTTTCCTTCTCAATACAATAAATCAGTAGGCAGTTTTGAAATTTTATTTTCAATTTGCCCTAAGAGGTATAGATTTTTTTCTGACCATGACATTCTTTACAGGCTACTGTGAACAGCCCACTTCTTGTGCATACATTTCTAGATTTCTTAGAAATGTGAAAAAGGAACAATTTTATGATTAGGAGCAGCAATAATTTTCATTTCTTTCCATCTCCTTTTATCACATCGTCTGACCTATTCTTTTTTTCATTTCAATAGATATAGGGGGGTAAAAGTAGTTTTTTGATATGAGGATAAATTATATAGTGGTAAAGTCACGGCTTTTAGTGTACCCGTCACCTGAACAGTGTACATTGTACCGGATAGGTAGTTTTTGATCCCTCATCCCCCTCCCAAGCTCACCCCTCCTTGATCAAAGATTTATGTATTACTCTGATGTTAACAACATACAAGCGTAGACCTCATGCATTCAGATGTATATCCTTTTGTAATTAGTTTTCTGCCATGTAATTCCTTTCCTTCTGAGCCCAAGAATCCACAAATCTGTGCTGATATTGTGTCCAGTAATTACATAAAATTGAATTAATTTTACTACTAATTTTTAAATTAAAAAATGGTTAGAGCCATATTTTCCCTATAGATATTGTTATCAAACAAATGAGTAATCATGGCTTATATGATTGATTGAAGTTAAGAAAGTAATACAAAGAGAATATTCATTTAGAAAAAGTGTACTTCCTATTTGGTTTCTGGAAAAGGCAGCATTCCACCTTCATATAGAGAATTTGTAGTTTCAGTTATCTCTTCTCTCTCTGCTTAATTAAAATAAGAAAATGGAGAGAGGGAAGGAGGCAAGGGAGGAAGAAAAACAGAGAGAAAGGAAGAGAGAGAGAGGGATTGAGGAAAGAGAATTTTTTCTTTAAAGAATTTCACTTCTATGAAATTTTCAGAGCACACTCTGTTTTATCTCTGTATTCACAAAAAATCCAAGAATAATCCCTCTCCTATCCTTGTCTAGATAAAGAAAAAACATTATTTTAAATTCTTGGCTATAAAACATTTATTTAATTTCAAGAAACAAAAACCATACAAAACCTAATCATTAACTTGAAAATCCTTAAGCGTTTATCTCAAGAGTTTCTTCTTAATATTTAAATAAGATACTGGCTTACATGTAATGAGTGAATCTTTGTTAAGCACATAGTTGCTTTACTTTCATAATTATCATTCTGATCCTTTTGAAGAGTATGGTCAGCACAGTCTCTAAGATTTTTACTTGATTTTTACTTTGATCGACATTGTCAACTATGCCATTCTTCCATAAGTCCCACTAAAGTGTTAGTTATAAATTATTTTCTCCATCTTAGATTTATTTCTCAAACATTAGTTTTCCTCCTCATTTTCCATAATGAAGGGCTTAGGATTAGATTGGCAAAACAAAATATAAAAAGCATGAGTTTTTAGATTGAGTAGAACTCTGGATAAGAAAGGCTGCCCAAGTATTTTAGGCAAGATAAAGAACTGAAAGTAGTAGGCCATTATAAATAAGCCCTTCAAGTCTTCAAAAATATGAAATACAGAAAACAGGGGTGATACAATGAGACTTTGATATTACCTTAAAATCTGGTTCAAAAATGATTGAAGAAATAGGAAAAGATTTCATAGAAGTGAGGTGGAGGATAAAGTAAATGTTAACTGGAGGAAATAATCTTTTAATACACACCTTACCTTCTAAAATCCCTTTTTTATCCTAGATTTTGTTCTCTTTCTTTCAAAGCTTCTATTATTCATATTCTTTGCCCAAACACCTAATCATATTTTGCCTAATTTTCTCTCATTGAGTCAATACAATATAAAACATCTTTAAAAGTACCATTAATTAGTACAATGGCTAAGATGAGCCTCATAGGAACTTCTGAAAAGGGTGAAATTATCTGAATATGAAGATCACTAAGAAAATGATGATGATGATAGAGTAAAAGGCATTGGTTCATGTATTCACCACCAGCGTCAAGATATAAAGCAGTTGTATCATTACAGTGATGTTCTCTGATGTTGCCCTTTCAAAGTGACACACGCCATACTCCCCTTTCATCTATTCTTCACTTCTATGATTTTTTCATTTCAACAATGTTATATAGAAGTCATATAGTATATGATCTTTTTGTATTGGCTTTTCTCAGAGAGCATAATTCATTTGAGATCATGTAAGTTGTTTATCAATAGCTTTTTCTTTTTTATTATTGAATCTTATCCCATGTTATGGGTGCACCACAGTTTGTTTAACCAGTTACCCATTAAAGACCATATGAGATGCTTTCAGTTTTGGACTGTTATGAATACAGCTGTTATGAACATTTATGTACAGGTTTTTATGCAAACATAAGCTTTTATTTCTCTGGGATAAATGCCCAACAGTGCATTTGCTGGGTCATGTGGTGATTGCATATAGGAAAGTGCCAAAACTACCCAACTGTTTTCTCCAAGTAGCTGTACCATTTTACATTTCAATTGGCAATGTATGAATTATTCAGTTTCCCTACATCCTCTTCAGCATTTGGTATTCCCTCTATTTTTATTTTTTATTTTAGCCTTTCTGATAGGTGTGTTGCAATACCTCATTGTGGTTTTAACTTGCATTTCCCTAATGGCTGATTATGCTGAACACTTTCCTTGTGTTTATTTGCCTCTGTAAATCTTTTTCATTAAAATTTCTTCACTTGTCTATTGTTCATTTGTCTAATTGGATTGTTACTGTTTTCCTAATGCATTTTGAGAGTTCCTTACACATTCTAGACACAAGTCCTTTGTTGGATATGTGGCTTGCAAATATTTTCCCCCAGTTTGTAGTTTGCCTTTTTATTCTCGTCACAGTGTCTTTCAAAGGACAATCGTTTCAAATTTTGTTGAGATACAATTTATCAATTACTCTTTTTATGGAATGTGCTTTTGGTGTCAAGTATAAATACTGTTTGCCTGACTCTAGATCCTGAAGATTTTATTTCATACTTTTCTAAAAATTTTATAGTTTTATTTACATTTAAGTCTGTGATCTATTTTGAGTTAATATGCAAATAAGATGTGACATTTAGGTTGAGGTTTATTTTTTTACATAGAAAGTCCAATTGCCTCAGCCACATGCATAGAAAAGTTTATTCTTTCTTCTCTGAATTTTTAAAAATATTTTTGTCAAAATCAATTGGGCATAAATGCAAATATTAGAAAAAAAGAAAGATCTAAAATCAATAATCTATGTTCCTATTTTAGGAAATGAGAAAAATAAGTGAAAATTTAATCCAATGTAAAAGAAAAGAAATAATAAGAATTAGAGCAGAAATCAATAAAATTGAAAATAGGAAATCAATAAAGAAAATTAAGAAACTCAAAAACTGGTTCTTTGAATGAAATCAATAAAATTGATAAGCCTCAAGCCAGGCTAAGAATAAAAGGGAGGTCACAAGTTATTAACATCAGAAATGAAAGAAAAAACCTCACTACAGAGCACATAGATATTAAAAGGATAAGAAAGGAATGCTATAAATAACTCTATGCCCACAAATTCGAGAACTTAGATGAAATGGACCAACTACTTGAAAGACACAGCTGCCAAAACTCATGCAAGAAGAAATACGCAATTTGAATAAGCTTATATCTATTAAAGAAATTGAATCAATAATTAATAGCCTTCCAAAACAGAAAGTACCACGTTCATATGGATTCATTGGTGAATTCCACCAAACATTTGAAGAAGATATTTTACCAGTTCTCTATAATCTCTTTCAGGTGACAGAAGCACAAGAAACACTTTCTAACTTATTTTATGAGGCTAGCATTACCCTAATTCCAAAACTAGACAAAGATATGAACACATTAACTGCCATGTGAGTTGTATTTAACTCATGCTAGTTTTGAGCCTGGGACCTTGTGAATATACGTAACTCACATGTCTCTCCACCTTGGGAGTCATGAGAACATATGGCATATGGCATATATATTGTATATAACTCATGCACAGAAGACAATAAAAACTAATAATTTTTTTCATTAAATTAGAAAAGATCATTTTGTTTTCAAAGGTTTTATTCTATTTTCCTATTAAGACACTGTGGTCCCAAGGAAAAATATTTTATTTTAGTGTGGCTGTTAATGTGTTAAAGAAAAGAAAATTATAGATCAATTTATTTTAGGAACATAGATGAATAAATCCGCAAGAAAATATTAGCAATTGAAGCCAACAATGTATTAAAAAAATTATATACCACAACCAAGTTGGATTTACCACAGGTAGGCAAGGCTGATGCAACATTTGAAAGTCAACTAATGCAATCCTTTGCATACACGGGCAGAAAAGGAAAAATCACATGATCATATTAATAGATGCAGAAAAAGCATTTGACAAAATTAAATGCTCATTCATGATAAAAACTCTCAGTAAACAAGAAATAGAGAATAACTTCCTCAACTTGGTAAATAATATCTATAAGAAACATACCACTAGCATCAGTAAGAATTAAAAAAATAAAATGAAAAAAAAATTAAAAAAATAAAAAACAAACAAACAAACAAACAAAAGATCAGTGAGGAAACCAAAGCTTTCCCACTAAGCCACTAAGGGCAGATACAAGGCAAGGCAAGGATTTCCCCTCTAACCCTCCTTTTCAACACTGTACTAAAAATTCTGGCTAATACAGTGAGACAAGGAAAGGAAATAAAATGTATCCAGACTGGGAAGACAGAAATAAAAATTCTTTATTTGTAGATGACATAATTATCTATGTAGAAAATCCCAATCCCAGAGAATCAACAACAACAAAAAAATCCTGGAAAAATGATTATAACAAGGTTGCAGCATACAAGGTTAATATCCACAAATTAATTGCTTTCCTCTATCCCAGCAACAAACAAGTGGAATCTGAAATTAAAAACATAGCATCATTTACTTTAGCACCAAAAAAGAGAAATACTTAGGTGTAAATTTCACAAAATATGTACTATCTATGTGAGGAAAACTACAAAACTCTGACGAATGGCAGATGAACTAAATAAGTGGAGAGATATTCCATGTTTCTGGACAGGAAGATCCAATATTGTCAAGATGTCAGTTCTTCCCAAAGTGATCTATAGAGTGAATGCAATTCCATCAAAATTTCAGAAAGTGCTTTTGTAGATATTAATACATTAGTTGTAAAATTTATATGGAGAGGCAAAGGACCCAGAATAGCCAGCACAATATTTGATTAGAAAAACAAAGTTGGAAGACTGACACTAACCAATGTCAAGGCTTACTATAAAGCTATAGCAATCAAGACAGTGTGGTATTGGTGAAAAATAAATAGACAAATAGATTAACAGAACAATAGAGAGAGCCTAGAAATAGACCCCCCCTCACCCCGCCACACACACACACAAAAACTGATCTTTGACAAAGGAGCAAAGGCAATACAATGGAGCAAACATATTTTTTTTTCAGCAAATTGTGCTAGAACAACTAGACATTCACATGCAAAAAAAAAAAAAAAAAAAAAAGAATCTAAACACAGACCTCACTACTATCATTAAAGTAACTCAGAATGGATCATAGGCCTAATGTAAAACGCAAAACTATAAAATCAGAAGATAACATAAGAGAAAACCTAGATGACTTCAGGTATGGTGATAACTTTTTAGATAAACACCAAAGGTAAGATCCATGAAAGAATTAATAGATAAGCTTGACTTCATTAAAATTAAAAATTTCTGTTCTGTGAAAAACTATCTTGAGAGAATGAGAAGAGAAGCCATAGACTAGGAGAAAATACCTGGAAAAGTCACATCTGATAAAAGATTGTTATCCAAATTATACTAAGAATTCAAAATTCAACATAAAAAAAAACACATTAAAAAATGCACCAAAGACCTTGACATCTCACCAAAAATATATAGATAGGCAATAAGCATAGGAAAAGATGCTGTATGTATGTGTCTTCATAGAAATGCAAACTAAAATATTGAGATACCATTAACACATCTATTAGAATGGCCAAAGTCTGGAACACTGACAACACCAAATGCTGGTGAGGATGTGGGCCAACAGGAACTCTCATTCATTGCTGGTGAGAATGTAAAATGGTATAGCCACTTAAAAGACAATTTGGCAGTTTCTTACAAAACTAAACATACACTTACCATACAATTCAACAATCATGTTCCTTGATATTTACCAGATGAGTTGAAGACATGTTCACACAAAAAACGGTGCACATGGATGTTTACATAGCTTCAGATATAATTGCCAAAATGTGGAAGCAACCAAGATGTCCTTCAGAAGGTGAGTGGATAAATAAACTGTGGTATATCTAAACAAAGGAATGTTATTTGGCACTTACAAGAAATGAGTTATCAAGCCATGAACTGACATAAAGGAAACTTAAATGCATATTACTAAGTAAAAGAAGCCAATCAGAAAAGGCTGTATACTGTATGATTCCAACCATATGATGTTTTGGAAAAGGTGGAACTATGGGAACAGTAAAATGATCAGTGGTTGCCAGGGGTTGAGGTGGGGAGAAGGATGAATTGATAGAGCACAGAAGATTTTTATGGCAGTGAAAATACTCTGATATTATAATGATGTATACATGTCAGTATACATTTGTACAAATCCACAGAATATACAACACCAAGAATGAACCCTAATGTAAACTATAGACTTTGGGTGACTATGATGTGTCAATGTAGTTTTATTAACTGTGACAATGTACCACTCTGATGGGGGATATTGATCATGGGGGAGGCTACACATGAGTTGGGGTAATTAGTATATGGGAAATCTCTGTACCTTCCTCTAAATTTTGCTGTGAATCTAAAATTACTCTAAAAAATAAAGTCTTACTACAAAGAAATCATAAAGATTTAAAGTGATAGACATGGTAATTACTCTGGTTTGATCATTACACAATGCATACATGTATTGAAGCCATACCCTGTAAATATGTTCAATTATGTGTCAATTATAATTTAAAAAATAATTAATAAAAATATAAAGCCTTAAAAAATCAGTGGGACATAATTTTGAGGATGGAAGCTTTAAAACTGTCAGTGATTAGGCCCTATCCTAAACCAACTGAATAGGAATCCATGGGTGTGACCCTGTATCTATATGAATTCTAAAAACTCTTCATGTGATTTAACATTTAGGTGGGTTTGAGAACAATTGTGCCAGTCAAATCCATCTACTCACTTTCTCCAGAGCAGTACCATTTATTTCTTATTTTTCTCCATGCTTTCATTTTCTTCTAAAGTTGCTATATAAAATATAGGACACCCAGTTACATCTGAATTTTGGATAAATGAAAAATAATTTTCCTTCTTTTGTAATCGTACTTTCTGCATTTGCAATTTGTCAGCCTATTACTAGTCCTCCAAATTTTAATCAAAATAACTGAATGCCTTTCCCCTTACCTAGAGTACCAGTGATTTCTTCCTTTTCCAAGCTTTCTTAGAATCTTACCACTTTCTCTCCTGGGGCAATTATCTAATTCCATTCTTTAGTTGTATTATATCTAGCTGGGTTCAGGTTTTATGCCAATATTTGTTTCAGTTATCCCAACTCCAGAAATCCTTTAGATCATTTAGTGCTAATACAATGACTATGGTGACCAGCCACCCTTGTTTGTCTAGTACTCCCCTGATTTGAGTACTGAAAGTCTGGCATGCTGATAAGTTCTTAGCATTGAGAATACCAAAATGGTTTGTCACCTCACATCACATCCATTAGAGGATTAGAAGAGGTTTAGGAAATATGTGTTAAATGTATGGCTTCTAATATATTTGGACATAAAGCCAGTAATGCAGCAGCAGTTTTTAAACACACAGATTAATACATATTCTTCTCCCTCCTACCCAGTCACAGTAATCTGAATATTACCCAAAACAAGCGGGGATCCTACCCACAGAACATTCCCTATATTTAAATATAAGACAAGATTATTTAATCATATGCAACAAATACTACCCTCCAATAATTTATTATTCACTCTAACTTTACTGTGCCTACCTTTCATTTGTATTAACATGAACTTTATCCAGATGCTGAAACACAAGCTGGATAAAAAGTACATGTGTTAGAAATTTATTATTTTTAAGTTGAAAAATAAATAAGGTCCCCAAAGAAAGTTTTGTCAATTATTTCTTGAACGAAATAGTACACTAAAGACTGGTTATTTTGAACTGTATGTCAGAGGTTTTCTTCTACTTGCAAAAATAAACTCATTACTCTGTTCTGGTCTATTGAGTTATCCAAGTATCTTACTTTCAAATATTGTGCAATCCCATGTTCAGTTCTGAGCTAGTATTACTTTAGATATTGAAACAAATCTCACCAAAATGTGCATTAATAAATGGTCCTAGAGATCCCATTCATATGTCACAAGCCGCTTGTTTTTCAGTTGCCTGGTTTTATCACTTTTTAATGATTTGTCACATGTCCTAAAAGACCATGCAATTAATCTTACGTAGGTTCACTAAATTAGCCTGTAAATAATGTAACAAATCATTAAATTGAAAAGCAAACTAAAAGCATTTAAAAATAAATCTATCATATTGCATTAAAAACCCTAAAGCCCTAAAGTGTGAATAGCAGTAAACTACAGCGAGAATGAAAGCCCATTCCAGATAGGGAAAAAAATAAGCATGTGATATGTGGAATTCCTACGATTAAGCAGGGACAATTTTGTTGGTTAAAGGTTGAGCCTTAAGGTTGGCTTAGAGAATAAGGCACTTTGACGGTTGCTTTGTGAGGGCTCACTGCTGTTTCCCAGCCTTAGATCATACTGTAAAACCTTCACTCTTCCTTTCTCCCTTCTTTTGCTATGCAGCTCTTATTGATATTCTTTTTGTTCAGTGATATATGCATTATGATCTACTTCTCTGACGCATGTTTTCCCAATGCCACCTTAATCTCTTTGGGGGAAAGTTTGTGTAAAAGTATATACATGTGTTTAATTCCCAATATTCTTTGTGTAAGGCAGAGTTTCTCAATCTTGTCACTCACTAGTGACATTCTGGCCCATAGAGTTTTTTGTTGTGGGAGCTATCTTGTGCACTGTCAGATGTTTAGCAGTGTCTCTATCCTCTACCCTTTAGATCCTAGCAGCACTCCCCAACTGTGATCACCAAAAATGTCTCCAGACATTGCCATATGTCTTTGGATGGAGGGGATAGGGCAAAATTGTAACCTGTTGGGAACCACTGGACTTGTTAACTTGCAATGTCTTAATATTACTGAAAATATATGACAGAATGTTTGGTTTAGTTTTCTCTATATTTAAAAATTATAGCAGATCTGTCAGTGAAAACTGTTATATAAAAAGGTCAAATACAACCACGTTGTCTTTTATTTATTTATTTACTTTTTTTTTGAGACACAGTCTTGCTCTGTTACCCTAGCTAGACGACAGCAGTGTCAGCATAGCTCACTGCAACCTCAAAATCCTGGGCCCAATAGATCCTCCTTCCTCAGTTTCCCAAGTAGCTGGGACTATAAGAGCATGCCATGACACCTGGATAATTTTTCTATCACATTGTCTTTTAAAATTATTTAGAAATATTAGAAGTGGTCTTCATACAAGTTTCATTATTCATACAGCACCTAGTTTCTTATGGCCAAGCTGGTAAAATGTGGCATTCAGATGTGATAGAACACAGGAGTGTTGTTATTTATTGTTTACTCTGACTTTAGCAGTGTTTCTAGCAAGAAATGCTTCATGTCCTTAAGGCAAAAATGATAAGAATGCTTAAGAAAATAGGTATAGGCAGGACTTACCTAACCATGATAAAAGCCGTATATGACAAACTCACAGCCAACATCATACTGAACGGGGAAAAATTGAAAGCATTCCCGCTTAGAACTGGAACCAGACAAGGTTGCCCTCTATCACTACTTCTATTCAATATAGTGCTGAAAGTCCTAGCCAGAGCAATCAGACAAGAGAAGGAAATCAAGGGCATCCAAATGGGGGCAGAAGAGGTAAAACTGTCTCTCTTTGCTGATGATATGGTCTTATATCTAGAAAACCCCAAAGATTCTGCTGTGAGACTACTGGAATTGATAAACAAATTCAGCAAAGTCTCTGGTTACAAATTCCATGAAACAGAAATCAGTAACATTCCTATACTCCAGCAATAGTCAAACTAAGAACCAAATCAAAAGACTCAATACCCTTCTTCATAGCATCAAAGAAAATAAAATACCTAGGAATATATTTAACTGAGGAGGTGGAAGACCTCTACAGGGAGAACTACAAAACACTGAGGAGTGAAATAGCAGAGGAATTCTAGAAAAAAATGTTGGAAAAACTCTTACAGACATTGGCCTAGGCAAAGAATTTATGAAGAAGACTCCAAAGGCAATCAAAGCAAAAACAAAAATAAATAAATGGGACCTGATCAAATCAAAATGCTTCTGCACAGCCAAGGAGACTATCACAAGAACAAACAGACAACCTACACAATGGGAGAAAATATTCACATGCTACACAACTGATAAAAGACAACTTGAATCTATATAGAACTCAGGAAAATCAGCAAGAAAAAAAATCAAACAACCCCATTAAAAAGTGGGCAAATGACATGAACAGAAACTTTCCTAAAGAAGACAGACTAATGGCTAACAAACATGAAAAAATTCTCAACATCTCTAATCATCAGGGAAATGCAAATCAAAACAACAATGAGATATTACTTAACTCCAATGAAAATGGCTTTTATTGAAAAGTCCCAAAACATCAAATGTTGGTGTGGATGTGGAAAGACAGAAACACTCATGCACTGCTAGTGGGACTGAAAACTAGTACAACCTCTGTGGAGATTAATATGGAGATAACCTCAAAGAGCTACCATTTGATACAGCAATCCCACTACTGGGCATCTACCCAAAGGAAAAGAAGACATTCTGTAAAAAAGACATCTGTACTGGAATGTTTATAGCAGAACAATTTACAATTGCAAAGATGTGGAAACAACCCAAGTGCCCATCAATATACAAGTGGATTAATATATACCACTGAGTATTACTCAGCCACAAAAATCAATGGTGATGTAGCACCTCTTGTATTATCCTGGATGGAGCTGGAGCCCATTCTACTAAGTGAAGCATCACAAGAATGAAAAAACAACCACTATATGTACTCACCATCAAGTTGGTATTAATTTATCAACACTTATATGCACATATAATTGTAACATTCATTAGGTGTCGGGAAGGTTGCGGGGGGAGGATGGGATGGGTATCTTCACACCTAATGGGTGCAGTGCGCACTGTCCAGGGGATGGACATGCTTGAAGCTCTGACTCAGGAGGGACAAAGGCAATATCTGTAATCTACACATTTGTACCCCTGTAATGTGCTTAAATAAAAAAAAAAGTTTAAACAAAAAGGCAAAACTCTGTGGGTTCCCCAAAGATATCTATATTCCCTTAGACTGATGATCCATGAGTTCATCTAGGTACTTCATGATATATTTTAGGGATTATATTATTTCCTGTTTGCAACATATTATAAAATTTTAAGAGGAAGTTTATTTTTCCAGCCAGTTGCTTTTCACAGTCTGTTTCAAAATCATGAATTTTACCACTCAAAAGTTTTAATGGCCTAATTTTTAAAAACAATATGATTGTTATGGAACTGAAAGAAAAGATCATAGTTTCATTCAGACCTATATATATTTAATGTTACATTTCTTCATATTTAGAGTGCTACCTCTATGTGTGATGGAAAAGGTAACAGAAATCAAATGTTAGCTTCTTAGTATAACATTTTTATAATCCTTTGGATAACAACATAGTTCTGAAGAGGAGAGTTGCAAATGGAGTAAATCCTTTACAATGTTTAATTTTGTCCCTGTTCTGATCTCAAGAAATAAGAAATCTATAATCTCTGCCTTATCTGTGAGTATAAATAAAACAAAAATAATCTATATATAAGAATTGACCTCATGTAAGGGAAAAACTTTTTGCTCTGCCTTTCCTTTTTCTTTTCTTTGCTTTATTCTTTCTGTTTTTTTTTTTTTTTTTAAGATATCATAAGTCCCTCTCTGGTCTCTCAAGGACTGAAGTAAAACATCACGTAGAGTGAGGTTAATGTAATTTCCATTGTGTTCAGTATCTTGCCTTACATAAGTAAGACGATAATATGATATCTTACAGAAGTCACCTTCACGTATTCACATTTAAAGCCAGGATTTTAAATTAGATTCACATAATTATGAAAAAAAAATTGGTTAACTGCTTGTTAAAATAAACATGCCTAAATCAAACTTTGACAGTAATTGACACAATTTTATTGACTGAATAAGCATTAAGATTTACCGTGCTTTGTAGTGTATTGCTAATTACCTGTCATATCAGAGTGACTGAAAAACATTTACATACCCAGACTGTTTGCAAAAAAGCCAGTCCACAAGGAATATATGAATTTTCACAGTGAGGGAAAAAATGCACACACATACTTATATACAGACTTGTATAAACATATAATGTATATGTATATATGCTGTGTGTACCTATACAATATGTATAGCTATACATACTTATACATTAATAGCTATATATCATGTGTATATATACATAATATGTGTATCTATTGCTCTATTAATATATTTATTCTATATCTATATGATCTATATTGAGAGAGAGAGAGAGAAAGACTGCAAAGAGTGGAGAGTTCTGGAACAGAATTTACCAATGGTTTTCTTTAACATTAGTTCATAGAAATCCTCGGAGTGTAAGTTTTCTTAATCATTATAAGTCAAAGAAGGATTGCATGCTAAATCAACCTTTGGCCACAACCAACACATATTAGCATATTAAATATTCTGATATCTTCTGCTGAAAAGGGTGTTTTACTTTGTTTAATACATTATATAGAGATAGATACCCATGAATCCTTTTTTCTTCCTAATTGATATCTTTTCACATCATAGAAAACTCATGTTTTGCCAAAAAAACTTGGGGAAAGTGTCTGCTTCCATTCATATTAGATTGGAATATCATCATATTTTCTATTAAGTTGCATGGATTAATATAGTCTTGAAATTGGAATCAGAGGATCTGGGTTTTACTTCTATTTAAGATGATTGACTTTCTGAGACTCAGACTTTTGTGAGGATGTCCAGGAAAGAAGATACTGTTTGTGAAAGACCTTTGTAATCTTTAAAGTGCTTTACTAGTTAATTCTTAGTAGCTATTATCAAGCTCAACAAAAGAGGCTCTAAAATGTTATCTATATCACTCAGATTTCTTAAACTATATAATGACATATTGCTTAATTCCCTTCTGTTTAATGCTTTGGCCTCCATCTTATAAAATTGCAAGAAACAGTTAAATGTTCCAATTCCTAAGAGGCTAAGCACTTCTACAAACAACAGTCAGAATAGGGAAAAAAGAAAATTAACGGTTTTCTGCTAATGACTCATATTAGGCCTCTTTGGTGGTCTAAAGCAATGGATTACATCTTTTTATCATTTCTTCCATCTGCCTGTCACAGGACTACTTGGGTGATTGCTAGTTTTGTTGTTAAAAATGTCACCCCCTTTTTTTCAGAATCTTTTAAAGTAAACACAGGAAAAGTGGTGTATACCTGTCATTTAGATCAAATAAAACAAAGGTCGATGGAAATACATTTCTTGTTTGAAGAGGCTCCCCTGCTGATTTTGTTTATCAGAAAATGGCAAGTTTTTGTTCCTAATGGACTGAAATTTAAATAAAATCTGACCCTGGAAATAAAAGCAGCCATTATGACGAAATAAAATTATATACTTTGGAGGAGAAATTGAATTAGAATGCTGGCTTTCTTTGGTTAAATTCTTTTACATAAGGAAATGAGCAAGAGCGAGAAAACTGTTGGATAAAGTGAGCTTTTTAAAAATCAATAATTGCTTCTAATTTACTTTTAAAAACTTTGTTCCAGACTTCATAGAATATCATGAATTGTACTGAAATTTGTGTATTTCCTTACACGAGTGTTTAATGAAAGCTGAAAGGGCAGACTGATTTGCATTTTGTTAGTTCTTAGCAAACAGAATTTTCAAAAAAATCAAGATTTTGATAAGTTAAATTGTACTATACTTTAAAAGCTAAGCTCATCTGAAGATCAAACAGCATTGGCAATACCATGATTGAAAAAGAGAAGATATTACAGCCTTTATAGGATTTACATTTCATTTTAACTAAGAAATAAAGGGACTCTGACTTTTAGTAAGAGCTCTTAAAAGTTTGATTGTGAGCCTATCAGAATCATTACCTATTTTCTTAGTTTGATTATTATGACAAAATATATTTTTATTTTCATCACATTCAGGGGAAGAGTTCTGAATTGATAAACTTTAATATAGAAAGGCAGTTTTTATAATATATTGAAGATCTTACTTTAAATTTAATTCATTTTGAAAACTATCAAAGTGTATATTTGCCCTTTAATAGGCATATCTCCTCCTTATAGAATTAAAATATTTACGGTAGTTATCACAGAGAAAATAGGCTTAATAAAGTCAGGGACTTCTACCTTTCACAGTTAATTGAGACTTTAAAAGAACACCTAGTCCAAAGCCTTTTTGGGGGGCGGTGGTGGCAGGCAATAACTAATATTTGGCCATATTAAATTATTTATCTAGAGTCATCCTTACAATTATGACAAAGATAAAAATAGAGTCAACAATATGTAGTGTAAAAAAAATAGTTTTTCTATTAGAATAAGTCTGAGAACAGAACACAATTCTTCCTATTTATTAGCTGTGCCAGTTTGTGCAAATATTCAAATTCTCAAAATCTAAGCCTCCTTTTACAGTATTTTTCCATAAGGTTGTCTTGAGGGTTAGATGGGATAATGCTTGAAAAATTACCGGGCATGTAATAGATGCTCGATGGAGTCATTGAATGAATATTCATGGAGTAAGCAATATGTGCCAGCCTTTGTTCTAGGTGTTGAGAGTATTACAAAGAAAAAAAAATAATGACTTCCTTTCTACTCTCATGGAAATTAGCTTCTTGTGGTTTGGGTGAGCAAGATCAAAAATTAAAAATAGGAAGATAATCTTAGAGCCAGAAAAGTACTAGGAATGCCATGGAAGTGAATATGGTCATGGTCAGAAGGAGGCTACTTTCCATATGGTGGTCAAGGAAGATGTCTTTCCAGTGGAAACATATAGTGGGACATGAATAGTATGAAGTGCTGATCACAATTAAGTTAAGCATGAATTGGAAGAAGGAGCCATGATACCCATTCATAGACTTTAGATTTATACATTCCCAGAACAGTGTTCTTTCAATTGTTCTATTATGTCCTGATAAAAGAGTGCTAAAGATAGTACTTATACATTGCCATTCTTGTTTTTTATTTTTCTGAAGGGGAAAAATTAGGCAGCACTTGAAATTAGGAAAAAAAAATATGACCTGGAAGTTTATTATGTTTAATTACTATAACTAGGTGAATAAGATTTGATGGTGTGGACAATAATGTACTTCTGAGTTATCATCTGAAAAGATATACCTTTGGTCAGTGGGCAGATACACTACAAAAGATGCTTACAAGTCACTATGGAAAG
This sequence comes from Eulemur rufifrons, assembly GCF_041146395.1. Classification (NCBI taxonomy): domain Eukaryota; kingdom Metazoa; phylum Chordata; class Mammalia; order Primates; family Lemuridae; genus Eulemur; species Eulemur rufifrons. The sequence goes on from NC_090983.1 coordinate 75,998,441, forward strand.
CCATTTACACAATGCACTGAGTTCAAAGGAAAGGCGTATAAAAGGATATAAAACACCACCCAGTTTCTCCCTTTCCGTTTTCAATGATTTAATCAATAGAACATGTCCATGACTTGCTTAGGGAAACCCAAAAAACATATTAATAGCCTCCAGAGTGATATCTGTAGAATACAAAATAAACTCCCTACAGTGGAATTTTAGGGTGTTTAGAATCAGATATTTTTGGACACCAGCTCCCATCATTTTTAGAGTTCATGCCTCCAACCAGTGTCTTACAGCCTAAGGCATTTGCTGATTCCCAATTATAGATATATTTCAGAGGGTTGTATCTGGCTCTGCAGGAATCTTCAAATCCTTATTTTTGCATGGTACAGAGAGAGAAAGGAGACTTTTCAATAGGGTTGTCTTGAGCTGAAGAAAAATCCCATTGCTTCCTGCTGAGAGGAAATTACACAATTCTGGGAGAAGAGGCAATATTTATCATTATGTAGGATTCAAAGTTATGATTTGTTTTCTCCTAGGATTTGTGTTTACAAAATGCAGAAGAAAAAAAGACATATACTCCAAATCTTATAGAATATATTCCATCTGCTTTAGAGGAGGAAGGGGACTGAATGAGCTTATAGTCCACAGGACTAAGTGTTTACTAGCACAATAAAAGAGCCTTCTCGCCTCTGTGACCAGAGTTGTTTGATGATTTTAATCTATAGCTTATGAATTCCTTAGAATCCACAGAAAACACCACAGCTAATCCAATTAGCTAATGCCTGAAATGCTTTCCCTGTGGATTCTGCCGGATTCCAAAGTACTTTCTCAAAACCTAGTGTCTCATCAATCAATTCTCCTTGTGTGCATCCAAAATGAATATGCTCAGATTGCTTCAAAATGGACCATCTTTCTCTCCCAACTCTGACTCACATGACCCATTCCTAATGATTAGATTCTTATGGCCAACATTTTAAAGGGCCACCCTTCTGTGTGTGCAGTTAACACATTTTCAAATGCCAATTGGCATATGTGTCTTCCTGTGGGGTAATTAGGCATGCAAATGTAGTAATTGCACATGCAAATTTCCCAGACCAAAAAAGATGGGAGGCTTCAAAACTTGGTCCCAGCGTGATCCCTCTTTACATTTCTCTGGAAACTCCCTTCATTTGAAGCCAAGACTCAGGATGGGGTTCTAACTATTGTTTATCTTTGGCTACTTCAGTGGGTTTTATATTTATTATATTTCAGGATTTTAATCTTTTATGCCAATTTTAAGATGTGTGCTTTTCTTCATCGCCTATGTTGAAAATCCCTCAGTATAAGCCACACAGAGCTGGAACATTGCTATGAGACAGTTTACTTGGTGATCAGGATTTGGGTGAGGTCTGTAATGCTAAGCTTGCTAAGGAATTGCTGTGTGTGTTTAAGCAAAGTTACTGTGCAATGAGTATCAGGGGACCATAATTCACATCCCAGCTTTATCACTAGTTCTGTGACCTTGAAACGATGCTCCCTTATCTCTCTGAGTTACAGTTTTGTATTGTAATAGGGGCAATGTTGTGATTGTCTTCTTTTATTTTGTTTTATTTTACATTACCTAGTGTTTGTTTTAGAATAAAGGTCATGTTTCTGGTCACTTTTCTTTAGACACAGAGGGCTGAGACTCCTTATTAGTACATCAAGATATCTTGTAAGAGGCGAGGTCATGACCTTACCAGGTACTCAGGATTTTCAAGCATTTCAGATGCTCTTTTTTCAAGTATCACCTTGTGACTCCCAGAGTCTATCCATTTTCTGTTCTTTAGAGCTTTACTGGTTTGGTACATAATTGTTATCCTTGAGAAGAACCTTCATGTAAGATTTTGGTGAGTCAGCTGGGAAATGTGCTTGGGTGTCACATAGATATCTATGTTCGATAGGAACTCTAGGGTCATCTGGTTTAGTTTTTTTTTTTTTTTTTTTTTTTTTTTTTGCAGCACTATGAACAAAAGCCTAGTTAACTAGTTAATTTAATTATTTTTCTTTTTTGTTGTTGTTGCTCAATTTGTTCTTATCTCAGTAGTCAACTACCTATAGGGATTATATTTCTTTTTTGGGGGAGGGTGATGAGAATTCCAAGGGTTTATTTTTATTGTTTCAGTCTAAATACAGACTCTAAGCCATTTTTTCCTATTATACTTACTTCAGCACCATTAGCTTCAAAAGGTTAGTTCTTATTGGATCAAAGCTGCCTAAATATACCCCATCGGACAAGATTATACGCTGGATCATAATTTGTTTGTAATATTAATGCAGAAATTGTGTTGTTTCAATGTATATAAATTTACTTGCATTAAACACTCAAGTTTCTTATGTTAATAATTCATCACAATTTAACTTTGAAAAGTACTTTTTAAAATGTATTGAAGATATTAGACACCTCTGTTTTGAATATTCAAACCATATTCACATTCAGTCATTCTAGAGTTTGGTCTTGATGTTGTAGATACTGTTTTGATACATGCTTTCTGAATGTGAAAAACCCACTCTATACTAGCTCTTTTTACCGTATTTATTTAAAATTAAATGTATCTAATCCAGATCTTTTTGTTACAAAACTTCTCTAGTCAAAAGTTTTATTAGTAAAATAGTGGGTAATCAGAAAGATGCAAGTTGTAGAAAACGTTACCAAGACATACAGAAATTCCCTTCTCTGTGGTTACAAAGTCTCAACCCCTTCCTGCATATCAATTTCATTCTCTTCTGTCCCAGATATTTTTCTCTGCAGTCCCATAATTTTTTTGACTTATACAAGGAATACTTTGCTGTGATTTTGAACCCAATGTTGTATGTGAGAATCCTCTGTTCTCCCTGGCTCGTTACCACTGTTTTCCAGCTTGTGTCCTCCACTCCATTCGCCCTGGCCTCTTTGCTGATGTTCCTAGAACATGCTAGGCTGCCTCTCATTGTTGGGAGTCCCCTCTGCCTGGAGCTTTTGTCCATTATAGATTTATTCCTATCAACCTTTCTTATATCCTTTAAAATCTTTGCTCAAATGTCATTTTAACAAATCAAAACTATGACTCACACCCTCCCCACCTTAGCAATCCTGACACCCCTTATGCAGTTTGTATTTTCTTTCTTTCATAGGATTTATCACTGTCTCATATATTGTATCATGTCTTATTTAGTAAGTCTGTGGCTTATTGTTTGTCTCTCACACTAGATTGTAAGCCCCCAAGGGTATGGGTCTTTATCTCTTCTATTGATGATATGTCCCAACTGCTCAGGAAAGTGCCTAGCACATAGCAGGCTCTCAATAAATGTTTGCTGAATTAATGAATAAATGATGCCATCTTTCTGTTCAACTCAACAGGACGTTAGAAATGCAGAACACCACAAACTGTCATCTGAGTTTAAATTATCAACTGAAAAAAAATATAATTCACCCTGCCCAGCCAATACAGTTTTTTTTTTTTTTTTCCTTTAAGTATCCACTTGTGGTCAAATCTGTTGAGGCCAAAATAACTCTATTTCCTGACCCAGGTCCCCATGCAGAAAGCTCTATGGGCAGGAACATATTTCCTGAGAAGTAAGTTGTGAGGGAGAGAGAGATTTCCAACAAATCTCCTTGATGTACCAGTTTATTTCATATAAATATATATACACATATATATGTGTTTGACTTATATTAAAATAGAGATCAGGACTGATCAAGTTAATACTTTGTTTAGTGATACAAATGAAATAGATAGCAAATGAAAGAACCTGAGATGATTTAGTTGCAGTAATGTGGAGTGTTTTTATTTGTAAAAATGTTTTAAACCCCTTAAAAGATATTCACTTGGAAATTGAAAGTTCCTGTTTGTCACCTTTGTTCCCCTACATTGTGTGTCCTTAGACAAGTCCTGTCACTTTGCTGGCCCCTAGTTTCCTCAAATGTAAAATGCAAAGATTATATCAAATAATCTTACCATTCTATGTATGATTCTATGATTTAAATCATTCCTGCAAAAGGGGAAAATAATTAGTTCAAGCAATTTTATGAGCAAAAGAAATGAACCAAATAATTTGTTTGTTGACCTATGACTTGCTAGATATCTATTTCCAAAATGAGAGTTGTCATCCATCATCATCATTTTGCTATATGTTTAAATAAATCATAGCAATGGTGCTACTTGGAGAACAAGTTAAATGCTAATTTCGTCAATGGTATCATTGCTATGCTGATGTTTCTGCAATTGACATTGATGCAGTTGACACTGAACACAATTAACTGAACAAATGTGTGTAGAGGAAAGTGGAAGAAGAAAAAGCACATAGAAAAAGGATACATGTGTTCTTAATTCTAACTTTAATATCAATTATCCAATCTGGCTTCTTCATAGAAATATCAGTGAATATATATTGTCTCCCCAGCTCGATTTTAAAATTTCTTAGATGACTTCTAAGTTTAACTTAGAACATCTCCCTCAAGTGTGTCATTCACAGAAGATATTAGCAAGAATTTCATAATTTAATAACATTCCATGAGGTAATCATAACTCCCAAAGTGTGTGTGTGTGTGTGTGTGTGTGTGTATATATAATGTGCCTTTTCTATTCCTGAATTCTTAATACTGTCAAATAGGTTATTTGTGTACATTTTTTACATTTTTAAAGTCTACTTTCCAATATGCATTAAGACGTGGCTAAGTGCTAAGCTCTGGAGAAAACTACATGAAAAATACAAAATTCTTATCTTCAGGGAATTTCTATTCTAGGTGGTAAGTCTGAATTGCAAACAAATACTAACGTCAGATGTATATTTAAAAAATTCTGGGAACACTAAAGAGGAAATGGATGATTGAATTTTTCCTTAACCACATCCTGAACAGAGGAGGTGACACTTTTTGGAGTGAGCCGCATAGATGAAAGAAGCAAGGACTCGCTAATCTAGACAGAGGGAAAGGCTGTTTGCAGGCAATGACGGTGAGCAGGTTCAATGCTCAGCCTTTCAGTGCATGGAGTTCACATGTGTGCATTTCAGGTCAAGGGATGGGAAGCACTCACTGATGAGAGAGGAGTAAATAGAGAGTTTACAATGATCTTGCAAAGGAATGGAAATTCTAATCAGTGGATTAGCTTCTTTAGTTTTACATTTTAAAAATATAACCTTGGCAGTGTGTCAAGAATGCCCACTTAGAGTGTTAGCAGACTAGTGAAGGCCTTTGCTGAATCCAAGCTTTGTTGGCTGGAACACTATCTGAAACTAACGTGCTTTTAGTTACAAATAAGAGAAAGCAAAGGTGTTGAACAATTGTACCTTCATCCCACTGCAATCTTCATGCATTCATACTTTATGCTTAATTATTTAAATTGATCTTGCTAATTGTTCTCTATTTTTATGACTAATAAATATCATTGAAATTATTAATAGAATTTAATAACTATTTATAAAACTTTAAAGTATATAAGCTATACCATTTTCATCACAATATCTATTATGCCCCATAATATAAGACAAATAAAATGCTTTAAAAACCTCTCTATTATCTTATTATTAGAATTCCTACTTCAGATCCTCTCTTACCTGCTTGTGTCCTTAGAAGAGTGATCACCTCACCTCTTTATGTGACTCAAATTAAGCGGCAGGACAGAAGTGAGAAAGAGGTAGGCCTACTACCCACCTGCACAAAAGCTCCAAGGGAGTTCTGGGAACCACACGGGGGAAGCTAGGGGAAATTTTAAATAATTCAGTAGGTTTACATTTAGCTACAGTCTATCACACTCTAATAAATTCAAAATCCAACACTTTTTCTTCTTCTTCATCTTTCTGGTTGTTTATTCAGGGTGATTACTAAAAAGGAAACGAGAAACAGGATAGATTTGTAATTTAAGAGGTATTCCTGTAAACTTCCTCCAGGTGATTGTAATATGCAGATAAGGTTGAGATCCACTGTGCACTAGAATGTGGCTCCATCTCCCAACTTGAATAAAACTTCTGACTCCCTAACAAGTCAACATACAAACAAAGTCAGGCGCATTCTCACACCAAAACATTTTTGTTGGACTTAATGACATTCTCTAATTGCCAGTGATGAAGATGATGATGATAGTGATGATGATGATATTGTCCTTTCTGTTCATCATGATGGTGATGATAGCAATTATAAAGAGGATATTGCCAACTTAATGGCAAAAATTGACCTTTCTGCCATGTTGGGGGCATGAGTCTTTTTCAAAATCCAATTCGGTGAGTCTCCATTAGCATGTTTAAACTATTCTACAGCCTACAGCTTAGTATAAAAACCTTTGCTTTCATCTATAATCCTAGCTAGAACAACATACAAGTAATATTAAAATACCAATTTGTTTCAGTTTTTTTTTATTGTGTATTTTTTTTTATTTTTTTTTATTTCAGCACATTATGGGGGTACAAATGTTTAGGTTACGTATATTGCCCTTGCCCCCCCCCCCCGCCCAAGTCAGAGCTTCAAGCATGTCCATCCCCCAGTCGGTGCACATTGCACTCATTATGTATGTTTATACCCATCCCCTCTTGCCCCCTCCCATCTGCCCGATGCCTGATGAATGTTATTCCTATATGTGCACTTAGGTGTTGATCAGTGAAACCAATTTGATGGTGAGTACATGTGGTGCTTATTTTTCCATTCTTGGGATACTTCACTTAGTAGAATGGGTTCCAGCTCTATCCAGGATAATACAAGAGGTGCTAGATCACCATTGTTTCTTATAGCTGAGTAGTACTCCATGGTATACATACACCACATTTTATTAATCCACTCATGGATTGATGGGTACTTGGGTTGTTTCCACAGCTTTGCAATTGTGAATTGCACTGCTATAAACATTCTAGTGCAGATGTCTTTTTTATAGAATGTCTTTTGTTCTTTTGGGTAGTTGCCCAGTAATGGGATTGCTGGATCAAATGGTAGGTCTACTTGTATCTTTTTGAGGTATCTCCATATTGCTTTCCATGTTTCAGCTTTTAAATCCAGTGTACATTATCACAGGTTACTATTTTTTTATTTGTTTTCACCTACCATAACTGGGATACCCAGTCAAGTCAGTATTTCCTCCTGCAAGGACAAGCGTTTTCCACTGAGTGTGTTTACCACTCAGACTATGTATATGTATGTCTGTGTGTGCACTTGCATGTTGGTTTTAGTTTGGTAATTCTTTTTACATCTTTATTTTCTTCCTACTGCAGAAGATACTTATTGGAATGAAGCCCTCTTAGCAGACATGAGACTGCCCGAGGATGCTGGAGTGGTTTGAAAAAAAAAAAAATCCCAAGTTTCCTGTTCAGTGGGGCTTTGCCAAACCAACATAGCTCTAATTGCATCTTTCTACTGGTTTACCCCATCCATCCCCCTTCTCTCCCCGCCTCTCCCTTCATCCCAATAGTCTTTTGTATGTACTGAAAAAAATATGTTATTATAATAAATACTGTATGTTTACAATGAGTTTCAGAGGATTTGGTAGCCAAAAAAATGTAGTTTTTTTATTAGTAGTAGCTTTCCAATGGAGATAATATTTACAGAATGGGCTCGCATGTTTGCATTTTAAAGATAAATAAAATGAATAATATCCAAACATGATAATCAACATGTCAGTTTTCAAGTACATTGGCATTTAGCATGAATGCTTGCTACATGCTCATTCTGTAAAGAGTAAAGGATAGGCATTAGCACCAACTCCCTGGGGAATGGTATTTTCAGCATTACTTCAGTGTGAACAATCTTCTTTTGTTATAGCAGGTATAATATAACCATAGGAGGAAAATGAAAAATTACAAATGTATGCAAAGTTTTCATCAAGCCCTTTTGGCATGAAAATAGCTCTATATCTTTTTCTGCTGTTATTTTATTCTCTAAGTAATAGAATATATTTGAAGTTGAGTTCTTCAGCATTTCTATTATCTTCTGCATTCTCTGGGAGTTTTTTTTTTTTTTTTTTCTATTTGTTACTTCATCTGTTTTTGTTTTTTCCTGAGAAGGACATGTGATGTACACTCCCTCCCCCTTTTTTTAGATGCACCTATACATGTTTATTCAGATTATCTGAGATTGAATGAGAATTTTAGGTTATTGATTTTCTATGTGTGGGTGATAATTTAGTTTAGTAATTCTTTTTACATCTTTATTTTCTTCGTACTGCAGAAGATACTTATTGGAATGAAGTCCTCTTAACAGACATGAGACTCCCAAGGATGCTGAAGTGGTTTGTAAAAAAAAAAAAAAAAAACAACAAAATCCCAAATTGACTCTAGTCAGGGGTATTAGAGTCAAACACCCTAAACTTCTGTGTGGCATTGCGGAAAAGAGTTCCTGATCAAGAAGTCCACCCTTGTTGAGGATTCAGGCACTGCCATATTTCAGCCCATGACTTTCAATATATTAGTATATTATAAACCTTTACACACTTCAATTTGTGCATTTGCAAAATGGGACTATTCCTTCTCTGTGTGAGGCTTGACGGAGATGATGCCAGTGGAGCACCATTCATGTGACAAGCTCTCTGTACGTGCTGGATCTCTCTACTCATCCAGCTTTCATCCACGTTTGCTGGGTAGAGGGTTCAGGTGTCTGTCTATTGATGATGCCAGTGCTATTACCAAAGGCAATGCTTGAGGTCTTTTGATATTTTGTCTCAGGTAAGTTACTGTACAGAGCATATTTGTCATGGTGCCCTAGGAAATCTTTAACAACGAGCTGCAGGGAAGAGCGTTGGGGGCCTCTGCTTAGCAATGTTTGCTGATTTCTTTGGTGTAAATGCACCCACAGTGGTCAATCTCAAACTATTAATATGATGTCACTGAAGGTCCAGATGGTAAGAGATATACAGTAGCACATCATTATACAGTGTTTCCACTATACAGATAAAATAGATATAAAAACTTGAAGAGCATAGATAATAGTGATGTGTGGTAAAATTATAATGTGATGAGTTATGTTTATGCTGTTTGTTTTTAATAGAACTTATTTAACTGAATTTTTATATAATTTAATTGTTAATAGTGGTGGTGCTACAAAATTTCTGAAAATTTAACTTTCTGCAAGTCAGCACCAGCAGGCTCCCTCTTACCTCTGTAAATTTACCAGCAAGTCCCTGGTCCTTTGAAGTCAGCAATGTGAAATAGAATTAAAGCCAAGCAGCCCTCTAAGGACAGAGTGCACTGACACAAAGGATAAGTAAGTCATTAACAACATGTGCAAACAGTCAAGTAAATATAAGTGGCATGGTGCTAAGTAGTGAGAGTTTGTGTGTAAATACAATGAGACCCAAGGGAAATCACTACTTCTCAACTAATTAGTTGAGGACAGATCCCACTGGCCAGAGTGCATCCCCAGGGAACCGGCCTTCTTGCCAAGACCCTTATGGAATATTTTTAACACCCCACACTAAAAGAATTGAAAGCAGAGTACACAGTCCATTTATTTAAATTGGTCTGTCCCCAAGGGGGTACATTTTAGGGTAGTGGTTCTTTAAGATGGTATTTTAATTTGCTGCTTTAATTAATTTCATTTTTCTGTGTTGTTGTAGCTCCCAAAGTTGTTTTGCTTGTTTATCTGTTTGTTTTGCCTTAAACTTGTGTTTGCATGTGTATTTATCATAATGAATATGCCTGTTTATATATCAATAAATGCAACCTAAATAACCAAATCGTTATTTTTTTTTTTAATTTTCAAAAAAAATACATATCAGCACAAGTGGATTTTGTTTGGGTGTCCAAGAAATAATTGCTGGTTAAGGGCATTTAAGCAATCCCATTTCTCAGGGAATGGGATGTTGATTTTCACTCTCTAATTCTCCTGAGACATTTTTTTTGACTGTGATGGACAGACACTCAAGCCACCTGTCTTCCATTATGATGGTGCTTAATCCCACAGAAAGGTGATTTATCTTTTTCTGGGTGTAAGTTTCACCTCCCAGGGTTTCAAACTATATCCAGGCTAAGAAAATTGATGACCTTATTACCACTATTTGAGCTTTGCTGGTGGCATGCTGAGACCTATTTCCTTGAGGCAGAAACCTAATGACCCACCCCTTCCATCCTGATCTCCAGTGGAGATTTCAATGTTTTTGTAAATCATAATGAAAAGGAATAGTTACAAAATGATTTTGTAAAAAAAGAAATATACATTTGCATGTACCCATTTGCTTGACTGGTAAACTGAGGCAGAGATCACTTGAATGGGGTTCTGAAGCTTTGTTTTCATATTACACTCCAAATATTTATGAAACATTACCTTTTGTTCAATTAAAAGAGAATGTATTCCCAAATTCTCTTTAATTTTAATTGTTTACTCACATTTTTAATCTTGGTTTGCTTCAATGGCAAGTAAGAATGTTTTCGGATTATATTCTTAGTCTCACTGTGAGACAAAAAAGAACTGTATTTCTTTTCTGTATGTTCTGAATTTCTTTAAAGTATGCAGAGCTCCTTTCAATTAAGTTTAAGAAAAAAAAAATATGCCAAATTAGAATTATTAATATTTTACTGAATCCTTCTGATTACAACTATTATGACAATATTTTTATTAAGTAAATTCGCCAGATTAGAGATGACAGACTATTTTATATATAAAAGACAATATTTTTTTTAAATCTCAAGGAATCTTTGAGATCATCTAGGATCCGTTTTCAATGTATACAAGATCCACAGAATGTTAATTGGTTGATGTCTTTCACTTTTATCCCCTTAGTTCAAATCACTTTTTAACACTGGCCTTCTTGACATTCTTTAAGCCTCCAAATTCCTTCTCTTCGTGAGATGTTCACAGGACTGTTCCTTCTGGCTGGAGTGCTCCTTCCTCTGTCTGCTTTTCATACTTAAATCCTACCTGGAAAATTGTATTCTATTATCCTACATCCCTGTCCCTGATATTTTTTTCTTCTCAATACTGGCATTATTTGTGGTTACTTTTCTTTTGCACTTGCTGGCTTAGCTATCTACTGTCTCCCCACACCCACTCTAAGTTGTCCGTCAGTTAGGCCAATGTCTGATTAGTTCACATCCTTGTATCCAAAATCCCACACAGTACAATAAGTAATTGTTACTGTACAACATGGTGACTGCAGATAACAACAGTGCATTGTATTCTTGAAAATTGCTAAGAGAGTAGATTTTAAGTACTCTCACTCCAAAAATGATAAGTATGTGAGATAATGCATATGTTAGTTAGCTCAAGTTAGACATTCCACAACATATACATATCTCAAAACATGTGCATAAGAAATAGATATAATTTCTATTTGTCAATTAAATGATAAATTTAATAAATAATTGTTAAATGAAAGAATGAACAAATTAATAAATGAGTAAATAAACAAATAAATATCAAGTTTTGCATCAAATTACTAGATAAGAATCAATTGAATATTTTCCAATAGAAGTAGGGGATGTGTAAGGGAGAGTTTGTTAAATGATTATTTTCAAACTTTTTTACTTCAGTGATATAATTGCCTGCATTAAAAATGGAAAGCCTAGTAAATGCATTGTCTCTTTTCTCTTTCCCCACCAAGCGCAGACATTCCTAAGTAACTTTGTTCCTCACTCAAACTTGAACCACAGTCCATCTCAAAGCAGAACTCTAGGCAGTCGCTCACAATGGGTCTGAGAAAACTACTTGCCACTTTTGGTCTATTCGATATCACTTAATAGTGTTTGTTTATGCTTTTGTTTTGTTTTGTTTTTTCATTTTTAGTATGATGCTTAACTGTAATGTACACACAAAGATCTAGTGATCTTCTCATCTGAATGTTTTCCATAATAGTCACTAAAATGATACAAATGAAATGTATTCAGATATTTATTTGGATGAATAGCCATGAGTTTTATGGGTGTGCATATTCCTAACCATTTATTTATTTTATTCATATGTACATTCTGTTATGGAGTGGAAGGAAAAAAGAAACCCTAATGCAGGCAATTGTAAACTAATTTTAGAATATTAAAAATTATAGTTACCTGAATCTACTTATAAAACACATATGTACAAACACAATCAGGTTGAATTATAAATCTATGGTACTTCACTTTTTAGACCAATGGTTTTCTGGATAAGAAAAATTGTTGGGGAGATAATATCTTCCTTTGATGCCTTTACTTTTGGTTTTTTCAGCTAGCAATTCCAGTAAGATTTGTTTTTCTCTTCCTTCTTCCAGATTCCCGGTGGAACTGAGGAAAACACTTTCTAGAATCCAGATTCCTAAGAGTAGTACTACATTTGCAATACCAGGGTTCCCATTAAAATATTTTTTCTGAAGCCATTGCTCTCCCTCATTGACAATTTATTGCTTCTTTAAATGTTATTGGATAGTATGATCCATCCCTAGTAAGTTATTAAATCATTTTTATAATTTCCTATTTCTATATTTTTTAGTTGTCACTATTAAATTATAGCATATGTACAAAAATGTATATTACATGATTCTGTAGCATTAATATTAATAATAAATAAATAAATATGCAAATGAATAAAAAATAAATAAATGACTTCCTATGTATCCAGTACTCAGATTCATAAACAGAAAATTACCAAAATTTCTGAAGATCTCTATATGTCCCTTCCTCAGTCTCAGTTACCATTCTGCATTTGTGTTCACTAATATCCCTCAATATCATTAATGGATTCCATTTGTTATTAAATTTATTGTATACATTATGGATCATACTACTAAATAACATTATTTAAAGCAGCAATAAATGGTCAAAAAGAGTAGTATCTCAAAAAAAAAGATGTTTTAATGGGATCCATGGCATGGCAAATGTGATACTGCTCATTTTTTATTTATATATTATATATTCCTTGAAAGCTGATTTTCTGCTGAATTTGTAGTGACATCCCCCCTTTCATTCCTGATATTTTCTTGTCTCTCTTTATTGTCTTTATCAATATGGCTAGAAGTTTATCAATTTCATTGATCTTCTAATGTACTCAGCCTTTAGTTTCATTGATTTTTTTGATCCTGTTTTCTGTTTCTAGTGGTGTTGATTTCTGTACTTATCTTTATTATTCCCTTCCTTCTGCTTACTTTCATTTTAATATGCTCCTAGTTTCTTAAACTGGAAGCTTAGATCATTGCTTTTAGATACTCTCGTTTTTAAATATTAGCCTTGTACTATGGACTGAATTTTGTCCCACTCCTCCCCAAATTCATGGGTTGAAGTCCTAACCCTCAATATCTCAAAATCTGAGTGTATTTAGAGATAGGTCTTGTAAAGTGGAAATTAAGATAAAATGAGGTCACACAGATAGGCCTCAATCCAATATGACTGGTATCATAAAAAGAAGTGGAAATTAGGACACAGACATGAACACAGGAAAGACAGTCAAAATGAGGATGGACATCTACCAGTGAAGGCGAGAGACCTCAAAAGAAATCAACGCTGCTGGGACCTTGATCTCAGTCTTTAAGCCTCCAGAACTGTGGAAAAAACACATTTATGTTATATAAGCCACCTATTATGTTGTACTTGTTATGGCATTCCTAGCAAACTAATACATATTGTTTTAACTGCATCTGCCACATTTTGATATATTGTATTTTTATTTAATCTTATTTTTTAATTTTTTTATATTAGCATATTATAGGGGTAGAAATGTTTAGGCTACATATATTGCCTTTGCCCCACCCGAGTCAGGGCTTCAAGCATGTTCATTCCCCAGACAGTGATTTATTTCCCTCATAATTAATTTTTTTTTTTTTTTGAGACAGAGTCTCACTCTGTTGCCCAGGCTAAAGTGAGTGCCGTGGCGTCAGCCTAGCTTAGAGCAACCTCAAACTCCTGGGCTCAAGGGATCCTACTGCCTCAGCCTCCCGAGTAGCTGGGACTATAGGCATGAGCCACCATGCCCGGCTAATTTTTTTTTCTATATGTATTTTTGGTTGGCCAGATAATTTCTATTTTTAGTAGAGATGGGGTCTCACTCTTGCTCAGGCTGGTCTCAAACTCCTGACCTTGAGCGATTCACCCGCCTCGGCCTCCCAGAGTGCTAGGATTACAGGCGTGAGCCATAATCCTAATACAGGCCCAGCCACAATTAATTCTTTGATGCATGTTTTTTTTTTTATTTTTTTTTTTGGATTGTTTAGGAGTGTGTTATATAATTGTCAAATATTTTTGAATTGTCATGATATCTTTCTTTTATTAATTTCAATTTTTTGTTTGTTTATTTCTTTGTTTTTGGAGTGATCAATGAATATTACGCAAGTTTTCTCTATCACTATTTGATTTGTGACATGTTCTACCAGTCACTAGGAAAGGTGCTTTGAAATCTCAAAGTATAAACTGTTAATGTATTATCTTTATTAGTTCTACCAATTTGTTTCATGTTTTCTTATTCTGATATTAGACACATACACCGATGGGATTGTAAGGGCTTTTTGTGGAATTGACCACATTTTCATGATAATAAGTCCTTCTTTCCTCTTGTTAATTTTTTATTATTGCTTTTCTTACTTGTTTGATATTATTATAGCCTTTTCAGCTTTCTTTTAATTACTGGTTGTGGGGTGTATGTTTTCCATCCTTTACTTTAAACGATTATTGCTTTTATATTTAAAGCATGTCTTTGTATAAACTTTGCATATAGTTTAGTCTCACTTTTTTTATCCAATCTAAAAATTCTACCTTTTATTTGGAATATCTAGATCATTTGCATTTGTTGCAACTGTTAATACTACCAGCTTCTTATTTGATTTCTATTTGTATAATTTGTCCTTTCTACCTCTTCCCTCTTTTTCTGCCTATTTGGGATTATCTGAGTGTTTTATGATTATATTTTATCTCCACTGTTGGATTATTATCTATACTTCATTTTATAATTTTAGTGGTTTTTCCAGGTTTAACAAGATAAAGTTCTTACCTTAGTTAGTTTATCTTGACTATCATCACATCACCTCACGTAGAGTGCAAGAATTTTCAACAGTGTACTTCCATCTCTCCTACCCTTGTGATTTGTTGCCATATAATTTACTTCTACATGTTATAAAATCTAAAATACATCATTATTTTTTATTTAAACATTCAATTACCTTTCATACAGATTAAAAATAAAAGACATTTTTTTTTGTTTTCCACCTATTGACTGTTAGTGATCCTCTTCATTTCTTTCTGGATGTCCAAATTGCCATCTGGTATGACTTCCTTTTTTTCTGAAGAATTTTGTTTAACGTTTCTTGTAGTTCAGTCAGCTGGTGATAAATTCTCAATTTTTATTTTCTGAAAAAGACTTCATTTTGTCCTTACTTTTAAAAGATAGTTTGCTAAATATAGAATTCTATTTCTACCCTCCCTCCCAATATTTAAAGATGTTACTCTCTCATGTTTAAGCAAACATAGTTTCCGACAAGTGTGATGTGGTTGGTTCGTCTGTTTGTTTCTGTCTGTGTCCTGCTTACAAAATGTGTCTTTTTTCTTTGAATGCTCTTAAGATTTTTCTCTTTATAATTAGTTTTAGGAATCTGATTTTGATACGCCTTTAGATAGTCTTATTTTTGTTTATTCTAGTAGAATTTTTATGAGCTTCTTGGATTTGTAGATTTATAATTTTTTAGCAAATTTGAAGTAATTTGGGTTATTTTTTCAAATATTTTATCTAGTTCTCATTCCTCCTCTTGGGACTGGTTCCTATGGTACTCAGAATAATGCCTCCCCACTTGAAGACCACATCTTAATCCTTGGAACCTGTTAATGTGTTATCTTATTTGGTAAGAGGGACTTTGGAGATGTGATTGTGATATATGGCATCGACTAACTGTTGCTGGCTTAAAAATGCAAGAAAGAAGCCATGTGCCAAGGAATGAGGGTGGCCTCTGGAAACTGGAAGAGGCAAAGAAACAGTTGCTACCCTGGAGCTTTCAGAAGCACAGCAGCCCTACCTTTACCTCGACTGCAGCCCAGTGAGGTCTATGGAGGACTTCTAACCTACAATACTATAAAATAATAAACTTATGTTATTTAGTGACTAAATTTGTGGTAGTTTGTATAGCAGCAATAGAAAATAGGGCAGTCTCACAAATCACTGAGGCTCTGTTTATTATTTTTCAGTGTTCATTTTTTCCTTGCTTCATTTTGAATAATTTCTATTACTATATGTTCAAATTCAAATTTGCTCTTTTTCCCTCCTGCGGTATCTAATCCCTGTTAATCCCACTGAATATCTTTTCTCTTTTATATATTTATTTTCATCTCTACAAGTTCCAGTTGAGTGTTTCATATCTCCATACTCTCTCCTTATTATATCCATGTTGTCTTTTTTATCCTATTTTAACCTTTATGAAAGTTGTTTTAAGATTCTTGTCTTATGATTACCTCCTGTCTCTAATTTCTGTGTCTGTTTCTATTAATTAATTTTTTTTTTCCGATTCTTTGTATGCCTGGAAAATTTTTTAGAGGCTGAGTGTTCTGAAATTTACGTTGTTGAATGCTGAATTTTGTAACACTCCTTTAAAGAGTGTTAGACTTTGTTCTGGCATGCAGTTCCGTTACTAGTTAGACCAATTTGATCCTTTTGAGGCTTGTTTTTTATGTTTTGTCAGGGAAAGAGCAGCGCAGCATTTATTCTGGGGTTCATTGAGCCACTAAGGAAAATCACTTCTGAGGATTCTAACCAATGTTTATTTATTTTTATGAGGTTGCTGGGACGGATGATAACTTCAGCAATTTCCAGCTTTTGGTTGATGCCAGGAATCATCAAGTCCCCACCCACCTTGCGGGGTTTTATGCCATGCATGGCTGCTTCAGTACGTAGCCCAAGGCGGCGCTCCACCCTTCTGAAGATCTCAGAAGTTTTGCCTGTCTTTAATTCCATCATTTTCACTATTTTTCTCCTTAACTTAAGCTGCCTCAGCCTCCCTGAATTCCTACATGCTTCCTCACGTCAGTGAGACCACAAGGATCTGTTTCATTTCCTTTTCCCTGTGATGTGGGCTGGAAACTGAATCCTGGTAGGAACCTGCGGCAATCACATGGCTCATCTTGTTTGCTTGCTTTCTCTCAAGAATCACAGTTCTGGGCAGCCTGTTGTCAAATATCTAAAACAATTCCATATATTTTATGCTGGTTTTAGATGTTTTTTTAATGATGAAATGGCAATTCCCATTGCAAATAACTCACGACAGAAGTGGAAATCTGTTTATTTTTTGTCTTTTATTTTGAACTTTAAATAAAATTATGCCATATGTATTCTTCTGCTTTTCTTTTTTTGCTCAGTATAATATTTAGAGATTCATACATACTGCTGCATATAACTGTACTTCGTTTATTCCCCTACTCTATTCTACTGTATGAATACATCAATGGTTAGCCATTACTCTATTGATGTTTTTCACCCTTCATATTTTGCTGCTACAAAAATGCTGCTAGCAACATTCTTAAACATGTTTCCTAGCACTCTCAGTGTGGGTTTCCTTACGGTATTATATGTGCCAGTAAATTGAAGAGTCCCAAGAATGTGGTTCTGCCACTTTACTGGGTATTGTCAAATTATTTTCCAAAGTGATGGTCCCAGTTTACACTTCTACTTGCAGTATGTAAATTTTGACTGGTCAGACTTTGAAACTTTTGATATGATAGCAATTTGCAATGGTTTGTTATTATAGTTTTAATTTGTACTTCTGTGACTATGAATGACATTAAGCACCTTTTTATATAATAATTGATTATTTTTGTTTTCTTTTCTGTGAAATATCTTTTTATATCTTTGTCAATTTTCTAAGGGGTAAACTCTTTTTGTTATTATATGGAAGAGTAATCTGGGTACTAACTGTTATCATTTGGTGTTAAAAATATCTTATGTTCTGTAGTTCATTTTTTAAATCTATAATATTTATTAAATAGAAACGCTTAATTTTATTAGGGTTCAATTTATATAAAAAGGTCTATAATTTTAAGGATTTTTCTCTTATTTGAGAAGTTATTCCCTAGTTCACATTTCCTCTAAATATTTTGAAATGTTACTTCTACATTTAAGTTTTTGGTTCAACTGGAATGAAATTATCAATTGATTGGTTATTAATTAGTTATTACCTCATAATTATGAGATTGGAATTCATTTGCATTTCCCATCTTCCGTCATTTCTGCTATTGCAACTTTATTACATATGCATGCATGAATATACATATACACGTACATATATGTACATGTGTGTCTATATATATTGCATGGGTTTTTATATTGGCCATTTTGTTCATTTTTTTAAACCTGTGTTAATATTGAATTCTTTTAATTAATATAATTTTATAAGAATACTTCAAACCTCATAAGTCAAGTTTCCCTTTTCAAGATTGTCTCATTTATTCTTGGGTTTTTCTTTCATCTATAATATTTAGAAAAAAAATCTGTAAAACTAAAAAAACTTTTGAATTTTTCCTGGAAGTGCACAGATTCTACAGGTTAAATTGGGAGGAAATCAACTTTTTTCAAAAAATGAGCTTTCCTATTCATTTTATTCCTCAATATGTTTAAATATTTTTATTACTATTTTCTACATAAAGGTATATGATGTCTTCTGTGAAATTTGCACTCAGGTGTCATATAGATTTCCACGCTATTTTAAACAGTAACTGTAATGGTTGACATTAGTTCAGCTGCATGTGACAGAAAATCCAAAATGATATTTTAAATAAGATATAAAATGCATTTCTCTCACATTTAAAAGATGTCTGGAGATATATGTCCTTGAATTTAGTTCTCATTATAACAAGATTTTTATCCTCGTGGTCCAAAGTGAGTGGTTAAGCTCCAGCCTTTAGGTCTACATTCCAGCTAGAAGGAAAGAGGCCACGTTGAAGAAAGAGAAACTCCTCCCTTTAAGATCACTGCTCAGAAGATGCAAAACACTTCTGATTATAACTCATTAGATAAAACTTTGTTAAGGGTGGCTGGGAACATAATCTTAGTTCAGAAAGCCACATAACCAACTAAAAACTATGCATTCTATTACTAAAGAAAGAGACAATAGTGTAAAGTCAACAGTTCCTGTTTCTTTGATTTTTATTTAATTGATTATCTAAATGTTGGAGAATTATTACATCCTAGAAATAGCAACAAGCCAATGACCCAAAATGGGTCTGTAAATGCCAGCCTCCTTTGACCCCTGGCTGGGTAATTCTGAGGTGCATATTGCACCAACCCCCACAGTTCCTCAGCAGAATTAAATAACTTGTTTGATAACGCATACTGTAGTGACTGCCTTCTCTTCCTTGTATCACTTTTCTCTCTCCTACCTGTGTTTCCTGGGACTGCCTCCCAAATGAAACATAACATATATATAAATATAAAAGAGAGACAGAATAGTTATATATTTATAATATATTTTCTATAACAGGGACATATAAATTACAATAATTATATTCATAATTTTTCATGGAAACAGAATCTTTAAGACTTAATTTAATAAAAAAATTATCAGGTTTCAGTCTAAAATGTTGGTGCTTAGTGCACTCATGGTCAAAAAATGACCAGACATACCAAAGTAAGACAAGCACGAAAAGGAGGTTTATTAAGGAAAGAAAAATAGGATTACAGAGCAAGGGCAAGATACAGGTTTACAGAGTGTGATACATATGCCACAGATGAACACCAGACCCATCATCACAGCAAAGGGAGAGCAAAAGTAAGGGTAAAAGGGGTTAGTTATGGTCTCAGTCTTGCTTTGTAGTGCCTGAATTGGGACCTCTCTGTGGCTCAGACATCACCATGGAACCACTTTGATTGGATAGTTGGTCGTTGCATGACCTGAGTCTTACTATGCATACGGATTGTTCTAGGTCAATTTCTGGACTCTATGGTACCTACACTGCTTGGCCCATGGGCTAGAGTCCTCTACATTCTTTTGCAATTGGTGTGCTAAGTTCCGATTGGCAGATTTGTAGGATAGTCCTTCCTCCCCTAGGTATGGTAGTAGCTCAGGAAAGGATTAAGGTAGGGTAGGACCAAGATGGGTGCCTGAGGCCCACCATTGTCCTTCTTCCCAGGTGGGGCAATTGCACCAAGCCAAGGCACAAACTTTCATCCCTAGGAAACCCAGAATCCCTTGCTAACTATCTAACAAAATGAATAGCAAACTTTAAGAACCATGAATTTAGTAAGTATTCTACATGCATACTAGATTTAAAGAAAAATCTCTTTCTGTATACTTACAGTTCAAATCTTTTCAGAAAGATTCATTATTAGTTTTATATAGGTCAGGTATAGGTTTACCTCTGTGGATTTCTAGAGGGTAATTAACCTCTAAGTAAAGTTCTCAAAACAAAAGGACATTAACATCCAAAGTATTTTAGTAATCATGGCCAGGGTGATGCTGGTGATTTATAGCAAAAAAAGCATCCTGCTCATTAATGTACTCACAGCAAAAAAACAACTATCTTTTAATATGAGCATGTTTTGTAGCTCTCTGGCTTCTCCTGTGGCTTTGTTAAACACAGGAATCTTAAAGGGGCCTATTGACTTTTTCAATCCACATCAGCATACCTCTCTTCTAAATAGCTGGTAGTAGAGACAGCTGTATTCCATTGTTAGCAACACTTACTAAAATCAGTAATAGAACAGTGGGAGTAAAATCACAGAGGGGTATAAAAGCTAGCACACTAAAATATTAAAGTCCAACTGTGAAAAGCTTTCCATGATATTTTTTTTTCCCATATCAAAATGTGTTTTAAACACTTTTTGAGTATTATTATAATTAACTATAGCAGCTTTGTAAGCAGTTCCTTTTGTAAGAGAAAAACCTACCATCACTTAGCGGTTACTAGTTTTTGACGTTGAGCTCTTAAGTGGATAATTATATTTATTGAGAGGTGATGCTCACTTGACCACTTGGTGTTTTGTTGCCAGCCAAGGGGAAACAAGGCAGGTGAAGTGTTTTTATTTACAATGTAACAGATATTGCTATTGTGACTCCATTTCTCAGGCATAGTTGGTTAACTAAATCTTTATTTCCAGAAACTGAAATGTTCTTCTCTTCCCCTGTTCTTGGGAAATTGAAAGCTTCTACCTTAGAGAAGTGAGTGATACATTATCCACTCACTCTAAATTGAACCCATTTGGAGCTATTTGCATCTTGTAGAAACCTACAGCTGAGTGCTCTGCTTAGAGGTGTAATGAGTGGTTGTCACAACACACTGGAGGTGGCCCCATAACAAAATGATCCCCTGTCAATCCCCTCACAGGAAATGCTTTGGCAACCTGTAATTCGGCCCCAGTATTAACATCCTGCCTGGGTTTTGTTAAATGGCACTTTCTAGGAAGTAGATCTGGGGAACTTGTGTTTAATAATGTTTTAAGAGGAATATTTGATGGAAGTTTTAGAAAGCATCACATGGGGTTAACAGTGATTTGTCATTTGTTTCTAATTAAAGGACCTAATCTCTTATCACTGAAGCAGTCGTTTTTTTATACTAAAGGCACAGATGTGAATGGAAACATATTAATGAGATGTCATACTACATAGTCATTTAGTGTTTTGTTTAACTTAAACATAGCAGAAAATGTGTGTCTAAGTAGACACATGTAATGACATCCTGATAGAATTATAATTTCCTGCATTTGCATAATCTTCAGTAAAATTCACACTAGGTTCACCTTGCATTGCTAATTTCATTTCCCAAATCTGCATTTTTAGAAAATTAAAGAAAAGTCAGACCTGAAGTACTATGGGAACAGAAAGAGTTTATTGTTAGTTGCTTCAAATTAAAGCTAGAATTGTAATGTAAATATTTGAGTGCCAGGTGTTCTAAAAAGTGACAGCAACCATTCAAACGGACAGGAAGTTTAGAATTTTCCGAAGCTATTTAAATCACTGTAGGCGAAATCATCCCCGGTGCTGGTGCTTGGCAAGTCTTTGGTCTGAGACAGAGCTGAAATGTGACTTTTGGGTCTGGGAAATCATGTTTGATCAAGTGCCCTGGTGTTCCCAGGTTCAAGATTCCGTGAGCTATAACTTCCAAGAGTCAGTCAGGTAATTGTGCAGTGAGAGAAGCAGCAGGAGCAGCCCTATTTAACCGCCCCCTGATGTGCACCACACGGCTCTCCATTAGCCCAGCAAGAGGGCTCTGGATACGGGTTAAAATCAGGTGATCTCAAAATAGTTTTAGGGATGTAGAAAGACACTGAAATTAGACATCTACCTCAGATGATTAGCTTGGTTTCCAGTAGGAAAGCCTAATTATCCCAAGGCCCAATTAAAAGATACTTTAAAAGATATCATCCAAGCTCTGTCTGTCTAATAGATTGTAATTCCAGAATACCATTCATTAAATGAAAAAAAATTTTTTTAAACATTACCGTGAGCTAGACATTGCTAGGGAGGAAATGATGAGTATCCCTGCTCTCATACATGACAACAAAACTTTTACATGCATGTTATTTAGTACTAACACAAATGTTCACAAGTCCTGTTGTCCCTGTGTTACAGCAAGTGTTACAGTGGGTGATCCTGAGGACAAACCGAGCAGCACACAGAGAGTCAGAGAATCAAGGTTTATTCACCTGCAGTCTCAGAGGGTCTCGCCACCAAATTCTGAGCCCCATCTGCCGATTTTTCCCACTTTTATTAAGTTGGAGTGGTCTGAGGGATGGGGTCTCAGGTGACTAATGCCCACCAAGTAATAGATTAATTGATGCTCCAGGTAATAGGTTTAATGTTATGCTGATGCACCAGGTAATAGATTAGTTGATGGGCCAGGTAATAGGTTAGTATTATGCTGATGCGGGTCTTCCATGAGGGGTGGGGGTCTCAGGTGGCTGCTGTGCCAAGTAATACATGATAGATGGGAGTTTTCCTTGTCCCCTTGGATTGCTTTTAAGCTCAACTAGGGTCTAAACATCATAGCAGCTTTAATGGTCTCACTTGGCTACACATAGACACCTACCCATGCCCAGTTAGACACAAAATAACCTACCAGATTAAAAAAGGGGGATTTTACAATTTTAAAATACAAATTATATATAAAGCGCTGTTTATAGCTGGATTAATTTCATAAACTATTATAGCCAACAAAGATAATTCATGAGCAGTTCTCAAGCTTCAATGTACAGTGATGACACATAGAAAGTTTTTTTTTAAACGTGTAGACTTTGGAATTATGCTATAACAGATTCCAATTTGGAAGTTTTGAATCCTGATGGGAAATCTGCATTTTTCACAGGCACCAAAGATTATTATGAATTAGCACAAAACCAACATTGAGCTATTCTGTTTGGTGGTCAAATTTTCTGTTAAAATTGTTTGATGTAGACTCACTATAAATTTTTTTAATGATTATAGATAAATATGGTTTGTTTATTCGTATATATAGATTTTTAAGCCAGAATATTTGCTTTTTCATTTATTTAATGATTCATGAAGGTTTAAGTTTGCATCTATTATTCCCAGAAGGTAGATAACTTTTTTTGGTGATTTTCTTACGTATTTGGCCATTTTGTTTTCTAATAAGTAAGTCTAGAACATACACGATTTCCATGGAACAAAAGTGCTATTTACTATCAACAAAGTTAACTTGAAAAGTAAAAGTGATATTTTGTGGTTAACGGTTGTTGCAGATTGTCTTTATCCCTATAAATTTATTGATTGATTCTTTACATTTTTAATAAAAGGCAATAATATCTTGGTTACAATTGTGCAAACATTGTATTTTTAATTTTTTTATTTGAAACTGTTAACGAAACTTCACAGGAATTTATAAAAAAATTACACAGAGAGATTCTGAATATACTTTACCCAGTTTTCCCCAATGGTAACATCTTACAAAATCATAGTAACACATGGCAAACAGGATATTGGTATTTGTATAACCTATTGGTTTTATTCAGATTTCCCCATTTTTATTTGTATTCATTTCTGTGTGTATGTGTTATATTTTTTAATAGTATCTCATTGTTCTTTTTTTTGACTTTTGGCTATTTTTACTACTTTCTCTCTTTTTTATTAAAATTGGGGAAGGATACATAAATTAACTTAACAGAACACATGAGTACCCACCACCCAACTCTCATAAAAGGTTAAAATTCCTTTGTGTACTTCTTATGTACCCATTCTCCCTCCTTTACCCTCAGAGGGATGCATCATCCCATATTCAATATTTTTAATACTTTACTACATATATTGTTAGAAATGAGGAATATCTGTTAAGATTTTAGCAATGTCAAACTCTCAGTAAATAGTATCATAAAGTACATTCATTTTGTATCTTTCTTATTTTCACTCAATTTTATGTATGAGATTTATCCATTTCAATATCTATAGCTTTAAATCATTCATTGTAGCTGCTTTATAATATTATGTAGGTAAGGATAACTACTGTACTACTTGGGTTGAGCATTGAGGTTATTTCCATTTAATTGTGATTACAACTGAGACTGCAATGGATGTTCTCAAAGTGGGGGGAGTGTCCTTGGGATGTATCACTAAAGGTGTATTTGTCAGATAATAGGGTAGGTTCATCTTCACCTTTCCTGAATATTGGCAAATAGTTCTCTATACTGGCTGTGCATTTACTCTCAATAGAAATGTGTTGGAGTTCCTGTTTTCCACATCATTTCGCTGTCTGACGTTTAAATCCTTTGCCAATCTGATGGGCTCTGTACTCACACATTAGAAAACTTTAATTTCTACAATTATAAACTGAAGAGGATAATCATACCCGTCTCACAAACTGTGGTTATATTTAAATGTGACAATCAATATGGAAGCACTTAGCATAGTACCTAGCACCCAGTAAGAATTTAAATGTTTTGCTTGTTCTGATTCAAAACGGGGTTGATCGAGATGTGTTCTTAGGTGATGTCATGGGTGATGCTTTTTTACAGCCCGTTTTGCTTGGAGTCGGTGATTGAACAAGATAGCAGCCTCGTGAAATACGGCACTGACGCTGGCTGTTCACTGATCCTAAGAAAGCAGTACTCCTCTAGGCCCAGTAAAAACCATGACTTGGTCCTGTTACCTTGCCCCACCTCAGAAGGCATGACACTGTCAGGATAAAGAAAATGCAAAGACCCTGTGAGCACCTAGAAGAGAGGTGGTGCTCTAATAGGAGACAGTGGGCAGATGGATGGAAAGACAAGGAGGAACAGCCAGTTAAAATGTTACCCTAAGATTCCAGAATAACCCCCATATCTTGAGGAGCTGCCTGAGACTGGATTTCTGAGGGCAAATTGGGTTTGATCTACAGCCACATTTATGGCTATATGGGATTGACTTTATCATCCTTAGCATAGGGAGTGTCCACTGAAGAGAGAACTGGGCCTTTAACAAGATGCCTGCCTGACTGTGACACGGTTGGTGAGGAACATCTGAGTGGCCATGGCTCAGGCTATCAGAATGCCTAGGAGTCTAGTATATGTTTCAAAGATGGATGATGATGTGTTTGCTCAGAAATTAGCTGACTTCATCAGCAAATATTGACCTGGGAGTAGTGAGCAAAAAAATGTGTAGGTGGGCCTTGTGTCATTGCTGTTAAGAGAACAGCCTCTGGAATCAGAAAGTCTTCCCGGGTACCAACTGTGTGATCTTTGGAAAATTATATAACCTCTGTTCTCCATTCTCTCAGCATTAAAAGCATAACATGAGTTTGTCATGAGGATTAAGTAAAATTATTTTATCAAACAAAAT
Organism: Eulemur rufifrons; assembly: GCF_041146395.1. NCBI lineage: Eukaryota > Metazoa > Chordata > Mammalia > Primates > Lemuridae > Eulemur > Eulemur rufifrons. Next base: position 76,024,033 of record NC_090983.1, read on the forward strand.
ACACATGATAATTTTTGACATATCTGTCAGAAAATGCTCTCTGAAGGTAGATGTCTACACTGTACCAGCATTTGGATCAACAAGTGGTAATTCTATGTGAACTTGAAAATGGCAAGAAAACAGGAGAGAAACCAACTAGACCACATTAGTGTTCAGAATGACTTGGTTAAGTGTGAGAGACAAGGTCTGGTAGAAGGGATGAAGTAAAATTTTATGAAATCAGAATTTAAAGACTTCAGAAAAGAATGACATAGCAGCAGTCTCCAACCTTTTTGGTATCAAGGACCTGTTTTATGGAAACAATTTTTTCTTATACAGGAGAGGTGGGAAGGTGGAGCTCAGCCCTGTTTTCCTAATAGGCCATGGACTGGAAGTGGGCTGTGGCATGGGGGTTGGGGACCCCAGACATAGAAGCAGCACCCTGCCAGCTCTCTGCCCATACCCAAGTCCATTCATCAAGAGGTGACAAGTGGGATTCCTGGAAGTCAACCTAAGGCACACACCTCTGGGATTCTAAAGAAACTTTACGGTAGGAGCTATTTGTGAAAGTATGAGTAGGGTTAAAGGAACCCACAAAGAACGAGGGAGCATGAACACAGGGAGTAATACAAGAGGGAAACCATGGCTATCCCTAGGCTGGAAGAGACAAGGGAGGGACTAGTGTATTCAGAGCTTGGGGAGAGCCAGAGTGTTAGCCAGGAAAGCCTGTGACAGAAGCTGTAGCTGATTTGTTATTCCTCAAAACTTCATATATACAAAAATCACGATGGGGCATTGTTAAATGGCAGATTCTGAGCCTGCCACTGTATGGTGGGGCCCAGATTTTGCAGTTCCAATCGACCCCAGGCGATTTAAAAGCCACCACTCTTTGGGCCACTCTGTAGATAGAAAGGTCATAGAGAAATGTAGTCACTGTCAGGTCCAGAGCCTGCAAGCAGAGAAAGCCCAGGGAAGAAATACCTCTTAATTTCCTTATATGAGCAGGATTCAGAGTAGGTGAGATTCAAGGGCCCCCTACCCCCAACACACACTTTATTTAATACTATTTCCTAAGACTCATTAAACTAAAGCTGAAATTACATTTACAGGAACAAACAGAACATAAAGAAAAACATGATTTCAAATGCATCTTAAGACACATTGCCGATAGACAAGCCTCCTTTCTTCAAGTCTTAGTTCAATTAGTCTTAGAGAAAGAATGGAAAATGTACACACCAAAATACTGTAGTGGCTATTTCTGGATAATAGAATACATGTGATTTTCATTTTCTTCTTGTTTACATCTATTTTTCATTATTTTTATAATCAATATGTAATATAATTATAACAAAAACAATATATTACAAAAGTGGACAAATACAAAGTATTCAATAATGTTTAAATTCAAAAGTAGCTTTCTGTGTATAGTTCTGTAAATCAATAGATTTCTCTAATATTTCAAGGAAACATTTAGAAGCATAAATCATTATATCACCCACATGTACAAAGCCTTCAGAGTGTCATAGTAAAATAAACTTTTGTATCATAAATAAATCATCCAGGTTGAGATTGAAAGCTTCTATATTGCTTCCTAGAGCTGTTGATAAAACAATGCAAAAAAATGAGCACTTTGGACAAAATGAGCTGCTGGAGAAACAAACACAACGTGCCACTAATTACAGGTGATTTTTTACCTTGTCAGGTGAACATGGCTGTTGTCATATTTGTGGGATGGAAGAGAAAAATACTATCAGCTATTGACACAGGTACAAAGGAATAGCCCTTTTTTCCCTAACTGTGGAATTGTCCAGAGATTCAACGTTTGACTTTGCTCTTTCCATTCTTTCACTCAAATAACTCAGCACTTAGCATTGCTTTAAGAGTTCCTCCTTTACAGCTGACTTCCAGAACTCCAACTTCTGCTCTATTGTAACTTCTAAGTTGCCTTACACCTACAAGAACACTGATACGATTCTCCTGTTGTGCCTACTGTGGGAAAGTGGGTGAGGAGGGGCAAGGAGAGTCAGAAATTCCTCAAAGAAAGATGCAAATATACCTACTACTTTCCAAGATTTTATATGGGGAAGTAAGCAAGAGATGAAATCTGAATAAGTGAGCAATGATCAGCATGGCAGCAACCTTCTCCATGGTCATATGTTCATCCTGAGAGAAAATGATTTTAAACTTCAGATCTCATATACAGTCAAACTAGCATTAAATAACAGGGCAAAACACAGACAATTCCAGAACTGTAATGATTTAGAATATTTCCCTACACATGGCTATAACAGAAAAAAATTCTGAAGTGGTACTCCAGCAAAATTTTTTAAAAAATTCATAAAAGGAGGTATGGAGCACAAGAAAGAAAGGAAAAAACATGAAAGAGTAAATGCATAGCTATGACTAATGTTGTTTGGTGAACAATGATAAAATAATGAATTTTCTAAAAGTATAACCATATTTGAATTAAATATAAGTGATGGTAAGTGGGGAGAAGAAAATGGAATTATGTTAATGAGGTTCTTATATTGCAGGAGGAAGAAAAATAGAGAAAATATATAGATAGTGAATAATCTAGATGTTAGTAAGTCCTTTGTTACTGCTACACTTATACATTGTATTGGAATGTCAATTTATGACAATATGAAGAAGAAAAATTAGGACAAGAAAAAGATAAAGAAAAATGACACTATCATTATTTCTAGCTGATATGATTTTCCTAGATAATCTGAGATAATTAACAGAAAAACAACTAAAAGTAATAAGTGCAATATAATATCTGATACAAAATCAAAGTTAAAAATTAGTTGCTTTCTTAAATATCAAGAATGTACACATAGAAAATGTTAAAGAAAAGAAAATGAGTCCATATACAAAGAATAACAAAGCCTAAATTGCTAAAATATATAAAATAAATATGAAAAGAAAAATGCAAATTCTCTGTTAAAATAACTACAAAATATCCTTAAAGATATGCAAGATATAAAAGAAAACCAGAATAAATAAAGAAGATATATGTGGTCCTAGACTGAAAGCTCAATACTTTAAGTATGTCAATTCTCACTAATCTCACTGATATAAAAATTTATATGGTGTATTTGCTTCATTAGCCAATACATTTCAACAAATAACTCAAAAAAGTTATATTATATTTTAATCAAAATAGTCAGAATTTTTTATAGCCTAAAATTTTGATTCAACTTTCTGCAGAAAACACAAGACAATAAGAATTCAGGACAATACTATAAAAATGTTTACTAAACACATGTTTAATGTGTATTATCTGCCTAGCATTATTCTAAGTGATTTATATATGCCAACTTTTTAAAAGCTAATAGTAGAACTATGAGGTAAGAATTATCTTCCTCCATTTTAGGAGAATTATAGACACATAGAGGCACACATATGTAAAAAGCTTTCTGACATATTGTAAGAATAATAATCAAGTTAGTTTACACTTACAAATTGGGGAGCCTGAGAGTCAATGAACGGATATCCTTTAGGAAAGAATTGGAGATAAATATACTCCCAGAGTTTCAAGCTAAAAACTTGGGTTTTGGATGAAAATTAAAATCAACATATGTCTTGATCCTTGAATTAAACAATCCTAAAATCAAAGAAATTTTTTTATGTCACTTTTTGGTCTCTATCTGATTGGGATAAGAAATTAGCCGCTTGTTTCAAGTAGTATTTGTCCAGAAGATAATAATGTGAACCAACTAAACAGCTTGCTTCTCAAGATCAACAGTTTGCTGATCAACACCCATCTCTCAGTGCCTACAACCCAAAGCTCTTATGCCCATCCCGCCCAAGCCCTGTCTTCAAGATTTACCGTAAATTCATCCAGACCAGGCACTAAAACCATATATACACACTTCTTCTGTGTCAAGGTAGCATTCTCTCTTGTTGCTCTAGTTCTGTTAAGCTTAGCTTGGTCAGCAGGGTTTCTGATGGTCTTTGGAGAGTTGATGGGTGAATATCTGGTCATTGCCTTCAAAGAAGGCATTTGGTGTGAGATAATGCCTGCTTGAATTTTATGACCTATAGAACGGAGTGAATCTATCATTATTTCAGCAACAACTGATCTTTTTCCAGCTCCAGACACTTCATTTTTCTCTACCTCAATTTTTCATTTGCTGTAATACATTAATAAATATTGTGATACTATCATTGGTGTATCTCAAACCAATTTCATCAGTTCACAGTAAATTTGGTCCCTCTTATCAAGATTTATATTTTCTTATATCTTATCCCCAAATCTCCAGGATCTCAGATGTTTGATGATTGGTTTCTACTTTGTGCTATTTCCAAGAATTTCTCCAGAGAAAGGTGGAATTCCCAGTGATTCTTAGTCAAGAAGAAATTGCAGGCTAAGACAGCATATGTCAGACACCCATGAAAATATTTGTGTTTTTCCTTTCCGGTAAAAAAACACTGAACATTTGTACTTATGGTTACCCGAACTTGGGGTAATAATAGAATGAGAGTTGGAACCAACCATATTTTTCTGTCTGACTTTCTCCCCTCCATCCAGTATACAGGAACTCTGCAAGTTCAAATCATCTCTCAATTGTCTGACTTTCCTCAGGGACCTCATAGGTGCTGTAGGACTTAGCTGTTTCTGCCAGCATTTAAAATACAATTTTGTTTTCCTCTTTTGGATCATTGTAATGTATTTCCAACCAACTTCCAATAACTAAAGGGATTGCACCAATACCTACAAAGATTTTTACTTAGGCTTGTAGAAGCCAAGTGAAGGCTGTTATTACCTAAGACCAGATTCATGCCAGTAGCACACATTTTCTTTAGGCTGAGCCCTGAAGAGATCGTTGCCATGACCAGCATAGCTGCTTCAGGCAGGACTACTAGAGCCATCACCTCCATCTCAGCCATTTGCCAAGCTTGCTTCAGCCTGTAGCACTCCTACCAGTGCTGAGATGGTAACTGAGTGTTCTCAATGTCCATGGAAATTATACAGAAGTGAGTTTCATTCATTTATGGTCCCCTCTCCCTCAAAAACCAGGCCTGAGTTCACAGGAGATGGGCCAGTTCAGGTGATGTGACCCACGTCACTGCTTTGCTCTGAATCACTTTTTTATGACAGAGGCATTGTTTTTGAACCAGCCCTGCTTTCTTTTCTTTTAAAGTGTCCTCTGTCCCCACACTCATATTTAAAACAGTTCATCCAAATTCACTTTTAATGAGCCCACTTGACCTGACCTTGGGATACATGTAGATACTCTTGAATTCTAAAATTATGTAATGTTCAAGCTGAATCCTATAGTGAAAAAGGGAGAAAAAAGATGTTTGAAAATGACTTGTGTTCTGTCTTTTATTTCATAAACTGCTCTCAAAATAAGTCCTTAAGAAAAAGAAACACACATACACATATATACTATTATAGCCTAAGGTGTGAGAAATGACCACCTAAAGATTGAATTGAGCCAAATTAGGAGTCTTTATTAGCTGGCCAGTGACCACCCCTGTTCTGGGAAAGCCCAGAGACAGAGAATGGCCCCAATCTTAAAATGGGCAGGGGTTACATACCTTTACCCCTAACAATACTACCAATACACATACCGCTGAGAACATGTTGATTACAATAATTCATAAGCAAGCAAACTTACGGAAGCAAATAGCAACCGTTAAATCAAGGAACATTTCTTTGAGAAACATCCAAGGAACATTTTTTCAAGGAATGGTACAATGTAACTATACACACCTAGTGATTTTAAACAATCACTTACAAATTAATCACTTTATTTTTTTTTTCTGTTATTTATGTATTTTTCTCTCAGCTCATAGGTCATGGGCCTATGAATCACACAGCAGCAGTGAGTCTGTACACAAGATGGCTTCACTGTGGCTCACAGAGCTATAGTGATTACTGTGCCTCATCACATTCCCCACTGGTTTTCATGTGAAATCAAATCTTTGATTTATTTCCACACATATGGTGATAATGGGTGTGCAATACCATGAGCTTAACACTTTGTATTTTTTTTTTTTTTTGTATGTACACCAACAGGTAATTTAGAACACACAGACCCACTAACAGGGTTAGGGGAAACAAAACTAAAGGTCCTGTTAAGGATAATAAGAGAGTTATAAATATGTTGACAGTGAGTTTGGAGGATAATAAGTTTGACAGCTCGAACTCATTGTATAGTAAAATAGACTCCTGGGTTCCGATAGCCCCCTGTTGTGGAATATAGTCGGAAGCCCCAAGTTTTTCCTGAGGCCCAATCCTGAGTTTGTCAATGGGTGATTGTGATAGACACGGGATTACATGAATTTAAAGTGTCACATCCGGGTTGCTTACGCACTAGTTGGATGACTGGATCTTTATTTTTCCAAGAGGCCAGTGTCTTACAACCCCACTTGGCAGAATAGTAATGGCCTTCTACTTGGCAATGTGGGGGCCCAGTGGAGGGGCAAGCATAATATTGGAGGCTTCGGATTCTCCGCCCCATCTGTAAAGAGTTACACCCACAGAGTTGACAAAGGTCAAAATGAAGAACTGGCTGTGATATGATACAATTGTGAGTCACCATAGTTCCATCAACCATTCGAGTGAGCACCCAGGTATAGTTTAGAGGTTGATGTGGTGATCCCATAGTCCCATGAATCACAAGGAACCAATATATATACGAGATAGTCTTATATTTAGAGGATCTCCGGATGGCTGGATGCTCCATGTCTCACACTGTTGCTCTGGTGAGGCCTTTTTGACTTGGGAATGATGAATCCAATGACGCTTGCCAGCGACTTTAATGGCTGTGGGTGTAGAAAGGATTACTGGCAGTGGTCCGGTCCACCTTGCTTCCAAGGTCGCTGGTTGCAATTTTTTGATCCACACAAGGTCCCTGGGCTGCACCTGGAATACAGTTTGCTTAGGAGGAAGGTTAGAAGGCCCGGTGTGGGCTGCATTTACCATTTCATGGTTGTGTTTCATGCTTGACTGGAGAGCCTGTAGGGATTTAAGAAGTATCGAGTCCTCTAGTTCCTCGACCAGTTCCTCCCTTAATTTGGGGATGAGAGGGGGAGGCCGGCCAAACATGATTTCATAGGATGTCAGTCCTTTTACATAAGGGGTACATCTAGATCTTAGTAGGGCAAAAGGAAGGAGGCACACCCAGTTTTCGCCAGTCTCTAACCTTAGTTTATTTAGTGTTTTCTTTAAAGTCCTATTCATTCTTTCTACCTGCCCTGAACTCTGAGGCCTATAGACACAATGTAATTTCCAACCAATTTTTAGCATCTGGGCCAGCAATTGAGTTGTTCTGGCGATAAACACCAGGCCATTGTTGGACCCCAATGCTAACGGGAGGCCAAATCTGGGGACAATTTCAGTCACTAACTTTTTCACAACTATTTGTGCTGTCTCTGACTTGGTAGGAAAAGCTTCTGCCCATCCATAAAAAGCGTCAACGAACACAAACAAATACCGGTATCCATAGTTACCTGGATTCACTTTGGTGAAGTCCATTTCCCATTGTTCTCCCAGGGCTTGGCCCCGTAACATAGTTCCTGGGGGAAGATTAATGCCATTACCCACATTTACCTGCACACAGGTGGGACATCTTGCCGTTACTTGCCGAACCATCCGATGAAGCTGGGGGATATAGTAGTCCTTCTGAAGAAGCTCAGTCAGTTTCGTGCATCCAAGGTGAGTGCTTTGATGAATCTGTTTAATTAAGTTTCGTCCCAGGCACTCAGGGACCAAAACCTTGTTATCTAGGAGAATTTTTCAACCTGTTGCATCAGTTTTAGTCTTTAGAGCTTTTTTAATTTTAACTTTTTTTTCCGTGTAGCTTGGAGAATGTGGTAGGAGCCATTCTGGCAAGACAGGGAGAATCTGGAGGGGCCCCACTGGTTTTTGTGTGACCTTTTTGGCTGTTGTGTCAGCAAAAGCACTTCCCTGTGCCACTGGGGAATCAGTGGTTTGATGCCCCTTATAGTAGATAATAGTTACCTTTTTTGGTAACCAGATGGCTTTTAATAGGCCAATATTTTAAGTTTATTTTTTATCTCTTTGCCTTTTGAAGTTAAGAGGCCCTGTTCTCGATAGAGTGCTCCATGCACGTGAGCTGTAGCAAAGGCATATCTACTATCAGTGTAGATATTAACAGTCTTAACCCTTCCCCACCTCAGGGCTTGGGTCAAGGCTATAAGTTCTGCTCTCTGGGCTGAAGTCCCATGTCCCAAAGCTTGTGCCCAGACAACCGGTCAGCAGTGACCACAGCTGCCCCTGCACACCTGACTCCTTCAGACACGTAGCTGCTTCCATTCGTGTATAATTCTTCATCAGGGTCTAGCCATGGCTGATCAGTGAGATCTGCTCTCAGATTGGCCAGTGACTCTAATATCTCATGGCAGTTATGCAGTGGCTCTGCTGGTTCATCGTCTGGCAGTAGAGTGGCAGGGTTAAGAGCAGTTGTCTTCAGGAAGCGAATCCTGGGGGGAATCTAGCAACAGCACTTGGTTATACGTGAGCTGGAAAGCCATTCTTCTTCAGGTGGACTTTTTAGAGCCTCTACTGAGTGAGGGGTTATGATACAAAAGTCCTGCCCCAAAGTGAGCTTAGAGGCTTCTTTTGCCAGGACGGCTGTTGCAGCAATGGCCCACAAGCAGTCTGGCCAGCCAGATACTACAGGTCTAAACTGTTAGACAAGTATGCAACTGGTCTGTTTTCTTCTGGGCAATTTTATTAACTCCGACAGCACTTTTTAATCTCTTTACTTTCTGTAGCTTTCTCTAATATCAGGGACCGAAGAAGTGGGAAAAGGCATATTAATGGCACGTCTATTTTCTGGTGCCTCTGGGTCTATGGGAGTCTACAGGCGGTAAGCTTTAAAAAGGCATTCTAGGAACACCGCCGGAGACTCCTTAGGTCTCTGTATGGTTTTGTTTACCATAGACAAATTAGTTGGCCTGTTAGTAGCGGCCTGTATGCCCCCAAGCAGAGTCTGGCTATACTGATCGAGAGCCCCCTTACCTTGCTCCTTGTTTGGGTCCCACTTTGAGTGCATGGAGGGGAGACATGTTGTATATAACCAGGATCCGTGGAGTTGCCCATCAGGGCCAGGGTTTGTCTTAACAGCTTTTCTGTGTATATGTTTTTTTATATATCATCTTTTTTTTCTATTCCCTGTTTTATGCCTGTCTAAACATTTACTCTATTTTAAGGGCCGTACCTAGCTGCACCTGGCCCAGGAACTGTTTTACTTGCTAGCGAAGAAGGCCTCTATAGTTAACAGGGTCCTCAGTGCTACGGCCCCCATCAGTATTGTTTTTACTGATGCCCAGTTTCTCTCTCTTTGACGCCGTTCCTTCTCCAGGGCCATGTCCCCATAGAGAGCTGTGAACTCTGCCCAGCTCCCACTGCTGTGAATCCAGTCGGCCGGCCATGTCTCTGGGTAGGCCACCATCCACTCCTGCACTTGTCCCACTAGTGGCTCTATCTCCCTGTTGACACTCTAAGCACATAGTGCAGCCCCAAAGACGAAGAAGGCCACAAGGCGGCCCCAATTGGGCCCCCCCTGGAAAAGCTCATTGGCCACCTGGGTGAAGCATTGCTGGGCTGAGCTGGGGGTCACATGCAGCTGAGCCACCAGACCAGAGAAGGTACGCTGGAAGCGGGACTCGAACTCATCTCCAGCTGCCCACATGGGTTGGTGCATCGGGTCAGCTGCTGGGCCCTTCTCTGGGCCAGTTTTACAGACATAACCCTTCTGTCTCAGGTTATAGCCTATAAAGTCTGCCACCAAAGCTCGTGTGTCTGGGGCTGAGGCTGGGGTCGTCATCTGTACAAATGAATGGATATAATTAAAAAGCATACAAATGATCACCCTGAAAGTTTCTGGAAGTTTTTCAAAAAAACATTAAGTGGCATACAATTCTTACATGACCCTGACTGACCCATTTTGAGGAAAAAAGGGAATAATCTTTAGATCTCAGGAATCCTTGGTCCCAGCCCGTCGCCTGGTGGCTACCTTACAGAGGCCAGGAACCTGATCCCGTGTTTCTGAAAAACAAGGACTATCAAGGACAAAAGTCTAAAAAGGGTAACCAAGAAAGAGTTTTAAAAAGGAGGACCGAGCCTATCATAGTCTAGTATAGCAGCATCAACAGAACCTGTTCCATTCTCTTAGGAGCTATGCCATAAAGTCTTATACCAAACACCAGGGCCAAAAAGCCTGGTAGCAAGTAGACTAAACCTATCATGAAAAAAGTAAAATCAAGGAAAGGCTACAGGAAGCCACAGAATTCACAGCGGTACCAGAGCAGGTGTCGGCAGCTTCTGGAGACTCCTCAAGAACACTCGCCCATACTTGGTGGATACTAGTTGCTGTTGAGAAACCAACAAAGGCACTCCTTGACCCTGTTCTGTGGTTAACAAACATAACTGGCAATCTGGGCAATAAGCTGGGCTAAAAGAATACCAGTGACTCAGCGCCGCCGGGAGGTGGTTCCCCCCTTGGATAGAGGGCAGTTTTTACAATGAATTCTTTATAACCCATAGGTAACAGACTGGGACAGCAACAGAGAGAAGGAGAAATTAGTAGATTTACTGGCTAGGAGGAGAAGGAGACAAATGAGAGTTGTTGCTAAGTGAAACAGGCGCCGACGAGGCGGCAACCGGCAAAATTCTTTTTGTTTTTCACAGTTCCTTTTTGTTACAATAAGAGCAACACTTTATCAGGTTTCAGTTTAAACTTATCCGGCACAGGGATTTTGAGCACGATTTGCTGTACACTCTTTCAAGCTATAAAGTTTTTTACAATGACAAGACACAGAGACACAGAGACAGATTTTCACATAGGGTGGGGTGTACTTTCAGGTGTCCGCCTGGCTGCTCCCCTCTCGCGGAGATTTAGGCGCCTCTTGGCTGAAGGTGCTCCCGTATAAAGCCCGGGCAGGTCACCGCTCTTTCCAGAGGGTGAGTCACCGTTATGCCATATGACGTTGCCACAGAACCGCAGGTTAGGACCCACTCAAACCCTGTAGCTAATCAGCCGTGGGGCTATAACATTCTCACATCTCTCATCCAGGTGACAGTCCGGAGGGGAGACAAGACAACAACACTATTTGTGATTGTGTTACTCAGACGGAGGTGGGACTCTAAAAGAAAATATACTAGCATCTAGACAACAATTAACATAAAACAAATCAACCATGAGCATTCAAACCAACATGAAACAAAATCCTAAAGTTTTCAGAAAAACCATACTATCCGGCAGGGTGCCAAATAGTTGCTGACTCGGCCTCGCGGCCAAAACAGCGTTCCAAGCCCGAAAACAATGACCAAAACCCCGAGTGACGTCTCACTCCTTGGGGCTTATTCCTGGGATCTTAACTGCATCCAGCTTTCCCAAGGAACACCAGAATGGGCCCACCAAAGACAGACAAACCAAACACTCACTGGTGTAAGTCCAGAACACTCCTTCAAGGAAATTGGTTAATTTTGAGGTGTTGATGGCTGGAGCGTGGTCTGGCTGTTGCCTGGGGCTGAGGAACCTCTCTCAGGAGCTCTCCCCTAGGCTAGGCACTGGACCCCACACCAGATCCCAGGCACCAGTGGTCACCAAGCGCCCTGTGTAACGGTCATCTCGCTGGGGCCTCCAAATGTTATGGTCTGAGATGCGAGAAATGACCACCTAAAGACCGAATTGAGCCAAATTAGGAGTCTCTATTAGCTGGCCAGCGACCACCCCTGTTCTGGGATAGCCCAGAGACAGAGAATGGCCCCGATCTTAAAGTGGGCAGGGGTTATATACCTTCACCACTAACAATACTAACAATACACATACAGCTCAGAACATGTTGATTACAATAATTCATAAGCAAGCAAACTTACAGAAGCAAATAGCAACCATTAAATCAAGGAACATTTCTTTGAGGAACATCCAAGGAACATTTTTTCCAAAGAACAGTACAATGTAACTATACACACCTAGTGATTTTAAACAATCACAAGTTAATCACTTTATTTTTTTTTTTTCTGTTATTTATGTATTTTTCTCTCAGCTCATAGGTCATGGGCCTATGAATCACACAACAGCAGTGAGCCTGTACACAAGATGACTTCACTGTGGCTCACAGAGCTATAGTGACTACTGTGCCTCATCACATATACCAGTATCATGCTGAAAGTAGTGTTAAAAAATAAGGTGATTGCACGTGCGCCAGGTTTGTAGCCAAATTTACAAAATGGCAAGAATAAAGGAGCAACAAGGCCTTCTGACAGCAGGCTGCACAGTGCTGATGTCTGCAGCGCCAGGGGCTCTGCACAGCCAATCCCTGGGAAAGAGAATGGTAGGGTCTGATGTTAGCAGCGGTGGAGCAGCCCCTAGGGAAGCCTGTACGGATAACACAATAATAACTGCAGGGTGTGCACCAGAGGTTACGTGGCTGTTAGCTGCATGTGAGAAATCAATTAGGTAGGCCACAGTGAAGTTTAAACTGGAAAAGGAGTTGTTTGATATTTCAGTACATAAATTCACTAGAAAACTAGAAGTTGAGGAAGTAAGGAAAAATGCTATTTAGGATTCTGAGGAGGAACTGAGGCAAATGTTGAGACAAAGATACTTACTATTTATGTAAAAAGGAATTTTGGGAACATTGTTTTTTAAAATAGTAAAATGATGGGCTAGGAATGAGAAAACAACACAGAATGGAAACTAAATTTTCTTCTTTCTCTGAGGGCTGTCTGGTTTTCAGAAGCACAATTCTTGAACGAGAATTTCTCTCATCTGGTCTTGGGCAAGGTCAAGAAGTGGTTTTGAGAATAGTTGCCAAGCAGTAGCCTTTCTTCTGAAAGCTTACGGATCAACGGCACTGGAGTCAGGAAATGTGGATTTGACTTTATAGCTCCTGCTTGCTTTGGTTTCTATTTCTTCATCTGTAAAGAAAAGAACTTCTAATTTTCAGTTTTAAGTATAAACAATGCACCTAAAACCACATAAAATCACCCAGCACTGATTTTTATTTGAAAACAATATGGGCCGGGCGCGGTGGCTCACGCCTGTAATCCTAGCTCTCTGGGAGGCCGAGGTGGGCGGATCGTTTGAGCTCAGGAGTTCGAGACCAGCCTGAGCAAGAGCGAGACCCCACCTCTACTAAAAATAGAAAGAAATTATATGGACAGCTAAAAATATATATAGAAAAAATTAGCCGGGCATGGTGGCGCATGCCTGTAGTCCCAGCTACTCGGGAGGCTGAGACAGGAGGATCGCTTGAGCCCAGGAGTTTGAGGTTGCTGTGAACTAGGCTGACGCCACGGCACTCACTCTAGCCTGGGCAACAGAGTGAGACTCTGTCTCAAAAAAAAAAAAAAAAAAGAAAACAATATGCATTAAAAACATAATGGATTTCTAATTATTAATAATTTAATTTTTCCATGTTAGTAAAAACAAATCCAACCTACAAGAAAAGTCAAAAGAATAGTTCAACTAATATATGTAAACTCTAATTGTTAACATTTTGCCATATTGATCTCCCCTTCACTCTATTGCTTCATCCTAAAATACCTGAGCATGTATCTCCTAAGAACGAGAACATTCATCTACATAACCACATACACTAAAACATTCAGGAAATTTAACACTGATTTAATTCTGTTATCTGATATTCATTTCACATTCAGCTTTCCCCCATTATTATAATAATGTCCTCTGTAACTGTTTTTATTGTTTCTTTGTACTTTTAAATTCTGTTTTTGTTTTTTATTTCAAGATGCAATCAAGGATCATATGGCCCATTTATTGGTTCTCCAGTATTTTAAAATTAATAATATTGATGTTTTAAGACTCCGGGACTAGTATCTCTCAAATTGGATTCATCAAATTACTTCCTTATGATTAGAGTCTAGTTAAATATTTTGGGCAGGTCTACTAATTAGATGGTATGTGTTCAGTCCGTCAATGAAGGTAAGCAGCATCAGTTTGTACCATTACTGAGGAGGTCGAATGATCACTTAATTAAGGTGGTGTCTGCCAGATTTCTCAATGATAAAAATACGATTTTTCTTTTTGTAAATTGTAAGCCATCCGTGGTGATCCTAACACACTGTTTTTATAAAAATGTTATCACAGAGTTCCTTAAAAGATAATTTTTAAAAGCCTAGAGTCTCTGACATAATATATGCAGTTTACTTCTTAACTCTAGACACAGGCTTCTTAAAATACTCAGCACGAAGCATGCCAGTTTACACATACTGTCTGCTGTGCTCACTGCCATCACCCTAATCCAATAAACACAATGCTCCTAACCCCAAACCGTATGATTTGGTTTCATTTTGTTTTGTTTCTCTTGACACACCTCGGGAACACTCTAGAAATGCCAAGGCACCCTTTTTCTTGCAAGGAGGTATTAGACACGGGAATAAAAATATTTTCTGCAGACGGGGTGAGATCTTTAGAAGATTTCCCTTTCTAAAATAAATACATGTGTGGGTTCTTGAATATTTATTTATTTATTTTCAATGATAATTCAAAGAGTTGATGGTAGAGGTGAGGGAAGCTGGCAGCTGTAGTTCTATGTCAAGTTCCTTTGAGGTGGGTATCGCAGTGCTCATAACTCAGAAGCGTAACTTTCCCAGCCCCACCTCCTTTAAGGACGTGAAACTGGAGTGTGTTTTATTAATGTATCTCTGTGACCACCAGTGGTCCCACGAATGTCAACACTATCCCCCATCTCACTCTCTCTCTCTTTCTCAGACATACACACACACACTCTCACACACACAAACACAATCATTAAAAAATAAGGCGACCCACATCATTCCTACATTTTGGTAACTTATTTTTTCTGCTCATCCATGTCAGTAGCCTGCAACTCTGCCTCAATCTCTTATTCTTCAAAAGCCCATCTGGCCTGTCACTAGTGATTTGCCAAATGCTTCCATCTCTCTTTGCTTCTTGTCACTACTCTATTAAGCAAACTGATAATCACTCAAATGCATATCCAAGAGTAAATTTTATATTTATTTTTATACTTGAAATAATATAATCTTCCTTATTTATCAGTGGATTACATGGTAAAGCAAATTTGAGTATATGAATATTAAAACTGGAAAAATTAATGAGTGAATAATTCTTTGCTTTAGCAAGTATCTCTCAAATTAATCCACTTCTCTCCATCTCCACTTCCACCACTTCTTTTCAAGCTTCTGTGACATCTCACTTAAGCCACAGTAGTCTGCTTCTACAGTCTCTTCTCCATAGTACACAAGAATATCTTTTTGAAATCAAATCTAAGTGTCTAAAATCCATTTCTCTTTATCAACCTTAAAGCACTTTAACGGACTTCCATATTTTGAAATAAAAATGGAAATGAAACTCTTCAATATGGCCTTAAATTCCAACATGCTAGAATTCTGCTTACCCTCCCTAGCCTTACCTTTTACTATCTGTCCTGCATACCTTCTTTCTGTTTTTGAGTAGGTAGTGCACTTTCTGCTACAGGGATTTTATATATGTTATTTCATCTTCTGAAATATGCCCCATTCCCTCCTGCCTCCTATTGTCATCTGAAATGATTTCTAAAATTGCTTATTTTTTAATGAATACATACCCAAGATTTTAACTAATTAATCAATGAAGGAACTAGTAAGATATAATTGGTTCAAAAGAGATTCCAGGCCGGGCGCGGTGGCTCACGCCTGTAATCCTAGCACTCTGGGAGGCCGAGGTGGGCGGATCGTTTGAGCTCAGGAGTTCAAGACCAGCCTGAGCAAGAGCGAGACCCCATCTCTACTAAAAATAGAAAGAAATTATATGGACAGCTAAAAATATATATAGAAAAAATTAGCCGGGCATGGTGGCGCATGCCTATAGTCCCAGCTACTCGGGAGGCTGAGGCAGAAGGATTGCTTTGAGCCCAGGAGTTTGAGGTTGCTGTGAGCTAGGCTGACGCCATGGCACTCACGCTAGCCTGGGCAACAGAGTGAGACTCTGTCTCAAAAAAAAAAAAAACAAACAAAAAAAAAAAAAAGAGATTCCAAAGAAGACATTATATACATACATACACAGAGAATACAAAGAATTGCAAGAGTGTATTGTATACATATATACATATGTGTGCATTGTGTGTGCATATGGAGAGAGAGAGAATAAGTGGCAATGAGGAATGCTAAAATAAATTTAAAGTAGATTTAAAACTGATCAATATCCACAGGGTATTGATCAATATCTACAGGGCAACAATCAATACATTCCACTGGACAAAATATATGCATTTCTATGGACAGGAATTATTTGCATTATTGTTTTCTGTAAGTTACTAAATTGTAAAAGGACTCTGGCACAATGACAGGTCAAATGGACTGGAATGATGCATTGTTATGACACCCAATGATCTTTCATGCCCATTTCAAAGTCCTTCACAATTTTTCCTGACCAACTCCCCCATCACGATCATAAAAATCTCAAAAATTAACTCTTGAAGTAATAAGATGAAGACATTAAAGTTACTAACGCCATAAATTAAATTCTTTCTGGAAGTTTTCATAAGGGATCTCAGATGAGACTTTTTAAAACACGCATAACTGAATCTCCAAGTGTAAGGAAACCTAAGCCAAAGAAACTCCACCAGATTTAACCAGCGATTATCTGTAAATGCTGGTGAATTTCTCCCTTTACAACATCCCCACAATTTGAGAATATTCATGGCCTGCCTTTAAATGACTTTCCTTAATCCCTATTAGGCTGAAACCCAGTAAACCAGGTACCAGATCAGTTTCCCTAGAAGGATTTTGTCGGCATTGGCTCCAAATGTAAACCGATCTTTTTTTCCTTAAGAGTGTCTTGCCCTACCTAATTAAATGAGATAATTCTCCAATAAACACTTCAGATAAGGCCTTGGTTGTACAATGGATGCCCCCAATTATGTGCTGGTAAATAAATGGAGGACAGATTCTTATTGAATCTAAATAAATATTGCCAAAGTAATAAAAAGGAAGAAGATGTAGTAAGAAGCTCTAGATTCTGGGGGTCAGTGGGAATCAGATATAGTTTTACAATATTTTATTTTAGCTTATGAATGCATAATTGTGGGCTCAAGATGACTTAAATAGAAAGAGAAATGGATTCCTTCTGTGTCCAGAAAAGTATAACATTAAAATAACATCCAGGCCGGGCGCGGTGGCTCATGCCTGTAATCCTAGCACTCTGGGAGGCCGAGGCGGGTGGATCGCTCGAGGTCAGGAGTTCGAGACCAGCCTGAGCAAGAGCGAGACCCCGTCTCTACTAAAAATAGAAAGACATTATATGGACAACTAAAAATCTATATAGAAAAAATTAGCCGGGCATAGTGGCGCATGCCTGTAGTCCCAGCTACTCGGGAGGCTGAGGCAGTAGGATCGCTTAAGCCGAGGAGTCTGAGGTTGCTGTGAGCTAAGCTGACGCCACGGCACTCACTCTAGCCTGGGCAACAAAGTGAGACTCTGTCTCAACAAAAAAAAAAAAAATAAATAAAAAAAAAAAAAATAACATCCAGCATACTCCAGACGAATAATCGCAATAAAATGTCCTCCATCAGTTCAGTCAGTCTTAGGTAATTTGATTCCCCGTCTGCTGGATCTTGGGTTATCACTCTGTTTTCACAAAGCTGTCTACTTCTGGACTAAAATGAGTTCTGCAAATCCTGACTCAGTCCACTGATACAGTATGAAAGTTTTATAACTGAAGTCAGCTCAAAAACCTATATATGAGCATTTAGTTTTTTGAAGTTTCAGAAATGTAAATTGCCAGGTACAGTAGTTTTCCACAAGTTTCTGAGACTGTCCTTGTTTGAAAAAACAAACTCTAACCTAAACTTTTGTCAGAGACTTCATGCAAACACTAAAACAAAAATCTCATGTTAGACCTGCAGTCCCTAACCCCAGGGTGGTGGACCATTACTGATCTGTGGCCTGTTAGGAACCAAGCCACACCGCAGGAGGTGAGCAGTGGATGAACAAACAAAACTTCATTTCTATTTGCAGCCACTCCCCATTGCTCACATCACCACATGAGCTCCGCCTGCTGTCAGAGCAGCAGCAGCATTAGATTCTCATAGGAGCCGGAACCCTACTGGAAACTGTGCAATGCCTGGGATCTAGGTTGTGTGCTCCTTATGCAAATATAGATTATTGGTAGCAGAGAGGTTTGACTGCAAAATAGATGTAATGAGCTTGAATCATCCCAAAACTATCCCCCGTCTTCCCCCACGAGGTCTGTGGAAAAATTATCCTCAATGAAACCAATCCCTGGTGCCAAAATTTTGGGGACTGCTATTTTAGAAATCAGAGACCTGATGGCTGCAGTTTATTTGTTAGTGTCATCTAAAATATCAAATGGAGCTGGGCATGGTGGCTCCCACCTATAATCCTAGCACCTTGGGAGGCCAAAGGGAGAGAATCACTTGAGACCAGGAGTCCAAGACCACCAGCCTGGGCAACGTAGCGAGAACCCATCTCTTAAAAAAAGAAAATTAGCTGGGTGTTGTGGCACATGCCTGTAGCCCCAGCTACTCGGGAGGCTGAGGCAGGAGGATCGCTTCAGCCCAGGAGTTTGTGGCTGCAGTGAGCTATGATGGGCCAGTGCACTCCAGTCTGGGTGACAGAGTGAACCTGTCTCAAGAACCCCAAAAAAACAAAATAAAAAAAATAAAATAAATGAAATATCAAAATGGAGGAGAGAACAATTCTCTTTCAAGGTATGGAATATTTGGTAATGGGTTTAACAAATCTCCAGGTAATTCCTATGAAGCATATAATTTGTGAAATATGTATATTAGTAACAATTCACCTATCAAATTTAACATAAGGCAGATGGTTTGTCTCTTCTGACATGACAGCTCTTTCCACACGATATTTACACAATAGCAGCACAACAAATAAATTTCTTTATTTCTAGAATTTCTCTTTTTTTTTTTTTTTAAGAAGAAAGAACAAATACTTTATAATTTTCTAGTGGGTTCTGGAAAATTTCAAAATAGTTTTAGGTGTCTATGCTGACTATAATAAAATAAATTTTATTTTTTTCCATATATAAGATCTGATTTGGGAAAGATAAACTCAAAATATTTCTAAGAAGAGATTTAGGCATTTATAGGATCACTGATGCCTACAGAAAATACTTGGCTATATATTTAATCATAGGGACAAGAAACATTTAAAAATAAACATGGAAGGTATGATTATGATTATGAAGAACTGTAGAGATTTCATGAATGAAGGAATTTTTTTCTTTTCCCTTAATAGCCAAGGGTATACTTAAGCCAATATAAAGCACAGTAAATGTATTCTGGTAAGACATGGAAACGTTGCTTTTCAGACAGACCAGGCAAAGTCGGTAAAGAATAACATTTTATGTTGTAGTTAAAGGCATGAATTAGCAAAACAAGTAGGTAAGCCTAATGAGATTAAATGAACTTTGCCAAAATTTAAAACACTTTTCCTTACTTCTTTACAGACTTAGGTGTTAGATACTAGGGTAAATAAAATGTACTTTCCAAGTACATTTCTCCTTCATTAGGTTCTTCATATTCTGACATTTTACTTGAGGACAGTGATTCTTGCTCAGGGTCTGAGAGATCAAAACTGTTTTTCAAACAATACCAACATGTTATTTATGTCAACAGGCAGCACATTCATCACTGTTATTTACAAATGATTGCGTGAAAACATTTTAATAAGTTTTCAGTTTTAATTTCTAATAAGTTAAATATTGAAAATTTTATTTCCCTCCCATAAAGAAAACCTCTTTAGCATCCATAAAAAGTTTTATGAATTTTGGTTCAGAGACAAAAACAATTTGCTAACTGCTGGTTTAGGACAAAGCTACTTTTTTTCTTTGAAAAATAAAAGCACACACACAGTTTTACTTCGTAGTCACTGTTGCTCTTAGGATAGCTTCAAACACTTACATTATTACTTTTAGGCAAAGTAACTAACTTCTATTTCTGCAGAGTAATTAGGGCTTGGGCACCTGTGAACTGTCTAGCTAACAGCAGCAGGTTAGTAGCCTAGCAGAGCTCATAGGTACACACATTATGTCCTTCTGCAGCTACACACATCTGGCTCTCACCTTCTTAAAGTGTCAAATATGAACACTTTTATTATCATGGCCAAAAGCTATAGCCTCTTTATAGCACATAAAAATAAAAATCAAATATACATATAAATTTAAAATATGTTTAGAGATCAATGTTTCCATATTCTACCTTACATAGGCATTATTTGGGTATTTAAGTAATTTAGAAAAAAAAAAAGAGAGAGAGAGAGAGAGACTCAGTAAATCAACTTAGCTGGGTGTATCTGAACAGCAATATTTGCAATTCACTGAAAGCAATGCAATGAACGAAGTTATTTCTGTTAACTTTATTATATGTGCAAGTGCCAGAAACCAAGAGTCACAAAACCTGGTGCAACCCTAAGGCCAATGTCATTGATCAGGGCTGGCTCCAAAGTTCGAGCTCAAGAGAAAAATTACTTAGGATCATATCATTGTTTTACCACTTAGCTTAGAGATAGTGATGCCTACATTTTCCAATCTATAGTTGTGATTATTAAAAATTAAATGAGTTAATTTTATAAAATTGCTTAGAACAGAATTTGACCCATAGTAAATGGCAGTGCATGGCTGACTTGGTTGGGTAAAGTAAGTTTGGAAAGGGGATTTTTCAAGGTAGCTTTTTTGTAAAAAATAAAAATTATATATACTGTACATAATCATTGGAAAGCATTTGTAAAATGCAAGAGTATATATAAAAAAGAATGTAAAGAGTATTTACTTACAATCTTACTGCCTTTACATAACCATTCCTAATATGCCAGCACTTACTCTTCCAGTCTGTGCCAATATTATTACTATTATTTTGCTTGTTAACAAAGCTATTGTTAGAGAATTCCAAGTCCATTTATTTAATAAAGGGAAGAGTTGGGAAAAAGTACTTAGCTATTTAGTTAATATTTAATTCTTGGCATTTTCATTAGAGTTTCCAATATTTCAAATGAGAGAAACTGACTTTGCTTCCCAAGCATTCTTTAGAGCATAAGGGCAAACAATCTGTCTTTTGAGTATTGATTTATTATTTCACTGTTGTAATTACCTTGGCTGTATAGAGTTTATACCTCTTTACACTGAAACACAACCCCACACACATTTTATTTTCTCCCTTATGCATTTTAGAATTGTTTTGTTAATGTCCACAAAATAGTAACATTAAGATTTTAATTTTTGTGTCATTGGACTCATAAATCTTGAGAAGAAGAATTGCAACTTCATATATTTAAGATTTAGATTAAATTAATAATTTAAGATTTAAGATTTAATCTGGATTCTATTTAATAGAAAATATACTTGGTATTTTATAAAACATCACTTTGTAAAATATATTGATCCTACACTTTGTTTGAATTATTGTCCAAATAATTGTGTTCTTTATTAATTTTACTATTTCAATTGTATTTTTTTCTTGCTATTTATTACCACCTCAGTAGTTATTGTTGAAGTGGAGAAAAATTATTGAAAAAAATGCACAGTACATTTTGATTGTTCTCTTTAGTATTTCTACATCTTATTTATATATAGTATTTGTTTCTGTGACTAGAATTTCCAAAACAATATCTAAAAACTATGTTGATATAATAAAACTGTTTAATTGTTCTTGGCTTTAGAGTTTCACCAATAAGTATGAGGTAGACTGTGGATTTTACAACAAAAACAGAATTAAACCTAGTATTACATAACATATTTTTTAACAAGAATGAATGTTGAAATTTATATTTTAAGCATATATTAATGTGTTTTTGTGTGTCTATGTAGCATATAAGCATAATTAATGATCAATTACTTACTATTAAATTCCAGTTGTTCTTAGAGTACACTCGCCTAAGGTGTGATGGATGATGAGAAATAAATGATGAAAAGGAGGAATCTTTGATTAAGAGTTTCATGAATTACACAATTTATTGAAACAGAAGCATATCTTTTCAATCTAATTGCATAGATGTAGGATTCTGTGTTGGGAGTCTTGCTTTCTAATGACCAGATTCTCTGACTCTTGGGACATAACCAGATGTGGAAGCCTAATTGCCATAACCACAAAACCACAAAAATAGATTTTTGGACAGATAGTGAAGGCTTTGGTGTATGAAATCAAAGCAAAGCATTAATCACTGAATTTTTCATAGAGCTCTGGAAGCCAAAAATATCAGTAGTTGTGACTCAGGAATAATAAATATACAATTAGTCACATGAATCACAAATAGTCTAAAAACACTTTTTTAAACTCTTGCTTTTTCCCTGGCTGCTCTTCTATACATAATTTTGCGGAAAGGTAGCCTATCAAAATGAAGGATTTAAAAATAAATGAAGATCATTTATATCAATCTTTCATTTGCCTTTTTAGCCATACCTACATTTATCTATTTGATCTAACACACTTTAATTCTTATTATTTCTCAATCATTGCCAACAGTAGAAACAGATTATATAGTAGCTCGGGCAGAAATACAATGAGGGCATTCTAATTAGATTGGGAGGCAGGGGCGTGTTCTAATCTTAATAAATACAGTTCTGGATATGAGAGTCCTATTACTTTTCTCTTTTTTTCTCCCCAAGGCAAGAACAACCTTCTCTACTTTATGCCCAAAAATATGTTTAAAACATATTAAATACTTTTTATAATAACCTACTTGTGTGCTTTAATAAGAGTAATACTTTAAATTTTATAGCAGAAATTGTCTATGCAGCTTAAAGCATACACTATTCTTACATCTACGAGTCAGTTTTCAAAAGACATGCATACTTGTGTTTAAAGCAGTGTTTTATAATTTATGAAATATCTTCATTGAATTTATAGCTAAAAAGTACTCTAGATTTCACTGATCCCAAATTTATCTGTGTTCCTACAGCAGAAATACAATCAAAATCGAGGTTTTCTGCTCCGTTTGTAGGCTTTATAATCGTCTTATTGATCTGTGTTCTGCCAAGTTCTGATGTAGTCCCACTGAAAACAAATAAGGTGATATATCTGAATGCATTTGATAGCATCTGAAGCACTATGCAAAGTAAGTGATTGCTAAAGATGATTGTCATTATACAAAATCCTGCGTGCCTGTCTCCTCTAGGTGTTTGAAGAATTCTCCTCTACTTCAAAGTACTAAGGTGTACCAATTGTTGGGGAATTGTTACAGTAATTTAGGAGGACTGGATACACTGCCCCATTAAGTATAGACGTTAATTTGATGATGCATTTTAATTCCTGAAAAAAATTGAATGTGGAAGAAAACCCAATACATTGAGGTTTTTAATATTTTAAGAATGCCCTTAGACTTGACCAGCTTATGACATACATTATAATAATTTCACTTTATTTAGAGTATATTTTGCAATTCACTCCATGTTAAAAAAAGTTATGAGGATTATATGACCTAATATATATAAAATGCTAGCTAATAGAAGGCATCCAACAAAAAATAGATTTTCCCATTATTCTTTCTAGATTTTTTTATTATTATTATTTTTGCCCTAAATGCTAAGCTTTTAATAACATTTCCTCTTTTTTCATCTGGAAAAAAGAACTGTAAAAGGTTGTCAGTTTTCCTTTCATGGAAAATTTAAAATCATGGTAAACCTTGCTTTTTCTTCCTATTATCCAAGGTTTTAAAATATCTCCTAAATACTATGTTTGTGATGTTCCGAAGACAGAGAAGTGAATTTAATATCAAAGCGGCAAGTGCCATAACATAGAGATATGTTTTCATTATTTGATAAGCTTAATAAAATATGCCACTGAGTTCAATGGGCTAGTTCTTCAATTCACAATTTACCATGCCTCTTGCCAGTTGTGGATGTTTAAGAAAGGCATCCTTCCCTCCCTTCTTCAACTGTGCTTTACAACATCCAAAGGGAAGATGAAAATGTTTGTATCTATGATTTGCTACAGGTGTAGAACTATTGCAATTGTATTATAAACAATTGTTAATATTTCATAAAAGTTTTCAAGCTTTCTGAAATAAACTTTGTAATTGAATCTTTCAGATAGCTGCAAATTATATTAATTTTCCTCCTTTTGTTATCTAGTGTGATGTCATATTTTGGCTTAAAATTTAGACTATGCTTTTATTTATGACTAAAGATAGGCAGGAGAGAAGGAAGGAACTTGAAATATTGTGATAACTGTTATCCTTTTACCATCTGAAACACATGAATTTAGTTGTCTGAGAATTATTTTTCCAAGTAAAAGCATTCTATGATTTGAAAGATCTACATTTCAATTTTTTTCACATCAGTAAGCATTTATTTATACAATATTTTTCAAATTCTTCATCACTTCTCCCTTCCTCTTAAAATTAAGAAGTTACTAGTAACTGGAAATAAGGCGCAGATATCCAGGAAATGTAATTTGGCAATAAATACTGTTTTGAAGTACACTGCATGGTTTGTGGATAAATATTTCTTTAATGTGTGTAATTACTGGATCAGCAGAATAAATGTGGTCATGTCCTTGTAATTAATACATTGTCAAAAGTTCATTTAAGTATAATAATTTTACTGGGAAAATGCTGTCTATGTGTTTCCTGCAATAATTTGTTAAATTAAGTGCAATAAATATAAAATTACCCTTAGAAATATATTTATTTTCTTAAGTTCTTTTTCACAAGGTGTCAAATAATGCTTTTAAGAAACCCCTGCACACATCCCTGTTTCCCCAGCCCTTACCTCTGTAATCAAAACTCCTCGAGACAGTGTATGAATAGATACTAAATAGCACAGTAGACTTTTAATTTCAGTTAGAATATTATAGCATAACATATATTTCAGCTTAGGTTGCCAAATATTTAGCCAGGAATTATGCAATCTGCCAAGTGGTCTTGCCCTTGATACAGTCTACTAGTAAAGCATGGCTGTTTCCTCTGCACTCAGCTGAACATTCATCTGTGGAGGATGGAGTCACAGCAACACAGAATTCAAAGGCTGGAAGGGATCTTGGAGATCACCCCATGCAACCCCTTCATTTTATTCTTGTCACATTGCTCCAAGCTCTCCACAGAAGGATGTGGGGCTCCACTAAGTGAAACGGCTGTGGGCACTCAAGGAGGACATGATAAATTAAAGATGCCTTCCTTATAATGTTATGACCAAAGGGCTGCAGGGAAATATGGTTTACACTGCCTGACATTTTACCTGTGTTGGGCATGTAGCTAGAAGTCTATAAATAAAGGGCAGCGAGGAAACAAAAGAGATACTCAACAGGGTCGGGAATAAAATGTAGTGTGGGAGACATTGCTTGAAGTGGTATGAGCTAGCAAGTACCTTTTCTTCCTGCCTTGCCCAAGTAATTGATGGATGAGGAATAGAGGACAAAAATAGATAAGTGTGGTAGAAGGTAAAGCAGGTGGGAAAAAGAATGGACAATTACTAAGTCAATAAGCACAGTTAGCTAAATGTTGCCCTCTTTGATAGTATCTTTATGTCCTCTTGCTTCCATTTTCTTTTTCATGAAAAATAATATTCAAAAACTTTGGCTCCAGATCCACATTTATTAACTAAACAGTCTCAATTTTACCATGGATTTCTATGGGCCTTAGAATCAACTTGCCATTCCAAACTAGCCTACTTTAAAGAAGGTAGCTATTTTGCAATTAAATTCAGATGTTCCTATTTTAGTGGACCATCTTGCCCTATAATAGACTACCCATCCTCTTTAATTGTTCTAAAGTTCCATTAGATCAAATTTGCTGTGTGTACTAGATGTTGACTAAAAAATTTTGGAAAGAGTTATTACAACTTACTGGAGTGAAAAATAAAAATCTTTAAAACCCAGTATTAGCCAGTGTCATACTTAGAAGTGTATCTATCATTCCCCATCTTAGAAAACACAGGGATGAGCATATCTTTCCACAGCTTCTATATGAAACTTGGGCACCCCATTCTCACCCAGATCTTCTATGAATCTCCTGCTTCCTTCACCCTTGCCCCCTTTTCTGTCCTGGGGTGCCTGTGGAAATATTCTTCTCCTAGATTATGCAGAATCATTTAGCTTTGTTTTTGTATTGCTTTCTTTCCTAGCATCCTATGCTCATGGGCTCATCTTAAACATCTAAAGAGACATCCAGAACGTTTTCTAAAGAAAAAGCCACGTCCCCTTACGTAAATTATACTACTGCCTAATTATACAAAAACAACTCCAATACATTATCCTACTAAGTAATTTTTTTCCCCTTTCTTTCACTCAGGTTCTATTTGGGTCACCCTAGGAAGAATATAAGAAGCGGGGAAAGCCTCCATAATTCCTTAGAGGAATTTAAAATCTAGTTGTGAAAAAATACAGTATACACATAAATATATTTGTGGAAACAGAAAAATGGGAAAACAGAAAATAACTACACTGTTAATTACAGGAAATAACCATGAGATAATGTAGTATGATTTGAGTATATGAATGCTCAGAAAGTAAAGAATTTAGAATTCAGAGGCTGAGTTGGTGGAACTTTCTGCAAAGTTTTGGTGCGTTATCATAGCACTTTGACATGGGCCAATAATGCATTGTCTGTTATAGATCCAGTGAACTAGGCTGACTAATTTCAAGGCTCACCAAGCTAAGCTTTAGGGTTTTTCACTTGCATGGGTGTCTGGTACTAGTAGTGGCCCTGGCAATATCCATTTATTTGCTATGTGGTCATAAAGTTGCAAAAGTAAAATATTTTAATGATTATTAATTAAAACTATTGCCTATTCCCCCTTCAATTTCCTCTTCTTCCTTCTCCTCCAGTAAGACTGTGTTGGAGTAGCTGTAGGCCATTCAAGTGTCTTGCTCTGAGGAAGTTTAGTTGATGATACATTATTTGTTTTAGTGGATTATATTTATGTGTTTTACAGACTCTTCTGTAAGATTGCCAGATAAAATTTAGGACACCAGTTAAATCTGAATTTCAGATGAACAATGGGTAATTTTTTAGTATAAGTTTGTCTAAGAAACATTATTTGTGGTTCATATGAAATTCAAATTTAACTGGGCTTCCTGCATTTTTGTTTGCTAAATCTTGCTACCATGCATGCCTGTGTTTGATTTTGGTTAGTCATCCTGCTATGGAATGGTTACCAAGTGTGTGTCTCCATGCTCTATACCTACTTTCCGTGCATCAGGACCCACCTAAAGGTGTATTCAGAAGTCACAACACAAAATGATCATGGTCTATGGTGTCTTGGCACTGGAAGAATACCTCGTGGAAGAGAAGCAAGGTTCAGAGTTTCCTAAAACAGAAGCTAGTCTGCAGAAAGTTCTTCCAAAACTTAAAACTTGTAATTTTTTTTTTCCACAAAAAGAACTTCGAAAGAAGTTTCACCACATTTGATAACAATTCTAAAAATTTACGTGCTCTTACCTAAAAAGCTCTGAGCCTGACAGTAACTTTTCTAAGTACCAATTAAAATAAAAGATCAAATATGCCAGAGGAAAGATTTAATTACCTCTTCATTGAATAGAAAATAAGAATCATTAAGAAATTATATGACGAGATGATCAAAAAATGTAAACCAAAAAAAAAAAAAAGTACACTCATGTGCCGCATAAAGATGTTTTGGTCAACAATGCACTGCATGTAGGATGGTGGTCCCATAAGATTATAATTGATCTGAGAAATTTCTATCACATACTGACATCTTGAACATAATATCATAGTAGCATAATGCATTGTCTTTTCTATGTTTAGATATATTTAGAAACACAGATACTTACCATTGTGTTACAATTGCTTACAGTATTCAGTACAGTAACATGTTCTACAGGTTTGTAGCCAAGGAACAAGAGACTATGTCATATATCCTGGGTGTGTAGTAAGCTATATGATCAAGGTTTGTGTAAGGACACTCTGGGATGTTCACACAACAACGACATTCTTAGAATGTATTACTGTCATTAAGCAACACACGACTGCATTAGTTTTCAGGATTTAATGTGGTTTACCATTTTCAAGAGCTTGTCACAAATTGTATTTGAATGTGCTTTCCTCACTCTAAATGTATATATATTTTTAAATATTCATATTTTGTGTTCTTCCTCTTAAAGAGGGTTACCAAAATTGTAAAAGCTAAAGCTTGGTGTTACGGCATAAGAACCATCCAGAGATTCATAGGGCTATGCTTATGTTGTATTTGGTCTGTGTTCTAGGTCTTGATTCCTTTTAATTTTTTAGAAAAAGAGTAGCTGTGATTTTAATTCAGTTACCAACTACTATATCACAATGGTTAGAATTATCTGTGGGGTCAGATGACCTGTGCTCAATCTAAGCCTCATCATCTTTTCACCATCATGTCCTGAGGCAGATTGCTTAGCCTTCTCCGTGCCTCAATGGTGTAAGATTATTGTTAGGACTAAGTGAGGTAATACATGTAACTGACTTAGCAGAAAAGCTGGCATGTAACTTAAAGCCTTCATCAATTGTGAATAATATTATTATCATTATTACCAGTTTTATCATCAGGCCAAAATTCACCTAATATAATTCACTATAAATGAACAGGTAAAAATGAGAGTATGTTAGACTCACAAGCTCATGAGTCAACTAAGTTATTTCATGAGAGTGTCTCTATAGACATAGATAAGTTTTAATAATGCTCAAAGAAAAATGTGTGACCTCAAATGTCCCTTTCTGTGTAGCATCAGGTGAGAATCATCCAATACTGTGTCTGTCTTCTGGATGTTGTGTTCTTTTCAATTTTAGAAAAAGAGTAGCAATGATTTTTGAGTCAGTTACCAAATACTTGGGCTCTGCAGGCAGAGGTTCTGTAAAGGAGATTTTCTTTTCAATTTAAAAGAGAAAAAGAAATCATAACATATTATTCTCTCCTTTACAGTGTCAAAATACTTCAAAATAAAATCATGCCATGTAAGGCCACATTTTCTCAGGTCCCACTAACACTAAAACAATCAAGCCAGTTTGCCCTCTACCAGAAGAAAACAGAAATTGACAATCAGTCTGGGTGATCGTGTGGCCTGACTCCATGGGAAATCAAATGCTACCTAACCCTAAAACCTTCTCATAAACTTCTCTAGCATTCATTAATTCAATGTAAATAGATGGTGATAAGAATTCAGCATAGTTTCAAGTTCCTATGTGAAGTAAAGGAAGAGTAATAATTTTGCGTATAATGAAATCATACTTGAATAGAAATGAGACAGGTTTGTCTGAGATAAGGCATGGGTAATGGACTGAATGTGTATGCCCACCCAAAATTGGTATGTTGAATCCCTAACCCCCCCCATCATGTTAATGGAAGTGAGGTCTATGGAAGATATTTAGGTATAGATGAGTTGATGAGAGGGGGGCCCCTATGACATTAGTGTCCTTATAACAAGTGGAAGAAAGCCTAGAGCTCAAGCTCTCTCCACTGTGTGAGGACACAGTGAGAAAATGGCATTTGGAAGCCAAAAGGAGGACCCCTTGATCTTGGCCTTTTCAGCCTCCAAAAAAAAGGTAAGAAATAAATCTCTACTGTTTAATCCACCTACTCTACTATATTTTGCTGCATCAGCCCCAGCTAAGACAGTATGCATTGGAATTTATCTTTGATTGTTTTAGGAGAACTTATACTTGGCTCCATTATATTTCTTAGTTTAACACAATATCATTCTTTGTGATCGTCACTTATGTTAGGTTTCTCTTCAGTGTACTCTCTCTTATCATGTTTCTCCCAATGTGCGCTTGCCCAGAGCATGGCATTTATCTAAGTCAACTGTAATCATGGATTGTTTCCTCACTGGATTCTGAGCTCTTTTAGGTCCCCCTTTTCCTGCACCCCTAATGCTTGCTACCATGTCTTACACAAAGCTACACCTTCGACAATGTTGTTTCACTGAAAGAATGAGAAGGGGATGCATACATTTTACTTTTTTAATATTTCAATCAACTACTTTCATATCCTCTGGCTGCCAATTATAATTAAATGCTAATTATAGGAGTAATTCCTATTGGACCTTTCCACTGTCATCTAAAATCGTCATTCCCATTTAAATAAGAATCTCATGCTATGGGTTTTACAGAATGCATATCTAATGCATAGATAGATAGAATACATATGAGACACAACTAAGAAGTAAACATGGAAGAGCACAATAAAACATTGATCTTCACATCCCAGAATATGATTCCAAAGTTCCCAGTGAGGTTGTGGAGAGTAAAAAGTTACCAAGAGAACATATTTCCTCCCAGAGTCTGTATTTCCCTTTTCTAAGTGTTTAATGCACTGGGCCACCCGCATTCTCAAACACATTTTAAAGAAGCACAGAGTTCTTTATTGAGTTCCAAACATCATCAGCACAGGGACAAATGCTTAGCTAAGGCTCACATCTATCATTCTGGTTGGTACATATGGTAATTTTCTCTAAATTGGCTGGTTTTTTCAGGCTACTGTATCATCCTGAGATATTAAGTTTTTAAATTGGCTCTTCCCACCTCTTTTAAAGTTAGATGGCTGATTGCTGTCACATAATTTAATGATCTGGTCCAATCTATACGATGACTGTGTAACATGGGCAAGATAATTGTAGATGAATTGCATGCCATTAATCAGTTGGCTTTTTGTTCTTACATGTTCCATTGCTTATCATTCAAAGAAGAAAATTGTCTTTTGACAGGGGTCCCATTGCAGCCTTTTTACTGTCCAATAACATCAAGGCAGAGATTTCATAAGATAAATGAGGATGATACAAGTAGGGTGGAATTTAGTTAAAAGGCCTGTTTTTGTAAAATTGTTTTTGGAGAAATTAGAAATTTGTCCATATTATTGAGGGATGGGTTGTAGAAGGCTGATATATTTTAAAACATAAAAATAATTTAAATAAAATAGAATGCCTCATTAGAGATTCACCAATTTATGCAATAGACTACTCTTCATTATAAGAGTAACCCCAAAATTCTAACTTTTGGTGTTCTAAACCATAAACAATGATTGCATTTGATGGAAACTTTTTCTCAAGGGATAGCCTAGGCACTCCACTCCCTGTCATTATACTTCACTCCCTCATTGGTGGGAAGCATGCCTTTTTAATCTTTGTATTCCCACAGCCTAACTCAATATTTAACATTTATTAGATGCTCAATTAATGTTTATTGAACTATTTTTCACCATTTTTGATCTGGTGAAACTAACTTTGTAAATAAGGAGTTATTACTAGGGAAATAAAGCAATATGAGATTTCTGGAAGAAGAGACAACATAGTGAAAAAATGGTGACATTTCCAATTGTGCAGGAAGAGCAATTAGTAATTTGAATGTGAGGTTTTAACATGCATGGTGGAGTTTTTGTTTCATTTTATTTGATTTAATGTTGAAGGATAACAACAAAATCAAGCAAGATTAAAAATGATCTTTCATTGAGTATTATATCCATGTAATTATATTTACATACACAACAAACATATACCTACATGTGCAAGTATATGTGTTTTTTTTGTTTGTTTGTTTTGTTTTGTTTTGTTTTGATCTATTAACCCTAAGTTCTATGGGTTAGGTTTCTGACTGAACCACTTATAGCAAATTCTGTAATGCATTACAGTGCAGCAATGAGGAGAGGAGATACACTTTGCTTGTCTCATAGACAAATTTTCTTGATACTATAACCAGATGTTCTTGTACTCTTGGTTCCTTCCTCCTTTTTGAATGTTCCTACTTATATCCTCTGGGGTAAAAATGTTTCTATGGGAATGACTGTCAATCAGGGGAGTGTGTTTTTTGATAATGACTTGAAGGCAAACTTACTGTTACGAATAGACTGATGGGTCCATTTAATAGTCATGAAAACAAAGTTAGAAATCGAGAGAGAAACATTATTATGAGGTTATTTCAGCAATTAAAATTAAATATCATTCCTCTTGCACAGAAAATATTTGAACAAACAATGTCTTACAAATGGCATTTTTTCTTTTAAAGTACAAGAGTTTTAGATAGAAACAGCACCAACAAAAAGACAAAACTCTTCTCCTAATCTTTTATAGTTGCATCTTCACCTATGCGAGTCAGTGCCTACTCATAACTCCTCTTGCTTTCTCTTAAAATCTTCATTCTAGTAGAAGCTATAAGATGGCGCCCCTTGATGAAAAGCAGATGTTTTTGTTGTTTCTTTTTTCCTTTTAACAGTGTTTGGATTTCTTCAGTACAATGCATAATGTTAACTCTCTTTAATAAGCAAGAACATAGTCATGGCACTTAAGTGAAAACAGGGAAGAGAGGCTGGCACAGCCATATAAGGAGAGCTTCATCAAACACCAGGACATATGAACGTGTAAGAATGAATGATCAGAAGTAGGCTTTAAATCAATTTTATCTTCACCGTTTTAACATCAAGAAGAGTTGTTAGTTGTAAACCAATTGTTATGCAACTTAATGAACTAATTAGGAAAATCAGTTGCAATAATAGTATTGGTACAAACTGATCTGAATATAAAAAGTAGAATTAGAATTCTAATACCAAACTTTTCCAACTAGGAAGACTACATAATAATGCTATTATGAGATCTGTTCTTTGTAAAATTAGTCATAGGTGGTTCTTCATTTACTGCATTTAATTTCTATAATCCATTCTTCTGTAATTGTGATACACCACACTATTTTACTCGTGATATTTCTATTGTGTGCATGTATGTCTTGAGGTCTGCCAGGATGATCTAGTTAATTTCTTAAAATAGCATTGTGTAAACTGGCTCCAGCATCATTTTTTCCCTATTCTTTTGCTTCATTCAATGAATGAATGGCTGTCATCCAGAGATATAAAATATCAAGACCTCTGCTCAAAGACCACACTTGGGCTGGCAAGAGTACTACAACTGCCTGGTTGAATCACAGACAGAGCTGAGATATACCGGAACAAATTCACAAATAATAGAGAAAAGTGATCTGAATATCATTTAGACCATTTTAACATGGAATTTTCCAAGGGATAGAATCATAAACTCCAGAAGATATATGTCAGTTGTCACTCCTATCTTTGTTCCCTAAGTTGTGCATTTTTTAATATGAATGAAATATTTTCCTCAGAGGTGACTGGGTAATTGTTTTGATAGTTACATAATTTTATATCTTAGTGATGAAATATTTATGCATGCAATTCAAGTTATCTGTTATAAAAGGAAACTATTTAACCACAGTGGACTAATGGTACATAGAAAAAAATGGGTGTCAAAAGCAAATTTATTATATCTTCCAAGTACTGCTTTCTGTGATAAAATACAATTTGTATGATTGTGAAGTAGCATTGTTTATTTTTCCAGTCAAAAAGTCACTGTCAAAAGTATGTTTGGGGAAGGAAAAATAGCCTTAAAACAAATGTTTCACAGAGACTATCTAGGTTGTTTAAAAAAAAAAAAAAAAAAAACCCAGGGCAGCATGTTAAAAATGAACATTTCCAATATAATTTGTCACCCATGCATAAATCTTGCTGACATTTTCAGTCACTTTAATAGCCTGCCCATTTTATAAATCAGTATGAACTTGCACAGTTGCAAAAAGTGTGTATTTTGAACATCTCATTTGCATACTTTACCAAAAGCCAATGAGGCAGTGGGAACAGCACTGGTGATCATAATACGTGTTTGGGGAAAGGCAGAGAGATCACTAATGGCTTTGCCTTTAGGGATTTCTGTACTCCATAGGGGACGAAAATGAGAAATATTTTTCAAACAGCAGGGGTAAAGGTTTTAAAACTAGAAACACATGGAGTGATAAAGATGTTAGTGCCACAGGGCGCATAGCAGGAAAAATTTACAATGTAAAAACTGTAATTTCAGCATTAGGAAGTAATAATCGTGTTTCATCATTGTTATTAAAGCATGACCCTTAAAGTCACATAAATTAGATATAAGTTTCAAGAGAAGTTTATTAATCTTTAGCAGGAAAATATTAGGAAAGTTTATTATGGGATGAGATTTTCAGGGAGAGACGTATTCTTTTGATTGCGTAGATTGTGTGTGTGTGTGTGTGTGTGTGTGTGTTTGTGTTCCTAAGGAAGTCTATCATTTCAAATGGTAAATAAAACTTTACTCACTATTTGCCGCTGGGCATAAATTGTGCCTGCAGATAAGACAGTTCTTGTTCTTTTAAATTAGCAATTTAAAGACAGAGCAAGATACAAGGAGAGTGGGGACTGACCCATCCTGAACATCCGGAATAGTACCTTGTCCTGAGTGGAATAGCACCGGGAAGCTAAAGCTTACTTTTGACACAGAATGCTGCTCAGATGACATTCATGGAAAACCAGTGTTGCTAATATAATCATTAAATTAGTAACAGGTTTTGGGCTTCTTGAACTGTTACAAAATATATAACCAAAAGATGAACTTTTATTATAATAGTATCTCTGTAGCAAAATCAGTGAAAAGTTATAGTTTAGGGAAGGGCAAGAGCTAATAATTACCAGTAGATATTAATGATAAAGAACTATTTATGTAAAAAAAGGTAATTTATTTGGTAGTGAATATGTTGAGTTGGAATTGAGCATCTAATTGATGGGGGAAATATTATATTTATCAGTTAACAATTCTCTCAAAAGTCTGGCTTTAGAAGTTGTAAACTCACCCAATATCTTTGCATAATTATTTAGGTAGAACTCAATTTGGCAAGTTAGGTAAGAAAAAAACTTTATTTCTAGATGAATTGTTTAATTTTAGTCTAATAATTTGCTTTAATATTTATGACATAGGATGATTGGTATGACAAAATTTATAAAAAATAATTTTATGACAGCAAATAGATTAAAAATTGAAACTAAAGCAAATTTGTATTTATGCAGAGTCATAAGTCTACATTTTTGTATACAAGTAAAAGTTGCCACAGAAAAATATAAGAAAATATAAACAAATGTAAAAATAACTTAATTTTCTACAACACAAACATAGCCATTTTTAACATTCCCATATTCATTATTCCAGAATTCTTTCCAAGACTGTATATGTACACAAAACATCTTTTAATTTTTATTCTATGCATGCTATTATAAAATAAATTTTTAAAAATGTATGGCAATATTATTATTTTTTGGCACATAGAATAAATGATCTATAGATCAGCAAAGTGTGGCCAAGTAGAAAGCATACAGAATTTGATAGAATGAAAACTCAGGATCATTTAAAATTATATTAATTAAATGCAAAGGACTTCCAATAAGATATTAAGCTTGTGTAATAGACCTCATCTTAATAATGTCTGCTACTGATTTATGTAATAACTTTCTCATTCATAGATATTGCTTATATTGTTCTTTTATGAATAATTATTTTAAACATTTCATAATATATTCAAAATTCTTTCAGATAAACTAAAGTTATATTTATCTTCTTTAAAAAGCAATAGTCATCCATAGCAGTAAGTTTATTGACAGTCCACATTCCATTGCAGAATCATGAAGTAATAGTTTTCATTGCATTTGTTAATTTGCTGCAAGGAAAACAAAAAGATCTAGTGATAGGAAATTCATGAGAGACAAGATGGAGAAACTACAAGGGCTGAGAAAAATCACCATTCTTAGTGTGTTCAAGCCCATTTTAACTAGAAATAATATAGACATATGAATGAGAGATTGTAAGGGAAAGAAATAGGGTGAGACTAAGTTGTTAAATGTTTGCAGAAGAAAAGGACTGGTTATAGTCTGTATTATGCATCTATAGTTAGAATGAGAAAGAGAAAAATCATGAAGGAGGAAGTCACTGAATTGAGATAACTACAATACCTTAATACCAAGTCCTTGGAAAAATAAATCATGATTAAATTTTCATATATGAAGAACACTGAGAGATTGTAAATAGCAAAGGTAGAGTAAGTTTAGACTTTTACCCAAGCTTAAGGCATGTAGAACTTGAAAATAAACAGAAATAGCAGAAAGTGCTCTATTTATGCTTCATAAATAAGTAGATAGGATTTCTTCCCCTTGAAAATTCTTCCTTTATTGTTGTTCTCTCATTAGCTATAGCCTTTCTATTTAATATGTATCATAATTATGCTGTTTAAATGGAATGTTCATTCTATTCAGCAAAGGGTGATATCTTAAGTTTTGGTTATTTATGTCCATTAAGAAATTCACATTGAGGAATTTAACTCCTTATCAAGAAAGCCACCCTATAGGGTGAGACCTGTTCTATTGTGTTAGTTTTTCCTAAATTATACTGCAGTGACAAATAATCATCAAATTTACACATTTATTTCTCACCATATTATGTGTCTGCAATTGTGCATTTTCTGTGGTTCTGACTTACATTCACTCTTGGTTTGGGGCTGAAGGATCACTAAGAAAGAATATTATAGCTCTTAAACCATTCTGTCAAATTTTCTCAATTGCATTAACCAAAGAAAGTTGCATGGCATGCCTGATATGGCAAAAAAAGTATCCTCTTCCCACAGGAAGACTCTTCAAATCACTTAATAAGTTGCAATCAATAATCTTTCTGTGTGGTGTAGGGGATAATTTGGGGACAAAAAATACAATTTTGTATATCTGTAAACACAATAATAGAATTTACCACATTGCTAAGCTTTGAAATGAGAGCAACGAGCTTCAACAGTGTTTGCTTGTTTGCTGTTATTATTTTTAATTAGATTTTCCCAATAGTTTTATTCTAACCATGAGATAGAGGAGATACAGTAGAGTCAGGGAGATCAGGGCAGTGTTGATAATTTCGTTAACAAAAGAATTGAAAGGAGGAAATCAAAAAAAGTCACCAAGGGGAGAGAGGTTTTCCATGCTCACTTTTGTCTCTAATGGGAATCTTTGCCATATAGAGAGGATATGTTAGTATCTGTGGTGTAGCTTGCTCATTGTACAGGATAATCTATGCTCTTTTTTCTTCCATGGTAATCTAGATGTACCTGTGATGTAGCTACCCAGCCAAACAACTCAATTTCCAGCCTCCTCTTCAGTTAAATCTGGCCAGACAACTAAGCTTGTTTTCAATGGAGTATGTGAGGGTGCCATGTCCATGTCTACCCCATGTGTATTCCTTCTTGCTTCCCTCTACCCTGCCCTTGAGATGGAATGGTGGTTACTCTGTCACTGAAAGCCACATATTGATGATGGAAGAGCTACTGTTAGCCTGTGTCTGTGAATGTGGCAGAGCCTCCTTCACTCCCGGATTCTACCAGGAACACCTTCCCTGCACTGTAACATGAAACAGAAAGTTCAATAGTGTTTGAACCACTCGATTATAAGGGTTTACTTTTCCTAATAAACTCTTCTTTCGATAAATTTTCCTCATAGTCATCAGAGTTATTTTCTACAGAACATGCCTATTCTCTGTTTCTTTCCAGCTCAAATAAAGTCAAGGCCCATACCAAATGTTCTACATTCCTGCCTGTTCCCTGCTACGTGTTCTATAGATAACAAAGGCTTGCTCAGTTTCTCTAATACTATGCATTTTTCAGCTTCTGTGACTTAGAATATTCTGTTCTTTCCGGAACAGAATCACCTTTTTGAAAACAATAGATTCTTTAACTCTACCATACCCTGCATATTTTGCTCTTGCAATCCAAACACTAGGGATTATTTGCAGCTGCAATAATTTTTTAATGCACTAAGTCCTATTATGTAGGATGTATGCTAATAAATGTATGAATAAGTATTAAAGTGTAATTGTTCTGGACTAGGCAATCACTCCTAAAAAGCAGAGATGTTACTTTTCAACTGAGTGTTTTCAACACAGTATTTGGCTTTCAACAAGTAATTGTATCATTTAATTGTTTCTAAAGACTAACTTAAAAGTTGACCAGGGAATCGATAAAATTGATTGGTGGATCCTACACAATCTCTCAGTGATACTTTGTCTAGAGATTAAGTTAAAGCTCCAATTCATATAATTAGACTCATATTTAACCTTTGGTGGGAAAAGATGACCATTGGACCTAGTGTAACGTATTAGAGCACCAACTTGAATTTTGAATGGCTGTGTTTTGCTGGAATGAGATATTTTTTTGCACAATTAAACATCTTCTGTTGTCAAGAATGTCTTCCAATTTTCAAGCTATGAATACCATGTTTGGAGGCAAAAGGGAACACATCAATATTGGGGTTGGGGGACTCTATAAAATGAAAAACAGAATTTGTGTGTCCAATATTGATCTCTCTGTTGCTACATAAATTTCGCTTTTCTCAGTTCAAGTCAAATATCTCAATGATCTTGCCAGTTCATCTGTTGTCACAAAAGATTTTGACCAAAGAATTTATCTAATTTTATCAGTGTGACCCAAGACATTTCATGATTAGTTAAGGATATTAATTTTCTTTTTCAAATAATGTAAGTAATGATTTTATAATCCCTTTGGGTCTTCAGAATCTCACATTTACTTGCAAATATTTTAGTATGGCATTCAGAATTTTTGCATGTAATGACTGATAAAATAGACAATGAAATATTTTAGAAGGGATAGCATTATTGATTTTTTTCTATATTTGTGTCTGATGGTTACAGAAAGCTGTGACAAAAGAATGAGATGAAACTTTTGTGAGAAAAAATGGGTTGCTTTTGACAGAAGCCTTTTTATTATACAAAAATTGTTACTAAAAACTGAAGTTACATTTGTTAATGCTCGGTTGTCTTGATATAAAGCAATCATATCATCTACAGAATATTAAGATCCTGTAGAAATCAGGAAGAAATCCTGTAGCAAGAAATCACATAATGCCTTTGGTCATCCAGGAAAATAACAGAGTGGTTACAGATTTGTAATAACTTAACTATAATATATTTTTCAAAATTGAGAAAATATTTCCAAACTGGAAAAATTGTATGGCAATAACAGACTTCTCAGACTCCTAAATTAAAATTATGATAAAATATCACAAGTTTTAAAGATTGTGAGAATTAAGCACAAGTTATCAATAGGACTTTGAATTATCAATCTTGATGTTGGCTCTGTGTTTTAGGCAATTGTATGAATTTTGTTAAGATCTCTGAATAAAGGCAAAACACTCCAAAATCAAATTTGCACTAGTACTTCTGGACTAATTTATCAAACAGAAATGAGAAGAAGGCCTTGAATTTTATGGATCATCTAAGAATTCATAAACAATCCTCCTGATGTGAAGCACATTCATTGGCTATATGCAAGTGATTCTTTTAGGAGGAAAACCTATACTCTGAATTCATCATTAGCACATTTCCTATAAGGGTATTTATGAAAACATTACATTATCTAACCCTAGTTTAATTGATTAATGAAATGACAGAGACAAGAGCAATGCAGTGCCATCAACATGAAGATGTCAGATAGGTTTCCAAGCCTGTGGCCATGGTTTTCCTTTGTCCCTCCAAAGGTGCAGGAAGAGGAGCCACCAGTTCTTTTAATCTTTGAATTTGTTTAGAATTGGCCCTGTACCCAAGTGAAAATTATGGGCAGGTGTCACAAGAGCAGCACATAACTGCTGCAGATATTCATTTAAAGATGTTGGTTGCAACAGCAAATCAGCTTTCTTGGTCCCATACATTCTCTTTCTACAGCAGCTGTCCAGAAACAGTTTTTTTTTTTCCTTTGGCATATGGTGATAATTGGTAGAGGCTACAAATAACGTTGGACTCTTTAGAGTACTGGTATTGCGATTATTATTATTATCATCTTTGAAGATCCAGGTAGTGTGAACATTATCTCTATTGGTCATACTCACACTTTCATTCTTCTAAATCTGGAACTTTTATAAAAATACAAACTTTGTCAGAGGGCAAAGTTTTAAATGATTAGCGAGTACTTTGGAACACATGAAGCCTGATTTTTTTTTTCTCAGCCCTGCATATGTGGAAATGTTCTGTAAAACTCTAGTGTCAGCATCCAAACATTATAATGGGTGCCATCATGCATTCATAAAATCCCTTACATTATACCATGGGATCATTTTCAATTGTTGTCACCGTGCTACAAAGGACAGCTTAATAACTCTGGTCTAAACTCCATGATTACATACACTCAGATGCTAATTTGATATAATTGAGTGTGCTCTTTTGTTAGATTCTACATTCAGTTTATGTTCAGAACTGTGAAGACTATATTTAGTAGTGGTTATCAAGGATAGAATAAGCCCCACAGGTGCTCCTGCTGGAATCATGCTTCTAAGTCACCTTTTCCGTTAGCTGCTAACATTGTTAACAACTCAGGCAGCTGGTGCAGAAATGAGAGAATTCTGCAGTTCCTTTAGCAGGGACAAGAATCTAATCCAGATCTGAATGCTCTTCTATTTCTATGGCACATCTGCTTGGGTGGCACAATGTATGCACTTTTTAACGTCTTTAACACTTCTGATTTTGTAAGATTATCTGTAAAAAGGTGTCTGATCAATTCTTAGCTGTCTATATGTGTCATTTAATTTCTAAGCCCCCACAGGTACAAGATTCAGACATAATTTGTCACCAAAACTGGGTAGTTTGAGTTTGAACTTTGTGTTAATTCTGAATGCTTCTATTATTTTTTCTTTTTTTGTTTTGAGAGTTGCATGATTTCAATTATGATTTTGCTATGCTAACATGAGATAACAATAAAATTTTCTATTGCAAGTAACATCATCATGCATAAGATCCCAGACCTGAGTCTAATGTCACGATTGATGGGACTTTTTGAGTTGTCTTTTTGGGGAAAGAAATGTTTGTTTTGTGTGCAGGTAGGAAACAAATGAACTTAAGTGACCAAAAGGGTAGAATATGGCAGATAGAGAGATTTATCATGGAAATGGGCTCAGATGATTATCGAGAAGTCTCACTGTCTGCTCTCAGTAAGCTGGAGAACCAGGAAAGCCCATGGTGTAATTCAGTGCAATTTTGGAGGCCTAAAAATGGGGGAGCCATTGGTAGAGGACCCAGAGTCCAAAGGCTCAAGAACCAGGATCTGTGATGTCCAAAGACAGAGAAAGACAGATGTCCCAGCTCGAGAAGACAGAGAGATGATTTGCCCTCCTTCACCTTTTTGCTCTATTCAGGCCGTGAATAGACTGGGCAATGCCCACCCACATTGGTAAGGGCAGATCTTCTTCACACATTCTACCAATCCAAAAGCGAATCTTTTCCAAAACACTCTCACGCACACACAGAGAAACGATGTGTTACCAACCATCTGGGCATCCCTTAGCCCAGTCAAGTTGACATATAAAATTAATGATCATATCATCCTATTGCCAGGTCAACGAAGGTGACTCCCTCCGAGCCACATTTACTTCTGTGGCCCATTGCTATGAGGCATAGCCATTAGATTTAATTTGGTCAGTGGAATAAAGGCTGAAATGCTGACATTATATCTGGGCAGAAATTTGTAAGTCAGTGAGTGATTCAGCCATTCCTGTTTTTCCTCAGCCATGGGGACAGTATGTCCCAAAGAGGAGCTGCTCCTTTAGCCTGGATCCTGTAATGAAGACATGAGTTGCAAAGAACAGCCACATCTAACACACAGCCAACAGGTAACAGGAGTAAACAGTAAACCTTAGTTGTTAAAATGTACTGAGCTTTGAAGGGATCACCTAGGGAAAACTGACTGTTATATGAATATTTTTTCTAAACCCTTTCTTCCTTTTTCACTTTTCTTTAGTAAGGATATAAAAGGATAATAAAGGCATTTCCCAGGGAGATGTTAAGCTAAACAGATATGAATTACCTACAGCAGTTTAGATGCATGAAAGATCAAGCATGAAAGATCAAGTATGAAGAAAAAAAGAGGTCAAAATCAAGATGTGGTTTCTTAATTTCAAGTTCAGACAGTTCAAGTTTTAGACGCATGAGAGGTTAAGAAAAACTACAAAGTAAAGGTTTCATCCTGTGAACTTTTTCATCACTCACTGGCATCAACGCTGATGAACATACCCATTACAGTATTGGAATGCAACCATTGTTTCTAAATCTGGAGATGCATTTCTTCACGTTTCATCTGCTTTCTTCAAAACAGTCTCAGCTAGCGTTAAAATCTCCTTGTTTTATGAGTTGTCCGCCCAGTTTATCTTTGGCATTTCAATAGCTCATGTATTTTGCAAGGCAATCTTCTTACTATTTTCACCTTTGATAATGTGGTTTGTAATGAGGTTAGCTCATCCTCCATACTACTCTTGACCCAAAGAGAACTAGGATAAAATATTGGTCTTCAAAACTAAAGATCCAAATTGTACTATTGCAACATTACCCAAGAATGTACATTAGGAAAAATTGTCAGAGGCTTTTAAGGTGTCAGAAAGGGCAAGATCTGCATGGATAAATGATGAGAATTTTCTTTTTTTTTTTCCTGTTATGCCAAAA
Source organism: Eulemur rufifrons (assembly GCF_041146395.1). Lineage (NCBI taxonomy): Eukaryota > Metazoa > Chordata > Mammalia > Primates > Lemuridae > Eulemur > Eulemur rufifrons. The sequence continues at coordinate 76,066,246 of NC_090983.1, forward strand.
AATAGAACCACCAGTCTGCGTTCTGTATTGTTGAGCCTAAGCCTTTGAAATAAATTCTAAAGCTTTCTAAAGCATTTACCTATCTATATTGGTTTTACCTTGATACTTCCTTCATTTGTGTTTCTGAGACTATCTTCATTCATTCGTTTCTACCTCAGGTATCTGTGTGCTGTCATATTAGACCTGTGCTTGGCTAATTACTTAGCATGTACATGTATAATATTTTCATTGAAATTCAATTTCAATAAAAACTATATTATGTAATTGTAATGAAATTTGCTTGTAGAAATACTCTCGTAATGTTATTAAGGAGCTTTGGTTAGTTTCTAATCTTCACAGGGAAATAAATTTCAAGATATATTACCCAAAATGGAAGGGTTGTATGAAGGAATAATAATTAAAATGGCAAAGTTCCTACATGATCTATTATTTCTACTTGGCAATATCAATAAATATCAAAAAAATCAATAAAAATATCAATATTTTTAGCCCTTAATATATGCTAGGCATAATTCTAAGCAATTTACATATGTAAATTCATTTCACCTTAAAAAGATCCCAAGAAGTGACTACTATTAATACTATTATATTTATTTTACAGATGAGGAAACTCAGGCCCATGTATATTAAGAAACTTACCCATGCACACACAGCTAATAAGTGGTGGATTTGTCAAACCCACTTAATGTGATCCAGAGCCCCTATTTTAAAATATGATAAATTCAAAAATGTCAACATTAAAGTTTTTATTACTTTGCAAATGTTCTCAGTCTTCTATTAATGTACCACAGACCAGAAAGCTTTAGCATTTTTTCAGGGAAAAGATCATTCGTTGGATTTAGTATCTAATCTAAACCTTGTCACTTTTGATAGAAATGTCCAACAAAAGTTGTGTTTACTTCCCATACAATACAGTTGTATTTGTTTTATTATTTTAAGTTACCAGATATTTTACTTATGTGTCTTACTCCCTACGTTAGGAGACCCTAAAAGGCAGGGAAGATTATTCATTTATCTTGCTGACTCTACATCATCAGTGCCTGTCTTCACAATGTCTTGTAAGTAAAAGATACTGACACATTACTTATGTAGGTTCATTTTTCTCTAATTTCTGAGTCAGGCTTAACATATGGCATAATGGTGTGGGATTTTGTGTGCATTTTTTTTTTTTTTTTCCTGTAAATGGGCCAATCATACAGAATCACAATGTAATCACCCACTATCTCATGGAAGCCTCTTCTGAAACATTAAAACTGTCCTGCTATTCAAACAAAACATATGTAGGTATTACTACTTTCTTGGACCCAGTCTAAATTATCCAGTCCCTTTTGTTCCCCACCCCCGCCCAAATTTTCTCAACCTTGTGCAAAGCACAAAACATTATATATTCTATTTTTCTGCATCACCCCTATGAATATTTTCTTTGCCGTCTATTCAGTACCTGTTCTACACATGACTTCTGTTCCAGATTTCTTTTGCTTCAGCACTGACAGAAGTTGCAGGGGTCTCAGAATGCTTCACACATGGAAATTCACTTAATGCAGACACACTAACGACACTCAAAACATGTTTATAGAATTGAGATGTCCAACCAAGATTATTCTAGGAAGAAATGCACTTATCTAAACTCATTTGAAAGGGATAAGGTAAGATTAATCATATGAGTTAAATAAAATTGTTTGGCAAGTTTAACAGGAGAATACTGCTCAATGTTTTCCTACCAATGGATTTGTATTTGAGTGATATGATTTAGATATCCGTGGGTATAAAAATATATTTCCTTACAAAATAACATTCTTATCACACATTTGACCAATCATTTTGAAATAGAAACAAACTTTTTGTTTTGGTAGTGTGCATATTTTTTCTTTGCCAGTAAGGAATCTTCTACACTTGTAGAAGATTGGACGAATAAGATTCTTGTAGAGGAATTATTTTTTTTAAATAGCATAATGTGCTTAATTTCATTGATGATCAATGAAGGAACATTGATTTTCACATTATGCCTTGAATTCCAAACCATTGCCAACAATGAATAGACTTTTGTTGTAGAGATTAATAAAGTGATTAAGGCATATAAAGTAATTAACAATATGATCCATAAATAATCAATACTCAGCAATTTAAGAAAATAGTATAAAAAAACTACAAAGACACAGAAGAGATATGTTAATAGAAAGTATATTGCCATTCTCCAGCCCATGAAATAGATCTCTAAGCTAGTTACACAAGGATGAGCGTGAGAAGGGTCTGAGTGGTGCCAGAGCCTGGGGTTCTACTTTTCCATTGTTTAGAGATAGGGAGAGAAAGTCCGTGGTGTGGGCAATGTCTGGAAATACATGAACAAATTCCAGAATAGCTGTTAATTTCAAGAGTGGAAGATAATTTGAATACCTGATAGGAAAGAAAAGTAGGGCAAAGGGGAATCTTAGGTAAGTTAGTACTTGAAGTTCAGGCTTAGTGTCTGTGGTCTCTGTAAAGGTCTTGATCTTACATTATGATTCAGGTGCAGAAACCCAGTCTCTAAGAGGAAAACATGCAGACATAGCTGGATTATGGACCTAGCAGGTTACGAACAATGATTCTCAATACTTCTGTCCATTAAAATCACCTGGCAGCACTTTAAAATAGCTAGATGGCTGGGGCCCACACCCAAACCAATTAAATCATATTTATAGAACTTGAACATTGGAATTTTTTGCTGTTGTTTGTTTATTTATTTATTTTAAGTTCTTGGTAATTCTAATGGACAACTAGGATTCAGAACTACTGTCCTAGAGTGCCTGGGAATTTTGTGGAAATATATACAGTCAGCCTGTGTATCTATGGGTTCCACATCGATGGATTCAACAATCTGTATATCAAAAATATTGGGAAAAAGAAATTGCATCTGGACTGAACACATACAGCCTTTTTTCTTCTTGTCATTATTCCCTAAACAATATAGTACAACAATTATTTAAATAGCACTTACATTCTATTGGGTATAATAAGCAATCTGGAGATGATACAAAGTATCTGGGAGGATGTGTGTGGGTTGTATGCAAATACAATTGACCTTTAATCTACAAGGGTTTCAACTCCATGAGTCCACTTGACCAGCGTGAAGACCTTTATGATGATCCACTGCTACTTAATGAATAGTAAATATATTTTCTCTTCCTTATGAAATTCTTAATAAAATTTTCTTTTTTGTAGCATATATTAGGAGAATACAATATATAATATATACAAGATACAAAATATATGTTACTCAACTGTTTATTTTATTGGTAAGGCTTCCAGTCAACAGTAGCCTATTAGTAGCTAAGTTTTGAGGGAGTCAAAATTTTAAGTGGATTTTTCACTGCGCAATGGGCTGGTGCCACTACACTCTTCCTGCATTGTTCAAGGATCAATTGTAAAACATCATTTTATATCAGGGACTTCACCATCTGTAAATTTTGGTATCTGTGGGAGGTCTTTGAACCAATCCCCCATTTGATTCAGCAGCCTGGAGACAGGTCCTGAGATTATTTCTACCAAGCTCCCAAGTACTTTAGGTTCGTAGACCCCCCTTTGGGTCAAAAAGCTCTACTGTAAAGCACAAGATCTCTACACTTACTCAGGCCTGGGGAAGGAAGGTCCCTTATCAGAACCAGATAAGTTATTCTGATAACCACACATTTCAGAATTAGGGTAACAAAGGAAAGGAAAGCTACATGGCTTAGCCTTAGGTTATCAGTCTGTTTTGTCCCCCCCCCCCCCAGAAAGTTGTAATGTCAAGATTCACATTAATGTGTCTCATTCTTTTAAAAAATCCAGATCCCTATACAGGGATTTTATTCACTCCAGCATAGTCTCAACAAAGGGGGGTATTTTGTCAAGTTTTATTCTCTGAAGCCTGTATTATGAATTTATAATTCTTTTAGAAATTATACATGTTTTCTTAGATATGCTAATATTCTGCTACTTGCCTCATATTCTGTGCCTTATGCTTTGTACCACAAGAATATAATTTGTTTCCCATCTCTTTAAAAATTGCATGAACATTATATGACAAGATTTTACTACACTTCATCTTGAAATTGTGAATTTTTAAGTGAGTTTAGCAATGACAGCTATCAGATCCATTTCAAAAGAATCACACTATTCATCCAACTATTTTATTTTTAGATATTACATTAAGGAAGAATTAATCATGACAAAAATGTGAGATAGCCAATGATTTCTAGAGAAATTTAATAGTAAAAATTGGAGAGTGAGATATCATGAAAGTAAAATTTGTTTTTTTTGGATAGTGCTGCAGTGTTTCTAGGGAATCTTTTAGGGGTATTAGGTATTGATAAAAATGTGCAATGTTATTATTCTTATAGACATTTTTTTCTGTACACTAAATTAAGCAATGGACTTCTTTTAAGTTCTATATTTTAATCAGCGTTCATTATAATATGTAAGTTCAGTGACTGTGCATGTGATTTGGAAAGCTTTATCAATACTCTCAGTCCTCCTAGTTACCTTGTAGGGACAATTGAGTAAAACAATAGTTTATTAAATGTTCTATGTATGGCAAGCCTGTTTTCATGAATTTCTATCATTTTTTTGCATTGGCACTGTTGGGATTTGAGAATATATGCATGTATCTTAAAACAGATTTATCTCTTTATTAACAATAATAAATGTAAGAAGTCATATATGTTAGTTTTCTATTGTTGTAAAACAAATGATCACAATTTTAATGGTTTAAGGAAATGCAAGTTTATTGCCTTATATTTCCGAAGGGTAGAATACAATCTCCATAGTCAGGATTCCTGCCACTGCTTAGTTGGGTCCTTTGTTTAGATTCTTAATAGGATAAAAGCAAGGTATCATTTGGGGCTATGATCTGATCTGAACTTTGAGGTTGTCTTCAAGGATTGTTGCCAGGATTCAGTTGCTTGAAGTTGTAGGACTATAGTCCTCAGCTGCAAGAAGCTGCTCACTGTTCTCTGCCATGTGATTCTGTCTGAAACAGGGCTGTTTGCTTCTTCCAGGCCAAAGGGAGAGCATCTCTGCTGCTTGGAATCTCTCCAACTTCTTGACTCTGATCATTTGTGTTGGTGTAATTGGACAGCTATGTTAAAACACCCTAAACTGAGTGGTTTTTAAACAACAGAAATTTATTTCTCACAGTTCTGAGGTCTAGGAAGTCCAAGATCAAGGCCATTGCAGATTTGGTGCCTAGTGGGCACAACTCCTGGCTCATAGATGACCATCTTCTCACTCTAACCTCACATAGCATAAGGGGCAAAAGAAGTCTCCAAAGTCTCTTTTATTAGGTCACTAATACCAGTCATAAGGGCCCCACCTTCATGACACAATCACCTCTCAAAAGTCCCACTTCCTAGTACCATCACCTTGGGGTTTGAATTTAACCCTATGAATTTAAGGAGTTCACAAATATTCTGGCCACAGCACCACTACACCTTCTTTTAAAAGACTTGACAGCTAAAATGAGTGACTGAGGCAAGGATCTCAATCAATCCAGGTTTATTAAGCCAGGTTTAGGGAGTGGCAGGTCCAGGAACAATGTGAGCCACAGATGCATCTGAGACTGATTTTTCCAAAGAGGTTTTCAGGAGGTTTAGTATTTATACCTCTCCTTAAGTGGAGAACAGGGAGAGGTATGTAGAAAGAGAGGCAGGTAGGCAGTAAGACAAATAGTTACATTTGTGTGTTACTTTAGTTAGTATCCAGGAAATCTGCATTTTACATAAGACAAGGTGACTGTCACAGGAGAAAAAGGAAGTAAAGACAGAATCAATTACATAGAAGTTCTGGGTAGATGGAGTCTTGTTTCTGCCCTGTGCCTGGGATGATAAGCTTGTAATCAGCATTATCAGTGTGGAATTGAACAGAACAGACTGCAGACCTAAAGTTACAATTGGCATGTCCTTGTTTATGGGAAGCCAGCAGAGAATTTACTTATGAATGACCCGTGGGGGCAGTCCTTCATAGGTGCCTGGGGCCTTTTACCTTTCTGTGGGGATCTGGCGAATGCATAATGTTAGTAACAGCTATTTATTTGAAAGGGGGTGCTGTGTGACTCAGCCTCCAGGCCTGACCTTCCCTTTGTATTTGAAGTTTTGGAGAAGAAGGCTGAGATTTTCATTTTCCTTTACAGTTTCCTCTGATTATATTAGGACCAGACATAATAATCTGACTTTTTATTAACTTAGTAAACTGATTAAAGATCTAAATTATGTCTGAAAATTTTACTCCCTTTTGCCATTTAACATAACCTAATCATAGGAGTGATCTGCCATCCTGTTCACAGAACCAGGGAGGACCACTGCCTAGAGCTCATGGAGGCAGGGCTTCTTCCCCAGGGGTTCTGGATGGTGGGACAGCAAACCAAAAGATTATTCTCAAGCATTAAGATCTAATGAATTTGCCTTGCTTGGTTTTCCACTTGTTTGAGACCTGTTTCTTCTTTTTTCCCTTCTTAGTTCTTTACTTTGGAATGGGAATGTCTATCCTAGGCTTATCCCACCATTGTGTTCTGAAAACCTCTAACTTGTCTGGTTTCATGGGTTCACAGCTGGAGAGGAATTTTGCCTCAAAGTAAATCATACCAGAAGTCTCACCCATATTTGATTTAGATGGTATTTAGATGAGACTGTGGACATTAGATATTAGAGTTGATGCTGGAATGAGTCAGGATTATTTTGGTTGTTGGGGTGGAATGAATACATTTTGCATGTGAGAAGAACATGGATTTTAGAAGGCCAGGGATGGAATGTTATAGACTGAATGTTGGTGCCCCCTAAAATTCATTGCTGAAGGTCTAAACCTCATTGTGACTATATTTGGAGAAGGTCCTCTAAGGAAGTAACTAAGGTTAAATGAAGTTGTAAGGTGGAGCCCTGATCTGATAGGGCCAGTGTCCTCATAAGAAGAGACACCACAGAGCTTGTTCTCCCTCTTTTCAGGTGCATGCACCCAAATAGGGCCATGTGAACACACAACGAGAAGGCAACCCAAAGGGAGAGCTGTCATCACCCATTAACTTTGCTGGCACTTTGATCTTGGACTTCTAATCTCCAGAACTGTGAGAAAATAAATTTCTGTTGTTTAAGCCACTCAGTCTACGTTATTTTGTGATGGCAACCTAAGACAACTAATACACTGGTTCCTACAGTATATCTGGCTGGCTAAAATAGATAATGTCAAACTGTTATACAAGTTCTATTACTTTGTTTCCACCAGCAGTTTATCAGAATTTTCAGTTGTTCTACCCTTGTCCACACTTAGCATTTTCTGCCTTTTTAATTTTAGCCATTACAGTTAGTGAGTAGTGGTATATTAATATGGTTTTATTTCATACTTCTACATTAACTAAAATGAAAGTGAAATTGAATATTTTTTCTTACTTTTGCTGGCTGTATGGATATTTCTTTTGTAATTATTCAGTGTTTAAGTCTTAACTAATTTATTTAAGATGGGTTTTTTTTCTTATTATTAATTTTTTATATATTCCGCATTCTGTATAACCATATTTTGCTAGAAGTGTGTTTTGCAAATATATTCTCTAAATTTAGATTCTCTAAATCTATATTTTACCCACAAATACTTTTGATTAAGATATTGTTAATTATTTTCCAATTACTCAATATTTTATTTTATAGTTAGCACTTTTGAGTCCTGCAAAAAATTCTCAGTTTGCTATAAACTCATGAAGATGTTCTTCTGTTTTCTTAAAACTTAATTGCTTTACATTCACATTAAGATCTGCAATCCATCTGAAATATCTTTTTGTTCTAATATAATTGCTATCTTTATAAAGAATTTCTGTGTCTGGATTGTTTCACGTAAGCTAATGGCCTCCAGTTCCATCCATATGGCAATCCAATTTTCCTATCACCATTTATTGAAAAGATTGTCCTTTTCCCAGTGTTATGTTCTTGTCAGCTTTGTCAAAGATCAGTTGGCTATAAGGATGTGACTTTATTTCTGGGTTTTCTGTTCTGTTCCATTGATTTATGTGTCTATTTTTAGACCAGTACCATGCTATTTTGCTTACTATAGTCTTGTAGTATAATTTGAAGGCAGGCAATGTGATGCCCCAGCTTTCGTCTTTTTGCTCAAGATTGTTTTGGTTATTGAGGCTCTTTTTTTGATTTTGTATGTATTTTAGATTTGTTTTTTCTGAATCTGTGAAAATTGATGTTGGTATTTTGGTAGGGATTACATTGAACCTGTAAATTGCTTTACCCAATATGATCATTTTAATGATATTTATTCTGTCAATCCAGGAACATGGGATGTTTTTCAATTTGCTCATGTCATCTGCAATTTCTTTCATCAGTGTTTTGTAGTTTTCTTTGTAGAGATCTTTCTCTTCCTTCATTAAATACATTCCTAAGGGTTTTTGTTTGTTTATTTGTTTGCTTTGTTTTGTTTTTTGCAACTATGGTAATGGGATCGAGGGCAATCTTCATTTGGTTCTTGACTAGAATGTTACTGGTGTATAGAAATGCTACTGATTTCTGTGCATTGATTTTGTATCCTGAAACTTTCCTGAATTCACTTATCAAATCTAAGAGTTTTTTGGTGGAGTCTTTAGCACTTTCTAAATATAAGTTCATAGCATCATTCAACAAGGACAACTTGATTTCCTCTTTTCAAATTTGGATGTCTTTTTCTCCTCTTGTTTGATTGCTCTGGTGAGGACTTACAGTACTGTGTTGAATAAAAGTGGTGAAAGTGGGTATCCTTGTCTTGTTCCAGCTCTTAGGGAGAATGCTTTCAACTTCTCCCCATTAAGAATGATGTTGGCTGTGGGTTTGTCATATGTAGCCTTTATTATTTTGAGGTTCCTTTAATGCCTAGTTTGTTGAGGATTTTTATCATGAAAGACACTGAATTTTATGAATGATTTTTCTATGTCTATTTAGATGATCATACGGTTTTTGTTCTTAATTCTGTTTATGTGATGTATCACATTTATTAATTTGCATATATTGAACCATCCTTGGATCCCTGGGATAAAACTCACTTGATCATGGTGTATTATCTTTTTGATGTGCTGGTGGATTCGATTTGCTAGCATTATGTTTAAGATTTTTACATCTTTGTTAATCAAGGATACTGGTGTACAGTTTTCTTTTTTTGTTGTGTCCTTGTTTTAATTTGGATGTCAGGATGATACTAATCTCATAGACTGAATTGGGGAAAAGTGCCTCCTCCTTGAGTTTTTAAAACAGTTTCAGGAAGATTTATATTAGTTCTTCTTTCAACAATTGGTAGAATTCAGCTGTGAATCCCTCTGGTCCTGGGCTTTTTGTTGTTCTTGTTGAGATATTTTTCATTACTGATTCAATCTCACTGTTCATTATTGGACTCTTCAAGAGTTCTGTTTTGTTCTGTTTCAATCTTGGGAGTTTGTATGTTTCCAGAAATGTATTAACTTCCTCTAGGTTTTCTATTTTATGAAGTATATATTTGTTCATAATAGCCTCTGATGAATTTTTGTGTTTTTGTGGTTTCAGTTGTAATGTTTCTTTTTTAAATTCTGATTCTTTTTATTTGGATTTTCTTTCTTTACTTGGTTAGCCTAGCTGATGGGTTACTAATTTTTTTTTTATCTTTTCCAAGAACCAACTTTTCATTTCATTGATCCTTTGTATTTGTGTTATTTTTTTGGTCTCTATTTCCTGTAGTTCTTCACTGACCTTTGCTATTTTGTTGACTCTACTAACTTTGGGTTTGGTTTGTTCTTGTTTTTCTCATTCCTTGGGAAATGAAGTTAGGATGTTAATTTGATCTTTCTACTTTTTTCATGTAAGCATTTAATGCTATAAATTTCCCTCTTACATGCTTTTTCTGTATCCAACAAGTTTTGGTATGTTGGTGTTTTTATTTTCATTTATTAAAATTTTTTTTTTTAAATTTCTATCTTAATTTCTTCATTGACTCAGTGGTCATTCAGGAACACACTGTTTAATATATTTGCATAGTTTCTGAAGTTCCTTTTCATATTGATTTCTAGCTTTATTCCACTGTGGTCTGAGAAGATACTTGATATGATTTTGATTTTTCAAAATTTGTTAAGACTTGTTTTGTAGCCCAACATGGTCTATCTTGGAGAATGTTCCATGTGCTAGTAAAAGGAATGTATATTCTGCAGTTGTCAGGTGGATACACTAATCTGTAAGTGTCTGTTAAATTCTATTTGACCTAAGATCCAATTTAAGTCCAATGTTGCTCTGTTGGATTTTCTGCCTTGATGATTTGTCTAGTGTTGTGAGTGTGGTGTTGAAGTCCTCCACTATTATCATATTGCTGTCTTACCTCTTTAGGTCTAGTGAATCTTGGGAGCTCTATTGCTGTGCACATATATATTTAGGATCATCATATCCTCTTGCTGATCGATCACTTTATCATTATATAATGACTTTTTTTTTACTGATTTTGATTTAAAGTCTGTTTTGTCTGATATAAGTACAGCTACTCCTGCTCTCATTTGGTTTCCATTTGTGTGTGATATCTTTTTCCACCACTTTAAGTTTATTTGTGTCTTTATGGGTAAGGTGAGTTTCTACTAAGCAGCAGATACTTGGATCATTTTTGAATCCATTCTGCCACTCTATATCTTCTGAGTGGAACATTTAACCCATTTAAATTCAGGTTAATATTGATATGTGAGGCTTTATTTCTGTCATATTGTTAATTGCTTTCTAGTTGTTCTATAAATTCTTTCTTTTTCTCTATCTTTTTGTCTTTGTGGTTTGATGAAATTCTGTGATGTTGTCATTTGATTCCTTTTTCTTCCTCTTTTATGTGATTATTTTATAAGATCTGTGAGTTATATTTCTATGTGTTTTCATGATGGTGAATATTGACCTTTTATTTCCATGTTAAAGACCTCTTTGAGAATTTTCTGTAGGGCCAATCTAGTGGTGTCACATTCCCTCAGCATTTGCTTGTCTGGGAAAGACTTTCTTCTTCATTTATGAAGCTTATTCTTATAGGACATAAAATTTTTGGCTGATAGTTTTTTTTTCCCTAGCACTTTGAAAATGTTATCCCATTCTCTTCTAACCTGTAACATTTCTGATGAGAAATCCATTGTTAGTCTGATGTGGTTTCCTTTAAAGGTGACTAGACACTTTTCTCTTGCTAATTTTAAAATTCTTTCTTTTACTTTAACTTTAAACATTCTAAATATAAGATGGTATGGTGAAGTCCTTTTTACAATATATCTGCCTGGGGATTTTGAGGCTTGCTATATCTGGATGTATAACTCTTTTCCTAGAATTGGGAGTTTTTCATTGATTATTTTCTTAAATAGGTTTTGTAAACTTTTTGATCTTTCTTCCCCCTCAGGAATACCAGTAACTCAAAAGTTTGGTCTTATTATGCAGTTCTGGAATCTCAAATGCTTTGTTCATTCTTTAAAATTTTTTTTTCTTATTTTTATCTGATTGGATTATTTCAAAAGACGTATCTTCAAGTTGTGAGATTCTTTCTTCTGCTTGGTCAAGTCTAGTCTTGAAGCTATTGAATGTGTTTTGTATTTCCTTCAATGAAATTTTCAGTTGCAGAATTTTTCTTTGGCTGTTTTTCAGATACCTATCTCCCTGTTAAATTTCTCATTTATATCCTGAATTGATTTTCTGATTTTGTATTGGTTTTCAAATTTCTCTTGCATCTCACTGAGCTTCTTTAAAATCAATTCTTTGATGAATGAATGAATGAACTGAATTCTTTGGCATTTTGAAGAATTCTTTTTGATTGGGATCTGTTGCTGGACAATCATTGTGATCCTCTGGTAGTGTCATAATCCTTTGCTTTTTTTATATTTCCAGTGTCTTTTTATTGTTATCCATGTATCTGATGTAGCAGTCACTTCTTCTAATTATTGAAATTTCTTTCATAGGGGAGAATTTTTCTTGAAGATGTATATATGTTGTTGGTTGAGTAGGAAACCTTTGATCTTGAGTGCCAGTGGTAGTGTGATTCTTATATGATTTGTCAGAAATACACAGGATCATTGGTATCTGTGATTTCCTTGGTGGCTTAGAATATAGTTATTAGTTGAGGCTGTGGTGAAGTTTTGCTGGGGACTTGGGTGTCATCTGAGCCAGTTTTTTTTCCCCTGGTGGTGGCAGTGGTGGGCTGAATGTGCCTGTTTTAAGACCCAAGAGCAGCACTGGTATTAGTGGGTCCTGGAGGACTTATTCTTGGGCCTCAAGGTATCTTGCTCAGAAGCTAGTAGTGGGAGTAATGGACTGGGTATTTGGGCAGAGTCTCAGGCCCCTGGGCAGCTTGTGTGATGTGGGTGATGTCAGTAGTGGTGGTGGAGCAACTCACAGGAACCTAGTCCATGTGGGAATTACTGGTAGCTGTGATGGGTTGGGTGAGCTACTCTCTAGTCCCACAGCTGCCTGTAGTAGGGCAATGAATATTGTCCTCATTGTTCTTAGGAGAGTTTGGTCTTTCTTGTCTTTTCCTGGACAATTGGCAGCTATAGCCATGTCACCTCAAACTGGGTCTGAGACAGTGTTCAATTCTCAGAATGGCACCAGCTATGAACCTGCAACCTGAAAGGGCAAGACTCTGCTCAGGCAAGCAGAGTGGACAAGAAGTTGTGAGGAATGCAGTACACACATGTCTTGGTTTGATAGCATAGGGCAGTGGGTATTATCCTAGGTATGCATAGGAAAGCCTGGTTTCCACATCCTTCCTCAGCAAGGTGTCAGTGGGCCATGTCAACACAAGGTCTTTGCCTTTTCATTACAATGTCTTTGTAAGTATTGAAGTTTTATAACTTTGATAAAGTTTAATTTATATACATATGTGAGATTGTATATAATATATATGCAAATATTACTATATATTATATTTATATATACACACAAACACCTATCTACACATTTGTAGATATATAAATGTAAAAAATACATGTAATTAAATAATTTTTGCCTAAGAGAGGAACATTAAAATTTCCTACTGTACTTTCTTCTGAAATTTCTATAATTCTGCTGATTGCATTTATGTCAATGATCTACCTCAAGTTGATTGCTACATATAATACCAAAATAAAGATAAGAGTAAGCGTTTCTTTCTTTTTGTTTCCTATGTTGATGGCTATTTATAACAGTTATCCCATTTCTGTCCCATTGTTATCTATTGAGTGTTTGAGAGGCAGAAAACTTTTATCATTAATTTTACAGATACATTGATTGAATGGAACTGCAGTTTAGAAGCTGTACCTAAAGAACTATACCTGAGGTGCTTCATTCACATCTGGACCTGACAGAGATGATGTGATTCTAGACATTAAGGTGCTACTGTAAAGGGATAAGACTTTTGCAAATCTGGAGAAGGGATGAAAGTATTTTGTACATGAAGGGACATGAATCATTGAGCCAGAGGATAGACTGTAGTAGGCTGTTTGTAAAACAGCTCTTAATAATCTCTGTGTCCTAGCCATTGCACCTTTGTGTAAATCCTTCCATTGAGTGTGGTCTGGACCTAGTGATTTGCTGCTAATGAATGAAACATGGCAAAGTGATGGGATGTCACCCTCATGATAAGCATATAAAAGACTGTAACTTATTTTTTGTTCTCTCTCTCTCTCTCTCTCTCCACTCACTCTATGTTGTGTACTTTCTCAATGTATTAATACAGCTTCAATATGGCATGGAACTGTCCAGTAGCCCATGAGGAACTAAATTTTGCCAGCAACCATGAAAGTGAGCTTGAAACAAATCCTTTCCTAGTTTAGTCTTGAGAGAAAAACAGCCAAATTGGGCACCTTGCTTGCAGCCTGGGAGAGACCTTGACTCAGCTAAATTTAACCACAATTCCTAATCTGTATTTTGAGATAATAGATATTATTGTTTTAAGCCACTATGATTGGTAGTAATTTGTTATGCAGCAATCAATAACTAATGTGGCAACTATACCACCACCATTTGTTAAAAAGATTACTTTTTCACCGTTGCATTACTTTAGTACCTTGGTTGAAAGTCAATTAACCATAAATATGTAAGTGTCTTTCTGAACTCTTTATTTTTATCATTGACTTATCTTGCTTTCCTACCACCAATATTACAATATTTTCATAACTATAGCAGCATAGTAATTCTTGAAGATCGGTTAGATTACTTGGATTCAGCTGGATCCACATGAGACTTGCTTTTAAGGTTTTTTTATGGAAGATTCAGACCAATCTTTAGCTTAGAACTAAGCCCCACGATTAAAGGGATGCTCTTTGGAATTTTGATCTGATATCCTGTGAGGCTTTTCAAATTCTGGATCATGAGAAAAAGAGTTACTTGCAGTACTGCGCAAGCTCCAGAAAATTTTCTGCCTAGTCCTTTCTTCTGTTGTTCTTCCCAACCCCAGGCTTATGTATTTGTCTCTCACACATATGCAGAAAATCAGCACTCAGCCAAAGATGTCAGAGGACCCCTTTGCAGATCTCTAGAACTCTCTCCCCATGCATCTCCTTCTTTTATTATACTCTGCCTTACAACATTCTAGTTGTGGCTCTCTTCAACTCAGCATGACAAAGACTTGTGGGCTTCGTTTGGATTCCACCTCTGTACACTTGGCATGGAAACAGCCTTCAGGAAATAAACTTGGGCATTATAGGGTTAACTTGATTTGTTTCCTTCTTTCCAGAATCAGAGTCCTATGTTATGTGTTATCCAATGTCCGAAAAGAAAATGTTGTTTTGAAATACTTTGCATTATTTCTATTGGCTTAAGATGGGAGAGTACATTTTCTTTCTGTTATTCCATCTTTGCTGAAATTGGAACTAAGTGTCAAATAATAAAGCTTTGATCCTCATGTTAGTTACTCAGACAAATTTTGCATGGATTTTGGGTTTTTGTTTTTATGTAAATTTATGTCAGAGATTTTTGCAGTAGCGATTAAGTAGGAAAATCTATAGATATTATGAAGGTTTGTGGACTTTGATTCTCTCTTCAAGAGAACCTTTTACTCTTCTCTGGAATATCCCATAGACACTTTGGGTTTCTGTCATTCCTGTTCCTCTTGCCATTTTATCTTAGAAGGCAGGGCTTAGGGTCTCATTTTCAGAGATCAATACTAATATCTCACTGTTTTTTATCTCCTCTTTATTTCAGCATTCCTCATTTATAGAGCCAGGAGTCTTTCTTTCATTTTCCAAGTTGGTAGAGGGATAGGTTGGGCCAATATTCTTTCAAAGAATATTTGCTCTGGATTTACAAAGATTGCATTGAAACAGTGGTTCCTAAACTTTAGCATGCGTCAGAGTAACCTGGAGTGCTTTTCAAAGTAGAGACATCTGGGTCTCATCTCAGAGTTCCTGATTTACTTTGTCTGGGGTAGGGCCAATGAATTCACATTTCTACCAAGTTCCCATAATCTGCTGATGCTGCTGTTCCACAAATGACATTTTGAGAGCCAGTGCTTTAAAATAACAGAATTCAGGTGTATATGTTGCTGTTGATACATTGCTCAGATTTCCCCCTATACGCTTAAATTTCTGTAGGTAACTACTTATAATCATGAGCGTCTTAGGAAACAATCTAGTTTAATAGGAAACACCTTACAGAGGAAACGTGGAAGGTTACATGACATCTCCAAATCCTCCAACAGGAACTTATTTGGGCTACAAACACCTGAAATTCCTTTGACTCAGGATGGGTCAACTATAAGGAGAGCCATATCATTATGGTGCAGGCCAAGGCTTAACTTTACCGGCAATTACAGCCTTGCTTGGACTGTTCCCTGTCCCCCACTTTGTATTGAATTTCTCTCTGTCTTACAGTCTTTTCCGGATGAACACTCCCTCAATGCATTGTGTGCAATTGAATCCCTCTCTGAGTCTCTGCATTTAGTGAACTCAACTGAAGACACCAAGAATTTCACTCGTGCATATTCAATCCATTCTTAGGGCATTATGTCCAAAGGGTGAGGGAAGAATAATGAATTGATAAAAATTATCTAGCACAAAAGTCATAGAATATTATCTCCAGATTTTTGCAGCAAGATCCAATTCACTGTAAATCCTGTCTTCAGGCAAAATTTAAGAAATAAATTATGTCAATGGTGATTCTTAAGAAAGAAATAGTAAAGGACTTATTTGCTACATTGATTTCTTCAAATCTAGTTAGCTAGACAGATTAATGGAAGTGGTGTAGATTTTGAAATATAGCATAGCATGAGAAGACATAGAAAGCATTATTCCTACCAGAGCCATTTTCACTTTCAAAGTTTGATTTAAAGACTCAAAATTTAAACTTCTAATCCTTGTTGAATGTCTGCATATTCATCCTCCAACAAGAGTAGAAAACAGATTTATGTGAAGATCAGTTATCCAGATAATTTATCAAAAGTTTTGGAAATTTACCTGTGGACATTACACAAGATGAAGATTTGCAGGTTTGACTGTGAAGTGGCTGATTGAATACCTATCGCAATGTAAAATCCCATACCTCTAAGTCATCAGATTAGCTCTCATACCCAACTGTGGAAATAGTAAGCATCAGTTAAAGAACACAGCTAAACTAGGGTAAGAAATTATGCAAAATTGGAACATGATACTTTTTATGATTAAATATACATCCTTTGATTTTCAAGTCAAAGACTGTCTAGCAAGAATTAGACCATGAAAGACCAGCGTTAGGCTATTCCACAAGGTGTATTTAAAGAAAGGTTTTTGCTAAAATATAAACAATACATTAAGATAATTGAAATATTCTAATTAGTCTTTGTTTTAAAAATGGCTTGTCTACTAGGGTTTTAACAGATGAAGAATTTTAAAGGGATTATAGAGAAAATGTTACAGTAGTCATAGAAGAGAAAAGTGCTGAAGGTATCACACAGCCTCATAATTAAACTGAAACTTACGGCTCAATTAAATTTAAGCATCATTATACATAAAACATCAGGGAGTATCAAGAGACTAATAAAAAGAAGTGCTATTGATGTTAATAGGCAAAGGTAAGAGATATAGGATTGGACCAAACATTGCAGATAGAGTCAAGAGAACTGTGAATAATGTTAGAAATAGGAATTGAATCCATTCTGTAATAAGCTGAACTATATATTCTTGACACAAAAGAGCTACTCACTGCTTCGAATATATCAAATCATGTTTAAATAAAACATTATAAATTATTATTTTTAATTTGGAAGGATTGTAGATTGGGGCTATGAAAAATTATACACATATATAAACATATGTATAGACAGATACAGATATAGACAGATAAAATTTGTCTGAATAATGGAAAACAGGTGACACCCATAACTTACAAGACATCCATCTTCTGATCCATTCTAATAAAACTTATATTTAAAAAGACTGGGTCAAAAAAAAAAAAAAAAAGACTGAGGTAAGTTATTCCAAAGGAGGGCCATTTTGGCATTCAGAATTCATGAATAGAAAAAAGTGGGGTAAATATATCAGGTTAAATATTTACTTTAAAAGAAAGGTGGATTATTGCATAATTCTAAACTTTTGTTTAAAGAGTTAACACCATGTCAAAAAAAGGAGAAACTTATAATTGATTCCAAATATACACATATACATGTGTATATATATGTAAGGGTGTATGTATATAAAAAGAGAGAGAAAAGTTACAATAATCATAAAATTGTATATAAGTATATAGAAAAAATGTTACAGTAATCACAGAGTATATATAATATTCTATCTGCATTTTGTCTACCTTACATGACTATATCAATATCTTATCTATCAAGCTATACCAGTGGTTAAGAGATTTCTGAATAGGAAAGTTTGACAAATCTGGCTCTTGATTTTCTCATGTTTAAGTTATGAACTAAATGATTTTCAAAGTACCTTTTTCCTTTAAAACTCTTGAATTCTGATATTCTCTATAAGGCAATTTCTACTGTGACAACTTTTCATGAAAATCTAGTTCTTACAAATGAACTTCATTGGGTCACAAGGAATTCTATCACTTAAACAAAATGTCTTTGGACAGAGCCAATGAATGCTTATTTATTGTGTTGTTTTAAACACAGCTCAGCACCTTGTTTTCGATATAATGTGTTATCAGAAGGAGATCAACACGGTGAATATATAGCTTTTGTCTAATTTTCTAATCTTTCATGCAACTCATAGTAGGTTCCAGACATGCAGTCATTTCTAGCTTCATACAGAAATATTTTCCTTAGTACTTCTTCTATCTTGGATATTTCTTGTATGTGTCATCTCAAGTAATTTTTCCTGCTTTCTCATAATAGTGTGGACACAACAATAACCACCTTGGCTTCCCATTGAGCAGACTGAAGTCAGAATCACTCCAACCCCTTGCTCTGCTCTGCCTGCACAAAAGAATCTTTCCTGTTGCGACATTCCTCTTGTAGGCTCTCCACCCCTCTTCAAAAAGACAGATGTCTTCATTTTGTTGAAGAGCTGCCTTCTGTTACAGATGTCTGTGCTAATTTACTGCTATAAAAATTAAGAGAGGTTCTATAAAGATTATGATAAGGTAAACAAAGTGTACAAATTTGACTGGAGAAGGAATTCTAGTTAAATATTTTCAGAATTATAACCCTACAATGATAAGTTTTAAGGTTCCAAGTTTGATGTAGTAAAAGCATCTACCCTGACCAACTGTCATATATTATATCAAAATTACAGCAATACTTGATTTTATTTAGCTTTCAGCTCTTTCTTTCATGGATCAATTTTCCTTCTTTCTTTTCTCTCTTCCTATATCCCTCCTTCACTCTCACTATCACTTCATTCTCTTCTTTCTTTTAAGTTTCTGTGGACCCGACATAAATTCAAAGAATTCATGTTATAAAGGACTCTGGAGAAGTAATTCATTGCGTCACCTCAAATGTGCAAATTTAACTATATTTTGTCATACATTTATATTATTTACATGGTAGTGTACAAGAAATGTTTTTCCAGGACGTATCTGTGCCTTTATTTTACTTCTAACCAGAATAAACTTGTAGTTTTAGATGTAAGTTAGCTCAACAAATTTTATATTGCTGTGTCAGTTATCCACCTTATGATTGAAGTTTATTCTGATGGAAAAATATGGCTTTCTAAACTGGTAATTAATTATAAAGGCATGCAATTGGAAATGTATTTGTATCTCATGGTTAAAGTTATATCTTCATTAGTTTTGGCTTTAATCTTAGATTTCACTTTAGCGATCTAGAAAAATGACACTCTTTTGTGGAGAAGAAAAACTCTCAAGAACACCAGAAGGATGGGCGTGTTCTTTGGTTTCAAGAATGGCATAGATTTAGATTTTTATTCTAGCAATATTATTGCGAATGGTCTGAAAGAACATCCAAGTCTTGGGACTTAAGCATCATGCCAGCTCTTACTGCTTACTCTTGCAGATTTCTCATGAGTTTGCTTTGTATTTCACCTTGAAAATCTCAAAATATTTTACTGAAGTACAATGGAAAGTAAAAATAACCAAAATTATGAAAATAAAATAAATTAACAAAAAGTCCTTTCAAAAGACAAAGTTGAGGCTGAAGAGCATCACAGGGCTCTGAAGTGGTCTGGAAATAGAAGGGAGACAGGGAAAGTCATGCTTATTTAGTCATGTTAGGACTCAAGTTAAAATATACAGAGCACAGTTCTCACATATTCACAATGAAAACTAATATTATTTTATGCTAAAATATTTCAGATTTTGCCTAAGACAAACATCAACATTTGAAAATATGGTGGGAATATATTAAGGTGCTATTTTTTATTCTATGTGCATTGGAAATATATGTTACATATAAACATTACTTTTCTATATAAATTTCATAAATATTTTAAAAGAATATCTAAGTACCTAAAAGCTAACTATGTTACAAATAAATTATACACATTATAAGTCATGCAAATATTACATATAAAATTTGTAAAATATTTTAAGATAATTTGTTATTATATTATATTTAAGAAAAGGCATGACATTTGAAGGTTAAATCAAAGCAGTATAAAAAATGTTATAGTCTCATATTGAAAATCTTTGAATCCTAATTTTTCTTATAATATATTAATATTTATACTTTTCTCCAAATTAGAAGGATTTAAATTACCTGAAAATTTGCAAAGTTCAGCTTATATTAATTTTCAAGATCACTTTGTCAAAATATAGCACTTTTCAAATTTTTTTTTCACTTTCAGAAAAAAGTGACTTACCATTTCTTCCTTACTAGTATCAATAGAATGATACACACTGAGAGTCCATATCACAAGAAATGCAATACCAATACTAAGAGTCATCCTTTAGATATTTCATGGAACTTTTTCTTTATTACAGTCTGATTTTTTAAATATCTTACTGTTTTTAGTTAATGACACTAACATTTATATGAAATATTGTGAATAATTTAGATCTCTAATTAAAAGTTTTAGTATTGATTTATTTGAAGCTATTAATAAACCTATTTGGGTTATCAATATAGTCTCTTTTTTTAAACTCCTTTCTATATGATGATAAAATTTTATCAATACTAAGATATCATTTATCTTATTTATCTAAGAGCAATGTTGCAGGGAAAGCATCCACGGCAAATGTTAAAGAGTTTGCTCTAATAAGTTATTTTCTTAAACTGTGCTGTGTTTTATACACTTAGCCTGTTTGATAATTTTAATTAAATTGACTCGACATTTTAAAAATAGAAAGATAGGTGGATAAATAAATAGACCATGATTTTAATTTTTAAAATCAAAGAAATTAGATAACTTGGTTATTTTTAAATAATTAATCTGATTAAATTAACAAACTGTAAACATTGGCTAATAATGTAACTCTTTTTGCTATTAAATCCTTACCTGAGCCCTAAAAATTCTTGTGGTACAGAAAAATCAGAACACTGTTTCTCCTATGTCAATTGCCCTACTAATTTCACAGCTGTATAGTGGGAAACATGTTGAGAGAAAATATTAAAATATTTTAAAGCCACATGGGATTATTAAAAACAGGAATGAATCCTCTAAATCTTTGAGACAACAGTTCATCAATTGCTTTTTCTTAAAAAGAAAAAAAAAAAACTCTATACTTTACTGGAAACCTATAATTCATAGCTGTTAGTTCAAGCAGTGTTCCTAGGGAATGATCAGAGGAATATGCTGGAACATTGGAAAGGGAAGAAATTAGCCAAATTCATCATTTGCTTTTAATTTTGCATTTTCATTCAATTAATTCCCCTTACTTGTCTAGCAAGACTGAACTCATCTTAAAAGTCTTAATTCCTTTTGGCTCAATGTAAATTATTATGCCTGGGAGTCTTTCCCAGGACTATGAATAATGTGGACTATGTGGGGTGGGGGTGCTATCTAACTGTTATTTTTGGATGGGAACTACAAAAAGCATTTCATGCACTCACAGGCAAGGTAGTGAGTGTTGAAAGTAATCAATGACTTGCCTTTTATTTGCTCTAAATGACAAGCTTAGCAATTGTCACAGAACTCACCAGTGCATTCTGGAAATCTCATTCTGTCATCATAAAACCCTGACTGTAGCAACATCTGTCTAGAGCTGGACAGAACCCCAGTGACCCTGTGCTAACATTGGATCCCTGGTGGTCAGAAAGCAAGCAAGAAAGGTAAAAGCAAAGAAACATGTAAACGACTTAAATGACAGAAAAGTAACTCTCAAAAGAAAACCTTTTTTCTCTCTTTCTTTCTTTTTGTTCATAGCTGTCAGAGGTAATTCTCTGGATGTATCTTTGCTTTCATTGAGCAAGAATCAAAACAGAAGTTATACATTATACAAATAAAATTCGTGATGAACTCAACTTTTTAAAAATAGTTCATCCCCATTTTGTTTTGTTTTGTTTTGTTTACTTTTCTCCTCAATGCTCTCTCGACTGTGGTATGTGTTAAAATTTATTTTCTGTTTTATTGGAATTATACTATAGATTTGACAGCATTTTAGCATAAGGCAAATATTAACCGATAGTTAAGGATAATGAGGAAGAAAGAGTGGAAAGAATGGACCTATTTCTTACCTCTCTTAAAACGAATGCAAAGAAATTTTATTTTTCCTCAGTGCTGCATGGAGTTGCTGTAGATATGTTACCTGGTCCTTTTATTATATTTCAAAAGAATATGCCATCTCACCCAGCCTAGAATTATGAATTCTTGTTACCAAACATTCTTCCCAGCAACAGGGAAATTAAATGTACAAATGTACTGAATGTGTTTGATTAATTTTGTATAAAACATAAAGTGGTGATAGATAAATAGATAGATAGCTTTTTTTCTTTCCTTGGACATTGGAAGTCTCGTATCACAGTAAAACTTTTTAGATGAAACAAGATATTATGAAAGGGAACACAGAAAAGTCTGTTACTTTCTCAAAATTTGAGAGTTGTACATTATCGCTTCTCATTTATCTCTGAATAGATGAACATAACTTGTCAGGGGTGGATGATTGAATAATAAGGCATACTGTAAAGCCCAATATACTTCCCGTGGCACTCAAGCAAATCAATCACTCTGGAGACCACAGGAAAAAAAAAAACTGATCATTAAGATTTTCAGATTGCATTAAAATGTAGGTTTTTTTTTTTTTGCAAATCTATGTGAAATATACTTTAAAAACACCAATCTATTTATGTAACATATTTACAAACTCTCAGAAATATAATTTTCCAGCTTCATTAGAATGAGAAAAAATCTCTTTTAATCGTCTGTTATTCCTAGAATTTTTGATTTTTTTAGTTTGCCTATAAGTATTCAGGAAAGTTCGAGAAACTCACATATACAAGTTTTTAGTTCCACCCCTCCTGCCTCAAGTGCACAAAAACAAAGCAGTAATCTATCTAGTTTATTTCTTTGAAAATGGTGTTCTTAAAGTACATCTTGCAGATAGATTATCTATCCCTCACAGCAAAGCTTCACAATGGGAGTCTAATAATTGCTCCTTTTCTAATTTCACTAAATGAGTTATAATTATTTTATGTCTGTTTTATGGTTACTGAATAGTATTAACCTAAACTCTAATTATAATATAGCTTTCAAAGAAATGTATGGACACCAAATTGATGAACAGCAAGCTTATGTAGAAACATCCCATAAAGCAGATACACAGCTAATAGTTTTAGGAATAGCATGTTAAAATTCAGGAGCACAATTCATTTGTGAATGAAACAGGGTATAAATTCATTGAGTTTATGTCTTCTAAGGCTAGATAGACAGGAATATGCAATTATGATTAATACAAATAAAATAAATTTACAGTTAAGCACAAAATTGCGATTTTACGATATGTTTCAAATCAGCTGACAGATACTTCAGTTCCATAATATATTTAAAATGTGGTCATATAGTGCCCATCGAGTCACTTTGAATTATAGCAATCTTACTAAAACCAATTCTATGTTAAAAAAGCAAATTCTATTATGGAGGGAGGCAATTTACCTAGGATGTTTTCAAAGCCACTTATTTTTAAATTCTCAATGTTAATATTTAATAAAAGAAAATCGGTTAATCTATGTATGTATGATAAAGGAAAGGGAGAGCAGTGCATGAATTCAATTAAAAAATATCCTTTAATGCTACTGAAAATACATTTTTAAATACCCCATAAGTTATAAATGAGATAATATTCATACACAGACTGAGTGGATTCCTTACACAACAAGTGCATTATTAATTGAAAAAGTTTTTTTATTAAAATAAATGGCAATCTAAAATAATCATCTGGCTGCTCTGATGGTAGTGAGTTATCAGAACTTATTAACATTACTGTCACTAAAATTGGTATACAACCCCCTGCTGCTAAATTTAATTGGTGAAAAAATAAAATAAAATAAAAATTAAAAAATATAAATAAGAATAAAACAATCATCCTATAGCCAGTGAAATCCTTCTTGCTTGCTTTAAAAATAAAAACTCATATGAGAATATTTATTCTAACATACTTTTCATTTTCTCTAAATTTTGAATGGACAATGTTTACAGCTTCACAGTCTATTATTTATTTTTTGAGACAGGGTCTCTGCTGTCTGGGGTAGAGTGTCATGGAGTCATCACAGCTCTCGGCAACCTCAAAATCCTGGGCTCAAGTGATCCTCCTGCCTCAGTCTCCTGGGTAGTTGGGGCTACAGGCACAGACCACCACACCTTGATAATTTTTCTATTTTTTTGTAGAGATGGGATCGCACTCTTGCTTAGACTGGTCTTGAACTCCTGGCTTCAAACAATCCTCCCTTCTTGGCTTCCCAAAGTGCTAGGATTACAGGAGTGATCCACCACACCCAGCCTACAGTCTATTTTAAATATTGAGAATAGCATATAGATTATTTTAAAAATTTTCAAAATTTGCAGAACATCTAAGTCAAGTCATTAAAGAGGCTGAATGTGTACTGGTCAATTTATGGTGGCAAGAGTAGGAGGTAAATACTCTGAAAGAAAAGATTGGAAAACTACCTCTGAAAATAAAATTTTAATAACAAAGTTATGACATTACATTTATATTTATGTTGATTAAGCATGTTAAAATGATTGCACTTGCCATCTTGAATGTTCCCTTGATATTGTTTGTAGATTTCTAAACTTACTACATCCTATAGAATATTGATTACCATTCTTAACAACAATGACAATATTAACAATAGCAGCTATTATTTAATAGGAGTTTACAATGAGTCAGGTAAACACATTTTAATTATTATATTCTGATGACTATAGTAAAATAAGTTTATCAATATCAATATCATATGGATGAAAAACCTAGGGCTCAGATAGGTTATATAACTTTAATGTAATAGCTTACCTGTTGGTGCTAAATACGAGTCTCAGAATATTGCCTCCATTGTCAGCTACCAAAGTGTTTTCAGCCAGACAACTACAAATTCATATTAAGCATAATGTCTTTTTAATACTTGTATTACTTCAATATGAGGTTAAGTTTTTGTTTCCCAAAAAACTATCCTAAACATTTAGTCTGAAAAATATTTATCAAAGGCCTGTAATATACCAAGTACTGGTACCTAAGGGTATCAAGGTGGTAAGGCATATTCCCTTATCCTCCTGAGGTTTCCAGCCTACTTCTAAAAACTGACATAAACATTTAATTTCCATATAATGTAATAGCTCTGTGAAGGAAGACTGTAGAATGAGAATATATAGCACAATCTGTGGGGGCCAGAAAATAATTTCTATAAGATATAATGTCTGAACTAAAATAAAAGATGTAGTTCTTAATGGTTGAAGCGTCGTTTGAATTAGGAAGATAAGGGGGTTGCTACAAGGCAGAGGGAATCTTAGGGTAAAAACTCAGAATCTCTATCCTACCAAAGGTGAATAGAGATATAGAGTGACTGTTTCTTTTTGTTGGCTTGTGTTTTTTTCATTGGTGGGGAAAAAAAATGGGTAGTAGGCAAGTGAAGTATGAGAAACTTAGCCAATGAGCTGATTGCTTGTCATTTACAACCCTATGTAACCTTGAAAATGGGTTCTCAGTTTCTAGACTACACTCATTTCCAGATTCTTTGCACAATCAATTAATTTTCTTATTACAATGACTCTGATGCCTGAATAATTGCTACAACATAATGTATGGGTGTGGCAGCTGCCTACCTCATAACTAATAGTATAACAAGACAGCTTTGGTGTTATTGCTGATGTGCAAGTTAAGTTATTTTATATATTTATATATATAATATATATTTATATATATTATATATATTTATAAATATAATATATATTTATATATTATTTTATAGAGAAATAATTTGATAAAGAGTTCTATAATATCAGCCCTTTACACTACTTGTCTTTTTTCCCAGTTATGAAGTAAGCTGGTTTATTCTCTCTTCACTAGATTGGCTATAAAACAACATCTGGGTCTCTTGAGTTTATCATTTTTGCTCCCTTTACACCAGTTGGGCATCCTTATAAATTCAAAATGGGCTTCCATCTGCTAAAAGCTTTTTAACATGTTTATTTTTTATTCTTACCTCGAATTCCAGTCCATGATGCACTGGTTTTAATTATTGTTGCTTTAACAAAGCTGGATATACAGTATGAGAAACCCTACTGTAGTTAAGCATTTGCTCAGCTCTAGTGCAGAAGATGTGCGCTCTTGTCAAATATGCCATGACCTGTCCTCGAAAAGGGAGACTTTTTCATTTACCTGGGTCTGCATTTCAGCTAGAGCGATACACTGAGGCAGAATTTATTCTTTGGTTCCATGTCCTAAAATGTAACTGCACAAAAATATTATATGCCTATTTCCTCTTAAATACTGTAGTTATGCTGAGGGTGACCAGGAAGCCAAATCACATGAAGCTGATATGCTGAGGTGGAAATGCCAGTATCTTACTCTAACACGTTCTCCTATATACGTTTCCTCTCCCCTCTCTAAGTATGATCTTCATGTTTTAGTATCATCACGAGGAGAATCAACAACTTTGTACAACATCGCCATCTAAGAATGGCAAACATTAAAGCAGAAACATTGTCTTAAATACATATTTACATAGACAATAGAATTATAAAAAACAATTCTAACAGGAAGCAGACCAGGAAAATTTCTGGATGGGCATTATATCCTGTTCCAACCCAGGACTGCTACCAAATGGAGCCATCCATGCATCCTGGGACAAAACTGACTGATCTCTCTTTCTAAGATGAATATTCTTCTCCAGCCAGGGGGATGGAATGTTCCCACCTGTGCAGGACAAAGTTTGCTGATGTACTTTAAAATACAGCTTTAGTTTAATCTGAGGAGTATCAAATAATGCATAGCACTCACCCATTTCCCCAGTCAGACTGCAATTAGCCCAAGAACATGGGTAGAGGTAGATTTAATTTTTCCTACTTGTAAGGAATCTGAAATTTTCTAATACTTATTTAGGGGCTCAAGTTTTCAGTTGATGAAAAAAATAAATCAGAAGAGGAAACATGGTTTAATAAACTGAATAGAGCTTGAGGGATCTGAAATCTTCTTAGCTTAGTTCTGGGGCTGTTCAATCTTTATTAATCAATTATGAATATTTACCAATATAGAAAATAGATAGATCTTTCTCTTTTTCTTCATATACTAAGTCATATAAGGAAATTTAAAGGATATAATTGTTAGCCATTTGAAGATTCATCTTAATCACTCTCAACGGATATTATAATCATAATTGCAGGGCTATTTATACAAACCACATGTAGTCTGTATGTGCATATACTTGCTAAGATTAATAGTAACTTTTTGGCATTTTGCATATCCTAATTCATTTTTTTAAAGGGTTTAGTTTTTTTATTTGCTCATTTATTTCTACTCTTCAAAGATTCTGTTTTCTTCCTACTACTGAGTATAAAACCATCTGTTCCATTAATTTAATTGTAGTGATGCTCAGGATGGTTTAGAGGTTAAGCTGACAATATTCTTAAGCTAACCCCACCTTTAGTCATTGAGTTTATCTGTGACAGTCGAGAAATTAAACCACAACTTCTTACTGGTAAAGTTGGAGAAATACTATTCTCTAGCAAATGTGATTGTTACGGGCATTAAATAAGATAATGGAGATACAGTCTGGATCCCTGTGTTTGGCATATAGTAGATGCTCATTAAATATTAACTAAAATTATAATTTATCATTGTCCAGAGGCTTCTAAGCATCTATTTCTTAAAAATCTTAAATCATGTGTAAGAATGTTAGTTAGTCACAAAAACATTATATATATTTTGTTTTGTTTCCAAAAGGTTGTGATCGTCCACTCTGGTATAATATTTCTTTAATTCTTTAGTAGTTGAAGAAGCTACCTCTACTTATTATTGTGAGATTAATAGTAACTTGAAACAGTAGATTTTAGTAGAGCTCTAAAATTATTATGTTTAATTGTCCTTTTTTGAACCTAATTTCCAAATTTCTAAATGTCTTCATTCTCACCATTTCATCCAGTATGACTTCTATGTCTATATCATTTTCTGTCTATTCTCACTAATGTTAGCACATTAGGACACTGAATTATTTTATTTTTTATTTTTTTTATCCTTATTAATTTGAATGCAAAGGATACTGAATTAATATTTATAATTTTGAGGCTGTACTTTTAGTTGTTCTAATAATTAATGCAGAAAAGTTTATTACATTTCTCTGAGGCTTAGATTTCAACTCTATTGTGGCAGAGATCTTCATTTATTTTGTTCAGTGACATACTTCAAGCACCTAGTTCAGTTCCTGGTCATAGTGGTCACTCAAAAAAAAAGAGGCCGGGCGCGGTGGCTCACGCCTGTAATCCTAGCACTCTGGGAGGCCGAGGCGGGTGGATCTCTCGAGGTCAGGAGTTCAAGACCAGCCTGAGCAAGAGCGAGACCCCGTCTCTACTAAAAATAGAAAGAAATTATATGGACAACTAAAATATATATATATACAAAAAATTAGCCGGGCATGGTGGCGCATGCCTGTAGTCCCAGCTACTCGGGAGGCTGAGGCAGTAGGATCGCTTAAGCCCAGGAGTTTGAGGTTGCTGTGAGCTAGACTGACACCACGGCACTCACTCTAGCCCGGGCAACAAAGCGAGACTCTGTCTCAAAAAAAAAAAAAAAGAAAAGAAAAATTCTTGCTGAATGAATGAATGAATAAGTAAACGAGTTATGCCAATTTTGAATTAGTCAGTTTCTCAATCTCATCTAATTCTAATATTCTAAAGAGTTCATGCTATTTGAACTCCTAGAAATTTCTATATTTCTGGCTTGATTGAAAAACCACATATGGAAGTCTTTTTTGTCTTATCCACAATATTTATGTCATTACTCGTTTTTATAATATCAAATTGATCTTTTGGTCATTGTTTTATATCCCAGACTCACTTCTCTCATACTTACTTTTGGGTTGTTGATGCTACCTCCTTTTTTGGTATTCTTTTTGTTTTTTAATATGCCTAGAACTTTATAATTTAGCATTACCTAGGTCCATCATTTAATTCATACATCATAAATCAGTCCAGTTTTTTCATTGTCTGAGTTGCAAAGCTGGTCAATCACTGCTAAAGAACAATTTCCTATTTTTTGCAGTTCTCTTGTCTTCTTCAAAATGTATATGTTTTTAATTCTCATGTTCCTTTTCTTTTACATATCCCTTAGATTCTTGAATTCAGTTCTTTCATCTTCAACTTCTCTAATCCCATACTATTCAAAGTAGAATCGTTTGACAACCTCATTTAGTATCAACTGGGACACTGATTTTAAGAGTTCACAAATTGATGGGCTCTTCCATAAACCTACTGAGTCAGCAGCTTTGGGGAGAGGGTATCCAAAATTGGACCTTTCACTCATACACCTGGATAATCTTGAGGCATACTCACGTGTAAGGAACACTGCTTTACCCTAGTCTCATTAATTCACCATGGACCCCTGAACTATAATTTTCTGTGATATTTCTCTACCCTAATTTCTGTATGCTTTATTCTAAAAAAACAAAAACTCCATTTCAGCAGACTAAGCATTTCTTTCAAGATACAAATCTGGCCTAAATTAATTGAATCAGACTGAGAAACACTTATGTCCCAGGGAATTATAAAAAACAATGGAGTAATCAGTGGAGACCAGGAACAAGGTGGTCAAAGAGAGTCTTGATAAAACCACTGCTATCCTTAGGTGACAATGCACATGCCAAAGACTTCACCCTCTGAAGAAAAACGTTAGGGGTTACACGTTGAGGTGGGAAATAGACTTCACTAAAAGAGTTCAGCTAAGTCATTAAGCAAATAAGGAAGCAAACAACAGCAACAATAAAGCCTGATTGGTGGATAGAGGATCAGTATCCAGAGTTGCTGTAATATGTTATCCAAATTGTCCAATTTTCAACAAAAATTACAAAACATGCAAAGAAGCAGGAAAGTATAACACTTTCACAGGAAAAAAGTAAGCGTCAGAAACTGTCTTTGAAAAGTTGCAAATGTTATAATTAGCAGACAAAAATTTCAAAGCAGCTATTATATAATAATTATGTTCAAAAAATTAAAGAAAACCATGATTAAAAAAATAAAGGCAAATATCATCACCTGTCTCATCAAATAGACATTATTATCAATAAAGAGAAAAAATTCTTAAGGAAAAAAAAAGAAAATTCTAAAGTTTAAATGTATAAGAGCTGAAATGAAAAATTCACCAGAAGGGCTCAATGGCAGATTTGATCTAACATAAGAAGAAAATCAGTAAATTTGAAAATAAAGAGAAATAGGTTAAAAAAATTTAAGAAAAATGAACAAAACCTCAGAGAAATGTAGGACACTTCATCAACATAGGAATAATGTAGAACTGGAAGGAGGGGAGAGAATGAAATGAGCAGAAAATATATTGGAAGAAATAATGATTGACAACTTTCAAAATTAGATTACAAACATTAATCTACACATCCAAGAAACTCAACAAACTCTAAGTAGAAAAAAACAAAACAAAACAGAGACTCACACCCAGAATCATCATAGTAAAAGTGTTTAAAAACAAACATAATATCTTGAAAGCAGAAAAATGACTCATCAGGTAGAAGTGAGCCCTAATAAGATTAAGAGCTAATGTCTAATCAGAAACAGTGGAACCAGACACAGTGGGTTGACATATTTAAAGTTCTAAAAGAAAAAGAAAAAAACTGTCAACTAATAAGCTTGTCTCCAGCAAAACTAGCTCTCAAAAATGAAGGTAAAATAAAATCATTGCCAGATAAACAAAAACAAAGAGAATTTGTTACTAGATGGTATGCCTTAGAAGAAAGACTAAAAGAAGTTCTGCAAGCTGAAAACAAGTGAACTTGAATAGTTGTTTTAATGCACATACATACACACACCCCGCAGAAGAGAGAGAAAGTGACAGAGAGAGAGACAGAACAAGTAAAGGTAATTATGTAAGTATAAAACAGAATATAATTTATATGTTCTCTTTTGTTCTCTTAACTAAATTAAAAGCAGTTGCAGAAAGCAATGTGTATCTAATTGTATTTTTTTGCCTTACAACACAAGGAAATTTCAAATATTTGATAATAAAATACAAAGAAGGTGAATGGGAGGCAAAGCCCTATTGGAATATGGAAATAAAACTAGATGTGATTACACAGGAACAAAGGAACAATAATAGTTGGATATATGAATGCTACACTTTCAATATAGTTAGCACAACTAGGCAGAAGATAGACAGGAAATAGAAGACTTCAACACAAGTCTTAAAAATTAGAAAGCCATAATGAGCATCTGTAGAACATTCCATTCAATAATAGCAGAATACATATTCACCTGGAACTACTCCAGGACAGACCATATGCCAGGCCTTAAAAAAAGCCCTGAGGCTTATTTATAAAATTATTGAAATTTAAAAGGAGTGAATTTAAATGGATTGAAATTACAGAAAATATAGTGGAACAAAATAGAATTCAATAACAGAACAAAATGTGGGAAATTCACAAATATGTGAAAATTAAGATATATACTTGTAAATAACCAGTAAGTGAAAGAAATCATGAGGTAAATTAGGAAGATGGATAAAAATGAAGACACAATGTATAAAAACTTATAGAATGCAGCTAAACTGTTGCCTAGAGGGAGATTTATAGCTATAAATGCTTATGTTAGAAAATAAAATAAAAAGATTATGAAAGAACTGATGTCAATAATCTAAGGTTTCATTTTAATACAATGGAAAAAATAAGAGAAAACTAAACCTAGAGAAAGCAAAAGGAAAAAATGAAGACAAGAACAGATAATTAATAAAATAAAGAATTAAAAATTAGAAAAAAATTAAGAAATTCAAATGTTGGCTCTTTGAGAGAGAGGATTCAAATTACTGAGACTCAAGTTATTCATATCAGGAATGAAAGAAGGAGGAGATATCATGTGTGATAACTTAAATGAAAGGACAGATTTACAGAAAGATACAAACTACTAAAACAGACTGAAGAAAAAAATTTTAAAAAATCAGACTAGATCTAGAATAAGAGAATGAATTAGTAAATTAAAAACTTCACACAATGAAAATCCCAGGCAGAGATGCCTTCACTGGTGAATTCTATGAAATATTTAAAGAAAAATTAGTATCATTTTTTTTTTTTACAAACTCTTCCGAAAAATAGAATAAGAGGGAATATATCCCAGGTCATTCTAAGAAGCCATTATTACTCTGCTATCAAAATGGGACAAAGACATGACAAGAAAAGAAAACTACAGACCGATATCATTTATGATTCTAGGCACAAAAATTTCTCCACAAAATATTAGCAAACTAAATCTAGCATATGAAAAGGACTAGACAAATGACCAAATGGGATTTATTCCCAAAAATGCAAGATTGTATGAACATGAAGATCACTTCATGTAATACAACTTATCAACAGAAAAAGGATTAAAAACACATGATCATCTTAATAGACACAGAGAAGGCATTTGAAAAAACCCAACACCATTTGATCATCCAAACCGTGAACAAACCAGGAAAAGAAAAAACTTCCTAAAACTGATAGAGGGCATTTACAAAAAATCCCAAAACTGACATCATAATTAATAATTAAAGAGTAAATGCTTTGTACCCAAAATAAGGAACAAACAAGAATGTTATTTGTATTCTTGCCACTTCTATTCAACATTGTACTAGTGGTTCTAACCAGATGAATTAGACATTAAATAAAGTAAAGATATCCAGATTGAGAAGGAAAAAGTAAAAATATCTCTACTTGCATATGGCATTATCTTATATATAGAAAATCCTAAGGCATCCACTAAAAAACTATGATACTATTGAACATGTTCAGCCAGATTGTCAGCATATAGAATTTAAGTGTATACACTAGTAAGGGACAATCCAAAAATGAATTGAGGAAATGATTTCATTTACAATAGCATCCAAAAGAAAAAAATTAGAAATAATTTTAACCAAAGGGGTATAAAATTTATACTTTGAAAACTACAAGATATTACTGAGGAAAACTGAAGAAGATCTAAATAAGTTGAAATATAGCCCATGTTCATGGATTAGGAGAGCTAATATTGATAAGATAACAATATACTCAAAATTGATAAAAAAATTCATGCTACCTCTATCAAGATTCTAACTTTTTTGCACAAATTGATAAGCTATCCTTAAAATTCATATATTAATATAATTTCAAAGTATCCAATACAGTAAAAACAATCTTAAAAGGAGGAAATAATGTTGAAGCATTCTCACCTGCCAATTTCAAACTTACTACAAACTACAGTCATCAAAGTTGTCTGGTAGTGGCATAAGGATAGACAAATAGATCAATGGAAAAGATGATTGTCCAGAAATAAACTCTCACATTTATAGTCAAATAATTTCCAACAGTGATGTCAAAACAATTCAATGTAAAATAGGGGCAAGGCGGGAATGATCTTTGCAACAAATGATGCTGGAACAATCAGATATCAACGTGCAAATGTCCAAATCCCTTGTTTACATAATACAAAAATAGCCCCAAATGAATCAGGGACCTTCAAGTAAGAGCTGAAACTATAAAACTCTTAGAAGGGAACATGAGTGGACTTTTGTGATCTTGGCTTAAGCAATGGTTTCTTTGATATAACACCAAAAGCATGATAAAAGAAAAAATACATAAATTAAGCCTTTGCAGAATTGGAAAAAAAAAAACAAAAAACTCATGCATCAAAGGAAACTATCAGAAAATGAAAAGACAGTGCTCACTTTGGCAGCACATATACTAAAATTGGAACAATACGTAAATTAAAAAAAGAAGAAGAAAAAGTGAAAAGACAACCTATAGAATAGGAGAAAATATTTGTAAATCATATATATCTAATAGGTGTTCAGTATATAAAATTTATAAACTCAAATATGAAAAGAAAAAGAAAATAATTGAAAATGAGCAAAACATGTGCATAGTCATTATTCCAAAAGAAAATATACAAATAGCCAGTAAGCACATGAAAGATGCTCACAGTCATTAGTCACTCAGGAAATGAAAATCAAAACCATGGTGAAATACCACCGGACACCAACTAGAATGACTAGTCAAAAAAAAAAAAAAAAAAGTGTTGACAAAGAGAAATTTGAATCCTCATACACTACACATAGAGACAAAATTGTGTAAATGCTGTGAAAATAATTTGGCAGTTTCTTAAAACTTTAAACATATATTTGCTTGATGACTCAGAAATTCCATTCATAGGCATACATGCAAGAAAAATGAAAATGCATGTTCACACAAAAATTTACACTTGAATGTTGAAAGGAACATTTCTCTTAATAGCCAAAAGTAGAAGAAAACCCAAATGTTCATTAATTGACAAATAGATAAACAAAATGAGAAGTACTAATATAATGAAATATTGCTCAGCTATAAAAAGGAATGGAGAATCCATAAAATGCTACAACATAGGTGAACCTTGAAAATATATACTAAATGAAGAAAACAAATCTCTAAATATCACATATTGTGTAACTCTACATATATGCAATTCCCATAATTGTCAACTCTACAGAGTTAGAAAGTAGATTGCTAATTGCCTAGAATGGGGGGAAGGAAGATTTGGGAGAAATAGGAGTGACTGCTAATGCAGACACGGTTTCCATTTGGGATAACAATAGTGTTCCAAAATTAGTTTGTTGTGATTATTGCACAACTCCTTCTGTGAATATACTAAAACTCATTGGATTATAAAATTTAAGTGCATAAATTACATGATAGGTGAATTTTATCTCAATGAAACTATTAAAATGTTCATATTGAAGGAATGGTCGCACAACTCTGTAAATTTACTAAAAATCATTGAATTATACACTTAGGGTGAATATTATGGTATGTAAATTGTGTTATGATAAAAAAAATCTCAAAAAAGTTGCTTTAAAAGCCATATGTACTATTAAGGATAGCTCATTTAGTTTGAGAGAATTTATTTACTGTGGTAAGAAATGGTAGGTGAAGGATCTTGAAGGAATAACATTGTGGTCATAACTGAATACAGAGTTTCTATTCTGGAACAGCAATAAAATCCTGGCTAGCACTTGGGCTATGACTATCATTGTCATCAACATTTACAGATGCTGTTGGATTTTCCTTCCTAATCTGGACATATTATCTCTATTTTTTTAACCATATTGTCAATTATGTAGATATCTTCTCATATCCTAAATGAGACTTTTCACCAAATCTTACCCATACTGAATTTCATTGTTGCAGAGGAATACAGGTGGCTTCAGTTTTACCTCTTGCTTGTGCCAAAAGTCTTCATTTCTTGTAGATATGTTTTTTTCAAAGTATGTGGGTAAATAATAAAAATAATAACAGTGACAATATATAACGGATGATATTTATTGAATAAGTTTTCTATGTGCCAGTAACTTTCTATGTACTATAAATGCATTAATCCTCCAAAAAGGATAATATTATCTTTGCATGAGAAAAAGAAGGATGTTCTTCACTTGCAACATCTGGTTATACGTTTGGAAATACAAATGCCATGATTTTCACCATATTGAATATGCTACCATTTCTATCTCATCATGAATCCTCCCAAGTCAACAAACCCCACATTATTAGTGTAGTTCAGTTGCTAACTGAACCTTGATATTTCTTTGCCATCAGAAGTATGCATAAATATCTTTGGTTGACACGTGTGTATGTGTTTAAAGGTGGGGTCAACATGTTATGATACATAATTTTCTCTCCATAATTGAAGGTTAAAGACCAAGGATAAAGGTTCACCCCCTTTTTTGTCCTAACCTATTTAAATTAAAACCTTTTCCATCATCTTCTCCTTATTTTCCACTGAGTTTTCATATCCCAATATTCATGTTTTAAATTTGAATTTTTCCTCAGTAAATATCTGAGGATTCCTGTGTATTTGTTCTGAAATCACCCTTTGCTCAACAAGTCCATCCCTCTAGTCCCCTGTCCATATATTTTTTCCAAAGTGACTGCTTGCAGTGTTTCACTAATAGCCTTGAACCCCACTCTGTCCATATGCTGGCTGCTAGCCATCAAAAACATAGTTGGAGGTGGGGGGGCGAGTGAGCTGCCATGTTAAATCGCCTCCTTCCCTCCCTCTGGGAAAGGACCTTAACCTCAAGCACTTTCAGTCAATCACAGTCCAAGAGAGAACCTTGAAAATGTTCTGCAACACTGATTGGTTCCATAAAATATGCTGGCTGGATGCAGAAGTTGAGTTTCTTTTAGCTTATTTCATAATAAAGGGCAATGCATGTGCTGTATTCATAGTAATTCAAATCTGACACAAATAATACAGCAAATAATTACAGTGACCTTTAACTCACCTCAAATTTAAACAAAGGTTAAGCTGCCCTTTACTAAAGTAAATATTTTCTGTAGTCAAATAAATGCAGACACCTTTGGAGAGGAGAATACATTGCCAAACTAAACGAATCTGAAAATGGTTACAACAGAATAATTTCAAAACATAAAGAATGCAGAGCTCTTCAGCATAAACAACATCCAGACATGCCGGCATCTGCCATTATTAATTTACCTTACAATATTTCCAGTGGGCTTCCCCATATGTTTGCTGGGAACTGTTGCTTGAAATTTCTGTCCAGAAGGGCAGATTTCAAAAAGAAATATTAAAAGTAAGGGAATTTAGCTCTCCTCTCTCTACCCTGATTCAGTAAACAATTTATATTTTATTCCATAAAGCTGAACAAAGCCTTAAACATCCAAGTAGTTACCATGCATACTCTGAGTCTCAAAAAATAAACCCAGAAGACAATGCTAACTGAGCAAAGGAAGCAGCTGATAAGTTTATGTAGTTCTTATACCAAGGTTTAGCTGTTGGTTAGATAAGGGCCAGGTGTGTTTTT
Organism: Eulemur rufifrons; assembly: GCF_041146395.1. NCBI lineage: Eukaryota > Metazoa > Chordata > Mammalia > Primates > Lemuridae > Eulemur > Eulemur rufifrons. The sequence continues at coordinate 76,102,989 of NC_090983.1, forward strand.
GCATGTTTAATTTGTTTAGTCTATGTCTATTTCAAATAGCACTAAAAAAAAAAAAAGAAAAGAAAAAAGAAAAAGAAAAAACTTAGGGGTGGACTATAGTATGTGTATCTAGTCTTTAATTTTAGAAGTTTATTTAAAAAAATAATTACTCTCTGAGGTCCAAATGCTAATGATATGTTGACTGTGAAAAATAAGTCATCAGCTTGTTGCTGCAATTGGTGCTGCCTCCAAATTCTCCCTTCGTTAAAATAAGGTCACCTGATTTAATTAGGAGTATTCAGCATGCCTATAATATTTTTGGTCACAATTTGAATTACGTGTCTCAAATAGGGATTAAATTTACATATAATAGGACAATAATTGTACGTTAAAAATGTTTCTCTCACTGCCAACTCTGTTATTAAGTAAAGGCCTAAGATGTTCTTAGAGACCTAAATTAATGGGTTTATATGTAACCATTTAAAAAATAAATAAATAAATAAATGCAAAGCTGCAGGTCAATAAAACCCTTTTACATGTCTCTCCTAACTCTCTGACTCGGCAGTTTTTTTTTCTATTTGTTACCTCCATCTTGAAGCTGTCAGAGCAACAGCCCTGAGTGAATATCTACTTCCTCACCAACAGGGTGCAAATCTAGGATCTAAGGCTAATCTATCAATAACCATGGGGAGTAGCTGTTTGTTGTCTCAGAGACCATAGCTCTTCCTGGGTTCTTCCTCTCTACTGAAATGACTGACACTGACCTTGACATAAACACATGATTTTGAAATGGGAAAATGAAGTATTATAATAATAAAAGTGAATTAGCTGTGGAAGTGCACTGGACTCTTATTACTCAACATTCGGTGAGGAATCTTTTTCTACTATATTGCAAGGGTCTTATATTCTCTTGCAATTCTGAACTCCTTGAATCTCCCTCTTCTGAACCCTTCCTCTGATGAAGGTTAGATTACTCAGAAAAAAGAAACTTTTTGTGGGGGAAAGGAAAGTGCTATACTGCTCTAAGGGATAGCCAGAGACAATTTATAAGGAGCACAAATCTAAATGAAGAGATGCAAAATTTTATAACTCCAATATTAACTATTCTTTCCTAGACTATGGTGCTTCTATGACAGTTTTGGATTTGGAGGAAGTTACTGCTATGAAGTTTAAACCCCTTATTCTCTCTAAATTAAAATATACCAGCCCCCTAGAGATTCTGCTCCTTTCTGTCTACAACACTTACTGAGGAGATCTTCTGCATCTTATTAAGAGCACAGTTCATAAATAAAGTTTACAGTGCAAACCACATTGGCACCACAAAGCAGAGGTTATAAGGCTGGCTTTGTGCTAGTTAGGATGGCTTCTTTGTCTTATTTTCTTCATAATGTTTATGGACTTTCTTAGACTTTGAATTTACTTATCTAGTCTACCAATACATGTTTGCTATTCTTTTCTGATTCTTTTTCTTGTCTTTGGGTTTCAATAAATATGAAAGAGAATCTGACATATGTATATACTCACAGAAGTATCTCTGATATTCTTTTGATAAATCTATTTTCCTTGTCATAGGATGTGGAGTTAAAATGCAGTGGAGTTCTATAATTAAAATATCTATTCTTTCTGATCAAAGAGTTTTCTTCCATAAGCAGAGTTTATACTACAGAGGTGTGGGTGGGAAGACCGGGTGTATTAGAGCAATAGATAGAATGCACCGATATTATTTTGGAAAACCATAGTTGTTTGATTAAACAGCTGTAATACTCCCTGAGAACCTGCTGCAATGTTTCCTAAAGAAGAGTAAGGTCCCTCACATTGGGCAAAGTGGGAGGATTTTCAAAGAAGTAATGGAATTTTTCATGAAGTTATAAGCTTTTAAAGTGGGCAAAAAGAGTTTTTTAGCCACAGAGAAGGGATGACATAATCAGTAAGGGAAAAAAATACCCAAAGACTAAAGATGCAAGAATAGAGAAAAATAGAGCCAGTGATCAAAACAGCCAGAATATCTGAGAAATAAGGTACCAATGAACTGATGGCTACATCTGGTGTGAGTTCAAGGACCAGAATGAGTGTGGCTGCTACACATGACATGGAACTTAATTCCAAGGGGACAGAGTATGGAAATCAGAATAGAAAATTCCAGTTTTCTTGGAGCTATGTGTGTGCTAGAGGGTTAAAGGCTGATTGGAACGAATAGAATTCTGAAATGTGGGGCGGCAGGAGTGAGTCATATGGAGGCAATGGAAGTAATAACAGGGAGGGGCCAGGATGTTTTGCTTTGTGGGGTGATGTGAACATAACTGAGAATGGGATGTTACCAGTTAAGTAAACACCTCTGAGAAAGACTGGTAGAAAGTATTTTTTTTTCCCATTTCTCAAAACAGCCCCTTAACTTTATCCAAAAAACACCTGCAAACTTATAATCACCTTCAATATAATCTCCTATATATACACTTGGGAGCTTTTCCTCATACCTCTAAGAGACAAAAACCACACTCTTCTCTCTGTTACCTCTCTGCTTTGTATGCATTTTGAACCTGAGCTAACCTACTGTCTTACGATTACTTGAAAACCTGCTTGCCTCTTTCACCAAAAGGGAAGTTCACGGAGAGCAGGTTATTTTATTCTTATTTCTCTTTACCATGTTTGATATTTTGGAGATGTTAAATAAATATTAAATGGAATGTAATTTTGACAACTGTCCTGGTTTTTACTAAAGTTCTGGCCACAAAGTTTATTGCTAGTGGTGACGGTTGAATCCACCAGTGGGGGCAGGGAAAGTTTCTTTCATTTGGGTATCTGGACAGGAAAGAGGAGATAGTGCTCTTTGATGATGGCCCCTGAAAATAGTGTGTGAATATTGTGCTTCTAGAATAGGCTATGATTTCACCACTCTCAGTTACTGATGATGAGGCAACCAGACCATTTGTATGAGAAGAAAAGTTATTCCATTGCAGAAAAATATAAAGACCTTTGGCAGAAATTATTCTTTGACCTTAGTCCTTTGAGAAAGCTACGTTTCTCCTCATTACCTGGCATATTTTATCTCACATTTGATGTAAATAAATCTTATAACTTTTTTTTTCCTTTTTGCTTTGGCTGCTATGAAGCTCACTGAAGTGTTGTCATCTCATCTTAAGTGATTTTATTGTACTTCATGTCCTTTGTTTATATTACCTCTTCCCCGGACTCTTATGATTTTAATCCTTTCTCCCTTCACCTCAATACTCTATTATATTATCGTATGATTTTCTTTTTTAATAAACCATCTCAAATACATCTGGGAATGAGGCAGGATATAAAGTAATTAATAAGTAAAATAAATCCAGGCACGTTAGCCCCACATTCTACCTGCCTGCCAATACCACATAATACAAACCACATTGCACTGTTTAGAATGAATGAAAGCAAAGGTCTTGAGTTGGTGGCTAACAGGGAAAATCCTGCCCACTGACATGTTTTGTTTGGCCCACACAGTGTGTTTAGAATATGAATTACTTGCCAACCTTTACGAATCAAAAAATTTTACACGAAATCCTAGTTTTTCTTAAAGGGGCCTCCATTCCATGAAGCAATGGCTGAGTAGCTGCTCCTTTCCCTATCCATGCAGTCCCTGATACTCCATTTTATTTCTGCTGTATTTCACTTGGCCCTGTTGCATTCATTTATATGACCTGCTAGACACTCTCAGGATTTTGCTTGGGGCTCCCGCATTAATGAGATGAGCAATTTACTTAAATAAGTCATTATTATTCACTAGCCTTTTTTTTCTATTAATAAAATAATGGCAGATATCTGTTGTTGCTTTTCTTTTTTCTAACATGAAAAAACTAGCTTATATTTTATAGCTTCAACCAGAAAAACAATCTGCTTGTTTATAATATTTCTATTCATATATTGTAACTCCATGTATCAAGGGATTACTATTCAAAGCATCCCAACCTTTCAAATCACAGTCCTGAATCTGGAAATAAAACCTTGCAACAGCTATCAGAAACCTGCCTTAGGGTTATTCATTACAATCTTTTGACCTCAGTGAGGGTCCTAGTGACTCTTACTTAACATAATATTGTAACAAGCTTGATCATCTTTGCATCGCTCAGAGCAGAGTATAAATATTGTTAAATGCAAGCTCAGTTGTGAAAGGAAAAGTGACAAAACACCCTTGGATACTTGGAGACCTATGTGCCAAAAAGAAAAAGAAAAAAAAGAAAAGAAAAAAAATGCTAAAATTCTAGAATTACTACTTGGTGAAATTAAGTGTTTTCACAAATGTTCAATTACATTCACATCTTTCATATAAGAAAATAGTGGGCCTACCGTGCCTCACCACACCGTGGTGTGCGGGAGCTGGCTCCCACTGGCTCATGGCAGCCAATGCTGTGTGTCTTTCCCAAACTCTGCACTTGCTGATGTCATATTGTGTTCTTTTGGTTTCTTTCTAGAGAGCCGTTTGTTCAACATTTACCGACTCATCACGGCATCACACCCAAGCAAAGACTGCCTGGCCTTTTCCCCATGGCTTTGTAGCTTTGCATGTGCTGTTGTCTGTCTCCCCACTGAAACACTCAGCTTCTACTTCCTCCGTTAGAGAACTACTAATTTTCCATTAAAACCCATTTATACATAAGCTCCTCTCTGAATTCTTTTCCAATTTTAGACAGAAATAATTATTAGTAATATATCCAAATTATTCCCATCATATTTTATTTGTCTTTTTACATTTTGCCTCTTCTTTTATATAGGGCAAGAGCACTATATTTTCCTTCTCCTGGTTATTTATGCTTATTTGAAATCTTTCCATCCTAGGCCATAATGGTTATCTACTCTGGAATGTAAGGTGTTGCTGAGCCTAGCTGATTTCCTGGTAAATTAGTAAAGTAGATAATTCTTGATCTTTGGCTCTGAACTATCAACTAATAAAAGAAAGAAATTAAAAAGCAAAGGTGTAAGATAGGAAAATGAAGGACCAGGTTCTCATATCCAGGAGAGGGAGAAGACAGTTTTATTAAAGACTGAAGGTGCATTTTTTTCCTGTCTCCATAAGGGCAACCTGGCATGGTCCAAGCAAGTATATGAAGTTGTTTAAATCATGATAGTTATTTTAGGGGGAAAATGATTAGATAAGTTGTCTCTTAGCAACACTCAGTGCTCATGCATGTTCCCTTACCTTTGCATAGGAATTTCTCAAAACACAGCCACCTAAACTTTCTGTGCACCCCACACAAATTGTGTGACAGATCACAGTTATTTAATATAAGCTAATAGTCACCACATCTCACAATCCCTTTCATTTAAGTCTTCCCACATCAGTAAACTGAAAACTAAAATTGTACCCAACTCATTTTCTTCCCCAGAAATTAAATATGATTCTGGCAAAAACACAGCTTATATTATTGGGTGCTTTTGTTAGTAAATAATTAAGCCCAAGGAGCTTCATTGCTTGTTATAAGCTTGGGATGTGAGGAAAATTTCAAAGCAAACACTGCATCAGTCTGTGGCCATTTCTGTGTCATCGCCAAGTTGTTTTTTTTCTTTGAACGTTCTTTGATTCTCCCCCCAAAAGAAAGAAAGTCCATTCAGTAGCATCAAAGTGTGGATGTTGTCCATAGCAATCTGGATGGGAATCAGTGGCAGGAGGCTTGCCTCTGTGTCTATGGTTCAAGGGAGGATGTCACTCTTCAGAGACAGTGTGAGCAATGGGGAAGCAGGGGAAGTTTCTGAATGACCTCACAGCGTGAGACGAGCGGTCAGTACTGTAATAATGGTTTACATTGGCAAGACTCCACTTCTGGGGTGGTCCTTAGTGACATTGTCAAGAATCTCTTTCATTAGTACTGTGAATACTGCAGGGACACATTGGTTGAAAGGTGAAAAGTTGGAAACACTGCTGTTTTTCATGGCTAGGGATAAGGGGAGTCCATTTAGGAGCTTCTAAGAAGCTGTTTTTGAAAGAAACTACAAAACGCCACCACAATTTTTCATGAGTTCTCAAATGCACTGTAGCACAGTGTCTCTTGATTAACCAACTGCTCTCTCTGTCCTGCTAGAAATGTGGCTTCCTTTCGGTAGTGTGGTTTTTTTGCTAGGAAATCTCAATTTACTGAGGTTCAGAGGTTAATGGTTTAGGCTACAGGTAGCAGCAATTATCTAAACTGGAGAGCAAATACTATGAAATAACTGACATGCATTTTATCAAGTTTATCGATTAAGGTTTCGTGTTTTTTCTATGTATGTAAGTGAAGATTTGTTTCATGTAATGTAACAACCTTTGAAAAGCTGGCATATTATACTTCCAGACACATACAAATCTTCCTTTTGAATTTTTTAATTAGTCATATCAACAACATTGGTGATCTAGATTTAATAATTGTTTTACTGCAAGTGTGTATTTTATTGCTTTAAATTTATACATTTAAGGGAAAATATAGAAACAATTGATAAGTTGAACAAGCATGACCTAGCTCAATTTAAAACTAAAAGACCTCTTCACATTTTAGAAGTTAATTTACATTCCCTGTGATGTCTGTTCTATCGAGTCTTGAAAAAAAAGATCTAAAATTGTCTACTTCATATACCTACAAGTACATCTTTCCGGATATGATTGACTGACATTTTAGTAGTGCAAAACTTAATGTTATGAAATCTTTAAAAGTAATATACAACAGTATCACAAATAAATCTTTATGTTAGTGTTATATTTAAGATAATGGATATGTAGTTTATTGCTTGAAGTATTTTTTTTACTTTTGTATTTCATCTAAAGTTAGATTTTAATTCATTAATCCATTAGGCATGTCATTTGGATAATTTAATTTTCATTAAAATTTATATTTTTGAAATTATAAAATATATAGTTATGTTAGATAATTTGAAAAATACTGAAAATAAATACACAAAGACATCCTCAATAACATTTTATTGTTCTATTTCCAGGCTTATATCTATGTGATTTAATTCTTCTATCTATAAATATGTATTTTCACAGATGTAAAATAGATACTTATGTAAACAGTTCAAACATTACAGAAATTTATGCTAAAAAAATAAATATTCCTCAACATTTCATTCCCAGAACTAATAAATGCCAATAGCTTGTTGTACAGATTTGCAGATTTTTCCTATGAATTAAAAATATATGATTTGCAGATTATTCCTATGAATTAAAAATATAAAACTTGATAGAAAGTTGTATTTTTAAAGAAGTGGATTTCTTTCACATATACCCTTTTAAAAACTTTTTTCCCTCAAAGACAAAAAGAAAAAAAATAGACTTCCAGGTAAGTATATTCTGTGTTTATTTTTAATGTATAAAAGTATGGTTACTTATAATTTTGTATGTATCTTTATTTATAATGATAATTATAATAATAATTTTTCATAATTATGTAACATTTTCATAATTATTTAATTCCAAAATAGGCCATTGCACTATTTAGAGATAAATATTTTCATAATTTTGATGTCAGTTTAATGGTTTTTCCTATAAATAATGGATGAATATCTGTGCTTTTTCCTTTCCTCGTCTTCTCCTTTTTATTCTTTTTTTCCTTCCTGTTGTTGAATCCTATCGGTGGAAAATATTGGACCAAACAACAATGAAAATCTTCAGGCTCTTGCTTTCTATTGAGTAATTACTCAATACAATCAATCTTTATATCTTCAGTGTCAAAGAGCATGTTTCCCTAAAATTCTGTACTTCTATGGTCCCATTGATAAGTTCAACTTTTATACTTTGTATTAAATGGCAGAAAAAAAAATTCTTGCTAAGAATTTCAACCTAGTTTTCACCAAAATCCATTGATATTTCCAAAAAAATTATTGAGCACCCTGGTATGGAGCAAAATAATGGCAGCTAGAAAGCAAGTGGAGAGAAATTATTCCCAGATTAGTCCTTCAGTTTTTGAGAATTTAATTATGAGAACCTATTATAACAGTTGTGTGGAGAAATTTAGAGTGTTTGCTAAAATAATTGCTGCAAAGTAATAAGCGTGAATGGCAACATGACAACTATATGTTAAATATAGTGTGCAGTGGATTAGCTCTTGAGAGGTGATGCTCTGAAGGAAAACCTATGGAGGATGCTTTCCAATGGATTGCCATAATGATTTGGAAGATGGCTCAGGTGATCTTTCCGATTGAGTGAAGTCCTCCATAGGTTTACTCCAGGTACAAATAGGATTGAGGAAGGGGGATTTTTATCCTCATTGTCACATTAAAATTTTCTGAATTTTGCTAATGGCAGAAAGTTTTTTGCCTTCATTTTAAAGATAAAGGAATCTCAGAGCTAAGTACCAAAAAAATAGAAATCCAGTGCTAAAAACATAAATAAGAATTCCTGTTAGTGTATGGATTTTTAGGAAAGAAAGTGGGTTTCACTTTTACTAAGTATCCCTCTGCATTTCGTCTGAATGTAGATTTTATGGTAGACTGAGTACAGAAGATCTGTTCAAATTTGTAGTTACTACATAAGCACATACTACATCACAAACTCCTGGAAGATAGGAGCCACGGTTGATTAATCTTTATATACGGTCACATATACAGTTGGCACACACAACGTCCTTGTTTAAAATAATGAGCAAATGAGGGAATGTGTGGAGTAAAAGAGTGAATGAATACTATTAGCTAAGGCCAAGCCAGAGTGTGAGGCTGTTGTGAGGTTTCCTTATTGGCCTACCACCTGCTAGAAAGTCCTGACCAGATCATTTGATCAGTATGTTAAAACTCAGGAATTTGCCCGAGAGGTAGTATAATTATATCCCTTTCCTCTGCAATGACTGAATACCAGAGTCCTTGGATCAGTCTTAGTCAAAGTTATAAATAAGAAATTAAAGTTTACTTTGGCACTTCCTATACTTTATCCTCTTTCTCTCCTTCCCATGTTTTGAATCTAGGTGTCCAATCGCCTCATGGTGACTTCCTCCCACCCAAACTTGCTCTGAAGAAAGAATCCGGAAATTTCAGTTTCAAAAAAGTACAAATGGGCCGGGCGCGGTAGCTCACGCCTGTAATCCTAGCACTCTGGGAGGCCGAGGCGGGTGGATTGCTCAAGGTCAGGAGTTCGAGACCAGCCTGAGCGAGACCCCGTCTCTACTAAAAATAGAAAGACATTATATGGACAACTAAAAATCTATATAGAAAAAATTAGCCGGGCATAGTGGCGCATGCCTGTAGTCCCAGCTACTCGGGAGGCTGAGGCAGTAGGATCGCTTAAGCCCAGGAGTCTGAGGTTGCTGTGAGCTAGGCTGACGCCACGGCACTCACTCTAGCCTGGGCAACAAAGTGAGACTCTGTCTCAAAAAAAAAAAAAAAAAAAAAAAAAAAAAAAAAAAAAAAAAAAAAGTACAAATGACTGGTATGGCTAATATTTTGCCTCTCCTACGGCCATTTTTACATTAACAGATAAAAAAAGTCGTCTACTGCTTTCTTGTTTGCCTTTTGCCAGAGGAATGAGAATGTGTATGTATGAAAAAATTAGGTACCCATGACTTGAGGGTGGAGAGGCTTGGAGGTTTAGCGGTTCGGCTGATATAAATTTTTTTTCTTTTTTTTTTTATTTCATCTTATTGTTATGGGGGATACAGAATTGCAGGTTACATACGTTGCCCATGTACCACCTTTCCCCCCAAGTCAAAGCTCCAGGCGTGTCTGTTCCCCAGATAGTGCGCGTTGCACCCATCGTGTAGGTATATATCCCTCCCTTCCCCACCCTCCTTCCCGAGTCAGCACCTTCAAGCGTTACCATTTTTGATCTTCTATCTGTCCACTCCTTGCTCTGGATTTGGTCTCAGATGTTACAGCTCCCTCAGTTGCAGTGGCAAGATTAACTCTGCCTCATGCTATTTTGGTCATGGATTCAGTCCTTCTTGGACTTTCCCAAATCCCATCACTGATGTTGGGCTCTGTCTCTCAAGAAAACCATGACAGTTTCTCTGCTTTTTTCCCCACTTCCATGAGATTTCACAGAGGACTGGTGCTGCACTTATTACTAATATTAATATTAATCTCACATAAATGGGAATCTTTGACATGAGTATAAAGCAGGCCTAAGGTGAGGTTATTGTGGGCTTCTAGACCTTGATCATTGATGTGAAACTTGCTATTTTGAAGGAAATAGATGTGAGAATCTTTTGGAATCTTAGGACTTTAAAACTGGGAGTGATCTTAGAAATTATCTTGTCATTATTATTATTATTTTTTATTTTAAAGATGATTAACAATATGAATAAAGAAAACATCAAGTACAACAGACTGTACTAGGTAGGATAGGAAAAGGAATGTTGAGTTACTCTTCGGGCCATGCTTAAATGTGTTATGGTGGAGGAGTCACAACTCTTACAAAATAACTAGAAAAAATTCCTCTGCCCTATTTACAATGGTGGTTGAATTTATGATTTTCTATTTTTTTCTTTCCTCTTGAATATAAAACTAATACTAAGAAACACATAGAAGGCAACCATTATTAAGAGTAGGGAGTTATCTGTGCATTGTAAAGCCCAATATATGTTTTGCAGGCTTTATAATCAGAGGTGAAATGTACCTGGGATTCTTCAGTAGAATCGCATTGTTAGATTCACAAGTTGTCATGGATTGACATGATCGTTGTATTTGTATTGCTACAGTTTTTCCTTTCCTTTCATTGATTCTGTAAATATATGGATAATAGAGTAATATTTGTTCTATCATGCTGGTGCATTTATCTTACAAAATGCATGAATTTAAAAGAGAAGATTTTATGCATCATTCAGAAAACAAAGATGCCTAGACAAAGATAACTCCGCTGGCTACTGCTAAATTGGGACCTCCTGTTTTGCTCAGTGTGTGTCAAGGACAATCCAAGTCGCTACTGTTTTCTAGGTGATTAGTGAATTTTCCATAACAATGTTCTTTACTTCCACTGAAGCTCTATGTCAAATGTTTCTCATTCAGAAATGGTATGAGATATATATGTATGTATAAAATATCACATATAGTATAATGTATATATCTCTAACAAACTGAACTTAGGTTTCCAGCATTTCAGAAGGAACTGCTTGTCATATAATTAAGACTTTCTGAACACTAAAAGACAATCTCATTTTACCTCCCCTCCAAAAAAAAAGAGAGAGAGAGGGAGAGAGAGAGAGAGACAGAGACAAAAGGAAGAATTGATTGAGTTGTCCTGTCTAGTTCGTATAACATTCCATGGTTCTCTGGTTCCTGACCAAGGTAAACTGAAATAAGGATTAACTGACTATTGCAAAGGCTAATTTACAGAAACCACATGAGGAGTTCCTGAGCACAGCCAAGATAACAAAAATATTTTCCACATTGTTTACAGTGGAGTTAGTCAGTTTATTAGTTGGAGTGCTTCATTATGTATAAAAGATGCCAATGATAGTCTCCTAGTCAAAATAAACAGGCATAAAGTATTCTGCATATACAATTTGTGGGGAATAGTTACTTTGCTATTTATTTAATAATTGACCATAAATGGAGTCAAAGTGCAAAGGGAAAAACTAAAAAAGCAGCCCACTAAGGGCTTTTTGAAAGATTGATAAATAATGTGGAATCTCAATTAGGCTGTAGAAGGAATGCAGATATTAAAAATTTGGTCAAGAATCTAATTAGCTGGAGGTAATTAAACAGTCTCACACGGGGTCATTAATCTTTTCCACAGACCTTTGATGTTTTGCACACTGTCTTCTAGTCATTAATAAAATTCATAACACTCCACTTTGTGCTGTTTTATCATCATGTTTTTTCTCTGTAAGAGCATAGAGCAAGTGTCATTGTATCACAAGGGCCTTACTTTAGTTAATTTCTTTTCCTCCCCCCATGCTTGTTAGAATTAACCATTTAATGATACAAATGAAAAGGAAAAGGCACACTTAAATTCATCCTTAACTTTAGTAAATAATACAATTTTACAACTTTATCATTAATTTTTTAAAAAATGAGATCTCTATTGTTCCTATGAAAATGTTTCTAGAAATGGTAAATAACAGTGAGATTGCACTTAGCTATCAGAAGATTTACATAGTCACATATTAAAGTTGTAATTTCTCAAAGAGAAGAATAATTATTTAATTAAGGAAAGGAGAATAAATGGAAATTATTTCACACAAACCATATATCGGGTAACAAAGGAGCAGGATGCCATTCCAATAGTGCATTATTCTGATAAGTTTAAAAGTAATGCCATATTCAGAACTGGCTGGGTATAAAAGGCAAAGGAAATACAAAGACCACATTTAGAAAATATGATTTCTGTGATTGAGAGAAAATATTTTATTCATTTTTATAAATGCAATGTTTGTGTATGTATTATTTTATTTCAGTCTTTTAACCAAATACATTTCAGAAAAAAATGAAACCTGTTGTTTCACAGAATTGATTGTATTTGTAATAAAGCCTGTTACTCCAAAAGCCATTCTACCTGTCCCCTGGTAGACGATATTGAATTAGCAGAGAATGCTAAAAGAGATTGAGTAGTTCTGAACATTTGACTGGAAGGATAATGCTCTTACAATGATAGCATAAGAGAATATATAGGAAATGGGTTATTCAACTGAAAACACCTGAAGACTTCAAAAGCATTCATTAAAGAAACCCAAGGAAATAATGTCACCAGAATATTAAACACAGAGAATGTTATTTCATATTGATTGGCTGTTCCTGATAGGAGGACTGTTAAGTCCCCTTCCAAAAAAAAAATCAGATTCATATGCCGATTTAATTAAATGAATTTTCCTGGAAAAAAAAAATCACTTGCTTTTTGAATTTTGGGAACTATTAGATTTTATCATCTTAGATTTTGATATTATATTTTGTGGGGTAAAATCACAGCATATTTTCTTTTTCACAACTGATTCTGATCTCCTAAATAATTAGCATTACTCTTTCAAATAAATGATAACTTGTTTTCTAAAAAACAGAAAACATTTGCATGAAATCAAATTGTTTCTTAAAACATTATAACAAACTGTCACATTTTAATATCTATGCATGCTTTTATTTGTTTAAACACTAAAAGAAAATAGATATAGGAAAGAAAAACATGTCATTAATGTCATGAAAAGAAAGATCGTATTAAAGGAAAATGTCTAACTATTCACTAATAGTGCATTATGTAATATTGAGATACAATCCGTTAGGCATAATATGAAGAAAGAAAACATATCAACTTCATGTACAAGAAGGAGTCTCTTAGAAAATCCATGTGGAATCCCCAATCAAAAATAGAAACACCCACTCACATTGATTAAAATTTAATAGTGATTTGACTAATCAGAATGTTTATTCTAAGCAATTACATAGTAAGGCTAATTGTTAAATTTGTACAGCTTTGTTATTCCTGATCTCCAGTGACATAAATTTAAAACAGGTTGAAGTTAATGACTAAGGGGATGTAAATAAAATAGCTAAGTGTTTTAAAATATTAAAGGGCTTAATAAAATTCTGGAGTAACAACAAAAACAAAAAAGATTTAGATCACACTGCAAGCATCAGACTCACTCTGATGGATCCTGCACTTTCTGTTTGTAGAGCAATTAATTGTCTTAGGTGAGGTCCCAAATTGAAGATATATTTTTAAAGCTATAAAGTCACTTTAAACAACATGAAAAGTATAGATGGAATTTACTGACACTGTATTTGAGTAAAATTTTAAATGGAGTAGTTTTATTTTATGCTCATATTCCCTGGTGCCTATGTGTTCGTGTAAGTTTTAGGCATGTCATTTTTATTGGGTATTTTTCATCCAGGAGATATTCTCTATCTTAGAGAAAAAATGAACAATGGACAACATATTAATGTAATTTATCATTATATGGCATATAGAAGCACACATTTTAAAAAGCAGTTTTAGAGCATAGTGATTTAACTGTAAATAAAAAGCTAGGTATTTAATAATAAATAGCATTAAAGTTGCATTTTCACGAGAAAATAGTTAAGCTCCCTAAACATTGAAACATTAGAAGTTTGTTATTTTAATACTTAGGTGTTTTATATGCTATGTTTATGTCAGCTAACTAGATATTAATGCATGATTTAAATAGTCTGCTCAAGAATCTAGACATATTTATAATTTATCAGAAGAATAAATATTTACTTTGCTAAATTTATCTTTATCTCTTTTGGTCCTAGAATTTTAATCTATTTCTTTATGTGAAGAGGACCTAGAGACAAAAAAGAAGTAGGGTTCAATTGCATGAGTATTTGAAGTTCAGCACCACCTTCCAATTTCCTGGTTAACTGTAAGGTCATTCCCCAAACAGCAGGGCATAGGGGAAATATACAATTTTGGAATCATTATATCATTTCCTGTCCTGTTTCCTGTCAACTGTTCCTACCAGAATGGCTAATCATGACCTATTTTCACCAAGCAATAGAAGAAGCTGAAGTCAGAATTACTGTAGAATTAGATCACTCTCCTAAATGTAGTTATAAAATCTGGACTAAAGAGGGCAGAAGATACTCTATAAAAAAAAACTACAGAGCACCAAGAAGAAATCTCTATGAGAAAATCATACCCACATTTCAGCATACGATAAAGTGATTTATTTCCACAAAAATCTGTATAAATGGTTTAGTTACTCTGATGCAGTGATTAACTGGAGTTTCGATGGTATTTGTAGGTGTGAGCCTTCCTTTACACTCAGTGTTCAGCTTACTTCATTGCATTTGCATTGGATACGAATGTTTTTAAAACATTCTTCTACATGGCCGGTAGCTTCCTTCTAGATACATCAGGAGCAAGGAGCATAATTGTGGCCTGTCACTAGAACACATCATTCACTTAATGTAAAATATAAAGTCTTTCTAATCTGTACTCCACCCTCAAACTTATTTTTTTAAAAAAAACCATTGACAACACATGTCACAAATGGATCTCTCTCCAAATTGATGTGAATTTCCATGTATATATTAGCTTAATAGACTTCTAATCTCTTCAATGAAAGTACATGCTCTCCTTTTCCCTTTTTTTTTTTTTTAAAAAGTATAAATTTATCTAGCAAAATTGAGACTCTGAAATCAGTCTGCATGCTGGGAAGTCAATGAATGATAATGATCACCATATGTAGGTACTAAAGGAAATTGCTGAATAGAGACAAGGCACCACAACTTCTTCCTTCTTTATTTTCAAATGGCACACATTTTTATTTTAGCCTGTAGATATCTAGTTAATCTGACATCTTCAAAAAGGTTTGTAGCTATTTAGGTAGTTAAGTAAACACAAGAAATAGTTCTAAGAAAAAAAAAGCATATTATTAATACATTTTTCATATGGATATCATATGGTTTATAATTTTTGCCAGGATACCACATTTTAATTGTTTTTCTTTCATTATATATCCTTAGAAAAATGTTAACAATTATTAGGATACTTCAAATATTCTGTCAATAAATACTTTGTAATTTAGTTTAACTTAACATGAAATTTATCTTCTAATTACGAAGGATGTTGTATGAACTAATTATTATCATTTTTGTAATGGATATGAATGTCATGTCATTGACCAAGTAAATATAAAACTTCAAAAACCAAAAAAAAAAAAAAAAAAATCAAAGTGCTTATCTTTATTATTAGGATGAAACATTCAGGTAGCTGAAAATATTCACATATAATGAGTTTAACACTGAAATAAATGTCTAGAATACTTAAATTGCTTCCATCTGGGGTAGGTTTTGTAATTTCTCACCTCTTAGAACATCAGAAGTAAATATTGGCCTTGTACACTTGGATCCCTCTAAGCAATGGGCACTTCTACCAGGCACACACTATAGTAAACAGTGGCTGATTTCAGAGGATAAAGCTTTCTTAGACTTTAGATGAACAGAAGACACTGTCACCCCCGGATGGGCTCTAGGACACTTTTGCCCATACTTGTAAATGACTCTTTTTCTTAATTTTTACTCAAAGAATCTGAGGCAACTCCCTAATGTCTGTTATGTCTTTTACTTTTCTGTCTTGTGGAGACCAAATTTTCTGGTTAATTGGAAAATTGAAAAAAAGCAGGCCATCACTGTTACAATGGAAAATAGTTTACAGATAACCACAATAATCTCAATAATTTCATTAATTCACGTGCATGGGTAAATATCACTTTGTATTCTTAAATAATACATTTCAAAATTCTAACAGTGAAAGAATTTTTAGCACAATTTTTTTTTCCTAGTGTTTTTGGACTTAATATCCCATGAAACTTCCAAAATGGGGTATTCTGAAAATTCTAAATAATTAAATAAAATATTCTCATGACCTTTATTGATCATAAAGTCTTATGAATCTATAACTCTTAGATTCCTGGATAGCACATGGGTTAATTTGAGCCTTTTGGTGTTTAGGTTGTCTCTGAATTACTTGTAGTGCTGGGAATGAAACCCTCTTGGATTTGAACTTGGAAAGTTTAGTATCAAACTGTTATCCTCACAACTAGTTGAAGGTTTCTGCAATAGTTACAGTGATTGCTTTAAGACCACATACGTACTTCATTATATGCAGTGGCCTCTTGAAAGTTACAGAATTTTTTCACTTGCTGAAACATATCATTCCATGTGTTGAAGTTTAATTCACTTCAGGTCAGTAAGTATTTATTGAGGGCCCACTTAGAAGATCTAAAGATGGTAAACCAACCTGTCAGAATAAGCAAACAGATATTCCCCTAACTGATTTTCTCCTAAAACACATGACTATAATCCCAGTAACTACTGAGAGAGAAGAGAGGCAGGGATGGTATGGAAAACTGCTACTTGAAAAACAAAAAAATCAGAAATTCAGATGCTGTCCTCAGAATTACTTTCATGATAGTCCCAGATTTATAGTAGGCAGAGACTGTATTGGAAAATGTCCATGGAAATTTGTTAATAATGCTATTTAAAAAGTAGATTCATTTTGTTCTTGAGTAAAAAAAAATACTCACCTGAATTTTAACCAAATGGTGCATGTGTGGGAGACAAGTATTAATCACGTTGTTTTTGTTTTACTTTATGAGGATATGTTACATTTAATTTGAAGAAACAGTAAAAATGTATGAGTCCTGTCAAGTTGATTCTTAAACAGGTGTACTATAAAGTAAAAATACTGATTTTTTAAAGGTACACAGATTGTACAAAGTTAAGGCAAGATTGAATTTCAACATAATTATTTTAAGTATAATCAGTGCAATCATGGATTACAAAATAATACTTATGCCTTCCTTTGGACTTCTCTTCAGATCTCATTTATAACTTTTTCTCTTGCCCTTTCTCTGTCATACAGCTCAGTTTTGTCCCCAGTATCATCCAGCATCATAGAGCGGAAAAATCATAGACTTTAACCCCTTGGAGTCTCACTTTCTTTATCTGAAAAAAGAAATAAAAATATTGCCCATTATAATTCACTTCGACTGTAGTTTCTGGCATTAATTTTGTCTCAAGCTTAAGCCAATTCCTTAAGAAGATACTGGAATATTTGATCAATAACAGATGATTGAAAAAAAATGTACAACCCTACTTTTTAAGATGACAACACATTTTTGGACATATGAAAGCTGAATTATTCTAAATCAGTCACAAGGATTTATAGCCATACCTCTAAGGTACCAAATTTCCTTTGTGCCATGGTCTGAATGTTGGTGTCCCCTGAAAACTCATGCGTTAGAACCTAATAAATCCGCAATGTGAGGTGGAACCTGTAGGAGGTGGTTAGGCCCTCATGACTGGGATTAGAGCCCTGTGAAAGAGGCTTGGGAGAGCCTGTTCTCCCTTCTGCCACATAAGGATGCAGCCACAAAGTGCCGTCTATGAAGCAGAGAGCAGCCCTCACAGACACCGAATCTGCCAGTGCCTTGATTCTGGATCTTCTAGCCTCCTGGACTATGAGGAATAAATTTATGTTGTTTATAAATTACCCAATCTAAGCTATTTTGTTACAGCAGTGTGAACTGATTAAGACAACTTGACTCAGTTTGTATCCAAGTTGAAACTGGTTAACTCTAAAACAGTTGAATGAATTCAGCACTCATGGCATGGTTCTTTGCTTTCACTCATGTAGTCAAGATTTACCATTAATATATAGCAAAGAGGAGGAGATGATGTCTACAGAGAACAACCAATGAAACTATTTCTAGTTAAGGAGCAGGGAGTTGTGCTTATACCAAATTTTAAAATTTAAAATGTAGCCTATTAACTTACATTTTCCAAAACACATATGTATTTGTCTATAAAGAGAATACTTAGACAAAAAATTATAGTGTTTTTTTAATAGGTCTTTTCTAAACTAAAAAAGTGGTCAGTTCATCCCCCAACTGAATGGACTGATGTAATTAGTTTAAAAATGTTATGATGGGAGGTAACTGTTCATGTGACTAAACTTCACAGTTAACATGAGAGTACAGTTGAATAAAAATAATAGCTTTTGATATTTGTTCAAGGAACCTCCATCAATAATACTTGTCATGAGTATCAATGGCAAATGTTCTCATTTTCTTTTTTCTAAAGGTTTTTAGTCCAGTCCTAAGTGGGTACAGTATGTTTCAAAATATCCTTTCCTTTTAGACTTTTCTAATTCACCTTCTCCTCTTCATCCTCCTTTTGACTGCCTTCTAATTTCCCCCTTAGATTCGTTCCTTCCCTTAACTTTTACCCCACCATTTAAACACCGATTTTCTAATAAGACTCATTCACTTTATAATTGGGGTTGGAATATAAGACATATTGGTTCTAAGGAATTGTCTGAATATCTTTTAATCCTACCTCAACATCATTCTCTTCAAGCCTCTGTGTTTAAGATATATCTGATAAACCAGCAAAACTAGAATATAGTTTCCTGTATCCTCTTTTATTCATCATAGAACTTTGTGGGAAGGAATACGTGTACTGGAGATGTCTTATAGCACTTGAGGAAAACATGAATTCAAACTTTGATGAGATATTTCTACATGGTGATATGGGTTTATTTTATTTTTGACAATTGTTAAAAAATTTAAATGAGGTCCCTATAAAGAACAGTTAGATTTAAGCAATTTATTGTAATGACACTTTAAATGGTTGCACAAAAATAGTAGAAAAGTTTACATTTTTTGCCATAATTTCTAAGGAAAAATAAGGTTTATAAACTCTCTTCTGTATAGATGGATTTGTGTTCATCAAATTGGTTTCCTACTTCTCTCTTATTATCAAGTAACAGATTCAATATGTAAAAATAGTCTGTAAATTTAAGGTTATTTCCCATACAAAGTATTTTTAAAACATGAAAAATAGCTATAAATGCACATAGATTTGAAGTACCTTATTTCTCTATTTATTTCAGCCAGAATGCTTAAGACAGTGACATGTGTCTACAGTAGAAGGACTAGCAAAATATACATATACATACATACATACATACATGAATAAAACAAAATAAAAAACAGCAAGGTCACATCTGGCATATAATACCCTAGAATAAATGGACTTCATAGACAGGGGAGCCCAAATGAAGAGTCATTGTAGGATTGTAAATTTAGCAACAAAAAAACAAGCAAAAATTTGTCAGGCGAAACAGCCAGCTTTACTGCAGAAGCGCCAATCTTTAGAGAATCTGAGGAACACTTAACAGCCCTTTTTGTCAACCTGAGTCCTCAAATTCCATCTTGTAGTTGAAGGCTGGTAATTTAGATTTCTGGGTATTCACTGGATTTAAAAGAGCTGCTATTTAGCTAACTTGAAGTCAGTTAGCGTTTACTTTAAATCATTATTAATCAGTATTGAGGCAGGTGTAGAAATATCAGGCCACACTGAAACTTTTAATTTGAAAGGTTTACTCATCTTGGACATGGAACTTTGAAATTTCATCCTCTTTGTTAAATGGTTTTTAAAATATTAGACTGAAGTTAGTTCTTTGTTCACATCACATGCATTTCTTTCTCTTCTTATACATATACATACATGTGGTAGCTTGGGAAGTCCTCTTAAGCTGACATTGCTTTGGGATATTTTCATTTTAATTCAAGAAATAGATGCACAGACAAAGGGAGAATGAACAGAGATGTGATAAAGCAAGTAGGGCACAATATAATGGTAGAATCTAGGTAATGGGTTCACTGTACAGTTCTTTCAACTTTTCTGTATGTTTGAAATTTTTCACAATAAAATGTTGAAGATTTAATATTAACTCACCCATCAAAAAAAAAAAAAAAAAGAAAGAAAGAAATAGATGCAGAAAATCAGGGTGGAATTCCTGGCTCCATACCAATAACTAACAGTTCTCTTCAGCTCTTTTCTGTTGTGCTTCTGGAACTGGAGAGATGATGGAGACTTTTAATGGCTGCTTTGGAGTTTAGGGGGAAAATTTTATACACACATACACACACACACAGAGAGAGAGAGAAAGAAAGCTATTACACACAGGAAACCATTGAAAGCTTTACTGACTTTCATGCTGTGAAAAGAAGACACCAAGCTACCTTATGCTTTCGGTGCTTGAGGGCCACTAACCAAAAAGGGAAAGAAGAAAAACACATTCACATGTTGTGGCTCTGATTTGAAATCCTTTTTTGTTTTTCCATCTATGGGAGCCCAAATAGGATCAGAAAGCCAGCACCTAAGTTTTTTTATTGAAAGGGGAACAAATATCTCAACTTTTGGCACATATTACACAAAAGTAAAATCTAAGTAAATTGAGCTTCAAGTCACTAATGTTATCTTCCTGTTACAACTGTAGCCTCATGGTGAACTTTAGAAACAGATTTTAATTTTTCATAATAATTTTCCCCTGACATAAGTGGTTGATAATTAAACCAAATTCCTTCCCTTAAGAATCAGGTTTTTCCTGCAGTGGGATAAATCAGATTGGTTTGAAATTTGATCTAAAGTTCAATCCAATGTTATCTCTTCTTTAAAAAATGGTATCCAAGTCAATCATTATATGTATTATTTACATATAGGAGAATCTATGAGCTCATGTTATGACCAATACTATTATCTTATGAAATCTCAACTGTGCCTTGATTTTTTTAATGTAAGAAAATGAAAACAATCCTCTCAATAAACCTCATGAAACATGTTTTAGCACCACTGTTAAAAATCTGGAATGAAATGGAACTGAGTTAAGTCAAAATAGCTACTAGTGGACAACTGCCAGACGTTGAAACAAGGCAAACAAAATATGTAAAATCTGTACACACTGGTTTGGATTTGTAAGAATAATTTCAGTCTTTTAAATGGGAACAAGCAAACACACACACACACGTCTTGTGAGATAGACTTGAAATGTTGGGATTAAATATAGCAGAAACAATTATAAGATAAGGAAATTACCACAAATTCTTAAATATTACTTTATTCTTTGGTTAAAGTTTGGTGGATAAATATTTATATTGCTTCTGAATTATGTTTATCACTGAGTCAATACAAACAAACTTTTCCTGATACTCAAAAATATAAAAGTTTGCAGAGCCTTTGAACAGTACTTGCTATACTTCACAGTTCCATATACATGATTGTCTGACCCATGGCTTATATTTATTATGAACCTGTTCATGCATTATTCTGCCATTCAACTGAAAAAGATGGAATCCTATTCACTGTCATGATGTTAAAACTGAAAGTCAAAAAAAGCAACAGCACCAACACCAAAATCCAAAATTTCGATGTAATTTTACTCTTTATTGGGGGGTGTTTGTGTGTGTGTGTGTATATTTTAAATTTTTGTCCATAGCTCTGTTTCCTTTGGATTGATAAACCATTATTATGTGTTTATTTCACCACTGAAAAATCTTAAGTCTCTAATTTCTCTCAAGTTAGTGCTCTTCTGTTCAGGTACTGATTTTTCTGAAAGTGAGCAAACACTCAGTCATGTAATAAATTAACTGTATAATAACATACAATTCCTGAACAGATTTTATATGTTACCTTGATTTATTCTTATTTTATTACATAGGTAGGTGGAAAATGTTATTATCCTCAATTGGAAAGATAGAAACTGAGACATATAAAAAGGAAGCAATTTTACTAAAATCATAGAACTAATTTATTCTTAAATTTATTTAGTACAAAATAAAATATTAAGTGGTGGGGTAAGTGCCCTATTTATTTAATACCTATTTCAAGGTTGCTATTATTATATTCATTTTACAATTGAAGAAACTAAAGTCAAGAGTTATTTAACTTGCCCAAGTTTATGCAACTAGCAAGCAATAATCTGAGATTCTAATCTGGCTCAGGATGATTTTTAAGATTGTTCTTCTTCAAATATATATAGCTTCTTAGATTGGTCTAGTTTTTCCATTTCAAATGGTGCTTTCAACTAGTCATACCTCCCTTATTTTTTTTTTTTTTTTGGTTGAGATTATGACTACTAATTAATTGAACTCAATTTAATACAATCATAAAAAGTATTTTTAGGGAAACAGCAGTTGTGTAATTCTTTTGCAGATGGTTAAAATGTATTATTTTATTTATATTCTACTAACTGTCACACTGAAAAAATATGAATGCTTTTGGTAAAGGAATATTGTGTATGTTCATAATACATAGCTGTCATTGAAGAAAAAATAATAAAGCTAATCAGAATAAAATTTTAAACTAAGTTAGAGGTTTTTGTCTTTAGTATAAATTACATGCATATAATGTTCACATAAAATAAACATAAAAATATAATAACATAATATCACTCTTGTGACAACTAACCAGCTTAAGAAATGATCTATTATACATAACATTATTAATAATATTTCTGTGTTCCTTGCTTAAATTTATTCTTCACCTCTTTTCTGAAAATGTATGCCACAATCCTGTATTTCATATTAATCCTTCTCACATATGGCTATATATTTCAAAATATATGTATGTTTCCACATGTAGTTTTCTATTGTATATTTCAAATGTAAAATCATTCTTTTGAGGCAAAAGGGCTTGCAAAAAACTGAGGTTGAACCAGGATAACACATAAAAAACTCTGCTTCTCACCATCAGCTGAGAAACCGTCTAATAACAAGCAACAGCAGGGTATCATTAGAGGATGGCAAGAGGGTGGAGAGAGAACACATCTGTGGTAGAAGCATGTTTTGTAAGGCTGAAAGCTGAGGATGGAGCAAGAAAAATGAGAAAATCCTTCTGACCCTGCAGCCCCCACTCTAAGTTCAGGCAATAGAAATTCACTACTGAAAGAATTTGAAGCCTGTTGTGTCTTGAAGCTAGTCATAGCAAAACAAACAAACAAACACACTAGCTATTGCTTTGTTCTAACAGACTGACAAATTACTTATTTTCAGGCATAAAATCATTTGTCTTAGTCTCTACTGCTTTATATGTTATGACCAACATTCAGTCAAAAATTACATGACTATAAAGAAAGAAAAATCCAATCATGATAACGAGACAGAGTTATAAAGAAAGCCAGATACAGATATAATTCAGGTGTTTCAAATCAAATATTGCACTGAATTTTAAAATAACTATGATTAATCCAATAGAAAAGATGCACAACATGCAGAATAAATGGAAAATTTCAGCAAAGAGATTAAAACTAGAACAAAGTTAAATGAAAATGATAGGAAAAGGTAACTGCAATGAAAAATGCCTTTAAATAGTGTACCCTCAAAATAACTGAGGAAAGACAATTAAAATTGAAAATTTGCAAAAAATTACCTAAACTTAATCACAGAAAAGAATATCCAAAAGCTTTAATAAAATAAAAAAAAGTAACAACAAAAGAGCATCCACAGCTGTAATGCAATGTTAAATATGGTAACATACATCTGATTAGAGCTTCTCAAGGAAATTAGAAAAAGAACATGGCAGAAGAAAAATGTGAGAGAAAATAGCTAAGAAGTTTCCAACGGTAATGAAAGACATTAAACCACAGAACCAGGAAGCTAAAAGACATCCAAGCAATATAAAAGGGAGAGTACACACACAGGTGCATGTGCCTATTTATACACAAAAACACATAACCTAGACACAAAATATTCCAATTACTAAAAACAAAACAAAACATAAGGTAAAGGGAACATCTTATAAGCAGGCAGAAAGAAAAGGGAAATAATGCACACGGGAAGAACAATAAGAAATACAGCTAACTTCTTCTTAGAAATTATACAAACCTGATGACAATGAATTGATATCATTAAAAAATCAAGATTAAAAAAATGTCAATTCAAAATCCTGTACTTAGTAAAAACATTTTTTAAAAAGTAAATGGCAAATATAAAGTATTATTTATTTGTTTTTTTCTTTACATCTCTTATGTTACTTGTTTACAGATACTCAGTGTTATACTTTTGAGAGTTCTCTGTTGACATACATAGCTGGATCATCTATTTAATCTATTGTGTATGATATTTTATTATAGCTATAAAATCAATTTAAAATCCATTTTTTCATGAGGGGCATTGAGTTTTTTTTTTCATGATTTCAAACATTATTGGAGTAAACATCCTTGATAAGTGTCTCCTAATAAATTATATAAGGCATTTTCCCTACAGTATAGGACTAAGTATGTAATTTTCAGTTAAAGAATATGCATTATGAATATTTTACTTTAGTAGATATCAATAAATTGCTTTGCAAAGTGTTTGAACAATTTATACTCCCACTATGAGGAGTGGGAGTATATAAAGCAAATATTATCAGACCTAAAGAAAAGATAGATCCCAATACAATAAGAGTCAGAGGCCTCAAGATCCCACTTCAAATGCAGAAGATGAAACTAGACCTTTATCCTTCATTAGATGCAAAAATCAAATCAAAATGAATTAAAGATTTAAAGATTTAAAGATTTAAATCTAAGACCTGAAACTATGAAAATACTAAAAGAAACATGGGTGAAATGCTTTAGGACATTGGTTAGGCAATGATTTATTGAGTAATACCCCAAAGCACAGCCAACCAAAGCAAAATTGGACAAATGGGATCACATCAGGCTAAAAAGCTTCTGCATAACAGAGGAACAATCATCAAAGTGAAGAGACAACCTACAGAATGGGAGAAAATATTTACAAACTACCCATCTGACAAGAGATTAATAACTATTATAAATAAGGAGCTCAAACAACTTGTTAGGAAAAAATCAAATAATTTGATTAAAAATGGGCAAAAAATCTGAACAGACATTTCTAGAAAGAAGACATACAAATGGCCAACAGGTATTTGAAAAAATGCTCAAAATCATTAATCATCAGAGAAATGAAAGTACAAACTACAATGAGATATCATCTCACACCATTTAAAATGACTTCGATCAATAAGACGGGCAATAATCAATAATGAATCCTGGAGAGGCTGTGTAGAAACACTGTTGACGAGAATGTAAATTACTGTAAATACTATGGAGAATGGTATGGATGTTCCTCAAAAAACTACGATATGACCCAGCAATCCCACTGCTGGGTATATATCCAAGAGAAAGAAATATATTGAAAAGATATCTGGGCCGGGCGCCGGTGGCTCACGCCTGTAATCCTAGCACTCTGGGAGGCCGAGGCGGGTGGATCGCTCAAGGTCAGGAGTTCGAGACCAGCCTGAGCGAGACCCCGTCTCTACTAAAAATAGAAAGACATTATATGGACAACTAAAAATCTATATAGAAAAAATTAGCCGGGCATGGTGGCGCATGCCTGTAGTCCCAGCTACTCGGGAGGCTGAGGCAGTAGGATCGCTTAAGCCGAGGAGTCTGAGGTTGCTGTGAGCTAAGCTGACGCCACGGCACTCACTCTAGCCTGGGCAACAAAGTGAGACTCTGTCTCAACAACAACAAAAAAAAAAAAAAAAAAAAAAAGAAAAGATATCTGAACTCGTGTTTATTGCAGCACTATTCACAATAGCCAAGATTTGTAATCCACCTAAGTGTCCATCAAGAGACAAATGGATAAAGAAAATGTGGTACATATACATAATGTAATATTATTCAGCCATAAAAAAGAATGAAATCCTGCCATTTGCAACAACATGGATATAACTGGAGAACATTATGTTAAGTGAAATAAACCAAGCATAAGAAAGACAAATCTCACATATTCTCACTCATATGTGGGAGCTAAATATGACAACAATCGATCTCATGGAGACAGAGAGTAGAATAATGGTTACCAGAGGCTAGGAAGGGTAGCAGAGAATGGGGCGTAAATTGGGGATGGCTGATGTGTGCAAAAATATAGTTAAATAGTTAGATAAAATGAACAATATTTGATGGTACAACAAAGTAACTATAATCAACAATAAGTTAGGGTATACTTTAAAATAACTATAATAGTGGAGTTGAAATATTCTTAACACAAATGCTTGAAATGACGGTTATTCCAATTACCAGGTTTGATTATTACACACTGTATGCTTGTGTACACATGTACCCTATAAATATACACAACTATAATGTACTCATAATGAAAAATAAAAATTAAATAAAAATAAAACAAATAAAGTACTAATACATGCTATAACCTAGATGAAGCTTGAAAACATTATGTCAAGCAAAAGAAATCTGTCACAAAAAGATATCATATTGTATGATATACATGTGCAATGTCTAGAATAGGCAAATTCATAGGGACAGATAGATTAGTTTCTGAGGGCTGATGGGAGGTGGAAATCGGAAGTGATAACTAATAGATATAATTTTGTTTTAGGGATGATGAAAAAGTTTTAAAATATCATCCATAGTAATAGCTGTATAATAGATTAAAAACCACCTAATTGTACACTTCAAAGGTGTACATTTTTAACTGAATATCTCAATAAAGCTATTTAAATATGATCTACTTTCTTGTGTTGCTCCCCGTTTCTCTTAAAAACTCTTTTATGCTTTCAATAGATTTTTTTTCTTTTAGTTGCATTTTAAGTAATTTTCTCTGATTTACTGTGAGTTTATGAAATTTTTTTTAACTATGTCTAATCTCCTTTTTATCACTTTTATGAGTTTAAATTCTTAAAATTTTTAAATTTCTCTTTCAGAGTTATTTCGGGTTCTGCTTTAAATGTATGTGGACTTTTATAAATACGTTTTTTCACTATCATATTTTTATCTCCATCTTTCATCTATAAAAATTCTAAACATAATTGTTTTATATTCTCTATTTATTTCATTATCTTAATGTCTGTTAGAGGCCTGCTGTGGGTTGAGTTTTGTCTCCCTAACTCCCTGCTCTGTCCCCTGCCAAAAATGATGGGATGAAGTGCTAACCTCCAGTACCTCTGAATGTGTCTTTATTTGAAAAGAGGGTTCTTGCAGACTTGATCAGTTAAAATGAAGTTATACTGGAGTAGGGTGGGCTCCTACTCCAACAAGATTATTGTGTCCTTATAAGAAGATGGTTACGAGAAGACAGTGACACTCCGGGAGAACGCCATGTGATGACAACAGCAGAGACTGGAGTTACGCAGCTGCCAGCCAAGGAATGCCAAAGATTGCCAGCAAACCACCAGAAGCCAGAAAGAGGCACGGCAGGATTTCCCTATAGGTTTCTGAGAGCACTTGGCCCTGTCAACACTTGGATTTCAGACTTCTAGTCTCCAGAACTGTGAGACGAAAAAAAATTTGTTTTTAGCCACTCAGTTTCTAGTATTTTGTTGCATCAGCCCTAAGCAGCTAATACAAAGCCCAAGGGGTATTACCAGCTTAGGTCCACTTCTATGTTAGTTTTAATTCTAGGTTTCCAAATTATACACATCTTTTTAATTTTACCAGGAAAACTCTGTGGTGGCAGACTTCAGTTTAAAAGTTGTTTTCCAACTTGGAGCCTAGGCTGAAGTATTCTTGTCCTCTCCCTAGAGTTATGGATAGATATTTTCTAGTCTATCCTTTCACTGATATTTTAATTTAATATGGGGAATTTGGGCATCAATTTTTCTCCTTAGTTGGGTTGAATTTCTCTCTGTGGTGGGTGCAAAGCCTCATATCCTAACTCTTAATGTCCTTAAAATCCAATTACCATTGTTAGTGACATCGAAAAAATTTCCACAGCCACCCCGTCCCACCCAACCACATACAAACCTCTTAGATGAAAAGAACCACAGTATCCTTTTAGGTCCATCTCTTTGAGTTTTATTTCTTTTTTATCATTTTTATTATTTTTTGTATAATATTTTTTTTAGCATTTCCATTTTTCTTTTGTAATAAATGTTTTTAAGGTTTCTAGACCATAATATTACCTTCAGTTATGTTTTCAATTGAAAAAGTATATATATGTTTATTTATATATTTATTTACATGATTTTGTAGTTTTCTCTCTCCTATTTACCTGTCTCTTGCCTGTTACATGACTTTTAAACGGATAATTTTAATAACGGGCCCTGGGAATATTATCCAAGTTATAAGGAATGTAAAGTATATAAGATTCCCTGAGAAAAACTGCACATCTTCCTGCATCATCAAATTTTTGTACTTATTTTTATTTGTAAACAAAAAAGATGTGTTATAGAGCACATGTGATATCTTTATGAATTTAAAAAAAAAAAAAATTGTAAGCCTCCGAAGAAATGTTGTGCTTTTGATGGACCATTTCAGCTTGATAATTTATGGACAAACACATACAAACACACACACTGTCCCACAACCTTACCTCAAAGTTTGCATGAGTGCACACACCACACACAACACACATGCCACACACACATCCCCATTTGTTTCCTGCTTTATTAGGATACCTAGTTGGAAATACTTGTAAAACTCTCCTCATAATATATTGAAATAATGATTTTTTTCTTGTAGCCTAGAGGGAAAAGGTGTACTGGTGGAGGCAGACATAGTCTTTTCTGAATGTAGTATTGTTGTCTTTATTCAGAAATCTAGAAAGGATATAGTTTGAATACTTGTGCCCTCCAAATCTCATGTTGAAATTTGATCCCCAGTATTGGATGTGAAGCTTGGTGGGAGATGTTGGGGTCATGGGGAAGGACCCCTCATGATTGGCTTGGTGCTGTTCTCTCAGTGATGCATGAGTTCTTGCTCTATTAGCTCATGCAAGAGCTGGTTGTTTAAAAGAGCATGGTACCCCTCCTCCTCTCTCTTGCTCTCTCCTCTCACTAGGTGATGTGCCTGCTCCCCTTTTGCCTTCCATCATGATTGGAAGTGGCCTGAAGCCCTCACCAGAAGCAGCTGCTGGCACCATGTTTCTTGTGCAGCCTGCAGAACCATGAGCCATATTAAACCTCTTTTCATCAAAAATTACCCAGCCTCAAGTATTTCTTTTACAGCAATGGAAATGGTCTAACACAGATGGTTTTTCTGTATGGAACACGGCTGTAAGGTAAGAAAGGGAAGAAACTCACTTATAGCTTCAGTACCTTGAGATCTTTTCAGAGAATAAAGGAACTCTAGGATGATGTGGGTTCAAGATGGCACTCGCCCAGTGATGGCTGACCAAGAATTTCCTGGTGTAAGACTCCTAGTTGAACCTATATCTGCCTTTATGAATACTAAATTACCTTGTTTCATGCTACTCTCTCTTTATTGGTTTAACATCTACCCCTTACTCAAGTTTTGTCTGGAAGTCCTAGCCTGATGACAGCTGGACTGTGTGCCTACATTTAGGCTATAATGTTAAAGGAAGAGAAATATGTCCAAATCTAAGAAGATATGATGATAACAATTATAGAGCAATGTCTCAGAGACATCTTGTTAAGCAAGTATGAAGGTTGAAGCTCTAGGTACTTCCCTTTGTATAAAGATTTTTCCTGCTTGGGTAGAAGTGAGGATTCTGAGACGAAGGCTACATGCATATCCTTAGAGAGTCACTCCCTTAGTATGAGAAAACGAAGACACAGATAGAGACTTCCTCAAGGTCACCTACATAACTAACAGCAGAACTATGATTCTAACCTAGGTGAATTCAAACTCTCTAATACATTACAACCATATCATAAGCTCTTTTTATGTTGTACTGAAATATTTCATGCATTACCCACACATTGGTTCCAGTTATATCCTATGTAGATAGGTCAAGTCTCATTTACAAATAATGTGATATGCCTTCAGTTATTTTAAAATGACTATTGTAATTATGTATTTTTTTACTCGGGCTACATGTTTCAAGTTTCTTCAACAGTTTCACATGTATCCTTTTGTCTAGATTTTTGCTTTAAATGCACTCATTGAGCATTATTTCTATTAAAGCATGGCACTCCAAAAGTGCCCAATATATTCCAACGTGGCCTGATAAATACATAATACTATTTGTTTTAAGTATTCATTTAAGATCTCTACTTTTAGGTAAAGACATGACCTAATTTATGCAATAGAGTCTTGATTTATGCCTTTTATCCTGGTGTAGTAGAGCCACTCCCTTTCACTTTTAAAAGAACCTAGTTTGAAAAATAGATCATACAGTTATTCCATCTAAGCTTATGTGCTTAGTTTTGTGTGAGTCATTCTTAACTCATTCCTATTCTCATAAACTGGGATATCTTCCGACTCATAAACACTTTTTTGAGCCCCCTCCCACCTCATACATTTCCTGTATTTCCATTTTTATACTCTTCCTACTAGAACACTACTCAATTCTTCATTCACACAGATGATTAGCATCTCATATCTTAATTTCTTTGTTTCTTCCTGAACAGTGAATCCCCCCGCTTAGTGCCCATGCTGGGTTAAATGGTTAGAAGCTGCCCTCAGCATATCTCATATAAGTCTAATGTCCTAACACATCTTCATATAAGAAACAAAGGGTATAGGCACTTAGGCTAAGCAAAATTGCTCAGAAATTAATGAATAAATAGTGATACTTCATGAATAATTCAAAATTAATGTTGAATGCCTCAATCTTTAACTGCAGAACAATAAAATCTTTTAATGTGACCATGTCACATGCAGTACCAATAGGAATGGGGTTAATTGTTTACTTCTTGGAAGCATGTACTACACTCTCACATTCTGCCCCTGCAAGAGGACTTAATACACAGGTGAGGCCATAGAATAATGTAGATTTAACACCTTGCTTGGAAGAGAGTGTAAAATAGAGAGACTCTGGCATTATGCTTGCCATAATTAAAGCAGACATATTTCTATACAAAGAAGAATCAATAGTGAGATAGTGCAAAGAAGTGCTGGGTAACAAAATGTCACAGATTTTCCTATTACTAACTGAGATTCGGGCCAATCACTTGACCTGCTAGATCTCAAGTTACTCTAGTAAAAATTTGTAATTACATTGACTTTAACCATCCCATAAGCTTTCTTCCACCTGGAAGAGTAGTATAGGTTGTTAAAGTACTGTTTAGGAAGGGGAAGAGTATGGTATCATGACCACTTTAGAATATCAGATGACATGTCAGTTTTAAGAAATGCTTGTATACAGCAAATAAAAAAATATGAAAGTAACAATAAGCCAAAGAAAACAATAACAGTAATAAGAGTCAAGTTAGACTAGCAGAACTCCACAGGGCCTCAAAGTAGTTTCATTCAGCTTGTATCATTCATGCCTCCTATCCTGTCCTCTAGATACTTAGAGGATTCTCAAACACCAGAGCTACAACATGTATGAACTGTGTGACTTTATTTCCCTATGTCTAAGTATCCCTATCTATATTTATAAATAAGGTTGTTTAAGTATTGACATAATATATGCAAAAACCTTACTGTGAATGTTTGCTATTATTGTTTTCTGGTAAATGCATATGATACACTCATATGGATTATCATACACAAAGTTGAATTCATAGTAAAGTCACATTTCCCATTTCTATAGTGATCCAAGAAATATGATAAACATAGCAAACTGCAATTTTTTTCCATCTTATGTTAAGCTAAGAAAAGTTAAAGTAATTTCTAGTGCTCATGAAGTTACTATGAAATTGGGATTTCAGTACTTTGCTGATGAATCATGTGTAACATTTTTTTGAAATATTATGGTGATTTATATCATGAATTATGTAATTGTTCACACATTTGAATCTAATAATTCCACCTCTGCAAGTATATCCCATGGAAAAAAGAGTAAAGATGGAAAAAGCTATGGATATATCTATCCATGGCAATATGCTTTGAAAAGATAAAACAAATAAATGACCTTACTATCCACCAATAGAATAATAAAATGAAGTAATATGCATTTATTTAAATGCTAATAATTGAAATTTCACAACATCAGAAACTTGAAATAAAAAAAAAATTACTGTGTTATCACTTCAACTCTAGAAGTAGCCACATAAAAAAGTACTGGCAGTCAAATTGTAAGAATACTACTTTTGTTATCCAAACAAGGTTATGAGTGATTTCTTTCTTTTTTCTGTGCAGGTCAAAGTTAAGGAGAGAGTCATGAACTTCGATCAGCTGGCCCCTCAGTGTCTGTTGATAAATAGGACACATTTTGAAAATTCCACTCTAGCCCAACCTCCTCATTTTATGTATGAAAACACTGAGGCCCAGAAAGTTTAACAACTTGCTCAAGTTCAAACTACATTCAATTTCCATTTGTGACATTTTCAAAGCATTTCTTAAAACATATTAAAGTATGGACCAATCATAAAGATGAAGGGACCTTGTGCAGGGATCTATCATACCATTTTTAAGCAAATCAAGCTTAATTCACCTCATACCAAGATTCTCTTCTATTTTTGAAGAACTCAGAAGAATCACCTCTCTTTGCTGGAGTCAACACATAACAGATTTTACTGTTAGTGCTGTCTTTCATGTAACTGACTAAGCCCTCCTGGCATTGCTTCAACATATTTTATTGTGTAATATTATCATAAGACTACATGGCTTATATATGGTATTAGAAAACAGCTGGTTATTACTGTTGATGAGAGCCCTTGGTAGACTTGAAAAGTATAATTATTAAATTACTCCTGAAAGATTTTTCCAGAATATGTTGACTAATAATGATCTTTATAGCTTTCAGATAAATTTCTTACTTTTCAAACTAACTCAGTTTTTGGTTGAGGAACCTCAAACTTTGTGCCTTTCACGGACAAGCTGACTACTGGTCAGTCCAATAGATGATACAATTGTTTTGTCAGTCAGAACATGCATTGCGATTTTTGTATCACATTAGAATATACAGCACTACTGATTTGTTTTAGGCTTTTCCACTTGGATATTTTCTATCAGTTATGTCTCATAGTTTCACCAGTTTCTGGTAATTATGTCTCATATATCTGACTAATCTTTTTTTATGTTTAAAAATATGAAAAACCTGTATCTATTTTTACGGAAAAAAATTTCTTTTTTTTTTCAAGTTCTTTTAGAATTATTCTAAGTATCTTTGCACATGGAATCTATCAAGTATGAAGCATAATAAGAAATTTGACTCACAACAGAAGAATAGGGATTTGGGTCTAAACTAATCTCCAAGAAAGTTGATTTCTAATCTCAATCCTGCCACTGACTCCATATATGATCTTGGACAAGCACTCAACTTTTATAAGCTTCAGAATTCTTGTCCTTAAGATGAATGATTTCAGTAAGATATTTTGTATATTTCCTATAAACTTCAGCTTTTTATAAATGTATCACTGAATAATTGCATTTCCTATGTTATGAATCATACCTGTTCTATTACCTGTTCTACTTTTTTCTACACATAGAAATTTATATATTAATTTCAGATTTTGAACATTCAGATTTTGAATCATTTTGAACAGTGAGTGTGATCTTTTTCACAAATGTATGCACACAGATAGGACATATGCATCTTTGATAGAGCCTGGAGAGGCCAGGTAAGGAAACTATAAATGTGGTTGCAAGTGTACTTCATAGATACATATACACACACACACACACACACACACACACAATAGAATGTGTATAGATTGACTGTGGGCACATACTTTGTTATCTCATTAACTCCTACAACTCATATTCCCAGAATCAGAACATGACAGCCATTTAAATGTACACAGAAGTCAGCAATTCAGGAAATTAAATAAATAAAAATCTCTAATCAAACTCTAATTCAGTGTTAGCACATAAAACAAAGCTGGCAGGTCAGCGGGAATTTTTGCCAGCTTTACTACAAAGTGGATAAAAAGTAATAGCCACTTATTACTGGAACAATTTTGCTCATTTCACATTAAGATGTAAAAATTTTATAGCAAAAATTTATTTGCACAATGTAAGTTAGGACAATGTAAGTTAGTTAAACTGCACTGGATTTATTTTACATTAAGTACATACTGTTTAAAATGGATTTCTATGGGAACAAATGATTCAAAGGTAGAATTGATCTGACAACATATTTTTACTAGCTACTTTTTTGCACAGGATAGAAGAAACAGAGATTGAGAAACCATGCCTGGGAATCTTATGGAAGTTACAGAAAGTAATAAAAAGTTGAACAAACTTCCATTTGTTCATTTTCAAACAGCCTTTACAAATCTATCCAGAAGTCTTGAGAACTAAGGTTAATATAATTTTTGAATGTGGAAAAAGAATAAAAAATTTCTTGGAGACCAGGAGCAAGTCTTATTATGCTAGTTGCATGTTTGTGGTATTTTAGTGCTATCTGTGTTGATCACTGAAACTCAGTGCTTCTATTTGCAATAATTAATCTATCATTTAGTTGCCTTTTCTGGTATATATCTTAAGTAGTAATTCAAAAATTAAAATGGGCATCTAGTATTAAAATAGTCATACATAATTGCCACTGTAATGGTTACCTTTATGTGTCAACTTGGCTAGGCCACAGGACCCAGACATTTGGTTAAACACCTATCTAGATGTTCTTGGAAAGGTATTTTTAAATGAGATTAACATTTATATCAATTGACCTTGAGGAAAGTAATAGGCTTCAGCCAATCAGTTGAAGGCATTAAGAAAAAAGATTGAGGTCCCCCAGAACAGGGAATTCTGCCTCCAGACTGCCTTTGGGCTTGGGCTGGAACATCAGCTCTTTCCTGGGTCTGCAGTCTGAAGACCTACTTTGCAGATTTTGGACTTGCCAGCCTCCACAATCATGTGTGCCAATTCCTTAAAATAAATCTCTCTTTATCTCTCTCTGCACGTATAAACACTTGTATTGATTCTTCTTCTCTGGAGAATCGTGGCTAATAAAGTTATATACCAAAACTCATAAAAAATCTTGTACCACACTCTTAAGGCTGACACTAAAGCTTGGCCAAATCAGGGAGTTCTACAGGAAAGGGTCTGTTATGGGAAACAGCCCAACTTCCCAAGGATGGAACTTGGGAGCTGCCAGGAACATAGCTCATCATAATTTTCCTAATGAGCCCACGGTGGAGCACAACCTCAAAAGCAGTTAGGACTCAGTTATTTAGGGATTTATGAGCCATAGTTTTACACCTTGAACTTTATCTAAAGTAAAATGGGCAATTATTAAGGAATGTGAAGCTTTCATGTAACCCAAACCATTGAGCAATTACTCAGTCATACCACTTCCTGCCTCTAACTTTTGGGTGGTCTTCATGGGAAGGTCCCAAGGAGAATGGCTTGCCATAAACCAAAATAGAATCAAACGGTTCAACGAATACAGTGTAAGTGATCTGTATACTAGAGTACAAACAAGTAGATTATGAATAATACCCAAAGACTAAAAAAAGATATTAGTTGAAAGCAAAATTTTCTGTCACACCTTGTCTTCTTTCATGTATCTAAAATGTTAAAACTTTCAGCATTTTCTGTTTTGTCAGTTACAAATATAATTCTAAACATTATTCTTTTACCTCTGAATTCTAAATGATCAATATTACACATTATCGGCATGGAATATGAGGTAGTAAGCTGAAATATGTTAATTTCTATTTTTATTCCTTCCTTTCTTAAAATTTGATCAGCATGTTAATTCTTTTTAATTTTTCTAGTAACTATATCTATATTTTAAATCATAAAGCAAACCTCTATTTTTTTATTTTCCACTATACTTTCATCTGTATATATCTATATTCTCCTCTTCATTCCTAGACACATTTTAATTATATAGATTATGCTATCAAATTTTATACCATTTCTATTCTGTTTTGTTACTTTATAATGTGCATAGACATTGAAAAACCAATTTACATTATTTATATTAGTGCTTCCCATATATTAATAAAGAAACAAGTAAAATATCATATATTAAATGTTATGAAAATGTGCTATATTTTCATCTGATTCATATTTGATTCATCTTGGCCAACTCTGTTTTACCTGAAATTTTAATTACTTTCTTTCTCCGTAATTTTTAAGACCAGGAAGGCACCTTCCCTACTATATAGCTAAAAAATGTCTAGCCTCCTAATCATACTTTAAAAAAAAAAAAAATTCCCTCTTTTTTCACAAAAGCATTCAACTAAGAGCTCCCTGGCTTCCTGTTCTCATTTATATTGATTACGGTTCATGCCTGTGGCCAAAGTTAGTCTGAGATTTCTTTTCCTTTTACACTTCTGGGGGAGTTCCATTTCCTCATAGATCCTATGATATTGACTTCCATAGATTCCTTATTTTATTTGCTGGAGGATATCAAATAAGTTATTATTTGCAAGGTTGTGTTAGGATATTATTGCTACATTATTTCATGCTTGAAAATCACTATTATGCCTTCATACTTGATTAAAGATGTGATGCCTTCCGAGTTGCATTTTCATTTTCTCTGCAACTATATTTCTTCAATGATATACTCAAAACCTCTACTTTTACTTTGTCCAAATCCATCTTTCCTCATCTCTTTTTTTTTTTTACTCCATATCTTATCCAATTTAGATCTCATGATGCATCATTTTAAAGACATATCAGCCAGTAATTAGCTCCCACTTTCTGTCTTTTCATAACATTTATTCAGTGAAAACTCAAACCTGGACAAACCCCAACTCTATTCTCTGCCCTTAAGCTCAAGTATCTCAGCATAAGTGGAGAAATTCATATATTATATTACATAATTATAACATTCTAACAACACAAACTTCAAATAACTTTTCCCTTTGCATTTTGTTTATTTGGGCATGATCTCGTGGTGGAGAAATTCATATATTATATTACATAATTAAAACCTCTTAACACAAACTTCAAATAACTTTTCCCTTTGCATTTTGTTTATTTGGGCATGATCTCATGGCTGGATCCTTCCCATCAATAATTAAACGTGCTCAAGTGTCTCCCATCTTAAAAGATAATCACTGTCTCTCCTGAGCATACATTTCTTTCTTTCCAGCTGTCATGTTCCCATCTTTGCTAGAACCTTCTCTTGTGTAGATTTTGGTTTTCTTAAATCTGGCTTATTCTACAGTAATATGCTATCTGCTTTTAGTTCTTCAAAAATTCATCAAAATCTCTTCAATTCCATTCTTAATATTATAGATTTGGTAGCTTTTTACATTCCTAATGGGGTACATATAAGGATGAAAATAAACGCATGTTTTCAGGTGACTACTTGTATTTGAAAACTGTATAAAGTTTGCATCATTATAGAGCTTTATTGCAAAGAAAAAATAAGGAGACACTTTAGACCATAAGTTTGTTCTTTAAGTGAGGCAACTGATGTCAAAACAAACATACAAAAAAGCATGACACAATTAAAGTATTTATATTAAAGTTGCTTTCAACTGAACGTAAGTACAGCTAAAGAGGAATGAAAATGGCGATTACTGTGATAAGAATAAAATTATTTTTTATTTTTGAAAAAAATAAACTAGGAATGAAAAATGCTAACTGTGTAAGTGCTTTATATCATTTGTGTATTGCAGAAACTAATTTCTATTCTATCCTCCCTCTCTAATACCCTAGTTTTTCTTTAAATTTGTCACATAGAAAATTCTTGTCCAAACCAAGATAAATTAAACAAGTAGTAGTTTCTCCTTACAATAACAAGACTTTTGCTTAATTCCTTACAATATATTTTACTGAAAATTAGCTCTGAAAAGTATTTAAATTTGAAAATTATGGAAAGATTTTGATTGAAAAATGTAAAATTTAGTAACGTAGGTGTTACTGAGTATTCCCAGTCCTGGTGTTTACATGAGACAGTAAAATGACAACAAGATGCAGAATACAATTTATACATAAGGTAAAAATAATGTTTGAGGAAGAAAAATATACTAAATAACACATGATTCAATATGATACCTCTTTGGTTAGAATATACTTTTCACAGCTTCTCATATGCACATAATGAATGTTCTTCCTACTGAGAATTTCATGATTTCACTTTAACAGTTAAATTATTTGGAAATCATCAACTATATCAAGGGACTGTGAGGTATTGATCAGTTTGTCATGTGTCCCCATAGGTATTTAAAATATAAAAATATATACATATATGATTCCAATACCATTGGCGTAACTAAATTTATTAAAAACACATAGAAACATAAGGCTTCATTTAAGTTCTTGTGCTATATTTTATTTTTTTCTAAAAATCACATCCCTGAATAATTTTGGTATTCTTATATGAGAAGAATAATTTAAGAAATCATCTTCTGAAACAATTTTCTTATTTTATACTAAATTCTATTTTGAATATTGTTCTTAAAGAAGCAGAATTTTATTGGGACTTTTAAATAATCATAACTTTATTTTTTATGATTTAATTTCTTAATGTTATTCAAGAATCTTATTTTCTAAAAATCTAATAATTTTTCTGTTATATTGTAAATCGCTTTTCCAATCAATACTATACATAGTGGATCCATTCTTATTGAATTGATATCACAACTTAACACCCTGGAGACCTTCTTGAATGCTATCTATCCTCAGTGACTGATGAGACACTGCAAATATAAAAAGAATGTTTGTTACTTGAGTCATTCAAACACTATGGATAGGGGCCAAGTCTTACCAAATCCCACCCTATGCTTAATGGTTCCATGGAGACTCCCTTTAATCAGCTTCCCTTGGCATATACAAAATCAATCTATGAAGAATCACTTTTATGAATTTGACAGTGAAAAAGAAGTGTTTTCATTGCCTACAACTACTGGAGAATGTTTCGGTTTCTATGATTATGCCTAGTCTGCCTTTAGCAACTCTGTCCCTTCTTGAATTTAAACCACTGGTCTATAGTAATTAATGAAAGTTTGAGAAAAAAATGATCATTTCAAAAGCAACCAGAAGTCACCCAGCATTTTGCAAAGTGTCCATTTTTTTTTATTAAGGAGCTAATATAATTAACTGTAAAGCATAACTGTGGGTAGAAACTACAGCCATGATACTATAGTGCTTATCATACCTTGACTTTGAACCTCATAGAAAATATTTTCTTGCTTTCTGCCAAGTTCTTGATCTCATCAATGGCTTTCCTCCCCACCTTTTAAACACTTCATGTTTTGCTACATATGATGGGACAAAATATTTTACATGCAACTTTTTAGAAATTATTTTTAAAGAAATTCTGGATATAACTATGCATTTTCTTTAATTTTTTTAATTTTAAAGAGTTTTATGTATAACATTTGGTATTTTAAAAGACACATTGCCATTTGAGCACTTTAGTCTTTAAGAAATTAAATCTTTGCTTTCTCCCAAAACTTCATCCCATCTTAATTTTTATTTTATTTCCTAGATATAATATTTATCACTCTTAATTTTTAAATAATGTGTTACTTATATTATAATTTTGGTATGACAGAATACTGTGAATAAAAGTAAAGTATTCATGGGTACCTTAAGATGATGATTTAAGAATGCCAATTCTCTATCTATCTATATCTATTTATCTATGCATCTATCTGTTGATAGTATTCCAAATATAAATGGTATTAAGGATCTTTCTTAAACTATAATGACTATATGGCATATCCTAGACTGAGTTTCTATGTTAAAAAGTCCAAAACAATTCTTATATTTATTCCTTGCCTTTTTCCTTTTAAGACTAAGTACAAGCATATTATATTAATCAAGAGAGAGAATTGCTTTTGGTCTTGATTACTATGTTGAATATTATCAGACTACCACAGTTCTTACATATGTATACTCTTAGCAGTGTTTTAGCAACCGGCTTTTTTTTTCCAATTTGTGCAAGTTAAAAGAATATTTTATTCTCTACCAATGCTACTCTTAGGTATTTTTTTTTTTTTTTTTGTTGAGACAGAGTCTCACTTTGTTGCCCAGGCTAGAGTGAGTGCCGTGGCGTCAGCTTAGCTCACAGCAACCTCAAACTCCTGGGCTCAAGCGATCCTACTGCCTCAGCCTCCCGAGTAGCTGGGACTACAGGCATGCGCCACTATGCCCGGCTAATTTTTTCTGTATAGATTTTTTTTAGGTGTCCATATAATGTCTTTCTATTTTTAGTAGAGACGGGGTCTCGCTCAGGCTGGTCTCGAACTCCTGACCTTGAGCAATCCACCCGCCTCGGCCTCCCAGAGTGCTAGGATTACAGGCGTGAGCCACCGCGCCCGGCCTACTCTTAGGTATTTTAAATATAGACTTAGAATAGAAATACTGTGGTGTTTTATACAAAATAATTCCTCACATACACATGCATACCAGATGTGGTATTTTCACAAATAAGTATTAAGGGCATTCTAAATATTTCTGATGTGATATGTTTGAGATATTTTTCCATAATAACTCACCAATTTATTAACTATAATATGAACTGTGAGTGAGAAATTAAGACATTTTATATCTATTTTGTGTTACTATTCGTGTTACTATTTCTGTTACCTATAAATTAAGGCATTCTTGATTTTTATTTTATTACTTTAGATTACAATTCGAAGTTATTTCATCCTTTGACTCAGGACAAATGGTAATCTTTCCCAAGTGATGTGCTAATTTTCATTTCCTTGTTTGGTCTTTTTACTGTTGGAGATCTGGCTGTTAACAGAGGTGATAGGAGCTTAAATATTGTGAACTAAGTAAATGAAAGAATTAGTAGTAGTAACAGATTTACGTGTCACTGATGATTAACCTACGTGTTTATATTTGATTTATACTCTCTGTGAACTAAACAGTACCTTTCTCTTGTTGAAGACTTTGAAGGGTATCATTTACAGTCATGTAAGCACATTATTTAAAATGAACAATCTCACCTACTTAGAGACTAGTGGTACCCAGATGTACATTAATGTACTGTTTATTCATGGTCAATAAGTGACTGATGTAGACAGAAAGATGGCGATGAAAAAATTCCTATAAATTCTTAATTATCAGTGGTAGTATCTACAGCATGAGAAAAACATTTTACAGTGGCTAAACACCTCACAACTCCATGTTTCACGGAGAGAGAAATAAGAAGATATTTATGGATAATTTAGAGCTGGCAGGTTTTTGTCTTTGGAGCATAACTTAATGAAAAATGTTTAAAATGAAGGAAGTTGAAGTAATAGTGTTGTCTTCATTTACAAAATGCAACAACCAGAAAGTGAATAATTCTATAAATTGCTATGAAATTTATATCATATGTTGACTTTTCTCCTGACCTTTGAATGTAATATAATAGTGCAGTACTTTCTAACCTTGTTTTTATTATTGCTCCCCTATAAGCTTTTAGACATTTTTATCTAATCTCCTCGTGCATTTTAGTGTATGTACTATATATCTGTTTACATATTATATGCATATCTGGAATTTATACATAAAAAGAGTAAGATTTTTTCATACCTCCAAAGAACTAATTATTGCCCCCCAAAAGGAAGTATCACCCCCTTTGGGAATCCATGAAATAATTCATAACTTGGGAGTTAAATTTAGTTTTGTAGAGCATCAAAGCTTT
Organism: Eulemur rufifrons; assembly: GCF_041146395.1. Lineage (NCBI taxonomy): Eukaryota > Metazoa > Chordata > Mammalia > Primates > Lemuridae > Eulemur > Eulemur rufifrons. The sequence goes on from NC_090983.1 coordinate 76,144,496, forward strand.
GGTTGTTTATCCCCCCAAAAAAGAAAGGAAGGCAGGAAAGAAGGTAGGAAGGAAGGAAGGGAAAAGAAAGGAAAAAAAAGAAAATAAGGGAAAATAAATTTAAATAACACCATTATGATTAAAAAAATTAAATACTAGGCCTAAAAAACATTCTCTATAGGATTTTCAGAAAGTAATTTTTATAACATCTGGTTCCATTTTGAGTGACATGCAGAAGGGCAAAAACATCTAACTTTAAAAACCAAAGCTGCTATTTCATTATTAAAACTTTTCAAATAAGGTTTTGTTCCAACTTGGCTCTGAAATGGATGGTGGGTGGTTCTGATTTGAGACATGCATGCGCTTAGCCGTTGGCTTTCCTATCTTCTTCCACCAGTGAAATTGTTTGACCCTATACCCACAATAAAGAAAAGGCACCTTTGATGGAAGATTAGACCAGAAGAAAGTTACTGTGAACACTGATTGAAATAAGTGTGTCATATGATATATTAATAGATAGAGAGGGTGGAAATTACTTTATATTGAAAAGATCACATTTCTGCAATTCCAGAAGACTAAGACAGACAGACTGTGGTTATATCATTATTAACTGGAAACCCTTTTAGTTATGGAGTAGGGTGAGAAGTAATCTCTTACAGTGGCTTGTGCAATATGAGGATCACTGAAGAGGCACTAACTTAATACTTAAGGAGGAAAATGATCATTTGAAAGGTTAAGTGGCCAGTCTTTATCATATGCAAAAATCCACGTCTAATACAACCTTAACATTATTGTTGATATATTCAAGTGTTCTTCCAAAGGCCGGGTGCGGTGGCTCACGCCTGTAATCCTAGCACTCTGGGAGGCCGAGGCAGGTGGATCATTTGAGCTCAGGAGTTTGAGACCAGCCTGAGCAAGAGCAAGACCCCATCTCTACTAAAAATAGAAAGAAATTATATGGACAACTAAAAATTTATATAGAAAAAATTAGCCTGGCATGGTGGCACATGCCTGTAGTCCCAGCTACTTGGGAGACTGAGGCAGGAGAATCGCTTGAAGCCCAGGTGTTTGAGGTTGCTGTGAGCTAGGCTGATGCCACGGCACACTAGCCTGGGCAACAGAGTGAGTCTCTGTCTCAAAAATTAAAAAATTAAAGTAAAAAATAAAGAAATATCAAAGAAGAAATAATCATCAAAATTATGTTTTAGTTTATACATTTGTACATCTTCAATAAAGATAGTTTCAGAAACTATCAGTAGCTTACCATCGTACTAAAATATTTGGCTGAGAGAAGTTTCATAGAGTTTAAATATATAGTAAAATTTAGTCATTCTTAATGCTGAATTAAACTTCTAATATTTAATAATTAAGAGCATTTTTTTCCTGACTGGATATGTAGTGATATAATTTAATGGGAATGAATAAAATCAGTATTGTTCAAATCCCCCACAATAATAAAGATATTCAATTCTTAACTCTCTTTCATATTGAGTCAATTAGTAACTATTAATTGAGCAGATATATGGTACCAGCATAAGAATTCAACTTTCCATCCCACCTTTGCCCACCTTTGGTTTTTTGCCAAGGATGGGGAGGACCTGCTCCCTCTCCACTACCTTCCACCACTATGAGAGGAGCATCATGGCAGTGCTGTGCAAGAACAAGGTAGAATTGGGACCAATGAGAACAGGAAGAAAAATTAAGTAAGTTCTTAATAATTATTTCCTCAAATGTCTCACCTGTGTTCTGATCTCCTTTCACATCTGCCTAGAGCCTTTAGGGAAAAGAGTTTGAAAAAAGTTCTAGTGTTAGAAAAATTTTACGAGAGGAGTACTTCACTTATGACAGGAATTAGTCAAGAGAGAGCATGATTTAAATTGACATAACTTAAATTGAAACATATATTTTCATTAAAATAACTGTTATGGTACAGATTAAGTATATAAGCCTTTGATATATTAATTGTCCATTATATACGGAAATGATTTTTAAATCACTCAAATTCACTTTGCAACATTAGCAAGTTGATAAATGGAGACAAGGCTTGAAGGCTTGAAACAGAGAACCTTTGCCTCATTTATTTTTTAGGATACTCAGACTACTGAGAGCTGTAATTGGAGATGACTCTGATAGTGGAAAGAAGGAAGGAAGGAAGGAAAGGAGGGAGGGAGGGAGGGAGGGGAGAAGAGAGAAAAATAAACAAAATAATCTTGGATAAGAATATCTGCTTTAAAATTAGGCTTTGACTTTTAACAATTATGTGACCTTCTATAAGTTACTTAACATACATAAGATTCATTTTTCTCACCAGCAAAAACAAAACAAAACATAAAGGAAAATAAAACTTACATCACTGGATTTTTATGAGAAAAATAATATATAGATATGAGACAACAGAAAGTGCCCTATGTCCAAAGCAGTAGGAAATGGCTTTATAATATAGTCTGGACCAATCTGGAACCCCCAGGGTTTTTATGGCAATTATATTTAGCTGGTATTTTAGATAAATAAAAAATTTTATCTCCCTGTAAGTGCCTATATTTATTTAATCTTCATTAATTCTAATCTGAATTTATTTATTCATCCACCAGTCTAACTCACAACTATTTGGAGAGTATTGCCTAAGTCATCTAGAAGAAGTTCCTGTATTATTCAGGACAAGATGGGATGTGTTCCAGTGAGAAGAGCCACAGCATCTCACTAGAGTAATACAATAAAAGCTTATTTCTAGTTCTAAGCCACAATCTTATGCAGATACTGGCAGCTTTTTTTGGCTTTTCTCCAAGCTGTGAATTTGGGTTTGAGACCTGGGTTCAAGTCCTATCTCCGAGGTGTGATTGAGAAATTACTTAATCTTTTAAATTACCAGTTCCATCATTTGTAATTGAGGACAAAAATAGGAGCTACCTAGAGAGAAAATTAAATGAGATAATGTGTATAAAGCACTTTTCACCAAAATGGCACACAGCATGAGCTCAATTAATGTGAGTCATTATTTTTCTGGGAAAAGTCAGGGTGTAAGGTAATAATAAACCCAAGCAGCATGTCTCAAAGCGTTCTCTCAGTTCTAATCTTTATGGGAACAAAACTGCATCCATGTTTACTGAACTCCTCCCCTCCCGTCTCTGACCTTCACCAAGACTGCAGTCTCTGGTGTCTGACTGTCAATATGAAAAGCTTCGTTCTTTGCAGCCATGCTGGACTCTGGGCTTGCTGTTAGTGATTTGCGCTCCTTGTTGTGTCTGCTCTTTAGGGGCTGGCCAAGCCAAACCCAGGATGTTTTCGTGTCCCTGACTTTTTTTTTCTTCTAAGTGAATCTCCTGATTTATTTTCTTCTCACCTGTTGGGGACATCTGTTCGGAGATTTAAGCTTCTCAGGCTCTGTCTCCCAATCAAACTACATCTTATGTCCTGGGATCATTCTGGAGTATCTTTGCATTAGATTCCTGCCATCTTCTGAATGAGGCGATGGAGAAGGGGAACCGGCCCCATGCCTTCTGTTTCCTATTCAGAGCTGTGTTGAGATCCCCACCTTTCTTTCCCAGTCAGCAGGATGGACCACACCTGGGGGTCGAGGGAATGATCATTTCTGTTTGGCTCTTTTTACACAAAGATCAAAAGTCAAAATAGAGAAACTAAAACAAACACAAAACAATTGAAAAAGAAACAAAAAAAACTCCACAATGGAAAGTCTATGTTTATAGTAACACTTCCAGAAATCCAGGAAGTGTTAAGTAGACTACCGATTGTGATGCACTTAGTGGTCTTGTTGAGTTTTCTTAGTGCTATATTGGATCAGTGTTTATGTTGAGAAGTAGGAAACTATTTAAAGTCTATACCAAAGTGTATAGCTCAATGAGGAAAGGTGCCCTGTCTTCTTCCCTATGTATTCCTCATACTTTGCTCAATGTTGGACACACAGTAGGTGCTTGATATATGTATGTGTTGAATGAACATTCAGCAAATGTTTACAGTTTGCTTGTTGCATCCTAGTGCTGTGATGATCCAATTAGCCTGATAAAGAACGATTTAGTGGCCACATATATAATATTTTTTTCAAAAGAAGTAGTTCTACTTTGCAGTTGGATTTCCAAAAATACCTTATGATACAGGGGGGCATCTAATTTTCAGTAGTCTTTACCTTCAAATATGGAAGATAGAAAAGCATAGTAAATTATGAACCAAAATCTTAAATTCAAGTAGACTAGCCAAAAAACGAATATACATAAACTTTAAAATCAACATTTTAACCATAGTGTGGAATATATTTTGTGCAGTTTAATTTTAAAATTGAGGAATTAAACCATCAATTCAATTGCTCTGAGAGTTTTTCCCAAAGTTGTATTTTAATTTGCATCTTGCTAATAGAGGATAATAGTAAGAAAGCCCAGTTCTAAGACTGGAGAGTAGCATAAAATATATAATCTTGCCCAGTGGTACATTCTGGCCAGAGATCATTCAATAAAAGGAAATGAATATATACGAAAAATGTTCAAAGATAATTATGCTAGTTTTTCAGCCTAAATATCTTGGAATTTGCAAAGACAGCTCATAGGGCAAAAAGGATACCACTAAAATTCAGTGCAATAGATTTCTCCATTGGAAGTGACAGGAACATCTCTCTCAATATTACTTGGCTAATGAAGGGATAGATCTGCTGTGAAGTTCCTAGGAGGCTCATTTTCTTGAGTACAGTAGTAAAAGTTAGCTGATGAATGACCTAAACTGCTTAATGTTTCTCCTTATAACTTCTGAGCAGCAAGGCATAACCACGCAAGTACTGAAGAAGCTATCCTCGGGAGACCCTGGTGTCCTTGCAGGTTGTCAGAGGCAATGAGCCAGGTTTATTTCAAATGGCTCCTTAAATGAACATTTATTTTGTGCCAGTAATACGTTTTTGATTAACAGCTCCTTTTGACTAATTTGCTTCCCAAAACAGCCCAATAAAGGACTTGCTTAAAACATAATTAAAAGCATGTTATTGCAAGTAGTTAATACTGATTAAAACAGGCATTAAGACAATTATCATTGAAGAAAAGTAAGCATTAGTAGTTAGTATAGAATCCATTCTTACTGTCTTTATGCATCACGTGCAGAAATGGCTGCTGATGAGCTACAGCAAGGTTTCATGCTTTATGAATTATATCAAAATATGTTCCTATTTTGTTTATTTTAATGAATGGACAGGTTTTTAAATAAGTGGGATTTTGATTTTTTTTTCCCTTGTAAGAAACATTCGTGTATGCAACAAGGTAAAGCCCATTTCCAATTACTCTGGACTGATTTCAACTGCACAGGAGTAAAACTCAGCTATTCTTTTATATTAATAGGATATAAGCCCTAGATGGTCTTTCTACCATCTCTCAATACACAAAACTCTCTCTTAGTCACACTATAGATTGAAAACAACAGATGTTTTTACTGCTATTATCAGGCACTTTTTATCCATTTGTTTTCATATTTCTTCTTGTTCAAGTCATGTTCTGTTGTGGTGTGAAAAAAATAAGACTTTACTTTTTAAAACCGAACAACTATAGTGATCAATATTATATAAAAGAATTATATCAAGGTTTTTGTTGCCACTGTATTTTGCATCAAATTATGACTTTTCAGGAATTCTGTAAGTTATATGAGAAGAACATGTGCTTTGCAGGAATGATTATTTCATTGAAAATGCAAATACAGAATACAGCCTCCATCTCATAGGAGAGATCTCTTTTTAGAAATATTTTTCTTATGATCAATTTTATATTTAAGCATAACCTCTTATTTTGTGACTATTCAAGAAATCATGTGGTGGAAATGATGGAAATTTAGTTTTGGCATATTTAACTAGAATGAAACTGCCTTGAGAGACTGGACATGCTATAAGTCATCTTAAAAAAAATCAACATAAAATATGGCAGGGATAAAACTATGCCAACAGATTTGATCATTTGTTTTAGATGTCCATTTCGCTGTGGTAGCCCCTGGATAGTCTCACAAATAGATAGCACTCACCAAGTGCCATGCCAAGTGAATTTATCAAGGGACAATTAATCATTTCCTTCATAGATCCAAGAAGGGTCAGCGGTCACTATAGTAGTACCCACAGGCCAGTTCCAAACTTTGTAAGGCTTTTGGAGATTAAAGAACAATGACAACAACCTCAAGAGGCAATAGGTGGTTTAAAACTTGGAAGGGGGACAAAAATGTAAAAGAGAAAAGAAGAAAACCTTTTGTCATATTTGATATAAGTAACCAATTAATTTCTTTTCATTCTACTATAGGCTTTTCTGGATGATCCCAAGAGCTTTCCAAAATGTATCCCCTTTCTACTTTGGTCACTCCTTCACACTGCCATCAAACTTACGGTTCTAAAATGCAAATATGGTCACAGCCTGTGCCTACTTAAAGTCTCTCCATGATTCATATAGATTCTTTTTGACAGGGTATGTGGTCATTAATTGACCTCAACCTATCAGAAATTCAGTCATGTTTTCTGATCTGCCATCTTCTGGCTATTATGAAACTGCCTCACAAAATGAAAATTCTCTCTTCTCTAAATCTACATTTTGATGTACACCTACGTTTTTGTTCACCGTTTTTTTTCTCTCAGTCATTCTGCTTGGAATGTCTTTCCCCACCTTCTCCAAGGGTCAGATTTCTATTTATTCTAAGGTTGCCAGATTTGGCAGATAAAAATAAAGAATATCCAGGTAAATTTGAATTTCAGATAAACAACAAATAATTTTAGAGTATACGTTATGTCCCATGCTCTGATTTTATATATCTCACTTATAATTAAAACAAATAATTATGATAAAATATGATGTTTCCCCTATACATAAGCCTTTGTGTATGTATTCAGTCTTTCAATCATATTATATTAGGTAGTGGAAACTCTAGTAAATAAAAGATAAGCAATAATTGTTGGTTAAATATGTATTGTACTTTATAAATTATTAATTGTATTATTATATTAATATACCTAAGTATTTCTAATGGTAAATAAAATTGTAGATATTTTGAGCTATCAGATCCACTTAGATTAATGGAATAATCAAAGGGACTTTGCTACTGTCTCACAGCATGGATTGGATTTATTACGTAACAGGTAAGAGTTCTGACCAGATGGCCTAGCTGTGAAATCTTATTTAACCACCTAGTACCTCAATTTCTTCATCGACTAAATGGGATAATGAAAATAGTGATAACAAAACAGGGTCACTGGGGTAGATTTAATGGGTTAATAGACGTAAAGTTCTTAAGAAAGTATGTTGCAAGCTTTACATAAAAGTGAGCCTTTACTTGGGAGGCTGAGGCAGTAGGATTGCTTGAGCTCAGGAGTTTGAGGTTGCTGTGAGCTAGGCTGACGCCACGGCACTCTAGCCTGGGGAACAGAGTGAGACTCTGTCTTAAAATAAATAAAAAAATAAATAAAAATTAAGTCCTTATATCAACCTCAAATTACTGACGCTAAAAGAAACAATCACCATCAGTGATCTTAAAAATCCATGAACAGGAATACTTATGAGCCTAAACAGTCCTTTGTATATTCCTTTGCTTCTCCTGATCCAAACTTTTCTCCCCTCTACTGTTAGGACCGGAACAATGATCCATACAGACATCATCAGGACCCCTGTCCTCTGCTTTAAGGTAGGGTGGTCAGTGGGGAGAACTGGCAGGAGACTAGAGGAGGATAATGTGCTCAGGGAATTTATTGCCCAGGACCTGTGCCCTGTGGTCACCTCTGGCTGACTGCGTTCCAGGACCTGAGGCCAGCAGCTCCTAGCAGGTGCCCTCTCCATAGGCACTCTGTGGGAAGGGTGGCTCTGGGTTCTCATAGTCACCCTTCCCTTCACCCCTCAGGCCTGGGGCTGTTCGCATCTCACTCCTACCTGCCCCAGGTTTCTACTCCTCCTGATAGTTGCACTGCATATTGCCTATAATCTTTGAAAACCACTCGTTTATTAAACTCTTCTAAAATGTTCCCACTCCCTCCAAGGACCCTGACCAAAACTGTGCTTATAAAGAGTAATTTGATTTCAAAATTTTATCATAACTTATTTTGCTTGTCCAATATATTTGCTTATCATAAAAGATATTCAAACACCCCTGTTGCCAAAATAGTTTTTATCATTTTTATCATGGTCATTACAACTGGCTATTGGAAATGCATTTCACCAAGAATATTGTTTTCACTTTATGATGATAAATATTTGTTTGTTTGTTGTTTTAATTTGCCAAATTGAGAAAGGCAGTTGTTTCTGGTGGCATGGAAAACCAAAGCAGCCTTTTCCAGATAGTCCATTAGGGCCGTGATACGGAGATTAAGTAGATAGTAATGTATTGGTCTGCCTGGAAGTGTAGCCACTAAAACAATCACTTGGATTCTGGCAGAACTTATTTAAAATAGAATCTGTCCTATTTACAGAAATGTATTTGCCTATTTTGACAACTTACTCAAAACAATAAAATTATATTTCCAAGTAGCAACTGTTTTCATATGACTTTGCAAAACAGTGGTGGGCAGGCTGGGGAGAGCATGAGAAAAGTAATGGCAAAGGAGCAGGCGGGATTTGTCTTCTTTGCAGCCCCCCAAGGTGCTTTTGCCATAGCAGTAGCTTTCAAATGTATAGTTATAGGAATAATGGGGGTGGGGGGAGAAAGGAGAGGTGAGAGAGAGAGAAAGAGAGAGAAAAGAGAGGGATTGAGAACTGAAAAAATTTGATATCTGAGTTTTTTTTTTTGACTCATGGCAAATTTCGATGTTCTGATTATACTTAAAAATCTGTGGTTCTAAAAATAAAATCTATTGTTCTGGTAAAAGCATTGAATTGATTTGTACTTTTTCATCTGTAAAATGAAGAATACAGGTATTTATTTCAAAGTAGAACATTTACTAGAACATTTACAAACATACTGTGATAAAAGAAAGCAATATTATTGAATATTACACATTATCAAGACATCTTGTCTGCTGAAAATTATGCTTGCAGTCATGACAGGCATTATATCAGTTGGAAATGTATTTTTGATAAAATTATAGTTGTATTAAAAAAATAAACTCATAAAGACTCTTATCCCACGTATGAGGTCTGTCCAGAAAGAATGCGTCCACGTAATATGAAAAATAGAGACATTTTTGGAGAAGATAAGAGATATAAGAAACATTGTACATAGGAAAATGATGCCTCAGTCCCCTTCAAAATAGGCACCTTGGGACCTCACGCAGTTCTCCCAATGTCTCTTAACCTACCCGTACACATTCAACATTCTTAGGTGTTCTGCTTGTTGCAGGCCTTCCAGAATGTGGATCACTTTCAGCAGGTTCTAGACCATCTTTGAAGCATTTGTGCCACGCTTTTATTTGTGCTGCACCCATTGCATTGATTGCATTGTCCCCAAAAGCCTTCTGAATCAGCCAAATAGTTTCCATGGAGGAACGTGCAAGCTTAACGCAAAATTTGATGCAGATTTGTTGCTTTCCTCGCTCAGTCATGTTGACCATGAAGGCCACACAGCCTAGTCTAGTGCCCCACCAACCAGTACAGTGAAGTCCTCATTCATTGTTCACACATGTGCCAGTCCACTCTCCTTGGCTGCCAGGTTACATGATGTTGTGCAAACCGTTCTCATTATATTAACAATGGCTGGATACTTTCCAGAGAGACCTCGTATATTTCAGAGTTAACTCTCTGGGAATTCATAAATTGTATATCTATTTAGTCTTTTCTTGAGAATGTCAGCTTTTGCTGCTAGATACAAGAAAACGAATTTTGGAAAATCAAAAAAAAAACTTGTTAAATATAAATGCAGCTTCACAAGCTAACGGATAACAAAGTTCGAAGTTTCTTCTAATATCAACAACTAGTCTTAGAAAAACATTCTATGAAAATTACATTTCACATATATATTTCATTTCAGAAATGCGGCCACCAATCTTTACAATCAACATATGGTTTAATTCCTGAGGTCTTATAATGGAAGACTTTTTTTGTGATTATCCTGAAGATCACTTATTTTTATGAAGTCCAAACAATGGATGCAAACCCAACTGAGTTTTCCATTCTCAGAGGAATTCTTCCCAGGTCCATAAAGGCCAAGTAGGCAGTCACTCACTGCCCTTCGAAAACAGGCAGATGATGTTAGTTAGAAGAAACAGACTTTTGGCAATAATAAAAATTCTAAGGACCCGCGTCTGGCTTGCAGGAAGCAAAAAGTGACGGAACTAAAATGAACTGAAATAATTCAGATGTCAAATGAAAATCTGTTCCAAAATTAAGATTTATTGAACCAATAATGTCTCTGCCAGTGCATTGTATTGGTGGAACATAGAAATTTTATGTTTTAGAGAAGCAGCCAGAGGAAAACCAGCTGAAACGGCAGACACTGTGTCTCATTCATAACTTCACATTTTCTGGCTTTTCTCTTGCTGTCCTCCTGTTCTTAATACTGTTAGGACACCACCCTCTTACATTTTACTATCAATTAATTGAAATGTAAAGAGTTCTTTCTGTATTCTGTGATTCGACTCTTTACCTTCTTCCTAAGGGAGGAAGTGCTTGTAAGAAAGTATCCAGCCTAAATATAAAGAAGAAACTGGGGCAAAAGTTTATTTTACTCACATTTCAACTTATGGGCCATCCATGCTGAAATGGATCCTCTAAGGTAGTTGTGGTTCCTATGGAAAAGAACTGATACAATATATATATATAAAAAAAAAATTGGCTTAGTGAGTACAGGGCAGTGGAGCCATAGAAAATAATCGTTCACAGAACTCCTGACAGTTTTAATCACAGGATTCTCTACAATGACTGGAAGAAATTGCAGGGTAACTTGTTCAGGGACGGTTCAGAAATTGATGCAACCCCACAGGATGACTTCTTTGCTGCTGATTTCAGAACTAGACCACAAAAAATACATTATCATTGAATTGACTTATTTGTCCTAAAGAGGCATACGTATGTGTATCTGTGTGTATATACACGTGTGCATATACACAAAATTGCATGTTTTGAGATAAATCAGATTTCTTTCCATTTTCCTCAAACATCTTCCAGTTTATCTATTAAAAATGAAATGTCCGCTTGTCCCCCCAAGTCAAACCTCCAGGTGTGTCCGTTACATGGGCAACGTATGTAACCTGAAATTCTGTATCCCCCATAATAAGATGAAAAAATAAATAAATAAATAAAAATTTAAAAAAAAAAAAAAACAAAACGAAATGTCCACAGTAAAATGAACCTGATGTTGCTTTTCATTCAAGAGTTTGTGAAACTGAAGTTGAATTTAGATCATACATACTATAAGGGATACAAAGGGATCAATCCTTTTATAGTGTTAATAATCCATGTATAACTCTATACTAAATAGCTGCAAATAAGTTGACAACTAATATATTCTTTCTAATATGCTGCTAATTATGGAGCTGGGATAAACTAAACCTGGAATTTAATTATAAATAAAAGCCAAAAGAACTTGAAAGAAGTAAGAAACTGGATAAGAATTTATTTTAATAATACCAAAAGCCTTTCTTTTTCTACATCTTATTTCCTAAAGCCTCACCTTTAGATAGTAGTTTCTGAAAATTTAGCTCAAAATCCCAAAGTGCCATTGAGAAAATTAAAACAAAGTATATGCTCCGATTATTTAAAACATTTCATATAAAAGCAAACAAACAAACAAAAAGGATTTTCATGCTGGGATTTCATCTACTCCTTATCCATTCAGTCATTATAAGGATAGTTGTCTCTCTTGCTTGCTAAATGCCTGCCTTTTTAGCCCAGATGGTACCCATGTGCACAAGAAAAAGAATAGCTTTTCTGTGAGACGCTTAATAAACATAAAAATCTATGATGATAACACATATGAATGAAACTTTCCTAGAATTGTGCAGTGCTCAACCTTTACAACCATACAGTCATAGAGATGTTTTAAGCTGTTTAATTTGTTATACCTCATGTTTTCCACGAAGAGCTTACATATCTCACCCTATCTTAACAGTGAAGAAGCACACACTCACATTTAGAAGTACATTATGAAAATAAAACTTTCTAAAAAGTGATGGCTCATCAGGAAATTCACTACCTTATGTACTGGTTACAGAGTGTTTAAAATCAAATTTTGTTCCCCTTTCATTGGAAAGCATCACACTAATTTGGTAATCAAAGTGTCCTCTAAAATCAGAGAGTATTGTTTGTGTAGGGACCAATATACTACATCTCATTTTAAGATGATAATCTAGTAATACATTTAGAAAGTTTTCATATTCATGCCACATTCTCAGATTCCTATAGAGAAGCAATTCCTGTCAATTCTTAATATAGACACTAATAATGCCAAGTAACATATAAGAAACAGACTCAGAGTATTTTCCTGGCAAAACAAGTCTACAAACTAAGAACTTTGTGTTCTAGGACTTTCAGAATAATTCCACAGAAAAATCTGCTGTTACAATGGATTTGCGAAAACTAGAGCAACTTACACATATTTTGCTCTATTGAAACATCTAGAAAAGAATATTATGCATTTCATATGTGTAGAAGCGTAGATTGCTCTACGCATTAATCATGGCCATTTGTGTGCATTTTTTATTTTTATTACCTACGCTTGGAGCAATTTTTGCCAAACAGACTCATAATAAACATGTAAAAATGGAATAAAAAGCACATTCCCCATAAAGTGCTTGCACAGCACAGAAATGTAAAATTTTGGCACCCAGTCAGTTTTGTGTGGTATTAAAAAAAACTTCTTATATTTAAATTCTCTGTATTTTACCAGTCTTTTTATGTAAAACCTTAAGTGGAATTGACTGTTTATCCCAGTTGATTTGGCCATGTGACATCTTCCAGGTTGGGGAGCTCTCACTTCACTCTGTTTTCCATCAGCATTCCTCAACTACTGGCATGTGGGGCCAATTTGTTCCTTCAGAGAAAGAAGAAGGGGTTTGGATTTAATTTTCAGTCTTGACATAAGGTTTAATTTGCTAAAAAGGGGAGCTGTGCCATTGTAAATCTTGGAGGAGACACTGGGGTTGTGAGAATTGTCAGCACAATCTGTTGTAAGCACCGTTTGAGGTGTTTGTTAAAGAAACTGTATTTCTTTCCAGACCCCACTCACCTAATTGAACTGATGCTTGATTGCAAATATAATTCCATTCTTTATTGTGATCAACTGTTTATTTTTTGAGAGGGGGATGATAGATGATAGAAAGTTTTCCTATGAAATATTGGTTTACAAGAATAAACACAGATTATAGAATGTGCCACAAGTATTGAATTCATGAGAAGGCGATGCTCACCTTATGTTTTTACATCTCAATAAAAACAGAAAAGAAAGAAATGCAATTAGTTGCAGTCAGGTAAACTCAATATAGAAACATAAAAGATTCTTAACTGAGAAGATTATTTAACATTGAGTGGTATTTATGTGAGAAGCTAAGCAATCTTTACTTTTCATATACATAATTTGTAATTAAGGTAGACTCACATTGACCTGTAAATTTTACTAGGGAAATTTCTTGATAAGAAATGGAGCAATGGGCTGATTTTCACCTGGTTGCTTCACCGAACTCCCTGTCCCAGGGACATTTGTAAACATGAGGGGCTTTTGCATCTGATGATGGCAGAAGGGGATACTCCACCCCCCAATGGACAGGAGCCATGGATAGAAAGTGTTCAGCAATGCACAGGGCATGTTTGTTCCATTCTATACCATATCTGGCATTCCTAATATGACAATAACTATTCAATTAGAAAAATATGCATAAATATCTCTTTTATTTACTCCTAGAAATGGGATGTGTGTATGCATGTGTGTGGGAAGTGTGTTGTGTTCTGCATATGTTTAATATTAGAGAAGCAACATAGTATGTCATTTAAGATGACTATTTCTGGGTTTCTGACGCTATCCTAAGTTTTTATTCCAGCCTAGACCTTTGTGATTTTTCTGGGGTTTTGAACAAGATACATAAACTCTCCGTGCTTCAGTTGCTGATCTGTAAATTTGGAATAATAAGGGTATTTTCTTCTGGCATTGTGTTGTGAGCACTAAATAAGTTAAGATAAATCAAATATGTATTAGTCAGGGTTTTCCAGAGAAACACAGCCTATAGAATATAAAGAGAGATATATACAAGAGAAGATTTGTTATAGTAATTTGTTCCCATGGTTATGAAAACTAAGAAATACCACGATCTGTTGTCCACAAAGCAGACAACCAGGAAAGCTGGTGGTGTAGTTCAGTCTACATTTAAAGGCCTGAGAACAGGGGAGTTGATGGTGTAACTCCCAGTCAGGTCTGAAGTCCTGAGAACTGAGATGGGCTCCTGGGTAGTTTAAGTCCTAGAATCCAAAGCTCTGAAAACCAGGAACTCCAACCTCTGAGGACAGAAGAAGATGGATGTCCCAGCTCAAGAAGAGAGTGAATTTATCCTTCCTCTGACTTTAGGTTCTATTTAGGCCCTCAACAAATTTGGAACAAAGACCTGAAGGAGGCCAGGAAGTCACCAGCAAATAAAAGATTCCAGGTAGAATAGAAAAGAGGAAACACAAAAGCCCAAGAGCTAGAACTTGGCTGGTAAATTCCAGGGAAAGCAAAGAGGCCGATATAGTGAGAAGTGAGTGAGTAGAGAGAAGCCTAAGTGGGAGATGAGTCAGAAGCAGAAAGGGGCCAGATTGTACAGACTATCCGGGTATTTAAGGACTTTGGCTATTACTGGAGTAAATTAGGAAGCCCCTGGAGGGTGTTAGAAGGAGGAGTGATTTGATGATATAATCTGATTTAACAGTTATTCTAAGAACTACATGCCTACTGCGTTAGAATAACTTTCCCTTCCCCTCACCCCTCACCAACTATCCCAGGATTTTAGGAAACACAGAGAACAATGGGGAGATAAAGATGATGGCGGCTGTAGACATTAAGATACATAGGGAAATTCTGGATAAATTTTTATGCTCAAGCCAACAGGATTTGCTGCTGGATTTGTTCTTGAACGTGAAAGAAAGTGATGTCAAAGATGACTACAACCCTGTTAGTCCTGGGCAACTGGGAAGAGAATTTGTAATCTCCTGACATGGGAAACATTGGTGGAGCAGGTTTTTGGAGGAATATCATGGATAGTTTGATGGTGAGAGGCATGTCAAGTTTCAGCTGTGTGTTTGCCATCGAAGTGATAGTGTCAAGTAGAGAGTGCATGTATTCCAATAGGCTGGAATTTAAATTGAAACTAGTCAGCATGATTGTGTGCTTTTTTTCTAGTGATGTTAACATGCTTGGGTGCAAGGTATTATAGTTATTGATTGGACCTTAACAAAAACCACTTCAATATTTAATGGATTAATATCACAACAATCATCTCTTTTGCTCATGAAACCGAAATTTTGAACAGGGCTCAGAAAGTATTGTTCACCTCTGCTTCATGAAACATCACTAACATATCTTTGTGAGGACTGAACTCTGACCTTTTTTTTCTCTTGCCCAAATACCTTTCTAAGGGTCCTGATGAGTCACAATTTACAAATCATAAAATCTCATTAAATATTTTCTTAATTAACATGATATAATGTGGAGTACTTTCCAACCTGATTCTTTGTTTTTTTTTTTTTTTTTTTTTTTTTTAGACAGAGTCTTGCTCTGTTGTCTAGGCTAGAGTTGCATTGCATCAGCCTAGCTCAGAGGAGCAACCTCAAACTCCTGGGCTCAAGTGATCCTCCTGCCTCAGCCTCTCGAGTAGCTGGGACTACAGGTGCTCACCACCATGCCCGGCTAATTTTTCTATTTTTAGTAGAGATGGGGTCTCGATCTTGCTCAGGCTGGTCTCAAACTCCTGAACTTAAACGATCTTCCTGCCTCGGCCTCCCAGAGTGCCAGGATTACAGGCATGAGCCACCCCTCCTGGCCTCTCCAACCTGATTCTGGTAATAGCATTACATGACAGATAGAAAACTCCCTTATCTTAACTCAAGTATTTCTTTCTAGTGACTCCATGTCTTTAGACAAAGCTTAACTCTTTCAGCCAATTGC
Organism: Eulemur rufifrons; assembly: GCF_041146395.1. Classification (NCBI taxonomy): domain Eukaryota; kingdom Metazoa; phylum Chordata; class Mammalia; order Primates; family Lemuridae; genus Eulemur; species Eulemur rufifrons. The sequence continues at coordinate 76,160,483 of NC_090983.1, forward strand.
CAACTAAAGAATCCCTAAAACTCACCTATGACTTGTAAGTTCCTGCATCAAGATGTCTCACTTTTTTGGGCCAAACCAATGTATACCTTCCATGTATTGATTTAAAATTTTATGTGTAATTCCTGTCTCCTTGAATGTGTAAACCAAACTGTAACCCGGCTGCCTCAGGCAACTTTCTCAGGAATTCTTGAGATTGTGGAGCTAGCTACAAGTCATGTTCGCTCATACTGGCTCAGAATAAACCTCTTTAAATATTTTGGCAGAATTTTATTTATACATACACACACATACATAGGAGAGGCACAGAGTGTTGTCACTGCATATTTATTTTATAGGAGGTGTTTTCTTGTAGAAGAAAAAGAAAGGGACTGTGAGAAATCAGAGATAAAGAAGAGCACTTAAAGAATATGTGACAGGAAGGAACGCAGCCCAACAGAGGAAGTGAAAGGGGGCCGGTGAGCTCAGAGCAGATGATGGGGACACTGTTTCTAGAATATGCCAGAATAGCTGGCAAGGTGCAGACTCTGCAGGATCTCGCTGGGTAAGTTAAGTCTTTGATGTATGTCTTTAGAGCAATGGGAAGTAATTGACATAACTTAAGTAATAGGTTGAGGGAATAATATTTGTGTTCCGTCAATATTTGTAGAGAAATTCATGGAATGAATACAGAAAACAGATAAGGAATGGTAATAATGATGATAATATTTGCAGAAAGTTTAGCAAAAAAAAATAACATCTCTACATAAGAATTAGTTATATCCTACACAATTATATCTTAGTTATACATGGACATTTACCAACAAGGCAAATAAAATTCAAATTTGCTATTCTTCTAGATTTTTTAAATATTTCACTATATAGCTAGCACTGGGGTACCAACATGTCGAGTGGCAATAAAAATAGTCATTAATGCCACTTCTAAAGAGTTTAGTGAAAGAGAATACCTGCACAGACAGATGTGTGGACAGTATGTAGGCATGGCATGCTTTTGGAATTTCCAAGCATGTTTCTCTATATGTTAGGAAAAAGGTGTTAGGACTAAAGCAAAACAAACTCATTAACCACTATCACCAAAATAAATAAATAAATGAATAAATAAATTAAAAAAAATGAAACAAAAAAATTTAAAAATTAAAAAAAATAAAAACAAAAAAAATGCCACACAAAGGTAGAGTACACCTCCTAGTCACAGTGGACTTGGGTATAAATAAAAATAGCATTTAACATTTAGTGAATATTTACTTTGTGCCGGGTATAGATGTAGACGAACTCTTCATGATTTGGTTCTGCAATTCTCCCAGCAATCCTAGGCAGTAGGAACAATTATGTTCTCTTTTTTACACATGAAGAAACAGAGACTCAGAAATGTTAATTTTGTTTCTGCCAAGTCACACAGCTAATAGTAGTAAATCCTGCCTTCAGGAGTTGAACCGCCATAGTCTAATTCTCCAGTGCCACAGTGTAATTATGCTTACAAGATGAGACGTATGACCACGGCATGGAGACTCATTCACACAATGTGGATTTACTGCGCACCTACTCGGTTCCAGTCCTTCCACCGAGAATGAAACTACAGCTTGCTAAGGCACAAAGCATCTTTTCTTGTGACTCTTGCCATGCAATTCTTCATTTTGACTCTGGTAGACTTCAGTTATTTACCTTTAGTTGTTTTGCTACAAGCTGATGGATTGTGGTAACACTCTGATTTTAGTTTAAGTAGCATGTATTAGTGTCTTAACAAAAAATGTTACTATGTGCATTCTGTTTGATAATGCAATTGCCTGAGGAAAGTTGTGGTGTTTTGTCTCATTTGTTAGCCTGAATAAATATATACCCCTTCCTTTTCCAGACTCTGGAGCAACATCAAATTAATTTAAAGTGTGTCTCATTTTGTTCAGTTTCTCTGAAACTCTCTCCTTGCTGTTAATAATAATAATTACTGTTTTTTAGCTCTCTGAAATTTAGCTAGTAAATTTCATCAGTTGATTAAATTGGGCAAATGGGATGAAACAGAAATCTTAGTTACATTTATATTACTTTAAGTCCTACCATAAAGCAGGGTTCCTTTCAACTCTTTTAGTTTTTACTGTGTGTGAAATTATGTCTTCCATGCACCATTGCTATAGAATACATCTTAGAAAAAATGAAAAGTCACAGCCTCAGTAACATCATATTGCATTCTGATATTATTATTGTAAGCTTTCAATGTATTTCCAATATTTTAAACATTTAAAACATTTTAGTGCAAAGAACAATTGCATGGAATACAGTTTGCATTGTAAGAACATATTCTAAGAAATCTTCAATATTAAGTATAAAATATTTATCATACTTTATATACCCTAAGAAAAGAGTGAGAAACAGGAAAGGAACTGACACATAGTTAATATTAGGCCAGTAGTGAGATAGACTCTTCCCCTAATATTATACAGAATTGAAATGCATTTTTGCATAGACATGATAATGCAAAAATCAAGTTGCTGGTTATTGTACCCACAATGCACAGAGATATACACGGATTTTGAATAAATGTTCTACTTTTAGTGGAAAAATGAGATTCCTGCTGTTCCTTTCATATTCCTGTCTTGGGGATAGCTTTTGAGTGTCTCTTTCTAAGAGTTGTGATATACTTTGGTGACCTTTCCTCTTTCTCCCAAACATTTCCATATGGTATCAATGTCTAGTGTTGTTTATAGCATTGTCCATGGCTACTAACTACAAAAATAACTTATTTTTTTATCCAAGTTGGTAAGACTTAAAATCATCCTTTATTCACTCAAGATAAATTTATTAAGTACCAGCTTAGTGTCAGGCACTGGCTGCCCATGTGCTCACAATCTATCAGTGAACAAAGCAGACAATCCCTGTCCTCATTAAGTTTATGCTCTAGTAAAAAAAAATACAAATTAATATACAGTATATCAGATAATGATAAATACTATAAAATAGTATAAAGAAAGATGAAATCAAGAGGATAAAGAGCTATAGGCAGAAGGGTAATATTTTATATGCTGATTTCCATGAAGTCCTCCCTGCTATGGTGACATTTGGGAGGAAACTTGAATGAAGTAGACCATATGGATATAAAGAGGAAGATTTTTCAAGCAAAGGAAATTGATACAGTCAGATTCTAAACTTTTTTTTTTCCCCTAGCAGTAAAAATTTCACTCCATTTGTTGTGTCAGGCACACAAAAAATATTATTTTCTAATTATATGACATATGTATTAGAATAAAAAGTTAAAAAAAGATTCAATGAGAAAATTCTGGTTCAGGTATATTTGGCAGTAGAGATAGCATAAAAAAAAGAGATTGTGTACTCTAGCTGGAAAGCTTCAGTGAAACCCTGTTTCAAACACTTAATACACTACTTAATACACTTAAAACAGTTAATACAAACACTTAAGTTGTAGGGCCTTTGGGCAAGACACCTACAGGCCTGTGCCTCATTTTCCTGATGTGTGAAATATTCAAACCATATCCACCTCAGGAGATTTGGGTGAGGTTTAAATGAGATAATGCAAGAAAAATGCATAGTGCTGTCCTTGGCAAACTGCAGACTGTTAACTGTGTTTATAATACCTCCTGTCTTGTAACCCTGATTCGGATGGCCTGGTCCTTGGTGACAGATTACTGAAAAATGGGAGTGGTGTCTATATACTGGAAATGTCTTCCATTTATTGTGTGGACCCTGTCAGTGAATAAAAAAGACTGTATTTCTAAACTAGAATTCTAGGAGATTCCTCAAAAAACTAAAAACAGAATTACCATAGTATCCAACAATCCCACTGTTGGGTTTATATACAAAAAGAAAGAAAATCAGTATATTGAAGAGATATCTGGACCCTCAGGTTTAGTGCAGCACTACTCACAATAGCCAATGGAAGCAACCTAAGTGTCCATGATTAAATGAATGGATAAAGAAAATGTGGTGTATAGACACAATGAAATATAATTCAGCCATAAAAAAGAATGAAATTCTGTCATTTGCAGCAACATAGACAGAACTGGACATATTGTTAAGTGAAATAAGCCAGACACAGAAAGACACATACTGCATGTTCTCACACACGGGAACTATAAACATGGATCTCATGGAGGTAGAGAGTGAAATGGTGGTTATCAGAAGTTGGGCAGGGAAGAGAGAAAGAGGGGATGAAGAGAAGTTGATTAAGGGGTACAAAATTACAGTCAGAAAGGTAGCCATTCATAATTGAAAAAGAAATTATGGATGACCAGAGATACCAACTGCCAGAGTGTCTCAATAAGTTTTAGATGAAAGAGAAAAAATGAATAAACGTAGAGAGATTGGTTGTGGGTCTGAGGGAAGGGTACCAGAACCTTCAGGAGACTCCATGGGAAGAAGTTGCGGAGCAGAACAGGATCAAGGTATCAGCAGAGATCAACCCCAAGAGGCTTGGAGACCAGCAAGAAGGGTAGGTGGAAGAGTTTATTTCTCCTTTGCTTGCATCTCTGACATTTGACGGATTCCTGAGTTGCTGGAAAGAGTTTCTGCCCACACAAGCCCAGGGGCTGCTGCTGCCAATGAGCTGGGAGTTTCTTGTAGCCAAGGCATCAGGGTCCCAGCCCTCTCTGGGGAGCCTCCCATCTCCAAACACCTGAGCCGCTTCTCTACCCACCATGCACCTTAGTCCTCCCTGGGGACTTCGACTCACCAGGTTTCATCTTGCTGTTCCCACACAGACATTTCCCAACTCTGACCCAGACTACAAGATCCACAGGGGTCCAGTGGGTCCTGGCTGATCTGCATGACTCCAGTGCCTGGTCATTCTGGGTGGGTGGCCTCCCAGAGTGAGGGTCGGACACAACCAGACTGCTGGCTTTCCTCTATTCAGACTCTTTTTCTCCTTTTCCCCTCCCCCACCTGTGGCTGCCAAGAGAGACAATTGAGTCACCACAACCAAGCTTCCACAGAGAATGGAGCTCAGACCTTTCCTCTTGGGGTCCTGCAGTGGACTTATGGGTGCTTGGACTGTGAGCTCCCAGCCCCCTAACTCTTCCTGGTGCTGCTTGCCTGGCGACTCCATCAGAGTGGGGAATGCCCTCAAGTAGAGGGACATTGAACCTGCTTGGGACAACTTGGGATCAGCATACTTCTCCCTGGCATGGTCAGGGATTGATCACTGGGGGCCTGGAGATGGGCCCACAGGCCAGATCCCCTAGCCCTGGATCTCAATTGCATGGCTCCTGGGCATGGAGGGGAGGTTTGTAAATTCTAAGGAAGGCTGCATGGGCAGATCCTGGGGTCGGGTGCATTGTGAGTCCTAGCAACCTCTGTGGAAAATAGTATGCAGATTCCTCAAAGAACCATTTGATCCAGCAATCAATCCCACTATCGGGTATTTACCCAAAGGAAAAAAAAAGTCATTTTATCAAAAAGACACTTGTGCTGGAATGTTTATTGCAGCACAATTCACAATTGTAAAGATGCGGGATCAACCCAAGTGCTCATTGATTCATGAATGTGTGATATGTTCATAAAATGTGATATATGTATACCATAGAGTACTACTGAGCCATAAAAAATGAATTAATACCTTTTGTAACAATCTGGATGGAACTGGAGACCATTCTCCTAAGTGAAATATTGAAAGAATGGAAAAACAAACACCACGTGTACTCACTATTAAGTTAGAACTAACTGATCAGCACTAATGTGTACAGATGGAAGTAAAACTCAATGGAAACCATGCAGGTGGAAGGGGGAAGGAGGAGATGGGTGAAATCATACCTAACAGGTACAATGTACACTATCTGGGTGACGGGCACACTTACAACTGACTCAAGCAATACAAAAGCATTCCATGTATGTAACCAAAACATTTGTACCCCCATAATATTCTGAAATTTAAAAAATTAAAAATGTAAAAAATTAAAAAAAAGAAAAAATATATAGTCAAAAGGAATAAATTCAAGTAATTGATAGCACATTATGGAAATTATAGTTAACTATTATTTATTGTATATTTCAAAATAGCTAGAAGAAGAGAATTATAATGTTCCCAACACAAAGAACATTTTCTTTGGGGTGATGGATATCCCAACTATACTGATTTGATCATTACACATAGTATATATGCGTCAAAATATCATGTACCCCCAAAATACACACAACGATTATATATTAATAAAGAAAAATAAACTATAATTCTAACTCTAAAATATGCCTCCAATTTGCACAGCACTATGTTTGGATTTCCTGACAAAAAAATAATAAGACTCCATATTTGAAAATCCCTTGTGTTTGAAATGATCCACGAACTTCTTAACAGCAGCTTAACTATGTAATCTCATACAAAACGATCGAATTTCATGAGAGGTAAATTCATCTTTTTAAATATTTCTACATCTTCAAATATATCATTGGATTATAATTCTTCTAAATTATTCTTTAAATGGTACAAAATTGCACTGAGCAGCTCAGCACCTGAGAACACTAGTTTTTATGTACCTAGAATATACTTTATAAATTCTCAAGACCATTTCGTATACGGATCTCATATATGAGATTGCAGAAGATTAATGACTTTATTAAATATATATTAGAAGCATTATATACACACACACACCTCAATTTTTAATTAATACATGAACCAGATCTCTTCTAACCATTAGTGAAACAAGGAGAGACTAGAGATGAATTGGTAACACTCATTGCATCCTACACTAGAGTACCACATTTGACCAGACATCATAATTAGGATGATGCTTAGAATCATTTACATGGATCCAGCTCAGATTGGCACTTGGCCTGAAGTAGTTAATATTATGCCAAGAACATAGGTCAATTGCTATCTTTGCTATCTAAAAAGAACTGTGGCACAGTATTTATATATTCTGTTTACTTCAAAATTTGCTCCATTGATTTGACACTGTATTGCTGATCCAAAGACCAAGTCTCAGGCATATGTTCAATGTGGAAAATGCTTATATTTGCTCAATTCCATGTTAGGGGCTTTTAAAGGAGTGCATTTTTGACCTGTTAGACCACATTGGCTCATCCATCTCACAAATCCTTTTTAATTCACACATTAGAGATCCTGGAAATCATCACAAATCCTTGAGAACCATCACAGCCTTCTCTGTTAATCTAAAAACAAGGTTTATACAGTAAAATATTAATAATTTCAAATAATAAAATACTTCAGTTTTGCTGAAAAGATATATATTTTATAGTTCAAGGTAATAGTTTAAAAAGTATTTTTCAGAATTTTTTAAAAAGTTGTTATTAAAGTCATTGAAAGCTGGGTGGAAATGTTCTAAAAGAAGTTAGATATATTTTTATTTTAAAACTTTCTCTGAGTTATGTGTACATTCTAGCAATTAAACAGAAGGGTTTCCAATGAAAAGCAGACAGCCACTCAATGAATTTTTTCTGATTTTCATCTCTAATCTCCAGGGATTTTCCGATCACTTCTGTTTTCATTCTTCTGTAGGTTATCTTTTTTTAACTCTAGGTATGTGTCTATCTCCATTTCTTAATTTCCCAACCAGCAACAATATCTGTTCACTCTCTTAAAAAGATATGATTTATTTCATTTTATCTCATCTTCCCTCCTCCTCCTCCTACCATTGTTTGACAATTTTATCATTAGAGTCCTTCTGTCTATTACCTTTGTAATTTTGAATAGTACACATGCACTTCTATGTATTAAGCCATCAACTCTAGTCAGTATTTTACACCACCCTTCTGTCTATTTTTCCTTTTTATCACTATTCTGATTTATTTTAACTTATCAAACTAGATTATATTTACATTTTCTTCTTCACATACAAGCAGTTTTTGCATCTTTTATCCATAGGTTGATTTTTAAACTTGAAACCAATTCATAATGTTTGCATTCTTGAGACTATGTAAATACTGTTCACTGCCAGAACAAATAGAATTAAATTTTATTGTACAAAAAAGTCTAGTGTTATTAGGTCTGTGAAACTGCAAGAAAAATATTGCCAGTATCAAGGGCAACTGGATTCTCATCTCTTATGTTACATCTATGAAGAATCATGGTGCATTTTATTTTATATCTGGAGCAGTGTTTTGTGCATCTTTTTAGTTTCTTGAAAACTTTAATGCCACTTTCTCTGTGAGTTTATCAAAATTTCTTATTTCTTTCCTTTCAGATACCCTTTTTTTCCTGAAGTGTGCTTCCAATTTGGACTAGTTAGTTTTTAGACCTGATGTACAGCCATCGGCCCAGACTTGCATCTGAGGATTTGTCTGAGCTATATTCATCCTTTAGATCCAATATCTTCCCCACTTTATTTTGCAGGTATTAATTTTCTTCTGGAATACATATTCAAAGAACTGTCTCGAAATGATATACAGATGGAAAAATTTTGAAGACCCTGTCTGTTTGAAAATGTCTTTATTTGGGTCTCACATTTGAGTCATAGTTTGCCATGACATGAAGTTTGAAATCAAAATTATGCTTTCTTTTCTGCGGTGCTTTATTCTTCTACAATCTGGTATTGCTGAGGAGAATGCCTGTGCCAGTCTCAGTTTAATTTGTTTATAATACGCTGTTTTATTTCTTTGGAAGCTTGCAGTATCTTTTTCCTGGTGTTCTGAAATTTTCACAAGAAGAATTCAGAAAAATATATTTCATTAAGTGCTGGACACTTTTTGAATCTTTAAAACTAATGATCCCTGACTTAGATCTGTGACATCCTCTCCTCTTATTCTTTTAAAAATTAGATAATTTCTCCCCCATTTTTTTTCTCAATTTTCTTTTTGTTTGGAATTCATTTTAGTGGGATATTGACCTTTTATCTTTACTAGTGTTTCTTTTTCTCACACTTTTTGTTTGTCATTCTGTTCTACATATTGGAACAAACTTTCTCCTTCTCCTTGTTCTCCTCCTTTTCATGTCATATTTTAATCTCTAATTACCAAAGCAGAACTTATTTTGTTCTCTGATTTTTTTCCCTTTTACATAATAGTGTGTTTTATTATATTGACATAATATTACCTCCAATTTCTGTTTGTACAAGAGAGGTATTTTTTGCTTATTTCTTTTTATTGGCTTACTGAAGTACCTGATCTCCTTCTTTCCTCTGAAATCTGCTTTTCTGTTTATCTTCTGTTTATCTTTTATGCTGCTGATTTTTTGACGCATCTGATGGTCCTTATTTGCCTGTTTCATATTTAAGAATGCAGAGTTGGTTAGCAGATATGGGTTTCTTTGGCTAATTTGCAAATAGTTCTGTTCCAGCTCCTCCCTTGAATAGACAGGAGGACTTGTGTAGAGGAGTGAGGCAGGTCAACTGTCATGCTTCCTTATAGGATTAGCAAGCAAGGTGCTGGGTGTGTGGCTACATGTCAGTGTCAGAATGATCAGAGTTTTATTTGGGGTTCAGTATCCACACCACTCTTTTTATTGTTCCTTTCGCCAGAAAGTTCATTTAATTTCTTTAGTAAATAACCCCCTGCTGTTTTCCCCCCATGGAGGCACACGGGCTGTGTGGGCTCTGCATGTGAGGCTGGCTGTGCAGCTTGGCACAACCATCTCAAATACCAACCCTTAAGTCCTCTTTTTATTTCTGCCCTCTCTCCCTCCATGCAGTCTCCTGTGTGATGGGAAGATTGGCACTCAGCTCCCAGAGCAGCCTCTTTGCAGCAAATTCTTCTCCATTCATTGATTTACACACTTGTGTCTACTTCAGCCTCCCAAAACCTCATTGAAATATCTATTATAATGTCAATAACTACCTAGCCTCTTAAATTCTGTGTTTATTCATTTTATATCTGCATGTCTAATTTTTCATCTAGGTCTCAAGAGGAAAAGGAAATGAACCCATTTTCTCAGCACACCATCTTGAATTGAAAGTCAAGAAGAGATAGGCAAATGCTCACGTTTCCAGTAGCTCATTATCTTGAAATAACTAAATATTAATGACACACATTTAAAATTAACAGCAGCAAAGACTTTACCCCTTTTTCCTTAGAGGATTATAACAGGTTATCTTAAAGCTCTTAGAAACAAAATGACACATTTTAAGAGAGTTAACAAATAGAAATTTTCTTTCAAAGGCTTTTTGATTTTCTTTCGTTTCTTGTTTTTTGTTTTTTCATTTCGAGACTGAAACATGTCTATAACAACCACTGAGTGGATGTGATATATGAAGTTCAAATGTTGAATAATGAGTAATGATTAGAATATCAGCACCATAAAAATGAACTGAATGAGAGTAGGGGTGTGTGTACGTGTGTGTGTGTGTGTGTGTGTGTGTTTCCCTTTTTCTTTGAGAACTAATGATACTGTCTATGTTTCATTGCATAGTTCTAGTCAGGATTATAGAATTTATGAAAAAGGGCATATTATAGTTTTATAGGAAGCTTTTTTATCTGACTCATCAGTACGTGGCTTGTTACTTATCAGTTCTGTAATCTTGGGATCTTTTTCTTCCAGAATTTATATGCTAGCACTTATTCCTAAAGGGATATGAAAAGTGCAGCGTGATTTGGTTCTTCTGTGCCACTGAATACTATTTGGAATTCCATTTTTACATTGTAGTGAAATGGGCCATTAACTCTTTATTGCTCACTCATTTGGTACACAGGTATTAATTTAATTGTTCCTTTATAGGAAGCATGCTTGAAGGCAATTAAAAAGTTAGTGATTTGACTTGTTCCTGGTAGTTACATATAACTGATATTTTATTATAATCATAAATGAATTATCAATGATATAATTCATTATATTATTTTGTAATTAAGCTATAAAATCATTCTTATTTTAGTAGTGATAATATGATAAATAAATTGCTGCTTAAGGTCATGGTCAATAACAAAAGCTACATATTTTTCTTTCAAAGAACTTACACTTATGCCAAATTTTGTAATAATTCTCTAAATTTAACTAATTAAATGTACGGTGGAAGTCATTGTCCTCTGTTGCTCAAGAAGGCTCAGAATTGCAGCATCACAATGTAATGCCTGTACAAAATGACTTTTAAATAAAAGCTATTAAAATGTCAGAGGAAACAAATTCCCTATATTTATAGAGGTTTATTTTCTCTGGATATCATACTTCTAAACAATCTGCATTATCAAGGGTGTTAGCAATTTGAGGTTTTCCTTTGCTACAGTGGGCATGAGAACCTAGAACTTGTTTTAATACATTCATTGGGCATAATATACTGTAAGCTAGAGAGGAAATCTGTGACTCCAAATTGGGTGTATATATCTAACTATTGTAGATATATGGTCATTATACTGCTTTATAGCAATACCTTAAGGTTTCACCAGTTTTTCCAATTATATTTCACTTAGAATTTATGCCAGTGAAGTCAAAGGTCATGATTTGTAGCTATTAATCTTTCCTCCCTGGAAAAACAATCCAACTATGTTTAGCTGGGAGAGCAGCTTCAAGCTGTTGACTGTACAATGCTGAAGTTTAGAATGCTGCAGTTTGTGTAACCAATCTCTCTTATTTAAATTCCAATGACAGATCTTTTCATTTTGTTTACCACCACATAACAATGCAAACATGTCATGGTGCAGCCTTAGACGTGCTGTGTGGTCATTTGGAAGGGGCATTGGCTAAATTGATTTTTTTGGTCTAAGTCTCTTAAAACTTATTAAAAGCATTTTATTGTTATGTGCAGCTATTAGAGAACAAAAATAAGCTTTTTATTTACATAAGGATGAGAGTAAGTCACTCTGTCTTCTTGATTATTGGTTGTTTGGTTAATCAGAAAAGCTGTGTTATTATAGTATTTTTGTAGACAGCAGTTTAAGAGAAAAACTGCAAATGGTGTGATGGTGAAATGTTTTACTGGAAATTGAAATTCCAATTTTATAATTAGACAAGTATTTTGTGTGTTTGTCATATTAGAATAATCAGGTTTCTCCTGCAGATTAGAGTGTAAACTTTTAGCAAAAGTATACTCATGATATATTCTGGTAACACAAATGTTATTACAAAAGCACTGTAGGGTTTTGGACTTTTCTAAATAATTATGAGTAAATGATCATTTTATAATGAAATCATCCTCAGCTTGTGACTCTCAACTGATTTTTCCATCTGGTGTTTGTCATGTAAAGATGTCCAGTCAGCAGTATTAAGCAGCTTGAAAAATACCCACCAAACTTCTGTATTTACAGAGGCTCTTCCTTCAAAATGTCATTTCTGGCTTCCTCTCTCTTTCTCCCTCTCTCATCCTTTCTCTCTCTCTCTCTCACACACACACACACACACACATTTTCTTCTTAGAAAGGCATAAAAAGCATTTTGTTTTTATTTCTTATTCTCCTAAAAAAGCTAAATTAGTGTCATCATTGCCGATCCATTTCTTATTTATCTTACCCAGAAAATATTAAAAAACAAGTTAAACAGAGTTGCTCCTTGGGTAACGTTGAGATCTGCAAAAAAATAGAAGAGGTTAAACTATAAGACCTTTCTTTGTTAATGCCAATTTCTAAATTATCCTTTGATAATAATACTTTTTTGGAAAAAAAGAAGTTCAAAAATGTGTCATCAGAAGTTTCGCCACGTTGGGTACATTCAGTTGCTGGGCTTCTTTGTCTTCAGATGTGTCCGCCCTGCCCCTTTGCGCTGCTTTGTGTTGTTTGCTGCCCGTCTCCTGCACGAGGTGTTTCTCAGGTTCGGTGCCTGTGGATGGGTTTTGCTACAATGGGAGGAAATGCTGAGAGGTTGGAGGCAGGAGAGGGGAAAGCAGAATGATGTCATTTCTCTGCCTGTTAGCAATAGCTCCAGGAGTGGCACCATTTTTTGTGTGTCTCAGTTTCTACTAGGGGAGTTCAGTGTGGTTCCAGCCTTCTCCACATGAATGTGGCCTTGAGCTCCATTCACCTACCTGGTCCATTGTCCCTTAAGTGTAAGAATGACAGTCACTTTCTGTTGTTGCTAATCTCTGGCTTGCCTCACTGCACCTTGGTTGCCTTTGCAACCTCTTCCAAATCTTAGTGTAACCCATCTGTCTTCATTCCCTTTGTTTTAGGTGCTTACAATGGTTTGTGCTTTTTTTGGTTGCATCCTGACAGATAAAGGAGTCAACTTGTTAAATTTCCGGATGATGTTGAAGAAAGACAATAAAAGAAGGTCCTACTGTGTGCCTAACTTTGTTCTACATGTTGTAGGATTGCATGCCTTTCAGTTTAGTAGAAAGCTGCCTGTAAATGGGATAAATAAATAAAGTATGCGGTATGTTGGTTAGTGATATGTGCAAGGCAGAAAAGCAAAGCAGGGCAAGTGAACAGGAAGTGAGATTATTACAAAAAATGATTACGGTAAAACTCGACTAAACAAGACTCTGTCTCATAGGATTGTGTCACTTTAGCTGTGTCTCTCCAGCACTTGGATGTTGTCTGACACAAAGACATTCTCAAAAATATTTAACTGAAATATGAATGTAGAGGAGGGAACAATATGTATGGGCTGGAGTAGTTGACAGTGGTTTTATGGGAGGACTGTGATTTCATTTAGTCCTTGAGGCACAGAGAAGATTTGGAAAACATTACTTCTGTGTAAGCACTCCTAGTTAGATCAATACTCTTCTGTATTTTATATCTTATAGAATGTTGGTAGAGATAACATTAGTGATGAACTACATGTCTCATCCTATTACTACATCACTTAGAAGTTAATGATTTATTTGCAAGTTGAATATACATGTGTGCATGCATGTGTAATGCAAAAGTAAAGAGGAAATGCAAATTTCCTATTACACATTAATTCTCCTAAATTTAATTCTGCCATTTCGATTACATTTACCTTATTTTTAATTTTGCTTTATAGAAAGATATCTTTTAGACATCAGTCTGTTAAAGTAAACTCCAAAGTACATTCTAATTCATTCTGTCTTTAGAAATTTTATTTTTGTTTATGTATTAAGCAAATATCTCTTGAATGCTATAGTGGACTGAAGACTATCATTGATTCCAAAGACATAACAATGAGATAAGAGTTTCTGCCTTTATGGGCTTATATTCTAACAGAAGAGATGGAAATAAAAAGCAGAATAAATATGTAACATGTCTAATATCTCAATATTAATATGTGATAGAGAAATGAAATAAAGCAGAGAAGGTAAATAGAAGTGCTTGTGTGAGTATTGTAACTTTAGATTGGTCAAAGGCAAGCTCACAAATAAGGCAACATTTCAATAAAAATGTGATGGAAGCAAAAGTGACAAGTCATACATGTATCTGAAGGAAGAGCATTTCAAGTAGAAGAAACAGCAACTCCAAAGTCTTCGTGGTGGGAAACACTGACCAAGTGAGTCAGTATCTGGGATTACTACTTTGCTGCAGGAAGGAGTTGAGTTTGGTGGTGGTGGTGTTCTTTTGTATTGTTCCTTTGGTATTATAAAATGATCTATATCATAAAAAGCAAATATATTCATGAAATTTCCAAAACAAACCTTTTCATTAATGGATTTGTTATTTCTTATCTTGATATTTTTTCAATAGATTATTTTCCCAGTAATTTTTGGTTTTTGAAAAATGATGTGCAAGGTAGCCAAGAACTCTGCATTGACTGTTATGGTTTTGAATGTTTATTTTAATGAGGAGAAAAAAAAACAAGAATTACACATAGATATGTGAGTTACAAAACAAGGCCATATATATAACATATGTATACAGATTAATATATGTATATAGATTATATATATGTATATATGGGACTGTAAATTAGTACAACCTCTATGGAAGACAGTATGGAGATTCCTCAAAGAAATAAATGTAGACCTACCATTCAATCCAGCAATCTTACTTACTGTTTATCACACAAAGGAAAAGAAGTCATTTTGTAAAAAAAAAAAAACACCTGCACTTGAATGTTTATTGCAGCACAATTCACAATTGCAAAAATGTGGAATCAACCTAAGTGTCTATAAGTTCATGAGTGGATAACGAATATGTGGTATGTATACACCATGGAGTACTACTCAACCATAAAGAGGAATGAAATAATGTCTTTTGCTGCAACATGGGTGGAACTAGAGACCATTATCTTAAGCGATGTTTAACAGGAATGTTAAAACAAATATCACACGTGTTTCTAATAATTGGGAGCTAAAAGATGGGCACCTGTGGGCACAAAGTGATATAAAGGACATTGGAAACCAAGAAGGAGGACGTTGGGAGGGGGTTGTGGGGTAAAAACTGACTTTGTTGGGTACAATGAGCACTGTTCTGGGGATGGGCACACTAAAAGCCCTGACTTAAGCACTGTACAAGGTATCTATGTAACAAAAATGTTTGTACCCCCCTGATATTTTGAAATTTAAAAAGAATCCAATAAAAGTTCTTTAGCTTTGTACTTAGTTAATATATCTTTCCTATGTATAATATTTATATTAAAGATATGGTGTTCTAAGAGGTGGCATACAAGGTCAAATGCTGAAGAGAGGATGAAAGAGCATTTGTTCAGTTTTCTAATGTAAGTAGAAAAATAGAGTCTCAGATTTATCAAGAAAGTCAAACTTGGAATTTATAAGTTCCACAAGGATGAAAATATTGTTGTAGATAAAGATTAGGAATCAGGATCAAGATGGAGCCGAAATATACTTATTTTACCCCAAATATCATCTTC
Organism: Eulemur rufifrons; assembly: GCF_041146395.1. Taxonomy (NCBI): domain Eukaryota; kingdom Metazoa; phylum Chordata; class Mammalia; order Primates; family Lemuridae; genus Eulemur; species Eulemur rufifrons. The sequence continues at coordinate 76,176,063 of NC_090983.1, forward strand.
AGAGAGTAATTAATCAAGCTGTATACCTCCCCTTCAGACACTCCAGCTGATTCATATCCCAGCTCATCAATGAGTTCAGAAAAGAAGAATTAAAATAAAACAAAATTCCAAAAAAGTGATTACTCAGAGTGAGAGTGGAAATGCCTATGTGGAAAATATTTCAAATCAAACCCCCAGGAAACAAAATCTCTGAATTTCCAAGAAATGCTACGAATGTTGGCAGTGCAAACACAGGCACACCCCACATCTCTGAACTAACATATATGAGGTGTTAATGACCCACAGATTAGCATCCATACCCGCCTTCAGCATACAGTGATTCAAAGGCAAGCCAGTTCCAGATACTTTAGCCAATCAGGAAGCTGAAGGATTATCGCTGAATGACACAAATTTAAAAGCAGCAATCTGATACACTTTTGGAAGAAAATGCCTCCAATGAACTTCATAAGTATTCAGGTTTCGTTTAGTTTTCTTTCTGAAATTTAGCAAGTGCTTATAAAAGAAACTACTTTTGATTCCATGCCTATATCGAAGCATATTTAGGAAAGTTGCAAGAGGTATTTTCATTATAAACTTCTGCTTTCCTCTCCTAAAATCCTGGGCCAAGAAATTTTTGTGACTGGTTTCATTTTTAATGAAAACTTCCTGGAAAAAAATGTGAAAAAGTCATAGATTCAATAAATGGGAAATTTGGGGTGGGGGCATGGAGGTCTGCTTCTGCTGTCTTTACAAAAAATAAATGTGATTTCTAGGCCCATTGATGCTGAAAAATAACATAATGAACCACTTCAAGGTTCCCACCAGGTTGGACCTCCAGGGAGGAAGGGTTGTAAGAGCAACACAACCCAACGGTATGAGAGGAGTATGGATTTAGTTGGCATACGGAAAAGCTTCATAGTAAGGAGCAGGAGGGGATGGCATCTCAACATGACAGAATTGAGTCTAAGCAGGGAAATCTGTCTTCTATTTTTGTCACCTCAGAACACAAAGCCAAATTGGAGTGACTTCATAGAAGAACAACAAAATGATTAGGGGACCAAGAGCTTGATTTATGTGGAGAGATTAAAAGAGCACAAAGTAATGTATATTTTGGCTAAGCGATTGCTAAGAGGAGCATGATAACAGTCTGCAAATATGTGAAAGATGTAAATGCCTCAGGAGAGGAAGAATCCTTTGGCAGGATGCACACGGGCTGCACAAAGGGGGGAAAAAAGAATTTGAGTTACACATGAGAAAAGAGAGGGAAAAATGCTCACCATGAGAACTGATAACATCCTTAAAAAGTAGTGACTGTCCTCATTCTTGGGACACTTGAAACATCCTAAATAAAACCCCAAGAGGCTTATTAAAGGAACAATTCTTTGCTGGTATGCTACTGTGGAATCAGTAATCCCTTGGGTCAAAGGAAGAAAGGAAGCACAGATGTGACAGGTGTGTGCCCGTGTGCGTGTGTGTGTGTATGTGTGTGCTTATGTGTGTACTCCTCTCACCGTGCCTAGGGTTGGGGAAAAGATGGGAGAGAAGGGTTAGTTGTATTTTGGTTAAAAAAAAAAAAAAAATCAGAAAGAAAACCATTTCCCAGCTGAATTGAAATGGAGAAATTAAATTAAACAAAACAAAAAACCTTATGAGTAACTAGGGGGAAAAAAGTCTTATATTGGATTTTGGAGATCGACCAAAATATTAGAACTAACTCCTAAGGTCATCTTGCCCTTATGTGACATCACTCAGAGGATGTAGGTAATTATATCTTAGCCCGGCCGCCCACCCTCCCTAACCTCAAGGTTGTATCTATGTGTGTGTGTGTATGCGGTGGGGAGGGGGTGGTTATAGCATATGCCACTTTGGGAACATATTGGAATTTTTTTTATTTAAAGGCTTCTTATCCAACCATAATGTAAAATCATCTTTGAAGCAAGCAGTTGAAGTCTATAACAGCCTGGAGTGGTGTTGCATCAACCTTTGTAAATGCAGAGTAAACAATATTGATTTGGAGAAATAGGGAAAAGAGGTGTTTTAGTTCTCATGTAACCCTCCTCTGGCCCTCTGGACACTTCAACCCACGCAGATGCCAACGCATGTGTTAGTTTCTGAAAAGGCAGCATTTACAGCCATTTTCTGTGGGAAGAAAAGGAGAGAATCTTCCGCACAATTAATAAAAGGAAAGATGGGGGAGACAGAGGGTGAGAAGGAGGATTTTATCTCCATCTGCCCTCCCTCCCTCCTCATTTTCGCTTCTAACCCACAGGAAGGCCCTTTACCTCTAGCAGAAAGGTCAAGTGCACAGGCTCTTGCGCAGCCAGTGCTCGGCAGAGTGACCAAGTGCTCCAGCTGCCACCCTCCTGAGACTGAGCACATCTGCTCCCAGATGCTTTCAGCCTTCCTGACCTGGGGCATGGGAACCTCAGAACATTTCCTAACCCAGGTCTCATTAGCTTGATACAATTAGATTACTGAAGAATGCAGTTGACGAAAGGCACATATTATTTATAATTTCCATTAGCAGTAAAAATTGCCCCAGACTGAAATTTCATAAGGCCATCTCATGTCATTTGTCACACAATTAATCTCACCATGGGAGTGGGGGGATGACATAAGAGAGTCATAGGAAATATTTGCATGCTAAATAACTGATTTTTTTTTTTTTTTTTTTTTTAGTTTTCTTTCTTTTAGACAAGAACCATTACTACCCTTGATTTAGTAGGGTGTATGTGTGTGTGTGTGTGTGTGTGTGTGTGTGTTGGTTTACTGCTGTTTCTCATTTTTGCCAAATAGGTATAATAAAAAAATTGTAAAACATTATTTTCAACTTGTGACTATTAGAGTGAATTCAGGGATAAGTGAGAACTAGATTGAGATTTACAAAGTTTAGGGTCTAAAATGTCATTAACAACATTTTAAATGAACACACTCATTGAAGCAGGCAGTAATCTGTAGGTGCTGGGAGCCCTGGACTGGTGTGAGGAGATAGTTTCCAGAACAATTTCTGTCAGGTACACAGGTTCAGTCCTCAAAGAAGAAACAAAAAATACTTCTCCGTGATTCAGTTTCCCCATTTGTATATTCAGGCGATTATAGCAAATGGATGCTAAGAATCTGGATAGAGCTAAAAGTCTTTTAATTAATTGGCTAATGATTAGATGACATAGAGTATAATTTGTTGTTTGAAAACTATACATATGTATATCTATATATGCATACCCACATATTACTCCTTATGTATAGAGGAATATTGCAAGGTGGGCTCTTTTTAGGGAAAATAGAGACAAATTGATTCATTTTCAATATGTGCAGCAAATAAGAAGAAAATTGAAAAGCCAAAATGAACTTTCTCTCATACAGCTGCTTTCTTACCTTCTTTACCTTCACTCCATATTAATAAGAGTATTAGCTATTAAAGGATTCTTAGTAGGGTAAGAAAGTAGAAGGGAGGAAATACTCTTTTTTATTGAGATGATCTAAAAGGCTCTTCTTGTTAGTCATGCCACTGTTCAGTGTTCTTGAGGAATAAGTCCCAGCTAGGTTGTACACTAGTAGAATATAGATTTAAACAATTCAGAGATCACAGGCTAGTTCATTTTTAGTTCTACAATTCTCCCTAATGAAAGGGCCAGCTCTACGTATTTTTTGTTTATAGAGTTCCATATCATAACTGCTGAGAGGATGTTTATAGTAAGCACATGCATTATTCTTTGATCCAGTGACTGTAAAAAAGAACATTAAGTCTAGTTTCTCTTTGATTTTATGTTTTAATAATATTTAATGAAATGAGGACATTCCACTATGAAAATATATTGTTATGGCAGTTGATAAATTTTAATGTAACTTTTAAATATTTGCAGACAATTATTCTACATCATGGGTACAAACTCATCAATGTATTTAGTCACTCAATCATTTATTCATTAATTTAATAGACAATAAGTATGTACAATATGATTGACACTCTGGTCAGCATAGAGGATACAACAGTTGTGTAAATAAATAGTAAATGCTGACATAGAGATATATTGGGAATTCCAAAATAAGGCCACCTAACAGTTTTAAGATTAGGAAGAACTTCCAAAAGGATGTTGCACTTAGCTGATATCTCAAATAGTCTCTCCACTCACATCTACTACACCCCCCCCACTCACCCCAAAAGGTAATTATGAGGGGGACAAATATGTTAATTTAGTTTGATTGTGATAATCATTTCACAATATATACCTACATCAAAAAAGCACATTGTATACCTTAAATATGTACAATTTTAATTTGTCAATTATACCTCAATAAAGCTGGAATTTTTTTTTAAAAGAGGGAAAGAATAAGATTTAGCCAACTGGATAAAAAAATGAATGAGATGGTGGTGGTGTGGGAAAACTAATGCACAGAGCAAGGCCCTAGGAAAGTATTTCAGCTAAAGATTGCTAGATTCGAGGACTTTAACATTTTACATTTTGATACATGACAAATTACCCTCTAGAAAGGTTGTGTCAATGTCTATTCCCACTGATAGCACACAAGGATGTCCATATCCCCACGTGCTTCACCAGGGCTAGAAATCTTAAGCTGTATTAACCAAGAACTAGCTGTGTGTCTTTTGCTCAGCACTGTGGAGATTGTGGTCTACACAGGATTAACATGGATAAGACACAGCCCCTGTTCCCAAGATACTTATCATCTAGTTGAAACAAGAACTAGGAAGCAGAGAACAATAACGAATTATGTGAAGAAAGGCACAGTTGTGTAATGCACACAGAAAGTGGTGAGGTGTCTAAGTAGTGAGGGTAAGTAGAGAAGGTTAGGAAAGCCTACAGAGCAAATATCTGATCATCTGTTGAAAGAGCAGGCAGAGGACAGACAGCATCTCTGCAGTGCTGAGATAACTTTTCATCTTAATATGCTTGTTCCAATAAAATGATGAAGACAATTGCTTTTGCTGTAAATGATCATTTTCAAGCCAAAATGTATGGGAGGGGTTTTATGCTCGGCAATTGTGAGCTGTAACAATCTTTTTATCATGTTTTCCTACCCAAATTCACTGTCAATAAACATGATTAGAGGATAAGCACTGATGAATTCACTAAACAATATTATAAACAAATTACAGACCTCTACTCATCAATTTTCATAAACTCAAGAACACATAAGTCCCAAATACCTGTGTTCAAAAACAAGTGCCTGAATTTTGGACTGCATCTAATTTACTGCAAGGAACGCAAGGCTATTAGAAAAAAAACAGCATTTTTCTGCTAAGTATCCTCTGCATGGGGGCTTAATATATGCTTTTTGATGAGGAGGAGAAGTCACGTTTAAGCAATCCAAATTCCCACATTTCGTGTGTATTTGTCCTTGACCATGACTGGAGCTGCACAGCTATACTCTATTTTCCCAGGATGGCTTTCATATTGCAATGGGGACCAGTCTTTATTCTATTGCAGTCTGTAATGTTTATTTAATGCCACACTTGGGGGAATGCCCAGAAAGAGAAATGATAAAAATGAAAGAGAAATGAAATATCAAGCATAAGTCCACATATTATTTACAATCTCATTTTGACCATGTCTTCCAATGTTTCAATTCTGTCTTAACATAAAACAAAACAAAAAACAACACAGCTCTTAAAAAGTAGCTTGGACTATAATACCTCATCTGTTCCTTTTGAAGATAGCTTTGATAAAACAATAAGTTTGTGTGACATTCCCAAAGGGTATAGAATGCCCATATTATTAAATTTCTACAGGATTAATTTCTTCTCCCCCTCTAATACACAAATTGCCATTATACCAAATTCTGAAAATTCATAATGGCTCCCACCGACTCAATGCTTGCTAATCTGCAGGTGTTTTATGCCCATTGTTTCTCACCTTCATAATAAAATACTGCAAAGTAAGCATTAGTATCTCTATTGTACAGACAAGTAAACCAGGGCCCCAGAGATTGCACGATGTTTCAATGTGGTGGGAGAAAATCAATGGGACAGCTAAGATTATAGGAGAGGTCTCTCTGGCTCCAGAGCACAAATTTTATAATCTACAACTTCAATCACCCTTTAAAAATGAAATTAGAAGAACTTACATAAACAGCAGATCTAGTCTTCTTTTATTTGCTATTAGTATTGAAAGGGATAACAAGACAAAAAAATCACATCATTGACTGAAGAGCACTTTTTCCCTGTATTGATTCTCCAAGAAATAGATACAGAAATAAATACAAATCTTCATATTCTGTCCTGTCAATTTGTTTATTTATAGTTTTATGTCTACATGTGAATGAATAGCAAAGCTCAGGAAAAGAAATTTCTGGAGAAAATGTACAGAGTCTGGTTTGAAAAGAAATAACAGATATAAGTCAACATCAGAAAAGCAAAACAGTTCTTTTCACAAAATAGTTCTTTTCTGGGTGTTATCACATTCTTAAAATCAACGCTCAGACATTTCCCATTGCTGGGGTTAAGCCATACCTTATAGTTTGGATGCTTAGAACATAAAAATTAAGCAAATGGGGGGGTCTGTGTGTGTCCATGTGTGTATGTGAACTGACTCAATGACTGTGACTACTACCCCCAATATTTGATTCTCTAATAGGGAATTCAAGTATTAGGAAATGCATCCTACATCCACTGTTTTACATTTATAATATCATAAAAATATTTTGCTTATATATGATCTATGTTGAATAAAAATATATTAGAATTAGAATAAAGACAAGACTTAACTTCCCAGGGCCACAGTTAGCCAATTGTCCAAATTTGTGTAGCTTGATTGAAAGCACACAAGCTTTATGATCAATTAGATCCAGATTGGAATTATTAGATTCTGTAGTTTATAACATTGGTTACCCAGGCTAAGGTAGTTTACTCATTTGAAACTCTATGGTTGAACACTGAAAATTGGAATAATAATAACTCTTTCACATGCTATGGATTAATTTGTTGATAGTGTCTCCCACAGTGCTGGGTACACTATAAGCATTCAGAGAATAAAAGTTATGATTTTATAGAAATGATCTAAGTGTTGAGTTAACAATTTTAATTAGGGTAAAAAGTAAAGGTTTAATACTTAAAGAGCTATAGTAACAGTGCCACTTCTAACTTTTTAGGGTATAATTTGTGTTGTTTAATTTGGAAAAACTGGAATTCACATGATTTAGACTGCAACCTTTAGGTTTTAGGTCATAAAGGAAGGGCATCCCAACATGAATTCTAATTAGAAATTAACTGGTAAATCTAAACAGGCCAAGCCAAATTAAACATGAAATCTCTACATATCTATCACTGCCTCTTGAAACTGAAATTACATGCATTTCCTTTTTTAAATAGTTAAATATTTTACTGGCCAATATCTTTTTTTATATTCGGTAAAGAAAATTTCATCATCCATAAAACTATTGATAAATCCACTGATTCCCCATTGATTTCAGCAAATATAGATTCAAGTGTTAGTTGATTTTTAGCTTTCTGCCTGTTCATTCTATTGGTAGGTGCAAAAGAATTAATAATTTTTTCTGGTGGATTCCAGTGATTGAATTGGGAATTGCTAGCATTCTAAGACACAGAAATAAGAAGTACTAAATACCTATCCACAGGTTCCAATAAACTTGGCTTAAGAAATGCAGCCAACAGTGAAGAAGAAAATGAAATCTATGTAACATGAACATTATTGGTGTATATTCACACACTGTGTTTACCACATTCTCAAAAAAATTTCTCACATGACTTTTTCTATCAGGATGCCCAAGATTTTCAGGTTTGTGCTTTGTTTTCTTCATTGACCCTTGTTTTCTATATGAGAAACTAATTTTGGTGTCTTTGTTTATGTTTCCTCTCCAATTTAAGACCACATCATTCCAACGTAAAATAGTCAGATATATTAAGAATCAGTTTAATTCTGCGTATAACCAGTCAAAATGGCTGATTTAGTTGGTCATTTTTTACTTTAAACATCAGCAGAAGAGAAAGATTCAAAGGCATAGGAACAGGATCTCAGGGTTTGACAGATATTATGGGGTAGGAGGAGATTTTCTCTAAAACTTTGTGATAACTCACCAGTGAAAGCTCCATTTAAAAATGATTTGAGACAATTATTTTTGTATCTTTAAATGCAAGTACTCTGGATGTGGAATTTTATATGTCAATTACATCTTATTTTGAATGAAATAATTTTTTTTGGCCTTTGCTAAAATTAACTTCTGTACAACTGGAGAAGTGATGAAGAGTGAGGAATAATTTTGAAGTTGGGTCTTGGGCAGCTCCTGAGTGCCTGGAACCCTGGAAAAGCAGTGTAGATAGTACAGCTTTTGCATTAGCATCCCAGGATGGAGGGAAGCCAGGAAGCAGATGGCAAGACCCAGAAGAGGTGCGAGGACCAGAAGATGAACACACGTGATACATAGTAGGTGACCAAAAAAATGCTTATTGAATAAATAAATGTGAAAATTTGCTTACAGGTTTGATAGATACAAATTTAAAGAAAAGAAAAATAGGGGAGGAAATTCCATGTTTATTTTACCTTAAGACACACATGTGAATAGAAAAACATTGATGAAGAAAAGATCACTTTCCTTAGAAGCACTAAAGAAAGCATGAAAGAAGCAGAACAGACTCACCTACAAGAAGCCCTTTCCAAGATCCATTTCTCTGCCAAAGGAAGTATTTGGCTGCCTCCCTCCATTCTCTCCTGTCCTCACTCCTTGTTGTCTAGGAAGAAAAGACGACTCATTGAATTCAAAGCTATTGATCTATTCTCGTGGACGCATTGATCCTTAAGGACCCCATCCTAACTGCTGGATCAGTAAGACGAATATAGCCAAACAACATATGTTTATGGTCTCACTTCATTTCACTATAAGACATATAGATAACAAAGTTGGAGTAGGCAAAGATAGCTTGGGACATATAACACTTGTTCACATGGACTTTGCTAAAAAACACTGGGAAAATACATTTATCTTTCTTGTGCTTGTTTGCCTTCTAGCATTCAGAACAGTGTTTATGAGTAACCTCTTGAACTGAATCAATTAGGAAATGTAGGCAAGAAAACTTGGGAAATTATTCTGTTTCCTCAGATAACGTCTCAACTTTGGAGTGGATAAGGGGTCATATTTGTCTAAAGGGTTGTTCTATCTTGCTGAAATTTGTAGAATATCTGCCTGGCTTTATATTTGTTTTCTGCATGTAAGCACCATTATGACCTCCTCAGTAACAAGGGCTTTTTCCTGAAATAATCAAATTATGACTTCAGTAGTTCACTTAGCAGGGTTTTGGGAGCTTCTCATTGTCTTATTTTCTCTTCTAGATTATTACTTTCAAAATCTCTTTGCAGGTACCATTTAAGCAAATGTTATGCAACAATAATAATAATAATAATGTGAATAGCAGATTATAACAATTAGGCGTAAAGAATAAAAATCCTGAGATAAAGATTCACATTTTACTTAAAAAGACAAATCTGATCCAGATAGGTTTACAACTCTTTTTACATGGAGATAGAGTGATCCCTTGACAGCTTGTTTTTATACTAATGTGGTATGGGGAGAGGTTGCAAATGGTTCAGGAGGTCTGTTGGAATATTACTTCAATCCTCCCAAAATGAAATTAAAGACACTCCAAAGCATGAATTTGTGTCTGCCATTGTTATTTGCACATGTTGATTCCCTACCTAGATGAGAGCTTGGTAGGCTGTAGGAAGCACTTTAACCTGAACACAGAGAGCCCTGTGCTCTGATCCCAACACTAAATAGCCAAGGTGCTTTGATCAAGTATTTTAGCTCTCTAAGCATTTGCTGCAAAATACAGGATGTTGAATAGAAAGCCTACCAAGTCCCCGAAATAGCCAACATTCTGACAGATGCTGTTATGTGGTTATATTTTTTTCTTACTTATTAAAATGTAGCTAAAGTGCCATGATCAGATACTTCTTAAGCTAAAGCATGTGAGAATATATCCACAGATATAGTTGTTCACACAGGTAATGTAACTTACCCTTGAAAACACTGTACAGATCTCTAGACTGTGAAGATATTATTTTATGGACATCATTCTAATATGTATCCTTTACAAGGATCATTGTTAATGATCAGTTCTCAAAAAAGGAGTCATTGTAACATGCTTAATGAGATTTCATGATTCTGATACATCTAGTGGTTTAAATCCTCAAATATGGTAATGATATATTTGTATATATAAAAACCATTTGTGATTTGTGCCTTTGTAAATCAAATAGTAATCATTTAATGTCTTTTAACATTAGGAAAATTTTGATCATCTCACACTGTAACAGAGACTGAAGATTTAAAATTAAGCATCATAAAATGCAGAATAAATTTATAAGGACCTTCTTGTAATACAAAATTTATGGAGACAAAACTCTAATTTCCTGACGGATATATTATATTAATGTAATGGATACCTCAGTGTAGTTAAATTGCATTAAATGGTTATTAATGCTTGAATAAACTTCAAGAAAGTGAGTACTGGTTGAAATGGGATAATATTTTGTTCTGCTAAATTATACGTTAATTGGTATTTCCTCTCTTGTAAAAGGACCTAAAGGGTTTAATAAAATATGTGGTAGAAACATTATTTTTTTTTTTCCTTCTTGAGATATTAAGTCAAGAGTGTAACTGGAAGTGTTTCAAACCTTTCCCAGAAAATTCTTCAGTATTTGTGATGACATGGGTTTCAGGGACTCCCAAAAGTAAATAATTAAAGCTTTTAGTCATCCAAATAATGATAGACTGCATCATGGGAAAAAATGTTACAAATTGTGCAGTAGAGATTTGTTTTCTTATTGCATGTTTCACAGTGATGAGGGAAGGAGGAAGGGAAAGATGAAGACAGAGAGAGAGAGAGAGAGAGACAGACAGAGAGACAGAGGTACTTCATAGGCATGTACGGACCATCTTTGTTAGTCTCAAGTTATTTAAAAAACTGTAAGACCAGGAAAAATACCTTGCAGTTCATTTCCATTTTTTTCAGATTATGAAAAATAACAGAAACCTCACGTTTTACCTGAGGGCTAATGGGACTTCTCCTGTATACGATGAAAACAGCTATAATCAAGTACTTGAATCTGCCAGGATAGAGTCTTGTTTTTGAGTTTTAATTTTTTAGAGCAGAGCCAGTTCTGTGATGCAATTAGGTCTGTGCACCCAGATGCTTAAAGGGGACGGAGCACTTAAAATAATTATATAGTTTTCACGACTCAACGCAAGTAAAACTGGCATATAGGGGATGTAAGAAAAATTAAGTTTGGAAACTTAGAACGTGTATGTACATTTACAGTCCAGAGTTAGTGCATTGATTTCTATTTAAACATTATTTAGAAGTTTGGTGCTCAGTTCTTGTCTTGTGGGAGGCACATCTCATTTTCTTTAGGGTCAGCAGTCATACAATGTTACTCAAGTGCCATACAAAATAGGAAACACAGGCCACTCAATCTAAAATAATAGACAGTGTGGCCCAGTCACAGGGACTACATAACCAAGATGAAATATTTGTTGCACTGTAAAAGCTAAACCCACGGGGCTAGCAATTCCAAGTAACTAAGACCAACAGGAAGTGACCCCCAACTCCTTGGTGACACTCTGCTTTCGAATTGCAACATACTTATAAACAGGGGAGTTAAAAGAAAGAGAAACTACAGAAAAGAAGTGAAGAGTCATTAATCAAGGCACCAAAGGGGGAAAATGGTATGTGTACTTTAGGATAAACAGGGACATTGTAAGGTCAATGTAAATTCATGGCCATTTAAATCTATCACTGAAAGTTGTGTGCGCCCTCAGGCCTGCAAAGCAACCTATGCACTATTATTTTTCTCTATTCATTTATCCATTTAGAGAGAAGACTGGGACAAAATTAAAAGGATAAAACTTTGGCTAAACATCTACAATTGAGATGCATATATGTAATCACATAGGGTAAGTGGGTAAAATAAAGTAGTTGCAACTTTTAACATATTTGTCAACTGACACAACATACATACATAGTTCAGGATTTCAGACTTTATATTGGATTCTATCATATCGAACTTCTTTTGGACATAGTTCTCTCTGAAGGTACTGCATTTGTTATTTGTAAGCACACATGTTAGCAAGGCATAACAGAATCTTACTTGTTCAGTAATTTAAACCTGGGAAGTACCTGGCTTCCACTGATTCTAGCTGTTAGTCATCTAGTTTACACAGATGGAAACTATTGTTGTTTCTGTTGTGTGTGGATGGTTCAAACTGAAAATGCTGCATCATTATGTCATTTCTAGAGAAAAGGTAAAAAAAAATTATATTGGTCTCTAAAGACAGCGCACCTAATAACACAGTGCATGGGAAAATATCTTCCTTTCCCCTAACTCTTCCTAGACTGTACAGAGGAAATAAAAGATCCAATTCCAGCCACCACCAAAGTAAGCACATTGTTTCATCTACAAGATTCTCATCCAGAAAGACATGTAAAATATTTTTACCCCCTAGTAAAAGTAAAAACAAACAAACAAAAAGCACTCTTTAGATATTTAAATCACCCTAAAATGTGATTGGGTTAGCTATACGAAAAGCACTGGTGACAGGGTCAAACTATTAGCATTAAATCTCAGCTCTCCCCCTGTGCTAGCGATGTGACCTTGAACAGATTACCCAACATCACCAAGCTTAACTTTTCTTTCTCTGTAAAATGGGGCAACGCCAACCTCACAGAGCTGTAGAGATGCTTTCGGAGCACATGCATAAGTGTTTTATGACAGTCCCTGTCACATAGGAGTGTATCAAAAGTAGTCATCATTATTATTTATGACTAACCCAATCAAATCAATTTATTATGGCTCTCCTAGAGACATCAGGTGATATCTTATTTCATAAACTGTGCTAATAGATACTAGAAATGTTTTCAAGTTAGCAATTCTTTTAGTATTAAACTCTTAGTCTTATCCCTCCAAAAAGCCCATAAAATTTAGTAAATTCCTTTCTTATTAGGTATTAGGCATTTACCCTTTTTTCCTCTCTCTCTTCTTCAGATTTCTACGGTTAGGAAAAAAGTCATTACATTACCTCACAAAGAGAGGCTGATTGTTTCCTCTAGATAAAATCCACCCCCCATCCCACCCACCTTTTTGATTTCTCTCAGAACAATGATCTATATCTGGTGTCCACCTTCCTGCCACAAAGTTAAAGAAGTTTCTTTCCCAGTTGTCACTCCACCCCAAGGGCTGGAAATTCTTGGTGCAGGAGTGAGTGTGGTAATGATTGCCATATATTCAGTCTCCTACTAGGAAGTTTATATTCTTTCTCTATCTCTGCCCATTCCTACCCTCATATCAAAGCTCTCATGCATCTAAGAGATGTCTGGACAATAGCATTAATCCATGAAAATCCAGTCAGCACACATTTTATCTGGAGTTTTTATGCCCCACAATCTGTTACCTTCCATAAGCTTGGGTACTTTGGGGACTGATTTCTATATCTGATTCTTGTAAAGGTTAAAGCAGCCTGGGAAATATATAGATGGGCCCTTCTCCCGTATAAAGGTGTAAGCTTGGTCTACAGCTATGATGCAATCTGAATAAGTGAAAAGTGAAGGAAAAACAGAGATGGTGAACTCTTTTTGGGATACAGGAAATAGTGAATAGATTAAAAGAAGGAATAAAAGGGTTAGCACAGGAAGTTATCATTTGTTAAATGCATTTCAGAGCAAACACAAGAGAGTGGCTATATGATTAAGAAAGTGATAACCCCATGCCAGAACTGTACTCAGACCCCTAGAAGAAAAGGAAATTCTACAGGTTAATTTAAAATATATACAGATAATGGATTTCCTTTCTGTTAACAAAGTGAAAAAAGTTAAAATTTGAAAGATAAATAAAAACTTCACAGTGGAATCAATTTCAAGATGTGAACATTTAGAAACCTCTGGAAAGCATAGAGAAAAGCCTAAAAGAAAAAGCACTTGCAGATGTGCATGTCACTGGTGGCTATAACTTGGATACTGGAGTCCAAGGCAAGCATACAGTTAACACATCTTCTGACTGCAAAGGAAAATGTCTGCTCCAAGTAAACCGTGCGGATAGGGATGGTGAGAGCCTACGGACTCAGTGATGGGCACTGTCGTAACAGTCACTCTGGGCATTCGTTATTTCCAACTGCTAAGCTCAGGGGCCATCAATTCATAGCCTTTTCATAGCGCTCAGGTTTATTGCTTCTGCTAGAGTCAGAAGGGGCAAAGTAATCTTTCTAATGTGTTCAATGGATATGAGTGAAATTCTAGCTATGCAGCATAAAATCTAACACAAGATTCAACAAGTTGATGAGCATAGGTTCTCGGGACATAGACTGCCGCATAGCTCGGTGGTGAGCCCTATAACTAACAGAACAGTGTTCAGAGTGCCTCCTTAGGTAGTGGTTGGAAGCTGAAGACAAACATTAGGTCAATCAGGTTAATATAAATATGCAGAAGCAATGGAGTGCAGTGCTAACAGATGTCTGACATGCTGTTCTGTCAAGGGAAATTTGTGACTATGAAATGTCAATTATTAGTGACCTAATAGTGGTAACATTGATGATTTGGATCACATAGTAGATGGTGATAATTACGGAAGGCCATAGTCTCTACATTGTGTATTTGGCTTTTAACATGTTTCTTCTCATTAGAAAAAATGTTATTGAAGTTATTATGTTAATACTACTTTCTAGGACAAAATGAATGAATTTATTTTCTGCAAATGACAGATGATCACTGAATCTTCCATCTGCTCAAACAAAATAGGAACAGACACGAAATCAGTTAGTGCTCCACAACAGATTATTTTTTTTCAACTCCCATTCCCTCAATTCTCTTTGGTCATATATGTGCTAGTTCTGATCCAATTATTAAAAATGTCTAAGCTATTAGTATTTTAAATGAACACTGGGATTTGAACTTTTCTACTTAGAATTGGCAACCAAAATGTGAATTAGAAAAAATGTATTGAGCAACTACTATATCAAACCTACTGTCTTAGTTTCTCTGAGGGTAGGACAGGAAGAAAGATGGGCAGGATACAGAAATGCATATCATGCACCCCACAGACTAGTTATAGAGATGAAATGCACATATATGGAAAGCTTAGTAAAATGCCAACATGATATATTCGTTCAACAGTACAAGAGAGGTCACAGTGCAATTCAAGGTCATTTTCCATAGGAAGAACCAGGATATGAAATGCCATGAATGCAGAGTGGAGGGGATGGCAATGTCCTAGAGTGGACTGAGAAGATGTCACTGTAACTAACAATAATGATAGATGGAATTAAGAGAAAAGGAAGAGCCAGGACAACATGAGCAAAAACTCAGGCAAAAGAGTACAGGACATGCTTCCCAAGAGATGCTATATTAACAAATGACTAGGTTTAGAAGTGGGACATATAACATTTTTCAAGTCAAATCGAAGGCTAGTATAGCTGGTAGTGGAGGGTGGCTCAGCTCACCCTGAAAACGCAGGTAATCAGAACTACAATTATAAGAAAATATCAAATATCAAGGGAAGAGTTGAAGTAAAGAAATCCATTAAATCCACAGCAAATATGTATTAGGATAGAATGAACAAAACAAAGGTCTACCCTATTCCTTTCCTACACAAACACAGTTGCTATGAGATCATGTGAAAAACTGAAGTCTTACGTTTTTTGCCATTTATGGTGTATTTGATTTATGAAAAAAACAATTTAAACTTCCTTACTGGCAGTGTCAAAAAAGTTCTTTTTTAAAAGAAAATCTGGATGACGGTATAGCAGACTGGAAAGACACTGAGATGAAAGGCATTAGCGTACATTTCTCCAAATCATAGTTATGGTCACTGCAAAGAAACACATGTACTCACACACCAGCCCTAGCTGTAAAAAGGTGCAGCTGCCTTTCTCAGTACAACTCTGCACTTGGAAAACATAGGGCTGCCAGGGTAAGGGACACAGATGCTCTGCTGAACTTTTTAATGGTGTGATACTTTTGTGTAATGCGCTGTGCTGTAGTATGGCTTTTATAAAAAAGGTAAAACCCAGGACAACAGCTTAGTGGCTTAGGTCACTGAACTTGATAATGTTGTTTATATTGATTACTACTTTGCAAGTTTACAGGACCTTTCCCTTCAAATGTTTCAAAAACTTTCTCATGGGCAATGATTTTTAAATAATCCCCTGTTTTGCTAGTATACCCTAACTACATTGCACCATTATCAACTCTAGCCATTAGTATAAAAATACTTATGCTTTTATATTTAATCAGTAATACTGTTTTTGTATTTGCTTTCTCTTACAGAGATTCTTCAGGGTAAATAATCTTCCTCCCCCTTTTTCTTATAATTCTCTGTACAGGCTCAATTTTAAGGATAAATTATCTGTCTCCTCATCCCCTATAATGGTTTCTCAGTTGTTTAGCGTTTATGGAAATTACCATGCTTTTCAACGTTATGAGATTCCTGGAGTACACCCAGAAGCCCACCTAATCCTGTTTATTTCAGTAAACAGAATAAGGTACCACAGGTTTACCCCACTACTTTAGGATCTTCTGGAGTTTCCTCAAATATTGCCATTCCCCCCTTACACCAGACTTATAGGGAGTTTGAAAAATCCCTGCTTGGAAACTTCTTAATGTTCCAAATATAGGTCTCTACACATTGATTTTAATTAATTATCAAAGATAACATAACTCATACTGGAGGTCCACTTGCTAATCTTCCTATTCTGCTTTCATCTATGGACATGGGCAATTCATCCATGGTAAAATTTAATTTTAGCTATAATTACAAAAGTTTGAAATTAAATCTCACTAGTGCTATGTTCCCATTAATATGAACAAAAAAAAAAAAAAAAAAAAGAAAGAAAAGAAAACCCTGATCTACTTAGGATTAATGTGGGGGACAAAAGTAAGATTTCATTTTTAGCTTTCATAATTAATTTGGTAAAATGTGATAAAGGATTTTGTTTCAGAGAGAGAGAGAAAGTTTCTGAGTTTCAAGAAAGACCTCAGACTCTTTATGCTCTTAAAGAATCTTGTGTAAGGTAATAGTAAACTGTATCCCAAACTGCTCCTCAAACTAAATATAATAGGTAACATCTCCCAAACTTGATGACAAGATAAAACTTGAGTTTATAGCACATTTCTTTCCAACAATTAAATAAGAGGAGGATATGGGACAGAATTCTGACTTTTTATATACTACGGAACAATTACATAAGCCAATTATATTGATAGAATAATCATAAGGAATACAATGCTTTTACACAAAAGAGACTGCGGTTATTCAATTACCTTTTAACATTTCTTCATGTTACTAATATTCCCACTGGGATATGAACTTCAAGTTATTAAGGTCCAGAAAATTAAAAAAAAAAAAAAACTGTCAAGCATATTAAGGACCGGACTCTCAGACACATTCAAGAAAATCTCAACACTTTTTTTTTTTTTTGGTTCCTATTTATTCTATTTCTTGACAATTGTGGCTTATGGAGTGAAACAGTCTCAAGTTTCAAAAAATGTCCAATTTATACTGTAAAAGGAGTAATTAGCTGAGAGAAATATTTGTGATATGCTTTAATCACATAACTCTAGGACAATATAGACAAAAGCATCTTGCTGTAATCCTGATGTGAATTATTCCATTGAGAAATCATAATGAATAATAGAACATAAAGGATGCCCATCAGTAAGCAGAGACAACAGTGGTGCTATACAGGAGTTGATCATTATGAAAATATATGTACCTAACTACAACTTCCTTTTGTCTCAGGCATACAGGTAATTGGAGGTTTATGTTGCTTTCTTATTCCTCTTGTATGCCTATTGTCTTCACTGTACTGATAGCTTATGTGATAAAGGCGAAGTACAATGTGATCATATAAGGTTTAGATGTGTTGAGAAACAAGAAAAGAGAACATGCTCCGTCCTGTGGATGCATGCCACCTGGTTTTAGTAACCACAAAAAAAGACGAATTAAATATTTGGTCATTATAAAGACAAACTCAACTTTGATAGTCCATTTGTTTCTTATATTAATGAATGTACTTACATTTTTAAAAATTTTAATATTGATTTCCCATTGGATCATTAATATATTTTGTGATTGTATTGCTGGAGAAATTTCAAATGACTACAAAATAAATGAGGAAATGTTAAAAATAAATTTGGATTTGGGAGTAACAAATAATTACAGTCAATGAAATCCAATGATAAAATACATCAATGAGGCATAGGCATCTCTCTTTGGATGGAAAGAGGCATGGCATTTTGGCAAATAATAGCATATATGGATTGGTTCAATGGTTACATTACTGAGACATTAGAAAGTGAGAGTTAATTTTAAAAGGGTCTTGGTATACCAAATGATTACAGAGGGAGCATTGACAGCTCATGTAATTAGCATTAAATAAAGAAACCAATCATTCAAGAATATATTTGATAGCATTTTTTTGGTGGTGAATCATTCAGATATAATCCTTTACTATTATGTGCCATAAAATGATGAGGAATCCAAAATGATTAACTGTTGATTTTTTATTTACCCTCCTAAAATGCATCATCTCTCATATTAAAAAAGGCTAACAGTCACTGAACTTCACTTCCACATGTCAATGTTCTATTAATTGGTAGATAAAAAGCTTCCTGAAATCAATTAAAGATGGAATGTAAACCCAAAGATGAAAAAGAGGTTACTGACAAAATCCAAATGACTTTATTTGGTGGAAAAAAACAAACATGAGACTTTCCCATGAACATTTGTTTGATTTTGGTATAGTTTGTCTCCAAAAATGTGAAATTGATACAGCTTTTTATCAAGACTAGGTTAGACTAAAAATGCGAGATGGTAAATAATACAGCTCGGAAATTTCTCTTAAAAAGAACCAATTCTGAAGTTTTCTTTTTAATTGTTCTCCCCCCACCTTTGGTTAAGACTCTGTGCTCTGAACCCTTCTATGTCAGATTAAAGTATAACAAAGGTCTAATCAGCATAAAGGCCAAATTACACTGAAATCAAGGAATTCAGATAAATGAACAATAGAAATAAATCTTAATTCAGTTTAACAGAAAAAGGATTCAGATATATTTTACCCTGAATGATTAAAGACATTAACTTCCAATATCAAAAGTTTATTTATCTCAACCGAGCGCGGTGGCTCACGCCTGTAATCCTAGCACTCTGGGAGGCTGAGGTGGGCGGATCGTTTGAGCTCAGGAGTTCGAGACTAGCCTGAGCAAGAGCGAGACCCCATCTCTACTAAAAAAAAAAAAAAAAAAAAAAATAGAAAGAAATTATATGGACAGCTAAAAATATACAGAGAAAAAATTAGCCGGGCATGGTGGTGCATCCCTGTGCATCCCAACTACTCGGGAGGCTGAGACAGGAGGATCGCTTGAGCTCAGGAGTTTGAGGTTGCTGTGAGCTAGGCTGACGCCACGGCACTCACTCTAGCCTGGGTAACAGAGTGAGATTCTCTCAAAAAAAAAAAAAATGTTTATTTATCTCAATACTTGTGCACCAAGTTAAGGACAAAGTTTGCTGTAATTAAATTAGTGTTTAATTTATTAGAATTAACTGTGTAATCTGTACAACTGTAATGGTAACTGTTTGTCAACATACCTGTGATAAAAAGCTAGTATATGTGCCAGTCTAATGATTTTGGAGAACTTTTGACTATGTAGGTTTTAAGAGGAAATATTTCTTTTTTTTTTTTTTTTGAGACAGAGTCTCACTCTGTTGCCCAGGCTAGAGTGAGTGCCGTGGCGTCAGCCTAGCTCACAGCAACCTCAAACTCCTGAACTCAAGCGATCCTACTGCCTCAGCCTCCCGAGTAGCTGGGACTACAGGCATGCGCCACCATGCCCGGCTAATTTTTTCTCTATATATTTTTAGCTGTCCATATAATTTCTTTCTATTTTTAGTAGAGATGGGGTCTCGCTCTTGCTCAGGCTGGTCTGGAACTCCTGAGCTCAAACGATCCGCTCACCTCGGCCTCCCAGAGTGCTAGGATTACAGGCGTGAGCCACCGCGCCCGGCCGAGGAAATATTTCTGAATTAGAAAAATACTATTATCTTCTGGGAAGTTTAGGGAGGTAGTCTTAAAAATATTCACAAACAAGCAGAGTGTATCCAACATATGAATTAAATTGTACACTTGTACAAAATTCATGTCATGTCATATCATAAGGCAAAATCTAAAGGAGGTACAAATTACCTGTGACCTTCGCATCACATCAACAGATGTTCGTTAATGATCTATGTCAGCTTCTTGGACAGAGAAGCACTCAAGACACAGTCAGGTCACTTGTGTTCTTTTCTCAGCTCTTCAAATGAATTATCAAAACCACAAATTTTGTTGACATTTTAGCTCCCATCCACGTAGCAGTAATTATTCTAACCCATTTTTTTTTAATATATATGAAAAGACAGTGTGTAGAAATGTGTATGTATAAAGCTTAAGAGCCTGGTTTCTAGTGTCACATTGGCTGGGTTCAAATCCCCTGCTCAAACAGGTACTAGTTTTGTGATTTCGGTTAAGTTTCTCAAACTTTCAATCCCTTAGCTTCTCATCTGTGAAATGAACATACTGTGATTTCTAGAACTGTCAACATTAAAGAATCTAAGAGAATGCCTAGAACAAATTAAGCACAGAAAAGTTCACCATTTTTAATTGAATTATTTTAAATTTATTGACAATAAAACTTTTTGGTGTACAGTACTATAATTCTGGACTGATGCATGAAGTCATGTAATGAAGCACTAGCAAAATCAAGACACAGAATTGTTTCATTACCTCTCAAAAAGCCCTCCTGTTACCCCTGTACAGTCAAAAGATCTTTTGGTACATACCTTGGAAATCACTTGTTTATTCTCCATTCCTATAGTTTTGTTCTCTCCAGAATGTCATTGAATGGAATCATACAATATGTTGACTTTTGAGATTGGCTTCTGTCATGTAGTACAATGCATTTGAGAATGATCCATATGTTTGCATATATCAATAGTTTCTTTTTATTTTGTTTGTTTATTCCTGCCTTAGTTCAGGGCTGCAGTAAGCTATGATCACACCTCTGCACTCCAGCCTGGGTGACAGAACGTAACCCTGGCTCACAAAAAAAAAAAAAAAAGAATTTCTGCAGATGATAAAAATCAGAATAAGTATACCAAAGCTAAAACTCATAGATGTAATGTCAATTAAGTTCTAGTTCAGATATTGGAAAAATTTTTATTAAGCAGTAAATAAATATTTTAGGCTTTGCAGACCAAGAGGCAAAATTGAGGAAATTATGTAAATACTTACATAACCATTTTAAATGCAGCCATTTAAAAGTGTAAAAACCCTTCTTAGCTCATGGGCCATACCAGAAAAGATGGTAGTCTGGATGTGATTGATAAGCCAAAGTTTGCCAGCTCTTGCTCTAGTTAGTTAATGGTATTGTTAAAATTTTTTATATTCTTGCTAATATTATCTACTTATTTTATCAATTAAATACAGGAGTGTAGAAACTTTCAAGTATTGTAGGTTTTTCTATTTCCCCTTTTAATTTTATCATTTTTTAATATTTCTTATATTTTGGGGCTCTCTATATACAAATACTTTTAAGACAACGTGGTTGGAATTAGATGAACTTCTTAAATCTGTAAATGTATGCCTTTTACCAAGTTTGAGATGCTTTGAACTAATTTCTTCAAATACAGTATGTGCAAAAAAATCTTTCAGGAACTCCAATGACAAAAATATTAGAAATCTAAATGTTATTTCATAGGTCCTTGAGCCTCTGTTCATTTTGTTTTCCATCTTTTTTTATTATGTTGTTCAGACTGGATAATTTCTATTGTTCTATCTTCAGTTTTGTTGTCTCTTTCCTCTGTCATCTCTGTTTTGCTATTGAGCCCTTCCAGTGAATTTTTATTATTTATCAAGTTCTATTTTATTTTTAATTGACAAATAATAATTGTATGTATTTATACAGTATAATGTTATGTTTCAATACATGTACACATTCTGGAATGATCAAATCAGGTTTATTACCATAACCATCACCTCAAATATACATTATTTCTTTGTAATAAGAACATTTAAAATCCATTCCTTTAGGCTATTTTGAAATATACATTATTACAAACTATAATCACCATGCTGTGCAATAAGTCACCAGAAACTATTCCTCCCGTCTAACTGTGACTTTTTCCCCTTCGACCAACATCAATCCTTTCCCTGTCCATCCCCTATGCCACCCCACCCTGGCCTCTGGTAACCTCTGTTCTATTCTATTCTCTACATTTATGGGTTTAACTTTTTTAGATTCTACATATAAGTGAGATTAAGTGATATTTGACTCTCTGTGCCTGGCTTATTTTACTTAGCATAATGTCTTCTAGGTTCATCCATATTATTGCAAATGACAGAATTTCCTACTTTTTAAAAGCTGAAGAGTATTCCAATTTATAATATTATTTCAGAAATCGTATTTTTTCCTTTTTTAAAATTTTTATTTGCTTCTGTTTTACGGTTTCTGTATCTCTGCTTAGAAAGTCTAACTAACTTTCTATTGATTTAAAGAGCATTTGCATTTACTTCATAAAACATGATTGAAATAACTTATTTAAAGTCTTTGGTAATTCCAACATCATGTTCACTCTGGATTACCATTTATGGATTGTCTTTGCCTCGATAATTGGTGGCAATTTCCTGGTTCTTGATATGTTGAGTAACTTTATATTGTTTCCAGCACATTTGGAAAACTATGTTGTGAGAAACAGGGTCTTCTTAAAATCCAGTGGGCAATGTTGACTTTTATTTATTTGCTTTAGCAGGCAATCATCTGATGTACAGAAGGCAAGTTTGATTATCTTTTGCAGATGGTGATTTTAAAGGAAGTTCAGTTTTCAAAGCTTACTACACTTCTGAGTCTCTCTCACCTGAACAACATCAGCAGAGGGGTTAGAACTGGGGTAGAGGTTGATTTGGTAATTTGCTTTTTAAAACCCTTGCTGTGCATTGGGGGTGTGCTTTGCACATGGACAGCTTGTGGTGAGCTCAGGACTTGTGTTGGTTCATACACAAATTTAGGTTTTCCTTTTCTGCCTCACTCCTTTTGGGATTTCTCCCACACTCTTCCCTATCTATAAGCTGGGTTTTCTGTTTGTTTGTTTGTTTTCTGGTTCCTCCTCTTAGTGTTTTAACCTCCCATGTTGTCATGCAGTTCCATATAACTGGGCCTGCCTGGGTGAAAAAAGAAAGGAAAAACAAGATAGACGAAAAAAATTGGAAAATTTTCTATACTCCTCGTACAATGGAATACCTCTTCTCTCTTTCTGAATCTAGAATGATGAGTTTTTCTCTCATGTGTTTAGGTATTTGTGTCACTGCTACATTGCAGGACTGTAGCCCTTTGATGGAGCTGGGTTTGGTTCAGGACTGACAGGATAAAAAAAGGGGGGGGGAAGGAAATGAAGAATTTTCTCTACCCTTTTCAGCTAAGAGGATTTTTTCCTGGTTTTCTGGCCAAAAAGAGGGATTTTGATGATGATGTTCAATATACAGTTTTGTCTCTCAGTGGGAAGATAAAGAAGAAGGAATAAAACCCATGAAACAAAACATGACCATATTCATTCTTCAAGTTTTAATTTCCTTCCCATTTTCCTGTTATTATTTACTTTTCACTTTCTTCAGGTAGTTGCTTTTTGTGTTTTGTCAAGTTTTAAGTAGTAATCAACTGCAACACGCTTATTTCAACGGGAAGTGTCACTTTTCTCCTTTTAAAATTCTGAGACAATGTCCAAAATTGAAGTCCTGCAAAAAACAATTACTGCCTTGTAGTTCATGGTCTAATTTACCTAGCTATATAATCTGCAGTTTTTGTTGTTGTTGTTGTTAGCACTAGATAAAGTTGGGCTTTTGGGAACAGAGCTTGTATTTATGAATAATTATTGTCACAAAAGTGATAAGTGGAAATAGCTATTTCTAAAGAAAGTTTTTTGAAACCTCAGTTTCCTTAAAATTCTTTACAGAACGTCAATGACAAATGGTCATAATTGATTATACTATGATACCTGAATAAATTAAACAATATTTGAATGCTGATATTTTATCAAATCTGTAATTAGCTTTTATCCTAAAAAGAAAAAGTGGCCAAATGATTCCCAAGTGGTCATGCAATATTGCCAAAGGACATTACAAGGAAATATCTTTTCATGAATTTTAAAATAATCTGATACCCTCTAATTTAAAAAAAAAATTCAAAATGCATGTCACAATTGAAATTTATTAAATGGCCCTGAAAAAATGTTAAACCTATTGAAGCATATTTTTTTAATAAATTTTACCTACAATTATCTCTACAGGTGTCTTACAATGTATTCTTTCACATTTAAAATTAAAATTAAAAATACTGAGATTCCAAACACCCAAGGCAATAAAAATCAACCCTTGTGCCATGGAGTAATTGGGGCTAAGATAAAAGTTACAGTCCACAAAAGGCTAAATATTGATCTATTCAGTTTGCATCCATTATTGCTGATCTTTCAGGATTTAAATATCGATTGTGCGCTGCAGTTACGATAAGCTAGAGCAAAGGCTCATCCATATTGCAATGTTCGGCAAAAGAAAAAGAGTTTTAACCTCAATAAGCCTATGGCCTAGTTAGAAAATGCCATTCTCCTTCTAAATCTTTAGCCTGCCTATGAGAAAATTAATAATTTATTAAAACGTATTTTATTACAGGGCTTTCCCTTCTGTCTCTCTGGCATGATTCCAGTGTACACTATGAAGTAACAGTTGGAAAATGACCTCCACTTCTTCAAATGAGTTGTTTCTTTAGTTTGGCTTAATATTAATCATTTATTTGAAAAAAAATAGTGGAGATGCTTCTTAGGATGGCTAAACTTTCATGCTCGTTGTGGCTCTTTGCCAGAGTCTAATATGACATCAGAGTGATATTACTTTGGCTGTGCCAGCCATACTAGAATTATAATGCATTGCTCTGATGATATATTAAACATTGACTTGGAACCTGAATATATAATTGTTAATGACACAAGGAAGCGTGATTTAATATCTTCCATGCCACCCTCCTCTTCAACTCCCCCTACCCCCTACCAAGTTACTTAGGGTCATATCTTGTCAATGCATTTTCATTATTTCAAAGAGTATATAGAACGCATTTGTAAGCACCTACCAAACTTCTTTGTTGGAAATATTTTGTACATAATACAGCATTCAAAGGACTTTCCCATTACTTTTTTTAAATAATGCAAAGTTAAAGTCTCGTTTTTATTCCTCCTTCCCAATAAATTGTACAATGGGCAGTTAAACACTAAATACCTGATTGTTCATAGATCAAAAAAATCATAAAACATGTCTTGAAAAATCTTACACTAAAGCTCATTTGTTTTCAATCTGTCCAGAAACCATATTTATAAACTCTCAGCCAACCTTTCCGAGACAACATATCCTTCACATTTTTACCAACCTAGCAGAATCAACTTCTGCCATATTGTCTCATTGACATTTATTTCTTATAATAATCAGCAAAAAAAAGTATTATTGTGAAGAATATCAGAAAGCAATAAGTTCATGTTGCCCTTGAGTCACTACTTTTATATTTGTCTTTTTGCTCTTGCTAGAGATATTTTTCATTTAGTTTCTCTTTCAACTATCATCTAAACTGTCAGATATTTTCCTAAAAACCCTACTATGTCATTTTCAGGAATGTTGCCTTAAATTTGTCATCCTGAGAAGAATCTACAGACACTGATTTCCCTTTTACCTTTATTTTTGGGTTTCCAACATCTGTCATTATTTGGCCTTGATAGTTGCAAGGAAAGATATAGCTCACAGTTTGATGACAATTTCCCATACTCTGCCTTTGCAAGTTCCAAATAATTAGATATTTTAAAAATAGTCGTTGTGAAACGGGTAAAAAGTTTTCAGCTTTATCTCTTGCTTCACATTTTTTGTTACGGATAATAGAAATTTTTCAGAAAAAAAATCTTACTTAATTTCCTCAAAAACTATTCACAGTGAAGGAAGATTTTAAACTGTTACTTTGTCCAACAACTGGCAACCTATACTATAGAAACACACCTACTCAGCACTTAAACTAGCATCTGTCTTTACTTATGATATACATTTTTGAAAAAGTAAAAGTTTCTCTGCCAATTTTATATTTTTGATGTTATTACCATTTTATTTTTTGTTGGGGGGTGCATTCTGGAGACTAGTTTTATTTTCATACCCATCTTTCAAACAATAGTGATAGGTTTGTTTTGCAGGAAACCAGTAGCACCTAGATCTTAGTTAATGGCAATTATGAAGGCAGCTTTTCCCAGCATGTAGTCTTAGACTAAGGTTCGGTATACTGAAAGAGAAGTTAGGGAATAATGAATAATGGCAAGAAAACATCTAGAATATATGATATTTTGGATGATAAAACTGCATTTTAATTATAGCATTGGGTTGATAGAAACAAATTTTTCATGAAAAATTCTGTTGGGATGGTCTGCAGAACTCTGGGAACATTTCTATTTAAATTGTTTTCCCTGTCATCTCGAGCCAGAACAGCCTGTGGATTGTGACAGTACCAGAAAATGACAGTGGTTACCCTCTTGCTGTGTAGTCACTGACAGCAAGATCCAGGGGCACAGAGAATAAACTTTGCATAGTCACTTAAGTAATCAGTATACATCACATGCATTACGATCATCCTCAATCCCCATGG
The DNA here is from genome assembly GCF_041146395.1 of Eulemur rufifrons. Lineage (NCBI taxonomy): Eukaryota > Metazoa > Chordata > Mammalia > Primates > Lemuridae > Eulemur > Eulemur rufifrons. The sequence continues at coordinate 76,202,749 of NC_090983.1, forward strand.
CAAAGGTGTCTACAGTTCCCTTAGACTGGTCACATTTTTCAAAAAACTATTACAAAAGGTATCTTAAAGTTCTCACTATTTGCTAAAATTCATTGACCTAAATCAGAATTTCTCAAAGTGAGTTTCCGTGGTACCATATTATTTAAATAGGGTATTTGTGAAAATTTTAGATTCCTGAGCCTTGGGACAGATCTGTTGAATCAGATTCTCTTGAAAAATTTTAACTTTTTCTGGGTCTTTCATATTCCTGGAGCAGTAACACATACTGAAAATTTAAGTGTGGATTCTTTATGGTCTTTGTGCTCCAGCACAAAAAGGTCTAATAATCCCGGTATCAATAATCGATATTATTTTTTAGAAATCTCTTTTCCAAACCATTATGTGTAAACCCACACAAATATTGAGGATTATATGATTTCACAAACTGAGGCATGCAAGATATTTCTGCCTTTTTAGCTCAGTTTGGACCAATTTGTAATAGCAAACTCAGTCTGCACTAAAATTATTTGAGTAATATATGAATATATAATTATAAATTTGGTAACTTGAATTTTTTTAAAGTGGGAATAGTAATGTTTCTGAAAAACTGACAAAGAATGAAAGAACAGCCTAGTCAGCTCTGAATTTATTAGCACTCTGGTGACTCTGGGCAAGATACTTATTTTCTGTCTACTTTAGTTTTAAAATAAAAATAAATAAAATGAAATAATAGTACCTATCCCATAGTACTATTATGAGAAAGAAACTATATAATCAGCATGAAGTATTGATCAGAGTGGCTGGCATATTAAAAAATCAACTAATTATATGTATTATTATAATTATTATGACTATTTTTTAAAAAGTATACTTCCATTTGTACTCTCGCCCCAGGCCCTTTATTATTAGAGGAAGGCTGCCATTTCCCCCTTTCTTACTCCATCTCTCAGCTTCAACAACTCTGCATACTTAACCTGCCCATAGAGGCATCTTTCTATACCCTAGGTCCCTTTCCCAAATTTCAGCGTGCTTCAAGGTCCCCCCCCCCTCCAAGTTTCCATCTAAATCAATAATAAAAGCCTGGTTATTTCTCCAGAGTTTTTAAGACTTCATTCTGGTCTCACACTCCCTCCATGCTTCAGATTTATATTTTACTGCTCCTTCAGAATTGAATTGCGTGTTAGTCATGTCGTTCTCCATGCATCCTCCATGCATTACGCTCTTTGTTCAGCCTAGTCCACGTGGCTGAAATGGAATCTCCATCCTTTACCAACCATTGAAATCCAGCCCAACCTTGACCCAAGGTCTGGAAGCTTTCCTGGTCTATAGTAGCTTCTCTGATCTCAATCCCTGAGGTCCTTTCTGTTCAAAGTGTGGTCCATTCATCAGTTATAAACCAGCCACTGGGTTCTTGTCAGAAATGCAGAATCTCGGACTCCAGGCCTATTGAACCAGAATCTGCATTTCAGCAGGTTCCCCAGGTGGTTTTTACACACATTGGAGAAGTGCTGACCTGGAACACCTGGAGCAGTGGTAGTCAATTTAAGCCATGGAATAGAATCACCTGAGATCCTAAAAAAAAAAAAAAAAAAATTACCCCTGTACTTCGTTCCTAGACACTCTGATTCGGTAGATTTAGCTTTTATCCCTAGAATTCTATTTTCAAAATTTCTAGTGAACTCAATGAATTGCCAAGGCTGAGAAGCCCAAATGATACCATTACCTATGATATGTGTTGTTCCCCAAATTTTTACAGATTACAATCCACTTAACTAAATGGGAGATATATATACACGTAGATTCATATATATATATCCCATTTAGTTTTATATATATATATATATATATATGATTTATCTGAAAAGGAATAAAGTCAAAATATCTATACTAACTTTAAAAACAGCTGTAATTTTTCTTGCTAACACTGTCCAGGTATGAGTACTTATAGCAGGGAGAAAATATAATATCTAAAAGCTACTACAGCTTACTAAGTTCCAAAATTCTATGAAGTAGATTTATTATTATGTTTACATATTTTATAAGGAACTGAAAGTTTTAAAAGATTACTAACTTGTCCAAGGTTGCACATCTAATAAGCAGTGCCTTCACTGTGTTGGCCTCAGTCAACTCCTATGCCATTTGCATCCCCCCATCAACAGATAAATAACAGGACACAGCAATGGTGATACATCACTTCCATTTCTTGAACTAATTCTTGAATGTAACTCCTTTTCATTCTCAGTCCAACTGTCAGGTTCTGTAGCTTTAACATGAATTCTTGCAATAACTGTCCAATTATTCTTTCTGACTCCATTTCCTCAGTTCTCCCTTTCTATTGTGTCCAGAGACAGCTCTTTAAAACACAAATTGCACCATGTCCCTTTCTGTTCCATCCACTGGATGGGACCTTCAGATATTACAGCCCACCATAATTTGGAACCTACTTGATGTCATTGACTATTCTCCTTCCTCAGCTTGTAATGCTTTGCCTCATCACCAAAATCTCATGTACTCCTTGCTATTCCTGAAGGTCCACGTCAAATAGTTTCATTCAAAGTCTGTTAAAATATAATCTGTGCTTCTAAATTCATTGTAAACATTTAAACTATAAAAACTGTTATAAGACCGTTTTCGCTCACAGTTGTGTCATATCATATCCAATATTTGCTAGTGTGTGTTCCAGTATCAGAATTCACTTTTGGAGGAATGGTCTTTTGGGAACTAGGGAAAATGTGGAAGAACACTAAGTCAGGGGTGGTCCATTGTTTAAAAACATTTTATAAGCAAGACTCATCATAAGACCTAAAGTAATGAATGTTTTCTGCCCAGAGTGTACATTTTTAAACACTTTTTTAAAAAAAATTTAAAGGGTATATTGTGAGGCAAGGAGTCAGGAAAGTTTGAATTCTGAGATCCATTTTCTCCCACAAAGAATTTTTGACATCTGTGACACTGTTCTTAAACACTAAAAGGTCTGGGCCGTAATTGTACGTCTTGATCAGACATATGAGATGGGACCTCTCCATTCTCTCTAGAATTAAGGAGCAGAGGAGAAATAAAGGCAGAAATATCTAAAGACAAATAAAACTAAAGGATGTCATGGAGTGGCCTTGTGCAGACTGGCAGTAGCCTGTAACATGCTTAATCCTGGAGGGAATTTTTGGATAAAAATATTGAGTAAATAGCTTCAATTCCTACTGAAGGAAACCCTTAACAATCTGTCCTCCTTTATTTTGCATAAACAGACACGATATCTTATGTTTCATAATCCCACACCTAGCATACTTCTTTGTATGTTCTTGATGCTCAGAATATATTGGTCTAATAAGTGAATATTTAGTATATTAAAATATACCTAGACTATTTTAAAGAAAAAATAATGTTTTAAAGTTATCATATATAAAGATTATTTTCATCACCCCAAGAATCATAATATATAACCACTACATATTAAATATGATTTTTAATATATCAAGTTAATACTACCATGCTTATCAATATTAGACATATATTTAGAGATAAAGCCAATTACCACTTCTCCAAACACAACTTCTTAAACTACGTTAATTTCAAAACCAGCTAATTATCTATGTGTATATAAAAAAAACATAAACACAGAAATTTTAACATAGTGTGAATTGATTGATTAGCCTGGACATAGTGGTTCAGTCATTTGATTGAGCCAGATACTACCTTATTAAGTTCTTATTCCATGGACAAATTTTACCATTTATCTCAATGTTACGTATACTATTTGGTTTGTATTTAGCACAATTTGGCTGCCTTTGTTTGGGTGATTAAAATACTAACTAAGTTTCATGACAAGCCTTAGAATTGTATAATGTAGGTGTTACAATACATTGTCAAATGCCAATAATATTTTTCATGCTGTTTAAAAAAAAAAAAACAACTTTAACACCTGATACATATTTGCTTCCAATCGCCTCTTATTTTCAGTATTTTACTGAGAAAGTCCTGTGAAAAATTAGCACTGTCTCTAACAGAATTTAAATTCTTACTGGCCAATGGAATTCTGCAATTCCATTAACACAAGAGCCTGACATAGCTGAGATTTATATTGCCAGAAACTCTTGTTTGATTTATAATCTGGTAATCCTTTTATCCTCCATTTATATGCAGTATAACTTGACGTAAGTGCAAGAATGCCTCCGCTAATAGAATTCACGAATAGTGGACCAAGACATTTTTTAGATCATAAAAGCTCTGTGAAAAGGGGCAGAAAGCGAAAAGCTGGACCTGGCTATGATGGGTTGATGGGACCTGGCTTTAAAATAGTCTAATAAAATGAAACTCATGTTAAAACTACTGATTTTAGAACGATACTGGCATAGAGTTCTCTTTAGATGGTGTGCTCCCTCAACTCAGCCCACATAACTATTTTACTAGTCCTGGAGTCACAAGAGAGTTTAGATACTTGTAATTTTTGTTATAGTTCATATTAAAAAGTTATGTGGACTTATGAAGTGTATGTATATGGAAGGAAGCAAAGAAAGTGGAGTCGGGGGGCAGAGAAAATCCTAAACATCATACTGAGCCTGGGAACATTCGCGGATATAAAGAAAGCTGGTTCAACAAAGAACATTTACCACATCCACTTTATCTATGAAATGACATCTTTAAAGTAGACACTAACCCGAACAAACAAAAATAATACTAAACTAAGGTCCCGGGGTTTGTATCTGTTGAGGTCTTCTCTCTTCTATCCAACTGCCACTTCCTTCCCCCACCATTATAGGCTATTTGTTGACTGTACTTTGAACTTGGTTGTGGAAATGTTAATAATTTCTCTCACTGCCACTCAACAATAAAATGATGTTTCTGTCTCTTGTCATTCAAATGGTGATTTTGAACAGGCATTATTTCATTTTCATAGTTTCTCTCTACACATTGGAATATTTTGGTTAAAAAACCTCTTAGATAAGTAAAAAATATATAATCCACATCCATCTATGATATATGCATGCAAAAATCAATTAAAAGGGTGTGTGTCATGGGGGGGAGGGTACAGTGAAATATCAGGTGATTTGAGGGTTTTTGCCTTTGTGCTTTTGTGTTTTCTGAATTTTCTGCCTGAACATGTATTATTTTGGAGATCAAAAGCAGCATTCTTGTAAAGAAATAAACTTTGAAAGTGCCTACATTACCGAAACAAAAAAGGACAGTGGAGTATAATGATAAGATCTTAGGAGGGCAGTACTTTATGATACTAAATAGGTCGTCCTTTAGCATCCTTTAATTTTCTGTAATTTAATATCATTCTCTCATCAACAGTATGTCTTTGGTAATTTTGTCATTTAATATTTTAAAGTTTATATTATGTGCATCACAATACTAAATGAACTAGGGTCAAGTATGTTTTAGGTCAATTTGACCACTTAGTTACAATATTAAAAATCAACTTCATAAGGAAAGCAAGATAAACAAATAGTTTTCTCTATGTTTAACCATTTCAGAAATAGGACAGCGAATGTGAATAATTAATTCTACAGAACTAATAGTTGGATTTTATTTTAATGATCTAAGAGGCAGAGAAAAGAGAGAGAAATCAAGAGAAGGATGGAAAGGCAGAGTAAGAGATGGGTAAAAAAGAGAGAGAGAGAGAGAGAGTTATATTGGCAATATTCAGCAAGATCCTATGCTCAGATGGAAATCTTGACACTGTTCCTTCGGTTGATAAGAATAGGAGTCAGCTTCAAAATGTCTCTGTACCTTCCAGAGAAAGAATACTATTGATAGGATCCCACACCACAAATACTCCGCTTCACAGTTTGAGCTGACTACAAAGTTCGGCATCATAAAAGTTGTACAACTAACTCTTCCTCTATTAAAATGCATATATTTATTATTAATTATTATTAAATTTCTTAATTTTAGAGTATTAAAGGGCAATGTAAAAATTTTGTTGACTCATTAGAAAGACCTAATGTGATATTCTGCACAATACAACACTGTATTAAAAGGCTGTATTTATAGCATTAATTTTAAGTTCCCATTTCAACTGTTATATTAGAAAAGAATACAAAAAAGGTAAATCTCAAAGTTAAACTGGGAGTTTTGCCTATTTAGTTTTCCAATTTGCTGAACACACAGATAAGCTCTCTTGTCTACTCATCTACCCTGCAAATTCACTTGACTCCTTACTTTTTTTAAAAATCTATTTCCTTTTCTATTGCCCTCTCTCCATTTTGTTTTTTCTCTTTCCTCCGTATTTTTTTTGTTTAAATTTTCTTGCACCCTAATACCATACAAATAGAAATTTACATATTACTATGTCAGTTCAGAATCCCATTCATTCATTCACAGTGATGACCAAAGATAAATTACTAAATTTCCTTCTAAAGCACTTGACGTTTTCAGAATCTTCATGTGTTATAGCAGTCCATGAGTCAGTCAAAATGAATCAAATAAAATATTGGTTACATTTTATATTCTGATTCCCTAGGACTTGCGATCTGGTTGTACTGAAATAAAATTAGGAAGTTGCTTGGAATTAATTTAAGCATTATACTGCATTATACTAAAAGTAATCATATGTGTAGTGCATTACTGTAATGCATTATTCCTTATTTTCTAGATAATGATTACCTCCATGATATAATAAAATAATACCGTAACTACATTCAATTTTTCAGCAAAATAGACTTAATTCTGGTAATAATAAAAAAATCAGTGCATTACAATGTCTATAAAATGGTACCATTATGGACAAGAAGAATGCAGCATTTATAGCTTTTTCTATATCTTAATATGAAAAAATTTCAGTTACTGATTGCAAGTATTGTGTCATCTTAAATTGCAGTAGGAAAAGTAGGGGGCAGGGGGAAAAAGTTTGGCACTCCAAAATTAGCTTAAATCCTTGATGGTCTGTTTTTCAAGAAGTGTATGTGCGTGTATGTGCATGGGTATTTAAAAAGCGGAATGGAAAAGAATACATTCTACGTGTGACTAAAAATAATAGTGAAATAGTTTATAAAATGTTCTCTTGGAAAGTTCATTTTCCTTAAGTTAGGCACAATAAATTCTCTCCAGAGGAAGGGAAATACATTAATGCATCTCTAAGTATCAATGCAGGTTGTTTAATCTGTGAAACTTCCCTAAAAATAATTTGGTAGAAGTTGGAGACTTAGAAACCCATAGATTTAATTACTTTTTAAAAAATCTTTCAAGTTGGAAAAGTTACCTAATTCTCTGAGTCTCAGTTTTCAACCTACAGGATGGAGATTGCACTGCTCCATGTTACTGTGTGGATGAAAGGATGTAACAAGTTAAAACACTAGCATAAAATAAATGCACAATGCACCTTTCTCTCTTCCTTTCTTGTCCTCTTTCCTTTAGATATGTATTGTTCTCTTATTTTCAGGGATTTTATGTGTATGAGAGTAATAATTTTCTTATACCTCTTAAAATAGAATATTAATAAGATTGTCTTTGGTTCTATTAAATTATCTCTTCATTTTAAGAAAGCATTGAAGCCTTATGATAAAATAATCTCGGTTAAATATATTAGCTATCTCTGAAGTTTGTGTTTAGCTCACTGGATTTTTTATTTTTCTTTAAGATAAGAAATATAAATCATGTGACGGAAAGTGTTTTGTCTTCTTTTTTTATTGATATTTGCCCAGGTCTAGAAAAATACCTCGGACATATTTTACACTCAACAAATATTTGTTGCATTTAAAATGCAATCAAGTTTGAGTCGATTCACATTTTGCTCAGTCTACTTTAATTGAATATAGTTTTGGCTTGGTTTGGTTTTATTAAAAATAAACAATTAAACATTTTGAATACTAATTGATAATATCCTCATTATAGTTTAAAGTACAAAATTGAAAAAGTGATGCATATAATAGGAACTCAATAAGTGTATTGGGAAAATGAAAATATATGAATCAGCCTGCTCATTTTTGGAAATAAATTGAGCATCCAAAGTTCATTCAAATTATTTGACAAAAAGAATGTTAGTTTTCTATCATGGCCAATATGAAAAGAATGCTAACATGAGGTTAATAAATACACCCACTGTGTTAGAGAATTATCTGTGATGGCAATTTGCAAAAATGACTGCTCATTAGAACTCCTGTGATTCAAAATAGGTAGAAGACATCTGTAGAATCTGAGCTCATTTAAATGTTTCATCAGTTGGAAAGTACAGGAGGACTTGGAGTTTATGATACATGTTACCGTGCTTTTATTCAGTAGCTTAGTTTCTTAAAAGAACTTTATTGTTACTTTTTATCTCCCACAATAGTATAAACTTTGTAGAAGAGAAAGAAGACAAGAGTTACCATCTGGAGGGTAGAAAGTTTTGGGAAGTCATCAAAGGCAAAGAATCTAAGAATCCAGGAGGATCTTAAACTAATACCCTTTCATTTTAATTTTTAATCATGGAAATATTTTCTAGGAAAAGAGACTGTGTACATTGGTAATCATTTTTATATTCAGATATTTGCCATGTAAAATAGTTGAATGTCAGACGAAGAACTGCCTGTCTTATTTTGCTATTCAAATAATATATTTTTATGCATAATTTGACCCGCCTCCATGAGTTACTGTAACCTGTGGTCTCTCTGCAGGACTTTCCAAGGGATTTTAATAATACTCCTATGTTTGCCATCTTAAGCAGTGCAGGCTGTTAAACTTAATTTGTAAAAAAAATATTCAGGTATAAAACCAGATAATCTGTATCCCTTTGGAATCAAAAGTCACTTTGCCAAAATATTTTAACACGCAAAATTGCTTCTTGAGAGATGTTTGCCATGATAAAATGACAGAAAACTACATTTCCATTATAATTATAACTGACTCGTGGTGCTAAGTTTTTATAATTTAAAGGTATTCTCAACTCTGACAGCCCTTCCATGTTGAATTATGCATCTCAGGCTCTTAAATAGTTCTGCTGGCACGAGACAGCTGAGATGAAGTTGTCTTTCTAAAATAATTGCTCCATGGAGCATCCATTATACCTTCAGAAAAAATGTATTACTTGACTTCTACAAATTATAGACTAGCCTATAATGGGTATTTTTGACAGCTATTAGCTTTAAAAAAATCTGAACGGTAAAATGAGTATTGATATCACAATGGTGTGCTGTGCATGTTAATACCAACCTTCTCTGTACTTTCCTTCTAAAGCATGATGTAATCATTAATTATAATAATATCGATGTAGCTTCATTCATGTTAAAAATATAATATTGGCATAATATGTCATTTTCTCACCTATGAGATAAAAAACATTAACTGAATATTACAGTAGATTTTTGAAGATACTGTCCAGTGTAAAGAATAAAAAATGAATTCATTTTGGTAATGTTTTTCTTAATCATGAAAATTATTGTGCATTTTAAAAAATCATGAATGAAACAATAATCAAAGACCGATAATAGTTTTACCACTCAGATTCCTCTTCAAAATATTAAACACTGATAAAAAGCATGTAATTTTTCTATAATATGTTAAAATACATATTCTTTCTTATCAAGAATTTTATGCTTTTAGTTTTTAAAGCAGGTACAATTTTCCCAATAAAAACACTTGCAAATGTCCTTTCAGGAACATTATATCCCACAGAACATTAGTAATCCCATTATTAAAATCCAGGGTGGAAACTATAGTGATAGTCAGGAAAAAGAGTAAAGATCTATTTTCTTTACTGTTTTTATTTGTACCAAGTAAATGCAGTTATATGAGAGAAAATATTTGTGGTTAAATTTAGAGGACTTCTATGCAAATGTAAAGTTTTCTATAGCATGTAAATACCATAAAATAGGAGGTAAATATTTTCCAAGTCGATTACATTGCCAGGGATTTTTTTTTTTTTTTTTTTAACGTGACTACAGTGGAAGAAATTGCTTAGGGTTCTATGCCTCTCCTGAGTAAATCACAGACCCAGACATATATGCATATATACCACCTACCTGAAGAATCAAAAAGCTAAAATTTATAATTAACTTAAGGTTATTTAATGCATCAATCAAGGGTGTAGCGACTGTCTAGTTTATGCTACTTTGTCGAGAACTGATCATGCAGTTACTGTTGATTCCTATGCTTGATTGACTGTGTCCTAGAAGGCTCATTCCTCTACACGGGGCCAGACCAAAAATGCTCAGATACATAGACTTTCCAATACTCTTGGCTTTATATTCATCATTACCTCTTGGGTTAACAGTAGTAAGTCTTTGCACTCCATTTGTTACTTGTTAAGTCTTGGGTTGAGTGGTGAAGATGGGTAGGAAGATAGAGGGAAACATGACAGAGCTTTAGTGCATCTTTCTAGTTCTCTTTTCTGTCTCTTATTCAAATGACATTAGAAGGCTATAGCACCAGCTTAAGAGATAGAGAAACATTTAGAAATAAATCTTTAACAGTTGCCTTAAAAAAACAAGGATAGGAGGGAAGAAAAGAGAACAGATGACAGAGATTCCATAGTACCTCACTACACGTTTGTCACGCTCTTTACACTGGATCCAGGGGTACAATCCAAACTGGAGAAAAGTGCTGCAATGTTGAGATTAATAGTATACATTAAAGTAATCACAACTGTTTATGACAGGCTAAGTTAAAATTTTTCCCACATCTGATTATGTGATATTATAAAATTAAACATTATCATATGTCTTATAAATGGGTAAGAAATTCTGATGGCATAAGACTTAGCTTTTTAAAATATTTATTGTAGTCACAAATTATCAAATTATTAACCAAAGTTATTTATCTATTCATCCAATTGAGGCATTATAGATGAAAGTAATAAACTATTAAGCATCTACCCTCCCCCAAAACAAAAATGCTTAGAGTAATATAATAACTATTTTTATTTCAGGGGAATTGAGCAGATGTTTGCATCTTTTTTTTTTGAGACAGGGTCTTACTCTGTTGCCAGGACTAGAGTACAGTGGCATCAATATAGCGTACTGCAACCTCAAACTCCTGGGCTCAGGCAATCCTCCTGCCTCAGCCTCCCTTCTGAGTAGCTGGGACTACAGACCTGGCTAATTTTTTTTGTTTTTATTTTTTTGTAGAGATGGGGTCTTACTATTGCCCAGGCTGGTCTTGAACTCCTGGCCTCAAGCAATCCTCCCACCTCAACCTCCCAAAGTGTTAGGATTTACAGGCATGAACCACTATACTCAGTCCATGTTTATATCTTTAAAACTCATTGAAAATAAAGTTTGTGGTTTTTTCTTTTAATTAGAAAGACTAACAAGTGGTAAATACTATCTGCTATAGAGAACCTGTGTATATAATATTCTCTCAAAAGCCTATTCCATCCTTTGTTTCTTATAAATAAAATTCAAAATGTACATTATATATATGTATGTGCGAGTATGTGTGATATAAAAATTATACATAAAACCATCTGTCAAAATGCAGTGGAATTTTGTGTGATTTCAAATTACTTTCTGAGATTTCTCTATGACTTTCAAATTTTCTACAGTATAGAATGACAATGACTAACCATTATGCAGCTCTTTTTTGTGCCAAGTAGTCTTCTGAGTATTTCATTTATATTAAGTTACTCATTCCTCACAAAGCACCCTTTGACATGGATATTATTATTATTATTCCTTTTTTTATAATATTGAAAACTGAGGCACAGAGAGGTTAAAGAACTTTCCCAAGGCTACACAGCTAATATAAGAAAAAGGTAAATTTCAAACCAAGTAGTTTTTCCAAACAGTCCACTAATGAAATAGGTGTGTTTTGCCAAGTCTGGGAATGAGGGAAAAAGTAGTTAAGTATGGGTGCAGGAGACATAGAAATAATCAGACATAGTCTAAGTCTTACTACTTTATTTTCATGTTCCTACATCTGAATATATTTCTTTCTCACTCTCTTTCCCAATAAAAAAATGAGAATCACTTTTTTTTTTGTAAAATTGTTGAGTGTAATTTTCAAGTTTCTTGAGCATATAAGAATCTGAATACCTGTATGTTGACTTTCATTATCTGATATTCATACTGAGATTTGCTTTATAGAAATGATTTGGTGTATATTGGAAGTAATTTAAATTAGGCATTTGACAAAAAATTTTAAAGCTATGATGATTTCTTGAAATTTTCACTAAAATTTCCATTTTATTATTATAATTAGTTGAAATCAAATAATTCCATAACATGCATAATAATATCTAAATAGTGTGTAGACTGTTGTGCTGTTATGTATTTTTATTACTATAAAAATAGCACAATTCTATTGTATAAATTTCTAAAAAATTCAGTGAACTATAAAAATTATAAGTTTCCGTCAGCTATAAACATTGTTAAATTTTGATTATACTTTGTTAGTGGTTTTTAATTATGTTTATTTTTTAATGAAATTAGAAACACGTTGTGCCCATTGTCTTGTAATCTAATTTTTTCACTTTATTCTGTGATATTTGTTTTGTTTTTACCTTTTCTGATTGTATGGATAATATAAACATTTTTTAAAACATTAACAACATAAAGAAATATAAGTTAAAAAATATACTCGATCCTTTCCTCAGAGAAAATTTTATTTCCACTTTCTGTATACTTCTACAGAATATTTTCTTTATATATACAATCACATAGACGGATATAATATATTATATATACTATTAGTGGATTGTTTTTACTTTACAATAAATTTTGGCCATCTTCCCAAATCAATACACTGAGATCTGTTCCATTTCTTTTAAAAGCTTCATATTATTTTATTATAAGAATATACCACACTCATTAAGCTATTACTTTATTGCTGGACATTTGGGTTGTCTCCAATTTTTGATATTACTAACAATGTTCTAGTGAATCTGGTTATATTTTTATCTTTGTGCACTGGTACCAGAATTTTTGTAGGATGAATTCCTAGAAATGGAATTATGGAGTCAAAGAACAGGCATATCTCTAATTGCATTAAACTGTGATAAATCTCCCTCCAATGTGGTTGTAGCTCATGTCCTCAAACAGAGTAAGAGAGGATCTGTTTTCTAAATATGGCAGATTTTTAATGTTTTACTTAAATTTACAGGCATCTGTAGGCCAAAATAAATAATATTCTCAATACTACAAAGTGTCACTTTATTTTTTTGGATCTTTGCAATTTTTTCATGAGTGTCCAATATTTTTTGTCATTTTGGTAGGAGGTTGATGCTTGAACACTATTGGAGGTTTTGGTGGATTTCTTAAAGATGTCAATGTACATTTCTCAGGTTCATAGTGGAGGTGAGGAGGAATGTCGGGACAATTGCTATGTATCTGTATTTGAGAGAGAGAGAGAAGACAGAGGAGTGAGATGCAATACGCAAACCTAAGTAAGACATACTTCCTGATTCAAGCTCACACAGGCTAGAAACAAAATGAGCATTTTCTAGGGAAAAAATGGTACTGTATTACATTAATGCAGAGGAATGAAGGCTCTTAAAAAAGGAAACATTTTGAACATTCCCATAAAATGAATTACAATTAGAACACAGCACTTGAGAATAATGAGTTTTATTTTAACTAAGAGTTTATTCTACAGTTATTAAATGGTCAGTTAATCAAAATGATTAAACTTTGGATTTGTGTGTAAACCTAACCATTTGTGCGTTCCTCCAGCACTTTACTGATTGTGATTGGCTGATCTTCTTCGGTTGCTGCTTTAAAAGAATTCTCGAAGACTCAACAAGTAAGACCACAGATGCGCTAGTGGCACTGGATGGGCGAGGGGGGCCCCTGTAAGAAGTTCTTTCTTTCATTCATGATAAGACCACTACTGTGTGAAGAAGCATTGAAAGGGACAGCACGAAACTGGATTTGAGGCCTTTGAAACAATCTGGTGGCAATTTTTAAATCATGTCATCCAAAACATCAGACTGATCAACAAAATTCTTACTGTGAATGGCAGGTTATCTTTGGCTGCCTCTAGGTCCAGGACCCTGAATTTGGATTCTTCACTGTTTTGACAGTCTCTGATTTCTACTACCTTCGACAGTCCTTCTCACTATTTCTTTTAGTTACACTCTGTAAGTTACATTAACCCTACTTTCATTTCAAATTATTCATGTTCCCTATAGGTTCCCATAAATAGTCATTTTTGTGAGCATCCACCTCTCTTCCTCTTTAGGGACTACCACTGCACCCACACTACTTACCTCCTACTTCAAAAACTGAAAACAGAAATCTTTCAACTGCCCCCTACCGGTGGCCAGTGCTCTAGTCCCTGGTTTAGGATCAGCTAACTGAGTGATCCTAGTTGGGTTTAGTATCTCAAATGAGTCAAAGAAAAAGCCCCTTTTTAATTAATGAAAGCCCATATGTACTGATCTGGCTGTTCCAATGAAGTGTCGATATCTGAGCCTCCCACTTCACAACCTTTAGCGTTGTGTTTTCATGACCATTTTCCACCACTGTTTCTCAGTCTCCTTGCAATCTTGAGAACCCCAATATCCTTCTAATAAATAAACTAACTGTCTACTACTTACAATTCAAAAGATTCCTAAGTATTATATCTAGTTTTTCCACTCAGTCATTATGTTTTAGGGCATTTACTCTTGTTAACACTGGAGTAGTGATTAGAAATAAGGAAAATTTCTATTGAAAAAGAGTGAAAATGAAGAGTGAAAAATGCTGGAATGATAAAACCCTAAGTTACACGACTGCATCATTGTCAATTTTTGTTAATTGGATGGAAGTGCATATAATTACAAATAATCGATGGAAATCCACTGCTTTAAGTGGCTACTATATGAGGGGCAACATTCATGAAGTAATATTTGTAAAAGATCCTGTGTTCGCACCAAGGCGTCAGGTACTACTATGCTCTCTACACTGCTACACATATCCATTTTCACCACATTATGGCATGTAGTAAACCACTCCTCTTTTTTTTGTTGTTCTTTCACTATGGATGTTGCATATTAATATTAAACAATCCTTGGAATGAATAATATACTTAGCCTGCCTATGTTATTTCTCTTGTTTGTATTCCAAAAGATGGGATGAGATATAGAAATAAAAGAAGATAAAGCTTAGGCAATAAATATTTTTCATCCTTTGACTTATTCCTTTACATAAAAATATTTTGGATAGTAGAGCCAAAGATTGCTGTCATTCTAAGGGTGCAGGTTTCAGGGGATCAGGAAGAACTGCCAAGATTTGATCTGAATTAAGGAGAGCAGTGTTTATTGCAGAGTGTTGCTCGTAGAGAAACCCAATAAGCATGTATAGGAGGGAGAGGAAAAAGAGAGAGAAAGACATAATAAAGGAAAGGAGAGGGAACTAAGAAAAGAAGAATGCACGAAGAGTAGATTTTTGAACATCACAAAGTAAGAGAAATTGCTTTTTCTCCATTCTCTGAGGAATTTTAAGGCTTGTGTAGATTGTAGCATAAATTGCTACTAAAGACAGTATAACAGAGATTAAATGTGATATTTATGATACTTATAATTTCTAAACAGCAAAGTGCTATATAAATATAAAACATTCTTATATATTAAGTTATTAGAAATCCAGCAGAGCCCACTGTAAGGTCTGTGGGCCTGATATCCAAATCTGATATTGTCACAGATTTACCATTCAATCTCATGGCCTCATATTACAAAATAGCAATATCATTTCACTGTAGTATCATAAGGAATAACAAAGTATAGGCATCCTTATGTCTTAAAGTTGTTACAAGGTAACTGTACTCAACTGCTACCATTTGAGAAACCAAACAATGACATCTTCAAGGGCTAGGAAAGTCAATTAACTTTTGTTACAATTTCTTTTTCCCTCCCTCCTTCTTCCTTCCTTCCTTCCTTCTTCTTTCACAATGTCCAGAAGCTGATCTTTATAAAGGTCTTTTAAAACTAGGTCGTGATTGAAATGAATTACCAGTGATTACCACAAACACACCTTACAGTAGGATACAAAGTCATTGTACTTGTAGAAGTCCCTGGAAGTGCAGCATGAAATCTAGAGATATGAGGGAAATCAGTTCATAAATCAAGTTGACTGGGAGAAGCAATCTGAGAAGAGATACAGAACAACTACTTCTTCTATTTATTCATTTGTCCAACAAATATTTCTTGACCTACTCTGTTGCGCCGAGAAAATGATCTGAACTATGGAGATGTGTAAACCTCAGGAGACAATTATGCCACATACCAGTTACTTCACTGACCCTTAATGGAACTTGTAATCACAGTATTTCCTAATGTGTGACTTCTAATTTGTGATCAACTTCCCATTGGAATTGGAATTTTTAGATAAATCTCCCTGGGTCTCAATGATTTCCATAGTAAAATAGGAACAATAAACCTAGACTGCCTGGAGGTTATTGTCTGGGCCATATAGATGCGCCCAATGAACACAGTGCTGCATTGAGTCAACTATGTTTCTGAAGACAAAGTTACAACAGTATATTCCTCCTGATAGCTAACTTCTCCCTTCCTTATCCCTCATTTGCCCCAGTCAACCCACTGTCTTGTCCAAATTGTAGCATTCAGGATGACACTGCAATACCACCATACAATGTTAGCTTTTATTTTAACAGTGAACCCACTTTTCCATTTGGTTTGGTTTGCATTGAAGAAGGGAAAGCAGCTGTTAAAATAAGTAGCCTATGTAAGAGTTCATTATGAACATTGTCCTTCAACAAAATAAATATGCCATATTTTCTGAATAATACATGTGTATAATATGTTAATCTTTTCTAACATACTCTTATCAGGAAATAAATTTTATTAAGACACAAAAAAGTTACTGCGTTTATTAAAATGAGTGAATTGATTTAAGCTCTCTTATGGTTTGTCAAATTTGTAAAATATTATATTTCTCTTCAGATAGAGTTACATACTGCGTAGCTCAAAGATAATCCCTATGGTCTTGGCATATGTTACTTAATTGTCTCAGAAGGAAATGCCATAAATAGCATGCTGTCATCCCCCACAGGCACCGGCTCATCTGTCCCAGTGGGGGCTCCAGACAGGGTGAGGTGCTCTAAGATATTTCTTAGTCTATGTAAATCACAGCCATTACTTCTTACCACTTCCCAATTGGTCAATTATGTATAAACATGTGTTAATAAAAATTTGCCTCTGTGCCTCTAAGGTACACACCCATAATGCTATGTGAGTATGATAAAGTACAAATGGCATACATTATTATCTGAATCAACCTACCTCATAAATTATGATCCAAAGTGCTTCTATAGAAACAAAACTCTAGAAAAACCTCTGAAGCCAAAGGCTGGAAAAAACTTAAAAAGACAGAATGGAAAACAATGTTTTTTTCCTATCTTTGTAACTTTGGTGAAGAAAACACTCAAGTTTTTCTTATAGGAGTAAAGAAAACTAAAGAGTATGTTAAATTTCATAAATGCTTTTTGTAAGCATTTAACTCTTAATTGTCATAGATAGTAGGGCCATAAAATGTAAAATTTCCTATTGTTAATAATAAATATGTTAACAGAAGGTGTAATCAGGAAAAAAATCTATCAGTGCATGAGTTTTAAAAATACGCAAGAAAAATATTTTTGAAATATTTAAATAATGATTATCCTAACCATGGGCCATACAGATATTGACTGACATGCTGTGGATCAAACGATGCAAATAAGCAGTCTTATGTAAGGCTAGCAAAACGCATGAGAGAAATGTATTATAATAA
The DNA here is from genome assembly GCF_041146395.1 of Eulemur rufifrons. NCBI lineage: Eukaryota > Metazoa > Chordata > Mammalia > Primates > Lemuridae > Eulemur > Eulemur rufifrons. The sequence continues at coordinate 76,220,346 of NC_090983.1, forward strand.
GCATGTTGTACTGAAAGGTGTAATGGATTTAGAATCATAAAGCCTGGATTAAAGTCCTTACTCTGTCTTTATGAAGGATATATGACTTTGCACACATTACTGAAATTTTCTGAATATCAGTTATCTCGGCAAAAAATGGAGAATTTTGGTAATGCCAATCCAATTCACAGAGTTGTTATGAGAAACACGTGAAATTAATAAGTGCTGAAAAGTAGTATGTAACTGTTGGTCATTATTATAAGTGTTTTAATAGAAGTTCTTATTTTAAAAACATATTGAAAGATATTTAAGACTAATCATTATAAATTCATGATTACGTTTTAGGAGGCAATCAATATAAAATGTTCTTTGAAAAGTACATTTACTAGTGTTTCTTATATGACTCAACAGAATAGTAAATTACAAGAGGATAGTAAATTAAACTGAATCAAAAGTGGAAGGGTACTAATTAATGCTTATCATACACAAGACATGGCACTAGGAATTGTATCTATCTTCAATAAGCATCTTATTTATATATTTATTTATTCATAGTTTTATTGCAGTATAATGGATATACAAAGAACTGCATATATTTAATGTGTACAACTTGATGAGTTAGAACATATGCAAATACTAGTGATAGCATCACAACAATCAAGATAATAGACATATTGGACTGGGTGGACTAAAAATACATAGCCAAATTTTAATGGTAGCCTCTATAAGACTAAAAGAATAGAGTTTGGTATTTTCAAATAAGTAGGGATAAGCAGGTAGAAAGGGGAAAAATAATGTACAAGCAAATAGCAAGAAATGAAAAATAAAGAAGAAACAATAAATTATAAAAAATATAGAAGTATTGGATTGAAAGAGTAATATAAACAAATTCAAATGTACCAATAATTTCAAGAAACATAACTGTATTTGATACTTATAAGACAGTGGTTTTCATATTACTACTCTTTTAAAATTCAGAATATTATGGGGGTACAAACGTTTTTGTTACATAAATTGCTTTTGTATCATTTGAATCAAAGTTGTAATTGTGTCCATCCCCCAGATAGTGTTCATGGTACCCATTAGGTGTGAATTTATCCATTCCCTCCTCCACCCTCCCACCCGCTTGATTTCTAATGAATGCTATTTCCATATATGCACATAAGTGTTGGTCAATTAGTTCCAATTTAATGGTGTGTACATGTGGTGTTTATTTTTCCATTCTTGTGATACTTCATTTGGAAGAATGATCTCCATTCCATCATGGTTAATACAAGAGGTATTAGTTCACCATTTTTTATGGCTGAGTAGTACTCCATGGTATACATATACCACATTTTATTAATCTACCCATGTATTGATGGGCACTTGGGTTGTTTCCACATCTTTGCAATCGTGAATTGTGCTTCTATAAACATTCAAGTACAGGTGTCTTTTATGAAAAAATATTCAACATCTCTAATCATCAGAGAAATGCAAACCAAAACTACAATGAGATATCACTTAATTCCAGTGAGAATGCCTTTTATCAAAAAGTCCCAAAACAACAAATGATGGTGTTAATGCAGAGACATAGGAACACTCATAGTCCCACACTACTGGTGGGACTGCAAGCTAGGACAACCTCTATGGAAAGTAATATGGAGATATCTCAAAGAACTAAAAGTAGATCTACCATTTGATCCAGCAATCCCACTACTGGGTTTTCATATTACAACTCAACAAAAATCAATATATATACCATTTAGAATATAGACATAAGAGAGGTGAGGGTAAAATTATTTCAATTATATAATACAAATATGATTTTAAAAAACCCAGTGTAGGCATATTAATATCAGTCAAATGGACTTGAATAAAAAAGATTGTTATGGATAGAGAGGTTGACTACATAATTATTAAATACATTAACAGAGAAAACAAATGGATTTTAAACTTAAACATATGAAAGGAGAAATACAAATCAATTTATTTCACTATAGTAGAAATTGTTAATATTTCAATCATAGTGGAGGTTGTAAGAGAGCTCTTTCAATCATTGATAGATTAGGCAGAAAAGTGAATAAAAGTACAGATAATATTTGAACAACATATTTAATGAACTAGATTGGATTAACATAAACACAAACTGAATGCGTATGTACATGAATCTGTATATACCAAAATAAGTGGTGTATTCAAGCTACTTCATTAAGTATGTTGTTCAAACATATTTCATGGTGAAACATTAAAATATATCTATTATCTATCTCTATCTATCTATATTAGCAATGAGCAATTGGAAAATGAAATGGAAAAATAATGCTGTTGCAGTATTTTATGTAAATATTTACATAAAATGGCCATTTAGCAGTCCTCAAGGGGAAAAAAACCCACAAAATAAAGGATAAAAATATAATTAAGGTATAACTCACAAAAATATAAATTTTAAAATCTCTATACATTTGGAAAGGTAAATAAATCCCTCTAAATAGCTCATGGAACAAAAATAAGCAGATCAAAAAAGGGATTAAGGATATTTATGTACAAGTATGTGTAATGTCAATAAACAAAAATTAATTGCTTTTGTATACACTATTAATGAGCAATTGGAAAATGAAATTGAAAATATCATTTACAATAGCATCACAATGAGAAATACTTAGGAATATACTTAAAAAGTGCTTAGTGCTACATTATGATATTGCTATATATATTAGGACTTGGGGAATTTAGCAAAAGGGATATTAAATGGAAATTTATAGTACTAAGTATAACTTTAGAAGATAACTAAGGCTGAAAATTAAGCATACTAACATCTTACTTGTGAAGTGAGGAAACTAAAAAAAACAATAAAATAAAATTAACTTAAGGAAAAATAAGACAAAATAAAATAACACTAGAAATTAAAAAATGAAGAACATAAAGGGTCAAAAAAGCACAAGTTTATGCTTTGAAAACTCTAGTAAAATAGGTAAACAATCCACAAAGTTAATGAAGAAAAAAAGAGAAGGCAGAAATAAACAATCTCTGGATCACAAAATGGGTGCATACGTTGTACAATGCAGTGAAAAGTAGTATTGGTAAATTTATCCCGGTTATTCTGGATACCTAGATAAAATGAGCGCATACACAGGAAACTAAAATTGACCAAAATTAAATCACAAAACAAACAAAAAAAAGCCCACATCAATGTTCTTACAAATAGTTAAGAAATAGCAGAAATAATTTAAAAGACCTTGTGGGAAAACCCCAGGTCCAGATGGTTTTATAGGCAAATTCTACATAATTTCAATAAATAGATAATTCCTATTACATGTAATAAACAAGAGAGAATACTTCACAAGCATTTCTATTAAACCAATATGATCTTTATTCTGAATCCAGACAATGCTAGCATGAGAAAACCAATTTACAGGCCAATCTTGCTGTGAATATAGATCAAAAGTCTTTATACTCACAAGCCAAATCCTACAGTGTATAAAAATGATTATCCATCATGAGCAAGTTGAATTTATCCCAGGATTTAAAGGTTGGATTAACATAAGAAAATATATAATGTTAATTTACCACATAAAAAGATTAAAGTAGAAATGTATGATAATTACCATATGATAAAATCAAAAGAAGCAGAAAAATGCATTTGGTAATATTTAACACTTATTTATCATTAAATCTCCTTCCAAAGTTATCTATTAAAGGTATCTATCAAAAAACTCTCAGCAAGCAATATTCTCAGTTGAAGCTATTCAAAGCATTCCCCTAAAATTATCACCACTTTTATTCAAATATATACTAAATGTCCTAGCCAGCACAGGAAAAAGAAAAGTAAAAAAATAAATTAAATAAAGATAGGCAAATGATTTTAAAAAAAAGAAACACCACAGATGCTCTGATTGTTTACATACATAAGTCAAAGGACTTCACAAATTTTTAGTAATAATAAATTCTGGACATTCTGAAGATAAACATACAAAAATCTATGGCATTTTTATTTAACAGTAACACATAGAAAATTAATATATAATTTAAAAATAGTACAATTTGTAACAGTTACAAAAACCATTTAATTCCTAAGAATAAATCCAATAAAGTATACACTAAAACTTTCATGGTGAATTTTATAAGATATATTGAAACGCGCTAAAAAGACAAATAAATAGAGAGATATATCAAATTAATAGTATAGAATATTTCAATATTGTAAAGATGTCAACTTTCCCCAAATATATATATATTTGCTTATAAATTGAGAACTAATTACAAATAAGTGTTAGAGATATATTTTAAAATTTAAGTAGAAAATATTGGTGCATTTTTCTATTACTTCAGGATAGGGAAGAGTTTCTTAAACACCACATCTAAATATGTATAATCATAAAAAGAAATACTGATGCTTGACATCTTTAAATTTAAGAACTTCTGCTCAACTGGAATCATAAATAAAGTGAAAACACAAGCAATACACTGGTAATCATATTTATAACACATAGCTAAATATAATTAATATCCAAAATATAAAATGAACTACAAATCAATAAGAAAAGACCAAGTACAAAGTTAAAATTAATAAAAGACATGAACAGGTATTTTACAAAAGAGAAACACAAATAGTCAATAAATGTAGGAAAAAATACACAACCTTAGCAACTTTCAGGCATTTGCCAATTAAATCTACCATGAGAAATTATTATAAATAAACTAGATTTGCAACGTAAGCGCCCATCAACTGATGAGTGGATAAAGAAAATGTGGTGTATATATACCATGGAATACCACTCAGCCATAAAAAAAAAAAAAAAAAAAAGAAATAATGTTTCTCGCAGCAATTTAGACGAATCTGGAAGCCATTATCCTAAGTGAAGTATTGCAGGAACGGAAAAACAAATACTGCAGGTACTCATTTATAAGTGGGAGCTAAGCAATGAGTATACATGGTCACACAGCTAAGCAATGAGTATACATAGTATAATAAAATTAGGAAACTCAGAAGGTGGGGTAAGCAGAGGGGTGAGGGATCAAAAATTACCGCTCAGGTACAATTTTTACTATTTGGGTGATGGCTACACTAAAAACCCTGACTAAACCACTCTACAATTCATCCATGTATCAAAAAGGCACCTGTACCCACTAAATGTATTGAAGTTTTTTTTTAAAATTGATACTAAATAAATAAATAAAATCTATTGAAATAAAAATATTGTTATAAAATCAATAAATAAAATATAAAATTTAAGGAATCTAACAATATCAAACATGGCTTAGGAAATGCCTAAGGACAGGGCATATAAAAAATACTCTAGAAATAAATGTTTGTTGAATAAAATGCAAATTACAACCACAATGAGGAAGATTACCAATTCCAAATTAGATTTATTGTCTATAGAAAATAAGTAGTTATTTGGGAGAATGATGTTAACATTGACAAAAATAGGCAATCCAGGAGAGAAGTTAAATTTGTAAGTAATTGTCATGTTAGATATTCTAAGTTGGAGTGGATGTCATGGCATAAAAGAAAATATAAAGCATGTCTTTGGAGACTCAGGTCTGGTACTTGATAGGGTTATAGATTGTGATCTATTTAAATGTCCTCAAGGCTGTTGTAATTGAGCTCCCATAGGTCCCATTTCCCCCCCCCCGGAAAGTTACAGTTACCTGACATCCTCTCTGGATAACATTCTCTTTTGCATTCAAAAGTGTCCCTTTTTGGATGAGAATGTGTATTGCCACTCTATGTAAGTTAAGTCTCTTTCGGTCTTATCATGCTATATTTTGATAAAGGCTCACAAATCTTGAGAGTTGATATACAGGATCCTCAAATTATTAGACAGAATATCTAAAATTAATCATGAAAAAAATAATACTACTAGATGATTTGGAAATGAAATGCTCCAGGGATTGTCAAAATGGGTACTCATCGTCTACATGTGGTGATATAGTATGTGAATTTTTTTTCTTGGATAATGATTTATAATCACTTTTATAATTAGTTGATAGCAAACAGAGGGTAGATAGTTCTACCCCCGTATCAAGAGCAAAGCCTCGACAGAGTTCTATTGCTGCAATAGATGAATATTTCAGAATCCCAAGAGCATGTGCTACATGTTTCATTTGTAAGAAACATAGCTATAATATGCATTCCAACGTGTTATGGAATTTTGCTAAAACCTCCACATCCATTAACTATAGATTATTTCGTTGTAACATATGATCGCTGGTGTGCATTATAAAGGCTTTTATATTAAGCGTTCCCATTGATTAACGCAGACAGGAGAAGAAGGGAGTATTCTAACTGGACAGATTCCATCTTTTGAAGCCATGAGTATTTGTTTCAATTTTCAATGTCAAATGTAGACTCTGTTTATTCAGACTTGGCTTTTATTCTTTCCCACCCCCCAATCTTAAAAACTACAGGGTAATATTAGGCAATTGAATTTATTAGCATTCATCAAAGAATATTTTTGGCAGCATTGTATCACAAAGACTGACATTGGCATATATAAAACAATACATGTGCAAGCCTGCAAAGGAAGGAAATTTGAAGAGAATGTCCGTTATATAACTTAAGCTGTTTTTTTCTGGATCAAATAAAATTACAGAGGCGCCATGCATAATACTGTTGCTGAAGGCCATCATAAACCCTGGTTTTCATGGGGTTATATAGTCTTTTCACCATGAAAAAGAATTCCTTCTGTATTTAACTTGCCAAAGTACTGAGACAGGCTGGGAAAAGGAGACTTTTTATTTTCAAATTAAAAAAATTGTACCTACAAAATAAGATATTTAAAGGTAGATGAAGTCAAAACGTAGATGCCTCAATGACCTTATTCTGAAACCCGGTGTTTTCTTTCTTGATGTAGTAAATATGTGTCATGTGATTATAATAATAGTTGTCTCTAGTGTGTTTTAAAAACAAGGAGACATATTTGTCTGTTCCAGCAATTTATATTTCAAGTATTTTATGAAAGTTAATATGTAAATAGCATGGGATGATGAGACAAATTGGTAAGCATCCTGTCACTCATTCATTGCTTGTGATTCAAAATCACAAGTTTCTACTCTTTTATATGAGAAGGAAAACTAATATCAAAAAAAAAATCACATAACTTGCTCACTTCATTATACATTGGAGACCTTTTTGAAAAATAAGAATCCAGGAAAATTGAAAATCTGAGTCACACCTGGACTGATTTCTCATAGAGAATATTTGCATATTCAGAAATAGCTAAATGTTTTACTAAACCTTTCAGTCATGGAGTTAGATATTTAAATAGTGAGGGGTTTTATTTCTCATTTTAATTGTGAATTAGACTCCATATACATGCCATCAAAACAAAATGAGCATGATAAATTAAATCAGCTAGTTGTTCCATCTCTGATAATTTCTTGGTCTGTTATGCTAGTGTCAATTGCAAAATAGAGTATAATTCTTTCTTCAACCTGCTATTAAGTTTATGTAATGTCCTTTCAAGTATCACATCGGAGGGCAGATGATGTCAGTTTATTCCATTATTGGTGATGCTAAGTTTGATCTTTTGGTTTCGGTAGTCCAGGAGATCTCCAGTTCTTTTCTCTTTGTATGTGAACATGTAGTCTGTGGGGTGATACAGTAAAACTGAGTATCCTGTTCCCCATTAGGCTTTCACCAACAATTTTAGCAACCATTGACAATTATACTTGAAGTAATCATGTCTATATTTATGCTAAGGTGATAATTTCCTTTTTTATTGTATTATTTATTTATTTTTATTGTTGTTTTTTTGAGACAGAGTCTCACTCTGTTGTCTAGGCTAGAATGTCATGGTGTCAGCCTAGCTCACAGCAACCTCAGCCTCCTGGGCTCAAGTGATCCTCCTGTCTCAGCCTCCCAAGTACCTGGGACTACAGGTGTGCACTACCACGCTCGGCTAATTTTTCCTATTTTTAGTTGCCTGGCTAATTTCTTTCCATTTTTTTAGTAGAGATGGTGGGGGAGTCTCACTCTTGCTGAGGCTGGTCTTGAACTCCTGACCTCAAGCAATCTTCCCGCCTCAGCCTCCAAGAGTAATAGGATTATAGGCATCAGCAGCCAAGTCCGGCCAATAATTTCCTATTTTAATTTCAAATATATCTTCCACAATTATTAGTAGACAGGAAGTTGTTAGGAAAAGGACTCCATAAGTCCCCATTTTAATGATTTGTTTTTTAGTACCCATAAGAACACATGAATCCATTGCTTAACCAATATTTTATAATCCCTTTCTGTCAATATTTGTTTTATGGCAAGTTGTCTCTAAGAGGCTTTCCAATAAAAGAAAGCCTCTTCTAGATGATTTCTATATCCTTTAAACATGGCCTACTTGGTTTTTGAGCACTCTTTTAGTTTCTAACATAAAAGATATGACAACTAAGTTTTTAAAAAATGACACTTGATTGAATCCTTGACTGAAGAAGAAGAAGAAAAAAAAAAAAAACAGTTGTAACGGGCATTATTGAGACAATTGGGAAACTTTGAATATTGACTATACACTAGATACTAGGTACATTAATGTTAACTTTCCTTACTGTGCAATTTTACTGTGTTTATACAGAATAATACTTTTGTTTGTTTGTTTGTTTTTTGGAGTGGCTTAAACAACATTTATTTCCCACAGTTCTGGAAGCTGGAAAGTCCCAGGTCTGGTGCCTGGTGAGGAACCTCTTTCTGATTTGCAGATGGTTGTCTTCTTATATGCCCACATGGTGGAAAACAGAGAGAGAAAAAGGGATGGAGAGAAAGAAAGAGAGAGCAATGCTGTTGTTTTTAAGAAGCATGTGCTCAAATATTGAGAGGTAAACAAACATCACATCTTTATAATTAATGATCAAATGTTTCAACAAATGTCATCAGTGGTAAACAATTGATGAACCTAAGTAGAGTGTATTTTCTGGAGTTGGAAATATTTCAAAATTAAAGTTGGGGTAAAAAATATAAAATTTGTATTTAGATAATTTCCAATAAGGATAAAGCATAAATATACCAAGCAAATGGAAAACTATGGATGGATTTTAATTTTTGTTTTCACTATTGGAAACAAATAAGGACTTCAAGTTATAGGATGTCCAAATGCTTACTTTAGTAAGCAAAGACAGTGATAGAGATTCAATTCCAATACAGCTAAAACCATATGATGTTGTGCAATTTAAGACCAAAAAATAAGCTATTAATCAATCAGATGGAAGAAAATCGGTTCAATTAATTAAATTTTCAGGTAGCAAACCTCTTTATTAAATTTCCTTTATTATATTTATCAAAAATAGAGCAATCCCTGCTATTGTATGTTTTTTTCTAAAATATTAACTATATATTCTAAATATAATTGAAGTTTTCAAATGTTCAGCATAAAATATGAATAAGATATAGGTGGTTCACTTGAATATGTATATTATAAAATCAGCTGTGATATTTTGTATGTTATCATGTGCTATTCTCGTAACAACATTAGAAGTAAAGAACATGAAAGTTCCTTTGGTGCAGATTAACTGGGTTCTAGTCAATTAAGATCTCACTGAATAAATTCACCCATATTATTAAGGACTTCTACAGGGGAAAACGTTATGTGATAGTTTAGCAAAATATTAATGTTTTACCCTTTGGGAAGAGGAAAAATGGAAGTTGAAATTGAGTTTTCTTTGTGTCATTACTGAATTGGCTTTCTGAATGAAGTTTCTGTAAAGGAAAAGCTAAATAAAATACATAGCCATGGATAAAAAAATTGGAAAAGATAGATACACAGATCTTATTTAATACTCTCAAAACCTTAATAATGTATGGATTATTTCTATTTAACAAATGACAAAATTGAACATGGGGGGCTTCATTCAGATATGCTATGTTTAAAGGGTAAATTCATGCAATTTTCAAGTCATCTATGATGTCTTTCTGGAAAAACTTCTTAATTTTTCTGTAATATACAGGAGATACTGTTTGTCTAGATGACTAATCTACTTCCATCTGGTCAAGGGCGAGTAGCATAACACATTCATTTAACAGGAAGAGCAAGTGCTACAGGATATATTAAATTGTTAAAAATATGTGAGGTGGGAAAAAGGAACTTATGAGCGTTCATTGTTATAATACTCACCACTTTTAAAAGTAGACCCCCAAAATTATTTCTGGAATTCTAAGTCTTCCATATCAGAAGCATTGATTAAATTAAACATATTTAAATTAATCCTTGTAAAGATTGACTTTTTTAATTACAAAGATTTATAATTAAAGAGGTAAAGACAACAGGTTAGCAGTGCATATTGGATGAGCTAGAAATCAGAATGCATATGAAAATGAAAAAATCTGACTAAACTGTGCATGTCAATAAGTGGCATATTATTAGCACTTTTAAAGCTCTCCTTTTGTAAATCCAGCTAACTATATTTAGGCTTCTAAAGACGGAAATCTCCCAGAACATTGCTGTTTTGTTATTTAGTTTTACTTTTTCTTTTTCTTTTTCACTGGATGATTCTTACTTAAAAAGCAGAACCATGCAGTCAATCAATTTTAAAGGTATACTTGTTTAAGATTTCACAAAATTTCTAAGACTGTTACGTATACGTGTTTTTACATGACCATTGAACATCATTTCAAAAATCTATGATCCAGTAAGTAATGAGTGTCAGTAAAGATCATGTTCAAAGGGGTTAGTAATATGAAATTGACATTTTGACTTCTAGCACAAAATGGTTTACTACCTGAAATATAAAAACAAACATTTAAGCATTTGATGTTTAGGTCATACCATTACACAGGAGTGCACATAGGGCCTGGATGCTATGGAGGTGTGGGTTATGCACAATGTATGAATCTTACTTTTTATTATTATATATACATATTTTTGGATTGATACAATCTTTTCAGAATTCTGCATGTTATTAGTCAATTTTTGGAAATATGAGTTTACTAAAATATGGAAAAATATAATCCAAGAAAAATTATAATATTACAATAACATACTAAAAATCTATATGCATGAATTGATTTTTAAAATTAAATGGCTAAAATATCTCTGTATTTTAAGTTAGAAATTATAGGTCTTCAAAATAAGTTCAATGAGATTAAGTGGTGATTTAAATAATTACCCAATTATCACCTACTTCATTGGTAATAGGCAAATATGAATATATATTTTTATAATATATTTTATCTCATATTGTATATAAATGTAGATTACATATGTTAGAGTGTCTGGTAAATGATAATCCGTCTTGGAATTTGATACAGTTAGTAATATACATTGTATTTAATAGTTTAAATATTTTGTGATAATTCATTAGCTAATATAATATCCTGAGCTATTATATCCGAGCTATCCTGAGCTATCCTGATAATATTATAACAAATATACTAAAAAAAATATAGAAAAAGGTCAGCTGACATACTGTATATCCAAAAACTAAAGTCACACCTAAACAGAACCTTCAAGATCTTTCTTACAGAAGGTCCTGCTGCTCCTAGGGGTGAAAAGAAACTTTAGGAAACACCGACAAGTATTTTTCAGAAATATTTCCCAAATTTTCTTCATCTTTCCACTGTGTTCTTAGTTCCTTGATTTCTAATTGCCAGAAAGTCAGTAGGAGATGAAATATTGGTCCTTTACCATCATACCAATTCAACTGTATAGTGACCAGTTCTGAATAGTCTATTTAAGTGTCATGGCAGTGAACCAGGATACACGCATTTTGTGCAAAGTGGCTAAGGGATTAGGAACAATGATTGATAATACCTGTGTATTCCTTAGTGTGAGAAGTTGAAAGATGGGATGGTGGCTTTTGGTGTTGGGACCTAGATATTTCAATGTACTTGCTAATGATGAGGAGGACAACATAAATAGGAAAGTGGTGAAATATTCTGACCAACACTAAACTATATTGGTTAGTTAAAAACTAATGAGGTTTGGGAGATGCTCCAGATGGCTCTAATCAAACTGGAGAATTGGGCAGCCCAGTGGCAGATGAAATTCAATTTTGATAAATGTACAGGAAAGAACATTGAAAAATTATAATCTAAACTCTCCATGTATACCATGAGGTTTTGAACATGCAAATTCTCTGAGGAGCAAGACATTTACTACTACCACTGCTGGTTCAATGAAGGTGTCCCCCAGTGCACATCTTTTTGGAAACAAATGAGTAGATGCTTGGATGTGTTTAGAAAAAAGGTTTGAAAATGCAAATAATAGGGAAAGCTGTTTTGAGACAGATAAAGAATGTTTTACCCATTGCAGCAGGGTGGATTTCTTCTGGGTAACAAGTGAGAAGTGACAGAAACAAGAAAGTCACAGAAGCTTGTGGAAAGAGTGACTTATTTCTAAAGTAAGATTGAAAGACAGGCTGACAACTAGAGAACACATTTACATATGCCCAACCTGTTTGTGCTATAAAGCTTTTCAATTGTAAGCAAGATTAGAACCATGGAGAATTTGATCTCATTAACAGGGTGGCAACTGTGGGGCCCTGACAGTTAATAAATGAGTTTAAATATTTGACACTTGAAAGTTAAAAATCCAAGGCTCAGGTACTGGGTTGTAGGTGATAAATCTTGAATGTGTATAGTTACAGCTTCTTTGTGATTTTTATACTCTACAAAAAAAGTGAATATATTAGCATATCAAAAGACTATGTTTCTAATTCACCACTGCTTGGGTAAGTTAATAGGCAGAAATAGCAGTGAAAATGTTAGATGCATACATAGAGATTGCCTTAAACTAAAGATTGCCAATAATAAATTGTTCAAACACACTATATATGTACACATAATTTGTTCTAAATGAGTTTTTGAAAAACCTGCCTCAAGTAGTTTGTTTTGGACTCACACTCAATTATAAAATGGGGAGAAACATTTTATAAATTCAATGTTAATTGATAAAATTGACAGCTTTTTAAAAGCTGAATGAATCTACTCCCTCTGGGGAAAAAAAATCATGGAAATATGTATAATTTTCTCAAGGGATTGCGATAATTTTTTGATTTGTTAAAGATAAGTGAAAAGTCTTAGGATAAATATTCTATAAGTAAAATTTAAGAATTTATGGAAGAAACTAGTCAAAAAGTCATGCTTTGCATGAGATAGCAATAGTCATAAGAAATACAAATCAGCAGGTTTTAACATTGTACTGCGCGTTTCATGATCACTGAATATGATTTAATAATCTGCACTTAAATATGACAAACCTAACAGCAATTATATAATATATATTTATATGTTTATGTATAGTATATATATTTGTATAGTATATATATTTGTATAGTATATATAAGTATATAGCAACACTACACTATATGTATTATATCACGGTAGGTGTGTCACTAGTTTTCACTCACAATAGAATTTGCTGAGTCTTCTATTTTTTTTGATGCATGATTCCTGAATAAAGAATCCAATGATGTATGCTTTTTGATTTTCACTGGAGCAATACTTGGAATGTAATATCTTGGTGATGCACTAGTTCTCTTCTGATAGGGGGCTTTATTTTGGGAAACAGATTTCAAAAGCTCTACTCTCTAACATCTTTTTGTAGCAGTTGTACATAATGCAATCTATGATGATCAATGCAAGGTTTTCCGTATTTTAATTTTTTTAATGAAAGTGTGTATAGGTTCACAATCTGAACATTGGAGCACAGACACACTAAGCAACTCCTTGCATTACTTTAAGATATCTAAGAGACTTCAGGGAAAATGGGGAAGAATTTGGATCTACATAAGAGTGAAACTACCTAAATGTGGGTTTAGAGATCTGTGAATATTTCCAAAATGCTGGCAAGTTGAAAACTGACTGGAGAGGCCAAGTGAACCTGCAGTTGCTAAAACAGTAGCAATGAGAAATGAATGAAGCAGTAAGGAGGAAAGGGGCTATTTAATACTATTTCTTCTCATAAGCATGTCCCTCTGAATGCCACATGTTCTCTCAAGATGTTGAACAGACGGCTTCTATGGGGAGGCCCTAGTCATCAAAAGCATATTGAAGGAAGACACCTGAAACTCTGATTGAATCCTTCTGCATGCGTCTGCATCTGCATCGCCCTCTGGCTCTCAGCATTCCTAAGACTCAACTCTTCTAGTAATAAATCTCTTCCAGTACATGACACTGAAAATATGCCATTCAGAATACCTTGTTTCCCTTTTACTGAAAAGTTTGTATAAGTAAAAATGACTAATATTGGCCACAGGAGTTACAAACAAAGCAATTCCATGCATGTTTAAGGAGGCAACTCTTCATTTCTGCAAAGGGCAGCAACAGAGAAGACCCCACAGTACCATGATCCAATAGCTTGTCTATCCTCTAGAAGCTAAGTTTGTTCCAAAGTCTCTTGATGAAGGACTTGATTCCTGGGATGATGTGAATTGAAGTTGTAATTTGTTAAAAAAAAGAATAACGAAAACAACCACCACCAACAACAAAAAAGAAACCTTGCAAAATAATTGCTTCTAAGGAAGAGATATGCAAGCCAGTGAGTATAATAACCACAATAGCATTTCTTTGGGAAGCTTTGCTTTTTTTCCTTCCTTTTCTTTTTATTTTATTTTATAACATTTCTCCCAAGAGCCCTGGGTTCAGGAAAATAAATAAAAAAATATTGAGCTACTCAATGAATCCTATTACCAGAGGAATCATCTCACTTACTTATCTTGTCTGCCATAAAAGTGAGCAGAAAATTCTAGTTCAAGGGCATTTTAGCAAATTGTAGCATGTTGCATGTAAATGTATGGACAAATAAAATTTCTACCATCCCTGTACAGTGAAATCCACAGCCAAAAAATAGGGTTGGCAGAATCCGAGGACAAATAAAAGAGCTTATTGAGCTTGGTTCTAGTCTGACAGTGAAAGGGAACGAGAAATAGAGCAATATCTTCAAAATCATTGCTTCTTTGTTTTGGGTCTGCGGTAGCATTCCTATACTGCTAGATTAGAAATTCTGTTTATGAGAGAAAGTTAATCTATCTTCCATATCTTGTCTCTATTTTACTTCACTCCATTGTGGTCACTAGCATATAAGTTAGGAGAAATTATGTCTTTAATTAATAAACAAATATATGAGTGAATGAATCATTTTATTGAAGGAGAGG
The DNA here is from genome assembly GCF_041146395.1 of Eulemur rufifrons. Taxonomy (NCBI): domain Eukaryota; kingdom Metazoa; phylum Chordata; class Mammalia; order Primates; family Lemuridae; genus Eulemur; species Eulemur rufifrons. Next base: position 76,235,385 of record NC_090983.1, read on the forward strand.
TACAGATAGCATTTGCTATCTGTGACATGAAGAGAAGAATATTACAGAGGAAGCCAGAGGTGTGAAAATGGGTGCACTGTCCACCTGTGCTCCTCAAAGATGCCACATTTCATGAAGTCCATGCTACAGTATGCCAGCAACTTATATATTTTTTCAGTGCCATCAACCTGTATATTTGTATGGAAGAGAATATTGAAGTTCCCTTGTAATCTCTAGTTCCTAAAGATAATACAGCTGGCACACATTAGGTGCTGTATCATTGTTGGTTTGAAACCAAACTTTCTCATCTCTTGATTTTCTTCGTGTTGCCTTTTGTGATTCTCCATCAAATTTTACAACCACACATGTGACTCCTCTTCCTCCCAATAGAAAGAGATCTTTCCCAAAGCTAAGTCCATATCTACCTTCCCCTTTCCTTTTCAAATAATGGCTTCGATAATAACCATTAAAGAAGAATTATTCTGGTGCTTATTAAAGATTGTAAGGAAGATTTTAATCAAGGGACTATTGCAACAAGGTTTTGTAGTTTTGTAGTAGGAGAGAGAGATCTGGCTCAACTCCAAATACAATAAGAACAAATGGAGATTCGTAGGCAACAAGCAGCGTAGGGATCAGTGGATAGAAAATCACTTCGCAGAAACGTCAGGGGTAAGCGGGATTCTGGTGAACCCGACTTGACAGGACTACTGCTGAAGGCAGGCCAGGTGATAAGATTTTGAGGGTGGGGTATGAGAAATTTAATTAGATAGAAAGAGTGGGGGATTCTCACTAAACTGATCCAGAAGAATTCTTGCTAAAACTGGACTAAGCTGGCCAAGGACAGAGCCCAAGATTGAGGCCTAGTTGAGAAGAGGGCTCAGAGGAGCTTGCCTCAAGTTTGGTTAAAGGAGAGAGTATTTGTCAGCTCTCGCGTTCAATCAAATGGCTTACCAATCTTTATATCTACCTCTGATCTCTTTTTCATTAATCAAATCCTAGATTCCCAATGGAAGGAATATCAAATCCATTATGCTCAAAATGGAGGTCTTCCCATTTATTCTCCCATTCCTGCATGTCCTTCTCTGTGTCATATTCTTCTCTCATTGTCTTTTCATCAGGAGTTGAATGGCTATAGGATGATCCAATCAATTCTATCTCCCTAACAACCACTCATCACCTCAGCTTTTACTTATTCCCCTCACATCAGAAACTTCTGCCTCACTACCCCATGTCAATATTCTTCCCTTTGGAACCAACTTTTATGTTGCTGCCTGATTTATGTTTATAATTAGCCTCATTCTTTATAGTGATATGTCAATGAATGTTATTCCCCCACCTAACTACTTTCACTTATTTGCCCAAGTCTAGATAATTCAGTGTAAACTTCACCTCCCAGCATCCAAATGGTAGGATGCTCATATTTACTTCTCATTATGCCATTCCTATAAGTAAGCATGGAAAGAACAGGACTTTGAGAACCAGAGAAACTTAAATTTGAAATTTAAGCCTTTCATGTGCTAGTAACCTTAGAAGAGATAGGTAATCTCTCTTAACCTGTTTCCTTATTGTAAAATGAAGACTGCAACTCTAGACCATCAGAGTAGTAAAATAAGATGAAGGATGCAAACACATGGCATATATTAGGGTCACACATGTTAGTTCATTTTCTCCAAGACAACTCCCCTTTTTGACTGTTAAGTTACTTGAGCATAAGAACAATTAGTTAATCACAATAATGCAAGAAGGAGCTATATTTTGCAGTCAGAGAACAGGATGTTTGAACCTGTCACTCAAAAGCTGTGTTGAGAAATTCAGTTCATTTATCAGAATGGCAGTTATCTCACATGTAAGACAATTAAAACTGTGTCCAGGATTAAATGAGATACTACATGTAGAGACACTAATGTGAGTCCTCTCTTAGAAAGAACTAAATAAATTATTTTCAACTTTTTCCCAGTGTTTAGGGTAACAGATAGTGGGCTGTCATAGAGATTTATGAATTAGTCAATATTGGTTTCATTCTGTTACTCCATTATTAAATGCAATTTTTAGATTTGTTTATTGGCTTGCTTTAAGAATGAAAACAACTATCAAAACTTTAAATAATTTATTATCTTATGCTTTTCTTTTCTGGAATATGTTTTTTAAGATTCCAAAAATACCTTATCTTTTTTCTGTTTCAAATATATTTAATAAAGGTCAGTGCCTCAAATATTAAATATTAGTTTCTGATTTCCATTTCTTAGAGCAATCAAGTGTTGATGGGTATGTACTTTGAGAATAAAATTACTAAAAAAAATTTTCAATGATCATTAAAAGGGTCATGTAGATCCAGTTTCTAAGTGTATAATAGCATGTATCCCCTTATATCCATAAATACATGAAATATTCAAATATAGCATTTCATTTCAGCCACAGACATTGCAGTTAGACTGTATGAACTTAGTCAATTGTGCAATGCAATATTTAAAAAAAGAAAAATTAGTCATTATTCAGCATTCATTTCTCCACATATTTTATTTGCCATAGATTACTGAAATGGCTTCATTTCAAGCATTTAGACTAGATTAGCAAATTTACTTGTGCTGATTGTACTCACAGAGATTTGTGATATTGGCACCTCACAGCTATGTGTTTTGAGATTGAGGTGTGAGAGGCTCATTGTGCTATAATCACATGGGCTTACTTCACTGGACTATGTGTACATCACTGCAATTGAACGAAAATGGTTCTGTTTTTCACCAAGCGTAGTTTAGTCATGCATCAATACATTTTTAATTAAAAGTGTGTGACAGGTACAATAGTGGAGCACAGCAAATAATTTTCTCAAACATTCCATTTCCTCGAAGATAGGTAATCAGAATCTTGCCTCTGTTAGTGAGAGAATATTTTTTATTAAGATGTTTTATTAAATGTCTGAAAACTTTGTGCTACGTATCTGCAATTGGGTTGTAAGTACTCTACCACGGATACTTTACATGGTTACTTCAAAATAAAGCATTTGTGCTAGACAGAATCAAAATAGATGAAAAACAATCTAATGAGCCTTTTATTACTTTTTTTAATGCTCATAATGAAGAGCTGAGAAATCAGTAGTTGTATGAAGAGTAGAATCAATGAGAACATGGCTTTTCCTGAAGCAGAGACATCAGAGTAGAAAGGTTAGACACAGAGGAACCAAGAGACTTACTCCAGGATTCTATACCAAGGTTTGTGAACAACATGATGAAGACGTTGCTATATTGATATAGAGATCTTATAATCAGTATAGAGATATTGTAATTTCTGTAAATGATTTTTTTTTTTTTTTTTGAGACAGAGTCTCACTTTGTTGCCCAGGCTAGAGTGAGTGCCGTGGCGTCAGCCTAGCTCACAGCAACCTCAAACTCCTGGGCTCAAGCGATCCTCCTGCCTCAGCCTCCCGAGTAGCTGGGACTACAGGCATGCGCCACTATGCCCGGCTAATTTTTCTATATATATATTTTTAGTTGTCCATATAATTTCTTTCTATTTTTAGTAGAGACGGGGTCTCACTCTTGCTCAGGCTGGTCTCGAACTTCTGACCTTGAGCGATCCACCCGCCTCGGCCTCCCAGAGTGCTAGGATTACAGGCGTGAGCCACCGCGCCCGGCCTGTAAATGATTTTTAAATATGAAAGTTAGGTGACCAGCAGAGACTATATCTTGAATTCTCTGCAGTGCAAATTCCCCCAAACCAATAACCTAAACATGAAGTGGCAATTCCAATTTTGCTGAAAACACTAGGTCTAGTGGTTTAATCACTGATGTAACAAATTGAGGGCCTTTATGAAAAAGGGATCTAGTTTTCTTTAATGATCATGCATTTGCATATTTGTACAACAGTTATTTTGTATTTTGAAAGTCTATTAACTACTACTAACAAAGATGTTATAAATTACACTCTCAAAACTAGTGGAGTGGTATTTTACTTCTGTGGAATTCCACAGGAATTGAAGGGAGAAATTCAACATGACATTCCTGGATGGACTTTGGGCCATGTACTCGCAATGAGCTGTTTCCTCAATAGTGTTGTAAGATTTTCTCAGAAGACAACTCTGACAATATATGAACTGAACAGAAAACAATGTTTTGGTGAACTCAACAAAATTAATTAACTTATTCGTGTTGGTTATGTGTTTAAAATTGTCTCACTACTAAAATTATGTAGTACATTTATATGTAAGATTTTCAAGGAATTATTTTTGTTTACCCTTGCATTATTGTATCATTGCAGAGCTCATCACATTAGGTTGTAGTGCTGTGGTCAACATTTATAAATAAAACTATTGAAAATACAGACAAAGGAGATCTCTTGTGTTGAATTTAATTCCAATTCATTATATAATGGCATTTCTAAGATTAAAACATTAAATAAAATTAGTATCATTAAAGAAAAAAATGGTACAATGCTTTGGGGTACATACATAAAATAGCATATTATTCAGCCATTATAAAAGAAATATCCTCTACCACAACATAGATAAACTTCCAAAACATTTTGGTAAATGAAAGAAACCAGTCACAAAAGGTCACATATTGTATGATTCCACTTATGGGAAATATCCAGGTTTGATAAATCTATAGAAACAGAAAGCAGATTTATTAGTAACCAGGAGATTAAAGGAGGGGAGAATGAGGAAAAAACTTCTTAATGGGTAAAGGGTTTTACTTTGGTGTGATGGAAATGTTTTGGAACTAGACAGAGGTGGTAGATGCACAACACTGTGAATGTACCAAACACCACTGAATTGTTCCTTAAAAAATAGTTAATTTTATGTTATGTGAATTTCACTTCAACAAATTATTTAAAAAAAAAAACAGAATGTGGATTGAAGTTCAGGTATGTGCATAGCTGCTATTCCTTCAATAATTAATTCAATACAACCTTTTCTAATCTGTGAAACAGCTCGGAAAATAGCTGTTAATTAACCTGTTTCTTTTGTATCATAGTTGTCTGAGATATACAGTACAAAAAGTAGATAAACCCTCCTCATGTATGTACTAAACATCAGAAAATTTGTCCAACTACAAAGCAAATTGCTAAGACAAATACTTGAATTAAATTGATAATCTATATTAAAAGACATTGATATTATGCAACATCCCATATAATATTGAGAAAAACCGATCACACTGACTAGATCTGTCCTCAACATGGAAAAATAAACTGGATTTTCAGAACAAAAAATTCCTGATGACTTGTTTTGCCTTGTCAGTGAGAGTGAATTTTCACATCTTATTCATGTATAATATTGAAGAAGTATTAATATAATACAGGACAATGCCTTTATAGTTGTGTGCTTCCTCCTGTCTTAGGAGGTAAAGTTAACTAATTTCATGAAATTTTTTCTTGTTCCTTCTTTTCTTGTTTTTAAAATATTTTCAGCTTTACTGAGGTATAATTGACAAATAGGAATTATATATATTTAACTTATACAATGTGATGTTTTGAAATATTGTACATTGTGAAATGATCACCACAATCAAACTATTAATAATTAACATATCCATGACCTCACATAGTTGGTGCCTATTTTCTAAAGTATAGCTTGCTCTATCAGAGGGGTCCCTCTACTTCACTGAAAATAACGTAAAATCTTCTACGACTTCCTGTCACTATTGTGTGAGTTTATAATTGGCGATATATTGACCTTACAGGAGATAACAAACATATTGATCTGCCTTATAAAATTCAACTTGCAGACATTTAGGAATTTAATTACTATTTGCTTTAATGAACTGCTTTTGAATTTTTGACCCATTTTAATGAATTGCAGATACAATGAAGCTCAATAAGAATAACCAATATCGTAAATTTACAACATACAAAAGAAATGTTAAGTGAAAAGAGGTTTTTTCTAATATTACATGAATGTTAGTTGAAACACATTGACCAGTTCAAGATAAATCTTTAAGAATAAGATAATCATTTTTAAAAACATGGCAGATGTTTCTGTGAAAATGAAAACCAAGCATGCCTTTTAAATATATGAAATGTATGTAAAGAAAAACAATTATTAATTTTCTTTTTCTTCTGAAAATGCTAACCCACCTGGGAATCCCATAAGACTTCTGAGAGTATAGTGATTCATAGGCCATATTTTGAAAATCAATTTCCTAAATGACCTGTGTTTTATAGAAAGTCTAGGTAGGTTTTACTATTAGTATCATTTTGGGTTCCTATATTTATTTGTATGCTGTAGTTACAAACATCCTGGACTTTTCACTACATGTAAATGGCTACTTTCTGATTCTGTGTGATTCTGCTTTTTTATAAGTTTCTTATTCAAGAAAAGGACAGAGTTCAGAAGAACTTTCCCTGGAAGTTTTCACTTTTTATGCATGCCTTGCAAGACTCCTAGTGGTCCCTATACCTCAAATGTAATTCTGGGAAAGATGTCTAAAGAGAATCTTTAGTGACTTGTTTTGCAGTCTGGAATACTAGGTCGTAGAAGCAAAAGTCAATGTTGGAGCAAAATCATGCTATTTAATGACTGTCAAGAACTTTTAGGTAAATTACCTTCAGCAAATCAGTCACATTACATTTTCATTTACAAATTTTTTTTTTGTTCCTACCTGCTGTGCACTTTTGTAAACATTCAGAATAGCAACTCTGAAGCATGTCAAACACTTAACATGATTTTTAAAAAATCCTGAGAATAAATTGAACTACCATGTAGTCACCTACAAAATCCCTTCTGCTTCTCCTGATACAACCACCATCTTAATTTATTACTATCACTTGTTTATTTCTATATCTATAGATGAGGTCAAGGACCCAGATATGACAATTGACTTATTTACAGTTAAATCTTCAGTATGTATAACAATAGAGTGCTGACTTACATAAGATGGATGCTCAAGAACTCTTTGTTGAATAAAAAATGAATCCAGAGACTACAACTGAACCAACTGTGGCTTTGGTTCCACTTAAGTGTTTAAGGAGCGAGGTAAGTTTAGACAACTCAAAATATTACCAATACAATCTTGAAGTCATCTGAAAAAATAATTCCCAGGTTAATTTGTAACTTATCCAACCTAATTAGTAAAAACAAAAATTAATTTAGAATATTATAAAGGAAAATTCACATTTTTATGTTAATCCTCTAGATCTAATCAATCCCTTGCCTTATTCTCTTTATGATTTGTTTTCTTAATGTCCATAGCTTATATATATACAGATACACACGTAAATATGTATATTTAACATAAATGTTCATGTTAAGCCGAGTGATGTCCTCATAGTTGTATTCTGCCTTAAAAAAAAAATCAAACCCCTTAATAAATTAGCAGAGGATGTTTGTACTATATGTACTTGAATTAAGTTACAGCAAGTGAGTGAATCATAATAGTGTCAAAACAGTTGAAAACCCTGAGGCACAAGAAGTCAAATGGGACTATGTACACAGCAATTTTAATTTTATGTTGAAACATGTACTCAGGTTTCTAAAATGCAGTAAATGATTTAGCTACTAATTTTACACTAAATTTTCATGCTATTTCTGCTATTTTTCCTAATAAGAAAATAAAGAGTACAAAATTGTTTAAATTACTTTTTTTTGTTTTAAGTTAAGATAAGGAACTAAAACCCTAATTTCACTACACTTTATATTTCATTTATAACCTAATAATGCAATACGCTATATCTTCTATCAGAGAAATAATTAAAATTAGGCAGAGAGGACAAACACAAATATAATTGCTATAACTTCCTCTAGCTCAAGTTTATTTTTGGATAAGATTACTTTTCAAAGAACAAGGTTCAGCATAGGTAGCAAAATAACTCTGATTGAATGTTGAATGAATCAGAATGGTGAAGGCAGAAAATTATGTTTCTGCCCAGCCTTGATATACTTGCCAGCCCTGAGGCTATAGTTTGAGTCTGAAGTATAAATCAACCATGATTTGGATAATTTTCAGTATAAAACAGAAAAGGAGGGAGTTCTACTTCTAAGCAAAGTGTATAAAGCTACAAGGGATTGTTGCTCACTATCTACAAAGAAGAAACGGTCAAATAAACTAAAAAATTATTATTATTTTTTGAGATTATCAAGTAACCGGTAGCACTGAACTTCTAAGGGTGACAAGCCCCTCTAAAAGAGACATGAGACAAATGAACCTTTTAATCTTTGCAGAGAATAGGAGGAGAAGATGTCTGCCACAGAAGTGGATTTGAACAAAATAATTTAAATCATTCGCAAATTCTGAAATACCAAGGGAGGTCTAGTGTGGCAGATCAGAAGCCCTGAGAACCCTTAACAATGGTCAGATTGGCGCTCATTTGCAAGATGGTTCATACTAGCCTCCACAGATTGTTTATGAGAAATACTAGAGACAGAGTAGGAGACTTGGGGAGAGCCTCTCCCAGGGAAAGGCACAGGCATGATGTTGCACCCACTTCCAAGAGCCTTCTATCAAAGAGGAGCATTGAGCTACTGGGCAGAGTTAGGAAATCCAAGGATCTCCAAGGCTCAGGTAAGGATCCTTGACTTCTGGGTGGGGAAAGTAGAAGCAAAAGTTCTCTGTTCAAGGGGTAGGAGCAGGAAACCTACTTGGGCCCAGCATTTACACCAATACAAGGCAGGGTTCTGCTCCCACTGGGGGAGGAGGATGAACCCCCAAAAAATATAGCTTCAAGTCCTTGAGAAAGTATTAGTAAAATAAATCCCGAAAAGTATAAAAAAGATAATACATCGTGTCTAGATTGGATTTGTCCCAAGCATGCAAGGTTCACTCAACATTTACAAATCAATGAATGTAATTAGTCACAAGAGACTAAAGTAACAAATCAATATCATCTCAATAACTTCAGAGAAATCATTTGACAATACTTATGATCTATTCATGATTTTAAAAAAATAAGCAAATTAGGAGAAGAGAACTTTCTCAACTTCATAAAAGACATTTATTTAAAAGCTATAGCTACTATCATACTTAATGCTGAAAAATTGAGTGCTTTCTTTGTAAGACTGAGATTATGGCAAGAGTGTCTAATTTTAACATTTTTGTTCAATGTTGAATAGCAGGTTCTATCCAGTGAAGTTAGGCAAGAAGACAAATTAAGGACATTATGACTGGAAAGAAATAAATAGAACTATCTTCATTTGAGGTCAACATGATTGCCTCTAAGAATGTCTGACAGAATTTACAACAGCTATTATAACAAATATATGGTTTTAGCCAAATTGTAACATGTAAGAACACATACAAAAGTAAATTGTATTATAATTAACTAGCAACATTTAGAAAATGAAATAAAAATAATACAAAATTGAAATAAAATGGAAATGTAAATAAAATTATTAAATATGAAATACAACAAATCTAAAAAAGTACAATTTTATATACTGAGATCCATAAAACTTTTCCAATAGAATCAAAGAAGCATGAATAAAGGAAAAACATGCACTATTCAGAGATCAAAAAGTTCAATATTGTTAACAAATTCATTGTATTAATGGACCAATTGATTCAATGCAAAATGAATCAAAAAGCCAGTGACTCTTCTGTAGAAATTGACAAGCTGTTTATAAAATTTACATAAAATGCAAATGAACTAAAATAGGCAAACAATTTTAAAAAGGAAGAATAAAGTTAGAAGACTTACACTACCTAGTGTCAAGACTTAATGTAAAACTACAACAATCAAGTGTGGTACTGGCTAAAGGATGGTCATTTAAATCAAAAACAATAGAGAGTGAAAAAATAGACCTCTACAGATGTGGCCAGTTAATTTTTGAAAAATGTTGACAAGCTGAAGAAAAGATTTCATTTTCCTCAAATAATGCTACAAAAATGAGACATTTATTCTGTAAGAAAAAAAAAATTCCTTCCACTTTTACCTCATGCTACATACAAAAATTAACTTGAAATAGTTCATAAACTTGAAAGTAAGAACAAAAATTATAAAACTTTAAGATAAAATTCTAGGAAAAATCTTTGTCATATTTGATTAGGGAATGATTTCTTACCAAGGGTACAAAAATCACAACTTATAAAATAAAATAGTAAATCAGTCTTTATCAAAGCAAAAAATTATGCACTTTATAAGGTATTGTTGTACACCAACAAAATGGATAAACAAGATGAAATGGACAAATCCCTAGGAAAAACACAACCTATCAAGACTGATTCATGAAGAAATAGAAATTCTAAACAGACTTATAACTAATAAATAGATGGAATCAGTAATTAAAAACATCCAAAGAAAAACCCAGAACCAAGTGACTTTACAGGGGAATTCTACCAAACATTTAAAGAAGGATTAACACTAATGCTCCTGAAACTTTTCCAAAAAATTTAAGATAAGGGAATTCTTTCAAACTCATTCCATATGACCAAAATTATCCTTGTACCTAATCTAGATAAAGATATTAAAAGTAGAAAAAAAACACAAACAAATATCCTTGATGAATATTGATGCAAATATTGTCAATAAAATACTAAAAAGCAAATTCTACAGCACATTAAAAGATTTATACACCATGACCAAGTGCAATTTATTCCTGGAACCCAAAGACAGTTCAACATGAAAATATAATACACAACATTAACAGAATGAAAAAAGAGAAACCCACATATTCATCTTAACTGATGCAGGAAAACACTGAAAAAATGCAACATATTTGTATGATAAAAATGTTCAATAAACTAGGAATAGAAGAAAATTATCTCAACCTAATAAAAACCATATATGCAAATTCCACAGCCAATATACTCAGTGGTGATAGGCTGAAGGTGTTTCATCTAAGATCAGGAATAAGACAAGGATGCCTACTTTTGTCACTTTTATTCAACACAGTACTGGAAGTCATAGCCAGAGTAATTAGGCAATTAAAGAAAAGGCTTTCAAGATGGAAAAGAATAGGTGAAATTATCTCTGTTCACAGATTATATAATCTTATATGTAAAAAGCTTTAAAGGTGACATATACACCCCAAAACTGTGAAACCAATTCAGCAAAGTCATAGAACACAAAATCAACAGACAAAAATCAGTTGTTTCTATATACTAACAATGAACAACTCCAAAAGGAAATTAGAAAAACAATTCCATTTACAATAGCACAAAAATATTTAGGAGTAAACTTAACCAAGAAGGCAAAAGACTTGTACATTGATAATTATGAAACATAGCTGAAATAAATTAAAAGAGGACACCAATAAAAGGAAAGACATTCCATGTGCATGGGTTAGAAAACTTAATATTGTTAAGATGTCAATACTATCCAATGGATCTACAGATTCAGTGCAACCCATATCAAAATCCCCATGACATTTTTTGCAGAAATAGAAAAATCTATCCTAAAATCCATATGGAATCTCAATGGACCCCAAATAACTAAAACAATCTTGAAAAAGAAGAACAAAGTTGGAGATCTTAAACACTTCCTGATTTCAAAACTTACTGCAAAATTACAGTAATCAATACAATGTTGCATAAAGACAGACAGGCTAATGGTATTGAATAAAGATATGATAAATAAATCCTCACATATTTGGTAAAATCATTTACAGTAAGGGTGCCAAGACCATTCAATCAGGAAAGGAAACAAATGGTGCTGAGAAAACTGGACATCCTTATGCAAAAAGAATGGATTTGGACCCTTAGCTTAAACTATATACAAAAATTAACTCAAAATGGATCAAAGATGTAAATACAAAATTATAAAACTCTTTGGAAAAGACATAGGCAAAAAGCTACATAAAATTGGATTTGACAAGAATTTATGACACCAAAATTATAATGAACAGAAGAAAAAATTGATAAATTTAGATATATTGAACAACATCAAAATTATAACTTCTGTGCATCAAAGGAGAAAATCAGTAGAGTGAAAGGTTATCCATGTAATGGAAGAAAATATTTGCAAACAATATTTCTAATAAATGATTAATATGCAGAATATATAGAACTCCTACAACCCAACAACTTAAAAAACTACTCAATTTTTAAAATGAGCAAAGAACTTGAATAGGCATTCCTCTAAAGAAGATATACAAATGGCCAATAAGCACAAGAGAAGATTTTCAAAATCACTAATCATTAGGAAAATGCAACTCAAAACTTCACTGAGATACCACCTCATACCTATCTAAGATGGTTACTATCAAAAAACAGAAAATAACAATTATTGGCAAGAATGCCGAGAAATTGGAATTCCTATGCACTGTTGGTGGGAATGAAAAATGGTGCAGCAGCTATAGAAAACAGTATGGCAATTCCTCAAAAAAATTAAATATAGACTTATCATATGATCCAGTAATTCCATTCCAGGGCTATACCCAAAAGAATTGAAGGCAAGGACTTGAACAGATATTTGTTCAAGCAAATGTTCATAGCAGCATTACTCACGATAGCCCAAAGGTGGAAGCAACCCAAGTGTCCATCAATGGATGAACGGATAAATAAAATGTTGTCTACACACACACACACACACACACACACACATACGTGCACACACAGGAATATTATTCAAAAGGAAAAAAAAATTTCTGATGCATGCTACAACATGGATGAATCATGAGGATATTATGTTAAGTGAATAAACCAGTCACAAAAGAACAAATACTATATGACTTCTCTTACATGAGGAACCTATAATAGTGAAAGTCATAGAGATGGAAAGTAGAATGATGGTTTCCAGGAGCTGGTGGGAAGAGGGAATGGGGAGTTGCTATTTAATGGATGTAGAGTTTCAGTTTTATAAGATGATAAGAGTTCTAGAGATGGACAGTGGCAATGGTTGCACAACAATGTGAATGTATTTAATGTCACTGAATTATACACTTAAAATGATTACTATGGAAAATTTTGTTATGTGTTTTACCAAAATTAAAAATAATTGTAATTTAAAAAGTCATTGCTAAGAAAACAAAAAGACAAACTGGATAATATTATTTGAAAAACATACATCTGACAATGGACTTGCATCCAGATTACAATAAAGAATTCTTATGGCCCAATATTATGAAAACAACCCCATTTTTAAAATGGGCAAATGGTTTGAACAGATACTTCACCATAGAAGAGTTACAGATGGTAATTAAACAAAAGGATATATGTTAAAAGTATCAGTCATTTGGAAAATACAAATTAAGAACACAATAAAATTACCTACCTACAAAAATGTCTAAAAATAAACAAAATAAAATAAAAAAAAACCCTGACCTGACAATACCAAGTGTTGGCAGGATACAAAGCAATCTGAAATTTTATGTATTCTTGGCATTTAAATGGTATGGCCACTTTGGAAAGCAGTTTGGCAGTTTTGTACGGTTAAACATACCCTTTCCATATGACTCCGCTATTGCACACATAGAGATATAAAATATAAGTCCATGTATATGGCCATATTCGTAAATATTTACAGCAGCTTGCCTTCTTGCTTGCTCGCTTGCTTGCTTTCTTTCCTTCTTTTTTTTTTTCTTTTTTTGGTTTTCAAAACACTTTTTATTGGGAAATGATTTCAAATGAACAGTTACATTGCAAAGATTAAAAACAGTAAAAAGAGCACCTGGATGTCCTTTACCCAGAGTCATCTGCTGTCAGTATTGTACCCCATTTACTTTATTTTTCGCTCAGTCGCGCACAGGCTTTCCCGTCCCCCTCCCCCACCAACAATTCTTCATGTATTTCCTAATTAAAGGAATACACTCTCATATAACCAGAAAACCCTTACCAACTTCAGTAAATTTAACATTGATACAGTTTTCAGTAATCCACCACTGATGTTCAATTTGTCAGTTAACCCAATAATGCCCTTCAGTCCCAATATAAACGCCACCTCTACTATGACCCCATCCTAACATTTTTCTCTTCCTTTATGACACTCCTTATAGCTTAGATGTGCCTCTCTTCTGTCGATTATAATGCTCTCTCATTTTATGGCCATTTACTTCCCCTACTAGACTGGAAGCTTTTTTCGTTGTTGTATTTTGTTTCTGTTTTGTTTTTAAATAGAAACAAGATTTTATTGAAAGAGTCCTGGGGTACCTCATAGAATTGAGGGAAACATTGAATAATCAGGACTCAGTAAGCTAAGGAACCAGGGCAGCTGGAGATAGTGCATCACCTGGAGGTTATAGGCATCCTCTCAATTATCATTTTTCAGATCAAATAGAAAAACGAGTTACAATGGAACTGAAAATAGACAGATGATTGATAGATAGATAGATAGATAGATAGATAAAGGGAGAAAATAGGCTACAGATAGAATGTACAATATGGTCCCAGTTTTGAAAAAGAAATAAGGTATAGCATTATCATAAGTGGACTGCATATAGAATAATGATTTCCTTCATTACATTTATCTATTCTCAAATTAACATGCCGTACTGTGTGACCTTAGATTTTTTTTATTTCCGAATATTATGAGGCTACAAGCATTTAGTTTATGTATATTGCCTTTGCACCACCCAAGTCAGAGCTACAAGCGTGCCCATCCCCCAAAGAGTACTCACCATACCCATTAGGTGTGAAAAATTTTATAAGGACTGTGATACATATTTGAATTACCCATACATTCTGATAATCATTATTACTTACAGATGATATGGTTTTGATTAAAACAATAAATGAAAATGTGTTCAGTCATTAAGCCAATATTTACTATTCTTTCCTAGGAGCTTCACATAAAGCTACATTCTGGGGCTACAAAGATAGGTGAGGTTCTAGCACCTCTTTTAATGTGTTGCCAGTCTAGCGGAGAAGATAAGCAGACAAATACAGTCACGTGCCACATAATGACTTTTTGGTCAACAACAGACCACATATACAATAATGGTCCCATAGGGTTATAATACCATATTTTTACTGTACCTTTTTATGTTAAGATATGTTTAGATACACAAACGTACTATTGTGTTACAGTTGCCTACAGTATCCAGTACAGTAACATGCCATAGAGGTTTGTATTCCAGCAGCAGTAGGATATACCCACCATATATCCTAGGTGTGTAGTAGGCTACCCCATAGGTTTGTGGACGTACACTCTATGATGTCGCACAACAATAAAATCACCTAAGGAGGCAAGTTCTCAGAATGTATGGCCAACATTGAGCAATGTGTGACTATAACTAAAATGAAATATGGAAAGTGCTGGAGGAAAAGATGTACACACTGAAAGAGGAGCTTCAGGGGTTCCTAAGATTAAAACAGGAAGGATAAAGAAGTGCTAAGCCTAGCAGAAAAGGGTTTGGGCTCACGGGTCATCCAGTGATGTGTCAACTGTGACTTTGCCACTTCGATATTGTATGACCTTAAGGGAGTAATGTAAATCCTTCAGCCATAATTTCCTCCTCTTAAAACATGGGACGTAACAATAAGCATGCCATAGGGTTGTTGTGAGGATTAAATGAAAAGATACAAGTAAAGGGTTTAGTAAGTAGATGAATCTAGCTGTCAACAAATGCTAGCTATATTATTATTATTAGCGTTATATTAGAAGTACTTATTTCTACTACTTACATCACAGCGGTATATTCATTAGCACATTATTGTGCCAACTTCCTATAATATTTACAAACACTTTACATATGATTTGTTGCTGGATCCTCAGTAATTATGCAAGGTAGAATGACAGATTTTATTGTTCTCAATTTACAGACAAGAAAAACAAGAAGAACGTAAAGGTCTTGGTTTGTAATTTCACAAATGTTAAGCTGTAGATTTTTCTCATGACAGCCTTTATTCATTTCTCTATAGAAGACTGAAATGATTTAATTTTCTCAATTTTTTCTATGACGTTTTACTCATAAATTTTCCTCGATCCACTGTGCTATACTGCCTAAAACATACATGAACACTCACACAAGGGCACACATGCTCATAAGGCCCCTGTATAGGTTTATTTTCAATCTATTACATACCTTGTGGCTCTTCAATACAGGGTTTGAATAATTTCAACTCCTTTTATCCTGGCACAGTCAATTTTTTTAGTTCTTTATATTTTTAATTGGGTAGGTTTTATTATATTAAAAATATTTCTATTAGAAATAATAAGAATAAAAATAGCATAATAACTTTTCACTGTAAACTTGAGGCTTAATATCCAATTCCACTTCTAAAGGTACAAAGATAAAAGAAATGCTTAACAACATCAACAAAAATTTTTCTGTTACTGATTTTTCATGTCTTATTTGCCTTTTTAAAAATATCCTTTTATTTATTCTTTTTATAAAATATCCATGCTCTTTGACTAATGAGAAAGGGGATGCGAGTATTGTTCAATGCTACATTTTAGATACCTGACAGAGAAAAATGATTTCACATATGAAAAAGCAGCAGGAGGGAAACTAGGTGAACTATGACATCAGATTAAACTCTTATATTTTATTAAAATTTATAAGACACATTTAAAGAGACATAGCTAGTGTTCATAACAATTTGCTGATTTAATTTGGTTAATTTAATCGAACTGTATTTTGTGGAGAACTTGGAATTTCAGATTTTGATTCTTGCATAGAATTTTGACAAAAAGAAAGTCAAGGTAGAATAAAGTGAAACTAAACAATATAAAGATAGTGAAACAATCGGTCACTTTGACAATAAATTTATATCATTGAAACACTATAAGATGTACAATTAAGTTATTATCATATCTGAAATCCAGATATTCTGCCAGTAGGAAAAATATTTGTTGGGAGTAGAAAAATGACTCCATGTGTTGCTAATCAATCATTCAGTTAGCTTCCTGCTGGTAGTTGCATAAGATCTATTACTGTTGTGAATATTTTACCTGTGAAATCAGGGAGAAAAGATAATTAAACACACATTAACCAGACCTAGGGGTTTGAGTGTAGCAATCTATTAATCAATATTGATTGAATATTATAATAGGCATTATGAAGGAGGAGATGGGTTTTAGCTATGCCTTGAAATATGAATAAGCTGGGGATAGCAAAAAGGCAATAGAGTGAGAAGAGGATACAGGAAAAGAAATTTCAGGAAGAGAAAATGTGACATTTCCACAATTTCCTGTAGAAAATTGTATGCCTATTCAATTTTTCAAAAATCAAAGTCCTGAATACACATACCTTCTTTTCTCACTCTATCAAAAGTTTGCAAATATGAAACATCAATATGTAATTTTTGAAGGGTTACTTCTTAAATGTGAGTTAATCTTAAGCCAGCATTAAGCAATATTTATTTAGTTATATATCCACTTACTTCAAAATTCTCACATACATCTCACTTCCCACTTCCCTTTCCCTACTTTAAGCTTTCAAAGATTCAACCAATATTTTTGTGCACCTTAGTATGTGTCTGGCTTTGTGCTGGGAATATAAGCTTGACTAAAACATGACCTGAATCCCTGACTTCCTTTTAGTCTAGCAGTGGAGACAGACATTAGTCAAATGATTCTATAAATAAATGTAAAGTCACACTTGAGTGTGGTGCTAGAATGCGAGGTGTGTGGTGTTATCAGAGCATACGAAAGGGAGAGTTGACCTGGCCGGGGAGGTCAGCGGAGGCTTGTTTAGGGAACTAACAATTGAATATCAATCTGAAGGATGAGTAGAGGTTAATTAGAAAGGAAAAGCATTACACATCAAGGCAAATCAAATGCAAAAATCAGTACTGAGAGGACAGTTGTCAAGAAGAAAGATGTTAAGGACAGCAACACGGATGACTGAGAGAGAGCATGGAGTTTAGTGCCAGGTGAGCTTGGTTATTTCTCTCCTGGACTATTGCTGGGCACCCTCTGGTTCAGCATAACGCCAGACTCTCTCCAATCCAGGCCTGCCAGATGTGTTTTCCTAAAGTAAATGTGATCATACCACTTCCATCATAAGCCTCTTCCTTCATCCCTCCTGGAGACAACTTGCACTTGGCATGATGTGGATCTCACTATCGCCAGAACATGGTCTGCCTTTAAGCGACCTTTCCATGGGTCACCTTTCTTGGACCTTGAATTTGCTTTGCCTGGATTGTTCTGCTACCAGCCTGGCAATCTATTCCTCTTTTCTCCTGAGGTCACATGTCACTCTCAGTTTGGGTTTTTTAGTGAGTCTCCCCCTGGGGTAGAATTCTTCCCCCTGTGCTTTCACAACTTTCTTGGGCTTCACTGTCAACACCTCTGTCTACATGGCACTCAAGGAGAAGGTGAGTGCCTTAGAGTCAGGGGCTATTCAGCCTCTTTTGTATACAGTATGCTGAGAAATGTCTGAGAAAACTTGACATAAATGATTTTTTTTTTTTGTCAAACTGAAGATTCATGTCAGTTTTTCAGGCCACATTTGGATAATTTAGGATGAATGATTTTGTCTGAGTCGTTGATTCAAATCAATTAATGTTAAACTGGATAACTTTAAAGATAGTTTGTTTTTTTCATTATTAATTATTACAATGATTATATACTGCTTTTGGTGCAAACCCTGATGGAGCTTTAACTACTCATATCTAATTCCTTTGCTTAAATCTAAGATTAAGAAATATTTTTATTACCATTAAAATATGACTTTGGACAATTTCCTTCAATTCTCTATGCCTCAGATTTCTTATTTTTAAAGTGGGGCTGATAACAGTTTCTTTCACCTAGGTTTGTTATGAAAACCAACTCATTCATCCTTTCAAAGTATCTTGAACAGAAACTGGCACAAAGCAATTGCTCCATCAGTGTTTAATTAACACCCAAATAAGTCAGGTATCGACTGGCATTTCTGAGCAATATCTATGAATTATAAGGAGTACAAAGGTGAATCCATCTAAATGTGCTGATTATGCTTAGATCACTTTTATAACGACTCATATTTCTACACTATAACCAGTACTAACTGCCCCTTCCCGGCCTCCACAATCTGAGCAGCAGGTAGAGAGAGAGAGATTCCAGGTCTTCATGTTGTACGCTTGTACGTTGTTCTCGTACTTTATGTTGTACTCTTGGGCCTAGTGGTGAGTTAGGTATTTTTCTTGATGCTTCTTGCTACTGCTACTTTAGATAAATTGTTTCTCTCTCTTGCTTAAAAAAAAAAAAAAAAAAAATTAAAGATCATGCCATCCAAGACTGCTACCTCCACTCCTCTATTGCAGTTATTTATAGGACCCTGATGACTTTCCCTCACCCGGTTCATATTTTAACCTCTGGTTTATTGTCACCCTTTCCAACACTATTGCTGTCATAATTCTTAAACATTATCCACATAGATGCTTCTCTCAATTCCCTGGCTTCAAAGCTCCTTGCCATTTACTCCTCTGCAGACACAGTCATTTCTCCTGCTTCAATCTTTCACTCTCCCCGTTTTAACTGAGATATCAGTATTAACATCAACTGCAACCCCTCCAAATTTCAGTTCCAAGCATAGCACCATTTTCTATTCCCTTGTGTCACCCAGCTCCAATAATTCTTCCACTCATCTATGACTTACATTCTATTGATTCTACTGCTTTTTCACTCTCCATCTCTGACTTTCCTCCTCACTTTCTTGTTTTACCAGCGTGGATTTCATAGTCCATCATTTATTAAAATGACTCAACTGCCTGCCCCCTTCCATTCATTCTACTCATCTGGACAAATGGAAACCTTGGTTAAATAAAATTGAACATCAACCTCAAGTCTGTTCCTTTGAAGCTGAACAAAACATTATGATTTGTCTTACTTCAAATTCATGACCACTATATTCAAGAGGTGAGCCAAAAATCAGATTGCATTTCTTAATTCCCTTTGTTCTACAGCTCTCCTAAATAACTAGTGTTCTCACTTCTCAAATTTCTGACATCTTCTTCCCAGTTTTACTCTCAGCAAGATTATTAGTTGCTACATCTAATTTCATTGAAAAAAATATAAATAATCAGGGAACTTCTGCACACTTTCCCATCTCATCTACTTTCTTAAGGCATCTACATCTTATTCTCTGCCTTTTCAAATATTTTTTGTGTAACCATAAGGCCTATTCCTCCACCTGTGCATTAAATTTCATCCACTTTTACTCAGCTGTTATGGGCTGAATTGTATCTCCCCAAAATTCAAATGTTGAGTCCCTAACTCTCAGTACCTCAAAATATAATGATATTTGGAGATAAGGTCTTTAAAGAGGTTATAAAATTGCCATGAGGTTTTTAGGGTGGCCCTAAGCCAATATGGCTGATGTCCATATAATAAGAGGAGATTAGGACACAGACAGAGACACCTGACTCAGGTACTCAGAGACTGAGAGGCGACCATGTGAGAAGGCAATCATCTGCAAGCCAAGGGGAGAGGCCTAAGAAGAAACAAAATCTGCCATCACCTTGATCTTGGGCTTTTATCCTGCAGAACTATGAGTGAGTAAATTTCCATCGTTCAAACCACTCAGTTTATTGTATTTGTTATGGTAGCCCTAGAAAACTAACATACCACTTAACATGGTCTCATTGTCTTTTCTTCAAGATCAAGTGTTTCTCTCTCTATTGAAGTTTCTCATCAGTAAAAAAGTATACATTTATTTCTTCCATCTTAAAAAAAAGAAAATCATCTCTTGATCACACGTTCCCTCCAGGTACCGCCTCATTCTTTCACCATTTTCAGTATAATTGTGCTTCTAAATTTACCCTCTCTTTCCTTTGTGAACATACTAAAAGTAGGCTTTTTCCCTCTGTCCCTCCTCTCAAGACCATCCCTTCATGATAATATTGATCCTTAAATTCAATGTTGCTAAATATAGTACTCAACATTTATTTGTTATCCTATTTGATTTATAAACACTGTTTATTAGGGGAAGCTTAAGTTAACTTCCCTTCCCCTTTTTTCATTGCTTAACTTTGGACTTGTATATATCCAAATGCCTACCTGGCATTTACACTTGGCTAATATGTTTCTTAAATTCAACATGTCCAAAGCAGCACTTTCTCTTAAACTGCTTGTCCCCGTCTCTCTACCTTAGTACATCAAAACTCCATTCTTCCAGCAAAATCAAAAGGAGACAAACAAAAATCCTTGGTGTTATCCAAGAGACCTGTTAAAATTTTCACACCCTTTATTGAATCTATCAGCAAATACTGTCAGCTGTATCTCCCAAAAGTCCAGAATTTACCTCTCTCTTACAATCCTTCCAAATGTCTTGGTTGGACTGGCCCTGCTGTTGTCTTTGTATCCCCACCACTTTATTCTCAACACCACAGATGGAAACATCTTTCTGTAACATAAACCAGATCATGTATATCACTGCTCCAAACCTTTTGGTGGCTTCTCATCTCATTTGGGGCAAAAGTCAGCTCTTGCAAAACATCCCAGCATGATTCTCCTTCCTTTGTTCTCTGTTCTTGGAACACTCCAAACACTTCTCACATCAGAACTTTTAACTTACTATGTAATAAATGATGTTCCTTGAGAAATTTGCAGGGCTCCCCATCCCACTCTGCTTTGTAATCATCTGAAAAACTATAATTTTCTTTATTTCTTTCCTCTCACTCACTTGATTTCACCCCATGAAAAGTAAGGAGTGTGTTCTGCTTATTTTACTGCTATATCACCATGCCCAAAACAGTGCCTGGCACATAATAAGCACTTGGTAAATGTCTTGAATAAGTAAATTTACTAATATGAATATAATATGATTCTCTATTTTTTGCAATATGCTTACACAACCAATAGCCCCTTGGTCCCTTTTTATTGTCAGCACTTTCTCAGCAGTACAAATTATATCTTACTTCCTGCCCTGGGCCTCAATGACACAGTGGTGTGGAAATCCACTTGGATATTCTGATCCCTGGGCAAATCAAGGTTCTGAGAGAGTTAACACTTGCTCGGGCAACTGTTGACGGAGAAGGGATGGTTGCTGGTGGATAAAAGCTCCATCCTCCATTCCCTGAACCTTCTAAATCACATTTGACACAGCACCTCAAAGCATCCTCAGCATGATCAAATCGTGGTTGCCCTTGGTGGCAACTTGCTGCTAGTGCAATCTTGCATTGGCTTCACCACCTTCCTTGGGATCTTTTTCTAAAATAAACTGCCTGCGTTCAAGCCCTTTTCTTAGGTTTTACATTCTGAAGTGAACCCATGCTTAGTCAATGTTCCTATGAAACAAAGTTCCAAAATATTCTCTAGTGTATAATAGGTATTAATAAATATTTGCAGAATAAATGAATTGGATAATCCACTATAAAAGCAAGAATGCTTATACATTTTTAGATGTCTTGTGAGATCAAATTGATCTTATTTATAACATCTCCTACTGCTTCATTTTTAAGTGTGTATCAAACCCCAGAAACACAATGTCCCAGGAGTGAATAATCTTCTTAACCTTTTTTTTTTTTTTTTTTTTTTTTTCAAATTGGCTGAAAGGATTATGGAATGTTTATAATCAAGGCTTCAAAATACCTTCTATTTTAATGGAAAAACAAGATGAATTACAGTATGAAAAATTTCACTAGTGCCCTCTACTAAAACCTGTTCCATTGAAAGATTAATGACACCCTACAGTTTAACTCTAAAACTCAAGAAACTCTTTTAATTTGCATTTTAAGTAAGTTTTCTTCTTTCAGAACAATGTTTATAGTCATTGAATTTCTACAAGCTGCTCAATAGGTAAAATTCTAACCAAATAGTAGAAATGAGAAATAGATTACTTCATATATCTTGGCATAAAGTAACGTCTGGGACCATAGTTACAGTGGTTTATAGTGCCCCTTATTCCACAGTTGTGTTCTTTTCTCAGCAGTGAAAAAGAAAATCCCTATTCCCCAAAGTACTTCTGGCTGGTGGCAGCTGACATGAGGATCATCATTTTTTGATGCTGGTTTGGTTAAACTAGGCTTATACTATAGACATAGAAATATAGACACAGTGATTAGGTGCACAGAGCAGTCAATAAATGACCCTTAAGACAACCTGACTTCTGCCCTCAATTCATCTTGGTACCCTTGCAATTTCATCAGTTTCTCATACATGTCCTACCAGAAGTTTCTAAGAAAACCTTCACTCAAAGGAAAATAAATCCATTTGGATTCACCTTCTTGCTTTCAATATGAATTTAATATGCATTCAGTGTGAATTCTTGTATCCCTGTATTAATTTTTGTAATAGTGATTTTTTTCATTTGGCTTATTGGAAGTGCTTAGGAATGGAAGAGAGAAAACAAGTTAGTTATTCTTCTGGACACACAAGGGTAACAACTAAGGTTACAGTTCAAATTTCCCTGTGAAAATGTTACTGAAATTTTGACCAATGTTTTACATTTTATTTTTCATTTTGAAGACAGTCCTATAACAAAGTCTCACAGAACTTTTGAAAATGTTAGCTGTTAACATATCATAGACAATAAAAATAGGAAAAAAAAATGGGTGGATTCAAAAACTGGGCTAAAACCAAAAATAATTACTGAGTATCCTCAGTACAGAAGCACTTCTATAGCCTCCTCTAGGGATTATTAAAGCCTAGATTTTGGTTATTTGAACTAATATTTAGAAAGTCAATTTTCCATTCTGGGGGTTCCATAATCCTGAATATCCATTCAGTGTTTGTTTGTTTGTTTTAGGATTGAGGGAGCAGTGAAAGTTAAAATGACATTATTCCTTAAAATAGTTCTTAAGGCAAGGATGTCCAATGATGTCCTTTGACACTGTATAAAAAGTAAACTAGCATATATTTTCAATAATTTATTCTTTCAATTTTGTACACTGTACATTAAAGTGTCTTGTAAATCATGAAGATAAAATTAGATGTCACAAAGGGGCACACCAACTTACATAGTCAGGTGATTTTATTTTGAGAATGATTAAGAAGTACTTGCTTATAATGAAAAATAAAAAAAAAATTATCTTTGAAAGTGTTTAGAAATATTAGCACAACATATTGATAAAACAATAACTTGCATTGTTGAGATTTTTTGTTTTCAATGCATTTTCTCCTGTATTAATGCTTTTGAGCTTTTCAATGACTCTTTCAGAAAACCAGGACAAATAGATTTATCCCCAACACACGAGCTGAAGAAGCAAGGCAGTGCAGACCTGCAAATGTATGTGCTCAAGGCACACAGTTTGCAAGTGACTCAGTCTAATCTTAGACTCAGGATATATCTGAATTTTTAAATAAACCAAATACAAAAGGAATAAAAGGATAGCTGTTTTCCAAATGAAATCCCAAGTTTTGTTTCTTACATAATACTCAAAAAAAAAAAAGAATAGATTTACAGTCATTATTATGACATTATAACTTTTAATCATGAATAATGATGAAACTTAACACAAAATATTAATTGATTCTTATCAGAATAATGTGGGACGAATTATCCAAGTTAGTTAAAGCTATTGTTATTTTCTACCAAATGTTGAATGCTATCATTCTCAAAAACTTACTAAGTCTTTTAAAACTCTTAACTACACACAGAACTGTACGTAGCCAATTTAAATTGTATAGTCTTATTAGTATACACACTTAAGTATAAAAAGAAATATAACTTTATGTATGTGTGTGCATATATACATATATATATGTATATATAATAAAACAAAAATTTTCTTGACATTTTCATTTTAATTAGCAGCTGAAAATTTTTAACTTTTAATTCAAGGTTAAAAAATCACTTCTTGTATTTAGTTTATTCATATTTTAAACTTAAACAATTAAATATTCTCTCTCTCCTTCTTGTCTGCCTCTTTTGGATAGTTTAAATTTCTAGGAGCTTACTTATCACCTGGATTGAGCAAAGGGCCAACTCTTTGCATGCCATTCTTTGGCCACACTGGCTTCTCCTTCATTGGTAGCTGGTTTCTCTTAGCTTGGCCATCCTAATGTGCTACCATTTCTTGATGACATCCCCAGTTCTGTGACAGCCTCTACTCAAGGAGTATATTCACAGCATCATTCCAAATCCTAGCTCTCAGCCTTTTCTAGTTTCCTGCATTTCTGAGGAAAATGCATATAAAAATTAGCTATCTCTAAGGTAGAAGGAAGGGAAATGGACAAAAAACACTCCAAGAGGACAGTGAGTGGAGAGAAGGGAACTCAATTAAAGCCCCAATATATCATCCTCCTTCATGTATTTCATTTACTCTTATTGTTTAGAAAGTTGTTTTATCTGTTGATTAGGAGTACAATAACTCTTGCATTCCTCATTAAACAAATGTTTACTGAACACGTGCAAAGTCCAGATGCTAATGCTAGATTTTTGGTTTCAACACGAAGACCACACAGTCCTCATGTTCATGGTGCTCACAATTCTATTAAAGTTACCACATAAACAGATAATTAGAGTGTAATAGATAAAGACAGTAACAATGAATAGAGTAATCTGAAAAGAGTGTTCAACTAGGAAAGTCTTAAAAAGTTTTATAGAGTCAGTTATTTGATTTTGTTCAAGACAGTTGAATAGAAATTTTAAAGGTGTGTCAAGGTAAAGTGAGAGAAATCATTATCAAGATTATTGTAAAAGGTTGCTATTGTATGATTAGAATTTCTGTGTACACATAGGAAATTTTTTACTTTACCAGAGACATAACATAGTTTTACTGGAGTATTAGAAGTCTCAAGTTAGAATTAAAATAATGAGCAAATTACTCTAGTTTATCCTTAAACACAATTTTTAATAGTTTGCATTTTTCTACTAACATGAACTGATCAACTGTTTGACTCAGTTACAGAATTAATTGCTTAATTCAGTCAAATTGGTTATTAGATTAATTGACTCGTTAAATCAATTGTCATTGTCATGTTGGGTGAAGAATAAAAGAGATTGAACTGTATGGTTTATTTTAAGGGCAGGAGCGTGTTCTCAAGTTTTATGTTTCTTATTTAAGTTATGCCTGTAGATATTTTTAAAACATGAAGTGTTTACATTTTTTGCATAGCACTTCCAATTGAGTTTTTACAATATTGTGATGTGAGGGAACCGTTTTTGATTCCATTTTACTGATGGAAAGATTAAAGTATATCAGGGTTAAGTGCCTGTTGACTGTTCAATACTGTACTGCTAATAAATGGCAGATCTAGGACTTGAACCCAAGGGCTGCTGACTTCAAATCTAGTATACTTTTTCTCTAATTAATGGAGAGGAATGAAATGTTGCATAGAGAAAATATTAAAGCCATCAATAATTAAAAGATATTCTAAGTCATGAGGAATTGTTATTTCACCATAGAAACATTTCCTCACCTTAATGGTTAGAGTGGGATAGTATTTCTAGCAGTACACTTGAGAAATAGTTAAGGCAGATGGATGACCTAGCACAACATTGTTGGAAATAAGATAATACCAAGAAAAATGCATATTACAAAGCACGATCATGAAGCTTTTCTAAAATTAATGGGACAAATACAGAATCTCATGTGAGCTTGAATATAATGTTAGCTGGGTGATACAGAATTCTAAAGCCAATATTTTTTCCTGTTTAACCAGTTGAGCAAGAGTTCTTATTTAAGTGCCTACAGCATGACTAGTACTATTAGAAAATGGAAAAAAATGAAAACTGAATTTTCTTTATTCAAAATGTTTCCCTCCCTCCCTTCCTTCTTTCCTTGTCTTTTCCTTTCTTTCTTCCTTCTCTTCCTTCCTTTTTCTCTTCCTGCACAAGCATTCACTGAACACCGTGCTATACTGGGCACTGTTGTATGAGCATGAATAATAAACAATGTCTAAAATATGCTCCACCTTGTGGTAATACTCACAGACTAGTGACGGAGCTGAAATTTCCACTCATGAAAGAATTGAATAATTATATTCTGAACTGTGAGTTGCTAACTAGAATTATTTTAATAATTCTATAATAAAAATATTTAATAATATTAGTGTTTAATAGTCATATTAAACATGGAAAATAGCTGATAAGTTTAATTCATTAATTGAATTTGAACAGAACTCACAATCACTTATTCACGATGAATAAGTAAAAGAAGTAAACCTGGTGGAAACTGTGATGCCCTGCAGAACATATGTTCTGACTAGAATGTTCATCAACCCCGTGTTGTGAAGGAATTTTGCTAAGCAGAAATCCAAGTTAAGCATTGTCAGCTTAGTCCCCTCTTTGTTTTCTAGAAATCTGAAAGCTAAAGCTGTTTTGTGAACTCCCCCAATTTTAAAGGTGGCAAATAAAACAGACTTTGGGAAAAGATTGCATAGGCAAAACAAAACAATCATGGCCACCAGTTTGCAAACTCTATTTTTTTTCAATTTATAAATGTATAAGAATTATAAAATGTGATAACATTTTTTGCAAGACCACTTATAACAAGTTTGATCAAAATTGGACTTGTTTCTGGACCTCCAAAAATTGCTAAACTATAAATTGAGAAATAGAACAATAAAGAGAAGGGAAGAGAAAAGGGTGGTGGAAGAAAACATAACCCTTTTGGTCACAAACACCATCTTTATGATTGGTTCTTTTTCACCCTCAAATTTATTAAAAGAAGAAAAAAGTTTGTGTTAATTTTTTTTTAAAGAAATCAGTTAAAGAAATACTCTCAGCTTGCAATTTCTTATGAGTGGTTAACAGATGTTTCTACAAGTTAGTGAGTTTACTTAAGTGTCAGAGGCTGGACATTTGTATATAAAATCTCTCTTTAGTCAAAAAGAAGCAAATTAGAGAAATCTCTTACCAGTGTAAATATTTCAGACTATGATAAACTCCATAAAGCCATGACATAAAATGCTTGGCCAGAGCACATTAGCTTGTTCCCTTCAATTTCAATAACAGTAGTATTTTTCTTTTTGAGTTTGAGAAAACAAATCACACTTAGCAAAAAAAATATTCTCTAAATGTAGGAATCTTTTAAAACTCTGCCTCTTTAGCATGTGAACCCTATTCCTAAGTAGGTAAATGACAGACAATTAACTTTGTTTTCCACTTACTTTGAGTCATGACTTGACTTTCAAAACATTTTGGTCAACCAGACTCAAAGTCTCCTTGCAGAAGAAATGTTGAGGAATCATGTACTTCTCTCCCTTTACAATTCCCCTTCAGGGCAGGGCAGTACAAGTGACCCCGGCTTTTGACAAACCTTAGCTGAACAAAATGTAACAAGCCCTGTCTGTTTTGAGCAGAATTTTCTATTCTGACAGATGCAGCTCAGGAGCATTTGATGTCTGCTTGCTGGTCATAGATAATAGTGCATCTTGGGACCATTGTCATTCTTGTCAATAAAAAGGCCTGGGGGGGACGTGCAACAAAGCTACCTTTTGATTCACCGTTTTTCTTTCCTTCCCAGGACATTTGTAAGCCTGTGGTCAGCTAGGTCATTTTATTTTATCCTGATGTGCCTTGATAATAGCATCATGTCTACAAAAAATTTGACAGGCCATCGATGTCTGTGTCTCTGACTCCTATGTTGTTTTTCAGTCCTTCTCAATGTCAAACATACTTTGATTATGTTGGTTGGGACTGTATTTGACAAGACATTTCTTCTTCTATAAAATTAAACTCGTGGGGGTTGATCTTTGAATTTAAGGTAATTTTTTGAGCAATGCAAGACATTCCGTGGCATTCAACATTCAAGACACTACTGCTCGTATTCTAGAAATGTTTGAAAAACTGTGAATTATACTTAATTCAGTTAAACAATGTGTTTAAGTATGAGTTTTGGAGACTGGAACAAGAGGAAACTGTTAAGTGCAAAATGGACAAATTATGACTGTATTACAACAAATATGGCTATATCACATTAAAATGAATTCTGGTACAATTATGGATAATTCAATGTGCAGGGATGTCTATCCATAAAAGGAGGAATTTATGTATAGGTCAGTCTTAGAGAAGAGACTGACCATTGTTTCTATCCTTAAAAATCAGTTGGAAATATATAAGATGTTATATACACACACACACACAAACATACAAATATATGTATGTATGTACATATACACACATATAAAGAAAAATATTTTATGAAAGAATGAAAATATATCATTTCATATGTTGTGAATATTAATGGAAATGTGCATACATCATGATGGCCTGTCATCAAAGATAATTTTATACCATAGGGTTTTAGAAGGATTATTTATATTTTATTTCTGGTCAGATTCTCTCAATCCTCCTACTTTATAGATAAGTAAGCAAATGTTTAGAGAATGTGAGTGAGTTTTCCCATTGACACATAAAAATTAACAGAGCTGAGAAATAAAACCAAGTACTTTGTATCAACTCCAAGAGTCTTTCTATCCCTTCAAAATAATGTGTGCAAAGTTCATGGCACAGAGCAAAAGTAAGATAACTCTCAGTTAGCATTAGCAGAATTAGCTGGCATATGTTGAAAATTCCTAGAGCTCACTGAATTATTTTATATCTCCTTCTGGGAAAGAGCACATTTTGTTTTTCTTAAATATGAAAAAAAAATTATTTATTGATGTAGACATCAGTAGTTTTAGCACAATCATATCAAGATATTCTAGTGTAAGAGTTAACTGAAAAAATCAAATCTGAACAATTATTAGGTTGGAATAAATAATTGTTTAGGTTTCTGATGGAAAATAAATACATTGTTGATAATGACTTAAAATAATAGCTGATTATTAGTCTTTATATAGTATTGTGGCCTTTGGATATTAACCAGGAAATTATACCTGGATGTTGAATACATATTTTAAATTAGCAAAAAAAGGGAATTAAAAATATGATCTTCCTAAATAAGACTTTTTTTGGTCAAATTCCTTATGCCACTTTATCCTGATCACAGCTATTAAAGTTCTCAAATCATTATGTTCTACAGAAGAGTCCCCTTTTGTCTTTGGCTGAGTACTGATCTGCCCATGTGGTAGAAGAATCTACAGGGAAAGAGCTACTAGACTGGAGTAGACCAGGAGTGGGGCAACTTTTCATATTAGAAGGTTGCATTAATTTAGCTGTAATCAAATAAGACCACATTCAAGAAACTTCAATTAGATATAGTTAAAAATGTACACTATTTTGTAAGAATCTAACTATTAGGTACTTAATAATTTCAAAAAAATAAAACTATTTAATTTTAAAGCTAACTAACCTTTCATTGACTTAGTTGTGTCTGCTCTTTGTTGGAAAGCATTTGAATATTTGGTTGCAGAATGGAGGTCCACCGTTTCAGTTGATCCTCTAGATGGTTATCAGTCATTTGTGACTTAAGGATGTCTTGATTTGGGTTAAGTAGGAGAATGTAGATTCACAACAATAAGTGGTTGAAAAACAAGAAAGTATTTTTCCGGCATGTTGCTGAAAGTGTGGGTATTCTACTGCATTTTTCCATATTTTAACTGAATCTTTCTTAGCATCGAACAATGACTTTAAAATGTCGTCTACTGAGAGCTCAATGAATTCCATCTATAGTTCTTTAGGTGCCTTGGTGATGTCAACTAAGTGAGGCTGAAATGCTCATTTCAGTGTGATGTCATGATTCTCAAAGTCAGTGAACCTTTCATTGTATTTTCCAATTAATAGGTCTATAACAGCTGCATACTCTTCAAATGGTTTGCATATATCATCCTGCTCATCAATGACCTTTGCTAAGTGGGGAAAATGTTAATCCAAAATTTCCTTTTGAAGAAGAAGTGTTTTGAAAAAAAGATAGCTTTTTTTGAAATTCTTGGATTTTTTGCCACATATCATGTATAGACTTAGTTTTACCTTGCAAAGAAATATTCAAGTCATTTCAATTTGGCACAATATCACACAGAATTGCTGCATTCCTATAGAAATCTTCTTTCAATAATTCACATTGCTGATTCTGTTCTTCATAAAATTTATCTATTTGTTCTCACAGAGTTAAAATTATGACTAACACCTGTCCCTGTGATAGCCAGTGCACTTTAGAATGATATGGCAAATTCACACTAAATATCTCATTCTTCAACTTTAGCATGTTACAAAACTGATGATACCGTGTTGCATTTGCACAAATATAGTTAACAATACTTATAACTTGTTGCAAAGTGTCATTTAAAATAGTAGCTTTAGCACAGATATTTTGCTGATGCAAGATACAATGAAAAGAAATGAGAGCATCTGGATTTGTTAATACTTTTTTAAATCTGTGCAATAAACCCTTCATATTTTCCTGTCATGGAAGGTGTACCATGTATACATATACTCACTAAATTTACCAAATTCAGTTCAACTTCATGACATTTATCTTGAAAGCTGTTGAAGATATCTATTCCCCATGTTCTGTTGGTAAGAGTGCCCAAAGCGAGTAATTCCTCATAGCAAAGAAAATCTTCTGGTATGATCCAAATGAAGTATATAACCTGTGCTGTCATTATAATCAGTTGATTAATCCAAAGTGATTGAATAATATATATTTTCCTTTCGAAGTATTGCATAAAGTTGTTCCGTTAAGTTGAAGGCTAATTCATGCTGCCAATCAATTATGGTTCTCCTTGAAAGAGACAGTTGTTTGTACTTTGAAACATTATCAAGGTCGAAGCACCCTACAATTTTGACAATGCATTCTTTCACAATTGTTACATCACTGAATGGCTATCCTTTTTTCCCAAGTATATAAGCTACTTTATAAGTTGCTTCAATGGCATTATTTCCAGGTCTTATTACTGGTTGAAAGAATTGTCTTTGCTCTTGCTTTTCATCTTTTAATTTGTGCAATACAAGCTTTCGAGCATCTTCCTCTAATTTAAAATGTTTGTTGTCCTTATAATACTGAAGAACACTGAATTTCTTTAATGTTATATTGCAGTATCACAAAGCAAGTAAATCATCTTTTCTTTAGCAGAAACAAGATAATATTGTAATTCCCAATCCTCATTAAAAAATCTGTTTTTGGTCGGTCGCAGTGGCTCACGCCTGTAATCCTAGCACTCTGGGAGGCCGAGGTGGGTGGATTGTTTGAGCTCAGGAGTTCGAGACCAGCCTGAGCAAGAGCCCCCGTCTCTACTAAAAATAGAAAGAAATTATCTGGCCAACTAAAAATATATATAGGAAAAATTAGCCGGGCATGGTGGCGCATGCCTGTAGTCCCAGCTACTCGGGAGGCTGAGGCAGGAGGATCACTTAAGCCCAGGAGTTTGAGGTTGCTGTGAGCTAGGCTGACGCCACGGCACTCACTCTAGCCCGGGCAACAGAGCGAGACTCTGTCTAAAAAAAAAAAAAAAAAAAATCTGTTTTCTTCCTTCAGTTTCTCTTGGTCTTCTTTGACATAATGGGCTGTTAAGCAAACAGAATTAAAAAATACTATCGAGCTGTGCAACTACTCACAAATTCCACTTCAAACAGAAACACAGTATACCACTGTCAAAGCCTGATAACAGACTGTCATATTCAACCCCCATAAACTCTTGCCAACCTGCCTTGTGTGGTAGTGGTGCCAGTCAGGCGGGGGAAGTTAGAACTAGGCCATGAATATAGCAGCTGTCAATTTAGCCCTTATAGCTTACTAATGTTCTAATTGTGCTGGTCAATCTGGGAGGATTATTTTGTTGAAACTTATTTTGTTCTTTGATATTTTAAATACTTTCATTTTAAAAATAAAATAAAAATATAAAAGACAAACACAAATGTATTAATAAAAACAAAAGGAATTGTTCTGTAAAATTTGGATTCAGTCAAAAGGCTGCTCTTAAGGACCTAGAAGGCCACATGCAGTCTTAAGGCCACAGGTTCCCCACTCCTGGAGTAGACAAACACAGGAATATATCATCATCTCTTTAGCTAGCATGGGAAAAAAAATGTATAATAAATGAGACAAATGGAATCCTCAGAATTTCACCTTAGTAGTGGGTAAAAATTAGCCATGGACTAAAGACTTCTCTGGGCTTACTCTAAAAACTCAAAATGAACTCAGGAACTTAACTGGCTGATAAACTGAAAGTGAACACTTTTTAAGATACGCAGTGAAACCCAAGAATCAACAATGCAAACTTTTAAATGTGTTGGTTTATCTCATAAATGCAAGGTAGATTTAATATTCAAAAATCAATTAATTATTTCACCACCACAACAGATTAAAACGAAAAAAGGAGCATTTGATTAACTGAATAGGTGCAGAAAATGCAGTTGATAAAATTCAGTGCACATTCATAATAACGGCTTAAGTAGCAAACTAAAACAAGGAAGTTCCTCAATCTAAAAAAGAATTTATGAGGAATTTCCAGCTAATTATAAAAAACTGAATGCTTTAGAATTAGGAACAAAAAGGATAATTAGTCTCACTGCTTTTATCCAATATTGTACCAGAAGTCCCAGCTAATATAATAAAATGTAAAAAAAAAAAAAAAACTAAAAAGATGTACAGATTGCAAAAGAAGAACTTAAACTGATGAAAGGAGTGTCTATATATTAATAAAAAGTCTATGGAATGTATAAAAACTAAAATACTAAAGTTAATATTAGGAAGTATATAGGGTACAAGTTCAATTTAAAATTTTATTGTATTTCTATATAATAATAACACTAAATTTGAAATTGAAATTAGGAGTACTATCTTCAGTAACATAAAAAACATTCAATATTTAGGATTAATGTAATATACATAAGATCTAGAGGCAACAAAATTTATGTAAATCTCTGAAAATTACATTAAATTTCAGGGGAAAATTTAAAAAGACCTAAATGGAGAAAAGTATCATACTTACAGATCAAAAGAATCAAAATAGTTAAGATGTAAATTATCTGTAGATTCAATATAATCCCTATAATATACCATAAGGTTTTTGTTTGGTTGGTTGTTTTCATAAAAATAGACAAGGAATTTCTAAAAGGCAAAGGATCTAGTATATGTAAAATAATTTTGAAAAAAGGTTGGTGTTCTTAGAATACTACATTTCAATACTTACAAAGCTACAGTAACGAAGAATGTGGTACTGACAGAAAGATATACACATAAGTCAATAAAAAAATACAGATTCAATACATAGATGCTCAATTGATTGTCAATATTGGTGTTAAAGTAATTCAATGTGAGAGAAATTTAGTCTAATTGATCCTTGTCCTAAATTCAGATAATCTCTGTCAGTTTGCAAATCCAGACTAATCTTCCTCATCAATTCAAAAGACTTTAGGAATCTGTAAACTGAGAATGTTTTCCTGCCCTTGGATTTGACTTACTCACTCTTTTCTGAGTCATTTACTTTTTTCTACTTGTTACCAAAAGTTCGGCACTTGTCCCCAAGACCATACCAGAAGAATGAGGGCAAGTGGTTTGAGAAGGACAGAGAAGTCTATTAATTTGCCAGCAAATAAAGAGGCTGGCAGACTCCCATCTTAAAGTACCAGTATCCCACTTCTGAGCAGAAGGACAGAGCTTTTAAAGGTTCTGGTTAATCCCATAGTCCCATCTTTGACTATAACGATCTTGTGACCTCTGCCTGGATTCATCCTATCTTCAGCTAAAATGATCTTGTGACCTCCCCTTGAATAAATCCCATCTTCTGTGGCACAAAGAACAAAGGGCACCCCCTGCCCCTCCAAACAGCTGGCCTGAGGCAGGGATGCAGGTCCTAGTTCTCCAAAAGGAGTGGGGGACCTCTGAAAGAGAGAAAAACTTTTTTCCAGTTTTTTCAAGACATTTCTGCTGTTTCATATTCCCTGCCTCCGTCAATATTCCCCTTCCATATCTATGG
Organism: Eulemur rufifrons; assembly: GCF_041146395.1. Taxonomy (NCBI): domain Eukaryota; kingdom Metazoa; phylum Chordata; class Mammalia; order Primates; family Lemuridae; genus Eulemur; species Eulemur rufifrons. Next base: position 76,269,837 of record NC_090983.1, read on the forward strand.
GAGGAGAGGTGACTACTCTGTTACACACTATCTCTCTGTGCCATGAAATATTGTAGATTAATGGGTTAAAGATATCTCATAATTTAGACAAATTAAAGTTTTCATTTCTTTCTTGTTCTCCTTGTAGTTTTGGGGGTGAGTTTTGAAAGAAGGAAAGGAAAGAACAAGTCATCTCTAACATAGTCATTTATTTTTATTCCGGACGTTACCTTGTCTATGCAGTCTACATTGTAATTAAATCTAGAGTTAAATATTTTTATCTGTATAGTAGAAGATAATATCAGGCTATTTTTATACTCCTTGGAGCTAAGCTGCCCTGTACTTCTCCAAATCATCACACATTTTATTTCTAGTTTTTCTTTGAAATAATCACTAGAATAGTCAGGACTTACTGAGTATTTTACAGTATGCTAGGCAGTGGTCTATAGACTTAACAAAAATTAACTCTTATGATCTTTGGTGGTGTGTAATATAATTATCCTTGATTAATTGATAAAATAAAAGAAAACTGAGACAAAGAGAGCTTAAGTAACTTGCCCAAGGTAATACAGTTTGGAAATAATGGTGCTGGAACTTGAACCCAGGCAGATTGACTTCAGAATCTACATTTTTTAACTATTGTTTTATGCAATATAGAGGAAATGAGAAGTAAGGTAAGAGCATCTGCACATATGCATGCATGCACGTGCACAGAGAATTCAGTGCTCAATGTGTTTCCCCTTCTTTCCTTTCTATGACATTCCACCTAGAAACAAAAATTAGAATTTACAGGAAACTTTGGGGAAAAAATCAACACTTAACAGTATTTGAGTAAATTACCTTCAGTGCCATACATGTAAATCTTATCCCTTTAGAATGTAAGAATCTATTATGAGGACCTTAAACTCTAATGGAATACTGAGTTGCCCTACGAGAGATGCTAATGCCCAGCAGACAGAGTTTCTGATGATGGAAAACAGCCTGACAGTTCCCCAGTCAATCTGGTTATCTTGGCTGATTAGCCTAGAACACAGCCTTGATGTTCCTAGCAGAGGCTTCTTTCTTCCTCACTTCTTTCCCTTCCTTTCTCCTTCCCTCCCATCTCCCTTTCTCCCTCCGCCTCCCCCTCCCTCCCTTCCTCTCTTCCTTCTCCTTTCCTCCCTCCCTCCCTCCCTCCTTCTTTCCTTCCTTCCTTCCACAAAAGTTGATTGAGCTTTCAGTAAATTCTGGGAATAAACTAGATAGGCATAGTCTCTACCCTCATGGAGCTGTGTAGTGAGAGAAGGCAGATAACTAAACAGTATACATACTTAATTATAAAATTATATAATTAATATATATATATATAAAACAGTAGTAATTATATAATTACTAAAGTAATTGCCCTAAAAAAAAGTAAAAGTACAGGTACTATGAGAGAATAAAACAAGTTGGCTAATCTAATCTTGATGACCAAAGAAAAGCCTGCTGAGAAAGTAAAATATAAACCAAAAAAAATGAAACATGAGAAGAAAAGTGCCCTTTTGTGAATTTGTGTGAAATTCTTGGATCCAAACAATATTAAATCCAGTAAAACTTTTAAAATAATGTTATGTGTCCTTTAACACAGAGTTTCGCAGAAAAAATTCAAATGAATTAGCATTATAGCTCACTTTACAAAAGTTTTTATATACTTTAAGAAAGTGACTTAACCTCTTTGAGGCTCAGTTACCTCATCTGTAATGGGTTTTAATAAAATCTCCCACATATGTTTTCTGAGAGGATGAAATAAAATAGCCTTTGAAAAAGAACAGGAGAGTGCCAAGCACATAAAAGGAATGTATAATTGTTTATTTCTTGCTCCATTTTTAAAAATTTTTTATTTGTTTAGCTAACATCACTGCCTGTCCTTTCAGGCAGTAGTCATGGAAACCACGTTAAACAATGGTACACACCAGAGCTACCTGCTATACAGCGAGTCCCCACATACGCTGACAACACTGGTCCTATTTCTTTATGATCAGTTTGTTCATTTTGTGCTAGCAGGGTTATTTATTTCCTCCTCTTTAAAGGAACAAAAGAAGAAAGTAGAATCATAAATTCAGGTAGAGAAGATCTGGGCCTGAGAGAGTGGAAAACAATCCTGTTTCTTTGGCTGTTCGCTGTACCATGTGACTCAGGAAAGACGTCAGTCCACAGTTTCCCCCGCAGGGAGGAAAGGCTTTCCGTTGGAGGCCTTAATCCCTGGTATGTCATTCAACTAGGTCTGATCTTGCACCTGGGGTTCAGGTTGCCCTGTATTTTTCCAAGCCTATTCACACTTTCTATACCGTCAGGGCGTATTTATGGTTACTCTCCTTAATTTCTGAGTTCCTTCTTCCACATGCTACTTGTGACACTCAGCTTTTCACCCCCATTCTCATTATCTGTCCTCTGTGCCAATGCTACACAATGACTGTGTTGTTCTTTTATAAGGTAATAGTTATCTAACGAATGAATCCAGGTTTATGTGTCAGTACAAATAGACTGAGGGTTAGGTCAACCGCATATTTTAGTAGTAGACTTCTGTAGTAGACTTCTTCCAAAATATTGCCAGATTTTGAGTTCAATAAAAATAGAATGATTTTATCTATATCTGCATTTATATTGGTATCAGTCTGTAACTGGCTCTGTGAACAAATTTCAATGAGCCCCTATATGTGTTTTTTAATACTCCTTTCCCCTCTCATGTTTCAGATTCTCAAGCCAGTAGGGCATGCTGACCAGAGCCCTAAACATTTTACTGACTACTTGATCTTTCTGAGTTGTTTGCCAGAAATGGTGAATTTCTGCAAGATAAGGAGCTGAGATTCTAAAGGCCCCTGGGCAGACTTCGTGACGCTAACTACCTCACAACCTGCCCCAATGCCCTTGGCCCCAGCCCTTAAGAAATTGTATGTTGAAGAGGGAAGATAGGCAATAAATAATCAATATAACAAATAAGTTGATTATTTAGTATATTAGAGAGTAATAAGTGCAATAAAATAGCAGAAGAGAGTAAGAAGGATGAGGAGTGTGTTTTGCAGCATGCAGGAATGGGGTGCTTAAGGCAATTCTGACTCAGAAGGTGAGATATAAGCACAGTTATGATGGGGATAAGAGACTTAGGCAAGTGAATAGCTGGAGTAGAAGTGTTCCAGGGAGAGGAAACAGCCAGAGGAAAGGCTTAGTGCCCGGGAAGTCCAAAAAAACGTCAATGAGGCCAATGAGGCTGGGGATCTAAGTGAGAATGAGGAAAATAGTAAGAGAGTGGTAGAAACATGTGGCAATTATATAGTGGTTCTGCTTAATTGTTTTGAACATTTAGATGTGGCATGCAATTCTCACCAAAGACTGCTTTCCATGCAGTGGTAAATACTAACTCAAGTGGCATATCACTTGCATTTTCAAGATTTGGTGATGGAAACAACACAATGATAAAAATTATATTAAATGTGTAATTAACATGAAAGTGCCTATATTGAGAGAAATTATGTCCTCTTAGCTAACTTTTTTTCTATTTGAACTGGATAGTACAATGCTTTTAGTGTGTGGACAACTTTTGGGAGCACTCAAAACTAGAGGAAAACAGCAAAGAATGAACTCAAAGGGCTACTCATTTTCATTTAGTACTAGATGACATCTCTTCATATGTTGTAGTTTCATTTTCAATAATGACAGCTCATGCTCAAATTAAAAAAAAAATCCATACTGTGTCCAGAATGTATTAATAACTTCATGCTGTTTAAGGTATTCATTTTAGTTATTTGAGTATTCTTCCTGAAATCAGAGAAAGGTATATTTTTCTTCTACTTTTAGTGCCTTGAGGGGACATAATTTTATCTCCTCCCTGATGACACCTTCCCCCTCAAAAGCTAGCATAATTCAGGGTGAAAAATAAAGATACTCCCTGCCCAAAGAAGTATATGTAATTATACATGATTGTGTGATTATATGTAATAATAAGGTTATACATAGTTTCAGTTTTCTAAATTTTATTCAACAGAGAATTAAGGTATGTTGTTAAATGACAGCTAATTTCTGCAAATAAAGTGGTATGGGAATTGTTACACAGGTATAAACTCTTCTATTGACTTCACTGGCCCTTTCTTGTCACACACTTCAATGGTCCATAAATCATAATTCTGATGCAATTTTTGAAATCCATATCATAGCTAGAAAAATTGGCTGATTCTAAATGAAATATCCCTTTTCCTGTAGCATGATTTTTAGTGATGAACATATAGAGATCTTCTTCAGGCTTCCATGTAACCAGCACATTTCATACCCGGAGCCTCAGTGTTTTCCTCCAGCTGGAAGCAAGGTATCTGAGAGTACACACTCAGGATAGCAACTGCTCTCTCATATTACATTCCATTGAAATGATTGATGCATTACCTACGAAGGGTCATGTGACAGAGAACATTTTATCAGTGTCTTATTCTGTTTTCTCTCCTGGAATAACTGTCTTTAACTTTGTTACTAGTTTATGAGAGGTCACTGTGCTCTGTTAAACACAAACAAACAAACAAAAACATGAAAGCAAGGTATGCTCCCTGCTTGTGATAACAGACATAACAGACAAAGTTTTGTAAGAGATAAGGCAGTGAGTATTAGAGGCTGGTGGACTCGTGGCCCAATAAAAATCTAATTTTTCCAACGGACATCATCATACTTCCTATTTTCAGTTTTTCATTCTAGGTTCTTGGGAAATTCATCATATTTGTAAGAGTTGGTTGTTCTAGCACCAAACTCGTTTCTATTGTTTGCTAATCCCAGGGTCCTATTCATGATATGCTTTCTTGTATTTACTATATCCTCCCCACATTTAGGTCTCAATTAAACTTTTTGAATCATTGACCCATGTTGCTTAATTGTTGATATAAACCAGCACAATAATAAAGAAAACCAAAATCTAACAAATCTAACAATAATATAAAGATGACCTGAGAATAACTCAATTAAATTGAACACTGTTCACTAAATGCTGATTGAAATCACTATCATCGCACATTACAACATTTAAGGATATGAATATTTGCTTGAGGTCAGGAGTTCAAGACCAGCCTGAGCAAGTGTGAGAACCCATCTTTACTAAAAATGGAAAAAAAAAAAAATTAGTCCCATGTGGTGGTATGGACCAGTGGTTCCAGGTACTTGGGAAGCTGAGGCAGGAGGATAGCCTGAGCCCAGGAGTTTGAGGTTGCAGTGAGCTATGATGACACCATGGCGCTCTAGCACAGGTGACAGAGCGAGACTCTGTCCCACACCAAATATAAATATTATTAAGAACTACTGAAATTTCAGAAAACATACTTAATTTTTTTTGTGATGTTGTATGCATTTCTATGATTTTTCAAAATTTCCACGAAATTTAGCATCACTTTGTAGGCCACTGGAAATTTGAGAAGCATGTTCTATGCCTTTTAAAGTCCTTCATTATTGAATAATAGCCTGTATTTTCCTTGCTGACATTGTGAACTCACTTTGAAATGCCTCTCTTCCTTTCTTCTTCTCTCTCTTTTTTGATTGCTAGAATTCATCGTAAATTTCAAGGCCCAGTTCAAGTAACATTTTCTCCATGAATTGTTCCCAATTCCAAAAACAAGAATAAAACCTTACCTGGTATGTGTTCCCACAGTAAATAGTTGGAATCTCTCTTATAACACTTACCACATTCTGTATTACTTGCTTTCTTTTACCTTCAGGGTAAGAAAGATTAGTTTTTCAAAGAGTTATAGCTAATTACTTATAGAGCAAGGACCAGGCCCCATATCTTTGAACTCTTGGTTCAGAGCTCTGTCTACTGCATCAACAAAACTCCTCCTAAATATCCATCAAATCCAGCAAATATTCCATTTCAATTATTACTTCTTATTAATTTGTTTATATCTTTATCCCTTTTCTGTTTTAGGGTTCTCTCAGATTGTAGTTTACTGATAGAAGGAACAGTACTTATTAAAGTATTTTATGAAGACCTTGAAATTGCTCAATTCCCCAGACAAGAAGTAGGTCTAAATATGATACAGAAAAAGGAGAAGAAAAAGAGATGTAGAGGAAGCAATTAAAAGAGGAAGTGCAATGGCTCACGCCTGTAATCCTAGCACTTGGGAGGCCGAGGTGGGCAGATCCTTTGAGCTCAGGAGTTCGAGACCAGACTGAGTGAGAGCAAGACCCCGTCTCTACTAAAAATAGAAAGAAATTATATGGACAACTAAAAATATATAGAAAAAATTAGCCGGGCATGGTGGCGCATGCCTGTAGTCCCAGCTACTCGGGAGGCTGAGGCAGAAGGATTGCTTGAGCCCAGGAGTTTGAGGTTGCTGTGAGCTAGGAGGACGCCACGGCACTCACTCTAGCCCAGGCAACAGAGCGACATTCTGTTTCAAAAAAAAAAAAAAAAAAGAGGAAGTGCAGGGGAGTGAATAAGGTAGCAGCCATACGGTGAATACTAATGTCATTATCTCATATTTCATAAAAAAAAAAATTTTCAGGGATAAGCAGAGATTCCATGCCCTTACCTTGTCTTATTGGTAGAGAGAGAAAGATTACTAACAAATCCACAGAGCAAGTGGTGTTTGTCACACAACTGGGAATGATCATTAGATGGAATTAGCTTCCTAATCATATAAGTGGGAATGAGGGAAAAATATTTGGCAGGGAGGGCAATGTTAGTAAATAGTTCTCAAGTGATTGAGACAAATGGCTGTTTCCAATCAAAATCTGAACATCACTCAAAACAGCATCTCTCAGAACAGTAGCTTGTGTTACCCATATTGTGCTTTTATTATCCTCTCTCAAATTTAAATTGTTTGTCTTCTCCTGTTTATTCTAAAGATGAAACTCAGAATTTGTTTCCTTCACAACCATGATTGCATTTGTTTTGTTTAGATTGTTTTTTTTCACTTGTAGGTCTCCATTAGATTTTAAGCTCTTTAATGGAAGTTTCTAACTAGTTTCAAAGTGGCCAGAGGGCAAGGCAGTTGCTTGATTCTTCTCCCATGGCACTGTTAACCCCTAAGAGCTGGCTGAAAAATCTAGCACTCTGCCATGTGTTTTGAACAATGGAAATTTTAGAGGACTATCATCTTTGAAAATTATATGTACTCCGGAGTTTACTTTGAACTGACAGTGTTTATCCTCTGTATTTACAGAAATAAACAGAAAAATCTTTCAATACTAACAATTGCATTTGATTCTTGATATTCCTTGGCAACTAATCACAACTCCTTTGCAAGACTCTCCCTGTGACATGTAAATATTTGACAAGAAGCTAAATTAGAGATATCTGAACCTTTTATGCATTTAATGATCCCCAAATATAGGGCCAGAAACTAGACTTCAGAGTAAAACGTCAGTGCAGAAAAAGGGAAGTGGATGAGGAGGGTCACTAACCAATATGATATTGAAGGAAATTTAGAAACATTTTTACTCCAAAACATGATATTTTAACATTCTTAACTGACCTTCTCCCAACACTACCACCATAGGCTCTCCCAAAATCATTAGTTTCTTTATCTGCCTGAGATCTGGACCCACCTAGGAGAATAATTACCCTTTTCTTCTCCTCCATGTAAGACCAGAGATTTGATCACACCTGAACTGACTCTTTAAGAAAATAATGTCCTGTCTTTCAGACTCACTTAAATTCCAAAAAGGAATTATTTACCAGTTAATCTTCATTCCCCATCCATTCATCCTTCCTAGCGGTCCTTTGTTGTCCTTCAACAGAATTCCTCTTTTCCTCCTTCCATAACCCATTTTACCTGAAAGGTATGTAAGCTCCTGAACCCTGATGGGAAGTTGAATCTTCATTTGCCTGGGACTTCCCATGTGTACATGCTAAATAAATTTGATAGCTTTTCTTTTATTAATCTGCATTATTTTGTGTGTTGGTTTTTCAGAAAACCTTCTGGGAGTGAGGGGACATTTTGCCTTTGCCTCCACAGTGTCATGCTTTTAATGGCCTATTGTGTGCTGCTAATGGTACAATCCAATGTGGGTAGTTCTCCATATTGGTGGTTCCTGTTCATACTACTTACTATAAAGTTTGGGAAAACATAAGTTTCATATAGGCTTTGCAGCTAAAAATAAATGACATAAATAACCTTTCTAATATCTGTTACTCTTCTGTAAGATATATCTGCTTTTGGTTTCATGGTACTAAATTAGTTTGAATATCAATGTAGAATACTTCTTGTAGACTCAAACGAGTTTGGAAAGGCTTAAAAAGCTTCTTAAAAACATAAGTTGTAAACTAAGACCCCCCCCCCAAGCTAAATCCAAATTAAATGTGTGTTATTCAGCCAGTGGACTGTTATTAAGAAAAAAAAAAAAAAAAAAAAAAGAATGTGCAAACCCTTAAGCTGGACTTGTGCCCAACAGTTTACCAAAATATCCACACCTTCTTTTGTCATGCATCTCACTTGAATCACTTAGATGCACTATCTACATGTCTCTATTATTTTATGTGAAGGAAAACTGAGATTTAGAGTAGATAATTAGCATGCTCCAAACCATATGGCTAATTAGCAGTAGAGCTGGGATTATAACATAAAGCTCTTGCTTTCCAGATAAGAGCTCTTGCTGCTGTTCTCTAAAAGTTTGAATGTTATGGAATAAGGATTTTGTAGGATGGCATGATTATTGCATGTAGTTGGATTTCTTTCTCAAAATATTGGAACTTTTAGAGTATGTGTTTGTGAGTAGTGGTGGAAAAATCAGAGAATGGTGAAGCTAAAGTTCTTTAGTGTACAAAGTGACACAGATTGTCTCTCAAAGAAAGAGAATTAATAAGACATGACTACATCTTCAGGGTATATCTCTTTTACTGTCAGATTTCAGTGTGAAAATGTCAGTTCTTAGTGTGCTCATGGCCGAAAAATGACCAGACACACCAAAGTAAGGCAAGCATGAAAATGAGGTTTATTGAGGAGAGAAAAATGGGATTATAGGGCAAGAGCAAGATATAGGTTTACAGAGCATGGTACATATACGATGATGACCGGAACCATTGTTACAGCAAAGAGAGAGCAAAAAGAAGGGTGCAAAAAAAAGAGAGCCTAGTTGTGGTCTGCATCTTGTTTTATAGTGCCCGGACTGGGACCTCCCTGTGGCTCAGACATCACCATACAACCACTTTGATTGGACAGTTGAGAGTTACATGACCTGTGTCTTACTGCACATGCAGATATCCCATGAGCCTCTCTGAAAGCCCCTGGTGGGAGGTGAATCGCAGCAGCACCCACTTTCGTCCCTAGGATACCCAAAATCCCTCTCTATCCGCCTAAAATTATTTATTACTAAAAATGCTGGTGAACCACAGAAAGAGTGAAAATTTCCAGGACATTGTCAGGTAGGGAGAGGAACAGATGTTTTGTTTATGATGGGAGGATATAACAACTGACCAACCAGAAAGTGGTAGAAAAACCACAAACTGGAGATATCGTCAAGACCACAAACAAGGTAAACTGAAACATGGGCATTAGGGGTTTTCAATTGTCCTCAACTGACCCCGGGTTCATCACCATCTAATTAATATTGCAGTTTTGACTCCCCCCAACCCCCCATCATGGGCTTTCATAAAGAATTCTGGAAAGAGGCATATGCACAGACTGAGGGAGTTGTGTAAGGAAACCTGTCAATCACCCAAGGGTGGGAAATGGAAACTCCACCTAAAGGAAGGAGGGGCAGTTCATTTATCATATAAAAACATGTGTGTATTAAGAACTCATGGTCATGTCCACTTGCAGAGATAGACCTGTTCCTGCTCTGGAATCTACTGTTCTTAATAAACCTTGGTACTTGGCTTGCTTGAATTTGTTTGCCTGTTCATTAATTCTGTCAACTTAGTCTCAGTAACAATTCTTCTGTCCTGATACAAGAACCAGGAAATGCATGAACCTGACAACATCCACTGACCCATCATCTGAAGAAGTATTCAAAAAGCTATAATTAGGCCGGGCGCAGTGGCTCACGCCTGTAATCCTAGCACTCTGGGAGGCCGAGGCGGGTGGATTGCTCGAGGTCAGGAGTTCAAGACCAGCCTGAGCAAGAGCAAGACCCCGTCTCTATTAAAAATAGAAAGAAATTATATGGACAACTAAAAATGTATAGAAAAAATTAGCTGCCCATGGTGGCACATGCCTGTAGTCCCAGCTACTCGGGAGGCTGAGGCAGTAGGATCCCTTAAGCCCAGGAGTTTGAGGTTGCTGTGAGCTAGGCTGAGGCCTTGGCACTCACTCTAGCCTGGGCAACAAAGCGAGACTCTGTCTCAAAAAAAAAAAAAAAAAAAAAAAAAAGAAAAGAAAAGAAAAACTATAATTAAATGGATAGACACTAGTAATGTATAAAGATGTTTATTTTTTGATGGGAGGAATTGTGTGGTAAATTTATCAGCACTCAAAGAAAACCTAGGGCTATAAAAAGAGTACACAGACTATCATTTTGTGAATATCAGAGACAATATAAACTATACAGTGAGCATGAGACTCATTTCACAGAAACAGAGTTGATAAAAAAACAAAAGTTTCTTTGCCTCATTGGTTTGGTTTTAGTGCTTTAAACTCAACAAGTCAAATTTAAAGAATTCTTCCTTTAGCATAACACATAGGTTAACCATGGAAATCTTTTATCCATCATAGTTTCTGGCACAGTGGATGTGGTTTTTGGAAACAGAAGCACACTATTACAATGGCCTGTTCATTAGAATCTATGTTGTGGTGCTAAAAATCCCTCCTCTTGACCCCTTTGGCATCAGGAGATATTTAAAGGCATAAAGTTCAAAATTAAAGTAAAGATGCTTAGTAATCTGCTCTATGTGCCAGGCTAACAGAAGACTGTCAGGGCCAAGCCTTTCTCTGCAGATGATTTATTGACAAGAGGGGCCAGCACAATCTCAGAAGAACTAGAGCTTTGAAACCCTTGGACCCAAAGTATTTCACCAGTGAAAATGAGAATTTATATTTCTGGATGTCTTTTTCTTATCCCTTATCATTACCAATTAATGTTTATTTTCCTCTTTCCCAGAAGTTTCTGCCACTGTTTGTTTAATGGTGTGTATATTTTTTTATGAGTGTGTTATCACTTTTTATAATTATTATGTGTGATTAATCCTGAATGCTCTGGAAAACTGTTTGTTAGTTTGCCTGTTTTAAATTTAACCAGAGGAGATGTCTTTAAGTCATTGTGTTATTTACATATAATGCAAGGACTCTTGTGAATGGAGCAGAGTATGAAAAGTCTGTATTTAAAAGTTTAAGGAGCTTAAGGAGCTGAAGAGATGGCATTGTTTTCTAATTTTAGGACCATCTCTGTGGCAATGGTAAGTACAGAAGATTTTCCATGTGACCAAGAACATTATGGAGATTGGAGTAAGAAGCACATTATATTTTACAACAGGATGAATTGCAAAACATGATATTGCTTTTGATGATAAAATATGGAAGGAGTGTTATCAAAAGTATTTGTGACATAACTCTTGGTGCAAGGATATCAGTCCAAAGACTATCCCATTAGATATATCGATACATAGATACTAGATAGATAAATAGATGAGGTGTGAGAGAGTGAGAGACAAAGAGGGAGAGAGACCTGTACCATATCTACATAAGACCTATAAGGGATTGCTACTACAATGAAAGAAGTATTCTCAAATTTTCAGCTTATCACTTGCAAAAGTGTCTCTCACTGAGACTAGAGAGGCTCAATGACCAAGGTCACTTGCCAGAGTTCTGTCCAAAATTAGATGAACAACAGGGCCAAGCAGATGGAGAGTAAAATGCCAGCTTTTGTCCTGATAGGTGGAAGAACGTACCCTACACATTGTACAGTCACGGGCTGTGCTGTAAAGCTGAGGCCACACTGCACAAGGGCACAGTCTTTACCTCCAGTCTCCTGGATGGTTAGGAACAAACGAGAGTACAAATCTCAGATCCGAAGTGAGAAAGGGAGAAAGGAACATAAATAAGCTCCATGTGCCCAGTTCCTTACTTCAGATTGGACCAATTAGATAGCTCACTGCTCCTCCAATAGTAAATAAGAACTTAAATTCTTAAAGTTCTTCATTTTTCTATCTCAGACTTTAAGGCCACTATTACTTGATCTTCTTTCTTGCACTTGATATTGTTTTTACACCATGTTTTTATTATTGTTTAAACTGTATTTCATCACATTGACTATCTAGTAAGGCATCTTTTACTAATTTAATTTAAATTACTTTTATTCAAATATTTCACTCATAAATTTCTGATTTATTTTAATTATCTCAGCTGTCTGGAATAACATTTTAAAAAACACTTTGTTTAAATCCTTCTTTAAAACTTTTTTTGGTTCAACAGCAATAAAATACATTTTAATAAATGTAATGAGTGGATATATCATAGAAAAGAAACAAATTACAAAAACATACACATTGTTGATTAAGTATACATATAGGTAATGATAGTGGAAACTATAATTCTGCAACAGCTGATCTCCTTTTGTAACCAAGGAAAACTCTTAGGAACAAAATATAGATTTCCCCCCTATTAGATGCTACTTTGTATACTGTCTCTATCAATATTAAAGTTTTTAATGCAACAATTGAGCTCACTTCTTGCTTAACTTCTCTAATGTAGGTTGAATGGATGGCAGTGCTATTCAAAGGGGATAATGAATAGCTAAATTTTTTCTATGTTTTTTTAATTGAAGATTTTATTGAGATAATTGTACATTCACACAAGCTGTAAGAAATAACACAAAGAAATTTTATTGGCCGGGCGCGGTGGCTCACGCCTGTAATCCTAGCACTCTGGGAGGCCGAGGCGGGTGGATTGCTCAAGGTCAGGAGTTCGAGACCAGCCTGAGCGAGACCCCGTCTCTACTAAAAATAGAAAGACATTATATGGACACCTAAAAATCTATATAGAAAAAATTAGCCGGGCATAGTGGCGCATGCCTGTAGTCCCAGCTACTCGGGAGGCTGAGGCAGTAGGATCGCTTAAGCCCAGGAGTTTGAGGTTGCTGTGAGCAAAGCTGACGCCACGGCACTCACTCTAGCCTGGGCAACAAAGTGAGACTCTGTCTCAACAAAAAAAAAAAAAAAAAAAAAAAAAAAAAGAAATTTTATTGTATATTTTTCCCAGTTATCAAAGGTAACAGTCTGTAAAACTCTAGCATAATATCACAACTAGGACATTGGCATTGTGTCAATCCACCAATCAGATTTCCCAAGTTTTACTTGTACTCATTTGTATGTGTGCATATTAAGTTTTAAAATTTAATCACCTGTATGTGTTTGTGTATCCACCAGCACAATAAAGATACTGAACAATTCCAACTCCACAAGGAGTCTTGTGTTACTCTTTTATAATTGCACCCACCTCCCTCCCAACCCGTCATACCTACAACCCTTACCTTTGGCAACCACTAATCTATCCTCTGCTTCTAAAGTTTTGTCATTTCAAAAATGTTATATAAATGGAATAAGTAGAAAAACCAGCTTCACTGATCTTCTATTCCTGGAAGTTCTGTTAAGTTCAAATAAATGCATCCTAGATCCCTGAATTGCCTATAAACAGATCTTTATTATATTAAAAAAATATTCAAAATATTCTACAAAAGTATTTAGGTGTTCCATGATAAATCTGGCAGATGTATAATAACAGAATTATCATCTACCTCTTTATAACTGTTGTTAAATTTCAGAACATGTTATTATAATCTTTAGGAAACTTCCAAATTCTCACTTTAACTTTTGATCTTTAACTTTTTCTACCACTGAAAAAAAGTTGCATCCCATTTTTGCATAAGCAATAAGATTATTGTAACAAATATATCAGGCAAATAAGCAAATTAGGCTATTTTGTTTACATTTTGTTCACAGTTGGGATCAAACTGGTTTCTTACCTGAAAAAAAATACCATGAGATCTTTTCTTAGTATCTAACTTTCTTGTCAGATTCTTTAGCATTGATAACTTTAGTAGCTCAGTCTGCAATAATAGTTATTTATAATCACTTTCTGTTTTGTCATCTAGTGAAGAATAATATCAAATTTAATCCATCAGCCTTTAAATAATTTGCAATTTTACTACATCACTAAGCACTCCGTTTAGTCAAAATGATTTTTTTCTTACTTTTTCAATGAGGAATATACTGTGCTGCCTTCCATTCTGGTGCAAGCTCCTTAATTAGAATAACTATTCCAAGAAATTCTCCTGACATTGCAGCTGCATCATTCAAATATACTTGTACCCAAAATTTCACTTCCAAACTGCATTTATCTGCAATGCTTGCAGTCATAGTTGTATAGAGAAGAGAGCTTGTTGTGTTTGTTAAAAATGAAGCAAAGAAGAAAAAAATCTTCCATCATAAAAACCATCATACTTAAATTGCCCGTATAGTAAAAGACATACCCTTTTAACACTATTTGGGCATCAATTAAGCTTCAATGAAAAATACTTTGCTAGCTTTATTTGTCCTTCTAAATTGATCCCAAGTACCTGAATATGTTCAAATATGGTATGTCATTAGAAAGCAGTACTTGAGCTACCTTGTTTATAGCAGTCACTAATCATTTCCAAGCAAACACACTTGAAGCACTATTTCACTAATGTTTTTGCAATTGTTTATGTTTTTTTCAGTCTTAGCAACCCAAAGTGCTACTTTGTAAGAAGCCTGCAATGCATTAATGTTTATATGTAAAATATTGAACATCTGCTTCTGTTGATTTTTTATTTTAATAATCTGTCTTTGAAATAGTTCTTTGGTTTCAAACTTATTTCCTTATGTCTTTTATGTCAATGCCATTTAAGTTTTGAAAGTTAATTGCCTCATTAGCTATTACATTCCCACAAATAATACAATGTTGTTTCAACACATTACCATCAATTATGGTAAATATATAAGAGATTATACTTTTAAGTAAAACTGGCATGAACTCATTAGATCTCCACTTCTATTTTTTTTTTCTTTTTTTTTTTTTTGAGACAGAGTCTCACTCTGTTGCCCAGGCTAGAGTACAGTGGCATCAGCCTAGCTCACAGCAACCTCAAACTCCTGGGCTCAAGTGATCCTCCTGCCTCTGTCTCCCGAGTAGCCAGGACTACAAGCATGCACCACCATGTGTGGCTAATTTTTTCTATATATTTTCAGTTGTCCTGCTAATTTCTTTCTATTTTTAGTAGAGATGGGTTCTTGCTCTTGCTCAGGCTGGTCTTGAACTCCTGAGCTCGAACAATCCACCCGTCTTGGCCTCCCAGAGTGCTAGGATTACAGATATGAGCCACCGCGCCCGGCCCCCAGATCGCCACTTCTTTACGGTCATTTCTACTGTCATCATTTGGTTTACTCCTGCTGCTGTGCTCTCAAAGTTGAAACTTTTTTCACTAAATGCAAATTCGAGTAAAAAATGAAGAATACTATGTTTACTTCCCTAGTGTAGCCAAGAATGTTAAACTATAAATTTCAAAAAGAAATAGGCTTGATGGAAATTTTAAATGATCGTAAAAATTGAAAGTTACAATACATTGGCTATATCAGTTATAGTCATATAACAACCTATACTTAAAGTGTCATATGCTGTATCATGTTTCCTCTGTGTTTGCCAGCACAGGCAACTCACCACACAACTTTGACAGCAGCCACACTCCTCTATCCTGTGTTTAACAACAAGACTCCACCAGTCATTCACTTGGGTGACCAAGTCACTACAAAATTTTCTGAATATTTATTCCAGTTTCTACCCTCATGTCCTTGTAGACTAGTAATAAACTGGCCTGGCACTGTTCTGTGAACCATTGCTCTCCAAGAGCCATCGTGGTTAGAGGGAATTTTAGACAGATGTGGAAATGCCAGTAGGCTTCAGCATGTTCTCGTGTGTTACACATTGCATGCTTCTTTCTCCTGATAGAGGGTAGCCACCAGCCTTTCACCAGATGCTCAGCTGGATGTAGAATTGTTCTGGACTGCTGATGGACGCATGCTTCCCAGTCCCTTACTATTTGAACCGGTACATCTACTGTAGTTAAGTGTAGTCATTCTGTCCCTATCTCACTATTACATTGTACAAACACGGGGACGTATGCCAATTCCTTTCAGATATCAAGTCCCCAGACCACTGGGAGCCACTGCCAGGGAGTCTCAATCTCCTCCACACCTGATGCTGATCCTGACCCATCAACTTCTCTTCCTTCTGGAACTAGGATTTTATAGATAGTGGTCCATTGCATTTGTATTCACTTATTCTACCCAATTAATATATTCTATCCTCGATCTGGTCTTTTTCTTCTCTGTAATCTTCAGGTTTTAATTCTTTATAGGCAACCTTCATTCTATCTTTTATTTCCTTTGCTCTTTCTAAAGCATTTTGCTGGTGGAAGGAGGGTGTAGTTGTCCTCCTTTCCCCCTTCCTCTCTTCCTCCTTCCCTTTCTTCCTTCTTTTTTTTTCCCCATCACATGTAGTTACCTAGCAAAGATCCCCATGACCCTAATGTCTGTCTATATTATGTCCTCATTTCTTTCTGTAACTGCCTTCTCTCATCGTTTCAAAAGTTTTTTGACACATTTTTATGTCTAACAATAGTATATGGAAAATCCAAATTACTTCATATCATCAGCAACACTTGGTATTGTCAAATTTTAAAATATTTGCCAATCCGGTGGGTATGTAATACAATCTCTTTGTGGTTTTAATTTGGATTTCTGTGTTACTATCTTTATCTTTATCTTTTGAGGAGTAGAAATTTTTAATTTTAATATGGTTCAATTTGTCAGTTTTCTCTTTCTGTTTAGTGGTTATTTTTATCTTGCTTCAAAGAAACTTTGCATACACAAATTAAGAACGTATTTTTCTATATTATGCTTAAAAAGTTTATTTGTTTTGCATTTCACACTTAGGCCTATACCCACATCAAGATGGCTTTTGTAAGAAGTAGGAGTTGAATTTCATTTTCCCCCTACTGTCTGCAGTTATACCTTTGCTGAAAATTCAGTATTGATATAAACAAGGATGTGTTTCTTGGATCTCTCTTCTTTTTCATTGTTCTATTTTTCTACCCCTGTGTCAATATCAGAATTATTATAATTTCATAACAATTCTTGATATGTGCTAAATAATATTTTCCTAGGGATTTATCCATTTGTCTAAAAATTCCAATTTATTTGCATAAAGCTGTGCATAATATCCTAGACATGGTGAAGGTTTTGTTGTAGAAACTCTGGATATTGTTATAGTCCTCTGAAGAGGGTTTATTTTTTTGCTTTAGAAGAAAAAATAACGTAGCTAAACTCAAACAAAAACTCTGCTCTGCCGAAGGTGAGCAGCATATCAAATTTTTGCAGAGATTGTTTTCAGTCTACCCCATGCATGTATGCTTTACACGTGAGCCAGAAACATAGAAACTTTGGATCCTTTTTCTCTTTCTGGATCTCACTCTCTCCTTTCTGATATTTTTCTTGACTCACTAGCAGCTCTGGCTACACAGCTTACTCCCTGTTTGTTTGTTTCTCAGCCAGAAAAAAATGAAAGGCATTCTGCTGGAATTTTGCTGTGGGTCGCTGTAGCTGTCTTCATTCTAAGCCCCCCAAACAGGAAACTGACCCAAGCCCTAGATTCCTTTAGGTTTTGGGTCTGCTTCATAATTGACCTGCTTTTTGTTTACTTGCCATATCCTCATATTTTGCTTGTATTTTACACTTCTTATCTGTGAGATATTGGTTTGTTACGAAATTAGTTCTCCATCAGGAGAGCAGGACTTCTCATTGTTTCTTCAATATCAGCAAATGTTCTTTAGGTTTTCATTTTCTCCCATATTTTTACTATCTTATTGTCTCTTTTATATTTAAAAAATAATTGGTCTAGTGTGTTTTTTCGGTTTGTTTTTTGTTTTGTTTTGGTGGGGTTTTTGTTTGTTTGTTTGTTAACATTTCCTCTGTGGGCAGGTTGGCCCAAATAAGTTAATTCATTTTCACTGGCTGGGTAAGTCATCAGGTGATTCTAAAGCACACTGGTATTCTGTGTAGTTTCCCTGGATTAGCTCAAACCTTTTGTCTCTAAATGATATAGACTTGTCAGGTAGTAAAATTTATGGCATCCTAGAATTTGTTCTTCTTGATATATACAGTAAAACTCCACACTAAGGGGAGTCTGAAAATCAATTGTCTAAAATGGGCATTACGCTATAGAAGGCTTAATATAATTACCAGGATGATCCTGTGCAATAGTTGAGAATGCCTTTGAGTGTGGATGAGGTTCAAATCCATTCAAGGCCCAAATTCAGTGTGGTGCCACCTGGTGGTGCTTGTCAGTTTCAATTTTTAGCAGTATTAATATAGAAGATTTTTGGTTTTGCCACTTACCGGTGCATATAGAACAATGTTAGTGATTCCAGGTGACTTCTAGTTAATTGCCTATATTTCTAGGCCTAAACAAGAGGGATTTGGGTAGGACACTGAATCTACAGGGCTCACCTCAGCCTTTCATCCCTCCCTGAGGTTGGGTTACCCATTGTTTCCCTGAGGTGCTGACCCTTCTCTCCAACTACTCCTGTATGTCCCACTCTAGCAGTGAAGAACTGTACCCTCCCCAGGTTAGGAACCATAACTGGTCTGCGGACATAGACTAGCACCAATCTTTTTATATCAAAATTAGTTATGATAGTGAGATTAATTACTGTGAGGTTTTATTATATATTCTCAAATCCAAACTCCAAACTTGCATGATACATTTACTAGAAATGATAATAAAATTACAATTTCTCCTCAGGCAGATACTCCATTCTAAAAAATATAAACAAATTTGACTCATCTAAGGTTTACTCTTCCAGAATGACTGACATTTTATTTTCTATTAGGTCAACAAATATCAAACCAGTTAACTATAGATCTTAGGAATAAGCTTCTACTTACTCCTAAGAAAATTATTTACTATATGATTATCTTTTGGGCTCATTCAGAAAAAAATTAATAAAGTCACTACAAATCGTCTTGTTTTTGGATAGCTAGTCACAATAAATATGTTTCCCCTCAGCTTTATTGAGATATAATTGACAAATAAATATATATATATTTAAAGTGTACAACAGGATGTTTGGATATACATACACATTGTGAAATGGTTACCACCGTCAAGTTCATTAACACATCTATCATCTCATTTACTTTTTTTCCTTGTAGTAAGAAGACTTAAAATCTACTCTCTTAGCAAATTTCAACTATATAATACATTATTATTAATTCTAGTCACCATACCGTACATTAAGTTTCCAGGACTTATGCATCTTATAACTGAAAGTTTGCACACACTGACCAGCATCTCCCCATTACCCCCACCCTCTGACCCCTGGTAACCACTCTTCTACTCTCTCTTTCTATGAATTAGACTTTGTTAGATTTCACATACATATAAGTGAGATCATGGAGTGTTTGTTTTTTTACTGATTCAATCTGATTACTTATTGGTCTGTTCATATTTTTTATTTCTTCATAATTCAGTCTTAGTAGATTGTATGCTTTCCCCCAGATGTGAATATGTGCATTCTCACAAAGTCCATTTACAGGTCTGATAGCAGGTATTTTACTTCTCTGATTTTGGATGGAGAATACGGTATTTGGATTGCAAAATTAGTTGTTCAAGATCACCCCGTTAATTGGAGTGAAGGCCCCTCTGGCTTTTTGCTCCTTTTCTTTTCTTTTTTATTTATTTTTGTTTGTTTGTTTGTTTGTTTGTTTTTGTACAGGGTCTCACTCTATCGCCCAGGCTGGCACAATCATCGCTACAGCCTCAAACTCCTGAAGGCCCTTCTTCTGGATGTAAAATATGTTCAACATCCACAATCCCTGCTACTTAGTGATGAAAAAATATTTCTATAGAGAAAACATCATCAGGATTTCAAATATAATATCTTGAAAATAGTACATCAAACTGTTCTATTGCATTTGAAAAACAGCTGTAATTCTAGGAGCCATGTATAGCTTCTGGGAGAAAATCCTGATAAATTTCAAAATTTAGTCAATCATCATGTTAATATTAATATCTGGTATCAACAGAAAAAAAATTGATGTCTTCCATCACAATAGATAAAAAAACAACAAGGAAATGCATGCAATGCTCATCAAATTTTGCAGTGAAAGTCAAAAGAAGTACACAAGCATTAGGAAATAGCTGGATATGTAGAATATGCTGATTTGCATTTATTGAGCACCTCTCTGGAATAATTTGAATAGTGAGGCTTTTCAAATTAGGAAAAGTGAAGTGCAGTATCTTTGGAGAGGAGATTAATTTTATACATTTACAAGATAGAATGAGGAGACTATAACATTTGAATTAATTTTGTACAAAGTCCAAGTAAAAATTTAAATCTAAAAATGCAGAGAAAATAAATTTCTATTTAATTACCATTCATATAATTTGATATATTTTTAAAAATTAGTCTAAATTAACTCAGCTATATCTACTTAGTACAACCTTTAATGCCCATTATTCTGAAAAGGAAAGAGAAGAGAAAGAGAAAATGAAAGAATTGTTTTAAGATTAGTATTTATATAGCCTGTGAATAAATCACAATTAGGTAAAAAGATCAAGGTATAGAATATTTGTATTACAACTACATCTGTTTCTATGATGATAATTTTCTGTTCATATTATCATTAAATTTGATAAATATTTTACTTATTGCAATATTATTAAAATATAATTGAACTATTTAGAATAATAGTACTATGTAAATTTCAAGAATCTTAACTATACCTGAAAAATGAAACAAAACACATTATGTAACTGTTTTAGAAATTCCATCTAGTAAACCTGTAGGAGTAACAATAATTCCAAGTAGAGTAATATAAATAACATTTTCTGTTCAGTCTCGATTAGCCAGAGACATTCCTAACATTTCACAGTCTTTTTTGTTGAAAATATTTATAAGAAATATTAATAAATTATTTTCTTTAAAAATAATAGAAACAAAATTATTTCAGATTTTTTAATCTAGTAACAGTACAAGGTTGCTATTACTACTGGTGATTTTTACTATATACATCATTTCTGTAAATACATACAGGGTAGAAATTTAGATCATGTCCTTTAACATACTGATACCCAGGCCTTACGTAGATCAATTAAAGTAGTCTCTAGAGTGGATGTCAGGCATCAGAATACTTTAAAACTCTCTATATTTGAGAACCACTGTCCTAAAACATAACTCAAAATTACCTGCAAATTCAAACAAATACTCAATAATAGCCTACTCTGCCTTTTTTCTGGTTTGATTCAAACTTCCTGTTAATCAAAGTTTTATCCTAATGAAAATAACAGTTTGCATTTTAAAACTTTTTTGTGCTCTCCAGCCCTTATTACTAGCAAATGATAAATTCCAAGTGGTTGTGAGTTTTTGAATGCATGAGTCTTATACTTCCCATGTAAATAACACCTTTGGAAGTTTGATGTAACATCTCATTATATTTTCATTTTCAATTTAGTTTTGATATTGTTTTATTTGTTTATTCCTGTGAAACAAATTCCCCCAAAACTTAGTGGCTTATACAACAGCAATTTATGATTTTTCATGACTGTAGCATTGGCGAGACCATTCTTCTGCTTGTCTTACCTGGGCTCATGCATACTGGTACATTGAGGTGAAGACTAGAAAAGCCACGTTCTTTTTGCCAAAGCAGGTCAAAAAACAATAGATTCCACCCACTGATGGAAGGAATAGCTGACATCACATTGCAAAGAGGTGGGGGGACTGGAAAATATTATTTTAGTGACCTACCACAAATATATATGTTCAAATACCCAGATATTTAGTTTTCAATACTTTTACATTTGCCTAGTGCAGACCAACCAACTTCAAGAGCAAAACATTGCTCAATCTACCAATAACATGCTAATACCAGCTGTTGCATCAATGGCACAGTGATTCTTCTGTTCTTCTTTTAGGATTATAGTTATGTTTTGTGCTCAAAATATGCGCATAGTGGCGATTTCATCTGTAAAAACTCAGGAGACTTGTATTAATCATTTTAACTGAGTACAGATCCTTTCTCAGCATGACTCATAAATATCTTTGAGTTTTGAAGCTCTTTATAATAACATTAATGTAATCTGTAAAATGGCATTGCTTGCAATGAATTCCATTTACAAATCTGAATAGGCAATGAAGAGAAAATGGTAGTGTAGTTACAAATTTTTAATGGAGACTAAAAACCAATGGAGCAATAGAAAACATAAAAATATCTTCTTGCTTCTAAAAGATCTCACAATGCTGTGACACTAATGAAGATGGAGTTTATTTAGATGGATTTGCTTATATGCCACTTACTGCCAAGTATCTGACTAAAAATCTATTATTGATTATTCAATTTAGTGTTCATATAGTAATATTTAAATTTTATTCAGGTTAGAGTCACGTTGAAACTTGAGTTTCACATTCTAGCATGCCTCTGCTGTGGTTGACAACAGAAATGTTAAAATACAGTCATCTTCAGAGTATGGAATGGCCACTGGGGGGCTAATTTCCATTTTGTGGTTTATGGCTTCTTCTTAATATCTGATAATGCAATTATGCTTCAGTAAAGAATGAATCTTCCCTTAGCAAAGTGAGCCAGGCCCAAAATACTGATGATGTAAATAAAATAATATCATGATTTTAAAAAAAGGGTCTTCGTTTGGAGGTTTTTACTATGTAAAGTACCTATTGTTCAAAGCTAGAGATCTTATCTCACTTTCTTCTCCAGGAAAAAATGTTCAAGAGGAAGGACTGAGTTTCAAATCATTTAGTGATAGTATTGTTAAAGTTGAAATTGCTTTTGTTTAATTTTTTTCTTTTTACTATATTCTGCACTGTAACACCTAAACAAAGGATTTTTTTTTTCTTTTCTTTTTTTTTTTTTTTCCCAGAAATAAGAGGTATCCTAAAACTACATAACACAGCACAATTTGATCTACATGCTTCCTGGCAATATATTCTTACCAACCTTCAACTTAACCTCATTGCTACTAGACGTACAACTTGCCTAGGATATCTGATATGAAACTACTGTAAGTACTTTCCCTTTTAAATTTCAGTTGTCAAGTCACGTCATCTAGTTTATACTACTTTGAATTATATTCAATGCTTTCCCATTCTTTGCTAACACGACATCTCATAAAATCACATAGGATAACATAATGTGACAGTTGAATTTAAGAGACCTTTTATTATATTTGAAATTCAACCAATGTTCCAATTTAATGGCAATAGATGATTAGAGGAGAGACAACATTCTCATTTCAGAGACATTTTTACTCCAATGTATTTTTAATGCTTTCATGTCTTTTACTATTTTGACAGGTTTTCAGAAACAGTTCCCGAAGCCCTTGTTTTGAGCCTTATTTTTATAAAGATAGACAGGGACATATTTGAAAGTTTTGAGAGCACACTATTATAACATGATATTATTTGATGAAAAAATTCTGAAACAATTCCTTTTAGTATTTACATTGTTTACCAAATGTTCTAGCTAAAACACCTGCATAAGTGAGAGAAAAATTATTTCCACTCAGTAATCTTTTAATGTCCTTAGTAACATACAACCTTAGTAGTAGTAATGATGTCTTTTTAAACATCATTACAGCCCAGCACTCAAACAGTAATGATGTGGAAAAAGATCTGATGATGTGGTACTAGCATTTCCTGAGAAGGAGTTATAACACGTAAGCACAGAATAATACTTTTAAACTTTAAAAACAGAAGATTGAAATCAAGATGCATAAGTCTGAATGACTCTCTCTCTCTCTCTCTCTCTCAGTATATATGTAATATACTAATCTTCTGCCACTTGAGAATTGACTTTTCTGCAAGAACTGTAGGACATGTTAAGTAAGTGTCAGAAGATATGATCCCCAAATAAACCATACCTTTTTGGGAAATTAAAGAAACCTTGATACTTTTCACATAGTAATATTTTGCGTAGAGTAAAATGCTATCGACAAAGTGCATTCACATACATTGCATCATTGGATCTTCACAAAAATTTGCACCACTAAGTTATCCCCTTAATCAATCAAAAACAAGAAAAACTCCAAGATGAGTGAACTGACTCATGCCTTTCTACAGAGTTGAGTGGCAAAGTTAGCATAGACTCATCTCCAGTGGTAAGGCTGAGCTTCTACTTAACCACAGGTGACAGTGACATGGGCTGTCCTAACCTTCTTTTCACAGTGGGTTCATCCTGTACTCATGAGTAACCAAAACTCTAAGAAATTTTTGTTTGCTTGTTTGGCTTGTTCTTTTGGTTTGTTTTATACGTATTCATCATTGTATAGTTCTTGCATGTAAATTTTGTGTATAGGTGTCTTAGCCCTCCAATGCAGTAAAAACTTAAGTGCTGTAAAGGGACAGAAGCCATGAACCTCTTGTTGTAGATGAAATTGGGAGGAGTCAGAGCCTGCAGGGTAAAAGATCTACCAAAAACAATACAGGACTAAATATCACAAGCTATTTACGTAACAGCTTTTGAGGAGCTTAACACACTGTATAAATCCAATTTGACAAATTCCAGTGAACAGTAAGGAGCTATACAGGAGAGTGGAAATGACCATTGTTCTCATTAACAATTTCTACTATTCTGAAGAGGGACTGTGCCTTTTACTCAGACCTCATAAATCTGTGATGCAGCCACAGTTGGTGGAAAACAATAGACAATTGGGAAACGAGGCAGAGAAAGGTGAAGGGGAGACCTGGGAAGTATATTCATCACTTGAAATTATTAAAAAGGGGGAAAAAACCCACACAAATGAAGTAGAGAAAGGTGAAAAAGGAGATCTGGGAAGTATATTCATCACCTGAAATTATTAAAAAGTGAAAAAATACCCACAAAAATAAATCAACTTTTCCTAACCTCACTAAAACCAGAGCCAGGCTCTGCCACGGCCTCATATTTGAGACTCTTATTTTGCCATGCATTTTGATGTATAAATGTATTTAATCATTTCAATTAATCACTTTCAAGTTTTGCACATTTTATAGGAAAGTTAACAGTTCAATAATGTTTATAGTTTTAAGAGAACAGATACCAATTTTATCAGCACTTGTATTTTTTGTTTGTTTTTCTCTTCAAACTTGATTGCTTAAATAGTAATAAACTGAGTAGCTATCATTTTAGTATCATCTATCGTGTGACAGTCTCTCCTAAGGTGTGCTTTTTATACGTCATGTCATTTAACCTTCATTACAAACTTACAAGTATTTTTATAGTAGTTTTAGAGATGAAGATCAGTTATGTGTATAGATATAGATTTGGAGAGGGGACAGGGAGACAGAGAGGCAGAAAGAGACAGGAAGAGACAGAGATTTTAAGGATTGGCCAACTAGAAACTCGGGCAAGATTTGAAGTTGCAGTCTAGAATCCTAAATCTGTAGGTCAGGACATCAGACTGGAGACTCACGCAAACATGTCATGTTACAGTGTTGAGGCAGAATTCCTTCTTTGAGAAACCTCAGTTTTGCTCTAAGGCCTTTAACAAATTTCATGATGCCCACTCACATTATTGAGGGTCGTCTTTTTCACTTAAAGTGATTGTAAATCTTAATGACATCTACTGAATACCTTTACAGCAGCATCTAGACTAGTGTTTGATCAAACAACTAAGCGCTGTAGCCTAGCCAAGTTAACACACAAAACCACCATCACTGTCCACCCCTTGTCAACTTGGCAGCCATACGCACCTCCTCAAACCACACTGAATCTCCAAATGAAGACAATTATACAATCATACTGCTACCTGACATGACACAACTATCCTATGTACAACTGAAAGTGCATTGGCCATTTCCCCAGAAGAGAGTGAAATACACTTGGTTGAAGTTCACTCTTCTTAGTATCCTGTAACTTAAATACTATGATGTAAAGTTAATACATCTTGTTATTAGCAAAGGAAGATGGAAAAGGGGGAATAAAATATATTATATATTTACATATATATACACACACACCCCTATACAAATATACACATTTATATACCCATACTCATAAATATCATAGTACAATAAGGAAAAAATACTCATAACAATAGCAGTTCTTGCTTCTACAACTGGTCATGTGATCAGAGCATTTATTTATAACTATATTTTTCCACTACTCATTGCATATTTCTTTTGCTCTCAGTAAGCAAAAGTTGGTTGTGGTTCTTCAGCTAGTAAGATGACTTAAACTTTCATTTCTGCATGTCTGGACCATTAGTAATTCTACTTGAAATGGCTGTTTTCATCAACTTTATTAAGATACAACCTAAGGGATCTCCCATACTCCAGACATATTCTTCTTTACTTTGTGTAGTAGAAGTTCAATTTTTCCTTGGTAATCAGGACCAATCACCCCAGACAGTATAATAAATGCCTTATTTTCCTATTGATTCAAAGGCATGAGAAGTTCAAAGTGGCCGGTGGCAGTTTTGACTTGAAATTCAGTGGAATAATTGTTTTTGTCTCCTCTTTTGCAAAGAGTAGAAGCATTATTCTCTTTGCAACTAAGCCCTCTAGACTAGAAGAACATAAAGCTGCAAGGACACAAAGGAAAAATTTTGCTGGTAAAATTTTGGGGTAATAATAATTGGTGCCACTCCCATTTCCACCCATTGATCTCTGCATTTAAGAATCCTGGTTATGGGAGTAGTAACACCATATATTGGATGCTGATTTAGAGCATATAGCCTCCTGAAGAACATTATTACCCCATCCCTGAAAGTTATTGCCACCTAGCTGTCATTGTAATAGAATCTTCAAAAGGCTATTCCACCATTCTATTAAGCCAGCTGCTTCAGAATGATGGAGAACATGGTAATATCAGTGAATTCCTTGTGCATGGGCCAAAATGAGCTCATAGGCTCATATGCTGTGAAGTGAGTTCCTTGATCAGAAGCAATGCTGTGAGGAATACCATGGTGATAGATAAGGCATTTTGTCAGTCCATGAATGGCAGTTTGGACAGAAGCATTGCATGCAGAAAGGCAGATGTATATTCAAAGTGTCTCTCCTACTAAGAACAAAACACTGCCTCTTCCATTATTATAAATGTGGGCCAATATAATCAACATGCCTCCAGGTAGCTGGCTGATCACTCCAGGGAATGGTGCTGTATCAGGGATTAGTGCTGGTCTAGTTACTGGCAGTCTAGGCACTCAGCAATGGCTGTAGTCAAGTCAGCCTTGGTGAGTGAAAGACCATGTTTTTGAGCCCATGCAAAACCTTCAGCCCTACCACCACAGCCATTTCGTTCAGGAAGCCATTGCTCAATGACAGGGATAGTAGGGATAGGGGCTGATTGGTATTCAGAGACAGGTCATTCCATCCATTGTTTAAATTCTCCTCTCTAAAGTCATCTCTCAGTGAGCATTCACATGAGACACAAATAATCTACTTGTTTTCTAATTCAGAGAGGTCTATCCACATACTTCTTTCCCAAATTTCTCTATCATCAATTTTCCAATTACATTCCTTTCATGTCCCTGACTATCCAGCCAAACCATTGGCCACTATCCATGAATTGATAAATAATTGTATATCTGGCCATTTATCCGTTCAAGCAAAGTGAACACTTAGGTACATGATTCAACGTTCTTCCCACAGAGGTGATTTCCCTTCACCACTGTCCTTCAGGGATGTCCCAGAAATCAATTGTAGTTCTGTAGCTGTCCACTTCAGATGGTGCCTACATATTGCATAGAGCCACCTGTAAATCAGGCCTCACTCTTCTCTTCCTCCCTCAGCTTATTGTAGGAAACTCCCCATGAGGCCATAGGTGCAGGCTGGGAGAGAGAAGGTCAAACAACAGGAGTGGGGACATGGGCAATTGGGCTACTTCCTTCTGTAATTTACTTGTGTTTTGGGGGCCTACTCAAGCCTCTATTTGTGTATACCACTTCCATTTGGTGCTGTTATGCGGCAGTGCATGCCTAACTTATGGCTTTGTGGGTTAGGATTGCAATGGGAGATCAGGTCCTATGGTAACTCGATGGTCCATGGTTAGGCAGGTATCTAAGGTCCAGTAGTAAAGCAAAAGCTGTTTCTCAAAAGAAGAGTAGTTATCCACCAAGGCGAGCAGGGATTTGCTCTAAAATCCAAAAGACTGCATTGTGATTCGCCTATAGGAACCTGACAAGACTCCAAACAGCATCCTTATTGCCAATGACACTTCAAGTAACATTGGATCTGCTGGGTCATATAATCCAAGTGGCAGAGCAGCTTGCACAGCATCTTGGACTTGTTACGGAGACTTTTCTTATTCTAAGTGCCATTCAAAACTAGCAGCTTATTGGGTCACTTGGTAAATGGGCCAGAGTACCACACTCAAATAAGGAATATGT
This sequence comes from Eulemur rufifrons, assembly GCF_041146395.1. Classification (NCBI taxonomy): domain Eukaryota; kingdom Metazoa; phylum Chordata; class Mammalia; order Primates; family Lemuridae; genus Eulemur; species Eulemur rufifrons. Next base: position 76,298,132 of record NC_090983.1, read on the forward strand.
TGCCTCTAAAAATTCAAAGAAGCCAATTGAGCATTATGCATCATTTTTGGTCTTAGGAGAGGCCAGATACAACAATTTATTCTTCACCGTAGAAGGGATAACTCAGCATTCTTCACACCAATGGGACCCTGGAAATTTGAGGCAGAAGGTCCCAAATTTTTGTCAGATTTATTTTCCACTCTCTGATGTGCAAATATTTTACCATTAAGTCTAGAGTAGTTGCTATTTCTCACTCACTAGGACCAATCAGCCTAATGTCATCAACGTAATGGTATCTTGTGGAGGGAAAGGTGATCAAAGTTCCTAAAAACTAAATTATGACACAGGCCTGGAGAGTTGATAGGCCTTACATGTGGGACAGTGAAGACATGGTGCTGGCATTGCCAGCTGAAAGCAAACTACTTCTTGGGGTCTTCACTAACATTACGGAGAAAAAAGCCTCCACCAGATCGATATCTACATACCAGGTGCCAGGGGTTGTGCTAATTTGCCCAAGCAAGAAAACCACATCTGGAATAGCAGCTGCAATTAGAGTCACCAGCTGGGTGACTTTACAGTTATCCACTCTCATTCTCCAAGATCCATCTGTTTTCTGCACAGGTCAAATTGGCAAATTAAATGGGAATGTGGTTGGAATTACCACCCCTGCATCCTTTCAGTTCTTTATGTAGGTACTAATCTCCGCAATCCTCCCAGGAATGTGGGACTGCTTTTGGTTTCCTATTTTCCTGGGTAGAGGCTGTTGTACCGGGTTTCACCTGGCCTTTCTCACTACAATAACCATAACATAGGAAACCAAAAGCAGTCCCGCTTCACAGGTCAAGGAACGAATTTGGGGATTCTGCCAACTGATAATTACGTCTATTCCAATTATGCATTCTGGAACTGAGAAAATACCTAGGTGTGGGGACAAACTGTACTCACTGTGAGATGGGCCTAAGCATCAGATGGTCACAGTGTTGTTCTGAGTATCTTGGAATCAGCGTCCATTCAGAGCCAGTGTTCAGTAATCTCCCCAAAATCTGATTATTTCCTTTTTCCCAGTGTAAGTTACCCTGGTAAAATGTTGTCTCTTTATGGAAGACTAGGAGAAAGATTAGCAGTATAAATATTTGGCAGTATAGTGAAATCCTTTCTCAAGGGGACTGTTTCATTCACAAGGTTCTGAGTCTGTTAACTGGCTCAAGTTTGAGAATGGATTTGGGGTGAGTGGCTCTCTATTTTGGTGATTCAAGTTAGACTTTTGTTCACTTGATCTAAAATTCTTCCACTTGTAAAGATCAAGTAAGAATATCGGCTACCCATCTATTTCACTTGTAGGGACACCATGATCAATTAGCTACTGCCTTAGGTCTCCGCAAGTCAGATCATTCTTATTACTGCTTTGACTCTGCTGTCCATTATGGTAACCATACCCACCTTGTCTTTGGCGATTAAGTACCACCACTTGACCCCTGGCATCCTGAGATCCCAATATCCCCATTAGATTTAAGATACCAGTTCAGTTGTATCAATTCCCACCATAATTGCTGACATACAAAGAAAGAGTGAACTCAGCGCTCTTTAAAGGAAGCTGAGCTCCTTTCACAAATCTGTTCCTCACAGTCCTGGTAAAAGGTATGTTCTCTGGAAAACCTCCTTACCCTCCAGGGTGAGAGAGTAGGTGTTACATGGTAAATCCACTCTAACATTCCAGTCTCCCTAACCTTTTGATGCCTTCTTCTACAGTAAATCAAAGTAGTTCTGGCATAAGTATTTCATGTAGTGCAGGCCCCTTTTTGGTCCATGTTTCAGCCAACAAACCAATCAGACTGTTAGAGAGACTTTCTAACTCTCTCAGCTATAATATTTAATTCAGAATCTCTGCTGAATGGGCCAAAATCAATAAATTCATCCTGTCCCAACTTTATGTTCCTTTCACCATTATTCCATACCCTTAATATTCATTCTTACATATTATTAATATCCAGATTTTTGATCATATAAATTGAAATAAATCATACAGTTTTTTTTAGAAGACTGCATCTCCTCACTGATCACAGTTTGTACCTCATTTCTGGGGGCCTGCTGAGATTGGAGGCTAGTTAGAGGTCCAGTGCAAAGATGGGTGGTCAGAGCAGGTCCTGGAGAGAGTCAGCAGTGTCTTGCAAAGCTACTGCCTCGGGGAGGCCATCGCTGTTCTTCAGACAAAGCACAGTTAACCCTATATGGGTGGTGGGGGCAGTTGAAGCACTGTTTCTACTGGCAAAGAAGATTATACAGAATTTAGGGGTTCAATGGCCCTCATTTCTTCAGGGTTTTTCCCATATTTCCATTGCAATGCTCAGTATTCTACTCTTTCCCAACATCTCACTTTAGCTACAGATACCCTGTGAAGTTAGAGATTCGATTTACGTTGTAATTCAGCCACTTGCAGGATGAGACTCTCGGGCTGGTTTTCAGCAATCTCAGCTCTGCAGCTGCAGGAGATAAGGATTTCTATCAGGGCAGACATAGAAACTTCCAGGTCACTTATGCAGCACTTGGGCTGAGAACGAAGCCATAAGATCATCCTTTCTCCCCTTGTCCCCCAAAATTTGTCTAGAACAATTAGGATCAACCAGCCCCTCTCATTATACTTACTAATTTGACAAAAATTCTCTGTGGTAATATGGTCCTTCAGACTCTCATCAATATTTTATTAGTAACATCCATCAGTGATATTTTGCATCTCTCTATTGCCACACTATGGACTATCAGTGTCCTCTTTCCTACCAGGTTAAAGAACCAATTTCAGAAAGTTCAGAATCAATTCAAACACTGATCATTAAGATACTGTTTCTCTAAAACTACTCTGTAAAAAAATCTGTAATAGTCAGGGTTCTCCAGAAAAACAGAACCAATAGAAGAAAGAAAGGGAAGATAGGGGGAGGTGATATTTTAAGGAATGGGCTCACGTATTTGTGGGGCTGGTGTCTAAGTCAACAGTGCAGTCTGCTAGAAACTCAGGCAAAATTTGAAGCTGTAGTCTTGAGTATTAAATCTGTAAATCAGGATTTCAGCTTAGAAGCTCAGGCAAGGATGTCATGTCACTAACTTGAGACAGAATTTCTTCTATTAGAAATCGCAGTTTTTGCTTTTAAGGCTTTGAACTTACTGAGTGAGGCCCATGCACATAGCTGATGATATTTTTTTTTTTTTTTTACTTAAAGCCAACTAATTATATATATTAATCACATCTACAAAATGTCTCTATAGCAACATCTATACTAGTGTTTGATCAAAAAATTGAGCATCATAGCCTAGCCAAGTTGACACATAAAATCAACCATCTCAACACCTAAAACCCAAAACCATGTGCTATACAGTTACATGGAAATGCCTTCAATATCAGAAGTTTTTAAAGTTCAACAGTTTACCTATAATTGTGGAAGATAGGTTACAGGAATTCCAATTACCTATTTACTTTAATGCATTTTTTTATATAGTAAACACGTGTGTGTGTACATATGAAATATATGCATACATTAACTGATTCAAACTAATATCTGACCAATAAGAATTCAGATGCAAATCTTAGTTCTCTCTTGAAATTCCTGAGACTGATAATCATCAATATAATTTGAGTTGAATATCCTGACATCAATGGCATCAAACAAATTACCCAAAACTCAATGGACAAGGTTAGAATTCAAATTGCCTCAATAACATGAGATTAATAAGAGAATTTCTCTAGTATTAATACCTTTAAAATCAAACAATTGTGACTTTAGACAAATTACATTAATTAATAGACTATTTTAATTATTAATACTATAAGAAATGTTTCTGTGTCCAATAATTCTGTAAATTAAACATCTCTACCTATATGTTTTCTTAAATTTTTTTAACCTATGTACCATAATAAAAGTCATATTGATTGATATGTGCCCTCTCCAGGTTAATGCATAGTACACAAATTAAACTTGAAATTCATCATGGATAGTATTACATTATCACAAATATTGTATCCATTTTCAAAACCAGAAATACTCCCAAAACAGGAGTGATTCTATAGAGGTATTCACTTCTATTTGGTTATGCATGTTAATCTGAGTTGCGCTGTTACTAGTCATGTGCTTTTAACTTTTCATATTGAGTAAAACTTCATTCTGATTTTCTCCTAAAATTTACCAATTCCAAAGCATGGTATATGATAAAGATCACTACAATTTTACTTTATAACTTCAGGGGGTTAAAAAAAATCCTTTAATATATTTACAAAAACTCTGCTTTGTAGACTCATCTATAAAATTATATTTCTATGCAATTTTAATCTCTCAAAATTTATTTTCCCAAAGAACAGTGATTTGTTGAAATTTATGATTTTCAGATTATATTTTGTTCAGCTATTACCTAAATAAATGTCCCCTTGGCCGGGCGCGGTGGCTCACGCCTGTAATCCTAGCACTCTGGGAGGCCGAGGCGGGTGGATTGCTCAAGGTCAGGAGTTCGAGACCAGCCTGAGCGAGACCCCGTCTCTACTAAAAATAGAAAGACATTATATGGACACCTAAAAATCTATATAGAAAAAAATTAGCCGGGCATAGTGGCGCATGCCTGTAGTCCCAGCTACTCGGGAGGCTGAGGCAGTAGGATCGCTTAAGCCCAGGAGTTTGAGGTTGCTGTGAGCTAAGCTGATGCCACGGCACTCACTCTAGCCTGGGCAACAAAGTGAGACTCTGTCTCAACAAAAAAAAAAAAAAAATAAATAAATAAATAAATAAATGTCCCCATGCAACCTGTGAAAAAGGTTTTGGATCAGCTTAATGCTTTAGTAATGAAGTTTGATATCGCTCCAATTATAGTACCCTACTTAATATACTATAATACTTTAGTTCTCTGAAAAAAAACTGTTAATATTTTTATTAAAACTGAGAGAAAAATGTTAGAAGCTGTCAATAGTCAGAAAGACATTTGCTACCTTAAGTGATTTCTATGATAATTACAAAAATGTGGACCTTAAAATATTATGTAAATTTTATTAAGTGGCAAAGTCACCCAGGTTTTGAAAAATTATACCATAGTTGCTCATTAGCAGGTCTACATTAATGTAAATCTCTTTGAAGATTTATTTTCTCATTTTTTTGAAGAACAGTAACTTTACTGATGTATTAATGACCTAATTGTGACTAGCCGATCCCATTTTTGTTTGAAGGATCGTTCCCTTGATCCGTTCAATAAATACTGTAAGTGGGAAAAAGGAATTTGGATTGATGTGAAAGAACTGTAATCACCACATACAGATTTATGGGTTGAGGGAACAATGTGATTATGCTAAGAAAAATGAAATGATGCTTATGGGCCCTTGATGAACAACATAGGGTATTTGTATTAAGAAAGTCGTGAATGTGGAAGGTAGCAGGAAGAATATTTTATGCAATGCTCATTGTCTTGTATATGCATAAAAGTCAGAGTGCTGAAACTCTGTGTATTATGCCTTTAAGGGGAATATTTCCTACTGTTGGTGACAGAATAAGATGCACTGTTGAAGCAGCAAAATCTTTCTTTCGATATTTTCCAGATTCTTGTTGCAACCCAAGTTTATTTCCCAGCAATATGATTTATGTAGGATTATATTGTTCTATAAATCATTGTCCAGGGATTCAGGTGCCAAAACTAAGTCTTCTCTTGCAAGTTCTAAGACTGACAATCATCTTTATAATTTGAGTTGAATATCCCGACATCAGTGACATCAAACAAATTATCCAGTCTAACCTTAATGGACAAGGTTAGAATTCAGATTGTCTGAGTAACACGAGATTTGATCATTATACAAGAGAAAAAATAAATTGATCATAAAGCAATAAGAATGAATAAACTAGAGTATATATACATAGTAAAAATAAAATTATCTCTGTGCAATTCTGCAGTAGACCTTCTTTGCTCTTTCAGCTAGATATTATGTCTCTTGTCTAAAAGTGCCCAACACAGAGGAACTGGCATACCAAGTGCTTTGTAGATCTGATGAATGTGTTCCATTTTACATCAACACTAATTACGATTGCAATTAGTGAAATTTCAACTTCAAAAACCTCAAAATTTAGACTCCTCTTAAGTAAACTTAAAGTCGCGAGTTGCCTTTTCCAAGTTTATTGGACTTCATCAAATTTGGTGATATAGCCAAGTGTACCTGAATTATCTGTTAAAATAGTTACCTGTGAACAATTCATTCCCAAATGTAGATTTGTGTTTGATTTTGAAAACTAGAAATGATTTATTGGAAAGTCAAACTTTATCTTTGCTATTTGTTTCTTTTTGACATTTTTGCTCCCCAAAATGTAAAGCAAACAGGCATTACCTTCTTTTTTTTTTTTGAGACAGAGTCTCACTCTGTTGCCCAGGGGTAGAGTGCCATGGCATCAGCCTAGCTCACAGCAACCTCAAACTCCTGGTCTCAAGCAATCCTCCTGTCTCAGCCTCCCGAGTAGCTGGGACTACAGGCATGCACCACCGTGCCCGGCTGATTTTTTCTGTATATATTTTTAGTTGTCCAGATAATTTCTTTCTATTTTTAGTAGAGACAGAGTCTTGCTCTTGCTCAGGCTGGTCTCGAACTTCTGAGCTCAAGTGATTCACCCGCCTCGGCCTAGTATAGTGCTAGGATTACAGGAGTGAGCCACCACGCCCAGCCAGGCATTACTTTCTAAACAAGGTTTGCTCACATTTTGTTTTTATTTGCATGTAGTCATGCAGGTTTCAATTTTATTTTAAACACTGGAATAGTTTAATAGTTACGAAAACTGTACATTGCCTTTTAATAACTAGCTGAAGAAATTTTTCTATAGAAAGTTCTTTTGACTTCATTATAGATGCAATCTGATGTTTTCAGAATCTCTCTAAAATAATGTCTCAGCTTCTTGACAGCTTAATTGAGTAATTTCTAATTGTTAGCTCATGCTATTGATTCCATGACACAATGGTGACATGGAAATGTATCTTTTCCTAGTATCTGACATAGTCCAATTTAAAACAGCTAGATTCCCATGTAGATGATTTGTGCAAGTAAAAGGATATAAACATAGAGGATAAATTAAATTTTTACTTTGAGATGGACATTCAAATAGGCATAAAATTGTCACATCTTAGTTTCTTTGTAATAATAGGATATGAATAACATCGATATTGTTTAAAATTGGAAATTCAACATGAGCTTATAGTTCCACTACATAAAAAAGTAAATCTCAATTGATAAAATGACAATCTCTGTATTATAAGTAAATGAAGTTAAATCCTAGTATTGACCAGCTTGTGTAAGCCTAACAAGCCTCATTTTAGGTGTTAGGAGATCATAATGCTACCTATACCTTAATGTTGCTCAGAGAATCATATAAAAATACTTATCATTTATAAAACATTTGATAACTTCTAAATTTTTTAAAAAAATATTTTCCTTCCAACAAACCCAGCTCACCTTTATTCTCCACTCTAGCCATGATGAGCTACAAGCTGGCTGGCTAACACGCCCTGTACTTGCCCACTTTTTACACCCTTGTTAGGTCAGCAACCTTCACTGTCAATTGACTTCTTTTATATTCTACCTGCTAAAAGACTGCCTATTTATCAAAGCAATGCTTGCATATCACCCTTACCTTTCAATGAAATATGTTGCAATGTTTTAAAACTACTCTTGTTATACTCCTCATACTTTAGCTTGGATTAGAAGCAAGATGTCAGGTTTTGAACTATCAGAAGACCCCACAGGAGGAAACTGTGAATGCCTCTAACAGCTAAGGGTGGATCCTGGTCAACTGATAGCCAACAACGTGAAGCAAGCCCAGGAGTAGTGGCTCATGCCTGTAATCCTATTGCTCTGGGAGGCCGAGGCAGGCAGATCATCTGAGCTCAGGAGTTTGAGACCAGCCTGAGCAAGAGCGAGACCCTGTCTCTACTAACAAAATAGAAAGAAATTAGCTGGACAACTAAAAAAACATATATAGAAAAAATTAGCCGGGAATGGTGGTGCATGCCTATAGTCCCAGCTACTTGGGAGGCTGAGACAGAAGCATTTCATGAGCCCAGGAGTTTGAGGTTGCTGTGAGCTAGGCTGATGCCACGGCACTCTAGCCCAGGCAACAGAGTGAGACTCTGTCTCAAAAAAAAAAAAAAAAATTGAAGCAAATAAATAAATAAATAAATAAATTTTGTAAACAACCCAAATGAACTTTGATTAAGTTGACTTTTCTTCAGTTGATCCTTTAGATAAGAATGCAGCCCAGCTGATACCTTTATTATAGTCTAGTGAAACCCTGAAGCCAATAACCCAAAGAAATTTTTCCTTAGCTTTTCCTCCTGATATACCAAAACTGTGAGAAAATAAATGTGTGTTGTTTTAAGCTGCTAAGTTTATGGTAATTTGTTACACAGCAATGGAAGGCTATTGCTTTCAGACATTGGTACTTGAAAGTGGGATGCTTCTGTAAAAAAAATATTTTAAGATGTATGGGAGTGCTGTGGGACCCAGAAAGTGGGTGAAAACTGGAAAAATTTTAAGGAACCTGATAGAGAAAGCCTAAATTGCCTTAAACAGAGTATTAGTGGAAATATAGATGCTAAGGGTGCTGCAGATGGTGGTTCAGAAGAAAGTGAGGAACATGCTGAAAACTAGAGTTAGAGGGTTCTTTGTTATGGAGTGGCAGAATACTTAGTGAATTTGTCTCCTGCAGTTATGTGGAAAACCAAAACTTGTAAATGGTAAACTTGGTTATATAGCTAAAGAGACTAGAAAATATTGTAGATGCTCCCTGTGTTTTCTTGCTGCTTATAGGAAAAATGCAAAAGGAGAGAGACAAACTGAGGTAAGAAATGGTAAGTAAAAAGAAATGAGGACTGGATGCTTTAAAAATTCTCAACCTCTTCATACGGCAAGAAATGCACAAATTAAGATTCACTATAAGGAAAGTTTGCTCTAAAGGAAAAGCTGAGATGGTGACTCTATAACCTTCTACTCAAACCTCATAAAGATCAAAAGATTAGCATTCAGTCATGCAAAGGGCATAACTCTCTTGTAAGAGATTAGGGTTGTACCCCATAGATACTATGAAAAAAAAAAAACACAGAACCTCTTTAAAATTTAAGGGGATTGTCCTTTAACCATCTCAGCAGGAGCCAAAGATAGAGAAAGGATTATTTGAAAAAAGTTCTGTGAGTATAGCTTTGGTTTCATGGAATAGACTCCACTGATTATATGAAGAACTGTAAAGTTCTTAAGAAAATTATTACAGTAGAAACAATGCTAACTTGTACTGAAAGGCAAAGAGAGAATAAAAAACGAAAGGAGGCTGCTGGAGTCTCTAAAACTCTGCAGAGAGCGAACTGATAAAAATACTCAACTTCATGGGACTTTTCATTGAAAAAAAGGATGACTCAGGGGTAGAATCAAGAACTCAGAAGGTAGAGCCAAGAGCTGTGGAGAATTATTCTTAGTCCTTGAAATCAAATCAAGGACCTTCCAACATTTTGCTAGCTGGATTTCAATACTTCTAGGGCAAGTGACTCCTCTGGACCTTTCTCATTTCCTCTCTTCTTAAAAAGAAATAGCTATACCTGTCTTCCTGTGCCTGTCTATCCTTGTATGTTGATAATGTTTGAGGCAAATAACTTATCTCTTCAGTTTCACAGTTCTTCAGATAAAAAGAAATGGTACCCAGGAACTGTACCACATGAATCATGTCACAAGAGCCCCATCCACCATCTCACAAAATGATGAGATTTTCTACCTTGAACTGATGATGCAATGTGGTGAGACTTTTGAGGAACTTGGGAGAGGATTGATGTATTTTGTATATGGGAGGGATGTAAATATTTGGGAGCCACAAAGTGGACTGTGGAAAACAGGCTCTAAGGAGGCTCCCACTATCTCTGCTTTCTGGCGTTCATACCTTTGGGTAGTGCCATCTCCTTGAACTTGAGCAGAAACTACGACTTGCTTTTAACCCGTAAAATGATGATGGATGTCACTCCCATGATTACATTATGTTATGTAAATCTCTCTTCTGCTGTCTTTACAGAAGCAATCTGCCATGTTGTAAATTGTCTAAGGGAAGGGCCATGTGGCAGGGACCCCAGAATGGGCTCAAACTGGCAACCTCCAAAAATCTTAGATCTTAGTACTACAGCCAAAAGGAAATAAATTCTTCGAGAGATCTTAGTGACCTTGGGAGTCAACTCTTCAGTTGAGCCTTCAGATGAAAACAAAGCCTGGCTGACACCTTGATGGCAGCCTGGTAAGATAATGAAGCAGGTAACCCATCTAAGTCATACAACCTAACTCCTAACCCACAGAAACTTGAAGATAAAAATTATGTGTTATGTGTCGTTTTACACTAAGTTTACAGTAATTTGTTACACAGCACACATACATGTGCACACACACACATTTTCAGAATGCTTGTACACAGAGACAGTGAATTTTCTGTTTCAGGGTATGTAAGTTTTTTAGTATAGATAAATATGTGTGTGTGTGCTTTATAAATGTTAGAATACAAAGAAATTTTCAAAAATTATTCCATGTGAAGACATTGCAGGTACACAGATATTTTCTTAGCAATAATGTTAGAAATAGGTAACAAAAGCAGAGATAGACACAACACCAACAATTGAAAAGTGGCAACCTTAACAAAAAAAAGTCAATACTTTAAAAAGTAAACTACACTCTTCTAAATAATTTTGAGTCAAAACAAAAACTCCAAACAATTGTAGAAGACTACCTAGAAAATTGAGCTAATAAAAACAATACCTAACACACCATAAACTATACTTCATTAAATGTATGTGTTAGTTATGCTAATGGAGCATTATAAATAGAGTTTCATAAAGATAAATTTATGATTTAAGAGACAGAATGCAATTGAATGGTTATTCTTGTTCAGGATAAAAAAGACTATCACAGGCAAAATTTCTAATCTTATCAAAAAATCAAAAAGATAAAATACACAAAATTTTGAATGAGCAAAAGTAATATAATCAGAGATACAAAGTAAATTAAATAAATTTTAAGAGCATACTTTGTCAGTTATATAATAAAATCAACTTCTGCTTGCAATGGATGATTTCTTAGGACAATACATATTACTAACATTGAGTAGCTATCTGTTGTTTTTGTCTGTCCAATATTTTCTCCCCTTCCTCTGACTTGTGGAATAATTTGCTAATCCAATTTGAGTGCCTCTGCATATCCATTTCTTTCTTTCTTTCTTTCTTTCTTTTTTTTTTTTTTTTTTTGAGACAGAGTCTCGCTCTGTTGCCCAGGCTAGAGTGCCGTGGCATCAGCCTAGCTCATAGCAATCTCAAACTCCTGGGTTCAAGCAATCCTTCTGCCTCAGCCTCCCAAGTAGCTGGAAGTACAGGCATGCACCACCATGCCCACCTAATTTTTTTCTATATATATACATATATATAAATAAATAATTTTTTTCTATATATATTTCTTTATATTTTTAGTAGAGACAGAGTCTCGCTCTTGCTCAGGCTGATCTTGAACTCCTTACTTCAAGCGATCCTCCTGCCTCGGCCTCTCAGAGTGCTAGGATTACAGGTGTGAGCCACCGCGCCCGACCTATGTCCATTTCTTTTTAAGGTACTAGGGAACAATCAGTAAACAAAACTAGCAAAACTATTGACTATCATAAAGTTTATCTTATATTGGGAGGGACAGTAATAAGTAAACTCAAAATATATTAATAATTTACACAGTAGAGTGGTAGGTGGTTAATGCTAAGGGAGAAAGACAATTTGTAGTGAAACTAAAAGAACCAGTAATGCAGCAGGTAGGCGGCAAGTTTAAAGAAGGTGATTAGGAAAGGCCTCACTGAGAAAGTGGCATTGAAATGACCTGAACAAAGTAGAGATTTAATCTGTTAACTACCGTGGGGGCAATGTGATCCAGATAGAAGAAAGAGTCAGTGCAGAGGCCTTCAGGTGGGAGAAATTCAAGGGCCATCTAAAGAACAGCCTGTGGGAGAAAATGAGCAAGAGGAGAGTGATGGGAAATTAGGTTAGAGGTGACTGAGAGACAGATCATAGAAAGATAGACAAAAAGACGGATATAGATAGATGTGAACAGATCAAGATGGACAATTCTACTCAGTTATAATACATTATTTTCACATATTGTGTAATTTAAACTTAATTTTAATTAGGACTTTTGCAGCAGCGTTGATTTTGTTGATATATATCAATAGTTATCTTGTGTTATCTTAGATCAGAAGGTTTTTAAGGTTTTTCTAGCTTCCAGGACTCACTTCTTCCATTTTAATTATCTGAAATAATTTGCTTATGATTTGAATTATTTCTTATTTAAAGGGTATGCTAAAACTATAACTATAAACAATAAACTATAAATTTATGAAAGCTATAAATCTACTTAGCAATAATGAGTTTTATGGTGAGAAGTTGTTTTAACCTTTCCTGCAATTTCTTTTACTATTTTGGGGCTATACAGGTATTCTATTACTCTCCTATTCTGTTTATTCAGCTTATTTTATTATTCTAGAAATATGCTTATTACATCCTAATCATCGAAGTTTAGGCATATATGTGTATATATAATTTGTACATATATGTATGTTATTTTTTAAAAATATATGTTTTTTAAATCTCTACTTATATATCATTATAAGCATAATGGTCTCTATTACTTTAAAAAAATATATCTTGCCGGATATTTTCGATTCCATTTTATTAGTAATTTCCCCCAAATAGTTATATTTAATTGCTTTTTGTTTACCTTAAAATTAATATTAGTTTTCATATTTGTTCTCCCTATTCTAATTACTTTGGTTTGGTTTCTTTTTTTTTTTTTTTGTCGAGACAGAGTCTCACTTTGTTGCCCAGGATAGAGTGAGTGCCGTGGCGTCAGCTTAGCTCACAGCAACCTCAGACTCCTCGGCTTAAGCGATCCTACTGCCTCAGCCTCCCGAGTAGCTGGGACTACAGGCATGCGCCACTATGCCCGGCTAATTTTTTCTATATAGATTTTTAGTTGTCCATATAATGTCTTTCTATTTTTAGTAGAGACGGGGTCTCGCTCTTGCTCAGGCTGGTCTCGAACTCCTGACCTCGAGCGATCCACCCGCCTCGGCCTCCCAGAGTGCTAGGATTACAGGCGTGAGCCACCGCGCCCGGCCTGGTTTGGTTTCTTGATTTTTTTTTTTCTGTCTTCTTGAGAAGCCATAAATATGTAAAATTTCTGTTTCACAAATATATGTATAATGATCATAAATTTCTCTCTCCTTGGCTCAGTGTCGTCTCTTTAACCTGTGAACTATTATAACAAGCATTTAAAGTTTCTAAATATATTTAATAATTTTTGGTCTGATTTATTGCCTCAAGAGCTGTTGGCATCAAGGAAGGTTTACATAAAATATTTTGAATTTTTGCAACAGACATGATTGTTAATTGTGTTAGTTAAATCTGCTGCATTATAAGATATGTTTTCTTTGTATATAAATAGAGTTCCTTAAATCATCAGTTTTACCTAAGGATATTTATGCCGGTGTACTAAAATCTCTCACTATAACTGTGGATGTTTTCCAATCTTCCTACATAATCTGTCAGTTTTTAACCTTAATTATTTAGAGTCTCTCTGATTTTCTAATTGAGGTAAGAAAAGGCAGAAAGCAGAAGAATTTTTTTTTCTGATTTCTATCATTTAAATTAAAAAATTTTAAGTTATTTGTGTGATGATCAATTACTTTTGAATGACGCTTCTTATGAGGAAAAAAAAGCTGTATGAAATGTTAGAACTGACTGATTCACAATCATATCCTATTTGATGAGACAACCTAAGATAGATCATGAAGGACATGTTATGTGATCACTCTCACCATCCCCAACTATCCCTTTAAGTACCCATCACGTATCTATTAGTAATCAATTTGTATACATTTTAAAAATCTATTCATGTTTTAATCCACTACCTTTTCAGTATGGGTCCTTTATGCATTTTATTTACAACATGCATTGATACTATCTTTAATTTGTTCTTCCATCTAAAGCGCTTTCTTTAAAGGTCAAGGGATGAAGAATTTTGAACTATAAGTGGACTCACAGTGCATGGCCTTATTTTCAGTTTAAAATCTGCAAGCTTGGTTTCAATAATAATTACTATTGCTATGACAGTGAAAAAGTTTTTAAATGCATCAGGGATTTCCCAGAAAAAGATGCATTAAAATTTTGGGTACCAAATAATCTGATGTTATTCTTTCTTACATGCATATATTTGCACACTACTGTGGCTACTCTATTTACATTACACAGGAGAGTGCCATTTAAGCCTTAAGTACAACTCTACATAATTATACTTAGTCTAAACATCTTGCTGTAGGAATAGTAATCAAATTTAGCTTCAGGACATACTATGGACTAATACAAAAGCTCTATATGCACAGTTAGATTATACCACAAATGTGGTTCCTATTTTATTATTTGATGTATGTCACACAGTGTTATGTGATTCCATAATAAAAGAGGCCATTATAATGCCACTGCCCAGAAGGGCAGAGTTAAGTCTGCCAAGAAGACTTGAACTCTCAAATCCTAGAGTTAAGTAAGTTGCCTCAGGATTTGTTCTTTGAATTCTTGGAGTGGAAGAAAATATACGTGGGCATCTAAATCAGGTCTCCCAATTGCGTTAGGCTTCCAAAAGTGTGCCTTCTAGATGTTATACCATTTATGTCAAATTTTACTTTAAAAAAAAAATATATATATATATAGTTAAATGCATTTAAACCATTTAATTAGTTATTTCTATCGAACTCAACAAAAGCTTCCCATTCATGAACAAATAAACCTAGCAGCTGAGATTTAAGCAGAGTGGTGGTGTATATAACTCAACCACAAATTACTTTCAAACAATGAACTTATTCCTCGACCCACACCAGTTTAATTCAAGCTTTCAAAAGCATTATTTCTAACAAGGGCACGGTTCCAAATTCTAGGAATCACAAATAGCTGAAAATAATTTATCAAATTATATTACTGGCAAGTTGTACCTGAACAGATGAGCTACTAGATAGGTATGCTTCACTGAGAGAAATAATTCTATCAGCCATCCATGTGTGTTGCAGGGAAGACTGAGGGTACTAGGTAATGAGGAACAAGGTAAAGTTGGGATGATGATGACTAAGTATAGCTAATGAGTAAAAAATGTGGTTCTGAAAAGTGGAGGATGCCTTGAATATAATCTTAATTTTTGATGTTATCTTAAAATTAAATTTTAATTATATTTCTTTGTAAAGAAGAGAGCCTAGAAAAATCAGATTTGAGAAGATGATTAATTTAGGTTCTCATTTTAAAGAGAAGAGCATTTTTGTCATTTTCTAATCTGTGTACTAGTAGAGTCTTAATGGTGTGGCCAGTAATATCTTCCTGACTTGTAAGGACAAAATGAAGTCTTACATTTTTCTTAGTGAATTATTTACATTGCATACTTTTAATATACAGCATATAATATGAACACTAAAGCTTTGAGATTACTAAAAACTTAGGGCCTAAAATCAAGTAACAATCACAATCATCTGGAAGAATTGATGGAGTGAGAAATTTGAGATGAAAAATCATGATTGACTAGAAGAAGTCATTTAGAAATAAAGTATTTAACAATGGCCTCGCCATTGTGATGCTATTAATAACGGGCAATTGGGACAGAGTTCATAATGACTTAATCCCTAGTCCATTAACTTTTATGAATTTAATAAAAATCTATTAAAATAAAAATATGCTACATTGAAATTACCAAGTTCGGTTATGCTTATTTTTGATGAGTTTCTAGAATGCATCCTAGTATGAGTTTCTACCATCTAAGTGAACTGTGAAACAAATTGCTTTATTTACCATTATACTAGATTTTTTTTTTAGCTTGTCTCTTTTAGTTATTCGAAGAAGCCGATATGCAGTATAACAAAGTATCACAGAAATTTCAAATTATTTCCTCCGAATTGGTAGAAAACCAGCTATTGTTTAATGAACCCTGATGTTACAGTTACTGTTGGTTAAAACAATAAGTCAGAAATAAGTAACTATGTTTCTCTTCCTCATTTGAAAGCAGTTGGCATTTTGCTACTGCAAAAACCATAAGGCCTAACATCTACTTTCAAATGATTTTGTAATATATTGAGAAAGCTATTCAGATACATTAGAATGATTGTTATTGAGAGAAAATTGTGAGCAAAAACTATTGCCTTCTAAACCACATCGTAGGCTGGGTTAGCAACAGCTATGCTGGGGAGGGGGCTTGAGCCAAGGGAAACATCTCTAGTACATTTTCCTACTCAGGTACATTAAGTAATTGTCATCAATTAACATTTATACATTTACACAGAAATGATAAATATATTGTTTTATTTGAGCCTGATATAAATGCCTTCCTGTCTTTCTATGTTTGTAGATTTAAAGTTTTCACTACTCAAATTCTGAAAATTTTCACTTGTCTCAACATATTTACAGTAGCTTTTTGCAATCTGTGTTTCCAAAAGTTTACTTCACTGCCTTTGTATCATTCTTTCTAAACAATATATATTTTCTCTGAATTATTTTTGGCTCGGATGTCTAGCATTGATTTCTCCAGGGTACAACATTAACGAAATGGCATCTTAAATTCAGCATGATTTGGATGAGATGCAATTAAATCAGAAAGGCAAATGAACAGTAAAGGAAGAGAGTGCGGCTTATTTTGGTTAGGAAAAACTCGAAAACATTTTTCCATGTAGCTTAAAGCGGGGTGTCTTAAATTAAGGAGATTTGCTTCTAAAGAAATGGAACAGAGGATGAGCTGAGAAATCAGTCTTCTCTTTCCCCAGCTGTGTGTATGTTGTGTTTTAGGATGTTCTGGGATATAAGTATTTAAATGAGAGTATCCATCATGACAGCCTGTTTTAACACTAAAGGCTGATAATAAACTGGTCAAGTGAAGATCTAAGTGATAAGTAAAAGGCCGAACGAAACAATCCCGATAGTAGTAATAGCAACAATAGAGGAAGAAACAGCATGAGGAGGGTAGAGTGAGAAACGTGTATTGAAGACCTATTATTTGGCACATAATAGAAAAGGCACTAACTCCATAGTTTTATTAAATAATTATTTTAAAAACCTATAAAATAAAAGTAAACAAATACCCAAGAGACAGCATACCTGGCATAGAAAGGCAAATTAGTCATCTGACTGACTGGGTTTCTCATTTCCCACAGAGGATGAGAGGGGTCAGAATGAGTGGGGAAAACTGGCAAATTTAGAACTAAAAATAGAAAACAGATGGCCCTGGGGCTTCATCGCTCCTTCAGAAAACAACAGGAACCGTAGTCATGAATTATGACTATAAGACAATTTTAAGGTTCTGCAACATTTATACCAAAGAGTCAGGGAGATTCATGACATTATAGGCAAAATTATATATATATGTTTAATTTTTCTGAAAAGGTTTCAACAAATTTATCAAAGAATTTCTGTGCCCAGCTTCCAACATTGAAAATAATAATTAAAAAAAAAAAAAGGTAGGGGTCAATATCTTAAAACTTACGTATGTTTTCATTCTCTGTGTTTATCTTTGTCTGCAATGGAATTATCACTTTTGGGGGATACAATTCTTTATGTTCAAGAAAGTGAGAAAGCTAAGGAACGGGAAATAGTGCATCCGCATTCTGTCTGTACCCAGAGGAATTCCAAAGGCTGAAATGTCAAGAAGTGTCTGTAAAAGGATCATTTTTATTTCATAATGCTCCCTCACAGAACTTTAAGATTTAACACCTGCACCTCTTTAAGGAAATATCTTCCTAATAGGAACAGTTATATCAGCACACAGAAGTACTCTTTATCAATGCATAGATATGTTTTAAGAATAACTTTCAGAATATGTACGTGTCTGTGTATGTGTGTGCGTGTGATTTAGTAAACTTCAACCAAGATTGTAGTAAAAGTCATATATTCATTTAGTAATCGTGTACAGATAAAAGAATACTTACCTATCTGTAGAAATACATGAATACTGCATGATTACTTGAGCAAAAATCAACAAAAAATATGTATTTAAATGTTTCATGTTTAGCTATTATGGAATTCAAATTCTGGGGTCCTTTGTGCCCTTAAAGCATACTTTTCGATTTTTTTCAGTTCATGAATCACCAGTCACAGTTCTCATCAATCCACTGTTTTCCTCTTCCTTTTTTCTTGGTTCTTTATCTATATCTATCCATATTCTCTCTCAGACGTCATAAATGTACATGTGTATTTGTATATGTGTGTGTGTGTGAGAGAGAGAGAGAGAGAGAGAGAATAATAATCAGTAATGAGACTATCAGAAGGCTGGAGAAGGAATATGTGATTAAGACAGAAATGAGGTAATGCCACTGGTACATCTCTCCATCATCTTTTCTACAAATGGTGTTGGAGTAATAGGCATACACATGCAAAACCTGTGAGCCACAACCTAAATCTCATAACTTATACAAAAATCTCAAAACTTATACAAACATTATGGATCATACATACAAATGTAAAAGAAACATCTACATGACTTTTAGAAGAAAGTAAAGGAGAAAATCTTCATAACTATGGGTCAGGTAAATAAATCTTTGACGTGACACAAAAAAACATGATTCTTAAATTGGACCTTATAAAAATTGAAACATTGCTCTCTGAAAGATACTCTTAAGATGACAAAAATACAACTACAGACTGAAAGAATTAAATATCTTTAGAACAAAAATCGTGTGTTAAGAATATATAAATATCAAAACTCAACAGTAAAGAACAGAGAAATTCAATTCAAAAAAAGATGAAAAGACCTGACACTTTATCAAAGAAGATATACTGATAGAAAATGAGAACAGTAAGAACCAGATATTCAACATTTTTAGGAGATAGGGAAATGAAAATTGAAAGCACAATGAAATATCACTATCTCTCTCTTAAAATAGCTAAAATGTAAAAAATAAAAAGTACTAATAACATCAAGTGCTGGTGAGGATGTGGGGCAGCTAGAGCTCTTCTACATTTTTGTTGGGAAGGTGAAATGTTACAGACAAATTGGAAAATAACTTGGTTGTTTCTTATAAAGTTAAAGGTACACTTACCACACGACCCATCAATTCTACTCCATGTTATTTATTCTAGGTAAATGAAAACTTATTTTTACATAAAAACTTACACATGAATGTTCATAAAATTTCTATTTATAATTTCCCTGAACTGGAAGCAACAAACATGTCTTTCAGTTGGCTAACGGTAGTTTCATACAATGGAATAATACTGAACAATAAAAACAAGCAAACGATTGATTCATACAAACTTCATAAAACTCAAAGTGAATGTGAAAGAAGATGATATCAAATGGTTACACGGTATTTGATTCTGCACATATGACATTCTTAAAATGATCAAACGGTAGTGATATAGAACAAATCAGTGATTTCTAGGGGCCTTTGGTCCAGGAGAGGTGTACAGATGGTAGTATGAGGGACTTTTGGGAGACGTTAGAGCTGTCCTATATTCTGATTGTGGTAATAGTTTGACATTAGTGTGGTATATTTAATTATAATTAATAAACCAGTATTGATACATATTACTCACTAAAGTCCAAACTTTATTTTTTATTATTAAGCCTAATGTTCTTTTTCTATTCCAGATACTACATTATATTTAGCAGTCATATCTCCTTAGGACCCTCTTGGCTGTGACAGTTTCTTCTTTTTGATGACCTTGAGTGTTTTGAGGAGTCCTGGTGAGTTATTCTGTCGAATGGCCCTCAACTGTGATGTGTCTCATGATTAGACTGGGGTTATATGTTTTTCAGAGGTTAACCACAGGGATAAAATGCTATTTTCATTACATCATATCAAGGTTACATAGCGTCAGCATGATTTATCATTGTTGATATTAACCTCAAACAAGTAGCCATGGTAGAGTTTATTAGATTTTTGCATTGTAAAAGTCCTCTTTTTGTCACCTTTTTCACTTATTCAACTTATTTGTTACAGCTTATTCTTAGTAAATAAGCTGTAGCAAACATTCAAGGCATGAAGAGTTCTGCATTACCTCCTGTATCAGAGAATCTACACAAATTATTTGGAATATTTTTGCCCAGGAGATTTGTCTATTCTCTCAGAGTTAAAATCTTTGTTCAATCATTTATTTATATCTGTATGGATTCATGGATATTTGTCATTTGAGTTATTAACTAATAATAGCTTATTTTTTTGAGCAAGTTTCACCTTTGATTATTGAAGGGATCTTTCCCTTCTACCCGTAACCATGGTTGTGCGCTCTTTTTTAGTATTCCTGTACTTTCTGGCATTATAAGAAGCTCTCCTTGATGATTTCCTGCCCCAGCCATAGATTTAGTTATTTCTTCAAGGATACCTGGTTTCTTTTATTAGACAATTTTATTAGAAACTAAGACCTGGGTGCCAGGTGTGCTTACTGATGTTAGGCATTATTTATATCAGTTTCTTTTCCTCTAGGCCCTCTTAGCTGACAGAATAAGGAAATATACGTCTGTATACTAACATGTATATAAACATATCCATAAATATTTTAACATAATTCTCTGTATTAGACTATCTATATTAGATTACCAATAAATTTATAATGATGTATCCAATTATAATCCATTATTGCTTAGATCATTCTAGCTTCCTCCTTTTGCTTACTAATAACTTCTCATTTCAACCATGAAAAACCTGGCTCCATTACCTGCCCTTCTTGTTCGTATTTGCTCAACTCCAGTGTACATGTCTAGCAGTATCAAATAAGTTATCACATAACTTCATGGTAAACAACTTTAAATTAGAGTGCAGTACTTGCATAGTTACTTTTGCCTTTATTTTTGTGATTCTACTCATTTCCAAAGTGACTTAGGTCAGTGATTTTTTCCCCCTGCCCCTTTTCAATGAAGTTCATTAATCTAACTTTATTATAAATTTATACATTTATAATACAGTTAGATCCATTTGTCACATTTCATTTTATACTGAGATACCTCAACCTCCTAAATTATTTTTTTAAATTTACATACCTTAAGTTTTACATTTTGCTCTGGGAATATTTATATTTTTTGACAAATGCATAGGGCCATGGGTTCCACCATTACACTATTACACAGAATAGTGTCACCACACTAGAAAACCCCCTGGGCTCAAGTATTCAACCCCCGCCCTCCCCCCTCCCATCTCTTTGAGTGCTTGGTAAGCACTGAGCTTTTTAATGTCTGCATAATTTTGCCTTTTTCAGAATGTAATATATTAGAATTATGGAATTTATAACCTTTCATTCTGGTTTTTTTCACTTAACAATGTGTGATTAAGATTCATCCTTGTCAAACTCACTTGTATGTTTCCCTTTAGATCTAGATTTTTCAAATTTTGAATTTATTTTAACGAAAAATTTTTCCCTTTAGGCTTGAGAATTTCTTGGGATCTCTGCTATGTTGCCTTTTGCTTATGCTCCAGTCCCTGAGCCACTGTGGAATTGGAAAATGCCTGGAGGTAAAATATGGTAATGTACTCACTTCAGTGTAAAAAAAAAAAAAAAAAAAAATTACTTATTTCATGAATTATTGCATGATTTCTCCATCCCCATTATCATGAAAAGACTACTTATTTTAAGTTTTTAGAAATAAATATGCTTTCTCAGTTTTATCCCCATAAGCTTCTTTCTACATAGTGAAGATTTTCATTTAAATTTATTTTTTACAGAATTTTATATAAGTTATTTGCTTTCTATTTTATTTTCCCTTATTTTATGCTACCATGAAGTCAGACATTCTTATTATCAGTGGCCCTAACACACTGCTATTGGAAAATGAACTTGTTGCAATACATCCTTTTTTTAATCCAACTAATCTGTATCAACCTATAAAACTATTATCACTAATCTACAGTCATATTTCAAATATCATCTGCTATATTTTTCTTTTCTAAATGCAGGTAAAATAGGTATCTTTAAATACCTAGGTATTTAATAAAAAATACTAGGCATATTTTATTTTAATGAAAACTCAATGGAGATCCTGGGCTTTATGAACTTTAAAAATAGAGATATGGGTTTTTCTAAGAAATGAAAGATGATATTATTTTTGATCCAGATTGTATATTGGTCTTCCCTTTGTCTATCAATTGTAAAAATAACAGAAAATATGAATATAAAGAATTATTTCTTTTAATTTTTAATTTTTTGAGATTGGGTCTCACTCTGTCGCTCAGGCTAGAGTGCTGTGGCATCATCATAGCTCACCACAACCTCACATTCCTGGGCTCAAGCGAACCTTCTGCCTCAGCCTCCTTCCTGAGTAGCTGGGACTACAGGCCAGGCTATTTTTTTTTTATTTTTAGTAGAGACAGGGTCTCGCTATTGCCCGGGCTGGTCTTGAACTCCTGGCCTCAAGTGATCTTCCCGCCTTGGGAATCCCAAAGTGCTAGGATTACAGGCATGAGCCACCATATCTGGCTTAAAGAATTATTTCTATTAAAATTAAAATAATTTAAAATACCATCAAACAATTTTAAAATATCAAAATAAAACTAACATTTGATGGACTGAAAAAGAATACTAAAAGAATGTTAATGGCGAAGTTATACAACAAAGTTGTTTTAATTAACTGAATTGAGTGCATAGATGATAAAATTTAATAAAGATTGTGTAGGGAAGGAAAAAAATGGCTTCTTTCTACCTTAGGTTCTTTGGCTGGGCTACAAATTAAATTGACATAAGAGATTATCAAGAGGAAAAAAACATTTTAATTACCTTTGCATGTACAAGAGTCCCACAGAAACATGAAACTCAAAGGACCAGATGATTGAAGCTTGTATCATGTCCTAAGCTAAGAAAGGAACAGGGGCTTTGGGCTTCTGTGGGTGGCAAAGACAAATTATGGGAGGGTGAGGGGAGGAAATATATGGTGAATAAAGGTTGTCTTGTTATGTAGATGAAAGTCTCTCAGGTGATAAAAAGTTGACTTAGAGCAGCTCTTTCCTGGTACAAATAACTTCACTAATAAAAATTTCCCATATAGATGTAAATTTCCTTTATAAAAGGCCTGCTTTTCAGAGCTATTTCTATGTCTAGTGTTTCTCAAAATAATCAATATACCAGCTAGAAATAATCAATATACCAAAGAGGTATATTTTGGGGTAGCATATTCTGGTCTCCTACAGTCATATTTTGGAGTTGTACATCCTGAACCCCAAAACTTACATATGGCTACAGATTATTTTTCTCTTTGTTATTTTTAAACTAGAAAGATGTTAAATAAACCCAAATTTTTTTTTAAAATGTGTATTTTATAAAATGCTTTGATCTAAAATTTGCTATTTAAAATTTGTATTTTCTTTGCAAATTACCACTTATTTAATTAAAAAGATTTTATTTCTGGGTCATAGTCTTTGAAAAATATTCAGTATTGAATATTTTTAATTTAAATATTTGGATGAATTTCATGGTAATGATAACCATAAATACAATACAATATCCTCTGCAGATATACTTTTTGGCAGGCCTTGAAAATAAACATTTCTCTAATCTTTGTAACAACTCTGAAATGTACATGTTATTAGCTCCATGTTTTAGAATATCAAATTTTTTAGTTTGCCAAAACTAAAGGATGTGACAGAACCAGAATTTCAGGCCAGGACTCCCTGATTCCAAATTCTCTGTCATTTTAATGGCACGTGGGTATTTTTTCAATGATGTTAGTGGTTATTTGGAAAGCTTGGCAAGGTCCTTTCCCGTGCATTTTAAAGGATACAAGCCAAATGAAAATGAAACAGGTGATATTCTTTTTGTTGTTTGCATAAAATATCTGATGTTTCAGGAATTCAAATGAGGCTGTTTCTCTGTTTCTTATAATACCTTTTGGAACAATCATGCCACCTGCAGTCATTAATGTGAAAGCCTAGAATTTATAAATGCAAAGTAACACATGATTTGGAAATGGGAAAAGGTACAGTGATATATAAGCTGATAACTCTCTACTAATTGCATCATGTCAATAACATTTGTTGCAATTTATCATTTGATGTGTTGAATATATCTGATAAATGTGACATGATATTTTCCAAATTCTGTTAAGTTTCAAGCCTTTTTGCTGGCCAACCTTTGTCGGGTCAACAACTGTTTACGAACCAGTTCGTAAAAGCAATTGTCATAGAGTAAAACAAATTAAAGAGGCATTGTTTTGTTTTTAGATTAAGCAGAGGGTAATTGTGTTTAAGTTGTTTTAAAATTTGCACATCTAAAATTATCTTGAGTCCCGAAGTGTCTCATCTGCTATGTAATTTTCTACAAAATGCTTTTAATATTTTGAGATTTATATTAAGCCACAGGGGTCTGCAAGATTTCAGGAACTCTTGCATATACACCAGAAATAAACAATCAATTCAATCAATAAAGGGAAATCACAATTGAGATGTTAGTTGTTACAAATTTCACTGCTATTCCTTTAACTGTAGCTCATAGGTTTCTAATTCTGGCTCAGAAATTACACTGATGCACCTACCACGAAGTAGCTGTCACATTCTAACTTTCTCTGCAGCTTCTAGTCATGTGAAATTATAAATTTTGATCACAATCAACTAGCTACTTTAAATAATAGCAATTCAGTAATTTGGGGGATCTACTTTTTTTACCCTATAAAATGAAATACGAAAATCTCAAGGATTTGGATGATTTCTCTTCTAGCTATAAAGGCTTTATTATTTAGAATGTTAATGCTGTAAACTAATAGAACACTAGGGAGCTATTCAAGCTAATTTAATTTTAAAACAAAACTATGTTGTCAATGAAATTGTCATTAAGGCCACATTGCTAAGGGAAGTGGAACTATAAATAAAGATCCCAAATATTCAATTGAGATGTGTTTTTCATTTACAACTTGTTTCACACTAATTTTTCTCCATTCCAAAAAGAAAACGCTGAAAACCCGTTACTACACTATGTAGGCTATACTTCATATGATTTTTAAAATAGGTATATATAGCATATATTGTTTAAAATTATTCCATTTTAAAAATAATAATTTTTTTCTACCAAATATAGCTTCTCACTAGCACAGTCTTTATCAGGACAAAACTTTACTCAAAACACAGTGAAAAAAACAAAGGAAAAACATATAGCCAAGATAAACTAGAATGTCTGGAATGTTTATTTATTTTTTATACCTAAACTCTGCAAGACTCCCTAGGTGGCCAGATAGCCCAGTCATCCTATACCAAATATTTCATGTGATGTAGGAGAACGAATGAAGATGAAAGCATATTCTTAGTGAAGCAAGCCGCAGAGATCTTTTTCTATATTCTTTCTGTCAAGTGAAGTAAAATCAGCACGTGTGTCTCTCGGTATTTATTAAAGCATCTGATGTATAGCAATACAGTACCCAGTCCCGGCATTCCAACAATATCAAATCTGGAATTCACCTGATAGAGACTTTTTAGGATAATATGGAAGAATATCTATATATGTATATATCCATATCTATATATTGTTGGGGCTATGGTGCTTTGGCATGCTGAGAACTTCGAATTAAAGGACACTGGAAGGCCTCAAAACAGCCTTAGAAGCAAGATCTCTCTGATCTTCTCCTTCCTTCCTCTCTCTTGTCCTTCTTTCTCCCCTTAAGTCATAGAAACCAGAATTCCTCCTTCCCAAGGTGGGTCATAGAAACTAGGATCCATTTTCCCCAAGGCCAGCCATAAAAGCTAGAAATGTTACACCAACTTTCCCTCACCTTTCTGTCTAGGACCTGGGCATAAAGAAATGCTCTGGCCTACCCTTGTCCTATAGTAGGTTGTAAGTCCCTCATTCCAGAGGGTCCTGCCCCTACTCAGGAGGAGACAAATGCTATAACAGAGAGGCCAAGAAGAATCCGGGCAGGTCTCACTGGGTTTCCCCTCAGTCTATTACCATTAGATCATATGCTTTGGGCCAATCACATTTCTACACGGCTGTCCATTCTTCATGAATCTATGCATAAAAATACAGTCTTCCTTGGGTTTTGGGGACTTCATTTCTGAAACCTCTCATGTCACATAAAACTTTGATTAAATATATTTGTTATGCTTTTGTCTTGTCAACCTGTCTTTTCTTATAATAGTGTTGGTCATGACCCTTATGATGGATAAGGAAAGGTATCATATCTTTCCACCCCTACTGTACACTGATTTAGTATATACTTGCTGAATTATCAAAACCTGGACATTGTGATTCCCTTTTAAAATGGGATATTAGAATTTCCTGTGAGGTTCTATGAAGATGTAAGAAACTCTACAGACTTTAAAATAGATGAATTGAAAACATTCTTTTCCCTCAACTGCTTCCTTTTTTTTTTTTTAATAGAGAAATTATGCCAAATCTAAGAAAGCCACTTGAATAACCAGCCAAGAGACAATGAAAAGTAAGGGGTTTCATAGGATGGAAATTGTTTCAAATTAATTACTTAAATTTTCTTATTCTGCCCATGTTTTTGAAGGACAACAATTAAAGATTACAAAATACTTTTCTGTCTTGAGATAGCCAATGTTGAAAATTAAAGAATATGGAATGGAAACAAATCCAAGTATGTGGAGGGACAAGTCACAAATAATTTGGAACTGGCAAGGTCTGTTGTTAAATTATATATAGATATAACTATAATATTAAATTATTCAGATAAGCTGGACCCAAAGATATTGAATGTGAAAAGATTTTGAAACAAAACAACTATGTTTTTGAATTCCAGCTCCAGTTGTTAGCCTTGGGTTTTAGTTTTCTCAATTGCAAAGCAGGAATAATGGAATCTGGTTGTATGGAGATTGCTTAGCACAGAGCAAGGTATCGATATATTTTATATGTACTTATACAAACTTCCACTTCCCACCCTACCTCCTGC